>NC_072396.2:110137500-112632500 GCF_028885625.2 Pongo pygmaeus | reverse complement strand
ACTATAAGTAGTTTCATATACGTTCCCATCAGTGTTTGCGATCAATTGAGTTTTGGTGCCAGAGTTAGTAAAACATGAAGGGGCTCTAGGCCTGGAAGAGGGGCTCTGGTGAGCTTCTACTCATTAAAAAACCAATAACAGCCCCCAGTTGTGACAACAAAGAATGTCTCCAGACATTGCCAACTGTCCTCTGGTGGGCGAAGATCCCCCACTCATTGAGAACCACTGAGATAACATCACATTTAATGGTAACAGACTGAATGCCTTCCCACTAATAATAGAAGCAAGTTGAGGATGTCTGATCTCACTGCTTTGCTCTCACTACTTCTTTTGAAATATTATATTGGAGGTCCTAGCTAGTTTAACAAGGCAAGGAAAACAAATAACAAGCATATAGGGAAGAAAGGGAGAAGTAAGACTGTCTCTTTTCAAAGACACCATAGTTGTGCATATTAAAAATCTTGAAAAATCTACAAAAAGCTACGAATGCTACTACTACTACTACTACTACTACTACTACTACAAGAAATAATAAAACAGGTACACTGAAATGTATAAAACATTGCTAAAATAAGTTCTTAAAGGCCTAAAAAACTAAATATACCATAAACATGTATACAAAGACTCAAAGCGATCCACAGATTCAATGCCATCCCTATCAAAATTAAAATGCTATTCTTCACAGAAATACAAAAAACAATAATAAAATTAATATAAAACCACAAAAGACCCCAAATAGTCAAAACAATCTTGACTAAAAGGAACAAAGCAGGAGGCGTCACACTACCAGATGTTAATATATATAACAAAGCTACAGTAATCAAAACAACGTGGTACCGGAATAAAAACAGACATATCAACCAATGGAATAAGATAGAGAGCCCAGAAATAAACCCATACATCTACAGTCAGTTGATTTTTGACAAAGGCACCAAAAACACAAATTGGAGAAAGGACAGTCTCTTTAATAAATGATGTTGAGAAAACTGGATATCCACATACAGAAGAAAGAAAATGAACTCTTATCTCATCCCTTATAGAAAAATCAACCCAAAATCGATTAAATGTAAGATCTGAAACTATAAAATTACTAGAATAAAACATAGGGGGAAAGCTCCGTGACATTGTTCTGGGCAGAGATTTCTTGTATATGACCCCAAAAGCACAAGCAATAAAAGGAAAAATAAACAAATGGTATTGCATCAAACTAAAAATCTACAGAGCAAAGGAAACAATTACAGTCATGCATCACTTAATAATGGGGATATGTTCTGAGAAATGCATTGTTAGGCAATTTCATCATTGTGCAAACATCATAGAGTGTACTTGCACAAACCTAAATGGTATAGTCTACTATATTCCTACGCTATATAGTATAATCTATTGCTTCTAGGCTATAAATCTGTACAGCATGTTACTGTACTGAATATTGTAGGCAACTGTAACACAATGGTAAGTATGTATCTAGACATATCTAAATATAGAAAAGGTACAGTAAAATATGATATAAAATATAAAATAAGATATAAAAGATTTTTAAAATATGATATAAAAGATTAAAAATGGTACACCTGTATAGGGCACTTACCATGAATGGACATTGCAAGACTTGAAGTTGTTCTGGTTGTACCAGTTGAGTGGGTAGTATGTGAACGTGAAGAACTAGGATACTGCTGCATATTACTATAGACTCTGTAAACTCTGTACACTTAGGCTGCATTAAATTCACAAAAAATTTCTTCCTTCAATAATAAATTAACCTTAGCTTACTTTGACTGTCTTTATAAACTTTTTAGAATTGTTTTAGCTTTCTGATACTTTTGTAATAACACCTAGCTGAAAACACAGATATACTGTACAGCTGTACAAAAATATTTTATTGGCAGGGCACAGTGGCTTACACCTGTAATCCCAGCACTTTGGGAGGCCAAGGCAGGCAGATCACTTGAGGTCAGGAGTTTGAGACCAGCCTGGCCAACATGGTAAAATCCAATCTCTACTAAAAATACAAAAATTAGCCAGGCGTGATGGCAGGTGCCTGTGATCCCAGCTACTTGGGAGGCTGAGGCAGGAGAATCGCTTGAACTCGGGAGGCAGAGGTTGCAGTGAACCGAGATCGTGCCACTGCACTCCAGCCTGGGCTACTGGAGAGTAAGACTTCGTCTCAAAAAAAAAAATATATATATATATATATATATATACACATATATTACTTTATATCCTTATTCTATAACCTTTATTCTATTGTTAAAATACTGTATTTATTGTTTAACTTTTAAAACTTTTTGTTAAAAACTAAGACACAAGCACACATATTAGTCTAGGCGTACACAGGGTCAGAATCATCAATATCACTGTCTTCTACCTCCACATCTTGTCCCACTGGAAGGTCTTTGGGGGCAATAACATGCATGGAGCTGTCACCTCCTATTATAACAATATTTTCTTCTCAAATACCTTCTGAAGTACCTGACTGAGGCTGTTTTACAGTTAACTTTTTTGTGTTATGAGAAGAAGGAATACACTCCTTCTACTTATGAAGTAGTGATAACAAAATAATGGTAATAGTGTAGTATGGTAAATACATAAACCAGTAACATAGTGACTTATTATATTACACACTGTAAATAATTGTATGTACTATACTTTTATATGACTAGTACTGCAATTGGTTTAAACCAGCATCACCACAAACATGTGAAGAATGTATGTTCTAAAGACTTGAATAGACATTTAGCAAAAGAAGACATACAAATGGTCAACAGATACACAAAAAAATGTCCAACATCTTTAATCACCAGAGAAATGAAAATCAAAACCACAATAACACCCCACACCTGTTAGACTGGCTGTTATCAAAAAGCTAAAAGATGAATGTTAGTGAGGATGTGGAGAAAAGGGAGCCCTTATATACTGTTGGTGGTACTGCAAATTAGTACAGCCATTTTGGAAAACAGTATGGTGGTTCCTCAAAAAACTAAAAGTGTTATTACCATAAGATCCGGCAATCCCACTAGTAGGTATATTCCCAAAGGAAATGAAATTAGCATTCTGAAGGGATTCTTTCAACAAGAGGTTCACCTTAGATTCAAAGATGCAAATAGGCTGAAATTTCAAGAAAGAAAAAAGATATACCAGGCAAATAATGACCAAAAGAGAGCTGGGGTGGCTGATTATAATCATATCAGACAAATTAGGCTTTAAGTCACCCCTGTTACAAGAGACAACAATATTATCTATTGAAAAGAGTGTAAATTCATCAACGTATAACAATTATAAACATACACACACTAAGTAACTGAGCCTCTAAATATATGAAGCAAATATTGACAGAATTTAAGAAAGAAATAGACAGTTCTATAATGATTGTTGGATACTTTGATAATCAATTTTCAATAACGGATTGAACATCTACACAGAAGACCAATAAGGAAACAGAAGTCTTGAACAACATCATAAGCCTATTTCTAGACATGTATAGAATATACAACAGTAAAATACACATTCCTCCCAAGTGCATATGTAACATTCTCTAAGACACAACATATGTAAGGCCACAAAATAAGTCTGAAAAAATATCAAAAATTGAAGTCATACAAAATATAATCTCCAATCACAATGGAATTAAACTACAAATCAATAAAAAGAAGAAAGCTGGAAATTTCACAAATATGTACAAATTAAATAATGTAGCCCTTAAACAACCAATAGGTCAAAGAAGAAATTACAAAACTAATTAGAAAATACTTAAGAATGAAAATAAAAATACAACATACTAAAAATTATGGGATGTAGTGAAGGAAATGGTAACGAGGAAAATTTATAGTAGTCGATGCTTACATGAAAAAATGAGAAAGAGCCCAAATAAATGACCTATATTTATACCTTCTGAAATTAGAAAAGGAAGAGCAAACTAAACCCAAAGCTAGCAAAAGAAAGGAAATTATGAAAGATTAGAGTGGAGATAAGCAATATAGAAAATATAAAAACAATCGAGACAATCAATGAAACTAAAAGTTGGTTCTTTAACCCCCATCCAAGTTCATACCGCAAGGGCAAAAGCTGAAAGCATTCTACTTAAGAACCAGAGCAAGATAAAAATGTCCATTCTCACCACTCCTTTTCGACATAGTACTGAAGTCCTAGGCAGAGCAATCAGGCAGGACAAACAAATAAAAGGCATCCAAATTGTAAAAGAAGTCAAATTATCTCTCTTCACTGATGCTATGATTCTTTACTTAGAAAACCCTATTGACTCCACCAAAAGGCTCCTAGAGCTGACAAACGAGTTCAGTAAAGTTTCAGGTTACAAAATCACGGTACAAAAATGATTGCCATTTCTATATACTGGTAATGTTCAAGCTGAGAGCCAAATCAAGAAAGCAATCTCATTATCAATAGTCACCAAAAAATATGTAGGAATACACCTAATCAAGGAGGTGAAATATCTCTATAAGAAGAACTACAAAACATTGCAGAAATAAATCATAGATGATAGAAACAAATGGAAAAACATTCCAGGCTTACAGATTAGAAGAATCAATATCGTTAAAATGGCCATACTGCCCAAAACAATCTACAGATTCAAAACTATTCCTATCAAACTACCAATGTCATTTTTCACAGAATTAGAAAAAGACTATTTATACATTCATATGGAACCAAAAATGAGCCCAAATAGCCAAAGCAATCCTAAGCAAAAAGAACAAAGCTGGAGGCCTCACATTACCTGACTTCAAACTATACCACAAGGATACAGCAACCAAAACAGCATGGTACTGGTACAAAAACAGACATACAGATTAATGGAACAGGGTAAAGAACCCAGAAATAAAGCCTCTCACCTACAGCCATCTGATCTTCGACAAAGTCAACAATAACAAGCAATGGGAAAATGACTCCCTATTCAATAAATGGTGCTGTGATAACTGACTAGCCATATGAAGAAAAATGAAATTCAATGCCTACCTCTCACCATATATGAAAATTAACTCAAGATGGATTAAAGACTTAAATGTAGCACATCAAACTATAAGAATCCTAGAAGAAAACCTAGGAACCACCATCCTAGACATTGGCCTTGGGAAATAATTTATGACTAAATGGCAACAAAACAAAAATTGACAAGTGGGACCTCATTAAACTAAAGAGCTTCTGCACAGCAAAAGAAACTATCAGCACAGTAAACAAACAACCTACAAAACGGGAGAAAATATTAACAGACTGTGCATCTAACAAAAGTATAGTATCCAGAATCTACAAAGAACTTAATTCAACAAGCAAAAGACAAATAACTCCATTTAAAAATGGGCAAAGGACATGAACAGACACTTCTCAAAAGATGTCATACATGCAAGCAACAAATATATGAAAAAATGCTCAACATCACTAATCATTAGAGAAATACAAACCAAAACCACAATGATATACCATCTTAGACCAGTCAGAATGGCTATTATTAAAAAGCAGAACAAAACAAAAAACAGATGCTGGTGAGACTGCAGAGAAAAGGGAAGTGTAATGCAGACATTACACTGTTGGTGTAAATGTATGTTAGTTCAGCCACTGTGAAAAGCAGTTTAGAGATTTCTCAAAGAACTTAAAACATGACTACCACTTGGCCCAGCAATCCCATTACTGGGTATATACCCCCCAAAAAAGAAATCATTATACCAAAAACATGCACTTTCATATATGTCTTTGTTCACTGCAGTACCATTCACAATAGCAAAGACATGGAATCAACCTAGATTCCCATCGATGGTGAATTGGATAGAGAATATGTGGTACATATACACCATGGAACACTACACAGCCATAAAAATGAGTGAAATTGAGTCTTTTGCAGCAATATGGATGCAGCTGGAGGCCATTATCCTAAGTGAAATAATGCAGGAAGAGAAAACCGAATACCACGTGTTCTCACTTATAAGTGGGAGCTAAACAATGAGTATACACAGACACAAAGAGGGGGGCAATAAACACTGGGGACTACTAGAGGAGGTAGGGTGGGAGGGAAGCAAGGGTTGAAAAACTACCTATCACGTACTATGCTCGCTGCCTGGGTAATGGGATCATTCATACATCAAACCTCAGTTACACACAATTTACCCATGTAACAAACCTGCACATGTGTCCTTTGAAATGAAAATAAAATTTGAAAATGAGTCCGAATATATGTGCAAATTATGTTGTTTACTATTATAGCTTTAAAGCAAAAAGAAAACTTTAAAATAAAATAACAAAGGTTAGTGCTCTGAAAAGACCAAGAAAATTGACAAATCTTTAGCTACACTAAAAAATAAAGGGAGAAGATACAAATAACTGAAATAAAAAATGAAAATGAAGACATTACTACTAACCTTACAGAAATAAAAAGAATTATAAGAAAATACTATGAGCCAGGCATGATGACTCATCCCTGTAATCCCAGCACTTTGGAAGGCCGAGGCAGGAGGATCATTTGAGCCCAGGAGTTTGAGACCAGCCTGGGCAACAAAGCAAGACCCCGTCTCTACAAAAAATAAAAATTAAAAAATTAGCCAGGCACAGTGACAGGTGCCTGTAGTCCCAGCTACTCTGGAGACTGAGGAAGGAGGATCCTTTGAGCTCAGGAGTTTGAGCCTAGCCTAGGTGACAGAGCAAGATCCCGTTTCAAAAAAAAAAAAAAAAAAAGAGAGAGAGAGAGAAAAAAAATACTATGAAAAATCATACACCAATAAATTAGGCAACTTAGATGAAATAGGCAAATTTCTAGAAATATACAAATTACCTAAACTAACTCAAGAAAAAATAGAAAATCTGAAAAGATTCATAACCAGTAAAGACATTGACTCAATAATCAAAAACCTAACAACAAAGTAAAGTCCATAGCTAGATAGCTTCACTAGTGAATTCTACCAAAAATTTAAAGAAAACAACACCAATTACTCTCACACTCTTCCAAAAAGCAGAATAGCACTACCTAACTCATTCTATAAATATAGTTTTATTCTGATACGAAAACCAAAGATGCTAAAGAAAATAAAATTATAGATTAATATTCCCTGTAAAAATAGAGGCAAAAAAAAAACCCTCAACAAAGATGCTAGCAAACCACACCCAACAGCATGCTAAAAGAATTATAAACCATGACCAAATGAGATTTATCCCAGGAATGCAATGTGGTTCAATATAAGAAAACCCACTGATGCAATATGCCACATTAATAGAACAGATAGGAAAAAACATTTGGATCATCTCAATGATAAAAAAAAATCTGACAAAATCCAACACCCTTTCCTAATAAATATGCTCAAATCCAGGAATGTAAAGGAGCATTCTCAGCATGATAAAAAAAAAAAAAAAACCACTAACAAAAAACCCACATCTAATGAATGCTCAAAGGTGAAAAACTACTTTCCTATAAGATCAGGAACAAGCTAAGGATGCTTGGTTTCACCAATTCCATTCAACATAGTACTGGAAGTTTTAGCTACAGTAATTAGGCTAGAAAAAGACATAAAAGGCATCCAAATTGGAAAGGAAGAAGCAAAGCTATCTCTCTTTGCAGATATTTTTTTTTTCATACAGGTTGAGCATTCCTAACCTGAAAATCCAAAATCCAAAATGCTCCAAAATTCAAGTCATTATGAGTGCCACCGACAAGATGCCACAAGTGGGAAATTCCACACCTGATTTCATGTGATGGGTCACAGTAAAAACGCAGTCTAAACTTTGGTTCATGTATAAAATTATTTAAAATATAATATAAAATTACCTTGAGGCTATGTGTATAAGATGTATATGAAACATAAATGAATTTCATATTAAAACCTGGGTCCCATCCCCAAGATATCTCATTATGTATATGCAAACATTCCAAAACCTGAAAAACTCCAAAATCTGAAACACTTTTGGTCCTAGGCATTTCAGATAAGAGATACTCAACCTGTATACAGAAAGCCTTAAAGAATCCACAAATAAACTACTAAAGCTAATACATTCAGCAAAGTTCTAGGGTACAAAATCAAAACGCAAAATTAGTTTTATTTCTATAGAGCCCAAATGAACAATCTGCAAAGGAAATTAAGAAAATAATTCCATTTACAATAACATCCAAAAGAATAAAACACCCAGGAATAAATTTGGCCAAGGAGGTAAAAAACATGTACACAGAAAACTAGAAAACAATGAGGAAAGAAATTAAAGTAAACCTAAATGAATGAATGACATCTTGTGTTCCTGGATTGGAAGACTTAATATTATTAAGATGGCAATACTACCCAAAGCAATCTACAGATTCAATGAAATCCCTATTAAACAGCCTTTTATGCAGAAAGAGTAAAGTCAATCCTCAAATTCATATGGAATTGCAAGGGGCCCTGATAACCAAAACAATCTGGAAAAAGTAAAAGAAAGCTGGAAGACACATGCTTTCTGATTTCAAACCTTACTATATAGCTGCAGTAAGCAAAACAGTGTGGTACATAAAGATAAACATAGCCATTGAGATAGAACTGAGAGTCTAGAAATAAGCACATACATCAATGGTAAATTGATTTTTGATAAGGGTGCCTAGACGAGTCAATGAGAAAATAACAGCTGGGACAACTGCATATCCACATTTAAAAGAATAAAGTTGGACCTCTATGCCATTTACAAAAACTATTTCAAAATGAATCAACAACCTAAACGTAAGAGCTAAAACCACACAACTTGTATAATAAAACACAGAGATAACTCTTCATGGCTTTGGATTTGGCAATGGATTCTTAGATATGACGCCAAAAGCATAAGCAAGAAAGGAGAAAAAAACAAATTGGATTTCATGAAACTTTAAAATGTTTCTGCATTAAAGCACATTATCACAAAAGTGAAAAAAAAACCTACAGAATGGGAGAAAATACTTGCAAATTATGTATTTTTCTAGTATTCAGAATATATAAATGACTCTTACAATTCAACAACAAAAAGATAAACAGCCCAACTTGAAAATAGGGCTGGAATCCCAGCTGCTTGGGAGGCAGAGGCAGGAAAGACCAGCCTGGGCAACATAGCAAGACCCCATTTCTAAAAGAAAAAAAAAAAACAAACACCTTGGCCATGTAGTGCCACCTGCCTGCAGGCCCAGCAGATCACTTGAGCCCAGGAGTTAAAGGCTACAGTGAGGCATGATTACACCACTGCACTCCAGCCTGGGCAACAGAGCAAGACCTCAAGTCTAAAAAAAAAAAAAAAAAAAAAAAGTGATGGTCAAAGGACTTGAATAGGTATTTCTCCAAAGAAGATATACAAATTGCCAACAAGCACATGAAAAATGCTTAGTATCATCAGGTATTCAGAAAATGCAAATCAAAACCACAATGAAGAACCACTCCATAACAAACTAGGATGGCCATAATTAAAAAATTAAAACTTAAAATAAACAAAACAAAAATAACAAGTGTTGATAAGATTGTGGAGAACGTGAAATGCTGATACCTTGCTGGTGGGAATGTAAAATGTTTAAACCGCCAAGGAAAATAGTCTGGTGGTTCCTTAAAACGTAAATATAGAATTACCATATGGCCCGTAATACCACACCTAAGGATATACCCTTAAATATTAAAAACAAGTACTCAAACAAATACATATATATACATGTTCATAGCAGCACTCGTCACAATAGATAAAAAGTGGTAATAGCCCAAATGTCCAACAATGGATGAATGAATAAACAAAATGTGGTATATCCATACAATGCAAAATTATTCAGCCATAAAAAGGGATGATATACAATGAAGCTGAACTTTGAAAATACTAAGTGAAATAAGTCAAACACAAAATGTCACATAATGTATTATTTCATTTATATGAAATATCCAGAATAGGTAAATCCACAAAGACAGAATGCAGATTGATGGTTTCCAGGGACAAGGTGGAGTGAGAGAAACCAAAGTTTTAGTACCAAATTTTATTTTGGAGTAATACGAATTTTTGGAACTAGGTAGAAGTGGTCACATAATATGATGAATATACGAAATGTCACTAAAATGTTCACTTTTAAATGACTAATTTTACGTTATGTAAATTTCACCTTGATAATTTTTTAAAAAATTAAACCAGGACCCTTAACTCACACTGCACACCAAAATAACACTAAGTTTATCAAAAGTTAAAAGCACCAAATATCTAGAAGAAAGCAGGCAAAATTTAAAACTTCAGTGTACTAATAGTTAAAGGATTCTTCCTTATAATGCAAACGGCAATAAAGATCAAAGAAAAAAATGATAAGCTGGGCTACATAAAATTTTTGAATTCTGCTAATTAAAATATACCATTAAGAAAAAGAAAATACGACCCTCAGAATGGGAAAAATACTGGGTGTGTGTATAATATACATGTGTGTATATTTATGTAAATATGACAAATAATTTGTATTCTGAACACATAAAGAACTCTTACAATTATAATAAGGCAAGTAATCCAACTTTTGAAAAAAATGGGCAAAGATTTGAGAATACACATCACAAAAGATATCTGAATGGCCAATAACCACATGAAAATATGCTCAACATCAGAAAAAGCAAATTAAAACAAGATACCACTTCATACCCACCAGGATAGCTATAATTAAAAAGATCTTATAAACTGCTGGTGAGAATGTAAAATATTCCTATTATTTTGCAAACATATCTGTTTCTTGTAAGGTTCAATACATTACATATTTATGCAGCCCAGCAATTCTATTCCTTTGCACTCACCCAAGAGAAATGAAAATTATGTGTACAAAATGACTTGTACACAAATATTCATAGCGACAGACAGCAGGTCAGTGGTTTTCAGGGTACAGGGATAGGGAAAGATTTACTGGGAAGGAAAACAAATGGAACTTTTTGGGGTGATGAAACTGCTCAATATTGTAAATGTTGTGGGTGCGCACATTTGTCAAACATTAAATTGTACACTTAAAACTAGTACATTTTATTGTATGTAAACTATACCTCAATAAAGTTGATATTTTAGAAAGTAGAAGGGAAAGGAGCCTGAATTGGGACCTAGACTTCTTCAGTAAGATTTCCCCAGGCAACTCCCATGAGGAACGCTTCACTGAGGTCCCTGTTTGCGCCAAGGAATGCGGAGGCAAAACATTGTTGGCATAGCTAAGTTATTCACTTGTTCCCTTAAATTTGCTAAATGGCATGCTGTATTTACAGAAATATCCAAAGTATTTATTTAAATTTCTTTTGGGTGAGAAGGAATCCCAAAATTAGTTAAAGTATAAGAAACTTATGTATATTTAACATATATGCAGGCAGACATATCTATATACTGCGTTTATCTAAATATTTAATTCAACCCAATAAATAGTTTAATAATTTAAAATCTTAAGAAGCTTCCTAAGAAATAAAAATGTACAAGGTAATTTGAACAGTTCTTCCCTATAGTTGCAGATAAACCTGCTTTCTTGTTTACACATTGGTTTTAACTTTCTCTTTACTACTACTCCCACTTCCCTATTTTCCTGTCCTCTTTTGGGACCATTTTATCTCTAATCAGACAATGGTATTCTATGGATTATATTTGTTTTTAATATATAAAATATTGGCATATGCATATAACTAACATGAAGTCTAGCCAATACCTCTAGAAATAAACAAAAAAAGTATTTCTAAGACATCTTTCCCTCCTATGGTAAAATGCTAGAGATGAAGAAAGCTGATCAGGAAGGAAAACAAACTATTAGGCCTAAGATTGAACTAAATTATATTGGAAGAGGACACTACAGATCCTGTGGAAAATTATTTATTGAACAATTACTCTACTCCAGGCATTAAGACACTTTAGACTAATAATGTTAGCCCAATTGGTAGGTGGAAGAGTCTCGATACAAGTCGAGTCTGACATCAACGCCCATACTCTAAACTAAACCATTACACTATAGTGCCATAGTAACGTTAGAGCTAGCTGTTAAAGGGATTTTGTACTGCAATAAAAAGAGGGGAATCTGCCCTATCTATTGCAAAATAACACCAAAATGCTAAAGCAGTGCATCTTTCCAATTGCTCATCCTCTGGTGTCCAAGATAAACTCTCTTGAGCATTCTCTCTCTACCCAAGCAATAAAATCTAGTCTAACTTCCAAATCCTGCTCTTTCCAATAATTTGCTGGATGGAGTACTACACTAAGCTAACAATGTGGAGAAGTGGAATATATCTCCCATGTTACACCTTTGTTACCTGACAAAGGAAAAACTAAGAGATATGCGGAATCCTAAAAGGGGATGGGCACGACATGCCTAATGGGATGCCACTGTCACTTCTCCCAGCAGCATCCACCTATATCATCTTCAAAACAGAATCAGAAAATCTACATCCTTTCTTCAGTAAAATCCTAAAAGCCTATCTCCCTCCCACAACATCCTGTCTTCCAGCTTGGCTATGGAGTCAACTGTCAAATAATCACTGAGGTTCACTCAATTTTCCTCCTCAGGAAAGTTACAAGCTGGGCTGGGGATTGGAGCAGTAATAGGTAATATGACTCAATATTTTCAATGAACATTGAGAAAAGCATAAACTAATAGAAATTTGATTTTATTAAGGCTTTATAATAAATTATAGTACTTTAATTAAATACTAAGACACTTTCTTGAAGTATTTATTAGAGAGTTACTACATATATAACAAAGCTTTAATATTCTGAATTCAACTAGAAACAATTAAAACATAAAGTTTTAAAATTCTTCCTTTTTTTTACTAAGAAGGAATTTGTATCTTAAAGCAACTCCGTGTCAATTTAAAGATTTTTGGTACTTTCACGAGACCTTAAATTAAAATTAAAGGTTTTATACATAAATTACACATTTCATTCCAAATATAAGTGGAAAAAGGTGAATCCAGCATTCTTAAAATCACTCTTTTTAATGTTGGTAAAGTGAAAGAGAAAAGCTGTTTGTAACTCACTTGGAGGGAAGGACAAGAAGATGTGTTACACATGATATAAAAAAGAGTGCATACAAATTAAGATGACTCCATTATGTTCAATCACAGAATTATTACTGGCATTAGGTTTCTTCTGGCAGTCTCTGGAATTTTTTTACTGGAAAAAAGCAACTGAAGTTCTCCTTTAAGAAAGCCAAGTAAAAGAAAACTTTAAAAATTACCTAAAACATTTATTACAAGAGAGGGAGGATAGGAAGGGATGCAACGGCTCAGGCCTGTAATCCCAGCACTTTGGGAGGCCAAGGCCAGTGGATCACTTAAGCCCAGTAGTAGAGACCAGCCTGGGAAACATAGTGAGACCCTGTCTCTACAAAAATTAGCTGGACATGGGGGCGTGCACTTGTAATCCCAGCTACACAGGAGGCTGAAGTGGAAGGATTGATTCAGCCCTGAAGGTTAAGGCTGCAGTGAGCCATGATCATACTACTGCACTCCAGCCTGGGTGACAGAGTGCGATCCTGTCTGAAAAAAGAAACAAACAAAAATAAAATAAAATAACCCTATGACTGTAAAATATGTTGTTAAATTATTTAAATCCAAAAACTGTTGAAATATATGTTAAACTAATATTAAATATTTTAAAATCATTTTATTGTAATAGTAATAGGCATTTACTATTACTGTTTCTCTGTAGGTAACAGAGAAAATACATATAAGAAAAAATGACTCATAATCTCAGCACTAGTATTTAATATTAGTATGTATCTTACTCTAAATCTTTTTTCCTCCTTCAATTTTGAATAAACATTTATTATAGAGGAGTTTTATGTTAATATAAACAAATTCATGTTTAAGCTAATGTTGCATTTTTAAGGACAGTGGTATGAAAAGGAGATGAAACTTTAGGCTCCAGAATATTCTACCCAAAAAGAGCATAATTAATTTTCCTATGAGTATACATTTCCATTAATTGTGATTTAATGAGAACCTATGTCTATATTCTTGCCTTTTATAATTCTTTTCCATTCTATTAATGTTTAAACGCACTAAAAATCTTTATAGAGGCTGGGTGTGGTGGCCCACGCCTGTAATCCCAGCACTTTTGGAGGCCAAGGCAGGTGGATCACCTGAGTTCAGGAGTTCGAGACCAGCCCAGCCAACATGGTGAAAACCTGTCTCTACTAAAGATACAAAAAATTAGCTGGGGGTGGTGGCACATGCCTGTAATCCCAGCTACTTGGGAGGCTGAGGCAGGAGAATGGCTTGAAGCCAGGAGGTGGAGGTTCCAGTGAGCCGAGATCATGCCATCCAGCCTGGACGACAAGACCGAAACTCCAACTCAAAAAAAAAAAAAAAAACAAACTTTATAGAATGTTTAAGTACCATAAAGCAAAACAACAGATGAAGAAGAAGTAGACATGTAGGGAAAACTAAGAAAAATATAATAATCTGAAATAATTTAATCACTGTTACCTCTAAACATTTTCAGTTTTTTCCAACTTAAATTGGAACCTGATTTTAAAACAAATCCTAAGTAATATAATATTTATAATGCCTCATGGAAATCAGAAAGATCTGATTTTGAACCTACCTTTGTTTATTAGCATATTACCAATTTCAAATTATAACATTAACCATCTGAGGGGAAAAAATGCCTCCTCTTCCATATCTGCGTATCATGGAGTAGAGAAAACTGAGAATATGGATTTGGAAATCTACTAGGATACAGATACATATTTTTAGTATAAAGGTTGTCAATCTGCAAATTCGAAAGTGGCAGTAAAATTAGTCAGAAAAACAAATCCAGGCCCCAGAAAATGAATCTCTTTTTCAGCCTCTAAGAAAGGTGACCCTTTTCATTTTGATCTCACTTGTTAATTTACAACATTAGTCTTTTTTTTTCCATTATATAGCATACACAAATGAAGGCATGAAGGCTGTGATAAGGTCTAATAAGCTTGCGCTGTAACAGAAAGAAGCCTTTACTGCAACTGTGGAGAAAAATGATATGTCTAAATAGGCTGTAAAAGATAAGCAAGCAAATAGAATTGAGAGAGGCTAGTGCTAAGAATCAATTTATTCACTATTAACCAAATTCCTATAACTTAAGTATACTATGAATAAAAATATTTTAAAACATTTAAACCCTAGGAACTCAGCCGAACGCGGTGGCTCACTCCTATAATCCCAGCACCTTGGGAAGCCGAGGTGGGCCGATTACTTGAGGTCAGCAGTTCGAGACCAGCCTGGCCAACATGGTGAAATCGCATCTCTACTAAAAAAAAAAAAAAAAAATACAAAAATTTGCCAGGCATGGTGACAGACGCCTGTAATCTCATCTCGGGAGAGATGTAATCTACTCGGATTACGCCTGTAATCTACTCGGGAGGCTGAGGCAGGAGAATTGCTTGAATCCGGAGGCAGAGGTTGCAGTGGGCCAAGACCGCACCATTGCACTCCAGCCTGGGCAACAAGAGCAAAACTCCGTCTCAAAACAAACAAACAAACAAAAACCCTAGGAACTCACCTGACCATAAGAACTGGAAGAAAAAAGCTATTATTTCTCTCCTTCCAACATGTATCAAGTATCTTTAGGGGGTGGAGGGAGTTGGGGGTGAGGAAATCCACAGCCTAGGGTGATTAATTTTGCCAGACATTGAAAAGCTTTAACATACCCACATCTAAGAAAAATGTATAGCTTAATTTTTTAAATCAAAATGTAACGGGAATTGGCCCTTTTGTTTTGAAACAAAGTAATGAAAATTAACATAAACTTAGAGCTAGGGCAAATTGGCTTGTTTATAGCTAGCTAGCAAAACTATTCAGAAGGAACACTAAAACTTGAATAAATGCTTCCTATTTCAGAAGCCTTCCTGAAACTAAATTAACTCAAATGAACTCAAAATATATAAGGCCACTTCCTACAGGGTCATTGCTCAAACAACATCCTACAAAGTTAACACAAAATGTAGGAAAGTTAGGAAAAATGTCTTCCTTTTCTCAAAATAAACCAAACTATATATTTTTTTTTAAATTTTTAACAGTGGCCAAAGTTAAGACCTACATAGTTCTTGTTTCCTACAACATTATCAAAGAGAAATAAGACAGTTAAAATGAAGCAAAATAAAGTAATAGTAAATTAAAACTATGGTAATGATCACAGTCTTTTTAGACTTCACAGGCAAGATTAGAAATATCTCTATGCTATAGTTAAATAGATACTCTGGGTATGAGAAAATTAATCATAAAGATTTTACTTTCCATTAATCCAATGAAAGGCTGTCTGCGAGATGATGCAAGGTACAGAAATTTGAAATATAGTCACTGCTCTTGAGGTAGCTCTTATACTGTAGGTTTAAATATGCAGGCAGAGAGATAGATACAGATATATGTATATAGATTACAATATATAGTTTTAGAACTCTTTTCAAAGGAAATAATCTGAAGTGCAAATACGTTCAAAAATGTTCACATCATTGTTATTTATAAATATCAAAAAACTGAAAGCAGATTTTGTTGGAATGATTGCTACTAGACTTGCCCTCTTGCTACAAACAACTAGGAAACTGTACAAAATGTGTGAAGCATGTTTTCAAACATTGGGAAAAGGCAGCAAAGAACTGGGGTCTTAATGCTTACATTAAACGTTATCCTATAGGCCCTAATTAGTACAATAAGGGGAAAAAAAGGAGTGTGAAGACTAGAAAGAAAGAAGCAAATCTATCTTAATTCACAGAAGACATAATCATGTATGTAGTTAATTATAAATAATCCATGAAAGAGCTACTAAAAATAATCAATTTAGCAAGACCACAGTGTACAGGTCAATAGAAAAAAAAATCAGTTGTATTTCTATATACCAACAACTAACAATTGAAAGAAAATAAAACACGATACCATTTATAGTACTATTCAAATACATGAATACTTAGGGGATGAGTTCAATAAAGTACATATAAGACCTGCACACTGAAAACATTGCTGAGAGAAATTAAAGATGATCTTTTTTTTTTTTTTTTTTTAGACGGAGTCTCTCTGTCACCCAGGCTGGAGTGCAGTGGCGTGATCTGGGCTCACTGCAAGCTCCGCCTCCCGGGTTCACGCCATTCTTCTGCCTCAGCCTCCCCAGTAGCTGGGACTACAGGTGCCAGCCACCACGCCTGGCTAATTTTTTGTATTTTTAGTAGAGATGGGGTTTCACCATGTTAGCCAGGATGGTCTCGAACTCCTGACCTCGTGATCCGCCCGCCTTGGCCTCCCAAAGTGCTGGGATTACAGGCGTGAGCCACCGCACCTGGCCAAAGACGATCTTAATAAACGGAAAGATACACCATGTTCACTTATCAGAACACTGAATACTGTTAAGACATCATTTTTCCCAAAAATGACCTATAGATTAAATACAATCCCATTCAAAACTCCAGGAGTTTTACTTGTACAAATTGCCAAGGTAACGGTAAAATTTATTAGAATTTTACAGTAAAAAATTAGAACTGTAAAAAATTATATAGAAATTCAAAGAAGGAGGAGGGGGAGAAAGAGGAGACCCCAAAATATGAAAAGAACAAATTTGGAGAACTTATACTACCTGATTTCAGATGTTATCATAAAAGTACAGTAGTGAAGACATTGTGGTATTGGCATAAGGATAGACATAGAGATTGGTGAAACAGACTAGAATACAAAACAGACCCACAAAACAAAAGTATCAAGGTAATTTAATGGGGAAGGGATAGTCTGTTCAACGAATGATGCTGGAACTAAACACATGGGATAAAAACTGAACCAGAACTCTTACCAAACACCACACAAAAATAAGCAAATGGATCAAAAGCAAAAACTATAAAACCATTTAGAAGCAAATATGAAAGAAAATCTTGGTGACCTTGGGGAAGTCAAAGATTTCTTATGAAGGGGACAGAAAGCTATAATCATAAAAAGGTGATAAAATGGACTGTATCAAAATTAAACTTTTATTCTCTGAAAATTATACGTAAGAAAACAAAAATGCAAGCCACCAAATGGCAGAGCATATCCGCATAACATGTATGTATGAAATGAATATATTATATGCAGAATGCACAAAAAGCTCTTCCTACTCAATTATAAGAAAACAAATAAAAAAGAAATGGACTACTGATGCATATAACATGGATGGAACTCAAATGTATTATGCTAAGAGGAAAAAGCTAGACTCAAAATTTTACATAGTGGATGAGTCAATCTATAGCACATTTATAAAAAAGGTAAAATTATAGGAACAGAAAATAGATGAGTGATTGCCAGAAACTGTGGGTAAGTAGAGAGGTTAATTACATAGCAATATGAGGAAACATTTTGAGGTGATGGAAGTATTCTGAGTCTTGATTATGGCAGTAGTTAAAGGTTGTATGCTTTTATCAAAACTCATAGAACAGTACACCAAAGATAGCGAATTTTACTCAATATAAACAAAAGGTGACTATAAGAAAATGACAAGAACATACCAATACTAAGATATCAAAATGACTGAAATTAAAAAGAGTGACAATATCAAATGCAGGTAAAAATTTTATTTTTAATTACTTGTTGCTAAGATGTAGAGATGTGATTCATTTATATATTGATCTGTTTATCCAAAGATAAAATACTAATTATTTTTCTTACGGTATGATTTACATATGTAAAATTCACATATTAAAATAACATATTAACCACTAAAAAAGTTACCATAATTTATCAGTTGATATAGCCTTTTTAAATATCAGGGTCTACTGTATGTACCAAAGACTTGAAAAATACTTATAGCGTTTAACCCACTGATTCCCCATGAAGGAGGCTGTAGCAATAAAATAATAAAAATATGGAATAAGAAATGTTCACGGCAGCACTTCTTACGATGTCTAACAAATCTTGACATTTTAAAATATATTCTACAGAAGTGAACAGGTGAATAAATTGGGGTGTGTATAAATAGAAGTTGTATGTAATCATTTTAAAATTACATTTTAAAACTAAGAAAGTTAACATGGGAAAGTGCTTGATAAGTGATCAAACGGTAAGAAACAAAACTATATGTAGAATAATCCCAGCTTACTCTTTTATTTTAACCAACTTTTTTTTTAGTTATTAGCAAGTGCTTATTTAATCAGGTTTTTTAGTATTTTAAAAATTCAGTATCTTCATGAAATGAAAACTTTACCATAGCAATTGCAACATGAATTGTGCTTAGAGTTTCACGATTCACGTCCAAACCTTAACATATCATTTACAATTCAAAAACTGTACTCTTACAAGTCATTGTTCTATGCCAAATTTATTTTTAAAAACAGATTATATACATAGGAAAGAAAATAATAAAAACAATAATAATCAAAACACACACCATTATTCTGTGCTCAGTCAGCACAGTTCTGGCCTGCTGGTAGAACTGTGGACATATTTTTATTTTCTTTATGTTTTTCAAGTT
Source organism: Pongo pygmaeus (assembly GCF_028885625.2). Taxonomy (NCBI): domain Eukaryota; kingdom Metazoa; phylum Chordata; class Mammalia; order Primates; family Hominidae; genus Pongo; species Pongo pygmaeus. The sequence goes on along the minus strand of NC_072396.2, from coordinate 112,613,150 downwards.
TCCAACATTGAGCAGCTGTTACTTTTGTTACCATATAAAATCAACATATGAAAGAGACTTTAATGAAATAGAAAGAACAGATAAAATGTCATAAAACAAAATGCCTGTAAGACCAAATACATGCAGATACAAAACTGGGAGAGGCTAAATATTACAGATGTTCAAAGAAAGGTACAAAGTACCTGATACTATAATAAGGGAAAGCTTCACAGGACTATTTATCTATTCTCACCAGTATGTAAACACCATGAAGGGAAGAACCTTGTCTTTATTTGGTTTTAGCCATAGTGTCTAGCACAAAATGATTTTGTAGGCAGTACACCTCCATGAATAGAAATAGAACAACATAAATAGCATTTTTGAGTACTTAGAAGTTGCTGAATAAATATCTGCTGAATAAATGTAAACATTATGCTGGAATTGAGCAAAGACTTGGATCCACAAAATTCTAATCAAGATGGAGGGCCAAAATGTGTATGCAGTGCTCAGGGGATTGTAGGAAAGCTTACCTAGGCTAGACTGGAGGGAGTATATTGTAAAATGTAATGAACAATAAGGTTGGATAAGGGAAAAGATCATGATAGGCCTTGAAAATCAGGCAGGAGATTTGAAAGTTGATGTAGTAAGAAATGGTAAGTCAATAAATGTAATGACAATAATGAAATCTAAAATTGATTTAACATTTACTATGGTGTCAAATACTATATGTTTTACATAACTTTTCTCATTTTATCCTAAAAAAAAATATGTGAGATAGGTGCTACTGCCTCCCTTTTGCCAATGAGGAAATTAAGCCTCAAAGATTACTATTTTGCTGAAAGTTACACATCTACCAGTCAGATTCCAGGTCTGACTTCAGAGGCCAACCTCTTGAAGACTCTGTATAAGACCTCTACAAAGTCCACAAAACGTGTGAAGAGAAATACCAGAAGAGAATGAGATCATGTATATTTATTCTAGGGTCTTGGACTGGAATCAGAGATATCATTATGAATCCATGATTTTAACATATATAAAGAGGGACTTCAAGAAATCGATATAGAAACAGGTATGTGTGCATATATACATATATTTCCTAGTTCTGCCTGCTGAGAGGGCCTAGAGGCAATGACACCTCAGTAGCAATAAGCATGCCAAGCACCCAGATCTTGGCTTCTACATACCATTCTCCAATAAAAAGAATCAGAGCTCCTTGGAGAAAAGATTCTGATTCCAGAGTTGGGGCAAGGAAATTAAAAAATGAGTCTGGAGGCCAGGTGCGGTGGCTCACGCCTGTAATCCCAGCACTTTGGGAGGCCGAGGTGAGTGGATCACGAGGTCAGGAGTTCGAGACCATCCTGGCTAACATGGTGAAACCCCATCTCTACTAAAAATACAAAAAATTAGCTAGGCGTGGTGGCTGGCACCTGTAGTCCCAGCTACTTGGGAGGCTGAGGCAGGAGAATGGCATGAACCCGGGAGGCAGAGCTTGCAGTGAGCCGAGATCATCGCACCACTGCACTCCAGCCTGGGTGACAGAGCGAGACTCTGTCTCAAAAAAAAAAGAGTCTGGAACATCTGTGGTGCCAGAAAGTAAGAGGGTGCTTAAAAAATGATGGAGACATGTTGAAAGGACACAGGAGCCAATTTGAAGGGGCTCTTGTTGGCCAAATCTGGGTTTCAGCAAAAACAAAAAGTAGTAAGAGCATAATTCATTATAATCTATAGAATAAAACAAATATTCATTAAGTCCATACTGCTATAAACAGCTGAATAAATAAATATATACATTAAGCATAGAGAAGAGAAAGTTTTTTATTACAGTATAATTCAATCAATTAATAAAAATGTTGAAAATTGAAATCAATGTCTGGCAAATGTCACAACAATAATTTAGTCAAGCCAGAATCATCAACATATGCTAAAATTAGTGGGCAAATACATGATGAGAAACAGGATATTTACACTGTCTCACAATATTGCCCTGCATAGTCTCACTTTGTAATTACAAAAGAAAAAATAGTGACTTTATAGTGAATAAACCTAGCAGACACCATCTTAACCAAGCTTTCAGGGATGTAAAGAGTCTCATGTCTTACATGTACAGACATCAAAAGGTAAATAAAAACACAGGAAAAAATACAACCTCTTACACTGCCACGGGACAGATACCTATATAGATATATGCATAAGACTAAAGATATATATCTATATAGTTTGTGAATAAAATTGGATATGATAGGTAGGCAAATTAGTACAAAAAAAGAACAAAACTAAATTAAGCATGTTAAGTAAAGTGTGTTACCATACACACATACCCGGTTGTTTCACAATAGATACCCTCCTGAAAAGTTTGGTGGATTTAAAATTAATGCAGTAACTGAGTAATTAAATAATCATAAGGCAAATCTTCCTTCAAAACAAATCATCTGTCACAAATTATAGTAGTTATATAAGTTGAAATGTTTACATATTGTGATTACATAAAATCATAAAACCTTCAACAGCATTTGCTTTTAGATTGCTTTTAAATAATCTCACTCTATATAGATGCAGATACAGAGGTCAAACTCTGATCTTTTTATTCTAGGCCCAAAGCTATTTCCATTACACTATGCTGCTTCTCCTAATCAGCAGGAAGACATGTAACCCCCATTATCATTTCCATTTCACCTCCTGTGTCCAAAAAAAGTGGCAGAGATCCAAATACTTTACACACCAGTAAATCTCTATAGACCACATACAAAGTAGGCAGTATAGGACAGTCATTAAGGGCAAAGATTTTAGAGTCAAACTGCCTGGATTCAAATTTTCCAGCTTCACAAGTTACTGCCTATATTACTGGATTTCTGGGAATGTATTCAACGTCTGTAATTTGTAGTTTTCTCATCTGTAAAGTGGGGATAATAACGGTATATGTCTCATAAGTTTGTTCTGAAGATTAAATATGATAATATGTATTATCATATTAGCACAGTGCCTGGCACATAGTAAACATTATGTTATCTACATTAATAATGATCACAATGATGACAAATTTTTCCTATGGAGCAATATACTTCATAGAGGATGAAGTGTTTCATGGCTACTAACAACACTCCTACCCTTGATAAATTCGTGCTGCAGGTCACAAGGAAGATAGTACGCTTAAAGTAGAGAAAAATATCCAATCAATTGCACAGAAAACAACTTACTAACTATGTAAAATAAAACTAACATAATTTTACATACTACCAACATCCACAAATCTAAGTGCATATCCCACTGACAGTGAATCAGTACAGGTATAATTACCTTCACATAAAAATGTTATTTCCATCACTAGAAATTATATTTCCAACTTAAAACTGTCTTCTCTTATTACTAACCTTTTGGCATAGAGGTTACTTTATTCCACCTAATGAATGCTCTACCTAAAAGAAAAATCTTCCACATATTTGTGATGTACCAATTTGGCATGATTTCAGAGATAAAGAAATCATTTATCTATAAAAGAGTAAAGCACTTCAAATAGCAACACTTTTTTGATATAAAAACCCTAATACTAAACTACTCCAGTCAACGACTAGCCCTACCACCATCCAGTTATACTCTGGAAATGGTCACCGATATCTCCAGCACTAGTATGGAGAGCCGATATCATTCATATTTTTGAGCCTATTAAAATACTTATGTATGAACCAGGAAAAACAAACCCTTGGTTTTAATAGAGGCACAATATCCTAATGATAGGAAAAGGGGATGTAAAATGTTCTTTAATAATTATATAGGAGGAAAAGGGAAAGAGCTGTAAAGACTTCATGAATACTCATTAGTTTAAGAATCCAAGAAAACAAGCTTGCTCTCAAGTTTTGTCAATAAAAAGAAATCTCATTGTTAATATAAATTGATTTAATATAAATTGATGTGTAGTGTTGCTATACATACCTGTATAGTTGTCATCTGGTGCAAATTTGTTAAAAGTAACATCAAAAAACATATATATATATTTAATCAAACATCTACAAAATCTTTGTCCCTGGGTCAAATGCCATAAACAGAGGGTACCAAGAAGATGTTTTTAAAATGAACTATTTTCAACAGCACAATTGTAGTTTTATCCAAGTCTGTAGCCCTATTGACTGGCTAAACCTTACCCCCATTAAGATGATCTGCATCAAAAAAGCATTTTTAAATCATTTGTCTACTTTGATGGAAGAAAATTATGGCATGTATAGTAAAAATATTTGATATGCATGGTTTCTCAGCAAATTTGCTATTATAATTATGTTGTGCTCAGAGTAACATGAAAGTTAGTTTTCATACACTGGGTACACACCTTCAGAAGGATAGAAAGAGGACATGTGATTTGAGGCATGCTAAGTGCTACAGGGAAGCTAGACAGCTAACTTAAAAGTGGACCCAGATGAGCTGTAACATAGCAGCTGCTTATAAAGAATTGACAGTCACTCAACCATGTGAAGGCCTAAGCCATGATCTCATATTAAACAGTTTTTAAAACCATCCATAATGATCACTGAAATAAATTTAAATAATTTGTCACACACTTATTCTTTAGAGGTTACATGAAATTAAAGATGATGGGCTTCAGGCTGGAGAACATTTTCTCTCACAAAGCCATTCATTTTTTAACATCTGGCCCTCATCCCCAATAGGACAGTGGGTGGGACTACCCAGATACCCTTCTAAGAGATATACTGAGGTTTGAATTCTACATTCCTAAAACTGAATGGAGCTTTTTGCTGCTATTTCACATGTACATCCTCCCCCACTTTCCTTTAAACTGGAACACTGACTCTCCTTTGAAAAAGGAGTATTTTCCTTTGAATAGGTGATGGGCAAATTCTCAATTTGTTCAGGTGCCTTGGTGGGTTAAAAAAAGTAAACAAACAAAAAACCCATAACTTAGAAAAAACAACAACAACAACAAAAAGACGCAAAAGACCTGAAGCCTGAGACTTTACCTCACTCTTCTTGGTATGTTACCTTAGCATTTCATTTGTAACAAGGATGTCAAAAGGAAAAAGCAGGTCAGTGGCTTGAATGACCTGAGGTGGGAATAGGTTCATGTTGCTTAAGGAAAGAGCAAAGGGGACGAACTTCACTGAGGCGCTAAAAACACTTTGATGGAAGCTGGATTTTCGAAGAGCCAAAATATTAAACTACAGACAAAATTCAAAGAGTGAGTGGGCTGGGTACAAGTAGTGAAAAGGTTAGTCGCCAGGCAGGGAAACACCCGACGGTGGAGGGAGGGGAGGAAAAGTTTTAAATACCCACCACAGCCTAGTGAGCCGTTAATTAGCGTCCCCCACTTCTGACTTTGCTCTTGCCCCCGGAGGAGCTAGCTGCAGGGAAGCAAGCAGCCCTATTTTTAAGCACTTAAACCTCTCCGTTGGACTTCAGAAGGCTTGAGTTACCGGTGTTGCAAATAACGTTTCTTCCTAAACATGAGAAAGCAAATTTGAATTCCCTGGTCAAGGCCAAAAGGAAGATAAAGGGACCCCAAAAAAAAAAAAAAGGTAATTTCAGCGTGAAAGAGCGGTGATGGGCGCGGGGGAGGGGAGGAAGGACTTACCGCAGCCTCTGCAGGCTGCCCCCAAAGACTCAGGGCCAGTAAGAACAAGCCGGCAGCCAGGCTGACTCCACGCAGTTTCATTCTTCTCCAGCTCCCGCAGCTCCTTCAGCACCCGCACGAAAGTCCCGGCTGGCTCTAACCAATTGACATAATCTTGAGGGTTTATATGGAGAGAGCTAGAGCCGGAGAGGGACAGTGAGGCTTGGGTGAAGAGAAAGAAGCTTTTTAAGAGTGGAAGAAAAAAAAAAGAAGAAGAAGAAGAAGGAGCTACTCTTCCTTCCCCCTCTCCCCTCCCCAAAGCCGGTCTCTCAGGAGAACTTTTCCCTTCTGTCCAGACTTGCAAACTTTTCTTCACTCAATTCCTACAGATCTACTTTCCTCCCTCTCTTCCCCCTGCAAGGCCCCCCTCCTCACCAGCACAAGGGAATTTGAGTATCACTCCGCCACAGTTTTAGACTGCACCAGCAACCTGCGAGGGAGTGACGCTCAGTTATTTGGGGGAGGGAAACTTCCAGACTAGTTGATTGAGCACCATGAGTCCAACCGGGAAGCTTTTCTATTCGTTCATTTGCACCTTCCGTTGATACTACTTTTCTAGGCTCAGTTCCACTCTCATCGGTGTGAGCACCAAAGCCAATTACAAATAGATCTAAACTGGGACTATTTTTTTTGGCGGATGGATCTCAGAGAAGCCGTGCTTTTTATTGTTAATCATTAGAAACAAATTTTGGTCGGTGCTCCCTGGGCTGCTGGTCTTCTTTACCTTCCAGCTGCTCACAGAACAGAGAGTTTCTACATACAAGCAGAAGATGTGAAAATATTGGGAATAAATAAAGTATATGCTTATAAACAAGTCAGAAAACAAGTATATGTGCGTGAATATTTTATGTGTGTTATATACATTTAAGATCTGGGAGCGTTCAGCAGGTATTGTTAATTATTCTATGGTATTATGTTATTATAATACAGCTATATCTCTTTGTTTAGCTGCATTGAATGCCATAATTAATGCCTCCTATATTGAGCTAATGTAAAAGGTATTGACTCTCATTGTAGTTGTGTTTCAGAAAGATTTAGGGCAGGGAATTAAATAAATTTAGTGCAGTGTTTCTTAGAATTAATATAAACACTTAATTGAAAATATTTAAATAGAATTGATGGCAGCTAAATCGATATCTCCCAAATAAAGACTTGAATGTTCCTTTGATAATCCTGATATATAGATTTTTTTTAAAGTAACAAAAGAACTAGAAAATACTTTCTGCGGACTCCTTGGAGAATCTTCAAGAATTTGATGAAGAATTCTTCACAACATTTCTATCTTCCTAGAATTAACCACTTTAGAGTCTTTCAAGGTTTTGGATCTATTTCACGAGGGCCCACTCATCCTTAGGTTCTGCTTAACTCAGAGTGGATTTACAACTCCAGAAACTGTCTCCCCTTCCCAATAGCCTAGTGTACTATCAATTTGAATCAGTGTTGTATGCATTTGGGCATGTGTGCAAGGGCACTTTCGGGCCCATCTGTCTTATGTGGGAATAGTATGCCTATGTCTCTTTATGTGTAATCTAACAGTAAAGTTGAAAGTATATGATGCACAGTTGCTTAGGTCTTAGCATATAGGTCTCTAAGGGGCTGTGTGTGAAGCTGTGGAGATACTTAGGGCTGTTGTGTGGAAAGGTGCCTGAAAGTGGGAAAGACTACCGGCTGCCCAAGGTAGGGGGGATGATTGACAGCAGACAGCCCCGCCCCTTTCCCCTCCATTCTTTCCTCTCCTGCTGCATGAAACTATCTCCTGAGTGCTGCAAGTTGTAACGGGCACCGCTGAGCCTGTTTCCCTTTGGAGCACTTCTTATCTAGAAGCTGTGTTTAGTTTCTTCCAAACTGGGCTACTTCGTCCACCTACTCTGTTCTGAGTAAGGAAACAGCCTCCAAGCATCAGCAGAGCCCAGATGAGCCCGGGCCGCGGAGCCGCTTAGCAGTCTCCCGGGACCCAGCTCCGGAGGAGCCGCAAGCATGCACCCTGGGTGAGCTGTTGCTGCCCCGAGCTCCCCTCCTCTTTCTTACTTCGGGTTACTTTGCCAGGCCGGGACTATGCTTGTACTTCTGTCACTGCAGAGAAATTGGAAGCAGGCATCCAAAAGGGTTCGGGGGGCTACAGGCAGACGCACGACCCTGAAGCCTAGAGAGCCCATATTACTCACCCTCCTTCCCATTTCAGGTTGTGGCTGCTCCTGGTTACGTTGTGCCTGACCGAGGAACTGGCAGGAGCGGTGAGTCTCTTCTCACGACCCTTTTCCCTCCCCCTCCTTTGACCCTCTCACCATCCCCATCTCTAGTATTTATGTTAGGGGGTTGCAGAGAGTTTCACCGCGAGACGGAGTCCACACCACTCCCCTTTCTAATGGGAGTTAATGAGATTCTTGGAGAGGAATAGCACGGTGTCAAGTCAGTGTTTTTGGGACCAATATATCTTCCAAAACTTCGTAATGGGTTGGGAAAATAAAAGTGGAAGACACAAGATGTACACATTTCTGAGCCTCTTCCCCAGACTACTTAAGATGACTAGCATCTGATGCCTTCCTCTGCATCAATCTCCACGGCAGAAGAAACATAAATTTCCCTGGTCTTCAAGAACTTGAATTGGCACACTAGTTTGAGAGTGAGAGGAGAGCACAAGGAGTGGAACTTGAAAGTGCCGCAGATGCTATGGAAATGAAACTTAAGTACATGCTTAGAGTCGTTTGACAGTACCAGGTGACAACATCTGGATTCTTTAACTACCTGAATTGAACTGATACCACTAGGTGATGTTCAATTTCTGTCTGATGTGTCCTGTTACTCGTTTTCTGCATCACCAGAAAGTTAAAAGATAAAGCTGTTATAACAGAAAAAAAAAATCAAAGTTAACATTTCATAGGCTGTTTAGATGTCATCTATCAAATCAACTAGGGACTGCAGGTAAAGAAATTTCTGAAGACATTTGGTCAAGAAAAGTTTAATGGGTCCCAGAAAGTAGAGAAATCTCCAGTGGAATTACTAGGATAATTTCACAAAGATGGAGTGACCCAAATAATCAAAGATGCTGCAGTTTTCCAGTTTCACTAGCTACTTAAGCTGGCAGAAATAAAAACTGTTGAGTTTGAATACGAAGTTGTTCAGTTGTTGAGTACTATTTCACTGCTGTATTTTTTTTAAAAATTCTTAATGATACCCAAAGCCATTCACTATACAGATGAGAGATGAATATATATTGCAAATATTTATCTTGTGGGTTTTGATCATTTTAACTGATTGGCTCTACTTTTTAATATTTTAATATTTTTAAATACTATTATAGGGCCGTACTTAATTCAACCTAATAAATCACCTGATGCATTTATGAAAAAATGGATTATTTTATCTTGGCATATGATGTCTTTAAGAAAATACCAGAGTGAAGCTATTTTTCTTCTAAAGAGAGGAAGATGCCAGAAAACTTGAATACCAACATCTTGTGACCCCTTAACTCAATATCAGTTCCTATGTAAGTAAATTCTGGACTTCGTAAGCAAAGATACTGATCTAAGACTCTGTGTACTTCTCCATCTTATTCCTTCAATATACAAGTTTAGTTATGTATTACCTTGAGGCTCAATACTACATTAATTGAAAATGCCAAGATTTGATTAGTTAGCAATTCATCCAGAAATCTTGCCACTTGTAAAAGTGTCATGCTTGGGCAGAATACCCTCGAGCAAAACTTTTATTTTTAGACTCTGGCTGATTTTATTCAGTGTAATTTTGGGAAAAACACTACAGATCATTCCAGATAGCTGAAGACTTCACAAACACTGCATCCTGTCACTTAACACCTTTAAAAACCACTTTAACGCTTGCAATTCTTTCAAGTATTGAAATGAGTCTCCAAAATTAAGCACTGCTTTGGTGTATGAGTTTTAGACTCTGTCTCATTGTTTTATGATGTCACCTGCTATGTCAGTGTCATTGACCATGGTAAGTCTAAAATTGACCTTGAGCTCCACAGATAATACTTTATTTTTTGACTTATTTAAGTACAGAGCCACTTCCTTCACTTGTTGTTTACTTATGCACAATATCTTTGACATTGTAAAGCTATTTTTTTTTTCAGTTTTGAGGAAAATGACAAATATAAAGACAGTCACAGAATAAGTTATTAGAGATTACTTTTCTGAAGGGATGTTTTGTTTTTCTTTTACACTCTTTGCACTGGATTCTCATCTATACGAGCTGGTTCTCATGTTCTACACTCAATTCCAGTTTATCCTCTTGAGTTTGTGTGTTTTTCACCCTTTGGATTGTTTTAAACATTTAAATTCTCTGTGCCATGTTTGACTAATATTAACAAAAATAGCTATTAAAAATAGATTGGCAGGAACTATGTTGCGTTTTGCTATGAGAAAGTCTCTTTACTGTGAGAATTAAGCTGCCAATAATATTGGCAAGCATTTAAAGATTGGGTCATTTAGGGGCTTTTGGGCTCTTTTTTTTCCCGAGTTTACAAAGTACATCTATATAAAGTAAAGGAAAACTTAATGTTAAAATCCATGTTAAAGAATGAGCTTCTATTAAATTTACTTTAAAGGAGTAATGATCTTCATTCAGGTGAAATATTTGCACAATTTATCTGCATAACATAGAGTCTAGGATCTCAGAACATCCATAATTGTCTTTGGCTATTAAGCGCCTAACTATCTAAGGGGCTGTGCTAGGCTAAGCATAGCATGCAAAGATTTATTTAAACATAGTTCCTAACTCTCTAGGAATTTGCTTTCTCAGACAATGGTGGTCATTATGTTCCTTAGAAGATAAGATGCTTAATGATAAGTTATTATCTACATGTACTTGCATCGTGTTAGAGAAAAGTCTAGAAAGATACAAATCTCACCATCAGCTAATATATCTAGGAAAAAACATATATCCCAAAGTAGTCAGATCCTTATGTTTTCTTCACACTTTGCCCCCTCCAAATGAGCTTTCAGGAAAAGGTCTAATACAATCAAGCATACTTAAAGTCAAAAGCCTAGGGGGATACTTACTTGGGTTGGGAGGAGGATAAGGAGAGAAAACATTTCTATTGTTCCTTCTGCAGACAGCATAGGTAAAATGCCTTTAGCTGCACTCAAATCAAGGTCTGATTGAAATGTCAAATTCTTTCTTTAAAGTTGTAACATGCCCAGGTTGGTCCTTTCTGTTGTGATTTTCAGTCTTATAGTAGTCATCAAAATATGAATATTATGTTAAGGGAGTTCAGAGATGGAGACGATCTCTTCCAGTTCTAAAGACCAAGAGGAATATTTGCATTATCTGGGGCTGTGTCTCTATAAATCCTTAAAGTACTCTTCTACTTTACCTGCTAGCAAATATCCTATACCAGCTAGCTGTGAAAAATCACAACATATAATATACATGTGTGTATGTGTGTATATAAATATATAATATATATATCTTGGGATGACTAAGGATACTGATAGAAATGTATGAGTACACTATCAAGTAAATCATCAAATGACTGTAAATAGATAATCCATAGATGATAATATATTTGCATTATTTATAGGTGAAATTCAAATATATTTTAAGATAAAAGAGGAGGGGATAATAGATGTTATTATCTAAAGTGTTACTAAAGAAGCAAATATATAACCATTTCAAAAATTGTTTTATTATACATTTTAATGATTGTATTTCAGTGTAATCAGTTTCCATTGTAATCCCATGTATTTTATTGTATACTTCTAAAACTAGCAGGGTGCTGTGGTGTGTGCCTGTAGTCCCAGCTACTTAGGAGGAGGCTGAGGCAGGCGGATTGCTTGAGAACAGAACTTTGAGGCTGTGGCGCACCATCATCGTGCCTGTGAATAGCCACTGTACTCCACCCTGGGCAGCAGAGTGAAACCCTGTCTCAAAAAGAAAAAAAAATAGTATTCTAAAAAGGAGTCCATAGGCTTCACTAGACTGCCAAAGTATGGCATTAAAAAAGTACCCCTAGTTTAAGAAAATTGGTTTTACAAAAACAGTCATTTTCTAATGTTTGTTCAGGCATGAGGGGAATTGTGTTGACTCTAAGTGCCAACAATCTTTTAATTTTTAAGCATAGTTTGGAGTCTTCAATAAATATGCTCCTATATTCTGTAAGCTCATAATCAAGCCATATAACTGGGGTAAAGTATACTGTTTCCCTTATTATCTCATTAATAGAATAAAACTGATTGACCTCAATTATTAATATTGGTTTTTATTTGCCCGAATTATATGGATTATTTCATAATTTTACCACACGTGCAATTATGGCACACCACAGCCTCCAGCAATCCATCTGCCTCAGCCTCCTGAGTAGCTGGGACTATAGGCACACACCACAGCTTCCTGTTAGAATGATCTTAAAAGTATGGCTGGGTGCAGTGGCTTATGCCTGTAATCCCAGCAGTTTGGGAGGCTGAGGTAGGTGGATTGCTTGAGCTCATGAGTTCAAGACCAGCGTAGGCAACATAGTGAAACTCCGTCTCTACAAAAAGTACAAAAATTAGCTGGGCATGGTGGTGCACGCCTACTGGGAGGCTGAGGTGGGAGGATGGCTTGAGCCCAGGAGTTGGAGGTTGCAGGTGAGCTGAGATCATGCCACTGCACTACAGCCTGAGCAATAGAGCTAGACCTTGTCAAAAAAAAAAAAAAAAAAAAGGAAAAAAGAAAAGAAAAAGAAAGAAAAAAAACAGTATACAGTAATATACTTGGAGTATAGACTTTGTCTTATACTGTGTAGGTGACAAGACATACGCATATAAAAAGAACATCGTGGGATAACATCAGGCTATATTAAACTATCAAGTCCTTTATAGCTGCCTGAATGTCCCAGTGAGGCAGATCATAGGGCTTTTACTTGTTTTAAAGTTTAATTAAATGTAAATAGAAGACCTGATAAGCATGCTCAAGGGAAAATAGTAATGGGAAAATTAGCTAAGAGCAATTATCAACTCTCTTACTTTCTTTAATCTATCCCTTTCCTAGGGTTTCTATTTTTCTTCTATAAACAATATTGAATTCTCCTCCGTTATAACAATGAATTTTTAAAAAATCACTTCATTTTCTTTAATAACTCTAACCTCTTCAATTGCATTACCCCCAAGTTCCTGGGTATTGTCTAGTCTTCATCACCAACCACTTACCCTTCAACCTATTATAGTCTCAACTGAGTCTACTCCAGGCAAACAGCCCTCTTTCAAGCTACTAATGGCTGCCTAATTACCAAACCCAATGGCTTATTTGCAGTCCCCACTCTATCTGACTTCACTGTGTTATCTGACATTTCCCAGTTACTCTGATACTTCTTTTTCCCCTTGTTTTTTTTATTTTGTTTTGTTTTGTTTTTTTGTTTGAGACGGAGTCTCACTATGTCACCCAGGCTGGAGTGCAGTGGCATGGTCTTGGCTCACTGCAACCTCCGCCTCCCAGGTTCAAGTGATTCTCCTGCCTCAGCCTCCTGAGTAGCTGGGACTACAGGTGCCCGCCATCACACCCAACTAATTTTTGTATTTTGAGTAGAGACGGGGTTTCACCATGTTAGCCAGGCTGGTCTTGAACTCCTGACCTCAGAAGATCCACCTGCCTCGGCCTCCCAAAGTGCTGGGATTACAGGCGTGAGCCACCACGCCCGGCCTCCTCTTGTTTTTTAAGACATTATACCTCACTAGGGAGCTGGTAATAATCCTGAAATAAATAATCCCGAATCCCATAATTCTAAATGTTGAAATCCTGAAAGATCAAAATCCCAAAAATATTCTGGAAAAAGTAATTTTAAAAATTATTTAAAAGATATTTACTTACATTTTTTAAAGGATAGTTGTTTGAGAAACATAAAACACAACAGAACATTCCAAAGGTCACTTTACATAATAAAATAGACAATAATAACATACATAGTTTTGTAAGGATAAACACTTAGTATATACTAGTGACAGTCACACTTGTATGACAGTTATAACTAGTTGAACTGTAGTCACAAAGAAATAGGTCAAAAGGAAAATGTATAAAGACATATCACTATGGTTGATAATTGTGTGCATCTGGCTTTATAACTGTAGTCATCTGAAATACCTTGATGAACAACAAAAGTCTTTTGACAAGACAGATAAAAAACCACCATAGGTGACCACCATATATGCAGTCATCCAAAGAGCCAAGATCTTGAGAAATTTTATCTTTCACAAATGCGGGTGTACAAAAAGACATCTCTTCATTCACTGAGGAAGTTTACACATTTTTACATACACACACAATGCTTACACAGAAAGTCACCATTGTGATAATACACGTTCATGGAATCAAATTTCTGATGTCCAATGCAACAGAAGAAAAGTCTGCCCCAGCTCTCAGAGAGAGACCAATTTGCCTTCTCTATTTGTTCTCTCCCAGCCTCTAGCCTATTGGATGGTGCCAGCCCACAATGAGGGCAGATCTTCCCTAGCTTGTCCACTGGGACTCATATATGCATCTCCTTTGGAAACACCCTCACAGACACACCCAAAATAATACATTACCGGGTTTCTAGGTATTCCTTAATCCAGTCCAATTGAACCTAAAATTAAGTCCACAAGTCCACCCCTTGTCAACTTGGCACCCGTTATGCATCTCCTTAAACCATACTTAGTTTCTAAATAAAGACAATAACAAGGAAATAGTTCCACTTCACATGATGCAACTAACATGGCACAACTATCCCATCTGTGACCAAAAACACACTTCCCCAGAATTCAGTTTTCAGGATTTCAACATTTGGGATTTTAATCTTTCAGTATTGTGATTTTCAGGATTTTAGATGTTAAAGATTTTAGACTCTAGAGATTTAGACTTTAGGGATTTTGATCTTTGGGATTTCAACATTTGGAATTATAGCATTCAGGATTGTGTCTTTTGGGATTATGACACAAACTTGCCTCACTAGTTCTCCTTATACTTCTCTGATCTTTTTATTTATGCTATTAATTCAACAAATATTTACTGAGCAACAACTATATTCCAGATAGTATGCCAGGCCCTAGTGACACAGTGGTGAACAAGTTAGCCATGAACTTTGCTGTTATGGAATTTATAATCTTTATCACTCTCTTGTCCTAAAATGGTGGGTTTTTTCCAAAACTTAATTCTTTACTGTCTTCTTGCCTCAATGGTTTTAACTATGCCTCCTATATAGTGATGATTATCAAATTTATATCCCCAGCCAAGATATCTCTTTTGAGCTCTAAATCTATATTTCCATTTGCCTGCTAAGCCCTTGTACCTGTCTCTCAATTAGTTGATATATACAAAACACTTAAAACAGTGCCTGGAGTTTAGTATAGGCACTCAGCCAAAGCCAGCTATTATTATTTTTATTGCCCCAAATACAGTATATTTAAAGGTGAAATTGTTTTCTTCTCCTTCCCATGACACTCCAACCAGCTGTGATCTTTTTTATTTTTGTTAAATGTCATCACCATCCACCAAGTTTCAGCAAGAAGCTACAGAAGCAGCCATCAGCTCTCATTATTTCCAAAATTCTCACCAAGTTTTGATAATTTTACCAAAAATCTGTAGAATCTGGCTTTTCCATTCATATTCTGTTGGCTTCAAACTTCATACATCAGTAGCCTCCTAACTGGCTTTTCTACCTTCTGACTCCATCCTTATCTCTACCTTGCCACCAGAGTTATTTTACTAACAACAAACCCAATTATGTTATCTTCTGATTTAATGCCGTTATTGGTTTCTTGTTTCTTCCAGGATAAAATGCATACTACTTCGTTTGGCACATTTAAGGGCTTTCATTTTCTGACCCAACTACTTTTCTAGCTTCATGTCTGTGTGTTTCTTCCTACCAGTCCTTCTTTCCAAACTCATGGTGTATATTACACTTCATTCAGACTGAACTTCTCACCATTCCCAAACCACTTTATGTTCTTTCACATCTCTTTGCCCCTGGATATGCAGTCCCTCTCTCTGGAATATCCTTCTCTATTGCTTCTACCTTCTTTTCTATCTAATGAACTCCTACTCAATCCTTAATACCCAGACCAAATATAATTTTTTCTATGAAACAGTTCCAGACCTCTTCAGAATGAATTTATTCTTCCTTATCCTGTGCTTCCAAGGAGCTTTGGGCCTCTTTGGTAGCACATCCATGTGGTGGTAAGATTCCTATGCTTATATGACTACGTTACATTCTTCAACCTTGTATTTAGGATGTCCAGGATACTGCCAGGCTGAGCATAGGTGATCAACAGATGACTTTCAAATGAGTAAACATCTCCTAATGGCTCGCAACAAACTGCCTTCTCCCTGTCTGTCTTAAAAATTACTAATGTTAACTCCAATAACAATTGAATGGATGGAAAAATATCTACCCTGTTCAATAGTATAATGTTTAAGAGAAAGCATTCTAGAATCAGATTTTTGTCAAAATGCTGCCTCTGCCCTCTGACACTTCCTAGCTGTGTGACTTAGAGTAACTCATTTTACCTTTCTGAGATTTAATTTTCTTTTTTCTTTTCGAGTGTTCAATGACATTTTTATTGAGATAATTGTAGATTCACATGCAGTTGTAAAAAATAGTACAGAGAGATCCTATGTACCCTTATCCAGTTTTCCCCTAGTTGTAATACCATAATATAATATCACAACCCAGATACTGACATTGATAACATTCACTGATCTTATTTCATTTTCCTCATACTCATTTGTATGTGTGCATTTTGTTCTATACAATGTCCTCACAGGTGTAGGTTGGGATATCCATTGCCACAGTCAAGATACCAAAGTCAACAAGGATCCCTCATGCTGTCCTTTTATAACCACATCCATATTCCTCCTCCAACAACATATATTAAGTTTTGACAAATGTATACAGTTTTATAACTGTCTCCACAATTGTAATAAAAATATTTATTTCCCCGAAAGTTCCCTTACACTCTTTGCAGTCAATTCCCTCCCCCTCATTCCGCATGCTAGGCAACCACTGATATGCTTTCTATTATTGTAGTTTTGCCTTTTCTAGAATTTCATGTAAATGTAATCAGCATAGCGCTTTTGAGATTTATCCATGTTGTTATAAGTATCAGTAGTTCATTCCTTTTATTGCTGAGTAATAAAAGGAATGGATATACCACATGTTAATTCTCTCTTCGTCAGTCCATAGACTTTTAGGTTGTTTACAGTTCTTCATTATTATGAGCAAAGCTATGAATATTCAAGTCCTCATGTGAACATGTTTTCATTTCTCTTGGGTAGGTATCCAGGAGTATGATTGCTATATGGTAAGCAGATATTTCATTTTGGATAGTTTCTAAGTCTATAGCTTCATATTCACTGATTTTTCCTTCTTCAGAGTCTAATCTGATATTAATATCACCTGTGTGTTTTTTTCATTTCAGATATTATATTTTTCTTTTCTAGAAATTCCTTTTGGATTTTAAATTTTACAAACTTCCATTCTTCTCCTCATCCTGGTCACATTTTCCTCTACCTTCTTGAACCCATGAATCTTTTTTTTTTTAAGTTTTATTTTAGGCTCGGGGGTCACATGTGCAGATTTGTTACACAGGTAAACTCGTGTCACAGGAGTTTGTTGTACATATTATTTCATCACCCCAGTACTAAGCCTAGTACCCAATAATTATTTTTTTCTGACCCTCTCCCTCCAAGGTTTAATTTTCTCATCAGCAGAAAAGGGATGATGATATTATGCTTTATTCTTGAGGTATTATTGTGGATGCTGTATGTGAACATGCCATGCACCAGGTAGGTGCTAAATTCCTCTCCCATCTTTTCCCCCCAGTATCCTCAGAGACTTAAAAATCATTTCCCAATTTTGACAACTGGTGTTTGATAAGATGAGAGAAAGGGAGATGTCAGAGAAGACTCTCTCATTTGTAGATTGTATGTCTAGAACAAACTTGTCCAACTTGTGGCCCAAGGGCCGCATATGGCCCAGGATGGCTTTGAATGCGGCCTAACACAAATTGGTAAACTTTCTTAAAACATTACGAGATATATTTGCTATTTTTTTTAGCTCATTAGCTATTGTTAGTATTACTGTATTTTATTTGTGGCCCAAGACAATTCTTTTTCTTCCAATGTGGCCCAGGAAAGCCAAAAGATTGGACACCCCTGGGGACAATGGCCATATTTCTCAGTTGTCCCCCTCATCTCTTTATCCCAATTTCACCACCATAATAGTAACATATGTTTTCAAGTCTTTCAAGTTTACAAAGCACTTTATCATATATTATTTTGTTAGCTGCTCAAGACAACCCTGTGAGGGACAAATATTCTCATCCCAGAGAGATTAACTGATTTATCTAAGGTCACAAACCCAACAAGTGGCAGAGTTAAAGCCCACTCTACTGTGCTATCTCTTTAATTTAGGTTTTTTATCATCTCTTGTCTGGACTCCCTACAGCAAACCTAACTGTTCCAGTTTCAGACTTTCACTGTCTCCTCATTGGCTTTCCTGATATCCATCCTCTCTGAAAGCAAAGAGCTTATTCTAAAACACAAATTGATCATGCCACTCTAACATTTGTGGAAGCTCCCTACACCCATAGAGAATCTGATCTGGCCCTGCCTACCCATCCAATTCCATCTCCTGTCTTGTCCTCATGTAGCTGATGTTTAGGTCACAGTTATACTTGTGATGTTGGCTTAACAGGACGTGCATATTCACTCCTTCTGCTTCTCCTGCTTTTTTCATCCTCTGCCTTGCCTTCCACCTGTCTCTACAGATGGACATATTGTTCTTCTCTTAGGAAGTTAAGTTAGTATTTTTCTGAAGTCTCCTCTTCTTTTGTCCTTCTGTTTCTCACTGTTTTTTCTTCCCTTCAACTAATATTTATTTAGTGACTACTATGTGCCAGGCATTGTGGTCAACCCCATTGTGGGAAGGACTATGTCAAGTACTAAGCCACTGTAGCCAGAGCACAGGGAGGGGGAAGAGGAAAGAGAGAGGTAGAACTTTGTGAGATGTGGATGGAGGATAGGAAAGAGACCTGTTCTGCACTCTTACTTGCTCCGTAACTCCTCAGAGCATTTACCTAATACCTGTACTACCGTATATCTCTCTATGTGGGGTGTGATTGACATTATAGTTATTGCTGGCCACTTATTTTGTGTCCAGTTCTCTAACAAACCCTTTATACATGGAGGACTCACTCCTGCAGCATATATCTGGTCCTTCCACATTTATCAAATACAGGAAAGCCATGAGGTATGTGTCTATTCTCAAGCTTTTTGGGGGTTTCGTATTTAATTCTGGATGTCCATTTCCTGATTTTTTCCCCTTCTATTTCTTTATGCAGTGGTTAAAAAATTAAAAGCTGTAACTTTAAAGCCAAATATTCCCAGATTCAAACACAAACTCCACTATTAACTGTGGCCTTAGGACAAATCATTAAATATATTATTAACTGTAAAATTATTACTATTGCAGTTATTATTTTCCCCTCATTCATTGTGATTGCCTCTCTACTAGAAATGGGTAGTGAGCCCATTTGGGTGACAATTTAGGAAAAAAAATTGCTTAATTATTTGTTGAATTTGTTTTTCAAGTGTCCTAAGGGAAAAAGAGTTAGAATTGTTATTTCACTTGTTCCAGTTTCCCCAAAGCCGCTTCTACCTCTGCTGC
The DNA here is from genome assembly GCF_028885625.2 of Pongo pygmaeus. Classification (NCBI taxonomy): domain Eukaryota; kingdom Metazoa; phylum Chordata; class Mammalia; order Primates; family Hominidae; genus Pongo; species Pongo pygmaeus. The sequence continues at coordinate 112,593,921 of NC_072396.2, read as the reverse complement.
CCTACCTTTGTGATTTCCTGTAGAGATTTGCTTCCCAACTAAAGATTATACCCAAAGACACTGCCCCAGGCATCTTTGAAGTCCCAGTTCCCCTTTGTCTAACAACAATAAGGCTAGTTTGCCATTATCTTTCAGTCTGGTTTGCTTGTATTGAGGGGGAGTTGGTGTTATTCAGTGGAAATTTCCCGGGTCATAAAGCTCTACATTTACCGCAGAGAGACCAAGCTTTCCCAGAATTGTCTGGGACCTCTGGCTCTGAGGCTGAATTGGTCTTTTGGGAGACAGATTTTTCTCTTGGGGAGGGAATAAATGTTAGTTATATTTTTTCTTGCTCTGTACAACTTTGAGTGACCATTTTTCCGTACCCAAGGGAAGAGGATTGGCAAAGAAAATTTAAAATGCCTAGATTTCTAAACTCTGTGAGTGTAGCAGATCCCTTAAGGACTGGAACAAATCTTAGATGTATGAGATGTATATTGTCTTTTAGAAATGATTAAGTTGCATAAATACCGTCTAGCACCTAGCATGCAACTAGATATCCAGAACATGCTCATAGATACTGATGTTGAGGTTGCTGTTGATAATGAAGAAAAACGGGACACTCTATTATAACATTTTTCAAAATTTACAACAGTAGACCCCTTTTCCCCCAAACTAAATCTCATATGCCCTCCCCAAAAATATCAATGTATTTATTAATAATTCAAATTTTTAACAGTAATTTATAAAGTCAGTAAGAAGGAAGAGCTTGAAATGAACATAAACATCTGAAATTGAGAGCTACAGAAGTCTCTGTGTGTGTGTGTGTGTATGTGTGTGTGTGTCTGTGTATGTGTATGTGTGTGTGTGTGTTGCGCTGTCGCCCAGGCTGGAGTGCAGTGGCTCGATCTCGGCTCACTGCAACCTCTGCCTCTCGGGTTCAAGCTATTCTCCTGCCTCAGCCTCCCGAGTAGCTGGTACTACAGGTGCCCATCACCACGCCCGGCTAATTTTTTGTATTTTTAGTAGAGACAGGGTTTCACTTTGTTAGCCAGGATGGTCTCGATCTCCTGACCTCGTGATCCATCCCCCCTCAGCCTCCCAAAGTGCAGAGATTACAGGCATGAGCCACCATGCCTGGCCTGAGAGCTATAGAAGTCTTAATCTCCAGTTTATTTCTGTTTATTTTATACAATGTTGAGAAAATCCTGATGTAATAGTGAACATCATGGGGTGAGGGCTTTTTTGTCTTGCTATCTCAGGATGCTCTGCAGTTAAACAGAAATAGCAAGAAAACCTTGGGGTGGGGGGAGGGGGGAGGGATAGCATTGGGAGATATACCTAATGCTAGATGACGAGTCAGTGGGTGCAGCGCACCAGCATGGCACATGTATACATATGTAACTTACCTGCACATTGCGCACATGTACCGTAAAACCTAAAGTATAATAATAGTAATAATAAAAAAAAAGAAAACCTATATTTCCAGGTCTGCACACATAATTCACGCTCTCTTTGTCTCTCTCCTCTCTCTCCTCTCTGTCTCTCTGTCTCTCTCTCTCTCTCTCTGTCTCTCTCTCACACACACACACACACATACACACATACAGTTAACTAGGCAGCACCCATTAATACAATCAGTGTTGGTTTCCAATGTGTTAATGTTTGGTATGTAACCCGTTTGAATGGTGCATGCTTTGTTTTATAACAGTTTTAAAATATGTTATTTATTTATTTATTCATTTTATGGATTTTTTGAGACAGGGTCTCACTCTGTCACCCAGGCTGTAGTGCAGTGGTGTGATCACCACTCACTGTAACCTCAACCTCCCAAGCTCAAGCGATCCTCCTGCCTCAGCCCCCAGAGTGGCTGGGACTAGATGTGTGGTCCCCCATGCCCAGCTAATTTGTGTATGTTTTGTAGAGATGGGGTTTTCACTTTGTAGGCTCATCTCAAACTCTGGGCAAAAGCGATCTGCCCACCTTGGCCTCCTAAAGTTCTAGGATTACAGGCGTGAGCCACCCCATATAAAATATTTTTTTTTAATGAAATTAAAATCTGATATTGTGGAACTGCCAAAATTTCAAACAGCACAATTTCAGTTACTTCCACAGTTTCAATATACTGTATCATATGGTAATCAGTCATTAAACTCCATAAGACAGAATAAAGTGCTACAGAAGGTGTAAGAAGGGAGAGGTCAACATGGATTGTAGTTAGGGAAGGTGTCACAGAAGTATGATTCATGCTGGGTCTCAAAGAAATAGTAGAAAATGAGTAATAAATATCTATATTATATATTCTAGATTTTCCAGGACATCCCTGATTTTATGCTTTCTTCTAAAGAAAACTTCTAGAAAAACAAGTAAATACACAAATATATTTGTATTTATCTGGATTGATGACTTATCCTTGCTTTCAAAATGCAGCCCTATTAAATATTGGAGGGACAGGCTGATCAGAAAGCATAAATTAAAACATGTAAGAGGAATCAGAGTGCTGCCACCGCATACAGAATCTTTGAGGATATTAGAAAAGGGCACTCCTTCCTCTAGGCAGTCATAGTTCTGTGCCATGCCACACTCATTGGTAAGCAATGAGCAGGCTGGACTTCTGCCCCCATTTGCCCCATCAATCAGGTTTTCTTTTGCAGTGAACCCTATGAACAATAATACACTACAGTTCTAGCAGGGATGAACATGGGTGAGTGGAGGGCAGTGAGAAGAGCTAAAGCACAGGATGATTATTATGGAGTAAAGGGAAACAACTGTGGACAGTTGGAACAGCGTCAGGCTATGGAGACCTTAACCTCAAGGCAGAGGGAAGAATTGGCTTTGATTGGGGATGTGGGTGTTGTTACAACTTCTTGAACAGGGGAAAGATAAAAGTGGTTAAGAGGGAAGAAACTAGAAGCAAAGACTGTGTTTAAAGGAAAGCCTTTATTATAAAAAGATAGATTGTAGACTCTTGGTAAGTATATCTATGTTAGATATATAGGATACAGGGAGTTATATGTACAAACAATTATCCTGAACAGTGAGCAAAAGACCTTTGATCATGTCAATATTTCCCCCAAATAGCAATCAGTGCTTTGTAGGTGTCAGAAGTCAGAGGTGTGTGCATTTAATAATCATGTTATTAATAATGAGAGTTTCCGTTTGGAGAGATGTTACTGTAAGTGAGGTGCTGGAACCAGAATGTTAGATCGAGGTTTAAAACTGTTCTTTCTTTGCCATTCCTATCTGTTTCTGCTTGAGGAAGTCATCTTAACTTTTTTGTGTTCCATTGTTACATTTGTGAAATAATGGGATTTACTTCATAGAGTTATTGAGATGTTTAAATTAGATAATGCACGTAACACTCTTAGCATTACTCTTGGCACTCAGCAAGTGTTAATTAAATCTTATTTGCTATTATTATTGTTGATGTTAGGGTTATTGTTAAGAACTTGATGCCAACCATTTGATTTCCGTCCATTGGAAGCATGTTTCTCACATTTAACTGGTCAATTGCCAAATCTAGTTCTCACAGTACACCACATCACATAACATTTTGCCTTGTAAATTTTCTATGTGCTTATTGCCATTTGTTTAAGCATTCTTCCCTCAAAGGAAACTTAGAAGACAAGATTTGAAACTGACATAGTGGGTATCAAATTTAGTAAGATTTTCAGTTTTTGTTGTCTGAAGAATTAAAGAAATCGCAAACTAAAGGCAAAAATATCATTTTCTCAGTTTTATATCTTAGTGAAGTGATGAGACTCTTCCAACAGTATATTCTGTGTCAGGGAGTTTGTACCTGCAATCCTTAAACTTCCAAATTCTTCTGTTTTTCTGTCCTGCCAAATCCCTCTACTGCACCCCAACCTAGGACTATTGGAAGAATAGAAGGCACAATGGTCATGTTAGAAGAGACCTGTAGCTTTCCCTGTTTTGATGTCCAGCACCTGTTTTGAGCCCTCAGCCTAAACTTTCCAGTCTTTGAAACCATGAGAGTAGGTTGAGGCTCCCATTCAACCTAACGGCTAGGATAGCCAAAGGTGCTGAGATTGCTCCTTCTTTGTCCATGGACTTTTAGTTTTCAGAGTATAAGTCAGCAGGGAAAAGATTTTTGACATAAAACATTGCATTTTAGAGTCAGATTGGTGGCAGCTCCTTTCTGTATTTGAAAGGATCTCTCTACACATTTCTATGTGTATATTCCTCTGGAAGTTTGGTTGTGCCCTCCTGAATTCCTTTGAGAGTATGTGTTCATTTACGGATTTTTGTTTGTCAATTTGTTTTCCTTTTAGTGCTGTCTTTTACTGTCTTTGTAACATTTTGAAACAATTTCAAAATTACAGAATAGTTTCAAGTATAGGACAAATTTTTCTTTCCTTTTTCTTTCTTTTTAGACAGAGTCCTGCTCTACTGCCCAGGCTGGAGTGAAGTGGCATAGTCATAGCTCATTGCAGCCTGGAACTCCTGGGCTCAAGAGATCCATTCACCTCAGCCTCCCATATGGCTGGGACTACAGGCATGCACCACCATGTCCAGCTAATTTTTAAAAAATTTTTTGTAGAAACAAGGTCTGCCCAAGCTGGGAACTCCTGGGCTCAAGTGATCCTCCCATCTCAGCCTTCCTAAGTGCTGGGATTACAGGCATGAGTCACAGCACCCGGCCCATTTTGTTTTTTATAACCATTGGAGAATAAGTTGCTAATATGATGCCACATTACCCTCAAATACTTTAATGTGCATTCTTCAAACAAAGATGTTATGCTATGTAGCCATTTTTCTATTTTAAAAATTAGTATGAAATATTTTAGGCAACAAAAACTATAATATCATTTATATAAATATGACATAAAGTAACATAATGAACACCTATATGACCATCACCCAGCTTAAGAAGTAAAACACTGCCAATGCAAATGAAACCACTTATGTACCACTTCCATGGCCCCGCCTCCACCGTCATAAATTTGGTGTATATCGTTCATTTCTAAACTGGGGTTCTTAAGTTAGTTTCAGGTAGGTCTATGAGCACCCTCAAATTGTATGTAGAATTTGATGTGTGTCTGGACTTTTCTGGGGAAAAGGTCCATAGCTTTAATGAGATTTACATGGATAAAGGTAAGCTGTGCAAAGTACCAGATTTTGTGAAAAAATTGTCTACAGCTAGTGCATATACTTTTCTGCCACTCATTTATTGCTTAGCTTTTTGTATTCTAGCTTTCTATCTAACCAGTTCATTGAGATTAATTTCTTAAAGTTCACTTCCTAATCACTAAATCCAATGGCTTCTTTTCATCCTTATCCTCGTTGAACTACCTGCAGATTCTTACTCTTAGCTCACTTGTCCTTCTAGATTATTTCCCTTCCCTTAGCTTCTGCACTCTCTTGATATTCCCCAGTCTCCTCGTTTAGAAAATATAATGCCTAACTCATGTGGGTGTGAGAATTAGCTGTAATGTTCCCAAAGCACCTGACTGTTGTATGCACTCAATAAATTTAGCTGTTATTAGCAATTAATCCTCATACCACTGTGTTGCATCTCATCATCTTCCAGCTCTTTATTCAAGATGTTGCTAATGGACAGAGATCATGCCAAAAAGACAGCCAGCAAATACTGCCTCAATGTCCTGCACTGCTGTTCATTAGCTTACTAGCAGCCTTATAACTACTAGTAGTTCTGGTTAGACAGTATCAGTAATCTGTAGAGTCTTCAGGAGAAAATCATTTAGGTAAAGACTAGTTAGCATTAAATTATATAGAGATATAAATTTAATTTCATTTCCTAAAGCTTGTAACACTATTGTCGGCCCGGTCACTTTTAAGGACCTCGGAAAGTAAAAATGTAGTTCTCCCCTGCTTGTTTATTCAGCTTTTTGCTCATTCTGCTACTAAATAGACTGACTAATGAAAGCGTCAACACTATTATGAAGGACACCTGCTTGTTTCAAGCTGGGCTGGGGCCAGTTATTCTGGATGGACCATTGAAGAGCCATATGACTTTCAGTCACTATTTACTTGGAGCGTAATGAGAAGAAGCATTTATACCAGTCCCCTGAGCCTGCCCTGTCCTGAATTGTGCCTTTATCTTCTCATGTCCACTATTAGATGCCAGTAACAGTGACATACTTTTGTTCATATTCATAATAGAATCCTACAGTATTTTAAGGCACAATCCTCTGAGAAGCACCAAGGCCCCTACTGAGGCTCAACTGCCTGGAGAAAAACAGCCAAGCTATCTTTGCCCTCTGTTGAGTAGAGTGCTTGAACTCCTAACTGCCATCCATTCTCTCAGGATAGGGTAGGTTATGCTGTCATAGCAAACAACTCCCCAAATCTCAGTAGCTTAAAATAACCTAAGTTTCTTCTTGTTTATGCTACATGTCCATAATGAGTCACCTGGGGGACATTACAGGGTCCTCACTCTAGGACCTAGATGGACCAGCCACCACCTGGAACACTGCTTATTATCATGGCAGAAGGAAAGAGAGTTCTGGAGGTCTCACACTGCATCACCAATTAAATATTATTCCTGGAAAAGATATGACACTTTTTTCTCACACACCATTGGTCAGCTTTGATTGGGGCTAGTTAAGGGACATCAAGTATAATCCTACCATGTGCCCTGAAGGTGGAGAGCTGAAAATATTCAGTAAGCAGCCCTAATGACCCCCTTGCACACTTAATGCACCCTGTAGAAAGACATCTCTGGTCTCTCTAGCCCTGTCCCTTTCCCTAGAACATCTTACTAAGTCATGTCCCTTTGATTTCACTCATTCTTGTTCCATTGCTCCTGCAGAAACCAAGGAACTTGTCAATTTAGTAATTTTTGTGCATATTGCAGTCTGTATTGTTTAATGCAAGACCATGGTCTTTTTTTGCTCAGTTTGAATTTTTTCTACCCCTTTGGTGTTCTCGCAGTTGTATGCTGTAGTGATGGACAAAGATATTAGCTTAGAACAATTTTGTTTCAATAAAATTATCTATTTTTGACTTTTCCTGCCATCCTGTGCTATTTAGTGTTATGGTAATAGAATAGCTATAATTCTGTGACCCTTTGACCATAACAATGAGATTAAATGATTTGCTTAAGGGTATGTAACAAGGTAGTATTAAAGGAGCCTGAACTAGAACTCAGGTTTTCTGACTCATAGACTGTTTTATATTTATTATGCCATGTCTTATTATTTAAAATGTTGTATAACTGACAGCAGTGTAATTTACTTCCAGAGACAATTGGTAACAAAAGAATCTGGTCTTTAATCTTGAATAGAAGGAATTTTCCATTTAAATGCCTCCTTTTGAATATTTTGATGAATTCCATGTAATAAAATCAGATTCCTGGGATTCCTATGCCAACTAGTGTGTATTCTTGCTTAAAGCAAACAAGTAACTGGCCCTGAATGGATCAATAACATAATCCTATCTATAAGACTCAAATAAATAAGAACTTTCACCACCCCTGCTGCACCTCAATCTAACATAAGGCATTGTATATATTGTATTATTGCAGGTTTGTTTCTTACTAGTATTTAGAATGTCAGACAATGTTCCAGGATTAAAATTAAAAATGAAATCAATAGCCTGGTGACAGCATTATGTTTATGCGATGTCAACCTGCCTCAGTTTGGAGTTACTTTTTATATGATATGCTGTGGATTCTTCTTATATATAGTTTACTATAAAGCTCTACAATAATTCCTCTTGTCTTAAGCAAATTTTCTATTAGTAAGGGCTTAAGAGAAGGTGCTAGCCAATGAGATTATCACTAAAAATCACAAATGATAAAGGCAGCATCTTGTACACAAACAAATCTTAATACGTAGGCACAGAGTTATTGTCAAGATATCAACCAAATGTCACACGGGTGGTCCAGGGTATCTGCAGGTACCACCAACTTTTGCCCAAGATGCAGTGGAAGGATACATCATTGGGTTTTTATATGGATTCAGTAATTTAAATTTGTAGATTAAGGAAAAGGAGACTTGTCAAAGAATGCCACACAGAAACTATTAGAATAATGCTCTGAATTGTGTTAATAGTTTGTCCTCTGGCATCAGGTGATCATTATTACTCTTCTGACACTAAAATCTGGGATTATTATTTTATGTAGAAGCACAAAGCTACATATCTGAGGACACTGGCCATTAGTGCAAAGTCAAAGCCAGTTTTAATTATGGTATATCTGTCATGATAGAGACATTTTCCATAATATTTTCTTACAGAGTTATTTCTTGTAGTTATGTAGCTATCAGGCTGATTTTTTTCTCGTGGAAAATTTTGTGCAAAATGAAGCAAAGTAAACAGTGTTCCTATCACTGAGCTTCAACAGTTATCAACTTGTGGCCAATCTGCTATGAGACCTTTATGAAGATTATCATAATCATTTGCATTTCATGTCTGTGAACTGTTTGTTAATTATTTTTCACTTTCTAGGGCAACCACAGGTATAAATGTTAGGATTTTACATAAGGAAAGAGAATTTATTCAAACCACTTGAAAATAATATCCAAAGTATTCATGCCATTAGCATAGCTCAATCACAGATATCAACCAATTTCTTAAGATATTCTTAGAAGCAGTCAGACAGCATCCTTCTATTAACACCTATCCGTTATATCAAACCACTTAGAAGCTAGAAAAGCACCATTGCTTCTCAACTATGGTCTGCAACATTTGGGTGTCTGCAAATATGTTCTTGGTGATCTAACACTTCTTAAGTTTAAGAAACATTGTTTTAATATCAAAATGGTAACACTTCTTTTGAGTGTTCACTCTTACTCAGGTTAAATTATTTTACCAGTACTTGTTTTTTAAAATGGCAATGCATCATCAAAACACATTTCCATAATATGATTTAACTTTCTTATGCCAGCGTTTCTCAAATAGGTTCATGAATCCATTCTAGAGTTCCTTAGAGTTCTCTGAAGGATGAGAAATACCACTCTAAGGGAATAATGTAGAATATTTGATAATTTTGTGAAACAAAATACATGTATGGTATAGAAGCCTGTCTCCCAATCTAGGTAGGATGCTGTATCGGGTTTTCATACTATGTAAGTAAAACAATATTCTCTATATATTTGTCTTAATTAATAAACATTGAAATTTACAACAGTTTATTTTTCTCATGCAGAGCTGAACATTCAAAATTATACCTATATTACAAAGAACAATAATTTGGTAGAAAGAAGGCTCCAGACTACTGATACACAGCTTATTCAGTGGCAGTAAGAGGCTTCTAAACTGACTTCAGGATAGAAACTAATGCTTTCAGTTTCTTTCAGAACTGTGAAAGAACAAGAACATAGTTTAGGCCATTCTATGTAGATTAATTACTGCTACTACTACTACTACTACTACTAATATAACAGTGGCAAAAGGATGATGATAATACTATATGCCAGTCATTGTACTAAGAACCTTATTTACATTTTTTACTTCATCCTCACCACCACCCAAACGCAGTAGGGTGGTAGGTTTCTTCTTCATGTGTGCTTGTGGTGCTGCTGATATCAGGCAGTGTCCTTTGGTGGAAGCTCCTGGAGTCTATCTGCTTGCAGTTCATATGGGCAGTTTCTCCTTTCCCATCTTGCAGTGGGTTGCTACTGCTATAACATTCATTCCCGTATTGTAGTATCAATACTTCATCAGCATCTAATATTTGTACACAGTTAACACAGTCTCTTTTACACATGTGATCTCATTTGATCCTGTCAGGAACACAATGAAATAAGAAAGGAAAATAGAGTATTAAGTGAATTTTAGATGAGGAAATGGAGGCTCAAATATTTCTTAATTCATCAAGGTACAAGTCTTCTTCATATTACCTTCTACTATTGTTATGTTGAATCTTGACTCTTCTTTAAGTGTGCAAAGTACACTCGTCTTTGTTTACCAGTTAATAGGGAGATAGATCTTAATCCTCATTGATTGTGCCGTTCTACACCCAACAAGGTATCAGGCACACCATAGGCACTTAAAAAATGCAGTGACTTGGCTTGTTAGATTTTATACTTAAATGGATAAAGAGCTAAAAGAATACAATAAATTTCAGGTACGTCTTGCAGCAGGTTAGTATGTAGTTATTCATTAAGCTGTGTAATTTCTAAATCTTAGGAACTCCCTAATACAGAAGGACCCCAAATATTTTCCTACCAATGATCACACACTGTCTAAAAGTAAACTATTGTAGAAACATTCTTTTGGCCACTGATACTCCTAGACATTATCCTAAATTCCATACATGTCTAGGAAGTACAAGTAATTTCCACATTAGTGAAAAATAGATTTTTAAAAACATTTTTGCTGAGGATTTCACTCAGGCTGTTTTTAAAAAGATAAAAGATAGTTTTGGAGCAGGGAACACGATTGGGGTGAGTTTACAAGGAGTGCTTTAACAAATTGTTTATTTTCTACTCTAACAATTATAACTGGTGCTTTTTCAGCATACACTGCGTGCCAGACTTTATGCTATAAACAATATTATTATTCCATTTTGTAAATGAGAAACCTGAGACTCAAAAGTTAAATAATTTGTGGAGGGTCAAAGGCTAGCAAGTGGCAGAACTGGGATTTAAACAAAAGTCTGACTAAGCCCAAATCTCCTGTTTTTAACAATAAACCTTCACTGCTTTGTCAGTGGGAGTAAGAAGAAGCAGCGAGGACGAATGGGAAAGAATATACAAATGGTTGCTAGGAAGATACCCAGGCCAAACATTTACTTAAGTCACAGTGGAGACTACAAGTCTGTGGACTCAAGTCCTATGGCAGATATTTTGGCTTAAATCCTCCTGGAGGTAACCACTTCCCTTTCATTCAGCGTCACTAGCTACTTTATTTTTCCTCCGCTTATTTGGTCACCCTCTTTGGTCTTCAATGTTGTTTGCCAGGTGAAGCCTGAACAATATAGTCAGATCTCCTTTGCATAAACCTTATCTTCAGTATGCAGCTCAAAATGTGTTATTTATAAATTCTCATCATTTAAGGCTACTAGCAGCAATGAATAATTCATAGGAAGAGTTGCTTTTTGCAACTAGTAAATTGAAAGGTTGATCATTCTTCCAGAGTGAACTTTAAGAAACCCATTCTCACAGGCTGGAATGATGAATGATAAGGATATTTCCTTTAAACTTGTGTTTAGAGTATTTATATATATTATCGGAATTGAACTACTTACCAGTTATATCAGATAGGTAGGGATTATATATCCATTTTGTAGATGGAAGTGACTGAGGCTTAATGATATTAAGTTATTAACTGGCTAACAGATAAAATAACCATTTACAAAGCCACAAGTTGAATCAGTTGGTCTTCCCATAATCCTGCATTTCCTGTTCTTCTTGCCCATCCTGTGACCTAGTACATTCCTCTTCCTCTAATACAAGCTTCCTGTGTGAACCAAATAAATAATATAGGCATTACATTTTACAGTAGTCAGTTGGGGTGATTGAAGGGAGAGCCCATTTGGGACCAGGGTAAACAGGAAAGTTTTTTCGGAGGAAGTGAAATTTGAGTTGCCACATGAAACAATGGCTTACCGATCTCCCTCATTCTTTCATAAATCCTGTAGGTAGGAAAGAGATATGCTTTCCTGATTCCAAATTAATTCAGCTATGTGTAGATATTTGCTAATAGAGAATGGTGGGTATGTAGAGGATGATATTTGTAGACCTTTTAAAAGTATGTTTACATTAAAGGAATTAGTTGGAGAGAAGAGAAATCCTACTTTTCTGCCAAGGTAACTTCAAATTGTACTACCTCCACAAATTGTACTGTGACTGCTCTGGCCTCCATTAATCTTACATTTATCTGAAATCCTCTAATAACTATAGTGTAGACTAGCTGTTAGAAACTGGTGATCCATGATCCTAATATGGTTCAAAGACATGTTTTGTTTTCATCAGTGCTGCTGTAGCCTAGGGGTTGGGTTATTTTTTCTTTTATTCTTTTTGTTTTTGAGACAGGATCTCACTCTGTTGCCCAGGCAGGAGTGCAGTGGCACAACCATGGTTCACTGCAGCCTCGACTTCCCAGGCTCAAGTGATCCTTCCACCTCAGCCTCCCGAGTGGCTAGGTCTACAGGTGTGCACTCCCATGCTCAGCTTCTTTTTTTTTTTTTTGAGAGAGAGAGGCAGGGTCTCGCTTTGTTGCCAGGGCTGGTCTTGAACTCCTGGACTTAAGTGATCCTCCCACCTTGACCTCCCAAAGTGCTGGGATTACAGGCATGAGCCACTGCATCCAGCCAGGGGTGGGATTTTATTTATTTTCTTGGAGAGAAGAGCAGGATTCTGAACCCCAGACTTGCCATAACCTCTCAACAAGACTCTCTAGATGTTTTGGTATGGTGAAATACGACCATATTGGGAGATTTAGGTTTCAACAGTACATAGCCAAGGACATGTGTGGTCCATTGAGCAAAATGACCCTCTTCTTCCTCAACACTTATGTAGAATACACTTAGGAATGGTCTCAGCATTCGCATCTTCCTAACTGGAGACAGAAAGTACAAAATGGCATCAAGCTTTCTGAGAGATTAGATCACTGCCCTATTATGTTTCTTTCTGCCTCAGAGCATTTTCCTCTGAAATTGATTAAAGTCTTTTAGTTAACAGGCAGATTGAATATAATCTTTTCCTCTTCAACCTATTAGTCACTGACTACTGAGCATAACTCAGAGGTTTGATTAGAGAGTTCCATTAAAAATCATCATACACTGCATTTTCCATGTCTCTGTGAATTTTGCTTTGCTCTGTGCAGTGGCCATAGACTTAACCCTCAACCTGCATTTTGTAACAAATGACATGAGGAGAGAATGAAACCTTTAATTAGTGTCTCTTGAGGATGTTATGGTTCTGAAAAGCTCTGCACCGATGAGAACCACCAGATATTATCCACACTGTGTCTGAAAACCAGTAGTAAAAGATGTTTAACTCCTACATTGCCTTCAGTCTTTGTGACTTTCCAGAGTACCATGAACCAAGGCTGGGAAACCAGTTCTAACTGGACTGTCTAGAAGCCAGGCAAGGCCAGCACATCCTATTTCCATCAAAGCAGTGGAAACTGACTGAATACTGCTAACACGATGAAACCCCGTCTCTACTAAAAATACAAAAAATTAGCCGGCCATGGTGGCGGGCGTCTGTAGTCCCAGCTACTCAGGAAGCTGAGGCGGGAGAATGGCGTGAACCTGGGAGGCAGAGCTTGCAGTGAGCCGAGATCGCGCCACTGCACTCCAGCCTGGGTGACAGAGCGAGACTCTGTCAAAAATAATAACAATAATAAAGAAAAGAAAAGAAAAAATAAATGCTTCTGATGACCTGTCAGGTTATCTTTTCCTTTTGGGTCCTAAAGAACATGCTGAATCAGTTCACATGGACTGGGATGACACTAGACGCCAGTGTTATGATTAACTCTGTAAGCCAGACAATCCATTGGCTAAATTCTATCCAATAGATTCTTTTCATTCTTTTAAAATATGTTAAGATTAAATCTATCATCTTCTTACACCTGAATTTTGGCATCAGTACTCTCATTTGGAGATTCACACTTTTGTACCCTAATTTTGTGTGGGACTGTGATGCTAACTCTCTAGCACCAAATAAAGCCTTTTTACTTTATATTACTTTAACTAGTGTAGCAATCCTGCTGTGTGCCTTTAAGAATACTAAACATTAAGGGTCTATAACCTACTCTTCCAAATTCCCCAGCAAGGTATTACCTTCAGCTTTCTTCAAACAAGAGCAAATGAGTCAAATGATATAGACTGTAGAGCAATGACTAACAAGACCTTTTGAAAGAAACTCACTTCCTCACCTTTGATTCTTTGGCATGCATACCCCAAATCAATTACATGGGACTCCAGGCTGTGTTGATTTTTTTATTTGTGCCAAAATTTTGTTGAATTAGCTGGAATATGAAATTAAATGTATTTTCACCTGGGTCAGGGAAATGCCTTTGTTATGCAGTGGTTGTTCAGCTGGCAGGTGTGTACCTGCTTGGTTCATTATACACTGGCTGTCAGAATCCTACCTTTCCCATGTTAACTAGGCTCCCTTTTAATTCAGTGAAGTTGGTGCCTGAGGTGGTTGGGTACCGGAAGGCAACAGAAGAGACAAAGACATTCAGTTATTTTGTCAAATTGGTGGGGACATCAGTAGAGTGGAGTGCTAGCTTTACAGATCTCCTACAAACAGAAAATGGCCCCTGAAATGGCATGTGATGACAGCGATGCATCCTTACCTCTCACCTATGCTTCTTCCTTCTTTATGAATTCATGGCAGTCTTGGATTTAGTAGAATGCTTCTTGGCACAATAAGTTTAGACTTGTTAAGCGTGAGAGACTATATGTTCAAATTTCCAGTGAGAGGGATATAGGAACTCCAGCCAGCGAACTATACTGATGTATCTAATATTTCTGAGAGAATAGAAATTTTGGTTTGTCCTATGTTGTGCCATATTCTCTAAGTAATGTAATTATAAAGAATAGGAATAAACCAGTATTTACATATAATACTTGTTTTTGGAAAGCTAGATAAGCCTATAAATCTTATGACACTGTCTTTTACTCCTTTTATTGAGCAGGCATTTTGGATGGGTCCCAGAACACATTTCATGCTTTTCTATTAAAACAAACACAATGTTATTCCTGTGTGTCTTTTCTTTTTCTCTGATAAGGCTTATCTCATGCTTCTCTTCAGTAAGATCTAGGTATGCTTTTGTGAAAATCCCTATTTTAGTCTGTGAAATGCAGCCTCCAGCAAAACAGGCACCCCATGGCCTGCCTTGCATAGTTTCCATAAACCTTTCTTTCTTTTTCCCTCTGATCCCACCCTTTTCCTCAACACTGAGCAACCCCTCCCTTCAAACAGCACTAGAGGAAAAAATATGAAACTAAAGAGATGCACTTGAAATGCCTCCAGGTTTTGCAATAAAGCTTAATGTTCTAAGCATCAACTTTGGCATGCACAAGCACCCTGGATTTACAAGTCTCAGAGAATTACAGTTCTAAGCAGTTGAAGTATATCTCACTCTCTGTTTTTCCTGCCATATAATATAATATCCTCAATACATTAAATTAATAAATGACCTAGTACCCTCATCTAACCCTCTGTTTTAAGGGGACAAGAGTAATGGAAACTCACTGGGTACCAACTGGGGGGATCTTCTGGCCCTGCAACTGTGGCCTTAGGGAATTCACTTCAACTCTTCTTGAGTTGCATCATTTGTAAAGTGGAGATAACAGTGTCTGTCCTGTTCACCTCACAGGGTTGTAGCCAAGTTCCCACATACTAGTGTATATGTACACAGCCCCACACACCTGGAAAATCATCTTATTTCAGACTCCCTCCTTCCTTACCACAGACAAGACAAAATTGCATACCTTTTCCTATAAACTGGCATCTAGAAGAAATTAAAGGGTAAACTTACTATCATAATCATCAATCTTATCTGTCTTTTCCTTATATTTTTAAGGTATTGTCCACTTGCCAAGTGAAAAGTAGCTCTTACAAAAGATATTATGATCTCTGTATGTAATTATGATTTACTGGCAAGATTTTTAAAAGAAGACATTAACTAGTGCCTGCCTTGGCCTACCTCTGATCCTATCTTTTTTATGCATTAATCACCATATTGAAATGCAATTTATTCATTTTTCATTTACCTTTGCTGTGCCCAAATTCTTCATCTTTGAGATGTTGATTGTTTTATCCTTTGACAGGCATTTCTGCCTTCTTCCTATGAGTTGATGTCTAGACACATAACAGTTATTAAAAGCTTGGGAAATGATTGTTATCCTAGGTAGGCTGGTGCAGGGTTTGTTAAGAAGTAAACATTCTCTGTTTAAGCTTGCTTTGAAAAATATAACTCATTTGTCACTCATTTAAGATGGAAATTGAGTTCTTGGTGAAAATGTCACTTAAGAAAATGGAAGTATGGGGTACCTAAGTGTCATGAATGGCTGGAGTCTTGCTGGGGAAGGGGCAAAGCAAGCCTTTGGGTACTCTAAAATGTTGATAATCAGTTGTCAAAGAAATATTAATTGATTGATGATATTAATGATGTTCTTACGGCCATAACATTGGTGGGAAAGGGGGGTAAATTATTTTTAAACTGATATACCCAATCCCACTTCCAAAGACATTGACTAGAGATAGGCTTAAAGTTGTCATGTTTTATCCAGAAACTACTATTGCCAAACAGCAAATGTTATTAATATGTGCTTATTTAATTTAGAAAAGTGTACATCAATCTAACCTGGAAAACATGGTAAAGGCCATCCTTTACCATGTCATCTAGGATATTATCTATCTGTTTTATATGTCTGCCTTCTTATCTATATAAAAAAAACTCTTGAGTGCCTGAATTATTTTAACATGCCCTTACCTATGCACCCACTAAACTACTTCTACTCAGAGTAGGTGTTCAATAAATGTGACAGTGATTAATCAGATAATTCAAGAAAACAGAGTGGTGCAAAATCATGGAGGCTAAGGAGTGATAAAAGGGTCCTTGACTTAGTGGCCATGCAATCATGTTTTCCTCTGGCTTCTTCATTGTTAGGCTTCCTAGACCATGTTTGGAGAAAATTTCACTGACTCCAGGACTTTTGGCACTACTCTGGAGATAAGAACGTTCAGGAAACATACTGATCACTTTCCAAACACCCTCAGTCAGACCTGCTGCTTAATAGTCACCTGAAAAATTCTTTAATTTTAATTTCTCACCTTCCCGGGGATCTCTTTCCTGGATGATAGGAGGAGGATTCCAGGGAAGACTTCAAGAGACAAACCTGGAATGAGCTGCTTGAGAGAAACAGAAGGGTTGATCCTGCCCAGCTTAGGGAAGACATTGTTGGAGAAGATTTTATTAGTCATTCAATGAAAAAATGAAGACCTTCTCCCACTCTTGATCATCTAATGCCACTTTTGTCCTACAGAGGGGCATAGTTTTCAGCAAGACATTCGTCATCCAACCCATTCTCTGCCTGATGCCTTCCCATTGTTTCTTACTACTTTTGAGGGGCTTAAATTTAAAAGGGTAGCATAATGGAGCTTTTACATAGCTGACTTGTAGGGTGGTTGCTCTTGGCCATAGTTGTTAGGAGCACAGGAGGTAATGTTAGACTGACCTGGGTTCTATTCCAGCTTTTCCACTTCCTAGCAGTGAGACTTTGCACAAGTGACTTTACCTGTTCGAACTTATCCAAGCCTGAATTTTTGTACTGGTAAAATAATAGTACTCATCTCTCAGGATTGTTTAGAGGAAAAAGTGAGATAACAGTTTTAAATCACTTAGCATAGTAGTCACTCGATTGTTGCTACTAGTTGTTCCCAACATTACAGTTTCATTAAGATAATTATTATTCTAAATAATAAATAACTTCCTATCTTTGTGGCCTTTATGAAAGGTCTCTGGGAACCTCTAATGGCTACAGCTTAGGATGAACAGTTTGCTAGATTCATCTCCTCACATACTCAGGCTAAGTTGCTTCTATCCAAGGTAATTGTCTTCTACAAATACAACCTGCTTAAAAGTTAGGCATTACAACTACAAAGTTATCAGCTATGGAGGTCAAAGATCCTGAACATTTCACTTAGGCTGCATCTCTTTTCACTTCTGAATCTACTCCTTCAATTATCTAGACCGGTGGTTTTCAAAACTTTTGAACAGCAACATACCCCTTTTATATCCAAGTGAAGTCATATACAGAACCACAACACATAAAGTATATGAAAGTAATATTTTATTCATTTATTTTTTTGAGACAGAGTGTCGCTCTTGTTGTCCAGGCTGAAGTGCAATGGCGCGATCTCAGCTCACCACAACCTCTGCCTCCCAGGTTCAAGCGATTCTTCTGCCTCAGCCTCCTGAGTAGCTGGGATTACAGGCATGTGCTACCACACCTGGCTAATTTTGTATTTTTAGTAGGGACAGGGTTTCTCTATGTTGGTCGGTTGGTCTCAAACTCCTGACCTCAGGTGATCCACCCATCTCAGCCTCCCAAAGTGCTGGGATTACAGGCGTGAGCCACCGTGCCCGGCCATATTTTATTAACATGAGTTTTTTCATAGGTTCATATGCATGATATTTATATATTATTTTCAGTACAAAAAAATGAAACTAGGTACTAAGATTGACAGTTGTAGTCTTTTATTGGTGTATAATTCAACTTGGTCCTGCATTTTTTTCTACACAGTATTGAAAAATAAAATTCACATCTCTGTAGTAAGTGCAAATGGCTGCAGATTTTTTGTCATTTTAATAAGTGATCCATAAGCTTAAAAGAATAGTAACAGAAAAAAAATTGTGTGGACTGATAAAAGCTACTTAGCTTCTTTCTTTCTTTCTTTCTTTTTCTGAAACAAGATCTTGCTTTGTCACCCAGGCTGAAGTGCAGTGGCCTTGTCTCCGCTCATTGCAAACAGCAACCTCTGCCTCCCAGGCCCAAGCAATCCACCCACCTCAGCCTCCCTCCCGAGTAGCCGGGACTGTAGGCCATGTGCCACCACACTTGGCTAATTTTTAAATTTTTTATAGAGATGAATTCTCACTATATTGCCAAGGCTGGTCTTGAACTCCTGGGCTCAAGCAATCCCCCCACTTCAGCCTTCCCAAGTGCCATGATTACAGGCATGAGCCACCCGACCCGGCCTACTTAGCTTCTCTGAGCCTTGGTTTTCCTGTTTGTAAAATAGCAATCATAATAGTACCTATCTCAGGGGGTTTTGAGGGTTAAGTAAGACATTGTATGTAAAGTCTCTAAGGAATTTGGCAGACTTTTCAGAATGCTTGGCACATAAGCAATCAGTAAATACTAACTGGTACTATCGCGATCACCACCACCATCAGCAGCAGCATCCGTTTGAATTCCGTAAATCCTACAGCAGGAAAATTGGTAAGTAGATTCCTTAGCTCATTTCATCTTCGTTGTTTGGTGGGAAACACTTTTTCAAATCAATCTTACAATATTGTAAAATGCTTAACCTTAAATGCCCATCTCTATCAGATACTAACTCTAGGTCCTGTAGTACATAATTTGGAAATCACTGGTGTAGAAGTCTGACCAAGTTTCTGCAAAGATTGCCTGGTAGATTATGAGCTGTTTGAGAGCAGGGGCTATTTTATTTATCTGTGTATTCTTTCTGGTGCCTGAGACAGCAGATGCTCAAAAAATATTTCTTAGATTATATTCAGGTTCATGTCTATAGATTTTAAAGAAGCTTACTATTACCCCTAATTACCTTTCCATTTAAAATCAAATTTTCTTTTTTGTCTTCCTCTACATTTTCTCCAACATTACTGTAAATTTTAAAAATTATCCCCTGAATCAAGAGTCCCAACCTTTCGGTGGTAAAGAGTTCCTCAGTTCCTCAGTTGGAACTTCCAGGTTTTGAAGGCCTGAATATCCTCTGAAGAAGGAAAGCAATTTAGCATTAATCTTTCAAGGGAGAGGCAAGAAACATTCGATTCTAAACTTGACAGTTTCTGGTTATAAAATTGCTTTTAGCAACCATCTAAAAGTCATTAGCAGTCATAACAAAGCCGTTCTATTACATATAATTCGCTCCCAGAGTTGAGATTTCTGGTTGTAAAATCACAGACTCCATAAAACTGTGGCAGTTGGCTGTTAATACAACCTGTCCTTATGTTCTAGAAGGCAAATTTAGATTGCCATTGCTTAAAGAATTACAGAACTTCTAACTTCTTGCCTCCCTTTCTTCCTTTCTTTCTTCCTTCCTTCCACAATCATTATATCACCATCACCCCTATCAGTTCTTGCCCTCAAGTAGTTAAAATTCTAGCAAGGAAGACAGATACACACAAAAAAATGCCTTCACATTTATTGCATGACATTCTAATTGAAATATACAAAGTATATTATAAAAGTACAGAGCAGGGAAGCACCGAAAGCAGCATTAGTGGGATATCCTAAAGGATAGATTGGAGTTATCCAGGAAAAGGGGTGAGGATAGAAAGAAAGACTATTTCAGGCACAGGTTGCTGCCTTGAGGATAAAGCCAGGGCAAGATACACCTACTATGTACCCACAAAAATTAAAAAGTAAAAAGTAAACAGGGTAAGAACCAGCATGGTGTGTGTGGAAAACTCCAAGTAGTTCATTGTTAGAGAAGCATGAAGTGCCAGGTAGAAACTGATGAAAAACAAGCCTAGAATAGGCAGGTACCAGATCAAGGAGGACCTTGGATAACAGATAACATAAAAAGCCTGAAATGTATCATGCAAGTGATAATGATCTACTAGAAGATTCTAGTATAAGGGTGGATACTGGAAGGTTAGTAGAAATGTTGGGTGACAATTTTCCTAAGAAGTCTGGTAAGTAAAGAGTTAAGATAAGGTCAGGAGGTAGGGCGAGGATTGTAGAAATGGAGTGGAAAAAACAGATTCATGGGCTTGGTGCTGTGGCTCACACCTATAATCCCAGCACTTTGGGAGTCCAAGTTGGGAAGATGGTGTGGGCCCAGGAGTTTGACACCAGCCTAGGCAACATAGTGAGACCTCTTCTCTACAAAAAGTTAAAATAAAATTAGCCAGGCATTGTGGCATGTGCCTGTAGTACTATCTACTCAAGAGTCTGAGGTGGGAAGATCACTTGAGCCCAGGACGTCGAGGCTGCAGTGATCCAAGATCACCCCTCTGTGCTCCAGCCTGGGCAACACAGCAAGACCCTGTCTTCACCAAAAAAGAGATAAATAGGAGGTAAAATTGGCAGGATTTCATAATTTCGTGCACATAGGGTAAGGGAAAGAAGAATTATTAAGAAATGTCTATCTTAGGTTTCCTGCTTAGTGATATCAATGACAGTGGAAGAAGGAGAAATTTAGGAGGAGTTAGACTTGATATCAGCTTTGGATGTAAGTTTGAGATGCCTGCTCTCCCTTGGTCCATGCAAGTGGAATTAATTATAAGGCAATTGGAAATACTAGTTCTTGGTAGAGGTTTGGGCCAGATATAGATATGGGAATGATGGGCATATTGATGGTAGTTGAAACTAACTATGGGAATGGATGGGTTTACTCAAGGAGAAAATGTAGCATGAAAAGAACAGAGATCTGATAATGGAGTCCAGGCATAACATCAACATTTAATAAATATTTCTTGAGTGCTTACACCAAATATAGGAAAGCCCTGACCTAAAGGACTTCACAACCTAGTTAACAATGATGCTGAATTTCTGGCCGGGCATGGTGGCTCACGCCTGTAATACCAGCACTTTGGGAAGCTGAGGCGGGCAGATCACTTGAGATCAGGAATTCAAGACCAGCCTGGCCAACATGGTGAAACCCCATCTCTACTAAAAATACAAAAATTAGCCAGGCCTGTAATCCCAGCTACTGGGGAGGCTGAGGTACGGGAATCGCTTGAACCCGGGAGGCAGAGGTTGCAGTGAGCCGAGATCACGCCACTGCATTCCAGCCTGGGGGAAAGAGGGAGAACTCCGCTTCAAGAAAAAAAAAACAAAGACAAAAACAAAACAAAACAAAAACCATGATACTAAATTTCAAACTGCTTCTCAAAGTGCCAGGTTTCTGAGGAGGTGCAGAGGATAAGGAATAGGCTGAGCAGTCTTTCACTCATGCTTTAATTAGAAGAGCTTCACTTCTACGTGTGTGTATGTGTGTGTGTGTTTCTTTTTCCATTGTATGTTTGTTTTGTGTGGGGGGGTAGATGAGGTTGCTGTTGTTAAAAAAGAGAAGTTTGACAATCATTGTGCCAAAAATCTGATTTAAATATAGTAAACAAAATATTCAAGATGAATACCTGGCTCAAACTCTACTTTTGGTGAAAAGAAAGGGATTAAATCAATTTCAAAAATTGGCAATGATATACGGCTGGTATTCAGCTCTATTTCACTCACTTCAGCATCATTAAATCATCATACATTACTAAGTATGAAAGAATAGGGGAGAAATTGGAATACATATTTGTTAGGAGATGCATGCCAGATGAGGTATTGAGTACATGAAGCAGGTAAGGTAGATTTTTAAATATTTTGCTACTGACTTTGGATATGATCAGATGAACAGTTAGAAGCCATTGTTCTCCAGTAGACTTTTGCCTTAATGTATGTTTTAGAATAAATTTAACCATATCACTGATCACATATAACACATGAGGTGAATTGAAAATTAGCATTCCTAAAGGATGAAATTTCTACAAACCCAAACTTCCACAGGGATGTTGGTCAATGCTTCTTTTAAAACTGAGGATATAGATAATTTGTATATGGGAGTAATATCATCTGTCTCCCCTCCATGCCACTCTAATAACTAAGCAACAAGATTTATATCATGTTTATAATTTATCAGTAGAATAAATAAGTCCCTGGAAGTCAAACATATAAGGATAATCAATGTTATCATCATCTGACAGGAGTAGATTAATAGGATTTATATATTTTAAAAGTGAAAAGTAAAGTAGTCATTTTTATTTACTAAAATAATATGTCTTAGTCTATGTTGCACTACTATAACAGAACACCACAGACTGAGTAATCCACAAAAGGCAACAATTTATTTCTCACAGTATTGGAGGCTGGGAAGTTCAAGACCAAGGTGCCACAAATATGGGAGTTGCACTGAGGGGAAAAGCCTATAGTAGTTCTGCTTTCAATTTGTTAAGACTTGGAATAGCAGCAAGGTTGAGGGGCACAAAGAAGGAACCTCTGAACCTAAGACCCCTTCATTAAATCAGGACACATAAAGAGAGCAAATGGTCCCAGATTGATAGTGTCCTTCCCTTCCAGTACAAACAGACAAGAATTATTTAAAAATCCCCAATTTAGATATACAGTTTTACAACAGATTATGAAGCAGATCTTTGATTCACAAATATCAAAGATCGCCAAGTACTGAGGAAGTAAGTCACCGTAAACAGGAATCAGCAAAAACAATAATGAGCAGATTTATATCCCTAAAAGCTTTATATAGAATATTTATGTATGATGTGTTGAAAAAGCTAGCGCTGTATCACAAAGATGAGCTATCAAACAAAAAGAGACAAATATGAGTTACTAGGGAAATCTGCAAAATAACTAAATGGAACTTCTAGAATTGAACAACGTATTTATTAAAATAAGAAATGCAGTGAATGGTTAAAAACAAAAATAAAGAGCAAATTGGGGAACTAGAAGAAAAATCTAGAATTATCTACAATGGGGATAGAAAAACAAGGGTAGCAATATTAAAAAAATAAGAGATGTGGAGCACAGAATGCAAATACTTAACTCATATTGAATTAGAGCGCCAGAAGGAGATAATGGAATTGAGGAGAGGTATTATTTGTATGCATAATTATGAAGAATATTTCAGAATTGATTAAAGATATGAATCCTCAAATTCAGGAAATACAACATATACCAAAACAAGAAGAGAGAGAGAGAGAGAGAGAGAGAGAGAGCTAATCTTTGCATAGATACATTGTGGTGAAACTTTAGGACACCATCAAGAAAAAGAAGATCTTAACAGCAGACAGACAGATCACATAGAGAAGAACAACAGTTACACTGATAGCAGATCACTTACCGATCAAAATGGAATGCAAAATTTAATGGAATGCAAGAAGAAAATAACAAATCTGCTATCTTAGAGGAAGATTTTTAAACACCTCCTTCAATTATGAATACTTCAAGCAGATAAAAAATTAGCAAAGATATAGAATATTTGAACAACCTAAGTACAAGCTTGATATAGTAAATGTTAATAGAACACTATACCCAACAGTTAGAGAATACATATTCTTCTCAAGCAGACATGGAACATACATAAAAATTGAGCATGTATTCTGCCCTAAAGCAAATTACAACAGAATTTAAAGAAATCCATACGTCTAGAACATGTTGTCTAACCACATGACGTCAACAACAAAAAGATAATTTTCAAAATCCCTATGCATTTAGACATTGAAAACACACGTAATATTATAATAAAAACTAAATTTTAGAATTGAATGATAACAAAAATACTATATATCAAAACTTGTAGCATGTAATGAAATTTATACATGGAAAAATGTACGGTATTCAATGCTTATAATAAGAAAATGAAGACTAGAAATTAATGATATAGATATTCAACTTCAGAAGTTAGAAAAAGAAAAACAGAACAAATCCTAAAAACTTGAAGAAAAAGTTAGGAGCAGAAATTAATTAAATAGAAAACAAACATGCAGTGGAGAGGATCATTAAAGTCAAAGTTGGTTTTCCGAAAAGAATAATAAAACTGAAAACCTCTGGCAAGGAAAAAATGTCGCAAATAATCAATATCAGTTATTAAAAACAAGATATAACTGTATATGCTCTAGATATTGAAAATATGATAAGAGGATGTTGCAAACAACTTTATGCCATTAAATTTTGCTTAAAATAAAATAGACAAATTCTTAGAAGAATAACGATTAAAGAAATGCATTCTGTAGTTAAAGTTATACTAATCTTTTATGAAACAGATTATCTCAGTCTTCATACAGATTTTCCAGAGAATAGAAAAAGAAGGAGTACCCCACCAACTTATCCTATGAGATCAGTATAACTTTAAGGGGAAAAAAAGATAATGGCAAAAAGAGAAAAGAAAATTACTGGCCAGTTTCTTTTATGAACGTAAATGTAACAATCCTAAACAAAATACTAGGAAACTAAATCCAGTAGGATATAAAAAGGAAAATCTATCATGACATATTGGGTTAATATCAGGAATGTAAAGTGGTTTTAACATTAAGACATACATAAATTCAAATTACAATATCAATAGATTAAAGGAGGAAAAATGTACTCATCTCAGTAGAGAGATTTCCACTCAATAGTACATGGATAACTCCCTGGCAATTCACTTGACCTCCATAGTGGATGAAACATTTTAAAAGCAATAAGCTGTGAGTTTTAGGTCTTGGTTTTCAGTTTGGTTACTCCTTGTTAACATGTAAATGCTGCAAATTTTTATTTTATTTAAAAATAAAACTTATATTGCCTGATTACAAAATAATATATCTGCATTGTAGAAAAATGGAAAAATGCAGAAAAGAATAAGGAATAAAAGAGTACCCACCTATAATTCCACAATTCTTAACTTTTTCAGTTCATATCCTTCCAATAGATTTTATGTATGTGTATATATTTGTATTGTAAAGGAATGTGACCATACTGTACATATTATGCTATTGTAACCTATTTTCATTTATCAGTATCATAAATATATTTAATATAATCTCCCTAACAGCCTTATACATCACCTATTAATGACCACATTTTATCATATTAAATAGATATATTATATTTTACTCCCATATTGTTACACATTTAAGTTGTTTTCAACCTAAGTTCTTGAAAATAATACTGTAATTAACACTTTTATAGCTGAGGCTTTATACTTACTTATTTTCCTTAGGGAACATAACTACACATAAAATTACTCTGTCAAAGGATGTGCACATTTTAAGGACTCAGAAATGACTATTTTCAAACACATATCTAAATATATATGTGAACTTAATAAATAGTGAAGGTAGCACCTCATATCAGCTTTTTTGGAGATAGTTGACAGTAATTTTGAAACAGTGAAATCTGTATTGCATACAAGACACCACAATATACATCGGGTATAATAAAATCTTAAATGTGAGAGACAAAACCTTAAAAATTCTACAAGAGAACATAGAGAAATATTCTCATATAAGTGTGGAATAGGGAATGACTTTCTAAATTCTAAGGACGTTATAAAGCCTGAAAGGCTAAAGAAAATTCTTGATACCTTTGAACACTTTCTAAATTTTTTGTGTCAAAAATAGTTCATGAAAAAAATAGTAGGCAAATGCCACATTTGGGCAAATATTTACAACATGAGTAAAAGAAAGGCTTAATTCATTACTATATAAAGAAATGAAGGCTATCTTTTGTTTATCTGTGCATTTATATTTAAACACACATACACATTCATACACATACATATACACACACACAAACATACATACATACACACATGGGCCTTTTTCAAAAAACAGAAGATAAGACTTTTTCTTTTGTCCTTTTTCACAGTGGGAGCTGGAAAAGAGATTTTCTGAAACCAGATTGTAAATTGCAAAAGGCATTTTTCTCTGGGGTTCAGGTGAGATGAGGCAGCAGTTTCACCCTGCTGTATTTGGACCCCAGATAGAAAGCATATTCCTTTTGTCATTGCTCTGAGATGCAGCTCTAGCCTTGAGCTAAGAACAAAAATAAGTGGGCTATGAAAATCTGGGTGTGACTACTAAAATGCTGATAATTTAATCTATTACAAGCTAAAATGAGTAATGAGATAGTACCATCTTTATGTGATTTATGGCCAAAGTTTTTAACATTGTAGTAAAGAAGTTTCTTAATTTAAGAGACTCTGAAAGAGCAAGGAGAGAGGGAAGGAAAGGAGGGAGAAAGCAGAATTAAATGGCAAACCTAGAGACTTCTATTTCCTGGGGATAGTAACAGCAAAATATTTGCCCAGCAGTAAAGAGGGCAAAGAAATCACTTCTTAGAGAATTGTCTAAAGACATTTTTTCCTAGAAAATAATAATCTCTACAAATCTTCACCTCATAATAAAGGAGGCTCACTACTGGCCTTCAGAAAAGAAATGTTTTATTGGCAGCCATGTAGTCTGAATACAGAGTCTGATAGAAATCATAAAGCATGTCTTGACTGGTAGTCATGATGACAGCAATAGAATGGCTTTCAGGCACTAAAAGGAACACAGTAAACTCCCTGAAATTAGCCATCTCCACTGTCTTTTTCAATGTGAGACTGACAATACTTAGTTTACAATTCAGTGTGATCTCCATGTTAAACAAGTAGGAAAATCAGAGTGGGCTGGGAATTTTGGAAGCTTCTGCATTATCTGGGTTTATGTTCTTAGATGGGCTTTTCTATGGTCCCTTTGCATTATCAAACTTTCAAAATGGTTAATAATGAAATATACTTGGATGAATCATTGGATTATTCAATGGTGATTAAAATCTGCTGCTTTCCCTGGGTGTCTCATCTTCCTTCCAGCCCTACCATTTTGTGTGTTGAAAAGAACATTGCCTGAAGGGAAAACACTTGCACAAACAGTACACTTGGAAACAATCCAACTAAAAACTTGGAGGCATCTTCCTGACCCAAATAGGAACATATCCTATTGTCTTTTTGCCCCAGTTTTCCCTGATTTGTAGTATTTAAAGAGTTGCTGTTTTGAAGAAATTACAGTATAATTTATACCAATCTGGAATGTAAATGTAATTGGACAATTTACAAATTAGATAGGTCTAGTACTAATGAAAGGCACAAAATAGAAAATCTTAGAGTCTATTTGAGACCATTAACCAGAGCA
Source organism: Pongo pygmaeus (assembly GCF_028885625.2). NCBI lineage: Eukaryota > Metazoa > Chordata > Mammalia > Primates > Hominidae > Pongo > Pongo pygmaeus. Next base: position 112,566,594 of record NC_072396.2, on the reverse strand, counting down.
GAATCTAGCATAGTACATTGAACTTAGTGGGCATTTAATACGTGTTTGTTAAATTAAACTGAATGAGTTCGTAAAACAGCATTCTCTCTATTACTGCCTTGCTAAAAAATCTTCCATGGTTTTTCATTTATGAGAAATCCAAGTTCAACTCCTCCTCCCATTCTGTACCCAGCGGTAGTCAGCAGCTTCATTTCATACTACCAACTTATGTGCCTCCTTCACCATGGCCAGCAAAATAGATATAATGCTTCCCAAGACTTTGACTGGCCATACTACAAAAAGGATGCTGTCCCTTCAATTTATCCAAACACTTCACAGCCTTCTACTTACAGCATGGATTCCACATCCTTCTGCTTATTCTGCCCTGACACTCTAGCTCCAAAGAATTTATTGCCACTTTTCTCTTTTGTCTTTCCCTCTTGTTTGACTCTTACCAAGTATACTTATTGGTTTCTCCAAATTCGCAATTTTCCAGTCTTTTTTTCTCAGATTGTCAACTCTTAGAAGTGAGAAGATCCTAGCATATATCTCTCTGTACACCCTACCTCTTTTTTCTGGGTTCTTAATCTAGGGTCTTAATCAAGGAAGGGGATCACTTAACGGTCTGTGGATAGAACTATATTTCAATGTAACCTATTTTTTTGGTAATCCTATAGGTCCTATTTTAGTTTTGAACTTTTTCATTGAAGTAGAACATCCATCTAGAAAAGCGCACGAATCATAAGTGAATTTTTGCATGATGAATAGAACTGTGTAACTACCACCCAGAACAAGGAACAAGAATATTACCACCACTACAGAATATAGAACGTAACACATCCTGACTTCTGACACCATAGATCAGTTTTGTCTGTTCTTGAAATTTAATTAGTAGGAATCACTGTTATGTGTTTGGTTTATGCATTTAAGAAATTATTCTGAGAAGGTGTCCAAAACACACAGACACACATAAATTTTAAAAGGTACAGAACCATGGACAACCTTTTAGGCTTTCCCAGATCTAAGATTTCTGAGTTTGATTCTTTACATAAAATGAGGGGGAATTTGCAGAAGTAATTGCAAAAGTAAAGTGACTCAGAATCAGAATCTGATAATGCCTAAAATAGATGGGCAGTGCCAAGGATTTGCGAAGATTGATTCATCATTAGTCAGTTCTTGCTGTGAGGGTAGGGTGGGGTGAGTACTTTTTGACCTACCAAATGAGCTTTATTTAACTATTTTAACATATATTGCTCACGGCTTTGTGTTTTACTCTTTAACAATAATTTTAAGAATAGTCAGCTGTTTTGTGGACTAAACTCTCACATCGTCTAACACGGGGTCTTGCATGTAAAAAGAACTCAGTAAGTATCTGCTTAACCATTTTGTGCTTCAGTGTCTGCTTGGCCATTTTGAACCACAGTGTCAGCTAATTAGCCTTCTCAAAAAGGTACATTTTTGTCTAATTGGTAGTTTCTACCAGACTTCAATGGAATTCCTTTGCTTGGTATCAGCTATAGAAAGATGTGTTTGCACTGAGGGTGGACAACACTACAGCAAGGACCTACATGTGTAGGCAGAGACTGATCTAACTAATCAGTAAAAACTGCAAATGAGCATCAGTTCCATACAATGTCTTTGTGATATGATTACATCAGTATACCTGCTTCTCCATGTGTGGTTTTTTTTTTTCAGGCATTTAGATGGCTCCTCTCTGCTTGTTCTTTTTGCCTAATATTTTTGTTGTCCTGAATATCTTCCATTAATTGAATGTCATGTTTTTATTGCTTACTTGAATGCATACAGCATTCAAGGGCTGTGGCAGATGAAAAAGAAATAGAATGTGCTGGTCTAAATCACCTAGTAATTTAACGACTAGTTTGAGAAACAAGACATAAAAAAGAGATAAACAAAAGTGCACGCCTGACTATATTTAAGCAATAAATGATAAAGACATTAACAATTGTTGATTGTTAAGTGAGTAACCCACTTTTGGAGAGGATGAGGAAGGCCTCAAAGAATGGATCATCACCATCGTAGCTAATTCATAATTTCTATGTAGAATAGGCTTAGGGTACAGCAATCTGAGTAGAAGGAAGGGCTGAGGGACTTGTCCTGAAGCTGCATTTACATTAACAAACATACTGTTCTTATGTAGATTATATGCTTATTTATAATGGATCTTGAAGAATACTAACCTGGCTTAGTGAAGGAGAGAAAATCTTCTTGGTTGAAGAGTCCCAATCTACTGTGTGTATAACTGAATTTGTGGAAGATACAATGTGTAAGGCAAGGTTCCTATTCTCAATAATGTTGTAACCTGCGTGGAGAGGCACCATATACATGCATAGAAAGTCATTACAAATAGAAATAATTTTGAGATAAGTGTCATTTGCAAGTACTAAGTGATCAAAGGAGAAAGAGAAGTCAGCATTTGCCTTGGTGGTCAGGGAAGCCTTCCCGGATCAGGTGAAACTTTGAGCTAGGCCTTGAAAGAGACATAGAAATCGAACAGGCAGAGAAAGGGAGCTCATGTCAAATTACATTGATTGTCTTCCCTGACTTCACAGTCAGCACTGAATGAACTCTCTTCCTGTGACTCACCTTCTGAATGACATCATTTTATAAATCTTCGGTGCATCATGACTTGCGTTACTTTTGAATTGGAAGTGTTATCTCCCCAACAGCCTGTGCAATGATTATTTAGCACTGGCAGATAGTGCTGCATCATACCTTTCTGTCCTGAAAGAGTTAACAGAGCTTCTATAGGTATCCAACCAGAAGTTCAGGCACTGGACCTAGACTTTAGATAACAGAAATGCCTTTGTGCTGGAGTGCATTTAATGAGAGAGAGCACCTCTGTCCCGACACATTTGATGAATTCACTCAATTTGGGAAAACCCAGACCAGTGCACGGACACTAAGATGAGAAAAGAAAAGGTTTCGTTCACCTTCTTCATTCCAAGGTTGTGAATTCATTCTTGGGAGGCCTTGAAAAGGGAAGGTGGAAAGAGTAGGAGGAGGAGTCGAGGTGGGGGATACGGAGTTTCTGACCTGAATTCCACAACAGAGGAATGTGTGAACAGCAAGAGACACAGGTACAGGCTAGTGCTCTCACATACCTGAGGAAAACAGATTTTACCCAACTTCCATTCTGTCCACTCTGCAGACAGTTGACAGTGTGGTAAAAAGAATTAATAATTCTATATAATTATTTTATTTAATAACTTATTTTTATTTACTAATTTTATTTGTTATTATTTATTAATATGTTTTATTTCCCAGAGTTTAGGGAGGGTACCGTGAAAAAGGAGAGAGAATTAACATTTTAAAACACTTAAACACAAAAAAGAAATTGGCTGTAGAATGTCCAAAGTGAACAGTTTAATGCTGTTTAAAGTGGTCCTGGATCAGCCATGTTTAAATGAGGTATATGAAGAACAAAAATCATGCTTGTTCTGATTCGTCATAAAACTACAAGGTGGTTAACTGGGAGAGAAAATGAGGTCAGCCCCTCTTATTATGAAGCCCTTTGGGAAAGCTAGTTAGATGTATTTTTTACTATCTTTGTGAGAGACCCTTGGGACAGAAGTTAGTTTCAGAAAATACAAAACATCCGCAGGAACAATCATAGTACATTTGTTCACATTGCCATGCAAACTGTAAAGGCAAATATAAACTATAATTCAGGGCACATAGGAAAGTTAAGGAAACATGGAAAGTTGATTCTCCTGCTTAATAAGACTGACAGGATAAACCAAAGTCAAATCATTTATATTTTATAAGCTGTAATGTTTTCTAGATATTGGGTTAAGGAAAAACATGAGATACCTGCAGTTATTGCATCAACTCATTGTAATGTTTGCTTATAGTTCTTTTCTTTTGAGATTGATAAATATTATCTGTGAGGATTTTTCTTCTCACCTAAAGAAAGTTCCTTTGGCTGATGGGGCACGTTTCACAGTATACACAGGATCTGCTGTCATAGAGAATAGCCCCATAAACCCTCAAACTGATAAGTTATTTCAACTTTCAACTGTGAGTCAGAATCTGATGTTCCAGAGGTAGCATGTGGAAGATCACACAGTAACACATGTTTAGCTTTTGATGAAGAGCTTTATAAACTTTGCTAGGAAAAGGTACTCTTGCCCTTGATCTTTCAGTAGTGCATTGAGTGACAAAGACAAGCAATAGTAAATTGGTTGGGGTGGAGTGGAATGGTGATGACATTAATATAAAAACAAATTTCACTGAATAATCTACATAAGTATGCCATCCTAGAGAAAGTGGTATATGGCATCATAGAATCTCAGAACCTGTATTCGTATGGATTATTTTTACTATTAATTTTTATTGAGTAATAATATACATTCAATGAAATATTAAAAAAACCTTAACTATTCTGCTCAATATATAAAACCACCTAGATCAAGATATAGAACATTTCCAGAATTGCACCAGACTTGCTTCTAACTTCTATCACATAGATTAGTTTTTGACTCTTCTTGAATTCATAAAAATTGAATTACATGGTGTAAATTCTTTTATGTCTAGCTTTTTTGTTATCATCTGTAAGATTGTTGCTAGTAGTATTTACAATTAATTTTAATGCAAATTGATCAGTGAACAATTCAGTGATTCCACAAGTAGACAATAAATGCCTTCTACATGCCAGACATTGTGCTAGGTGCTAGGAATTCATAACCCAGTTATATATGGTTCCTGCCTTCAAGGAACTAACAGCTTTAGTGGAAAAGATGAACAGGCTAAAAATAAGAATATAGCCACACCAGCTTTTTTTGTGATTAGTGTTTACAAAAGATACCCCTCCCATCTTTTTATTAGGTTTGGTGCAAAAGTAATTGAAGTTTTTGCCATTACTTTTTTTTTCTTTTTCTTTATTTTTTATTATTATACTTTAAGTTCTGGGGTACATGTGCAGAATGTGCAGGTTTGTTACATAAGGTATACATGTGCCATGGTGGTTTGCTGCACCCATCAACCCCTCATCTACATTAGGTATTTCTCCTAATGCTATCCCTCCCCTAGCCCCCCACCCCCCGACAGGCCCCAGTGTGTGATGTTCCCCTCCCTGTGTCCATGCACTCTCATTGTTCAATTCCCGCTTATCAGCGAGAACACGCAGTCTTTGGTTTTCTGTTCTTGTGTTAGTTTGCTGAGAATGATGGTTTCCAGCTTCATCCATGTCCCTGCAAAGGACATGAACTCATCCTTTTTTATGGCTGCATAGTATTCCATGGTGTATATGTGCCACATTTTCCTTATCCAGTCTATCATTGATGGGCATTTGGGTTGGTTCTAAGTCTTTGCTATTGTGAACAGTGCCGCCATAAACATACGTGTGCATGTGTCTTTATAGTAGAATGATTTATAATCCTTTGGGTACATACCCAATAATGGGATTGCTGCATCAAATGGTATTTCTAGTTCTAGATCCTTGAGGAATTGCTACACTGTCTTCCACAATGGTTGAACTAATTTACACTCCCACTAACAGTGTAAAAGCGTTTCTATTTCTCCACATCCTCTCCAGCATCTGTTGTTTACTTTTAAAGTTACTTTTTATTACTTTTAAAGGTGAAAATCCCAATTACTTTTGCACCAACCTAATAATTTCAACCATGCTATGACTTTATAGTTATTTGGTGACAGCTTTATTGAGATGTAATTCACATACTGTACCACTGAATTCACTTATTTAAAGTGTATAGTTCAATGGTTTTTAGTGTATTCATTGGCGTTTATAACTATCACCACAGTCAAGTTTGGAACATTTTCGCCAGCTCAAAAAGAAATCCCATACCTATGGGCAATGATCCCTCTATAACTTTATCTCCCCAAACCCCAAGCAACCACTAATCTGCTTTCTGTCTCTATAGATTTGCCTATTCTGAGCATTTCATATAAATGAAACCATACAGTATGTAGTCTTTTGTAAATGGATTCTTTCACTTAGTATAATGTTCTTAGTGTTCATTAATTGGTAGCATGCATCAGTACTTTATTCCTTTTTATGGTTGAATAATATTCCAATGTATAAATATACCACATTTTTTTATCCGTTCATCAGTTGAAGGACATTAGGATTCTTTTTTCACTTTTTGGCTATTACAAATAATGTTGCTATGGATATTCATGTACAAATTATTGTGTGGTCATTTTTTTCCTCTTGAGTATATACCTAGATGTGAAATTGATAGGTCAAATCACAACTCTACGTAAACTTTTTAAAGAGCTACCAGACTGTTTTTCAAAATTGCTGCACCATTATACATTCCCATCAGCAATATACTAAGGTTTCAGTTTCTCATATCTTTGTCAGCACTTGTTATCTTTTTTATTATAGCCATTGTCTCAGTCCGTTTGGGTTGCTGAAACAAAATACCATAACCTGGGTGGTATATAAACAACAGAAACTTATTTTACGTGTTCTATAGGCTACAAAATTCAAGATTAAGGCATCAACAGATTCAGTGTGTGATGAGGGCCCACTTTCTGTTTCATGGACAGTGTTCTCACTGTGTTCTCATGTGGTGGAAGCAATGAACAAGCTTTCTTGGGCCTCTTTTCTAAGGGCACTAATACCATTTATGAGGTTTCCACTCTCATGACCTAATCACCTCCAGAAGGCCCTAATTCCTAATATCCTCACCTTGGGGGTCAGAATTTTAACATGTTAATTTTGGGGAGACACAAAGATCCAGGTCATACACAACATCCATTCTCATAGGTGTGAAGTGGTATCTCATTGTAGTTTTTATTTGCACTTCCCTAATGGCTAATGATATTGAGCATCTTCTCATGTGCTTATCAGTTACTTAAATATTTTCTTTGGAGAATAGTTTTTTTTTCAAATCTTTTGTCCATTTTTAATTGGGTTAATTGTCTTTTTGATATCCGGTTGTGAGAGTTCTTTACCTGTTCTAGATTACACGATCCTTATCAGATAGATGATTTGCAAATATTTTTTCCCATTGCATGTGTTATCTTTTCAATTTCTTGATAGTGTCTTTTGAGGTACGAAAATTTTTAATTATGATAAAATCCACTCTATTCTTTTTCTTGTTGTTCATGCTTTTGGAGTCATATATAAGAATCCATTGCCAAATTTGAGGTCCTAAATATTTATATGTTTTCTTCTAAAAGTTTTATAGTTTTAGCGCTTACATTTAAGGCTTTGATCCATTTTCAGTTAATTATTACATATCGTGTGATGTAGCAGTCCGAGTTCATTCTCTTGCATGTGAATATCCAGTTGTTCCACACCATTTGTTGAAAAGACTTCCTTCCTCGTTGAATGGTCTTGGCACCTTTGTTAAAAATCAATTGAGGAGGGAGAGCTGGCAAGATGGCCGAACAGGAACAGCTCTGGTCTGTAGCTCCTAGCAAGATTGATGCAGAAGGCAGGTGATTTCTGCATTTCCAACTGAGGTACCCAGTTCATCTCATTGGGACTGGTTGGACAGTGGGTGCAGCCCATGGAGGGAAAGCCAAAGCAGGGTGGGGCAGCGCCTCACACAGGAAGCACAAGGGGTAGGGGGATTTCCCTTTGTTAGCCACAGTAAGCCATGAGAGACTGTACCGGGAAAAACGGTACACCCCAGCCCAGATACAGCACTTTTCCCACAGTCTTTGCAACCGGCAGACCAGGAGATTCCCTCTGGTGCCTGGCTCGGGGGGTCCCAACCCCACAGAGCCCAACAAGCTAGGATCCACTGGCTTGAAATTCTTGCTGCTATCACAGCAGTCTGAGGTCGACTGGGAGCTTGGTGGGGGGAGGGGCTTCTGCCATTGCCAAGGCTTGAATAGGCGATTTTACCCTCACAGTGTAAACAAAGCCACTAGGAAGTTAAAACTGGGTAGAGCCCACCACAGCTCAGCAAGGCCTCCTGCCTCTCTAGATTCCTCCCCTCTGGGCAGGGTGTCTCTGAAAAAAAGGCAGCAGCCCCAGTCAGGGACTTATAGATAAAACCCCCATCTCCCTGGGACAGAGCACCTGGGGGAAGGGGCAGCTGTGGGTGCAGCTTCAGCAGACTTAAATGTTCCTGCCTGACATCTCTGAAGAGAGCAGCGGTTCTCCCAGCACAGCGTTTGTGCTCTGATAAGGGACTGACTGCCTGCCAAGTGGGTCCTTGACCCTTGTTTATCCTGACTGGGAGACACCTACCAGTAGGGGCCGACAGACAACTCATACAGGAAAGCGCTGGATGGCATCTGGCTGGTGCCCCTCTGTGATGAAGCTTCCAGAGGAAGGAACACCATCTCCACTGGTGATACCCAGGAAAACAGGGTCTGGAGTGGACCTCCAGCAAACTCCAGCAGATCTGCAGCAGAGGGGCCTGACTGTTAGAAGGAAAACTAACAAACAGAAAGGAATAGTATCAACATCAACAAAAAGGATGTCCACTCAGAGACCCCATCCAAAGTTCACCAACATCAAATCCACGAAGATGGAGAGAAACCAGTACAAAAAGGCTGAAAATTCCAAAAACCAGAATGCCTCTTCTCTTCCAAAGGATCACAATGCCTCGCCAGCAAGGAAACAAAACTGGATGGAGAATGAGTTTGATGAATTGACAGAGTAGGCTTCAGAAGGTGGGTAATAACAAACTCCTCCGAGCTAAAGATGCATGTTCTAAACCAATGCAAGGAAGCTAAGAACCTTGAAAAAAGGTTAGATGAATTGCTAACTAGAATAACCAGTTTAGAGAAGACATAAATGACCCAATGGAGCTGAAAAACACAGCACGAGATCTTTGTGAAGCATACACAAGTATCAACAGCCAGAACGATCAAGCAGAAGAAAGGATATCAGAGATTGAAGATCAACTCAATGAAATAAAGCGAGAAGAAAAGATTAGAGAAAAAAGGATGAAAAGAAACGAGTGAAGCCTCCAAGAAATATGGAACTTTGTGAAAAGACCAAATCTATGTTTGATTGGTGTACCTGAAAATGATGGGGAGAATGGAACCAAGTTGGAAAACACTCTTCAGGATATTATCCAGGAGAACTTCCCCAACCTAGCAAGGCAGGCCAACATTCAAATTCAGGAAATACAGAGAACACCACAAAAATACTCCTCCAGAAGAGCAACCTCAAGACATATAATTGTCAGATTCACCAAGGTTGAAATGAAGGAAAAAATGTTGAGGGCACCCAGAGAGAAAGGTTGGGTTATCCACAAAGGGAACCCCTTCAGACTAAAAGTGGGTTTCTCTGCAGAAACCCTACAAGCCAGAAGAAAGTGAGGGCCAATATTCAACATTCTTAAAGAAAACAATTTTCAACCCAGAATTTCATATCCAGCCAAACTAAGCTTCATAAGTGAAGAAGAAATAAAATAGTTTACAGACAAGCAAATGCTGAGAGATTTTGTCACCACTGGGCCTGCCTTACAAGAGCTCCTGAAGGAAGCACTAAACATGGAAAGCAACAACCGGTACCAGCCACTGGAAAAACATACCAAATTGTAAAGACCATCGACACTGTGAAGAAACTGCATCAACTAATGGGCAAAACAACCAGCTAGCATCATAATGACAGGATCAAATTCATGTATAACAATATTAACCTTAAATGTGAACTAGGTAAATGCCCCAATTAAAAGACACAGACTGACAAATTGGATAAAGAGTCAAGACCTATCAGGGTGCTATATTCAGGAGACCCATCACACATGCAAAGGCACACATAGGCTCAAAATAAAGGGATGGAGGAATATTTACCAAGCAAATGGAAAGCAAAAAAAAAACCAGGGGTTGCAATCCTAGTCTCTGATAAAACAGACTTTAAACCAACAAAGATCAAAAGAGAGAAAGAAGGTCATTATATAATGGTAAAGGGATCAATGCAAAAGAAGAGGTAACTATCCTAAATATATATACACCCAATACAGGAGCACCCAGATTCATAAAGCAAGTTCTATGAGACCTACAAAGAGACTTAGACTCCCACACAATAATAGTGGGAGAATTTAACACCCCACTGTCAATATTAGACAGATCAACAAGACAGAAAATTAACGAGGATATCCAGGACTTGAACTCAGCTCTGGGTCAAGTGGACCTAATAGACATCTACAGAACTCTCCACCCCAAATCAACAGAATATATATTCTTCTCAGCACCACATCACACTTATTCTAAAATTGACTGCATAATTGGAAGTAAAACACTCCTCAGCAAATGCAAAAGAATGGAAATCATAACAAACAGTCTGTCAGACCACAGTGCAATCAAATTAGAACTCAGGATTAAGAAACCCACTCAAAACCACACGATTACATGGAAACTGAACAACCTGCTCCTGAATGACTACTGGGTAAACAACGAAGTGAAGGCAGAAATCAAGATGTTCTTTGGAACCAATGAGAACAAAAGCACAACATACCAGAATCACTGGGACACATTAAAGCAGTGTGTAGAGGGAAATGTATAGCACTAAATGCCCACAAGAGAAAGCAGGAAAGATCTAAAATTGACACCCTAACATCACAATTAAAAGAACTAGAGAAGCAAAAGCAAACACATTCAAAAGCTAGCAGAAGACAAGAAATAACTAAGATTAGAGCAGAACTGAAGGAGATAGAGACACGAAAAACCCTTCAAAAAATCAATGAATCCATGAGCCAGTTTTTTGAAAAGATCAACAAAATAGATAGACTGCTAGCCAGACTAATAAAGAAGAGAAGAGAGAAGAATCAAATAGACACAATAAAAAATGATAAAGGGGATATCACCAATGATCCCACAAAAATGCAAAGTACCATCAGAGAATACTATAAACACCTCTACACAAATAAACTAGAAAATCTAGAAGAAATGGATAAATTCCTGGACACATACACCCTCCCAAGACTAAACCAGGAAGAAGTCAAATCCCTGAATAAACCAATAACAAGTTCTGAAATTAAGGCAGTAATTAATAGCCTACCAACCAAAAAGTCCAGGACCAGATGGATTCACAGCTGAATTCTACCAGAGTTACAAAGAGGAGCTGGTACCATTCTTTCTGAAACTATTACAAAGAATAGAAAAAGAGGGAATCCTCCCTAACTCATTTTATGAGCCCAACATCATCCTGATACCAAAACCTGGCAGAGACACAACAAAAAAAGAAAATTTTAGGGCAATATCCCTGATGAACTTCGATGCAGAAATCCTCGATAAGATACTGGCAAACCGAATACAGCAGCACATCAAAAAGCTTATCCACCACGATCAAGTTGGCTTCATCCTGGGGATGCAAGGCTGGTTCAACATACGCAAATCAATAAACGTAATCCATCACATAAGTAGAACCAATGACAAAAACCACATGATTATCTCAATAGATGTAGAAAAGGCCTTCAACAAAATTCAACAGCCCTTCAAGCTAAAAACTCTCAATGAACTAAGTATTGGTGGAAAGTATCTCAAAATAATAAGAGCTATTTATGACAAACCCATAGCCAATATCATACTGAATGGGCAAAAACTGGAAACATTCCCTTTTAAAACCAGCACAAGGCAAGGATGTCCTATCTCACCAGTCCTAATCAACATAGTATTGGAAGTTCTGGCCAGGGCAGTCAGGCGAGAGAAAGAAATAAAAGGTATTCAATTAGGAAAAGAAGAAGTCAAATTGTCTCTGTTTGTAGATGATATGATTGTATATTTAGAAAACCCCATACTCTCAGGCCAAAATCCCCTTAAGCAGATGAGCAACTTCAGCAAAGTCTCAGGATACAAAATCAATGTGCAAAAATCACAAGCATTCCTGTACACCAATAACAGACAAACAGAGAGCCAAATCATCAGTGAACTCCCATTCACAATTGCTACAAAGAGAATAAAATACCTAGGAATCCAACTTACAAGGGATGTGAAGGACCTCTTCAAGGAGAACTACAAACCACTGCTCAAGGAAATAAGAGAGGACACAAAGAAACGGAAAAACATTCCATGTTCATGGATAGGAAGAATCAATATTGTGAAAATGGCCGTACTGCCCAAAGTAATTTATAGATTCAGTGCTATCCCCATCAAGCTACCATTGACTTTCTTCACAGAATTGGAAAAAACTACTTCAAATTTCATATGGAAACAGAAAAGAGTCCACATAGCCAAGAAAATCCTAAGCAAAAAGAACAAAGTTTGGAGGCCTCATGCTGCCTGACTTCAAACTATACTACAAGGCTACAGTAACAAAAACAGCATGGTATTGGTACCAAAACATATATAGACCAATGGAACAGAACAGAGGCCTCAGAAATAACGCCACACATCTACAAGCATCTGATCTTTGACAAACCAGGCAAAAGCAAGCAATGGGGAAAGGATTCCTTATTTAGTAAATGGTGCTGGGAAAGCTGGCTAGCCATATGCAGAAAGCTGAAACTGGATCCCTTCCTTACACCTTATACAAAAATTAACTCAAGATGGATTAATGACTTAAACATAAGACCTAAAACCATAAAAACCCTAGAAGAAAACCTAAGCAATACCATTCAGGACATAGGCATGGGCAAACACTTCATGACTAAAACATCAAAAGCAATGGCAACAAAAGCCAAAATAGACAAATGGGATCTAATTAAACTAAAGAGCTTCTGCACAGCAAAAGAAACTATCATCACAGTTACCAGGCAACCTACAGAATGGGAGAAAATTTTTGTGATCTATCCATCTGACAAAGGGCTAATATCCAGAATCTACAAATAACTTAAACAAATTTACAAGAAAAAAACAACCCCATCAAAACGTGGGCAAACGATATGAACATTCACTTCTCAAAAGAAGACGTTTATGCAGCCAGCAAATATATGGAAAAAATGCTCATCATCACTGGTCATTAGAGAAAGGCAAATCAAAACCACAATGAGATACCATCTCACGCCAGTTAGAATGGTGATCATTAAAAAGTCAGGAAACAACAAATGCTGGAAAGGATGTGGAGAATTAGGAATGCTTTTACACTGTTGGTGGGAGTGTAAATTAGTTCAACCATTGTGGAAGACAGTGTGGCTATTCCTCAAGGATCTAGAACTAGAAATACCATTTGACCCAGGAATCCCATTGCTGGGTATATACACAAAGGATTATAAGCCATTCTACTATAAAGAGACATGCACATGTATGTTTATTGTGGCAATGTTCACAATAGCAAACACTTGGAACCAACCCAAATGCCCATCAATGATAGACTGGATAAAGAAAATGTGGCACATATACACCATGGAATACTATGCAGCCATAAAAAAGGATGAGTTCATGTCCTTTGCAGGGACATGGATGAAGCTGGAAACCATCATTCTCAGCAAACTAACACAAGAACAGAAAACCAAACACTGCATGTTCTCACTCATAAGTGGGAGTTGAACAATAAGAACACATGGACACAGGGAGGGGAACATCACACACTGGGGCTTGTCGGGGGGTGGGGGTCTAGGGGAGAGATAGCATTAGGAGAAATACCTAATGTAGATGAGGGGTTGATGGGTGCAGCAAACGACCATGGCACATGTGTACCTATGTAACAAACCTGCACGTTCTGCACATATATCCCAGAACTTAAAGTATAATTTCAAAAAAGAAACAAAAATAAAATCAATTGACCAAGATGTATGGGTTTATGTCTTAAGTCTCAATTCTATTTCATTGATCTATATCTCTCTCCTTACAGTGGTACCATACTGTCCTGATTATTGTTGCTTTGAAGTAAGTTTTGAAATGAGGAAATGTGAATCCTCCAGTTTTGTTCTTATTTTTCAAAATTGATTTGGTTAATCTGGAAACCAACCAATTCCATGGAATTTGAATCAGCTGATCAATTTCTACAAAGAAGCCATCTGGGATTCTAATGGGGATTTTATTGAATCTGTAAATCAATTTGAGGGAGTACTGCCATCTTAAAAATTTTGTCTTCTGATCTATGAACATAGTCGTGTTTTTTATTTATTTAGATTTTCTTTAATATCTTTTAAAAAATGTTTTGTAGTTTTCCAACTAAGTTTAGCCTTTTTTGTCAAAGTAATTCCTATATGTTTAATTCTTTTTGATAGTACTGTAAATGGAATTACTTTTCGTAATTTCATTTTCAAATTGTTCATTACCAGTGTACAGAAGTACTATCAAAAAGGCAAAACTTAGTTGGAAAACTACAAAACATTTTTCCCATTCTATACACATACTATATTTCCCATTCATATAGTATATATGACTAGGAAAAAAAATAGTATATATAAGAATTGGTACTGAGATTTCAGGCATCCAACTGGGGTCTTGGAAAATACCACCCATCCCCCACAGATAAGGCGGTCTACTGCATACAAAGTGACAGCATGCTAACTGTGACATCTGATCCTTCCAAAAATACACTGAGTAATTGGGGTTATTGCCACTTTTACAGGCAGCAAAGTTAAGTCAAGCAGGGGAGCAAAGTCTTGGTGTATGTTTTGAAAACATTCTGAAGTCCAATATTTTTTCCCTTTAGATTCCCCATGTGACCTTAGACAAGTTATTCGACTCTCCAAATCTTATTTCCTCATCTTAAAACGAGAGCAGTTGAGAGTCGACATTTACATTTCCTTTATTCTCTAATATTCCATTATTTTTTAATTATCTTCTTTTGAGGTGTCCTTCTTTCTTTCCATATTTCAAAAACAATTATGTTCTCTCTCATGCCTACCAAGTAGGATTCTATTCCCTCAGAATGGAAAAGCTTGCCACTATGAGCCAGATCCCCAACACAGTGTGTATCCCTCTCATGCAATAGTCTCCAAACAAACCAGTTTACATTAATAACTGCACATAAACAGGAATTAACTCAGAGATTTCCCCTATGTGCTTCCCAGGTGTTTTCCTCATTGTTTGAGATAAAACAGTCATTCATATTTGCCTGTCCTTGAATCTGTGCCTATAATCATTGCCTTGCCCCTGCCAAGTTGAATTTTGCCTAAGGAAAATGATGTTTGGTTTTTCACAGTAAATCAGATGGATGGATGGAGAGTTGAGATGAATAGCTGGGAAGATGAATGGATGGATGAGAAGATCAAAGAATGGCTGGAGGGCCAGAAGAATGAGGAGATAGATGTCTGGGTGGATGGGTAGAGGAATAAGTGAATGGGTAAGTGGCTAAGTGGTTAAAAGTATAGAGGATAAAAAGGATAGAGAAATGGATAAATGGGTAGATGAATGGATGAGTAGATGGGTAGGTGGGCAATTGGATGAATGAATGCATAGACAGGTAAATCGATATGTAAATATAAATAACCAAACTTAGATGCAATAAAAAATACATACTCAGTCCCATCTTCACCACTTTGCACTGTGATTTGGGAAGCCTCCAGTTTGGGCCAGAATAGATTTATCACATGGTTGTTCCAGAGGAACTTAACTTTCTGTATTTTTCCAACATTGAGATCCACATCAATATCACTCATGTGACTTGCATCTGGTTTGAGGGATCCTTTGAAAACCTCATATTGTTTTGAGTTTCCATTATTTCCATACAAAGCAATCCTGATGTACCCACTCACTTTCTTTTTTCCAGACAGTGTGACTGATACCTTATATCTCCAACTAGTAAAGTTACCACTCTCTCCTGTGTTGAGGAAAAATATTTGTTCAACAGCACTGGTTTTCCCCTTAAATTGGTCAGCATAGTGCCCCATTTTGGGGCATCCTTCAGCTGGACAAGGGAAACAGCTATTCTCCTCGCATTCGTTGCAGAGTTACATCTCTTTGTTCTGTTCAAAGCCACAGGAATGCAAAAACACCCAAAACAGGGCCACCAACATCTTCCTCAGGCTTCTGGGGTTACCTGCCTCCCAAAACTCATTGTAGGAGGCACAGGGATAGCCCAGGAAGCCATCGGGGTTGAGGATGCTGCTTGAGTCCAGGTTTTACTTCTTATAGCTTGGTGCTCTGTTGCTAGATGCATATATGTGTGTAACTGTTATGTCTTTCTGATGGGTTGACCCTTTCATCATGATAAAATGTCCCTATTTTTCTCTAGTAACATATTTTGTTTTAAAGTCAATTATGTCTGATTTTATTTTTATTTAAAGTGTGACTCTTTATACTTAAACTATAACTCTGTAGTTGGGTCAGATGGGTCTTGCTTTTTATTCGTTCTGACAATCTCTGCATTTAAATTGCAGTGATTAATCAATTTACATTAAATGTAATGGTTATTATCATTTAAGTGTACTAACTTGCTATTTCTTTTATATTTCTCTTTGTTCCTTTGTTCTTTTTTCTTGCCTTTTTGGAATTAATCAAAAGGGTTTTTTATTTATTTATTTTTTTTGGCGGGGGGATGGAGACAGGGTCTCACTCTGTCTCCCGGACTGGAGTACAGTGGGATGATCTCCGCTCACTGCAACCTCTGCCTCCCGGGTTCAAGCGATTCTCCTGCCTCAGCCTCCCGAGTAGCTGGGATTTCAGGCACGCACCACTACCGCCCAGCTAATTTTTGTATTTTTAGTAGAGGCAGGGTTTCACCATGTTGGCCAGGCTGGTCTTGAATTCCTGACCTCAAATGATCCACCCACCTCTGCCTGCCAAAGTGCTGGGTTTACAAGCGTGAGCCACCATGCCTGGCATAGTTTTTCATTTCATCTCATTTCAATTTTGGATTTTTAGCTATGCGTCTTGGTTGTTGTTTGGGGATTGGAGGGAGGTTTTTTGTCGTGATTGTTCTAGGGATTACAATTAATTTATCACAGTATACACATTCATGGCTACGGAGGTGTGGAATAATCTGACATATTTGGAAAGTGAGATGTTCTTTCTGCCTGGATCTTAGAGATTAATGTAGGGGTTAATGTAACCATTAATCAGACTAGAGTGATGATAATATTTTCATTTATTAAGTACTTATTATGTGCCAGGCACCGTGGTAAGTGTTTTATACATATTCAATTAAATCATTTCATCTTCACAACTACCCAGTGGGTAGATATGAGAAAACTAAGGCTTGGTAACTTTCCAAAGGTCACATAGCAAGTAAGAGACAAATCCAGGATGAAAATCCTAGCAGACATAATGAAGGTGAAAAGAAAATGGTATATTTATATCGGGGTGCATTTGAAAATTTCTGAGGAAAGACAAGATGTGAGCAGACTTGTATTTTAACACAACTCTGCCTGCTGAATTGGAAATAATTAGAGGGCACCAAAACTTGGACTGAGATACCAGTGAAGATACTGCTGTTAGAGTCTAGGTGAGAAATAATGAATGCCTAAAATAGGAAAATAAAAAAGAGAGTAAAAAAGAAAATTAAAATTCAAGAGAAAAATCAATATGAGCTGAGATATTGGTCATAAAGAGAGAGCGATAGGAAGAAAATAGAGAATGAAAAGTCCTTATTTTGTGCTAAGCTTAGGAAGAAAGAGTAGATTCGAATATCAGTTATTACTGATACTAATATCATCAGTTGCATATGATTTTGTTAGACTGTATACTAATGCTATTGGCATTAATAACGTTGTTGTTGTTAATGAAACTTTCATTACCAATAACTTTTTAAATTATTATTATAGTGATTAACATTTACCAAGTGTTACCTATGTGCTAGGTACTATTCTAATTGCTTTGTTTATATGTATTACCTCATTTAATTCCCATAACAGCCTTGTAAGTTAGGTACTAATATTCCATTTTGCAATTGTGGAAGCTGAGGTCCAAGGAGGTTAAGTAACTGCCCAAAGGCACATTGCTAATAAATAGTACAGCCAAATCTAGTCTGAAAGTATTGATATAATTATTTGGCCTGTACAAAGCTTCTTTTTTAAAAAAAATGTTAATTTGTTTTCAACATGTAGACATCAACATAACTTAAATTTTTAAAAGATACATATTTCTCAGCTTCTTTTAAAGCAATATGCTAGAATCTGGCTATACTGGGTCTGCTTTCCCATATGCCACTGTTCAGCTGGACTTAATGAGCTGCCCCTTTAGACAGATCATAAGCTCTCAAGTAGAACTCAGTGCCCATCCATCCTGCTTACCTTATTTATGTTACCTGACTATCCCTTTTGGGGTGAGTTACAAACCTTAAGGCACAAGAATACCTGCAGTTCTCAGGAATTGGGGGCTAAGACAAACAAATGGAAGATAATAAATAAGATAACCTATAATTTAATAATACACTCATGGTTGAGGGCACAATATTTTAAAGGGACAGTGATGAACTGGGAATTTTTATAGAAGATGGCTTACATTGAAGAGTAGATGCAAATAGAACCATGAAGGTAGGCTTGATCCACTTTATAGGTAATAATACTCTAATAATAATAATGCTCACTATGTCTCAGGCATTGTAACAAATGCTTTACATGCATATATCTCTTTGAATCCTTTCAACAATCCTAAGGAGTAGATTATTATCCTCTTTTTACAGATGAGGAAAATGAGGCCCGTATCACTTTGGTTATTTGTGCAAGAATACACAGCTACTTTTTGATTCAAGAACTCTGGGCTTCTGATTCTGGCTCAGAGCCCTCTATAGTGTAGTTTCAGAAAGTGCTGAAAATCTTCAGTTTCCACATTCTCTAAGAAGAATTTGTAAACTGAGTAAGTAATAGTGTTGCAGAGAACTTACAAGTATGATTTGCCTCAGGTGTTCCATAGTTGCCTCTAAATTTCTTTCAGGGAACTGTTGAATAAAAGATGAGACAGATCAGTAGTGGTGAAAAAGATCCCAAAAGTTAATCAATACCACAGGTTGTTCTGGATTGAAATGGATGTCATTGCCTTATGGAAAAGCTCCTAGGTTCAATGTGTATCCAGTTTCCTGTCTATTTTAAAGCTCAGTAAATAACGCGTAGGCCAATGGAGACTTCACTGTTCACTCTGGCCAGTGCATGATCTATTCCTCCAGCCCTGAAGAAATCCAGTTTCCAAAAAGCAATTCAGTTAAACTTTTTTTTCTTAAATGGCAATTCAGCTATTTTTGAACTAGTTTACTGAGATAATCCCCTTAAGCTGTAGAGGACAATTTATTTAGGAAAGACTATCAACATTCTTGATTCACAAAAGTAAAAAATAGGCTTCTTAAATTTAGTTTGTGTTAATTAAATATACTATCTCCATTAGCTTGTGTTTTTAAAATAGTAGATTGACAGCATTATCTGGTTGAATGAGTATAAAGCAAAAACTCTCCTGCTGAAGAATCTCAGTAAATGCATAAATCCAGGAGTGTCTATGCTGAATGTTTAGCATGTTGGATTATTTGGCAGATTCTTGGAATTATTATCAAACATTGGCGGCAGAGAGATTTATAGGACAGACCACCAGGTCCAGCCTGATCATTGGCAATAATGAAGAGAGAAGACACAAACAGAGTCAGGGGCAGGGCAAAGAGAAGACTTGGGGTCTCCAACTGCTGGAGGGATATTCTTCTTTCTGTACCATCCAGCCTTGAGAGCTTTTTGAAAATATTAACTTATTTTAAGTGTGATATTGAGACAAATCTAGTATGTTTCACCTGTATTTGTCATAATACTACCAGTGTGTCTCCATCAGCTGTGAAGTATACTGCAATTAACATATTAATAATAAAATAGTAACATTTGTGGATTTTTAACATAAATAAAGCAGAGTCAAGATTATCCCTTAAATCAGTCAGAGTCTCAGCAGGAAGCGGATAGTACACTAAAAAGACTAATTTAGAAGAGTTTAGGTAAGGTAGTTCACGCCTGTAATCCCAGCACTTTGGCAGGCAAAGGAAGGAGGACTGTTTGAAGTCCAGGAGCTTGGGACTAGTCCTGGCAACATAGCAAGCCCCTTCTCTACAAAAAAAAAAAAAAAAAAAGTTTTTTAATTAGTCGAGAGTGGTGGTGTGCACCTGTAGTCCCATATAGTCCCAGCTACTCAAGAGACTGAGGTGGGAGGATAGCTTGATCCCAGGAGGTTGCGGCTGCAGTGAGCTATGATTGCACCACTGCACTCCAGTGTGGGCAACAGAGCGAGGTCCTGTGTCAAAAATAAAAATAAAGGAATTTAATGAAGTGACTATTCACAAAAGTGTGGGCATTCTCCCTGGACATAAAACAGGGTGAAAAAAGGTGGAGCACTGAGATCAAATGGGCAAACATAGTACCTAACACATCCTTTAACAATATGTTAGGCCAATTGCAGTAATTTAAAAAAATCCAAAATATTGGGAGTTTAATATGACAAAGATCCAGTGTGGGTCCATGGAGGAAATAGGTGCCTGTGTCCCATGCAGTCATTCAGAAACCCAGGCTCCTTCCATGAACTTTCTGCCATGGCCTAAGGCAGGAGTCAGCAAACTTTTCTGTAAAGGGCCAAGTAGTAAATACTTTTGGCTTTGTGCGTCTGCCTCTGTCACAACTACTTAGCTCTGTTGTTGAGCATGAAAACAGCCATAGACAATACTTAAAGGAACAGGTATAACTGTGTTCCAATAAAATTTTATTTGCAAAAATAGGTAGCATCAAGATTTGGCCCAGGGGGCCATAGTTTGCCAATCCAGGCCTAAGGCATCATAATCTTCCATGGAATCCTTTACATCTGAGGGCAGATAAGAAAAAAGAGAGTATGTGGAAGATTACATGAATAGTTTTTATGGATCATACCTGGAAGTGGCATACAAGAATCCTACCCATATTTCATTGTCCAGAACTGAGTCATGTGGCTGCATCTAACTTCAAGTGAAGCTGGAGAATATAATCTATGTGCCCAGAAAGATGAAAAAACTCTGGCAAACATCTGGCCAGCTTCTATCGCTTAAAATTTCCTCTAATTTCCTTGCTCTAAGCCAACTTTTCCTAAAGGGTATTTCATATATACAACACATGTACTGGAGACTGTTTAGGGAAAAAATGGGTTCTGAGACCATATATGATTAGAAATAATGTTTACAGGTTCTTTCTTCACATTGAGATTCACAATGCGTATTAACATATCAAAGGTTCTGAAAAGTCTTATAGTGTGAAACAAAGAAACAAAAAACTCCCTAAAATGTTGGTAAACACTATTTTATAATAAAGTTACTGATGCTCACTTGCATTTGGAGTGGGAGATGAAGGGAGTAGAGTCCAGGCAGTGCTAGGGAAATTATTTATGATCCCATATATTTTCATTGGAATTTCTTGTACATAAAAACTTTTAAAAATATAAAGCCACTACATGAAAACATTTTTTTTTAAATTTCTTCACATCCTTACCTACCACCTACACAAATGGACTGCCTACTTTAATTTCTGAATATTGTTCATATGCCTATGTCTGACTAGAAAGTTGAGTTAGAGCTTTTCTTTTTTTTTGAGACGGAGTCTTGCTCTGTCGCCCAGGCTGGAGGGCAGTGGCGCGATCTCGGCTCACTGCAACCTCCACTTCCCGGGTTCACACCATTCTCCTGCCTCAGCCTCGCTAGTAGCTAGGACTACAGGTGTGCATCACCACGCACACCACCATGCCCATCTAATTTTTTGGTATTTTTAGTAGAGACGGGGTTTCACCGTGTTAGCCAGGATGGTCTCCATCTCCTGACCTCGTGATTCGCCTGCCTCGGCCTCCCAAATGCTGGGATTACAGGCGTGAGCCACCGCGCCCGGCCGAGTTAGAGCTTTTTAAATTCTCCTCCTCCCCTTAACTATTATTAAGATTTAGCCTAGGGTTTGGAGTATGGTTGAGGCTGCAGCTGGGAGGCAAATGGCTCCAGAAGTGAGAACTGCAAATGTTAGAAATCAGGTAGAGGGCTGACCCACATATTAAGATTCCAGGAGAAAAGATAGTTTGGAATAGTTAAGGACACCTCTTTTATTCAGAATCCAAAAAGAGTATTAAAAACAAGAGGTTGGTAGCATTTCCCAAGAATCTCAGCATCATGTTTCTAAACTCTCATTGATTCTGATTATAGAAGAGTTTTCCCCAGGTAACTCAGAAAAAAATATTTTAGGATAATACTCTTTCTTTCATCTTCAAGTCAGATTAGTAAAAATTCCTGAGACCAGCAATTTGCACGAGGTAGGTTGATTGTTATACAGACCCACACAGGCCAGTGTCTTTCATTATATACTACATTTGAAAAAAATAACCTTAATTCCTGAGATAAGCACCATCAAAATGATTGAAAAATCTACAGTCCAAATCATTCACTTCTTAATCCCAAGAGATGCTCTTCCCCTTCAACCTAGCTGAGTGAAGAAGGCACTTCCCTGGAGATGGCAATTAGATTAGAAAGCCTGGAGCCTTCCCCTTGATTACTTAAAATGATCCTAAGTCCTTGAGCTAACTTAGATGGATGTTAATGGTTTCCAGGGGACAGACAACTCAGAAAAGACAACTTCATTGCACTTCTTGCACTTCTCTTTTCCGTTTACTTACTTAACGCCTTGAAAATGCTTTTCTAAATTTTATTAAAGAGACTGCAAGCCCTTTAAATCAGAGCGCTCTCTCCTGATTTCAAATAGCTGAATGAAATTCTGCCAAGTGCCGATAACAACAATCCTTCTGTGTCATGGATGGTCAGCCCTTACTCCCACACCCTTAAAGCAAGTGTGAAGTCTAATCAGTATAATGACCAAGTAGTTATTAACATTTTGAAAAACCACCCTAAATTGCTGTACTTCTATGAGTTATACTGGTAGATTCTAACTCTTTTTCTTTGGCCAGATTGCTTGTCTAGGGACTTTGTGATTAAAAAGGCAGATTATTTACGAAATGAACAAATGAGGTGGTTGTTTACTTTACCAAAGAATTTACTCACTCCTGAGAACCTTCTCTATGCATTGAAAATAGGATGTGATTGACAGCCCCTTTTAAATTACCTTTGAATACTAAAATGTCAGCCAAACCTGTATTTTAGGTTCAATTCTGTTAGTGGTTTATGAGCATTAAAAAAATGTGTTAAATATTTCTTCCATGGTTATATTCCTTGGACAGCTTTGGGCCCCCACATGTCTCTTAGCCTGCCTGTCTTAGTTTCCCCATTGTTCAAGTGGGATAATAATACTTTTTTTACCCCAAAGAGGTGATTTGAAAATTAAGTGGTGAATGAGCTGCTTTGAAGATGAACTGCCATGTTTTCCTGGTTCCTTTGCTTCTGGTTTGGCTCATTTTGCTACAGCAAAAATGTTGTAAATACGCCATGCTCAGTTTTCACGTAAGCATACACTCTTGAAAACAAAATTTGCTTAAAATATTTTCCCACTTCTCCGCCTTTGGTATGTGGGGTTTTGGGTTAATTAGCATCCTCCAGCTCTTATCTAAGCCTTTGCTAAGGGCTAATTAACCAGTGTATACTTTGTCAAATTCTAATGAGAACTGATAAGGAGTCTTTTTAGCCTGTTTTATTTTCTTTTGGGGGAGGATATATTCTTTTAGCAAACATTTGTGTTTTTTGCAAGGAGACAATATTTGTTAATTTAACCAATGTTTACTAAGCATCTTTAAGGCCTTTTGGGGGACACGAAGGAATATAAAAGAAAAACAATTTTAAAGGAGCAAAGGATCTGAGGAAGTTAAGCTAGTTATAGAAATCTGTAAGCCACAAACATTATGCATATGTGTGAAGAGACTCTAGAGTAAATGAGCACTGAAGTGGGCTTAAGGTGACAGGCT
The DNA here is from genome assembly GCF_028885625.2 of Pongo pygmaeus. NCBI lineage: Eukaryota > Metazoa > Chordata > Mammalia > Primates > Hominidae > Pongo > Pongo pygmaeus. The sequence continues at coordinate 112,543,020 of NC_072396.2, read as the reverse complement.
TGAATGATGTAGAGGCCCTGCTTTGGATAGTAACGAACAAGATGAAGTGTGTGGGATGGACTGGGGGCTGGGGAGATATAACAGGCTTAATCAAGGAAGGAGAGAGACATAATCAGGGATGGGGGTGGAGTAACAGGGACAGGGAGACTGGAGGGAAAATAGTGTTGCAGTGGGATTCAGGAGACCTGGGTTTAGTCCTGATGCAAACTTCACCATTCTGTAGCTCTTTGACCTTTGGCTTGTCAGTTCCCCTCTTCAAACTTTAGGTCACGCCCTCCACAATTCAGGGGTCAGCACTATGTAAAAGATTTCCAAGGAGGGCATTCTGGGATTTGAAAACTTCCTCAAGAGAAGTGAACTTTAAATTTTAAATTCAGTCAAGCTCTCAAGTTTTCAGTAGACCTCATGGCTGAAAATAAAGAGATTACAGAAGAGAGGGATGGACCTTATGAAGGCCCCTTTATTTGTCTTTTTTCCCTTTGTGTGAAGAATAGGGTTTTGCTATGTTGCCCAAGCTGGTCTTGAACTCCTGGGCTCAAGCGATCCTCCTGCCTATGCCTCCCTAAGAGCTGAGATTACAGGCATGAGCCACCATGCCTGGCTGAAGGCCCATTTATTAAGGCCCAGAACCAGCATAAGGAAAAGCCATATGAAGAAAAAAAAATATGAGACAGAAAATTTTGTATCAAATGCACTAGACAGATATGTGGAAAAGAGTTATCATGTAGTAGAAAAAAACACAAGCTTTGGGGTTGAATAGACCTACCTGTCTAAGGTATGAATCCACTTACCTACTTAGTTGTGATTTCAAGCAAGTTCCTTAACCTCTCTGAACAAGAATTTTCTAATTATTAAAGTGGAATAATAATACTACATACTAAATAGAGTTTATTTGAAGATGAAATAAATTAATCTGAGCAAAGCACCTGTGGCTTGCCATAGCACTCAATAAATGGTAGTCATTCATAGCTTCCAATTACTGTAGCTCTCGTTTGCCTGGACTGTTTTGCTAGACAAATTAGCCTACATAAAGGGGACTCTTTAGCTCCTCCTTAGAGACTGAACTTTTATCATCTTGAAATCGAGGTCCTCCATGTCAGTTTACACAACAGCAACCCCCTCCCTCTGACACTATTAGACTTCCTCAACATCCCTCCCAGAAAACTGATTTTGAGGCATCTCTGCTATTTTCAATTTGTCAGTATCTGGATCTGCCTGGTCCCAATCAATCTAGATGTGGAGAGTTGGACTGCATTCTTATTTTCCAAGTGCCTTTGATTTTATTCTTGTGAATGTAGAGTTTTCACGGAACACTGAGGAAGGCAAACAGCCCAACCACCCTTTTCTTCATTCACAGGGGCTTATTGGGGGCCTCTGCTAGGGTAAAGATTTCAGCTCTGTTACTCAGATATGTTAGGCAAAGATCTGTTTGGTGATTAGTTTTGATTAGATAGGAGTTTCACACAAAAGGGGGCTTGTGCATTTATTGTAGTTACTGAGATTAAGGGAGCTAGGTACTGCTGTGGGAAGCTGCCCCATTGAAAAGAGGGGCCATTCTTTGATGTTGAGAGGCCCGGCCTTCCCCAATGAGAAAAATGACTGTTAGTCTCCCTGATTTCGCAAAGCACTTGAAAAGCGCTTTAACCAACTCCTTAGCTTTCATAATGCTTGTTTACGGGTGGGGGTTTAAGTCTGTGCAGGAGAAGCAAAATGGAGATTTCATTTTTCTTGTTTCCCATGATCTCAGTGGCAGCTCAACTTTTTTCTTCCTGCTTTTATTCTTTCTCTTTTTTCCATCTTTTACACTTAATCACACACTCTTCTTTCCCAGCTCCTATTCAGGTCTTTTTTTTTTTTTCCTTCATATTGGACCTCTGTCATGCTACATTGATCCAACCCATATCTCTCCAGAGCATTCACACACTTTATTTATGTATTTGTTTGTTTGTTTGTTTATCGAGAAAGGGTCTTGCTCTGTCACCCAAGCTGGAGTGCAGTGGCACAATCATGGGTCACTGCCGCCTCTACCTCCTGGGCCCAAGCAATCCTCCCACCTCAGCCTTCTAAGTAGCTGGAACTACAGGCATGCACAACCACACTGGCTAATATTTAAAAGAGTTTTTTTTTTGTAGAGACAGAGTATTTCCATGTTACCCAGGCTGATCTCAAACTCCTCGTCTCACTCAAGTGAAAATTAAAGTATATAAAGTTGTGTTTAGAATTTTTTAAATGTTTTAATAAGCTACAATACATACATAAGTTCTAATATATATGTGCAAATGTTTACTGGTGGAATATGTAAGAAACTGGTTATCAAAGGTTTCTTCTGGGCTGAGAGTCAGCTAGTGGGAGACTTTTAATTTTTGTTTTGTACTTTTTTGTACAGTTTGAATTTTCTTACCATGTTCATATAGCTTTTTTAAAGGCCAAAGGGGGTTTCTGGAAGATGAATTATCATTCTTTTTTTTCTTTTTGATGCTTTTCTATATTAAAAACACACAATAGATGTTATTTTAAAAAGGAAATCAATAAGACAGACCCTGTCTCAGTAGAGTTCGTAGTGAATGTGATAAACCAGAGAACAGATGCTTTACTAGATCCAAGAATAGAGGTTTGAACAAAGTTCTGAGGAAAGCATGGAGGAGAAACTGGTTCCATTTCTCCAAAGGTATCAGGAAAATGTCACAGAAAAGGTGACATTTGAGCTAAGTCTTGGTAGAGCACAGGACATTGGTGGGCAACATTCCAGGAAGAATGGATGGCCCATACAAAGGCACAGTGGTGTGGAAGGCCATCGTGTATTCAAAGAGTGTTTATTGAGGTTGAAGACACCTTAATATGTGTCTGCAGGTGATTATGTAAGGGAGAGCGGTAAGTAATAACAACACATACTATGTGCTGGACACTGGGCTAGGAGCTTTAATTTCTCCACCTCTAATCCTTAGAAGGGTGTTCAGCAATCTCTGGCCTTAAGAACAGCAGCAGTAGTAGAGACAGCAGCAGCCCAGAGTTTGGGTGTGGACCAAATTGGGTTGCAATCATAGCAATTTGGTCTATCTAATCCTTCCTTAAAGCACTGTGTTGAGGTTTTAGAGAAGCTACATATAATGTCCTTGACGTATAGTCCGACCTCAAAAAAGTTAGCAGTTATCTCATCATTACCATTCCTTTTCTCCTAACTCCAGCTTAGTGCTGCATATACAGTAGGAACTCAGCAAATCCCTACGACTGAATGATTGATGAGAGAGTTGATTAAGGTGTATGGTAGGACATGATATGACAGGGATCTCACCTCCTATTTCTCCATCCGGTCTTTAGTACCGAGAAGTCAGAACATTTTGCCTAAGAGAACCTAGTACATACCATCTCTGAATTTGTGAGGAGGCAGAGCTCCAGGTACTTGAAGAAAATAAAGGGAGTTGTGTATTCTCTCTGTGAAGATGATCACCCCCAAGGTTTTTGTACTACATGGATGACAGAATAAAAAGTAAAAATGAAAAACCATCAACACAAACCAAATTTAAGATAAGGTCTCTTAGCTTCAATAAACAAGTCAGGATAATGCTAACACCAACACTGAAGCAGGAAGACCCTGAAACATGGCTGCTTTGTAGTGTCATGAGAATTAAAATGGGAGTTGGAAGTTCCCACTTTCATCTCTTAGCTGTGTGATCTTCAACAACGTCATTTCCCCCTTCTGGGGAAATGGTCCCTCTTTGTTATGGGAGTTAAGATTGGATTAGAGTTAGAGTCAGCAAACTGCAGCCAAATCCAGTCAGCCACCTGTTTTTATAAATAAAGTTTTATTGGAACACAGCCACTCTATTTATTTAACTAATATCTGTGGTTGCTTTCCCCCTGCAACAGCAGAGTTGAGAAGTGACAAAGACTATATTGCCTGCAAAGACAAAAACATTTACTGTTTGGCCCTTTACAGAAATAGTTTGCTAACCTCTGATTTATGTGTAAGGTCCCTTCCACCTCTGACAATCTGTGATATCCGTACTGCTAAAGACTTAATGTGTCAGACCATTTGCAATCCTTAGGTTCACCTGGAAACCTTTCATGAAATTTGGAAATACTCCAGAGGTCCCACCTGTATGTTTATTATTTTGTTTTTGTTTATTATTAATCCAAAACGTTTTAAGGATTTGCTGTTTGCTAGGTACAGTGAAAATTCTGGGGTGCAATGGGGAGCAAACCAGACATGATCCTAGCAGTCATGGAGCTTAGCGTCTTCTGGAGGAGACAGTTTTTAACAGAACTTCCTCATATCTTTCACTTTGGAAAGCAAAGCCAACAAATTATTTCATGGTAGGTTGAACTGTCCAGGTTTACATTTGGGTTTATGAACTCATTTATTCATTCATTTATTAGTTTATTCTTTCATTCATTCAACATATACAGTCATGCACTACATAATGACATTTTGGTCAACAGTGAAGCACATGTACGATGGTAGTCCTATAAGATTATAATGGAGCTGAAAAATTCCTATTGCCTAGTGACATTATACCCATTGTAACATCATAGCACAACACATTCTTTATGTGTTGGTCATGATGTTGGTGTAAACAAAGCTATTGCACTGCCAGTTGTATAAAAGTATAACACATATAATTATGTACAGCCATGATACTTGATAATAATTATAAACTACTATTACTGGTTTTCGTATTTACTATACTATTATCATTATTGTAAAGTGTACTCCTTCTACTTCTGAAACAAAAAAGTTAACTGTAAAACAGCCTCTGACAGGTCCTTCAGAAAGTATTGTAGGAAAAGGCATTGTTATCATAGGAGCTCCATGTGTGTTATTGCCCCCAAACACCTACTAGGATGAGATGTGGAGGTAGAAGAAAGTGATATTGATGATCCTGACCCTGTGTAAGCCTAGGCTAATGTGTGTGTTTGTGCCTGTGTTTTTAACAGAAAATTTAAAAAATTAACAAAATAAAATATTTTAGCAATAAAAAAACTTATAGAATAAGAATATAAAGAAAAACATAATTTTGTACACCTGTACAGTGTCTGTTTTAAGCTAAGTGTTATTACAAAATATTCAAAAGTCTAAAATATTAGAAGTATATAAAGTAAAATATAGTAAGATAAAGTTAACTTATTATTGAAGAAAGAAAATTAGTTTATACAGTTAGAGTAGCCTAAGTATACAGTTATAGCCATTGTAACATCATAGCAGTGGTGTAGTGTTTATGAAGCCTGCAGTAGTGTACGGTAATACCCTAGGCCCTCACATTCACTCACCACTTACTTACCCACTCACCCAGAGCAACTTCTAGTCCTGCAAGCTCCATTCATGGTAAGTGCCCTAGACAGGGATATAATTTTTTAAATCTTTTATACCATATTTTTACAGTGCCTTTTCTAGGTTTTGATATGTTTATATAACAAATACTTACATTGTTTTATAATTGCCTGCAGAATTCACTTACATGCTATATGGGTTTGTAGCCTAGGAGTAATAGGCTATATCATATAGCCTAGGTATATAGATAGTAAGCTATACCATTTAGGTTTGTGTAAACCTAAATGAAATTGCCTAACAACACATGTCTCAGAAGACACCATGGTGGTTAAGAGACATATGACTATATATATAAAGTACTTATTATGTGCTAGGTGCTGGGCTGGGCTAGATGGAAAAATATACTAATGAAAATAAAAAAAAACAAAATTTCTGTTCTCATGGACCTTAGATACATATTAAATTTTAAAATGACAAATAAGTATATAATTATCAACTGTTATAAATGCTCTGAAGAAAAAGAACATGGTCACATGGCAACAAATAACAAGGGAATAAGATCTAGACTGATGACATCAGGGAGAAGCATTCCAGCTAATATCTGAAGGATGTGTAGGACAAATAAATCGAGATAGTAGTACTGGTAACTGTTTCCTTTCTTGGTTGATGAAAATGGAGTTTGGAAACATGTAAATTAGTATTTTTTCAATCTGAAGGTTGAAACCCATTTTGAAAAAATCAATTGTATGGATCCTGACCAACATTTGTTTCCTATGCAATAGAATGGAATGGACAAGATTGAAACAGAATAGAATGAACATTTCCAGTTGTTTTCTGGAAATAATTGTTTTGTAAAACTATGTAAAATGCATTTCCTCTCATCGTGAGTCTCAGTCCGGAAAGATCACTGACCCAAAAGATCTGCTTTGGCTCTATATAATTACAATTTGTCACATAGATAACAGCTTCTCCAGGTTCCCGTCTTTAAAGACACAAGGGTATGTTCTCCAGGTACTTCCAAGTTTACCTTTGTGCTCTTTTCAGAGTAAGTGTAAGAGTGAGTGAGAGAACACCAGCCACCATTTACTGAGCACCTACTCTGGGACCAGACAGTGCACAAAGTACCTTGTGTACATTATACCATTTAATCCTCACAGTAATCCTATGAAATAGGCACAATTCATCATCTCATTATCAGATAATGATATTTGAGGCTCAGAGAAGTTAAGGCATTAGCCCAAGGCCACACAGCCAGTATGTTTTTTTGCCTACATAATTAGTAATGAAATAAACACAAACTCAATTTGATATTCTCTGAACTTTCATCAGATTTGATAGAAATTAATCAGGTTTGAAACACTGGTTGAGAACCTGCTAGATTTCTAACACTTGTTTCATGATCCGAGTTCTGTAGAGCTTTGAATTAAGTCTATCCCTCTTCTCCTTTCTAGAAAAAGTATTTTCTAATTCCTGAGCTACTTTGATGGAATTTTAACCCACTTAATTCCCATGTGGCCAAACACATTGTTTGCAACTGAAAAGAAAGAATGACACTGATGTCATACACTATTAGTCCCATAGCCCTGCAGATCTCCAAAAAAGAATCTGTAAAGAAGGGAATTTGGGGAACAATAGACTCCCATAGGGTCACAATAGGCAATATCAGAGTGATCAGCTCTCCAGGCTGGGAGATATATATAAATAAAAGGTGCATGGCAAGTGGAACTACAATAGCAAGGCCTCAGGGAGGAGAGTTTGATGCTATCATTTAGAGATTGGAACTGGTTCCATTTAATTTTCCTAAACAAAATATATTAGCAGGTGCCACCCCACATTTTTACTCCAGTAATTTCATTCTTCTTTAACATACAGTGAGAATGGTAGGGGGCAGGGAGAAACCCCTCAATGACTAAATAGAAAGAAATTAATAGCCTTTTGGGTCAGAGAATTATAATTCTGAAAGCAGATTTTCCTTAGCCAGATAATGAGCTGCAGTTAAAGAGAAGATTGGAATAATGTGAAGATAATTTCATAAGTGCCCCTTTTCAGGACCCTCTGGTTTAAAGGGGCAATCTCAACATGATGTGATGCAAAATCACTTTGCAGTGGTAGTGATAAAAATTGGTTTTGGTACCGCCTCTAATCCAAGTTTGGATAACCTTGGGAAAAGTAACTTCACTTCTGTGGAGCCTCAGTTTCCTCATCCTGTAAAATGGGGATGAAAACAAAACACCTGGCCCAACTTAGAGGGTTGTTGGGAGGATCAGGTGGCCAATACATAGGAAAAATATGTCTCATGAACTGGACATTTCTATACCAATATAAGGTATGAGAATGATACATCAAGTTCTTGCTTAAGAATGTACAATATAAAGTCCGAACTCCTCAGAAGACTTTTTGATGCAGCTAATAATCTGACCCCACCTAACCTCTCTAGAATTATCACTAATTATGCCTTAATTAAACCCCTCTGCTCCATTTCTGTGGTTTTCTTACTCTCCTGGAGATACTGTTTTTCCTGCTTCTGTTACTTTACTTATGCTCTTCTTCTTGCTTAGGTTGTCCTTTCCATCTAACTAAAGCAACTTGGAAGTGCACCTAGCTTAAGAAGTGCCCCCTCCAAGAAGGCTTTCTACACCTTCATCACTACTCAAAATATGATCCTCACACCTGACTATTAAAAATGCAGATCTTCAGGTCTTGCCCAGACTTACTGAATCAGCTTCTGCATTTTAACAAATTCCCCAAATGATTTCTTTGCACATAGAGTTTGAGAAGTGCTTTCCAGCCCACATTCGCTTCTCCCTTCTCTGGACTTTTAGGGCATTTAGCAGTGTCTGTCTTGCTACTGAAAACTATTGTTTTCAACTTTGAGATTGTAGGCACTTGGGAGGCAGCTATATATTTACTGATTTTGTGTTTAAGAAATTTTTTTACCTACTTTCAATACCACAGAGGTTTATTATGGGTCTTCTGTGTTTAAGCCACTGTGGGTACAAAAAAATGAGTAAGATGTAGTGCCTACCCTAAAGGGACTCAAGGTCTAGGAAATGGAGAAATTGCTTTCTTGCTTATTTCATTGCTTCCTTCCTTTCATCTATCCTTCAATATTTTATAAACGTTACCTATTTCAGACACAGCACTAGTTGTTGGGAATTTGAGGATAGCTGAGACAAAACCTCTTATTTTGGGTCTAGTAAAAATACATACGACCATAAGCAAGTAAATTTACATTTGTTAATGCTGTAATAGTATTGCCTTGGGAGTGCAGTTGAGTGATTAATTTGGGAAGTGAAGAAGTAGAAAAGGTTACAGAAAGAAATTAGAGTTGAATTTGGAAGTTGAGTACGAACCCCTAGGTAGACAGGGGTCTCCCACACAGAGGGAACAGCATGCGCACATACACACTAAATACATACTATGTTTTATGTTTAGGGAATGTTGAGTCGTTAGGTGTGGTGACATCATGGAATATGTGTGTTCTGGGGCAGGGGAAGTCTGGGTGGCTAGAAATAAGGCTCAAACTTAGGCTGGGATATTTCAGCACTATTCACCATAGCCAAGATATGGAATCAACCTAAGTGTCCATTAGCAGATGATTAGATGAAGAAAATGTGGTAATTAATGGAATACTATTCAACCAGAAAAAAGTGGTATACAATGGAATACTATTCAACCATAAAAATAATGCAATAATGTCTTTTGTAGCAACATGAATAGAACTGGAGGCCATTATTCCGAGTGAAATAACTCAGAAAGTCAAGTGCCACACGTTCTCATTTATAAGTGAGAGCTGAAAAATGTGTACACATGAACCTAGAGTGTGGAATGATAGACATTGGAGACTCAGAAAGGTGGGAGGGGAGTGGGTGATGTAAAACTATTTAATGGCTACAATGCACATTATTCGTGTGATGAATACACTAAAAGCCCGGACTTCACCACTGTGCAATATATCCATGTAACAAAACTGCACTTGTACCCCTTAAATTTATACAAATAAAAATTAAAAATTAAAAAAAAAATTAAGCCAAAAGTCACATTATACATGTCCTATGTAACACTTACCACAGTAAGGAACTTAGGTTGATTTTTTCCTTTCATTAGACAATGGGGAGTTCTCGGTGATTTTCAGATCTATTATCTCAGAGCAGGTGCTCAATAAAACTTTCTTGAATAGATTGTGGAAGGAGATAAAAGGTTCTTCTCAAGGTTGTAGGCAAAGTATTCTTTAATTTACTCTGAAATTAAGCTTGTTAAGAGACTACTGTGGGCCAGTCGCGGTGGCTCACACCTGTAATCCCAGCACTTTGGGAGCCCTGGGTGAGTTGATCACTTGAGGACAGCAGTTCAAGATCAGCCTGGCCAACGTGGCGAAACCCCATCTCTACAAAGAATACAAAAAAAAAATCAGGGTGTGGTGGCACACACCTGTAATCCCAGCCACTCAGAAGGCTGAGGTATGAGAATCGTTTGAACCCAGAAGACAGAGGTTTGCAATGAGCCGAGATCGCACCACTGCACTCCAGCCTGGGTGACAGAGCAAGACGCCCTCTCAAGAAAAAAAAAGGTGGGGGGCTACTGTGATGAGAGAGGGAAATATGCATAACTATGCGTAACTTAATTAAGAGACTTCCCTATCAGAATGGCAAAATCAAAGCACAACTGTAAAGCCTCAGAACAAATTGATCTGAATAAAATGCAGGCTATTATGTCATCCAAACCCAGACAGAATGTCTGATATAAGTGAAGAATCTTTGAAATCCCCCTTTACAGGTAGCAGGCCTGTGAGTGTCTGGAAAGTGAAGACAGAAGTACATGCACATGGTTTTGTTATAAGCTTGCAGCTGTGAAGAAAAAGAATTGTGCTTAGGGGTCTGGACAACCAACTTCCAAGCCATGCTCTTCTACTTACTAGTGGTGTAATTTGGGGGCAAGTTATACTTGTGTTTGGGGGCTGAAAATACGCCCCTGCTACTTTTTATTTTTATAACCTGCTTTCCTATTTGAGGAAGATCTTGTATGAAACCACCAGGGCAAATGCGGTATTATATTACTAAATGCCCACTAGATTCTCTGCAGGAATTTACTGACTCAACTTTTGAGGAAGCTCTGAAGAGGCCCACATATAGAGATTTGTGAGCAATTGTAGAATGCCAGTTGATTCATAGAATCATGGAATTTCAAGGCTCAAAGGAAATGTGGAAGGAGTATCACTTTTACCTCACCAAACCTCCTCTATAATATTCCTACCAGATAATAATCTTGCTTTGTGTTTGTCCCCTTCCAGTAGGACACGCATCATCTCCAGCTACATATAGTCCACTCTCTCATGTGCTAGTGCAATTCTCCTCAGCCACTCTGAGTTTTAGCAGTTCCATCCTTGTTTTGAGCTACTGTAATCTCACATTGCATAAATAGAAGTAAAAATAGCATAGTATCTAGACCAGGAGACTTCATTGTCTTGAATTCTTCTGCACTCGAGGGTAGATCATACCTCAAGGTTTAAGGATGGCTCTGGGGCATGAGGTTTAGCACATATGTAAAGCAACTGAGTTGTGTCCAGAAGAGAGTGGCTTAGGACATGAAGGCACAGCTGAAGAAAGTGGGGCTGTTGAGACTGGAGAAAAGACTGCTGGACAGGTTAGCTGTGTTTAAATATTTGAAGGGCTGTCATGGGGGAAAGGGATTTACCATATTCTACATTGCCACAGGACTAGAGCTAGGATCAATAGGTTGAAGCTCTAGGAAATAAATTTTAATTCAATATAAGGAAAAGCTATCTAATAGTCTGAGTTCTCCAAAGGAGCAATAAATAGGCCACCTTGAGAGGGAAGGAGTACCCAGTAACTGCAGTTATTTCAACATAGACTGAATGCTTTTTAAAAATAGTGAGGATAACGTAGAGGACATTTTTGGATTGGGAGCCCAGCCGTCATGGACCCTTGGGTGGATCTTGAGATGTTCCCAAGGAACCTTGATGTTCCCTGGAATCACTTGAAAAGAAGTGGACTAGGCGACATTTACAGCCCAGTTTATCCCTATGAGTACACATCAACATGCCTGTGATCCAGTTTATATATCAACATGCCCATGATCATGTATTAACATTTTACCCATGTGTTCAAGTTCTACCTTCTTGTAACCTACTACTCTTTTTAAAATGTTTTGTTAAACTTATTGTAAGGGGAAAGATCCAAGCTGTCTAATAGATTGTATTCCTTTTGGCCTGGAGCCAAATGACCTGTGACCACTCCCTACAGGCAGGCAAAAGAGTTATTAGAGTAATATGGATGGTATGTTATTTCACTTTCTATTCTCTTGAGCACACGTGCTCTCTCTGTCTCTGTCTCTGTCTCTCTGTCTCTGTCTCTCTGTCTGTCTCTCTCTCTCTCTCTCTCACACACACACACACACACACACACAAACTAGTTTGATGGAATTGAGATCTAGAGATGCCAAATGACTTGTCCAAGTTCATGTAGTTACTTAATGTTAGATCTAGGAATGGAACCAGAACAATATACGTTACATTATTAATAGTGTGCCTTGAATTTCTGATGAGATTGTAAGCCCTTTTTCTCTTCTAATATATGTTCTAAATACTTACAGAGTTAATTAATTTAGAAGTGTGTGTTTGTGATAAGTCTGTAGTTTCAAGATATAAAACAACATCTGATGGTATTTATGACTCCTTTTATCTCAAATCAGTGAGGTTTCACTGGCCTCAGAAGCTGTGGTGATCTTAATACATGAGACTTAAGATGACTATGGGCATGCCTGTTGCTCCCAGGCTCTCTCCTGTGAAAAGATTCTGGGTTGTTCTTTATGTATACTGTCCATGTTTTATGACTTGGAAGTTCCATTCAGCTTCCTTTAAAATCCCTTGGCTAAAATCAAATGCTGTCCCAGGGATGACTTAGTGCACTGGGCCTAGGAGAGAGGGCTTCCTCTCTTGGATGGCTGAGTAGTTCCTTTAATCTATTTACCACAAGTGTTCATTGCTCTGAGGCTCTGGGATTCTTCAGGATGAAAGCCCTCTATAAATATTTGTTATTGTTATGATAACCAGTATGGCTTCCTGAGTGAGATAAATTTGTCTTCTGGCTTCTGCTTTTCATAGCTTCCCTCCCTATCCTTTTATTTCTCTCTCCAGATAATTTTTGTATTGGGGAAGTAATCTATTTGTGCAGTTAATTAAGCTGAGTGCAATGTGATAGGCATTAGTGACTTTTCAGGTTGTGACTGCTAAGGGATGAAGGCCTTAGAGCTGAGGGTTCATACCATAAATATATATTTTAATCAACCAGAGGGAAAAAAATCCTTGAAAACAGAATTAAAAATGATAGCAGAAGAATAATTAAATATTGCATGGAGGGGTCATGGGGACTGGTTTCCACAAAATTAAAAATGGTAAATCAATGTTTGCAATATCTGACTTCCAATGTTTGCAATAGCTCTGACTTCCAGCCTCCTCTAAGATGATAGTCACACTCTTTACAGGGAACACAGCCTTCCCTGATCTGCCCCACACTAATTTCCCAGACTTACTCTTCACTCTCTAATGAATCATTCCCATTCCTCCTTACTTATAAAATGACTCCACTTCTTAAAAGAAAACCCCCTGGTCCTTCAAAAGTTAAAGTGTTGGCTGGGTGCGGTAGCTCACGCCTGCAATCCCAGCACTTTGGGAGGCCGAGGCGGGCAGATCACGAGGTCAGGAGTTCGAGACCAGCTTGGCCAACATAGTGAAACCCTGTCTCTACTAAAAATACAAAAAAATAGCTGGGCGTGGTGGCAGGTGCCTGTAATCCCAGCTACTCGGGAGGCTGAGGCAGGAGAATCGCTTGAACCCAGGAGGCGGAGGTTGCAGAGAGCCGAGATTGTGCCATTGCACTCCAACCTGGGCAACAAGAGCAAGACTTCATCTCAAAAAAAAAAAAAAAAAAAAAGTTAAAGTGTCAACTCTCATGAAACTGCCCTGACTATAGTAATCCCAAAACATCGATCTCTCTACTCCTTCTTCTGAAATCCTGTACTCCTCTCTGCATTCTCATGTGGCATGTCATAGTTTGGGGGAGTGAATTCTAGTAATCTACTCATGTGAGTCATTCTTGTCTCCCAAATATTATCAGTTTGTAAGCTCCTGAAAGACAGAACCCAATGCTTCTTTATATAATATGTCCTTGTATTCCCAACAGCACCTTTTGCATAGTAGATACTGGATTAATTGGTTAGTTGATAACTTCATGTTTGAGGAGAGTCATAGTTGAACAGAATGGAAAAGGAAGACTCATAGTTGGATATTGACAAGAATGAAATTGTGGGGACCTCAGCCATTGAAATGAAGGAAAACTGGATAGATCTCTGGAGTTTCGGATTATTTAGCAGTTGGGTAAGAAGATTCGATGGTAGTACTGCACAGACCAAAACATCTGGTTGCCTCCAAATATGATCAATGCAGCTGTTGGTGTACTTAGAATTACTTCTCTTCCAAGGTTAATGACTTTTGTCCAGCTGTGTCCAGTCTTCTAGCAGCTACTCAGAATATGGCCATTCTTGATCACATCTGTTGACTCTACACAAGTAAGAAAGGTACACAGAACTTCTTTATTTCTTTAACTGCAAATATGTTATGTAGGCAGTATTACCCTGAAACTTATACTTCCTAAAGGCAAATTATGGCAGCCCCTGTACTTTAACTTTCCTGAACATATAAGCATTTAAAATGAATACCATATATTTGCTCACTCACACCTGCCCCCCACTGTCTTGAATTCTGCATTGATACATTGCTCCCACTTCAAGCCAAGAACTTGTTTGTATTGAGTCCTGAAACACAAAGTAGGCATCTAGTAGGCACTTAATAAGTTTTGGCTGATTTAATTAAAGATCTGCTAAATAGAGTCTAAACACCAAACCACCTGTATTTAATTTTAAGAAGAAATGACCAGAGATAGACACAATCATGAATCTCCTGGTACAGGAAAGAGTATTACAGGAATAGTGTAGACAGTTATCCTTCATTACCTTGCAAGACAGGATAATAGGAAAAATACCTGCAATTGCAGCTTGCCTGAATTAGATAAGAAGGCAATATTAGCAGAATGATTAAAAACAAGGACTTTGGTGTCAGACAGATCTGGATTAGAGTCCTAGCTCCGGTCACTGATTAGCTGTGTGGCCTTGGGTAATTTACTTATTCTTTGGCCCTCAATTGTCTAATTTCTAAAATGAGGATAATGATATGGCCTACCATACGGGATTGGCTTGAGGATAAAATAAAATGATGTAGGAGACTTTCACATTTTTTACGAGGTGGAGAAGGAGCCAGTGGAGAATAAAAGGTTGATGATACAAGAAAGGGAGAGAATAACTGATTGGCAAGGACTTGGAGATAATATCTTTTGAACACTATGGACAGATCTGCTTTCAGAATGGTTTGGAATTCAGCTCTGTCTTGAACCATATTCAAACTACTTATCTCTAGTGCAGATCCAGTCCCTAGGACTCTGAAGCTCTTTTCAATGTACTCCCTCTCCCTCATGCCTGCTCCAGAAACACCACCCTCTAGAAAGGATCAGGACTCCTAGCTTTCCATTTCAGCCACCTTATTGTACCCATACCTTACCTGATGTTATGTTGCCAGCTTATAGACAGAATTCAAAAGAAAAGACTGCTGAAGAAAGCCTTCTGCTTTATTATGTCTGCAGTCTTCTGAAGTTAAAAAAAATTCAGTTATTTGTGATTGCCTTAATTGTTCATGTCCACCATCTATAATTATCTAGTTTTTTTATTTATGTACTATTTGAGTACTTTCACCAGAACATAAGCTCCATGAGGCCACGGACCTTGTCTGCCTTGTTCACCACTGTACCAAATAGCATGTGGCAATGTTCAGTTGAAATGTATTGAATGAATAAACAAATACTGTGATTCCATTTTCTGAACCAAAGCCAGTGCACCTTGTCTGTCAAAGAACCTTTATTTGTGTGCTTCTAGGTGTAGAAACTACTGGACGGTATGTTTTGGATTATTAAAATGGAAATTTCTTGTACATTTTTGATAGTTTAGGTGGAGACAGCACTGAGAATGTCATTAGAACTGGCTTAGAAAACCCATTCATGTGATCTCTGTAATGCCAGTGTTTCCTACAGTGGTCCTTGCAAAATGGGTACCCGATAGTGTTAGTCACTCCCTCCTCTTGTCCCTTGGGTCTCCCTGGATGGATCTCGACATCTCAAGGGTTATGACTTTGTAATTTTTATTTTGATGTCTCTAGAGCACTTAATACAGTGATTTGTACACAGTGGGTGCTCAATAATTGTCCACCCTGTGAAGGAACCTTCTCTTTTTCTTTAACATCACAACTTCATATATCAACAAGGTGTGGAAAGAAAAGAGACAACTTACATAGGATTGTCAAGAGTTATGACTTATATTTGAGGGTTTGAAAAGCAAATACACTAAAAACAGCCAATCACCTAATAAGAGATTGTCTAACCCAGGCCCTAGATACTTCTCAAAGAGACCATTGTTTGGTGATTTCAAGGTGGGTTCCCTGTCAGACTTTCAGGTTGCCATAGAGATGGCATGTTTTTCTTCCTAAATGATATTTGCTTGTAATCTCAGAATTCTGTTCAGGAAATTAGCACAGGTTATTTGGGAGTGAGAAAGGAGTGACTATGGCAGCTTCGAGCCTTGCTACCTGGTAAAGGCCTAGTTTGCTAAATGAAATAAAAAAAAAGGGAATTTAAACTGCATCCTAAGGAAAAGGCTAGAGTTGTGAAGCCTTTCTTTTCCCCTACCGTGAATGAGAAGGTGATATACAAGGAAAGAAGAAAGAGTTCCAAGTCACAGGGTTCAAAATTCAGGGCTATATTGTGCCTGTAATAGTTGTTGCCACAGAAAATGGGACTTGTAGAAAGAAAAAGTTATCATCAGTGTCGTCTGATAAAGCACTTATAGAAATGTAGTGAGCACCATGGAAACATTTTGTGGTGTCTGGTAGTTACAATTTATCTTAGTATATGCTTGTTGAGGGAAGAGACCACATCTTACCATTCCCTTTGCATCCAGTGCAGCACCTTAACCTGTCTCATCTGCAAGGTCTCTTTCCTTTTCCTGCTCCCTTGTATTAATCTTTCTAAGTTACTCTTCTCATAGCATCACTTTTTTTTTTTTTTTTTTTTTTGAGATGGAGTCTAACTCTGTCACCCAGGCTGGAGTGCAGTGGCACAATCTTGCAATCTCAGCTCACTGCAACCTCTGCCACCTGGGTTCAAGCAATTCTTGCGCCTCAGCCTCCCAGATAACTGGGATTACAGGCACATGCCACCATGCCCAGCTAATTTTTGTATTTTTAGTAGAGACAGGGTTTCACCATGTTGGCCAGGCTGGTCTTGAACTCCTGACCTCAAGTGATCCACCTGCCTCAGGCTCCCAAAGTGCTGGGATTACAGGCGTGAGCCACAGCGCCCAGCCAGCATCACTTTCTATCAAAACATTTAATGATGCCTCCTTGTCAGTTGAATAAAATCAAACCCTTAAGCCTAACACTAAAACCCTTTCAAGATCTATCTTTCTAGCTTACTTTCCCACTACTTCCATAATATACTCTAATCTCAGACATCCTGGAGTACTTATCTTGCATTTCCTGTATATGCCTTGTGCTCTTTTGGTTTGATCTTTCCCACCACCCCCTCCTCCACTGAATGTTTGCTTATGCTGTTCCTTCCCTCTGGAATGCCTCTCCCTCACCCTATAATCTCTAGCTAATGAAATTCTTCCCATCCTTTAAAGCTCATTTAAATGCTACCTCAGTAGGAGGTGATCTTTTGGTGTTGTGAATTCCTTTAGCCTTTTCTCCTAATCTTCTTTTCGTCCTCCTGAGGCTTAACACAAAGCCTCCCATACAGGTATTCAAATATTTGAAAAAATTATAAATGAACTGTAGGTTGAGTCACATATATGCCTCTCAGAGGCAGAAATGACAGCCATCTTGCAAGGCTAGCTAAGAGGTGTTCTGTATACTGAAGCTTGTTTTCTCATTGTCTTCCATGATAAAAAGAGAAGATGAATTTCAGGATTGTTTGGGCAGCAATAATCAGGGAAAGAGAAGGAAATTTACATGAGTACAACTAAGGATTTTCTGAGAAGACCTAGCTTGTCACTGCTAGGAGTAGAACCCAGGCCTTAGGGGGAAAGATATGGAGCCATAGAAACACTGAGGACAGTGGACTTGTCTAGCCTTTTTTTCTTCTTATCACCACTACCCTGTATAGCTCAGCCACGCTGGCATTGCCTTCACCATCACCTCATCAAACAGTGTCCTGTCATTCTGTTGCCAAGGAAACTATATGGTGGGATTCCACTGGTGGGGGATTAATACAAGGAAAGAAAACAAATATACATTCCCTTAATTAAGACATCCCCACAAGGAAGCCCAAAGTTCTGTCAAGCCTCGTAAGATGACAGGCAAAATTGCCTGCTACCTTGTCCAGAAGCAGCATGGCATACATAGCTCAATGCTAGTGACAGAGGGCCATAAGCACGTAATCCCTTAGGACCATGGCATGATGGCCCAAAGCACCTACCATAAGTGTAATTCTCATGCTTTATCTTAAAAATTCAGACCTATTTTGCAGTCTTCTCTAAATGTAATTGTGTTTGTTGGGATATTTAAAATAATGTTATAAGATGAAGTTGATATTCCATAGATGTGTATAGGTTTATACTGTAGCTTTAAAGGACTACCTGGGACACCTCTGTATATTCCAGTATTAGTCTCAGCCGTGATGTGGTGAGGATTAAATGAGATAATATTTAGCATGCAACCCAGTGCTAGAAACATAGTAAGTGCTCCCCATATGGGACTTGTTTATGGTTAATTTCTCTCAGAATACAGTTTCTTTGTCCATTAAATGAGATTACAGTGATATCTTCATCAAAGATTTGTCACTAGGATTCTGTGAAATATGCATGCAAAGTACATTGACTGCTTGTTGCCTGGCAATGTAAAAGCCCACTTTTGAGGGGAGGACTTTGCTGTTCATATTCCACAGAGTAAAATGTTGGGTTGTATTCACATTCAACACAGCTTTAGTGTTCATTTCTTATGCATCAGGCATGTCCTTCTCTTTTTATGTGGAGATAGAGGAAATAAAATGGAAGCAACAGCAGGTAAGCAACACTTGGGTGCACACGCACTTCACAACAGCCGCAGAAATACTTCTTCAAATGCCTGCATTCACCTGACTGACTCCAAAGAAAAGGCCGCAGGCAGAATATTCTGACCAAGATTCCTGTGTCCCGAAGACCCTGCCATATTGATCGGCGAAAAAGAGGTTTTGTATTAAGATGGCAATTACCCAGACAATTTGCAAAGGGTTTTTTACCTGCCAGTATGTTCCCTGGCAGAAATGATCGCTGATTACAAGCCTCATGCAGTGAATATATAGATATCTTGTTTCACTATCTTGCCTCTGTGTGGGGTGTGTGTGTATGCGTGCATGTTGAAGTGTGTGTTTAATTTATGTTTCTTGCTGCTTGAAGAGATACAGCTTCGATGTTTTTTCTTTGCACATAAAATCACTATTTATCCCCAGTTGAAAATAACTTTTTTATTGTTCTTGTTTTTGTCTCCTTCTTTCTGTGCCTCTACAAGCAAAGCTTCCTGTTGAATCTTGAAACATCTGACTTTAAAATCAGGGTACAGTCTTGTGAGGGTATTTCCATGTGCAATCAGTCACAGAAGCCATGCAGCCAAGTGCCTTAGTAGATTACAATCACAGAGTTGTATTCACTCAAGGTGTGGCTGTGAGGGTCTCCCCAGCTACCCTTCTAACATACACATAGATATACACAGGCATACACACATACACACACACACACACACACACACACAGAGTTACCTCCTTTTTTAATACTGTTTATTTGTATGTTTAAAGACTGAATTTTATAAATTAAAAATTAAATTATACCCATTGCTACAATGATTTATTTTCAAATCAGAAAATGCAGACAAGTATAAAGAAGAAACAAATACCATTCCACCCCCCAACCCCAAGAAAATAGCCACTGTTAGCATTTATAGAAGTGACTTACATTTTTCTAGGACACAAATTCATTTAATTTCACCTTAGTAATGAAAAGAAAACTGTCAATAGGGCACAATTCTTCGGACGATGACAGTAATGTGACTTGAAATGAAGCAAAGTCCAGGCGCTAGGATGTGCACCTGAGAGATGATTGGGACCCCGAGGCTAAACTTGGCTGCAGCGGAATTCATTGTGAAGAGAACAGAGAATTAAATGCCAGAACAGAAGCTATTACAGAGGGATTGACTGTCCTTGCCCAGGCTCTATAGCGTAAGCAAAACTTTCCCTACTCGTTGCTGGCTGAAACCCTGAGTTCTGACTCTTGAGAAGGAAAGGGTTGGATTTTGACAGTCAACTACACATAATCACCATCACGCATTGTCCCCAAACCAGAAGTGGAGTCAGTACTAAGTACCAAGGTCCTTTGAACATCATTTATTTTTCAGGAACCACTCTTTCAAAAAAAAAATCAATTACAGATGCTTTTTGGGAGAGTGGGATGTGTGGCAAAGAGACATGAAACTCAGCGTTCCGCAAGATTTAGTTGTTACTTATGGGAAGATGAATGATTTAAATCTCTCTTGAAGCTGAACCTCCTTAAATATCCACTTATATTGTCACTACCCATGAGCATGTCAGGGCAATATATGTATATATAGATTTACCTAGATGCCTGAATTGAATTTGTTTTTTCATTCTTTCCACCAATTCCTACAACTCTGGTTCTCAAACTGTAGCCTTAGGAGCACCTGTAGAGCTTGGAGATGGAAGGGGGTGCTACTTCCAGAGTTTCTGACTTTAGTAGGTCTGGGATGAGGACCTGAGAATTTGCATTTCCTACAAGTTTCTAGGTGATGATGATAATGCTGGTTTCAGACCAGATTTTAAGAATCACTGCCCTACAAGAATATATAGGCATGATTTCATCTCAAAATATTTAGGGAAAAGATGAAACTGTGATTTTTCCAAAATATTATTCCTGATTTAGGCTAATTTTGGTAGAAAATTATTGAATTTAGCCACCACTACTCCATTACCCCATATATATTGCAGATTGTATTTTTCAATTTATGATAGCATTTTTGTTTTAGAGTTCCTTTTTATCTATCCTTCTGCCCTCTGATCAACAGAATTTCTCCCATCTTTGTCTTTCTGAAAAAGTATAATTTCCCAATACCATCAGTGGTATCTGGGCAGCCTTTTTTGGAGAAGATTTCTGGCTCTGCCAATTATTAGCTGTAGATCCTTCAGCAAGTTAGCTAACATTTCTGAACCCCAGTGTCCACATCTGTAAAAAGGACAAAACCAAAACAAACAGAAAAACATGTGGCTCACCTAGGGAGTGTGTGCATTAGACAAGATAAATAGTGTATAAAATGCCTAGCATAGAGGAAAATAAATGTTAGGCCCCCATATCCCTTCTATTATCTGTATTTATGTTGCAGGGATTGTTACTACTATTTCCAGTGTTGATTCATCTATAATAGAATATAGTATCTATCTAATGGAGCCAAGGCAACATCTCCTGGAGATCTCAGCAAATCAAGATTTCCCTATGGTTCTAAGACATATTTTGTGTCAGGGACAAGTGGGAACAGGAATAATTACAGCAAGCATTTATTGGTGCCTGCTACTATGATTGCTGAGAATGATCTCATCTAATCCTAACGACAGCCCTATAAGGAAAGTATTATTATTATCATTATTTTACAGATGAGGAAATGGAGGCTTAGAAAAGTTAGGTAACTTGCCTGAGGTCCCACAGATGCTAATAAATGCAGAGCCAAGATCTAAACCAAGGGCTCTTTTCTCCAAAGTCTGAGCCCCCTAATTATTGCACAATACTGCCTCTCCAGTTCAGTATCATAAGCTGTCCCTGTCTAGAAGGGACCTTAGACATCACAGAGTAATCCTTTCATAGTAGAGATGAAAGAACTGAGGCCTGGTGGTGGAGTGAGATACATCAGCTCACTGATGGCAAAGCCAAGAGCTAAACTTGGGTTGACTCTAACCTCTGAATTTTTTACAGCAATATAGTTTTGCTTTGGTACAAATGAAAAGTTTTCACTGTGCCGTTCAAGCATCAGACAAACAAACAATGACTCTACTGAATTAGAGGGAAAATTTAACAATCAGCTCTCTGTGGGAGGAAGGGAAAGCCCTGATTTGTAGCTTTTGCCAATTTCCATGGTATAGATACTCCCACCAAGGCTGATTTCAACTTATCCATGTCATGGCACTGGATGCTAAGTTGGGAGGAGATGCACACAATCCACTGCCTCAAGCTGGTGTGAGCTGACTCTAGCATACCACTGCATCCGTCCTCATAGAGAATGACAACCAAACCCTGAGTATTGTTCCAAGCTAAGATTCTGATGGTGAAGAAAAAAATGAGTGTTTCTTATATGCCAGGATTCTGAAATTCAATAGAATTGGTATCCTCGCCAACCCTTCTTTTAGAGTTTAGGACTAGTTCTATTACTGGGATTGAGCCTTTGCCAAGACCCTCTTGTGACTTATTTATAGAACTTTTCCCCCCCAAAGGATATATGAATATATTGTGTCATGCTCTATCTTTAGAAATGCTAATCCCTTGTCTCAATTGATATCTTTGAAATTGAGGATAAATTAAAGTACACTAATGAAGTTGTTTGTTTTTATTTTGTTTTAATTTAAACTACCAAAAAAACAGTTTTAAAACTTATAAAATGACCCAAAGAACACATATTTATTTTAGGAAATTTAGAAAACTCACACAAACAAAAGAAAATAGGTTTTAAAAAAGTCCGTTTTTCCAAAATCCAGAGGTAAACATGGCTAACATACTGGTGTACATATTTCTAATGTTTTTTCTCTTCCTATATGCAGATAGAATTTTTTTCCAAAAAAAAATAGCCCTACAATAAAGGAAATCCATTTGCAAAATGAAAAGCTATCACAGATTATTATCTTCCTTGTACAGGTCCTGCCATTCTATTCATATTCATGGAAATGGCATGTTAGCTATATTTATGCTGATGTTCTTCACGCATTTGAAGATAATACTGCTAATGGGGATTGTTATCTGTGAGTACAGATGGGACTAAAAAGACCAGGGTGACAGTCTCAGCCTTTTCCACTCCATAGACCACTGTACACACAAAGACTGTTTTTGAGTTACAATTGCAGCTGTGCGGATATGGTGACTGATTGGGACTCTGCCTCTGAGACCCGAGGTCATCCTAGAGCTCAGAAAACAACCCCCTCCTGCACTCCCTTATTGCTGTAGCCAGCCTGGCCTGCCTGCTGCTTGTTTCCTGCTGCCTGCAGCTCAGCCCCATTGTTTGAAGTGGGGCTTCAGAGCTGCTTTAATGGGTTTTCTTCTGCCCTCCCTGCTTGGGGTTGCCTCACTTCAGTTCACCATACAACAGTCTGATCTGGTATCCTGGGGCCATCCATCCTTCACACATGTCCAGCCCAGTGGGGCGCTGTTAGAAATGGAATTTGTTCATTCCCTCTCCTCAGTCTTGATTTTTGTGAAACAATACCCTAGAAAAATTTACCAGTCATAATAACAATGCTAGATGACTGACTCTGGGAAATTAATGTTTCTTTCTGAAGTAGATGCTCATTATTAAGTTGGGGAATAGTGGCCAACAAGACTTACCAGAAGGTAAGGTAAAGTAACTGACCTCTCTGGAATCTTTGCTTTTGCCTGTGAGTCTCAAATGTGGATTTGACAGATCCTTTTCTGACATGTTCCTGAGTTCAATTCCCTCCTTGAAGGCCAACGTTGAAAGACAGATAATCACCAAATGTTTGGGAAATGCGGCTCTTAATTAGGAGTTGCTTAAACGTGTGGTAAATTGTATATACAGTAGGTCCTATTCAATGCCATTTTATTAAAATGTTAAGGAGGAAAAAATTGATTCTCCCCAGGGCCACTGTCCATGTGGAAGGTGCACATCCTCCTCATGTCTGCGTGTGTTCTTTGGGTACTCCACTTTCCTCTCATTTCCCACAGTTGTGCACATGAGGTGTCTAAGTTGTCCTAGTGTAAGTGGGTGGTGTGTGAGTGCTCCCTGTGATGGGATAGAGTCCTGTCCAGGGTGGTTCTCACCTTGCATGCCCCCTGTGCTGCCAGGATGGGCTTCAGCCACCCACGACCCTGAGCTGGAATTAGCGGGTTGGAAAATAACTAAATGAAGTAATATAAATTATTGGAAAATAAAAATTTGTAAAGTATATGATAACCATACAAATGCATGACAATAAATGACACTATAGGAAAGCACTCAACAAGCTGCCACATTTGTGATTCTTCTGGAACTGCTGGGTGGCAGGAGGTGCTCCTTATGATTTCGCTTTGCAAACATTTATATCTTGACCTGACCCACCATCACTATGACCGCTGTCACTCACCGATTCACCAAAAATTGGGCAAATAATTCTCTTTCTTGTTCTTATTAACTTTTCTTAAATATATGTATAGCTCACACTTATTTAAATGTTTAATATTAGAAGTGTTTTGAGTCTTTATTTAGAAGTTTGGTGGCTTTGGCCAGATGTATGCTGTAGGAACTTAACTTTTGTTACTCTTGTTTGTATCAATTAGCCTAGAGTAAAATTGGCTTCATTATACATCATTTCACTTACAGTCACACTTTCCAAGAACCTATTGATGTTAAGTAAGGACTTACTTACATACCATTGTATAAATGGGTGATATTTGGTGGGTTCATGCTGATATTTTTGGTATAGCACATTATTTATTGGTAGACTGTCAGGCTCTCTCCAAAGAGAAGAAACCTTTTGGTGGGAAAACAATGTAACAAAAGAGAGCCTAGGCCTCTGGACAGTTTGTGAAAGACACTATTTTTTTTTCATTTCAGAGGAGTTAAGAGTACTAGTTGAGTGACCTTAAGAAAATAATTTCATCTGTTCTGTCTCAGTTTCCTTCTTAGTAAAAGGGAAATAATAATATATTCTCTATGGTGATGTTGTAAAGATTAAATGAAACAGAGCAGTAGATGAAGCGCTTCACACACACTGCCTGGCACATAATACATTCTATGTTCATTAAATGATGGCTGTATTCTCCAAGGGGAAGGCAGTATCCACATGGCTCCAGGTGGCAAGGTAGTGTTCCCCACGCAGGGGAGCCAGTTGACCCTCCAGTTAAATGTTGGTGCCACGGTGTGTGGGGGGTGCGGAGGTGTTTCTGGTTTCCCCTATTGTGTTGCTTCAAATCCTGGTGAATCACAACATTTAGACTTGTGTTTCTCAACCTTGGCCGCACATTGCAATTATGTGGGGAGCTTTAAAAAGTATGGATGCCTGAGTCCCACCTTCAGAGAGTCTGATTTAATTTATCTGCAGTGGGACCTGGGCGAAGGGATTTTTCAAAGCTCCCCCAAGTGATTCTAATGTGCAGTCAGAGTTGAGAATCACTTGATTTTAGGCAGATGCTCCACATCTGTGACAAAGATGATGAAAATTAACATCATGCTATTGGAGGCAGCGTGCCACTACAGCCTTGATCATGGATTCTTCCCAAATCTCTTGACCCAGGGCAATAATCACCAACCCACAAAATTTGCATTAGCCCCACCTATATTTATCAAATGTCACCATCAGCCATACTGTACCACACTCCATTAAATGCACGTAATTTGCATAAGGGGCAGGGATAAAAAGCTCACACCTGGTTTTGTAATCAGGTTAAGAAAATGTACAGTAGTCTAAGAGTTAATCTCATTAATGCTGATCTCCTATGCTTGGGTTGTTAGCTATTACTCAGCTTTTATTAATTTAGGCTTGAACATGTATCTGCCTTGTCCACAATTCCAGATGGTGCTATAACTCATGCCCTTCTGTCAGTTCCAGAAGATGACTACATGTGTTTTATTTAGATAAACTGAAACTATTTCAGCTTTCAACTGTTTTGGTAATTTTGTTTCATTTATGGATGATGAGTGGTAAGATCCACTCTTCATTTTTACATACTAAAAGTCATCTGAAAACAGATTTGTTTGGTTAATGAAGTCTTATGGGATGGGAAAGATTGAGGAGGGAACATAGTACTTGAAGTTTTGGTTAGTATGGATTAAAAACAAGTAGGGCAACTTTTGTTTTCTTGGAGGGCTCAAAACCAGGTAAATAAAACCCTACCTTGAGATTCAGTAGTTAGGAACAGGTATTCACTCTATATGTCTATGATGTGTACTATCTTAATTTAAGTTTAGTTTAGCTTAGTTTAGACACTTAATCCATGCTGGAGACACTATTAGTAACATAGGAACATTCATCCCCCACCCATGGTTAGTATCCATCTGGGTAACAGGCCAGATGAAGTTAATTTCTATATAAAATGGAAATATAAATCATATCCACTCAAATATTTGAATTTATATCTGGATTCTTTCCTGTAAATGTCTTGCTGCTCTTGATGGAGGAAAATGGATATGGTTTTTACATAAGGACATGATTTATGAAGCAACTCTCTGAACCCCAAAAAGTCTAGTGGCAAATAAATTTGTCAATTTGAAATCAAAGGATCTTGAATCAGAAACAAATGATTGTTGATCATAGAATATTGTTTTAATTTAAAGCATTTTTTCTCGTAATCACTCATTGGAAATGAATTGTTGATACTATGGCTTTTAATATGTGACTTAAATTGCTCTAAAAAAATGAAAAGTATCTTTTTGAAACATCAGGAAAAAAAAGCCTTCTGGACGGGCCTTAGTGCTGAGTCTCAGCAAAATTCAAGTTTTATCTTAAGCACATATCTTTTATGTTCCAAAATCTTTCCGAAAACTCTGAGATTCTGCCAAGTTGGATGAAGAAAGCAGAAAGGGAGCATAGTTGGTTTTTGTTTTGTTTGTAAAGCTGTTCCCTCTTTCTTGTTTATTCTTGGTGGCCAAGAGACAGATCCTGGGTTGCTTTGTTCTTTGGCTGGGATCACTACCTTACCATATGAAGGGTTTTTTAAAGCTTTGGTTTGCTTCCTTGAAGTAAAAGGCAGATGCAACTTTTGCCTTTAAGTACATTCTCAGTGGAAACTAATGTTTGGGGTGTTTCGAGGGGCTGATTTTAGACATGGAGTCCTGTCCTGGAACTTTCAATGCAGATCTGAGCCTGTGAGAAACATTACTTTTTGAAATGGAGTTGATTTTATTCTTGGGATTGACAAAATAGAAACAATACTTACTAACTACAGCCAGTAAAGTGGATCTTTACAAACAGAACATTCATGAAAAAAAATCATGCAATTGTATTTTATCCCTACAGTTTGATAATAGTTAAGATTGTCTAATCAATTTCACTATTGTTGCACTTCCAGGATGCTTGATTGGGTCACCTTTGGTTAATGGCTGGAAGTGCTAAATGGCATGCAACTTAACTCCCCCCAACGCTCACCCCTCCTTTCTTCACTGCCTTTTTTTTTTTTTTTTTTTTTTGGCTTTTTGCCTTTGCAGCCAAAAATAGCTGGCAAATTATGTTCATTTTCAACCTAATTTGGAATGGAAGGGAAAAACCAAAATTTTATTGCAATCTTTTTTATTGCTTCAGTTACTCTGAACATTTATTATTTACTGTTATCCTTTATCTGGATAATGACTGCTTTGTTTGCCATTTCAACCAATAGTTAATTCATCAGCAAAGTCAAATCTCAAACTTCACATCTCTTCCAATCCACAAATCCTGTTCATCTCTAATTCCAAACTTACATGCCTCTATGACTAGGGATATTTATTCTTGTTTAGTAATGTTTATTTTGTTATGCTTTTCCTTGAAAGAAGGACCATTTTATAAGCAGTAACTTTTTTTCTGTAATTAAACATTCCATCCGACCAAAAATAGACCTTGAGAATCTCAATCATTTTTTTACTGCCCTATATCATTGTCTATACATCTCGGATCTTGCCACAGTTCTGTCCCCCTGATTTAGATGGCATGAAGACAGAAGCCATATTTAGTGGCTTACACATAGCAGGTGTTTGTTAAATTGAATTGAGTCACTTATGGGCACCATGTCAACTCCCAGCCTTTGTACATACATACATACACACACACACACACACACACACACACACTATATATATATATATTCCCATTAATCTTTCTCATAGCACTCTTTTCCTTTCCTTTGTAGTATTTATTATAACTTCTAAATTTCTAGATTGATAAAAACTGAACTGCATATCTACACACATTAAAAAAAGTACTGCTTAGTACCTTTCTATATGCTTGTCACTTGGAGCAACTCTGTGAGTCATGTAAGTTCCATGAGGCCAAGACTCATGTCCCACTTGTTTTCCACTGTATCCCCAGTGGATAATGCAGTGTCTAACACATACCAGGCACTCTCAAATACTGTTTGAA
The DNA here is from genome assembly GCF_028885625.2 of Pongo pygmaeus. Lineage (NCBI taxonomy): Eukaryota > Metazoa > Chordata > Mammalia > Primates > Hominidae > Pongo > Pongo pygmaeus. The sequence continues at coordinate 112,515,285 of NC_072396.2, read as the reverse complement.
TAAATGAAGAAAAATTTTTTACTTACGCTTAAACTAGCTCTATATAACTGTCTAATTCCACCATTAGAGGGCATGTAGGGTCAAAGTTTCATTCAATAAATATCCATTGGGTAGCTACCTAGACAAGCACTGTGATCTGCTCTATTGCAGGCCCAAAGAATTTAGCAAAAGATGCCTGCCCTTGAAAACTTTGTTTCTAAATAGGGATGCAAGACATACCTTGTGCAGCAAGATGTCTACCCATAATTATTCGTAGAATGTGCCATTGCTTTTCTCATTCATTGAACAAAGTGTATTTTTGGTTCAAAAGGGGTGTTAGCTTAGGAGTGTTCTCAGAGGAAGGTTACCTGGCCCTTTGGGTGTCACCTTACTTAGTTCCCCATATTTCTTGGTCTGGCCCTAAGCTTTGCCCACTTGGGAATTTAATTTTGTCAGCCCAGGGGTAGTAGGGATATATCATTTATTAGCGTACACTAGCCAAGGTTACAAGAGGTGGACACCTAGACTAGAATACAATTTATTGAATTAGCATAAGAAAAGATAATTGCTAAACATCTGATGGTCACATGAACAAGTCTTCTGCCTGTAGGAAAATCCATGTGGGAAGCCAAAAGATAACAGAAAGGTTACTTTATGTGTGTAGCACCATTGCAAGGGGAGTTGGTTGCATAATCTTAATATTTTGTGGCAGCCAACTCTAATGGTCTGATCCATCTGTCTTCAGGATGAGGATTTGCTAACCTCAGTTAATGGAAAATAGATTTCTTGAGCCAGAGGTTCTTCCTAGCCTTGGGAGTGCTGCTTTGCCAAGAACTTCCTTCTGAAAATCCACATTTTCAATATTTCCAATTGACCTTCTTCCTCTCAATGGACTCTCTCTTTCCTTAGATGTGATAATAACATTGTTTGGGTTACTGTCTGGACTAGCTTTCAGCCTGGAACCTCTGCTGTCTCTTTTAAGGTGACTTCGCACCTTTGGTCTTATCTAATGTGTTTTAATTTTATTCATCAAATTCTCAGAGTTTAGTGGATGCATTTCTCGGTCCTCTGGGAATCTTCATATAATCTAGTACAATTCTCAAATGAAAGAGGGAAATGCATTTCTGACCCAAGAGTCACTGCCATTTTTTCAGGTGGAAGAAAAATTTTTCAGTGGTAGGAGTGATTAGTTTTGCCTTGGGGAGTGTATTAGTCTGTTTTCACGGTGCTGATAAAGGCATACCCAAGACTGAGTAATTTATAAAGAAAAAGAGGTTTAATGGACTCATAGTTCCATGGGGCTGGGGAGTCCTCACAATCATGATGGAAGGCAAAAGTCACACCTTACGTGGTGGCAGGCAAGACAGAATGAGAGCCAGAAGAAAGGGGAAACCCCTTATAAAACCATCATGTCTCCTGAGACTTATTCACTACCACCAGAACAGTATGGGGGAAACTGCTCCCCATGATTCAATTATCTCCCACTGGGTCCTTCCCACAACAGGTGGGAATTATAGGAGCTACAATTCAAGAAGAGATTTGGATGGGGACACAGCCAAACCATACAGGGAGTTAGGAAAGGCTTTCCAGAAGAGGTGACTTTAGAGCTGAATCACAAATTAGAAGCTCTAGATGTGGAATGGAGAATATGGTAATTTCCAAGTGGAGAGAACAACTTGTACACATGTTATTGTGTACTTGTAAGGCATTGTTGCATATTAGGATGAATAAGACACAGCCCAATGGATGTTTAGGTAGGTTCAATGACAGAAAGCTCAGATACATCCCCTGTTGCATGACTCTCATTCAGCCTTACAAACCCTAGGATACAGCAGCTATTGCCCATTCTGTCTGAAACACTGCATCCAAGCCAAGCCTTGATCCTTAAATTATTAAAATCTTTTCTAAATACACAAACACAAATATGAGAGTGCTTCCTCCATAAGCTTCTAAAGCATTTTTTCCTTTCATGGCCTTTATAAAGTATAGCTATTTGTGTAAATATATAAATTTGACCTGCCCTCCTGTCCATTCCCCCCCCACCGACTAGTAGATTATAAGTTCCTGGAAGAAAAATAACTTTATTTTTTAATGAACTATTTTAGATATTTGTCATTCCTATGTATGTCTTTATATTTTTACTGGATTTTTCAGAAACATAAAAGTGTTTTACATGTTTTTAAACCTTATTTAAATGATATGAAACATCATTCTACAGCTTGCTGTTTTCATTCATTTCACTTACATCTTAATAATCAACTATATTATATTTCTATTTCTTTCATTTTAACCTTTATTTATTACTTCATCATATGCCTATAATCATAATTTGGTGATCTTTTCATTTCTTCCTGAATATTTAAGTTATGTTTACATTTTTGGGGTAACACAGACAACCATTTTGGAAAACATTTGCCAATATATAGTAAAGTTGAAAATGCACATGCTTGTCGACTAAGTAAGTCAATTTCTAGATATATACACTGGGTCTGCACTGTCCAACATGGTAGCCATTAACCACATGTGACCATTTAAATTAAAACTTTAATTAATTAAAATTTAAAAATAAAATAGTATTTAAATTTCAACTCCTCAGTAGAAGTAGCCACATTTCAGGTGTCTAATAGCCATAGATGGCTAGTGGCTACTGAATTGAACCACACAGATATAGAGCATTTCCATCATCACAGACATTCCAATGAACTCTCCAATGCTGCCCTGGAGAATAATTTTATTTGTATTTTCCCAGTACACTATGAACATAAAAAGCACTAAATAGCTATGGAGTGAATGAATGAATGTGAAAATATTGCATTACAGAGCTATATATGGTAAATGTTAAATGAATTCCAGGAAGAAGAGCTATACGAGGTTAGAGGAGGTGATTGCGTATAAGGGTCCTGGGCATGGGCTTGGAGGAGAATCGACTAAGGTGTTTATCCAGGGTAATCAACTGCAGCATAGCAAGAGGAAGAGTTGGAAATCATTATTGCAGAGAAAATAAGATAGCTAAAGAACAGAAAAGCCGTAGCAAGAATCAGATCCAAAGCAAGACTGTGAGAGGGGAAAACGAGTTATGAGGTCAGAAGCCAAAAAGATTAAAAGGAGGCCAAGAGGTGGAGTGCAAGGCAGGTCAGAGAGAGCAGTTCAGGACAGATGCTGTGAATAATGTAAAGTATCTGAAATCTGCGCTCTGGGCTTTGAGGGCTGAGTAAACTCAACCCTGGGATCAAAATATGTTCATTTCCTAAGTATATTGCCATCATCCACAAGACCTATCTACTACTTTGAAAGCTATGTTTAAGAGAGGGTTATCTGTAAACACGTGGAAGAATAGGATTTGACTCCCACAACATATAGTTATCAAAATTTGGGAGGGTGAGGGTGAGGCCTGAACTGGGCTGCTAAGAACTGAATTTCTGAGGTTAATTACTCTAGGAAGAGGAAGAGACCATGGAGGAAGCAAATGTGGTATAGAAGAGTAGATCAAAAAGGAAAGGAGGATGAAAAGGGCGAAGGTCAGCCAAAAATCGAATACAATGAGAGGGGACGTTGTGCAGGTCTTAACATTGGTTTTCAATTAATTGTGGAGTTATTTCTATAAACTTAAAAGCCAGCAGGAATGTGATGTGGGATTCAGAAGCTGTTGGTCTAATTTAGGCAAAAACTACAGAGAGCTCTAGCCCCAGGCTTTCACCTAGCTTTCTGAGCTGCTTTGTAGCCCACTCCTGATTTTCACGAAAGTTTCTTCAGCTCTTTCCTGCCCCACCAACCCCACTAACCTTCAGAGGTACTGATTAAAAGATCTGATTCCCAACATTTTTTTTAGCAGGGAGAGAGGGCAGGTGTGTGGCCACAGGGGAAGTTGGGTATGAGTGAAAAATCAGAGACAGCCATTTTAAAGTGCCAGAGTCAAGCAGGCTATCCTATGTCTCTCTCATATCTTGTAAAATTCAGCTTGATGGTAAAAATCTCATCTCTCCTGCCCACTCCCTTCACAATTTTACACACTATAGTCTAAACTAATTTAAGCTTTCAGCTGTTATTTTCAAAACTTGATAATCAGATTAGTGCCTACCTTTGTTTACAAAGGTATAACCAATTCTAGGGCCAGACCAAACAAAGCTCTGTTTATGTGTTTGTTTGCAACAGTGCAATCTCATTTTTAACCATAGCTTTTGAGAATAGCAGCATATTACAGAAGGGCTGGAGACAGCTCACCCAAAGGGGCGAACAAACCATTCTACCTGACCTTAGGAAATTAATCCTTCAAGTGTAGATTGTGCATTATGAAAGCAGCCAACTGTCTGCCAGCAGTGGGTTTGCAATCCCAGAAGTCTGATGCTTTTCTGTACCTTCAAGCAATACTAACAGAGGTTTGGATTCCTGAGCAAGACCAGTCTGAAAGAACTATATGTGGGCATCGCTAATTCTTTACAAAGATTACAAGTCTTCATTCCCAAGACTATTCCTTTTTCTGACTTCTCTACTTTTTTCCATCTCATATAACTTCACTCTTTCAACTTCAAATCCCTATGCCTAGGCACAAGCCAGTCTACCAAAATGTGGGCAGCTGTCTTGGCATGCATGGGCAATCAGATGTTTGAAGAAAATTGATGAATAACCATGTGTCCAAGACATCCAAAGGGCTTAGAGAATTAAAAGCCTTATTCTTATGGTTAAACACTGGGAATGCCATCTCATTCCTCCCCAGTGATTTCTCTATTATCAGCTGGAAAGCCACCAGCAGATCCCTTGTTCATTGGCCAGGATGCAAACTAACACTTCTTTCAAGTCTCACTTTTGTTCTCAGGGTTAGGAACACTGCCATTATTCAAAAAAAAAAAAATCTGGTTGGTCCAGCTAATTGGACTTCTTAGGTCATAATTACAGTATCGTGACATCAGCCTACATTTTCCTGGAATTGATTATTAAGCCTCATTATCTATATCTTTGTGTCCTGATACCACCATTTAAGAACAAATCATTGAACCTACCATACTATATACAACTAGGCTAAATGTTCCCTAAGTCCTAGAACTATGAATAAACTGTTTCCTTAGGAAGATTTGGGAAAGTAATGGATAATCATAAATACTAACGTGTATTAAGTGCTTATTAACCTAGCATTAATGCTTGCATTATCTCATTGAATATTCACAACAAACCAACAAGGTTACTTACTATTATTCATATCCCCATGTTTACAGTTGAGGAAACTGAGGTTCAGAAGGGTGAGAAAACTTGCCCAAGATTACACAGCTAATAAATACTGAATTGGAATTTGTTCTCATGTCTGTTTTGATTCAGAGCATATGCACTTGCTGCTTCTTGGAAGGTGTCTGTCTGCTCCTCGCTTCACGAGCAAGAACTCATCTGATTTTAATTTGTTAGAAACTGAAAATACAGTAGAATAAACAGATGTTTCCTTTCTGATGGAGTGATGGGTTACAATGTCCTGTTTTACATGTCAGCAATAGTTTTGAGGCCAATTGTGGACATTTGTAGATCTCTCATCATAAGTATTTATTGGGCATCTATTATGTACCAACACATGGTGGGTGATTCAAAGAAGTGTAAGGAATAGGAATTACCAGGAGTGAGTGTCTTACCAGAGAAATGAGGCTACCTGACAGGAACCCCCTCAGAACATATATACACATGTAAAATAATATGCCAATTCATGTGACAACTCTAAATATTGGGCGAGACACTGAAGGTGTTAATAGAAAGGATACTGGTCTGAGAACCAGTGTTGTTTTAGAAACAGTTGTGTAATGTTAACTTTTAATGCTAATTTTAAAATAAAGTGGGCCTACCTCAGTCATTCTGGGTTTCTTGACTAGAGGCAGAGAAGAAATAATCAGGAAAGTCTTCATGGACAAGCTGGACTATGAAGAATGGGCAAAATTTGAATTGGTGGGAAAGGGAGAGGAGACTCCAGGTCCAAGAAGGAACAAGGAAAAGTAGGAGTTAGGGTAAAGAGAAGGGAAATGAGCCTAGAGTGTTAAATGGTTGCAAAGGTATAACCAATTCTAGGGCCAGACCAAACAAAGCTCTGCTTATGTGTTTCATTGCAACAGTGCAATCTCATTTTTAACCAAGAGCGGAGACATGCATACATGCTTTAAAGGAGCAAAACCCATAGTTAGGCATAAAAAAATCAGGGACCAATGGATTGATTAATCAATTGATCGATTGATTGATTTTTATTGTGGTAAAATATACATAATATAAATTTTACCATTTTAACCATTTAAACAGTACAATTCATGGCATTAAGTACACTCACAATATTGTACAACCATCATCACTATCTACTTCCAGAACTTTCTCACCACCCCAAATGGGAACCCTGTACCCATTAAGCAACTACTTCTCATTAACCTGTCTCCCCAGCCCCTGGCAACCACTAATCTTTTGTCTCTATGGATTTAGTCTTTCTGAATATTTCATATAAATGAAATAATAGAATATATGGCTTCTCTAATTTAGCATAACTTTTTCGACATTCATCTGTGTTGTAATATGTATCAGAATTTCATTTCTTGTTGTGGCTGAATTGTATTGTATTTATGGCTGAATTCCATTGTATGGATATATCACATTTTGTTTATTCATTTATCTGTTGATAGACAGTTGGTTGGCTCCCACCTTTTGACTATTGTGAATAGAGCTGCTATGAACATTGGCGTAGAAGTTTTTGTTTGGACACTTGTTTTCAATTCTTTTGGGTATACACCTAGCAATGCAATTGCTGAGTCATATGGCAATTCTATGTTTAATTTACTGAGGAACTTTTAATGTAAATCTGTCATATTACTTAAAAACAAGGGCTTTCAAGTTTGAGTTGAATCCTGGCTTTGTTACTTGCTAGTTGGCTGACGTTGAGCAAGTGATATAACCTGTCAGCCTCAGTTTTCCCATCTGCTGAATAGGGTTGTTTTGGGGATCACATGACGTGATGCATATAAAGTCTCAACACAGTGCCTGAGACATATTAAGCATTAGATACCTATCAGCTACTAGGTATATCCTGTAGTAGTCTTATTCAAAATGTTCTGTATAGTCAGCATCATAGACAAGTAGAGGCATGACCCTCTTATTTATTTTGCTACTTACCTCTTCACTCCCACCTTGTAGAGCTCTGGAAGTGGTCGGAATTTCCAGAATAATGATCTACCCTGGTTTCTTAACCCCCAAATTTTAAATTATTAGAATTGTGCATGTATGTATGTGTATGTGTATGTGTGTGTTTCTGTATATATTTACACACATACATCTATACATACAAACTTCCATGTACTGTACACACAAATTATTCTAGTGAAAACATTTCTTTAAAATCTCATTGTTCAATTCCCACCTAGTGGGGTGGGGGGAGGGGGGAGGGATAACACTGGGGGATATACCTAATGCTTGATGACGAGTTAGTGGGTGCAGCGCACCAGCATGGCACATGTATACATATGTAACTAACCTGCACATTGTGCACATGTACCCTAAAACTTAAGGTATAATATAAATAAATAAATAAATAAATAAAAAGAAATAAAAAAAAATCTCAAAAGCCTGTGTGTCTTTTATAAAACAGACACTTTTCAGGAAGAGGCAATGCAATTTAGTAGTTAAGAGAATATGTTTGAATCAAAATAGACATGGGAATGAATGAAAATTCAGTGTTTATTAGCTGTGTAATATTGGGAAGGTTACCTCATCCATCTGAGCCTCAGTTTCCTCATCTGTAAACCCAGAATATAAATAGTAGTACCCACTTTTGTGACTTTTTGTGAATAATAAATGGGATAAAGCAAGCATTAGTGCTAGGAACACAGCAAGCACACAATCTTCAGTCTGGTGCTACAAAGATACCCATGACTTTGACCTTCCTTGCTTTCCCACACACCACAGGCCACCAAAGTGGCTCACAGGAGTTAAAGAGCCAAAGACTTTAGCTAGGCCTGAAAGAATATCAAATGGTCATAAAGAGTGTTTCCAAATGAAATGAAATTACACCGTAACAAAAGCTGCTCAAGACTCTGTAATCTCAAATGTATCCTTTGAGTATCCTGATTATGCTTAGTCTCTGTTGGTAGTTACATTTTTCTAAGAGGAATTAACTTTCCGTCTGCACAGAACAGTACCATATAGTATTTGAGCTGAAAGGGAAAATGACAGTGAAAGGATTTAACATCTGTGATACTCTGCACTCAGCTTGTCTTATTTGATCATTATAACAACTCTGTTATGAGGTAAATATCCTTATTCCCATTTTGGAACTGCAGAAACTGGGGCTCAGAGGAAACTTGCTCAGAAATAATAAGTGTCAGAAGCAAGATTTGAACCAGATCTTTCTGAAGACTTGAATTTACTATACCACACACTTACTTTAAAAAATTTCTGAGATTTTCTTTTGCTATTAGTGAGGCAGAAACCAAGAAAGGTAAAGTGAGTTGCCCAAGGTCACTCAGCCATTTATTATAATAATAAAGCAGGACTGGAAACCAGTTCCAGGAATGCCATCTCATGTTACTTTATTGCCTCTAATGGATGAATAATGTAATAGTTCATCAGTTAAAAATGATTAAATGATGGGAGAAAATCTGAAAATAAATTTCATCCATAACTTATTTTCATCTCATGTTTCACCAACCTTATTGAAAAACTGTTTTGTGTAGTTAGAAATGAACTAATGACCTGGTGTTCCCTGATGTCTGTGTGCCCACTGTATTCACTACTTGATGCTCAGAAGTAAATATGCAAATGCAGGCAGTCCACAGGTTATTTCAGTTCTAGTTTATAACCACTGTGGTGGGTAATTTTATGTGTCGACTTGGCTAGGCTATGATGACCAGAAGTTTGGTAAAACACTAGTCTAGGTGTTATTGTAAAGATATTTTTAAGATGTGAAGAACATTTAAATCAGGAGACTTTGCAGTATAATTTGAAGTCAGGCAATGTGGTAACTCCAGCTTTATACTTTTGCTTAGGATTCCTTTGGCTATTCAGGCCCTTTTATGGTTCCATATGAATTTTAGAATTTTTTTTTTCTAATTCTGTGAAAAATGACATTGATAATTTAATAGAAATTGCATTGAATCTGTAGATTGCTTTGGGTAGTATGGTCATTTTAACAAAATTGATTCTTTCAATCCATGAGCATGGGTTGTTTCTCCATTTGTTTGTGTCATCTACAATTTCTTTCACCAGTGTTTTGTAGTTCTCCTTTTAGATATCTTTTATCTCCTTGGTTAAATGTATTCCTAGGTAGTGTTTTGTAGCTACTATTAATGGGATTGAGTTCTTGACTTGGTTCTCAGCTTTATTGTTATCAGTGTACAGAAACACTACTAATTTTTTCACATTGATTTTATATTTTGCAAATTTATTGAAGTCATTTATCAAATCTAAGAGTCTTTTAGGTTTTTAGATATAAGATCATATCATCAGTGAACACAGATAATTTGACTTTCTCTTTTCCAATTTGGATGCCTTTTTTTTTCCTTCTATTGCCTAAGTGCTCTAGCTAGGACTTCCAGTACTATGTTGAATAGGAGTGGTGAAAGTGGGCAAACTTGTCTTGTTCTCGTTCTTAAAGGGAATTATTTTAACTTTTTCCTGTTCAATATGATGTTGGCTGTGGGTTTGTCAGGTATGGCTTTTATTATTTTGCGGTATGTTCCTTCTCCACCTAGTTTGTTGAGGGTTTTTTCATGAAGGGATGCTGGATTTTATCGAATGTTTTTTCTTCATCTATTGAAATGATTATATGATTTTTGCTTTTAATTCTGTTTATGTGGTTAGTCACATTTATTGATTTGCATATTGAACCATCTTTGCATCCCTGGAATAAAACCCACTTGATCATGATGTAGCATAGTTCTAGTATAAAAATAGACACATAGCTTAGTGGAATAGAATAGAGAACCCAGAAGGAAAGCCACATACCTACAACCAGCTGATCTTTGACAAAATTGACAAGAATATTCATTGAGGAAAGGGCCCTCTATCAATAAATAAGGCTGGAAAAATTGGACAGCCATATGCAGAAGAATGAAACTGAACCCATATCTATCACCATATTCTAAAATTAACTCAAGATAGATTAAATGTAAGATCTCAAACTATACAAATTCTAGAAAAAAAAACTAGGAAAAATACTCCTGAACATTGGCCTAGGAGAAAAATTTATTACTAATCCTCAGAAGCAAACATAACAAAAACAAAAATAGACACATGCAACTTAATGCAACTAAAAAGCTTCTGCACAGCAAAAGAAATAATTGACTGAGTAAAAAGATAACCTATGGAATGGGAGAAAATATTTGCAAACTATACATCTAATGTCAAGAATCTACAAGGAACTAAACTTAAAAAAAACTAACAAATAACTCTATTAAAAATGGGCAAAGGACATGAACAAGTGATTTTTTCAAAAGAAGAAATGCAGGTGGGCAACAAACATGAAAACATGCCCAACATCACTAATCGTCAGAGAAATGCAAATTAAAACCACAATGACATACCTTTTTACAGCAGTCTGGCTATTATTTAAAAGGCAAGAAACAACAGATGTTGGTGAGGATGCAGAGAAAAGAGAATGCTTATATTCTGTTGGTGGGAATGTAAATTAGTACAACTGGTATGGAAAGCAGTATAGGAAGTTTCGCAAAGAAGTAAAAATAGAACTACCACTACTGTGTGTCCAGCAATCTCACTACTGGGTATCTACCAAAAGGAAAAGAAATCATTGTTTCAAAGAGACACCTGCACTCATGTATTTATCACTGCACTATTCACAATAGCAAAGTCATGGAATCAACCTAAATGTCCATCAATGGATGTTTGGATAAAAAGAATGTGGTATATATCCCATGGAATGACAGCCACAAAAAAGAATGGAATCATGTCTTTTGCAGCAACGTGGATGGAACTGGAGGCCATTTTCCTAAGTGAAATGACTCAGAAATAGAAAGTCAAAAACCACGTATTCTCACTCATAAGTGGGAGATAAAAAATGAGTTAGACATGGACATACAGAAAGGAATAATAGACACTGGATACTCCAAAAGGTTGGAGTGTGGAAGTGGGGTGAGGGATGAAATACTACCTGTTGGGTACAATGTACACTATTCGGGGGATGGGTAACACTAAAAACCCAGACTTCACTGCTACTCAACATATTCATGTAACACAACTGCACTTTTACCCCCTAAATCTATAAAAATCAGTAAATCAGTAGACTTTGTGTAAAGCAGATTACCTTCCATAATGTGGGTGGACCTCATCCAATCAGTTGAAAGCCTCAAGAGAAAAAGACTGAGATCCCCTGACAAAGTAGGAATTCTGTCTCCAAACTACCTTTGGACTTTAGACAGCAACATCTCTTCCCTGGGTCTCTACCCTGCCAGCCTGCCCTGCAGATTACAGACTTGGTAGTTCCCACAATTGAGTGGGCTAATTCCTTAATATAAATATAATCATGTGCCAAAAACAATGTCTTGGTCAAGGACGGATGGCATATACAACAGTGGTTCCATAGTATTTTAATGCTGTATCTTTCTGTACCTTTTTAACGTTCAGATATATTTAAACACATAATTACTTAACATCGTGTTTCAATTGCCTGAAGTATTCAGTACTGTAACATGCTGTACATGTTTTATCCTAAGAGCAATAGGCTATAAAATATAGCCTAGCGTGTAGTAGGCTATACCATCTAAGTTTGTGTAAGTATGTTATGATGTTTGCACAATGACGAAATCGCCTAAGGATGTATTTCTCAGAATACTTCCTAGTTGTTGAGTGACAGGAGTGTACATACACACACACACACATATCATTTTGGCTATATTTTCCTGGAGATTCCAAACTAATAACCACCTACTAATGTACCAGGCACAGTGCTAGGCTCTGGGAATATTTAGAAGAGACCTCTGTACAAAGAAATTTGCACAATATGGCAAAATGTGACAAAACACATTGACAAAGGTAGATCAAGGCGGGAAAATAAAGCCACAAGAAAAGCATCCAGGGGCATTTCATGATGTCCTTTACACCTGATGATAACTAAGGACACTCAGACATTTATCTGCAAGTGGGAAATTTATTTAATTCAGAAGGAGAAACCTTGCAAAAATAGAGGTAAAAATAGACTCCCCTCTTTACTTTAGACTATCCTGTTTGTTACATCTACTCAATACATTAATTCAATAAACATTTATTGAATCTTAGCTTTGTGCACAGTGTGTAATGACATAGTTGTGATGATATAAGAAACCTCAGATTTGCCAGCGTTTCCCCCTAAGCTTGGCTTAATCTCTGGAACCCAAGCTAGGGTTGGAAAAATTACTTGGTATAGCTGTGGAGTGAAAACGGGCACACAGGTGCTCCTGCTGAGACCACCTGTATCTCTGACAACTTTATTTGGGCCAAATTAGAAATTGAATATATGGGTTGGTGGCAGTTACCTGTCCCCTGCTTTCCACCTCCTGGTTTCCAGGATTGCCTACTCAGTTTTCAGGCTCTATCAGTACCTAGTTTGCATTCATCAACCATTTAAAGGCCAGCCCTGGGTATTTCAGGGAAGGATCATGTCCTTAAAATGTAGTGAATTCCACTTATTCCCAAGGATGCAAGCTCTTCTCTGACTCCCTGCACTGAAGTCATTTAGAGTCTTTTGAGAGATAAGACTAATTAAAGCTCATAGAGTACTTGGAGAGCCATGCATGACAGCACATGAATATTTTCAAAGCAGTGTCTTCTGCCTATTATCTGGGCCAGGACCAGGCCTATAGAATTTAATTGAATGTGTATCCCTGGTTAAAGTTTGAGCTCCCCAGTGGCAGAGTCTTTGTCCCATTCTGCTTTGTATCCATATAAGTTTGAGCCCTACTTTCTCTACACAGATCTTTAAGGTAGATGTTCATCAGGGCTTTTTCCCGGAACTCTTTCACTCTCTGCACAAACTCATCCTTGCATAATTCTATGTTCTATCCCAAATCTGTCTTCCAGGATCCAAGCCCATATATATATATATGGCTGTTTAGACATATTTTCCTGGCTATTCACAGATATTTCAAACTCAGCATGTCCAAAACCGAACTCATTTTCTACACATGCACACGCACGCACATACACACAAATTGGTCCTATTCCATGCTTCCCCATCTCAGCAAATGGCATTACCATCCTCCCTGTTGCTCAAGCTGAAAGAGTCACCTTCGACTCCTCTTTTTCCTTCCCTTCCCACAAAGGTTCAATCATTCACCTTAATCCGTCCATTTACCAACTAAGAAACTTAAATCCCAAACATAAAATAAAACTTAAACTTAAAACATAAAAAAATAGAATAGTACAATGAAACTCCTCCCATGTACCAATTGCTCAGCTTCAAATTTACCAATTCATAGACAGTCTCATTTCCAACAATCCTCACTTCTCCTCACCCTCAATCATTGTGAAACAAATACCAGAAATAATCTCATTTCATCTGTATTTCATTAAGTATCTCTTAAAAGTAAGTTACGAAAACATCCAAAATCCCATTATCACACCAACAAAATTGACAATAATATGATATAATCGAATATCCAGACAATGTTCATATTTCCCCATTGTTTTATAAATGGATTTGCTTCCTTACATTTGAGTATCCAAATAAAGTCCCTACACTGTGATTGGATGATAAATCTCTTAAGTCACTGTATTATTTAAGTTTTGTTTTTAAATTGACTCATAATTGTACATACTTAGAGGGTACAGTGGGATGTTTCCATACATATATAAATTGTGTAATGATCAAATCCTGGTAATTAACATATCCATCACCTCAAACACTTATCATTTCTTTGTGGTAAGACATTCAAATTCCTCTATTCTAGCTATTTTGAACTATACAAAATATTACTTTTGACTGCAGTCACCCTACTGTGTAGTAGAACACCAGAACTTATTCCTCTTCTCTAACTATAACTTTGTATCCATTGACCAACTTCTCTCCATCATTCCCAGCCCCCATCCCACTCTCCTTAGCCTCTAGAAACCATTATTTTACTCTCTACTTCTGTGACATCAACTTATTTTAGATTTCACACATGAGATCATGTGGTATTTATTCTGTGTTTGACTTATCTCACTTAACATAATATCATCTAGGCTTATCCATGTTGTTGCAAATGAGAAGATTTTGTTCTTTTTATGGCTGAGTAGCATTTCTCCATGTACATATGTACCACATTTTATTTATCCATCCATCCAATGATGGACACTTAGGTTGACTTCATATCTTGGCTACTGTGAATAGTGCTGCAATAAATCTGGGATCACAGATATCTCTTCAACATGATTTCATTTCCTTTGGATATTTCATATTCCTTTGGAATTGCCGGATCATGTAGTAGTTCTATTTCTAATTTTTTGAGGCATCTCCATACTGTTGTTCATAATGGCTTTAATCTGTAGCTTCTCCTCAATCTCTCTTTTTTCTCCCTGAAATATTTGTTGAAAAAACTGGATCATTTTGTCTTGTAAGTTTTCCACAGTTTTGATTTGTTGGTTGGTGTTGGCATTGGTATTGGTTGGTGCTGATATTGTAAAGCTTTGGTAGTTAGATCTAGAGACTTAATCATATTCCATTTCTCTCTCTCTCTCTCTTTCTCTCCTTCTTCCTCTCTGCCTCCCTCCTTCTCTCCCCCTTTCCTTCTCCCCTTTCCGCCCCCCTTCCCCTTCCTGTCTTTCTGCAAAACTATTTAATCACGTAGTGTTTTATTCTTCCATCATTGTTGATGTACAAAATGTTTGCAATGTCTGCTCGATCTTCTTTCTGAAATACTAGCAGCTGTTGATATCTATTACCTCAATCTATTACTTCACTTGGAGTTGCAAATGTTAATTGTGTAATTCTGTCTTTTCTTATGCATACCATACCTGAATACTTTATTTAGGAGAAACATCCCTTCATTAATTTTTATGGTTATCCTGAGTTATAGTTCATTTAGGAAAGGCAGAATGAATGCTTGATTCCACTATCCTTTTTTTAACAAATTTAAAAAATAATTATTTCCCTAGCATCCTCCAAAAGTGGCCTTTGAAGGTTTTTTTGTGTGTAGGATACCATTATGGATTCATGAAGTTCCAAATATTTTACAAATTTCATTGAATGCAGTTATCATTATTGGTGTTCAGGCCATCACTTATTTGGGCAGTGGGAACCTATTCAGAATGACTTCTGAGTCCCTTTGCTGTGTTTTTTTTTTAACAGTGTTACTGAGATATAACTGACTTATAGTAAACTGAACATATTTAAAGTGTACAATTTAATAAGTTTAGACAAGTATGTACAAGCATGAAGACATCACCACAATGAAGATAATGAACATGTCCATTATCTGCAAAAGTTCCCTCATATTCCTTTGTAATACCTTCTCTCACCCCTCTCTGCCACCCCCCATCCTTGGGCAATAACAAATCTGTTTTCTGTCACTATAGATAAATTTTAATTTGCTAGAATTCTATGGAAATGGAAATATAAAATATGTGTGCTTTTCTACATAATTAAAAAATAATTACGCTTTTTACTCAGCATAATTATTTTGATACTCATTCATGATGCTGCCTGTACCAATAGCCCTGTATGACAAAGGTCCCCAACCCCCAGGACCTTTTGGGCACCAGGGACTGCTTTTGTGGAAGACAATTTTTCCATAGAAGGGGCCGGGGTGGGGGGTGTGGGGTAAAGGATGCTTACAGGATGAAACTATTCCACCTCAGATCATCAGGCATTAGTTAGATTCTCGTAAGGAGCATGCAACCTAGATTTCTTGCATGTGCAATTTTCAATAGGATTTGTGATCCTATGAGAATCTAATGCCACCGCTTATCTGACAGGAGGCAGAACTCAGGTGCTCACATGCCCGCTGCTCACCTCCTGCTGTGCGGCCCAGTTCCTAACAGGCCACAGACAGGTACGGGTCTTTGTCCTGGGAGTTGGAGATCGCTGAGATATGTGATATGCAAATATTTTGTCTCAGTCTAGAGCTTATCTTTCCATTCTCATAAGAATATCATTCAAAAAGGAAGTTTTTATTTAGATGATGTCCAATTTCTTCATTTTTTTTCTTTCATACTTCAAGTTTCTGGTGTTGTATCTAAATCTCTGCTTAATCTAAGAGGACAAAGATTTTCTCCTAATTTTTCTACCGGAAATTTTAAAGTCTCAGGCTTATATTTACATTTACAATATATTTTGAGTTAATTTTTGTACATAGTGTGAAGTATAGATCAAAGTTCATCATTTGTTTATTTTGCATATTGAATGTCCAATTGTTTCAGCACCATTTGTTTAAGACAATTCTTTCTCTACTGGACTACCACTGCAGCTTTGTCAAAAATCAGTTGACTATATATATGTGGATCTATTTCTGGACTCTATTCTGTTTCATTCATACTTTTGTCTATCTTTACACTCTCTTGATTGCTGTAGCTTCACAATAAGTCTTGAAGTAGGTCCTATAAGTCTTACAGCTTTTTCTTTTTCTAAGTTGTTTGGGCTATGCTAGGTCCTTTGGATTTTCATATACGTGTTCAAATTGCACCGAGTTTATGATCATCAATTGGGGAAAATTGTTATCATAACGATATCTTTCCATTTATTTAAGCCTTCTTTAATTTTCTCAGCAATTAACTTTGCCATGCAAAGCGACTGCACATCTTTTGTCAGATTTATTCCTGTTTTATATATTTGATGTTATCATATGACATTTTTATTTCAGTTTCCAATTGTTTGTTGCTAGTTTACAGAAATGCAACTAATTTTTGTATATTGACCTTGTATCATCCAGCATTACTAAACTCACTTATTAGTTCTAGTAGCTTTTTTGTAGATCTCATGCTATATATTATATAGATCATGTTATCTGTGAATAAAGACTTGTTTTGAATCTTCCTTTTGAATTTGGATGCCTTTTTTGCACTGGCTAGAACCTTTAGCACAATGTTGAATAGAAGTGTAAATGTGGACATCTTTGCCTTGCCCCCAATCTCAGCGGGGAAAGCATTCAGGCTTCCACCAACAGACACAGTGATATCTGTAGTATTTTCCATAGATGCCTTTTAGCAGGTTGAAGAAGTTCCCTTCTATTTCTAGTTTGCTTTGAGTTTTTATGACAGTAGAGGCTGGATTTTCTCAAATTCTTTTTCTGCATCTATTGAGATAATCATAGGTTTTTTTTTTTCTTTTTGGTCTGCTAATATGGTGAGTTACACTGACTAATTTTTAGATGTTAAACTGAACTACCATTCCTGGAATAAACTGAACTTGGTCATAATGTACCATCATTTCTATATATTGTTAGGTTCAATTTTGTGAGTTTTTTTAAAGAATTTTTGTGTCTATATCCCTGAAAAATATTGGTCTGTAATGGTAATGCTGGACTCACAGAGTGAGTTAGAAATTAATCCCTCATCTTCGATTTTCTGGGAGAATTTGTGTAGGATCAATATATTCATTCCTTAAATGTTTGGTAGAAATCACCAGTGAGGCCATCTAGCCCAGGAGTTTCCTTTATTGGAAGGTTTTTAACTGCAAATTCAATTTCTTTAATAGATAAGGGACTACTGGGATTTTCTACTTCTTCTTCAGTGAGATTTGGTAGTTTATGTCTTGCACAGGAATCACCAAAGATAAAGTCTTGCCACAGAAGGGCTTTTAAAAATTAGTTTTGCATCTCACTGTGCTTAGAAACAAAAAGAAAAGTAGATGAGTTTTGAAGTCATGAAATATGGAATTAGAGACAAAAATACTGGACCACTCGTTTGCCTATGGCTTTGATTAAGCCCAAAAAGTTTAAACTGGAGTTTGAACTTTGCTTATGACATGCACTGCTTTTTTTCTAGCATGATGCTTTTTAAAGTCCGTTCCCACCAACCAAGTAGACTACTTGACTTGTTTCTATTTTCTGCCTATGAGAAGGGATTAGGGCTGTTTCTCCTAATTTTAGAAATGTAGGCATACGTGACAAGTTGGTCTGTCTTGTTCATGCTGCAAGCAAAATGAAAATTAACTTCTGAAAGGATTTACAGCTTAATATTGCAGCC
Organism: Pongo pygmaeus; assembly: GCF_028885625.2. Taxonomy (NCBI): domain Eukaryota; kingdom Metazoa; phylum Chordata; class Mammalia; order Primates; family Hominidae; genus Pongo; species Pongo pygmaeus. Next base: position 112,497,210 of record NC_072396.2, on the reverse strand, counting down.
AAAAAATAGGTAAAAGTAATATGTTGTTCTTGGCAAATGAAGACAGAGGTTCTGGTGTATTTGCTGGGTTTTGTACTTTGTAGGATTTTCTTTCCTTCTGATTTTTCTTCCTAGTCATGAGGGATGGATTTTCTATGAGGCACTCAATTTTCCTGGTTAGTCTTCTCCACATGTCATCTTTCCCCATCTGTGAGCAAGTTAAAACATCTTTTGCCTTATCAACACATGTAAGCCTTGTAGATAATTAACAAACAACAGAATTTGTTGTTTGAATTGCAGGTAAATAACAAATAGATCTTAAGTATAAGTATATCCTCAAATATTGCATGGAACATGTACTAATTTGGGACATACTCATACTAAAAAGTTACTTGTGGTTTTTTTTTTTTTTTTCTTTTATTATTATTATTATTATTATTATTATTATACTTTAGGTTTTATGGTACATGTGCACAATGTGCAGGTAAGTTACATATGTATACATGTGCCATGCTGGTGCGCTGCACCCACCAACTCGTCATCTAGCATTAGGTATATCTCCCAATGCTATCCCTCCCCCCTCCCCCCACCCCACAACAGTCCCCAGAGTGTGATGTTCCCCTTCCCGTGTCCATGTGTTCTCATTGTTCAATTCCCACCTATGAGTGAGAATATGCGGTGTTTGGTTTTTTGTTCTTGCGATAGTTTACTGAGAATGATGATTTCCAATTTCATCCATGTCCCTACAAAGGACGTGAACTCATCATTTTTTATGGCTGCATAGTATTCCATGGTGTATATGTGCCACATTTTCTTAATCCAGTCTATCATTGTTGGACATTTGGGTTGGTTCCAAGTCTTTGCTATTGTGAATAATGCCGCAATAAACATACGTGTGCATGTGTCTTTATAGCAGCATGATTTATAGTCCTTTGGGTATATACCCAGTAATGGGATGGCTGGGTCAAATGGAATTTCTAGTTCTAGATCCCTGAGGAATCGCCACACTGACTTCCACAAGGGTTGAACTAGTTTACAGTCCCACCAACAGTGTAAAAGTGTTCCTATTTCTCCACATCCTCTCCAGCACCTGTTGTTTCCTGACTTTTTAATGATTGCCATTCTAACTGGTGTGAGATGGTATCTCATTGTGGTTTTGATTTGCATTTCTCTGATGGCCAGTGATGATGAGCATTTTTTCATGTGTTTTTTGGCTGCATAAATGTCTTCTTTTGACAAGTGTCTGTTCATGTCCTTCGCCCACTTTTTGATGGGGTTGTTTGTTTGTTTCTTGTAAATTTGTTGGAGTTCATTGTAGATTCTGGATATTAGCCCTTTGTCAGATGAGTAGGTTGTGAAAATTTTCTCCCATTTTGTAGGTTGCCTGTTCACTCTGATGGTAGTTTCTTTTGCTGTGCAGAAGCTCTTGAGTTTAATTACATCCCATTTGTCAATTTTGGCTTTTGTTGCCATTGCTTTTGGTGTTTTAGACATGAAGTCCTTGCCCATGCCTATGTCCTGAATGGTAATGCCTAGGTTTTCTTCTAGGGTTTTTATGGTTTTAGGTCTAACATTTAAGTCTTTAATCCATCTTGAATTGATTTTTGTATAAGGTGTAAGGAAGGGATCCAGTTTCAGCTTTCTACATATGGCTAGCCAGTTTTCCCAGCACCATTTATTAAATAGGGAATCCTTTCCCCATTTCTTGTTTTTCTCAGGTTTGTCAAAGATCAGATACTTGTAGATATGTGGCATTATTTCTGACGGCTCTGTTCTGTTCCATTGATCTATATCTCTGTTTTGGTACCAGTACCATGCTGTTTTGGTTACTGTAGCCTTGTAGTATAGTTTGAAGTCAGGTAGCGTGATGCCTCCAGCTTTGTTCTTTTGGCTTAGGATTGACTTGGCGATGCGGGCTCTTTTTTGGTTCCATATGAACTTTAAAGTAGTTTTTTCCAATTCTGTGAAGAAAGTCATTGGTAGCTTGATGGGGATGGCATTGAATCTGTAAATTACCTTGGGAAGGATGGCCATTTTCATGATATTGATTCTTCCTACCCATGAGCATGGAATGTTCTTCCATTTGTTTGTATCCTCTTTTATTTCCTTGAGCAGTGGTTTGTAGTTCTCCTTGAAGAGGTCTTTCACATCCCTTGTAAGTTGGATTCCTAGGTATTTTATTCTCTTTGAAGCAATTGTGAATGGGAGTTCACTCATGATTTGGCTCTCTGTTTGTCTGTTATTGATGTATAAGAATGCTTGTGATTTTTGCACATTGATTTTGTATCCTGAGACTTTGCTGAAGTTGCTTATCAGCTTAAGGAGATTTTGGGCTGAGACAATGGGGTTTTCTAGATATACTATCATGTCATCTGCAAACAGGGACAATTTGACTTCCTCTTTTCCTAATTGAATACCCTTGATTTCCTTCTCCTACCTAATTGCCCTGGCCAGAACTTCCAACACTATGTTGAATAGAAGTGGTGAGAGAGGGCATCCCTGTCTTGTGCCAGTTTTCAAAGGGAATGCTTCCAGTTTTTGCCCATTCAGTATGATATTGGCTGTGGGTTTGTCATAAATAGCTCTTATTATTTTGAGATATGTCCCATCAATTCCTAATTTATTGAGAGTTTTTAGCATGAAGGGTTGTTGAATTTTGTCAAAGGCCTTTTCTGCGTCTATTGAGATAATCATGTGGTTTTTGTCTTTGGTTCTGTTTATATGCTGGATTACATTTATTGATTTGCGTATGTTGAACCAGCCTTGCATCCCAGGGGTGAAGCCCACTTGATCATGGTGGATAAGCTTTTTGATGTGCTGCTGGATTCTGTTTGCCAGTATTTTATTGAGGATTTTTGCATCAATGTTCATCAAGGATATTGGTCTAAAATTCTCTTTTTTGTTGTGTCTCTGCCAGGCTTTGGTATCAGGATGATGCTGGCCTCATAAAATGAGTTAGGGAGGATTCCCTCTTTTTCTATTGATTGGAATAGTTTCAGAAGGAATGGTACCAGCTCCTCCTTGTACCTCTGGTAGAATTCGCCTGTGAATCCATCTGGACCTGGACTTTTTTTGGTTGGTAAGCTATTGATTATTGCCACAATTTCAGCTCCTGTTATTGGTCTATTCAGAGATTCAACTTCTTCCTGGTTTAGTCTTGGGAGAGTGTATGTGTTGAGGAATTTATCCATTTCTTCTAGATTTTCTAGTTTATTTGCATAGAGGTGTTTGTAATATTCTCTGATGGTAGTTTGTATTTCTGTGGGATCGGTGGTGATATCCCCTTTATCATTTTTTATTGCATCTATTTGATTCTTCTCTCTTTTTTTCTTTATTAATCTTGCTAGCGGTCTATCAATTTTGTTGATCCTTTCAAAAAACCAGCTCCTGGATTCATTTATTTTTTTGAAGGGTTTTTTGTGTCTCTATTTCCTTCAGTTCTGCTCTGATTTTAGTTATTTCTTGCCTTCTGCTAGCTTTTGAAGGTGTTTGCTCTTGCTTTTCTAGTTCTTTTAATCGTGATATTAGGGTGTCAATTTTGGATCTTTCCTGCTTTCTCTTGTGGGCATTTAGTGCTATAAATTTCCCTCTACACACTGCTTTGAATGCATCCCAGAGATTCTGGTATGTTGTGTCTTGGTTCTCGTTGGTTTCAAAGAACATCTTTATTTCTGCCTTCATTTCGTTATGTACCCAGTAGTCATTCAGGAGCAGGTTGTTCAGTTTCCATGTAGTTGAGCGGTTTTGAGTGAGATTCTTAATCCTGAGTTCTAGCTTGATTGCACTGTGATCTGAGAGACAGTTTGTTACAATTTCTGTTCTTTTACATTTATTGAGGAGAGCTTTACTTCCAAGTATATGGTCAATTTTGGAATAGGTGTGGTGTGGTGCTGAAAAAAATGTATATTCTGTTGATTTGGGGTGGAGAGTTCTGTAGATGTCTATTAGGTCCGCTTGGTGCAGAGCTGAGTTCAATTCCTGGGTATCCTTGTTGACTTTCTGTCTCGTTGATCTGTCTAATGTTGATAGTGGGGTGTTAAAGTCTCCCATTATTAATGTGTGGGAGTCTAAGTCTCTTTGTAGGTCACTCAGGACTTGCTTTATGAATCTGGGTGCTCCTGTATTGGGTGCATGTATATTTAGGATAGTTAGCTCTTCTTGTTGAATTAATCCCTTTACCATTATGTAATGGCCTTCTTTGTCTCTTTTGATCTTTGTTGGTTTAAAGTCTGTTTTATCAGAGACTAGGATTGCAACCCCTGCCTTTTTTTGTTTTCCATTTGCTTGGTAGATCTTCCTCCATCCTTTTATTTTGAGCCTATGTGTGTCTCTGCACGTGAGATGGGTTTCCTGAATACAGCACACTGATGGGTCTTGAGTCTTTATCCAGTTTGCCAGTCTGTGTCTTTTAATTGGAGCATTTAGTCCATTTACATTTAAAGTTAATATTGTTATGTGTGAATTTGATCCTGTCATTATGATGTTAGCTGGATATTTTGCTCGTTAGTTGATGCAGTCTCTTCCTAGTCTCGATGTTCTTTACATTTCGGTATGATTTTGCAGTGGCTGGTACCGGTTGTGCCTTTCCATGTTTAGCGCTTCCTTCAGGAGCTCTTTTAGGGCAGGCCTGGTGGTGACAAAATCTCTCAGCATTTGCTTGTCTGTAAAGTATTTTATTTCTCCTTCACTTATGAAGCTTAGTTTGGCAGGATATGAAATTCTGGGTTGAAAATTCTTTTCTTTAAGAATGTTGAATATTGGCCCCCGCTCTCTTCTGGCTTGTAGGGTTTCTGCCGAGAGATCCGCTGTTAGTCTGATGGGCTTCCCTTTGATGGTAACCCGACCTTTCTCTCTGGCTGCCCTCAAAATTTTTTCCTTCATTTCAACTTTGGTGAATCTGACAATTATGTGTCTTGGAGTTGCTCTTCTCGAGGAGTATCTTTGTGGCGTTCTCTGTATTTCCTGAATCTGAATGTTGGCCTGCCTTGCTAGATTGGGGAAGTTCTCCTGGATAATATCCTGCAGAGTGTTTTCCAACTTGTTTCCATTCTCCCCGTCACTTTCAGGTACACCAATCAGACGTAGATTTGGTCTTTTCACATAGTCCCACATTTCTTGGAGGCTTTGCTCATTTCTTTTTATTCTTTTTTCTCTAAACTTCCCTTCTCGCTTCATTTCATTCATTTCATCTTCCAGGGCTGATACCCTTTCTTCCATTTGATCGCATCAGCTCCTGAGGCTTCTGCATTCTTCACGTAGTTCTCGAGCCTTGGTTTTCAGCTCCATCAGCTCCTTTAAGCACTTCTCTGTATTGGTTATTCTAGTTATACATTCTTCTAAATTTTTTTCAAAGTTTTCAACTTCTTTGCCTTTGGTTTGAATATCCTCTGGTAGCTCGGAGTAATTTGATCGTCTGAAGCCTTCTTCTCTCAGCTCGTCAAAGTCATTCTCCGTCCAGCTTTGTTCCGTTGCTGGTGAGGAACTGCGTTCCTTTGGAGGAGGAGAGGTACTCTGGTTTTTAGAGTTTCCAGTTTTTCTGCTCTGTTTTTTCCCCATCTTTGTGGTTTTATCTACTTTTGGTCTTTGATGATGGTGATGTACAGATGGGTTTTTGGTGTGGATGTCCTTTCTGTTAGTTTTCCTTCTAACAGACAGAACCCTCAGCTGCAGGTCTGTTGGAGTACCTGGCCGGCCGTGTGAGGTGTCAGTCTGCCCCTGCTGGGGGGTGCCTCCCAGTTAGGCTGCTCGGGGGTCAGGGGTCAGGGACCCACTTGAGGAGGCAGTCAGCCCGTTCTCAGATCTCCAGCTGCGTGCTGGGAGAACCACTGCTCTCCTCACAGCTGTCAGACAGGGACATTTAAGTCTGCAGAGGTTACTGCTGTCTTTTTGTTTGTCTGTGTCCTGCCCCCAGAGGTGGAGCCTACAGAGGCAGGCAGGCTTCCTTGAGCTGTGGTGGGCTCCACCCAGTTCAAGCTTCCAGGCTGCTTTGTTTACCTAAGCGAGCCTGGGCAATGGCGGGCGCCCCTCCCCCAGCCTCGCTGCCGACTTGCTGTTTGATCTCAGACTGCTGTGCTAGCAATCGGGGAGACTCCGTGGGCGTAGGACCCTCTGAGCCAGGTGCGGGCTATACTCTCCTGGGGCACCGTTTCCTAAGCCCGTCGGAAAAGCACAGTATTCGGGTGGGAGTGGCCCGATTTTCCAGGTGCCGTCTGTCACCCCTGGAAGGGGAACTCCCTGACCCCTTGCGCTTCCCGAGTGAGGCAATGCCTCGCCCCTGCTTCGGCTGGCGCACGGTGCGCTCACCCACTGACCTGCGCCCACTGTCTGGCACTCCCTAGTGAGATGAACACGGTACCTCAGATGGAAATGCAGAAGTCACCCGTCTTCTGTGTCGCTCGCGCTGGGAGCTGTAGACCGGAGCTGTTCCTATTCGGCCATCTTGACTCCTCCCCACTTGTGGTTTTTCTGAAATTCAAGCTTAATGTGCATCCTATATTTTTATTTGCTAAATCTGAGTATTCCTCACATGCTCCCTATGACTAGCCTTGGGAAGTGTTGTTCTTTCATAGCTGCTCAGTAAATTCTTACTAACAGAAGAAAAAGAGGCTTCTATTTTAAGAAAATTATGGGCAATATTTAGTTTGCCTGTTTGTGTGTTAAATGTGGAAATGACCTGTATTTGTCTCCTATTCTGTCTCCTAATAGCTGCTACTACTGGAGAACTACACACATGAGCTCACCATCTGTCTCAACTGGGCATTGGTTAGACTGTGTCCCACTAGTCCAAAAGACAGAAATGGCACTGCCCTTAACCATTTGGACTTCATAACAGAGGAGACAATCTGCCAGGATATTTCTAACGGGACACAGTCTCTGTCCTGGAATCCCAACCCTTCCTATTTCTGTAGGTTTAAAAACAAAATTCTTAATCTCCCAACTAGAAACAGTAAAGGATTTTGTTTTCAACTTGTAATGATTTTCCTAATGCTATCATGTTATAAATTAGCAGACAGGCTCTTTGCCAAGCCACTAAAGGCCATGACAATCACTGCATACTAAAGGTCTAGTAGCAAGAGTAAGCTCACAGGATGTAGAAGGACATACAGTTTCTCCACGCATTGCGCAACTGAGGAAATTGAGGCCCAGCTCAATCACCTGATATAATTTTGAATATTTTTATTGGAAAACTATTGCCACAGTTTCTCTAAAGTAGTCAAAAAGGGAGGCTGTTAGAGTGAGCAACGAATACAACAGTGAAACATTAGCAGTGCTATTGTTGGAAAAGACAGAAAGTGAAATTTAAGAAAGGATGTGTGAATTGTGTGATATATGAGTTCTATCTCAGTAAAATTTTTACAAAAAGGAAAAAGAATGGATGTGACTAGAATTTCGAGAGAAATGGATGAAACATGAAAGATATTCCAGGAAAATGGAATAATAATAAATAGACCTCTATGACTAGAGGGGGTGACAGGTGGACTTGCAATGGTAGGTTGAGCCTAATTTTGAGTGCCCTTAAATGTCATGCTTAAATTTCGAACTTTGTGGGTAACAGGGAGCTATCAAAGGCTTTTGAGTGAAGACAGAACAATCACATCCAAGTTTTAGAAGCGTATCTTTTTATCTTCTCCAATGACACTTCTCACTTTCTCCTTTTGACTGCAGTTATCTCCTGTATCAAGCTTTTAGTTTCCTGAGTGCAAAGAACATGTTTTCTAAATATTTGTCTTTTTTTCACAGTGCCCAACACAGTGCCTTTATACACAGCAGGTGTGCATTAAAGATTGTCTAGCAAGCACACAGCAGGCCAGTACACAGCAGGAACTCAATAAATACTTGCTGAGTAAATGAATAAATTTAATCATTGCAGTGTTAGTTATAACTCTACTTTCCCTTCCTACTTTGGAAAGCATATAAGAATGCAAATGAGTAGGAGTGACTCAATTACAGAAAGAAACATGAATCCCCTCTTAATTTTCTGAAAAATTAAGGGGAAGAATTTGTATTTTAACTATTATTACTAACAATTACTTTTGACACACATCATAGCTGAATTTGTCACACAAGTGTGCCATGATGCTACTTGTAGGGTTTTCAGACAAAACAGATGACACTCAGTTAAATTTGAATTGCAGATAAATAACAAATATATCTTAAGTATAAGTATATCCTCAAATATTGCATGGAACATATACTAATTTGGGACATACTCATACTAAAAAGTTACTTGTGGTTTTTCTGAAATTCAAGCTTAATGTGTATCCTGTATTTTTATTTGCTAAATCTGAGTATTCCTCACATGCTCCCTATGACTAGCCTTGGGAAGTGTTGTTCTTTCATAGCTACTCAGTAAATTCTTACTAACAGAGGAAAAAGAGGCTTCTATTTTAAGAACATTATGGGCAACATTTAGTTTGCCTGTTTGTGTGTTAAGCATTTGCTTGTTGAATTTACTTTAAGGTCTAACTGGGTAGTACTATATCCCCTCAGGCCCTGGTTCATACTGGCTGGCTAGAGCTTTTCAAGTGAAACCTGGCATGCCTGTTCCTCTTCTACCCCTGATGCCATCAGTTGTTTTTATCTATGGTGTGAACACAGTTGAGCAGATGTTGGAGGGAAATGGCTTCCTGAAATATTCAGAAATGTCTGGTGTCAGCTTCTTCCTTAAAATAAAGTATAGGTGACAAGTCCCACATGGTAGGAAGCCAGCTCCCACAGATCACTTCCTTCTCTTCTCAGAGTCTTTCATTCATAACTCATAGGGAGCTGTTCTTAAAAGGCAAATGCACATTAAACATGGAACAGAACCCAGCTTGGTTTAATGTGTGTTTGAATGTGTGTGTGTGTGTTTGTGTGTGTGTGCTTGTGTGTGTGCGCACGTGTGTGTGTATGTTCACATTTCAATGCAAAGGTTTTAGGTGTTGTTTTAGAATTGCTCAAAGTAAAGCCAGATTCTCTGTATTATTAGCAAGAAGTTCATAAACGTAGGGTGATGTTAAAGGGGGCCTGGTTTAAGGGAAGAGCTCTAAGATTTTGAGTCAAACCTGGGTCTGAATTTATGCTGCTCCCTAGCTGACTGACCTCGGGAAGGCAAACTAACCCCTTGAAGCATCAGTTTTTTTATCTGTAAAATGATAATGGTAATAGTGCCTACCTCATAGTGGAGGTGGAACAGTTCAGTGAGATAACAAAAGTGAACTACTTAATTAGGCACATAACAGATGCTCTCGGTAGCCATTATTGTGAATGTGGCCCCAGGATAGGTCTGATCTAGCCAAAGAGGCCTCAGAATTTCTGGACCCTGAGGCCGCTGGCAGGGAATGAAGATTATATATATATACACCTCAGCATCTTGTATTATTTTTCTCTTTTAGATGTTTGGCTCTCTTCACTTCGTCACTTAACTAGCAAATGATACCAACTGTCTGAAACTCAGGATGCTTTTTTTAATCTGGAAAATGGTCATATGAAAAATAATTCGTTTCAAAAGTAGTTATAAGAATTATATATGAAGGTTATTTAGAAAATGTACACACAGTACAAATAATATTGTGAAGTAAGTAGAGTAATATTGATAAAAAGTACCCCCAAATAGGCACCTGTCAACACTCATCTTTCTTTTCCTGACTTTTTAAGTTTCAGGCCAATTCCTGGAACTAGTGGCAGCAGTTCCAATAAAAAACAACAGCAACAAAAACAAAAAACAAAATGAAACAAAACAAAAAAACAAGAGTCACACAGTTGAAGGTATCTGGTTTCTTATCCCCACTCTGATACTTAACTTTCTATGTTGAAAAAGTCACTTAACAGCTGAGTTTTCGTTTCCTCATATTTAAAATGGGAATTAGTCATTGAATGAGAACCTATTAGGCATCCACATGCACAGTACTAGACACTGTAATTGTAAATAATACCAGCTGACATAGATTGAGCATGTTCTCAATATACCAAGCACTTGACAAAGAGCATCATCTTATTTAACCTCACTAAACCATATAAAGTAAAATATCCCTATTCTATAGTTCAGGAAATTGAGGCTTAAAGGATTTCCATTGATTTGTCTTATAGTGAACCCAAGATCTTCATCTCAAAGGAACCTAATGTCTAGGAGGGTAGGTGAAGATATAAATAAATCATTGTAATGTTGCATATGTGTCTGTGTCTCTACACACACACATATATCTAAAATATTTCAGATTTGCGGTGGAAAATCAAATGAGATTTTATGTGAAAGACATTTTGAAGAAACCTGAAGTTATTAAAAGGGGACAGTTTTATTATGTTGTATGAAACCAGGAATGAGCAGCCATTTCAACAACCATTTACTGTGCTAATTCAAGATGAATTTATTATATTCCAAGGACTGTCTTGTTTTGCACTGTGCGGAGTATTAACAGAGCTAACATCTTTACAGGACCACACCTTCTTTCTTATGAGACATAGTCACAATCCTAAAACCCATATATTTCTTTAATCCCACCAGAGTCAATCATCCATTGATCCTACTACCTTTCTACTGCCCCTTGCCCACCGCCTGTGCTCAGTTCCTTCCACAGGAAACCTAGATCCTATGGTCCATAATCATAATCACTTCTTTCCATATACCCTTGACTCCCTTGCCCCTCTTTTCCTTTATCATCCTCACCTAGCAGACCCCAACCTTGATTAAATCCAACTCTTCCTCTAATCTACATATGTATCCACGTGGCTGGACAAGTCTACCGAAAACCTCACAACATCGATAACTGATGTTCGTTTAAGTCCATGACCACCAAACTCAAGTGGGCCCTTAGAGCTGCCTTGCAGTCCTGCCACATTTCCCTAGTTCATGCCTTCTCCTTGCTCTTCTAACTGATTATGTCACACCTTATCTCTCCACAAACCTCCAGTAACTCCTTCATGTTCTTATCCTAAGTTGATAACCTTGATTCTTGTTTCACTGAGAGGAAAAAATAAGTATGTTGAAGAGAATGTCTGCATGTTTCCATTATCACATCAACTACCCTACCTGCATCTGTATCTATCTATTCTGCCTTCCCACCTGTCACTGTGGATGAACTTTCAATTATCTTACCTAAGGGCATTCCATCAACTTCTGTATTAGATACCATCCTCTCTTGTACACTTAAAGTCATCCCCAACAATTTTTCCATCTCTTTCCTGTGTCAACACATATTCCCTCAAACTACTAACATATTTCAATATCTCCAATCTTAACAAAAAAATTAAACATACTTCTTACCCCATATCCCTCTCTGGCTACAGTGCTATTTCTTCCATTCCCAATACCCCTTTAGATAATTGGCTATCCTGGATTTCTCCAGTTCCTCACTTCCCACTCTCTATTGAACCCCTTGCAATCTGGCTTTTAGCCACACTAAGCCACTGAAATTTATCTGGTACAGATCACCACATTGCTAAATCCATTGGTATGTTTTCATATCTTGTCTTACTTGACCTGTCAACAATTTAAGTTTATCACTTTTTTTCCTCCTTACTTTCCAGGATCCCTCTGGATGTTGATTCTTTACTCATCTCACTGGCTACTCCCTCTCAGATTCCTTCTCAAGTACCTCCTCATGTTCTCTTAACACTGACATGCTTCAGTGCTTAATTCTAGGGTGTATTCTCTTCCCTTTATCTACCTTCACTCCCTTGCTAATCTCATCTACTTTGGAGGCTTTTTGTTTTTTTAGACAGGGTCTCACTCTGTCACTCAGGCTGAGTGCAGTGGCACGATCAGCCTCAAACTCCTGGGTTCCAGTGATCCTCCTGCCTCAGCCTCCTGAGTAGTTGAGACTACAGGCACATGCCATCATACCTGTCTAATTTTTTTGTAGAGATGGGGTATCACCATGTTGCCCAGGCTGGTCTCGAACTCCTCGGCTCAAGCGATCCCCCTGCCTTGGCTTCCCAAAGTGCTGGGATTACAAATTACAGACACAAGCCACCACACCTAACCCCTTGGCTTTATATAACAATGATAGCAGAGATGGTGATCGCCAGATAAACCATGTTCTCTCCTACTCTCCATGTTGTTAGGTTTTCCAGTATGTCTGGTTCTTTTTAAAGAGAATATGAACACAAGAGATGTATCACTTCCAGTAATGGGGAACTAAGAGCAGTTACTAGGATCTGAGATAGTGGAGTTTCTAGACAAAAGCAGCTTGGAAATCCAAGTCACCTTTGGAGAAGGCCACTAAGAGGAGCTGCTTGTGTCTTATTGGATTATGACAAAAGTGAGAAATCAAACTTTGTGTGCTAAACCATTACGATCTTAGGTTTGTTACCACAACATAGTCAAGTCTATACTGACTAAAGCATCTCCCTTGAATTCCAGACTTCCATAGCCAGCTACTCAACTCCTCCATTTGAATATCTTATACACATCTCAAAACCAGAATTCCTCATGCTTCCCAAGCAAGCTTCTCCAACAGTTTTCTCCATCTGAATAAATGGCAATTGCATCCTTCTAGTTGCCTAGTACAGAAACTTTGGAGTCATTCTTGACTTCTCCCTTTCAGTCACATCCCACATCCAATCCATCAGCAAATCCTAGCAGCTCTACCTTTAAAACATACCTAGAATCATTTTACTTCTGTCAGGCTCTATAACTGCCTCTCTGTTATAAACATCCATCATCCTGCTGAACTACCATAACAGCCTCCTAAGTGGCCTTTGTGCTTCTGTGCTTGCCCCACTACAGTTCACATGGCAGCTTGAGTAATCCCCCTTAAAAAGTAAATCAACTGGTGTCACTCATATGTTCCAAGCCCTTCAGTGGATTTCCAGGGGCAAAGCTCTTACACTGGTCTATGAATTCTTCTATGATCTGGCTCTTGCTCCAACTCTGGCTTTATCATGTATCCCATCCCCCTATTCACTGAACTCCAGGATTCTGGCCTCCTTGCTGTAGCCAAAACATCAAGCATATTCTCTCATTTACTGCCTTTGCACTTGCTGTTCCCTTTGCCTAGAATACTCTTTCCTCAGATATTCACATAACTCATTCCTTCATCTTCTATAGCAGTGTTTCTCAAACATTATGTGCATCAGAATCACCTGAAGGGCTTGTTAAAACATAGATTTCTGAGCCCAACCCTAAAGTTTATGATTCAGTGGATCGTGGAGGAGACAAGAATTTGCAACTCTAACAATTTCCCAGGACTGATGATTCTGGGCCAAGGACTGTGCTTTGAAAAACACTGTTTTCTGCTCAGAAGTCCCCTTATAAGCAAGGCCTTCTCTGACTTCCTTATATAAAATAACAACCTAACCCCAACACTTCCTACCCTCTTACCCAATTTAGTTTCCTCCATAATACAGATCAACTGACAAATATGTATGTAATATTCATTTACTGTCTGTCTTCCCTCTAAATTTCAAACACCATGAAAACAAGGACTTGGTTTCACTTATGGCTGTATGATACTGCCACTATCACCCATCTCTAACACAGTGCTTAGCACATAGTAGGCACTGAATAAATATTTGTTGAATGAATGGTGAGAATAAAATTATACACAGCCAGTCTTCTGTGACCTAAGCTTCTGGAGAAAATTGCTCACAAAGATAACTGGCCTTTGCAATCCAATCGCTTCAGCTAAGCCTCTGTTACTTCCTATCTTGCTTCCTGGGTTACCTTTTGCATCATTGTCATCCTTGCCAACCCCCATGCAAGAAAGCACTGGTGATGCCTAGAAAAGCCTATTGGTTGGTGGTAGAGGCACTGTGATGTAACTCTTTATTTCAGGAGACCCAGGAGAAAGGAAGAATCCCAAATGATGCTGATCTCTAACACTTGTAACTCAATTGTTCTGAGAGCAATTATTTCACAGCCCTTCACTGAATATCTGCTGTGACAGGGCTGCAGAGAAGCATAAGACATGGTCCTGATCCCAGTCTGATGGCAGAATCAAATTGAGTAAAATACTGCAAAACTCCATCAGCAAAGAGAACAGAGTAAGAACTGCTCCTGAAATCGCTGAGAGGGAGGCAGAATATAAGGGTGTCTTCACCAAAAAGATGGTTGCACTGGGTTTAAAAGAATGAATAGAAGTTTTGTTTGTGGCAAAGTGAGTAGGAAAACATTTTAGACATAGGAACCAGCATCAGCAAAAGGATAGATGTGTGGAGTAGAGATTATATTTAAAATATTTAGCAATATTTAGGGTTATGGTTTAGCAAACCCTAACCTTTAACCCTAATTGCTAAATATTTTTAGCATTTAAAAATAATTTTGGAGGCCAATGTGGAAGGATCACTTCAGGCCAGGAGTTCGAGACCAGCCTGGCCAACATGGCGAAACCCCGTCTCTACTAAAAATACAAAAATTAGCTGGGTGTGGTGGCAGGTGCCTGTAATCCCAGCTACTCGGGAAGCTGAGGCAGAGAATGGCTGAACCTGGGAGGCGGAGGCTGCAGTGAGCCCAGGTCGCACCACTGCACTCCAGCCTGGGTGACAGAGTGAAACTCCATCTCAAAAAAAAGTTAAGTGAGTGCAGTGATTCTCTGAAATGAGAAATAACTCATGGTGGTGATCTGGGGGAAAAAAGTACAATCTTCCCTTTATTTACTAGGCATTTTTATTCAGTAACAGTAGAACCATGAAAAATTCATTTCAATGTATAAAATGTGATTATGTTCTTGATTCAGATAATTACATATACAGACATCAACAAATCCAAATGGACATCCTGACCAAGCAAAGTGAACATCAGCTATAGACAAACTGGCATGATCATACCAGTGCACAGCACTTGATAAGGAGCTCCTGAGACAGACCAGAATGTTGCAAAAAATGCTGAGTAGTCTAGTATAGCTAATGTTAATATAATAATAACAGCTGACACTTAGTGCATACTATGAGCCAGGTACTATGTTTTGCATGCTTAATCTTATTGAGTCCTTCAATCAAACTCTATACAGTAGATACTGTTGCCATCCTCATTTTACAGATAGGAAAATTGGGTTTCAGAGAGATAAAGTCACTTGCCTAAGTTCATCCAACTCAGAAATATTAGAGCTGGGATTTAAACCTGTACAGACTGACTCCAGAACTTATATTCCTAATTAAGGGATACTGCCTCAGATATTGGCTAGAACATAGTTTTGCCCCTTAACACTGTGGTTTTATACAAAGGAGTAAAATAAATTGACTTTTCCCTTATAAACGTTATGGTCTGAATGAGGAAACAAGACTCTCATCTATGCAACCTTAGGAACATTGCAAAGACTCTCCCATAACAACATGAGACACTTACCCAGTGAATGGGACTTAGTGAGTATTGTTGTGGTTCACCGAAGCTGAAGTGGTCATGGAAAATATAGAACTTGAATTTGGCCTTGAGAGGTACGGAACAGTAGGAAGAATATTGCGTTATGTTCAGAAGTGTTAGAATCCACTTGTTAACAGTGTGACCCAAGCCAAAATAATCTTCTTCAGTGTTATCATCTGTAAAATGGGTGATTTGGATTAGACCAATACTTCTTAACAAAAGTACACCCCAGGAGGTATTTTGGAACTTGTGAGGCCATTTGTGATTGTCAAAATGATCAGGGAGTCAGGGACACTTACTAGGCGGCTGCCAGGAATGATAGGTGTTCTGAATACTATGCATCCTGAAGGATAGAGAAGACCTCTGGATATTCATGGAGATGAAAACTCTGTTTATAATTATTTAAGTCTAGAACATAACCACATTTTACATATTGAAATGAAGTTTTTCATGGTTTTCTTGTTACAAATAAAACTGCCCAGTAAATAAAGGGAAGATTGTACTTCCTGCCCCCCAGCCACGATCATCACCATGAGTTGTTTATCATTTGAGAGAATCACTGCACTTACTAATAGCAACTGCGTTCATGATACTTGAATCATCAATACTACATCCCAGTGTCATTCTGTGTCAGCAGCCTGTTACATTCATAATAATTCTCTATAGAGCTGTTGGCCTCTGACTACCACTTCATGACATCTTCTAATATAGCCATGTATGAGCTTTTATATATTGAAATACATATCTTTTTATTATAAATGACTTTTCTTTTTTTTCTTTGCAATACAGTTAGGGCATAATATGTGCTTTTAAAATTTTTGCTTAATTAGGAGATATATCTAATGCTAAATGACGAGTTAATGGGTGCAGCACACCAACATGGCACATATATACATATGTAACAAACCTGCACGTTGTGCACATGTACCCTAAAACTTAAAGTATAATAATAATAAGATTTAAAAAAAAAATTTTTGCTTACATTTTTATCGTAACTTATTCCTATGGATTTATTTTTAGGATAGCAAGGGAGAGTAATAACTGTAATAAAAATAATAAAGTACTGCTCGGATAGAGTTAAGAACCACTGTATTAGATGATCTCCCAAAGCCTTTCCAGTTTTAATTTTCTTGGGTATAAGATGGGTTTGATCTTGAGAGAAAAGGGAGAGCATTCCAAGGTGGAAATGACACCAGCCACATGGCCTGGTCAAGCAGCGGGTGGAGTGTCCTCAGACAAGCCAGGATAAGGCAGAGGCTTCTCAGGTCTAGTCTGGTCATGTTCCCTGGAAGCCTGCCTTCACTCCTCCCACCTCACTGTAATTGAAGACTCCTGGGGAAACTGCCAGGGCTGGCATTACAGGAAATTGCCTTGTGGCTAACAGGGCTTCTCTGGTTACTTTCCTCATGACAAAGGACAGTGATGATTTCCTGTCTGTTAGCTGAGTGTCTTTGCCTCCTTGTTCTGGCGAGTTCCTAAGAAACCTTAGCTTCTGATTCTTATGGTTTTGTTCAGCTCCTGCTATTGGTTTGTTTTTCCCTGTCTTATCCAGTTCCCTTGCTTCCAGCCTCTTTGCTCCATGCTTGAGGGGTCTGGAAATTTTTCATCTACTATAGACCAATTTTATGGAACACTCAAACAGACATTGTTTGGAAGTAGGCCATAGCTCCAAATAGATGCCATTTCAACTTTGGCAACCCCTGTCATGTTCTCTTCCTTGAAGGGGATGACTTTTATCACTTAATATCATGTATTATTTTGTATTCTTAATAATTATATGTGCTTGTTGAAGACTGCTTAGAAAACACAGAAATGTATGGAGAAGGAAATACAAATTATCCATAATACCAAGAAATATAGTACTCAACATTAGACAAGGGTGTCAGCATAGGTGAAGATAAAATTCAATGCCGCTCTCTCAGTTCTCTCTTGTATTCCAGCCCCTAGCTTCCTCCTGCCAGAGTACCTCTTGATCTCACCTTTATTAAAACTTGCCTGTCCTATATTCCATAAAATGGAAGGTAAACTGGAAAGTGTGCAATAACACTTACCATGTCAAGGGCTTATAAGAGAGATAAAATATAACGTATAAGGAAGCTGTTTGGAATCTAAAATAGTAGTATTTTGTCATAGCTTTGCCATCTTTACCTTATTACCAAGGTATTGTGATGATAAAGTGTTGTGGGAATGTCTAAAGAGATAAGAGACCATCTGAGAAATTCACAGTGCTCTCTAGGAATTAGGAAAAGGCACACAGTATACAGAGGCAAGAATGATTAAGCATGAGGTCAGCTCATAAATATGCCTTTCTCTTTGGAAAAAACATCCAACATTAAACAAAAAAGTTGGATGGTACTAAATCCATCCCAGAGTTAAAGTTCTTGTTACAGATAACAGTTAGAATTTATGTTTTGCTTTTTTCCCAAGGTGGATATGGTCAGAATGGCAGTTTTTCTCATTGTTGAGTCCTTGTATTGAGGTTCTGGTAGACAAAGGACTTAGAAAACACTAAAGCTTAAGGGTTAAGGTCAAGACTTTGGAGTTAGACCTGAGTTCAAATCCTAACTCCATTAATATAGTCACCAAAAATTCCTTGAGTGTCATCCATGGTTTTAGACATTGGAGATGCAGTGTTGGACAAAACAATGAAGTCCCTACTTACATGAAGCTTACATTCTAGTAAGAGTAAACAGAATGTCTAACGATGAAAAGGTAATGAAATGATGTGATTGGAAGTAACAGGAGACTCAGCAATGACCTCTCTGAGAATGGACAATTGAACTGAGACCTGAGTGATGAAAAGAGGCCAGGATTTTTAAAAAATATCTAGGAGAAGAACATTGCAGAAAAAAGTAACAGCGAGGGCAGAGGCCCTGAGGCAGGAACAGGCTTGATGTTTTTAATGAACAGAATGAACGCCCTCCTGTGTGACTGAAGCAGAATGAGCCAGAGAGAAAGGACATGAGGTTGGTGAGGATCAGCACATGTCAGGTCATGTGGGTGCCTTGCAGAAATTCAGCTAGCAATCATCACCATCAATCAGAGGAGAGGGAAAAATGAAGTTAGAGAGCTTGGGGGGTACTGTAAATTACCAACTGAGGAATTTGGATCTGACTAACTGGGCATGGGAGTGCCACTGTAAGGTGTGAATGGTGTGCTGAAATGGAGTTTGAGGAGAACAATTCTGAGAGCAGAGTACAAGGTAGCCATTTTCATTTGTCACTACATATCTAGCACTTGAATTTCACTCAAGTTATCTGCTACAGCTACTTCTTTACCAATGAGTGCAAATCCATAAGTCACTGGACACCTGTTTTCACAGGAATATGTCTGGAGTCCATTTCCAGCCCCCAGGTAAAGATATTCTGTTGTATATTGTGCCTGGAATTTCTACCAGTGAGGAGGTGTCTAAAGCAAAGTTCCCAAACCGGCTATTTATTTGATGAGGTATAGACCTGACCTAAAAGGATGCTAGCTTAAGATTAGTTTTTCTTTCATTTGACTACTGACAATACCAGATAAGATCATTAAGCTGCAATAGATTTACTTGGTAAAGAAGCTAAGAGTTAGGTTTGCTGGGACAACATTGCATCTTGGTTCACATGGTTTATTAACTTTTTCCTTTTTTTAATAGGGAGAGAAGTCTTATGGAAAGCCATGTGGGGGCCAAGACTGCAGACGGAGCTGTCAGTGTTTTCCTGAGAAAGGAGCGAGAGTAAGTTGCTTATTTCATTGTTGAAAGACAAATAGTTGCATGGGAGCTGTTACCTGTTTTCTTTAGAAATAAACTGCTTAGAATTTACTCTTATGACCTCATGGAACAAGCAAAGTGATGAGGACCAGCTGGAAGAGCTTTGCTAACTAATGATAGTCAGAGTTAGATTGGTCAAACTCTCTGAGGTACCAAGAAGAGGTTTCCTTCATTCACTTAATGCCAAGGTTTCCTCAGAGTTTCATCTGGAGTTTTTCCAAAAGCCAATTAGGTTGTAGAGAGCCAGATTGTGACAATGTTTGTAGATAAGTGTACATTTTCATAGCTCACTTGATTCTTCCCTCCCAGTCTGGGGAACAGGTGTTCCAATTGTTATCTACAGACTGTGGATGTGACTTGTCCAAAATCACCCTGCTTGTTAGTGATAGACTCAAGAGAACAGGGTAGCCATAAAGTCCAGAAATATAGGTGACGATACATAAAGAATGGTTTATAGGTATTAAATTACAACATAGGATACGTTTTAAAATGTTGTGACACAGTCCATGTATTGTCCCTCATTAGCAATGCACAGTTCAAATTGTTGTGCAAATTGCAATGAACTCAGTCATTGACACAACATTTCTATCAATCCCTGAATATGCATAGCCCCTAGATATTTGTATCTATGATTTTCACTGAAATAAATGCATTTTTATTATAACCCAGGAAAAGTGTTGAAAGGGGTTCAATCTGAAAAAAAAATTAGACACATACACAAGTTGAGCATCCCTAATTCAAAAATCTGAAATCTGAAATGTTTCAAAACCCAACATTTCCTGAGTACTGATGTGACACTCAGAGGAAATGCTCATTGGAGCATTTTGGGTCTTGGATTTTTGGACTAGGGATGCTCCATCTGTGTGTGTGTGTGTGTGTGTGTGTGTGTGTGTGTTTCCAGGATTAACGGCCATCCTACAGAGTTCAGAACTTCCCATTTCTAGCATTGTGAATACACTCTCATCACACTCAAACAAGCCTAAGGGCTTATACTGTCAAAATAAGGTAGTAGTATAAATAGGTCAACCAAACTTTCAAACCCATAGCCAAACAGGGAACACAGTGACCTTTCCACCTTCTCTTTCATTATCTTACATTTGGGGTAAAGTAAAATGTCAAACTATGCCAGAATTTGAAGGAAGAGAATAAAAATCCATCTTCTCATCAAAGGGGACTAGATGCATTCTACATTAAAAACATGGACTTAGAGAATCGTAAAATATGAGAAAGGGAAGGTATCTTAGTAAGCTTCACATCTTATTTGTTGATTGTACAGAGGAAACAGACTCAGAAGGAAAATTACTTCCTGGGATCACATAGCAAAGTGATGACAGATTCCAGGCCTTTATCTGGGTCCTTTGATTTCTCATCTATTTACGTCACCAGCTTATCTACTGCTGCCTCTCACGGAAGACATGTTCACTGTAGCCACCAAGACCCATGCCCTCACCTCTGAAACATTCTAGAAAAAAAATTTCACAATAAATATATGAACACATTCTTGAATAACATGCAAGCAGTATAGACAAAGCAAAAATCTCCCTTGATGCTATCTCAGTGCCATTATTGTCTTTCTTATCTTTTTCCATACATAATCAGAGATATGTACACCTATGTTTAAAAATAGTCTCATTATCTGATTTTCTTTTCCAAAATAGAATTCTAAGTATATATTCTGGGCCCTTTTTGTAAACTTAACGTGTCCTTAAGATCTTTTTCTCTACCCCATAGTTTAATTCAGCCACCCTTTTGACTGCTACTTAGGTTGTTTCTAAATTTTTGCTATTTGTAAAATGGCAGAGCTACAGTGAAAATCTTAGAGCAAGCCTCCTTGTGTTCAAGCATAGATACTAGCTCAAGCATAGATACATCTCTAGCATAGATACTAAGGATCATAATTACCTGGTAGAAGGGTAATAGACATTTTTAACCTTCAAAGCCACTGACAAATTAGGCTACAAAGTATTCTCCAATTTATATTCCCACCAGCATTGCACAAAAATGCCCATCTTTCTACACCCTTGCCAACACTTGATATTTTTGCTAATATAATGAGTGAAAATCATTCTAATTCCCTGAGTTTAAATGTCTTTTCACATATTACCTGGAAATTCATATGTCTTCTGTGAATTTCCTGGACATATTCTCTAGCCACTTTCCTAACTGATGATTCTTATTGACTTACTTTACCTCTGCAAAGATACAGCAAATAAAAATGACCCAAATCGATGCAAGTGAGATTTGAGGTTTGACACAAAGGGACATTTCCTGATGGATTGTGGCAGGGTGAGAAGCAGTTAGACACAACAACCAGTAAACTGAGAAGCTCTGGGCTGTTTGTTGGGTTGGGGAGCCTTTAAAAGTAGAAAATCTTATATATCTGATCTGAGGTCAGTCCTACACCAGGAAAACATGCCTACAGTGACCTCATTGTTAAACCCCTGGCTAAGATTTTGATCTCTGGAAATGGAGGGCGGTAGATTTATTTCATGAGGAGCCCTCATTTAGGTTTCAAACATCTGGAGCCTTAGTCTGGCTTCTCTTTTGAAAACATCTGAGTGGCTGAGGGGATGGGGGATGGAGGAAATTAGAATATCACTGCACAGATTTTTCCCTCAATATTTAAAAGACACAGACTCCACACTGTCAAATATGTTCCTAAAAATGTATTTGCAAAGTCTAAAGTTTCAAAGAATGTTTGTCAAAGTTACTGAACCAGACCAAGCCATATTTCATGAGTCAAGAGCAGGAATGTCCTATTTCCCAAATAGATAAGACCGATGCTCACGCAGAAAAGTGAACATGGATGCTTGAAGCACCACCAGGTCCTGTTTAGTCATCCTCCCTTTCCTCCTACCTTCCCAGGGCCAAGCAGAATTGTTTAAACTGGCCCCAGCACTATTGACCCTGCAGGACAGTCCCTCAGTACCCCTTGTGTGCAGATGTCAGAAAGATTTGGGACTGTTTTCCTTAGCTGAGCAGAGGGCCCCATTTATATTTCAAGCTGTTCCTCTTGAGCTGGGAGGGGAACGGAACATTGGGTCACCCCGAGATATGCTGCAGCCCTTGGCAGGCCTGCCCCCTGCCTTGGGGAAACATCAAGCGCATAGCTTGCTGGGCAGTGTGTACTTTTCCTTTGCCAAAGTCCTCTTGAACTGACTAGGACATTTACACAACACCTAGCACTCCTGCAAAACTGCAATCCAACCCTTTTTGGCTGAAGCTATCTCAAACCAATTTCTCAAAGGTATGCCCTGCCTGGTAAAAGTCCCTACCTAATGTTGGTGCACTGCTTTGCAGTTTCCAAAACATCTTATTTCAGGGGCTGTAATCCTGTATGTATGCAACAAATAAACTGGTAAGTAACTTGCCCAAGGTCACCAGCCTGCTAGTAGCTAAACCTTATTTAGCCAACTTTAAGAGAATGGCAATCTTTAAAAATGACCTGCCTCATAGTGTTAAATAAAGGCATTTTCCCCCAGATATTCAGATTTGAACTTAATATATGACTTTCACTTTTCTTTCTTAGGAGTTAGGTGTTATTACCTGGAAGAACTATTCTTTCGGGTTGTTCTCTTCCCTGATATTTTTTCCCCTGCCACTTGATCAAACAAAACATTTTAGGTTGACATTTCCAACACTTCTCTTTTTTTCCCTACTAGATCTGAAAGCTATCTCTGCATTATACTCCATCAGTGTGTGTTTGTCTGAAGTTGGGGTTGGGAGGAGGGAGTAGTTTGTTTTCTTCTGAGCCTAGTATTCCTTAATACTCTTTTAGAGTTTTCCCTGTTTTAACATTGTTCTGGTGTTTATCTAAAACATGGTGACCCCCTAATTATCCATGCCATCTAAAGAAGCATTATCACAGATAATCCAAAACCATGGGGAATGCTTGGATTGCCCTCTAGGTAAAGGCTGTTTGTCCCCCATTTTATGACTTGGGACTTTATGCCTAGCTTGAGAGTTTATGAAGTTAGCCTGAGTTTCATGAGAAACTGAGCCCAGGTTTCTTAATTCCTCATCTCCTGCCTGCATCCTGCTGTTCCACTGCCACAAAATGTGTTTCCCATGAATTCCAGAACCTAGATGCATTAACAATTAGCCCTTCAATTTATTCTCCTCCTGCAAACATCTGGCATTCCCTGTGTCAGCTGACTGATGCCATGGCTACCAAGAAGCCTTTCCATTTTATCCTGAATTAGGAAATTGCAATGTACATCTTTCCTCCTCTCTGTGTATCCCCTCATGCCCCTCTCCTGACTAGCCACTACTACACACACCAATGTCTTTGTCCTCTACTGCTCCAACATGAAAGCTCATATTGTATATCACCTCCTTGGGTGGCCAGGCCTTGCTCCAGCTGCCTGCACTTAAGTTTTGTGCCTTATTTCATGACAAATATTTGCCCTCTCACTCCTCAGACATCTGTGGGCTGGCCCTATTGCTGACAGTAATCATTACTAACTTACTTGTTGCCAAATCCAATGGATATTTTTCATTCCTTATCTTCCTTGATGGCCCTGCTATATAAGACACCTCCTTCTCTCCTGAAACTTTCTGCTCCCTTGAATGTTATGCTGTCCTTTCCTAGTTATTTTCCTACTGTGATTGGGATCCCCCAGCATTCTGTCCTCATCCCACTTTTCTTCTCAGTGTAGGCCTCTCCCAGGGTGGTTTTATATACTGCAGGGATTTCAGCCACCATCCATACAATGATAAATATTGAATCTCTAGCTCTAGTTCAGATCTTTCTTCTTAGTTTCATATTGGCATTGTCAATTTCTTGCTGGATATCTCTGCTTGGATTTCACTGGCACCATAAACATGTCTATACAGAACTCCATTACCAACCCCCACCAGATGTACTGCTTCCTAAATTCTATCCACATCTTCCCCATCACAACAAATGGCATCAACAAGCACTGAGCTGCTCAAGCCAGAAAACTGGGAGTCATGCTTGTCTTCTCTTTCCTTTCCCTACTACCTCCAATCCATCATTAAGTCCTGTCCATTTGTCTTCTGAAATTGAGCTCGAATACATACACTTCTCTCCGTACCCATTTCTCCAATCTAGGCTTATATAATTTCTTGCCAGAATTACCTCAATAACCTCAAGACTGATCTCTCAGCCTCTAATCTCACTCTCCCCCATCAATGTGCCACTGTCCTGCCATAATCTTTCCAAAACACAAATATGTATCATGAAACTCTTGCTTAAAGTCCTTCAATGGCTCCCCCATGGACTTCACAATAAAATCCTAACTCTAGAAAACCTATAAAGTCCTTCATTACCTGGCCCTGGACTACCTCTCCAATATTATCTCTCATTATTAGGAACCCTCCTCACTTCAGAAAACAAAACAAGACAAATATTTTCAAAAAACGTATGAGTTCACTGAACTATTTATAGTTCTCAGAGCTACTGTGTTGTTTAATGTGTTGCAGGTTTTATACTTGCCACCCCTTCTACATATACTAGTCTTCCACTAGCTCTGCCCTTTCTCTGTTGACTTGCTTCTATTTTTCCATCCTTTAAAACTGAGCACAGATTTCATCTCTTTGGGAAGATTTCCACAATCTGCCAGGCTGGGGTTATCTACTCTTACCATCATTTCTCTTCACTTGTCTGCTCTCCACTATCTTAAGAACAACTAAAGGGCAGAGACAGTGTTCTTAGACTCTGCAGAGTCCGTAGGCTCTACACACTGTCTCATGAAAGACTGACCAACTGACCAAGCAATTTTGCATAGGTGTGGTTCTAGCCCTACTCTCCACATCCAGGATTAGCTGTTAGGATTCTGTGAAGTTGATGGGAAGTCTCCTGTTGAGGGAGTAATCCCTGCTGCTGAAAGAAGGCAAAGAGCTGGGGCAGTCATTTTCACATCTTCTTTAGCTCCTGTTAGCTGCAAGGACCACACATCCCACACATTTTCTCTGGGATTCTGCTTTCCTTAACTCCTCTGAGTTTTTGACCTGGCCTCTTCTTTTGCTTGATTGCTTCTTACTCTATACCTAACAATGCAAGGTACTTGGCAAA
This sequence comes from Pongo pygmaeus, assembly GCF_028885625.2. Classification (NCBI taxonomy): domain Eukaryota; kingdom Metazoa; phylum Chordata; class Mammalia; order Primates; family Hominidae; genus Pongo; species Pongo pygmaeus. Next base: position 112,472,166 of record NC_072396.2, on the reverse strand, counting down.
ATGCTTATCTTTTACTTCCAGCAATTCATTCTTTCTCCAAGATGAGAACATTAATGAATAATTGTGAGTCAAAGGTAATCCCTAACTTTCTTTGTGACATTGTTTCCACCCTCCTCTCCACCAAACCTTTCATTAAAAACCTCTTAACCTTTTGCAAATTTGATGGTCTTGTTCCTCTTCCTTGTGGGAGGGGGGAAGTAACTTCTGAGCAGAGAAGTAGCCACTAGGTGGTAGTTAGGGAGGGGTTAGAAAATCAGAGGTCTTTGTATATTTACATATGGTTCTTTCGGTTCAGGATAATTAATGATAGTGTTAAAACGTGTGTCTCTGCACTGAATCAAGATGCAATCATAGCCCTGCAGATGTTCGTGGTTATCTTAATCATTTATTTGATTGTATTGTGACATTACAGGATTTATGGAATATATTATATGTACTAGTGAGGGAGGCTTCTGCTAGAGAAGAGCCAAGGAGCTGGAGAAGGAGATAGATAAATACACAGCTGTGGAGAGAAGAACACTGCTTTAACTATCCAGAGACCTAAGTGTCATGCGTGAGCTTTGCCAACTGGATGACTTTGGTTTGGTGCTTTCCCCTCTCAAGGTCTCAGTTTTCCCATAGGTGGGATGAGAGATTTGGGATGTGTGATCTCAAAGGACCTGCAAGCTCTGACAATCTAAGTCAGACACCACATTACTGTACCCTGATGGTTCCTTGCCCCTAGAGTGCATTATCGTGCTTTCTAGTATTGAAGTGAGATATGGAAGGTGATGTTTGACAATGTCCTATCCTCTGAATGGTGTATTGGCAGCTGCCTCAGATATAACTCATTTGCTGTGGCTTCTTTACTGCTGCTGCTTCTAGACGCTCCTGACAGCTGAAATTGTGCTTCTGCAGGAATGTGCAGGACTCCCCTTCCTTGGTCATCTAGATGGTGTGATTTGAAGAGTCACAGGAATTTCTCTTCACCAAAACCCGACAAAATCTTCCCTGCCTTGCCTGGGAGTCATTCTGCTTACCGTTCTAGCTTTAGAAACTCACTCTTTAAATGAAGCATTGCCCTGTCCTTGCATTGCTTGAATAAATTTCATGTGCCTCTCTGATGAGAGGAGCCATGCTCACTCTGCGTATCTGTGTGCACAAATCACAAATTTTGGGGGACCACTCAGTTTTCCTTTTGCTGTCCCTGCTAAGTCATATGACAGAGACATCAGATATTAAGACATGGGTGAGCATCTTGCAGGTCAACAAGCGACATATTATCTCCTCCTAGTCTACCCCCTCCTTCAGTTGCCAGATGTGTGCCCCTTTTTGCTTCTTGTTCTTCCTTTCCTCCCTAGTCTCTAACTTCCCCTTTTCGCCCTCAAGACTTCCTTCCCTCTTGCTCCATTTCTAGCTTTCCATCCCTCATTCCTGGTTTCTCCACCATGGCCTCCTCCTCACCTAGTTTCTCCCTTCTGCCTTCAGTTGCCTGGGATTGCTTCCTATGTCACTTATCTTTGACGCCAGTTTCTATTTTTTGTCATTTATCAGCACACATGAAAACTGCAGCAGCAGGATAGCAGGGAGGAGTTGCTGCAATGTACTTTATAGAGGCATCCCACTTATCCAAAGATTCTTAATCTCAGGGCCTGAATAAGTGGTCTGCAAATTGAGGGGTGGAGGGGGGAGGGCATGCAGGTCAATCTGTTGGGTATAGAAGAAAATATGAAAATTTCTGTTTACATTTAATTTGAGAGACACTAGAAAGAAATTAAGATTTAGGATTAAATAATTTATGTAAAGTGTTTAAAGCTGTGTGGTTCACTAAATGCTATGTGTTAGACTATTATTATTACTATTATATGTAACCTGTGTATTTTCACTGGCGTCCTCATCAGTTGAGTTGGCTTTCTTCGGCTTTCCTGTTGCGCATACTCTGTAAGGTATCCTGAGGGAAGAGTGGGAGCTCCACAAGATGGAGGGGTGTCCTTGGGGCCCTTACTTTTTTTCCTGAATGTACACCAGAGATATTGATGTTTCCTTGGACCTAGTTAAGTAGATTTATGGATATTATCTAACGACATTTAACCCTCACAAAATGGACAAGCAGCTTAAGATTCCTGCAAATAGACCATGTATTGGGGATAATACTAGTAATGTAAGCACATGGCAGAGCTCACACTTCTACTCCTAAAATGAGTTTTTTATCAGCCTCATTATGAGGTAAAAACCATGGTAATCTAATTACACCTGACAAGAAGTCAGCAAAAACATATTGCAAGAATAATGAAGAAGACTATATGAAATATGGATTTATATCAATTCTCAATGATGAAAGATCTTGCCCTAAGTATATATTGTGCCTTGAGGTATTAGCTAAGAATATAATAAAGCCATCACAATTAACAAGACATTTAACATGCTGTTTATTTCATCTTTGTCTCATCCTTTTACACTTTTTATTTACTGTGTGTTTCATTTTATATATATTATCATTAATACACGGGGGAGAGATTAGGACATGTGTATGATTTATATAATTGTTAATAATGTATAAATATACATGTTTTGAGGAAGCATGCTCAAAGCTTTTCTAATTGAAAGAGGGTGTGCAATCAAAAGGATTTGGAGACCACTGGCCTAAACCATACTTAAAATAGATGGGGGCCCACAAACAGAGGCAAAAGAACTCTGGATAAGAGAAAAATAACTGTCACAAAGTCTCTTGTTCTTTCCTTATAGCATAGTCATGCAACCAACTTTAGAGCTTCACCTTGACAATTTCACATAGAATAAAGCAATGGAGATCTCAGGAACTGGGAGAAGTGAAACACCAAAGGAACTTATAAAATAATACAATTGCAAGCCTGGAAGGTTGGATCCAGCCCTCAAGAGGTACATCATAGGTTACAAAAGGCTTTCCTGGCATGCCTATGAATGCTCTTTCCCTCACTTTAATTATGAATGAGCTTGGAAGAAAGTTTCAGAGAGATTAAGAGACCGTCCCAAGATCTCTTGTAAGTGACATAACTGAGATTTAAATCAAGTGTTCAATTCCCCTCCATAGTGTTCTTTCCACCATGTCAAATGGCCTCTGAAACCTTTGTGGCCATAATCAGCTGAGCTCCCTGCATTACTCATTGCAATCAGATTGTTGTGATTGGAGGAATACTTGGAGTGGAGAAAATCTGCTAGGAAGACATCCACGAGATATCAACAAATCAATTGCCCTTCGTCCTCTACCCTAGTGAGTAGTAATTCCTGACTGCGTGTATAGCATCCATTTATATCCCTGTCTGGGTTTTAAAGTGTTTTTCTAATATCCTTCTCTTTTAAAGATTTAAGAAATGAATTCCAAGCTTAAGGAAAGCCTGTTTTTCATATGTGATTACAAGTTTTGTGAGGAGTCATGTCAGTTTTCACAGCTCTAATGTGTGTCTGTCCCTTTATGTAGGCCACTGACTGTATGAAAGTTCACTGCAATGGAGTTAAAAACGTGTGGAGATGAAATTACCAAGTATATGTCAGGGAAGTAATTTGGTGTCTACTTTGAGAAGACTCGCATTAATGGAAGTCTTCCAAGAATGTTTAAGAAAATTAATTGCACAGCAACTCTCTAAGCTATAGTAGAAGTTGATGGAAAAATGTGCATTGCTTTGCAGAAATTTGCTTCACTATCATCTTTTCAAAAGAGCTTTTATTTTAACAAATGAGGCACATAGCCAATTATTTAATGACCATCTTTACTTTTAGAGATGGAAGTCCTAGACTATGTTCTGTATTTTCTTTTATCTCATTGTGTTTTGGGAGGTTCAAGCCCCCTAGAAAAACATTTAAGAAAGTACTCTGGGGGCTAAATATTGGTGCAGGCACTGTGGGGAATGCAAACATTTCATAAGTACCAGACTTCTACTTAGGGCAGCTATGCACACACACACACACACACACACACGCCAATGTTTGACTACCCATCACTGCATCTGATTAAAAGTCTAAATGGTAAATCATGAAACCTCAAATGGATAGATTGGTATGGTCTGGAGTAATTAAGCTATCTCTTTTTTAAAATATTATGACAAAAAATATTTCTTTAGAAATATTAATTTGGTGAGGGTTATCCAGGGTGGATTGGAGTAAGAGACATGATAGGCAGACACTAAGCTCCCTATTTTTAGATGTAAGTGGCATGTCCAAGACCCCCTAGCACAACAGAATGGAAACTTTGTTTTTTCTGCTGCTTATGTGCTTTCTTTCAGTGGTTTTCTCTATTCCTGAATACACACACACACACAGAGAGAGAGAGAGAGAGACCCAAACTAGTGATTTGATGATGTGACCTAGTCTTCACTTTAGATGAATGTATGACGTTTTAATTTTTAAAAAATTAGCTGGAAAATAGTTCTAGCTCCTTTCCCTCACATTTCTCTAACTCTTTGGAAACCAGTGTCCCCATTGGTTAGTCCGTACTGATTCCACTTAAGGAGAATTCATCATAAAATCAAGTGGAATTGGCATCACTGAGATGATCCTGTCTTGATTCCAGAGGTAGGACTATTAGATACTTTTCTCTCTGGGATGTTAAAAGTTCCTGTAATTACTACGATGCCCAGGGAGAAAGACCAACTCAAAGGGTCCTGAAAGAGCATCTGTTTCTTACTTGACAAATTTTATTGTGGAGGTTATAAGTATAAGGCAGAGTTTGGGGAATCATGAAAGAGGGAAGTCATTGTTTCATATAAAACAGATTTTAAAGCTTGGTCAGCAGAAAAGTCTGCAGAGTACCTTAGAATTGTGCCCTTATCCTGAATTACTGGCTGTGACCATAGCAGGCTCCTACTGTGGACTTAGCTAAGCCCTAGGCTTTGCTATGACAGCCTTTACACCTTTTATCCTCAGCCTTATAAGCTCAGTTTTACTTTTTAATTTTTGAAGACCAAAAGAAAAAATGCTCATTTCTTTGGCCCCAAGGGAGATTAATGTATATGTTTGGTTATCAAAGAAACTGTGGTCTCTGTCCTTGTACATGTCTTTGCTAGTTCAAGTAATTGTAGTGACTTTGCATTCCATTACTTCAGTTAGGTTCTCTCTCAGAGCTGACACGAGTCAGTGATTGCTGCCCCCTTCACAAGTTGCTGGGGGAATGCCAATACAGCTATGAGCAAGGGAGGGAGCTGTGGAGGAACATGCTGTGGGGCCCAGAGCGGAATAAGGGGTAACCAGGGTTCAGGAGCCAGGTTTCCCCAGAGAGAGACAAAAAGAAAGCAAACAAAAGGAAGAGACAGGTCTAAACAGGCTCCCTAGACAGGGCCCCTTTGCTTTAAGAACAGAGCCTTAAACTTCACAAAGCTCAGGGAGGAAAGGAAGCCAGGGGTTAAACATGGCCTTTGAAATTCAGTTGAAGAATTATTAACTGAAAATACACAGAGAGAAAAGCCACACATATATACAGCAACACTTGCTATTCTTAAAACCCATTCAGACACTCTATGAATTCAGAAATGTGCTTAAACCTGCATATCCACATAGATACTAATATTGACCCCTCAGGAACCACAAAGGTACCACAAAGACACAGATAACAAACATAAGAAGAGGCTCAACAGCAGGAGGACACAGAGTCACAAGATGCCTAACGTGGGTTGCTTTTGGAGGCATGTGGCAGACAGTTTAGTGATCTGATGCGATTCATTATCAGAACTGAGGTCCCATTGCTTCTGTAATTGGTACCAGAGTAAGAAATTTAAACTTCTCCCTGAATTTTACTTTTTAAATCAAGTCCAAACTGAGCCAGAGCTCTGAGAGAAGAATGGAAGTCCGTCTCTCCCTCTTCCCCCTCCTTCATAAAAGGAGCAAGGAGACTTGAAGGCTTCCAAGGTCCCTTGGAGGGACCAGAGCCTGCAATGTGGCAAGTCCGCCTGCCCCCTCCCTGCATTTACAGTCCAATGACCCAATGCCCCCAGACCCCAGACAGTTTAACCAGCCCCCGCAGGGCCTCCTTGAGAGTTTCCCAGATTCCTGAGGGGAACCTGATCCCGCCCTGGGATCAGCACGGGCTCTTCACATCATCTCCGAGAGATCCTTGCTCCTCGGGGAGCCCCGAGAACAGCACCCGTTTCCACACACAGCCATCCCTGCAGCGCCATCACCCACCCGTGGTTGGGAGGTGACCTCCCAGGGTCAGTGGCGAGGCCGCCCAGGGAGAGGGCCTGGAGGCCAGGCGGGAAACAGAGCAGAAGCGACAGAAATTCCCCCTGCCAGCCCAGGCTGTCAAGGTAGCCCTGGACACTGCCCCGTCTGACCCGCCGCCCCACCACGCCAGGCCACGGCCAGAGCCAGAGCGGCCCTCCACCCTGAGCGACAGGAGAAGGCAGTTCTGAAAAAGCAAACACGGCACAAAGACAAACGCAGCCTGGGAACTTTGCACCAGCTTCCACACTGGAAGGCCTAAAACGTCCCTTGTTCCAAACACCCCCCTCATCCCCCCCAACAAAAGTATTTACCTCATGAAAAAAGGGAGAGCGCTAGACTCACAGAACAGATGGCAGAACCAGAAGGGCGATCATCTAGTCTGACCCTTTCATCTTACATATGGGGAAACAGGCCCACAGTAAAGAATAGACTTAAACTCTGAAGAGTGTTTTTGAAAAGTCTTTCCTCGATTATGAAGGCAAGATGTGTGTGTATGTGTGTGGTGTGTACTCACACACACACGTGAGAGAGAGAAAAAGAGGTGTGGGGACGAGATGGGGTAGAAAGGAGAAGACAGGAGAGGGGAGGGAAGAGGAGAGAAGCAGAGGGGAGGGGAGGGACTGCATGCAAGCCTGAGCCAGGGAACTTGTGAGCAGGAACACTAATTGCAGTGCAAACAAAAACATCTCTTAGTCTAAGTTGCCCCTCACTCTAGAGACCAGATTTTCTTCCCACTTCCCAGGGGCCCACAGGGACCCAGAGCAGGGTAGAGAAACTTGCCATTTGGGGAGTACAAGTAAGGGCAGTGGTTGAGAGCATGGATTTTGGAGTCAGATAGCTAATCTTTTAAGCCCTGGTTCTATCATTTACTAGATGTGTAAATGATACACATTTACCCGTTGATTCTCAACCATATTGCCCCCCAGGGAACATTTGGCCATGTCTGGGAACATTTTTGATTGCCACAACTGGTGGGGTGATACTGGCATCTAGTGGGTAGAGGACAGGGATGCTACTAAACATCCTATAATGCACAGGACAGCCCCTCACAACATGGAATTATCCAGCCCAACATGTCAATAGTGCCAAGGTTAAGAAACTCTGCGTTAGGTGAATGGCTTAGCTATTTTCTGAACTTCAATTTATTTATCTGTGACTTGGGAATAATATTACCTATCTTTCAGGGTTGTTATGATAATTAAATAGGCTAATACCTATAAAGCAATTAACATAGTGCCTGGCACAAAGTAAGCACTCCATTGATTATTAGATTTGAGTATTATCAAACCCTCCCTTAACTCCACCATCTCCTATAGTTACCATCCTATTTCCCTGTTCCCCTTATAGCATAATTTCTTGAAATATTTGTTTATACTCAAAATCTCCACTTTCCCAATTCTCTCTTGAACCTATTCTAATCAGGCTTTCGTTGCTACCACTCCTTTCTTATAAAGGTCACAAGTGACAAACACATTGTTAATTACAATGGTAATCTCTCAGTCCTCGTCTTACTTGACCTACCATCAGCATTTAAAATGCCTTTTCACTCTCTCTTTTTTGAAAAACTTTCTTTGCTTGACTTCCAGGATACTATTCCTTTGATAATTTTCCTACCTTGGTGGACAAAGCTTCACATTTACTTTGTTCCAAGAGTAGAGGGCTTGGTCTGATTTGTTTTGTTGAATGAATGAACAAATAATATTTACTATGAAGATTAAAAGAGATAATTGTTTAAAGTGCTTAGCACACATTAAGTACTCAATAGTCATCACCACCATCACTACGACTGTTAGCATTGATAATAGCATTACTATTATTCTCCCCTACTGATTATGAGCCCCTTGAAAATCAGACTAATGGTACTTTGTCTTGGTTCTCCTTTGTATAGAGCTTTATTCAATAGAACAATATATAGCCAATATCCAGAAAACAGTTTCCAATGGGCAGAATTAGCTGAAGATGGTGTGAGAGGAGAAATATGTTATAAAGAGTTTTACTGGAGTTAGAGGTGAGTGGCTAGAGGCTCAGAGGAACAGGCATGCAGTAGGAGGTCATACCCTACCCATTTTCACTCTCTGATTCAAAAATGATAGGACCACAAAAGGGAAGGAGTAGCAATTCTCACCCATTAATCATCCCAATACCTCCTTGCCCAGGTATGGAGGAGAAGTGGACCTGTGGCCAAATATTGGCATGAACAGAGCTTATCTGTTGGGTTTGACAGAGCAAACAACATAAATTCACTTTTCTCACAGTACTGGATTAACTTAATTTTCAGCCATGTTGAACTTTGAGTAACTTTATACACTTTCCTGCTCCTATCACCATCTTTACAAATTTGCAAGTGGCATTTATATTACCCCGAGAATATGGTCCCTTAGGGATAGTCATTAGAAAAAGCACACAACCCAAATCTATTAGAAAACTTTTGAACACTCAAAGCATCCATTAGGTGTTGCTGATCGTTCTGATAACATAATTTGGCAGCATTTTCAGTTAAAATGAGGTAATAACCAAATAGGATCTTTGAACCAAGTTTCTTTTTTCCACTAAAAACAGAATGTCTAGTTTTTTATATAATATTCAAGCCATTAACTACCACCAACTGTGGCGTTAAATGGTGGCTAGTCTCTCCCTTCTCCACTTTACCACTCATACCAAGAAAACATCCATAATTTGGACCCTGACTTGGAAACGTTATTAAATAAAACCCATATGTTTCCAATCCCTGACCATCCAAAACCCACACTCCTACTCACTTGCATTATCGCCCATATGCAATAACCAACTTGCTTTGCAGAGGGGTCAGCCTATCTATAAATTGCCAGATAGGACCTGTCCAAGTGCAGAGAAAAAGTTTAGTCCGATTTGCATAAGCAACCAAAGAAAAATGTTTGATCCACAAAACCCAAACCATTAACCTCAAAAGGAATTATGTTGATACAACTTTATTTTCAAATCAGCATTTTTTCGCTTTTTTAAACAACAGTCTTATTTTTTAAGCCTTCCAGTAGGTGCTTAATAAATGTGCAAGTGACATAAAGGCCACCATGATTTTCCAACTGGCTTGGCTATTGGTGGCTTTGGCAGTTCTACTATTATTTGTCAAAGATCCTTCAGTATCCACCTGGGCCCACAGAAAGCCAGAGCTCCCGAAAGAAGTGTTGATAGAGCCCAAGGGGGAAGTTGCAATTCATTCTGGAAAGGTGACCTAGCTGCCAGCATCCCCTGAGCCTCCTGTAGATGCCAAATGAGCTCCTTGTCTAGTAATCCCATCTGTGATCTAAATGTATACAGAAACTGCCCGATCATCTCCTCCTCTTGACTAATGTGCACATGGAGATGTATTTGTCCTACTAAGATACAGAGATTGCTGTCAGATCTATTAAAGATAACAATTGTCATCTTTTTAATCATCATTATTGTAAAAATGATAAGGATAACACATAATAATGAGATAGGAATAGCTGTTGCTATCTGTATTTACTCTGTGTCAGGCATTGTGCTAGGTATTCTATATATGTCTCGTTTAATTTTTTAAATGAGATATAAATATCATACCATAAAGCTCACCCCTTGAATGTGTAGAATTCAGTGCTTTTTAGTATATTCAGAAGGTTCTGCAACCACCACCACTAATTCCAGAACATCTCATTACCTTGTCTCATTTAATTTTCACAGTAGCCCTGGGGAATAAATATTTATTTTAAACCCCATTTTGCAGATGAGGCAACATTTACAGAGGTTAAATGATTTGCAAAGCTCCCATAGCACGTAAGTGGTGGAGTTGAGAGTCAAAGACAGATCTCTCTGGACCCCAAACCGAGGCGTCTCTTTCTACCTCCCTGATGGTTCTTTATTTGTGCCACGGTCTATTTTCATTTTCATTCATAGGAACACCAAAGGGAACAATTGTAACCTTCTTGTTTTGCTCTTCTACTTCTTCCCCTTTTCTCCTTTGTTCCTTAGGAATTGATGGCTTTGGTGTCCCTAGCAACTGCCATCCTCCTGCCTACCTACACCACATACACACACACACACACACACAGACAAAACACAACTGCCCTAACAAAATTTATTCTCAGCTAGTGACATTAGTTTGCAAAGAAGATCTTAAACACTTATAAAACCTGAATTTGTTACACTTTGTTAGACCTACTTTTGTTTAATAGTAAGTCATTATTTAGCATAGTGATAAGAAAAGAACTTAGGCACCAAGCTTGGATTTTATGTTTGGTCTGGTTTCCCCATACTAAATGTGTTACCCTGGGCAGTTGACCCCTGTAAGCCTCAGTTTCCTCAGGTGAAAATGAAAATAGTAATCCTATGTACATCACAGGGCTGCTATGAGGGCTAAATTGAATATACATGCTAAATGTTTGATGCAATGTCTTGAAACAGAGTACATGCTCAATAAATGCTGGTAGTTATTTTAGTAGCATCAGTGGGTGGATAGAATGTGGAATTATAGAGTACTTGTCAAGTTATATGGCCTAGAATCAACCTAGGCTGCCTGCCCACAAGGCGAGTTTTGATAAAAAGCATTTATTAAGCAAGGAAATGCATGCCAGGTAGTATACTAATCAAGTTAAATAGCTCCTGCAAATTATTGCCAGTTTAATCAACTAAAAACATAAAGATAACTTTTGGCTTTAAATCTCTGACTGCTTTCTTCATGGCAGTCACAACATTTTCCTCTTTAAGAATCTACAATGATTCCCAGGTGTCATCAAAAAACAAAATATCACTTGACCTGTAGAATACCTAGTGTAACCTGGACTTGTACAGTGTCAGGTTGGGTCTCACCTGCCTGAGTAAACCAAGTAGCCTCATCAGACCTATATGGTTGGGTAGAATCCGAAGTCCCAAATGTAGTTCAGATTATAACCCATGGGCTATTTTAGAGTTAGCAGGTTGGGATGAGAATCTGGAATAGATTTGAAGCCAGGTTATCATTTAAGGATTTAAGTAGCTCCCAAAGTCCATTCTAAGCATGGGCAGGGTGGGCAGTTGGCAGAGGTCCAAATAGGCTGCCTGAACACAATGTAAGAGCAAGTACCAGAGACCCAAACTTGACTAATAATAATATTAAGTACTTATCATAGGTGAGACACTTTGCTAAGGGCTTTATTATATATTAATTATCTCTTTATTCTTACAACAATTTTGTGAGAATAAGTGGTATCATCCTCTCCATTTCAAAAATAAAGGAAATCAAAGGTCACATAACTGGAAAGTTGTGAAGCTGAGATTCAATCCCATATCTGTCTGGTTCAAATGTGCATACCCTCAACCATTATACTGGAATAATACCTCCCAAAACACTAAAGTACTGCTGGCAACCAAAGGCTTGGAGACTTGGGCACAAGGATAAAATGGTCCCAGCAATAAAGCTGGCTTACTGTTTTGCCAGACAATTATTGAAGTGGAAATCATGGCTTTTTTTTTTTTTTTTTTTGCTTTTTTCCTTCTCTTTCCTTTCTTTTCTTTCTTTTTTTTTTTTTTTTCTAAGAGACAGGATCTCACTGTGTCATCCAGGCTGGAGGGTAGTGGCATCATCATAGCTCACTGCAGCCTTGAACGCCTGGGCTCATGAGACCTTTCCACTTCTGCTTCCCTAGTAGCTGGGACCACAGTGCTTTTCCTTCTACTGTGTGGGGGCAGCAGTAAGCCAAGAGGCTGAGATGGGGGCTGAGACTTTCAGGGAGGGGCTCAGAGAAGTCCTGAATTGGATTGAAACAGATTACTGTGGTGATTTTTCAGGGTTTTATTTCTCTTGATGTTGTACACAAGTTCACTTTGTCCTATAGATATGTCCTGGGAATTTTGTCTTGATTGCTTCACATATTCTAATTTTCATTGTTCACATATAGAATAATAGCTTCTATCACTCTACCTTTAAAGTTCTTATCTCCTTCCCTTCATCTAGAAGAGAAAACGCAACAAGTGGGAGAAGATGACCCTTTCACTCTTAAAGAGCTTCATAAACTCCTAATAAAGGAAATGATAACAATCTTTCTAAGAGGTGGCCCCATTTTGCAATGATGAAGTCTAGATGCTACAGAAATAGTCCCAGCAGGAAATAGCTGAAGACAGAAGGCAGTGTTAAACAGAAAGCATGTGTTGGAAACCACCTTGGTCCCTTTGGAAGATGAAAATATGTTGTAAGCTACTGCTGAATGTTTCTCCCCTCTAGCGGTCAGTGGAAGGAGGAGACAATGGTGGTATAAGTGGTGCCTACTTTTTAACTGTAAATGCAATATTGCAAGTGATATTCGAAGAAAATTGCTTCCATAAGAACAATGCTATAAATGGAATTATGTTTCAGACCAAGGATACTGTATCAAAAAAATTAAAAATATGACCAACAATTTGTGATACTAACAAAGGTACAATTACAGTAGGAGTATAATAATTCTACATAAAAAATTAAGTTGTATGCCTTATATTGGGCATAGATATATTCTATACAATGATTAAAAAGAGGCCTCTGCTATATCATCTTTGTCATCTAAATCTAAAATGCCACCTACAATAAACAATGCAATACACGTTGACTAAGCATTTCATTAACAATTTTGTTTGCCTTCTTAGATTTTAACTTTGAAGTGCTCTCCAAGGTAATCTAAGTTCTCGCCACAGAGCCATTTATAAAAAGAAGCTCCACATTCACCCAGATATTGTTTAAAGCGTTTCCAAATGTGTCTCTAAAATTAATACTGGCAATTTCCCTTCTCAGCTAATCCTCTCTGCATTTTTGGCATTTTGTATCAATAACATTAAAAATGTTCACAGTCTTTAACCCAGGAATTCTACTCTTATGAATTTAATTGAAGGAAATACAGCAGGAAGAAAGATTTATAAGTGAAGATACTAATCAGAGCCCTATTTTTAACAGTAAAAAAAAGAAATAGAAAAAGCCTACCTCTCTTACAATAGGAGAATGGTTACATAAAGAAGTATGGTATATCCCTTACAGTGGAATATCATATGGTCACATAAAGTAATATTTCTTGGAAGAATGTTTAATACTTGTAAAAATGCTTATGGCATAATGTTAAGTGAGAATTATGGAAAACAAGTATTTATACAATATTATCACAATTTTGTAATGATAATTATTCTACACCCAATTTTTAAAAAAGTTTGAAATGACATGCAGTGAAATGTTGTCAGTGCTTATCACCAGCAGAGAGGATTATGGGGAAATTGTTGGACATGCAGAGAAAGAGAAGACCACAAAAGAGACTGAGAAAGTATCAGTAAATAAGGTCCTAATGAGAGCTGAGGAAATGAGGTGACTGGAGCTAGATAATGGAGCTGGGTAGGTCCTCTTGGACAGAAGCCTAGGTTGATTCTGCGAATGAGAGGGCAGACCCAACTAGAGTGACTAGCCACCCTGCTTTGCACAGGACTGAGGGCTTTCCCAAGACATGGGACTTAATGTGCTAACACTGGAAAATTCCTAGGCAAACTGGAATGAATTGGTCACCCCAGATTCAAGACGTATCTTATTTGGAAGGCCCTATGTGATCTCCAAATTCAACCTCTTTCTTTTTCAGATTAAAAAGCACCCTGAAACTGGGAGATGGGTAGTGTCATGACCAAAGTCACACAGGTAGCAGAGCACAGGACTGAGAGTTCAAAGGATTTACCTCTGCTCTCTGCTGTGCTGCTTATTAGCAAGACATTTAATCTGAGGTTTAGTTTAAGGACATAACACCTTGCTTGTTCACCAGGTTATGACAAAGACCAAATTTAATTATTCACAAATACAAGGAGTTACCAGTAACAATAAACAAGTATTAAGCACATACTACATTGCTTTGGGCTCAATTCTAAGATCAAGGAAGTATTAATAATTCCAAATTTATAGAATTATGGTAAAGTCTAATTGAGATTATATTTCTAAGCAAATTAGTACAATGCTTGCCTTCTACAAAGGACTCATTAAACGTTAGCTCTGATGATTATATGTCACATTTTAATACACAGATGTGGAAATCCCACACCACTTAATAGTAACTCTGTGAGACAGGTACTTTTATTTATGATCCCATTTTAGAGACAAGAAAATTGTGGCCCAGAGAGGTTATTTACCTTGCTTAATTTTATACAGCCAGCAAGTGACAAGGCCATTTGTCTCCTGGTCAAGCCCTCTTTTCTACTTCATTAAATTCCACTCAGTAGAAAGCCTTTTTGGATGAGAGCACAGTCAACATTTTTTCTTTTTACAATAAACTTCCTTCTTCCTACTTACATCTTCAGTTTAATGAAAGCTTCCTCTTGGACTAAATAGAGGCCACCAGGGAGCCTTCGATGAGATATTTTGTTAGCAATCTTCTGAGAATTTCAAGATCCTTTAGAAACATTGTAAAACAATTATAGAGTCTGAAGAATATCGCTTACAGGGTAAGGATTAAAGTTAGGGATGCTCTGGTAAATGTTTAACCACTGGCTCTGGGAGAGGGTGAGAGGGGGACACTGATTAGTAGCATTTGCAGATATCCATGGTGTAAGTATTTCCAGCATGGCTGATTTCAAACTACCGACGAGATTCGCTCCTGCAAACCAGTGCCAGCCAATGCAGGCCAGTGCAAGCCAGTTCCAGCACACCACTGGAAGCAGAATTCCATGAGGCCATTGCTATCCTGAGTTTATATAAATTCAATAAGAATTAAAGTGTGAGCGTTATTCAGGGAGCTTGGTTTTAATATATGCAAAAGGGAGAGAGAAGTGAGTGCAGACCAATGGGCTGGGATATTGCAGAGAGTAGGACAACTTAAGGGAATGCCCAGAGGAATGGAGGTTGCTGCCTGCAAGTCTATGTCTGGCCATTCTTGAAACCTTTTAGGAACACCAAAGCTTGCACCTACAATAATTAGAGAAGTTTTTAAAAAAAAAAAAAAAAAAAAAAACTTGGCACAAGCCTTTTGTTTTCCTGCCAACTTTTTAATTTGAACATTTTCAAACCTTCAGAAAAGTTGCAAGAATAGTACGAAGAACACCCATATACCTTTCGCCTAGATTCACCAGTTGTTAATATTTTTCCACACTTGCTCCATCTCTTTATTTCTACAAACTATTTGAGAGTGAGTTGCAGATATTTGAATTTTCACCCCTAAATACTTAAGCATGAATCTCCTAAGAACAAGGACACTCTGATACACACACACACACACACACACACACACACACACACACACACTATACTCATCGCTCTTGGGAAATATAACATTGATAAAATATACAGGTTTAGAGTCTGTAGTCAAACTTCCCCCGTTATCCCAATGATGTCCTTATAATTTTGTTTTTTTAATGGAGAATCCAATCAAAGATTATGCTTTGCATTTAGCTGACAGCCTCTTTGATCTCCATTAATCTAGAACAATTCCCCAGATCCCCACTTTTATTCTTTTGTCTTTTATGATGCTGACATTTTTTAAGAGTCCAGGCCAGTTGTTTTGCAGAACATCTCTCAGTTAGATCTGTCTGATTATTTCTCATGAATACATTGCAGTTAAACCTTTTAGTTTACTACCATGTTATGTCCTTCTCAGTGTCTCACATCAGGAGGAACATGATGTCATTTTTCCAATTATTGGTAATGTTAAACATAATCATTTGGTTAGGGTGGCACCCAATATATTTCTCCATTGCAATGATATCAGTAAAGCTTATCATTTGTGTGAATATTCAGTTCCAGGAGAAGCTTCTTTACACTGAAAGTATAAATTACTTGGTTCACTGCAGAACCATGGGTTGAAAAGGCATTATCCCTAATTAAATGAAAAAAAAGAGATTTATTTAAAAATAAGCTGGCACTAAGCTTCTTAGCCAAATTCATGAACTATTCACATGACAAGGGACCTTATCTAAATAAGGAGTTCCATATCTAAATTTTGAACTCCTGGTAGAGTATTATGCCCCAGTCTATACACGCCTTTATGTCTAGAACTTAGCCTAGTGCCTAGGCTATAGTATATGCTCAGAAAAAGGTTATTGAATAAATTTCTGTCCAGTTGGAATTACTGTCTCCATGAATGAGAAATTAATCATACTAAACAAAAAATATATATACTTTTTTTGTCAACTGGCACCAGCTGGAATTGATTTGGCTGCTTAAGTACTATGTTTGTCATGGGAAATGACAGAGCTTTCTGTTTTCATCCAGGTATTTGACCTTATTTAGGCACTATTCAACAATAGAGTCATTTAATTAAACAATACAGTCATTTATTTCTCTCTGATATAAAAGTTCCCACTTTTGGCCAAGATGGAGCAACAGGGGCTGGACTTACCCTCATGCCTAAAACAAGTGAAAAACCAGACAAAAGGAAAACAATGGTTTTCAGACACTGGATACCAGGCCACAAGGAACAGTGATTCCTGAGAGAGAGGAAACAAACAAGGTGAGCCCTATGATGACCCCAGCTTATTACCTGGACAGAGTTTCCAGGCAGTGGTACAAGGACAGGGAACTGAGGCAAAGCCCAGCAGATGAGGAGATGGAGCTGGGAATCCAGGGAGACCTAGACAGGTAGAATTTGCAGAACAAGTATTAGAGAAGAGAGAGCTGCATGGAAAAAGAACTCCGGAGATATTTGGAGTCCTCCTTGAATCTTCGGTTGAGCACTGAGCAACACGTGTGTAAGGAAACTAACCTAGACTGGGGAAAGAACTACCCAAAAGGAGCAGAAGGAACAATCCTCAGAGATCACATATGGCTGTAAATAGTGCCTGCCCCACCAGCCACAATAGAAAACTTTATAACTCACATAGCATCAGAGTACTAAAAGGATCATGCCTCAGTAACAGTGCCAAATTAGCCCTAAACTCAAGGCTGCTCTAGAGCTGCCAAATAAAGTTTTAAAACAAGCCTTGAAAGAATCTGTTTCCAAGTAATTTAACTGTGTCACAGAGCAAAGCCAAGGAGTATTTACAGAAATACAAAATATCCAGCACCCAACCAGATAAAATTCACATCTGACTTACAAACAAAAACTACCAGGCATGAAAAAGAGCAGGGAAATAGGACTCCTAGTGAGAAAAGTCAACCAACCAAAACTGACCCAGAAATAACACAGATGATAGGATTACAAGACAAAGATGTTTAAACAGTTATTATAACTTTTGGTGTTTTTAAGAACCTAGATGAAAAATTGAGTATATTAAGTCAAGACATGAAAGACCCGAATAGAACTTCTAGAGTTGAAAAATTCAATGTTGAGATGATGTAAGAGTCCATGTAGGTAGTTGCGGGCTTGAATGGCATCTCCATGATCATCAGGGACCCAGGCTCCTTCTATCTTCTTTCTCCACTATTCTCAACATATGATTTCCAATTTAGGGTCCAAAATGGCTGCTCTAGCTTGAGCCATCATATCTTCCTTCCAACAGCACCATGAGAGACTAGGGGAAAGGAGTATGCCCCTCCATTTAAAGATGCTTAGAAATCTCAGCCAGACATGATCGCTCACACCTTAATCCCAGCGTTTTGGGAGACCTGGATGGGAAGATCACTTGAGCCCAGGAGTTCAAGACCAGCCTGGGCAACATAGTGAGACTTTGTCTCTACAAAAATTTTAAAAATTAGCCAGGTGTGGTGATGTGCACCTGTAGTCCCAGATTCTTGGGAGGCTGAGGCAGGAGGATCACTTGAGCCCAGGAGCTCAGGGCTGCAGTGCACTATGATTGTGTCACTGCACCACAGCCTGACTGACAGACTGAGACTCTGTCTCTAAAAAAAGAAATATCTTATGACATCCCTTTTGCTTACATCCCATGGTTCAGAACTTAGTCCCAGGGTCACAGTCACCTAAAAGTGAGATCGAGAATTGTAGTCTTTATTCTGGGTGGCTATGTGCCTAGCTAAAATGTCAGAGTTATATCATTTAATGAAGAATGGGAAAACTGAAATAGGGGAACAGCTAGCCATCACATCTCAAGTTCAGAGCCTTCTCATAGTGCAGAAGAGGTCCTGATCCAGTTTGAATAGCATTATGATCCCTGGCTTAAAAATAACTTGAATGAGACTGCCCCTCGGTGTTTTTGTTACCTAGAAATTAAAAACCTGTTTGTGGTTGTTTAAATTCCAGCCCCCGTGCTTCTATATACTTTCGGGTTTATCTCAAACAAACTGCCAGAGTTGCTTCATTTTCCAAATCAGTGACACCAAGCTGGAGGTGGAGCTTAACATTTTGTTTGACTTATGCACATATTTATCATTGCCAAGAAACCGGGGCCACCCAGCCTATTTATACTCTACTCCTGAAAGAGCTCACTTTCTTTCTTTCCTAATAAAGTCACTAACACCTGCAGCTGAAACAAACATTCACAGGAGCATCCACACTGCATTCTTTAGAACACCAGAGCCTTCTTCCTGATGGAGAAAAAATTGGCTCATAATAGATACAACCCTTTTCTATGGGACCACTTCACTCCTACCCAGAATTTCTTTTGGTTAGCCACACAGCTATTCCTCAATCTTGAATCACCTGGCTGTTACAACTTATTGGTCCTTTTTAACAGCTTTTCAGTATTTCTGCGTATATTATTGCTCTCATAATGCCAAAGTGGATGCCATTCTTCTCAAGAGATGGTAGGTGGGCATACAGTTGATCTGTTTTTATCAGGCAAGACTGTATTGCTGAAAAATGGCAGTTTTTGCAAGGTGCCATACAAACCAAGTGTCATGGCTGGCTCACTGAGTGTTCCTGCAGAGCATTTTGCACTAGCTCTGTGTGCTGTCTTGAGCAACTCAGACCCAAAAAAAAATCTGCGGGAAGTCAGGCCTGGGTACTTTCCAGTTGCTAATGGCTTTGATTGCTTTAACAACCCTCTGCTCAGACATTGCCATATGACATTTCCACTTTACCCCGATAAAAGCTTTCTCATCCTGTAATCACACTGCTTCTCTATGATTAGCATCACAACTATCATTATTCTTTACACCAAGTAATGGTGAATTGTGAAGTATAACATTCACAGGGGTTTTAGTATAGCCAACTAACAATCTAGAGAAATACTTTGGTGGAAGAGATTGGGATAGAACTTCCAGTGCTGATTTGGACTGCAGATTGTGACTTCAGAGGAAGATTTTTTCCTCTTGGGCTCTCCTGCTGTGAACCTGTCCACAGAGGCATGATAGAATATGTCCAATAAACACACTCACTGACCTGCTGTGCCCTATCTGATTTGATTTCCCACTGGGCACCCAGTAGACCCAGAGTATACAGCCTGGGCCACTTGGGAAAGAACAGGTGGTTTTTGACTTGACAAAATGCTGATTGTCAGGTACAATTTCGTTTGCAGTAAGACCTTGCTGTTTGGATAAAAGGAAGGATAGGGGTAGAAAGTTGAGGTAAAGGGAAGATAACTTGTGGGACTGGCCAGGTGTTTCTATAAAGAGGAAATGGACACTAAGAGGCTAAGTTATTTTCCAGGTGAAAGTAAGAAGTAAACCTTTGTTAGACATGGAGGCACGTTTGAAGCTTGATGCTTTATGAACTCGAAAAACTAAAACTGGGTTCCATTTATTTTAAGTAATCCCTCTTTAATCATGACTATCAAAAGATTGGTGTGAAAGCTTGAACTGCCAATGACTATTAATACTGTAAATTGCAAACATTTGCTAGCTGAATGCCTGTCTTTCTGACCACTTTTTTATTGATTTGGAAAGCATAACATTCTTTAAACTGGTTTGCTACAGATCTGTATAGTGTCTGGATCCAAATAGTGATTTTCTCCAGTTGAGGCAAATCAAAGAGTTTTTTGGTGGTTTGTTTTGTTTTGTTTTATTTTGTTTCTGTATGTTGTCGCCCATATTCATGCTTTACTATATTGGATCATGTCTTTTCCTTTTTCTTTTTTATTATAATTTAAGTTCTGGAATACATGTGCAGAATGTGCAGATTTGTTACATAGGTATACATGTGCCATGGTGGTTTGCTGCACCCATCAGCACATCATCTACATTAGGTATTTCTCCTAATGCTATCCCTGCCCTAGCCCCCCATCCCCCGACAGGCCCCAGTGTGTGATGTTCCCCTCCCTTTGTCCACGGTTCTCATTGTTCAACTCCCACTTAAGAGTGAGAACATGCAGTGTCCGTTGTCTTTAAGTAAAAAACTTGAGAGTTTCACCCAATTATATAAAAAAGAATAATTCAGCTTTTTAGGTTTTGTATCTTTCTTTTCAGTGGGTTAAACCTAAAGCACAAGAGCTGTCTGTCTTCTGCCAGTCAGGCAGAACAATAGAGTAGTATTAGCAAATCAATAAATATAACACTAAACCTACTGAATGTATTACAGTTATTTCTGCCTCTGTATTTTGGGCTTCATCATCTTGCTCACATTTCTCAAGTGTGACCCTTCTTCAGATGTTGTCCTCTATCACCAGAGCATCTTTTCAAACAGCAAATTAGCATCCATCAATCTTCCTCCCCCGTAGCCCACCTTTTATTAAAGAGGCTCTACCTTCCTCCCAAGCCCTCTTTTTTTCTTGGAAGACCATGTCTAATACATTCTTGTCACTTTGTATGCCTTTGCCATGGTAGATTTTAAAGGCTTTCTTAAGTGCTCCAGCTGTAAAGCACTGTGTCCTGCTGTTCCCTGTAATCAAGGATGTCAGATCTCACATGATCAGCTTTAGGTACTGAAGAGAATAGAAAGATAGTCTTTGAGACTCATTCCACTCCCCCCAACCCCGCCGCCACCCCCCCAAAAAAAAACTTGGGGGGATCATCCTCTGGCCAAAGGAGAGTGTTAATCTTAAGGTACAGATGCCCTAAGGCAAACATTATTTGAACTGACAGGAACATAGCAAGTACTTATTGAACACTTAGAAGCGTACAGAACTGAGCTAGGTACAGGAGCGGAAATACAAGACTGGCATGGTATGGTTGTCGCCTTGAAAGATGTTCTATTTCCAGCTTAGGGAAGAGAGAAATAAACTGCAAAACTGTAAGAGCAAACTGTCCATCTTATAAACCATCAAATGCTAAAGTTGGAAAGGACCTTTAGTTATCACCTAGCCAAACTGTGTTTTCAAACTGTGGATCACCAAGCCCTAAGATTCAGCAGAGTGCCTCAAAGGCTGACTATCTGCCCTTCTTGCCTCTCTACCTTTCAACCACTGGTACTTCTTTGAAATTCTGTAAGATTTTGTTTGGACAAAGGTTCCATTGCTTTCAAAAATTTCCATGTTATTAATCTAGTCCAGCTTTCTCATGATACAGATGAAGAAACAGCTCCAGAAAGTAAGGGAATGTTTGAGGTACATAGCCAATTAAAGACTGAAATCCTCAGTATCCTGATTCTAGTGATCCACTTCCCCATGCCACCTAGCAGCCAAGCAGCAAACACCTTTAAAATGGCAGAGTGGCCTGCTGCCTTAGGAAGAGCCACCTGCCTTAGGAGCAGGAAGAAGTTGCCTTTGGTTATCCTGAGCCAGGTGCTCAGGTCTGCATTACTCTAGGAGGTCAAAAAAAGGGAGAGATCAGTAAGGGATGTAGTTTAGCCTTCCATTTTGCTGCCCTCAAATGTCCTCATCTTTCACAGGGGATAAGAGTACCTAGCTGCTAGAGTTGTTGTGAGGATTAATCTAGATCACACATGCAAAGTATCTGGGACATAGTAGGTGCTAAATAAATGGTAGAACTTAATACTATAACTATTTATTTGGAACATAAAGTGCCTATCTTCTAGCTTTATGGCTCCCGATTATTCTATAAGCAAAGAAAATGAGAATCTGTGAATCAGAATCCAGGTCCAAAGTTTACCTGGTTTACCAGCTAAATGTCAATTTCATGTCAGTTGGTGGGATCAAGGAACAGCCTTAACTTGCCAGAGAGCCTGGTATGCTTTGGCAAGGTCTGTGCCCTACTGTGCCAGAACAAAGTGCTAAAAAGAAGATGTGGTATTAGGGCTTGTTTAAGGCATAGGTCTGGAAAATACAATTCTTTGCTTTGCCTCTCATAATCTGACTGGCATAAATGAGGGAGAAAATTGTCATAAGGGATGGTTGTTTTTCTTGGATAAATTCCATTCTTGAGAAATCACGAATGAAATTTCCTCACTTGGAACTAACATTCGTATACATTGCTACAAAGAGATCTAAACAGGAGGAACCTTCTGTTTTAGAGAAATGGCCTGGAAGACATCATGGATGGCATTGCCTGCTTTCATAGTGTATGTGCTTCCTGTTTAGTGTCTGTGACTTTGGCTGGGGAATTTTCCAAGGCAAAGGTTACATTTTGGGCTTGAACTTCAAAGCTCTACTCATGTGCACCCATATGCCAATCTCAGTCCCACACGATTGATTTCCTCCTGAAGGCATATGTGCTTTCATTTGGGTTTCTGCCTTGGAGACTTAATTCCAGTGTTTGTACTCTGCTAATGCCCCCTTAGATTATAAATTGCATCCCTTCTTCTTTCAATTGCTTTATCTCCTTTGAGCAGTGATCCTGATTTATTAAAGGTTAAGCAGTTTACCCCAATTGCCCAGTTAGAATGTGGCAAGAGCCAAGAATAGAAACTAGGTAATATGACTCTAGAATTTGGGAGCTTAACCTCTATACTCTATTGCTCAGGGATTTCAAAAGCAAGAGGAAACACCTCATGGCTGGTGGAATCAAGAATGAACTCATACAGGATAGAGCAATGGGCTTTGTGGGATACATAGGATTTTAACAGAAATGAAGCAGTGGAGTAATTTGAGTGTGCCATACAGATAGGAAAACACAGGCTAAATATGGGCCAGGGTACTTGGCTTGTTTTGAATATAGGATTGCTTGAAGGAGGTATTGGTGATAATTCCTTGAATATAGTTGAAAGTATCTTATGGAGAAACTGTTTTGATAGAATGAACTATGCTTAGTTTTGGAAGCAACAGAAGGTTCTTCCTTTCTTCCTTATTTACCTTTTCTTCCCTTCCTTCATTTCTATTTTTCTTCCTTTCCTCCCAAGTAATACAAGTGCTTTATAGAATAAAAACTATATAATTTCAAAATAGAATACCACTTGAAAGCAGGGATGATTAGTGTTAACATCCTAACATCTATACCCCTAGATTTCTTTCTTATTAAAATATATTAATATAAAATAATTCTCTGCTATGGAAGACAAGATTCTAAGACTCCCACCCCCGCCTATATGCCTTGTATAATTCCCTCCTCTTGAGTGTGGGTGGGACCTGTTAATATGATGGGATATTGCTCTCCTGATTAAGTTATGTTACATGGCAAAGGTGCTAGAATAGTCTTTCCCATGATTATATTATAGAAAAATGTCCAACTGGCTTAGAAGAAAAATCTTCATGCTGTGAGAGGGCCATGTGGCTGGGACCTGAGAGTAGCTTCTAGGAACTAAGACTCACTCCCAACAGGCAGCCAACAAGAAAACAAGAACCCTGGTCCTAAAACCACATGGAACTTAATTTTTCGAACAACCAATGAGCTTGGGTCACAGTCCTGGCTGATACTATAATTTTAGTCAGTTGACTGTATTAACTATATTTTCTTATTTTCTGTATTCCTGATGCTCTGGCCTCTGGAGCTTCACTGAATGGGAAGAGATTCTCCACGGCTAGCTATATCTTAGAGACAGCAAATAACTTGCCTAAGACCATGTATTTCATATGTAAGCCAACTAATCCAGAGCCCACACTCAGAACCACCTCCTGCATCTGGTTCTTACATACCAGAATGCAATACTCTTCTGCCCTGATCATCGCAGAGCCAGTAACCAGGAAACTAGAGACCATCCTTATACCCAAGACCCACTGAAATCATTCAAGCTAGCCAATCCAAAACATGCTTATCCTGCCTTGCCTTTCCCATGGAAACCACAATAAAGGCTCTGGGCCATGCTTTCTCCTCACTTCTTCTGCCTCCTGACTGACCCTGGTGCTTCCCCACGTAGCCCCATGTAGCATGGCAAGCTCCCTCCTCTTAACTGTGAGCAACAAAACAGCTTTTCAGTGGCACTCATCTCTTGCTCTGTAGACCTCATCATACCTAATTAATAATAAAACCTACATTTCAGGACAGTGAGAGTTCCTAAGCAGAGGGCCCAGCTAAAACATGCTCACACTCCCTCATCATGGAAACTGTGACAATAAATTTGTGTTGTTTTAAGCTGCTAAGTTCATGGAAATCTGTTACGCAGCCATAGAAAACTAGTACACATGAAAAAAATTATATATAAACATACTCTATCTTTCTCTAACCTATGTGTTCCCACTTAATATTAGCATGTATATCTCCATGCCATTGAAAGATTTTGAGTAAAGGAATGGAACAATTGAAGCTGAGATTTGAAACAGGAGTAAAATGTGGGACACGTGAGAAAACATGGTGGGAGATTATAGTGATCATCTGGATCTGTGGTACTCAGCCTTGGAATCACCTAGAAACACTTTTAAAATACAGATACCAGCTTCATCCATGTCCCTACAAAGGACATGAACTCATCCTTTTTTATGGCTGCATAGTATTCCATGGTGTATATGTACCATATTTTCTTAATCCAGTCTATCATTGATGGACATTTGGGTTGGTTCCAAGTCTTTGCTATTGTGAGTAGTGCCGCAATAAACATCCGTGTGCATGTGTCTTTATAGTAGCATGATTTATAATCCTTTGGGTATATACCCAGTAATGGAGTTTCTGGGTCAAATG
This sequence comes from Pongo pygmaeus, assembly GCF_028885625.2. Classification (NCBI taxonomy): domain Eukaryota; kingdom Metazoa; phylum Chordata; class Mammalia; order Primates; family Hominidae; genus Pongo; species Pongo pygmaeus. Next base: position 112,447,316 of record NC_072396.2, on the reverse strand, counting down.
GTATTTCTAGTTCTAGATCCTTGAGGAATCTCACACTTTCTTCTACAATGGTTGAAATAGTTTACAGTCCCACCAACAGTGTAAAAGTGTTCCTGTTTCTCCACATCCTCTCCGGCACCTGTTGTTTCCTGACTTTTTAATGATCACCATTCTAACTGGTGTGAGATGGTATCTCATTGTGGTTTTGATTTGCATTTCTCTGATGGCCAGTGATGATGAGCATTTTTTCCTGTGTCTGTCGGCTGCATAAATGTCTTCTTTTGAGAAGTGTCTGTTCATATCCTTCGCCCACTTTTCAATGGGGTTGAGAACACTTGGACACAGGATGGGGAACGTCACACACCAGGACCTGTCGTGGGGTGGAGGGAGCGGGGAGGGATAGCATTAGGAGATATACCTAATGTAAATGACGAGTTAGTGGGTGCAGCACACCAACATGGCACATGTATACATATGTAACAAACCTGCAAGTTGTGCACATGTACCCTAGAACTTAAAGTATAAGAATAATAAAAATAAATAAAAAAGAAAGTAAAAATATATATATATAAAATAAAATACAGACACCTAGAACTCACTACTCGTAGATATTTTACTTTAATTAATCTGAGATACAACCTGGGAATCTGGTATTTTAAATCTCCCCAGGTGACTCTCATGCAAAGCGGAGGTTGATAACCATTGGCAGATAGAAGTAGAGAGTGCTATCTGGAATTAAAGTTGTCCTACTGAAATAAAAAATGAGAGATGGGTTAAAAAAAAAAAAAGTATTTCTGGAGAAGCCACCGATAACCAAACAGTAAGAAGACTGGGAATCCTACTGCTTATCTCGCTTTTGTTGTTGTTGTTGTTTGTTTTGTTGGTTGATTGCTTGGTTTTAACTAAATTTCCACTCATCTCATTTTTATTATGAAGAAAATTTTCATGGGGAGATAGAAATTTGAGGCTGGCTATGCATACATGGAGTGACAGGATTGTTGAGGAGGTCTCAAGGAACATTTTAGGCAAAGGAGGTGGTTTGAGTAAAGTCTCAAAAGTGAGAATCAGTGTTCTAGGTACCAGCCTGAAGTGGGTTGACACAGTGAGTGAAGTTCGAGTAATAAGGCTGCTACACAGAGGCTTTGATGCCATAGGAAACCAAGAGTCATTCATTCGTATTCCTTTAAAAGAATGAGAACTAACGGATTTTTCTAAACAGTAGCTCAGCAAGATAACCTGAGTGCAATATAAAGAAAAGTTAGAGAAAACCTAGAGGCCAGGAAGCTTATAGGCTGTTACAGTAAGCAAATCATGAGGGAACAGAGCCTAGACTAGGGCAGAGCAATGGAAACAGAGAGGGGCAGGACAAATCTGGAGATGGACCTGAAAAAAAAGCAAATGTGAAAGACCTATTGGATATGGGAGTGAAAGATGACAGGGGTTGCACTTGGGCTTGGTATAAAGGTAATAAGGAATTTGATTTTGGCATTTTGGTTAGAGGAAGGGTAAACTGGTTAATTAGCTTTCAGGTGTTATTGTGTATACCTGAAGGCAGCTGGATAACACAGGAAATACATCCACTGTAGACTCTCTCTTGCCCAGGGTAGCTGGATGAGGAATGGATTTCATAAGAGAAACATGGTGTAAATATAGTAGTTAAAAGTAGTTTGCTTCTTTCTCCCTCACTGTAAAAGAGAGAACTTCCTTTGGACTATTGCATGAAGTGAGAACAATCACAACCGCCAATAAAGAGAGTATATGATTTTTTTCCCTTTATAGACCCCCAAGGTAGAACTTTCTAGGGCCATATCTGGTTATGATTCGTATTTTTGGCTGGGGTTCAGGCCTTGGCATGTGACATGTAAGCTGGTCACTCATACCTGGAGCAGCAGATGGTTGTTCCTCCCTCCCTTTTATGGCTGAGTCTGCCCTGAATCCTTAGGACTGTAAATTATTTACTCTTCATCTGACTGAATCCATTTAATATTATTTCTTAAAATACCCCTGCCTGCACTCATATTTACTTATACTTTTCTTGCCAAGATTTTCTAAATATCCTTTCTGATATTTATTTTATCGGTGGAAATACTGGCCTGACACAAATTTTGAAGTAAATTGTGAAGCATAGGATCATCTTTAGTCAGCCCAATGGGATTTTTAAGTACCACTGTCCCTCTCCCTTGGGGGAGTCTTGTACCACAAACAATGGTGTGAGATCCTGCTTTCCATCAAGAGTTTATTGGTTAATAAGGCTTGTGGCTGGTGTGGTTTTCCTGTGTTTAGCTTTTGGAGCTCTCAGAAACAGTTGCTTGGAAGAGAGCTGACAGAATTATTGCCCAGCAAACTTGCCGGCCACAGCCCACAAGACTCCACCAACACTGACAAATTTTATGGCTGATTTAATGAATAGAACAAGTATTTGAAGAAGCAGAGTAAAGAGCTGTTGGCATCCTGCTCCATCGTCTGAAGAGGTCTGAAAGTCTTCTCATTAAACCATCCTTACTATCTCCTTTTGCTCTAAGCCGTGTTGCCTTTTCTCAAGTGCCTGAACAGGAACTCATGGGCAACCATAGCTTTGAGATGAGGTCATTGGGATGGATCCTCGGGACTTAGTGCCCCTAGTTTTCTCAAGGCAAAGGGAACTCTCAATTAAAACCTACAGGAACCAAATATGACCTAATTCTACTTTACTTTAGCATTCCAGGCCTTTAAGTTACTTACCCACTCTTAGAACAATAATTTGTACAATTTTTTGTGTAAACCTTTGAAAAAAGATTTGAAAATTTGAAGAAGGATTCATTCTTTAACACATTTAAGATTCATACCACCTCTATGAGTTAATGTATCAATTAGCTGTCACTATGTAACAACCCACTCCAAAACCCAGTGGCTTCAGACAATTACTTCTCACCAGTCTGCGGGTTTGCTGGGCATCAGTCAGTCTGGACTGGGCTCAGTCATTAGTCCAGGTTACCTGATCTAGGCTGGGAGTGGCTCTGCTGCATGTGTTCCTCCTTCTTTTCCTAGGACCAGTGGGCTAGCCTGGGCAGGTTCTTTTCATGGTTACGGCTGACATGCAAGAGCAAACAAAAACATAGAATGCCTCTTAAGGCACAGGCTTGTAACTGGCTCACTGTTTTCTTCCACATCATCCTATTTGCTAAAGCAAGTTACATGATTGAACCCAGAGTCAATGAATGGGAAATATACTCCACCTCTTTTATGGAAGGAATGAGCCAAATGACATGGATAGAGTAGGGGGCAAAGAATTGGGGCAGTAATGCAATTTGCCACACGTAGATGGGGCAGGTATGACAGTTTCCATTTTACAGATGAGAAATCTGAGACTCAGAAAGCTGAAATTATTTGTTCAAGGTAACACAGAAAATTTGGACAGTGCTGGAATGCAAACCCTACTCTGAAGATTTCTCTGCTTTTTGCCACACTGAATTCCAAGATTCCATAAGAGGCTGTATCAACTAGTTAAAGGCCCATGGCTCCAAAGGACAACTCCAAGGATGACTCCTTGTGGCCTGCTCCTTTTTTCTTTTTATCTTATGTCCCTGGGGTTTGGCCCATTTGCCTCCTTCATAGTTGTCACCTACTCTTCCATTTGGACCTGTTTGAGGTGGGGGTTGGATAAAGTTCCCCCTACTAAAACACAAATTCTTCCACCCCTGAAACAGACATACCAGTCTATTTTTAATAAAAATTGATTTTTAAAAGAAAATCCAAACATCACATGATAATTGAACCAGAATGACCTCAAACCCCAACATACTATAGTTCTTTGAAGAATGGGAGTATTGTAATCATCTGAAATGTGTCAAAATGCTTATTACTGACACTGAGCTTCACCTGAATGTTAATAGGTCTGAGCTAGTTTTCTGTTAGCCCTTCCCTGACTGCCTTTGTAGAGTTCCTTCAACGGCCCTTGAATTGTGAATCTGCCCCATCCTGCCCAGTCTGGTCTGAGTCAAATTTTAGACCGAGTTGCTCAAATCTAGCTTGAAAAGATTTGAGCTAGTATCTCTGAGATCTCAAGTCATTATCTGTGAGATTTTTTTCAGGTGTGAGTCTCCATGGCAACTCTATGCCTCTGGTTTTCAGTACATTTGCACTCTTAAATCTGGCCTCCAGCATCCTACAGGTAGAAAATATCATCGGATCTTAAATTTGCCTCTTCTAGGTTTCCAGCTGATCTGCACTGACAGTGTGCTTTGCTCTCACGAACCTTCTAGACAAATGTCCTCATGAGTGCAGGCTCCGAAAGTCCCTTCCTTTTCATTGGCACAGTTTGCTTTCCTGATCTATTATTTTTTTTTTGTCTGCAGCACAACTTGCAGCTACTGAATGATATGGCTGGCCGGCTCTACCATTTCAGTGAGGTTCTGCCTAATCTCTTTTGATTCTAAGGGGTAATGTGGCTCAGCCACAGCAAGGAGGCTGAGCTCTGATGTTCTCTTTCCCCATACTTCTATGGAAGACTGGAAGACAGATTACTTGCAGTGATTTCTGGAGGCAGAAGATAAGCAAGTGGCCTCTATGATGGTAGAACCAAGAAAGAATGATCGTTGTCCTTAAGCCTTCAGAGATGACAGCTAAATCCAGAGGGAAAATAAATAGTGATAAGATTGTAAAAAAAAAGTTGCTGCTGGAGAAAAAATAGCTGCTGCTGATAAAGAACCTCAATAAATTCAAACAATGTCTGCGTTTGGCCCTCAAATGTCATGCTGGCTCATTGCTCGGGAGAAAGAGCTGTACAACTACCATGTCAGAGGAGATGAGGAAGCAAAGAAGTCTGACTAAGGGCACTGCCATGGATATTCTTGCCCCTGCTTTGGAACAATCTATCATTGGATTGTGGAGAGGAAGCAAGGAGGCAGCTGGCAGTGTGACACCACGTGCTATGACTCATGACTTTTTTGCCTGATGGTTGGCAACATAGTATTGGCACAGTTGTGGGCTCTAGAGAACCTGGGCCTGAATCTCTATTGATATGTGCCATTTGGCAAATTTCTAAACTCTAAGTCTTAGCTGTCTCATGTACAAAATAGGCATAATACATCCTCCCTCATATGGTTGTTGTGAGGATTAATAAAACAATGTTTATAAAGTGCTTGGCACAGTGCTGAACACATAGCAGTAAATAAATATTAGTCATTATTAATATTAGCTGATGCACATTTGGGGGCACTTTCAAGAAAGAATTGATTACAATAGTAAATTGAGACTATGGCATCTATTGATTATTCCTTTTTAAATGAACTATTTTAAATACATTAAAAGCCCTCCTCACTGTCCTCTGCTTAACTTCCTTTATGGAGTAAGTCGATGTTTTTCCTTCCTATTGGAATATACACTGGCCAATGCTCAGGGCACAGTGGAAGCTCATGGGCAGGTAAGTTACTTCTGGTGAACACTTATACTTCTGCTTCCACACAACAAGTTGATCACTCACCAAAAGTTAGCTGTGTTTTTGCCAAGCCCATTTATGGCAGTTGTACTCGTTATTACAAGTAGGTAATTTCATGTAAATTTGTGAAATATGAGTATAAAAAGAAAACTATTATTTTCATGAAAACTAAGTTCAATGATTTGGAAAGACTTACTAAAGAAAAGTTGCTTTTGAAAACTGCCATATTGTTAAAAATAAAACAAAACTGAAAGTGGAAATCAAATGTGATGCATTAGGAATGTAACTTATGTGAAAAAGAGTCTGTGAAATCCCAGGGTGTGGCCTCACACTCAAAGAAAAGGCCTTGGCCTTACAACACATCACCAGAGTGGTGAATGAATGTACCTTTGTGTGTTTTAGGTTAAAATAAAATGCTTTATGTATGTATATATATGTGTGTATGTATGTACATGTGTGTATGTATTGTTTTATATGATTCCTCACTTTAACAAATTATCACTTATTCTAAGGGCTATTCAAGAAAGCTTCTACTGTATAGTCAATGTTCTATGTTAAGTACTTTACGTGCTGTGGGCTTACAAGAAGGGAGCACTGTCCAGTAGAATGCATTTACCGATTTATGGATTGGAGCTTGTGGTAGGCAGAATAATGCTTCCCCTTCCCAAAGATGTCCACATTCCTAATCCCTAGAACCTGGAGATGTATCATGTTATTGGCAGGGGGCAATTAAGGTTGCAGATGGAATTAAGGTTGCTAATCAGATAAACTTGAGTTGAGGAGATTATCCTGGATCATCTGGATGGTCCCAATGTAATCACAAGGGTGCTTATAAGTGGAGGAGGTAAGCTGAAGACAGTGTGTCAGAATGGTGTTAGGTGACAAAGACTTACCCTGATGGTGCTGGCTTTGAAAATGGAGGAAGAGGCCACATGTCAAGGAATACAGGCAGGCCCTAGAAGCTAGAAAATACAAAGGAATGGATTTCCCCCTAGGGCCTCCAAAAGGAAATGCCATTCTGCCAACAGCTTGACTTTAGCCCAGTGACATCCATTTCAGACTTGTGAACTAAAGAATAGTAAGATAATAAATAAATTTCTTTTGTCTGGTTTTAAGCCTAGGTTTGTGATAATTTGTTATAACAGCAATAGGATGCTAATACAGAGGTTGAGTCAAGTTGATGACAAAAAATCCTATCCCTAAATCCCTATTCCAACTGTACTCACAGGATATCTAGGCTCTTCATGCTTTCACATGCCCTAAACATAGGATTTACACTAATATCTGGGTCTAATCTTAGTAGCACCATATTCATTAAGTCCGTACCATTTGCCAGGCAATATGCTAAATGCCTCAGCAAATTATTGTTATATGCTGTTTATAGTAATGCTTAAATATATTCTGTTTCAGAATTCTATACTTACATATTACATGCTATTTATAGCATATAACAAATTACCACCAATGAACAAATTACCATTAGTGAACAGCATAGACATACGGCACGTATTTATTGAGCTTTCAGGCTATTTTCACTATTATCTTTCTCATTTCAAAACGTGTACTTGGGCAAGGGTTGCCTCAATATCTTTATATTTCAGGACTGAGGAACACCTACAGTGTTTGAGGGTTTTTTGATCTTTTGTAAAACAAGATTTAAGCATTACTAGCTCCATTCTTCCTTTAGTCCTTTCCCTCAGTTTGCCTGTGATTGTGACTCTGGCATCTGCTCTTTCACCTATTTCCCCATCCCACCAAGTGATTTTCTGAAATTCTGTCAGCACAGTCTTCCAACATCAAAATAGCAGCAAAACAGATATTTCCACCAAGGAAAAAGAAGAGTGGTTCCCTCATGCTCTACCTTCCCAAGGTTCATTTTAAGCCAAGTTCACTTTAAGCTTTCCACTGCACTCACATATTTTCTTCCATTCAAAATAAACCACCTCATCAAACCCAAGTCTCTCCCAATTATCAAATCCAGCTTATGTCTGCCTCCAAGGATGCCCTCCCCAGCCCTAGCTGCTCACCTTTGCCTCTATAGTACATATAGTTCTGAGTCACGCATTAATATGCCTTATTATTTACTGTGTTGTTTTGTTCTGTTTTTTTTTTTATGTATGTCATCTGCATTTTGACATTTTCCTGACCAGATATCCCTTCAGTGGTTTCCCACTTCCTTCAGGATAAAGTCCAAACTCTTCATCATAGCACTCTAGGTCTTCATGATCTGATGGCCCTGTCTTTCTCTTCCAACTTCATCTAGTGCCATTATCTCCCTCTCTATACTCAGCAGCCATTCTGACATCTTCAAACATTGCCATGTTCTCTTTACCCTCTGGACCTTGAACACACTATTTTGTCTTCCTGAAATAGTGTTTCATCAACTGTTTCTTTGTCCACTCCCATCTCTACCCTCTCCACTTGGCTTCCTCACCCAACAGTTCACAACTTAAATATGACTTGCTGTAAAAGTTACCCTTGTATTAGGCCTTCCTAGATACTAGCCTCCCTCAGACACGTAATCCCTTAGCACCATGCATTTTTGTAGCCCCAGGCATTTATTTGTAGTACTTAATAACTTGTAATTATTTAGAGTTTTTGTCTTCCTCTAGATATAAGTTCCATGTTTGTCAAAAAAGAAAAACTGAATAGGTGAATGAATCAATGAATTAATAGTCTTTTAGTCACAAGTTTTTAAACTGTTTGCTGTCGCTCTCCTCCAACTAGAATGCCTGATTTTCAAACCCAAACCCAATTATGATTCTTTAGATCCAGAATCTGCATTTCAACAAGCCCCCCCCTATATCATTCTGATGCTGAATGTCCAGGAATCATCTTTTGAAGAAGGCTGATATGGATTTTGAATGGGATGTCAAAGCAGTATAGTGACCTCTCAAATAATAATATCAACTACCACTGATTGTTACTGTTTGTTTGCCAGGTACTGATCTAAGAAGCTTTATAGAAAGATGTTACCTAATTTAATCCTTTCTTCTAGCCTATGAGGAAGGTATTATTGTAATCCCCTATTTTGTAGATAAGAAAGCTGAGGTTAAGAGAGGTTAAGTAATTTGCTCAGTGTCACACAGCTAGTAAGTGATAGAGTCATTCAACATATTCTGCCTCCAAAGCCCATGCTCTTTCCCTTAATTCTAGGCTGCTTGTTCCTCACAGAGTTTTCCTCATTTGCAGACTTCAGGATCCTTGGCATGCTTAATGTGCACTTACCTCTTCAGTCCTATTAGAATTACGATCTGTTGCCTTTAAAGATGCTTCTTTGTAGGTTACCAAGAGGCAAAAACTCTGTCTCCCTGCAGTTCTTTGTTCTGCACTTGTTGAAACAACAGGCCCCAGGGAAAGAAGCCCTTTTTTAGAAGAAAAAAACCATGTTCTTTCTTCTTTCCCCACATACCATATTAATTATCAAGTACAGAAGAAACTGCTGAAAATTCTGGCTCACTTGGCTCTTCTCCTCCAAAGCAGGAAGTAGCACAGCAAGAGACAAGTTTAATTCTGAAGCTCAAACGCTCTCCTGCATACCATGGCCTAGGAGAAAGGTTCAGTGAACTGGGTATTAGTCCTATGATAAGACAGGCTTCAATAAGGTAGAATGTTTATGAAAAGTAGATTGGGATATACAAACAAGAACACAGGGGATCCCATCAGGGATTTGAGGTAAACATTAAGTGAACTCCCTTCATGTTTGGCCTTTCCTGTACACTTGGTGTTAGGAGGTCTTACAGAGGCCCTCTGTTAACCCAATATGTATACAGTAGATAAATTACTCTGCATAAAGCTTTCTACTTTTAACAGAAGCTGAGACTGAAAGTGCTTCCCTGGGTAGTAGAGGTAGCTAGATGATGGATCTCTCTATTGCACCCACCTCCGGCTTTTACCTTCTCCTACTTCAGAACAGTGTAATCTCGACATTTAAGTACTATCCCGAGAAACAAAACCCCGGAAGGACTCTTTAGAAGTCATTAACTTTCTGCCAGACTGGATCGAAGATAAAGACAGCAAATAGTAGTTTATGCCCACTCAATGCATGGGAGTGGCTGCCTAGGACAATATAGTGAGAAGAATTATGAGGCCACATATGGGCACTATAGGGATTGATTACTGATGTCTGCCATGGACATAAAAACATGGAGGGTCAGCAAACAGGCTACCTTTTATCCATCCTTGCACCAAGCCAGTGGTTCCTAAACCTAATTGCACATAGAATTACTGAGAGCTATTTTAAAATATTGATACCTGGGATCTACCTCCAAACTAATTAAATTAAATTATCTGGAGGTGAGATTCAAGCAATCAGGCATTGGAGCAACAAAGGTTGAGAGCCACTGCTGTGCACAATTGTAGACATAGAGATGACTTAATTCAATAGTTACCAAATGCATTTCTTCCAATCAGGACCTGCCAGGATGGCTTCATAAGAATTATGTGAGGAGCTTGTAAAATTGTGGATTCCTGGGACCAACTCCTAAAAATTCTAATTTGGAAGTATGGGGGTAGAGTACAAGAATCTGTATTTTTTAAAACCACACAGGAAGATGTTGATGGGAACCACGGTCCTAAGCTATTCTCAATGCCTCAAATGAATGAAAACTTTGAGCAGAACCTTGTGCCTAGGACTAAAGTTTTCAACCCTAACTGTACATTGGTATCCCCTTAGAAAGTTTTTTAAAACACCAATGCCTAAGTTCATCAATTAAATTGGAATCTCTAGGGTGGAATCCGGAAGATTCGAATGTGTAGCTAAAACTGAGACTCACTGGTCTAAGAAGTGGAGCACAGGAATCTCATTTGGGGACCTCATCAGAAAGATTTTATTGTTCTTTTTCTATAGATTTAGTCCCTGAGTTAGTCTAGTAGTTTCAGCTTGATATTAGATGGTAGAACTGCTTCTGTTCCCTGAACCTTATTTACAACCAGAATCTGTCATTCATGATGGTTGTGGTGGTCTCATGAATTATCCTGGACTTAGTAAACATTGGCTGCAATCACTCACCCATGCTTTTAAACAAATGGTTATGGAATGTATCTTAATGTTTATGAAATGTAGATTCCAATATCTTCTACTAGTCTAAAGAAAGGTTTTTGATGAGGGTTTGTTTATTTAAAAAAAATAATCAAATGAAATGTAGGACAACTGATGGTTTAAGAGACAGAGGCTTTGCAAAGACAAAGTTGTATTTAAACTTGGAATCTTGCAAGGCCCATCAACTATGAATTAGTAGGGGCAAATAGACATCTTAACCACCAATCCGTGATTGGCCCTACTGGTCTCTTTTGAAGCAACTGGTAAAGATATAATTTCTTTCTCCTAGAAGCTTTGCCTGTATGTTTATTTGCCTCACATTAGTCGTGTAAGACAGCCAGACAACCTCAGACAGTCAGCCTTGCATGGATGGTCATGAAGTGGTGAGACTGGTAGAGTTCAGCAGGACTCTCCTTCTTCTTCAAAATGCATTTAAAAAAAATTACATCCAGTTTTTTCACTTATGCTTGAATTTCCACCATTAGTGATTAATGTATTTGGTTAAACATTCCCTCTTCAGATTATTGTTTCTAAATATAAACAGAAATAACACATTAAGTCCCTCCAATACTCTCAGGAAGGAAGAGCCATGACTGTCTTGGAGGACCTCACAAAGACAGCCTGAGGTTGAGAGGACCAACTCCTCATGTTAATGCAAGAATTCAAGGGTCAATCCTGAGGAGCAATGGGAGGACAGTGAACTAGGGCCTATTCATCTCTGTAGCCCCAGTGTCTTACATTAGCACCTGGTTCAGAGTAGTGGAAGGAATGGCAGCCAAAGAAAATATACCATCTTAGAACTGCCATGAGAAATTTTGAATCCAGCCTTGGACTCATCCAAATGAGACCCAGCAGCTGAACCTCCAGAAGACAGCCTCACCAGCCTTGTAAACAAGATCATTTCCTTTACCCCCATGGAAAACAGGACCCAACAAATCCCTTGCTGATGCAATACCACATGTTATAAGAGTAAACCATTGTGTTTTTGCCAAGAGTTGGTTATCCAGTGACTAATGTGTTCCTATACATTTACACTCACTGCAGAGTATCCTGGGACATGTTTATAGTTAAGAAAGGTTAGTATTAACATAGTATCAGAGGATTAATCCATTTTAATTGTAAATGCCAAGAACAAACCTGCTTCCTTGGAGCCCAGATGTATGACTTTGGTTAAATATTTGTAGATCAGATGGAATGTTTACTCTTAATTCTGGAGCTAGGTATTTACTTGCATAATTACATACTCCTCCCCTGCCTCCTCTTGATCCAGTGTCCTCCTGATATTTTCTCTCTGAAATACAAGTGTGTTGTGGGAGATGATGAAAACATCTGGCTAATTGTTTAGAGCTACTGATACTGGTGAGAGGTGACTATGGGATAGTAGAGTAACTAGGAAAATACTCTATGTATATAACCAGGATCATGGAATGAGCAGGGGCCACAGAAGCAGGAAAGCTGGATTCTAGTTCCAACTCTACTAGAAATTAGCTATGTGACCTTCTCTGGGCCCCATTTTCCTCATCTATAAAATGAGAGAGATGAATTCAAATTTTTAAGACTTCTTCCAGAGATGAGCCTTCATGGAAGCTTTCTCTAAACCATCTTGGAACCCCTACCCACTCCAGGTATAATACTTATGCTTTCTAGGGCAGTAACATCCAATAGAACTTTCTGCAATAAGGAAATATTCTACATTTATGGTGTGCAATACAGTAGCCTCTAGCCATATGTAGCTATTGAGCATTTAAAATGTGGCTAATTGTAGAGAAAAACCTGGGACAATTTGAGCAGCACAATAATGATAGTACTGGATTATCAGTCCTGCAATAAAATAAATATTCGTGAGTTTATACTGACATAAATAAACAAATTTTAAAGTGGAAGAGAAGGGACAGCTCTTCTTTACTGTTGAATGTTAATTAATAACTGTATAAGAAAAAAGAAAATAGAAAATCACTATGAATCAAATGCCACAGTAATAATTGTTGCAGTTAAGAATCATCAATAGATGATAAAATTGGTGGATGAAATTATGAAACCATTATGATATTTGCATAAAATTAAAGTATCCTCCCATTAAATATGTATTGATTACAAAGAAAAAAAAATGTGGCTAATGTGGCTGAGAAATTGAAATTTCATTTTGTTTTATTAATTCAAATTTAATAGCTATGCACAACTAGTGGCTACCATATAGGGTGGCACCATGCTAAATGACTAGCAATCGTGTTGGCCAGCTCCTTGAAGAAGGCCATTGTCTGTGCTAATGATGTCTTCTAATTTGGGGATGATTAAAGAGGTAGTTGAAAAATACTGCTCAGTGGGAATCCTTTTTCTCCAATGTGGAAGGTAGGATACAGTCAAATATTGTAGATGCCTTGAGGTTTTCAAAATGCACAACTCCTGAGTTTTTATTCATTCCACTAAAAAGTGGACAGGTGTGGCAAGTCATTGAACTAATTTTCCTTTTTTTCTATCTGAAAACTGTTAATATGCTTCTAGCCACATTATGTTAAATTAGGAAAACAGTATCACTGCAGGGCATTCCAAGACATACACAGCAGATTCCACAGAATCAACTTCAATCATCCCACATTAAACATTTTTCATACAAAAAAGAACTTGTTTACCGCATTAGTCCATTTTCATGCTGCTGATAAAGACTGGGCAATTTACAAAAGAAAGAGGTTTATTGGATTCACAGTTCCATGTGGCTGGGAGGCCTCACAATCATGGCGGAAGGAAAAAGGCACATCTCACATGATGGCAGACAAGAGAAAGACAAAGCTTGTGCAGGGAAACTCCTGTTTTAAAACCATCAGATCTCATGAGGCTTATTCGCTATCACAAGAACACCATGGGGAAGACCCGCCTCCATGATTCAATTATCTCCCACTGGGTCCCTCCCACAACACGAGGGAATTATTGGAGCTACAAGATGAGATTTGGGTGGGGACACAGAGCCAAACCATATCATTCACTTAATTTGCACAATGTTTCTTTTCCATTTAATAGTTTGTTGATCTATTTCCCATAGCATTGATGGTAGAGAGTTATTAAACTGTCTGACTTAAAAACAGTGACAGGTCCTTATTATGCAACTCATTGAGTTGAAAATCAGCTATGGACCAGTAGATAGATGCTGTTTCTGGACTGGACTTTTCTGCTTTCAAATTTATAATAATTGTAATAATATAGAAAATAATTAGTATTATTATTAGTTAATATTAGTATTATAGCTAAATAATTATAAGCATTTCTTATCTAGTCAAGACTGTTCTGTCATAGTTTTTAGAGAGCATATGACACTCATGATAAGTTTTAGTGCATCTGAAAAAAAAATACTAAACTTTAGCTCCATAAACTGGTTAGAATGGAGGCTTCTAATTAGTATGATTCAGTTCCCAAGTGGTAGTATCTATATCTGGAATGGTAAATCCATCGCACAAAAATTGTCATTTCTCACCTATTCATTTGTCTTTGGCATTCTTTCCTGCTGAGTTTGGACCTAGCCTCAGAATTCTTTTTTTTTATTATTATACTTTAAGTTTTAGGGTACATGTGCACAATGTGCAGGTTAGTTACATATGTATACATGTGCCACGCTGGTGTGCTGCACCCATTAACTCGTCATTTTTCTTAACACAGCATTTTAGGCAGCTAGCATCAAGCAGCTAGGGCATTTAAATTACAACATTTAAGATTAAAGTTATTTTCCCTCTAATCTTTGCAGGTGGTTGCGATCAATTTGTAAGAGATAAAAACACAATAAAATACATACAGTCCTAGAGCTGAAAGGGACCTTAGAGAGCACTCAACCTTAATCCTCTTATTTTATAGATGAGAAGAGCAAGGCTTAAAGAATAATGGGGAATTGTCCATGGTTACACAGACAGTTGGTGGCAAAAAGTGGAACTAGATTCCAGCCTCCTAACTCGGAGGGAATCACACAAGACACTGCCTTGAGCCCACCGTGTAGTACTTGTACATTAGATGTTTGGTAGATGATTATAATCACTTTTAAGTTTACTGGAAATGATGTCTGCTTGCCTGGACCATTGAGGCTAGACAGGCCTGGCTATTAAACTATGATAAACTATTTATTTGTGGGGTGGTCATATCCAAATAGATTATTTGGTGGATTTTCCCATAAGTTAGACTTACATGTTTTCCAGGCATCTGTGTCCGGTGCCACCTGATTAGAAGAAAGAAATAGCAGCCCATTAATTTAAACGATGGGATTAACTGTGGGGTCTGACGGAAAGAGGAGCTGCTTATCAGGATCTGCTGGAATGTGTAGCTCTGATTAACAAATGCAGTTTCCATTATTATAATGAGCAAATTTCTGGATGTTTGCCTCTGTTAATGTGTTGTTCTCCACCTAATAATTTGCTCCTCTTACTTACGGTCTATGCCTTCAATAGGGACTGTTCTTATTCCAAAATTGTGTTTATTAAGTGTACTAACATTGATATCACTGTCAGGCAATATCTAAGAGTTTAGTCATCCCAGTTTCAATAGAGAGGAGAGAATCCTGCTATTCCAGTCAGAGGCAACAGTGGGAACATAGAAGTCTTGGTTACCAGTTCTTTAAGTTGTTTTTTATGACCTAAATGATTCTTTAGGTTTGAAATGTTAAGTGATTTCTAAAGTGAGAAATACCATTATTATTTATTAAATACTATAATTACTACAAATGGACACTCAGGAGAGGAATATAATTGTGGTTAATGGCATTATCATTTAATTTTCAGATGCATCTGTTTCTAAACAAATATTCAGTGCCTCTGTTTAGAACACGTTTATACCCTAAGGTTTCCCCTGCTGCTGAACATTCCCACTGAGGATCAAGTTGTATTCAGGTAGTTTACCTTCCCTCCTTTTTATTTCCTTTTAACTATTTGTTGTGTCTTAAAGATTCCAATCTTGTTTTTGCAATTGGTTCCTTATAATCCTTTAAGTAAACTAAATTTCAATGTGCTTGAAGCAGCTCAGCTTTTCCAAAGTCATTAGTAAGATAGGCCTGATCCCCCAGTTTCCACTGGAAGACTCACTCTTTAGCTAAGTGACTTATACCTCTAGTTTTCATTACAAGACTGGCTTGTCTTTTGCCATATCCTGAGGTCTAGGAAGAAGTGGGTAAGACACCCAGGTTTCTTTGACAGAAAAGAGGGTGTGAGTGTCCTCTCTACCAGAGCCAAAGTGTAAAAGGTAAAGTTGTAAAAGTTTGTTTTTTTCATATCATCTCAGCTCCTCTTTTAGTCACGCCCCACAGTTCATCCTTAACAAGCTGTCTTCTGTTTTGCAGATCATCTCCTTTAAGCTATTGGCTCCTAAAATGTTATTTCTCCCAGAGGTATTTTTAGCTTGGGGGAGGTCCCTCCTGAAGAGCATTATAAGTGTACACTCATAAAAAGGAAAGTCTGAGTGCCAACATTAGCCCCTTCAACTTCTGACAAACATTCTTCTTTCTCAATCTTGCTGCCATTCCCTTCCCTGTTTTCACATGGAATCAAAAACCTTTTGACTATTCAAAACTTAAGGTATCTTATCCGTCACTTCTATCCTTCTTTACCTCATTACCCACATGTTACTCTTAACCTCAAATCGTCCAACCATGAAATATTTCCAGAGTAAACATCTTCACTCATACAGCAAAGCATGATTGGGGAAGAACCTTTTATTAGTTTGGTACCTCTGTAGAGCAGCTTCCAAGATCGTATTAAATATGCAAGAGATCTTCCGGGGGGAGGTGACTTTGAGAGAAAAAAAGGAAGGGAGCCAGAGGAGGTAGGATTTATCCGACCACAGGGCAGGTACAACCTCTGTGGAGGAGAGAAGGAAGGAAAGAAGATTGGACAAGCAGAATCTCAGATTGGAGCACAGTTCTAAGAAAGTTTCCACCAGGCCAGTAGAGTTCTCAAGCCAGAATCAGTGATCAGAGGAGTTTTCTGTCTCACAGTAATGGGTCTACCTTAGTATTCTTACCATGCACAGTAATTAGCTGAGAAATGCCCACTGGACACGTGGCCTTGACTCAAGTGCAGTGATGGACTCAAGGGGTCAACAACTAAGTGCATGGATCAAATATGCTCCCTAAAGCAGGAGATCCAAGCATGACTGCTACAAGACCCTAATAATCACTGGGCTTGGTTCACTGGAACATCATAATCTCCAGCTGCTACTCTAACTTAAGTATTACAAGTAAATATTATTTCACCCATGTCAATGTTGTGGCTCACAGCAAAGTTTGTTTGAATCAACCATCTCTTTCCTCAAAACCCGGTCAGTTCCTCTTTCCTTAAAACCTCTACCATCACTAAAAGCTATTACTTATGTTTTGTCATACGGGTAAAAAATTAAAACCCTCAACTTCTTGCCTTGATTCGTCTTTCTTTGCCTTTTCCAGTTCTTTGAGAGATAACCATCCTCATTTTCCTTTGGGACCTCCAAACTACTTTCTTCCGCTCTTCTGTTTCCATAATCTTAAACTGCCTCCCTCCTTTCTGCTATTAGATGTATCCATGCTTCTTCAATCTTGCATAAACCTTCACTCTACCTCAATTTGACATCAAATTACTTTCCTCTCATTCCACACTTGCTGCCATCGGTTCAGTATAGTGTAGTACAGTGCAGTATAGTCTAGTATACACTCAAATTTGAATAAGAAACTCAAATCTGAATCACCTGCTGGGCTTGTAAAACAAAGATTATTAGACTCCACCTCCAGAGTTTGTGATTCAGTAGGTCTCAGGGTTAGTACCTGATAATTTACATTTCTAACAAGCTCCCAAATGCTGCTGATGCTCCTGGTCCAGGATCCACACTTTGAAAAGTACTGGTATGGCTGTTAAGGAGTGTGTCTTCTAGATTTAATCAGCCCAAGTTCAAATCCTGGCTCTGACTCTTAAGGTGTGTGACCTTTGGCAAGTTCCTAGCCCCTCTATATCTCAGTTGCCTCATCTATAAAATAGAGATAACAATGATCCCTACCCCATAAGGTTGTGAAGATTGCATGATTTAATATACATGAAGTGCTTAGAACACTGGCACTTGCCTGACACATAATAAATGCTGTAAAGTGTTAGTTATTATTTCATTGACTCAGGATGCTAGAGCCAGTAAGAAACATTTAAGCCCATCATTCACCAAATCCAAGTCAAAATGTGCATAAGTCTTGCTATATGTAGTATTTATTATTTTAATAAATGCTTTTCTTTAGGTTGGTTCTCAGGTTTACCTGAATAAATTTATTTTAGAATGAAACTGGTTATGGAAAACTAGAGTTTTGCTAATGTAAAATAAAATACATGCAATACAATTAGAATACAAAAGATTTACCCGTGTGGTTTATGTATTCCTCTTTGCAAAAGCTCTGATTTCACTATATAATTCTTCTTTTTTCAAATAAGGAAACTGAGATCCAGAAAAGGGACTGCTTATGATCACAGAAAGTTGGTGGTAGAGCTGAGACTAGGTCTCCTGTCTCCCTGGCTAGTATACTTTACATACCACCTCTTGAAGAAATGCCCCACTCCTCCCTCCTCCTGCCTTATGATGACTTCATGGCAGCTGTATCTCTAATGCTGAAGATACTTAATTTTCTATGAAGCCTTGATCATTTAACTTAATTTCGTATGTTCTGTGGAGGTATATGTTGTTATAGCACAGATGTTTTGGCCATGGTTGATTATTGTCATAAGAGCTTAGAGTTGAAAGAGAGTCCAAATGTGCTGGCTGCTAGATCATTAGGTGGAAGTGTGAAAAATGAACATGGGCAAGCAAAGAGTCAGAGTTTGTTAACAGGGTGAAGTTGGCAGAACCAGTGACAAAAGAAGACTGAAAAACAGATTCAGGGTACGTACAGAACTTGGCTCTAAACAAAATTAGGGGAAAGAAAAGAGATGAATGAGGAGGAAAAATGAGCCTCTGAATGCTGTATTTTTTGTGGCAGGCCTTGGGCAGGCAAGGGAAAAGTATATTTTGCCACTGAGTCCCTTTATTGAACTATCTCTCTCTCATACACACAAGTTCATTCAGCCCCCAAGGTCATCCTGACCTTCCCTTTGAGAAATGCTGCTTTACGTTTTAAAGTTACTAAAGTGTGGAGCACTAACACAGACTCTTCTAGATAATGTAGCCTCTCTCCTTGGTCCAATTCAAACAGCAGGCTATCAGAGCAGAACTTTGGAGAAAGCTCTCTTCAGGAAGTAGCTCCTCCCTTCCATTTGAGGATGCCTTTCCTTTTTTTTTTTTTTTTTTTTTTTTTGCCGCCTGTGGGACACAGAGTGGCTTGAGCAATCAGCAAAACTAACACTGGGGGTTCTTTGTATATTTGCTCTCAAGAGGAGTAGAGCCTTCTTAAGGCTTCCAACTTTTGGAAAGCTTTCCTGGCAGATCTAGAGAAGAGTTTATACAAAACTTGGGCAGAGTTTGCTTTTTCCCTGAGGCACCATTTTCCATTGTTACTTTTTTAAGATCACTATAGTTAAGAAGTTAGGATTTGCCCAGATAAGGTTAAGTAAATAAAATGCTTTACTCCACTAGTTGTTTCTCCAAACCTAACTTCTCCTCTCCTCACCTACTCCCATACCTCCACCCCAGCCACCACAATCCTGGCATGTACTCACCTCTGACCCCTATTCCATTCCACACAATTCCCCCAAGATAAGCAAAACTAATACAAGTAGGTATATTTAGAGTGCCTACTGGTATCACCACATCTATTGATGCAAGATTTAGATAAGTGTGTGAGCCATATAAAATGGACATTCCAGCCTCAAATTAATGTGCATTTAACATGTACAATTGATTGATTTCACCTTTTCTTCCCTAGGCAGCAACTCATTATTCCCCCTTGCATTTTAGCAAATCAACCTGTCAAGTTGTTTGGGACTAGGAGTGTGTTGATTCAAAGTGAACTAAAAAAAAAACAAAATAAAAAACAAAACAAAACCAAAAACAAAGTGAACTACAAGAATTCCCTGATGTCAACTGCAACTGTCTAGAAGTGCTTTTGTTGAAACCCTGTTTCTGCCACCTTATGGAAGAAGATTGTAGAATGAAAGTAATTTCTCTTAAATTAAGTGTGCCCATAGGATTACAGGTATGCCACCGACATGCTCAGTAAAATCCTGATAGGCTAGAACCTTTGCTATCTGGAATGTTTGTGGCATTCCTCTTTTAGGAGGAATCATATACCCTAGGAAAATGATCTAAGAAAAAATCAGGGATATAAGCCAGGAAAAAAAAAAGCAGCCTCCAGGTAGTGTCCAGGGATCCTCAGTCATTTAGTCTCCCTCCTATACCTCTTATACCTACAGTCTCAGACAATGGAAAATGATGTACTGGAAAATAACTTGGAGACACAGCTAGTCCTCAAATAGCAAAGAAAGATTTTCTGTCATCTCCACTTGACTGTACCTCGTGAGGCAGGAAGGTTGCGTCTGACAGTTTAGAAAGATTTTCATCAATAAAAGTTTTCCCCTTAGGCCTCAGTGAACCAAACAATTCTGTAAACTTGCACGGTCTATTCTCCAAGAGGTCCCATTATATGAAAGATTCACTGTAATCTCTAACAAATGCCTTAATAAAATAATGGGCTGTCTTACAGATGGGGGCCATAGGAACCCACAAATCCTAGAATAAAATTCCCAAAGGCTTGTGAATCAAGACAGTGCCGTTTGCACTTAGGAAAGAACTAGGGGTTATGGATATGTTCCATCCTGTCCTGGACTCCACTGGGCTGGATGCATCCTTTATTCTTCCTTGGTTCCCGGGCTTTTACATGCAAATCACCAAGTGGTATCAGTACCTACACAGGGCTCTAGGATTCTCATTTCAACAAATATTTCTCAAATATTTCTTGAACACCTAACTGGGCTGTATGGATACAAAGATGAATAAGACATAGTCCCTGCCCTCAAGCTGCTCATTACCTGGTGATAGAAGAAGACCAGGATATTAACAATCACAATTTAGAGAGGTAAATATATAAAGGTGTAAACATAATGTAGTGTGAGCACGTTTTGTTGATTTAACAGACAGTGGGAGTATCTATAAAAATGAGTATTTCCTTTGTTGATGACCACTTTGTTATTATGGATTAAGATCAGATTTATCTGAACAATAATTTTTAAAAAGATAGATTTTTGTATCCTACAACTTTGCTTAATTCATTTATTAGTTCTGAGAGTTTCATAGTGGAGTCTCTATGGTTTTCTTTATATAAAATCATTTTATTTGCAAATAGGGATAATTTGACTGCCTCCTTTCCAATTTGGATGCTCTTTTTTCTTTTTCTTGCCTAATTGCTTTGACTAGGAGTTCCAGTACTATGTTGAAAAGAAGTGGTAATCACAAGTGGGTATCCTTGTCTTGTTCCAGATTTTTAAGGGAAAGCTTTCAACTTTTTTTCATTCAGCATTATGCTAGCTGTGGGTTTGTCATATATGGCCTTTACTGTGTTGAGGTACATTCCTTCTATACCTAATTTGTTCACGTTTATTTTTATGAATGGATGTTATCAAATGCTTTTTCTGCATCTATTGACATGATCATATGGTTTTGTCCATCATTCTATTAATGTGGTGTATCACATTGATTCATTGTATATGTTGAACCATCCTTGCATCCCTGGGAAGAATCCCACTTGATCATGGTGAATGATCTTTTTATGTGCTGTTGGATGTTGTTTGCTAGTATTTTGCTGAGGATTTTTGCATCTATGTACATCAGGAATGTTGGCCTGTAGTTTTCTTTTTTATTGTGTCATTGTCTGGTTTTAATATCAGGGTAATGCTGGCCTTGTAGGAACAGTTTGGAAGAATTCCTTCCATTAACTATTTGGAATGGTTTGAGAAGAATTGGTATTAGTTCTTTAAATGGTAGAACTCAGCAGTGACACTATCAGGTCCTGAGCTTTTCTTTGATGGAGGACTTGTTTTTCACAATCTTACTACTGGGTATATATGTAAAGGAAATGAAATCAATATGTTGAAGAGATATATCTGCACTTCCATGTTTGTTGCAGCACTATTTACAACACCCGACATATAGAATCAATCTAATTGTTCATCAAAGGTTAAATGAATTTTTAAAATGTGGTATATGTACACAACAGAATATTATTCCGCCATAAAAAAGAATGAAATTCTGTTATTTGTGACAGCATGGATGAACCTAGAGGACATTATGTTAAGTGAAATAAGCCAAGCACAGAAGGGTAAATACCACATGAACTCACTCATATATGGAATCTAAATAAGTTGATCTTGTAGAAGTAGAGGGTAAAATAGTGATTATCAGAGTCTAGGGAGAGTAGGGAGAAGGGGAGAGGGACAGCTGTTGGTCAATGGATATAAACTTAGATAGGAGGAAAAAGTTCTTGTCTTCTACTGCATAGTAGGGTGACTACGGTTAACAATAGTGTATTGTATATTTCCAAATAGCTAGAAAAAAGGATTTTGAATGCTCTCACCACAAAGAAATGACAAGTGTTGGAGGGGATGGATATGCTAAGTACCCTAATTTGATCATTAAATAATGTATACATGATTGAAACATCACACTGTACCCCATAAATATGCACAATTATTATGTGCCAATTAAAAACAAAACTTTTAAAAAAGGCAAGTAGAAAAAGAAAAAGAAACATAATTCGTTATAACCATACACTGTAGAATATATATTGACCAGCATAAAACTTGTTGAAAAATATGTTTGGCATGAAAATTTATGTTTGTGCCTTTATTTACTCTATAACATTACTTTTGTTTATTTGTCTCTCCTCCTATAATGTAAGCTACTTAAGGGTAGGGAATTTTGTCTATTTCATTCACTGTTGTATCTACAGAGGCAGTAAATGTATAATAAATATTTGTTGAACAGATGAGCAAATATGAATAATTTAAAATCATGATAAGTACTATGAAAGAAGTTAACATATACGATTAGAGATTATAACAAGGGGATCTGATGTAGATTGGGGAAACAGTTTAGGCCTCTCTGAGGAAGAGACATTTAGGCAGAGACATGAGAGAGAGAGAAGGAGTTAGCCAAGACAATCAGACAACAGACAGCTCACATCTGGCTTGCAAAGGTCTCTGGAAATCTGATGATGTTTGGTTTCAAATGACTCACATTTGCAGGCTACTTGGTTGATACATTAGGGAATCAGTTTGATTGACATATTAGGGAATCACTTTGATTGATAGCAATTTTTGTGTTTTTCCTGTTCAAAACATGTTTTCATTCTCCCATCTATATCTAAATCTTTGGGTTTAAAGCCAAGGAAACAAAGTTCAGACTCAAGTTTCCCTCCTGCTTCAGTCCCCATGTGGAATCCTGAGTTAGACTTAGCTCTGGGTATTTGGCCCCTTGAAACTCCCCTGTGACCCGTTTCTGGCTAGCACCTCAGCTCAGAAGGCTCTTATTTCTTGGTTTGCCTGGCAAGAGATGGGTTCACCATCTGGAGTCAAAAAAGCAGCCTGCCAGCCACTGAACAGTTGAGCCTAGGCCCCGGACAATGAGAATCAGGCAATAGCCAATTCCTTGTCTGCAATTTGCTGATTATCACACCCCAGGGTGTGGGATTGTACAGCCAGGACTGCTTTGCTCTGCCTCTCATCAAGGCAGAATGAACACAGATCCTGACAGGTCAAATCTTCCCCCAGACCTCAGAGGATGCTGTACAAAGGACCAGGCTTAATCTCTGGCCAAGTGTATAATTCATTTATCTGCACGGTCATGAATTCTGGGCTCTCAGAATTCTGGGCTCTCAGGGCAGGAAGCGTGGGGCATTGTGACTGGTTCTACAGGCCCAGGGAGTCACTTAAGCCCTGATTGTATTGTGGAGGGAGGGATTTTCAAGACAAAGGGCCCTGTCCTCCCAAGATTGAGCAGATTTGAAGGGGAGCCTATGCACACAAAGGAATGGTGCTTTAGGGAGAGGTTGACAGCCTTGTCATCAATGTCCATGAACTTCTCTAGATGATCTAAGTGATGACAAGGGGGTTGGAATTAATTATTTCATAGACTTTGGCCAAGAGGAATTGAGATAAATAAAGAGTTCATCTCAGGATGTTTGCCTGATGCACATCCACCACTTTGTAGTGGAGGGAAGTTTTAAACACCGAGAAACGTTTTCTCACTTGGCCCCTTCTCAGAAACTTGTTGGGGGTCTTAATCTTTGCCTCCAGCTTTCAGAGCTCCTTTACTACCACCAAAAAGACTTGAAGTAAAAGGCAGTACTCTATAGAGAACAGCTACATTAAAGTGAATTGGAAATTGTTTAGAAATTTGTGGTTTCCCAACTTGGCCAGCTGTTTTGCTTTCTCTGATCCTCCAGACTTCCTGCTGAACAGAGATGGGACTGGGATGCCATTCTGTGTTCCTGGAGTTTCGTTTGCACAGTTCCACAGCCTGAGGGGGGTTGAACCATTGCAATAAATCCAGCTTCAGATTAGTTATTTGGATTTTGAAGTATTTCAAGCTCCGTGTCCTTCATGTCACTTCACTGCAACCTACCTTGAACTTCGCAATGGAAGACATTTTAATCATGGATTATATATTATACAACTGCAGACTCCTGAAAGGGAGGAAGTGGATGTCGTGGAAGGCAGATAGCGCTGGAGAGGAATGGAGAGAACAGAGGCTCTAGTGCTTACTCTTACCTCGGACAGACATTTCACCTCTTTGTGTGGTTAAAAAAAATCCTGATGCTCCTCCATTTTTCCTTTTCTCCCTATTCATTTTTGGGGTGGATGTGAAGGACATGAGGAAACCCCAAGTGCAGACCTCCCCAGCTATTCCTGACATCATTCTTCACCCCGTGAAGATATCTGAGTGCTGTCATTATCTGAGATTGGGACACTCATTAAATACATTATCAGTCTATTAATGCTTTACCCCTCAAATACATTTAATAAATTAGTCTCAGCAAAAATTGGAACCCCTGGGGAAATGGACTAGAAGTATAAAGCTTTCTGGGATGGCTGGACAGGATTGTGTTTTCTCAGGCTTTTTACTCTTTGACACCTGGTTTCTAGATCATCAGCAATAACTAAAGATTCCCTGCTTCGTATGAGTTTCCTCATTTGCCAGTCAATAGCCTTATAATTGGTAGAAATATGAGAGGACTCTATATCCTGTTGTATCCCAAGCAGATTATTCAGGAAGTCTCTGCTAAACACTTGTTCCAGCACTGTACTAGGTCCTATAGAGCAGCAGTCTCCAACCTTTTTGGCACCAGGGACTGGTTTCATGGAAGACAATTTTACCACAGACCAGGGGTGGGGTGGTTTTGGGATGATTTGAGTGCATTACATTTATTATGTGCTTTGTTTCTATTATTATTATTACATTGTAATATATAATGAAATAATTACACAACTTACCATAATGTAGAATCAGTGAGAGTCCTGAGCTGCTTTTCCTGCAACTAGATGGTCCCATGTGGGGGTGGTAAGAGACAGTGACAGATCATCAGGCATTAGATTCTCACAAGGAGCATGCAACCTAGACCCCTTGCATGTGCAGTTCACAGTAGTGTTTGCACTCCTATGAGAATCTAATGCTGCTGCTGATCTGACAGGAGGTGGAGCTCAGGTGATAATTCCTGTGATGGGAAGCTGCTGTAAATACAGATGAAGCTTCACTTACTCACCCTCTGCTCACCTCTCACTGTGCAGCCCAGTTCCTAACAGGCCACAGACTGATATCAGTCTGTGGCCCCAGGGTTGGGAACCCCTGCTATAGAGGATATGTCTTCTTTTAATGAGCTTGCTTTCTAGTTGTGGAAGATATGTCGATAATAAAACATGCAACATATATATGTAAGAACCACCTGCTTAGCTAATACAATGAGTGTTAGAGAGTTTTGTAGTGGTGTAGCAGGTGAATCAGTCAGAACCAGCTTCTTGGTGGAGGTGAGATTTTTCCTCGAGCCTTGAAAAACAAATATCATTTTAATATGCAGAGAAGGGAGAGGGCATTCTGTGCAAAGAGAAGCACATAAACCAAAGTCCATAGATGGGAATGAGCCCATTATATATGTGGAAGTTCACATGAAAGAGTAAGGGTAGAAAAAATAGCTTCAGACCACAGAGTGAAGTGCAAAGGAATATTTATTTTATCTTTTATAGCAGTATCCTCAAAACCTTTTTGATCATACACACATATAAGAAAAATAGCACACCCTCAATATATGTATATTCATAAACTGTATACTTATACTAATATATTAGTACGTTATAAAACATACACAAAATCATACAGGATGATATAATACAATGAACAAAATAGTTCTGATAGTTTCTTCTCATACCCCAGAAAACCATCTTGTACTCCCCCTGGGTATCTGTACCCCTACTCTGGATACCACTGCTTTAGAGCATCTGTTAAACATTTTGGAAACCACAGACCTCTTTAAGAATCTGATGAAAGCTACATATCCTCTCCTCTCCTCAGAAATGTATGCACAGATGCCTAACATTTTCTTCATACAGTTAATTTCAAGGAGAGGAGTGGGCTATTGACCTCCTGAAGCCCATTCTTGTACCCCAGTTTAAGTTTCTCTGGGTGGAGAAAGGCCCAGAAGGCTTTTGAGTAGCTTAGTGGTACATACTCTTTAATCTTTTAGGAAGTTGAATCTGGTAGTGTGCAAAATGAATTGGTGGCAGTGGGGGGCAGGTGGACAAAAAGTAGAAGCAGGGAAACAAGTTAATAGGCTATTTCAAAACCTCATGCCGGAAATGCAAATGCTATGTAAATAGAAAAGAGAGGACAGATACAAATGGTGTTTCAAAGGAAGCATAGGCAGATCTCAATGATCAATAGTGGATGAAGGGAGAAGGGAGGGAAGAGAATCAATGGCAACTCTGAGGCCTCAAGTTGGGGATGGTGGGGGAAGGGTGATTATTAACTGGTTCAGATGACAGCCCAGCATCCCAGAAAACATGGTCTGAGGGCAGGGAGAAATGTGGGGATAAAGCTAGGGAGAATAATTGGATAGGAGACACAGATTGGGGTGTTGATATGGTGAGAGTAGAAAGGTTATGAGAAGAGAGAGAATAAAAATAGTAAACACTTATGCACTAGGCATTGTTCTAAGTGCTTTGTATCAATTGATGCTGTTAATCCTCATCATCATCTCTGTGAAACAAGTGCTCTTATTAACATCATTCCTTTATAAACAGGAAACAGAGATAAAGCAGCTTGCCCAAGGTCACAGGCTAGGAAGGATCAGAGTAAGGATTCAAACCTGAGCAGTCTCCAGAATCTATGCCTGTGAGCACTGTGCCATGCTGCCTCTCAATAGTGAGGGGTGAGAGGTGAGTTGTGGGAAAGTCCACAAGGGAAAGGGGAAAAGGGAGGAACAGAGGAACAGACTAGAACCTATCGAGTGTCCGCATGGATCAGGCATTGTACTAGTGCTCTAATATTAATAAGCATCATCATCGTTATCACCAAGAGTTTTCCATATGCAAGGCCCTATGTCAAGAACTTTATGAGGTTTAGTGAATATTTGTCATTTTTTAATCACTCAGCAGGAAAATGCCTTTGCTAGTTGAAAAGAATCCCTCATTGTGTGAGTCTTGATGTGAGCTGGGGCCCACCTCTCACTGCGGAAGCCAAAGGAGTTCAGATACCCCCTTCCTGTCCCTGTGTAGCTAGGAAGTGGTCATAGGTCCTAGGTTGGACTAATAGGACACTTTCTCTGTGGAGCAACTGAAGCTAAGATCACGAGCCAGAGTTCAATCACAGTAGTAGTCAGCGGCTGTGATTATGATACCCTGGCCAGATTGCTCCTGCTATGTAGCTTCAAAAGTCTCCTTCACCTTTTCATCTGTTCTGGAAGTCTCTATATCATAGATTGGCAAACCATAAATCTGACCCATCACCTCTTTTTCTAAATAAAGTTTTGTTAGAACACAGCCACATCCATTTGTTTACTTATTGCCTCTGGCTGCTTTTGTGCTACAATGATAGAGTTAAGTAGTTGTAACAGAGACAGCATTGTCCGCAAAGCCTATAATATTTACTATTGGACTCTTAGCAGATAAAGTTTGACCACTCCTGCTCTTTCCAGTAAATCCGTTTTTGGCTTAATATATTCAGAGTTGACTTCTGTTGCTTGCAGCCAAGAACTTTAACTGATATAAATGGATTATCTCATGTAATCCTTATAACAACCCTCCCAAGTAGATGCTATTTTTAATCTCATATTGAAGATAATGAAACAGACACAGACAGGTTATCTGCCCAAGATCACACAGATAGTAAGTAAAATCACTGAAATTCCAACCCAAATCTTACTCTATCATACATGAAAGAGATAAAGAAAATGGAGATGGAGCAATTAGCAGTCCCAGGCCTCTTTTGAGATACTGGAGAAAAGAATCATTTTCCCCCAGTAGTTCAGAGGAACCCAAGTAATCAGGGCCATGGAAAGTGAGAGAAAAAAGGAACAGAGATACCAGTAGCTTGGTTTTGACACATTTATCTCCCTCTTGGCCACTTCTATACAGTCTACTGAAATGTTGGTTTAAGCCTCTGTCAAAAGGGTACACTAACCTATCAATTCTCAGATCATGTGCCAGCTTTTTGCTTGCTAAGAAATTCAGAATTTATTTGAGTTGCGTCTCAGAACTATATTAGGCCGTAGAGTTTGAATTCCTTCTTCCAGGTCACTGGGACCTACACTGGATCCAGACTGACAGTAGCCAAAGTCATTGTTTCCTCTGCTAAAATATGCACCCTTTGAGGACAGGGTGTAAGGCTTGCTCACTGCTGCCACCTGCATATCGAAATATGGAGTCTGTACCCTCTTTCAAGGTGGCGCAAGTGCAGATGACCACAGAAGCTTATTTGATAGGCAATCCTCCATCGTCTCAGTGTGGCTGGGGCAGATTACCACTTTCACTCCAGGTTTAGCAATCTCGAGCTTTTGCTTTGCTAAATGCTAAGATACTTGCCAATACATCACAGCTTTGGGGGAGTACGTGGGAGGAGGTTTAAGCACATTTAGCTTTTCAGCCTTACCTACTAGACCCAGAGTTCCTTCCATGTGATTCCTGTAAATGCTGACAATAACATGGTGCTCCCTCTGCTCAGTGCACCATTTAATTGAGCTAATTAGTGACAAAAATATCTCACAGCAGTGAGCCTTCTGTTGGAAGCATCTGAAGGGAAGGAGGATCAAACTGCAGAGTGGTGAAGAAGACTTCTTCGATAAAGGCATTGGGAATGTTATCGGACTGACCTGTTTGTTTGTGTGCACACATGCACGCACCCTTCTGTTAAAATAGTCTACTTTTAAGCTAGGTGGGAAAGTTCATGAAAGAAGTTTGTCTTGTCACATGTACTGATGAAGTGTTTTCCTCTATGATTTTACCCCCAGCAAACTTCTCTCACCAGTTAAAGCAGAAAACCCTACTTCTGCCAAGTTGTTGTTTGGGAGAGAATTTGTGAAGGCCTGCCTTTTGTAGCACATGACTGGTCCCTCAGGAATATCTTTTTGGTCTCTGCTAATGTAAGGGAACATCTGAATGGTGTCTGAAAAGAGACATCTCTTTTCCTTGGGTCAAGCCTAGCCCTGTGGCCACCTGATCTGGCTCTTTTTTGGATGAGTCCCTGGGGCTAACAAGCGAAAGAGTGAACCTTAGGAAATTGTTAGATATTTTCATGATCATTTCTTGATTATCTGCATGTGGGAAAGAAGTGGTGGTTAGGACAGTTGAACCAACCTAAAGCTTGCTCATTCCAACCATTTCAGCACCCTCAAACATTCTCATGACCTAATCATCATGCTATGGTCTTGTTCACCGAGTACTGAATCCTTTTCTAAAGCCCTTTTCCATTAAAGATTCAGACTTAATCTTTACAGCAACTCAGTGAAAGTTCCATGATAAGGAGGGACACTGTAGTTCAGTTGGTTAGCAGGTCAAATGCTTAGGTGTGTGTTTCCAGGTGCCCTGATCCTAAGACGTGAGGAATTGCAGCATTATTGGTCAGACAAGAAGAAGCAGAGCCTAAGTAAACTGAGCTCACAGTGGAATGTTTTTGTGATTAGTGGCCAATAGTACACAGTAGATGACCAAAAAAAGACTATGGGTTTTCTCCCTAATCCTTTGATTTTGCTGTAAAAGTCTTTCAAGGTAGATATATTCTTTTCTGATGAAACTCAATGTTGATTTCAAGAACTCCAACTCTGAGAATGCTGCTTAGAAGTGAACACTAAATAACATGTTATGGCAGCCCAGCCTTGCTTGGTGTGATCAGAGAAGAATGTTTGATAGCTCTCTTATCATTCTCCTGTGAATTAAGCAAAAAAAAAAAAAAAAATGGTGAACATACTTGAAGGGTTATTCTTCACAGGATTTTCCATATGCCCACTCAGAAAAACGGATCATATGTCTTGGTTAAGAAAATACAAATAATAACATTGTCCACAGTCTTTCTCCTGAAGAGAACTAAAAGAGAAAATGTGACCGCTGTCATTTTGTAAACATCACATAAGCTCTCCCAGGTTTTGGGGAAGCCACTGATGTCCTTGATGAATATGACTAAGTTGTTTGTGTAGGAGGGTGTTCATGTCTATCCTGTAATTAACTGGTGAATTGGGTTGATGTTTCTCCAAGCATATTCTGTAGCTTTTGTGTATGAGTGATGCATGGGTATATGAGTGATGCACCTTTGACATTGCATTCAGTTCAACTACTATTTAGAGCAGAGGTTCACAAACCTTATCTGCACATTAGAATCACCTTGAGAGCTTTTAAAAACCCCAATATCCAGGCCATGCCTTATCTTAGTCAGATTGAACTGCCATAACAAAATGCCGTAGACTAGGTGGCTTAAACAACAGAAATTTATTTTCTCACAATTCCAGAGGCTGGAAGTCCAAGATCAGGGTGCCAGTGTGGTCAGATTCCGGTGAGGTCTCTCCTCCTGGTTTTATGGGGTGGCCTGGTTTTATGCTGTGTCCTCACATGGCAAGAGAGAACTCTGGTATCTCTTCCTCTCCTTATAAGGGCGCCAGTTCTATTGGATCAAGGTGCCGCTCTTATGACCTCATTTAACCTTAATCACCTCCTTAAAGGCCTCATCTCCAATACAGTCACATGGGGGAGGGGGGCTTCAACATATGAATTTGAAGGGAACACAATTCAGTTCATAACATACCCTAAACCAATTAATTAAATCAGACTCTCTGGAAATGGGACCCAAATCTCCTAGGTGATTCCAATATGCAGCCAAGTTAAGAACTACTATTTTATATCCTTGCTGTTCAGTGTGAAGTCGCTTCAGCAGCATCAACATCACCTGGGAGCTTGTTAGAAAAGCAGAACCTTGAGTCTCGTGCTGAATCAGAACCTTTTTTTTAACAGGATTCCTAAGCGATTTGTAGACACAGGACAGTTGAGAGGAACTGATTGAGATTATCTAGCATGTTTCTAATCTAGAGAGTCTTCTTCTTTCTTTATTTTGCCAAATACTTGCAACAGTAGCTATGTGAGCTTTTTATATGCTATGGGATTGTTCTCAGAACCAGGTGCTTGACTGTGCAGTCTTCCGACAGTTGCTTAATGGTACAGAATACATGAGGTGGTGCACTGGTGAGTTTGAGAGGGCCACCGAAGACATCCAGACTGGGTATGTCTCATCACTCACTCAGGTGCTGTGCACATTGCTGGGTAACTGCCAGGGAGTGAGTCAAGCGACCACTTTTAGGTTCTCTTCTGAAAACAGGAGTATAGTCCTCTTGTTCTTCCTGGTGATTTGTTTACTTTTGGATTGTTTTCACAGAATTGTGTCTTCTAAAAACCATTTATTTGCAGCTTCTTGTTCAGGCTATAGATTTCACTCAAATAGGTTGCTTAGCTTATTATTGCCAAATATTTATTAAGAGGGTTTACCACTAACTCAGTCTAGATGTTTTCTACACATTCTGTCTGGTCTTGTCACAGCTCAGTAGTTAATTGTGCGGTGGTGTTTCTCTGGGCTCCAGCTACTCTGGACTGCAGGTTTTCTTTGTTGTTGTGAAAATTTATTTTACTAGTTTCAGTTGGATTAGATGAAAAAGATCTGGCAATGGATGGTGGAGACGGTTGTACAACAGTGTAAACGTACTTAATGCCACAGAACTGTATACTTAAAAATGGCTAAAAGGGCCAATTTTATGTTAGGAATTTTTACCATGATCAAAAACAAATTTCAGTGCTTTTTATTAAATGTGATTAGGTATCCTGGTTTGGATTCTGGAACAGAAAAAGGGCATTAGTATAAAAACTGGTAATATCTGCCAAGCACAGTGGCTTGCACCTGTAATCCCAGCAATTCAGGAGGTTGAGGCAGGAATATCACTTGAGGCCAGGTGTTTGAGACCAGCCTGGGCAACATACTGGCATGTCTCTTACAAAAAAAAAAAAAAAAAAGCTGGTGAAATCTGAACAAAATATGGAGTTCTGTTAATAGTATCTACCAATGTTAAATTTGCTAGTTTTGATGAATGTACAATAGTTACATAAGTTGTTAACATTAGTAAAACCAGGTGATGGGGTTAGGGGTGTACTGGAACTCTCTGCTATCTTTGAACTTTTCTATAAATCTAATATTATTCCAAAATAGAAAGTTTTTTTAAGAAAATGGATTCTATTTTGACCCATCATTTTGGAAAGGAGGTAGAAAGGACCATCAGAATAATCTGGCAGAAGACCAAGAGGTAGAACCTTTTTCTTCTCCAGAGCTTCCAAGTTGAGCTCCTTAGAAATGATAGTAGCTAAGGTGCAGTAGAGCACCCCTCACCAAGCTATGCTACTCTGAAAACAGCTCAGTCAGAACACTTTCTGTTCAGGGTTTTGTATATATATAAAAATATATATATTTACTATTATATATTATATTATTATGTATATTTATTATATATGAATAATATGTAAGATTATATATAATATATGAATCATAATAACACTATTTACTGGATGGCAGTTCAGCATAGTGATTAAAAGTACACAATCTGCACTCAGACTGCCCGGGTTTAAATGGTATTTCTACCACTTTCCAACTGTATGATTGTGAATAGTTATTTAACTTCTCTTTGCCTCATTTCCCTTATACATAAAATGGCGATGATAATAGTACCTACTTCATAAGCTTTTCTGAGCATTCTATGGTACCATCTTTATGAGATGCTTAGCACAGGCCTGACTTAGAGTAAGTGTAGGTATTATTATTATGTGTCAGGCATTATATTAAGTGTTTTATATACATTTATATTACTTGTGAACTGCTATAATGTCTCATTTTACATTTTTTATAACTTCTAAATTATATGATATTTTTGGGGCCCAAATCATAAGCGTAAAGTTAACATACCCAAGTACCCACCAACCAGATCCAAGATACAGAACATTATCATCACCCCAAAATTTCCTATATGCCCCCACCCAGTTATTACCCACCAAAATTAATTCCATGTGTTTCTGTTTCTATTCAGTTTCAGAGATACTTCCCCCTCCATTTTTCATAAGTTAATCTGGGGATTGTAGAAAACATTAGCATGATTCAAAATGCAAAACCATAGTTAGTAATGTTTTTCCTCTCCCCTCTGTTTCCTCCAATATTTAATTTGAAGCACTATGGCTAATTTATTTTTAAATGAGAGTCACGTGGCATTTTTGTCAGAAAATTGCATGAACAGTAATTTTCAAAGCATTCTGAAGTGCGTCACAGCCCCCTTCATTCAGTTCAACCAATATTGAGTGAGCACTTAATTTGGCAAAGCACAGTAGTAGAAAGAAAGGTGAACCAAACAAAGGCTTGTCTTTAGATGCTCCAAGCCCAATTTGGGAAACAGGCCCTTAGACATAGAATTCTAGTCCAAAGCACACTCTGAATATAACAATAGAAATGGGAAGTTCTACATGTAAAATTACCATTTACAATAACAACAAAAAAGAAAACCTGTAGCATATCTTTTTTGTTAGTAATTTACCTGACAAAAAGTATATTGGACATTTTATAGGTAAAAATTTTAAATTCTACAAACAGATGTAATAGATCTGAATCAATGGTGGGATATACAATGTTGATGGATGAGATGACTTATTGTAAAGATGTCAATTTTTCCCAAATCTACAAATTCAATGCCATTCTTTTTTGTTGTTGTTGTTGTTGTTTGTTTTTGTTTTTGTTTTGAGACAGAGCCTCACTCTGTTGCCCATGCTGGAATTCAGTGGTGCAATCTTGGCTCACTGCAGCCTCTGCCTCCCAGGTTCAAATGATTCTCTTGCCTCAGTCTCCCGAGTAGCTGGGATTATAGGTGCCCACCACCACGTCCAACTAATTTTTGTATTTTTAGTAGAGACGAGGTTTCACCATGTTGGCCAGGCTGTTCTCAAACTCCTGACCTCAAGTGATCTACCCACCTCAGCCTCCCAAAGTACTGGGATTACAGGTGTGAGCCACCACACCCAGCCAAATTCAATGCCATTCTAATGAAAATACCAGCAGTATATTTTAAGGAACTTTAAAAACTTATTCTAAAATGTAGATAGAAGAATAAATGTCCATGAATATTTAAATTGATTTTTGAATAAAGAACAGGTGACTTTCCCCTCTACAATTTGAGAAATGCTGCAAAGACATATTATTATTAATAATAAGTAGGAGTGCACAGTAAAAGGCCAGTAAACCAATTAATAGGATATAGAGCTCAGAAACAGATGATGAGATAAAAGTAATTTTACATCAAGGGAAGGATGGACTTTTGGTATTGGAATGGGTGGATCATCATGTGACAGAACTTCCAAACCAGTGTGTCACATTACAAGCTATAAATGGATTATAGGTATACAGAGCTATTGATCTCCTTGACCCTTAGGATATCCAGGAATAACCTAACGTGGCCAGAGCTCCCAGGCTGGTGGCTTCCACGGGTGACTATGAGCAGTCCCACCAATTTACCACATTATGCTAAGCATATGCTATCATATCCTCTTGGTTCGATTACCTGAAAAAGAAAAGAAAAGCACTGTTATCTGGAGAAAAATAGAGTTGGATTGCTACCCTATATCACATACAAAGGTGACCTCTAGATAGATTACAAGCCTAAATGTGAAAGGTAAAACTGTAAATGTA
Source organism: Pongo pygmaeus (assembly GCF_028885625.2). Taxonomy (NCBI): domain Eukaryota; kingdom Metazoa; phylum Chordata; class Mammalia; order Primates; family Hominidae; genus Pongo; species Pongo pygmaeus. Next base: position 112,412,739 of record NC_072396.2, on the reverse strand, counting down.
GGAGAATTTCTCTATAACCTGAAATAGTGTAGAACTTCTTAAATAAGACCCCAAACCACAAGACATAAGGTGGAAAGTCATAAATTTTACTACATCAATTTTAAGACTTCCGGTTCAATGAATGATACTATAGACAAAGGTAACAGACAGATGATAGACTGGGAGAAGGTATTTGCAATGTCTAAAACTGACAAGGCATTGATAGCTACAATGTCCAAGGAACTCTGGCAAATTGACAAGAAAAAGGCAGAAGACACAACTGTTAAAATGGGAAAAGCATATTCACAGAATGGACAGACCACAGAAGGGGAGAAACTGCATTGGCTAACAAGCCTATGAAGAGATGATTAGCCTTGCTAGTATTCAGAGATGTGCAAATTAAAATAACAGTGAGATATCAAGTTATACTCATCAGATTGACAAAAATTTTAAAGTCAGATAACACCAAGTGTTTGTTAGCATGAGGAGAAAAAATGATTTTTCATGTATTGCTGATGGAAGTGTAAACTGTTACAGCTTACAATCTGACAGCACTCATTGGTATTAACCATGTATTCCTACACCCAGAAACCTCAGTGCTGCATATATATCCTGCAGAACCTCTCCGTGGTTTGAAAATAGGACACTTACGGGGATGTTTATCACAGAATCATTTGTTTATCACAGAATTTTTTGTGTAAGGGATTAGAGGCAAACTAGATGTCTATCCATAGAGAGATGTACATGTAAAATGTGGTAAATGCATACTTTCAAATATTACATAAGGGTTAGAAGCAATAAAGTAGTTGTGCAAATAGTAATATAGATCTTGAAGACATTCTTGAGCAAGAATGAGAAATACAATGTGATCTATAACCCAAAGACAGCAACATCAATTTAAAATACACACACGGCTGGGTATGGTGACTCACGCCTGTAATCCCAGCACTTTGGGAGGCCGAGGTGGGTGGATCACGAGGTCAGGAGTTCAAGACCAACCTGGCGAAGGTGGTGAAACCCCCATCTCTACTAAAAATACAAAAATTAGCCGGGTATGGTGGTAGGCGCCTATAATCCCAGCTACTCAGGAGGCTGAGGCAGAGAATTGATTGAACCCAGGAGCTGGAGGTTGCAGTGAGCCGAGATCACGCCACTGCACTCCAGCCTGGGTGACAGAGCAAGACTCCATCTCAAAAAAAAAAAAAAAATACACACACACACCCAAAGCCAGATAGATAGATAAATAGATAGATAGATAGATAGATCGATAGATAGATGATAGATAGATAGATGGATAGATAGATATAGAGAGGTGATAAGTAGATGACAGATAGATAGAGACACATAGAGACAGAAGACAGACAGATGATAGATAGATATAGATAGATAGATAATAGAGACACATCAAGATTGATGATAGAGATAGATAGATGATAGATAGATAGATAGATAGATAGATAGATGATAGAGACAGAGGGAGAGAGAGAAAGAGAAAGAGAGAGATAGTTGTTAGATATCCTGGACTCATATCAAATATATTAAAGAAGATACCTGAGAGGGATAGAAATGAGAATGGGGATGTGGATGAAGGAAAAGATCTTTTCAAAATGAGGAGCTGGACATGGACTAATGATGACATTTTATTATGAACTAATAGATGTAATTAACTTGGCTCTTTATAGCTGAGTTATTCCCCCAAAATTTTTAAGTGATTTGGGAAGGGAGACATCAACTCCAACCAGGGAAATCTGAGAAGTCTGTTTGGAAGAGGGCAGATTTGAGCTGAGCTTTGAAAGATGGATAGAGCCTTGGTAGAAAGTTCTGGAAGAGAAGGGTATTTTTGGTGAGGAAGCAACTTGGTTGGAGGCCAGGTGGTGAGAGAGTACAAGATGGGTTTAAGTATCAGCAAGGAGACTGTAATTTTTGAAGTCTAGGGCAAGTAGGGGTGTTTTGCGGAAAATAAGCCTGCAAAGACAGGTGGGAGTTGAACGGTGAAGGGCTTTCAATGTGTGATTAAGGAGTGTGGGTTTTATTTTGAAAGTAATATGGAGTGGTTTACAGTTTTTGAGCAGGAGAGCAATAGGACCAGACCTAGGACAATTACTGTCACAGAGTGTTAGATAGATTGCTGCAATGTTTGACTGGACACAGAGAGAACTCCAGAGGCTGTTGTCATTATCCAGGTGAGAACTAATGAGGGACTGAGCTAGGCTTTGGTTATTGGTTCCTAAAGGGACTAATAAGAGTGGCATGGACATGGACTCAGGAAATTGGCGGGACCTGAGAAATAAATTAGAATGCTGTCTCATTTTTATAGCAAAGGTGGTGGAAATTGTAGGAGATGGATGAAGTCACCATGAGAGAGAAAAGAGCCTTTGGGCAAAATGGAAGGGGCCAGTGAAGACGATGATGAAGGGACAAAGGACTGAAGAGCCCATAGTATAGTGCAGTGAAAGCCAAGGAGGGGGTTTCAGAAGGGAAAAGAGTGTTCGGTGATGACAAATGCTGCAGAGGTCTGTGGGATTAGAATTTAACAGAGGTCACTGGTTACCTTCCAGAGTACTCTCAAGAGAGAGGAGTTGGTAGGCCCAGATTGCCAGGGATTGGAGAGAGTGAAAGGAGAGGAAATGGATGCAGTGACTGTTGGCTGGTTTACCATGAAGTTTGTTCTGGAAAGGCAATGGAGAAATGGGATGGTAGCTTACAGGGAACGGGAGTAAGGGAGTCAGAGGAAGCATTTTTATTTGTTTTATTGGTTAGTATCAGGCACTCCAGAGCATGTTTCGAAGATGAAAGGAAAGCAACCAGTCCAGAATAGTTACTGGAGTAGGGTTCCAAGGGCTAGGATCCCTGGAGCAGCTACCTGGCAGTGCTCACTGCAAGCTAGCCTTGCTGTATCTTGGTGTGCACCTTCCACCTAATTGTGCTCTTTAGCTTTGCCTTTGGGAGATCTTTCCTCTTGCAGATACACTTACTAGAGCTTCTCCCACCCCCATAACAACCCCTCACTTTTTCTTCTCTTGGGTTCCGGAGACTGGTTGAAACTGGACTAACAAAGACACCTGTCTTTGTCAAGTCTGCAAGTCAAGGGATGTGATTAGCTGCTTGGTTCTCAGGCCAAAGGACCTGAAGCACTCAAAGCCCTGAAGGGGAAAGTACTTGAAGATTTGTTTTCCACTCAGCTTTAAGGGACAAGTGTTGCTACTCTCGGCCGTGGCAGCCTTCATAGGGGACTTTATCTCTACAGAATTCTGTATTAACTTTTTCTGAAAGATTGCCAGCACCTGATTCAAAAGCTTTTAAAATCCTCATAAAACTAGAGAATGAAAAAAAGCAATAATGGAGGTGGAAGGTAAGCAGAACATGGGACTTCCTGCCCAGTTCACCATCCGGCCAGGCCCCTGGTCTGGCCAACTCCTTTTCACCTCTTTTTCTCCCCCAGATCATAGGATTTAGCCTGTTTTGCTTGCTTTTCAGACTGCCACTTCCCCCCTCCTCAATTTCCCATCTAGATACCTTTAGGGATGGTTTCCTGATTTATCCCTAGCTCTGCTTTCTCTAAGAACCAGATAATGGACTGTTAATTTGTTTAAAGTGTTTTCATTGCTACAAACTCTAAGGAAACAGTTGGGCAGAGTGAGATATAACCAAAAGTAGATGACGGTGTGAAAGTGGGGAAGGTACAGAGGATGAAGAACCCTGACAAAACATGAGTCTCTAGTGAGCTGTGAACACATGGGCTGCCTACTCTCCTCCCTATACAAGCCATAGACTCTGACCTGGGAGTTAGCACCATTATCTCCCCAGCAGCTGAAACCATCTCTCTTTGAGTTAAATGCTAGACAAGGTCTTCAGCCTGAGGTAGATGTGGGGTGAGGTTGCTAACAGTCTAGTGGATTTTCCCCACGTGTGAATCCTCAGGTTGCTCTCTCTGACTCCAGATTTGTCTTGACAGAATAGGCTCAAGTATTAAATGTTGAACATAATTTATACCACTAGGTGGTTCAAGCGTCTCACTTAGAGCAAGGGCAAATTTTCTTATAAATCATTATTTACCAGGAATTGCTGGCTCCCCTCTGGCTCTCTCTCCAGCTTGGAGCCCAAGATCAGCCATTTCCACATTGTTCTTACCTTCCTCCTATTGGACTTATCCCTCTCCCTCACCTGCATCCTCAGCTCCAGTACTTCTGGTATATTTGCCAGTGCCCAGACCTGGAAAACCCCACCACCTGCTTTGCTTCCTCCTTCTCCTAAGCTGCCAACTATTGTTTGAGGAAGGTTCCTGCACACATAAAAACATGTTCTCTAGTGTCGATGGAGCTCTCAGTGCTGCTTGGTAGGCCTTCACACTTTTCTAACAATTGACGTCCTGCCACATCCTCCATAGCATCTCCTTCTGGCCCTCCCCAGTCATCCTCGACCTCCAATACCTTCCCTCTCTACTCATGACCTCACTTCCTACATTTGTTGAGAAAATTGAGATCAATTTGAAATAGACATTCTCCACTTCCCTCTCACTTACCAAAATGTGTCCTGGGTCTTTTTCTTTATACATCTTCTTCTACTCTCTAGTTTGGAAGAATAAAAAGCCCCCCTCTATCTCCAAGATGAACCCATCAACAGTCCTTGGGTTGAGAATCATATCCCTCCTGCCTTTCTATGCCTTATGGTATATACTCATGTGCATGCATAACTTCTCTTTTTTAACTTGGATTGAGAGTTCCTCAAGGACAAGGCCCATGTTGCATTCATTTCTGTTTCCAGCATGTTGCACCATGGCATAGTCGGCAATCAACAAATTGCCTGATTCATCTCTAAAAAATTGCCTCATCGATTTACTGAACTGATGAGTTGTTGGTGGAACAAGTAGACTGATTTGAGTTCTTTGTCCTTTGTGCATCTACGTAATTGATTGCTAAGGGTGCCACTGGGCAGCAAGAAGAATTTAGGGAAGAGTCAAGAGGATTCAATACACTCCAGACCCAGGGTTTTTGGTGGAGTTATATGACATTTTATTTGGAATTTTTGACCAAGAATTGACCTATCACTTTATTAAGGGAATAGTTGGAAAAGCTGCTAGACTCAAACTAAAGATCTTGCTCTCCTCCCCTTAAACTGCATGGCCATGGACAAGTTAACCCCTGGGTCTCAATTATTTTCTCTAGTACATTGAGGACAGTGTTGTTATGAGCATTAGATGGAGTCATATGTGTGAAAACACTTTGAAATCTGAAGCACTTCACCAATGTAAACTTGTAACTCTTAGACCTGATGCCACCAACAGCTCTAGAGCTTCTACTTTATCCATACCACAGCTGCCACCACCTCCACTGCCCATCTTTCCTGTTGCACACAGAACTTGATCTCATCTCAGCTTCCAACTGTCCATGATGGAAAGGGAAAATATATCACAAATGTGGAGATCTCATTCCCTTCCCATCTTTTTGCCTGCGTGTGTCTGTGCAGAGGGCTTTACTAGTCCATAGGGACTACTACATATTGTTGTGAGGGTCAAGGGAAGGGAGCTGTGTCATCTCATCTTCTTTAGTTCAACTCCATGATTGTCTATGATAATCCATGATTATATGGCAGGCTATGCCAGACTACCAGCAGGCCCTACCATTTTAGCAGGCTCTTGTGCCTGTGGGCATGTGTGTTTGGATTGGAATGTGTATCCCTTTATCAGCATAGGTGTGCATATTAATGCTCCTCTGGTTCTAAATGAATACAGGGGTGTAAGTTTGCATGGAAACAGCATTGAAACTATGTAAGTAAATTGCTTCCCTCTCTTCCTTGCCCTTCCATCTCAGAGCTCCCTGAGTTCTCTGACAAGGAGGTCCTGACATGATTTCTTTGATCCTACCCTTTTTTTTACTCCTTCCATTTAGGGAATAGTAGTTGGTTGCTCCCAGTTACCTCTCATTCCCAAAACTTGATGGCTTTTCACCAGAGAATCAGGGAAGTCAACATTGATCCAGAAGCAATCAGCTCCCACCAGCTCAGTATTGGACCAAAGGTTGTGTAGCATATCAATGATGGGCAATATATTATGTCAGAGAATAATGCCAAAAGTATCCCTTGTCTAATGGAATAGATACACTGCAGCAAAAATTGCTCTGAAGTGAATTTCTGGCAAGTCCTGTTTCACTTTGATTTTTATTATAAAACCGTAGCTGTGTTTTGCTAGAAAAACTAAAAGAAAAAGGTTGGCTCCAGATTGTAATTAAACCATGTATTTTTAAATAAACCATACATTTGTAATAATGTAGATCTAATCATTTTAAAACTGTAATGAGACTCCTGTGAAAGACAGTCAATTTGCTCCTACCTTTCACAGCTTTAAATTCTGCTCCTCTTTTTATTCAATCTTTTTTCTACTGAAAGCTCTTCCTTAAGGGTTTACTGCCTCATGAGTCCAGCAAATGAGGTTTGTTTGTTTGTTTGTTTGGTGGACAATTGGAGTTTGGTTATTCGAGTTTTTTCTCCAAAAGCAAAGTTTTGTCAGTGGAATGAAACTATAGCTCCTTTTCACATGCATTGTCTCAACTGATGCTCAAAGCAACCTAGGAAATGGGTAGAGCAAGTAATATCCCCATTTTGCTGATGAGAAAACAAAGGCTTAGAGATTAATTAACTTTTTCAATATCATACAGCTAGAAGGTTGGAGCAGGGAATTGAATCTAACTCTTCTGCTTCAAACAGGAGACGTTTTTAAGAGGCAAAGGTGACATCAATTCAAGTTTGCTAGAAAATTTTCAAATCAAAATCATTCTCAAATTAAGTATTTCATGTTTTTCCAACAGGTATATTAGTTTTAGGTTAAATTCATCCCAAGTAAACTTGTGTTTATTTTCTCATGCAGTCTGGAAACTCGGTACACACTGGGGATCTTTGTATAGACTGAATGCCCATTCCAAGTGATATGGGAGCTCATTCAACCATTTATAATAGTTACAAAGGTGTTTAGTTGTTCTGTTTTTATTTTTATGTCCAACTATTGATCATATTTACAGTTTTATGTGATTTTTTTATTCTTGCAATTCCCATTAAATATCACAAAAGGGAAGTTTGGCATGGTTCCTGATAGTAGTTTTATGAATGTGTTATGGAGGAAAGGGAGACCTGAAGATTCTCCCATGAATTTATTTGCCTCTATCTAGACATCTCCACTTCATCCTATTTTAACAATTATTGACATTTCCCAGGGGTAAGTGAAAATATGACATGTCTAAAGACTAATTCTCCAATTTCTGCTCAACCTAATGACCATCAAGTTAGCATACTGTGCCTATATTCCTTCTGCCACTAAACTAATATGCTAGCATTGGAGACTCATAGCACATCAGAATTTGTCTACCAGAGCCTAGATAAACTAACTATTACCCACTGACCTGGTAAGAAGACCACTTCAGTTGTGGAACCAGAAGAAATCCCCCATCTTTTAAGTTCTAGGGAGTGCCATTCCTTGAAGTGCATCTTATTTCTTAATTTATTAATTATATTAGTACATTTCTATTAAAGAGTACCTATTCCAATGAAAAGTGTAGGTAAATTGAGATAAATTGCTTTGGTATCAATGAAAATAACAATATTTTCTCCGCAGTGTAGCTCTTACTGCTCCTGTTCATGGGTTTGTGTCTCTGCGTTCAGAGCACCATTCAATGCAGAGACAGTGTAGCTTGGTGGAAGAAACAGAGGCTTTGATATCAGCAAATTGGCTTCACCAGTTGCTTGCTGTGTGATCTCAGGCAAGTTCCTTAATCTCTCTGTATCTGAGTTTCCTCATCTGTAAAATGAGATTAATACCCACCTGTTGGGGCTGTTAAAAGATTAAAGGAGGTGAATTTAAGGAATAGCACTTTATAAACTCTTGGTAAAAGAAAGTTATTATTATGTTTTAGAAGAGAAATATGAGTAAACAGTTAGAAGAAATGGATGCAAAGTCTTGCCTAGCAAGAGTTAACTTTATCAGTCCGGATATGTCTTCCTAAAAATTTCAACATGCTGACAATAACCAGTGGAATGGGTGTATGTATCTTTGAAAACAAAACGTGTAGATGCATGTCTTCGTGCCTGGGCTGGCTGCTTCAAACGCTGATTATAGATGAAGAACTAGAAAAGAAATGTGATTCCATTTAAGTGTTGAGGGGGAGACTCTGATACTATTTATTAGCTGTGGCAGACCTGAAAATTGCCTTTGCAAGACATCAGTCACTATGTATGTATGTATGTATGTATGTATGTATGTATTATGTATGTATGCATGTATGTATGTATGTAGATGGAAAGGGTCACTGCTCTTGTTGGCAAATTGTAGGTGATGTTAACATTATCAAGCTGATCCAAAGCTTCTTGGGCCACAAAATAGGTCTCTATATCTGCATGATATGAGTCTTTACCTGCCATATGCTAGACACAGTCTTCACCACCAGCATTCTTTCTTTTTTATTTATTTCTGCAGGCAATGCTAGTTCATTAGTGCTGTTACTAGGAGAGTGAAGTGTATGGCTCTATGGATACTCATCTCCGTTTGTTTCAACAGAGAGAGCACGGAGTTGACTGGGAGGCTCTGATGTAACTCTTCCACTGAGCAGCTGTGTGACATTAGCCAGCCTGTTGGCTAACTGCTTTGCAGCTTGGTGCCCTTCGCCTGCCTTGCAGATGTATTGTGATGATCCAAAGGAAGGGTGAAAAGAAAACTGCTGTGAAGTTTAAGTATTCTGCTTATGGGGGTGTTATTATTAATATCTTTCTTACCACATTTCATTGCTAGGAGAAAGATCCCTAGCTACTGAGGTAAAGTTTGTTAAGTTCTTGCATTTCCCCCCACCCACTAGCTGAAATGAGAATTTCAGTTGTAAAGCAAAGACAAATTGTAAAAATCAAGCCACCTTGTTTCTAGGCTGGAGGTCAAGGATCTCTGCTCCCCCTTCTCAAAAGGCCATAAGGAGTTTTTTAGGATAGTCACATTCTTTTAACTCCATTTTGCTCCTAGCAAATGAGACTTGGAAGTGGCCTTCTCAAACATTCCCAAGGGCATATTTAATTCTCTATTTTCATTCATTTCATAATTCTGCATTTTCCCCACAATTATGTTTTGTGTGTCTACTGCACACCAAATACTGCATCTCCGGGGATGTAGTGGTGAACCAACCTCACTCTGTTTCCTCAAATCTTCCTGTTTTGTGGGAAAAATGTGCTAAACATCTCCCTAGATGTTTGCCCAGGCATCTTAAATTCCACCTGTCCAAAGGTGAATTCCTCATCTTCCACCCAAGACTCTTCTTACTCTAAGTTCTCTCATGTCATCAAAGAGATCCACTCGGTTGCCCAATCAAGAAACACTGGAGTCATCATTTGCACTTTCCTCTGTTTTACTCATCAGTTCCAAAATGGCACTAAGTCCTTATAGTTTTTAGCCTCTGAAATATCTCTCAAATATGTCTTTTCCCTGTCTCCACTGCCATGAACCTAGTCCATGTCACCATTATTTCTCTTCAGGAGGTCATAGCCCCCTCGTGGGGTTCCCTGTCTCCAGTCTTGCTACTCCATCCACTCCTTTCCTCTTGTGGTGTGTCATAATGAGGAAGAAGGAGAGGTGCCCTAAGTCATAGTGATAAAGGAATGCTGAGGGCCTTTCAGAGATTGTGAACTCCAAACCTGCACAAGCCATAATCGTTTGCTAAATAATAATACATCAATAACAACAAATAACTTTTATTGCACATTTAATATATGCAAGGTGCAATGCTAAATGATTTACAACAGGGATTCTCCAAGTGTGGTCTTTGATCCTGTAGAGTCAGCACCACCTGAGAACTTGTTAGAAATGCAAATTTTTAGACCCAGCCGGCACTACTGAATCTGAAACTCTGGAGCTGGAGCCCAGCAATCTGTGTTTTAATCACCTCTGGGTAAGTCTGATGCATGCTAAGGAGCGAAAATAATGATCTACTCGAATTTTCTTATTTAATCTTCATAATTACCCTATGAAGTAGACACTGATATTATCCTCACTTGACAGCTGAAGAAATTTGAAGATGCCATTTGTCCCAAAGTCCTACAGTGGTGAAGAGGGAATTTGAATCCTAGACTTTTGAACTCTGAACCCTGTACACTTAACTAGCATATCATCTCACTTCACTAAATTCTGAACCAAACTGGAAGCCAAACCAAAGTTTAAAACAAAACATGCTAATGTACCAGATTAAACACCTCAGCTTCTGTAAATTTTTGTAGGTTATCCTCTATTGCCCTTTCTTCCTGATTCCCTGTGATCTCACCTCTGCTCCAGCCAGACCCAGGCTTCTGACTGGCCCTCGCTGACAGAATTTGCTGATTCCCATCAACATGTTGTTCTTCATATTTAGAATGCATTCACTAACAGTTTGTTGGGTCTTTCTTTGCCCCTCTGCTCCCTTGTCAACTCGCATGTCTCTGAATTCCTCTTGGACTTGTGGTATATACAGTATAATTGTAAAAATGCATTGCATATGACTGGTATGGTTTGGCTGTATTCCCACCCAAATCTCATCTTGAACTGTAGTTCCCGTAATCCCCACACGTCATGGGAGGGACCCAATGGGAGGTAATTGAATCATGGGGGTGGTTACCTCCATGCTGTTTTCTTGATAGTGAGTGAGTTCTCATGAGATCTGATGGTTTTATAAGGGGCTTCCCCCACCCTTCACTCTGTACCTCTCTTTGCTGCCACCATGTGAAGAAGGACATGTTTGCTTCCCCTTCTGCCATGATTATAAGTTTCCCGAGGCCTCTCCAGCCATGCTGAACTGTGAGTCAATTAAATCTCTTTCCTTTAATACAATGACCTTATCTCCAATACTTTTTGTGATATGGCCTTATCTCCCCCAACAAGCTTAAATGTTCCTTGAGGACATGGGCCATGCAGTGTGTTTCTTTTGTGTATTGCCTTCTCAGCCCCTACATGTATATTCATACTTGCCAAGCACAAAACTTAGCATGAGATGAAAAGTGTTTAATTAGGTTGGTGATGGGCCATGCATCATCTGTTTTCAAGGGATAACATAACTATAAGTTTCATGAATGCAGAAACTATGTCTTACCTGCCATCTTAACCTCTGTGCCTGGCACAGAGTAAGTGCTGAATAAATCATTGTTGAATGGATGAATTCCATTCAGGATGAGAATCAAAGCCATTTCACTCAGCGATCTCAGAGAACAAAGAATGCCCAGAAACTACATTAGATGTAGACCATTTCTGTTTTCAAAGGCTCTAAAAGGTATTGTTTTAAAAGTCTACAGTTGATGTTGTATGAACTTGGGTAAGTCCCATTCTCTTTCTGCCCTTCAACTTCTCCATCCTGAACTGGATCAATTCCTGAGTCTTATGCAGCTCTCTTTTCAGTGATTCTGTGATCAGATGTTTCCTGATTGCACTCTATTGCAACTATCATAAATTAAAGTTAAAATTCTAAGGCCCCCCCAACCATCTGAATGGATCCATCCTCTTGGCCAGGGGCTTTCCAAAGCTAACCTGGAAAACTGGTTCAGTCCATGTTAGGAACAAGGAACCAGACATGCCTCATTATACTCTCCTCCCTTTTGGAGTTACTGATAGAACAGACTCTTTACATCTGAGAAGAAACATTTACCATCTATTCTCTCCAAAGCCTGCTACCTGGTGGCTTCATCTATTATGATATATCCTTGGTTTCCACAACCCCTTATTATAACCCAGACATTCTCTTCTATTGATAATAACTCTTTCAACAAATTGCTAATCGGAAAATCTTTGATTCCACCTATGACTTGAAAGCCCCCCACCCTGCCCCAGGCTTCCAGTTGTCCCAGCTTTCCAGACTGAACCAATGTACATCTTACATGTGTTGATTGATATCTCATGTCTCCCTAAAATGTACAAAACCAAGTTGTGGCCTGACCACCTTGGCCACATGTTCTCAGGATCTCCCAAGGGCTGTTTCATGGGCCATTAGTCACTCATATTTGGCTCAGAATAAATCTCTTCAAATATTTTACAGAGTTTGACTTTTTCCTCAACACTATTTAGACTTCCAAACAAGATACTGCTGTACCTGGGCCACTGGCTTCTCAGTCATTTCTCAATCATTTCTCCACTCAGCAAACATTTACTGATGCCCACTGTGTACCAGGCATAGTGCTGAGCACAGGTGATTCAGTAAAGAGTAAGACATAAGCCCTGTCCTCAAGGAGTTCAGTCTGTTGGGAGGTATAGACACATAAAGAGGCAACCTAGCCCACACAGTTGGGTGGGGGTAATCATAGAAAGCTCCCTGGAGAAGCTGATATCTTGGTTAGAGCCCGAAAGATACAGAAGTGGTAGCCAGGAGAGCAGAGCCATATACAAAAGCACATAAAAAGGCCCTTGGGTAGGAGGTTAGGAGAGAGTAACGCAAGATTGGAGGTCACAGACCATTTGGCAGACTGTGGCAACACTTCAGGCGAGAGATGAGAAAGACTTGAACTAAGACCATGGGGCTAGAGATCAATGAACAGGTTTCAGTTAGATTTTGGAGGTAGAATTCACAGTCCTTGCTAATGGATCGGATGTGGGAGATGAGGGAATGGAAGGGTCATGGAGGACCCCTGAGTTTCTGGCTTGATCAGCTTTATGAATGGTGCCATTTACTGAGTTAACTCAGAAAAAGGGAGCTGGTTTGGAGAATGGGATTGAGGAGAAGCCAATGTGGTTCAGTTTGGGGCATGTTGGGTTTGAGTTGGAATATCTATTTGAATAGATCTCTTATAAGTCATTGACTGTAAGGATCTGGCACACTCAGAAGAGAAATCTGGGCTGGAGGTTCAGATTTGGGAGTCATTAGTATGTAGATTAAAGCCCTTCAGGAGGAAAAATAAACACTGAGAAGCCAAGTACCCAGGAGAACCAGGACACCATTGCTATGTAAAAGGAGAAATGCTCTCACAGATGTGGGGTGCTGGCATACATGCTCATCTATTCCCAAGCACACATCTCTGCCACCAAAGAGGGTTGCTCAATGATGTCTGTGCATCTCCAACTGAAACTTAAGAGAAGGAGCATTAAGTGCCCAATCCTAAACTCTCCATTTTGCCATAAATGATGCCTAAAGGAACAAGGGAACTGATGCTTTCATTCTATCTGCCAGGTGTTTTATATGTATTAACTCATTTGAATGCTGACAATAATCCAACATAAGAGCTATTATTACACTTCAGCCGTTGATACTCACAATGGTTATATCCCTTGCCCAAGGTCACATAACTTAATTGGCACTAAGGAGACTTCACTTAAAGTGTACCTAACAGCACTGCACCACCTTCTACAACACAACTGGATCCTAGAAGGCCTGTGCACACCCTTCTCCCTTCCCTGCTTCATAAATACCATTTGCATCCCCTAGCTTAATGCTTTGCTTTACAAATCCCCCTGGGAAAAGCAAAGCTCTAAGTTGTCAGTCATTAACGCCTCAGTGGGAATGAGTTTCAGATTCTTCCTCAGGAACAAATGTTAATTTTATGGGAGAAGAACACTGGAACCTTAACAGAGGTATAAAAAGGCAGAAAGGGACTAAATTATGAAAAGTCAGCCCCCTCCACCAGTTTCACCATCCTGTCTAGTGTGAGGCATATGCTTTCAAGATTCTTCGATGATATTTCTACATATGTCTACTACTTTATAGGCAGCCCCGTTTCTAGGTCTTTTACCCTAGTTATCTGGGTCTGATCAGAGGCCACCTTAAACTGCACACTGATCCCAACTCACTGTGGTTGGCAGGAGGCAGCCAGCCTGGGCTGTGGCTGCAGACCTGCGGTTCCTGGCCTTAAGCACAAGTCCCAACTCATTCCCTTGAGAATTAGACCCTGATGTGCATATTTAAAATCCTGAGCAGATGGAAGCAGGACAGCTCATTGGAAAGACTTGGAGGAGTTCCTTCTGCCCTGTCTGGGTCTATTTGCCAAAATAAATGACATGTATCAGGGCAGGGCATTAGTCCAAGCCCATTGAAATTCTGCTAGCTGTCCAAACAGTGATGGTGTTTCAGATTGGTTCTGTGAAATGATCAGGGTTAGGAAGAAAGAAATAATGTGTGAGCATCTGGCTGCTGCAGCCTACTGATGGGGACAGTCCCAGGAGCGGGCTCAGGGTAGCGGAGGGGCAGCCTCAAGGACCCCCTAAGACATCTGCCACTGGCAAACAGGGAAACAGCCACATACTGGCAGCAGGTGGTCTGTTTAGTTCCATGCAGTTCCTACTAGCTATGTGACCTAAACAAGTCCTTCCTCTTCTCTCGGCCTTCCCCCTTCCCCCCGCCCCCCACCCCATGTATAAAATAAAGCCTGAATTGAATGGTCTCTAAGGGCCTTTCCTGCTCGAACATTCTGTGACTTCTGGTTTGATTTCTTTTTCTCTGTAGAGGGAGAGGCCCACCCACCCACCTGCTTATCTGTAGTCTCTATGTTCTCACACTGACCCCTGCTGGCCATTATGAAAAATGTCGCTGATAGTGTCGTGTGGGAAAGGAAAGGAATTCACCACTGATTTAGTTAATATTAAGCTTTAGCTGTATGGGTAATGAGGCAGAAATCCTGTGCATTAGAGATGAGGAAAAAAGATCATACAGCTATATGCACAAAGTAAGCGTATCTGGATGACAAAACAACCCGCAGAAGAAATGGGTCTCCCTCTTTTTTTTCTCAGTCACCTTCATTTGTTCCCGGTGTTCTGTGCCAGTGTATGAAAGGACATCCATGGATGGGAAGGCTTTTTGTCTCATATCCTATGACTGCAGGCTCCATAAGGGCCTCACACCATGCTGAGGGGACAGTTCTGGATGAGCAGAAACCTAGAAACTTCCCACAGGCCCTGCTTCTGGCCCTTGATTTAATGTGAGAGGTTTCAAACTGAGGTGCTGGCATACCCACCAACCCAAGCTGGAACCTGGGGCCAGTCCAGAAGTGCACGTTCCTCTAGGGGGTGCCTTTTCAAACTCCCATTTGGAAAAAGAATTAGAATTTTAAAAATATATGTGAGTTCTTTAGGAGAGTTCCTTTCAGCTCTCTGGTTGGAACACAGGGGTCAAGAAATTCTGCATGCCCACCAAGCAAGGAGAAAGGAAGCAGGCTGTGGGACCCTGTCTTTTCTGCATGGAATCGGAGTTCTAGTTAGGCCCAGCCCTCGAGTTGCCTACCTCCTAAGTCTCCTTGCTTACCCTTGCTGATAAGCATGTGCTTGCAAAGGTGAGAGACCAGAGGTAGAGGGTGCCAGTCCCTGTGCCTATGCTGGGTGCTGCTGGGACTCTTCTCTCTAATGGTGTGAGCAGGATGGGACTGGGCCACATCACAACCTGCTCTCTCAGTAGCTGTTCAGTGATTTATTGTGCTCTTCCCCTTCCTTCCCTTGATGTGGGAAAACTTTTGTCAGGGCTTGGATTTGGGTCAAGCATTCAGTGCCCTGACTGGATCCTCTCTGCTAGTAATAACACGGCCTCTGCAAGCCCATCCTGCCCTCCGTTCTCCCATCAAGCAGTTCCCTCCTCCTCAACAGCTGCTTCTTATCTGCCTCCCTTGTCCCAGCCTCAGGCAGGCAGCCCTGGCCTCATTCTGACATACACACATGTTCTCCTGAATGCTTCTTGATGACTTTCAGCCCTGAAAGACCGCTCTTCTCCCAACTCTCCCCCTGTTCCCAAACCTCTGAGGGTTCCCTGTGTCCTTCCACATCAAGTCTTCGACTTTTCTGAGGTGCTTTCCAGGCCTGCTTCAGCTAGAACCTTTCCAATCAACCTTTCCAATGCGGCCCATGACTTCCCCTAGCCATGGGCAAAATGTAAGCATTCCACAAACCCTCCACTGCCAACTCTTTTTTCGTGTTCCCACAGCACTTAGGTTCTGTTCCAAATTTGTACCATTTGCTGCGATTTTGTATGCATTAGTCTTGAAACCTAGGCCCACATTTTCTTTCTTTTTTTAACAAAATTATACTTCAAGTTCTAGGATATATGTGCAGAACGTGCAGGTTTGTTACACAGGTATACATGTGCCATGGTGGTTTGCTGCACCTATCAACCCATCATTTACATTAGATATTTCTCCCAGTGCTATCCCTCCCCTTGCCCCCCACCCCTCAACAGGCCCCCATGGGTGATGTTCCCATCCCTGTGCCCATATGTTGTCATTGTTCAACTCCCACGTATGAGTGAGAGCATGCAGTGTTTGGTTTTCTGTTCCTGTGTTAGTTTTCTGAGAATAATGGTTTCCAGCTTCATCCATGTCCCTGCAAAGGATGTGAACTCATTTTTCTTATAGCTGCATAGTATTCCATGGTGTATATGTGCCACATTTTCTTTATGCAGTCTATCATTGATGTAGGCCCACACTTTCGACCTCCTACTCACTGTCAACAGCACCCCAGCACTATTTTTTAAGTACTGCTCTTTTTCTTTTTATATTATTAATATGCATTATACACACGTACATATATACACACATATTTATTGATTTTGTGAAAATCCCAATAATAATAAATAACAGAACCACTGTAAACAAAGTTCCAGCAATGGGAGGTAGGAGCCTAAAAAGTGAAAGTTTACTCCACCCCCATCATTCCCAGAATGAAGCCTGTTAAACAGTTTGCAACCTATCATTTTTTGTAGGCCACATGTTGGGTATCGGAAAAGGTTGAGTGGTAGGTGGTGCCCAAGAGCACTGCATTTCCTTGGACAGAGCATCTTTTACTTCCTTGCAAGGGTCGTAGGTCTTCGTGGGCCTGATTGACACTCAAAATTATACTCCAAAGGATCATCACAGCTGGTGGCCACTTGCATCTCCAGTACTTAACTGTAGCCACAGCATAAGGCATCTGTCCCATTTTCAGCCTTTTAAAAAGTAAGCCTTGAAAGTGAACAGTAAAGGGCATGCTTAATGGGCTTCTTTTCAAAGTTTTTCACAGATTTGTAGGAAATGATGGACAGTCAGTAAAGGGGCCAAGAGGTGGAGATGGGAAGCATTTATGAAAATGGACTTTCTACCTGATACGGTGTTGTGTTCTCTGAGAGGTAATGCATATTACTAATGGTTTTCATTTTTCTGCCAAGAAAATTCAGTCCCTACTGGGATTTGTTCTAAATGATAGACCAGCCTGCCTGTGTTGCACCCACTGGGGTTAATGCTCAGTCTGAGTCCACTTTAAAATGTCAGCCTGAACTCTCAGACTTAATTGTTACAGACATTTTATAAGCAGGGCATTTAAAATCCTCAGGCTGTTCCCTCTTGCTATCATAATTGATACTTAATAGATATTCTTAGACTTCTTGTATTTTACACATTCAACACTTTACAGATTGGAGAGGAGAGGAGAGAGGGATAGGAAGAAAGAACAAATAAGCAATTCATGTGTGTATATGTGCGTGTGTATGTGTGTTTTCCCTGTGAATGTCTGCTACTAGGTGCAGTGATGGAGTCCTGGGATCTGCCAACAAAGATGAGCTCTTGCAGGTTTGTCAGCTTGTAGGTTTCTGGGCCCACTCTGACCCCCTGGGGCAATGTTCTTTAGGCACAGCCATTTCTGGATTTCACTGCAAGCACATAGTTGGCCATTTGGATGTGAGTTATAAAATGTCATGATGCTCTCCAGCGCTCTGTTCTTTCACTATGTTGACAATCTGATGGATAGCCTGGCATTAACTAGGAAGAGGACAATATTATCCATCCTGAATAACTAATTTCCTAAGAAGTACAAAGTTGAAGGATCTTGGTGCACATGAATCTTACTAAATTGTGTTCTTATACTAAATTGTGTGCTTATAAAATGTGTTCTATCCAAATAAGCTCAGCAGCCCCTAAAATAGCCTTTTATGATCCGTGTCTGGAACTTTGGCGTGCCTCACAGATCTCTCAGCCAAAATTATTCAGTGAAGTGATGACAGTGCTCTTTGTGCGTGGGAAAATGAGAAGTATTAATGCTAAGTCCTCTATTGACTAATTGCACTCCTTCTGTCCACCTTAGGGGCGACCTGGACCAATTGGAATTCAAGGCCCAACAGGTCCTCAAGGATTCACTGGCTCTACTGGTTTATCAGGATTGAAAGGAGAAAGGGGTTCCCCAGGCCTTCTCGGACCTTATGGACCAAAAGGAGATAAGGTAAGACCAGGAAAGCTTGATTTCTCTTTGATGCATGGGCCACAAATGTAAAGATCAGAAGTTCTCCATCCCAGTTCTGCTCATTTATGATGTCATTCCTGAGTAGTTTGGTGCCAGGCTGCATTTCTGCATTTTTTTTTTTTTTGAGACAGAGTCTCGCCCTGTTGCCCAGGCTAGAGTACAATGGCATGATCTCGGCTCACTGCAACCTCTGCTTCTTGGGTTCAAACGATTTCTCCTGCCTCCACCTTCCAAGTAGCTGGGATTACAGGTGCCTGCCACCAGCTAATTTTTGTATTTTTAGTAGAGATGTAGTTTCACCATGTTGGCCAGGCTGGTCTCAAACTCCTGACTTTGTGATCCACCAGCCTCAGCCTCCCTAACTGCTGGGATTATAGGCATGGGCCACCGTGCCCCACCCAGGCTGCATATTTTAATAAGAGATGGGATGGGTGATGGCCTGCCAATGGATCAGCCCACTTCTGGAAGGACTCCCATAGCAAGCACACCATAAAGTAAATGTATTAGCTGCTTGCTAAACAAGTGGGCTCACTGTGGTAAGAAGTCAGGTGGGTTTGAACTGTGCATGGACCGGAAGTCCAATCACCTGGGCAGCAGAGATCAGGAATCCAAGCAAGGATACAGGGAAGAAAGGGGTCAGAGTGCTTAGAAACAACCTAGGCCACAAATATAAGGAAAGAGCTGCAAGAAACGAGAGTGATAATGTCATGGTGGCAGGCTGACTGTTCAGCAGCTCAGTTTATGTTCCCTGCCTACTTTAATCACCTTCTATTTGCCCTGTTGGTGAGGGAATGATTCCCTCACTAGGATCATGGGGATGACTAAAGATATGACACCTGACACTGGGCAGATGAAGTTGACAGCAATTTATTAGTCACGTATACTCACAGCTCAGGGGAGGAAGATACCACACACCACATAGGGCCACATAGGGATAGCACTTGGGAACAGAGTTTAGAAGAAAAGGCTGTGCAAAGCAGACTTTGTAGTATCAGTAGGGCAGGGTGCCCCTGGTTCCTGAAGGTGGATGCAATTGGCTTGTTTGAATAGTCCAGTAGGCCAGCAAGAAATTTAAACTGCTATTCTAGGATAAGCAGGAGTTGCACCTGGTCCATTTGATAAGGAGAGTTGTTCGGCTAGGGGACCTTATCTGTAGAAGCATAATGGAGAGGGAAACTTGTGATTAGGTCATTCGAGGTTCTCCAGTTTTCCCCAGATGGCAGCAGGTAATAGTAAGCCTTAATTTTAAAACCTCGACTATACTCCCTTAAAAAAAAAAGAGCTGGTTTCGGAACAAAGACCTGTCTAAGGCCTTAGGTAGAGGTAAATGGTCACTTGGAACTGCAATAGGAATCAAGGGAATACAATATGGGGAGGGAGGTATGAAACACTTCTTAAAAATGTAGGCCATTGACTCTCATAAACAAACCTATTGAGTCTAACAAACATCAGTTGGATTGTGTCTTACATTCCTCTCCCTACTCCTTTTTTTAGGGTCCCATGGGAGTTCCTGGCTTTCTTGGCATCAATGGGATTCCGGTGAGTGTGTCCACAGATGAATTTTTCATATCCTCCTTTAGGTTCTGCCTCATATTTCGGACACTTTGACCTCAGCAACATCCTGTCTCATGCAAGCATGCTCAGGAACAAGTGTTGAGATATGTGTGGTGAGGTTTAAAGGGCAGTGGTCACACACAATTGCCCTTGGATTCAGGCACAAGCAGCCCTATGTCGGATTGGAGAGCGGAGGGACCTGTGTAGCCATAACATCAATATCTTAGCCAACATGAGTTAAGTCTTGTGGGTTGAGTGGAGCTTTGATTGGAGAGGAGGAACTGGTTCTAAGGTGTAAAGACAGAGCCACATTAGAGGATATATATCCTCATATAGGGAAATTAAGATGGTACATGAAATTAGAGGGTAAAATCCTTCATGATATCTTGATACATTCCATTTCATAATTTGTTCTCTTCAGCCATACCTCATTTCAGAGTGAATTTTCCTTTAAAGTTTTTACAAAGTGACTACTCCAAAGATCACTTGGAGGCAGCCTCTTGCAAAATTTATCCTGTGGACCTCTGCTCCGCCCAAGAGAAGTGGAAGGTTTGGAACTTGCAGACATTTCTTTTTTCCATCCACCCAGCCTAATCCCTTAGTTTCTCTATTTTCATCCTGTATCTGTGCCTACCCCACCACTGGTGATTCCATGGTAGCATTGCACCAGCCTTTAAAATACAATATTTAGAACTTATTGGCTATCTTTTTTTAGTTTTTCCCTTTGACACGTCTCTATATATTTAAGCCATAGTCTGGGCTATGTTTGTCTACAGCAGCAGTTTTCAATCTTGTTTAATAGAAAAACAGAATCTCAGCATATAGAACAGAAAAAAAAAAGTGCAGCTCCTCCATTTGTGGGAGGTCCTAGAGCCTGCTTTTATCCTTCCAACAGCCTCTCAGAGGTTGTTCTGAACCTTATCAAAGCATGGTTTTTGGAGGCCCTATAATTAACAGCTTTTGTGTTATACTCAATAATAATCTAGTATCAGGAAAAGGGGTTCAAATCTCTTTTTGCCAATCTATAGATATTTAATGTGCCCCTGCTATATGTTAGCACTCAACCTTGGGTATACAGAGGAATCATGTGGCTCTGCCCTGAAAGATAATATCATCTGATTCATTGTCTCCTCTGATCTAGTAGAAATTTATGAATTTGAAGAATTGAAGGCTCACTTACCTCATATCTGTTGCATGTATCAACAAATCGGCCATCAGACTTCAGCATTTTATTCAACTGCAGAGCCTGCAAAAATGCCCAGAAATAGACCAGTGGGAAAATAAGCGGACGGGGCTGGCCATCCTTTTATGATGTCTCCTGACATTTTCTTATGGCTGTGTTCTTATGGCCCCTTTAACCAGAGTCTCCACCCAGACTGTGTATCTTCTGGGAGCCACTGGGTAAGGGAAACTAGCAAACTGGAGACAGCCTCTTCCATTCATCCTGTGGACCTGGCTTTGCCAGAGATGAGTGGAGGACTTGGAGCTTACCATCTTAGTATGCCCTTCCTCCTGCAGTCTTGTTTTAATGGAAGCTGGAAGGAAGTGAATCCTGTGAGGCTAAGGCTGTTTCCAATTCTGAGCTGGAAACGGCCCCAGAGTCCAGCTGGATACTCTTGCCTCCAACCTGTGGCCAAGAGAGCCCTAGAGCTTGCAGGAATTGATCACTTCTCTTCGAGGCTTCATTGCTTGGCAGAATGAGTTGCAGCTGTTCAGACCCCTCTTAATGAGCTTACTGCTCCCAGTAGAAGTCCCCACTCCCTTGTGGGGTATCCACATCTTTTACTTAGGCCTTATCCTTTTCTAGTTTTCTTGCCTGAACTCCTGATATTTCCTTTCCTTGACCAAAAATTGTATGTGTTTTCTTTTGACTGCTGATTGCCCTAGCTGCAGGCTCCAAACCTCATTACTCCATAAAATCCCACTTTCTTGTTGTTTCTCTCTCTTGCAGCCTCTCAAGAAGTATTTGTTGAACATCTTCTGTTCAGTGCTTACCTCTTCCTTCCATCTCTAATCTCCCAGGAGTCATTGGTACCTGTCTCAAATACTCCAGCACCTCACTACCTACAGCCCTATGGGACTTAGTGATAGGTAGTTTTTTTGTGATAGTCTCATCCAGCTCCTAGAAAGCAGAGATTATATCTTCTGTTCCTCTCAGAAGCCCGAGAGGCCCATGACTGAACTCTGCATAGAGTAAACACTCTAAAGGTATTGCGGGGGAGGCTGACTCCAACCTCTAGTGCCTAGCAATAGTTCTTAGACTGTCAGGGCTCCCTCAGACAGAAAAACACAGACACCATAGGCCTAGTCAGACTGATTATTTTGTTCAACTTTCAGTAACACATATTAAGCAATTTGGCTGAAACCAACAGCTTTCCCAACACATCTTATTAACTGGATCACTGCACAGATCTGCTTCCCCTCTTAATATTAGCTGATTGTTAACATATGTGTCACTAGTTTTGGTCTCAAAACTCCATTTTTGCTGTCATGTAGACAATTTCAACATGAGTGGGTTAGTCGTCACTTCATGATAACCTAAGTCTTTGCACTAAAAGGCACAGCAACTAATCAAGAGAGTGAGCAAACAAGCATTCCTAAGATAGTCAACATTAGAACAACATAGACTAGGGACAGTAGGGCTGTGGCTTTTAATGATATCCCAGCTGTGAGTTGGGCCTGTTGGCATCCACAAGAAATGTGTGTTTATCAAATGTTTTCAGTTCAAAGCAGTTGGGAGCAGAGATTTTCACTTTGCAATTTATGTTTAGCTTTCCCCATGGAGTCAATCCCGAATCTCTAGTTCCCTGCCTGGAGACTTGTAAATGAGCACATGAGATTTATATCCTCAAAGTGAACACATACCACTCACCAAATGGAAACTTTTCCTTTGAAACTGGGTTCTGAGGAACATTGCTTTAGCTTTTCTGGAATACAACAGATCCTCCTATTCCATGTGCTCAGTCCCTTGAGGCAATATAGAACTATGATTTCCCCCCTCAAAGAGCTATACGCCCTTGGAGGGTTGGCACACACATATGTAAAATCATTAGCTATAAGAATGAAGGGCAATGTGCCAGAAATTCTGTGGTTCTGAGAACTGAGAGGAGAGCTCAGTCCTGTGGTTTAACCTTGCTGACTTGACTGAGAGAAGACCATTTATTGAGCTCCTACTTAGTAAACCTAGTCTCACTTATTTTAACCATAACCCAGTGGAACAGGCATTATTCGCTTTTAATGCTGATAATGACTCTGTAAGGTAGGTATTATCATCACCATTTGACAGATGAGGGAACTGAGGCTCAAGCTGGGGAAGGGAAACAGTGGGATTGGAGCACAAGTCTAACTGGCTCAAAACATGCCTTGTCTACCCATTCCTTGGTATCAGCTGGATGAAAAGGGGCGGATAGATCTGAGTCAGAGGTCAGAGATTTATTTCCAGAGAATTCAGCTAAGGTAGGAAAGTGTACACAGGTATCCCTGAAATCCTACAGGTAGGAAATATCAGGAGTTCAGTCAAGAAAACTAGAAAAGGATAAGGCCTAAGTAAAAGATGTGGATACCAAAGGTTAAGAATCCAGACAAAGGTTTTGGTGTCAAACAGAAACAAGGGCTCAGGAGTAAGGAAGACTCCTGGCACTGAGCCAGCCTGTTGTTTTGCATCAATTTATCCCTGTAACCTAGCTGAGCGATAACCCCTAGCAAGTTTGGCTGGGACATTTTATAATAGTGGTGATCAGGATCCCAGCAGGAAACAGACATTTCACCTGACGGGTTTAACTTCAGGTGAATAGAGTTGAGTGAAGGCTATATTTAACAGATGTGGGAAAGATTAAGGGAAACAACAATGGATGGTGGAACGACTAACTCAAAGCTACCCCTAGACCCGAAAGGGGAAAAAATGGAATGGTAATTACTGGAATCCTCTGAGATCTGGAACCATGAAAAAGCTGTTGCCGAACAGGAACTAAGACTATGGAAAAATTTGTCCATTTCCTTGGAATATAGCCAGGGAGGGAGGGCATGGGAGAAATAAATAACCTGTGTCTTTCTCTTCCTGCTTGGATCTCTCCAGTCTGTGTCTCCCAGTGGCCAAATACAACTGGAAGACAGAGGGAAGGGGAGCCTAGGTGGTACAGTCCATAGAGGCCAGGCTCCTAGGACACAGATCGAGGGAGATAGAGTGTAGATCTTCAGGGCAAACAAGAGTAACCATCCCAGTTAACAATAAAAAGTTGCAAACTTTAGTGAGCTGCATCAGCTTCCCCAATGCAACTAAAAATCATCACCTGAGTCTGCAGAGGCACAGATTGCAGCAACTTTGTTGCAAAGACAAGTTTATTGACTATTCCTCTGGACTTAGCATTCCATGAGTCCAGTAGTCTAGACTCACACTTTTGTATTAACAGTGTGTCTAGCTCTTACAACTATAATAACAACGAAAATGAAACAGAATTGTATAGAATATTTTCTCTATAAGAATTTGATAAAAGGTTGTTTCCTCAATAATTTGAAAAGTTCATTTTTGAACATATAGCATGTTTCTCTCAAATCATTAAATATATATACTTGGCTTTTAAAGTGTGTTTGCGTCGGCAGGGGGGAAATCTACCTTTTATTGACCTGTCTATATTTCTGGTCTTTCTGGTCATCTCTTTGCTCCATGCCCAACACACAATTGGCTTTTGATGAATTAAAAAGGATATATTATCTACAAAAGGGTAGACTCTATGTACCAAGGAATCCCAACTCTGGAAAATTATTGAATTCAGATGAATTGTATGAGAATGATTACTAATTCCCCAGCAAAACAACTGCCTCAGTAGTTAGTACAGAGAAGAGGAAAACATACAGTTTTCTAACTGAAGCAATAGCCTGATGTGTGAGCATGATAAAATGAGATTGAAAATGTGATTCTTGCAGGACTTGCTTATTTTGGACCAAGCAACTTTCAGGAGAGGGGGTGCTGTGGGAACTGCTTCTGCTCTGTTAACCAAAATCCAGCATCATTTCCCATGCAGAGTTTCCAATACTGAATGTCATGCCAGGCTGCTCAGGTTCTGTCTGGCCTGAGGAATCCCAAGGCCTGGCATGATTCCCTGCTGGTATCACTTCAGCTGCCAGACAGCTAAGCCCAATTTTAGTACATCGTTGTATACAAGGAAGGTAAAGTTGCAAGACCTTGTGTATCCCATCTGTTCATGCTTGATCCCTTTGGTTTCAGCTTGGTCCCTATTAAAGCATTCATCCTTTTGGGAGAGGCAACATTGAACTATGATTAGACACATGTGCTTGAGTATAAAGGAAAGACATGCAAACATACGTGATGGGGCTAAGGGAGTGAACAAGGAGTCAGAGTTTAATAGCATGCTTGGCTTTTCTCGCTGTGGAGCCATTTACAATAGCTGACAGTCCTGTGGCTAACTTGATCCCTTCTCTCTTTGAACAGGGCCATCCTGGACAGCCAGGCCCCAGAGGCCCACCTGGTCTGGATGGCTGTAATGGAACTCAAGGAGCTGTTGGATTTCCAGGCCCTGATGGCTATCCTGGGCTTCTCGGACCACCCGTATGCTTCCAGATATTTGCATTTTATTTCAAATGGCTTTGCTTGTCTCTACGTGTGCCCTTTTTCTGCCTCTCTGGAAACCTCATTAAGATTTTGTGGGGCAGCCACTACAGACCCTTGTCCAATGTAGGAGTCAATACTGGCAGCACCACAACAGTAAAAGTCTAAAGAAGAATATCAGTTGCAGTGGGGTGTGCACTTGCTACACTGCTTAGGGTTACCTTTTTTTAATGCAGCTTGTGAAGTTGGCAAGATTGTTAAAAGGCTGTAGTAAATTTCATGGCAAAATACACACTTGGGCTATTTGACATGGTCCCACATCAGACAATGTTGAGGAATGTTTGGAAGAATAATATGGGATCATGGAAGCACTAACCAAAATCCAAAGGGCTTGCAAGCTTGGTCTATACCAGTGGTTTTTAACCAGAGGTGATTTTTGCCACTCAGGGGACATTTGGCAATTGCTATTGATATTTTGAGGTCTCACAATTGGTGGTGTGCTACTGGCATAAGACAGCCCCCTCCCCGACACCTAGGAATCATTTGGCTCAAAGTGTCAATAATGCTGAGGTTGAGAAACCCTACTCTATGGTAACAGAGTTTGTGGCTACACTCCCACATCATAACCCTTGGTTATGGTATTGATAAGGTATTTATTGGATTCCAGTGTCACCACTTTTATTTAATTCCATTCATCCAGATAGGGCTCAGATATTTTGATCTAAGGGATCTCTAGTAAATACAATGCCCTTCCAGGCTGATTTTACAAGTGGCTGGAAAGAGAAAAATAACACATTTCAGACCCATTTTCAACCTCCCTTGAAATAATCTAAACTCATGAGGGCACTGATCTGAGATATTCAACTAGAAATCACTCCATTCATTAGACATGTTTTATAGCTACATGAATTAATTGACACTTCATTGGAAGAGCAGCACCACCACCTTCAGTGACCAGGTTGGGGTGTGGGTATATGTGTGAGAAAATGAGATAGATGGACAAAGCACAAGCCCCAGATTGGCATATAGGACTTTGACACCTAAGGACCAAATCAATATGCCAGGGGGTGGGGAGGTAAGGAAAGATGTATTGCTAACATAGGATGAGATAAGTGGGTGCAAAGTTCTCCAAAGATTGCCATGGCAACCAGGTATAGAACAAAACATTTCCATGAAAATCCAGCAAAGCAAGGACATGCTACCCCCTAGAGGGAGAAAATAAATGTTGAGCTAATAAATACCCACTGACAAAGGACAAAGGAAAAAAACCTAGTCCTGTCTCTAAACTTAACCTCAAGCCTAAATAGGAACTTGGGCATGTATTTTACTAAGTGGAGATGTATCCTTTGCTAAATACCAAACAGATCATTCAGTCGGCTTTTTTGAAGCTTCTTTCAAGACAGTAGTGGCCACAAGAATAAGGTGAAACAGGCAGTGTTAGGAAAAAAAGTGAAAAAAAAAAAAACGGTTTCTGCTCCTGGGATCACGTTGTTGTTTTATGATACCAATAATCCCTGTGCTGAAGGAATCAATCATTCAATAAATGCTTCAGTCCACAAAGCTTAGCCCTACCCCAAATACTAATCCTAACTTCCCCTTAGGTGTAGGGACGTTGATTATCCCCAGGTGTACAAACTCTAGCAGATATTAGCCAGCATCTGCCACTAAGACAGCAAAAAATCTAGTTGAAAGATTGGAATTGTGTACTTTGAACCATTTTTCATGTTAGCAGTGAGATACACCAGCCTCTTAGACAGACTTTGAATCTGAAGTTGTGTGGTAGAAGTACAGGATGAAGGTAGTTTTGTAGATATCTTTTAGACCAGAGGTCTACAAACTGGACCACGTGGCCTTTGGCTTGTGGCCTGTTTTTTTTTTTTTTTTTAAATAATAAAATAAAAAGAAAGAAAGAAGAAGAGTATAAAACAGAGTTTAGATATGACCCAAAAGGCCTAAATTATTTACTATCTGGTTCTTTTCATAAAATTTTACTAACCTCTGTCCTAGACAAAGGTTCTGTCAGTGACCTATACCTGTGAGGGGTGAAGCAGTGAACTCTCCATTACATGAGTTATTTGTGGTTGTTCAGACCAGTACTCTGAATAGATGTAAAGTATCTGACTTTAACACATTTCAGACCCATTCAAACCCTTTCCCTTTACAGACTTCTGGCTTGGGGATTGGGAGGGCATACAGCTCTGAATCAGAGCACCTGGTCAAGGAATGTGTTTTGCCCCTTAGTACAGCCAATTTTGCCATAGAAAAAGCCACATGGTTTCAGGCTCTTGCTGTCCCATCCTCTATCTGATCAGATAATGCAATTAAAAAGACTATAAGTGTGTGTATTTCTTCAATTTTTTTAACTATTTTATTCAGGGGCTTCCTGGTCAGAAAGGATCAAAAGGTGACCCTGTCCTTGCTCCAGGTAGTTTCAAAGGAATGAAGGTAAGAGCCTGTAAGTCAGATAGCTGAGTAGGCTATAAGCTGGGTTCCCCAGCATTGGGCCCCACCTCCAATGAAAACATTTCCAGAACTAGCATCTGTGTCTCTATTTAAGGAGCAGACCAAGCTGGATTTAAAAGGATCTGGAGCTTTTTGTGGTGGAAACATTGACATAAATGTTTGCAACTATACTGTCAAAGAGATTTGCTCTGCAGGATCTAGACCAAAAATAGGAGACAGATCAGCAAACAAACAGTTTGCATGGGTATCATTTTCTTTCACAAACCAAGACATTTCCTGGAGGCAGATACCTTTTGTCTACTCTAGAATCCTTATTGTCTGTATTCCTTGGTTTGAAGCCATGTATGTCTCTGCCCATCTCAACATGGCCATTAGCCAAAGATCCTGGTTCTGCCCTTCTCTGTCACTGCACACCAACCCATCACCCTAGCTGGGCCCCTGGATGTCTGCAAAAATTGCCCATCAGCCCTGAAGCTGGCTGGAAACTTTCATCTCTTTCCAGAATTGACAAGAACCTTCTGTGTTCTTGTGACTGTGTTGCCTGATATCCTGCGGGGCCTAAGAAAACCCTGGCTCCAAATGATTGGCCCTATTCCCTTGCAGAGCGGGACAGGAGTCCATCATTTCCCTGGTAGCGAATAAGAATTTATGTGCCCAACATCTGAGGAGAAGATGCACCAAGTTCACTCAGCTAATTGATGGCACTTTTCTGTCTTCCATTAGTACATAGAGCCTGGAACATTGGAAATCACTTTGGAAGGCAGTGATGGGGGTGGGTGGCTGGAGAGCCGGATAAGATTTAGGGTACAGGCTTCTAACTATAGATGCCATAGTAGTAGATAGAATGTTTGAGTTGGAAGGGACCTCATGATTGTTAGACTAGTATTGCTCATTTTACAGATAGAAAAACTGAGGTGTACTGAGGCTATGTGACTTGCTCAAAGCCAGTTCACTAAAGAGCTAAAACTCAGGCAGTGCTCTTTCCATGCTACAGAGAGCTGATTTTTTACTGTAAGCCAAGTGGAGTAAGACTAGCAGGTGTCAAAAATTGGTCATTGTCTTAGAAAACATTGATTAAATGGTTTTGCCAAAAATCAAAGAGACCCTGGATCCAGTGGAACACAACAATTTTCACAAGATGGTTATATTACTGATTCATGCAGTAACTAAAGATGCAACAAAGTAATTAAAACATAATCAGAGAGTGTATGCTCTGTTGATTTTCCCTTGAAATGTCCGATTTGCATTGTGTACATGTGGGCACAGAATCTTTGGGGATAAAGGCACACGGGAAGGTAGCTTTGCTTTCCTCCAAAAGGAGTAGGAAAATCACCAGTCCACAGAAGTAGTTTCTAATTGATAAGTTCCTAGCAAAGGTGAAAATTAATTAATCCAAGTAAAATGTGAAATCCTGTTCAGCCAAGGCTATAATATGTGTCTTCTACAGTCCAGATTTTTCTTACAGAAAAAATAAACAATCTAAACAGTCGAATATGTCCAATTCATACATTATTTAAAACACAAGACTTTGACAGAGGAGGCCCAAGTTTCAGAGATGTGTTTTTGTCCCTATGAATGTTAGGTTAGTTACCTGAAATATTGCAGGCTTAATTTATTAAACTCTTCAGTGTCCTGCCTTTGTTTCTCAGGGGGATCCTGGGCTGCCTGGACTGGATGGAATCACTGTAAGTTGTTATTTATGTGTTGAGCTCTCAGTGTTGACTAAAAATCACTAATGGTGCATTTTCGTTCTTCTCTATGATGTTCTAAAGTCTTTGTAGACCTCAAGGAAAATCTAGACAGTTGAAGTAGAATGGGTCACAGTATTGACATTTTCCAAATGAGAAAGCACTGAGAGGATGAACTGTCCACTGTCAAGTTGCATGACAAGCAGGCTTTCAGACTTTAGGCCAGAGACATGTATTCACTGGGATGTACTTTCCCCTAGGAAAATATTTTGCCTTTCCTTCAGCAAGCACTTACTAAATGTTTTCTGTGTGTCGAGTGCTGTGAGTAAATCAAAAGAAGTAGAGCACATTGCTTTAAAAGGTATTCCACACAGAAATTCCTTTTAGGGACTCTTGATAATGGTGAGTCCATGTAAGGCTGTGAGTTATGTTAATAAGAGCATTATTTTTCTTTGAGATTCCACATTGTCATCACTTTTTTTTTGAAAGAGCTTAAGAAAAAAACGCTTCTTTCCTTCTTCTTTCTTTCCCTTTCCTGTATTCACTTTCTTTCTTCCCTCTATCTTTTTTCAGTAATCTCTGAGACAATGTAGACACAGCCCCTGCCCCCAAGGTTGGGAAAAACTAGTAGGAATGTGGCATAAGAATTCCACAGCAACTTAGAGGAAGAGATGCCATTCACTTAAGGATATGTCATGTGAGTCTTCATGTCTAAGAGACAGAAGGTAGCTTGTGAGAAGTGTCAATGATGTTTAGCTGGCAGTGGGAGGAGACTTTCTAAATAGAGAGTTACGGAGTTTCATGAGAAAAAGTAGGCAAAAAAATGGGATGTGTGCAAGCACACACAAAAACAGAGATGCATAGGACCAAGGCCATACATATTCCCTAGGGCAAAACAATTGGCTTAGATAGTGTATTCATTAAATTTACAGAACAACATCCACTGTACTTGCTGCATAGCTTCTCTTAGGTACTTGTTTTCCTGCCCACAAAGGCTCAATGTTTGTCCACATACACAGGCATGATATACAAACTGCTTCAATTTGGGGAGAGGGCATTTGGTGGCTAAGATATTTGTGATCAGCAAGGTGATCACAGGTGGCTAGTTATTTTCAAAACAATGTTCAGACTATCATTTATTTCTGGAGGCCCTTTGAACCCCTCCTTTCTCTTCCTCCTGTCTGAGTTCCAACCTCTCTTACCCTCTCCGCCCCTTATCCAGGCCCATGTCAAGTTATTCCTGCTCCACCACTGGAAATGGACCCTTGCATTTCACCAGACCATTTTTCTCTTGTGATTTCACTGTCTTATGTTTAACATTGTTGTTATTTGATTCAAAAATTTTCTGTTCCCTTATGATTTTTTTCTTTGACCCATGGAATATTTAGAAGTGTGTTGCTTCGTGTCCAAATATTTAGTAACTTTCCAGCTATCTTTCTATTATGGATTTCTAGTTTGATTTTATTGTAATTAGAGTGAACACTGTGTTATTTCAGTTCTTTTAAATTTGTCAAGGTTTATTTTATGGTCCAGCATACAGTCTATCTTGGTGAATATTCCATATGCACTTGAACAGAATATGTATTCAGCTGTTGTTGGGTATAATGATCTTAAAAATATCCATTAGGTCAAGGTAATGGATACTATTGTTTGGATCTTCTATGTCCTGACTGATATTTTTGTCTAGTGTTTCTGTTCATTATGGAAGGAGGGATGTTAAGATGTCCAACTGTAATTGCAGATTTGACTGTTTCTACTTGAAGTTTTGTTAGTTTTTGCTTCATGTAATTTGAAGCTCTGCTATTATGTGCATAGGCATCTAAGATTGTTCTGTCTTCTTGATAAATTGACCTATTTTATCATTTTGAAATGTCCTTCTTTATCTCTGGTAATATTATTTGTCTCGAAGTCTACTTTATCTGATATTAATATAACTCTTTTGCTTTTTTAAAAAAGTTTTTGTTTTTTTATAACATTCTAATAGGAAAAATTTCAAATATAGAGCAAAGTAGAGTGAATTTTGCAGTGAACACGCATACCATTAATATTTTACTATACATCATCCCTTGGTATCCATGGGAGATTGGATTCAGGACCTCTCATGGATACCCAAATCCATGAATGCACAAATCCCTCGTATAAAATGGTGTCATATTTGCCTGTAACCTATACACATCTTCCCCTACACTTTTAATCATCTCTAAGTCACTTATAATACCTAATACAATGTAAATACTATGTAAAAAGTTGTTATACTGTATTGTTTAGGGAATAGTAACAAAAAAGAATTTGCATGTGTTCCATACAGATGCAACCATCCTTTTATAAAAAAAAAAAAATTCAATCAATAGTTGGTTGAATCCACAGATGTGGAACCCACAGATACAGAGGGCCAACTGTACTTGCTTTATCCTCCTTCTATCTGTCTATCCATCCCTCTCTCTGTCCATCAATCCATCCTATTTTTTAATTTTTATTTTAAGTTCTGGGGCACATGCACAGGACGTGTAGGTTTGTTACATAGGTAAACGTGTGCCATGGTGGTTTGCTGCACCCATCAACCCGTCATCTAGGTTTTAATCCCAGCATGCATTAGCTATTTTTCCTGATGCTCTCCCTCCCCCTACGCCACCCCCCGACAGGCCCCAGTGTGTGTTGTTCCCCTCTCTGTGTCCATGCGTTCTCATTGTTCAGCTCCCACTTATGAGTGTGAATATGCGCTGTTTAATCCATCCTATTTTTAGTGAATGTCAAAGTAAATAGTAGACAAGAGTTCACTTACTCCTAAATCCTATAGCATGCCTGTCTTTAATTAGACTTCAATATTTGTTTGCAGTTCTTTCTTTTTATATAAAATTTACATACAATGAAACACTTAAATCTTAAGTGTATGTTTGCTGAGTTTTGACAAATGCATACTTGTATGTAATCCAAACCTTTATTCAGGTGTAGAAAATTACTGTCACCTCAGAAAGTTCCCTCCTGCTCATTCCCTGTCAATTTCTGCCCCAATTCACCCCAAAGGCAACCACAATCCTGATTTTTCTCCTCTATGCCAGTCCTAGAACTTCATGTAAAGGGAATGATATAACCTCTAGCCTTTTGGGTCTGTCTTCTTTCACTTAACACACTGATTTTGAGATTCATCCACATCGTTTCATATATCAGTAGTTTGCTACTTCTTATTGTAGGCATTTATTCCACTGTTTGAATCTATCAGAGTTTATCCTTGTATCATTGGACAACTGGAACATTTCCAATTTTTGACTATTATGAATAAAGTTGCTATGAACATTCTTGTACAGTTCTCGTGGACATACATATTTTCATTTTTCTTGGAAAACTTCCTTGCTTTTTGAACTTGGTAAAAACTTGCCTCTCTAGGGCCCACAAGGAGCACTCGGATCTCCTGGAGCTGTAGGACCTGCAGGACCACCAGGATTACAAGTAAGATCAATTTAAGCCTAGTTTGTGATCACAGTGTTCACATGACTGTTTTCCCTACATACTATGGATTCAATGTAAACCTGTGTAATTTAGGTCCTCCTGGGTGAGCAAGGGCAACCTCCATTCTTGGAGGGTTAAAGTAAAGCATGCTCTTGCCAGGAGCTATTGGAGTTATTTATCAGAGTCTATCTGACCATCCAATCTGTGCCTCTAAAGCCTCCCACCCTAGCTCAACCTAAAGTATAGCCCAGGGATGGCAGATCCCTGACACATTTATTGCCACCTTCCATTTCCTCACCCATGACAGGTATTGCTAATTAATCATACCACCATCACTATCACCCACCCTGAACACTGAAGAAGCTTCAAATTCCTTGCTAACACTGCATCTTGGGCAGTTCTACCTACCTACCCATTTTTCTGACACAAAACCTGTTTATCATCACTGGTAGAGGAAAAGCATAGCCAGTCATCTATGTGGTTCTGGGAAAGCTGCGTCCCCAGATTGTTCTTTCCAGTGCAAGAAATCCCATTACTCAGTACTTTGGCTTAGCTTCACCAAAGGTCATCATTTTAAAATTTCTGGCCTGTTGGGAGGAATGACACATGAAGTCTTCACTACCTTAGCATTAATGTGATTACCAGGTCAATTTGGGGGATTTCAAAGGGGATAAAAGGGAACCATAGGAAAGACAGCTAGACTCTACTATGCCAAAGCAGGAAAGATGGCTGAGTTACTGGGGAGTGACTCTCAACATGCCGTGTTCTTTTTGACTGAAACTAACAAGTGCTAACTCTTTCTTATTTTTAAAAAAAATCTAGGGTCCTCCAGGGCCTCCTGGTCCTCTTGGTCCTGATGTAAGTATACTTTGTCTTAGGGCATTTTGCTTCCTACTCCTAAGTACTCTGGATTTCCCAGAGAGATACTGGTTTGGTTAACCCTACTTTCTGGTAAAAAAGATTGCATTCCAATTTAAGTTCCCTGAGCTTATTTAGTAATCGATTTTGTTTTTCCTCCCTGTATCCCTATTCCCTAGGGGAATATGGGGCTAGGTTTTCAAGGAGAGAAAGGAGTCAAGGTAAATAGCTTTTAAAAAATACAATCTGCATTCCATATGCTGCAAGAAATGTGTCTGATTACACACATGTGGCTGCTTGTGTAAGAGGATTTGTTTTTTCGCCTTGGGAAATGAGCATTTCCCAACCCACATAGATCCTCTGGTAGGATCTCTTGAGGGCTACATGTGTACATGCCACACATGGGCTATTGTGGTTCTTTTTCCTTCAAAATATTGTTATTTCCCTGCTTCCTACCTGTGAAAGGTGTATGTCTTACGAACATATTCCCTTGAAATAGATTCTTTCTCTTCCTTCCATCTGGGTCTTTCCTTGGTGTTTTGAGTATTCTGTTCCCTTCTCTTTCCTTGTCTCTGCTTCCCCTCTCCTCTCTACCCTTTCTCCTCCTCCCCCTCCTCCACTTCCTCCTCCTTTTCCTTTTTGTCCTCCTCTCTCTCTGTATCTCTCTCTCTCTGTCCTCTATCTCTCTTCTTTAACCTCTCTTTCACCATTCTCTTTTATTTCCCTCATTCTCTCATTTCTCTCTTTACCAATTACATTATGATTTCAGAGCCTTAAGCGAGGCTGAGAACTTGCCATTCCCACCCTTCTGTTACAATTGCACTGCCTTCTGAAGGAACAACTCTTGCCTCCAATGTTCTAACCTGGACGTCATTGCCTCTGATTGTGCTCTTGGCAAGGATTAGACCACTTAGAGTCGGATCATTGTTGCCAAGAGGTAGCCATTCACCTTGTTCTGATTCCTTTTTTAATCTCTTCTAAACATCCTTTCATGGCAACCATGAACTTAAAGTTTCCTTCTATCCATCTTACTCTTCCCTCTGCAGTGCTGGTACAAAATTCATTGGTCGGGCTTATAATTCTTCTCACCCTTTGGCAGTGAGAGTTTTGTTTCCTCATTGGCATGAGGGTGAAGAGGCCAAAGTAAGAGACAGTTTATTTGTGAGTTACATCCAGAGGACAAACCCCCGCTCTGGAAAAATGGTCGGTGTGATTTTCACTTTGCTTAATGTTCCATTTACTCTTACAGGGGGATGTTGGCCTCCCTGGCCCAGCAGGACCTCCACCATCTACTGGAGAGCTGGAATTCATGGGATTCCCCAAAGGGCAGAAAGGATCCAAGGTAGTGAACATTTAAGAATAGGAAAAAATTAATAAACCTTTTCCTATAATTATAATACAAGAACTTAACTCATAACCAGACAATACTGGAAGAATAGAGCGTTCTGGGTAATGGATTTTTGTTTAGAAGTGAGAGTAAAAAGGCTTCTTTGTTTTGCCCCTTATGAAAAGCTTTCTTAAAAGGCGGAGTATGTTTCTTGTTGTGTAGGTTTGAGTGTGCCTGGGCATCTGAGTATTCATTTAAGCACTATTTTCTCTGTTTTAGTGTTGCAGATTCAATTTTTGATATGCTGAATAACTTAAACATTAAATAGTTGTGTTTTTCCTCCTAACTCCCAACCCTCTCAATACTTACGGTGTCCCCAAAGTACTGTGACAGAACACATAGGGTATGAATAGTTGCTCTTGAATTATCTTTTTAAAGAAGTTATTTGCTCTTAAAACTTGACCCTGAAAATAGGATATACTGTCACCAAGTGGTGACAAGAGATGCCCTAATTTACCTGATCTGAACTACCAAGGCTTACACTATAGACCTGTTTAACTGAAATATTTTACGATCTGTATTTTTATGTGAGTCACTGTATACTACCTACATGGTTGTAATTGAATGGCCGTGTACTGTTAAGGTGTGCAGATATCTTTCTGTAACTTGCATTTCCTGCCAGGGTTCCTTTAAGCTTTGTGATTCTGTTCCCATGGCCAAGGGGCCTAGGCAGGGAAATATGTTTAGTCTCCTTTCTTTAAATTTGTCTTTGTGGAAGCTGTAACAACTCCAAGCCCCTCCAGGTTTACAGGAAGTAGTCATTGATTTGGGAATGGTCTGGCAACATAAAAGAGATTGTCTGCTTCCTTGATCATTCCCAAAACTTAGGGAGCTTTTCCATGGCACATATAGATAAATTCACATATCAGGGAATGACAGATCAGATTGTTATGTGTCCCTATCCAAATTGTAATTGTTACCCTTTTCCCAAAACTATGGATTTCTCTGCTGCCTCTAATTTGCTATAGGAAATTGTACTGAACAGCTTCTTCCACTAGAAAGAAAATAGACAATCATCCTTTCTGTCTCCCAATTAGCCTCAGTATTTGACATTCTGTTTTAGACAGTTATGGTCCATAATCCTTCTCCCACAGCAAGGAGCTGCATGAACCAAGACATCCTGGTACAGCTACTAATTAGGGAGCCTGGGGAATCTGCACCACTCTCTGCTACCCTAATCTTGATACTTCATTGGTTCCCCACTCCTCAGTCCAAGTACGTGCGGAGAGCCATCCTACTGTGTGTTCACTGCTTCCTGATGCTACTTACTAACCTTGGGCTGATTTTCCAGGGTGAACCA
Organism: Pongo pygmaeus; assembly: GCF_028885625.2. Lineage (NCBI taxonomy): Eukaryota > Metazoa > Chordata > Mammalia > Primates > Hominidae > Pongo > Pongo pygmaeus. The sequence goes on along the minus strand of NC_072396.2, from coordinate 112,376,337 downwards.
GGGCCTAAGGGTTTTCCAGGCATAAGTGGCCCTCCAGGCTTCCCGGTAAGTCTCTCTATTTGATCAATATGTATTCAAGGGTCTGATTGGATAAAAGCTGTAGCAATAGAAGGCTAACAGAAAGACCTCTTCCCATGGATATTGTAGAGAATGCCACCATCTTTATTATTAGAAGGTATTTAAGGAGATGTTCTTGTTTCTCAAACACATGGAGACATAAGCATGGTTCTCCATGAGGCTGTATACCTTAGAGGTTATTAGCTCAAGCTCTATAGTTAAAACAGACCTAGGCTTGACTGCTGATTTTGCTAGTTTCTAACTATGTGAACCTGGACAAGTTTCTTAACTTTTCTGAGCCTGTTTCCTAACCTACAAAAAAGGGGAGAATGATGGGGTGATTATGAGGATTAAATGAGATAATATGCATGAAAAGGGCTTACTACATGTCTAGCACTTATTATTCAGTTAATGGTAGCTAATCTTAGTAATCCTACCTCCACTTTCATATCTGCCTTTCTAGCTTAGATTCTTACACTCATCAGTTACCTTTTGAGGGTCCCTATGTGCCAGGCATTCTGCTGGACTTGGAGGTTACAACAGTAACTAAGTAAAAGTCCCTGTCCTTGAGATTACATTGTAATGGGGGAGTGAGGGTAAAAACAAACAAGAAACCAGTAAACAGATGAATCTATAGCAAGTTCATATAGTGGTTATATAAGTTCATATATATAAAAGATGAAAGAAGGGTAAAGTGATGAAATGTGGATGGGGAACAGGGTGGTCTACTTGGGACAGAGTGGTCAAGAAGGGCCTTTCTGAGGAAGTGATGTATGAGCTGAGACCTGCATATTATGAGAGAGCACGTCTTGTGAAGATCAGAAAGAGGTTTTAAGGCTGAGGGAACCATAAGTGCGAAGACCTTGAGGTTAAGAAAACCTCAGTACTTTTGAGGAACAGTAAGAAGGTAAGTGGAACAGAATAAGCAAGGCTAATAATTCCAGACAGAGAAGTAGGAACCAGATCTTGGCTACCTTCAGAGGTCAATGCGGTTTTTTATTTTTAATGTAATGGGAAGCCGTTCAAAGGCTCTGACTTGTATTTTTAAGATCACTCTGGCTGTGGGAGGAAGGGGAGAGGGAATGGGAAGGGTGGAAGAGCAAACACAGAGGGTATTGCAGTAGTCCAGGCAAGAGATGGTGGTGGTGACTTAGACTATAGTGACAGCAATGGAAATGGAAAGAAGTGGATAGATTCAAAATGTAAAAATGTTCAACCTTGTTATTAGGGAACATTTCAAACATTTACAAAAGCAGAGAGAATGTCATAATGATTCCTCGTGTACCCATCACACAGTTTCAATAATTAGCAATTTATGGCCAATCTGAAGCAAATAATAGACATATCATTTCATCACAAATACCTCTGAATATTTAAAAGGTAAGGGCTTTTTAAGACGTAGTGACAATATCATCATCAGTAATTTGTGATCAGTAATTAATATCAGTTAACAAGGCAGAATTCAAATTTTTGATTGTCTTATAGGTATATATATTTTTTTACAGTTGCCTTGCTTCAATGAGAGGCCAAACAAGACCAATACATTACATTTGTTTAATGTGTCTTTTAAATCACAAGATATGTTTTGAAAGAGCTGACAAGATTTTCATGGATTGGGAATAGGGATCAGGTGGGAAATGGATGAATCAAAGATGACTAGGCCTGCCTGTGCTTGCTGGGCCAATGGGGATAGATGACTCCATTCTTTCCCTACAGTACTTTGAAATAGTTTGGGTCTCTCTGGGTGGCCAGAAAGCAGAGCCAGTGGAGCCAGTGGCACAGGTTCCTTCCATGATGATTCTTATTACTCCACAGAAATAAAGGGGGCATGGAGAATCATCTGTTCAATGCACTTGATTTTAATCACCTTTGTATCTAATGAGCCAGAAAGGAAGAGAACCCTAGTGTTGGAGACAGAACACCCAAACTTTAGACCCAGCCCCTGCTCTGGGACTTTGGCAAGTCACTAAACCTCTCTTTATATCTGTAATTTGACAATGGTCATATTTATACTTTTTATTGATAGAAAATATTTCTACATATTTATAGGGTACATGTGATATTTTGTTACATGCACAGACTGTGTAATGGTGAAGTTAGGGTATTTAGGATATCCATGACCACAAACATTTATCATTTCTATGTGTTGGGGACATTTCAAATCTCCCTTCTGGCTACTTTGAAATATACAGTACATTGTTGTTAACTGTAGTCACCCTACTCCACTATCGAACACTAGAACTTATTCATTCTTTCTAACTGTATGTTTATACCCATTAACCAACCTCTCTCCATCTCTCCCCCCACCCCACACTCACACCATTCCCAGCCACTGGTATCATTCATTTTACTTTCTACCTCCATGAGATAAATTTTTTTAGTTTCTGCATATGAGTAAGAACATGCATATAGCTACTCTTTTAAGACCCAACTAATAATGTATGCGAAGTTTCTTTGCAAAATATAAGGCTGTCCTGTTCAATAAGATAACAACCAGCCACGTGTGGCTACTGAGCCCTTAAAATGTGGCTGATCTGAAATGAGATGTACTGTAAGTATAAAATACACACCAGATCTCAAAAACGTAGTATGAAAAGAAATCTAGAATATCTCAGTAACATTTTTTACTTCAATGTTAAAATGACAATATTTATTATATATTTGGTTAAGTAAAATATATCATTTAAATTAATCTCTGTTTACTTTGCTTTTTTAATGTGGCTACTAGGAAAATGAAAATAACATAGTAGCTCACATTATATTTCTATTGGACAGTACAGATAAAAAGTATTTTGCAAGTGAGTTTGGGAATAAAGTTTTCACCTTTCTTCGTAGAGCATTTCACATAGATTCTAGCCACCTGGCATTGTCCCTGTGAGGTAAGCAAGGTGAGCCAGGCTTATCTTCCTTGTACTGATGAGGAAACCACAGTTTCAACGGGTGAAGAGGTTTGTCCAGAATCACGCAGATAATTATTAGCAGAGCTGAGATTGAAATTCAGCTTTCTTGAATTCTAGCCAATTTGGTGGCTTTTTCCCCATACCATACTGCCCCCTACAGTCCAGTTTGCTCTAATCCCAGCCGTGGTGGGGTTTTTATCTCTAAATCTCTGAAAAGGATTTTATGATCTCCTCTGGTGTGATTGGCTTCACTGGCTCACACTGCCTCACCCCCCTTCCCTTCCACATCCGAACCCAGAGTATTTCCCCTGCTGCAATTTCAACCCATTCCCTTTTGTCCTGTAAAAGAAAGACTGACGACAATGCACGGTGATAAATTGCAGTACCATTTCAAACTCAGTATTTCCAGTGTTTCAGAGTGTGGGCTGAAAAATAGAAACCCCAGTTGATTGTAAAGACATCAAAGCTGGAAAATAACCCCTTTACATAGAACAGCATGTTTTCATACGGTGGGAATTAAGAAACCGGAGTTCTCAGCCCACTTTGGCACAGATTCAATGTGTGACCTTGGCCAAATCAGGTAACTCCTTCAGTCCTAATATCTCTATCTGTTTAATGGGAACATTCGTAGGTACTTTATATGAATGCCTTATGACAGAAAAGTTATGAGGAGAAAGGTGGTAATGTATTTGTGATACTCTGGGCTTTTCAGAGGAAATGTGCTTCTCAAATCCAAAGCCTTCACATCAGCTTTCAATTATCCACACTCACTGAGAAACAAGGCAGCACTGAAGACAGAAATCTCTAGGGAATCCAAAATGTTCCTTTTAACTATTTGTTTTCTTCCTATATGAGTCCAAATCTTTGTAAGAGACAAAGTGCCCAACCTGACAGATTTGCCCCTTACCTTCTTTCTCTTGGCCCCTCTGCAGTGACCAAACATCCCTTATTTTCTGGCTCAGTCCTCACCTCACACATTTTATCCCATTGTCTCCAGCAACACACTCACACTTGTAGGCCACAGGTCCTTCCATGGAGGTCATCAGAGAGAATTGTATATCCATGTGCCCTCTGTTCAAGGGACTAGCAAACACAGGGGAAGGCAAAAATGGAATAGATGAAGGGAGGGATAAGAGAAGAAACTGGCAAATCCTGAGGTAACTATTGAGTAGGTCAATAGTTACCCACACACCTACCCAGTAGGGGTAACTACTAGGTAGGTGGGATTCTTCAATTGAGCCTCCTGAGAACCAAAGAGCATCAGGAGTCCAGAGCCCAGGAGAGCAGGCCTGGAAACAGTTAAGTTAGCTCCATTGAGGCTTTCCAGGCCATGGGTAAGTAGGAGTGTGGGAGCAGCATTTACAAGATTACTCATGAGGAGGACTGACTGTGACGGGGCCAGTCCCAGGGCATCTTGCTAGAACAGCTTATTCAGCAGGGTCCCTGTACAGTGCCTCCCTATTCTGGGAAACAAGTTGAATCTACAGCACAGCCAGTGTCTTGCCAAGCTATTTATCTTTTCTTGGCTCTAACCCCCACACACAAATTTGTCTTTTTTTTTCCTTTTTACAATTTTTTTTAAATATTTATTTTTGTCACACTACAGCATAAGCTCTCAGGCCCTCTGAGAAAGCAAGACTCTTCTGCTTTCTGGAGAAGGAGTACAAGGCCCCCTTATATTTACAACTGAGGGCAAGATAGATGGGGGCACAAGATGGTTCCTGAACATTATTTCCTTCCCCCTTTGCAATAGTTTTGTTCTCTTGGCCATTATTCCATTCAGTTCAACAAGTATTTACTGGACCACCTTGTATGTGTTCAGACTAGTAATGGGCCTTGGAGGAAGATAAAAGAGAGTGTAATATAGGTCTCATGCTTACAAAACTTTCATATGCAACCATTCTTTGCACTTTAAGAGTTTGGGGCAGCATGGGCTGCCACAGATTTCATGGACAGGTCAGAGAAGTCTTCCTGAAGCGTTTGACCTCAGAAGCCAATAGACATTCCACCAAGTCTCAGCATGCCTTGGTTTGATGCAGAAAAACTCATATTTTAAATAAGTTTGCATTCAGTTTAACCCACGAGCCTTTCACGTTAGAAATTTAATGTAGCATGAAGGCTGAGCTATTTGATGCACAGTTATATAAATGCAGAAAAGAGAACAGGTAAGTACGGGACCAATGCCTGCTTTGAATTGGATCCTACACACACACACACACACACACACATTCCTCCCAATAAAAAGACAATGAAAACAACCCACATTAAAAAAGCAAAAACATGACTAGCCAAAAGGAAACAAAAATGAAAAACCCTGGGCCCAGAAAGCCAAGGGGTGCTCAACCAGCTTTCAGTACTCATGGGAGTGCACTGAGTATGTATGTAAAAGGAAGAAAAAGCCACAAATGGGATTTGAGCAGGTGAGCCAGGTCACATTAAAGGGACAACAGATGTTCCACAACATTTAGTGCCTTTTCTTCATTGCCTCCTTTACTTTCATAATAAGCCAAAATGTTGTTTGCTAAATCTATGCTCCAAAAAGTACAATTTTAAACAACAACAAAGTGGCCTCATTTAAGTTTTCTGTGAAAAACATTATCTGTGAAATAACATTAAGTTATCTGTGAAAAACATTTAGTACTGAACTATTCTGTATCTTGGGGGCCCAGACATTTGCCTTGGACCCAGAGGGGAGGAAGCTCTCTCTTACTCACTCTGCTTCTTGGAGTTCCTGCTTTTCCCTAGAGAATCCCCAAGTCATATTCATGGCTACAAACCCTCACCTCCGATGAGCAGGGCAAGAGGGCTTGGAGACCATCTCACAGTCCCCTTTGGACTATCTCTAGGGCCAGGCAAGAGCCCTACAGTCCCAATACAGGAGCTGCAGGGTTTCAGACCGTGCCTAGATAGAAATACTTCTTCCCACTGAAAAGGATGTTGTGCTCATTATGTCTCCAAAGGGGAAAAGCTCTTGCTCTTCCCCCTAGTATCAACCCCCAAGAATTTGCATAATCCTCCATTTGTGGGTCAAATCATCAAGTTCCTAGATGATAGAAGGCAGCTTGTTCTAATGGAAAGGTCCCCGGAATGAAAAACACAAGATATGGCTTTCTCATTCATTTTTAACCCATCTAGATGTTGGTTTCCTCATCTGTAAAATCAATAAGGTTAGATATTTAATCATTTCTATGCTGTTAGCCCATGATACTGTAAATACATGGAACAGTGTTGTGGGTAGGGGGGGCATTACTTCTAGAACCAAAAGGGAACCTTGAATGAATGGTCCAATTTATATTCAGACCCTATGTGCTTCTCAGGCAGTGACAAGAGACAGCGTGGTGAGCCTCCCTAAGGGGAGAGTGGAGCTTAATTAAAATAGCCTCCTTGCGTTGAATGAAGCCAGGAGACCGATGAGAAAACAAACGTTATAACTTGTGGTTTCTTTTTTCATTTAGGGCCTTGGAACTACTGGAGAAAAGGGAGAAAAGGGAGAAAAGGGAATCCCTGGTTTGCCAGGACCTAGGGTACGAACCTGGAATGTTACTTGCCTGGGTCTGTCAAGTCACCTAGTCCATTTTCTTTCCTGTTTGCTACTTTATGTTTTGCAACTTGATTGCGACCTAAGCTTCTCGTTTCTCCTCAACCCAATGGCAGGTTCCTAAGACCTCCTTCTCTCTTAGCCCCATTCCCTTGATTGAATGGCTCCCTTGAAAAGGAATGAGGCACCCCCTACTCTAGGTGGCTCCTCAGCCTATTTATCTCCTTGCTGTCACGTATCATTGTCTTCTGGGCTAAAGAATGATATGAGTGTTGTCTTGCTTTCATTCCATTCTATTCTGAGGGAATTGAACAGGGAAGTGGCACAGGAATGGAAGAAAGAGGGCCAAGTGCAATCTTTATAGGACAGAAACAAGCCTGGAAAGTTCTAGAACATAGTGAGTGATGTTTGGAGTCAACAGTTTCCAATAATAATCTCATTTGAAATGGAAAAATAACTATTAGCCTCTCTTATTCCTAGCTTCGGGCACTTAGGTCTTGAGCTAGAAGCAGTGGGCCAAGCTTAGCCTCAAAGAAGTAACATTTTAGAGAATTGGTTGTTAAGTTGACTATGAAGTTGAGAGTCTTTTGAGTATTCAGCCATACTTATCCATTACCCTGCCATTTCTTTCTCTACTTTTCCCCCTCCCTTGTCTTGAAAATACATATAATCACCAACAAAGAATGCATTTGAGGTGGAAGACGAGGCCCTCCCATAATCTATTTAAAGATCTCCTGACTTGGAACTAATGCAGACTAAGTATAATACCACCCAGCCCTTCTGTCAAATTCCACCTACTACTTAAACTGTTTCCATTTATTTAGCTCTTAAAAAATGCTGCATGTGGCTATTTAGCCTGATGGATTAGAGCTTAGAAAGAAGTCATTAGGCCGGGCGCGGTGGCTCACATCTGTAATCCCAGCACTTTGGGAGGCCAAGGCGGGTGGATGACTTGAGGTCAGGAGTTCGAGACGAGCCTGGCCAACGTGGTGAAACCCGTCCCTACTGAAAATACAAAAATTAGCCAAGCATGGTGGCGCATGCCTATAGCCCCAGCTACTTGGGGGGCTGAGGCAGGAGAATCGCTTGAACCCTGGAGGTGGAGGTTGCAGTGAGCCGAGATTGTACCACTGCACTCCAGCCTGGGTGACAGAGTGAGACTCCGTCTCAAAAAAAAAAAAAAAAGAAAAGAAAAAGTCATTAAGCTAGGTCTAGGAACATTCGCTTACCTGATTTTAGGAGCTGCTAAATCCTGAACTCAGTTGGATAACTTTGTTATGTAAGTCTAGTGGCTTTTTCTAGGTAACCTATTGCTTTTTCTAAGGTGTAACTATTTTCTTTACAGGGTCCCATGGGTTCAGAAGGAGTCCATGGCCCTCCAGGGCAACAGGTATTTTGGTTAATATCATTAAAGCCTTGGTGTATGAAATCCCAATCAAAAGTCCCCCTTGCTTTACCTAACATGGCCAAAGGGGGAAATTACTTATAATGCAAATTGTTCATCTTCCCTTTTTTTGGTATAATCTTAGCCACTGTCCTCTTTTCTTTTCACTCAAGAACACGGGTATCCAGTGTCAAGTTCAGTGCCTTGCCATGCCATGCTGTGGTCATACATCTTTGGCATGCTATCAGGGACTAGCAAGGCCAGCCTGCTTGTATCCGTGTCTAGCCTTGTGGCCCTTGTACCTCCTAATATGTAAATTGGCTACCTACTGCCATATTGTCTTCTGGAAGATTTTACAGCTTCCAGAGTCAGATAGAAGCCATATGTACCCTGCAATGACATCCAAGATCCCTGTGCCATTTGCCCTGGCTTAATCCAAAGACCAGACTCTCTTATGCTCTCATACTTTCAACTTAGTGGTAACTATGTTTCTGTCACAGGGCAAGAAAGGGACCCTGGGATTTCCTGGGCTTAATGGATTCCAAGGAATTGAGGTAATGTTGGGAAGTGAAAAATCCAGGGTTGGTAGGTAGAAGAGTGAATTACCACAAATGTCTGTATATAAGATGAAGTATTTTTAATATTTTGACCTTTTAAGTTTCAATTTTTTCTTAAGAAATGCATGTAATCTGCTTTGAACACACAAAGCTGCTAATGAGCATTTCTTAGATACTACTTGATCAGTGGTAAATTAAGGGGCAGGGGCTGGTGGGAGCAAGTCCATCCCGAAGATGAGGAAAATTTTATTCATATTGCTTAGAATTGCCAACTGTTGGTTTCACTATTGTTTTAAATTCTCTACAGACAATGCATCCCCTTTTTGCCTATACCTGGGGCATATAACTGCCACCATCACACCCTGAATATGCCACTGTATGTGTTTTTGGTACTTAAGTCCCTCTTTGGGGAGTATTAGAACTCCTTTAATTTCCTCTGCGTGACATCATCCACTAACAAGGATTGTGATGGTAGTAGAGGCCCAGGCCTGTTGAGAGTGGAAAAAAGTTAAAACTCTGTTCTCTCCGTAGCACTACTTAGGTACAGCCAAGGCCCAGAGCAGACTGTCCTTGAGTAGAGTTGCAAAATAAAATTGGGATCCCTTGTCCTTGACAGGTTTCCAATTGAATGTTAGGCCTCTGGCCTGCTTTGTGTCACCTTCATCTTAAATTTGTGGGACTTTGAAATTAACCTATGGACTAGTTGATCCTGAAAATCCGGGGTTATAGAAGGAAGAACCTTTCATTTTCCTAGGGATGGGCTTTAATGGCACATAGATCTTGGGTAATAAGGAAATGGAAATATTTGTGTTTAATGTACTTAATCTTTGCAGGGTCAAAAGGGTGACATTGGCCTGCCAGGCCCAGATGTTTTCATCGATATAGATGGTGCTGTGATCTCAGGTGCAACTTCTCATTAATTTGAGTGGAAAATAAAGACAGGAAGTTAAATCCTATATCCCCTGTAATTATTAAAAGGATACCTTGTTAGTTACTCGACTGTTGCTAAACTTGACACACCCAAAAGCCCCTCATGGCTCCTGAGCTTGGGGAATAAAGCTATCTCCAATCTCTTGGGCAGAGAAGCCAAGCCCAGCACCCCATTTTTGTGTTCAGTCCACCAAGCCTAGGATTTGGGTCTGCCTGGGCCTGAATTTGATGAAAATGGTTCTCCTGGCAATGCTTTGGGAAGGATTGATAACCACCCCCAAGCTGGGCTGACTTCAGTTTGATACTATGGAATACTCAGGGCCTCATGTAGGTGATTCCATGTATGCTTGAGCTTGACAATTTCATAGGAAGTGGAAAAGTACCTTTGGTTAGGGGAGCAAGTGGCTGAGAGCCCTCAAGAGTATGATGCTTAGAAAGTCTGTCTTCACCTCTCCTTGTCCTAGTTATTTTGTGTGCCCAACTCTTCCCTTTACCTTCTCCAAAGACTGAGATGCCCAGTATCTCCAGCTACCTCTTGTTTGACCAAAGGCTTCTACTGTAGCGACTCTTCCATGGGTCTTCCAACTTATCCCTCTCCTCTCATCCTCTAAGGCCCATGTCCTGTTTGGTATTAATATTTGACAGTGGCTTCCTGTATGCCACTCCCAGGAAACATATATGTATAACATAAATAGTGGACTTCAACATCTTAATCCAAATGGTAGACATCTTAGGCATTACAGCAGATTAGTGGTAGAAGAAGAAGAAGTACTTACCAGAGCTTATCATGAAAGGCAGGCCTTGGCCAGACCAATTCTTAATACACTAATTTTGGCTCCAGGAGGCCCCTTGGCTCCAGAAGACCCATTATCATGTGAGGCCATTAGCATTAGAGACTTGGGAAAGGCATGAAAGGCACTTCTAATGCCAGGACAGCTCCTGCACCTCTTCTTGGGCATTTTGTAGCATCTGTGGGCCTCCTCTGTCTTTATTTACTATTTTCTTTCATTACAATGCCAGGTAATCCTGGAGATCCTGGTGTACCTGGCCTCCCAGGCCTTAAAGGAGATGAAGGCATCCAAGGCCTACGTGGCCCTTCTGGTGCCCCTGGCTTGCCAGCATTATCAGGTAAAAAAAACTAACCCATCTCCTACACAGATCAGTCCTCTATATACTGTGGTTCCCAGCATTCCCTTCTATACCTCTGGGTCGGGGCACACACCTAGCCAAAGTCAAACAAGAGGTAGACTATAGTCAGTAGGTTCCCGACTGCCAGCCCAAGGCTAACGTATGTGGGGGTAGTGAGGGCCTGGGTGAGCAGCTTTTGTTTTTGGCTTAAATAATGTATCATAGCTGGACAGGTGATCCTAGACTGTCACTGAGGTTTGCAGCAACAAGAGGAGTCCTGGGTGGAGTTGCTGGAGCTGTGTCACCCTCCTGTGGTTGTGCCATCCCAGCTGATGCTTGCCAAGAGGGGCTAGCAAAAGCCCAGAGGAAGATTTGTACCCAGAACCTTGCTGTAGGATTCAGCCAGGCACTGAATGGTCCCAGGATCCTGTGGGTAACACTCTTGAGCTAATCACATCCATATGTCATTCTATAGTGACATGTGGGAAAAGGGCATGCCAGAGTCTGGGAGGCAGTGATGCCCCAGATATAAAGTTCAACTTTTACTTTTAAAGCCACCAGTTTCTAAATTCCTTGGAGATGGGCTGCTGTGAGGATACCTATGTTTTTAAAGCAGCCACCTGGAAATGGTACAGCTGGCCCCAGCACCAAGTTGGAAAAAAATCAAGAAATGAAAGGCTAGAGACCCAGATTTTCCTCTCAGGTTTGCCACTGAGAAATGCTGGGCCCATGATCATGTTTCCTCTCTTCTTTGGGTCTCTGTTTCCCAAGAGGTTAGGCTAATTGATCCCTAAGGATCCTTCTAACTCTGGTACAAGAGAAGGGCAAATGCTTCCCTAAATTCTTCCTTGGATTTGTTTCCAACATATGCCACAGATAGGAATACTCCAGAGAGTAGGGTGATATAATGAGCATTTGTGTGTGGGCTTATTCTTCCAGGTGTCCCAGGAGCCCTAGGGCCTCAGGGATTTCCAGGGCTGAAGGGGGACCAAGGAAACCCAGGCCGTACCACAATTGGAGCAGCTGGCCTCCCTGGCAGAGATGGTTTGCCAGGCCCACCAGGTCCACCAGGCCCACCTAGTAAGTTACTCATTTCTCTTTTTGGTCTCAAGATTCAGACGTGATCCAGACTGCAGAACAGTCATGATTTTTGAGGGGGCATCTCACAGGTGAAACAGCTAAGCCAGGATACATGATAATTGCAGAGGGGCAGCCATGAAGGCCCCATCGTCTCTGAGTCAGATCCCTGCCTCTACCGGTTATTGATAACAGCAGAGTGTTCTCCATCAAGGAACAAGCAAACTAAGGCCTAATGCCTTCCAAGTTTTGTACCCATTCCCACTCCATCTTTCACTGTTCTCAGCCCTTAAGCCTTTGTTTTTTCAGCTCCTAAAGAAGCAGGATTGGTTCTTTTGAGCTTGCCCTGGTCCACAAGGCTCCAATGGGGTGGGCTGAGAGACTGAGAAAAAAAGAAACCAAGCCTGGACCCTCGAGGTGGCTGCTAAAAGCCTACACAGGGCTTGTCCTTCTTAGATCTCCTACTTGAGTGTGAGATTCTAGATTCTGAGAGAAAAGCTGGAAATGTTGCCCAGAATGTTTCTTTGTGCCTTGAAGCCCATGTCCACTGCAGCTTGAACCTCTTTCCTCTTTTGTCCTAGGGGAGGTTTCTGGGGTAGACATTGGGACTGCTGAGTTTTGGAAGCTACCTTGTTCATTCCTCTAACCCCACTGTCTAATACGGTGCCTGGAACATAATGGACATTCTGTAAATATTAGTAGAGTGAATTGAGCCAACAGAGGCCCTGTTGACTCCTTGCTGCAGATTTGGGGTCCCGGTCTTGAATTTTATTTTTTTGTCTCTGCTCTGGTTGTTCAGCCTCAAGGACTTGGGCCTTGGTGATTGAGCTGCTGTGTTGAGTCAGGGAAGTCACCAGGCTTATACAAGTTGCTAATCCTTTATCTTTTTTTTACCCAAAGGTCCAGAATTTGAGACCGAAACTCTACACAACAAAGAGCCAGGGTTCCCTGGTCTCCGAGGAGAACAAGGTCCAAAAGGAAACCCAGGCCTCAAAGGAATAAAAGGTGATTTTTTCCCCTTGAGTTTCTTGGTCCTCCAAACTCCTTAGAGAAGGCTTCCTGGGGAATGAGAAAACCAACAGCCTCGGGAACCTAAACAGAAGCAATTGTGGATCTTGTTTGGGGCTTTGATTATAGGATTGTTAGAAGTGCTATATTTGGGTCTCTAAGACTGAGGCTGGCAATGGAGGTCACACAGGACCAAGCTGCTCGCAGGCTTCTTTTTCTTTCTCCTCCACCTGCAGCCCAGTCTGTTAACCAATGCATGCTGCTACCCCACCCAGTTTGCAAGACCAAGGATGTAAGCCACTTATTACCTTCAGCCTTAAGCAAAGTGCTCTGAACAGGTCAAGACCTGGGACTCTGAAAAACCCAACTGGCTCCAGGAAAACAACCCTAGCCCCCCACTGGTGTTGGAGAACTGATCAATGACCACAGCTGCCTTTGGGTCATTTCCCCCTTCTATCACTTACTCTGAGGGGAAGATGCTCAATAAGTCGATTAATTATGGTTGTGGCCTAGGCCAGGGGGAGGAAGAAGTGAAACTACTGACTGAAGAGGGGTTTTGGGATGGCCTAGGGTTCAGTTATTCAAGATCTCTAGGAATGAACTGCTTTCCTCAGCCTCAAACAGAGATGTTCTAACTTACTCCTCTCCTTTCTCATTGCTCTGTCATAAAATGTCATTACCTAAGTACATAGAGTCTGGTTAAGAAATGCCTGATAGCTTGTTCTCTGCTATTCAGGTCCCAGGAAAACTATTTGATGGAAAAGGGCATTAAGTTAACTTAGATGTTAATTTTGGCCCTTACCTAACTCACTACAAAGCTGGTGTATTTCTTGATACCATTCACAGTCCTAAAAGAGGGACATTTCTGATGCTCCCCATTCTGTATTTCCATGGGGCTGAAAGATTTTCTCTAAGTATGGAATAGTGATAGGGATTCTCAAGCTTCATTATACATGAGAATCACCCAGGGGAGGTTATTAAAAATTAGATTATTTGGTCTGGCCTCCTGAGACTGATCGATTAGGACTGAGATAGGGCCCAGCAAGCTGCCTTATAAATAAGCATCACAGGTGACTCATGCAGGATCACACTCAAGAAACACTAATCTGAAGAACAGACTATTCTCTTAGAGTTTTAGGAATCATCAATTTTCTAAAAGTAAGAAGGGGCCCTTCAGAATCTTAGGGAAACTCAGGGTCACCTATGTTGGCACCAATTCTTATTTTCCAGACAATAAGCATAGAAGATATAGGGAGTTAGACCTTGATACCTCTTCAAAGGTGCTTTGCTGAAATCCCTATCATTATTTATGTGGCATTTGTCTCAACATTTACAAAAATATGTACACATTTGTGTCATATGTACAAAAGTCAGGGGAAAAGATATTTTGGTAAAGAAAATCTTTGAGCGGCTTGAATTCCAGACTCTCAACTGGTTAGTAGAGGTCAGTGGTTCTCAACTATGGCTATACTTTAGACTCACTGATGGCTGAGCCTCATCCCTGACTAACAAAATCTGAACCACTAACACAGACATACTCTGCTGGAGAGTGAACCAAGTTCATTTGAGTGTGTTCTCTGCAAGCCTTCAGATTCCCTCTATGGAGTTGTTCAAGTCACAAATAACCACGATCAATTCTTTATTCTTCTTGGAAAAAAATGACCCACTTCGTTCTATGTTGTCTTTTTCTCCCAGGAGACTCAGGTTTCTGTGCTTGTGACGGTGGTGTTCCCAACACTGGACCACCCGGGGAACCAGGCCCACCTGGTCCACGGGGTCTCATAGGCCTTCCAGGCCTTAAAGGAGCCAGAGGAGATCGAGGCTCTGGGGGTGCACAGGGCCCAGCAGGGGCTCCAGTAAGTCTTGCCAAACTTTGACCCTGAGGAAGCAATGGAATCCTTCAAGTGTCCTTCAACCCCCCAATTACTTTTCTAAAGCACATACAAGAGAGATGGGATTAAAACAAAGTTTTGGGGTTTTGATCTACAACATGAAATCTGACTATAGAGTCTCTTAAAGTCCTTTCTGCTTTAACCTACCTATTTTCCCTTCTCTCTTTCCCCAATTTCTTCCTTCCACAACATTGTTTACCTTTGCCTAGCAATGTGCTGGCCCATGAAGATAAAATAGGAATTAAGGTGAGGTTTCCATCTTCAAAGATTTCAAAATTTACAAAAGGTGCAGAAATAAATGGGTAACTATTATTCAAGATTACAACATAATCAGTGTCTAGAACAGTGCCAATATGTACCCAAGGTTCTGCTCTAAGTCACAATGCTAGGTGCCGGAATTCTATGAAGTCTGCATCTTCTGACTACTCCCTCTTCTCTCTTTGTCAGGGCTTAGTTGGGCCTCTGGGTCCTTCAGGACCCAAAGGAAAGAAGGGGGAACCAATTCTCAGTACAATTCAAGGAATGCCAGGGGATCGGGGTGATTCTGGCTCCCAGGGCTTCCATGGTGTAATAGGAGAACCAGGCAAGGACGGAGTACCAGGTTTACCAGGTCTGCCAGGCCTTCCGGTAAGTTGATCGTTCCTAGGTGATTAGCTCTACAGATCTTCACACCTGACTTTGTTGGGGGGTCTGATGACGACTGGACCATGAAACAGGGAAGAACAGAGTCTAGAGCACCTTGCCCTGCCTCTGCCACTGAAACTTTTTGCTTTTTGCTTTTCCCTTATGTAAAGTGGGAATCATTTTCTCAGAATGGATCATTGTCTCATTTGATAAATGCTAGTAACACCTGACCATATGACTTAAAAATACTTCAGCTTCTCAGCAACTTTTTTCCTCAAGTAATCTAGCCACTTTCTGTGATCTCTAGGGTTGTTATTATCCTGCTCATATCTTGCCCTGTCTCCTCACCCCTATCCAGAACCTTTTGCGTTGTTAGATCATCCAGAGTAGACAAGATTCATATCCACTAACTAAAGTCAGAGGAGACTGATAGATAAACTATGGTGATGATAGATAATTTTAACAAAACACAAAGCATTGGTCACACTGGCTACCTCTTTCTTGTAGTCAGAGGACTGTCCAGATAAATCTCTGAGTTGAATTTTCATTCTTTTTTTTATGTGTTGTCTAGGGTGATGGTGGACAGGGCTTCCCAGGTGAAAAGGGGTTACCTGGACTTCCTGGTGAAAAAGGCCATCCTGGTCCACCTGGCCTCCCAGGAATTGGGTTACCAGGACTTCCTGGACCCCCTGGGCTTCCTGGAGATAAAGGCAATGATGGATTACCAGGACAACAAGGCCTTCCCGGATCTAAGGGTGAGTCATAGAATCATATGGCTTTGGACTTGGAAATCTGATCCCTCGTAGAGTGGACATGACTCAGGTGCATGAAATGTATCATAAGAAGAGACTTGTCTGACCATAATCACTACTTTCAACCCCCTGAAGGATTTGCATGTGAAAAAAAGTATTATAATTGTATTGTGGTAAGCTTAGGAGGCAGAATAACATAGATTTCCACTCTACTTTGTGAAGAACTTCCTACCAGAGCAGTCTGAAAATGTAACAGAGCTACCGAGGGAGGTTATGAGCTCATAATCCCTGGGAGAGTTCAAGAAGAAGATGGATGACCACTTACTGCAAATGTCGTCAAAGCAATGAGTGGGAGATTGGACAAGGTGCCCTCCAAATTGTGTGGTGATATCATCAGCTGGGAAAAACCTTTCCTCAACTCATGGAATCTCAGATTGGGCAGAAATCTAGTTGCATATAGTCTAATCCCCCATTTTATCCCTTAACTCCTTCCTCTTTATATAACTTCTTTTTCTACTTGAATTTTAGAAATTATGTGTAACAGTCCTGCTTATAGTTTATGAAGGTGCTATACTAATAACTAGTCTTCTTCAATACAGCCAGAACAGCTGTTCATCCCAACTTCTGGGTTTCCACAACTTCTATGCTTCCATTAGTGACACCACACTTAGGTTGATGGTAGATGGTACAGGTTAAAACTTGATAATTCAAGATTCTTAAAACCGTCAATATTTCATTTCACAAATTATTGGGAAGGTTGTAAGGGCATTTTCCTTTTTTTTTTTTTTTTCTGAAATGAAGTCTTACTCTCACCCAGGCTGGAGTGCAGTGGCATGATCTTGGCTCACTGCAACCTCTGCCTCCTGGGTTCAAGCGATTCTCCTGCCTCAGCCTCCTGAGTAGCTGGGATTACAGGCACCCTCCACCACACCTGGGTAATTTTTGTATTTTTAGTAGAGACAGGCTTTCACCATGTTGGCCAGGCTGGTCTCAAACTCCTGACCTCAAGTGATCCACCCACCTCGGCCTCCCAAAATGCTGGGATTACAGACGTGAACCACTGCTCCTGGCCGTAAGGATTCATCAAATAAAATCATTCTGCCTGTTGGAAGTCCTAGTGTCAGCTATAGCTTTGCTTCTAGCTCTGTTCCCAGAGACATTACTCATGGTCATTCTACTGCTCCTCCCTTAACTGGGTCTTCACTGTAGGTTAAACCATTTTGCAAGCAACAAGGTTTTAAACTGAGTTATAATAACATGATACCTATAGACTTACACACTTCCAAGTCTTCTGGCTATTAGCAACATTTTAACTATTTGAGAACCTGCTGAGTCAACAGAAGGAAGCTTGCAGGACCATTTTTATCCCAAATATCACTAGTCCCTGGATACAGAATGTTATTAGGAATATGATATGGTAAGCTATAGCCTGGGAGATGCCTTATGCAGAAAATGTTTGTCTTATTCCATTTTCTGTTGCTACAACAGGATATCTGAGACTGGGTAATTTAAAAAGAAAAGAGGTTTATTTAGCTCATGATTCTGAAGGCTAGGAAGTCCAAGATTGGGCAGCCCATCAGTTGAGGGCCTTGCGCTTCTTCAACTCATTGTGGAAAGCAGAAGGGCATATGCAAAAGAGTCCAAACACTAAAGCAACCTTGCTTTATAACAGCCTGCTCTTGTGGGAACTAATCCATTCCCTTGAGAAATAACCCAGTCTCCCGAGAAAGAGATTAATCCACCCTAACAACCTAATTACCTCTCAGAAGCACCACCTCCCAACACAGCCACTCTGGAAACCAAGTCTCAACATGAGTTTTGGTGGAGACAAATCATATTCAAACCATAGCCATGTCCTTCTTGCAGTATGAAGAGTTTCAAGAAATTACTCTAATAAAGAGCATTAGCTTTCTTTTTCTCTCTATGACAACCAAATATAATTCTTCAAACCTACCTTTTTTCTGCACAGTTTTAAAAACAAATAACCTGTGGTCCCCACACATTTGCATTGTAGCCATTTCTGTTGCTAGAAAAAAATTAAGATGCTATTCCTGAATGTGCCCACTCCAATCAATGGTAGCCCAGACTAGGACAGCTGTATTGCCAGGAAAGAGGATGTAATCATCAGAAGCCTTTCAGCCTACTAGTGTGAATTATTAAAAACTTTGGGCAAGCAGACAACTGGCTATTTCCAAAGAGGCTCTGTTCCGGATGCTCATAGTAATCAATCACCCTGGTTATTACTGAACTGTGGTGACTGTGTGCTTGATCTCATGTGAGTGCGAGTGTTCTCCACTCAGTTCAGACAGAGGATTTGGTTGGTGGGCATATCTGGGCTGCTGAGAAGACTTCCCTTGGGCCTCAAGGAACTTCTGTCCTAGTTTAATTTTCTTCTTCACTTGATTGCTCTAGGTGACTGCTGCTAGAGAGAAGGTTGGTAAAGGAGACTTAGACACAGAGAGAGGTGAGAGCTAGCTAGGTCTACAAGCTCTCAGACACTAGTCTTAGCTAAACACCCCTTTTTTGTTTACCTTTGTCTCAGACAGTCACAATGGCCTGAGCACCACACTGGATGCCCTGTTTGGGGAGCGGGGAGTCTAAGGCTGGGATGCAAAGGCTGACACCAACACTGCTTCAGAGGCTCCTTAGAACATACCTCTTACAGCAGGCAGTACGGGATTGAGTGGGCATGCAGTCTCTGAGAGAGGCTGATTTCCTTCACCATGCATGTCGATGGCTTGGCTGATCTCTACCTTAAGCAAATTCATTTTCTGAACTTCACTGGGGCCATAATCTGCCTTGAGAGGTACCTGAAAGGATCCACACATGTCTGAACTTTATTCATTGGGCCCAGAACAAATTGAGATGTTAGAATCTTGGGAACCAGAGACTCTTTTTATTCTGAAGATGGATTTGGGCATTAATGGGAAAAATTCTGAATAATTAGGTCATTTGTTGCAATTACTAAACAGAACATGGGTAGAGCAGATTTCTGTTTTGTTGAGGAGAAGGCTCTGAATTCAGGAATGTAAAGTAGAAGACAGTATAAAGGAAAAGAGCCAGATACCAGTATGACTTGAAGTCCTTCCCTCTCACCATTCTGAACCTCTGCTTACAATACACAAGTGTGGTGTGGCATACAGGCATAAGACAAAATTATTGAGAGAAATATGTCGTTGATTTCCTCTGGTTTCTAACCGTTTTTCCTTTGACCACTATTTTTCTCATCCTGGAAACTTTCCAGATGCCTGTCCTCAGCTTCATCTTCTAAAGGCTTTGCTTTTATCTGGCTGTCACAGATGAAAAGAAGCAATTAAATCAGTCTGATAAATTAAGGATGAATGGCTTAATATTTGGACCCAGCCCAGGGATATTTTTATTTTACCAAGTTTGTTTCCTAAGACGTAAAACAATGGAACTGTAATGTTAGAGTTTGACACATTGGAGCCAATGGGCTATTGAGATTGTTGAGGGCAGGAGAGTCTTTTGCAGGATCCCTCTCATGATACACCCTCTGGAGGAAATTCTTCAGCCTAACTCAAAGAGCCCAGGCCTGAGCCAAGCACAAGGTTAAAAACCCCCTCCCAGTGAAGCATCTCACCATAAAGTGTTGGCCTGTAGATCATATTTCCATAGTAGGGAAATAACTATCTGAAATAGTTTTGTCATCTTGATGTCTGGCAGGGTGGAGGTGGGTTTGACCACCTACGGAGGAGGATCCAGGCCTATGGCCATCTGTTCACCTCTGGAAATATAACTATAGAAACCTGAAGTCTGGAAGGCAGAAAGTGCTGCCCAGACTACAAGCGGTGTCATTAACCTGGGGATGGCCTTGCAGGAGCTCTACTGAGTACTCATTCTTACATAAGATAATAGTTCAAGATAATAAGAACTATTATTAATTGAGCATGTACCAGAGTGCTAGACACTGTGCTAAGTGCACAGTTTAATGTAATCCTCACACATACCGTATGAGAAAAGTAGAAGTAGTTCCCATTTTGCCATGAGGCTCAGAGAGGTTTAAGTATCTTGTCCACGCAGCAGGTTAGCAGCAGAACTAGGATACCAGCTGAGGCCTGTCTGGCTTCAGAGCCTAACTTGTTAACCAATACATTATACTGTTCAATTCCCAATCTTGATTTAGGAAAATACAAGTGGGATCAGGGGAGGATGCCAGCGAGTTCAGCAAGCAGTTTGAATCATAAGATGTGTACATATTTTTCAGAAATGTAATTTGTGATTTAAGTACAGGCAAAAGCTATAGATGTTTATTAAAACTGTTGGCTCTGTGGTTTAAAGCAGACCTTGGGGGATTGTTTTAATGAACAGGCAAGGCTTATTTAATTAGCATAGCAATTGTTTGTAAATGGCACTTGAGGGAGCCCGCAAACAATTTGTTCACCAGTATTTTATTAAACCTCCCCTCTGTGATCTTATAGATTCTTTTTATTTGCATTATGAATGGGCAAGGGAGAATTTGCTAGGGGAAGGGCTATGCATGCCAATTTTGACATCTTGAATATTAAAATTGCTACTTTCTCTCCTCGAGTAGCAGAGTTGACGGTTTCAAATAAGGAGCTGAGGGAAGGGTCACCACTTTCGTGTCATGGACAAGAGAGTGGTCTTAAGTGTTTGCATAGTACAGTCATACTGGTACATTTGACCAAGGACAATCAATAGGTTTCAGCAGATCCCAAATGAATTGCATCAAAAGAACCCAGTGGTTTGGGGAAAACCTCATTCCAAGGAAAGGGTAAACAGGAGAACTTGAGGGATCTTGGCTTCAAACCTTCCAATCTAGTCATATAAGCATAATGGACCCTTAGGACTAACCCCCAACACCCATCCTAGGGAGAGGCTCTATCTGAGGGCAGGGTGAGTAGGCAATTGCTGTTTGCTGCTGTTCCTGCACAGGCAATCTCTAAGAAACCTTGTTAGGTAACATCTGCTGCATAGTGCTGCATAGTGCTGCATAGTGACTGTTTGCCCACTGGGCATCAGTGGTTTGATAAGTGATATCCTAGCACTTGGGCACTAGGAGCATTCTCATCTGTAAGCAACTGTACTGGTTGTAACTCCCCAGAGCTAATGATGCCAAGGTTTTCCAATGTGGGCTCCCAGCTGCTGAGTGGGAAGAACTTGGCTGTCCTATTAAATGGAATAGAAGTAAAGGAGCGTACTAGGGAAAAATCCTCCCTAACTCTGGGTTCACTGAATGCATACATGTTACCGTTTACAGGAATCACTCTGCCTTGTATTATTCCCGGGTCATATGGTCCATCAGGATTTCCAGGCACTCCCGGATTCCCAGGTATGGAATGAGGCCAGAGAAAGCCACTAAACACTCTTGTAAGGGCCGTGAGGCAAAGGAAGCAGAGGATAGCCCAGTAGTATTTGGGGATCCACATTCCTCCTGAGGGCAGCCTTGGGGATTGAGGAAACAGGATGGCTGCTGGAGAGGGCAGTGTGGGGAGGTGAGACAAGGAGAGGCTCTCCAAGAGACTGGGATTCTTGACTGAACATCACAAATCATACTTGGCACACTGACTTTCCTTTCCCCTCACTGCTTTTTTCAGGCCCTAAAGGGTCCCGAGGCCTCCCTGGGACCCCAGGCCAGCCTGGGTCAAGCGGAACTAAAGGAGAGCCAGGGAGTCCAGGATTGGTTCATCTTCCTGAATTACCAGGTAAGAAAAGGAGTGTCTCCTCACCTGCTTCTCTTTGTATGTGTGTGTGTGTGTGTGTGTGTGTGTGTGTGTGTGTGTGTATGTGTATTTGGGTTGTGGTAGTCCTCTGCCAATTACAGGAAGCCAAGTTTGCTCTCTGGTGTGGGTAGGATGGTTTAATTTTATACCCTGGCAAGACACAGCATACAGCCATAGAATGACAGCATATCAGAGCAATAAGGACCATTCAAAATCAGCTGGGGCAACCCCTTAACTTTCAGATGAGGAAACTGAGGCCCAGATGGGAAATGACTTGTCCGAGATCACTAAACCACTAGTGACAGAGCTAGGACTCTGCCAGGTTGTCTGTCTGCCAGTTCTGTGAGTTTCCTGGATCAACTCCTTAAGGGCCAGTGAAAGAGATTGAGATCAGTCAGAGGGAAGTTGTCCATTTCTATCCCTTTTCTCACACTCTCTTGTTCCAACTTGAGCTTCATGATTCTTCACTGTACTAGTGGTCCTCAAACTGTACTCCATGGGCCAGCATCAGTATCACCTAGGAACTTGATGGAAATGCAAATTTTCTGCCTCTCCACAGGATCTGCTGATCATAACCTCTGGGGATGGGCCTGGTAATCTGCTTGTTACCCCAGGTGATTGTGATGCTTGCTCAGGTTTGAGAACCACACTGCTCTAGGGCTCGGGGCTCATCTTGGACCATGTGCTCCAGGGTCCCCTCCAGTACCCTCTCCCCACCCAAGAAGAAGGAGGCATGACAGCAGAAGCTAGAGAGCTCCAGAAGAGGTTGAACTTTTCTCAGGATGCTATGGGGTGGCGTGTGTTCTTCGACAACTGTAGGACCCTCAGGAACAGTTTGTGGACCTCTGCCCACAGCCCCGCCTCCCAGAACTAGAACCTCCTCCAGGTCGCAGGGCACAGTCCCTGCCTCTGCACAAGGCCTTGCAGGAACAGAGACTCCTGACCTTCAAGAGAAGTGACATATATTATTAACATGTTAGTGTTAGCTTTCATATTAGAAAAATCTGTCTCAGAGATCTGTACCCAGAGAAATTGCTTCTAAACAGCCATGGTCTTTTATGTTCGCCTTTTTACATTTAGGATTTCCTGGACCTCGTGGGGAGAAGGGCTTGCCTGGGTTTCCTGGGCTCCCTGGAAAAGATGGCTTGCCTGGGATGATTGGCAGTCCAGGCTTACCTGGTTCCAAGGGAGCCACTGGTGACATCTTTGGTGCTGAAAGTGGTGCTCCGGGGGAACAAGGCCTACAAGGATTAACAGGGGACAAAGGATTTCTTGGAGACTCTGGCCTTCCGGGACTCAAGGGTGAATCTTTTTGCCCCAATTATTTAACAATCTACAGAAAGTCTTATATTAATTCGTATACTTCCATGAATATTTGCATGAATCTGGGGTGATGGTTTAATTAAGGGGTTAAAATGAAATATTTTATTCTGTCCCTCCCTTTTGTGAAATTTTCCTTAAATAGCCTGAGTCGACTTTACTGTCTTAGTAATTCCAAAAGTGACCATAACTAATAGTCAAATTTCTTGCAAAGACTGGGTTACGGCTGGGAATAGCAACAAGGCTGGAGCTGAGAAGACAGTGGCACCTGGGATTAGTCCTGGAAGTTGGTTTGCTGACCCCACTCACTGCTGTCTCTCCAGGCTGTGATCATTTGCCCTTCTCTTTTATCAGGTGTGCACGGGAAGCCTGGCTTACTAGGCCCCAAAGGTGAGCAGGGCAGCCCTGGGACACCAGGACAGGTGGGACAGCCAGGCACCCCAGGATCTAGTGGTCCATATGGCATCAAGGGCAAATCTGGGCTCCCAGGAGCACCAGGCTTCCCAGGCATCTCAGGTAGGTCCTTCAGAGGAAGAGTCCCACCTTGACAGACTTCAGCTAGGCCCTGGGCCCAGATGCCCTGGGGGGGCAATAGCAATAGTGGGACATGGTCAGAATTTAGAATGAGACTTGACTTTCCTAAGCTCTCAAGTTTCAAATCTCAAGTCACCCTTGCAGTACCAAGCAGAACAGATTGCTGCAGGTTAGCTTCCAAACTATTGCCACAAATCCTTCCCCTCCCCCCGCCTCCTCCATGGCCTCATGCCCAGTTTTCAGGTTTCAACTCTCCCGACCTCCCCAGTTAGAGAAGCCACCCTCATCGTTGAGGGAGTCTAGTCCATCTCCATGCCTTCACTGGTGCTGTGGGCAGCCTGCTTTTGGTTGGGGAGAAGCTTGAGCAGAGTGTGACCACACTGGCAGCCTGTCTCTCAGGCGAGAGTGCCTCCAAGGACCCATGGCCAAGTGTCTTTTACTCAGCAGTGGGGCCTGACACTTGCTGCTTCCAGACTCGTGTTTGCAGCTTTGCCTTTTTCTCGCACCACCCTCCTCAACCTGCTTCGGTGACTGCACCATTCCCAACCGCCCCTTACTCCTGGCCTAGTGACTGAAGCTGAGTTATTTGCAGAGCCATTAATGTCCTTTTTATTCCCTTTGTCTCTCTGTGTTTCTGAGATCTTCACATAGGCTGCCTCAGTGAGAAAACACAGCACACAAGCTCACAGACTAACACCCCCACTGGCTCTGCCACTCAGGAATGTATCTGATTATACACTATAACATGGCCTTGCTTACAAGGCCAGGGATCCCTGAGCTCCTGCTGTGGGGTTGGCTCCCATTGAATTTTTCCCTTGTTGTGGAGTTCCCTTCACAGCCTCCCATTTGAATCCTGGGGCTTGCAGCTACTTGATGCTTTTCAATCCATAGAAAGCCAAGTCAGCCATTCATTTGGGTCCTTGGGGACCCAAATACCTCTGTCGTCATTGATTTAATCCTTTCGTTTTTTAATTTCCTTGCTTTGTACCTGAACATTCCACTTTGGCAGCAGCTCAGGAGGTTAATCCCATTGACCAACTTTAAAGCGTGGGGAAAGACGTCTCAGAATACCTAGGAGACCAAATGGGCCTTGTGGGTTTCTACAGTACTTGGCACTAGGGGGTCTTTCAACCTTAATGCCAAGGAACTGGCTGACTTAACTGATTGCTTGAGGGATTAAAAGGGCAACCCCGTATCCAAGGCTCCCTGGGAGGCTGAAACAACAGCTCAGCTTTAACCTCTACTTCACCGATTGGCTCAGGAAACAGCCATTGTGGTGTGATTCAGACTGGAAGTACCAGGAAACTGGAGCCTACTTGCCACCCTGGCTTCCTGGAGCTCCATTCAGGGGCTAAAGTGTAAACCACATTCACAAAGGGACAAAAAGTTATAATCAGAAGGGGTTTGCTCTCCCTGCCAGCGACTCTGCCATGCTGGAAGTAATAACCATTGGCGTGGCACTCTGGGTAGTAGATGCTAACGCTTCAGCCAACTAAGAACTCTGCCTGTTAGCAGTTTGCATGTGCTATTGTTAAAGGGCCATTTACAAAACCTAAGAAGCCAAACCAATCAGAAGCTATGATATAGGCAGTGGCCCAGATCTGGCCAGAGCCTCACTTGACAGCTGTCCTGTGTTCTCTCCTGTGCTGATTCAGGACATCCTGGAAAGAAAGGAACAAGAGGCAAGAAAGGTCCTCCTGGATCAATTGTAAAGAAAGGGCTGCCAGGGTTAAAAGGCCTTCCTGGAAATCCAGGCCTAGTAGGACTGAAAGGAAGCCCAGGCTCTCCAGGGGTCGCTGGGTTGCCAGCCCTCTCTGGATCCAAGGGTAAGTGAAGTGATCAGTGAAGTGACCAGTGGTTGCCAAAAAGGAGCATTTCAGCTGCGCAGCTTGCTCCTTCCTCTCTGCCTAGGAATGGGAAATGGGGAGGGACTTGGACAGGGCTTTTTGTGTCAAGATAGTTGGACAAGGCTAGTGCTAAAGGGGGACCCTTGGTCAAGGTGAGTCACCCTTACTGCCTGCTGGGTGGAACACTAGGCTGAGTATCATGGTCAGCAAAGCCCTGGGCAGTACCAGCCACACTGGGTTTACTCATTTGCATAGTCCTACCATGGAGGCTGATAGCATTCACTTCCTATGATTGCCTTGATAGCCATTGGTAGTTGGGCAGGTGGTATCTCCATTTAAAATAAGGGAAAGTGAGTGGTTTAAGGTCACACAACTGGTTAGCAGCAGAACCAGGCTAAAGCTCATCTCCTTGCCTCCTGGCCCTAGGCTTTTTTTTTTTTCCTGTGTCACACATGAGCTATAACTTGGTGAATCATAAGAGAGGGGCCCAGCTGTTTTGTTTTGTTTTTTTTTTTGACAGAGTTTTGCTCTTTCAAGTGAAGTGGCACGATTTCGGCTCACTGCAACCTCTGCCCCCCAGGTTCAAGCAATTCTCCTGCCTCAGCCTCCCGAGTAGCTGGGATTATAGGCACCCACTACCACGCCCAGCTAATTTTTGTATTTTTAGTAGAGATGGGGTTTGGCCACGTTGGCCAGGCTGGTCTCGAACTCCTGACCACAGGTGATCCACCCGCCTCAGCCTCCCAAAGTGCTAGGATTACAGTGTGACCCACTGTGCCCGGCCGAGAGGAGCCCACTTCTTTCCTTTGTATTGTGTAGTGCCATGTCCCTATTCAGGAAGGTAGTATAATATGTAATAAATAAGAGTTTGGTAATGACTAAGACTTTGGAATTAGAGAAACCTGGGTTTGAATTCCTTCTCTGCAACTTCCTTGCTGTGTGACTTTGGGCAAGTTACTCAACCTCCCTGAGCCTCCATTTCCTTGTATGTAAGATGGGAGTAATAATAAAAGTTCTTGTTTTTCAACAGGAGAGAAGGGGTCTGTTGGATTCGTAGGTTTTCCAGGAATACCAGGTCTGCCTGGTATTCCTGGGACAAGAGGATTAAAGGGAATTCCGGGATCAGCTGGAAAAATGGGACCATCTGGACACGCTGGTACTCCTGGTGAAAAGGGTGAGCTGGGGAATTGAATTCTGGAACTGCTGCCCATGCTTTTCAATATACATATTTTGTTTGTTGACTTGGTTATTCCTGTGGTTTGTACCAAATCTATGTTAGATAATAAAATTTTGGGCTTCCGAATTAAGTCCTTTTAAACCAAAAGACTTAATCCCCTCTTAGTTAACACTGCATGTTAGAGGCCATGTGTGCCCATTCCCAGAAGACCAGTGGAGGAAGGTTTTGAGGAGAGTCTAAAGTTGCTGATGGACTTGGGATTTGTAGAAGAGGACATACACAGAAATGTGAAGTTGGGGGAATAGGGGTGGGGAATAAAATGGAGAGGCCCCAAAAGAGGGCTGTGGTGGTATGGGAGGAAATGATGTGAAAGGTCAGCCTTTGCCTGACCCTGCGTCTAAGCTCTCTTTCTCACGCTGATCTCCATCCCTGCAGGAGACAGAGGCAATCCGGGGCCAGTCGGAATACCTAGTCCAAGACGTCCAATGTCAAACCTTTGGCTCAAAGGAGACAAAGGCTCTCAAGGCTCAGCCGGATCCAGTGGATTTCCTGGGCCAAGAGGTGCTGGGGCAGGGGATGGATAGGAGAAATGCTCAAGAAAGGCTTCATAACCAAACTTGGCTTCCTTCTTGAGCAAAGCCCCCCATCCCCAACCTCAGAGCAGCAGTGTGGCTGGCAGCAAGGAGTCAAAGGAGGCTGCCTCCCCTGGGCCTGAAGGCTGCCTGGACTTTGAGACTGCCATTTGTTATTGCCACTGTAGAACTGAGGTTTTCAACCACAGGCAGTGGTACCCCTGGAGGAGCCTGAGCACTGTGCTGCTTTCCCAGTGTTGTAGCAGAAGCGACTCTGTCGCTGCCCCATAAGACTGAAAGCATCTCTCCCCGCTTCACGTTCACCTTTGAGCTAACTGCTCCCTGAGCCTGCACTTGGCCTGCGACCTGGGGCACCTGCATCTTGGCAAGCTGGGTTTTTCTT
This sequence comes from Pongo pygmaeus, assembly GCF_028885625.2. Classification (NCBI taxonomy): domain Eukaryota; kingdom Metazoa; phylum Chordata; class Mammalia; order Primates; family Hominidae; genus Pongo; species Pongo pygmaeus. The sequence goes on along the minus strand of NC_072396.2, from coordinate 112,348,935 downwards.
GCCCATTGTCTTTTTCCAAGTCTTTTTATTTCTTTTACAGGTGACAAAGGAGAGGCTGGTCGACCTGGGCCACCAGGCCTGCCTGGAGCTCCTGGCCTCCCAGGCATTATCAAAGGAGTTAGTGGAAAGCCAGGGCCCCCTGGCTTCATGGGAATCCGGGGCTTACCTGGCCTGAAGGGGTCCTCTGGGATCACAGGTTTCCCAGGAATGCCAGGAGAAAGTGTAAGTGTGACCAGATCTTTGTCTTTATACCGGAAAAGGCCCCCCATCTCAGGGGGATATACCCCCACTGCCCACCTCTCTGATCCCAGCTTACTTCTCAGCCCCTTCTCCCAGGACGTCCTCAGAAAGAGCTCTCTCCTTGAGTCTGACAGGTCTTCCCACCCTTTCCTGAACATCTCCTCCTCTGTTCTTTTGTTCACATCTCCCTGACATGGCAGAGCCTTCTCTTGCCTTTACAATTATCCAATATCTGCCTGCCCTTCAGTCCCCAGCCCAGGCACCGTCTCCTCCAGGAGTCCCTGAGCTCCCACCGTGCTGCCACTCTATACTTATCACTGCTGACATCAATTCTAGTTGCTTCTGTGTGGGTCTGACTTCCTCAATGAGATTGTTACGGCTTGAGAACAAGAACTACCTTACATGCTTTTTTCTCTGCACCCCACTGCCAGCATTTCATGTTGAGCCTGGCACATTGTAAGAATTCGTAAAAACTTCTTGATGTTTTGCTAGAAAGATCTTTGAAGCTCCACAAGGTGCAACGACTAGCAAAGAATCAAGTCCAGCTTATCTGGGCTCTTACAAGGCAAGGTGGAAGAGGTGGCTTAGCAATGAGACCAACCTGGATTTGAACTTCAGCTCCATTGCTCACTAGCTCTGTGATCTTGTGCACACTGTTTACCTTACCTAAACCTCACTTTCCTCATCTGTAAAAATTGGGAATAATATTTAAATAGCCTTCAGACAGTAGGGAGGGTTAAGTGACATCACACATTTAAAGCTCTTAACATTGTGTCTGGCACATAGCCGGCTCTGCATAAATAGCAGCTGTATCAAATGGTCTCAATGAATTGAATCACAGAACACCTGGGCTCCTTGCAGGCAAAGTCCCTGAACTTCAAAATGTCAGTCCATCTGATGGAGAGAACATGGTGCGTGCGCGCGTGCACACACACACACACACACACACACACACACACACACCTGAAGCAATTGAAAATAAATAGTTCTAGACTGGATAGTCCTGACTACTTACATTCTAGGGGGATAAAAACAAAGTGGGAATGCATTCTAGGAGAAGTCCCGGCATTAACAAAGGCTCAGAATTAGAAGATATGGCAATGTGCCTGATGAAGCCAGGCAAGGAAGCAGCCAAAATGGAGGGGTGTCCTGGGTAGTGGTCCAGTGCACACGGTGACCCAGCCCAGTACTCAGCCTCCTACCCAAAGCACTAAGTGGCATAAATCTTTACTGGATACTGGGTACATCTCAAAATGAACCAAAACCATAGCAGATATCGAGAAAAGAACTTTGCTGATGGCAGCTGACATGGCCACTTCCCAGACTCAGATAGTGTGTTGGACATTAGCCAGTGAACGCAGCTTTTCCTCTGAAAATGGTAACATTTGCCCAAATTCAGACTCCAGCACCTGCACACATACCACCTGCTACCTGGTGGCAGAAAGACCTTGTGTTCCTTGCGGAACCTGTGGCAGAGGGCTAACCCTGCAGGGTGAAGCAAAACTTCTTCCTATGCATAATGGCTCCAGAGCTTTGGCAAGGACAGTGGTAGCCAACTGTGTGTTGAGTCCATAGAGTGCCTGGCCTGTCATCTTCTGCATTTTCTAAGAGACTCGCTAGAATGGCCACACTGTGACTTCCTAAGATTCCCATTTTGATAAGCAGTGGGATCGAATCCTTCCCCTACAAACCCTAAGTATGTGCTCTGCCCTTTGTTCATGACCTTCCCGTTTGCAGGACGTAACATCCCCACTTCCAGCCCACAGTCCACCCTTGCCACAGAATACATGATGGACATCTCTCAGCCAGTGGCTCAGTGAGGGGTGAGGGAGTAAGAGGGTGGGCAGCCCTGAGCTCTGGGCAGAAATGATGATTCCCATATTTCTTTGAAGGGTTCACAAGGTATCAGAGGGTCGCCTGGACTCCCAGGAGCATCTGGTCTCCCAGGCCTGAAAGGTAAGGAGCATTTTTTTTTTCTTTTAATGTATTCTTCCAGAGCAAGGTAGATTTCTAGCAGGCCCAAGGGTCTCTCCTTTTTTTTTTTTTTTCTTTTTTAGGCAGAGTGTCGCTCTGTCACCTAGTGTCACCTAGGCTGGAGTGCAGTGGCGCAATCTCAGCTCACTGCAACCTCTGCCTCCCGGGTTCAAGCAATTCTCCTGCCTCAGCTTCCTGAGTAGCTGGGATTACAGGCATTCGCCACCACGCCTGGCTAATTTTTGTATTTTTGATAGAGATGGATTTCACCATGTTGGTCTGGCTGGTCTCAAACTTCTGACCTCGTGGTCTGCCCACCTCAGCCTCCCAAAGTGCTGGGATTACAGGCGTGAGCCACTGCACCTGGCCAGCCCAAGGGTCTCATGTGAGGGGTAACGGAGAGTCTGTGTTTAGGGGAAAGTGAATTCATTTACATTTTCTCTTTGGCCAAACCCCTTTTGCAGTCCTTGTTCCTCACAGACAATGCAACAAACAGTGGTACTTACCAAGATCTCTCCCTGTGGCTTTCATGGATCCAAGGAAAAGGCTGTCCTTTGGCTTTGTGGTTTTGCCCATCTGCTTTCCAGACTTAGCAGCGAGGAGAACCTCGGCTCCAGTCTCTTCTCCTGATAAACCCAGCCCACTAGACAGGAAAATTTCCCATTCTTTCTGGCATCACTGTTCCATTCTGGTGATGTTTGAGGGCCCTGCCTACCATCTTCTCTGCCCATACTGAGCCTAGTGATGTGTTTCCCAATGGAGATATGCTGTATGTAGCAGCATTTCATGCCAGTAGTCTGGTACCAGCATCCCAGCTCCTGGATGGTGGTTCATCGCTTTTTACCCAATGGATAATTTTGTCAAGGAGCTCCTCTGGCTACACTGAATCTGAAAAAAAAAAAATGTGTTCAAAAGATCTCAGTGGTGCAAAATGAGCTATAGCTTCTCCTGGCCATTTAAACAATGTATTGCAATCCTCAGGAGACAACGGCCAGACAGTTGAAATTTCCGGTAGCCCAGGACCCAAGGGACAGCCTGGTGAATCTGGTTTTAAAGGTAAGGTTGCTATATTTTTGTCTTGTTTGCCTCACAGACTCCACAAAACTGAGGATTAGAAGGAATTTTGGAGGTCAACCCCAAGTTCTGCAACTTCTATCCAGTGCAGAAAATGTCCTATCTATCAATTCCCCAAGCAAATCAGCCTACTCTTCCTTCAAGACTCATAGACTGGCAAAGACCTTTGGGATAATGGCCTACATCCCCTTAGTTTAGAAATTGTTATCTAAACTGTCCTTCTTGAACATTTCCACTCATTGCTCCCACTTATGAAGGGATACTCATAACAAATTTACTTGCTTCTCAATTGTAGAGCACCTTTCTAATGTGAAAACAGCCGCCACTATCCTTTTTAGAGTTTCTTCATTGGGTCTAGCTCCTTCAGCAATTCAGAATCTACTCTTTCCTATGGAGGAATACACTGCTAGAAATATGGCCTAATCACTCAGCATTTTTCTTGGTTTTATAGGTACAAAAGGAAGAGATGGACTAATAGGCAATATAGGCTTCCCTGGAAACAAAGGTGAAGATGGAAAAATTGGTGTTTCCGGAGATGTTGGCCTTCCTGGAGCTCCAGGTACCATGCCACATGATAACCTTATTCTGAAAGAGTTTGGATTAGCTTCAAGCCATGCCCCATTCTGAACCTCTGCCTTGGTTTCACATTTAGGATTTCCAGGAGTTGCCGGCATGAGAGGAGAACCAGGACTTCAAGGTTCTTCTGGTCATCAAGGGGCAATTGGGCCCCTAGGATCCCCCGGATTAATAGGACCCAAAGGTATGTGTATTGGGGAGCAGGCAGTGGGGGAAAGTCTTTCCCTCAATGAAGGACACCAACTACTTTATCTTAGAAGATACTAGCTAGGGTTAAGCCATGCCTACAGGAGTCATTGGACATGAGGAATCATGGGAAAGGAAGATGAAGAGTAATGAAGGCAGGCAAGCATGAGTGGGAAGAGAAGAATATGGGATCCATGAAGAGAAGAGCTAGCAAAGAAGGCAATTGCCCTGGCATGTGTAGCCTTTCCCTGACTTAGAGATTGGGCAGTGAGTTTCTGGAACCAGTCTCTGGGAGCTGACAACTCAAGGTCTTGACATTGCTACTCTGAGTTCTTCTTCAAGATACCTAATGAGCTGCCATCTTACTCCTAAAGCTGTATTGGTCTCTGATAAGAGTCATGAGAACCTATGGTGTAGGATATAGGTTGGGAGTGTTTTCTTCTCCCTCAGGGCATTAAATAAATGCCTCAAAAAAAGACCAGGACTTTAAAATAAGGACCTCGCAATGCCTTTGGGGGCAGGTAGCTACCTCTTGCTGATGCTTCATGATTCAGAGTTGCTGGAGCCATTTTTGACATTCTCTCCCCTCAGGCTTCCCTGGATTTCCTGGTTTACATGGACTGAATGGGCTTCCGGGCACCAAGGGTACCCATGGCACTCCAGGTTAGGAAGACCCTCAGGGTGAAGAAGAGGGCATCAGCTCTTCCAGAAGCCTGGCAAGGGCTGGCCATGAATTCTCGACTGTGGTGTATCCCATATCCTTGGACTCATAGATCTCCTTATCAGCCTCCAATTTGAGGTCCCTTGATATGGAGAAGAAAGAGGACGGGGTTTTTTCTTCTATTCAAATTAACTTTCTTTCTTGTTACTTCAGTACTCTGCTTCTGGTGTCTGTCAGTCAGGCTTCTCAGGCCACAGGCGAGTGAGCTAGGCAGGAAGGCCTCACCTCCACTGAGGTCTGCCCCCTACCCTGCATCTCCTCCTAGGACCTAGTATCACCGGTGTGCCCGGGCCTGCTGGTCTCCCTGGACCCAAAGGAGAAAAAGGATATCCAGGAATTGGCATCGGAGCTCCAGGGAAGCCGGGCCTGAGAGGGCAAAAAGGTGATCGAGGTGAGTCCAAGTCAGGCCTTGTAGAGGCTGGGTGAGGCCTTGCTGGGAGAGTCAGGTTTAGGGTACAGCAGGGCCATGTGGCTCACAGGGTTGGGCTGTGAGTGTCTTCACATCTCTGGGAGTCTCACAACCCAGTGGGAATGACTGCTGAGAAAGAGAGGATAGGCTGTGCTTAGCATTTTCCGGTGAAGACTGTCAGGGCACAGTTCACCACGTCCATTTTAGCCTCCAGATTCTCTTCTGCTCCTCCTTGCTAACCTCAAGCCTCTCTGGCATGCTTGGTCAGAGCTTGGAATTATTGGTCCTGAGGGACAGGGCTTGTCCATTTAGTGAGAGGTTGGCTGGCATTTCCTCAGTGTCCAGTGTGGATGGCACTCCCAGGGCCCTGGGAAGACAGTGTGGCTGCTGGAAGGATCCCAAGACTAAGATGATACAAGTCTCCACCGGACAGAACCACAGCATACCCTCAACTAGAATTTGTTGGGTTTACTAGAAAGCAGGTTCTACCCTAATCTCGGCCCCTGACTCATCACATGGCCTGAAGTCCCTTTCTGAGTCTCCCTTTCCCCACCTCTCAAAAAGTAAGAATGACTTGTGTTCTTCAACTTTTCCTCAGGAAAGTTCCAAAAACCCGTGTACATTCCACTCCATGTTAACCAGGAAATGAATTCACCATAGCATCACGGTTAAGAGTATGGTCTCTGAAATCAGACTAGCTGGGTTCAAATTCAAGCTATACCTCTCACTAGCTATATGACTTTAAACAAGGAAGTTACTTGTTCCTCAATCCAAAATGTGCCCTTAGTTTTCCTTTTCTATAAAATGAACATTATAACAGAACCTACCTCATAGGTTTTCTGAGGAATCAATGAGGAGCGAAGTAAGATATACAAAAGCTCAGTGCCTGGCACATAGTATATACTTAAGAATATTATTGCATGTTACCTGGGGAAATCATATTTGCAAAATTTCCTGTTTCTCTTTGCTCTGGGGCTTGAGGTCTCACCACATTTTGTTTATGTGCATGTTTGTGTACAGTGTATATGTTTCCCAGGGACTATATTCATATATTAATTCATTTCCTGCTGCATTTTAAATTGATGCATCTGCTGTTTCTGTGTTTCTTCTTCCCTTTGATCTGGACCAAACTGTTCTTTTCCGAAAGCCAGCAGCTTCTCCAGAGGAAGGGCTCAAAGCAGGGTCCAAGCCTGCCCAGAGACTGTCTTCTTTCATAGGATATAGGGAAGAGGGGACTGGATAAAAGCACAGGGACATTTTCTTTTGTTTTCAAATCTTGATGGTCATTAGATTATTCATTTTCTTTAGCTATCTGAGATAATAAAATCACAATTATGCATGTAGTAAACAGCACAGGTCAAGAAGGATACATTTCAGCAACATAGCACTAAGCAAAAAACAAACATGTCACAGAGGAATACATTTGGTATGATTCCATCAATAAATGTTCAAAAATAAGCAAAACCAACCAATACATTGTTTAGAGATATACATGGTCAAACTGAAGAAAAAGGAAGAGGATGATGAACAAAATTCAGGAGTGATTGCCTCTGAGAGGGAGGGAAGGAAGAGGTGGAGGGCACACAAGGAAATTCAAAACAAGTGACATCTTAAGTTGAGTGGTTGAAACACAAGTGTCATTGTATCTGAATTATTCTTTGCATATTATAAATATTATGTCTTATCTTCTCAATATCTAATTAAAACAATTTCTTTAAAAAGAATACAAGAAATATCACACCACCCACCCACCCCACAGGAACCTATCTTTGATTTGACAATGGGAGTCAGTGCAATATGATGATTTACTCCTAAGAAAACATCATAGAGTGGTTGGGTGCAGTGACTCATGCCTGTAATCCTAGCACTTTGGGAGGCCATGGCAGGCAGATTGCTTGAGCCCAGGAGTTGGAGACCAGCCTGGGTAACATGGTAAAACTCTGTTTCTACAAAAAATACAAAAATTAGCAGAGCATAGTGGTGTGCGCCTGTAATCCCAGCTACTCGGGGGCTGAGGTGGGAGGATTGCTTGAGCCTGGGAGGTTGAGGCTGCAGTGAGCCCTGACCACATCACTGCACACCAGCCTGGGCAACAGAGAAAGACCCTATCTCAAACAAACTAACCAATAAAAAAACTTCATAGAGCAATCCCTCTCATTACAGTACTGTTATCTAAATAACTTTCAACGATACTATCTGTTTTCATAATTGCACTAAATATGTAGAGGCTGCATTTATATATTTTGTTTTTTCAAGGCTTTGACAATGGACTGAGTTGGAAAAATGGGCTGTTTTGCATTTTCATTTGCTCATTTAAAGTGTTTTATTGTTAAAGAAATGCATGAGCTTTTTGCAATACTTGAAGTCAGTAGTGCCTTTATTTCAGGTTTGATAACACGTAAGTGTAATTATAAAATCAAGAAACAGGTAAACGGAGAAAGAGTCTCCAAAAACTGCCATGGGAACTTTTATAATTTGTGTACTGCCCACCACTGCCTACTCTATCACACATGTGGTGTCTTGTTTATTAGTTTTGCATAATTTCAGCTTATATATATAAGCTATATATATATATGCTTTATATGTATATATACATAATATATGTGTAGAGCTGTATTTTCAGAAAAAAAGTATACAATATGTCTTTCTTTTCAGATTTTTACCCTGGGGATAAAGAAAAATATTTCAAAGGTTCGCCAAACCAGAAGTAACAATTCTATGAGTACCACAACGTGGCTTAGCTAATAGTTTTCTTTTTGTGTTTTTTTTTCCTGGACCTAAGAGACCTAGAGAGACTTTTCTCAAAATTTATTTTTTCTTTGTCTAAATTTCAAGATTCAATTAATTAATGAGCTATTTAAGAACACCCAAATCTACCATCACTTTATATAAATTTTCATGGATTTACCTTAATAAGAGAAATTCAGCATGTTTTTGCATTTTTCTTGTCACAAAAGATAAAATTCGATGTTAACATTTTTGGATTTTCTTGTCGCAAACAAAAATTAAGAATCTCAACCACCAGAACAGTTTATCAACCAGTTTGAATCCATTTATCTTCATTTGAATATCTTCTAGAATATCCCAAAGTAATAAATATACATCTTCCGTGCTACATGTATAATATCAACACCTACCTTTGTGTTTTCCCATCAAGATTACCATCGATGTATTTGATATGTGAGCACTAAATAAATCTTCTGTGATCAGATGAAAGTTTTGGTTTTGAACATATTACAATAGAAATAGTTCCACAAACAGAAAACATGTAAAGCAGTATTAAAATTTGAGCAAATGAGTATTCTGTATCTATTGTAATAAGTGGTTATTCTCTTTGGCCAAAAAGGGAGGAGGGATTTAGTACAGAGACATTTGTTCCATAGGCAATTAAGCACTCACTTGGCTCATATCATGAAAAGATATGAAAAGATTGTTTCATATAAAACAATCTATAAAAGATTGTTTTCCAGTTTGCCTAGAAATTGCAGAAGATAGCCCTAGAAGACACAGAGGCACCGCACTCTTGCTGCCTCCATTCTGATCGGCCTGGTGTCTGTTCTGACTGGCTGGGGTCTGTGGCCTACGTTCTGTAACCTTTGTGCAGCATCAGACATAACTGGCTAACTTAAGAGGTGTTTTTTGACACAGACAGTAGGTTTAAAATCACTTTGGAAACTTAAAAGTCCAGGTGCTCAGTCATGCCTTCTTTTCTTTCTGGTGTGGGGGAAATTGGCCTAAAATATTTCCATTACCAGTGAGGTAAGGGAGCTAGAACTTTCCAACAAAACGCACCTCCAGCTGGAAAAGGGGAGTCTCTGAGCCCTTGTCAGTTGTTTGTCTGCTTTCTGGGAAGGAAGGATTATGGGAGAAGAGCCCTCTGCTGGCGTTCTCTGGTCTGGCTCCTACCTAACTGCTTCCATTTTCTCTGTGTGAGCTTCCATTTTCTCTGAAAGAGCCTGGCCATCTTCTGGGCACACGGAGCCTATCCAGCCCCTTTTATTTATTCTTTACAGGTTTCCCAGGTCTCCAGGGCCCTGCTGGTCTCCCCGGTGCCCCAGGCATCTCCTTGCCTTCACTCATAGCAGGACAGCCTGGTGACCCCGGGCGACCAGGCCTAGATGGAGAACGAGGTAAAGACAGGAAGCCCAAAAGAGGGCTAGCTACCACCTTTTGTCTGACATTTGGGGAAGTCATGTATACAGCGCAGCCAAGTCCCTGTTGCTGGACATATGTGGGTGTGTTTGGCTTCACATCCCTCCCCGAGTGGGGACACAGGGGACTTGAGCCGAGTGCATTTTGCTAAAATGGTTTGGGAAAGTCTGGGCACTGGGACCCCACAGATGGTGAGGGAACAGTCTCTGTCCTGGGAATGGGCTTTGGAGTCCTGTCAGTCCCTAGGCCTTCTGCAGTGGCTACTGCCTGTTCACCTGCCCCTTGCCCCTCTTCCGATCTTATCCCTAGGCCGCCCAGGCCCCCCTGGACCCCCAGGTCCCCCTGGGCCATCCTCGAATCAAGGCGACACCGGAGACCCTGGCTTCCCTGGAATTCCTGGACCTAAAGGGCCTAAGGGAGACCAAGGAATTCCAGGTTTTTCTGGCCTCCCTGGAGAGCTAGGACTGAAAGGTACGGCTGCTCGGCTGGCCGCTGGGCCCTTCCCCACTCCACGGCCAGGACTCCTTCCTGCAGTCCTGTGAAGAGAGGCCGGTGGCCGATGTTCTTCCCCACCTCACCCCTGCCTATCCTCCACCCCTACCGCCCCTACCATGCCAGGACCTGACTTGCTTCCTTTGGACTTTGTCAGGCATGAGAGGTGAGCCTGGCTTCATGGGGACTCCAGGCAAGGTTGGGCCACCTGGAGACCCAGGATTTCCCGGAATGAAGGGGAAGGCAGGGCCAAGAGGTAAGTTGGGAGCATGTGCTGGGCTGATCCAGAGCTCGAGGGAGGGGCCTGGTGGTAAGGTTCCTTCAGGCATCATTGCCCACCACGCCAAGAAATTCTGAATGTCTAAAACAGCTGGGTCAAAGTACCCCAGAGAGGCAGTTTCTCTACCTTGGGGATCCTTCAGCCTCTATCACCTCCCAGGACTGAAGACCACTGCTGCCTTGCCACCATGGATCCTGCTACTGACTGCCTCTCTGTGTTATCTCTGCATTAGTGGGCATTGGGTTTGCACTCAGATCACCACCCACCCGTTTGCTCAATTCAGAAATAAAGAACCATCTTTTGCATCCTTTCCCACCCCCACTCACACACATGCAATCTAGTAGCAAGCCCTGAGGCTTGTACTTCCTAAATGTGCTTTGTATCTGTTCACCTCGCAGTACCTTGGTTGCTACCCCCAGATCCAAGCCACCAATAGTTCTCAGGCAGCACCCTTCCTCCCCCGACCCTAGCGGTCACTTTTCCACATAGTGGCCAAAAAGAGCTTATAAAAACATAAATCATCCAGTGGCTTCCCATGGCATAGGAATGAACTAACCGTGGCCTGCAAAGCCCTGTGTGATGCCTCCCTCTTCATCCTCATGACCAGCCCTTCCCCTTTGCTGCTCACTGTGCTCCTGCCATACTGGCCTCTTTCAGTTATCCAAAAACACCAAGTCCTGGACTATCACAGGGCCTTTGCACATGCTACTTCTACTTCCCAGAGTGCACTTGCCCGTCTACTCTTTAAATAGCAAAGTCCTTCCAATGTTTTGGTGGTCTCAGTTTAAATGCCATTGCTTGCAAAAGGCCACTGATCATTCTCTAAAACAGATGCCTCCACCCCATACCACCCTCTGCTCCCTCCCAGTGTCCCTGTGTTAGTCCTTTCCTCCACAGTACTTCTCCCAACTTGCACTCAGATTAACAGTATTTGTCGAGTTAGGCATTATTCATCTTCATCACCAGACCATAATCTCCATAAATGTCTGTCATATTCATTGCTCTATCCCCAGAGCTACCAGGACCCTGGCATATAATAAGCACTGGGGAAATATTTGTTCAATGACTTACTAAGCAAATTATGCTATTAGAAAGGCAGCTGGCTGGTGTCGGGTTCCTAGGCTGGGATGCCAACTGAACCTCTGGGGTTAGAAGCATCCCCTCAGCCTCCTTGGCACTGTGTTCTAACCAGTGAGTAAACCAGCCACCCCAGCCCTGAGAGAAGGCTCAGCTCACCATATTAGCAGCAAATGCTTCCGGACTGCCTGTCACCCGCTGGGCCCAGTGCTGGGCCCTGAGGAGACAGGATGAATATGACCCAGTTCCTTCCCTCTTGGAGCTACCCAGCCACTGGGGAGAGAGATGGATAAAGAAGGCATTGTATAATATCACACAGTGCCATCCTGGAGATATCCAGATATCCTGTGGGGACAAACAGGGTAGAAAGCTGTTGATTGCAAATTAGTAAAGAAGGCTTCTGGGGCCCCAGTCGCCTGCCTCTGCCTCAGCCTGATGTTCTTATTTCCCCCACCTGCCCACAGGCTCTTCTGGCCCCCAAGGTGCTCCTGGACAAACACCAACTGCAGAAGCTGTCCAGGTTCCTCCTGGACCCTTGGGTCTACCAGGGATCGATGGCATCCCTGGCCTCACTGGGGACCCTGGGGCTCAAGGCCCTGTAGGCCTACAAGGTGAGGAGGGTGCCAGAGAAAGGAGATTTGTTGGGGAGTTGAGACAGCTTGGCTGAGAGGCTGGCTTGGATGTCCAGCTCCAAGGGTGTGTCTTCAACAAGCGTTGCCTCTGTTCATTCACGAAGCTCCCAAGCTTCCTGTTGGGGAGAAGAAGGGCCAGCAGGACCAGCAGGGTGGTTGTACTTGGTACTTGGCTTTAGAGGATGTGAGGGCAGAGCAAGGTTGCTACTCCAGACCACTCGCCCCTCTCTAATGTGCTGCAGAGAGATGGAGGGAGTGTGGTGGCGAATAAAGGGCCACACAAGACAATGAAGAAAGTCCAAGGCTGGGGGACAGAAAACCTGGCCTCTAATTGGAGTAAGTTAGAAGTTTCTCTGGGTCTCGGTGTCCTCATTTTCTTCTTCTTCTTTCTTCTTTCTTCTTTCTTCTTCTTTCTTCTTTCTTCTTCTTTCTTCTTTCTTCTTCTTTCTTCTTCTTTCTTCTTCTTCTTCTTCTTCTTCCTCCTCCTCCTCCTCCTTCTTCTTTTTATTTTTTTTTATTTTTGAGATGGAGTCTTGCTCTGTCACCCAGGCTGAGAGTGCATTAGCGCCATCTCGCCTCACTGCAACCTCCACCTCTCGAATTCAAGTGATTCTCCCGCCTCAGCCTCCCGAGTAGCGGGGACTACAGGTGCATGCCACCACACCCAGTTAATTTTTGTATTTTTAATAGAGACAAGGTTTCCCCATGTTGGCCAGACTGGTCTTGAACTCCTGACTTAAGGTGATCTGCCTGCTTTGGCCTCCCAAAGTACTGGGATTACAGGCATGAACCACTGCGCCCAGCCTCGGTGTCCTCATTTCTGATATGGGATGCTTGCCATTGCCCTGCATAATTTCCATTGTTGCTGGAAGGATGAGAAGAAGGGAGGTGGAAGTGGGCATAAAGGGGCTCAGAAAGGCTAAGTTGAGGGCACTGCCCCAGGGCAGAGATGCCCGCATGAACTAAGAACTAGCCCAGGCGGCTGCAGCCTTGATGTGCAGTGTGCACACCAAGTCGACAGCCAGTGCACCGTCTCCTAGTGAGTCTCGGGCATGACACACAAGTCCCCTTTCCTGGGGAAGGCGCCTGAGGACCCTCTACATTGAGTACCCTCCTTTGGGCTTTCTCTCCTGCAGGCTCCAAAGGTTTACCTGGCATCCCCGGTAAAGATGGCCCCAGTGGGCTCCCGGGCCCACCTGGGGCTCTTGGTGATCCTGGTCTGCCTGGACTGCAAGGCCCTCCAGGATTTGAAGGTCTGATGATGCCACATTAGGAGGCGGAGCGGGGGGTGGTCTGGGATGGTTTGAGGCTAGGGGGTGAGTAAAACTTCGAGTCTGAAACTTAATAAACCCAGTGGTAGAGCTTGACACTCCTAAGATGCTCAAAAACTGGGCTCTAAGTCCATTCACTCCCCACTACCCTCTGAGCCTGTGAAGGGATACCCTACATTCTGGAAGGCAAAGGACTGTTCCAAATCCTTTTCTGGGCTCTCTTCCAGTGCTTAAAAGGTCTGACTTTATACTACAGATGGCCCCCTGCCCTTTACCTCCCCTTTTCTACCCAGGGATTCTGACACACATGGGAGGGGGATGTTCAAGGAATAACAACACTTGAGATAAGGTGTGGCTGTCCATATACCTCTTCTATTTGTGTCCCACTTTATATTGGGGATGACAAATTAGTTGTCCTGAGTAGAGAACAGTTCAGAGGCTCGGTGGGAAACTGTGGCAGTTGATTTGTCATGTCTGTCATGGGCAGGAGAGGAGGGCAAGATTTTACCCTGCTAATCCTAACTCTGCTTTCGATGCCTCTGATTCAGCAGCTACATAGTTATTTCCTATGAGGGCCTGCAAGGCTGGACCTGAGAAGTATCCCTCTCCACACCCTAATCCCCACTGAGAGAGACCCCAAGGTCAGGTGGCTATGGGAAGGAAGCCTAACAATGTACTTTGAAAAATGGGGCGTCTGTAGCTGGATACATCTGAGATAGAGTTGTAGCTCTACCACTTACTAGCTGTAGGACATCTGAGCCTCAACTTACTCATCTAAATATTGGGGTGGTAATACCATTTTCCAGGGTCATCGTGAGGATTGAGTGAGATAATACATGTGTATAACATGCCTTGGACAATGTGTGGTACAATGTGAGTAGCTGATGTTATCAGCACCACACTCACCTTTTATGATCTGTCTCTCTCAGGAGCTCCAGGACAGCAAGGCCCCTTCGGGATGCCTGGAATGCCTGGCCAGAGCGTGAGAGTGGGCTACACGTTGGTAAAGCACAGCCAGTCGGAACAGGTGCCCCTGTGTCCCATCGGGATGAGCCAGCTGTGGGTGGGGTACAGCTTACTGTTTGTGGAGGGACAAGAGAAAGCCCACAACCAGGACCTGGGTAGGTATCAGCTCTGACAGCCAGCCCTGGTCACCTGTCCCCACAAACACCAACAGCCAACCCCTCTCTTCTCCCAGCCCTTTCTAGGTCCACTGTTGTGTAGTGAGTTACAAGCATCAGTTCTGGAGTCAGGTGGATCTGGATTCAAATCCTGGCTCTGTCACTTACTAGCTGTGTACACTGCATTAGTTATTCAACCTCTGTAGGCTTTGGCTTCCTCCTTAATGGAACAAAGCTAATTCTAGTACCTATCACACAGGCTGGTGGAAAGATTGCATGAATCAATCACCCAATGTAAATTGCTTAGAGCAACATTTGGCATTTAACCATCCATTAAATATTAGCAATTAGTAGTAGTAATAATAATAATAATAATATGACCTGCAGGGCAATGATGATTACCTGAGAATTAATTGTGTTGTCTGCAGGTGTGCTAAATCTTAAAAGCAGACTCAGTCTATTAAATGCTGTTTCTTTCAAAGCAGATTAATTAGGGCGGAATTATACAGCTTATAAAAAGATTCTTGTTATTATCAAATTTCCCTGGTGCATTTAAAATAGAATTTGATCAACACACTTCGGCGCATGTACAATGTTACAGGATTGGAAGGAGAGGGCTGCCTCAGTCTGGTGCAAGTGGTTGGATGTAAACCCAAACCGCCATCTCGTCAAAGCCCCTCAGCCAGACCTCCCCTGCCCTTGCCCACTTTCTCTCCTTCCAGGCTTTGCTGGCTCCTGTCTGCCCCGCTTCAGCACCATGCCGTTCATCTACTGCAACATCAACGAGGTGTGCCACTATGCCAGGCGCAATGATAAATCTTACTGGCTCTCCACTACCGCCCCTATCCCCATGATGCCCGTCAGCCAGACCCAGATTCCCCAGTACATCAGCCGCTGCTCTGTGTGTGAGGCACCCTCGCAAGCCATTGCTGTGCACAGCCAGGACATCACCATCCCACAGTGCCCCCTGGGCTGGCGCAGCCTCTGGATTGGGTACTCCTTCCTCATGGTAAGGTCCTGCACTGTCCCCTCCCCTAGTTGGAGGCAAAGGGCCCCTTGGACTGGTGTCAAGGGACACCAGGTAGAAAGCATAGAGTTTGAAAAGAAGAGAAATGCTTGGACTGGGCTTGGCTAAAGAATGGAGAACCCAGTTCTGCATGAATGGCAGCTAGTTATGGGTGTAGGGGAAAGACAGCAGTTTGCACCCAGTGGTTCAGGGGCTAGAATATCTGTGAGTCACAGGTCAATGCCCCGCCGTCTCCCTGCCCGCTTCAGTTATGCCACACCCAAGGGAAGAGCAAAACACACTAAAATCTGGGAGGACAGTGAGGGAGAGGCTGTCACTACTTGGGGCCAGGACACAGTCTCACTAATCAGCCCAGCCATGGCACTGTCCCCTCTTCTCTCCACCCTCCCAGATCCCTCTGGCCTCTGCCATCTCCTCCCAAAAGGCTTTGATGAGTGCATGCTGCGTTTATATGTCCTTGCTGGTATTTTTGCTGCCTCTCCATTTTGGTGGGAAGGCAGCGGTCAGCCATGTTGTGTGTCTTGCTAAGAAAAAGAATATCTGCAGGCCCAAAGAGGCATCAAGTCCCTCACATAATATCCTGTGAATACCTGGGGATGTTTCTTCAAATAAAAGGTCAGGTTTAGGGTCAGGACATCCCCCAGGGAAAACCACTGTGGCACCCATTGAAGTACTCTGCCTTGCCAGAGCTTCTCTGTTGAATTGCCAAGGGTGAGATGGTGAGAGAGTGTCTTTAAAAAATGACCAAAGCTGCAGGCTCCCCAACATTAGCGTACCTACCTGGAGAAAGGTACTTTTCCTTGTTATGCTCTGTCTTTGGACATTGGACAGTTTATCCCAGTGTAATACAGAATCACCTCAGCTGTCCTTCTGTCCTGTCCACCACCCTGACCAGGAAATAAGAAGAGGCCCCTGAGCTTCCACAGGAAATGATACAAACGCTGTGTACTAAATCTCATGTGCCCTGCTTATGGGAGGGCTCTTAGCCCTTATTCAGAGTCTCTTTACTCTTCCTTTACACATTAATTCCAATATACTAGAATATTATTCCTGAACATATGTAAGGGTGAGAAGTTGGACTGCCTAGCAAGGCATCTTGAAGCAATGAGACATACCTATTAAAAAGGAGAAAATAATTTAAAGGAGGCCCAAGGATTCTACGGGCCGTACCCCTTGGTATGGGGCTCTTGCATAATCATCGCCCACAAAAACTGACATTCACAATGACGAGCCTGATTCATCTGCAAAGTTTAAAATAACCTAGTGTCTGCTACTTAGTAAAGCAGGAAAATGTATTGTGCGCTTTAGAAAGTTTTTGATTCTCAGGGTCAAAGTGAGGAAAATTTTGATGCTTCAGTTGTCAGGAAAGGTCACCTGAAAGGTCCCATGGAGACTCTCACTCTTGCAAAGTTCTGCAAAGTAAGGAGTCCCTGTGTGCCAACTTGGGCATTTGTCTCATTGGCCATTTGCTGACACGGTTGTGTATTAGGCCTCTTCCCTATCTCCTTGTGGTCCAGATGATAGCCCAGCTAAAGTGAAGAGAGACAGGCAGGAGTGTGGAGAGACAGGAGCTGCTGTCTATGGGAATAGTAACTGAAGACCACCAGCTCATGTGTAGCCCTGAAACTGAATACTGAGGGAGCCCTCTGAGGTGAGGGCCAGGGCATTTGGGCCAAATACAACAAATTAAGGAGAACTTCAGTAGGTTTTGGACTGTCCTTCTTTCCCTTCTTAGAGTACAATGCATGGTTGAGAGAGGGCTCTGAGAACTGCAGTCCAGAAGCCTATTGAATTTTCCTTCACTCAGCTTTTCTCAGATCCATTTGTCTGAGGAAATTTTGCAAGGGGGGTACCTAACAAACCTCTGAACCCAGTGGGACAGTAGCAGTTTGGGAATTGCTGCTTCACATGTAGTCATTGCCCACATAATGGGTTAGGAGGGCACTAGGGAGCTTGGAAGGGGACACTCTTGGCCCTGAAAGCTGCTATGAGGGAGGACAAGCAGCCCCTGCACCTAAAACACAGCTCGTGGTATGCTGGCTTGAAGTGGGGACTGAGACAAGGAACCAGGGCTTAGGAATGGAGCTCATGTGCCCCTGTAGCAGCGGAGCACCCATCCCCTCCCCACACCAACCCTTGGCAGGCACAGCTCATGCACTAATCTCCTGTCTGTTTCAGCACACTGCCGCTGGTGCTGAGGGTGGAGGCCAGTCCCTGGTCTCACCTGGCTCCTGCCTAGAGGACTTTCGGGCCACTCCTTTCATCGAGTGCAGTGGCGCCCGAGGCACCTGCCACTACTTTGCAAACAAGTACAGTTTCTGGTTGACCACAGTGGAGGAGAGGCAGCAGTTTGGGGAGTTGCCTGTGTCTGAAACGCTGAAAGCTGGGCAGCTCCACACTCGAGTCAGTCGCTGCCAGGTGTGTATGAAAAGCCTGTAGGGTGGCACCTGCCACTCTGCCCCTTGCCCTCCCCTGCCCCTCACAACAGTCACCTCACAAACCTGAATGGTCTGAAGAAGGAAGGCCTGAGCCCCTTTGCCTATCTGTCAAGTTGTACATTGGAGTCTCATTTGGGCTAGACTACTGGACACTCGTCACCCCAGCCCTCGGGTCCACAGAGATGAGCCCACCCTGCTGAGATCTGCTGTCCCATTTCTGTCAAGCTGGTGCTACTGTTTGATTCGGATGATTGTGTGACTATTCATGGCTACCTCAGAAAGATTTGATGGGCCACCACTGTCTTAGACCCCTAGCTTTCTCCTCATTGTCTTGATCGGAAAGCTCTTCCTAATCATTAATCAGTCATTTCTTCATGTACAGAGGTCAGCACACATTATTTGGCTTAAACCAAAACCCAGTGTTTCCACACTTAAATTCTCTAACCGAACATTCATGGATGGCTCAAGTCTGCACAGGGCAAGTCCTCACTCTTCAAGGAGGCCCACTGTGTCTAGGCAGGCAAGAGAATTGAAATGAGGTGCCACCCAGTAGCCCAGGGTGAGCTTTAGCTCTCTCTAGAATGAGCAAGACTGGGCCCCATATGGCTTAGGGAGGCTTGAAGGCCAGCAGCTGGGTTGGGGGTAGTGGTCATTAATGGCATATGGTCCTAGACAAACCATCTCCTCCTTGCCGGCTCCCCCTCCAGCCAGAGACAGAGGACGTGGCCTGGTTCAAAGTAAAGCAGAGGATGCAACAAATGTGGCCAAGCCTATCAAAGGAAATGAGAATGACAGCCTTTTTTCCTGGGCCAGGACTAGAGGGGTGGGTGCATAAGGATGTGTGAGTTTTGCTTTTGACTCCAGGAACAAAAAGGTAAATCCCACATCCCAGTTTCTTAGAAGTCCCTGTTTATTCCAAATGCCATCCAGATGTGTGCAATGTGGCAAACTGAAGCTGCACAGTGTTGGTTTCCTTGTATTCTGAGGATGTTAAAGACTTTCTGTTAAATGGTCATCCAATTGCTCTTTCACAGGTAGCTTATTAAACTATTTTAATATTTTTTTTAAACCTCATAAAAATCTAGCACACTCTTCTCTTGAGCAGTTAGCAGGCCTAAAGCAAGCCTGAATTGGCTATGCAGTACATTGTATTCTGTTTGGGGGAATTTGTTTTAGCCATTTTCTTTAATTACCAGTTTTCCAGAACACTCTTAGCTATGTTGACATGAGGCAATTCCTTCCAGGTGATTCTGTTTCCTTAAGTATTATATAAACTGTGCCAATACAGACAAAGCATAATCAGTATAATCTGAATTATTGTTATCTTCACCTCCTGAGTAATAAGCATGGTGTCAGTTTTGTACATAGCAAATAAAATAAATGAAATCTGAACATGTGACTCTTCTGATGTTCTTTTATGAAAACTTTTCTAATGTCCATCTCACTGCAATTTATGAGTCCCTCTCAGAGCCTGAGAGGTTTCTGTTACTGCCAAGTCGAACTCTGTAACAAAACACTAAGGCAGGAAAAAATTAGAAGATGATCAAAGTCAAAGGGCTGAAACAGTCCTCTAACAGTCAACAAACCCATAAGCTGCTTCAAGATAAGCCTATGCCTACTTTTATCCCTGTCACACGCTAGAGTTCAACATATCAAAGCATGATGTAGGTTGATAAAAATAAATAAATTTTTTGAATAAAAAAAGAGTTCAAGAAAGGCATTTTCATACTTCTGTGGCCTTAGGATCATTTGTAGATAAAACAAAAGTAGAGAATGTTAAAGTCATTAAAATCAAATCCAAGCTGTGTATGTATGAGTGTGTATGTGTGTGTGTGTGTGTGCATATATTTATATATGTATTTTAAAATACATCCTCTGAGAGGATAAACAATAAATTAATACCGTTGGGAATTTCCAAGGGAGGGAACTGACCTATCGGAGAGAGAGACAAGTCACTGAATATCATTTTACAACTTTTGAATTTTGAACCATTGGAATATACTGGGGAAAAAAGAAAAACATGGAATCTAAGGAAACAAGCAGATTGGTTTGGTGCTAGCTTCCAGTTGCTGACCTTCCTCGGGACTTGATTAAGGATGGGGGTGAAATGTAGGCAAGTTAAGGGAGTAAGGAAAGGAAAATGGGAAGGTATTGCTGGGGCTTGAGGTTCATCCTCACAGGAAAGTGGTTAGTAAAGCTAATTTGATGAACACATGCTTTAAAACCTATTATGTTGCTAGTCCTCAAATGGTTTGGAATTGTATATGATGCACAGATTAAATGTGTAATTCACCACATGAATAATTCTAAATATGGCTGTCAACCAAGTAGGGTATACTTCAAACACAATTTATTTTTAATTTATCAAACAAAAATCAACAATTTAAGTCACTGATTGGCAAGCTACAGCCTGCAGGCCAAACCCAGCCCTCCACCTGTTTTTGTAAATAAAGTTTTCTTGGAGTACAGCCATGCTCATTTACATGCATATTGTCTGTTGCTGCTTTTGCATGTCAACAGCAGAGTTGAGTAGATGTGACAGAGGCCGCATGGCCTGCAAAGCCCAAAATATTTACCGTCTGGCCCTTTACAGAAAAAGTTTGCTGACCCCTGATTTAAGTGATCATGATTTAAGGACAGGGTGATATCTGACAAAAGTATCAGTAAGAATGGGGACAGTGACCCATCAAATAGTAAGATTCCCGCAAACAGAAGGGAGATCAAGAAGTGTATATTTGACATCGTTACTTTGACAAACATTTTGATATAAATTATAATTACTTCAACTACACAATCAAATAATTTAACAAGAACCTTTTCCTCCCTGATTCAGTCACTTTATTATTTGAGCAAGAGAACAGATTGCTGCTTAGTATTTAGTCCAAAAGAGGTCACACCTGAAAGGGTGAAGAACAGCTTAACCATCTCTTATCTGCTGGTGCTTGAAGCAAGCTGAGAGTTGCTGTCTGTCTTCCAGATGTCCATTTCCTCATTGCAGCAGCTGAAGACTTGCTGTAGCCATATAAGACAAACTGGGAAGCAATGAACTCCTCCTCATCTCTCTGCTCCTAGGCTCCATGATTGTTCTATTTCTTTCTGGGGAAGGGTTACTGTCATTTGTTTTGTTTTGTTTTTCTGAGAAACGGTGATTGGCTCAGTCATGATTGCTATTGAGTTTGTATGCTATTGGCATATCAGGCACTTGCTGACTAGAAAAGTTTTATGTAATAAGTTCATGTTTTTATGGTGCCAGATGGAAGACAGACCTTCAAGTTGAGTTCCCAGGATTCTACACACTCAGAATCTCAAAATCTTCCTCCAGATCAAACTCCTCCAGTTGCTCAGTAGAGTCAATGAATTCTATCAGAATACGGAAATGAGAAAGAAGAAAAGCTTGACACTTGGGTTGAAGTGGTCAATCAATACTTTACTCAGTAGTTAAGACTAAGCATTTTTTAATTGCTTTACTAAAGAAAGACTTGTGTGGAGGAGACTTACAATTAGAACTACTGCCAAGTATTAGAAATTATCTATAAAGACTCAAAATAGCCAGACTTGTTACACAAACCTAAACCTAACGACGGTGATGTGGCCAAGGCTCTGAAAGCCCTTCAAGATACCTTTGAATTATCGATGGCCTCAATTTGCTATTCTGAACCAGACCATGAAAAAGCAATCCTAGTCATCTTGATTTTGCATAGAACTTTTGCAATGAGCTCATTTTCTTCTTTTATCATTCTTTGAAATTGGTAAATATCAGCTCGTCGGAAGATTAAAATAACCAGAAGCACCACTTTTTGATCACTCCAGCCGAGTAGAAATTTTACTGTCCACAGAAAGCATGGGCCACAATTCCTTCTTTCTCATAAAACAATTGCTATACGTGGGTCTGCTAGCTGAGAGCCATTGAACAACAGCTTACCTGCCCCAGTGGTTGTCACTTCTGGCTTGGCTGGAGGTACAAAGGGAGGCCAGTGTGATGGATGTTTCTGAACTAATTCAAACATCCTTAAATTCTCCTTTAGAATTTCCTGGGGAGATAACGAAACAGTTTTAAATACTTCAGAGTCACAACATTTCTAATTGGCAATCTTTGACCCCAAACCCTGAGACAGTGGTCTGCTGGTTGCCAGGTGAAAACAGGGGCCTAGAAAATACATGCATCCTCTACTTAAAGCATCTGAAGACCCAGCCATCTTCAATTCTAGATACTGTTTGGCCAGGAAGGAAGGACATTGGGGGGAGTATCTGATGAAGGCCAGCACTCACTGCCTATTCTCCATCATGAGGCATAGTTCCTGTGCCAGATGCACGGCTCCAGCTCACCTTAGGGGTGACATGTTCCTGAAGCATTGGCTCCAAAGAAGTGTCAGTTAGTCAAATTAAATATGCCCCAAGAGACTATTGCTACATATTGGCATGGTTTCAGTGGCAGTCCAACATGTATGGTATATGTCCTAATTTACATGGCATAGTCTTAGCTGGGCACGGTGGCTCACGCCTGTAATCCCAGCACTTTGGGAGGCCAAGGTGGGCAGATCACCTGTGGTCAGGAGTTCAAGACCAGCCTGGCCAATGTGGTGAAACCCTGTCTCTACTAAAAATACAAAAATTAGCTGGGCATGGTGGTGGGCGCCTGTAATCCCAGCTACTCGGGAGGCTGAGGGAGGAGAATTGCTTGAACCTGGAGACGGAGGTTGCAGTGCACCCAGATCCCGCCACTGCACTCCAGCCTGGGTGACGGAGCGAGACTTTGTCTCAAAAAATAATAAAATAAAATAAAAGGCATAGTCTTATCAGAAAATTCTCACTCCACCTTTAAATGTGACATAAATACAGTTTTGCTGCATTCTAAAATGTAAGTATTGCCTTTAGAAAATAATTATCTATTAATGAGATAAAACATTAGGTTTCATCACTAAAAATATCACGCCCTTGACATGCTAAGCATATTTCAAACCAAAATTTTTGTTCAGTTTCCCTGAAGTTATGCACAATTCTGCACACCTGATAGTTTCTTTGTTGCCTTAGTTTCTTTCTCTTGCAGTAAAGTCGTATCAGAGTAGGATTTTTTTACCATGAAAAACAATCTTGAAAAGGAATAAAATA
This sequence comes from Pongo pygmaeus, assembly GCF_028885625.2. Lineage (NCBI taxonomy): Eukaryota > Metazoa > Chordata > Mammalia > Primates > Hominidae > Pongo > Pongo pygmaeus. Next base: position 112,326,156 of record NC_072396.2, on the reverse strand, counting down.
GAGTAACTTCATTTTTCAGACTAAGAAAAACATATAGCTTTACCTTCTGAACAAGGCTACACCAGTTATCAAAGTCTTTTTCTTCTTTGCAGAAAAATCCCTTGGGGGAAAGCAAAAGAACACAACTTAGAATTACCCTTGGTATTGCACAATGTAGCTGTTGGCCCAGAATTAGAATGTGGGCCAGTCTCTGTGGATGTGACTTCTCAGCAATAAAGGAGGAAGACTGCCTGGGCTTCTCTCTCTCCTAACTCATTGCCTTACTCAGACATACACATCACTATCTCAGTCTTGCTCTCATTCTCACCCTTGCTCTCTGTCCCTTTCCCTCTTTCCTCACGCTGCAAGATATTTTAACTTGAAGATCATCTTCAAAGTGTAGGGTTAATTCCATTACTTTCAGTGTACAAATATACACATCTCCAAAGAACATTCAATTAAGCCAACAAACAAAGCCAAATAGTACTTTTAGCTAGAGGCAATACTTAAGAAGATGGCATTGACCTTAAGGAAATTATCTACCAGAATAGAGAGAACCATCAGTCTGTGCTTTCTCAACCTCAAAGCCATCCCAGAGTAGTGAAAGAATGGTTCACAAGAGGAGGACTTGCAGCTCCTGGTCACTGGTATACTGACAATTGGATTAAACTGGAGGAGAGGATGCAGACAGGCCTCAGAACCACTGGTTACTTCACAGGCAGATGCCCCTTCAGTGTGTGTAGACACCAACCATACTTCTGGGGGAAAATCCTGCAGCTTCCTAGATTGTGTGCACCCAGGGCATCTTGCTCCCTTATCTCTCCCTAGTGATATCCCATCTTCCTCCCTGTGCCTGGGTAGCAATAATTTGAGGATAAGAAGGAAACGGGGGAAAGATGATAGTAACTAACATTTATAGAATGCTTACAATGTGCCAGGCCCAGTGCCAAGTGCCTTACATGCATTGCACCTCGTACAACCCCATAAGGAATGAACTATTGTTTTCCTCATTTTAGAGATGAGAAGACTGAGGCTCAGAAAGATTAAGTGACTCCTCCTAAGTTCATAGTTAGTGATACGGTTTGGCTGTGTCCTCACCCAAATCTCATCTTGAATTGTAATAATCCCCACGTGTCAAGGGTGGGGCCAGGTAGAAATAACTGAATCATGGGGGTGGTTTCCCCCATACCATCCTTGTGGTAGTGAATAAGTCTTATGAGATCTGATGGTTTTATAAATGGGAGTTCCCCTGCATAAGCTCTCTTGCCTGCCACCATGTAAGACATCCCTTTGCTCTTCCTTCATCTTCCACCATGATTGGGAGTACTCCCCAGCCATGTGGAACTGTGAGTTAACTAAACATCTTTCCTTTATAAATTACCCAGCCTCGGGTATGTCTTTATCAGCAGTGGGAGAACAGACTAATACAGTTAGTAAGTGGCAGAGCCAAGATTCCAACTGGAGCAGCTTGGCTTCAGGGTCCATTCCTTCCCCACTACACTCTACTGCCTCTAATGGGGATAGTGAGCAAACATACTCTTGCCTCCCTACCTAGCAATCTGGATAACTCCCAGGGAACCAATCTGTACACATCGTATCTCCTGGCCCACCCAACCTACGAATACCCACCAATGCAACTGAAGGATCCAGGTTCAGGATGTTCATTCGCTGTGGGGACTGCAGGCAATGGAAAGTCTGGTCATTAACCGTTCCATTCTCTTCAGTGTCGACAAAGGTCTGGGTTGTGTGAGGGTCCAAGAAGATGAGCTCGTCACCTGTTTTGAAGGAGATATGCTTAACCTTCAAAGGACTACCGGTCCTGGCCCCACTGCTGTCATTGGGAGGAGGCACTCTGGTTCTCTTAACCCCTCCCTTGGTGACAATGAGAATGGAATGACAGAAAGCCTGAAGCCAGGGTGAGCATGCTTAAAGGAAGCCACTTGCGCCCAAATCTTATCATTCAATGAGAAGATGTGCCCTAGCATTTACATCTCCTCAAAGTCCAAGTCCAAAAATGGAAAGTGACGGGTTTGAGAAAATGTGGGAATGAGAGACCACAGATGGCATGGCAGGCTCTGTGAGCAGCAGTAGCAAAGAGGCGGTAGGTGGAGTCACCAGGTCGCGGGCCCAGGTACCATTAGGGAGCTTTCTGCCTCTTTTGACATTGGAAAGCATCTCAGGCTAGACTGCTGGTTCTCAGCCCCACGCTCAGAAAGCACCTCTGGTAAGGGAGGAGGTCCTGACCTTCAAAAGAAATGCTGACTTTTTATGCAATGGGAATGCTGACTCTTTATGGATGAGAAACCAGTGAGCTGACTTCTGGTCCTGATTAGCTAGCAAGTTAGTACTTATTAGCAAGTTAGTAAGTTCCTGTCAGAAAGCACTGACTTTGTCACATTAACATCAGTACAGATGCAGCTCACTTGGAAAATTCACTTTGAGATGACTGACCTTGACACAAGAGATATAAGCTATGCTTCATTAAATTGAAAAAGTCTAGGCCCAAAACAACATGGGAGGAGTTTAGGATAATAAAATTTCTGCTTTGACCTGATATTCAAAGGGCTGAGAGTCCCTCTAATGTTCATCAGCCACAGGCTGAGGAGGCAAAGGTGCCCAAGAGGTACCCCAGCCTCACTGTCCAGGCCTGAGGGCCATCTGGTTCTCTGCGTGCTCAGCTACATCAGGCGAGCAAGGAGAGATCTACCTGCTGCCAAAGACTGGGGTAGGGAGGGATGCCCCAAAGACTCCCTCTGGAATGGTATCCAGGATTGTATTGGGCACATCTACATGTTTCTGTTGGCAAAGAATATGTTGATTTCTGAAGTCTCATGAAAAGTTTAACATTTTTCTATCATAAGCCAAGGACAAACCACTTAATTCACTCTGTCTTAATTTTCTTGTTTTTAAACTAGGGTCATTGGGCCTGTTCTAGTTGCCTCATGGTATATTACAAGGACCAGAAGATTTCACCTCTGTGAAATGCTTAAAACACAATACAAATAGAAAGTGGCCAGAGAAATATTTTACTGCAAATTAACAGTATTTTCCTACAAATGTATGTTTAAGAGTATGTTTAAATGTATGTTTAAGAAATCAATCCCCCCATATGACTTGCTTTATGAAAGTCAAGGTAGATATTTTTCCCCTAGACCACAGGTGGGCAAGATCAGTGATACTGAAAAAGCCTCAGATTACACTAAAGAGCAACCAAGATGGCTAGAAGGAAGCCTACCCAAGACCACAGAAAAGTCTGAGGGAAAGGAAGTTGTAGGCAAGAAAACAGAAAGCCAAAACTGAGTCATCTAATGGAATGTTTGGAGTTAAGGTGTTGGGAATAATAACATCTTCTCTGACTCTGACCAGGACCTTTTCCCATGGGGGTGTGTGTGTGTGTGTGTGTGTGTGTGTGTGGATGTGCATGGAGTGGAGCTTTACGAGCTGCATCATTTTTTTTTTTTTTTTTGAGACAGGGTCTCCCTCTGTGTGATGGTTAATACTGTGTCAACTTGACTGGACTGAAGGATGCAAAGTATTGATCCCAGGTGCATCTGTAAGGGTGTTGCCAAAGGAGATTAACGTTTGAGTCAGTGGGCTGGGAAAGGCAGACCTGTCTTTAATCTGGGTGGGCACAATCTAACCAGCTGCCAGGGTGGCAGGCAGAAAAATGTGAAAAAGAGAGACAGCCCTAGACTCCCAGCCTACGTCTTTCTCCCATGCTGGATGCTTCCTGCCCTCAAACATTGGACTCCAAGTTCTTCAGTTTTAGAACTCAGACTGGCTGTCCCTGCTCCTCAGCCTGCGAATGGCCTATTGTGGGACCTTGTGATCATGTGAGTTAATAATAAACTCATATATATATATGTTCCTAGAATAATAAACTCATATATAAATATATATATTCCTATATATGTGTTCCTAGAAGTGAAATTGATAGGAAGCCTACTGCATTCCTACTTAATTTATATAAGCAGAAAAATTCTAGGTCGAATGCACAAAAGACTAATTTGAATTACAGAAACAGAGAATCACAGCCCATCAACCAATTTCCAGACTTGAGCCAGTTTACAGACCCAGAACCCTTTGAATGAAGGGGAGGCCAGGTCCCCTTGAGGAAGGACCTCACTATATTACTGACAATTTATGCAGTGAATCGCTCTCCCATCCTTCCCCAAGGAGACCTCCGGCCTTTTAGCAGGGTAACTGTGCACTGGGGGAAGGGAAATGATCAGACATTTCAGGGCCTACTGGACACTGGCTCTGAGCTGACACTGATTCCAGGGAACCCAAAATATCATTGTGGTCCTCCACTTAAAGTAGGGGCTTATGGAGGTCAGGTAATTAATGGAGTTTTAGCTCAGGTGTGACTTACAGTGGGCCCAGTGGGTCCCCAGACTCATCCCGTGGTCATTTCCCCCGTGCCAGAATGCATAATTGACATAGACATACTTAGCAGCTGGTAGAACCCCTACATTGGCTCCCTGACTGGTAGGGTGAGGGCTATTACAGTGAGAAAGGCCAAATGGAAGCCATTAGAGCTTCCTCTACCTAGGAAAATAGTAAATAAAAAACAACATTGCATCCCTGGAGGGATTGCAGAGATTAGTGCCACCATCAAGGACCTGAAAGACACAGAGGTGGTGATTCCCACCACATCCCAGTTCAACTCTCCCATTTGGCCTGTGCAGAAGACAGATGGATCTTGGAGAATGACAGTGGATTATTGCAAGCTTAACCAAGTGGTGACTTCAATTGCAGCTGCTGTACCAGATGTGGCTTCATTGCTCGAGCAAATTAACACATCTCCTGGTACCTTGTATGCAGCTATTGACTTGGCAAATGCCTTTTTGTCCATTCCTGTCCATGAGGCCCACCAGAAGAAATTTGCCTTCAGCTGGCAAGGCCAGCAATATATCTTTACTGTCCTACCTCAGGGACATATGAACTCTCCGTCTTTGTGACATAATCTTATTTGGAGAGACCTTGATCGCTTTTCACTTCCACACTAGTCCATTACATTGATGACATTATGCTGACTGCATCCAGTGAGCAAAAAGTAGCAAACACACTGGATTTATTGGTAAGACATTTGCATGCCAGAGGATGGGAAATAAATCTGACTAAAATTCAGGGAACTTCTACTTCAGTAAAATTTCTAGGGGCCAGTGATGTGGGGCCTGTCAAGATATTCTTTCTAAGGTGAAGGATAAGTTGCTGCAATTGGCCCCTCCTACAACCAAGAAAGAGGCACAATGCCTTTTGGGCCTATTTGGATTTTGGAGGCAACACATTCCTCATTTGGGTGTGTTACTCCGGCCCATTGAAGGGAAATCCTTCCAGTGGGCATAACTTCGAGCAGTGCACCTGGTTGTGCACTTTGCATGGAAGGAGAAACGGCCATATGTGCGATTATATACTAATTCATGGACTATAGGCAATGGTTTGACTGGATGGTCAGGGACTTGGAAGAAGCATGATTGGGAAATTGGTGCCAAATTTGGGGAAGAGGTATGTGGATGGACCTCTCTGAGTGGTCAAAAACTGTGAAGATATTTGTATGCCATGTGAGTACTCACCAATGGGTGACCTCAGCAGAGGAGAATTTTAATAATCAAGTAGATAGGATGACCCATTCTGTGGAAACCACTCAGCCTCTTTCCCCAGCCACCCGTGTCATCACCCAATGGGCCTATGAACAAAGTGGCCATGGTGGCAGGGATGGAGGTTACACATGGGTTCAGAAACATGGACTTTCACTCACCAAGGCTGACCTGGCTACAGCCCCTGCTGAATGCCCAATTTGCCAGCTGCAAAGACCAACACTGAGCCCTCAATATGGCACCATTCCTTGGGGTGATCAGCCAGCTACCTGGTGGCAGGTTGATTATATTGGGCTTCTTCCATCATGGAAAGGGCAGAGATTTATCCTCACTGGAATAAACACTTAGTCCACATATGGGTTTACCTTTCCTGTATGCAATGCTTCTGCCAAGACTCCCATCCATGGACTCACAGAATGACTTATCCACCTTCACGGTATTCCACACAGCTCTGACCAAGGCACTCACTTTATGGCTAAGAAAGTGTGGCAGTGGGCTCATTCTCATGGAATTCACTGGTCTTACCGTGTTCCCCATCAGCCTTATCCAACATCACGGTATCCCACACAGACTCTGACCAAGGCACTCACTTTATGGCTAAGAAAGTGTGGCAGTGAGCTCATTCTCATGGAATTCACTGGTCTTACCATGTTCCCCACCAGCCTGAAGCAGCTGGATTGATAGAATGGTGAAATTTCATTTTGAAGTTACAATTACAATGCCAACTAGGTGACAATACTTTGTAGGGCTGGGGCAAAGTTTTCCAGAAGGCTGTGTAAGCTCTGAATTAGCATTCAATATATGGTACTCTTTCTCTCATAGCCAGGATTCACAGGTCCAGGAATCAAGGGGTGGAAGTGGAAGTGGCACCACTCACCACCAGCCCTAGTGATCCACTAGCAAAATTTTTGCTTCCTGTTCCCCCAACATTACATTCTGCTGGCCTAGAGGTCTTAGTTCCAGAGGAAGGAATGCTGCCACCAGGAGACACGATTCCATTAAACCGGAAGTTAAGATTGCCACCTGGACACTTTGGGCTCCTCTTCCCTTTACATCAACAGGCTAATAAGGGAGTTACTGTGTTGGGTGGGGTGACTGACTCGGACTATCAAGATGAAATCAGTCTACTACCCCACAATGGAGGTAAGAAAAAGTATGCATGGAATACAGGAGATCCATTTGGGTGTCTCTTAGTATTACCATGCCCTGTGATTAAGGTCAATGGGAAACTACAACAGCCCAATCCAGGCAGGACTACAAATGGCCCAGACCCTTCAGGAATGAAGGTTTGGGTCACTCCACCAGGAAGAAAAACATGACCTGCTGAAGTGTTTACTGAAGGCAAAGGGAATACAGAATAGGTAGTAAAAGTAGGTAGTCATCAATACTAGCTACGACCACGTGACCAGCTACAGAAACGGGGACTGCAATTGTCATGAATATTTCCTCCTTCTTTTGTTAAAAATATGTTTGTGCATGTATACACTTGTACTAAGAAAATATTCTCATTTTATTTCCTTTCTCCTTTATCATGTGACATAAGATTTATTGACTTCACATCAGCATTTAAGTATTATTAAGTTCATGTAATAGTATTTGAGTTGGGGATTGGTGTGTTTCCAGTTGTACGAAAGATAGTTGTATTATGTTAGGCAAATTATCACCTTATTATTGTCTTTATTTGAAGATGATGTATGATCTCAGGATATGTACATGGGTTCAAGTTGACAAGGGGTGGACTTGTGATGGTTAATACTGAGTGTCGACTTGACTGGATTGAAGGAGACAAGTACTGATCCTGGGTGTGCCTGTGAGGGTGTTGCCAAAGCAGATTAACATTTGAGTCAGTGGGCTGGGAAAGGCAGACTCACTCTTAATCAGGTGGGCACAATCTAACCAGCTGCCAGGGCACCAGGCAGAAAAATGTGAAAAAGAGAGATGGGCCTAGCCTCCCAGCCTACATCTTTCTCCATGTTGGATGCTTCCTGCCCTCAAACATCAGACTCCAAGTTCTTCAGTTTTGGAACTCAGACTGGCTGTCCTTGCTCCTCAGCCTGCAGATGGCCTATTGTGGGACCTTGTGATCATGTGAGTTAATACTTAATAAACTCCCCTTTACATATATGTGTGTGTGTGTGTGTGTGTGTGTGTATGTAGCATACACACACACACATATATATATATACACATATATATGTATATATATTCCATTAGTTCTGGCCCTCTAGAGAACCCTGACTAATACAATCTGTCACCCAGGCTGGAGTGCAGTGGCACAATCTCGGCTCACTGCAGCCTTGACCTCCTGGGCTCAAGCGATCTGCTTGGAAGCGTTCCCCATCCCAGCCTTCCAAGTAGCTGGGTCTATAGGCATGCACCACCACATCCAGCTAATTTTTTGTATTTTTGGTATAGACGGCATTTCACCATGTTGCCTAGGCTGGTCTCGAACTCCTGAGCTCAGGCGATCCACCTGCCTTGGCCTCCCAAAGTGCTGGGATTACAAGTGTGAGCCACTGCACCTGGCCACAAGCTGCCACAAGCTGCATCATTTCTGAGAGTGCTTATAAGAGATACAGTACACTTAGGATAATGGCCTCCAGCTCCATCCATGTTGCTTCAGAGGACATGATTTCATTACTTTTTATGGCTACACAGTATTCCATGGTGTATATAACACATTTTATTTATCTAATCATCATCCACTGGGGTACGGTGCTCAATATTTGGGCGACAGGTATACTAGAAGCCCAATCCCCACCATTACACATGTAATAACCATGTAACAAACAAACACATGTACCTCCTGAATCTGAAACAAAGTTTTTTTAAAAAAAGATATACAATAGATGTAAAAAGCTCTAGAAATGATCTGGGGACTAAACAAAGGTCTCCAGTGAGGCCTGGAGAGAAGAGGCAGGCTGACCAACCACCTGCAGACACAGGGCTAATGCTAAGGATCTCCAGGTGGCAACCTATACCCAAGTGCAGGGAACCAGCATCTCCTTCTCTCTAAGCAGGCAAAATTTGAAGGCCAGAGTGTCATCCTGGCCATATCCTCCCACACCTAGAGCTCTCTCAGCTTCCCACTGGGCAGGAGGGCCCTGCGGGAGCAATGGAAGGTGGTAGGTAGAGATGACCAAATTGGGATCGAATCTTGGCTTCACTACTTTCTAACTGAATCACCTTGAAGAAATAACCTTTTTTAATCTCTCTTAATCTTAGCTCTTAGTTTCACTGCATGTAAAACAGAAAAAACAGTCTCTACCTCACAGAAATATTGTGTGTATTGTTGATTAATAATCACGTAGATAGGATGACCCATTCTGTGGAAACCACTCAGCCTTTTTCCCCAGCCACCCGTGTCATCACCCAATGGGCCCATGAACAAAGTGGCCATGGTGGCAGGGATGGAGGTTACACATGGGTTCAGCAACATGGACTTCCACTCACCAAGGCTGACCTGCCTACAGCCCCTGCTGAGTGCCCAATTTGCCAGCAGCAGAGACCAACACTGAGCCCTCAATATAGCACCATTCCTTGGTGCTATATATATATATATATATACACACATACATATATATATATATACACACATACATATATATATAATGTATATGTAATACTTTGTGTATGTATATGTATATGTAATACATTATATATATAAATGTATATGTAATACTTTGTGTATGTATATGTATATATAATACATTTTATATATTTATATATACATTTATTTTATATATTTTATATATTATTTTATATATACATTTATTTATATATACAATGTATTTTATATATACATTTATACATTTTATATATTTATAAAATGTATATGTAATACTTTGTATATGTATATGTATGTATATGTATATGTAATACATTTTATATATATATTTTATATATATAATGTATATGTAAGTATGTATATATATGTATAAATGTGTGTGTGTGTGTGTATATATATATATGTGTGTAGACAGAGAGATAATATACTTTGCGAAGTCTCTGGAACAGGACAACTATTTAGAAAATGGCAATTTGCATCTCTTCCCTCCCTTCAGACATTCTGCCAATCTGGACCACTCAACCTCAAACAGTAAGGGTGTGAGTCAGAAAAGGGGAGTTGGAGGGACTTAAAGCCCTCAAGTGAAGTTTGCACAAAGGGACTTATAAAAGTTAACAGGCAAATGGGCACTATGTGAACCTCTGTCTTGGGATATTAAAGAACTGAGGATTGCCCACATCTTTTTAATGAGTAGTCAAACTTCACAAAAGCTACTCTGACCCAGTGGCCTCAAGAAACAGGAGGGCTACACCACCTTGGAGAAATTCTCTGTAGGTAACTTGGGATAAGGAGGCCAGGACACCCAGGAATCACATACACTATTCACTGAGATTCCTCCAAAGTTATTTTCTAATCTGTTTCAAAGCTGTCCTCAAACACTGTTGTGGACTGAATGTTTATGTCTCCCTAAAATTCATATGTTGAAATCCTAACCCCCAATATGATGGTATTAGGAAGTGGGGTCTTTGGGAGGTGATTTAGTCATGAGGGTGGAGCCCCTATGAATGGATTAGTGCCCTCATAAAAGAGACTCCAGAAAGCTCCTTTGCCTCTTCTGCCATTTGAAGATACAGCAAGAAAACAGCCATCTATGAACATGGAAGTGGGCTCTCACCAGACACCAAATCTGCCAGTGCCTGGATCTTGGACCTTCAGCCTCCAGAACAGTGAGACATAAATTTCTGTTGTTTATAAAGCCACCTAGTCTATACTATTCTGTTATAGCCGCCTGAAGGGACAAGTCAAGCATGAACAACTGGAAATCTATTTTTTGCAACATCTTCTTTGAACCCAAATGCTTAGGAACAGAGGGCATCTGATTTTGCAGAACTCCAAACACTAGGTTTTATACTTAGAAAAATAAAAGCCTTTACAGGCTCCACATTTTCCATTTAGCTGTAATTCTTGGGCTCAACCAACAGATGGCAGCATTAGAGAGAGCAGAGGCAGCTGTGCAATCCCTGCGCCCTGCTTCACACCCCCCAACCTAAAGAGAGGAAGAAGGGGCTGGCAAAGGAAAGAGGTATTGGGGTAAAGCAAGGTGCAGCCACCTTTCAGTGACTGTCCTATATGCCTGGCTCTTTGTTGAACACTTTACTGTAAGATGACAACAGGGCGAGTCAGGCATTAGCCCTATTTTACATAAAAGGAACCTGAGACTGACTACTGATATCTTTTTCCTGGAAGTCACACAGCTAGCAAGTGGGGGATTGGCATGCAAAGCCACATGTGTCTGTTCCCATCCCACCTCACCTCCCTGAATGTCCAAGAGAAAATGTGTTGGGGAGGATGACTAAGGCCATCTCCGCCTTAGTCCTTTGCACGTGCCCTCATGCCATTCCCTTGTAACTCCTGTAGCTCTCCTTTGTCTGTCAACCAATCTGACCTCATAACTTTCTTAAGGCCAAGTCTCAGACCACTCCACCCCTGCAACAGGTGTCCTGTACCAAATTTTCCTGGCCACATCACTCTGTAACTCATGCTCTTCAACACTAACCAGGTGTTTAGGCCCTGGGTATGCAAAGTGTGGTCTGTGGACCAGCAGCATCGGCACCACCTAGTTAGAAATGCAGAAACTCAGGCCGCACCCAAGACCTACTGAACCTGCACTCCAATAGGCTCTCAAGGTGATTCATGTGCATGCTAAAGCTTCAGAAGCACTAGGCTAGCTTACCTTGTGTACCAAGGACCTCAAATGTCTCTGGTCACAGCTAGTGAGTAAAGAGACTGGGTTTCCAGAGGTGCCTTCCTATGCAGGGAATGTTGGGCTGCTTGCTCGGGTCCACATTAAGAGGTTAGTGGTTTTAAGGCTTAGCCCCCATTCTTGGGAAAGGGATACTTCTGTCTTTGCCTCCTCCAATTCCCATCCTGTCACAGCTCTGAACAGTGAGCCAGCAGGCCCTAATAAGAGAGATATTGGCAAAGCCAAGGGATTGAAATTCCACCACCCTGGGCCCCACAGGCAGGAGAGGCGTGCTGGAGCAATGCTATGACCTTGGGGCTATCCAGTGGGAAAGCAATGGAACCATCTTATCAAGAAGCAAGGAAGTAAAGGCATTGATATTGGACCTGCTTTCCATCAGGCACACAGAAACATCACTCTCCATCAGTTAGGCTGGAGACAGAAGGAGTTGACCAGAGGCCGCGGCATTCCTGGGCTAGATGGGAACCCACTAACTGGAATTGCCTGGTCTCCCATGCAAACCTTGTCCCCACGCCCTCCCCTAGCCCACGATGACTTACTTGTGATTCCTCCTTTCTTACCTAAGAATCCTATGAAATAATACGCGTTATTTGGTTTTCCTCCTAATGCCCCTAAAGACTGTGGCATCTTAAAACACTCCTGGAGAGAAAGAGAATGCAAGATTCTCAACTCACTTGTGGACTGCTGCTCACGGATCTCTGTGCTGAGATGGCGGTGTGATGGGCAGGCAGCAATGGGCTCAGGGAAAGAAGTGACTTACTTTGAATGCATCAACATAGACAGGATTGATTTGGTTTATGCCCAGGCGAAGGGGCACAATGAGCAGCAGGGGTTTCCAGGCTGAGCAGTAGGCAGAGGTGCCCTTACTCAGGTTTGAAGCAGTCAAAGAATCGGGAGGCCTGTCACCAGCTGTGTCAGCACTCAAGGGAAGGACACGGCACATTTTTTCTAGAAATGGAAGAACAGAACATCGGATAAGTAAGGAGTCTTCAGCCCTAGAAGATACTCCAGTATCAAAACTAAGGGGAACCTCACATGCCCCCCACCCTGCCTAGAAGGCCCTCTCCTCTGCCACCAGGGCTGAGCTGACTCCCCGCCTGCACGAAGCCCAGGCCATTCCTCTAGGGCTCATGCTCTTCATTCTGGCCACTGGGTACTTGTTTAGCTCCCAATAGGGATTCTAGGCTCATTGGAAGAATCTCATTTCTCAAGTCTGCCAGGGCCTTTGAGACAGGGACTGTATCTTTAGGTTGCTCTCACTCTTCAGTGCAGGAATCACATGCCTGAACAAGGGTGAGCCTCCATGAAAGATCTGTTGGTGGTTGAATAAATTATTATACACACTTTGTATTTTCTGCAGGGAAGGAGTGTGGTACCTCACTGAGGAGGAGCAAGGCCCCTCTAATGGTGTTCTCCCTCTCAGAAAGCTGAAAAGAAAGAGAATCAGAGCCCTGTGCTCCCCTAAGCTCCCCTGTCCTGGTGAGGAAGACCAAAGAGACTCTCTTGAGCCCCAGAATTCTGAATGGTGAGGAAGGAACTCATCACCCATCAGCTGGGAAGTTAAACAGGCTGGTAACTCACTGATATCTTCAATGACCACTGTGTTATCCATTGAAACATAAACAGCCAAGGAATTCCATTCGTCAAATAAAGCAAGTTTTCTGCAAAGCAATGTATAATGAAGTCACAATTTGGGAAGATGGAAATATCAGCAGAAAACAGTACAATTTATGCCCAGTGTTCCTAAAGTCACCAAACACTGAGCCACAGAAAAGCTGGTGTTCAGGTCAGCTCTGGCTTCTTTGCCAGAGCTCTGGGATGCTCCATGTCTAGAGACCTTGAGAATGCCACAGAGTCACTGTATCTGAACCTCAAAAAGAAGTTTCTGCTTTACAACCTGGAGAAGTCTACTTCACAAAATGATGGGACACCTACTGGGGAAAAAAGAAAAGTTACCCATGCATCTGCTCTCAAAGTCCCAAGAGACTTTGTTTTCTTAAATAAAAGACATTCTGACTTACCGAATTTTTATTTTACAAATGGAAAACTGTAAAAAAAACTTTTTAAAAGGAAGCTGTCTGTAAAAAATAGATATTTGTTTGGGATCATAGATAATATGGAGAATATGTTCCAGGTAAACCCAGAGATAGAGACAGTGGGTGGAGGGGAGAGAGAGAGAGAGATCACTTCCACTGTTCCCCAGCTGCCCTGAGAATGCCTCTCAAGTGACATAGGCTACAGATTGACTCAGGTGCCAAGCTTTACTGGTCAGCAGCTGAAGAGAGCCACCATGCTGAACTGTAGGACTTTATGGTATATTAGAAAGAAAACCCCTTTAAAAGAGAGATGATCTGAGGTCTATGTAAAGTACCCTGCCTATTTCTCCCTTTCCTCCTTCTTCCCTTGCCAGTTAAGTGAGGCCATGTTTAATCTGGCTACTTCTGGGATGTGTGGGTAAAGCCCAGTCTCATTGGACCAAAGAAAACACATTCTCTCTACCAGGTAGCTCCCAGGAAGAGGTTAACTACCATCACCCTTGTATTTCATTCATTTTAATGTATTATCTTTCCCCAGAATAATAACAATAATATAATAATAATAATAATAATATGCTGTTGTTAATGCTAATGATCATGATGAATTGGAACCCATTTACATTCTTTAAAAAAATCTACACCAGGCGTGGTGGCTCACGCCTGTAATCCCAGCACTTTGGGAGGTTGAGACGGGTGGATCACGAGATCAGAAGTTCGAGACCAGCCTGGCTAACACAGTGAAACTCCATCTCTACTAAAAATACAAAAATTAGCTGGGCGTGGTAGCAGGCACCTGTAATCCCAGCTACTTGGGAGGCTGAGGCAGGAGAATGCTTGACCCTGGGAGGTGGAGGTTGCAGTGAGCCGAGATTGTGCCACTGCACTCCAGCCTGGGTGACAGAGTGAGACTCTGTCTCAAAAAAAAAAAAAAAAAAAAAAAAATCTAGGTTTCCACTGTGTTGTTGGTAACCTTAAAATTTAGAAGAAAGAAGCAAATTCTGAGGGATGTTATTTTAACACCAACCATTTCAAGCCGGGTTTTGGGCTCAGCACAGCCATTCTAATCTCTTATACTTTCCACACTACGTTCATACAGTGATTCCTGAAATCCTGCCAGATTTTCACTCAGCAGAGTCAGCGATGCCCAAAAGGCACTCTGACTATGGCAAGAGAGCAGCCTCAGAGAGGTTACATTGTTAGGAAGGAGTAAAGTCAATACAGATTTTCCTTGGGTCCCCAAAAAATCCAGGCCACTCCCCTCACAGACACATTCCCAAAGCATTCTAGTTCACTGAAGACTCGTTAGTAATGGAAACAATGTCCTGTCTGTACTTCGCTTGGAACAGGTTCCCCCATAATGCCCGGGAGCTTAATATTCTACACCAAAGGAGGCCAGAAGGTTTCAATCTTCTGATCCCTAAATCTGACCTCAGATTCTGGCTGCCATTTTCATTTATTCATCAAGCACTTATTGATTACTTATGCATGCCAGGCAGTTCTATGTGCTAGTGTTACAGAATGAACAAGATAAATACAATCTCTGCCCTCATGGAGTTTCCATCCAGTGATAGGTTGTTAGGAAGGAGAGTGACAACAGGTAAGGTGGTCTGCAGGTATAAGTACTAATATCACTCACCCCGTTTGCTTTCAAAAAGTTGGTCCTGACCTCTCCACCTTGCCTCTTGCTGTGGGAGGTGAATTCTGGAATTTAACAAGACAACTGGAAAAATACCACACTGGGACACCTTGAGTCTGCTATGAGATGACAAACTGATTCCAAGACTTCCCTGGGGTTTGTCGCCCCCAACAGGTGGTGAGTTCCTTGAGGCAAGGACTGTGTCAAGTTTATTTCTGCACCCCCAGAACTTAGCACAGTAAAGGTACACAGAAAATGCTGAATGAACAGGGTTTTTAAATATTATGTAGTGCATGTGGGAGCCCTGTGGGGGTCCATTTCTTGCTTAGGCTGGCTTAGCCACTACCACTTAGTATGAAACTTTTGGCTTCAAAGGGACCCTCAGGCCAATGGCTCCCAGGCACATGAGCATCAATCTGTAGCATGAGACACTGAATGAGTCCTAGGATACAGCCACATATACTGCTACCAGTGAATATAACTCTGATACACCAAGACAGATATCCATGCCTACACATTTCAAAGAGCCATCTGAGCAAAACGGCACAGATATTTGATGGTTTAGTGGGAGGAGTAGCTTAGCGGGATTGCAAGAATATCTCGGTTGATGGGAGGTTTAGTTGTCTAGGGAGGGAAGCATAGGAGACAGCAGAATAAGGCAGATGCCAGACTCTTTTACTTACTTTAACACCTGTGCAACTGTATTTGGTCCAAACCATTCTCCAATTGATTTCCCTTCTCCTACACCCATTTGTGCTGTTTTTATGTGGAAAAAAATAACATGTTAGCAAAAGATCTTCCAATAAGCCACAAAATCTTAATTTTTTGCATAAATAATTAAGCAGATGGACAACTTAATGGAGCCACATATAAGGCAAGGGAAGAGAAGGAACAGGAATAGGCACTGCCTTTAAACTATTGATTTATGACCTTACCCATTTGATGGATAGAGTAGCAACAATCTTTTCTATCTAAGAAGCACTGTAGGATGCGTTGGTATTCTTTGGGTTGTTCTTTTTGTTTCTCCCAGCTCCAGTCTTTTTAAGAAAAAGAAATGGGTTAGAAACATTTTTATAACTGTTTATTACCTCTCTGCACTTTTATTGTAACTACAAAGTTAGAAGGAAAACAAAGGCATCACATCTAGAAGGCAGGAATGATCAAGTTAGAACATTTCTAAGTATCTTTCATTTTGATGACAAAGACATCTGAAAGTGATTGCTTTCAAGGACTCAGTGGGTATAAAGTAAAAGCAAAACAAGAAGTTGACCAAGGAACTGACTTAACCCAAGGGCTGGAGCTGGATAAATATTACATAAAAACAATGTCACAAAGGCCTTTCTGGCCAGTTACTCAGTAAACAGGAGGTCACCACAAAGCCCGGCAGTACATCGGTATATAAGCCAGATGCCATAGCATCTCATCTCCACATAGACAGCAATGGCTTTTGCTCTTATATTTTGGCAGCATTGACAAAAGGATCTCATGGGTAAGAAGTGCTATTCTGATATACGACAATTCACAGGGGAATATACACAGCTCACAACTAAGGAAGCTTAAAAAAATTGCATGCTGTCGTTTTTACACCACCTTTTAAAAAGTCCATGCTGAGCTTTGGGAAAACAAATACCTTTGCTATTAGGTGTTCAAGGTTTCCCTAAGACCAATGCCAAAATAACTACATCTGTACGGATACCATCTGTGCCTTCAGCACAGTCCCCTAAATCCTACAGAGGCCATTCGTAACTTACTGGGGACAACTGCAAAAACTATGTAATCACTGCAATCCTCTCAGCTCTAGAAACGCTATCTAATGGGCCAGATTTTTGAGGCTTAGTTTGTGTCCAAGACAAATTTTTCTCCTGAGGTTTTAGAGAGAGTTTGAAATAAAGACCAAACTACACTTGAAGCCATTATCTCCAGACTCTTCAGTTGTCTTTTGCTTCTAGTGTTTCTAAAACCAAAGTTTTTAACTTTGGATCCAGCACAGCCCTCAGAGGGTGAACCACATCCAACTTCTTTTCATTAGCTACCAAATTGTCCAAGTCTGGGGAAATCCTAATTAGCTGGCTGCTAAATACCACTAAATATTCGCTGACGACAATGGTAAGTGAATACTCTACCTTAATTTTAAAATAGCTGAATAGGAAACAATCCAAAAGACATCTTTACAAAATTACTCTTTTAACTCATCTTAACTACAAGATCTATTTCCAACTTCTTCCTGCTACTTGATTTTGTATTGAAACAATTGAGATTGCTGACTGTGGAGTTTTTTTTTTTTTTTTCCAGTTTGCTCCCTACTTCCAGAACTCGCTTCCAAAATAATCATTTTGAAGTGTGTTATAAATGAAAAAAAAATTAAATAGTAAGAATGGATCTATACCAAGAAGCATGTATAAACAAGGGAAATCACTGGACAAGGAGTTGGAATATCTTTATTTTATCCCCAAATCTTTGATTTCTTGCTGTTTTACCGTGGGTAAATCACATCACTTCCCTGAGCCTCGGTTTCCTCATCTGTAAAATGGAAATTATTATACTATCCAGGGGAAGTAGGATATCCCAAACCCTGAAGAGAAGGTAACAAGCCCTGAAACCTCCCTAGGCCCTTCTCCAATCCTCTCTGAAAGCTGTAGCAAAATCTGTGAGTTTGCACAGTGGGAAAAGGAAAATGATGTTTCTATACTTCTGAACCTCAATTAGCAACAGCCAATGAGTTCAGCAGCCCAATCTCATCCAAAGTTTCCTTTCACTCTCTCATCCCCAAGTCCAACTGGACCTTCACCCAAGTGCCTGAGCTGGCATCCAGCCAACCCCATCCTTCAGATGCCCATAGGGAAGTATGTACATGTCTTAAGAAAGCAAGACTCAAGAGTTCCAACAACCAGCCAGGCGAGGTGGCTCATGCCTGTAATCCTAGCACTTTGGGAGGCCGAGGCGGGTGGATCCTCTGAGGTCAGGAGTTCGAGATCAGCCTGGCCAACATGGCAAAACACCATCTTTACTAAAAATTCAAAAATCAGCCAGGCGTGTTGGCAGGCACCTATAATCCCAGCTACTCAGGAGGCTGAGGTGGAGAATTGCTTGAACCCAGGGGTCAGAGGTTGCAGTGAGCCGAGATCGTACCACTGCACTGCAGCCTGGGAGACAGAGCGAAACTCCGACTCGAAAAAAAAAAAGAGAGTTCCAGCAACCATTATCAGAAGGCTTTCTTAATTAAATGTCCTCCCAAGGAAGCAAATTTAAAGATTCCTTCGTCATCAGCTGGACATCCTTAGTGAACCAAAACCAAAATAGCGCCAGCTCCCTCTACGCACTTCCTTTAGATCACTTACATCCTTCACCAGGCAGATATCTTAAACGAGGTCAAGAAACAGACTTACCACCACACCCTTCTTCCTGCTCCCTTTGTTATCTTGCATTTCTAAGGACTTACTCAAACAATAGCAAAGATGGAAAGGATAAATGACATACCTCCCTCAATGTTCAGTTCTGTCCCAGGAAAATAACTCCCTGGCTTGGTGACTCACAAGGAAACACTAGCTGTTTCCTTCTTATGAGGGGCTTTGTTGACTTGTCAGCCCCACCACTTGAGCTTGCAGAGAGCATTTTAAGACCCTCAAGTTTGTTACTGAGTGTTCCCAAGGCTCAGCATCAAGCTAAATCAACAGCAGCAAGTGATACTGCAGAGGTCTCTGAGAAAGTTTATAAAACAAATTTAACTCACCCCTTCCCAAGTGTCTACAGATAAGGGCTTGAGCCAGCATCATCTGTCCACAGCGTAGCATACATCCCCAACCAGCATCTGATGAAGGGCCCGTTCCACCTGTTGGCAAAATGGAAAGGAATGAATATGGGTTCCTCAAATTGCCCTTTCCTGAAACATCAGCATATTTGGGACTCACACAAGACAGGTAAATATATATACTCTGAAAAGCGAGGTGACAGATACACCCACAGACCAAACAAGATTTGGGTATATGGTTGGAACTTGCAAACATAGTGCTGAGTCAACCAAAACAGGTTCTACGGCCAAACATAAAACAAGCAAATGAACTAAATGTGTCCCTTATGTTTTCTGCTTGAAGACTTCTAGGTATACATGCAATTTTGGTAGGTGACTGCTATGTATGAATACCAACCCTTAGTCCATTCCATGTCATCATCTGCCAGACCCAAACCTTGCCTTGCATAGCTCACTTGCATGGCCCTGAAATTCTCAAGGAAGCCAGTCTTACTTAGATAAAGAACAAATACTACCAAAGGCAATCATCAAAATGGTCAAAGAGATTTGGAAGGCTCATGACTATTCTGAATATACACTATGAAGATCTGAACAGCAAGAAAGACATTGTAAAATAGGGGAAAGATCCCTAGATGAGGCATCAGAAGACCAGTCTCTAGTTATCTAATCTAAATCTCATCTATAGGCTGAGCATAATAGTACATACTCTGCCTACTATCAGTGGGTATTGTAAGAACTGAGAGAATATCTGTGAAAGTGTTCTAGAACCCATAGAGAATGATGCAAATACTTGATGTTTTGAGTATGATCATAATTTAAACCCATATTAATAAATTAGAAATGTATCTTTAAAAGGTACAAAATTAGTTAATAAATGAAATAAGACAATAGGTTCCATTTTAAGAACACCTTCTGCAAAGAAAATCCCACATATGACGCCAGGGTGAGCTCAATATCCTTTTCCAAGAGGCCAATGAAATCAAATAACTTGTATGGCAGAGAGGATATTTTGTTTTCATTGTTTTCTTTTCCCAGTGTGGAAATGGAAAAATATGCTATAAGCATGATCTCAGAAGACTAACTTCAAAGGGGGTCATCAACCTTGTAAGACAAGTGGGTCAAGGTGGTCACCCCTTTCTTTTAGTTGTGGGGACTGAAGGAGAGTTACTACAAGAAGATGGGAAGGAGGGAGCCAATTTATGACCTGGAAGGGGTGCCTTTTGGCTCTTGCTAATGCTGGGATTATTGGCCAGATTAGTATGGAAAAGATGCAATGAGGCCCACATAAAGAAGAGATCATCTATTGCCAAAATATTGGCAGAGTAAAATTAGAAATATTTTCCAGCCTTGCAAAGAGCTCCGCAGCCAGAGAAAGTTAACAGTTCAGAACCATTGGTTACTAAAGATCGTTCTTTTGTTTGTTACTGACTGGGGTATTTCTGGGGAGAGCAATAAAAAAAAAAAAGGGGCCGGGCGCGGTGGCTCACGCCTATAATCCCAGCACTTTGGGAGGCCGAGGCGGGCGGATCACGAGGTCAGGATATCGAGACCATCCTGGCTAACACGGTGAAACCCTGTCTCTACTAAAAATGCAAAAAATTAGCCGGGCGTGTTGGCGGGTGCCTGTAGTCCCAGCTACTCAGGAGGCTGAGGCAGGAGAATGGCCTGAACCCAGGAGGCGGAGCTTGCAATGAGCCGAGATCACGCCACTGCACTCCAGCCTGGGTGACCGAGCGAGACTCCGTCTCAAAAAAAAAAAAAAAAAAGAAAGAAAGAAAGAAAAGAAAAGTCTGTGTGACCTTCATTTTTGGCACTGAACAGAAAGGTTGATTTCATTCTAGTTTCCTCTTAGAAGAGTAGATTTCACCATTTCTAGGCCCTTTTCCTACAGGGCCATGATACTAGGAAGAGGCCACCCTACTTGCAAATGTGTTGTACATCCTTTATGAAGACAGCATATTCACTTCACCTATTGAGCTGTCCTTTTTTCCAGTTGACAGCTGGTAACAGCCTAGAATTAGTTCCAAGGAAATTACTGTAATTTGTCTCTCAATGGCAAGGTGCTTTCATGTCATAAGGGGGGAAAAAAATAAATTATTTTCTTTCTTTCAAGACACAATTTTCATTAATAATCATGTAGTTCCACAAAGCAGTGGATTGTAATTTAACAGATATTATACAAATTAAAAGATTATGTGATTTTCCCCCTTAATCTCAAAAGTATAACAAGTAATATCATCTGAACACTTGAAGGTGGTGTCAAAAGTATATTGTCATAATCCCTCAATGCCATAGAGCCATATGTGAAAGGATACTTTAGCAATGAAACTTTTGGATGAAGTGTAAGATTTACCTAGTCTCCTAAATCAAATTCTTTGCTATAGTGAGCTGTTAATTCTGAGGTTTCTATGAAGTCACTGATAACCTCAGGCAAGCTATCCACAAGGAATAAAGCACAGTAAAACAAATGATATACCTACCAATTGGTGAAAATTTCCTTCTGTATGTAAACCATAGACGAGCACTTATATCAGACAACAGCTTAGATTTTTCTGTAATTAAATGTAAAATTAAAATTAAATCACCATATCTAAAAATACCCACCTTTACTTCTGAGCCAGCTACTAACTTAATTTCAAATAACCAGTCAATTCCATTATTATGGGGCTAGGTAAATTCACAGGAAACCCATTCTCATTTTAGCCAAATAATTTCAGTATTTCTCCCAACCTATGGTTTGACCAGAGCTACTTGACTGGTATAATGACGTTGGGTAGCTCCTGTCATCTTTTTACTGAGTTCCACAGTCCTGGCAGTTACAAACACTGGGATCATTGCCAAAAGACAAGGAATAAGAAAATTAAGGATCCTAGAAAACCCACTAACAAGTCTATCAGCTCCAGTCTGAATGGTTGGTTGGATCTTGCACCAGCACCCATCATCCCTTATCTAAAACTAGAGGTTTGGCTGGGCCCAGCGACTCACACCTGTAATCCCAGTGCTTTGGGAAGCTGAAACAGGGAGATCACTTCAGGCCAGGAATTCAAGTCCAGCCTGGGCAACACAGTGAGACCTCATCTCTACGAAAAAGATGAGGTATGAGGATCATTTGAACCCAGGAGTTCGAGGTTGCAGTGAGCTATGATCACCACTGTACTCTAGCCTGAGTAACAGAGAGACCCTGTCTCAAGCAAAACAAAATAAAACAAAACAAAAACTAGGGGTTGGCTTGTTTGTGTGGATGCATATGTGTCTGTTCATGCACACATGCATGTTTAAATAAAAAGGAAATGTCTTACTAAGCAAATTAGGTGTGTAAGAAATGTATCTATAGCAACTAGTGCAACTGGCACTTATAATCTAAATGCATATATAATATCACAAATGTTTTTGTGTCTTTTTTCAAAGCATGCTTTCTTGTATTTTATGACATAAATTTACTTTGATGGGCCACAAATATGGCTTCCACATTTTTATCTGTACTTAGATGTGGCTGTCTTTCTTAAGTCACCTCTCTCCCTCTTCTCAACAACATGTCTGTATTATATTCTGTATAGAACTTATAGTCACTGCACTTAAAAAGAACAAAGGGAAATCTACTTTTAGCCAATAGTTTCTATTTTCTGTCTTCCTTTTCTTTGGAGCAAATCGGAAAGTTGAGCTATCTGTATTTCCCCTCCCTTCCATGCCCCAGTGCCTAGCACATTCAGGGAAGCAGATGTATAATGGTTAAGAGTAAGACACCTGAAGTCATACTTTGCTTGGGTTTGAACCCTGACTCTGCTACTTACCAGCTGTGTAACCTGGTTAACTTAACCTCTCTGAGCTTCAGTTTCCTCATCCATAAATGGGGAGAATTATAGTACCTACTTCATTGAGTTGTGAATATCCAAAAGATAATACACGTAAAGTGCTTGGATGGTGACTAGTATGTAGTGAACCTATAACGAATGCTAGCTGTTATGTGCCCGTCCTCTTAAATGTCCACACCCTCACTCCTGCCTCTGACAGTCTTTATGCCTTCCTGTGTGGCTTTATGCTGGGGAAGTTGTATGGACATTTTAGCAATGATTTCACTTTAAGAGGCGTTTCCCAATTTAACATTTGAATATGAGTGGATTTGGCAACCTGGGGATTCCTGTTGTCATGGAATGCAGAATTAGAAGAGATCCCCTCAAATCCCCTCATTTTAAGTACCACTGAAGGAAGTTAAGATCCAGAAAGAGACAGTGACTTACCTGAGTTAGAAGAGTCTGAATACAAAAGGTCTCCTAATCACTAGCTCCAGGCTTTCCACTGTTCAGAATTCTCCAATCAAAATAATGAAGCCAGGCTCAGGAGGAGCTCAACAATGCCTAACTTCCTCTCCTGCCTTTTCATCAGCCTCTTCCTGTTCCTTCCTCCACGCTAAGCGAGGGCCTCTGAAGAGGATGTCTCCTCAGAAAGACACAAATCTCAGAGCTGCCTCTTTCCAAGCTCTGGCTTTATCTGGGTGCTGGGCTGTTAGCAGTTTCAGGTTAAAAGGTCTTTCTTTCCCAATCTATAAGAATGTAATGGTAAGGAAGAAAAATTCAAGCCTCCTTTCCACCTAGCTGCAGTGGCTAAAAGTTCTATACAAAATCAGAATAAACTGAGACAGTGCTACGGTCAGCAAAAGATCTAAAACTTAAGAAAAACTTAGGTCTGATATTGTTTCTGAGGTCCATGGGTTGTCTAGAAGTCCTTGGGTGTTTTTATCTAGCCAGACAAGCATGTGAGAGTAATAAATATGTAGGCCAGTCATGAAAGGCTAGAGACTGATTAGTGATACCAGGAGTGGGTCCGTGTTTTCTGAAATCCAAGGCTTCTAGAATTTGGGGATTCTCCTTTAAGGAAAAGAATAAAAATATATTACTTGTGCAAATTGTGCAAAAACCTATAACCATGTAAACACACTACTAGGGCCTTTCAGGGCCTTGGAAGGGGCCTGTCCAAGCAAAAGTCCTGAGGTTTAAGCTCCGTTGACTACAAGTTAAATCCACCTCAGAGTAGCATTAACATTGAGCAAGACAATGCTCTGCCAACCCAAGAAGAAAAAGTACAAACCCTGAACCACAGGTGCCTACCTCATGTGGGTTCTTACAGACAAATGCTACCAAATCTTACCTGTTTTAAGGAGATGCTGCTTCCCTAAGATCCATACCAGCTCATCTGTATCTGGATATTCTTCTAGGTAGTCAGTGAAAATAGTAATCTGGTTTTCATACTTGGATAAAACTGAAAGAAAAGGAAAGAAACTTAAGTAAAATTTAATAGAAGGGGCTTACCTTTGTGGTTGACTGATTATTACCTTTGCCCTGAAGGTGAAAGGTCAGCAGCTTGAATCTAATGGAAGCAATTCCTTTTCCTTGAGGAACAAAGACACTCACAAGACCTCTAAATCCTTTAGCTGAAGGATCTCCTCTTGACCATCTCTTTTGACCTTCCCTTTCTCAAGGTCCCATTTAACACCATCTCTAAAAAATCATTTGGCCACAGTTACTTCAAAACATTTTATACCATGGGGCCTTCTTTGTAAATAGCCAATTATCGAGCTTCCCCTACTCTGAGTGTGTTGAGGTGATACAATACCTGCATACCTAACTCCTGTTCATGTCACAGGGAATATCATGAGGTTTGTATTGCGAGGTTTCTAGTGGCCAGTGGCTTGGAAGGTGCTGTGACAAGCGTGAATGTTTGTACAACTGTGTATATGGTAATATTTTAGCTGGAAGACCAGATGTTTTCATAGTATTTTTATATGCCATTTTATTCACATATGGCTTCTGCAAAGAAGGATCTTGAAATTAACGGTAAACATAACTTGTTCTTGGTATTCACAGATGACTATTAAGATATAATAAGAAATATATATTTAGTTTCTATCACTGTTTTCTGGCACAGAGCTCCTAAAACCTTTGTTATGGTGAGTGACAGGGATGCTATGTGCATCTTTTCTTCTGAAATTTGGCCTTTCTCCCTGGTTCCTGACATAGAGCTCCTAGTGAATTTCCTGGGTGATAAGAGCATCTTCTGTTCTAATGAAGTATCTCTTGGTGGGCTTCTGGATGGAGGCTGGTTACCAGAAAGACTAAGCCATGATCAGAAGCTTGGAACTTTCAGTGCCAACCCCCATCTCTTTAAAAAAATAAATAAATAATAATAATTTTCTGAGAGAAATTATATTATAAACAGTAAATATATTTCCAAGCTAGTCCACAAAACCTATTTTAATCTGTAACTAGAAAATTTAAATTGATAGTTTATTTCACAGTTTATGGTGCTATATCTATGAGAAAATATAATTCAAGTTCAAAGCTAAGATACTCAACATACACCTCTCAACTCATGGGGGCTCCTCAGCCCCTGTGAGGAAGGGAGCACAGAGAAAGTAGGGGGCCATTTGTACAACTACAAGTAGCTACAGAGATTCTCTAAAAGAAATCCCTTGAAAGGATAAATTGTTTTATTTTATTTTGTTTTTGTTTTCTAAGGCAAGGGCATGCTGTTTTCATAGAAATAAATGCTCCTAAATATAAATCAGTCTGTTCTGATAAAAAAAAAAAATGAGTCTGTTCTGATCATATAAATATTTTGTTGGAAGTTGAAATTATAATTTGTACTTTTAGAAACACAGCTGAGATCGAGACCATCCTGGCCAACATGGTGAAACCCCGTCTCTACTAAAAATACAAAAATTAGCTGGGTTTGGTGGTGCATGCCTGTAGTCCCAGCTACTCGGGAGGCTGAAGCAGGAGAATCACTTGAACCCGGGAGGCCGAGGTTGCAGTGAGCCAAGATCGCGCCACTGCACTCCAGCCTCGTGACACAGTAAGATACCGTCCCCAAAAAAAAAAAAAAAAAAAAAAGAAAAGAAAAGAAAAAGAAAAAGAAACACTGTTAACCAGGGATATTACCTTTCTTAAAATATCTTACAGAATTCCAGTCATTCAGGGATTTAAGTAGCCTTTCTCCTCAATATATTTTAATTATTAAGATGATAGTCTCTGCAGTGTTTCAGATCTAAAGAAGTTAGAAAAAGCCATTTTATTCCCCAGTGAAAATTCATCACTACCAAATCTGACAGGGAGCCTGTGCCATCTTAGCCTCTCTGCTGCTGGCCTCAACCCTTGGCCCATGCCCAGGAAATACCAGGCTAAAAATGATTATCCAGGTCAGGCCATCCCCAGGAGGTGGTGGACTGAGGTGGGGCAAATCACACTGTGTACCTCCCCACCCTTCCCTCTACCCCTCACAGGCAGAAGAAATCAGTTTTAAATGAACATCTAGTGTAGCCTAAAAAGAGAAAGAAAATCAGAAAATAAGTAACTTGAGTAGACTGTAGGAAAAGGGCAACCTCTCTGGCATTGCCTTGGTAGGGGTGAGGATGGGTGGCATTGGATGAATGTACAGCATGTATGCATATAAGCCTTGGGTCTATTTTTAGTACTGGCCAAAGAAATACCATTTCTCTATCGCCAACCCTGTCTCAGTGAGTCACTGGCCAGTTATCTGGTCAAATTAGTAAAGCCCTTTAAAGCTTGTGACAACTGCCTTGCTTCATTTGGGATGGCTCTGATCAAAATGGCAGCCAAAGAATTTTACTCTTGCACTTCACCCCCTCTCAGGCCTAGCTAGGCCAGCAAGAAGGTCATTATAGTCTCTACTCTTCTTGATTCTTCTCTTAAAAGATAGACACCCTGAATGCAGTATGTGAGGCCACAGCTATCCTTGAATCGAGGCTACATGTATGGAACAAATGAAAGAACAGAAAATGAAATCAACAGAAGCAAGAAGCAGTGACATGAGAAGATTATGTACATGGGGGTCTAGGGAGGAAAGAGGAACAGGTCCTACATAGGGAGAATTCAGATGAAAAAGCAATCTGGGAAGTGGATGAGGTGCAGAAGTAAAAGATCATTTCGAATACAATTACCTCTGATTAACAGCAATATTTTTTGTTTTAAATTTTTCACAAACTTCCTTTGTCTTGCCTTTAAAAATAAACAAACCAGATATCAGGCTGATATGAGTTCCCTGCCTTTTCTGTCTGTTTAAAGAGATAGGGACTATAAAGGCAGAGCTACAAATCTATAACTTGGTGGACCAAGAATTAGTTTCTACAAGGTCTCAGGGACAACAGGCTTCATCCTGTTCCACTGTACTTTAATAATAATTATTGTACTGAAGTCTCTTCTGGGTTAGTTTAGTGGCCAGCTCATGATTAGACAAAGATTTCCTTAAATTCCTGGAACCAAAAAGCCTCCCAGTTTTGGCCAAGGGACTCTGTGTACATGTTGGGGCATGTCTTCAACACTCAGCCACACAGTGTCTTCTGCCTTTGTCTTCACTTTCTGCTTATGCTGAGCTCAAGATCACCCAAAGTGAGAGCTTAGGACCTATTGAGGTCTTTCTGGAGCATGTGCACAGCCCTATGTATGCATGTAATCTTGTAGATTCCCAGGAGTATGCCCAAGCTTTCCAAAGCCCCAAGGAATCTCATTCCCCAGCTTTTTCTTCAAAGCTTTGTGGTTAGCTGGAAATGTTATCCATTGCTTCAGGCAGCTGAGAAGTTAATTGATTGCCTCTAATCATTTTCCAAAAGAAAGGCCCTGGGGAAAAGGCTTTCTGTAGCTCTGTGTCAGGCCAAATAAATAAAGTCTTAGAAGTGGAGGTCTTCTGGGGGAACTCCAGACAGATCAAATAATGACAATTCTCTAGAAATGAGGCTCTAAAGGAGCCCCAACCCTATTCTGTCTCCTCTGGTGGCTGCCAGGCTGCTGGTTTTCCCTGTGAGTGAAGGCTATTGATTTTGAAGGCTACTGCAGAGCTAGGGAGAAAGGGATGGGAATAGGGTGAATGAAAATACTAATGCCACAAAGCTCACTGGTCTTATCAACATGCAGCCGTTTTTCTTGAATAAATGTTCCCTGGATTGCTGCAAGCCTTTAGTTCATTTCTAGAGTTCTGAAAAATTTGATGCTATTTCTGCCCGCTTTTTCATTGCTATTATGGAGAGAATTTTCAGAGGTTCTTACTCTGCTATTTTTGCCAATGTCTCACTTTAATAATATGTTTTCCGGCAATTGACTACATTTCTAAGGGTTATTTGGAAAATTACAAGTAAATGAGAAAATCATTTTGAAAAACAAATTTTCTGACAGGGCTTAACAAAAACACTTATACCTCATGACATGAATTTCAGTCAATTCATCTTAGATTCTGTGGAGCTTGTGCCAAAGAAAGAAGCACCACAAACTCTCTAAAGTGAAATTAAACGGCCATAGAATCTCAGGGCCAGGAGGGGTCTGAGATATAGGATAACCTCCTTATAGGTCTTTCAATTCTAACAGCATGCCAGGACACTGCTGGTGCTAAAACAGCCTTCTCAGCAATGCATACGTCAAATTACATCTTAAAGAACTTGGGACAACATCCACAGGGGATAGGTATGGTGCCAGCTGAATATTCATTCATATCATAAACTTTATAGAGTACCTACTATGTGTTAGGTATATAGGGTAAAACATCAGTGAGATACAGTCTCCACCCTCCAAAAGCTTTTTAGTGGAGAGGCTAGGTCTGGAAACAACTAACAGAAGTGCAATAAGTGAAAGGAAAGTGATGTGGAAGACAGGGAAAGAAAAGGAAATAAATACAGTAATTAATTCCAACTGGGGGTGAATAGGCTTTCTACAACCTAGAAAAGGTGGCATCAGAGCTGAGCCTTAATGGAAATAAGATATAAGTGGTAAGGGAGAAGGGAGGAAATTCCTGATTGAGGGAACACCAAAAGGGCTTGGCAAGCAACTGAGTGTAGGGTGGGGCAGGGGAGAGTGAGAGAGAGTCAAAAACAACTTGCAGTTTTCAAGTGTTGGTGATGAAATGGTGGCAGAAAACCATGGGGGTGGGTAGGGAGATAATAAGCTTGGTCTAGCCAGAATCTGTTGGACTCAGTAGATTTGTGGACAGGGGTTTAAAAAACAGTGAAGGGAAAGTCAACCTGCACAGGGCTTTTGAAGACAGGCATGGTAGATGGCAGGTTAATTAGCAGGGCCTGGGAAAGCAGGAAGACAGCCAGAAGACCAAGGCTCTGGCCCAGCCTGCAACATGCTTTCATCCCCTTCCTCCTGGGTTCACTTACTCCCCTGTTAGTCCCCAGCTTCTGCTCACCTGTGCACAGGCCCTGCCCCAACTTCATTTGTCTTCCACCCTGTGACCTGCTTTTCTAACAACGAAGAACTTAGAAAACAGAAGATGGGGCAAAAATTCTTAGCATTTCAAGTGGATTTTCACAATCAAAACAGCAAGTTTTCTTGAATTTACTCAGCAAGTCACATCCTAGCAATGCTAGGTTGTCAAATAATGCAAAAGACATGAATGATTTCTCTACAGACTGGTATAAACTTTGACTTCCTAAGACAACAGTGAAATTTTCAAACTTACATTAGAGAATCTTAACCAAAGAGTTATCATTCAGCTAGAGAGGACTTTATGGGATTCTATTTAACTGACTAGTGTTAGCAGTGGTGAAGCAGAGGAGGCTACACCTGACAAATTTCAGGGCAAGTCAGCAAAGTAACCAGTCGGGTTAGCAAGGGACAATTGTTAAGCGATAAGACTCTGGTTTTCAGCTAGAAAAATTAATCAGGCCATAGATAATTTGGCCCCAGAAAATATGACATTTCTTAGAGATTTCAGTTAATTCATCCTACTGACATAATGGTAATCCCACTGACAAATGTAATGCAAAATTGGGCTATTTCTGTGTTTCCTTTAAAGTGATGTTTTTGAAAATCTTATTCCCCTTTTAAGTGTATTTTTCTTGTTGTTTTCACTTGGGGATAAATTGCTTGCTGCCTGCTGTCTGCTGACTGAAATGCATTTGGAAACGTCTATGGGGAAATGAGATTCCATACACAAACTGGTCAGGAATGTACCTAACACATAGACCACTGCACCTCCGAATTGCTGCCTCTTTTTGCCTTCGCTAAGATAGCTCTGCTCTTTTTTGATAGATGCCATTTCCAGAAGGATAAAAAGACTAGCTTTGAAAGGAGAGTCTAAATGCCTCTGTGATAACAAGGTGCTGCTCAGAGGATGCCGCCTTTGTAAAGGCTATCTTTTTTGTTGATAAGGCATACAGAAAGGGTAGCATACTGGATGTATTGATGAAGAAAAATATTTGGTTGGTGATATAATTCAAGACTAGAGGCACCTTTTTCACAAACTGAGGTGAGAATCACCTTGATTCTTCAACAGGTTTTGTTCTTTAGAATCAACCTGCTAGTCAGTTGTTACTGGGAAATTGGAGGAAAGCATGATCGAATTCCCAAGGAGGACAGTTTCACATTAGTACCACTGCCAAGCCATGCAGTGGGTTAAAAGAAAGCTTCCATGGTACTGTATCTTTGATTTTGGACAATAACCAAACTAAAAAGCAGCAATACTCAAATACTGAGCTCATGGCTCATTTAGGAATCAAGACACCATGAAAATATTTAATCAAAATGAATAGTGTGTTGACTTATTTTTCTTTAATATCCAGCATGGTGAGGAGAAGGAGGAAAAGGAAAGGGAAAAGGAGGAAATGCCTACATCCCTCTTAGAAATAGCTCTATTCTAGGAGCCCCAAAATTTGTGTTCTAGTCCTGCCCTGCCACTTAATATATGACCTTAGAAAATCTACTGCACTTCTCTGGACTTCAGATTCTCCATCTATAAAATGAGCAGTGTGTTTTTCAAACAGCACATCCTAATTTATCAGTGCGTGGTGAAATCTATATGGGGGTTGCAATCAGCATTTTTTAAAAATGAAATTGAATAGAATAGAAAAGATCAGTATATTGCAGATAAGAAGTATTGTTTCATGAAACTTGTTTGTGTGTATAAAAACTACGTTGCAATGTAAAATGTGTTTCTCATTGTGTTGTTATGATAAAAAAAAAAGTTAGAAAGCCACCGGTCCAGACCTACACTGTCCAATACAGTAGCCACTAGTCACATGCAGCTGTTTAATTAAAATTAAAGACAAAAATGCAGTTCCTCAGTCACACTAGCCACATTTCAAGCACTCAATGGTCATTTGTGGTTGGTGGTTACCGTATTGGATAGCACAGATACAGAACAGTTTCAGAATCTCAGAAAAATTTACTGGACAGTTTTATTATAAGGAGTTTTTTATGGTTCTGCAGTATGTGGAGGCAGGATGGGGTGTTAGGAGGAGTACCCTGAGCCCTAGGAAGAGAAGATGTGTTCACTTGTCTCTCTTAAGAGAGTCTGTATGTGAACTTCTAAATAAATGAACCAACAATTATTTATTAAGTTCCAAACTTCGTTCTATGAGGAATACAAAGGAAGCCTCCTCAAAAACATTCACTGGATGTTAAATGAACCAGTGAAGGCATCATAATATCATAATTGAATTAAAGATAGGAACCTTATGTAAAAGAGTTAATAATAAGGGGTAATGTACAGGCAAGTGTTAATAATAATTAAGTGCTGTCAAAATGCACAAAAGGAGGAAATTGAGGAGCACTGGAGTCATCAGGGAAGATTTTAAGGAGGGAGTAGAATTTGGACTGGTCTTTAAATTATTCCTTGAATTTGGATGAGCAGAGACAAGAGGGGAGAGTATTCCAGATGACAGCACCATACGTTTACATGCATTGGAGAGTGGGGTAGGTTCTGGGGGATATTGATAAATGAGATGAAAGAGGTGGCATGGGACTAGATTCTGAAAGGTATAAAGCCAGCCAGTGGAGTCCAGCTCTTGGTAAAGCTATTGACAGTTTCAGAGCACTTTCACATGATTCTGGTGACGGCCCCTTGAGAGGGACAGGGCAGGGACCATTACCTCCATTTTAGAGTTGAGGGAACTGAGTCTCAGAGAGGTGATATGACTTGCCCAATATCATATAGCTAGTGAGCAGTATAATCAAGATTCAAACCCAGTTAATGTTACTCTTCATCCAGTATTCTTCCCACTATACATTGCTGTTATGAAAAGAAAAGCTAGATTCCAAGCACAGGAGATAAGGAGACCAATGAGAAAGTTGTTGCAACAATCCAGGCATAAAGTGTTGAAGGCCCGGCCTAAGGTGGCAAGAAACCAGATGCTCTGGTTATATAACACACTATAAAACAAACTGACAATGCAATACCCACTGTTTATAAGGGACAATAAGAGCAGACAGTCTGAGGTTAGAACATTATAGTTATCTTTAACTGAAAGTGATCTAAACTACTCCCAGAGGAATAAATATTAACAATATAATTCACATACTGTGTCTGGATTTTTCCAGACAGCTGAAAGCAATGTTTTGGACACGGTTCCTAAGCAAACAACACTTTATATGTCTATGCATTACTATGAGGCACTTCTGTCTTGGTAGTGTTTCTTTCCCCTGTCAATTTCTATTTTCATTTTTCAGAACTAATTGGTCATATAATCTGTTACCTCATCTAGATTTCCAGTGAGAAAAGACAGGTGCAGAAAGGTAAAAGAGCTAAAGGCCTTAGGGTTTTTCCACACTACTTAGCAAAACTATATGCTTAGCAATTAATTAGTTAAGAATGATTTACTAAGATATGCCATTGCCAGACTAATGTTACAGGATCTCTCTGCTGTTGACAATAAAATGCTAAACATCTTCCATGGGCTTCCAAGACTGTTCCACCTGACAGGAATCAAATATAAACTCATCAACGTGGCACTTAAAGCCCTCTCTAATAAGGCCCACTTCGTAAATTTCCAGTTGTTTCCCACTACTCATTACTCCTTCATAATATCTACTCTTTTCAGTCAAAATAAAACACATGATACGGAGGAGATTCTATCTTTGCTCATTCATGTTCTACTTGCCCTTAAATCTCACCTCAAATGCTCCTTTCTTGATGAATCATTCTTCTTCAGTTTTCCCAACAAGGAGTACTTGCTTCTTCTAAACATCCACAGTCCTTTATTTATACCTCCTTTATGACACTGAGCACTGTCTACTTTAGATTATTGTTATTTGTGGACATGTTATCTCTCTGCTATTGAAATGAACTCCTTAAAGTCTCAGTCCATGTAATGTTCATCTCTCTATCCCCTACAGCTCTGGTCATAGTGCCTTGCAATAAGTCCTCTCCTAAGGTTTAACGTTTGTTGAATGGATGGGTACAGAAAAAAAAAAAGCCTAAAAGCTGGTTTATATGTCCATCCAAATGTCAATTTAACAATCCTTTACTGAGTACCTACCATGTAACCAGTACTGTGCTAGGCCTTAGCAGTAGCAACATATCTTAGTAATTCTGAGTCTAATGGGAAGAAAGAGAAGGAAAAGTTAATTTTGATGCAGTATGTGATGAGTATCTGTATAGGAGGCTAAGGAAGAATAGAAGAGGGTCATCTAAGTCAATCTGAGGCATAAAGGAGGCTGTGGAAAGAAAGCTGATGGCAGCACTCAACCTTAGAAAATGAGTGAGAGTTAAGCAAATTCATCAGGGAAAGGACATTCCAGACAGAGAAAGCTTGTACCAAATGCAGAAGGCTAAGAGACTGTGGAATTAGTGATGCTGTACGGGGACTGGCAAGGGTTGAGGCTGGAGAGGAAGGTGGAGCCAGGAGATGCTGGCCTTGGCAGCCTTGGTCAGAATTCTGGACTTAAGCCAGACTTCGTGGGGCCCCTAAAGGGTTTTGGATACACCCAAAATCCAGTCTGGGTATCCTGCAATTTGCAGAATAGAAGTGGTGCACCAAGTAGTCACCCAGAAAGAAAATCCTAGCTCTTTGAACATTCATCATCAAATTAAATTCTGTTAAAAAAAACAAAGACCGGAAGTGATTCTCTTTGTTGAGGAGGATGGAGGTTCTCTGTCTCACAGCATGTGAAGTGTTACAACAATGGGGGAGAAGTACAGAGGCTTTTCCAGAAAGAGTACTCTTTGGAGTACCTTCCCAGTTTTCTCCTCAGTTTACAACCACCTCACCCTCTTCCCATACCACAGGAATTTTCCCCATACCCTTTCAACATCGCACCTCATTAGTAAATGTTGCCAGCAGACATAGATGTTTAAAAATTCTTTACCTTAGAAGTAATGTAAAATTATACTGCCAGAGTTAAGTTTTTGGATTACATAAAATTACACACGTATCTTCACTTTCAAAACAAAAGATGTATTCCAAGTTAATCCTAAGGCACATTTCTGTAACATGAACTTGATTTTCCAAGGTTATTTTATGATCATTTGAGCCACATTGCCCAAGAAAAGACAATTTGACCCCATCCAAAAAAGATACAGCTTGCAATTAAATGGCTCCTCATCCCTGATGTGCACCGTATGTA
The DNA here is from genome assembly GCF_028885625.2 of Pongo pygmaeus. Classification (NCBI taxonomy): domain Eukaryota; kingdom Metazoa; phylum Chordata; class Mammalia; order Primates; family Hominidae; genus Pongo; species Pongo pygmaeus. The sequence continues at coordinate 112,292,039 of NC_072396.2, read as the reverse complement.
GCAGACACCAGGAAAATAAATATCTACTCACAAGTGTGAAAGACCCAGCCCACTGTGTGAAGCAAAAATAGTCTCTAATGTCTGACAGGGAATATGTCCTGCTAAACAAAATACAAACCCATTTTTAATCTCTAACAGTGGCTCTTCATAAAGTGGGTTTTCTTATAAGATGGTTAGCCATCAGTTCCTTCATTAAGACTTTTCTAAGTTAAAACTTTTTTTATCATACCTACCCTAGTGAGTCTACTCCTAGATTTACATCCAATAAAAATGAGTGCTTATATCCACCAAGAGATATGATCAAAGACGTCCACAGCAATTTTTATTCATGATTTTAAAAACCTGGAAACAACCCAAATGTCCATCAACAGGGAAATGGATTAAAAAATTTGTGGTGTACCATACTTTGGAATGCTACATAGCAAAGAAAAGGAACTGAATCTCACAGACATCATGTTAAACAAAAGAAGCCAGATGCAAAATAGTAGATACAGTATGACTCAATTTACATAAAGTTTGAAACCAGGCAAAACGAATCTATGATGACAGTGGTCAGAACAGGTGTTACATTTGGGAGGTGGTATTACCTGGGAGGAGGCAAGAGAGAACCTTCTGAGGGACCAGAAATGTCTATAACTTTCCAGTGTGGAGTTTACACATACATAAAATTTCACTGAACTATGCACTTAAAATTTGTGCATTTTACTGCCTGTAAGAATACCTTAATTAAAGAAAAAAGAAAATGGTAAGTCTCTGTACTAGATTTATTTCTGGTATAGACTGTCAAAATTATACTAACCACAATCTCTTATTTATCAAAAGCAGAGACATAGTTCTAAATTTATCCCACCCCTCAGTACACACACACACACACACACATGCATACATGCACACATGCACACATACACATCAAATCTAAATGCAAGCAGTTAGGGGCCTCAGATATTATCTATAAGGCTAATTTATTAGATTTTTCCATTTATAGCATTGCAGAATGCTACCTATATTTACAGACTTGCTTTGACTACAAATTTATAAATTCATTAATTGTTCTTTTCTACTATAGCATTAGATGATCTTCATCACATAAATCATTAAGTCTGTTAAAAAAAAATTAATTGAGAGGTCATTAGGCTGAGATGGCTCCAGTGCCTTTGGTTCCTACTTGAGCCAACCAATACCCAAGTCACTGTAAATAGCAAAATGACACTTAATTTTAAACAATTAGAAACCAACAACTAACCTCTAACTAGAGACTTTACCAATTAAAAACCACCAACTAACCTCTAACTAGGGACTTTCCACTTTAACCAATCAAATAGTTTCTTTGTCTTATTTCTGCAAGAATCTTATAAGTTTCCCTTCACATCCCTGCTGTGGAGCCCAACCACCTGTGGTTTGGTGCTACCCAATTTATAAATCACTGTCTGCTCAAATAAACTCTTTAAAATTTTAATGTGCCTAAGTTTATTTTGTAACAAGTTTGTTCTCCAAATCTTATTGAAAGAGGGCATAGTAGACTAGAATGCCACAGAATACCAGAATGCTGGCCTATGAATTAGGAGAGCTGAGTTCTATTTCTGCTCTGCCTTTTACTGCAAAGTCACTTTGGGCCAGACTTTTAAGCTCTTTAGGATTTCTTTCCCTCAGCCATAAAATAGAGATAATACCTTCTCCACAGGGCTGTAGTGAGGATCAAATGAGAAAATGAATATGAAAATGCTTTGTAAACTTTCAAGAAATGTTAATATGCCCCAAACTAAGCGTTCCATAAGAGCTTGTGCCTCGGTGTAGCCAATAAAAAAAGTACTTTAATTTCAAAGCTTGTATTCAAGTTTCACATATCTAGCTTTCACCAAAGAGTCAGGATCAGCAAGTATACTCAAATTCTAACATCTCTGAGAAGTCAAAACAATGCCATTATAATAAATACTAAAAACAGACATGTAAAGAGAAGTACAATTAATAACATCCTTCCTTGCTTTTTGCAATTATGACTTTTAGATGCATCTCTAGCCAAAGTTCTAGATTTAATTCCCTTATCTAGAACTTTGAACTGCATCTGCAACACCCATGTGGTACATTGATATGGTTTGGCTCTGTCCCCACCTAAATCTCAACTTGAATTGTATCTCCTAGAATTCCCACATGTTGTGGTAGGGACCCAGAGGGAGGTAATAGAATCACGGGGGCCAGTCTTTCCCGTGCTATTCTTGTGATAGTGAATAAGTCTCATGAGAGCTGATGGGTTTATCAGGGGTTTCTGCTTTTGCTTCTTCCTCATTTTCTCTTGCCACCGCCATGTAAGAAGTGCCTTTTGCCTCCTGCCATGATTCTGAGACCTCCCCAACCATGTGGAACTATAAGTCCAATTAAACCTGTTTTTCTTCGCAGTCTCGAGTATGTCTTTATCAGCAGCATGAAAACAGACTAATACACATGCATAGTGCCATAGTCCCCAACTCCCAATTCTGAATTTCACAATAACTGTCCCTGAAAACTGCTCTCCCCTTTCTACCCTCTGCCATCCATCATGAGCCCCATAACAAAATTTTAAAATATTCCTCACTCTGAACTCGTCAGTGCCCCAAATACTCCTTGCCAGTGCCCTCCAATGGACAGTGTCTTTTCTTGTGTCACCTTTTGAAGCCTGTTTCTCTGATGAGAAATGATGTATACCAGAGTTGCCTAAAATGCTTCCTGTCACCAACTAGTCTTTCTAGCATCCCCAGCAAGAAATCTCCAATTGGAGAGCCCTGCAGTGTGCAAGGAGCTTGAAAGAAGGAAAAAGTAGGGTGATCTGGTTTCAAAGTCTGCGGTAGTTTTTGTTTCTGTAGATTTAGTTATTAGTCCCACAAATTAGCTCTCCAAACTAGAACATGATTGTAGATAAAGAAAAAAAAATGGACTAGAGAAGGTAAATACTGAACCTCTCAGGACCCTTGAAAAGCATTCCCTTCAGGCATCAAGTCCAATCAAGAAGCCTTGATCGGCTACAAGCCTACTGAGCTAGGAGATGGGGAGTCAATTTTACAAAAGTAGGTTGACAGAAGCAAGAAGGGCTAAAAGACAAAAAAAGAGATTAAAAAAAATCATAAAAACCTAGTATGGTTTCACACATACACACATACACAGACTAAATGTTCGGGGACCATTTAGTACAGGGGAAGACATCAAAAAACATTTCAATAGGCCTCAGAATATCAGTGTATTATAGGATAATACAACAACTAATAGTCATAATAATGATCCTTACTCAAAACAAATTTATATTCTATATACTGTTTAAGAAGTCAAGGAAGGGCCGGGCGTGGTGGCTCACGCCTGTAATCCCAGCACTTTGGGAGGCCGAGGTGGGCGGATCATGAGGTCAGGAGATTGAGACCAACCTGGCTAACACGGTGAAACCCCGTCTCTACTAAAAAATACAAAAAAAATTAGCTGGGCGTAGTGGCGGGCGCCTGTAATCCCAGCTACTGAGGAGGCTGAGGCAGGAGAATGGCGTGAACCCGGGAGGCGGAGCTTGCAGTGAGCCGAGATCGCGCCACTGCACTCCAGCCTGGGCGGCAGAGCAAGACTCCGTCTCAAAAAAAAAAAAAAAAAAAGTCAGGGAAGTAGATTGTGTTTTGGTTAAAATGTTAAAAGCTCACAGTGCTTAAATTGATCAAATCATGAGCCATTTGGGAAAAACTGGTTATTAAAAATGTCCTTGTGGGGAGGTTAATGGGTACAAAAAAATTAGAATGAATAAGATCTACTATTTGATAGCACAACAGGGTGACTATAGTTAATAATAATTCCATTATACATTTTAAAATAAATTATAATTGGATTGTTTGTAACACAGAGGATAAATGCTTGAGAGGATGGATACCCCATTCTCCATGATGTGATTCTATGCATTGTGTGCCTATATCAAAATATCGCATATACCCCATAAATAGATATCCCTAGTATGTGACCACGAGAAATTAAAAATTAAAAAATTATTTAAAAATGAATAGGGCCAGGCATAGTGGCTCATGACTGTAATCCCAGCACTTTAGGAGGCCAAGGTGTGAGGACTGCTTGAGGCCAGGAGTTTGAGACCAGTCTGGGCAACAAAGCAAGACCATGTCTCTATTTTTTTTAAATAATTGTTTAAGAATGTTTAAAAAATAAAAAATTAATAAAATATACTCAGTGAAAATGCAACTCTAAAAGAAATAAAAATTTTTTAAAAGCCCTTTTCCCAGAAAGAGTCAAGTAACCAAGGTTTTACTCTACTTGGTGAGACACGATGAGTGTTAGCTTGCACAGTAGAAGCAAGTATTATAGGAGGCCAGAAAAGGGAGATGAACATGGGTAAGCACAGTCAGAGAAGGCTTCATGAAGGAAGCAGACCCAGAATTGGGTTTAATTTGAGTTTCTTCATCCAAAGCCTGGTGCTGCCTTTCTTGATTGCAACCCTTATGCAGTACTGCCAGGGCCTCAGGTTAAGAGTCACCGAAGGCGACTAGTCTTTAGGAAAATTTCATAATAATGAATAAAGAAAAAGATGGGAAGCAGACTCTGGTCCCATTCTATTGCAGTGTAAAGGAGCCAGCCAAGGCTTAATGTCTGAATAAGCAGGGCCTCTGGCATGGGCAGCAATTTTGCCAAGCAGCAAAGAATTTGTAGGACCAATGAAAAGTACCCCAATCATAGTTCTGTAACCTGAAATTATTGGAAAAGCAAGATTTAGCAAAGAATCTTTACTTTATAGTTGACTTTAATTTAATATATAGAAGGATAGCAATGAGAGCCAGGCATGATGGCTCACACCTGTAATCCCAACACTTTGGGAAGCTGAGGTGGGAGTGCTTGAGCCCAGGAGTTTGAGACCAGTTTGGGCAACATAGGGAGACCCTGTCTCTACAAAATATTTAAAAATTAGCTGGGTGTGGTGGCACGTGCCTGTGATCCAAGCTACTCGGGAGGCTGAAATGGGAGGATCACTTGAGCCTGGAAGGGTAAGGCTGCAGTGAGCCGTGATGGCGCCACTGAACTCCAGCCTGGGTGACAGAGCAAGATCCTGTCTCAAAAAACCCAAGTATACCAATGAGAAACTACAAAATGTTCCTGAAAGAAATTAAAGAAGACAAAAATAAACAAAGAGACAGAAGGATTGGAAGACTTAATATAGTTATGATGTCCATACTACTTGAAGCAATACGCATATTCAACACAATCCCTATCAAAATCCTAACACTTTTGCAGAAATAGAAAAAATGCATTCTAAATAATCCAGAAACAGAAAGTTAAATACCATATGTTCTCACTCATATGTGAAAGTTGAAAAAAGTTAATTTCATAGAAGTAAAAAGTAGAACAGAGAATACTAGAGGCTAACGAGTGTAGTGGTAAGGGAGAGAGAGAGCTGCGTTAAAGGATACAAAATTACAGCTAAATAGGAGAAATAAGTTCTAGTGTTCTATACCATTGTAGGATGACTATAGTTAACAATAACATAGTTTCAAATAGCTAAAAGGAGGATATTGAATGTTCCCAATAGAAAAAAAATAAGAAATATTTCAGATGATGGATATGCTAATTACCCTGATCTGATCACTATACATTTTTTTTTTTTATCTTGAGACAGGTTCTCATTGTGTTACCCAGGCTGGAGTACGGTGGCACAATCTCGGTTCACTGCGCCCTCCTCTTTCTGGGCTTAAGGGATCCTCTTGCCTCAGCTTCCCAAATAGCTGGGACTACAGGCACCCACCAACACGCCCAGCTAATTTTTTTTTTTTTTTTTTTTTGTAGAGACAGGGTTTCGTCATGCTGCCCAGACTAGTCTCAAACTCCCGTGATCCGCCCCCGCCTCGGCCTCCCAAAGTGCTGGGATTACAGCTCTGAGCCACATACCTGGTCTCAGATCACTACACATATTTATAAAAAACATCACCATGTATCCCATAAATATGTACAATTATTCTGTGTGTCAATTAATAAAACCAAAATTTAAGAAAAGGAAAATTCATCCTAAAACTTATATGAAATCTCAAGAGATCCTGAAATGCTAAAACAATTTTGAAAAAGAACATTGTTAGAGGACTCAAACTTCCCAATTTCAAAAGAATCATAAAGTTACAGTAATCAAAAAAGTATGGTACTGGCATAAAGGTAGACACATAGCTCAAGGAAATAGAACAGAAAGCTCACACATAAACCCTGTCATATTCAAATGATCTTCAACAGGGTGCCAAGACCATTCAATGGGTAAAGAACAATCTCTTTAACAAATGATTTTGGGGACAATGGATATCCACATATAAAAGTATGAAGTTGGACCCTTAGCATATACCATATACAAAAATTAACTCAATATAGATTAAAGACCTAAACATAAGACCTAAAACTGTAAAATGCCTAGAAGAACACATATGAGAAAAGCTTCAAGACATTGGATTTGGTGATGATTTCTTGGATATGACATCAAAAGCACAGGCAACAAGAACAAAAATAGACAAATGGGACTACATCAAACTTAAGATCTTTTGTGCATCAAAGGATGAAACCAACAGAGTGAAAAGGCAACTTCCAGAATGGGGGAAAATATGTGCAAATCACATATCTGATAACGGGTTAATATCTAGAATATATAAAGAACAACAAAAAATCAAATAACCTGATTAAAAATGGGCAAAGAATTGAATAGTTATCTAAAGATGATATACAAATGGCCAAAAAGCATATAAAAAGATGCTCAACATCAACTTTCAGAGAAATGCAAATCAAAACCATAATCAGATTTCACCTTATACCCATTAGGATGGCTATAGAAAATAATAAGGGTTGATAAGGATATGGAGAAATTAGAACCCCTGTGCACCACTGGTGAGATTGTAAAATGGTACAAGTGCTATGGAAAACAGTCTGGAGGTTCCTAAAGAAATTAAAAATAGAACTACCATGTGATCCAGCAATCCTACTTCCAGATATGTATCCAAAAGTACTGAAAGCAAGGTCTCAAAGAGATATTTGCACACCCATGCTCATAGCAGCACTATAATAGCCAAGAAGTAGAAGTGACCCAAATGTCCATTGATAGATAAATGGATAAAGAAAAAATGTATATCTCAGTCACAAAAAAGACTAATACTGTGTAATTCCACTTATATGAGGTATCTAAAGTAGTCAAATTCATAGAAAGAGAAATTAGAAGGGTGGTTGCCAGGGACTGGAAGGAAGAGGAAATGGAAAGTTGTAGCTTAATGGGTATAGAGTTTCAGATTTCCAAGATAAAAAAAGTTCTAGAGATCTGTTTCACTTAACACTACTAAATTGTACACTTAAAAACGATCAAGACGGTAAAATTTATGGTTTATATTTTTCACCACAATTTTAAAAAAAAGCTAAAAATAAAGAAGTATATGAGTGAAGGTAGTGATCGTGGTGATTTTTCCCATTCCTAACTAAATTTTTACTGGGAGAAAGGCTATAACTAACACAATATCCATATTTTCATTAAGTTATCACTTTTATATTCTGGTTCCAAGAAAAGATAGAATAGATGCACTTTCCCCTATTTATCCCTCTATATCTAAAAACACTGGACATTATAAATAAATAAATATATATATACATAACTCATACATCTCTAACAGGTAAATAGAAGGAGGCAGGTGGCTTCTTCTATTCCTGGTGGCTAGGAATCTCAAGACCCAAGTAACAATATGGCAGTGAGTTCCCCGGATTTGTTTTTGAGTAATGTATCCTGGACCTGGTGATGGAGAAGCCAGCAACCCAGCAATGCCAATGAGTGCAAAAAAAAAAAAAAATTTGCCTCAAAAAACTAGCTATCTCTAGCCAAAGGAACAGAAAAGGGGTAGCCTAGAGAGACAGAAAACTTTTAGATAATAACTTCCCTATCCAAGGCAAACACCACAGCAGAAAAAAACTACACTCCTCCCTCCACTCCCCTCAGCAAAAATCAAGTAGGGAGCCTAGATTTCTACCTTCAACTGGTTTTAAATAGTCACACATCCCCTTCTCCCTGAGGTGGTTTCAGAAATGACCGAATGGAGATCTGGGACTTTCATCCTTGCCAGGCAGTAATGAGTCCCCTGGCATATGACGGTTGTAGAGGTCTGTCAATGGAGGCCTAGGGAGGTGTCAGTGGTGTCACTGGAGGCCTAGTGAGGATCCTGAAATTCCACTCCTTCCTAGTAATAATGGCATCCCTGCCCCTACCCTGGGTATCAATGGATGGTGAGTAAGGAACCTTGACTCCCACCTTTCCCTGAATAATAAAACTGTGCTCCCATTCCCCCACCAGAATGGTGTCAGAGTAAGCCTACTAAACAGAAGATTAAAATAAAATCCAGAGTCTCATAAAATGCCCAAGATACAACAGAAAATCACTCATGATAAAAGAAACCAGGTACATCTCAACTTGAATGAGAAAAGACATTCAACAGACACCAACACTGATATGACACAGATTGGAATTTATCCCACAAGGATTTTAAATCAGTCATCTTAAAAATGTTTCAACAAGCAATTACAAACATGCTGAAAACAAATTTTTTTATAAAAAGAAAGTCTCAGCAAAGAAATAAAAGACATAAAGGAGAAGCAAATGGAAGCTTTAGAACTGTAAAACACAATCACCAAAACGAAATACTCACTGAATGGGCTGAATAGCAAAAAGGAGACTGAAAAAAGAATCAGTGAAACTGGTGACAGAACAATAGAAATTATGCGATCGAACAATAATAGAGAGAAAATAAACTGAAAAAGGTAAACAGAGCTTCAGGGACACACGGGACTTTAATGATACATTAAACATTCATATCATCAGAGTTCCAGGAGGAGAGGAGAAACAGTGTGGGGCTAAAGGAGTATTTAAAAAAATAGGTGATTGGTTTTTTGTTCTTGCGATAGTTTACTGAGAATGATGATTTCCAATTTCATCCATGTCCCTACAAAGGACATGAACTCATCCTTTTTTATGGCTGCATAGTATTCCATGGTGTATATGTGCCACATTTTCTTAATCCAGTCTATCATTGTTGGACATTTGGGTTGGTTCCAAGTCTTTGCTATTGTGAATAATGCTGCAATAAACATACATGTGCATGTATCTTTATAGCAGCATGATTTATAGTCCTTTGGGTATATACCCAGTAATGGGATGGCTGGGTCAAATGGAATTTCTAGTTCTAGATCCCTGAGGAATCGCCACACTGACTTCCACAAGGGTTGAACTAGTTTACAGTCCCACCAACAGTGTAAAAGTGTTCCTATTTCTCCACATCCTCTCCAGCACCTGTTGTTTCCTGACTTTTTAATGATTGCCATTCTAACTGGTATGAGATGGTATCTCATTGTGGTTTTGATTTGCATTTCTCTGATGGCCAGTGATGGTGAGCATTTTTTCATGTGTTTTTTGGCTGCATAAATGTCTTCTTTTGAGAAGTGTCTGTTCATGTCCTTCGCCCACTTTTTGATGGGGTTGTTTGTTCTTTCTTGTAAATTTGTTGGAGTTCATTGTAGATTCTGGATATTAGCCCTTTGTCAGATGAGTAGGTTGTGAAAATTTTCTTCCATTTTGTAGGATGCCTGTTCACTCTGATGGTAGTTTCCTTTGCTGTGCAGAAGCTCTTTAGTTTAATGAGATCCCATTTGTCAATTTTGGCTTTTGTTGCCATTGCTTTTGGTGCCAAACACCACATATTCTCACTCATAGGTGAGAATTGAACAATGAGAACACATGGACACAGGAAGGGGAACATCACACTTCGGGGACTGTTGTGGGGTGGGGGGAGGGGGGAGGGATAGCACTGGGAGATATACCTAATGCTAGATGACGAGTTGGTGGGTGCAGCGCACCAGCATGGCACATGTATACATATGTAACTTACCTGCACGTTGCGCACATGTACCATAGAGCCTAAAGTATAATAATAATAATAATAATAATAATAATAAAAAGAAAAAAAATAGGTGAAAATCTCCCAAATATTTAACAATCATTAATTTTGTTAATTGACAAATAAAATTGTATATATTTATGGTATACAACATGATGTTTTGATATGTGTATACATGTGGAATAGCTAAATCAAGCTAATTAATATGAAAATCTCCCCAATTTGGCAAAAGACATAAGCCTACAGATTCAAGAAGCTGAGCAAATCCAATAGGATAAATCCAATGAATTCCACAGTAAGACACATCATAATCAAACTCCTGAAAACTAAAGAAAAAGAAAAAAACCTTGAAAGTAGTGAGAGAGAAGAAATACCTTACTTATAGAAGAAAAACACTTTTAATGAGAGTAGATTTATTAAGAGGAACCATGGAGTCCAAAGGGAAATGGCACATTTTTCAAATGCTGAGATAAAAGAACTATCAACCCAAATTTGCATATCCAGTGAAAATATCTTTTAGGGGAAAATCGAGACAGTCTCAGGTGAAGAAACACTAAGAATTTATTGCCAGCAGACATACCTAAAGGAACGGATGGCTAAAGGAAATTTGTGAATTGGAAAGGAAAGATAAAAGAAGGAATCTTTAGATATCAGGAAGGAAGAAAGAAAATAGAGTAAAAAATATTACCAAATACAACAGACTTTGCTTCTTTTTTCAGTTTTCTAAATTATATTTGACAGTTAAAGCAAAAGTCATAACATTGTCTGATGTGATTCTAAAAATATATGGGAAAAATATTTTTAAAATTATATTATAGATGGGAGAAAGTAAAGAGACTTAAAGGGAAGTAAGATTTCTATAGCAAAGTATTTCTCTAACTATAATGGAATCAAACTAGAACTCAATAACAGAAAGGAAACAAGAAAGTTTTTGAAACAATTGGAAATTAAACAACATACCTCTAAATAATCCGTTGGTCAAAGAGGAAGTCTCAAGGGAAGTAGAAAAAAAAAATACCTTGAACTGAATGAAAATGAAAATACAACATATCGAAATATGTGACATAGGAGCAAGATGGCAGAATAGGAAGTTCCAGCCCTTGTTCCCCTACAGGAAGACCAATTTAACAATGATATATTGAGTAAAATAATTTTATGAGAATTCCAGAATTCAGTTGAGAAGTTGCATACCCGAGGTAAGCACAAAGTCAAGAATAACCACATTAAAATGGGTAGGAAGGGCAATCTCACCTTATCTGCATCAGCTCCTCTCCCAAGCTGGCACAGCTCAGCATCAGGAAATAACATCCCAGCCTTCAATTTCAGGGTGGGGGGAACAAAGACTGTATAAAGTTTTCAATGTTCTGTCTTTTTGGAGGGCTGCTCAAGGAACGAGGAAGAGGTTTCTATTTTGCCCCACTGGAAGCACTAACAAAACCAGCATACTTTGGCTGCCTTGAGGCTGCTGAGAACAAAGGAAAGTGGTGGGTAACTTGCTGTGGCCAGCACAGCTCAGCACAGTTGGGAGGAGATACACAACTTAAGGCTTCTTCCTCAGGAGGGAGGGAAACAAGTGGAATATTCATCAGCATTTTGACTTTTCACCAGGCTGCCTAAGGTACTAGTATAGGTCTCACCTGACTTGGGGCACTGACTTAGGAAGCTAGCACACATTGGATACCTGATGACCACTGAGAACAAAAAGAGAGAGAGGAGGCTTACTGATATAGAACCAGAAAACTTGCAGTGTTGTAGACACAGAGGGAGCAAGTGATTATAAGCTCCTGTAAAAGAAACTGGTAAGCTTCCAGTTGAGAAATTACCTACACATGCCCAGAGAAGTCAAGTATCCTCCAAAAAGGTTTCAAAGGCCCCCAGAATCTCTAGCTGGGCTGACTGGTGAGGGTCTTTCCCTGTACAAAGCCAGTCCATAATGACTGAAAGAAGTCACCAATGTTTCAAACGTGCAGATCCCAACAAAAACGTCAGAGACATATGAAGAAACAGAGAAACATGGTCCAAAGAAGCAAAATAAATCTCCAGAAACCAATCCTAAAGAAAGAGAGGTATATCAATAACCTGAAAAAGAAGTCAAAATAACCATCATAAAGATGGCGTCTATGAGTTCAAAAAAATGACAAATATCAATAAAGATTTAGAAAACATAAAAAAGAACCAAACAGAAATTTAGAGCTGAAGAATATAACAGCTGAACTGAAAAAAAAAAAAAAAAAAAAAAAAAAAAACATGACAGGTATTAAACAGCAGGCTTGATAGGGCAGAAGAAAGAACTGGTGAACTCAGAGACAGGTTATTTGAAATGATATAGTCAGAGGAACAAAAAATCAGTGAAGAAAACCTAAGGGATTTATGGGACACCATCAAACAAATATATGCATTATGGGATTCCAAGAAGGAGAAGGGGTAAAGGGACAGAAAGTTTATTTAAAGAAATAACATCTCTAAATGTGTCAAATCTGTGAAAGGAAATGAACATCTGGTTTCAAGAAGCCCAACAGACTCCATGTAGGATGAACCCAAAGAAATCCACACTGAGAAACATTATAATCAGATTGTCAAAAGTCCAAGACAAAGAAAGAATTTTGAAAGCAGCAAAAGAAAACCAGCTCATCATGTACAAGGACATCACCATAAGATTATCTGTGAGTTTCTCAGCAGAAACCTTGCAGGACAAAAGGGAATGGAATAATCAAAGTGCTGAAAGAAAAAAAAAAAAAACCTGCCAACCAGGAATATTACATCCAGCAAAATTAGCCTTCAAAATGAAGGAGAAATAAAAACTTTCCCACATGACCAAAAGCTGAAGAATTTCTTCACCACTAGAACTGCCTTACAAGAAATGCTAAAGAGAGACATTTGAGTTGAAATAGTAAGATGCTCAACAGCAACTTGAAAGCATAAATCTTACTGGTAAAGGTAAATATGTAGAAAAATACAGAATACTGTAACACTGTAATCGTGGTGGGTAAATCACTTTTAATTTTAGTATAGAAGTTAAAAAACAAAAGTATAAAAATTGGCTGGGTGCGGCAGCTCATGCCTGTAATCCCAGCATTTTGGGAGGCAAAGGCAGGCAGATCCCCTGAGGTCAGGAGTTCGAGACCAGCCTAGCCAACATGGTGAAACCCCATCTCTACTAAAAATACAGAAATTAGCTGGCCATGGTGTCGGGCACCTATAATCCCAGCTACTCGGGAGGCTGAGGCAGGAGAATTTCTTGAACCCAGGAGGCGGAGGTTGCAGTGAGCTGAGATCGCACCACTGCACTCCAGCCTATGCAACAAGAGAAACTCTGTCTCAAAAAAAAAAGTATAAAAATACCTACAACTATACAAACATGTTAATGGATACACAATATAAAAATGTAATTTGTGACACCGATAACATAAAGTGTGGGGTGGATAATATAAAAGAGTAAAGTATTATATGTAACTGAAGTTTAAGTTTGTTTCAGCTTAAAATAGGTTGTTGTAAGATGTTTTCTGTAAGTTCCATGGTAATGTCAAAGAAAATCCCTTTAAATTATACACAAAAGAATGTGTGAAAAGAATCAAAGCATGTCCCTACAAAAAAATCAATGAAACCCAAAGGAAAAGAGAAAGAAAGAAAAGGAAGGACAAAAAAGCTACAAGACAGAAAACAATGAACAAAATTGCAATAATAAGTCCTTCCCTATCGATAATTACTTTAAATATAAGTGGATTAAACAGTACGGTACAGTCATAAAGACAGACATATAGACTAATGGAACAGAACAGAGAGCTTGATCATAAATCCATACATATACAGTCATCTAATCTCCAACGATAGTTCCAAAAATACACAATGGGGAAAAGGGTAGTATCTTCAACAAATGGTGCTAGCACACATATGTCCATTTCAGTACTATTTACAATAGCAAAGACATGGAATCAACCCAAATGCCCATCAATGATAGACCGGATAAAGAAAATGTGGTACATCTGCACCATGCAATACTGTGCAGCCATAAAAAGGAAAGAGATCATGTCCTTTGCAGGGACATGGATAGAGCTGGAAGCCATCATCCTCAACAAACTAACACAGGAACAGAAAACCTAACACCACATCTTCTCACTTATAAGTGGGAGCTGAACGATGAGGACCCATGGGTAGGGGGAACAACACACACTGGGGCCTGTCGGGGAGGAGGGGGAGGAGGAGGGAGAGCAGCAGGAAGAACAACTAATGGATGCTGGGCTTAATACCTAGGTGATGGGTTGATCTGTACAGCAAATCACCATGACACACGTTTACCTGTGTAACAAACCTGCACATCCTCCACATGTAACCAGGAACTTAAAAGTTTTTGAAAAAAAAGGGGGCAAAGATCCAGCCCAACTCCCCCACAAGAAAAAAAAAATGGTGCTAGTAAAACTTTATACCCACATGCAAAAGAATTAAATTGGATGTTTATTTCACACTATATATAAAAACAACTCAAAATGTATTAAAGACTTAAACATAAGACCTGCAACTGTAAAAGTCCTAGAAGAAAACATAGCGGGAAAGTATCATGGCATTGGTCTTGGCAATGATTTCTTATATATGACACCAAAAGTATAGGCAATAAGAGTAAAAAGAGACAAGTGGTACTACCTCAAACTAAAAAGCTTTAGTACAGCAAAGGAAATAACAGAATGAAAGGCAACCTACAGAATGGGAGAAAATATTTGCAAACCATCTGATAGGGTTCAATATCTAAATTATTTAGCTCAATAACAAAAAATCTCACCAAATAATTCAATTAAAATATGAACAAAGAACTTGAATAGACATTTCTCCAAATAAGACATACAAATGACCAACAGGTATACAAAAAGATGCTCAACATCACTAATTGTCAGGGAAATGCAAATCAAAACCACAATGAAGTATCACTTCATAACTGTTAGGATGGCCATTATAAAAAAAAAATAGTAAGTGCTGGCAAGAATGTGGAGAAATTGGAACCTTGTGCACTGCTGGTGCGAGTGTAGAATGCTGCAGTTGGTATGCAAAAGAGTATGGAGGTTCCTTAAAAAATTAAAATTTCCCATATGATCTAACAATCCCACTTCTAGGGATGTATCCAAAAGAACTGAAATCAGGATCTTGAACATATATTTGTACTCCTATGTTCATTGCAGTATTATTCACAATAGCCAAGAGGTGGAAACAACCTAATGTCCATCCACAGATAAATGAAGAAACTGTGGTATATACATATAATGGAATCTTATTCAGCTATAAAAAGGAAGAAACCCTGTCATATGCCACAGTATGGATGAACCTTGAAGACATTATGTTAAATGAAATAAGCCAGACACAGAAGGGTAAATACTGCATGATTCCACTTATATAAGTTATCTAAACTAGTTATATTCATAGAAACAGAAAGGAAAATAGTAGTTGCCGGGGGTTGGTGGGGGGTGGGAAATGGGGAGTTGCTGCTCAGTAAGCATAGCGTTTCAGTCATTCAAGATGAAAAATTTCTAGAGATCTGCTGTACAACATTGTGCTTATAGTTAACAATATTGTACTGTACACTTAAAAGTTTGTTAAGAACTAAATCTCCTGCTATGGTTTTTTACTGTGATAAAAAAATGTGTGACATGCAGCTAAAGCAGTGCTGAGATGGAAATTCATGGCACTAAATGCTTAACTTAGGGAAGAAGAAATGTCTGAAATTAATAATCTAATTTCCCACCCTAAGGAACTAGAAAAGTAAGAGCAAATTAAACTGAAAGCAAGCAGAAGTAAGGAGATAAAGAGCAGAAGTCAATGAAATTGAAAACTCAAAATCAATAGACAACATCAGTGAAACAAAGAGGTAGTTCTCTGAAAAGCCTCATAAAATTCACAAACCTCAAGCAAAACTCACAAATAAAAAAGATAGGCCACAAATCATTAATATCAGGAATGAAACAAGAGATATTATTATAGACCTTGCAGACACCAAAAGGGATTACTACAAACAAATATGCATGCATAAAGTTGATAATTTTGATAAGCTGGATAAATTTCTTGAAAAGCACAAACCACCACAACTCACTCAATAGAAATTAGATAATTTCAATAGCTTAGTAACTATTAAGATAATTGAATATATAATTTTAAAACTCCAAAAAAAATTATTCATTGACACCATCTGGGCCTGAATGATTTCACTGCAGCATTCTACCAAATACTTAAAGAAGAATTAACACTCATATTACACAATGTCTTCTAGAAAATAGAAGAGGAGGGACTACTTCCCAACTCTTATTATAAGGCCAATATCGCACTGATACCAAAATCAGACAAAGACAGTACCAAAAAATTAAATTGCAAGCCAATATCATTCATGAATAGAAGCAAATATCCCCAGCAAATATTAGCAAATATAATTCAGCAACATATAAAAAAATTATACATCGCATCCAAATGTGTTTTATCCAAGGATGCAAGGCTAGCTCAACATTTGAAAATAAATTAGTGTAATCCACTGCATTAGCAAACTGAAGAAGAAAAATCACAAGATCATATCCATTGATGCAAAAAGTATTTGGCAAAATTCAATAGTTATTCATGATAAAAACCCTCAGAAAACTAGAAATCAAGAGGGAACTATCTAAACTTCAAAAAAAACTACATTATAGTTGATGCTGAAAGACTGACCTCTTCTTCCCTAAGACTGGGAACAAGACAAGAATTCAGCTCTCACCACTGCTATTCAACATAAAACACAGAGTGGAAAGGAAGAAATATCACTGTCCCTCTCTGCAGATGACAAGATGGTCTGCATAGAAAGTCCTAAAAAACAATGAAAACAAAAGAAAAAAAAATAGAAAAATACCTTTTAACCCCCTAGAACTAATCAGTGAATTCAGCAAGGTTTTAATATGCAAGACTATCATACGAAAATCATTTATATTTCTATATACTAGCAATGAATACATGGAAACCAAAATTCAAAATAAAATACCATTAATAGTCACTCCAAAAATGAAATGGTTATGTATAATTCTAATAAGACATATAAGATTTCTATGCTGAAAATTGAACAGTGCTGATAAAATAAATAAAGGAAGATCTAAACAAAGGGAGAGACATATGGTGCTCATGGATTGGAAGACGCAGCATAGTAAAGACGTCAGTTTTCCCCAAACTGATATACAGGTCTAATACAATTCCTATCAATATCTCAGCAAACTTTTTTCAGATATAGGCAAGCTTATTCTAAAATTTATAGGGAAAGTTAAAGGAACAGGCAATATTGAAAACAATAAACTAGGAGGAATCACTCTATCAAATTTTAAGTTTTATTATAGAGCTACAGTATTCAACATTATGTGGTATGGCAGGGGGACACATATGTAGATCAATGAATCAGATTAGAAAACTCAGAAATAGATATACACAAGTACGGCATACTTATATTTTACAAAAGTGCAAAAGCAATTCAATGGAGCTGAAGTAACTGGATATCAATAATCCAAAAAAATTAACCTTGACCTAAACTTCACATTTTATGCCAAATATTAACTTAAAATGGATCATGGACTTGAATGTAAAATGTAAAACTATAACATTTTCAGAAGAAAATCTAGGAGAAAATATTTGAGACCTACGACTTGGTGAAGACTTCTTAGATGTAACAACAAAAGCACAATCTATAATAGGGAAAAAATCAATAAGTTGAATGTCATCAAAATTAAAAGCTCTTTCTCTGTGGAAAATCCTATTAAGATGAAAAGACAAGCCACAGACTGGAAGAGAATATTTGCAAGCTACATATCTGACAAAGAACTGGTATCTAGAATACATAAGGCACTCTGAAAACTCAACAGTAAAACAAACAATACAATACAATTAGAAAATGGGCCAAAGATATAAAGAGATATTTAAATGAAGAAGATATGCGGATGACAAATAAACACATGAAAAGATGTTGAACTTTATTAGCCATCAGACAAATGCAAATAAAATCAGTAATATATCACTACACATTTATCACAATGGCTAAAACTTAAAAAAAAAATAGTGAGAATACCAAATGCTGGAATGGATGTGGAGATACTGGATCTCTCATACCATTGCTGGTGAGAATACAAAATGGTACAGTCACTTTGGAAAAACAGTTTGTCAGATTTTTTTAAAATTAAACATATATTTACCATCCCACCTTGTAATTGCTCTCCTGGGCATTTATCTCAGAGAGATGAAAATTTCCATCTACACAAAACACTGTACTCAATGTTAATAAGAGTTTTCTTTGTAATAGCCAAAAACTGGACATTTAAAAATGTCCCTCAATAGATGAATGGTTAAACAAACTGTGGTACCTCCATGTCGTGTAATATTTCTCAGCAATAAGAGGGAATGAACTATTGATACCAATTTGAATGAGTCTCAAATATATTATGCTGAGTGAAAAATAATGGAAAAGGTCACATACTTTATGATTCTAAAAATTAAATCATTTTAATTATATATAAAATTCTTGACAGTTATAGAAAAGGAGAACAAATTAGTATTTGTCAGGGGTTATCAATGGTGGGGGTAGGTGGTGGGTGTGACTATAAAGAGGTAGCACAGGAGAGATGGAATATTTCTTGATTGCAATAATGGTTAAATCTACACATCATAAAATAACATAGACTTATACACACATATCATTCCAGTATCAATTTCCTGGTTTTGATATTGTATTATAATTATGTAAAATGCAATGATTGAAGTAACCCAGATGAAGATTATATGGGGCCTTTCTGTACTATCTTTGCAAATTATTGCGAGTCTCTTATTCATAATAAAACCCTTTTAAAAAAAGAAACCACTTATAAAGCAAATAACTTAAAACAAGAGTGTGGAAGCTAAAACTCAGGGAGTAAATATAAAGTGCTTTATTATAACAGCCTGTAACAGTTTGCCAGTTTTGTGAAGGAATCGCTTTTAAATGGGGAAGGTTTGTATAGCCCAGTGACATATAACACCAAGGACATTTAACATGTGGGATCAAAACATGGGATTAAAAAAAATTAGAGCCACAGCACACACCAGGGCCTGTCGGGGGGCGAGGGCCTGGGGGAGGGATAGCATTAGGAGAAATACCTAATGTAAATGACGAGTTGATGGGTGCAGCAAACCCACGTGGCACATGTATACCTATGTAACAAACCTGCACATTGTGCACATGTACCCCAGAACTTAAAGTACATAAAAAAAAATTAGAGCCACAGATTAAGATGTCTCATCTTAAACCAAGCAACTGGCAACTATAAAGTGCAATAAGCCACATAAATTACATTTGTAAGCAGTGAAAAATCAATTGCAAAAGGTTTTTGAGCCAGTTATGGAACCTTATTTAGTAAGTGCTGGGAATGGAGAAGTTTCATGGTGGATAACCCAGAACCTGTTCCTGCAACTGTCATGCAGTTAATTGATTTGCGTATACCCTCAAGTTGTTTTTCAGTATAGAATATATTCATTTCCTGCTGTGCTATGGAAAGAATATTTGCATTGGGTAAAATATTTAGTGTAATTAAAAAGGAACAAGTGGGGGGAAGTGATCTCTCTCTGCACTGTCCAAGATGATTAATAATGAGTCACACAAAACTATTTACATGTAAAACAATTACAATTAAATGACATTAAAAATTCAGTTCCTAGACACATTGCAAGTCTTTAAGAGCAACATGTGGTTATGGTTACCATACTAGAACAGCGTAGATATAGAAGTTTACCATCACCACAGAAAGTTCTATTGGACAGCGCTGCTCTAGAGCATTAAAATCTTGTCATTTCACCAAAATCACAGGTAGAGTTACAGCCCAAAGAACTCTGATAGCATTTGGTATTGCATTACTTAGGATTTTCATTTACACATAATTCCATTTTCAGCAATATTTAGCAGCATGTTGCAGTGGTTAAGTGGTAGGACTTTGGAGTAGAATTGCCTGGATTTCTACTATAGCTCCAACTAAACTGTGTGACCTTGGGCATGTAACTTCACTCCTCTGTGCCTGTTTTCTCATTTTAAAAAAGGTAGGAGCTGCAGGATAATATTATCCACCTCACAGAGCTGATGTGAGGATTGCATAAGATAAGCTCAGTAACTGACAATGTCATCTATAAATGCTAGTTATTATTGGCATTATTCTTCAAGTCTAGAAGATGAACTTAGCTTGTTTTAGTGTCTAGAATCCAGGTGATCAGTGGAAAAGGCAATAGGGAACGTTCAATCATAAGAGCAGCAAAGGAGTCAGACCCTAACAGGGCCCCATTTGTCTCTTAATGGACATAAACAGCAACCACATCATTCCTCCATAACTTGGGGCCAGCCACAAAAGAGAAGAGACCTTCTCCTCTAAGACCTATTTATCTTGCAGCTTTCAAAAAGTCAAAGGATAACTTCCCCTTAGCCTTAAAGGACGCAGAATTGAAAGTTAATTACTGTGTCACATAAAATAAAATAAGATCAAAATACACTGTTTATAAAAGAAGACTACCCAAACAAGTCACTCAGTAGGAAAGGCACTTGGAATTGTTTTTCCAGCTTTTCTACCAATCAGATCCAAGTACGTGATGCATTTTTATGGTGAAAGGTCACTATACCCAATACTTTGTGAATACCACAACACAGGGATACTGTACCTCCATAATCAACTAGAGAAATATTTATTGAATATGCAGGGCACTTCTGCTCTACACCAACTATGACTGGCAGGCTAAATTCAGCCCATCTCATGTTTTTGTGTGGCAAGCAAGGTATGAATGATTCTCACAATTTTAAATGGTTGGAAGAACCACCTTCAAACACTGTTAGAGAACACTGAATTGCTTTGGAAATTAACTTTTGATGCAGGCTTGATAATGTTTATTAATTAATTCAACCTAAATTTACAAGGCAAAACAATGCTTACATATGAAAAAAACTGTAGTAAAGTCATTTTGACAATATTGTTTGAATCACAAGTAATGTCAAGATGCTTTATCCACTTCCCATGCTGTCACAAGTCAAAACAATAAAACTACAATTAAATATCACTTTATACCCACTAGAATGCCTATAATCAAAAAGATAGATATTAATAAGTATTAGTAAAGATATGGAGAAATTTGGCTGGATGTGGTGGCTCACGCCTATAATCCCAGCATTTTGGAAGGCCAAGGTGAGCAGATCACTTGAGGACAGGAGTTCCAGACCAGCCTGGCCAACATGGCAAAACCCAGTCTCTACTAAAAATACAAAAATTAGCCGGCGTGGAGATACATGCCTGTAATCCCAGCTACTCGGGAGGCTGAGGCACAAGAATCACTAGAACCCAGGAGGCAGAGGTTGCCGTGGGCTGAGATCATGCCACTGCACTTCAGCCTGGGCAACACAGTGAGACTCTGTCTCCAAAAAAAAAAAAAAAAAAGAAAAGAAAGAAAATAAGAAAAAAAAATGTGGATAAATCTGAACCCTCAAACATTGCTGATGGGAAGGTAAAATGGTACAGCCACTTTTGTAAAGAGTCTGAAAGTTTCTCAAAAAGTTAAACAGAGTTATGATATGACCCAGCAATTCCACTCCTAGTTAAGTACCCAGAAGAAATAAATGAAATCTCAGCTGGACATGGTGGCTCACACCTGTAATCCCAGCATTTTCTGAGACCTAGGTGGGAGGATCACTTGAGCCCAGGAGTTCGAGATCAGCCTGGGTAACATAGTAAGACCCTGTATCTACAAAAAATCATAAATTGGCTGAGTGTGTTGGTGCATGCCTGTAGTCCCAGCTGCTCCAGAGGCTGAGGTGACAGGATTGCTTGAGCTAGGGAGGTGGAGGCTGCAGTGAGCCGTGATCGTGCCACTGCACTCCAGCCTGGGCAACAGAAGAAGACTCTATCTCAATAAAAAATAAAATAGGCCGGGCACAGTGGCTCATGCCTATAATCCCAGCACTTTGGGAGGATCACCTGAGGTCAGGAGTTAGAGACCAGCCTGGCCAATATGGCGAAACCCTGTCTCTACTAAAAATACAAAAATTAGCCAGGCGTGGTGGCATGCGCCTCAGGAGGCTGAGGCAGGAGAATCACTTGAGCCTGGGAGGCAAAGATTGCAGTGTACCAAGATCATGCCACTGCATTCCATCCTGGGTGACAGAGTGAGACTCCGTCTCAAAATAAAATGAAATAAAAGTTAAAACAAGAAGCAAGATCTCTATTTCCATACGAATTTGCAGCATATATATTTTCTGAATTCAGACTACAGTTCCAGCAGCAGTTTTTGAACCTTGAAGCAAGTGCAAAGGATATTCCATATTCCAAAATCCCTTTAACTGTACAATTGAGCAGCTTTCACCAAACTTTCAATTGGAAGTGACTAACCTGCCACATAATATTAAAAGGCACTATTAAGAGAAGAACAGAATTCTATTCCAAGCAATGAATATGCTCAATTAAAATCATGTTTGAGGATAATGTATGATGAGAATGTGGTACTTGACCTCCGCAGACTTTCTTCCAAACACATAATGCCAGTCTAAGCATAAAATTGAGGGGTTTTCTACAAAATACCTGACCAGTACTCCTTAAAACTATCAAGGTCACCAAAACAAGAAAAGTCTGAGAAAGTGTCACAAACCAGAAGAGGCTAAGGAGATACAATGACTAAATGTAATGTGGTATCCTGGATGGGACAGCATCTCTAGAGATAAACTAGTGAAACTTGAAAAAAAAAAAGCATGGGGTATAGTTAATAGCAATACACCACTGTGGGCTTATTAGTTGTGACATAGATAGCATAGCAATGTAAGATGTTAATGATAAGAGATTCAGCAAATGGTGCTAGGACAATTTCTATATCCACATGCAAAAAGATGAATTTGGATTCTCACCTCACATCACAGAGAAAAAATGAACTCAAAATGAATCATAGACTTAAATGTAAGAGATGAAGTAATAAAGCTTTTAGAAGAAAACATTGGAGAAAATCACTGAGACCTTGCAATTAGGCAAAGACTTCTTAAGTACAACACCAAAAGAATGGTCCATGAAAGAAAAAAAAATGATAAATTGGACCTCACCCAAATTCAAAACGTTTTCACTTCAAAAGACACCATCAAGAAAAGAAAAAGGCAAGCAACAGACTGGGAGAATATATGTGCATATCATATATCTCTCAGGGACTTGATCTAGAATATATAAACCATCCTTACAACTCAACACTAAAAAAACAAATAACTCAATTTAAAAACGGACAAAAGATATAACAGACACTTCACTGAAGAAGATATACAAATGGCTAATAAGCACATGAAAATATGCTCACTGTATTATAAATTATAATTTATAAATTAAAACCACAATGAGACACCACTTCACACCCACTTAGAATGGCTATAACAAAAAACACAGTAAATAACAAATGTTGGCAAGGATGTGGAGAAACAGGAACTCTCATACATTGCTAATGGAAGTGCAAAATGTTGCTGCCATTTTGGAAAACAGTTTTGCAGTTTCTTAAGAAGTTAAACATAAATTTTCCCCGTGATCCAGTAACTCCACCCTTAAGTATCTATCAAAGAGAAATGAAAAAATTATGTCCACACAAAGACTTAGATACTAATCTTCTTAGCAGCATTAGTCATAGTAGCCAAAAATTGGAAACTGATGTGCCTATCTAATAGTGAGTAGATAGATAAAAATGTGTTATATCCATAAAATGGAATACTATTTGGCAATAAAAAAGTAAGGAAGTACTGATACATACTGCAATATGGATGAATCTCAAAAATATTATGCTAAGTGAAAGAAATCAGACACAAAGACTGCATATTGTATGATTTCATTTACATAAAATGTCCAGAATAGGCAAATTTATAGAAACAAAAAAGTAGATTAGTGGTTGTCTGGGGCTGGGAATGGGACAGAGGATTGATTAAGTATAAATAAGCATGAGGGATCTTACTGGAGGGATCAAAAAGTTCTAAAACTGATTTATGGTGATGGTTACCCCACTTCAGTGAAGTTACCAAAAATCATTTAATTATGCACTTGAAATCAGTGAATTTTATGATATGTAAAATGTGCCTCATTTTGAGTGGTGGTATACAGGAACTCTACTAACCTTGCAACTTTTCTATAAATCTACAACTATTCTGAAATTTTTGAAAAATTAATTTAAATAAAAATAAAAATAAAAAAGTATATGTTTATGAACTGATATCAGTATTTGGCAGTACCTATCTGTGTAAAATGACATTTTCAAAGATTAAATAGGTAAAAATCTCATAACAGATCAGCATTAACAGATGAACACTTAAAATCAATTTTGACAATAGGGAACACTAATTCTGAGCCCCAATTAAGCAAAATATTATCCCCTAAAAAGAATTCTATTCTTCTCATTGGTAGTCTTCCTGTATTACAAAAAAAGTACTCAATTACTATTATATTTTGAATTTCATCAATAAAAATTTGTTGAAATTTGTTTTCTCTTTTGTCATAAAAGTACCAACAAAATATTCTTGATTTTGCCTTTTGGCCTACAAAGCCTAAAATATTTACTATCTGGCTCTTTACAGAAAGTTTCCCAACTCCTGTTCTACACTATAACAGGATAAACATAAACATAATCACTCTCTTTCTTGAATGTATTCTTATCGTTACCTAGTTGTGGCATAATGTCCTCTGGATATGCCCTATAAAGGATCAGTCTTGCATTGCTTCTGCTATGGCACTATTTGGGATATCTATAAAAAGAAACACTATTAGCTTAATAGTTGTAGCAAAGCCTTGACAACATAGTTAATATCGTGATATTAAAGTGCCAACACCACAGCCCGGTATCCTTAAGATGACCCTTATCAAGTTGTGATGTCACCAGGCTATGGACTCACCGAGGTCTCTTAGATATCAAGTGGCTCCCACGGCATCACACCCTGCCTTTGGCATCACCCTGGCACATCACCTCAGTACGGTGCCATATGCTATCACTGCTGTGGTAGAACCCTGTCCTGATACCACACCGCCGAGATGTCAGAGTAATTAACCCCCACTTCTTTCCACTCCCTGGGCGGTGGCAGGGAGGGGGAGGGTAGCCACAGTCACCGGTTCGAGCTCAGGAGGTAGTACTCTGCTCCAACCCTTGTCCCTTCCGCCTGCCACTGCAGGTCAGGAACCCCGGGGGACAGGACCTTTAGGCTCTCATTACTCTTGCCCTGCCCCCGAACCTGTTTCATATGGCCGACTCAACGACCCGCCAGCGCCTACCCACTCCAGCTCTTTCACACGGTTCCACTCAAAGCCGCTCCCCGTACCTGACTCCATTCTCCAGCTGTCATCCTGGGCCAATTCCACCGGCAACTTGACTACGGACGGACGGTCGCTAGGTTCCCTGGGACTTGTAGTTCTGCACTGCTAGGGGCCAAGTCTGTGAGGGCAGCAAAGGTGCCTCCTGGCCCGGAACTGCTCTCAAACTGCAATTCCCAGAGGCGCCGCGCGACGGGAAAAGAAAAGGGAACGAGGAAGGCCGGTGATTGGTGGAGCTCTAACGGCTGTTTTGACTGGCAGCCGGAGCCGGCGACGTGAGGCGGGCGTTGTTCGCGCGTCAAGTAGTCGCTGGGCCAGCGAAATGGAGGGGTGTGTGTCTAACCTAATGGTCTGCAACCTGGCCTACAGCGGGAAGCTGGAAGAGTTGAAGGAGAGTATTCTGGCCGATAAATCCCTGGCTACTAGAACTGACCAGGTAAAGCAACGCTAGGTCTCTCCGCAGCCGGCGAGGTCGGCGAAGCCCTACGTGGCTTTCGGGGCCCAGCCCTAGCGGAGGCCCGGTTTCTGAGAGAAGCAGAACCCCGCCCCCGCCGCCCCAAGCAGTCCCCCGGGGTCACCTCAGGACTCGCGATAGGCCTGCGGGAGCTAGCCCCACAGACCTCAGGTATTTTCCCGTTGGCCCGGAGCTCCGCTCCCTGATTTTTGGATAGTTCTAGAACGTCTACCGCATTTCTCAGAAACTCCGAATCAGTGAAAAGGAAGGCTTTTTATATGAATTTATTTACCTTTACTAGTAACTGTATTCAGTAACACATGTGAAATTGAACGCCCCTTCCGTGCCAGGCAGTTTGCTAGGAGCTGGGGATACGGTGGAGTGGAAGATGCAGACAATAAAATAAGCACAAAAACATATCCGATTACAAATTGTGGTAAATACTCGGCAGAGAAGTTTACATGGTGCTTTCAGAACACGTTAATAGGAGGATCTGATGCTGAATATGACTGTCGTTAATTGGAAAAGTTTTTGCAAAGAAAGGAAGGTTAGACTTTGAAGCATGAGTGGGATTTCCATGGGGGAATGAGTGGACATTCTAAGCAGAGGCAGACAAAAGTTGAGAAGTGTTTCTTTCTGCCCTCCTGCTCACAGGACTCTCGTGCCTTCATCCTCAGTTTCTAGGATTCATGGTTAAGCCCACAAATATTTATAGATGGCCTTGTGTTTTGCGGACAGTGTGCTAAGCACTAGTGAGACAGCCCCATACTTACAAATCTCCATTTTGTGTCTTTTGGGAGAGAATTAGAAATCAAGAGACTGTTTTCTCTTTTCTGGAACTTTCCTTTATTACTCAACCTGAAAATGGCCTTATCTTTACGTGGTTTACTTCATTATGGTCTGGTGATATTTAACGATTTAAATTTAAACGTAATACTTTATATTAAGTTAAGATTTAATTCTCCATTGGAAATTTAACCATTTTTCAGTCAAGTCAATGGCTTAAAAAGGGAAGGGAACTATTCAGCAACAAGAGACGTAAAAAACATGAAGAAATGCAATTTATGGATCTCGTCTGGTTCCTGATTTAAACAAACCAACTGCAAAAAGACATTTGGGAGACAGTTGAGGGAAATCTGAATACAGACCGGATATTAGACATTCTAAAGGAGTTACTGTTAATTTTAGTAAGTGTAATAATGGTCTCATATAAGAAATACCTTTATTTTTTACATAGTGAAACAGAAGGGTGAAAAGTCATGATATTTAGGATTTGTTTTTGGAAAGCTCAGCAAGGAAAAAACTAGATAAAGCAAATAGGGCAAGGTGTTTGTTGTTAAATCTAAGCAGTAGGCATGTGGGTTTCTATTCTATTCCCTCTATTTTTGTGTGTTTGAAATTTTTTTGTAATAGAGTTTAAAATACCATTTTCTATTCTGTGGGGCTAAGACGTATAGCAGTCACTGCAAATAGGGATTCCCTTTGACAAATAATGACTACTATAGCTTTTTTTATTTTTATTTTTATTTATTTATTTATTTTTTGAGACAGAGTTTCGCTCTTGTTGCCCAGGCTGGAGTGCAGTGGTGCGGTATCACCTCACTGCAACCTCTGCCTCCCGGGTTCAAGCGATTCCCCTGCCTCAGTCTCCCAAGTAGCTGGGATTACAGGCGCCTGCCACCACGCCTGGCTAACTTTTGTATTTTTAGTAGAGACGGAGTTTCACCATGTTGCCAGGCTGGTCTGGAACTCCTGACCTCAGGTGATCTGCCCACCTCAGCCTCCCAAAGTGCTGGGATTATAGGCGTGAACCACCGCACCTGGCCATAGCTTATTATTTTTTATAAAAAGTAATTTTCTTGTTTTCTGTGTGTTGTGTTTTCTAAATTATATTTCTAATCTATTTATGATTTTAAATTCTAAGTGATTTCAACTAGTTTAATGAACATTTCTTCCCCCATTAGATTCATGTGTTCCTTCTACAGCATCTAACTTGAGGTCAGTGTGGTAGTGGAGATTTCAGAGTCAGAACTTCACTGACAGTTGTGTCCCAACTTCACTATTTAGTATCCATATGACCGTCCACAAGTTGCTTACCCTGAGGAGTTTTAGTTTCCTCATCTGAAAAATGGAGATAATAAGCACTGTGTAGAATGGTAGGAATTAAATGATACGATGCATGTAAAACTCCCAGCACAGTGCCTGACATAAAAGTAAGTAAATAATGTAATAGTAAAACAACCAAAGATGTATTTCTGTCAAAGCATTGAAATCAGTTTCTTGCTCTACTACTTTCGTTGTCGTATTCTGCCCAGAATTACGTATGTTCATCAATGTCATTCTCCCCATGTTACTTAAACCTTCATCTGTCTTATATACCAGTAAGTAATATAGTTTAAGGTTACCTACCTGAGGGTTCAGTGCTCTGCATTTCGTATTTTCAAGCTATAGATTTGCCAGCACCCGTATTTTTTTTTCTTGCTTTTTTGCCTTCTATTTCAAGAATGTTTTATTACTGCTTCTCTGTAGGACAGCAGAACTGCATTGCACTGGGCATGCTCAGCTGGACATACAGAAATTGTTGAATTTTTGTTGCAACTTGGAGTGCCAGTGAATGATAAAGACGATGTGAGTACTTTGATAAAGTTGAATTGATAAATTCCCAGTTATCTTTGTACTCCAGACTGGTGTTTACTGAAGCCTGTGCATTATGCTCATAAAGAAAATTGTAACCTTTACGACTGGAAAGTTACATCATGGCCCTTGTGATCAAGCATGAGACTCATGGTTGCATTATTTTACAATGTTATGTTTGCCACTCATACTCTGTGATTTAAGGTAAACATACAGGAGAGGCTGAGGTAGGAGGATTGCTCCAGCCCAGTAGTTTGAGGCTTCAGTGAGCCATTGTACTCTATCCTGGGTGACAGACTGAGACCTTGTCTCTAAAAATAAAAAAACAAAAATAAACATACAGATCAGGGGTTGTTATGGTGAACCCTAAAAGACCATAAACTCTTTCTGTTATGTTGGATTTTCTGTTTTTTGGTGAACATGGCCTGAATAATGAGGACCTAAAGAACTTTTTTGTTACATAAAGAGATTTACTCTAATGATATGGTTATATTAGGATTAGATATGTGAAGAGTAAGAATGGAACCTTTTTTGTAGGCAAATATTTTTTTGCCTTTGTAAAGCTCCTTGCTAACCCTGCCTAAATGTTAGCACTAATCCTTGTGCCTTTTTCCCCTGGTATTTCTACTACCTACTTCTTTTATAGGCAGGTTGGTCTCCTCTTCATATTGCAGCTTCTGCTGGCCGGGATGAGATTGTAAAAGCCCTTCTGGGAAAAGGTGCTCAAGTGAATGCTGTCAATCAAAATGGCTGTACTCCCCTACATTATGCAGCTTCGAAAAACAGGCATGAGGTATGGTTCCATCCTAGGCTACTTCTATTGAGTTCTAAACGTGTATACAAACACAGATCTCTGCATTGTTTTCTTCTTTCTTCTCCATCTTTCCAGATCGCTGTCATGTTACTGGAAGGTGGGGCTAATCCAGATGCTAAGGACCATTATGAGGCTACAGCAATGCACCGGGCAGCAGCCAAGGGTAACTTGAAGATGATTCATATCCTTCTGTACTACAAAGCATCCACAAACATCCAAGACACTGAGGGTAACACTCCTCTGTAAGTGACAAGTAGCAGTCATTTGTATTCTACTTGACATTAGCCTTCTTGCAATAATTCTTATACATCATTTTTTTTTTATTCTGCTTATAAATGCAATACGTGTTAATGGCAAAAATGTTAAATTGCACAAAATATAAAGATAAAAATTGCCTATTATCTTGCCACTCAGAAATAACTACTGATCACATTCTCGTGTATTTCCTCCTGGTCTTTTATATTCAAATGTATATATTTTACACATACATATTTTTTAGCAAAATTGGGGTCATACTGTGTATGTAGTTTTTAGCTCTTGTTCTTTTCACCTCATAGTATATTATAAGTATTTTCCAGTGTCATTAAATATGTTTAAAACCTTCTTAATGGGTATATAAAATTCTGCTGTATAGATGTGCCATAATTTAATCATTCGTCTATTACTGTATATTTAAACTTTTATGAGTTTTTCACTATTATAAATAATGGTACATTGAGCCAGGCATGATGGCTCATGTCTGTAATCCCAGCACTTTGTAAAGCCAAAGCGGGAGGATCACTTGAGGCCAGGAGTTCAAGACCAGCCTGGGCAACACAGCAAGACCCCCCTGTCTCTAGAAAAAATTAAAAACTTAGCCAGGCATGGTGGCATGCACCTGTAGTACTAGCTACTCGGGAGGTTGAGGTGGGAGGATTGCTTGAATCCAGGAGCTCCAGGTTACAGTGAGCTGTGATCACACCACTGCACTCCAGCCTGGGGAACAGAGCAAGACCTTGTCTCTAAAATAATTGACCAACTTTGTACAGAAAACTTTTGGCCATATTTCTGATTATTACCTTCTTATAGACTCCTAGAAGTCGAATTGCTGCGTCAACAAATACACACATTTTAAGACTTGCTATATGTTGCCAAAATGCTTCCAGAGGAGTTGTATCGTTTTACCCTCCCAACAGCAGTTTAAGAGTGCCTATTACCCCCTCACCAACACTAAATTATCCTTTTGTTATGTGAAAATGATATGTCATAGACGTAATTTACATTTTTATTATCAGTGAATTTGAACTTTTTTTAATG
This sequence comes from Pongo pygmaeus, assembly GCF_028885625.2. NCBI lineage: Eukaryota > Metazoa > Chordata > Mammalia > Primates > Hominidae > Pongo > Pongo pygmaeus. The sequence goes on along the minus strand of NC_072396.2, from coordinate 112,261,646 downwards.
TCCATGGCTAATTACATTTCTTATCTAGTTGTAACTTTTTGTGTCCCTTTCTCTGTTTCCTTTTGGGGAATTAATTTATTTTCACTGGGTTTTAAGTGCTCTTGATTTGGCATGGTAAAATACTAATTTTCTGCAATGTTAGTTGAAAATGTTTTTCCTAGTTTATCTTTTCATTTTGTTCATAATTTCTTTTACATAAGACAAGTTTTAAAATTTCTATGTAGTCAAGCCCATTCATCCTTCCTCATGACTAGAAAGCTCTTCCTTACCCTGAAATTAGTTAAATATTCACCCGTCTTTTATTATAGGTTATTTTAACATTTCATTGGTTTTGATTGAGGGTTAGTGTTATTGTTTTGCATTTAATTCTTAAAATCCATCTGTAATTGAATTATGTCTATGACCTGAAGCTCGCCTTTACCTTGATATTTTTCCACGGTACTTGGCCACTTTTCTTCTGTGTTGAATGGTGACTTTTTCTTGAACCAGAAGTGCTGTGAGTCTTCTTTTTAGTCCAGAGTGAGATTCAGCCTTTTCCAATTTGACTTTAAACCAACTTTTAAAAAGTATTATTTTCTTAACTCTTAGTTTTTAAAATCTTTCCTGCATTCTAAGAGACCCTGTTTAGAAAGACCTGTATGCCCTACCTCTTTTCTCCATAAATAGAAAGGCAGGATGGCCTAGAGGAAATCTAGGAGTCAGACAAGATAGTTACTGGAATGAACATAGGATTTATGAATAGCTAGATGATGTTCACCCAATTCAGACTGTACCACTTACTAACAATATTAAATACTTATATTAAACAATTTATAAAAGTTACTTAATCTTCCTTGAATCTTAATTTCCTCATCTGTAATATAAGGATAATAATTCCTTCCTCACTAGATTATTGTGAGGTTTAAGTAAAGCAACATGTAAAGTGCCTCCTAATACCCTCCTGGCAAACTCTTAAGCACATGGCAAAAGTTGTTGTTACCCTCTTCCACTCAGTTTACTGCCAAGACATGTCAGCATAGGTAGGAACTTTAACCTCTGTCACCATTTCAACTGTAAAATGGTGATAATAATACTTTGCTAACTTATAAGATAGATATATGGATTAAATGAGATAAAATCTTTTAAACTGCTTTTTCAAACTTTAAGCTGCACGAATTACTATTAACAGTTTATGAACTGAGACTTTTCTAAATTCTAACCCTGAATTATTATATGCAGTGTTTGAGGTAAACAACTACTTATCTCTGTAAAATGAGAAAGTTGTTCCTTAGGCTGGCATTTAGATCCCTTCTTCTATTGTAAGTAGAACCAGAATTATGATTTACGATCTGGTATTACAAGGCTTTTTTTTTGTAGAATTTTAACTTACAGTCTCCCTATGCAAACTGATGTTTCTTTCCTGATTAAATAACTTTCCAGTGTTACCATTTCCTAATCATATGCATTTTAGACTACCTAGCAAGAAATCCTAACCATTACATAGAATTGGTAGTGATTTAATTGGTCTCTGGTGGTCCCTGATTTCAGACACTTAGCCTGTGATGAGGAGAGAGTGGAAGAAGCAAAACTGCTGGTGTCCCAAGGAGCGAGTATTTACATTGAGAATAAAGAAGAAAAGACACCTCTGCAAGTGGCCAAAGGTGGCTTGGGTTTAATACTCAAGAGAATGGTGGAAGGTTAAACAGCTTGGATTTATTCTTACTTTGTATGTTGTGTTGTTGTCCCCAGTGTCCTACAAACTAATGTATTTGTGCACAAGACATCATCTATGAATGATGAAGTTTTCTCACCTTCAAAGTCTTATAAACATGTAGACTCTTGTTCCTGCTGAGTTACTTGTTCGAAGCTTACAGCTTGTTTTCCAGGCATCAAATAACTGTTGAGATTGTTCTACTGTTGTCGTATATTCTTCTATATTGAATTCTGGTTAATTTGGAGTAACTAATTCTGTGGCTGTTGTGAGTCTTCAGCACCCTCCCATGTACCTTATATCCCTCTCTGAAACAGAACAGCTCCAATAGCAACAAGCCAGTTGTTCTGCCAGATGTTTCTATGTGGATTCTGTAATGTTCCTCCATACAGTTAAAACATCCTAACTTGTTTTTCAAGCTCACTCAGGCCTACGCCAAATGTTTCTGTTTTTTTCAACCCTGAGGTTTAATTTATTTTTGTGATAGGAGGGATATTTACATATTTTAGTGGACCACATTTTAAGTTGGACGGTGTGCTCTAAAATACTGAATAACAATAGCCCATATACCTATGTATGTGTTTTTGATGGGTTGTTTACTCTGAAATAAAATGTATGGTTTTCTTAAAAGGAAGTTTTAAAGTACCTATTTTGAGTCATCCTGTATTGAAAAGAATGTCAAGCTTGTTAAAATGACATGTAACAAAAATGTATTTTGATTTGTATTTCAGAAACTAAAAAATAAAATGTTGAAAGAATCTTCCAATTTTTCTTTCAAATTAGCTAGAATTCACTTAAGCCTTAGAATCCTTAGTAAAGACATTTCTCAGTTTTTGGTAGCTCTAAGTCAGTAAAATTAGTGAAGCTTGAATTGTAGCTAAAATCTTTTAAAATAGCCATCTTCTGAATTGCTAATTAAATGTAAAACAAAAGGAAATTAGTAAGTATAAACTTGAGCTCCATTTAGGGAAGCATCTTAACTGATACTAGTCATAAAATCTAATGAACTCCAAGTGACTTTCAGATTATTTTTTATTTGAATTTTATGCTGCAAATACTGCTCGAAATAAGTGATCCAAGTGAACCTACAAACTTGCATTAATTTTCGGTCAAAGTCTTGATCAGTAGCTAAAATGAGTTTCGTAAATACCAACTGTGTTATTGATAGAAACTCTTTACAGAAGTATTGTGAGTACTAACCTTAACAATCAGAGAAGCATCTTATGGAACAAAACTCTATTGAATGCTGGAGATAGAATTGAAAGCAGGGGAAATAATATTTCTAGTATTTTTAGTGTGATCAGAGTAAAGTTTTGTCTGTTACAACTGAAGACATTTACTCTTCATAAATATTGAGTTAATTATCTGAGGTGATAGGTTTCGTGGGTGTAAAAGGAAATTCATCCGAGTTCTTCAATAAGCAATACAGATGGAGCTAAGCCACAGGTAATTTGTAGGCTTTTGGCATTTTAAATGGCATGACTTGTTAATATTTAAATCACAGATTTGTATAAACTAAAGATATCAGTGGCCTCGGATATTGATCAGGTTGTTACCTGTGTCTGTAGGAAAGGTGTTAGAGATGAAGCTGATTCAAGGTCAGCAGATTTTACAGTTTCAAAACAAAAAAAGATAATTTGGCTGGGCGCGGTCGCTCATGCCTGTTATCCCAGCACATTGGGAGGCCGAGGTGGGCAGATTACCTGAGGTCAGGAGTTCAAGACCAGCGTGCCCAACATAGCCAAACCCCATCTCTACTAAAAAAAATTAGCCGGGTGTGGTGGTGGGCGCCTGTAATCCCAGCTACTCAGGAGGTTGAGGCACGAGAATCGCTTGAACCCAGGAGGTGGAGGTTGCAGTGAGCCGAGTTGGTGCCACTGCACTCTAACCTGGGTGACAGAGCGATAATTCATCTCAAAATACATAAATAATTTAATTGTGAAGCTTAACTGAGAATATAAGATGGAAGAAAAAGGCCAATGAAAATAGTGAAAACATTTACATTCTTAAATATGTTATAGAGAATCTATAATTTCAGTGAGGTTTTGTGAACTTCAAAGTAAATCTGTGTTTTTCTTCATAATCTTTGACTTAACATTTAACTGTATGACACTGGTGTTTGATTCCCCAATTTCTCAGCTGTACCAACTACAATGAATTCCTTAGATGGCTGTGTCTGCTGCTTTCTGCTCCCATATTCTGTTACACTACAAGGCCTCCAAATCAATCTGTTGGCAAATCTGATAGAGTATAAAGATTCTTTACTTTGTGGTTTATGGCTCCAGCTTCACAGTTCTATTGACTGCCTAAAATTGAAAGCAGAAATTTGTAATGTGAATTTCTCTGGGAAGAGGATTTATTGCTTTCATCAAATTCTCAAGGACATCTGTGATTCCCCCAAAAGGTTAAAAATCCCTGGTTGAGAGAAAAGAGTACTGAATCAGTTGTTGGGAGACCTCATTTCTACAACTATAGTTCTACTAGTTTTTTAATTTATAAGTTTTCACATCTATTCTCACTGTAGTCTTTAAGAAGGCAGAAATCATCTCCATTTTACAGATGAGAATATACCCAGAGCTAGAGAAATAGCCAGTATCAAAGTCTAGCTTTCCTGGATTCTAATTCATTTTCTTTTCTGCCTCTTCAAAAACAGTGGACCAAATGGAAGGTATTCTGGCATTTTGAAAATAACCGGTTAGTTGAAACACCTACCCTGGTGCTTTTCTTTAATTTGGCTGTGACATAATAAGAAATACATATTTGGTCTCAGCCCCCAGTACCTGAAACAGAGCTCCTAAAACCCTTGACAGTTCCTGAGTGATAGGAGTGTCTTACATAGAGCTTCTAAACCCCTTGGGATTTCCTGGGTGATAGGAGTGCCTTTTGTTCTAATGATGCAACTCTTGGTGGGCTCCTGGATAGCTTTAGAACGGGGGCTATTAGTGACCAAGCCATGATTAGAGGATTAGAACTTTCAGCCCCAACCCCCCATCCTCCAGGGAGGGAAGAGGGGCTGGAGATTGAGTTAATAGTTGATCATACCTATGTGATGAAGCCTCCATAAAAATTCATAAACTACAGGGTTTGGTGAGCATCTAGGTTGGTGACACACCCACATGCCAGAGGAGTGGTGCACCCCCACTCCATGGGAACAGAAGCTCCTATGTTCAGGACCCTTCTGGACCTCACCCTATGTACCTCTTCAGCTGGCCATTCATCTGTATCCTTTATAATATCCTTTATAATAAACTGGTGAACAACAGTGTTTCCTTGAGTTCTGTGAGCCATTACAGCAAATTATCAAACTTGAGGTTGCGGGAACCCCCAATTTGTACCCAAGTTGAACAGAAGTGTGGGTACAGTGGGCACCCAATACTTGTGATGTGTCTGAAGTTGGGGGCAGTCTTGTCAGACCCAACCCTGGGTAGTGTCAGAATTGAATTAAATTGTAGGACACCCAGTCGGTGTCTGCAGAGAACTGGAGAATTACTTGGTGTGGAAACCCCACACATTTGCTTTCTGAAGTGTTGTGAGTAATGGAACAGTTTTCTTTATTGGCACATCTTTTTATTGTTTCCTGGAGCCCTCATTATCATCTCTGAATTATTTGTTTTGTTTTTAAACCAAAGTTTCAAAGACAAGTGGGAGTATTGAGTCTTTATCGATTTGTTTAAACCTTTTATGAGGCCCACTGATGTGTTTTCCAGCAGGTAGACATTGTAAAACAACCTTTTATTACTAAAGCTTGGGTTTGTTTCATTGAAATTAGTAGTTTGGTGCAGTTGAAAAGCATTGCCCTGAAATTCAGATGATGTGGATCTAGTTTTGACTTTGTGTAATCTCAGGCAGATTATTTTACTTCTCTGCACTCAGGGATTCTCCTCTAGGGGCTGGGTGGCAATATGTAAGAGTGAACCAGCTTTTTAGAAGAACATTTACCCCTTCCTATCTCCCCCACCAATAATTTAATTGTACATCATCTCCCACCTCCAGCCTCATCATTGTTAGGAGTGGCCCACTGTGTGTGTTATAACTCAGGTGTGCTGGGGTTGAAAAAGTTTGAATACTATTTATTTCAGAGCACTCTTCTAGCTCTGATCAAAGTTGATCAAAACTGAGTTGCCCAGAGTAGATTGAATGGGTGGTAAACCACCTGGTTTGATTTGAGAGGGGCTGACAAGTTTCCTTTTTTCAGAAATATATCTCCTGTGGATTGTTTAGACTCTTCAGATTAAGTATTATCTGTGCTTGAGTCCTCTTTAAAAGGTAAATACTCCAAAGAAGACTAACTCATTTATCAACCTAATGAGATCACTGAATGATGAAAGATCGTGTTCACTGGACAAGAACGGGTTAAAGAACAGCTACCTTAGGTCCTGCGCAATGAGTCCTGCCCAAGGGAAGAAGAACTGAGCGGGTCACTGAGCTAGTAGGAGCATGAGAATCCTGGGTGTTTGGAAAATAAGGTGCCACAAGGCCAGAAATGGCACTGAGAGATCCAAAGGTACAAATTCAGATTAATCTCATGTGCTTCCTAACCTTGCCCATGTAGGGTTTCTGCCTGGGCAACATGTACTTCATATTTTTAAATCCAGATTTTTCTATTTATTCCTGTCAAATTCATTTTGTTGGTTTCAACTCCACTTTTGAGCTATCAAGATCATTCTGAATCGTGATTCTTTCTTATAGCCTAGTGGCCATTCCCCCTAGGAGCAAGTCATCCACAAATTTATTAAGTGTACTTTGTGTGTTTTGATCTAAGTAACTGTTTCTTCATCTTGGATTCAGGGAGTCTGTAACTCACCCGAAACTATATGTGACATTTTGTGTGTATAAGCATGTTTCAGTGAAGATGGGTTTAGAGTTTTCAGCAGATTCTCAAGGTGATCCATGACCTCAGAAAAAGGTTACAAGCCACTGATCCAACTATTCATCAGTATTTTGAACAGAACAGTGCTAATAAGGACAGAGCTCTATAAGACTATGAGTAGTGCTTTCTTTCCTGGACTGCACTGATCCATCAAAAATTTTGGGGTGTAATTGTTGACTATTAGATGTCAGCCTCTTGTGATTTGCCTCTATAATAAAAATGGAAAGGAAAAATGAATTCCAGCTACTTGGGCATTCTGGTAATTGAGATGTTTACACTGTTATTTACTTTTTAATCTCTAAATATTAGGTCATTCTTAAGACCTTCATTATTTTGTTTCTTGTGTCAATGAGACGCCATATACCATACTATCATATTTAGTATGAATGAAATTATAGATGCATCAGAAATCCCTGACATTTTCTGAAAATGGACACATCGAAGAAAATGCAGAAATAAATGCTGGCTATCTCTTCTCTCCATGGCTCTAGATAAGTGTAATGTTAATTTCCATTTTAACTCTCCTTAAAACCTACAGAGACTCTACCTCAATCTGTGTGGTTATGATCTATATAGAAAGGAGTTTGCAGTTAAGAAAATCTTTTACATGAAAATCTGAAAGTGATAAATGAGAAACTCACTACTTCGTTTAAAAAGGATTCACCTTAGAAGGAAGTGAGACACAAAAAAGTACATACTGTATCATCCCATATGTATGAGGGCCAAGAAAAGGCAAAGTTAACCTCTAGTGATGGAAAACACTGAGTGATTTCCTAGGTCCAGGGCAATGATGCAATTGCACAAAGGGGCATGAAGAAACATTTTGGGCTGTTGGAAATGTTTTCTCTCTAGATGGGTGTGGTGGTTTCATGGGTATGTACTCTGTCAAAACTCATCAAATTGTACACTTTAAATGTCTGGTTTATTATACATAAATGCTATGTCAAGAAAGTTGTTTATAAAAGGACTAGCTTTAGGAGTCATTAAAATGAGACATTATGAGTATTATTTATTGAGCCTTAAAGTAAGATTTAAATATGATTAATTCCACAAGTGAAAAGGTAAGTCTACCTGTAAGTTCCTTCAAGGTGAGATGTGGGTGAAATATGATCATGAGAAAGCTTTTCAACAGAGGAAGAAGAAGTGATATCAGTGCATTTTAGTAATATTTAGCATTCATATAAGATTGGTTTCGCTTTATTAATGTGGAATGTACCGGCAGTAAAACAAGTTATTTAAATAATTAGTTGAAATTATCTAAAATAGATCTTAAGAGTTCATTTAGAACACTTTTCTGGTCTGCCTTTCAAAGTAGATAACATCAGACACAGTGATAACATAATATCTCATTCAAAACTAAATTGTACATCACCTATGATATCAACATTTTGTATTCACTGAAGGAAATTATATTTGAAAATATTTGCCTGTACATTATTTGACAAAGTTGTGGGGATTTTTTGTTTTTTGTTTGTTTGTTTTCTGTTTTTGTTTTTGTTTTTGAGATGGAATCTCACTCTGTCACCCAGGTTGGAGTGCAGTGGCACAATCTCGGCTTACTGCAACCTCCATCTCCTGGGTTCAAGCGATTCTCCTGCCTCAGCCTCCCAAGTAGCTGGGATTACAGGCACGCGCTACCACGCCCAGCTAATTTTTGTATTTTTAGTAGAGAAGGGGTTTCGCCATGTTGGCCAGGCTGGTCTCGAACTCCTGACCTCAGGTGATCCACCTGCCTCGGCCTCCCAAAGTGCTAGGGTTACAGGCATGAAATTGTGTTATTTTTTAAATTTGCCATGCTCAGATATTGGATACCAGGGTGATTTCTTGGGAAATCTAATATGAGGAATGAAGCATTAATTATAAGACCTGATTTTAAATGCTATGTACCAATTAATGTATACCCTTTACATATTCTCCTCTATTGTATTTGGAGAAAATTTTCCAATCTATGAGATAATGCTGATGAATTATTTTCTTAGTGGTCAACATAAAAATGAATGAGGAACTATTCCTAGAAATAATATTGAATCTAATTAATGCCACCTTGTCATATGTGCATGTGGAACATAAGAGTAGCTAAAAAGAGGCCGGGCGCAGTGGCTCATGCCTGTAATCCCAGAACTTTGGGAAGCCAAGGTGGGCAGATCATGAGGTCAAGAGATGGAGACCATCCTGGCTAACAAGGTGAAACCCCGTCTCTACTAAAAATACAAAAAAATTAGCCAGGCATGGTGGCACGTGCCTGTAGACCCAGCTACTCAGAAGGCTCAGGCAGGAGAATCACTTGAACCCAGGGGGCGGAGGTTGCAGTGAGCCTAGATCGCGCCACTACGATCACAGCCTGCGTGACGGAGCAAGACTCTGTCTAAAAAAAAAAAAAAAAAAGAGTAGTTAAAAAGAGAGAAATAATATTTTCTGAAATAACAACACAGGTACTGTTGCAAAACTCAACTAAGTTAGAAATCACTTGCCTTGTCATTTGTTATGCTTACATGTTAGTAAAATTGTTAGTATTCTATATTGGTAATACAGGAACCCTTGCTGATTTAGTTGTTATCTTGGCGTGTTTATTCTGGATTCATAGTAGGAATGAGCACCTTGTTAGAAGAAGGTTGGTCAAAATGGAAGGAGGAGGTGGAGGTTGGTTAGGTTATTTGAATTCCAAATGGCAGTAATGGGTTCCTTAATGATTAATGCTGTACTTAGGCCACCAGCCTATGCCTTAACCACTCCCTTTTCATCTTCACTTAAGGGCTCAACTACAACCCCAGGCTCTGACTCTGGCTCTGGCTCTGGCTCTGGCTCCAATTCCGACTGCGTTTCTGGCTCCAGCTCCAGCTCGATGTCAAGGTCAGGCACTGCCATAGGCTCTGATCCTGAGGCAGGCTCTGGGGCAGGCTCCTGAGTAGGCTTTGGCTCATAGTCTGGTTCTTGGATGGTATCAGGGCCAGTCTCATGAATGGAAGATGGTAGAGTTACTTCTAGTTGGGTAGCGTCTTCTGTTGGCATTGCTTCGCTTTCTCCCCTTGGGTTTATCTTTGTCATTGGCCTGCAAGAAAGAAGGCCCAGAAAAGAACAAGTTAGGGAGATGCTAACTTTGAAATTTCATGTGAAACCATATGTTCTGTAGCTTCAATGACCACAGGTCCCAAACTTCAGGAAATCTGTTATTTCTGATATTCTGACTCATTGTCAGGCCATACGTCATTTTGAGTTCAGAAAGGTTAGGTCTCAACAATATCATGAAAGTTTAAGAAAGAGCAGTGTTTCAAGGTGGGAAAACTAATGTCAGAATGAAAGAGTCTAAGAATCTAATAAGGTCTTTAAGGTCCAAATCCATAGCTCTGATGCATCTCTATTTCTCACTCCATCTAGTACAATACTTGGCACCTGGTTGATACCCAATATATAGTTGTAGAAGCAAGGAGATGAAAAAATGAATGAGTGTGGTACACACTAGGGAAGAAATAGAGTCATTAAGAGCATGGGCTGTGGGCTGGGCCACATTCTAACTTCCGTGTTCCCTGGGCACTGTCCTTGTGGGTCTCTTGTTCCATAAAAAAAATTAAAATTATATTTCATGACTGTGTTGGTATAAAGACAAGTATGTTAGTACTATATATGAAAACGTTTTCTTGGACCTAAAACGGTTGTGATAGCTAAATGAGTTGATGTACATAAAGTGCTTAGAACAGAGCCTGGCACACAGCACTCAATAAATAGCAGCCATCATCATTCTTTTTTAAATTCAATGAGAGTAAACAGAAAGATACCTCTGATATCTTATGCTAAAAGGAGTGCTTAGGAATTGATGACTGAAAGAGACATGACTGAGAAATGTTTGTATTCAAGTAAAGACAACAAAATGAAGGCTTACTCAAGTTCCGCGATGGTCTTAGAATTTCTTTCTTTTGCCTTTGCTTTTGCCTTATTCCTTGCAAAGCACACAACAGAGATGATGATGGTGGCACCTACCAAGCTACCAATCAAGGCCCCAACAATGATTCCAACTTCTGGATCTGAAGGATACAAGCAGCTGGTTAATAAAGTGGAATATATTGTCATTTTATAATGTGTGTTTGTGACTAGTGGGGAATATCAGGGCTATTCACATAGTGGGAAAATGATTTGTATAGGCTAGGGAAATGGAAACCCCTAGAACTCTGTCATTTGGACTCACAGTGGGAGAAGACTATTGACATTTGTGTACATAAAGAATAAAATGTGGCCAACTTGGAGGAGGTGGGGTTGCTTTTGAAATGGGATTTAGAGAAAAGAGTCTTGAGACACCATGGAGTTGTGATCTGGTCACTAGAGATAAGCCTCTGTTACAGGCAGGGACATTTCACTAGGCTTTCCCAGAGCCCGGTGAAATTGGTCCCTAAAAACCTCCCCCACGGCGTCCATGCTTACGAAGGAACCTCATGCACTCTGGTCACTGGGAAGTGATATGCCCATTTTGATAAACAGGCATCTGGTTTATTGTCTCGGTCTATGGACAAACTTAACGAGTGGGACACTATCCAGCTGAGCACCAGACCTTCAAGCCCTGAGGTGTTGTCTCTGGAAGACCACATCTGAGTTATAAGCCAACCCATCCCCATCTGCTTCCCCTCACACAAGGATGGACACCTTATATTTTGAGCTGCCTGATAATAATTCCTTTAACTTTTTATGATTAAGAGCATATAAGTGAATAGTTTAAAAAGTCAAATAGTTCTACTACATGTCTCACAAAAACAGCAGTTCCCTGCCCGACTCCTTCCCATTTCTGAGTCCCATTCACGAAAGGCAACCACTCTTAACTCTTCTTAAAAGTCTTCTTGCCCCCATGTTTTTATTATGTTTGCTCTGATATGTCCTACCTTTTTTCCATTTCCATCATTTTCTTTCAACTTCATACCCTAGAAGTTGGAGATTGAGCTCTTTTACACCACTCCCCTCACACCCACCACATTCTTCCAAAATAGTTCTATCACAAGTTTTAGTTAAATCCAAGTTTGCAGTAGTATGGCTATATAAATATTGTTCACAGCTGAGGAACACAGTATACCATGATTCTTTCTTGTACAACATTTACAAAAATTTTCCCAGAGGTTAATAATTGCCTCATTTGGGGATTAATAAATGCATTATCACTCATCCCAAAATTTCCAACAAAACCATTAAACTTCTTTCAATTGATTCAAACATATCAGATGATATATCGGTTTCTTGTGATTTTTCCCTCAGAGACATGCCATGTGAAGCCCTCCATTCTCTTTCCCCATCATGACCTGGTTGCCCTCCTAAGCCTGCTGCTCTACTGTCATCCTTCAACTTTCCCATTTTATAGATGACGAGGCTTTGCAAGTTCCTTCAAGATCCTGCTCAAATAGCACTTGGTTGGTAAAGCCATCCCAGTTCTATAAGCATAATTGTTCCTCCCTTGGTGCTCTATAGACCCTGTTCAGACTTCTATTATAGGATTTAGCATGTTTTAGTTGTGTTTTTCCCTCTAGCTGAACTGTGAGCTCCTTGAGTATATGACATACATCTTCTTTATCTCTGTATCTCTATCACCTAGGACAGTCCCTGGCACACAGTAGATATTCAATAAATATTTGAGGAAGGAAGGAAGAAAGAAGGGATGTGGGAGGGAGACAGGAAGGCAGTGCTGGACATCATTGGAAAAAAGACTAGAAAGGAAGCAATGCTCAAGTCCAAATCCTACATATCTCCACATCTGCAGTATGATTGTACCCCTGAGAAGGCAAAAAGATATTGAGGGAATTCTAAAGAAAGATAACAGAAATGATGCAGGAAAAATAGCTGAAAGTGATATGAGAATAAAGGAGCAAACTTCAGGAGAAATAAAAGGAAGAAAGTTCAGCTGCATAGGAAGAGCAAAAACCCACTGGAACTTGACACCCCTGGATATGGCATATATTAAAACCACAAATTCAAAGTAAGTTTGAAAAAGACAAGATCCTAAGTGTTATTAAGTGATCCTTGAGATGTTTGGTGAGATATTCCTTGTGAGGGGTTGCCCCTGGGTCAGCTCAACTGGACAATTCCAGGAGTCTTAAATCTTACACTCAGAGAGTGAGTAAGCACCTTTGAACAGGAAAATTGAGGTTACAGGCATCCTGGCTCTGCCAGTTACTAACTGGATGACCTTGGGCAAGTCATTTACTTCCCTGAGCTTCAGTGTTCTTTTCAGCAAAATGAGGCCAACAATAGTCTGCCTCCCTAGATAGGGGTGGTTGGGAGGAAAGAGTGAGATAATACTCAGCATAATTCGTGCTCCACAAATAGTAGCTACCGTGATTGTGGGTACAAGTGTTATTATTATAATACTATTATTATTAGTGGCAGATCTTTGCAAGGTATATGTTTGTCAGAGCTACAGTGTCACCTGGATTTACCAACAGCATCAAAAAGAGAAATTCAGCCTGCTGTTATCAGAAAGGCTTCTTTTTTATTATTGAATAGTAATACTTACCTTCTAGTGATTTTGTGAAGCTTAAACAAATTGCTTTTTGTAAAGGATTTAGGGCAGCATATGGCATATATTATTATGTGAGCATTAGATATTAGGATGGTCATTCATCATATCAGCCTGTATATAAAGCACACAAATCTCCAGAGAAGCAGGAAGCACTAACCGGGGATCCTAACTAATTTATTTGGCTGACAGGCCCAGACTACTTGATTTAAGGAGAAACTGTTAAAGTTGTATGGTCAACTCACGTGAAGAAGTGAGATCGATTTCGCAGGAACTATTGCCAAGTCTGTTGATGGCAGTACACTGGTAATAACCTTGTTCAAAATTTGTCAGATTTCCAATGACCAAAATCCCGGTGATTGGGTCTGTTGAAACCAGGAAATAGACTTTTGAGATCTCTTCTGTGCGTACGGATAACATCAGTGTAACAGATCAGTCAATGTCCACCCACTCCCCCATATTGGCCTCTCTTTCTTGAGTTGTTCAGGATTCAACTAGGCCCCTCAGGACTGTTCCAGTGCTAACTCACCTGGGACCATGCCTGTTCTCTATATATTCACCATCTCTGAGCTGGCTTTTAGAATTTGGGGAGTAGACCAGAACGCAGTCATCGTGTTGGGAGACAAGCATTCTTTTTACATTACCTGCCCCCCACCCGCCACCACTGAGAAAACAAGAAGATTGAACTGTAAGGTCAAGCAGCCAACCACACACTCCTGCTGTCATCCAACCACAGACACCAGGCCTTTCCAGGGTCTACTGCAGGTTACACTTACTGAAGTTTTCTTTCACTGGCACGATGTCTCTTCCCTCAAGTTTATGCCAGTAGTACACAGGGGAAGGTGTTCCAAGCGCAGAGAGACAGGAAAGGGAAATAGTGTGGCCAGTTTCTGGTCTTCCTTGAATGCTACAAAGGGGCTTAGAAGGTTTCACTGTAAGGCAATGACAAAGAATAAAAATTCTTTAGGATGAATTGCAGTCTGTGACAATTGCAGTCACTTCCTCACTTTCATTTTGAATATGTGTGTTTATTTATTTTTTAAAAAAATTCTTGGCCAGGCGCAGTGGCTCATGCCTGTAATCCCAGCAATTTGGAAGGCCAAGGTGGGTGGATCACCTGAGGTCAGGAGTTTGAGACCAGCCTGGCCAATGTGATGAAACACCATCTCTACTAAAAATACAAAAATTAGCTGGGCGTGGTGGTGGGCGCCTGTAATCCCAGCTACTTGGGAGAGTGAGGCAGTAGAATCACTTGAACCTGGGAGGCGGAGGTTGCAGTAAGCCAAGATCACGCCACTGCACTCCAGCCTGGGCAACAAAGTGAGACTGGGTCTCCACACACACACACACACACACACACACACACACACACACACACACACACACACACAAAAAATTATTAAAATGTATTTTGGCAGTTTTCTGCTTGCACCACCAGGTGGGAGTAGAGCACTTCAAGTGCAGAGCACTTCTAGTCAAGAGGCCATTAAGATTCAAATAGTGACTCCTCTGTCTGCCTCCTCCCCAAATTTATAACCATGAATTTCCGCATTGTGTCTTAAAATATGCCTTTATCAAAACAGCCAAATATAAGCAAATACTAAATGACTAGGAACATAGTTTATGCTTTAAAAGCACAGTTTTAAAGGAAATAGAACCCTTAAATACTCTGAGATAACCTATTATTCTTTTAAAAATATTTAATGCTGTATTTCTCTTTTCCCTTATGATTATTTTCTTTTTTTTTCTGCATTTGTTCATCTGTGGGTGACACAAATAGTTGAAAGGTTTGAATTTTCCTGTGTGCATCATCAGTAGGGGAAGTCCATTTGGGGGGTGCACGCTACTCAGCCCTGAAATATTTATTCATCCTTCACTCAGCAAGCACCCATGCCTTCTGTGGGCCCGGCATGGGACTAGGCACCAGGAATTCAAAAGTAACTTTGACACAGTTCTAAAGTGGGGTGGGAGAGGGATGAGAGATGACTTTAGAGAGGGGAAGAGGCCTCCAAGACCACAGCAGGAGGAACAGGTTTTAGGTAAAGGGGTGACAAGGAGGAAGGGGTACTAATGAGGTCAGTCTGGGACGTAGAGTTTTAGCTGCTTATGAAAACACGTCAGGGGAGAAGTCCTGTGGGAAGCTGGGAATCTGAATCTCCTCATTCATCTTACTTTGCATGGTTTATTCTATCTTATATATCTTATACATTTATATATCTATCATATCTACATATCTATCTTATATCTCTTATCTATCTTAGATATTTATTTTATATCTATACATCTACCTTATACACCTTATATATCTATCTTATATACAGACAATGATGTAAATTTCTATACTTTCCAACTCACCTTGCTTATCTTCATTTTGCTCTAGAACCCTTTAAAGCTTAGGTTCTCTAATTTAGGTGAGTTAGACATGAAATGTGTCATATTACTCAGTCCTACAGCTCTTACCTGAGACGCAGTGGTTAAGGGCACAGCTCTGGATCCACACAGAATACGGGCTCTGTAACTCTACCCTGGATCTGTGTAGGCAAGTTACCTAACTTAGCCAAACCTCAGTTGACTCATCTGTAAAACGTGACTAAGAGATTATCTAACCTCTGGCTGATCCAAATATTAAATACAATAATAAATATAGGGCCTAGAACCTGGAATTTCTGTTGGCCACAGCAGGACTAATTCCTGCTACTAAAGTTACTCTCCCATTGACTTCTGCTCAGCTCAGCCATCCCAGACTCTCACTATCTGTACACAGGTGCGAGAAGACATGCATATAGGTATAATTCTTGAACATTTTACTAGCCCTATCTTTTAAGCAGGTGTCTTTTAATTAAAAGAAGTATCCTTCTACTTAGTTCTTTATTCTTTCTCACCAATGATTTTCTCAGGTGGGAACGACTTGTTGGATGTGCCTATCCTAAACTAAGCTATTTAACCAGAAGCCCATTGCAGCTATCACTAGATTTAGATACTGCCTTTTTAAAAAGATGGCTATTTTATAGCCTTTACAACAGAATAGAACAATTTGAACAGAAAATTAAATGGGGGTGTTTCATCACAAAGTTGGACACCAGGACTTGAACTAAATTATGGCAACAACCTGGACTGACTTGCACTCATTTCTTGAGCCCAGAATCAAACTCAGATAGGCATTTTTTTTGCTTAGAATATTTTTCTCCTTTTATTTTTTATTAACAAAACATTTAGTGCATCACTTTGAACCAAGTCCCAAACCTATATATTTTCTAAAACTACTGACTCAGGATTGAACTGACATTTCATCCAGTTAAAGTCCCCAGTGGAACTTGGGTGTTTTACTGGCAAAGCCATTGATCTACCATTTAGCTTTATTGCTTTCAATAGAATTGGGGTGGGAGGAAAAGGCTCACCTCAGAAAAAAAAAAAAAAAAAAAAAACAGTAAGTTCTTAAACCTTCCCTAAATCAATCATTTTCTTTTTATGTGCCAAATTGCGGAAGGTAGATGATGCTCATTCCAAATGCACACAAAATAATTATTCAAACTTGATCCGGGTATTTTTCAGAGATTAATTTTCCAAGGTTGTCATACCTAATGGAAAGCTCTCAAATGAATGGCCATCCAAACCACCTGGTTCTTTGCCCATTGCTGTTTCCTTCACCTAAACTGTGCCTTGCCATCTCAGCCTCTCTTCTTCATCACACACTCTTGCACATCCTTCAACATTCAGCACAAAAGTCCTTTCTTCAATAAGCCTTCTCCAATTCCTGATACAGCTTTTTGCCCTTTCCCCTGTGCCCTCATAGCTCTCCTCTCATACCTCCACTGAAAGCTTTTATGTTATGCGTCTGTCTCCTTCGCTAGACTGAATTTTGGAGGGCTAAGACCCTATCTTTTACATCTCCCCATGTCCATTGCTTAGCACAGTAACTGGCACGTGTGCTCAGAGTTTGTTAAACGAATTCATGCATGAACGAGTAAATGCATGGGATTGATGCTCACTGCTGGGTAACAAAACATCTGAAAGATACGTTGCTATGAGAGACATCTTTAAGGAAATATCAACACCTCTCCCCACAATTAACCTCTCTCTCTTACCCACCTGTCCCCATCTTGCCTCACCTTTCAGTCAGGGCAAGCAAAATTGGCACTCATATACAATGAGATTTGAGAATTGCAAATAGTCGCTGCAATTTTTAGAGAAAATTAGCAGTCTCAAATTTTCCAAAAAGCCTAAATTTGGAGGAGGCCTTTGTTCTTTGCCCAATTAATAAAAACAATATTTTTTAGAGTTCCTAAACAAACAAGGAAATCCACAGACCCTTCTGCCTCTTACCTTGTCTGGATCATGGCTGCTTAAGGAAAAGTCATGACACAGAGCTATCTGACACAAAAACTTCCGGGAAAAAACACCTCTGAGAGGAAGTGACCCTCAACTTCTTATGGAAATTGATTTAGGATCCTCTGAGCTTTAAATTTAAGAATATTAACCTTCTTGTCTAACTTTATCTCAGGGCTATTTCCAAGCTCTGAGATGAAAAGGCTTGGCTTCTTTAGATTGTTTCTGATCAGAACATCCCAGAACCAGGAAGCAACAGAAAATCATTAGCTAATCCCTCCAGTTTTTGAACATTTAAAACCTCTTCGATCTCCAGTATTTCATTTTATAGGTAAAATAACAAAACTGTTCATAACAAACCTGTAAAGAAGACAGGGCAGAAATTATAACCCCATCTCACAATGGTCAGGGAAAGGTGGACTGACTTGTATAAGGTCACTGAGTACAGAGTAAGATCTAAAACTCAGGTCTTCTGAGTGCCAGTTTGATGCCTTGGCATTTATAGCACACTAGCACACCACTTAGTTCCCATGTATATAACTAGTTGATATGGTTCGGATCTGTGTCCCCACCCAAACCTCATGTCAAATTGTAATCACTAATCTTGGAGGTAGGGCCTGGTGAGAGGTGACTGGATCATGGGGGCGGATTTCCCCCTAGGTGCTGATCTTGTGATAGTGAGTGAGTGCTCATAAGACCTGGTTGTTTAAAAGTGTGTGGCATCTTCCCCTCCCCTTCCTCCTGTTCCAGCCATGTGAGACATCTTGCCTCCCCTTTGACTTCTGCCATGATTGTAAGTTTCCTGAGGCTTCCCAAGAAGCTGCTATGCTTCCTGTACAGCCTGCAGAACCATGAGCCAGTTAAACCTCTTTTATTTATAAATTACCCAGTCTCAGGTATTTCTTTACAGCAATGCAAGAATAGACTAATACACTAGTCTTCCAAACTGAAACAGAAACTCTCCCAGGAATATGCTTGAGTAATACTTCTCTTGTCTGTTCCTGTACCCCAATTCCTGGCACAGAACTCAGTAAGATAAAAATATGATTGATTAAGCTAACCCACTCTTAAAAAATAGCTCTTAGGTACCTTTCCCTCTTTCCCAGGTGGGTAGATGCAGTGGCAAACCTCACAGTACATGTCAGCTGGTTCCTTTGTGGCATTACCTGAGTGGCAAGCCAGGACAACTGTAAACAGTTCTCTTAGGTATGCACCTTGTTACCAATTGCTGCTTTTCCAAGCTACTCAATTATTAAGTCACTGATTTGATGTAGTTCCTCCTTTCTTGTGATGTGTGCACACAGCTTGAGAGGAGCAATGACTAGATCAGCTCCATTTGGGGCTACCTAGAAGTGGGAAAATGCTCATCTCAACTGGTCTGTCTGTAAAAGTTGAGGATTGGCAGCTCTTTCATCCCTTGCTTTGATACTTCCCAATCCCAGCCTGCAGATGGAAGTTTAGCCCACATTGTCCTCTCAGACAGAGACTGAAAGGACTTCTAGAAATGGCCAAAATTGGGAGCTTCCCAAGGGCAAAAACAACACCTCCATCACTGTAACTCGATAAATACTGAATAAATGAGATTCCAAATTCATTTTAAGAGCAGATATGTTTTGCCCAATATCATATAATGAATATTTGTATGTAAATATGTTGATTCTCAACACTAGATTAATTTCAGTCCTTTTTCCAAATAACATTAGCATTTAAAAAAAGGGACTCTCCTGTCTTTATTTAAAAGAATAATTTAATGGTGGGAATTGTGTCGAGCTTAAAAGGAATAATAAGTTGACAGTAGTCTCCCCCAGGTAGATCTGGCTGTAAATGGAGGTTTCCTCTAAAAGAGTTGCTAGTGATCATTTTGTGGGACGGTGGATTGTCTCATCTGTTCTCATTCCATCCCTCAGAGATAGGGATCACTGGAGGTTGGGTCATCTACTGCTGTCATTTTGGCAGCCCTTTTGCACAATTGTTCTGCATGTTTTATGAGTGATTTCTCAGTGTTACTGTATTGGTTGGGCTGGTAGCTTGTCTCTATTTCCCTGATAATGAAAATATTAGGGAGTATATTTACCTACAGAGACTTAATTGGCATCATAACTCACTGTCCTGGCTCATTCAGTGTCCTAACTTTTTCCAAGAAAAGAAAAGGCAGAAAAAAGTGCTCATACCTAACACACTGACGTTGAGGACGCCTTGATTTTGGCCGAGAAAGTCTGGGGGGTTGTTAACATCGCAGATGTAAATTCCACTGTCTGCTGGCTGCATATGCGAGATAGTGATAGATGCATTACCTGGATCGTTGGACCCTGTAATTCGATCTTTAAATTGCCCGATGGCTACAGCTTGTCCACCTTGAGAAAAGTAAATCTAGACAGAAAAATAACAGAAATGAGAACTGGAGAGTGTCCAGGACTAGGATAAGCTACCTGAAAGCTTCTTCTAAACACATTACCTTTGATAAAGAAGCAGCATCTTCCCCCCACCAGGAACAGGTCCCTGTGGCCAAGGTTTCTCAACTCAATGGGGCACTTTAGTTTGCTCACAGCTACGCATTTGGCCCTCAGAGCAGCTCTGTGATGTCATCAGGGCAGGGATTAGTATGCCTATCTTACAGAGGAGGAGGCAGCTGGAGCTGACAGGATTCAACACCTAAGCTTGGACTAGGAGATCAAGATGCTCACTTAATGAATCCACCTGAGAGAAACTCATTGTGTAGAACACAAATGTCTGATGGGAAACCAAAACCATCTTTTTTTTTTTTTTTTTTTTTTACCATTTTATAAACTTCTTAAAATTTGAATTTACCTTACCCAATGAGACTATCTGGTTTCCTTAAATGTTCAAATGTTCATGCTCCTTTTAGACACACCTACTCTTTTGGATAGACAAACTTCGGTTTGTTTTGTTTATTAGAAGCAAAGCAGAAAAGCATCTTAGAAATCATCTGGTCCCATCCCTTTATAGTGGTGTTGTGAAGATGAAACTAAGAAATCTAGTAAAGGACCTCGGAAGTGCTCAGCCAATGATAGCTACCATCTTTCTCCCCATGTGGCAGAAGGCAGAACTGGAATTCTTCTATCATTTAAACAAATAAGGCATCTCAGACCCAGAGAGATTAAGTGACCCATCTGAAGCCACAAGGGCTCATTTATTATTATTATAACTTATTAAACTTAAGATCTGGATTCTAGTCCCATCTCTATTAAAGAGCATAGATACTTAGATCATAATGGCAACTGTGGGAGCAGCATGATATGGTGGAAAGGGTCCTGGTCTAGGGGTCAGGTGGCCTGAGTTAGTCACAGCTCTGCCCCTCACTGTGACATAGTTAGGGGAGGTGGCCTCTAGTCATGCCTCCATGGTAACCTGGTTTTAGATAAGAAACAAAGTTATTTAATCTCTCCAACCTTTACTTTCCACAACTGAATGAGAAAAGAGAGTAATGTTTTCCAAAGTATGATATGTATTTACCAGGTATAGGCATTTAAGTTGATTTTAGGTAGTATATAAATGAAAACTTAAAATTTGAATGTGTATTAGAAACAGAAAAATCTAACACATTAAATCTATGACTTCCTGAATATTGTTGCATAGGGTAGATTAAGGTAGATATTTTTTAACATTTTAAGAAAACAAGTCAATACAGAAAATAACATTAAATAATAAATAGTGCTGGTGATACACAAATATGACAAAAATCATGTAGATGGTACATGAATGATCGAAGCTGGGAAATCACTGGATTAGGTAATTCCTGAGGTCTCTTCATAATACACACCTTCTATGTACATATTTTGTTGGTTTCATGTAAATGTATATTATTCAAGTGATTGTTATTGTTCAATAAATTGTATTGTCTTAGTCTGGTGAGACTAATTTTTCATAAAATCTACTGGAAGGCCTTACAGTTCATTTAAGTCACTTCCCTCACTTTACAGAAGAAACCAAAGCCCAGAGAGGTTAAAAAATAAAAGACAAAATTGATGGTTGAGACAGATCTGGAATCCAATTTTCCTAATTCCTTGTACTGTGGGCTTTACCTTAATAGGCCAATAAAAGAGGGAAAGCAATTAGAAAACCAAAATATATTGTCTAGATGAATTCAAATGTTTTCTCCTTTAAGCAGAAAGTCAATATATTTTAAAACTAAGGCAGGAAGCTGGATTTTGAGGGAAAATTCCCAGGAAAAGAGCACATTTACAGAGAAAACTATTTGTTTCTCTCCCGTTTTTTCTAACATCAACGTGCTTTCTTGCCTGCATTATAAATGCAGCCATTTATAATTCATTCATTCACACCTACTGAAATCACAAACTCTTGCCCCAGAATGGTCTTGTTTGACTTCCAAACCAGAAAGCCAGGATTAACTCCAGATATTCAAGTGGGACAGAAGGAGGTTCAATACATCAGAGGATTACTTTCATTTGAGTTGACACCCACGCTATCAGGCTTTCAATTTCACTAGGCTGCATTGGGCTTATTTACTTTCTAATTGACAGTTTGAGGTCTTGTTGTTTCTTAC
The DNA here is from genome assembly GCF_028885625.2 of Pongo pygmaeus. Lineage (NCBI taxonomy): Eukaryota > Metazoa > Chordata > Mammalia > Primates > Hominidae > Pongo > Pongo pygmaeus. The sequence continues at coordinate 112,239,748 of NC_072396.2, read as the reverse complement.
CTGGAGTTCAGCCTGCTGTCCATCAAGAGTGCCCTTCACAGCCTCAACATCTGGCCACTTCCCCTCCTCCCAAGGAGACTGTGGACAGTGTAAAACATCAGCCCTGTTTTATACTGATGCTTGATGACATCACAATGAGATACAACATCAGTCATGCCTGAGGCCCACAGCAAGTCCCAGAGGATCCAGGTGAAAAGGACCTTATTTCTGCAGAGATCTTGAGGCCACACTATTTTAGTGTGTTTTAGGCCAGAATTAGGATATGAAAAGAAGTAAAAGTGTCCACTGTATCCATGTGTCCAGCCCACTGTAAAAGTCCCATAGGTGGGCATGAGTCAAGGTGAAATGAGTATATAAGCAATGAGGCCCTGGAACCTTACCTATGAAAAAGACCTTTACTACCTCTTACATGCTAGCCCCTCATGCTGTAGTCTAATACATTTTGCCCTCTCACGATTGACACTAAAAGGTATTAGAGACAGAAATGGGGGTAGTGAGGGCTAACAATGGAGACCTAAAAGAGCCAAGGCTTTGGCTTCACAGTTCTCTGTGAGAAGTAAAGTACCTGGGGGTAGACAGCAGCAGCCAGACACATACATGGAGGGGCTTTCTGTTAAGGGGAAGTCCACACAGTCACACTGTCCTTGTTAAGAAAAAAGAAAGAAGTGTTTTCCTGAAACTGCTTATCTAATCATATAGGAAGGACTACAACTTGATTCCACTTTCCATAAAAGAATAACTCTTTTAAAAATCAAAGCTGAGCAGAGGCCAAAGCCCGGCTCATGATCCTGTGTGGCTTGTACACTTTTCAAAGAAAGAATATTATCAATTTAGACATCAAAGCAATGGAGATCCAGAAAAAGCCCTGGATGTACAATGAGCCACATCTTTGGGGGGAGGTGGGGAGGAGGTGATTTTTTTAAGGAAATCCATCCCAGTGTTCTCTTAAGGGGCACTTGTTAACCTTTTACCCACTTGCACTTTGTGCTTGGGTTCATGGTAGACTGCCCTGCTTTCTCCCAAGGTCCTCTCTGCCTGCCCCCAGGGTGATGCTAGAGGCTGATGGGTGGAGTCATAATTGCACATTAATTATAAGACCTTTGTGAGATAGTTTGGTTTGTGGTTTCTAAGGTTAAGAGGCCTTCAGGAGCCCGATGGATATTGGAAATATGGGAAATGGCTGGGAGGGGCTGGTAAGAAGTGGTAAGCTCATAATAGACACGGGGACTGCAGGGAATGGAAAAGTCAACGCAAACAAGGCATTCAAACTGTTGAAACAAACAAACAAAATACTGGGCAGGCCGACTGAAATACATCCACTGGCCAAATCTGACCCAGAGGCCTGCGGTTAGTAAACTCGAATTCATCCTTTTCTAATACAAAAAAGGACCCCGAGGCCTCAATAGAGGGAGCCATTTTCCCAAGGTCACACAATTTACAGTCAGACCTGGAATTCAGACCTCCTGATTCCCACTGAATATATTAAGATGGCACTCACAGTCCTTCTTAAGATGAGAAAGATGATTCCTGGGCAAACTTCTCCTTTTGGGACCATTCCATTCCCTGCTCCAGCCCAACCTTTCTCCTGCCAATTGTTGCTATTTATTGGCATGATGCTTCCCATGCTGAGTATGTTCACAACATGATGCCCTCAATATTTGCCAGCTGCAATTGTAGGCCCCTCAGTTCTTTGCAGAGCAACCTTTCCCTTCCTACTGTGCCAAGTTCCTATTCACACAAGGCCGTGCAGCTGGGAACCAGATTTGTCCTAAAAGACTTTTTCCTCAGCTTAGTGACGCTGCTCTCTAACTAGAAGCAAGGAGTATAAACAAGAAGGGTTGAAAGAATTCAGTCTGCTTTCTGTTTGAATCTGAGTTGGAGTTAACTTTCAGAGCTGCTTTTGCAGATTCCTTCTGGGAAGGTGGAGGACATGGATGTCCACAGCAAACCACCCATTCTTTCCTTTCCAGCTTCTTGCTTTCTTGTACTACTGATAGAGGGGCTAGCCATGGGATAGGGAAGGGGTGTACAGGTATAAGGTGGCAATGGTCACAAGCTCAGAATTTTATTTGGACTGTATTGCAGTGCAGGGATGGCATGTGCAAGAAATAGGATACCAAAAGAAAGACTCTCTTGTTTCCAAACCAACTCTCTTACCAACCTGCCATTTGCCTGGGTATCTGCCATTTGAGTTGCTCCTTTTGGAAGAAGGCATGGAAGGTCCCTGATTCAATGCATTCTTTAGAAGAGAATAAAATAAGCTTTCACTAGTCCCTAACACCTTACCATGAGATTAATTTATCAGATTTAGCAGAAAGTGAATGGGACACAATACATAAATTTGATGGTGGGGTAGGGAAGAACTTGCAGTATTTCTCAGTAGGGGTGACACTGGCATTTTGGGGAGACAACTCTTTGTTGTGTGGCTCTGTCCTGTGTATTTCAGGTTGTAAAACCTGAGAAGCCAGAGAACATAAGAACACTAGGTCCTGGGAAAGAAGTTGTCTAAGTTGTTTATGAGACTGGCAAAGGGTATTTTTCACTATGAACATTCTTGAAGAATAAGTATTGTCTGAGAGATTCATGCTAAGCAGAGTCAATGCATGGTCTGTTCAGGGACAGGTAAGGTCTCTGTAGTGTTAGCATTAACAGGCTGGATGGAAGATGAGGCCATCTGTGCGACCAGAAAGGCACCAGACCACCCCAAATTTCCATGTTAGCCTGCCCATAACTGGCCTAGAGTTTTCAGCTGAGATTCCCTGCTGAGGGATTGACTATCTAAAGCTGTTCATATTTTCTGAGAGGAATGTTTCTCTGAGAGAAGGACCATGCTAATGAATATCCTGGCCTTCTTGGTGGGAAGACCTGTGGGATACTTCAGTCTCTATTTGCCAAAGGGGATAGTCAGTAAGAAATAACATCAGCCCCTGGGTATTGAGGAATACCAGGCCTCAGAGTCAATTGCTAATCTAACACAATGATTTCAGGAAAGAGAAGATGGGACTATGGAAAGAGCTGGCCACTGCCCTGATCAGGGAAGCAATAGGGTCCTGAGCTTTTAGGAAGAGGCAGAAGAACTCCAGACATGGATGTGAGAAGGTAAACTCAAGACTGTCCCAGTTTTGTCAGGGGCTTGTGCTGATCTTGATTGTTACCAAAGTCAGACCCTCCCATCCCATTCCTAAAGCTGGTGCCAGTGCCCTGGAGTCTCCAAACAATGAAGAAGTCCAGTAGTACACCAATAAGTGTTCTTACCTGAGAGGTCCAGCTACATCTTCCCCGAGCGTCTCTTGCATGCATCATTTTTAGACACTGACTGACTGCCTTTTCCTCCATACCCTCAGTACTGAGGCACGAGCTGTGCTGTGTTTGAGCAGAAATGGGTGGATCTGAGAGCTGAATGCTACACAGTATACTGCCACATAAACCCAGGAGTTGAACTGAATCTTTCAGTGTGACCGCTGATGTCTGGCAACATCTTAGTCCCATAAATCACATAATTGTCTAATAGTGCAGCAGTCTTTTTATCCTCCCATAAATGTTCCACCAGCAATCCCTGGATTAACACACAACATGCTCCACAGAATTTTGAATGTTTTCAAAGAGGAAACAGTCTTGAAATGGAGGCCAAATCCCATTTTGAAAAATACCACCTCAACACAGGATGTCTGCAACCTCTTGGTTGAGCAGGCTGTCAGTTCAGGGATAACAAGCAGGTAGAGAAAGGGCCTGGGCCCTCCCTTTAGCCACAGTGACCTGGTAGGCAGTGGAACCCGAAGCTGATAGTGGGCTAGGATGGCCCTGAAGAGCTCTGTCCCTGTTCAAGTGTATCTTCTTGAGCTAGGCTCCCTAGTGCCCATGAGTCAGTCCCTCTAGATCACCAGGGGTATGGAAGGAACAGGGATTTTGCAAAATCGCCATTTTGTAAGAGATGTTGCCAATAATAAAAGCTCACATTCACTGAATGCTTACTGGGTAGAAGGCTTCATAGTGCTTCACAAGCATCATCCCATTTAATCTTCATATTCAACCTATGAGATAGGTAAGTAGCCCCATTGTAAAGATTGGAAATGGAACAACTGAAAGGTCAAACGACTTGTCTAAGATCACGCAGTCAATAAATAAGTGGCAGAGCAAGAAGAATTGACATTCATCAGGCGATTTCCACTAGGACTTCAAAACTACTCATCTGGTAAAGCAGTGAGAAGCCCATGCCAGCAGGATATGGGGAGTCAGGAGAAGGACTCCGGTTCTTTAGAAGTAGAGAGCTAAAGATGGTTGTAATGGGGATCTGGCTAGGGTAAGCTAAAGAAAGACAGGAAAATAGAAGGAGGATAAAATTTGCCTTTAGGGGGATGATTTTTATTGCTCCCAAGCTGTGGGAGCAATAAAAACACGAAAGCTTGTCTTCTATGTAGCTAAGGCACAGGCGTAACACAGGTATCATGCAGCTTTAAGATCAGAGAGCATGTTTTGCCTGATCCAGCAGCTCAGTGCAGAGGCCCTCCTTTGATGTGGACATTCCAAAAGAGTATATATCTTAAATTACTTGCCCCACCTGTACCTGACATTTTGAAGAATGAAGCAAATGGCAAGTAAATAAGCTACTCAATAAATATTTATTTGTTAACAGATTTTTTTTTTAAAGTGCTTCTAAGAGATGTTCTGGGCTCAAGTCACACTCAATTCAATCACCATATCTTCTTCCCTTGCATTTCCTGGTATAGAAAAAGCTCATTGCTGGTCACAGAATCCTTCAGCTCTGCAGCTCCTTCCCAGTTCCTCACTAGACACGCAGTTCAACCAAGAGGTGGCCTTGTAAATCCCAGTGTCAGAGGAGGCATAAATAAAAATTTGTGGCCTTGCCCATCCTTCAGGCAGTTGAGAACATCTTGATTTGAGTATCAAGCAGAAAATATTTCAAAATACATTGGCAAGGTCTCTCTAAATCCAGCCCCACCTGGCAAAATGAGAAGGATTTCAAGCCTACAGATAAAGAATGTGTTGAAAAGACTAGTCCGGAAATTGAATTTCAAAAAGGAAGAAAGGTCATGTGATTATTGCCATCTACAATCTAACAGAGCATCCTGCAAAAGAAGGCAATAATTTCTTAGTTGACTCCTACATACAAGGCCTTTGGTCTGGACATCTTGGGTGATGGAAACTGGTAGAAGCATTGTTGGTGGTGGTGCTGCTGTGGATGATGATAACCATAATAGTGTTTACAAGGGATAAAACTTACAGGGCTTTATATTTTTCACATGCATTATGTCAGTTGATTCCCCATGGGTATTGCTGATCTACCATATTTTAAAGAGAGGTACAGAGTGATTCAGATACTTGTCCAAGGTAACCAGCATTGAGCAAAATTGTTTAACTTGGACTAGAGAGTGGCATTGATGGACTCTCCCCCTGTACGGCATTTCTTGCTAAACAAATGCTCAGGATTTGTAAACAGAGGACTCAGCACTTCCGAAGGACTAGTGATGGCTGAAGTGACACTGGCCAACGTGTGGCTCCTCTAAACTAATGCCTTCTTTCTTCTCCACCCCTGTCCCTAGGCCTCCCCCAGCCTCCTCAACTTGCTCTCCCTCTATCTTTCTACTAATCAAAACCTTTCCTTTCCTTCAAGGCCCAATTCAGCTGCATCCAACTATTCCAAACCACACTGACTTGTCTCTTCTCTAAACTCTGCTTTGGGTCATGCAACCTTTTGAGAACCTGATGAAAGCTACAGACCTTTTCCATCAAGGGATATGTGTAGGCATGCATGGCATATGTGCTCATATAAACATGTGCAGGAACACACAAACACACACATGCATGTGTGTGCACGTGCACGCACACACACACACACACACACCCACCTTTGAGTATACAATTTGAATCTTTGGGCTAAAGAAGGAATTTCCCTCAAGGCCAGATGAAGGAAACCTGGGAATAGGCAGCTTGCATGTGAAATCATTATCCTCCCTTGACTTTCAACCCATCCTTTTCTAGCAACCTCTTCCCCCCGACCCTATGCCTACCCACTCCATCCCCTGTCCTCTATCCTCATGCTGTTCTTGATGAACTACGCAGGGTTCATCACTACTATGGCCCTTCTTCACCCATCTGAAGAGTCTCATTCTGTCAGGCCTCAGTCTAGCACAGTGAGCTAGTTCACTTGACAGCCAGATCCTAGATATTAAATTTGGCAGAGATCTGCAGATCAATCAGGACTTGCATTTGAACTAGTTTCTTCTGGAAATAATAGGGAGATAAAGGTGGAGGGGGAGCCCTTTCAGAATTACTGTTAATTTCACCTATGAGAAGAACCATTTCTGTCTTCTCTAAAATACATGATCCACTTGATGTGGACCTACCCAGAACTGAGATAATGGGTTATAACTAAATATGAAGAGAGGACAAGAGTCAAGTCATTTAGATGGTGATCTTCTCTATACAGCTGTCTTCAAACTTTTTGTATCTGAGATTCCTGCCACTACTGTCACTGGCATGCCATTCTTTCACATTTCACATTTTTTCTACCCCAACAGTTTTCAGTCAGAACTACAAAAGGTGAAGAGTTTAGGAAAAAGTGTCCTTACAGAAATTGGCTCCATCTCCTTCTTATGGAAGAAAGACCACTGGATGGAAAGCTGTTCTCGGGAGGCCACAGTGGTGGTGTAGATGCAGATGAGAGTGACATTAGATCCAACAGTCACGTTCACGAAACCGTCTGGGATGGTCACTTGCACCACACTAACCTGACCTGAAAAAATAATCATAAAAAAATCAATAGTACATACTCACATTCTGGTAACACTGTTTCATTACAGAACAGTTACAAAGACATCTTATTTGAGGAATCCAAGGTGAGGGGAAGAAGGTAGAATAAACCATACAAGAAAGTTGAGTTTTCCTGGGGCTCATTGGGGTAGTGGGAGGGGAGTTTCTAACAAATTATCATATGAAGATACTCAAATTCTAGATGACGGTGTGGTAATAACACTAAACTGAGAATTTCTTCTCTGTTAAGGGTGGCCTTACATAGGTTCTTAAAGTCTTGTCCAGGGACCCAAAACTGTCTGGGAGTATAGAGAACAACTGACCCAGTTTTCCCAGTACCGTGGGAATTCCTTGAATGTGGGACTTATAGTTTTAAAATCGGGTAAATCTCAGGCAAAACATATCAGTTTCTTTTTGGGGTCCTCAATAATTTTTAATTAAAATTTTTATTTATATATTTGTAGATTCACATGCAGTTCTAGGAAATAAGACAGATCTCATGTACACTTTGCCCAGTTCCCAGCAATGGTAGCATTTTGCAAGATGATGGTATAATATCACAACCAGGATACTGACATTGATAAAACCTATCGACCTTATTCATATTTCTCCAGTTTTACGTGTACTGCTGTGTGTGTGTACATGCACATTTAATTCTATATTTTATCATGTGTAGACTCGTGTATTCACCATCACAGTCAAGATATTGAACAGTTCCATCACCACAAAGACCTCTCATGTTGACATTTTTATAATCACACTCACCTCCATCCTGCACCCCATTCCTGTCCTAACCATGGACAACCACTAATCTGTCTTTCATTTCTAAAATTCTGTCATTTCATAAATGTTATATACAAGGAATCATGGTAACCTTTTGGAATTGATGACTCTTTTCACTCAGCATAATTATCTAAAATTTCACCCAAGTTGTTGTGTGTATCAGTAGTTTGTTGTTTTTTATTGATTTGTAGTACCCGATGATATATATGTAATACAGTTTGTTTAACCATTCATCCATTTAAGGACATCTGGGCTGTTTCTAGTTTTTGAGTATTGGATAAAACTCCAGTGAACATTCAGGTACAGATTTTGCATGAACATAAATTTTTATTTCTCTGGCAAAAATGCCCAACAGTGCAATTGCTGGATCATATGCCAGTTGCGTATTTTATTTTATTTTAAAAAACCAGCCAGGCTGTTTTCCGGAATGACTGTACCTTTATACATTCCCCTCCGCCACGAAAAAAAAGGATTCAGTTGTCCTGCATCCTTACCAGCATTTGGTGTTGTCACAGTTTTCTACTTTAGACATTCTGGCAGGTATGAAGTAATATAATCATCGTGGTTTTAATTTGCATTTCTCAAATAGATAATGATGCTAAATATCTTTTAATGGGATTATTTGCCATTTGTAAATCTTCAGCAAAATATCTGTTTATATCCTTTGCTCATTTTCTAATTGGATTGTTTAGTTTTTTAACGATTGAGTTTTGAGAGTTCTCTATATAATCTAGATGCAAATCTTTTGGGGATAGAAAGTTTTATTTCTTCATTTCCAATTTGTAGGCCTCTTATTTATTTTTATTGCCTAATTGCAGTGGCTATAACTTCCAATACTATGTTGAATAAGAGAGATGAGAGTGGACATCCTTGCGTTGTTTCCAATCATAGGGCAAAAGCGTTCAGTCTTTCACCATGAAGTATAATGTTGGCTGCAGGTTACTTGTAGGTGTTTTTATGAAGTTGAGGCAATTCTCCTCTATAGGGGGTTAAATTGTGTCCTCCAAAAAGATAAGTTCAATTTCTAACCTCCAGTATCTGTGAATGTGACCTTATTTAGAAATAGGGTTTTTGCAGATGTAATTAAGGATCCTGAGATGAGATAATCACTGATTTAGAGCAAACCCTAAATTCAATGACTGTTGTCCTTATAAGAAAATGGAGAGGGAGGCTTAACACAGAGACTCACAAAGAGAAAGGCTCTGTGAAGACAGAAGCAGAGATTGGAATGATGCATCTACAAGCCAAAGAATACCGAGAATTGCCAGCAGCCATCTAAGAGAGACTTATGGCACAGATTCTCCTTCAGAGCCCTCAGAAGAAACCAACAGTTTGATTTAAAACATTTGGCCTCCAGAACTGTGAGAGAATTAATTTCTCTTGCTTTAAGCCACCCCATTTGTGGCAATTTGTTACAGCTGCTCTGGGAAACAAATACACCCTCTATTCCTAACTTGCTGAGTTTTAATGATGAATGGATATTGGATTTTGTCAAATGCTTTATCTGCATCAGTTGATATGATCATATTTTTTTTTCTTTAGCCTGTTGATATGGTGGATTACACTGAATGCTTTTTGAATGTTGAACCAGCCTTATAAACCTGAAATAAATCCTATTTGGTCATGGTGTATAATTCTTTTCATACATTGTTGGATTCAATTTCCTAGTGTTTTGCTAAGGATTTTTGTGTCAAAGTTCATGAGAGAGATATTGGCCTGTAGTTTTCTATTTTTGTACTGTTTTTGTCTGGTTTTGGTATCAGCATAATACTGGCCTCATAAAATGAGCTGGAAGTGTTTCCTCCTCTTCTGTTTTTTGGAAGAGATGTGTAAAACTGATCTTAATAATTCTTTAAATGTTTGTTAGAATTATTTGCTGAAGCTATCTAGGCCTGGAGATTTCTTTTGTAGGAGCTTTTAAAATTATGAATTCAATTTCTTTAATGGTTATGGAGTTATTCAGATTATCTATTTCATATTGGGTGAGTTCTAGTAGCTTGCTGCTTTGGATAAATTGGCCAATTTTTTTCTAAGTTGTCAAATATATGAATGTATAGTTGTTCATAACATTCTCTCATTATATTTTTTAATGACTGCAGGATCTATAGTGATATTCCATATTTCATTTCTGATATTAGTGATTTGGGTCTTAACTCTTTTTATTAGTCTTGCTAGAAGTTTGTCAGTTTTATTGATTTTTTTTCAAAAAAGCAAATTTTTGTGTTATTAATTTTTCCCTATAGTTTTTCTATTTCAAATTCATTGATTTCAGCTCTTTATTATTCCCTTCCTTCTGCTTTCTTTGGGTTTATTTTGGTCTTCTTTTCTAGATCCTTGATGTAGAAATTTTGGTTATTGACTTAAGACCTTTCTTTATTTCCAATGTAAACATTTAGTGTTAGAAATTTCTCTCTCAAAATTGCTTTAGCTACATGGTACATATTTCAATATGTTGTGTTTTCATTTGCATTCAGTTCTATGTATTTTTAAAAAATTCCTTTTGAGATTTCCTCTTTGATCCACGGATTATCTAGAAGAGTGTTGTTTAATTTCCACGTGTTTAGATACTTTTCTGCTACAGATTTCTAGTTTCGTTGCATTGTGGTCAGAGAATATACTCTGTGTTATTTCAATTATTTTAAATTTGTTTAGGTTTGTTTTACGGCCAAGCACATTCTTGGTGAATGTTCTGCAGGTGCCAAAAAAAAGTGTGTTCTGCTGTTGTTGGGTGGAGTGTTCTATACAAACAGATATAATTTAAAACCGCTATGGATAAACCAATATAAAATCGTAAAAATATTCAATTAGATTCTGTTAATTGATTGTCTTTTTCAGATCTTCCCTATATTTACTGATGTTCTTTCTAATAGATTTACTCAGTTTCTGAGAGGCATATTGAAGTTCCCAACTATAATTGTGGATTTGTCTCTTTCTTCTTTTAGCTTGATAAGTTTTTGTTCACGAATTTTGAGACTTAGTTGTTTGGTGTGTACCCATTAAGGATCATTGTATCCTCCTGCTGGGTTGATCCATTTATCATTAGGTAACGTCTCTCTTTATCTCTTTTTCTTTGCTCTGAAGACTACTTTATCAGATATTAATGAAGCTTTTCCAGATTTTTGAAAAATTAATACTTATGTGGTACATCTTTTTCTATATTTTTACTTGCAATCTTCCTATGTCATCAAATTTAATGTGAGTTTCTTGTGAGTAGCATATAGAGTGAGATACATTCCAAGACCCCCAGTGGATGCCTGAAACCATGGATAGTACTGAACCCTATGTATACTGTTTTTTTTTCCCTATACACACAAACCTATGATAAAGTTTAATTTATAAATTAGGCACAGTAAGAGATTAACAATGATAACTACTAATAAATAGAACAATTATACCAATGTACTGGAGTAAAAATTATGTGATTGTGTTCACACATTCACACTTTCTCACAAAATATCTTATTGTACTGTACTATGGGTAACTGAAACCTCAGAAAGTAAAACCACAGATGAAAGGGGGCTACTGTAGTTGTATTCACATTCAATATGATTATTTAATGTAATTATTGATATATTATTCTTGTTTGCTATTTTATTATCTGTTTTTTGTTTGTTCCCTTTAGTTCTTATTCTTCTGTTTCCCTTTTCTTGCTTTTCTGACAGTTACTTGAGCATGTTTTATGATTCCATCTTGACTTATTCATAGTGTTTTAAAACATATATCTTTGTAGAGTTTTCCCAGTGGTTTCTCTGGGTATTCAACATTCATGTGTGAGTCATAACAGTCTACTCATATCAATATTTTACCACTTTGATTGAAGTGTATAAATCTCACTTCCATTTAGGTTCCTTTACCTTCCCCACTTTTAAATATCATTGTCTAGAGTATAAAATGGTGTTATAATTTTGTTTCAATTATCAAATATGATTTATAGAACTCATGAGTTAAAAGATAGTCTACTTTATGTACTTACATTTCTGCTCTTTCTGTTGTCCTTTCATCCTTCCTGATTGCTCTTTATCATTTATTTTCTGTTTGAAGAAACCCTTTTAGCTATTTTTTAACAGTATGTCTGCTAGCAACAAATCTTTTTGTTTTCCTTCAACTGAGAATTTGATTATTTCCCCTTAATTCCTGAAGGATAGTTTCACCAGATATGGATTCTATTTTCTGTCATCTCTGCTCTTCTATTGAGTCCATCAGCAAGTTTTTCATTTTTGTTATTTTATTTTACAGTTCTATAATTTATATTTGTTTTTGGGGGGAAGGGGACAAACAAGCCAGTTTTATTCAAAAAATAATTCCAAGGGGGAAAAAAGAAAACTGAGAAAGAACCTATAGATTATAAGGGTCTTTAGAAAAATAGTAGACAATTGCAAAGTATGTATTTTTAAAATTCTTGTTTTTAACTTAATTTTTATTTTAATTAACAAATAATTATTGCAAATATTTATGGGGTACAACGTGATATTTTAATATATGCATACGCTGTGGAATAATTACATCAAGCTGATTAACATATCCATCACTTCACATATTTATCCTTTTTTTGTTTTTTGTTTTGTTTTGTTTTGTTTTGTTTTCAGACAGGATCTCACTCTGTTACCCAGGTTGGAGTGCAGTAGTGTGATCTCAGCTCACTGCAACCTCTGCCTCCCAGGCTTAAGCAATTCTCCCATCTCAGCATCCCGAGTAGCTAGGACCACAGGCACACGCCACCATGCCCAGCTAATTTTGTGTGTGTGTGTGTGTGTGTGTGTGTGAGTGTGTATGTGTATTTTTGGTAGAAATGGGATTTCACCACATGGCCCAGGCTGTTCTCGAACTCCTGAGCTCAAGTGATCCACCTGCCTCGGCCTCCCAAAGTGGCGGGATTACAAGCATGAGCCACCACATCTGGCCTACTTATCTTTTGTTTAGTTTTGTTTTTTTCGTAGCAAGAACATTTAAAATCTATTATTTTTTTAATAGGTTTTTGGGGACCAGGTGGTGTTTGGTTACGCGGATAAGTTCATTAGCGGTGATTTCTGAGATTTTGGTGACCCCATTACCCGAACAGTGTATACTGTACCCAATGTGTAGACTAAAATCTTATGCTTTTAGCAGTTTTGAAATGCACAATACATTATTATCAACTATGGTGAGCATGCTGCAAAATAGGTCTTTAAAACTTATTCCTCTTGTCTAACTGGAACTTTGTACCCTTTGGTCAATTTCTCCCCATTTCCCACTCCCTCCAAGCCACAGTCCCTGGTAACCATTCTACTCTAATTCTGAGTTCAACTCTTTTGGATCTCACATATAAGTGAGATTATGTGGTGTTTGTCTTTCCGTGTCTGGCTTGCTTCACTTAGCATAATGTCCCCCAGGTTCATTCATGCTGTAGCAAATGACAGAATTTCCTTCTTTCTTATATTTTTATAACTTCTTTTTCTTTTCTGCAAGTTTCCTTTTTTTTTAACTTGTTTTAAGATAATGTTAATTGATTGTTGAAGCATTTTTATGATGGCTACTTTGAAATCCTTGTCAGATAATTCCAACATCCGATTCATCTTAATGTTGGCAGTAGTTGCCTTTTCTCAGTCGAGTTGTGATTTACTTGATTCCTGGTGTGACAGATGATTTTTGATTGAACATTTTGTCTACTATGTTAGGAAAGTCCTATTTACATTTTTTATTTTTGCAGTCAGTCACGTTATTTATGCTTCACATGCATGCAGGTGTTGGCTTACTTTTGTGGTCTGTTGTTCTAACAGCAGTTTAATTTTCAGTATTGTTTTGCTCTGTTTGGTTTATCGGGTATCACTGAGGCTGACATTTGTCCCAGATCATATCGCCTGAAGGAGCAGAAAGGTTTCCCTAGGTCAGGCTTCCAGGTGTCTCTCAGTTGGGGTAGGTATGGTGGGACACTTCTACTGGCGCCCTGCACTGTTGGTGTCTCTATGGGGAGGGGAGGACAGTCATACACCCACTGAGACACAGCCTTCCCAGACTGGGCTGCTTGCCATCACTTTATGCCTCGTGTCTGTTCTACCCTCCCACCTCGATATCTCTAGGTGAAAGTGGGACATCTCAGGCCCAGGGAGAAGGCGAATGCTTCTTTTGTCCACTGTTGTTGGTGGGGTTTCTGAAGATCCCCCCTTACCTGTGGTGTTGGGCCTACCTGATGTTGTCAGAGGGACTCTGAGGGAGGAGTAAGCTTACCTGGGCTGCCCTCTGTTGTTCAGTTGGGTATCAGGAATGGCCAGGACTAGGTTTATTTCTTCTGTTGGGTGGGAAACATAGGATACCCTTGCTCTTTGTTTTTCCCTGGGTCTCAAACCAGTTTGCCTTCTTCTTACAACCTTCCAGAGTTCTCCCCTGGTTGTCTCTTGCATTATTTCCAGGGTTTATACTTGTGCTTAGCAGGGAGGAACAATGAAAAACAGGTCTGTGCTACATGTCCAGACCAGAAATCTCCCTCAATTTTTAAAAGTGTAAAATTGTCCTGAGATCACAAATTTTGAGAACTGTTGGCCTTACAGAAAGGTGAAGTAATTAAGCTTCCCATAGGATTTGGAGGACCACCGAAGTGCTCCCTACCCAAATCCAGCCTGCCACTATACTAAAATTCTCAGTTCTATATGAGCACTTTCCAAAGGGCTCTTTTAGGTGGTGGCACTTTGGGGAGCACTATACAGTCACTGGCTTATCTTATTAACTGGTTACTATCCATTGCATTGTCAAAGACTATAAAAGTTCTCCAGGATGGGACACAGGATTGGCAGGCAAGCACTGGAAGAGAAAGTCAAGTTCAAGAGACACTCTCTATGCTGTCCTAGCTGCCTGCAGGGTCACAGAGGGTGTTGGAGGGTTGAGGGGAAGGGATAAGGATACATAAATTATGAGAGATTCAGAGGAAATTGCATAGAGGGACTAATTCCTGTCCATCTTCCCAATTTTGCATACCCAAAGACTTATTTATTTCATATTTTTCTTACTTAATGACAGCAGTCAGACAAAAAGAACTTAAAGGATTGACAAACACTTTTAAAAAGTAAAAGAAAAAAAATCATTGTACTGATTACTCTTGGTTTCATGGATTCAATATCTGTGTTCTCTGTCACAGCCAGGCCACCTGGTCCAGCTGCTTTCCTGCCACAAGCTGGCTGTTTAATGGCAACCAATGCACTGATAAATTAAGAAAAGTTCCTGAACGCAAACATAAATGCAGCACTTTTTAACTCCATACAGTTTCCCTCTTCCCAATATTCTCCTCCCCATGCTTTCCTGGTTTCCATAATGCCTCCTCCAAAAAGGAAATTGGCTTTCAGAAAGCAGCTAATCTTTCCAACAAAAACTTCACTGGAGAAAGATGGTTCCCTCCCACCCTCAAAGAGCCCATTTCATTTCTCCTGGAAGTTAGCCACATCTCTGGCCATGCTTAAATGATGACTTCCAAATGTCTTTAAAGTGTCCAAAATAAAAAGGATAAAACTGGGGTTTTGGTAGCCCTTAAAGTTCCCAGACTTATTCCCTAAAAACAGAGATTTTAGAGATATTATTTGGCCATAATTTTTGTTCTCTAGTTTGGGACCCAGTAACTGTTACGAGATTGGTTAAGGGTGAGAATTTATGAACAGATAAGGCAAAACAATAAACAAAACCCCACAAACCCCCTTTGGAGGCCACTCCTGGAAAAAGTGTTTGATGGCAGAGTACACACAGTACTCACACAAGTCAAGCCATGGAAGAGGCTGTGGAGCCTAGCAAAAAATATCAGTTGAGCACCCATTTTGTGCCACAAACAGTGCTAAACACTGAGGAAACAATAATGAACACGACAGACACAATCTCTGCCATCCCTCAGTGCAGCAGGAAGCCATTTATAGCACAGATGAGAATAAAGGTGAATGAAAATCAAGGATTTGGAAAATATAAATCTGATTCAAACATTTCCAACATTTTAAATATAGAAGATATATAAATGTGTAACTAATTAGAAATCTGCAAAAGTTTAATAATATCACCTTGGAATTAGGATGGTAATTTCAAATTTTAAAGTGAGACAATATTTTTTGAGGTACTACACATTGTCATGTAAATAAGTAACAATTGGCAAAGCAAAACCTCCAGGCCATTTTATTGCCCAGATTCCCAATTCTTAGCACCATAACCAATTAAATTCTGAAGAAAAGATGTTTTTCAGATGTTGTCCAACCATGATACAGTGATGATATGCTTCAGAGCTAAAAGTTATTTATTTCCAGATGAGCCTTTTTAAAATGTCACATCATTCAATTAGTACACATTACTTAAAACCTCTGAGCTCACCCTTACAGCGCTGTCCAACAGAACTTCTTGTGATGGTGGAAATGTTCTACCTCTGCGCCATCCAGTTCAGTAGCACAAATAGAATTATCGAACACCTGAAATGTGGCTAGTGAAACTGAGGAACTGACTTCATAATTTTCATTAATCTGAAGTGATTTAAATTTCAATAGCCACATGTATACAATAGGCAGTGCAAATTTAGTCCGAAAGTGGAGGTGATTCTCTGAGTGTCAGGGAAAAAATTTCCTTTCCTTTGGATTAAGTCATTCTAAGTTGAGAAATTATTTAAAAATTGAATAAGTCAGAAAAATTTCTACATCAATAGGACTGTGAATAAATAGCAAAGTAAAGATTAGTATCTGATTTAAACAAAACCCAAGAACACAATGTCCCTCACTGACTTGACCAAATTTAAAAACAAAACAAAAATGCATATGTGGTTGAAATATGTGTAATCTCTTTTAAAAACCAGTGCTTACCTGCACGTTGTACACATGTACCCTAAAACTTAAAGTATAATAATAATCATAATAATAAAACAAAACCAGTGCTTATTATTAAAGAAAAATAATCCAAGATGTACACACTTAATCAACATTTAAAAATATTTTTAGGCTGGGCGCAGTGGCTCACACCTGTAATCCCAACACTTAGGGAGGCTGAGGTGGGCGGATCACCTGAGGTTGGGAGTTCAAGACCAGCCTGACCAACATGGAGAAACCCTGTCTCTACCAAAAATACAAAATTAGCCGGGCGTGGTGGTGCATGCCTGTAAATCCCAGCTACTCAGGAGGCTGAGGCAGGAGAATTACTTGAACCCGGAAGGCGGAAGCTGCGGTGGGCCGAGATCGCACCATTGCACTCCAGCCTGGGCAACAAGAGCTTAACTTTGTCTCAAAAGAATATATATATAATATAGTATATATTATAGTATATATATATAATATAGTATATATCATAGTATATATATATAATATAGTATATATCATAGTATATATATATAATATAGTATATATCATAGTATATATATATAATATAGTATATATCATAGTATATATTATAGTATATATATAATATAGTATATATTATAGTATATATTATAGTATATATATAATATAGTATATATTATAGTATATATATATTATAGTATATATAATATAGTATATATTATAGTATATATAATATAGTATATATTATAGTATATAGTATAGTATATATATAATATAGTATATAGTATAGTATATATAATATAGTATATGTTATAGTATATATAATATAGTATATGTTATATATAATATAGTATATATTATAGTATATATATAATATAGTATATATTATAGTATATATATAATATAGTATATATTATAGTATATATATAATATAGTATATATTATAGTATATATAATATAGTATATATTATAGTATATAATATAGTATATATTATAGTATATAATATAGTATATATTATAGTATATAATATAGTATATATTATAGTGTA
This sequence comes from Pongo pygmaeus, assembly GCF_028885625.2. Taxonomy (NCBI): domain Eukaryota; kingdom Metazoa; phylum Chordata; class Mammalia; order Primates; family Hominidae; genus Pongo; species Pongo pygmaeus. The sequence goes on along the minus strand of NC_072396.2, from coordinate 112,222,383 downwards.
TATATAATATAGTATATATTATAGTATATATATAATATAGTATATATTATAGTATATATAATATAGTATATATTATAGTATATATAATATAGTATATATTATAGTATATATATAATATAGTATATATTATAGTATATATATAATATAGTATATATTATGGTATATATAATATAGTATATATTATGGTATATATATAATATAGTATATATTATAGTATATATAATATAGTATATATTATGGTATATATAATATAGTATATATTATGGTATATATATAATATAGTACATATTATGGTATATATAATATAGTACATATTATGGTATATATATAATATAGTATATATTATGTATATATATAATATAGTATATATTATGTATATATATAATATAGTATATATTATGTATATATATAATATAGTATATATTATGTATATATATAATATAGTATATATTATGGTATATATATAATATAGTATATATTATAGTATATATATATAATATAGTATATATTATGGTATATATATACTATATTATATATTATAGTATATATATATAATATAGTATATATTATAGTATATATATATAATATAGTATATATTATAGTATATATAATATAGTATATATTATAGTATATATATATATGGAGAGAGAGAGAGAGAGAATGTCTTGTATTTTGGTAGTGATTGTTCATTCATTTAATGCTTACAAAGTGGCAAACATTTTGCTTATAGAAGGATTATTATCCTTCTAATGTACCACAGCAAAATATCCCCCAAATAGCCATATTTAATCTGATGCATTTGAAGTGATTTAATTTCCAGCAACTTCGTATATAACTGCTTCATTTTGACTTAGGAAATAATATAATCAAATGATCACTCACTTTTTTGGATTTGATAGCAAACTCAAAGTTCAAATATATTACTCCTTTAAAATGCATAGCATATACCTCCAGAAAATGAAAGCTGCATTAACATATCTTTCTAAGAGGTGACTAATACATATTTCAAGTACCTAAAATGATATGCATAAATTTTTTGCAGAAGTTTGATTAAAACTCGTTTTCCCGAATTAGAATTTAACCTAAGAATTCCTAAGAAGTCATTGAAAATATTTTGATTTAAGCAAAATCTGACCTGTTTAGTTATACCAAAATCGATTTTAAATATGTATGTGAAAATGACGTCTGGATGTTTGGAATTTGGGAAAGTAATTCATTCTTTCAACAAACATTTACTATGCATCCACTATGTGTTAGGCATCATGCTTAACACCAAAAAGTGACATGCTCTCCAAAACAAGTCCAGGAAGAACATCAAACTGCACATTGATGGAAACACTATCAGTTGTCCAGATCAACTGATGAACACTGCTAATGACAGGTGTAGATTACTAAAGTGATCCTTTCTCTGACTTCAATACATATGTAAGCACAGCAAACGACAATAGAGCATACCACAATTTGCTGTACTGACACTACTGCTTTGGGCCAACTAGATAATATGTGTATAGATATATAGTGTACACTATATGCCAACAAAATCAGTTATTTAGTAACTTAGGAAACACACTCTGAAGTATTTATTGGTCTTGTTCTAAAAGTCACAATCAAATAAAATCCTGACATCATGCTAAACAATTTTTTTAAACAATAAAATAGTATACAAGGAATAAACACAATTTTTAAAATGTAATATATACACCTGCAAATAAAAGAATGATAATTCACCCAAATCTGAGTGGTAAAATGGCAGATGATTTTTATTTTATTTTAAATTTCCATATTTCCCCACCTTTCTACAATGACCATGCATTACATTTATAATCAGTAAAAATTACTTGTATGTTAGGTACAGTTAAAAAAAAACAAAAACTGTTCTTAACAACCTTTCCAAACCCTGTGTCTAGTATGGGCCAGGGCAAGGCCTCACATAAGGAAACAGGTATGATCTTAGAGGGCTGATGCAGAAGGCCCAGGGGTCGACCCAACTGGCTAATGACTGGAAACCCTTTAAGAAGAGACAAAACTTTCATATCTAAAGTTACAGTTAAATGAATATGCCTGGGGAGAAGAGAAAACAGGAACATGTGTTTCCAGCTCTAGGGCCTAGTTAGGTCACTGGACAAATGGAGTGTTGCCTTCTGGTGATGTTTAACTCCATAAAACATCTATGCTTAAACATTTAGTAATGAACATTTAAAGAACTATTTCTAAACATGAGATCATTTTGAAAAGCAACACTTTTTTCTAATTATAAAAATAGCATAATGTTCTTCGTAGAAAACCCAGGAAGTAGGAAAAGCTGGGAAATAAAATTAAAATCGTCTATAATCCCATCACCCAGAGGCAACCACCACGAGCACTTCGGTATATAACCTTCTAGTAATTTATTCTAGGCATATGTGTGTATCCTGCTTTTTCACTTAATATTTTATCCTGGGTATTTTCTTATGTCATTAATATGCCTAGTAAACCTCATTCTAACGACTGCCTAATATTTCTAATGGCTTGAAAATCCTGTTTTTGGATAAACAATATTATTGTATTTACTATGGACCTAACTTATAAGAACAGATGCAAAATGTATCTGATATTTGAAAACTAGCCAAGGGATTTTTGGAATTAATGATCTCTCCTGGATCTAACTAACATCAGTATTTTGATTCCAAAATTGATTTTCTTCTGTTCAGATCCCTAAAATCACCCATATTGTGCACCATAAATCACTCACATATTTTGCAAAATACAGTCTTAGGATTGGAAAACCACAACTCCTTAAGAAATATTAGACAGTAAAGCACTCAGTAAATTTCTGTTCTTCCCACGTGTAAGCCAGGGCAGGCCCTCCAACCCAGGCTCTGTCTGCTAGAGCAAGTCAATCACTGAGCTTAAAGGAAACACTAAAGTAAGTAAAACAGAGGCAAAATTATCCCTAGCACAAAGTTTGGTTTCTGAGTAAATTCATTTTTTTCACCTTTCAAAGTAAGTAAAGTAATAAACTATATTTTTTTCTGAGAAAATTTTCATTCAGAAGCTCCATAAAACAATAATATTATGGGCTTACACCCCTAATATATCAGCATGGCATATGTTTGCTAAGCAAGATTTCTGAAAATTATTTAACTTATCATACTAATCACAATTCATTTGAAGTACAGGAGATGAAAATTCCATGTAAAAATGTGGAATTTTTATTTAAAAGGAAACTCTGTTTCCAATTATATTTGGTGGTTCGGAGATCCTTTCCTTACCTGCAAGGCAGCTTAGGATCAGAAAGACCTTCCAAAATGCGAACACCATTGTGTGGAGGTTAGTTGAGAGCAGCAGGTGCCAGTAGCTTGCCTGGACTAGGCTGAGTCTCAAATTGGCTTCTTCAATCACACCGAGGTTTGCCAGGCTTATCTGCTGGGCATCGCCAAGCAAACATGCCTTTTTGGGCTTACTTATTGCCTATAGACCTTTCTCAGAACAGATTTGTGTTTCTTTGAAACACTTTTCATGGGGCGTGTTTCCTTGATATATTTGCTACTGTGTTAATAATAAACCCACGCATTTAAATTATTCAAGCTCCTTGTACACAGATTCTCTAAGTCTCATTGTTTAAAATCAATCTTACTAAAACGTTGTACTCGGGCTGGGGGATATGGTTGAAAGAGAGCCTATGCAAATAAAAGCTGACAAGGCTAATTAATTTCAAATATTTCCATGAGTCTTACAGAATTGATTCACCAACCTCCTTTTACAAATTAAGTTAGTAAACTGGTACTATATCGTTTCCTGGGGAGATGGGGTTCATGGGAAGGGCACAGGGGTTATGAAGCTAAAAAGCATTCATTTCTGTGTGAACAAACTCTGAACATGTTACCCTTTTTTGAAACACTGGCAGTTGTCACTACCCTCCACCAAAACTAGCAGTAAAATGACTTACATGCTTTTGTCTGTCGGGTTAGAAATCTTATAGCACGTATTTGCTAACGTAATTTTGCAAAATCAAGTTAGTGAATACATGCTTAAAGACTTTCTTTGGAGAAGTCTGATTTTTTGGAGAATTAAGTTACTCAGTAGATGCTATAGGGTTTCCTTAGAAATGGAGGTTCACCAGAAGGGCATGGGAGGCTCCACAGGTAAGGAACCTTCATGGGAACATGAACTTCTAATAGTGTTCCTATTATGCTTAAGTTACCCAGAGAAACCTAAGGACTTTCTCTGGCTCTTCCCATGTGATCTCTAAGTCCTATCATTTCCATCTCCACAGCGAATTTCAGACGTGTTCTTTCTCCAATCTGCTGCTTCCGTCTTGGTCCAGGTACTCAGCTCCTCACTTTGGCCTATCATAGCAGCTTCCTAAGTGGTCTCCCTGACTTCTTCCACCTTCATCCTGTGCGCCAGCCGCAGGCCAATGTTCCAGCCCTAATGAAATATTTCCAGTAACACCATAAATGGACTCTTTCATCAAATCCAAAGTCCTTAATATGGATTCCCATTCTTCCAATATCTGATCCTCACCTCATCTGAACTTTAGCCACATTAACTCATGCCCCTGAAAAAGTATGTCAAGATTTATTGCTTCAAAGTGTTCAGTCACATGAAATGTGTGCAAATTTCAAGTGATATGTTTTATGAACTTTAATTTACAGGAAATGTTTGACCCCATCTTACTTTAGCCATTCCAATCTCCCACTGCTTCTTAGAAAGCCATTTTGCTTCCATCATGCCTGATTCCTCCTTGCAGCCTATCCTGTCCATGCTCATGTCTGATGCCAAACGTTGGCTCCAGGTGATTTCCATCACTATTTAGAGTTTTCTTCTTCCTCCTCTTACTAGCCAAGTATATTCTTAGCATAGATCAGTCATACTGTCCTATGTGAGAATTTCAATGAACCGACATACCACCCTAGCATAAATTTGCATTTTACTTAAAGCCAATATCCTACAGCTGACCATTGATTATTCTCCAGTAGTTTTGTATTTATTAACTGGTCTACCTTAAATCTAGTCACTGTGAATCCCTCCAGGGTAGGGACCATGTCTTATACAGGCAGTTCCCAACTTTAAAATGAGCGTGTCCCAAGATGTAATGGTAAACTCATTGACTGGACGCAAGAATTCCTGCAGAAGCAATGTTATAATACGAGTCTCACTGTCAGGCATGTAGCACGTAATCTAGCACTGGCTTGAATTCTGCATACTGGGCCACATAAGGCAGTGGAGGGTGAGGAGGAACAGCAGGTGACAGAGAAAGAACGTTCCTTTCATTTCCCAAGATATGAGTTGTGCACAAATCAACATTTTCCCCCAAATAACTATTGCATGTCTCTGACATCCACCTTCTCTTCTGCCTCCCACCTTCATCGGCCCCCTGGCTCCTGGGTCCCTAGTTTGCCCTAAGGGAGAGTCTCATTCCCCAGAATATCTCATGCTCCAAAATTACTTTTTCCTTTTCACCCCTATTCCTCCCAGAAACCCTCCCTTTCCCCTGTATAAGCAGACAGCAGCTCCATGTTAGGAAGGGGAAAAAAATGTTTCATTGAACATTCCCCAACCTGTTTGTGCTATTAAAAATACAATGCTTATTTTCCTCAAATAAATCTCTGACCAGGAGAATTAGGCAACGCAATAAAGAGAAATAGTTTGAGGGAGAAGATTTTGCAAAGGAGGACAACTTGTAGGGTGGGCCTCTGGAGATCCATACCACCTTTTCTCAGGCTTGGTTCTGCCTTTACTTCTAAGTCCACCAAGTCTCTAAAAGACCCACAGTTTTCACAATGCCCCCCACCCTGGAAGTAATACCGGTAGTTCCAGTGGTGAGGACGTGGGATGGGGAGCGAAATTTGTAAGTCTGGCGTTTGTAAGCCAGAGGCTTCCTGTGTTCCTTCTATGCCCCATAAGTGATTATAGTAGTGTGACCATTGATCATTAAAACTAGGACACTTTTGAAAGTGAAAGGGGCACTATTAGCAATTACCTGGGAAAGACAGCACAAACAGTAACAGTGCCAGACAAACTTGGGTGTCTGGTCACCTACCCACAGGAGATTACTAGGCACAAAGTAGGTGCTAAGTAAGAGCTTGCTAATTAATTCAGTATGTCTGAGTTGGTTGGCCCTAAGATGAGTGCAGCAAAGGGTATGATTTAAGGATATTGTCCAAACCCATCTGCACCAAAATCTCTCGTGCAAATACAAAACACTCTGGAATATTTAAGTAAAATACCTATACTGTTGCTATGTAAGACCTAACCAGGACAGGAAGAATTCTGTTATAACAATCTCTAAAAGACAATTTAAACTCTCTGCTTGGACCTGAATTTTGATGTTATTAACTATTGCTGTAAAAAGTGGGTCATTAACTAGGACACAAAATATTAAATATCCTTTGCAGTTTTACAGAGCTTTATAATTTTTAAACTAATTTTCCATTTTATCTTTGTAGCTTTCCAATACAACAAATAAGTCAGGTATACCTACATTTTCTATATAAGAAAACTGAGGGTCAAAAGTGCTGTGCTTTTCCCAAGGTCACCATAGCACGCATTAGAAGCTGTTCCTGTCACACCACACAATGGCACGGTGTGATTGTAATGTAACAAATATGCTACTGCCCCCAGTATTCTTCCTTGGGAACTTTCAGAAATATGTGATATCTGATTTATCCCTCATTTTTAACTTAAAAATTACAAAAGTAATACATTTTGATAGTAAATGGTTTTCAAAGGACAAACAAGGATACAGAGGAAAAAAAGTCCCATTCATTCACTCACACATGTAATCCCTTTCCCAGGCTCACAAGGAACAGGAGTTTAGCATTTTTCTCAGACCTTTTTCTATGCATGTACACACACACACACACACACACACACACACACGAGGTTTTTTAAAACATAAAGATGATCATACTATACATTTTGTTCTATAATTTGCTTTTCTCCCTTAAAAAAAGTGTTTTTATTCTCTCTTTCTGTCACTATGTCCAACTGCATCTATAGATCAACCTTGTCCATGTTAAGGCTGCATGGTATTTCATGATATGAATGTACCTCAATTTATTTAATCATCCTCTTATTGGTAAATTCTTAGATGGTTTCCAGTTTTTCAATATTATTGACAATGGTGCAATGAACATCCTTTTGTCTAGATCTGCCCACTTGTGTGGTTATTATTGTAGATTAGGTCCCTAGAAATGGAATTGCTTGATCAAAGGGTATGTAGTTTACGTTTTTGGTAGACTGCAAAATTGTCCGCCAGAAATTCTTTACAAACCATACCTCCATTAAGGGTGTATGAGAGTGCCTGCTTCTCCACAGCCTTGTTGACAATGAAAATTATCAGTCTTTTATTTATTTATTTATTCTGTAAACCTCCTCTGTGGTCCTCGGCCTTTTATTTTTACTAGTATCATGGGTGAAAATTGGTATTGTGTTGTTGCTTTAATTTGTATTTCTGTAACGTGGTTGGGCCTCTTTGTAGAAGTTTACTGGCCTAACTGGTATTCCTTTCCCTGTGAATTGCTTGTTTACAACCTTAGCCCATTTTTCCACTGGGTTATCTGTCTTCTGATATTATAGAAGTACTCTTTGTATATTATGAATCTTACCCTGGGTTTGGTATCTATGTTATACATATTTTCTTCTGGTCTATCACTTTCCTTTTTAATTTTATGTTTTTCACCATAAAGAAATTTTCATTATGTTTTAATCTATCAATTTTTTTCTTTGCAGCTTCTGAGTTTCATGCCTTCCTTAGGCAAGTCTTCCCCAATCCAAGACTATAGAAATATTATTCTATATTATTATTGTGTAATTATGATATTATATATTGTTAATGCTTCTATAATTTTATCTCTTGCAATCTCAGTGATAGCAATTCTTTTCTTCTAATTGCTCAGGACAAAACCTTGGTATCATCCTTGAGTCTTCTCCTTTTCTTATATAACACATCTAATTCGTCAGCAAATTCTTTGGGCTCTGTGTTTCAAGCCTATCTAGACTCTAAGCACTTCCCCCATCTTTGCTGCCCCCCTCTTCATCTGAGCCACCAGTGCCCATTACCTGGATCATGGCTATAGCCTCCTGACTGGTCTTCCTGCTTCCACCTTTGTCCTTCTCACAGTCTATTCTTATCACAGCAGGCAAAAGGATCCTTTTAATATGTAAGTCAGATCATGTCTCACCTTTGCTCAGATTCTCCACTCGTTTCCAATTTGGTAGAAACCAAAGCATTTAAAATAGCTAGAGGCTGGGTGTGGTAGCTCACGTCTGTAATCCCAGCACTTTGAGAGACTGAGACGGGTGGATCATTTGAGGTCAGGCGTTCGAGAACAGCCTGGCCAACGTGATGAAACCCCGTCTCTACGAAAACTACAAAAAAAAAAAAATTAGCTGGGCGTGTGGTGGTGCACACCTGTAATCTCAGCTACTCGGGAAGCTGAGACAGGAGAATCGCTTGAACCCAGGAATTGGAGGTTGCAGTGAGCCCAGATCTGGCCACTGCACTCCAGCCTGGGTGACTGGGGAGCGAAACTCCATCTCAAAAACAATAACAAACGAACAGACAAAAAATTACCTAGACATGTATAGCCCATGTGTGAAGTACCTTAGTTAACACATTCTAGGTGGTTGATGGGGGCAATTATAAGCCCCTAAATTTGCTAAAGTCAATTCCAGTGCCCTTTGTATTTCTCTTACAGTTGTGCTGTCCAATGTGGCAGCCACAGCCTCAAGTGGCTTTTGAACGCTTGAAATGTGCTGTAAGTGTAGCAAGCACATTAGATTTCAAAGACTTAACATGGAAAAATATCATTAATTCTTATGCTGATTATAGAAATAATAATATTTGGAATATATTGGGTTAAGTAAAACATATTATTAAAATTTAAAAAAATAAAATAGCTTAGAAGACGCTAAAATGATCTGTCTTACCCACACCACCACCTCTCTGACCTCATCTCTTAGCATACTTCCCCTCTCACTCTGCTCCAGCCATACTGCTCTCCTTGTTGAATCCTCAACTAGCCTGGTACATGCCCACTTTTAAAAAGGCATTTAAGCTGCATAGTATTCCATGATGTATATGTGCCACATTTTCTTTATCCAGCCTATCATTGATGGACATTTGGGTTGGTTCCAAGTCTTTGTTATTGTAAATAGTGCTGCAATAAACATACGTGTACATGTGTCTTTAGAGTAGAATGATTTATAATCCTTTGGGTATATACCCAGTATTGGGATTGCTGAGTCAAAGGGTATTTCTGGTCTAGATCCTTGAGGAATTGCCACACTGTCTTCCACAATGAGATCACATCCTTTGCAGGGACATGGATGAAGCTGGAAGCTTTCATTCTCAGCAAACTAACACAGGAACAGAAAACCAAACACCGCATGTTCTAATTCATAAGTGGGAGTTGAACAATGAGAACACATGGACACAGGGAGGGGAACAACACACACCAGGGCCTGTCGCAGGGTTGGGGGTCAAGGGGAAGGAGAGCATTAGGAAAAATAGCTAATGCATGCGGGGCTTAAAACCTAGATGACTGGTTGATAAGTGCCGCAAACCACCATGGCACATGTAAACATATGTAACAAACCTGCACGTTCTGCATATGTATCATGGAACTTAAAGTAAAATAAAAAAAAGAAAGATGAGAAAAGGCATTTATACTAGCTGTTGACTCTGCCTGTGTGACACTTTCACCCTGGGTATCAGCAGAAACGACTCCCTCATCTTCTCCAGATCTTTGCCCACTTATCAGTTTTCAGCAAGGTTACACAATTTTAAATTTTAACTGTCCCCACTCCAGCCCTCCCAATCCACCTGCTTTTTCCTTTTTTCATAGCACTCATTACTTTCTCACATAATACACAATTTACTTATTATTTGCTTCATCACCCAGCTAGAATGTAAGTTTCAAGAGAGTAGGAATTTCAGTCTGTTTTGTTTACTATTTATCCCGAGGGCATAGAACTGTGCTTTACACACAGTAGGCACTGAATAACTATTTGTTAAATTGGTGAATTTATGAATTTGGATTTAATCCATTTGGAATATTTTTTGTGTATTGTGTGGGATACGGTGAAATGTTTTTTAAATGTCCTAAAGTCTGAAATAGTGGCAAATCATTACCCTTTGATGAAGATTTGCTCTTTGGAAACAGCTAGGTCACTTGAGGCAAATTCTAATTAATAAGGTGGTAATCAAGTGCAGTAATGCTGCTTCGTAGTCAATAAATGAGGTGTAATCATAAAGTAAAGAGGCTACTGTATTTGCGGGGCTTGGGAGCTGACTTAGAAGGCAGTCTGGGGTTTCCAAAAGGCAGTCCAATGTAATTCTTATGGCACCAGCATGAGAGAGAAACAGAAACAGGGTAGATGGGGAAAATCTGAGGCTAAAGCTTTTTCAAATATATATTTTTTGATCATCAAAGTAAGCATCAAAGGAAAATCAGAATTTATTGATTGAACTTTCTTTTACATATTTTGTGGTTTTGTATAATTTTTTAAAAATCTGAATTACATATGGAAAGGTGAAATCTAGTCAGTGCTTAGAGTCTAAAGATTTTAATTCATTTATATTGGAATGGTTCTAAAGAAGGTGTTTCAAAAACCCCTTGGGCAATAACAGCACCACTGAGGCTTCATTACTTTTTCCAACTGCCTGCCATGCATCTCCTCTTAAAGATCCCCCTGGTACTTCAAATTCCACCTCATACATCTCTCTGTCTCTCCAAACCTGCAAACCTGTGCAACTTTCCAACCACTGTTGCTGGTGCCCTCATTATTATAACTCTTCACTACAGTATTCTTTGACTCCTACTTTTATTCACCCACCATTCTACCAGTATCCATTCCTACTGACAATAGATCTGAAACTTCTCTTCAGTCCATTGTCTCCTTTCCATGTCATCTGCCACACTGTATATTTCAGCCCCTGTTATCTCTCATTTAGACAGTTGCAGTAGCCTCCTGGCCCATCTCCTGGCCTCCAAACTTCCTCCCTTTCATTCATCCTTTATAATCCTACCAGATTATAAGTTTTCCTGAAGTCCAATCATATCATCCTTATACTAAAAAATCTTCCATGACTCCCCATCATCCTTTTCCTTAGACATAAACATTTTAATCTAACATTTAACGGGTACCCAACCTGCCTTTCCTGTCTATCTTCTGCTATTTGTAACAAAAAAAGTCAGAGCTGGCAGAAGTCTTACAAGTGGTCTCCAGACAAAACTGAATACACTCTGTTACCTGAATGTATCCTCATTTTTCCACCCTTGTGCCTTCATATAGGCGATTCCATTCCCTTCTCCTAGGTTACTCACCCCAAGTCTAATTGTCAAAAATTCTACTAATCCCATGAGCCTCACCACAATTGTTCACTCTTCTATGGATTGTCTACTGACTCCTACAGGATATGAACTCACATTTACAGCATAATTTAATACCTCTCACATAGCACTTAGAGTAAGCTGGGCACAGTGGCATGTGCCTGTAATCCCAGCTACTTGGGAGATTGGGGCAGAAGGATCACTTAAGCCCAGGTTTGAGGTTACCATGTGCAACACAGTGAAATCCCCGTCTCTGAAAAATCAGGTGAAGTGTATGTCCAAGCTGTTCATGTACTGGCCCTCTTCGTGGCTCTAAGACTGAAAGCTTCTAACAAGAATAGAGACTGGGTTTTAGTGATTTTTACCTGCACATATGCTCATGTGCTTATTTTGGGCCAGGTATTGTGCTAAGTGCTTTATATGCATTATCTCGTTTAATCATCTCAACAGCCTTATGAAGTAGGTAGTTTCAACTCCATTTTTTAGGTGAGACAGTTGAAGCACAGAGAAATTAAACAATTTGCAGAAATCTCATAGATAACAACAGGTAGACTCAGGACTCATATTCTCATCCCTCTCAACTCACCTCAGATATTCCCGCTATGTAGCCCATGTCCTATTTCACACATGCAGTTAGGTAGTGTTCTCTTCAGTGGATGATACCTATTGGCTCCCCCTCCCTGTTCTTTATTGCATATGTCTATAGTGAGCAGCTATTTTTATCTTGTTTTACCAGTTCCCAGTGGTGAAATGGCTGCTGGTCGTCCTCCTCACAAGTATGGCTGTTGTTGGTCAAGACTTCAGTTCCCAGTAGCCACCTTATTGCTAAAACTGAAGCTTAGAAAGAAATTTTCGGAAGATCACATAAACACCAGGGCCAGGACCTCAGCCCAAGTCAGTAGGCTCCAGAGGCTGTGCTCTTAACTTATGGTTAACTTACTATGGCTTTAAGGACCTGGCATGGTATTGGCACATAAAAAGTATTTAAGAGATGTTTGGTGAATTCACTTTTTCAAATTCATGATCTCTCAAAGTGACTATTTTGAAGGGTGACCCTCATTTGGATGTTCATAATCTGGTATATTTGTTGAAAAACAAACCCCAAATTGTATCATCATCACCGTCAATGACAGCAAACTTTCTTATTCCATATTAAGACTGAATTGCTTTAGAAACAATAAAAGAAGAAGCAGCAGCACATAATTCTACAATTCTCTAAACCAAGAGTTGGGAGTCCCAGGCTAGGGACTCTCACAGTAAGAGAAACCCAAGTGAGCTCTGTGATGTTGTTATGCAGTGGAAGTCCCTCTTCTCCCTATCATCCCCACGCATAAGGACAGGAATTTTTCTCAGTGATGAACCTAGTGTGACCACACGTCCCTAAATGTGCCCTCTGGACATCTTACTGGGAGTCCTCCAGAGGCCTTCAGAAAAGTGCCAGAAGTGGATCTCAGTAAGGCTGTGAAGCAGGGGAATTTCAACGGTGTATTAAAGGAGGGCCATGGAGGTTCCTGTCATCTTGAATTTGGAATATCTTTGTTTCCTGTTTTAGAGGGAAGAACCATGCAGAAAGTTCTCCTTTGGCAAGTCATGTTTTAACAATAAGTATGAGTCAGCTTGTGCTGAGTAGCCTGGGATTGCTTACCTAGTGATAGTAGGGAGGCTGGAGTGGGTTAGTACCAGGAACTCTATGTTAACTGATAGTGTGACTCAACCTATTATGTACATTGAACTGTTTGGGGAAGCCTACTCCTAGGCAACTTCTGTTGACGCACTGTACAAACACATGTCATAGATTGTCTGGAAAAAATCACAGGCATGTGCAGTTGCACCTCCCCCAACCCCTATTCAACACAAAGAGGCCCTAGACCCTCCAATTCTTTCAATTCTTGAGAGGTTAAGCTTGACCAGAGCCACAAAAAAGTCACATTCTATTTCTATAATTGCAGTGCCTTGTATTTTTTAACTGGTCCTATCCAACACTTCCTAAAAATGCCATACCTGAGTGAAATTAACCCTAAAAAACAGACATCCTTTTGGAGCCAAGAAATTGAAGCATTTCACAGATACCAAAACTGATTAATGGTACCTGTGACATAGTGATAAGAGCTACGAAATGCTGATGACATACTAGATGACAGTAAGGCCCTGGCTGAAGCATTTCTTATGCATTATGTTTCACAATAATCATATAAAGGAAGTATTAGTTATATTCCTCATTTTACAGATGAGGAAAATGAACTTCAGAGAGGTAAATGACCTGCCATTGGTCACACAGCTTGTAAGTAGAAGACCAAGACTTGAGCCCAGGTGGGACAGCTCCAAAGCCCATGCCCTTACCCATTATGTGATATGGCCTCCCGGCACTGGGCAAGGGACAATAGAATACATAGTCAACCCAATTCCTGCTCCCCAGGGTCACACTCTTGCTGGGAAGATAAGACAAATACACACAAAATAGAGATTAATACTAAGAAGTATTATGATTATGAATAGCTAAATTATGCAACACAGAAAACAAATAAATACAAGTACAGGAAAGAGACCGTGGGTCATTGCATGGGATGTCTGTGAGCACTCAAATACTCATTGCTCATTGGGGTTCACCTGGCAGGGGAGAGGAATTCTGGGAAGACTTGATAATGAATTTTGAAAGTGAGAATCTAGAATGGACAATAAAAGGAAGAAAAAGAAAAAGAAAGAGACAAGTACCATTTCAGAGACCAAGAATGGCAGAAAGGCAGGTGGCAAGATTGGTTGTATGTAAGGGCTGGGAAATATCAGTATTGGAAATATCTTTAAAAAAAAAAAGAAAAAAAAAGAATTGTTACTGTAATCCCAGCACTTTGGGGGGCTGAGGCAGGCAGATCACTTGAGATCAGAAGTTGAGACCAGCCTGTCCAACATAATGAAACCCCGGCTCTACTAAAAATACAAAAAAAATTAGCTGGGTTTGGCAGCACATGCCTGTATCCCAGTTACTCGGGAGGCTGAGGCAGGAGAATCGCTTGAACCCGGGAAGCGGAGGTTTCAGCGAGCCAAGATCACGCCACTGCACTCCAGCCTGGGCAACAGAGCAAGACTCCATCTAAAATAATAATAATAATTGTTAAGACAGGAGTTAGGCATGAAGGAGTGTACAAAGTAGACACAAAAGCAGGAGAAAATGACAAAGGTGGCAAATTCTGTTTTATTGGGTTTAAATCATAAGAAGCAAACAAAAGGTCTGTGTGTGTGTGTTTTTTATTGTTGGTCATTTGTCTGGTTTTAGTCCTGTACATTGTTTTGCATATGCTTTGTTTCTGCTGTCTTTGGTTTTAACGAGAGGCAGCATAGCCTAGTGACAAAGAGTATGGGCTCTAGAATCAGGCAGCTTGGCTTTAAACTCAGGCTCTGCCACTTACTGGCTGAGGGACCTTAGGCAAATTATTTAATTTCTTTGTGCTTCGTTTTCCTCATCCACAAAATAAGGTATAATAAAACTTACCTATAAGATTGTTATAACAACTATATAAGTTACTATTTTGAAGTGCTTAAAACAGTGCCTGCAGACAGTAAGTACTCTCGATATGCTTGTGGTAGAAATGCAAAAGCAATTCATTCCCAACACTGAAATGTGGGAAATTTCTAAAATCATTGTGTAAAGATCTTTCTACAAACAACAACAACAAAAAACCACCTGGTAGATGTGGCCATCCAGGCAGATGGCACCATGGCAACAATTGACGATATCAGAGTAGTGGCTGCTGCCAGCTCCCACAATCCCCTTCACTCCCTGCTGCTTATACCTGGCCCACTTCGTGTGATCTTGTGACTCCTAGTTTAAAGTGAAAGGAACATCTTGGTTCCTAATATGCCTTTATATTTTCAAAGAGAGCTCATAAAGGAAGCAATTTGGGTCTGGAACCCAGACCTGGCTGAGTTCACAGGATGCTCTAATCCTTAGAATTCAAGAGAAAATATCCGTCCTCCTCTCCCAGCCAGGGTCCCCCGACCTGAGATGCTGGGTCACCGGGCTGCACAAGCACCCCCAACCCCAAAACCTCCTCCACTGCCTCAAGTCTTCCTGCCCAGTTCAGCCCTTCTGATAGGAAGGAGGACTTAGGACTCCCACAATCCTTCGCAGCAGCAACTCTGGGGGAAGGCCAGAGCTGAGATTAGCAAAGCAAGAATGTGCAGCCTTCCTCTGAGTTGCCAGACAAATAAGTCGTGTCTTCCTTTTTCTGCTTGTTTAGTGGATTCAACTGTGCCTCACGATCTAAAAAATCCACAGCTGAGGAGTTATTTACACAGCAACTAGCTCTAAACCAAACCGTGAGATTAACTATTTCTTCAGAGCCCTCATCTGTTAAGGCTTTTTTTTTCAGGCAGTGAGCTTTCTAATTTCCCCTGGCTCTTCGTGGTCTGGAGCTGCTCGGGAACACTCAGCAGTGAGCCCCACATCAGCCTCTCCCAGTGGTTTTCTAACAGTCTCAGCTCCTATCACTCCCCCTCTGGAGAGATGCCTTTCCTTTCTTCTCTCCAAGAGGATGACTGAGCCCCGTCTGGGCAGGGCAGACACTCAGGCCTGCTGGCTCCTTTACCCCTGGAGACGGTCTCCCACCTTTGTGGGGAATGACTAATGGCAGAAATGTCAGGACACCCAGGAGAAAAGTGTGGAAGGAGACGTTCAGGAGAAGAGACATTGGGGCTTCAGTCAAACCCCACTACCTGCACTGCTTTTGAATAAGCAGCCCAGCTGTGCTTACACCTGGGTGCAGCAGCATGATGAGGGTCACAAAAGACCCACTGCCAGGAATAGAACTCAGGCGGCCCACCATGCAGAAAGCGTTAAGACACAGAGATGACCTAACAGCGCTAGAACAAGTTCAAAGCCTTCATTTCACAGAGCCCCAAACCTGCCCTGGATCTCACCGCTCATTGTAGCGACAGAGCAGAGAGTAGAACATGGGTCTCCTGACTCTTTTGGTGTGACTTCCTGGGAGAGGGAGAGGTGCAAAGCAGGTAAACTTGAGAATGGTTACACACAGCAGCGTATCTGATGGGTAACAGCCCTAGAGCCCTTTCCAACTAGGCGGAGGTGCACAGCCTGGTCCCAGCCCCAACCAGCAGGAAACAACTTTGGCCAATTTCCACCAGTTCATGACCCTCCCAAGGCAAACAGTGCCTGGTCTCCTGTAGGACCTGCATCTGAGAATCTTGTGGGAAGGGCTCTGGGTAAGGAGAGAACTAAGGAAAGCATCTATCTGTAGGGAAAGCTGTTTTGTCCTACATATAGCTCCCTGGAACTGCCACCACTCACCCCAGCAATATTGAAATTTCTTACCACATTATTCAGTGAGGGTATGTGTTCAATGGGTGGTTGGATAAGTTGATGGCATATGGTCTAGACCTCCATTGCCTCTATGACCTTATCTCCCACCACTCTTTGCTCAGCCTTCTGCAGCCACTCTGGCCTCCTTTCTATTCCTCAAACATGCTAAAAATGCTCCCACCTCAGGGCCTTTGCATTTGCTGTTCCTTCCATTTGGTATGCTCTTCTCCAGGTGTCTGTAGGGTTTTGCTCCCTCTCTTCCCTCAAATATTTGTTCAAGTATCACCTTCTCAGAGATCCCTTCCCCAGTTGCCCTATGCACCTGTCACCCTCAAACCCCTTGCCCTACTTTTGTTTTCTCCATAGAGCATTTATCATCATGTTACATTACAGTATATATTGTGTTTAGTGTCTTTCTGCACCAAAATACGAGCTCTGTGAGGACAGGGACTTTGTCTGGTATGTTCATTCCTGCATCCTAATCACCTAGAACAGGGCCTGGCACATAATAGGTGCTCAATAAATATTTACTGAATAAATGGATGGGTGGATAGAAAAGCGGTGCATGTTTACATAAATGAAAGTGGCTTTGTAAACATATATTCATTCCATTTATTCATTTTCCAAAGAAATACATCTTGCATTCTCTTATGTCTCAGACTTCCCACCCAGTCCAGTGGAAAACAAAGATGAGTTGACATGAAATGACAATACAGCAGAGTAAGTACTATCCAGGGTTTGTGGAAGCACAAGAAGAAATTGGTGAAAGCTTGTCAAAGGAGATGGCCCTTGAATAACAGAAGATGTTAGTCAGGAAAAGAAAATTGAAGTGGGGATGTGGAGAAGCACACTTCAAGCAGAGGGAACAACATGTGCAAGAAAAAGGCTCCTCTGGGCAACAGCTTTACCATATGGGGCCAGAGAATGGCAGGGAAGGAAAGATGTTGGTAGAAGCAAGGCTGGAAATGAAGCAGAGGCCCTAGTTTGAGAGCCTTGCCTGCTGTAATAAGTATCCAGTTAAGCCTTTAAGTCAGTATGGCAAACTTGCCAAATGCAGAGATCCAATTGTACAGTGTGGTGACTATACTTAATGATGACATACTTTAAAAGATCATGTTGTACACGATAAATATGCACAATGATATCTGTCAATTTAAACAACAAAAACACTATAAACATTTAGTATACAGATGTGTATAGTTTGACCTATAAAATTATTCCTTTAAATTTGGTGGCCAATATTTTAAACATTAAAATATTTCACATAAAAATCCAAAATTCTTGCTTTTCTTGAAATACCAGAATATCACACCCCACCAGGCCCACATGGCTATGATTGCCAACATCTGAGCAGGAGTTATCTCCACTAAACAGAGCTCTGGCTCTCCAGTTTGTCAAAGCCCCAAATTAGCCTTTTTCAGTGACTATGTTACGGCTGATCCTCAAGCTCTGGTATGGCCAGGAAGTGGCAAGGTTTGGGATTTGAGCCTTTCTCCATAAAGCCCATATTCTTACCCAGTACATGATTAATGATTGGCACGCACAAAAAAAGACACTCCATAATACTGTATTTGAAGAAGGAACACACTCGTTCCATTGTCTCCTACTGAAAGGTCTTTGCCTCTGTTTCTACCCTGGCAAATCCTGCCCTATCTCTCAAGGCCCAGCTCAGATGCAGCCTCCTTCATGAGGCCTTCCCTGATTTCATGCTCCCCACTCCAACAGCTGTGGCTAAGGGATGGAGGACTTGAAGGCAACAAAACTGGGATGCGGAGGAGTATTTGGAGGGCCGATCACTGGGATCATTAGAGCTGGGCTGTAGGTAGAAGAAAATATCTAAGGTTTGAACTTTGGAGTTTGTGCATCTGAGTGGGGAGTGCATAAATGGTGGAAGCTGAGAGACAACTGTCAAAGAATTAAAACAGACTACAGTTTTTCCTTGCTTGAAACTTTTGTCTCCTTTTATTTTATCCTCTTGTTTGCCTTTTTTTCCTTCCTATGTCTCCACTTCCTGTACCTTAACTGGCATTAGACAACTCACCAGCTTACAAAGATCACATTTGAAAGAACTGTCCTTACAGTAGCCAAAATGAGATTGCACCAATGATCCCGAGAAACCAGAACAATTTCCAACCATTCCAACTGGAAGTTTTGCAGCGGTTACAGATAAAGAAAACTGCAAGCTAGGACAAGACCACAGTCACAGAAGAGATGAGGAGTCTCCTCTGCTTGTCCTATAAAAACCCGATCCTACTTTGGCTCAAGGAGTTACTTAACATTGAGTTGCGTGTTCCGTGATGCACATTAACTGAATAAAGCCTGTAACCTCTATTTGAGTCACTTTAACTATTTTGGTCCTTAACAGTTTTGTCACTGTGACTCAGATTGGGTCTGAATCGGCCCTTGAGCCTACTGAGGTTTCAGATAAAGACACAATGAACTAAGGGACCTTCTTCCTCCCTTCTTGGAGGGCCCTATTGGGTCAGATGAGTCCTGTTCCCACTCACGTGCTCCAATTTTTTGTTGTGTCAAGGAAGTTCCATGTTTTGATTCTTTGGAAAGGTTAACCTATTTTCTGACTAAAGTCATTGCCTCTATTTTCCTTTTGTCTTTCGGAGTTCTCTGGCCTTTCAGGTCTCCAAGAGCAGAGAATTAGATGATGATCATAATGTAGGACCAGGCCCTTCTCCTTTCTTCTGCATTGAACCTTTTTTGTTATGAACTAAGTGGTATGACCTCAAGGAAGACAATTTTTAGCTGCAGTGATTCATTTGGGACTCTTGGGACATGTCACAACGCAAGCATTTGCATGATTCCTTAGAGCAAAAGGAAACCAGATAACATATTTACAATGGACAGCTTTCCTTAAGCTGTAAGAAGAAGCTGAGGAAAGAAACAATTCAGAAAGATTCCAATCTGGTGAGTCTTCTTTTAAAACAACCTCAGCTGTCTCTCTCTCTCCAAAGACCTCCTCCTTTCTATCAAACTCTATTTCTTCCCCTTACAATCTGACTTTCTCCTGGCCTCCCTCCTCTTCTGCTTTCTGTCCTCTGCTCTGCTCTCTTTCTCCTCCTTTTCCCCTTTCTCACCTTCCTCTCATCTTTTGACCCATACCTTCACCCTTTCTGGATATGCAAAAGCCAAATAGAGAGGAGAAAGTCTTTTAAAGGCAATTGGTGAAGGTTTTCACTCTTCCATCGACTGAGGAATAATCCAAACCTGTCAGCAAGGGTGTGATAAATCTGTTTCCAATTTTAGGGACCGATGATAGAAAGCACTTTTAGGAATGCTCAGGGTTGGGCATTAACACTAACACTCCAACAACAATCTGCACCTTCTTTACTAATGGCCTTAACCCTGATATATCAGATGCTATTCAGAAGCATAAAACAGGCTGGCAGACCACATCCACTCATGATTTATAACACTTTGAGTTCAGCAGATTTTAAACCAGCATTTTGTGGAAAGCATAGTAAATAAAGAGAGAATCACACCGCAAACTTATGTCATTACAACTGGAACAGCCTGGGGGAAATAAAAAGGCCCTCCACAATTTAAACACAGAGAGACACAGACACTTGCAGATATTGCAGAGAAAAAGACACTGGACCTGCAATCATCCCGCTGTAGCAAAGAAATGAGACACTCAACTAGAGTTGCTAGATTTAGCAAATAAAAATGAAAAAATATATGAATTTCAAATAAATGAGTAACATTTTAGCATAAGTATGTCCCATGAAATGTTGGGTACACACTTGTACTAAAAAATGATTCATTTCTTATCTGATATTCAAATTTAACTGCACTTCTCATATTTTATCTGGCAACACTATACAGGTTACTCAATCTGAAATAAAGCAATTCCCCTTCTCCGAGGAATGTACCCTTCAGTATCCTCAATTATCTTTGGATCAGCAAGGAGAAATAACCCTATTTATTTGTGAATGGCTATCCAAGCTCATTTTTTAGTAGACCCTGGAGACACACTCTCCATCATTAATTCCTTCTAGTTTCCTACCATCCTTCCTCAGAATAATTTTAAAAAGCTCAGTAGTGGGACTTACCTGTTGAACATATTCGCTTCCTCTCTCTAACCCTTTGCTTATCTCTTTGGGATGCTTAACCTCTCAATATATCTTTCTCTTCTGTCTTCCACCCTCCCTAACCTATACAGATGGACCTTTTGGCTCAATGGGGAACTACTATTAGATGTATATCCAAAGGCCTTTTTCTTGATCTCTCAGTCTCTCATGACCCAGTACACCATCCTATGGTGGCTTCCCTCAACTCCTATGCACTCACTCTTAAGTCCTCTATTCACTTCATTCATCGCATTCACATTGCAAGCCCCCTCATACTTCTCTCAGCTTCTCAATCATAATCTCAAAGACTTACAATTTCCCTGGTCCTCTGCCTTGATCAAATAGTAGGTAACTTGCTCTTATGTTCACCTGATTTAACCTCTTCTCAAGAAGACTGTATCTCAGAAACTTTGTTTATAAAAGGAAATATTATAAGGACAAATTTGTAAGAATAATTTACTGTTTAAATTACTGCATAAAAGGATAAATTTGTAAGAATAAATTACCGTATCCTTAGGCCCAAGTTCACTATCTAAGCCATGGTATATCCTAGGGAGGCAAATTCCTCCCGGTGGATAGGAGTACGGTCATTCAAAATTGCCCTTGCCCTATTACCAAAAGACAATTTAGAGGATTTCTGGGACTTATAGGATATTGCAGGTGGTAGATTTCCAACTCTTCTGAATTAGCTGGCACCCTCAGTGACATGAATTAAAATGGTATTCCTGAGCTTCTGCCTTGGATGGTCACTACAGAGTTAGCCATTGACCAACCCAAGGCATTTCATTTGGGGTCACCCCAAAATTATACTATCTTTTTTTTGGTTTATATATAAAAGGGATGGTCAAGTTCTTGGAGTTTTATCTTAGAAACATGATGGAAATCAGAGACTCATTGGGTATTACAATATTGCTCCATCCAGTAGCTAAACATATCCCTCTTGCCTGGGGGCAGTAGCTGTCACTGCATTTAATCTTGGGATCACCTTTTCACCTAATGGTACCTAATGAAGCTCAGACCCTTCTCATCACCAAAGCACCCAACATTTCTCTGCTTCTAGACTCATTTCTTATGAATTACTATTTCTGTCCTTCATTCATATCATCATCTATTAGAAGTCTATAGGAATACTGTACTCTTTTTTAAAAAGTGAGATATGATTCACATACCATAACATCCTTTTAAAGTGTACAATTCCATGGTTTTTCATGTTTTACAATGTTGTGCAACCAACATCACCATCTAATTTCTGAACATTTTCATTGTCTCCCAGAAAAATCATTAAGCAATTACCCGTTATTCTCCACCTGGCAACCACTAATCTTCTTTCCAACTTTATGGATATTCTTATTCTGAACATTTTATATAAATGAAATTATACACTATATGGCCTTTTGTATCTGGCTTCTTTAACTTAGCATAACATTTTCAAGAATTATCCATGTTGTAGAATGTATCAATACATTACTTCATTCTTTTTATGGCCAAATAATATTCCATTATATGTTTATCCATGCATCAGTTGATGGACAATTGGGTTGTATCCACGTTTTGGCTATGATGAATAATGCTGCTTGAACATTTGTGCATAGGATTTTCTTTGAATATGGGTTTTCAATTCCTTTAGGTATATATTTAGGAGTAAAAATGCTAGGTCACATGGTAACTCTATGTTTAACTGCTTGAGGAACTGCCAAACTGTTCCACAATGACTGCACCATTTTACATTCCCACCAATAGTATATGAGGTTTCCATTTTTCATATCCTCACAGTTGTTACTGCCCGGCTTTTTAAATTATAGCCATCCTACTGGGTGTGAAGTAGTATCCCAATGTGGTTTTGATTTGCATTGCCCTAATGACTAATGATGTTGAGCACCTTTTCAAGTGTTTATTGGCCATTTATATATCTTCTTTAATAGTGTCATAATCTTAACGCAGCTAGTTTATTTCCTCTTTCAGAGAAGGTGAAAAGTCTCATGATTGTTTAACTTGAGAACTTTATCTGCCTCTCTCTGATCTTCTTGAAACTCCTCTACAAAACTCAGACTTAGAATTCTTTGTAGATTGGTCATATATTGAGACTGAACAAGTGTATTTTCAAGTTAAGTATGCCGTCACTACTTCCCAAGAGCTTTTTGAATATGACCACCTTCTCGAAGTCAAGTTAGCATAACCAGCTGAATTTATAGGCTTAACTCTAGCCTACTATGCTATCAAAGAATAAAAGGGCTAACATATACACAGACAGCAGATGTGCCTTTGGTATGGTTTATGATTTTAGCATACTATGGAAACAACACAGCTTCCTAACAGCTTCTGGTACTTCAATAAGCAGCATGAGCACATACAAGCTTTACTAGATGCTTTGCTACTCTCTCAAGGAAGTGACTGTAATTAATGTCCAATCTCATACTAGGGAACAAACCCACAAAGCAAAAGGAAATGCCCTGTCTGACCAGTATGCTAAACAGGCTGCTCTCACCACATTCAATTTGTTCAGCATATTAAAGACAACCTGGTTACTGCAGATTACTTCCATGAAACTTTGAGCAAATTGCAGTTAAAGCACCAGACTCTGATAAAAGATACTGGGAGAAATCTGAGTGTTCCCTCCAATCAGATGGGTTCCTATGGAGACACCAAGACTGCACCTGGTCTCTTCAGTCTCTCTGAAACAGAGCTTGATGAAAATTTTGCAGGTTATGATTCATAACAGTAAATAAACTTGAAAACTATTCTCAGACAACATTGTTGGGAAAATTTTAAACAGATAGGAGCTGAAGTCTCTAGTGCATGTTCCACCTACAAGACTCATAACCCTGGAAAAACTGTTAGGGTGAGACATAGACAGGAACCACAGCCTTGAGGACTCTTCGAACATTTACAAGTGAACTTTGTATAACTTCTTTTATCGCAAGGATTTGAATATGTATTCATTACTGCCTTCCTTCTCTCTGGATAGCCAGAAGTTGTTCCTTTTAGCCTTCCTTGTGACAGAGATACTCATTTTACCAGGACTATAATTAAGAAGATTTGTAAGGTATTGCCTTATGGCCAGAAATTACCCATCTCAGCCATTCGGGAAGAACGTAAAGTGCTAATGGTATTTTAAATAATGTTTATTTTTGTTTAACTTTTGTAAGTGAATATGTACATTATTGAAAAATTTAAAAACACAAAATCACCCACAGTCACACCCGGCTTACAGCTTGAAATATCTATCTAAATCCTTATGTGTGTACACACACAATTGAGCATATATTTGTATGTGGTTGAGATCATACAGTATGAATCTTTACTAGTTCAAAGAATATCATGAATTTTTATCAATTCAATGTCCCAAAGTCATGAATATTTTGAAAACCAAGAATATACAACACCAACTCAATTGGGAAAGAAATGTAATCCTGCCTTCCATGGGGACAAAAATTTCGTAAAAGACAAAAATGACAAAAATTATCTGGATAAAGAGTCTGGCAGACTTACAATTAAAATACTTTATTCTCTTAATGCTCGACTTAAAATGAGACAAAAACAATAATGAACAATAAGTATAATGCTTCTAAGGGAATTCATTCTTAGATCTATACTATTAAAATATTACCCAAAAGATATGCTTCCATTGAATTATTCGACATTTTTCATTTTATATAACAATTATAAATATAAATTCCTCTAATGTGGAGCCTGAAAATACATGAAGCAAAAATTGATAGAATTGAAGTGATAAATACATAGTTCTACATTCATAGTGGGAAGCATCAATATCCCACATTCAACAATGACTACAACAAATACAGAGAAGATCACCAAGGAAACAGAAGATGTAAACAACAGCATGAGCCATTTTGACCTCATAGATGTCTGGAAAGCAATCCACCCAACAATAGAAGAATAAACATTCTTCTCAAATGCACATAAAACATTCTCCATGATAAGTCACATAGTAAGCCACAACACAAGTTTCAATGAATTTTAAAAGATTAAAATCACATTAAGTATGTTCCTTGGCCACAATGGAATTAAATTAGAAATTAGTAAGAAGAGGAAATTTGGAAAATTCACAACTAAGTGAAAACTAAACACTACTAAACAGCTACTTGAGTCAAAGAAGAAATCACAAAGTAAACTAGAAAATACTTTGAAATGATGATGATGAAGATGAAAACAAAAAACCGAAATTTGTGGGATGCAGCAGAAACAGTACTCAGAGGGAAATTTGTAGTTGTAAATACCTACATTATAAAAAGAAGAAAGATCTGTAATTGATAACCTAATTTTGCACCTTAAGAAACTAGGAAAACAAGAGGAAACTGATCTCAAAGCAAGCAGAAGGAAAGGAATAATAAAGATTAAAGCACAAATAAATAAGATAGCGAACAGAAAACAATAGAAAAAAAAACAGTGAAATGAGAAGTCAGTTTTTTAAAAGAACAGTAAAAACTCACAAACTTTTAACTAGACTGATCAAAAATAAAAGACTCAAATTACTAAAATCAGGAGTCAGACTCAGGACATTACTACTGACCTTACAGAAAATTTTAAAAATGAATTATCAGAAAATACTATGAACAAATGTATGTCAACAAATTAGATAATCTAGATGAAATGGAAAAATTCCTAGAAACACACAAATTATAAAAAATGACTAAAATTAGTTAGAAAATCTGAATGTAAAGGAATTGAGTCAGTGTTCTAACTATGTTTTTGCAGATTCTGTATTTGTCTGTTTGGCATCCATTAATTACAGGGCCAAACTAATGGCCAAGTTATCAACATCTCCCCTGCAATCCAGAGCCTATACTCGGAACTACCACCTTATCTAACTCTCACATATCAAGCCACATTTCCCCTGCCCTAAATCAACCCAGGGTCAGGTACCAGACAACTAGGGAGCGTTCCTATGTCCCAAAACCCACCAGAATTATTCAAAGTAGCCAACCCTAAGCTGTTTCTCCTGCCTTGCCTTGCTTTTCCTATGGAAACTCCAATAAAGGCTCTGGCATAAGCTTCCCTCATTTATTTCTGCCTCCTAACCAACACTGGTGCTTCCTCATGTGACCCTGTGTGGCATGATGCATTCCCTTCTCTTGGGAAATGTAATTAACAAAACTTTTTCGATGGGATTAGCATCTCTGTCTGTTGTCATTTGGTCAGCTCTATAAATTAAAATCCTGTGAGTACAATTGAAACAGTCAGTAATAATAATAAAAAAAAATGCCAACAAAGAAAAGCCTAGGACCAGATGGTTACACTGCTGATGGTTTAACAAATAATTAAATAATTTAAACCAATCATTCTCAAACTCTTCCAGAAAGTAGAAAAGCAGTTAACGTGTTTCAATTCATTCTATGAAGTCAGTATTACCCTGATATCAAAATCAAAGACATCATAAGAAAACTAAAAACCAAAACTCCTTATGAATATAGACACAAAATCCTCAGCAAAATACTAGCAAACTCACATGTTAACAGACTATACAACATGACCAAGTAAGATTTATCCCAGGAATACAAGGTTAGTTCAATGTATGAAAACAAATTAATGTAATACACCATATTAATAGACTAAAGGAGGGGGCACATGATCATCTCAATAAACACAGAAAGAACATTTGACAAAATCCAACACTCCTTCATAATAAAAGCACTGAAAAACTAGGAATAGAAGGGAACTTCCCTAACATGATAAAGGGCATTGTTTCAGTCCACTTTGCATCGCTATAAAGGGATACATGAGGCTGGGTCATTTATAAAGAAAAGACATTTATTTGGCTTACAGTTCTACAGCTGTACAAGAAGCATAGCACTAGCATCTACTTCTGGTGAGAGCCTCAGGAAGCTTTTACTCATGGCAGAAGGTGAAATGGGGGCAGATGTGTCACATGGTGAGAGAGGGAGGAAGAGAGATGGGTGGAGGTGCCAGGCTTTCCAAAACAGTCAACTCTCACATAAACTAATAGAGCAAGAACTTACTCACTACCACATGGAGGGCACCAAGCCATTCCTGAGTGATCCACCCCTATAACCCAAATACCTCTCACTAGGCCCCATCTCCAATTTGGAAATCAAGTTTCAACATGAGCTTTGGAGGGGACAAATATCAAAGCTATTTCAGGCATCTATGAAAACCCCACAGACAACATCATACCCAATAATGAAAAACTGAATCATTTCCTGCAAGATCAGGAACAAAACAAGGATGTTTACTCTGCCATTCCTATTAAATATTGTATGGAAAGCTCTAGTCAGGGAAATTAGACAAGAAAAAGAAAGAAATGACATCCGTATAGGAAAAGAATAAAAAGTACTGCTGATCACAAATTACTTGATCTCATATATAGAAAACCCTGAAATATCCACAAATAAACAATTAGAGCTAAAAAATGAGTCCAGTGAAGTTGCAGGATATAAGATTAATACTTGAAAATCAGTTACATTTCTTTACAATAGCAATGAAAAGCCTAAAAATAAAATTTAGTAAATAATTTCATTTACAGTAGCATCAAAAAGAATAAAATACTTAAGAATAAACTTAACCAAGGAAGTGAAAAAACTGTACACTGAAAACTACGACACTTGTTGAAAGAAATTTTTTAAAACCTAAATAAATGGAAAGGCATCCCATGTTCATGGGTTGGAAGACTTAATATTGAGATGGCAATATTCATTGAATTGATCTACAGACTTAAAGAAATTCTTAATAAAATTCCAGCTGCCTTTTTTAGAGAAATCGATAAACTGATTCTAAAATTCATACGGAAATACAAGGGACCTAAAAATAACCAAAACAATCTTAAAAAACAACAAAGCTGGAAGATTAACATTTCCCAATTTCAAAACTTACTACAAATCTAGATTAATCAAAACAGTGTGATACTGTCATAAGGGCAGACATATAGATCAATGGAATAGAATTGAGTCCAGAAGTAAGCATGTAAATCTATGGTCAATTGATTTTTGACAAGGGTGCCAAGACCATTCAATGGAGAAAGAATAGTCATTTCAACAAATGTTGCTGGGACAAATGAATACCCACATGCAAAAAGCATAATTTTTTTACTCCTATTTCACACCATATGCAAAAATTAACTTAAAGTGGGACATATACCTAAATGTAAGAGCTAATATTATAAAATTATCAGAAGAAAACATAGGTGTAAATCTTTGTACTTTGGATTAGGCAATGTTTTCCTAAATATGACACCAAAAGTATAAGCAATGGAATTAAAAATAGATTGGACTTCACCAAAATTAAAATTTTTTGTTTGTCAAAGGACATTATCAAAAAAGTGAAAAGACAACAAAGGGAATGGGAGAAAATATTTGCAAATCATATATCTGATAATGGTCTAGTATCCATAATATATAAGTACTATTACAGCTCAATGATGAAAAGACAAACAACCCAATTTAGACTTCCCACTTCAAAATGGTGGCATAGAAACAAGCTGGTTTTACTTCCTACCCTCAAAACCAAAAACAAATATACGGCATTGAGATTATCACCAGCAACATCCCAGAACTCAAATATGAGGATGAGACAGTTCCCAGGGCAGCAGAGAAGTGAAAAAAATTCTGAACAGATGTTAGAGGATCAAACTTCCGTATTTGTGATGCCCTTTCCCCAATCTGCCCAGCACTAAGTGCATAGAAAAATTTCCCCCAACTCACAGTTTCCACATTGGAAAAAGTGTGATTGAGGTAAACAACAGCTTCCCATCATCTTAGGTTACCTGACAGGAGACCTGTCTCTGCCTCAACTCATGGGAAGCATTGAGAGTACCTGAAGAGAGGAATATTCGTATAGATAGCCACAGAAAAGTAGGGGAAGTGGGACTGCCATCCTCAGCCCTGGAAACTCTGCTGTGTAAATCAGTCAAAAGAGATGCCAAAACAGATTAGCTGTTCAGCAGCACCATGCTGTAAGAGGTTCATTCCACAGATCTCCAGGCATGAACCCCTGACCAGCCTTCCCATACTAACAGGATATCCTATTTGGGACCTTCTCCATTTAGGACTGGTGGTACCCTGATTGAGTACCAGAACTGAGGAGGCAAACCCGGGCTTAATTAAGGCGCCATCTAGTGCAAAAAAAGAGGCAGTGACCTAGTGGGAAAAAAGATAACAACAGGTAAATTGCAAAGAATCTCTAATCAAACATATCTAATAAAAACCAAAACAAGCCAGACAGAGAAGACTGGTATAAATAACTAATCCTTCACTGCAAAGACATAGATGTACGTACACAAGAAACAACAGCAAACACAAAACCAAGACCTCCTCAAACAGACAAAGCAAGCAACCAGTGATTTACACCCTAATTAGATGATCTCTGACCAAGGATTCAAAATAGTAGTTTTAAGGAAACTCAGTGATCTCCAAGATAACACAGAAAAGCAATTAAGAAATTTATCAGAAAAATTTAACAGAGATTGATTTTTTAAAAAAATCATACAGGAATCACTGAAAAATACTTTTGCTGAAATGAAAAATTTATTAGCGGCTTCCAACAGAAGAATGGATCAAGCAGAGGAAAGAATCAGTGAGCTCAAAGACAGGCTATTTGAAAATACACAAAGGGAAAAAGAAAAAAAGATAAAAGGAACAAATATCACCTACAAGATATAGAAAATTACCACCTGGTGAGGGGTTCAAATGGTTGATTAGAGGCATCTCTTACTTGCCTCCTCCACTAGGAAAAACCAAAATAGTGAGTAGATAATCACACTTTGAATAGATCATCAGAGAGAATACTGAAATTCAAAACAGAAGTGGCAGGAAACACCCAGAGCAAGAAAGGAGAAGGAAGCAAGGTGGCCTCCTAACCAAGATCGGCTGGGAGCCAGGAGAGACCCTCCTGTGTGGGGAAAGGATAAGCGAGAGACTCCCAGTGGCTCCTGCTTCAGGTTCCTAAAATCCTAGCCATGGTAGAGTCTCCCAACCCTTGCTGGCTGAAGACTAACATAGAAAGTTCCCTGGAAACTGTGTGAAGGCATTGTTTCAGAGGGAAAACTCATGCTGGGTCCCACAAACCTGCAAGTTCTAAGCAGTGTCAGCATAGCACCATTTTGAAAGCCCAACCCACACCAGACTACATGCTGCCCTGCAACTAGGGCTGAGGCAGAAGCCACAGAAAACAATTCTAACCTCCCCCGAAGAGGGGTGGCTGCACATTCTCATGTGCAAAGGACAGATTCCACTGCCTGCAACTGCTGCAGCTGCAGACACTGTGGGCCAAGGTACAAGTGAAGCCCATGCCCCTCAACTCTCTGCCTATGGCTGCTCCCAGGGAAGGAAACCTCAACCTGTTCAATAGCAGGGCTGCAGCACAGCCATGCCACCTCCACCTGATCATTCCACTGGTGGTATAGGGCTCACCCTGCCCATGCATACAAAAGCCAGCATTTATATGCAACACGGGGGGGCGGGGTTGAAGCACAATTTGGCCAGGCTACCTCCACCCCAGTACACAAGCACATCAGGGGCTGCAGATCACACAGCCCAGTTCCCCATAGTGGCACCTGAGTAATCCTCCCGGAGTCTGAAGTCAGGCACACTCAACCTCTGCTATCACCACAACTGGCACCCACTTGCACATGCTACTCACAGGTCTGGGCACCAGCCTTCTCAACCCATCACAACTCCTGCCAATACCAGAGTGGAACACTTATATCCCAAAGTGTTGTCTCACCACTGGTACTGACATTGCCCATGCTATGCTCACTGCCCAGGGGCTAGAGAAACTGTTCACCTGCCTGGCCCACTGCTGCCACTTCCAGCACCCAATTAAGCCACCTGGAGGCCCCAGAATTAGCTTACCTGGACACACTAACAGTGGTGCCAGCATATGCTGCCCTGAGGCCCAAGAACAGGAGCACTCAGTGCACCGTTACCACCACGAGGGCCCAAAGACTAGCTTACCTGTCATCCCAGTCCCCAGCAGAACTTCACTGTAACCTCCACTAATAACCATACCCTAAGCCACAAAGGAAATGAAAGACACCACTGACACTGTTTACAGACAAAGAAATCATACAGAGACTACACTACTTCATGCACCCAGAATCAAAGCCAAAGTGCCCTACTCAAGTAACACCACAGGTACACCTTCAAAAAAAGTCCTCCTCTGTGAAAGCAAATTCTAAACATTGGAATAAGCAACTATGAAGATGTAGCAAAAATTTCTTTTTTACTTTGGGAAAAAAAAAAGCTGAAAGCAGCCTTTTCAAATTATATACACTAGGCCCTCTTAAAGGAGACAGAAAATCTTTCCAAAGTGTATTGGACACTTTCTATTGGCCAAAAGTGGCTCTTTATTTTACTTTTTCTGTCTTCCATTATCAAGGTCTGGTAGAATAAAGACAGAGCATTGGTCATTAGATCCCTGCACTTGTGTTCGTCCAGGGCTCCACACAACTGACTGGTCTGGCAAGGCGTTTATTTATTGTTGCCAGGGCCAGGTGGCATCTTATCCAAATGGGACACAGCAGTGACTCCAAATCTCCAGACCTGAATGGGCCTATGGTCTAAAGCTGAGGTGACCCAGCTGGCATCCACACTGACCCGCCTTCTCAGACCTCAAGGCCCCTCAAAGCCCTCCTAAGCATTTGGGCTGCGGCCATTCTTCCTGCCCCACCATGTCTGCTGCCCAAAGGCACAACATCCTTGATGGCCTGACCAGGCTGGGCCAAGAAACAAGCAGCAGCAGGCACTGCCTTGGCCTAGGGAGGCCACCGGAGCCATTAGGTCATTGAGATGGGAGCGGGTGGGGTCGCTGCTATCTCAGGACAAAGACTAGCCTGACTGTGGCAGTGAGGGTTCTAGGTTACCAAAGCATCAAAGCCACTGGCCACCCCCAGGCATCCAGCTCATAGGCCAACCTGGCTGGGTTGTCTCTGGGATTAGAACTCAATTCTCACCTTGCTCTCTGCTGGAGCTGACTCAAGCTAATAGAATTTTAAAACCAAAACTTCTTAAATTCTTTAAATATTGACAACTAACTTGGCTTAAGATATTCTAATTGACACTAAGGACAATCCAATTCTCTCCCTCTGGCAAACATTGATTGTCACCTTATGAATACATCACAAGCAGACAAGTGAGACGAAGGAATACCCCCTGATTTTAGACTCCACTTTGTTGCAAGCAAATAGGACCAGTACTGTAAAAGGTTAATACAACATACTCAGAGTTAGCACCAAAAGGTTCAACCGCCTTTCTAGGCCAAGTCGCTGCTTACACAGAAAGATCTTTACCCCTGATTTTGCACCCTAGAGTTAATGCTTCTATATAAGTATAAATAAGGTGACTATACACCATGGCTTGCCCCAGACAGTTCTGTGACTTACTTTCCTGAGGTGCAAGGCTGGATATACAGTCACTCTTGTCACAGTGTAATGATTAATAGTGCCACTTTTACAGCCTGGCCGACCAGGGACAATAAACTATGGGGTCACCACAGTTATAAACCTCATACTAATACTGATGGGTTAAAGCAGCAAATCTCACAAGCACATCCATGCAGATCCCTGGGGAGGAATTGTGGAGACCATGTGTGCACACCTCACAAAAAGGGAGAGAATATGACTATCATAAGCCACTGCACATGTGCACTGAAGCTTGGGGAGGGGGCACAGAAATGTGGGCAAACAGGCCAAGACGGCTTTCCCTGACCAGAGATTAGGGATGGATAACTTGGAGTTTTGCAATTGAGTTTGTATACTTTAATTGAAGTTGTTACCGACAAAGCTCTAAATCACCAAAATGCACCTCCAATGTGTCAGGGCAGGGGAAACCAGCCCCCTAGAAAGTATATCTCGGGAGCAAGAATTTCATGGAAAGAGAGGCAACATGGCTACCCATTAGACAACTGCACTTGAGTAGTGAGGGTAGGAGTGGGCGACTCCAGAACAGGAGGTTGTCATTGGCAGTAAGAAGGGAGTCGAATGAAAATAAAACAGGTATTTGGAGCCCAAGTCCCTCTGACGCTAAAGCCTGTGCCATTCTTCACCTTGCTCTTAGAGCCTGGCACACAGTAGATACCAGTCAATACAGCTTAAATAAATTAATTCACACTATAGCTTCTTTCTGGAAAGTTATTTCGTTCCATATCTGGGGAAATTGTGCCTTATCCCTCAAGGCCCAGACCAAATGCAACCTCCTCCATGCAGCCTTCCCTGATTCCGTGCCTTCATTTAACCCCAACAGTTGCAACCTCTCCTATAACTAGGGGGTGGGTAGGGGAAGACAATGGAAAGGCATTAGTGCTGGAAGTGCAGAGGAATATCCTTCTAGGATGGGACAGAGCAGGACTGGAGAAGAACTCTGAGTTGTGAAGATGGAGATTTTTGCTCTTGAGTTTGCCCATTGGAGTTAAGGTGGATACAAGGGATTTTAGGTGGTTAAATCCATGACATGATAGACCATACTGACTCCTACCTTGGGGAAATGCTTGGAAATTGTTATTTTTAACAAGCAGCTCTGGCGATTGATGTAATCAGGCATATTCCGGAAACTGTGCTAATATAACCCTCTCAATTTACAGGAGGAAACTGAAGCCCAGAAAATGTAACTGACTTAATGTAAGGTCACACAGCCAGTTACTGACATAACCAGGAAAATGATTAATCAATTATATCTCCTCTGATATAGCCTTATATTAAATTCTCCAAGGACAATGCTGTGTCTCAAACATACTAGCCATCCGACAAACACCTATATGAATGAATGAATGGATAAGATTAGCACTTGTCATCTGCCAGGATTCAAGGGAATGGATGCTAGATGGATTCTGATAGAAGAAAAAAGTAAGTGAAAAAGTGTTCTGGAACAAGAGAGAGTGAGCAGCTAAGCGAATAAAGCAGAAGGCACAGGGGAAAACGTAACACTTTTCTATGGTCCTTCAGAATCATCAAGCTTTGAATGTGAGAATAGAAATGACATTCAGAAGGTATTCTGAATAATAGTAAGCAGGCTATATAAGTTTGGAGTTTGAGAGATCAAAGTCTTGCCTGGAAATGTAGATTTGAAAGTAATCAACATATAGGTTGAATTTGAAGCTAAATTTGAAGCTATGCATGTGATTTTTGCACATTGATTTTTTATCCTGAGACTTTGCTGAAGTTGTTTATCAGCTTAAGGAGATTTTGGGCTGAGACGATGTGGTTTCCTAGATATACAATCATGTCATCTGCAAACAGGAACAATTTGACTTCCTCTTTTCCTAATTGAATACCCTTTATTTCCTTCTCTTGCCTGATTGCCCTGGCCAGAACTTCCAACACTATGTTGAATAGGAGTGGTGAGAGAGGGCATCCCTGTCTTGTGCCAGTTTTCAAAGGGAATGCTTCCAGTTTTTGGCCATTCAGTATGATATTGGCTGTGGGTTTGTCGTAGATAGCTCTTATTATTTTCAGATATGTCCCATCAATACATAATTTATTGAGAGATTTTAGCCTGAAGTGCTGTTGAATTTTGTCAAAGGCCTTTTCTGCATCTATTGAGATAATCATGTGGTTTTTGTCTTTGGTTCTGTTTATATGCTGGATTACATTTATTGATTTGTGTATATTGAACCAGCCTTGCATCCCAGGGATGAAGCCCACTTGATCATGGTGGATAAGCTTTTTGATGTGCTATTGGATTCGGTTTGCCAGTATTTTATTGAGGATTTTTGCATGGATGTTCATCAGGGATATTGGTCTAAAATTCTCTTTTTTTGTTGTGTCTCTGCCAGGCTTTGGTATCAGGATGATGCTGGCCTCATAAAATGAGTTAGGGAGGGTTCCCTCTTTTCTATTGATTGGAATAGTTTCAGAAGGAATGGTACCAGCTCCTCCTTTTACCTCTGGTAGAATTCGGCTGTGTATCCATCTGGTCCTGGACTTTTTTTTGTTGGTAGACTATTAATTATTGCCTAAATTTCAGAGCCTGTTATTGGTCTATTCAGAGATTCAAGTTCTTCCTGGTTTAGTCTTGGGAGGGTGTATGTGTCGAGGAATTTATCCATTTCTTCTAGATTTTCTAGTTTATTTGTATAGAGGTGTCTACAGTATTCTCTGATGGTAGTTTGTATTTCTGTGGGATCGGTGGTGATATCCCCTTTATCATTTTTTATTGCGTCCATTTGATTCTTCTCTCTTTTCTTCTTTAATTAGTCTTGCTAGTGGTCTATCAATTTTACTGATCTTTTCAAAAAACCAGCTCCTAGTTTCATTGATTTTTTGAAGGGTTTTTTGTGTCTCTATTTCCTTCAGTTCTGCTCCATTCTTAGTTATTTCTTGCCTTCTGCTAGCTTTTGAATATGTTTGCTCTTGCTTCTCTAGTTCTTTTAATTGTGATGTTAAGGTGTTGATTTTAGATCTTTCCTGCTTTCTCTTATGGGCATTTAGTGCTATACATTTCCCTCTA
Organism: Pongo pygmaeus; assembly: GCF_028885625.2. Lineage (NCBI taxonomy): Eukaryota > Metazoa > Chordata > Mammalia > Primates > Hominidae > Pongo > Pongo pygmaeus. The sequence continues at coordinate 112,187,252 of NC_072396.2, read as the reverse complement.
CACACTGCTTTGAATGTGTCCCAGAGATTCTGGTATGTTGTGTCTTTGTTCTCGTTGGTTTCAAAGAACATCTTTATTTCTGCCTTCATTTCCTTATGTACCCAGTAGTCATTCAGGAGCAGGTTGTTCAGTTTCCATGTAGTTGAACGGTTTTGAGTGAGTTTCTTAATCCTCAGTTCTAGTTAGATTGCACTGTGGTCTGAGAGGCAGTTTGTTATAATTTCTGTTCTTTTACATTTGCTGAGGAGTGCTTTACTTCCAACTACGTGGTCAATTTTGGAATAGGTGTGGTGTGGTGCTGAAAAGAATGTATATTCTGCTGATTTGGGGTGGAGAGTTCTGTATATGTCTATTAGGTCTGCTTGGTGCAGAGCTGAGTTCAATTTCTGGATATCCTTGTTAACTTTCGGTCTCGCTGATCTGTCTAATGTTGACAGTGGGGTTTTAAAGTCTCCCATTATTATTGTGTGGGAGTCTAAGTCTCTTTGTAGGTCTCTGAGGACTTGCTTTATGAATCTGGGTGCTCCCGTATGGGTGCATATATATTTAGAATAGTTAGCTCTTCTTGTTGAATTGATCCCTTCACCATTATGTAATGGCCTTCTTTGTCTCTTTTGATCTTTGTTGGTTTAAAGTCTGTTTTATCAGAGACTAGGATTGCAACTCCTGCCTTTTTTTTGTTTTCTATTTGCTTGGTAGATCTTCCTCCATCCCTTTATTTTGAGTCTTTGTATGTCTCTGCATGTGAGATGGGTCTCCTGAATACAGCACACTGATGGGTCTTCACTCTCTATCCAATTTGCCAGTCTGTGTCTTTTAATTGGAGCATTTAGCCCTTTTACATTTAAGGTTAATATTGTTATGTATGAATTTGATCCTGTCATTATGATGTTAGCTGGTTATTTTGCTCGATAGTTGATGCGGTTTCTTCCTAGCCTCGATGGTCTTTACAATTTGGCATGTTTTTGCAGTGGCTGGTACCGGTTATTCCTTTCCATGTTTAGTGCTTCCTTCAGGATCTCTTGTAGGGCAGGCCTGGTAGTGACAAAATCTCTCAGCATTTGCTTGTCTGTAAATGATTTTATTTCTCCTTCCCTTATGAAGCTTAGTTTGGCGGGATATGAAATTCTGGGTTGAAAATTCTTTTCTTTAAGAATGTTGAATATTGGCCCCCACTCTCTTCTGGCTTGTAGAGTTTCTGCCGAGAGATCAGCTGTTAGTCTGATGGGCTTCCCTTTGTGGGTAACCCGCCCTTTCTCTCTGGCTGCCCTTAATATTTTTTCCTTCATTTCAACTTTGGTGAATCTGACAATTATGTGTCTTGGAGTTGCTCTTCTCGAGGAGTATCTTTGTGGCATTCTCTGTATTTCCCGAATTTGAATGTTGGCCTGCCTTGCTAGATTGGGGAAGTTTTCCTGGATAATATCCTGCAGAGTGTTTTCCAACTTGGTTCCATTCTCCCCATCACTTTCAGGTACACCAATCAGATGTAGATTTGGTCTTTTCACATAGCCCCATATTTCTTGGAGGCTTTGTTCATTTCTTTTTATTCTCTTTTCTCTAAACTTCTCTTCTCACTTCATTTCATTCATTTGATCTTCCATCACTGATACCCTTTCTTCCAGTTGATCGAATCGGCTAGTGAGGCTTGTGCATTCATCAGGTAGTTCTCATGCCATGGTTTTCAGCTCCATCAGGTCCTTTAAGGACTTCTCTGCATTGGTTATCCTAGTTAGCCATTTGTCTAATCTTCTTTCAAGGTTTTTAACTTCTTTGCCATGGGTTCGAACTTCCTCCTTTAGCTCAGAGTAGTTTGATTGTCTGAAGCCTTCTTCTCTCAACTCATCAAATTCACTCTCCATCCAGCTTTGTTCTGTTGCTGAGGAGGAGCTGCATTCCTTTGGAGGAGGAAAGGCGCTCTGATTTTTAGAATTTTCAGTTTTTCTGCTGTTTTTTCCCCATCTTTGTGGTATTATCTACCTTTGTTCTTTGACGATGGTGACCTACAGATGGGGTTTCGGCGTGGATGTCCTTTCTGTTTGTTAGTTTTCCTTCTAACAGTCAGGACCCTCAGCTGCAGGTCTGTTGGAGTTTCCTGGAGGTCCACTCCAGACCCTGTTTGCCTGGGTATCAGCAGCGGAGGCTGCAGAACAGTGGATATTGCTGAACAGCAAATGTTGCTGCCTGATTGTTCCTCTGGAAGTTTTGTCTCAGAGGTGTACCCGGCCATGTGAGATGTCAGTCTGCCCCTTCTGGGGGGAGCCTCCCAGTTAGGCTACTTGGGGGTCAGGGACCCACTTGAGGAGGCAGTCTGTCCATTCTCAGATCTCAAGCTGCATGCTGGGAGAACCACTACTCTCTTCAAAGCTGTCAGACAGGGACATTTAAGTCTGCAGAGGTTTCTGCTGCCTTTTGTTTGGCTATGCCCTGCCCCCAGAGGTGGAGTCTACAGAGGTAGGCAGGCCTCCTTGAGCTGCGGTCAGCTCCACCCAGTTCAAGCTTCCCAGCCGCTTTGTTTACCTACTCAAGCCTCAGCAATGGCAGGCACCCCTCCCCCAGCCTCACTGCCACCTTGCAGTTTGATCTCAGACTGCTGTGCTAGCAATGAGCGAGGTTCTGTGGGCATAGGACCCTCTGAGCCAGGCACAGGATACAATCTCCTCATATGCCATTTGCTAAGATCCTTGGAAAAGTGCAGTATTAGGGTGGGAGTGACCTGATTTTCCAGGTGCCATCTGTCACCCCTTTCCTTGGCTAGGAAAGGGAATTCCCTGACTGCTTGTGCTTCCTGGGTGAGGTGATGACTCACCCTGCTTTGGCTCACGCTGGGTGCGCTGCACCCACTGTCCTGCACCCACTGTCCAACAATCCCCAGTGAGATGAACCTGGTACCTCAGTTGGAAATGCAGAAATCATTCGTCTTCTGCGTCGCTCGTGCTGGGTGCTGTAGACTGGAGCTGTTCCTATTCGGCCATTTTGGCTCCACCTATGTCTGTAACTTACTTTTCAATTAAAATACATTATAAACACTTTGCCCTATTAATAAATGTTCTGTGTAAGCAACATTCTAATATCTACATGGTATTCTTACAGGCCATATTGAAACATCATTTCTTTCCTTGTCAGCATCTATTCTCTTCTGTCTTCCTTTCCCATCTGTCCCCTTCCCTTCCCTCCCTTCCACCCCTACACAAGCTACTGTGCATTGGAAGTATAATTAATTATGTCAAAATAGACTTAATAACAAATGAAGAAAATATCAGAGAAACACTTGTGTGAAAATATAATTTGTCTTTTTTTTTTTTTTTGAGACAGGGTCTCACTCTGTTGCCAGAGCTGGAGTGCAGTGGTGCTATCTCAGCTCACTGCAACCTCTGCCTCTGGGGTTCAAGCGATTCTCCTACCTCAGCCTCCTGAGTAGGTGGGATTACAGACGTGGGCCACCACACCCGGCTAATTTTTGTAGAATTTGTCTTTTAAGCTGAATGACACTTGAGCATATTTGTACCTAGCAGGTGTGTGCATGTGCGTGCGTGTGTGTGTGTGTGTGTGTGAGAGAGAGAGAGAGAGAGTAGATACAAGGCAGGGAGGGAAGGTTGCCAAATAATGGCTGAGGGTTTCTAAGAAGGAAAGAGGATACAGAGCATAGATGCCATGATTAACCTTAGATGCCTATGTTTGTGAGGGATGTATCAGGTTGGGTGGCAAGAAGTTTAGGTTACTTCTGGCCCCTATATTTATGGTTAAGTGGGAGTCCAGGTTATCTGCTGAGAGACAGGGGCAAAGGAACTTAGGAAAACAGGTGAAGGGCTTAAATAGCTTCTTGGGTGAAGGAGAGAGTGAGAGAATGTGCTAATAAAGGGCACATGGGTCCATAGCACTATTGAAAATCCAATTGAGACTAAAGCCAAACCCCATCCATAGAAGGTAGACATTTTCGTGTGAACTAGGTTCAGGATTCAGCTATTATACAAGTACAATGAACGGACTAGGGGCAAGGCCATTGAAAATATTGGTAAGACGGTTGTCTGGGCTGGAAATGAAAAAGACAGCTCATAGATTGCTTGGGAGATAATGGAGAGATTGAAGAATAAGAGAGTTAAATGAGCTAGAATAGCTGTAGTGACAATAAAGACATAAAAACTAAAGAGATAGAAGGATTTGGACAGAGAAATAGAACTCTAACCACCAAAGACACCACTACCAGAGGCTACAAGGATCAAGACTGAAGCCACTTCATCTGGGACCAGTGCCATTCCAGATCATACCAGTGCAGAAACTGTAACTTCTGGGTTTACCACCATGTTAGTTCAAATAGGTAGAGACTATAGATGCTGCACTGAGGAAACTCTGGCCATTAGGGCTAGTTTCCATTCCCTGTAACAGTCTGTTGAGGCTAAATCCACAGACTCCTCAAGAGTCTGTTGAGGCTAAATCCAAGTGGTCATCACTTCTCCTAAAACTGACATCTAGCCTCTATTCCACTATCATCCTTATAATGCCATGTACATCCTTACTCCTCATCCAGCACTCCATTCCTCTCTCAGCCCTAGAAATTGTTCTCTGTGCCCTCTAGAATTGTCTCACTGTATCCAGCAAACCCTTCTATATCCTCAGCCTTGTCATCAAGAGTTCCCTTCATCCCTGACCTTAAGTGAAACCTGGGCCACCACTGCAGCCCTTTGGAGTAGGGCTTTTCTTTTCTGTCCTCAGAGCAAGATGAAGGGTAGGGTTGGTGTCCTCCTTGCCCCCATTTCTGCTTTCAGACCATTACATTCCTATGCTCCTGAAATAAAAGTGTAAACTATAAAACCCAAACCTGATGCTTTGAGTTCATTCAATTATATCCCCTCTTTCACTTCTAGTCATTCCTAGATTTACCTTTGGGCCACTCCCCTTCATTTATCAATGACTTTGGCCCCTGCTCACATCCTTTCTTCCTACCTCAAGATCTGCCACTATCCTCAGTGATTTCAACATCCCCAAGGATAACCAATGCAACATCTCACTACTCAGTTATTTGAAATCCATATCTCAAGTGGCTTTTGTCTTTCACCTTAGCCACACACACTGATAGTCATACCAGAGATCCTGTTATTATCTGAAACCACTTCACTCCAGAATTACAAGTTAGTTTAAATCACGAATTGTACCATCCAATCCTCTAGCCACAACCTCCTATTCACAGATTTTCAACTACTAACACTACAATCATTCCTCAGCTCCTATAGTTTATGGATCCTTCTACTTCCTCCAAGTCTATCAAGGATCTCCTTTTTTATTTCCCTCTTTACTTAACTTAGATCCCATGCTTCATCATATTGATAACACTCTTGACAGTACTCTAAGCTCCCTTGCCTTGAACTTGTTTTGTAAAACTTCTACCTTGCTAAACACAATTCGGTGTGATATGGTTCGGCTCTATGTCCCCACCCAAATCTCATTTTGTATCTCTCATAATTCCCACGTGTTGTGAGAGGTACCCAGCGGGAGATAATTGAATCTTGGGGGTGGGTCTTTCCTGTGCTGTTCTTGTGATAGTACATAAGTCTCACAACATGTGATGGCTTTAAAAACGGGAATTTGCCTGCACAATCTCTTTCTTTCCCTGCTGCCATCCACGTAAGATGTGACTTGCTTCTCCTCATCTTCCACTGTGATTATGAGGCTTCCCCAGCCACGTGGAGCTGTGGGTTCTCCATTAAACTTCTTTCCTTTGTAAATTGCCCAGTCTCAGGTATGTCTTTATCAGCAGTGTGAAAACAGATTAATACACTGTGTTTTCGATACCTGCACCTGAGCACTGCTAGAGAAATTCACAATAGGGCACACTGGTTTACAAGAAGTTTAAGATCATCAGTCTGAAATAGGTCACCAACACTGCTGGACAATCAATTCTCCAGAACAAATATTTCAAACATTCTTTGTCTCATCAAATCCTGGTTCTCCCTGACACACTTCCTTCCCTCACATCCTCCTCTGCTCTCAGCAGTTCTTCCTACTTCACAGAGAAAAATATCTGCTTCCATTCTCATCTTATTCTCTTCTGTTACATTAGAAAAGCTGTTACTGGCTGGGCACCGTGGCTCACTCCCAGGACTGTAATCCCAGGACTTTGGGAGGCTAAGGAGGGTGAATTGCTTGAGTCCAGGAGTTTGAGATTAGCCTGGGCAACATGGTAAAACAGTATCTCAACAAAAAGTACAACAAACTAGCTGGGTGTGGTGGCACACACCTATGGTCCCTGCTACTCAAGAGGCTGAGGTGGGAGGATCACCTGAGCCCAGGGAGGTTGAGGCGGCAGTGAGCTGTGATAGCACCACTGCACTCCACCTAGGCGACAGAGTAAGACCATATCTCAATTATTTAAAAAAAAAAAAAAAAAAGAATAGAAAGGCTGTTACTATGTCTCTCCAGTGGCAATCCCCCATGCGTACTTTGGATCTTCTATCTTTCAGGAGCCTTGCACTATTGGTGGTCCTTTATCTTTCCTATTTTTTTTTTTAACATTTTCCACTCCATTAGACCTTTCCCAATAGGTTTAAATATGTTTCCGTATCTCCACTAAAACAAACGAAAACCAAAGAACTTACTGAACTCTACACGTTACTCAAGTTACCTTCTCCCTTTCACAGCCAAACTTCTTAAAAGAATTGTATCTTCCTAGTGTCTTGCTTCCAGGCCTCCTGTTTACCCCTCAATCCACTACTTTTTTATACAATTTCAATTTTAATTTTAGACTCAGGAGGTACATATGCAGTTTGTTACATGGGTATATTGCATGATGCTAAGGTTTGGGATACAAATGATCCCTTCTCCCAAGTAGTGATCATAATACTCAATAGTTAATTTTTCAAACTTTGCCACCCTTCCTCCTTTCCCCTCCAGTAGTCCCCAGTTTCTATTGTTGCCATCTTTTGTAGGTGTGTGTGTGTGTTTTGAGACAGGGTCTAATTCTGTCACCCAGGCTGGAGTGCAGTGGCGTGATCTGCCACTCACTGCTGCCTCGACCTCCTGGTTTCAAGCAATCCTCTCGCCTCAGCTCCCCAAGTAGCTGGAACTACAGGCGCACGCAACCAGGCCCAGCTAATTTTTTTTTTTTTTCTTGAGATGGGGTTTCACTATGTTGTCTCGAATTCCTGAGCTCAAACAATCCACCCACCTCAGCCTCCCAAAGTGCTGGGATTACAGGCGTGAGCCACTGAGCCTGGCCTTTATTGCTGCCATCTTTATGTCCATGTCTACCCAATGTTTAGCTCCTGCTTATAACAAGATATGTGGTATTTGGTTTTCTGTTCCTACACTAGTTCGCTTAGGATAATGGTCTCCAGCTGCATCCATGTTGCTGCACAGGACATGATTTTGTTCTTTTTATGACGGCACAATATTCCATGGTGTATATGTACCAAATTTTTTTTAACCAATTCACCGCTGATGGGCACCCAGATTGATTCCATGTCTTTGCTATTGTGAATAGTGCTGTGATGAACACACGAGTGCATGTGTCTTTTTGATAGAACGATTCATTTTCTTTTGGGACTATACCCAGTAAAGGGACTGCTGGGTAGAATGGTAATTCTGTTTTTACTTCTTTGAGAAACCTCCAAACTGCTTTCCACAGTGGCTGAACTAATTTACTTTCCCAACAAACAGTATATACACATTCCATTTTCTCTGCAGCCTTGCCAGTATCTGTTGTTGTTTTTTTTTTTTAACTTTTTAATAATATTCATTCTGAATAGTGTGAGAGGATTTTGATCTTCATTTCTCTAATAATTAGTGATGATGAACATTTTTTCTTATGTTTATTGGCCGTTCATATGCCTTCTTTGGAAAAGTGTCTGATCATGTTTTTTGCCCACTTTTTAATGGAGTCATTAGTTTTTTTTGCTTCTTATAATTGTTCCTTATAGATTCTGGATATTAGACTTTGTCAGATGCGTACTTTGCGGATGTTTTCTCCCATTCTGTGAGTTGTCTGTTTACTCTATTGATGGTTCCTTTTGCTGTGCAGAAGCTCTTTATTTAAGTAGACCCCACTTGTCAATTTTTGGTTTTGTTACAATTGCTTGAGGACTTAGTCACAAATTATTTCCCAAGGCTGATGTCCAGAAAGGTATTTCCTAGGTTTTCTTCTAGGATTCTTAGTTTGAAGTCTTACATTAAATTTTTAATCCACCTTGAATTAATTTTTGTATTTGGTGAAATGTAGGGGTCCAGTTTCCTTGTTCTGCATATGGCTAGCTAGATATCCCAGCACCATTCATTGAATAGGAAGTCCTTTCCTCATTGCTTATATTTGTCAACTTTGTCAAAGATCAGATGGCTGTAGGTGTGTGGCTTTATTTCTTGGTTTTCCATTTTGTTCCATTGGTCTATATGCTGTTTTTATACCAGTACCAGGCCATTTTGGCTACTGTAGCTCATAGTATAATTTTAAGTCAGGTAATATGATGCTACTGGCTTTGTTCTTCTTGCTTAGGATTGCTTTGGCCATTCAGGCTCTTTCTTGGTTGGATATGAAGTTTACAATATATTTTTTAAATTCTGTGAAAAATGATTTTGGTAGCTTGATAGGACTAGTGTTGAATCTATAGATTGCTTTGGACAATGCGGTCATTTTTACAAATATTGATTCTTCCAACCCATGAGTGTGGAATGTTTTTCCATTTGTGTCATTTATGATTTCTTTCAGCAGTGTTTTATAGTTTTCATTGTAGAGATCTTTCATCTCCTTGGTTACATGTATTCCTAGGTTTTTATTTGTGTGTGTGTGGTTCCTGTAAATGGCTCTTGGCTTGAGTGTTATTGATGTATAGAAATGCTACTGATTTTTATACAATGATTTTGTATCCTGAAACTGTAATGAAATCTTTGATCAGTTTTATAGCCCTTCACTGGAGTTTTTAAGGGTTTCTAGGTACAGAATCGTATCATCAGTGAAGAGAGATAGTTCGACTTATTTTCCTATTTGGATTCTGTGTTAGTCTGTTTTTGTGTTGCTATAAAGGAATACCTGATGCTTGGTAATTTGTAAGGAAAAAAAAGGTTTTATTTTGGCTCATGGTCTGCATGTTGTACAGGAAGCATGGTGCCCGCAAATGTTCCTGGTGAGGACCTCAGGAAGCTTACAATCATGGTGGAAGGTGAAGGGGGAGCCAGCACATCACATGGCAAGAGAGGAAGCAGGTGGAGGGTGTCCTACACTCTTTTAAACAACCAGATCTCGCATGAACTCATAGAGTGAGAATTCGCTTCTTACCACCAAGACGGCACCAAGCCATTCATGAGAGATCTGCCCCCGTGATCCAAACACCTCCAACTGGGCCCAACCTCCAACATTGGGGATTGCATTTTAACATGAGATTTGGAGAAGACAAATATTTAAACTATATCAGATGCATTTTCTTTTTTTCTCTTGCCTGACTGCACAGGCTAGGACTTTCAGTATTATGTTGAATTGGGGTGGTGAGAGTAGGCATCCTTTTCTTGTTCCTATTCTCAAGGGGAATGCTTCCAGCATTTGCCTGCTCAGTATGATGTTGGCTGTGGGTTTGTCATTGATGTTTCTTATTATTTTGAGGTATGTTCCTTCAATGCCTAATATATTGAGGGTTTTTGTCATGAAGGGTATTGGGCTTTATCAAAAGCTTTTCCCACATCTATCAATATGATCATATGGTTTTTGTTTTTAATTCTATTTATGTGGTGAATCACTTTTATTGCTTTTCTGAACCAACATTGCATCCCAGAAATGAAGCCTACTTGATTGTGATAAATTAACTTTTTGTTGTGCTGCTGGATTCAGTTTGCTAGTATTTTCTTGAGGATTTTTGCATCTATGTTCCTCAGGGATGTTGGCCTGTAGTTTTCTTTTCTTGCTGTGCCTTTGCCAGGTTTTGATATCAGGGTGGTGTTGGCTTCATAGAATGAGTAGGGAGCAGTTCCTCCTCCTCAATTTTTTGGAATAGTTTCACTAGAATTGGTACTAGCTATTCTTTTTACATCTGGTGGAATTTGGCTGTGAATCCATTTAATCTGGGGCATTTTTGATTGGTAGGCTTTTTATTTCTGATTCAATTTCAGAATTCTATATTGGTCTGTTCAGAGTTTCCGTTTCTTCCTGATTTAGTCTTGGAAGGTTGTATGTTTTCAGGAATTTACCCATTTCATCTAGATTTTCTAGTTTGTGTGCATAGAGGTGTTCATAATAACCTCTGAGGATCTTTTGTATTTCTTGGATCAGTTATAATGTCACCTTTGTCATTTATGATTGTGCCTATTTGGATCTTCCCTCTTTTTTCTTTGTCAATGTAGCTAGCATTCTTTCAATTCTGTTTATCCTTTCAAATAAACTTTTGGTTTGTTATTTAATGCTTTTTATGAAATTTTGGTCTCAATTTTTCTCACTTTTTCCCTGATTTATTTTCTTCTGCTAGATTTTCAGTTAGTTTGTTTTTGTTTTTCTAGCTCCTCTAAGAGTGATGTCACATCATTAATTTGAGATTTTTTCTAACTTTTTGAGGTAGGCATTTAGTGCTATGAACTTTCCCCTTAACACTGCTTTTGCTGTCTCCCAGAGATTTTGGCATGTTGTGTTTCTGTTTTTATTTATTTCAAATTTTTTAAAATTTCTGCCTTAATTTAATTGTTTACCCGAAAGCCATTCAGGAGCAAATTGTTTAATTTCCATATGATTGTGTGGTTTTGAGAGATCTTCTTGGTATTGATTTCTATTTTTATTCCACTGTGTTCCAAGTGTATGGCTGGTATGAGTTTAATTTTTTTTTAATTTATTGAAACTTGCTTTACAGCCAAGCATGTGGTCTTTCTTTGAGTATGTTTAGTATGCAGATGAGAAGAATGTATATTCTGTGCAGTTAATGGATGGGGTATTCTGTAGATGTCTATTAGATCCAACTGGTCAAGTGTCATTTTGGTTTCAATTCTCAAGTCCAGAATTTCTTTGTTAGTTTTCTGCCTTGATGATCTGTCTAATGCTGTCAGTGGGGTATTGAAGTCCCCCGCTATTATTGTGTGCCTATTTAAGTTTTTTCATAGATCTAGGAGTACTTGTTTGATGAATCTGGGTGTTGCAATGTTGGTGTGTGCATATATTTAGGATAATTAAGTCTTTTTGTTGAATTGAACCCTTTGACATTATGTAATGCCCTTCTTTGTCCTTTTTTACTATTGTCGGTTTAAAGTCTCTTTGATGTAAGAATAGTGACTCCTGCTCTTGCTCGTTTCCCTTTTATGTGATAGATCTTTCTCCAACTGTTTACCTTGAGCCTATGAACATCATTAAGTGTGAGATGAGTCTCTTGAAGACAGAAGATGGATGGATCTTTTTTTAATCCAACTTGCCACTCTGTGCCTTTTAAGTGGGGGCATTTAGACCATTTATATTCAAGGTCAATATTAATATGTGAGGTTTTGAGAAAAGTGTGAAGTTGTTAGCTGGTTTCTTTGTAGTTTCTATTGTATGGTTGCTTTATAGGGTCTGTGAGCTATGTACTTAAGTATGTTTTTTGGTAGCAGGTATCATATTTCATTTACATGTTTAGAACTCACTTAAGGATCCCTTGTATGGTTGGTCTAGTGGTAGCAAATTGCCTTAGCACTTACTTGTCTGGAAAATATTTTATTTCTCCTTTGCTTATGAAGCTTAGCATCGCAGGATATGAAATTATTGGTTGGAATTTCTTTTCTTTAAGAAGGCTAAACTAGGCCCCCAATCTCTCCTGGCTTGTAAGGTTTCTGTTGAGAAGTCCGCCATTAGCCTGATGGGGTTCCCTTTGTATATGAGCTGACCTTTTACTCTAGCTGCTTTTAAGATTTTTTTCTTTAGTGTTGACCTTGACTATATGCCTTGGTGATGATCATTTTATATAGTATCTCACAGGTGTTCTCTGAATTTCTTGTATCTGGATGTCTACTTCTCTAGCAAGATTTAAGAATTTTTCTTGAATTATTCTCTCAAATATATTTTCCAGCTTATTTACTTTTTTCTCCATCTCTCTCAGAAAAGCCAACAATTCATAGTTTTGGCCACTTTACATAGTCCCACATTTCTCATAGACTTTTTTTTAAAATTCTTTTTTCTTTATTTTTGTCTGACTGAGTTAGTTCAAAAAAACTGGTCTTCAAGCTCTGAAATTATTTCTTCTGCTTGGTCTAGTTTATTGATAAAGCTTTCCATTGCATTTTGAAATTCCTTAAGTGAGTTTTTCTATTCCAGAAGCTTCGATTGATTTCTTTTTAAGATGTTTATATCTTCCATTTCCTGGATTGCTTTAGAAATTTCTTTGTGTTGATTTTCAGTCTTGTCTTGGATCCCATTGAGCTTTCTTGCAATCCATACTTTGAATTCTTTGTTGTTTCTGAGTTTCCATTTTGATTAGCCACCATTGCTGGAGAGCTAGTGTGATTCTTTGGTAGTTTCACTACATTCAGGTTTTTCATGGTGTCAGAATTCTTGCAATGGTTCTAGAGACACTAGCACTTTCTAATTTTTTAATTATTTTTTACAGGTAGGATTTTGTCTATTTTCCTATAATATTATTATATTTTTTCTTTCCTTTTCCCTTTCTCCCCCTTTCTAGGGTGTGTGACTGGTGGGTAGCGTCTTTTAGCTTTGCTCCTACAGCCCTATGCACTTCTGTAAGCAGGTTTTATATTAGGCTATGCGGTTTGACTTGTAAGCCAGTAGATGGCGCTTATAGGTAAGAGCCAGCTGCCGTCCATGCGGCTGGGTATAAATTTCATCTTTGTTTACTGGGAGAAACTGTATATTGCCTCAGGCGATGGGCTGATCCACGGAGTACACAGTGATCTGAACTTCCTGTTCAGCCCCGGGTTGGCAGGGGGAAAAATGGCCAGGCCACAGCCCACCTACATGTTCCCCTGATGACAGGCACAAGCACCAGCACCAAAGGAGAATCCAGTCAGCAGTTACCAAGTGCCCAAAGGTGTGCCTAGGCATGGAGCTGGGAAACCTCCTATGTCACAAGTTATTTGCACGGGGGAGGAGAAGGCCTAAACTCCTAATCCAAGAGAGTGGGTGCTCCAGATTCCTGGAGATCTGCCTGGGTGTGGAGTGCAGAGGGCACCACTGCCCCACAACCTCTGCACAGGAGGGGCAGGCAACTCAGACTGCTGACCCTGGCAAATGGGTGCTCCTAATACCTGATGATCTGCCTGGGTGTGAAGCAGAGAGGGCCCCCCTGCACCATAATCTCTGCATAGGAGTGGGGTGTCAGGCTGCTGAACCAGACAAGCAGGTGCTCTGCATGCCTGGAGATCTGCCTGGGCATGAAGCAGAGAGGGCTCTCTGCACCTAGATCTCTGAACAGGAAGGGTGAAGTGACTCAGGCTGTCAATCTGGGCAAGCAGAAGCTTTAAGTGTATGGAGCTCTGCCTGGACATGGAGCAGAGAGGGATCCATTGCACCACAACCTATTCCCAAGAGGGATGGGGCAACTCAGGCTGCCAGTCCATGTGAGCAGGTGCTCCGAATGCCTGGAGTTCTGCATGGGGGTGGAGCAGAGAGGGCTCCACTTCCCCACCATCTCAGGGGAGCAGGCTAAGGAACCCAGCAATGACACATGCACACCAGATCCAGGTTGCCAAGCCAACCGTGGCAGCAAGTCTTATCACCCAAGAGAAATTGCAGCTGTAGCAGATCTTCTCTTGTCCCAGGCTCTTATCAGCTTGACAATGTCATGGGGGCTGTTTGCCCATGTCCTCCTCCCTGAGATCTGGGGTGTCCATCATGATTCCAGGGAATTCCCATTTTCCTTCTTGAATTAAAGCTCACAGATTTTATCTTTATACACTGTTTTGCTATTTCTAAGTGGCCAAGGCACACTAAAAGCCTCTCATCCACTATCTTAACTTAAAAGTTCACGTTTAAACACCATGAATGTTGGAATCAGCTTTATTAATGGAAATTGCATTACCATTAAAATAAGGTTCTGGCCAGGTGTGGTGGCTCACGCCTGTATCCCAGCACTTTGGGAGGCCGAGGCAGGCAGATCACTTGAGGTCGGGAGCTCAAGACTAGCCTGGTCAACATGGTGAAACCCTGTCTCTACTAAAAATACAAAATTAACTGGACATGGTGGCGGGTGCCTGTAATCCCAGCTACTCAGGAGGCTGAGGCAGGAGAATTGCTTAAACCCAGGAGGCAGAAGTTGCAGTGAGCCGAGATCTTGCCACAGCACTCCAGCCTGGGTGACAGAGTGACACTCTGTCTCTCTCTTTCTATACACATATGTATATAATTTTTAAAAAGTGGTTCTGCAGACTGTACAGGTAGCATGGCACCAGCATCTGCTTCTGGTCAGAACCTCAGGAAGCTTTTATTCATGGTGGAAGGCACAGGAGGAGCAGGTATGTCACATGGCGAGAGAAGGAGCAAGCTCAGTGTACTTCTACCTGCTTTCCAGCTCCTTTACTACAGCAAGAAAAGCTCTTGTTCATGTCACAATAACCTCCATATTGTCAAACTTTTTTTCATTTTTCAACTTACTTGACTTCTTGGCAGCCTTTGAACCAGTTAATAATTTCCTCCTTCTTGAAATGTTCACCTCCCTTAGCTTTTTAAAATTGAATTATTTTGAAGTAACTGTAGGTTGATATTCAGTTATAAGAAATAATACAGAACAATCTCAGGTACCCCCCACCTAGTTTTTCCCAATGGTAACATCTTAGAAAACTATAGTATAATATCATACTCAGAATATTGACATTAGTACACTCAAGGTATAGAACAGTTCCCTCTATTTTTTTCCTTTTATACACTGTTCTTTTGGTGTCAAACCAAAGAACCTATGACTAGGTCTAGATCCTAGAGGTCTTCTCCTATGTACTTCTCCTCTGTTTGTCCTCAAGTTTTACAATTTTACTTTTTTTTTTTTGAGACAGCGTCTCGCCCTGTTGCCAGGCTGGAGTGCAGTGGTGCGATCTTGGCTTACTGCAACCTTCGCCTCCCGGGTTCAAGCAGTTCTCCTGCCACAGCCTCCCGAGTAGCTGGGACTACAGGTGTGCACTACCACACCCGGCTAATTTTTGTATTTTTAGTAGAGATGGGGTTTCACCATGTTGGCCAGGATGGTCTTGATCTCCTGACTTCACGATCCGCCCGCCTCAGCCTCCCAAAGTGCTGGGATTACAGGCGTGAGCCACTGCACCCTGCCTACAGTTTTACATTTTACATTTAAGTTCATGACTCATTTTGAGTTAGTTTTTGTATGAGGCTTAGGCTGGGGCTTTTTGTTTTGTTTTGGTCTATGAATGTCCAATTGCTCCAATACCATTTGGTGAAAAGTCTATCCTTCCTCCATTGAATTACTTGTGCAAAAATTGGACATATTTATGCAGGCCTATTTCTAAGTTCTCTATTTTGTTTCAGTGATCTATGTGTCTATCCCACCCCCAACACCATACTGTCTTGATTATTATAGCTATATAGTAACCTTAATAGATAATGTCTGTTTTGTTAACAACAACTCCTCAACTCCTTGCAAGGTGCCTAGCAAATTGATACAAAACACATTATTTTCTTGATTCAATTTTTTTTTTACTTTTTATTTTTTGTTTCAATAGATTTTTGGGCAATAGGTGGTGTTTGGTTACGTGGATAAGTTCTTTAGTGGTGATTTCTGGAATTTTGGTGCACCCATCACCCAAGCAGTGTACACTATACCCGATGTGTAGTCTTTTATCCCTCATCCCCTTCCCACCCTTTCCTCCGAGTCCCCAAAGTCCATTGTGTCATTCTTATGCCTTTGTGTCCTCATAACTTATCTCCCACTTACGAGTGAGAACACATGATGCTTGGTTTTCCATTCCTGAGTTACTTCACTTAGAATAACGGTCTCCAATTCCATCCATGTTACTGCAAATGCCATTATTTCATTCCTTTTTATGGCTGAGTAGTAGTATTCCATGGTATATATATATACCACATTTTCTTTATCCACTAGTTGACTGATGGGAATTTCAGCTGATTCCACATTTTTACAATTGCAAATTGTGCTTCTATAAACATATGTGTGCAAGTATCTTTTTAGTATACTTACTTATTTTCCTCTGGGTAGATACCCAGTAATGGGATTGCTGGATCAAAAGGTAGATCTACTTTTGGTTCTTTAAGGAATCTCCAGGCTGTTTTCCATAGTGGCTGGGACTAGTTTACATTCTCACCAGCAGTGTAAAAGTGTTCCCTTTTCACCACATCCACGCCAACATCTATTTTTTTAATTTTTTTATTATGGCCATTGTTGCAGGAGTAAGGTGGTATCACATCATGGTTTTGATTTGCATCTCGTGGTTATTAGTGATGTTGAACATTTTTTCATATGTTTGTTAGCCATTTGTGCACCTATGTATCTCCACTGGTGGTAGCAGGGGAGTAAAGTGGACTTTGTGAGGGTCCTTGGTTGTAGTTCTGTTTAGCGCACTGGTTTTGTGTTGGTTGGCCTCCAGCCGGGAGGTGGTGCTTTCAAGACAGTGTCAGCTGCGGTAGTATAGGGAGGATATAAGCTTGCCCTAGCGTCAGGTGGATAAGTATTCGGGGTGTCTCAGGCAGAGAGTAGGGCCATAGAGCTTTCAAGAGATTATGCCCTTTGTCTTCAGCTACCAGGGTGGGTTGAGAAAGACCGTAAGGTGGGGGCAGGGTTGGTTGTGTCTGAGCTCAGACTCTCCTTAGGCAGAGCTTGCTGTGGCTGCTGTGGCGGATGGGAGTGTGGTTATCAGGCCAATGGAATTACGTTCCCAGGGGAACTATGGCTGTCTCTGCTGTGTCATACAGGTCACCAGGGAAGTGAGGGAAAGCAGCAGTGACAGGTCTCACCGGGCTCCCACACAGCCCAAAAGGCCAGTCTTACTTCCACCATGCCCCCGCCAACTGCACTGAGTTTATTCCCAGGCAGCTGGTGAGCAGGGCTGAGAACTTGCCCCAGGCTACAAGCCTCTCCACTGAGAAAGCAAGTAGGGCTTTCAGGGTTCATGCTTCCCTGCCTGCCACAGTTACCTTGCTTGTATCCACACTCCCGTTTGCTCCCTCCCGTGGATTCTGTCCAGGAAACTTTGCATTCAGTCGAAATTGTTACCAAGTTCAGCTAGAAGTTTCCTTCTCCCTGTGGGCTTTCCCCAATTCCACTGACAGCCCACCCCATGGATTCCTGTGAGACAAAGTCAGGAATGGCTTCCCTGGGGACGGAGAGTGCCCACAGGGCTCTTCCCATTGCTTCTTATATCCCTGTATTTTGCTCAGCTCTCTAAATTCATCTCAGCTACAGGTAAGGTCAAATCCTTCTCCCGTGATCTGGATCTTCAGGATCCCCAGTGAGGATGTGTGTTTGGGGGCAAATGTGCCCCCTCTCACACTTTGGGCACTCACAGTTTTTCATCTGTCTCACAGAGCCTGCAGCAGCAAGCCACTTCTTTCAAAGGGTCTGTGGATTCTCTCAGCTTTCCTGGTATGTTCCTGCAGTAGTTCTTGGAGCAAAAGTTCACGATTTGAGTCTCCTCTGCACGCTACCCTGTCCATCCAAGTGGGAGCTGCAAGTTAGTCCTTCCTCCTACCTGCCATTTTTCCTGATGCAATATTTTTGTGCCTTTAAATTTGGGGACACTTTTTTCTTTACTCTTTTTTGTTTTTGTGTTTTTAGACTGGGTCTCACTCTGTTGCCCAGGCTGGAGTGAAGTTTTTTTGTTTTGTTTTGTTTTGGTTTTGTTTGTTTAAGAGACAGACAGGGTGGAGTATAGTGGCTATTCACAGGAATGATCATAGTGCACTACATCCTCAAACTCCTTGGACTCAAATGGTCTTCCTGCTTCAGCCTCCTGAGTAGCTGTGACTATAGGCACATGCTACCACATTTGGTTACATTTTCTTATATTTCTGTAGTGGAGCAGAAGTATATATTCTGAGTGAGGACAATGTTGGAAGCTATGCTATCTAATAGAACTCTCTGTGGTGATGGAAATTTTCTCTGTCTGCACTATCTGATATGTTAGCCACTAGCCACACGTAGCTATTGAGCACTTAAAATGTGGCTGGTGCGAGTGAGAGCTGATCTAAAATTTTTATTTAATTTCAGTTAATTTAAATTTCAACAATCACCTGTGGCTAGTGGCTACTATATTAAGATGCACGAGTCTAGAGAGTGGACATGAAAGAGGATGACTAAAATGGAGGCAGGTCAAGGTCATTATGTTTCAAAAAGTCAGGAACTGCTAGGCCAATGGTTTGGAGTAATAAACCATTTGGACTTTGAAACCCCCCAGGACAATGAGATGAATGTTGGCAAGGAAAGATATGTGTTAGAGGCCAAAAGGCCTGGATTACTTTGGGGGCGTGACCAGTGGCCAGGCAACAGAGATGAGCTGTGGTAAGTGATTGATTCATCTGGCATGGGTTAAAGTGGTGGTTCCAGCAAGGAAGACAAACAACAGCCTGGAAACAGCCTCAGAAAATCTAGAGGATGCCAGCCCCTTCTCCAGTCCCTGTATTAGAATGGGCATCTTCCACTCTCTACTACTCCAACAGCGTCCTTAGAGAAAAGTCGAGTCAGGTAGGGCAAGGAGGCACAAGTAGCATTTGGTGACAAGGGTGAGCATGAAAGAGAGCTTGTTTACCACACAACAAAGAATCTGGGGAACATAGTAGAAATATTTATGAGGAAAGGAAGACATGGAAAGAAGGGCTGGGATAAGAAGCACAACCTATAGGAATATGAGAGACAAGGAAAGCAAAACTGCTCTCCAAAAGTCTGCCCAGGTGGCAGTAGAGCTGGTCTATTTTTCTCCTTGGAAAAAGGTTCTGTTGCCCTAATTATATAGCTTTGGAAACTTTTTGGCAGGAAGATTAACTTTTTCGAAGCAAGCAATGTATATTACACTTTTCATAAAAATTAACATTTTGTTTAACAAATGTTTTTTATTGTAAAATACACATAACATGAAATTTACCAATTTAACCATTTTAAAGTGTACCATTCAGTGGCACTTAGTATATTCATAATCAATAAATGGTTTTGAACATAAAAAGGAGGTGGGGGGCATTTGTAATGGTAGCCAGTGATAGGACTCTAGTGGGCTTCACTGTTATCAAGGTTCCAAATGAAATGAAAGTATAATGTCAAGATGCTTCAGATTCAGTGCTGGCTGAGGTACAGGTGATACAGAAGCAGGTGGTGATTCTGGTTTATAGGCACTGAGCTGGGTGCAAATATTTTGTTCACTCGAAAATGTTGTATAAGTAAATATTGAGTCCAGTTCTCTCCTTTTGCTTCTGAAGAGCACAGTAACACATTATTCTGAGCCACAGAAGTTAATTAACCCTCTATTAGTCTTGTTTTCTCATGTATAAAACTGACTAATATTAATAGTTCCAGAACTGTCATGAAGATTAAATATATGTAGAATGTGTTAGCATAGTGCCTGACACATACTATACTCTTAATAAATGGTAGCTATTATCATTATTATGTTATGGGACTGATCCAACTCTGCCTTTTATTAGAGCTATTAGAACAATGGTCATATCCCCTCTGTTGAACTAATCTTATTAAGGGCAGGGACGGTACACACTGATCTTTTCATACTCCATAGGTTCAACACATAGTAGGAAGTACAGACACATTTGTTGAATGGAATAATTCTTTTATGTCTACCTCTTCCTTCTTCCTCTACCCCTAGCTGAAGTCTACATGAAGAGGTTTGGTTGTTAAGAGCACAGGTTTTAGAGTCAGTTATAGGGTTGAATTTTGGCTCTGCCACTTACTACCTGTATGGCCTTTGGCATATTACTTGATGGCTCTGAGTCTCATAAGTAACATCAAGAAAATAAATATCTACTTCATAGAATTAGATAAGAAAATTTAGTAATGTACCATGCCTGTACAAATATTAGTAGCTTCTTATTAATATTAACAGTAATAATTCCTATTGCTATTATTATTATTGATATGGTTTGGATCTGTGTCTCTGCCCAAATTTCATGTCAAATTATAAGGTGATTGGATCATGGGGACAGTTTCTCCTGAATGAATTATCACCATCCCTCTTGGTACTGTCCTCAAAATAGTGAGTTTGTTCTCATGAGATATGGTCATTTAAAAGTGTGTGGCACCTCTCCCTTCACTCTCTCTTCCTCCTGATCCAGCCAGGTGGCATGCCAGCTCCCCCTTTGCCTTCCACCATGATTGTAAGTTTCCTGAGGCCTCCCCAGAAGGCAAGCATCATGCTTCCTATACAGTGTGCAGAACCATGAGTCTGGTCTAGGTTCATGGTTCATAAAATCTCTTTTCTTTATAAAGTATCCAGTCTCAGGTATTTCTTTATGGCAATGCGGGAATGGACTAATACAATTATTAATATCTGTTTCTTTTGGAAAAGGGGGCATACCCCCAGCTCATTCCATTGGGGATTAAGGAGTGGTTTGGTGAGGTGGGGCATGATACATTCCCACTAGGGAATGGAACATGTTACTGCACCTCCAAGTCATTCAGGGAAGATTTTCTAGAGTTAGAAAAGCAAGAAAGACACAAGAGAGTAAGAGAAACTGGATCAACTATAAATAAAACTGGCAAGAGGGTGACACTTGTTAGTGGTGTACACCTTCTTTCCCCAGGCCATTACCTTCTTCTCCAGTTTAGGCACTTACAGATATGCCCAGATCAAGCCTGCCATGTTGTCTACCAATGCCCCAGAACCTCCTCTTCCCCTCTGCTCTTCTAACTACTAAAAGTCACTTGTTCTGTAAGTTCTAGACTCCTGGGAAACAATCAGGAGCTAATATGCTAACCTAATTAGAGGTCAGGTGTTAACAGGCTGCAAATAGTTTCTTGTTTCTTCACTATACCGTGCTTTCAAGCATCTTGTCTCATGAGAGAGACTTGTGGTGAAAACTGAAGGCCTGGGAATGTGGAAAGGATCAGGTCTTTGAGCAAGGAAAACTTTCCCATGCTGCATAGGCAACTGATTACTAAGCCCTTGGGTAGAGTGAGCCTTGAAAAAAAGAAAAAGAATGTGAAGTGAAATGAGCAGGCCCTTCCCAGTAAACTCCTTTGATGTCCTCAAAGTGGTAACAACCACAATAAACACCTCAAAGTTGCTGCGACCCCCATTAGTGTTTACACATTATTCTTGTTGACAGTATCTTTTCTGATCTTCTCTCTCTTAAGGATTCCCTAACCCCTGCTTGCCTCAGATCCAGAGTCACTGCCATTTGCAGTTGCCACCAACTGGTAGACCAGCCTTTTGCTTTCTATCATCCCTGAGAGTCAATTCCAATTGTAGGCTTGCCTTTCACCAGCCATCTATCACCAAAGAACATTTATTGAGCACCTAACGTGTGTAAGGCCCTGTCTTTCCTTCCTGGCTACTATTGAGACTGTATAGTGAATGTATGGAGTTTTATTCACAAATGTGCCACTAGTTATCCCACAGATAGAGACATGTTTAGGCTATTTTTTCCATGAAATATGCAACTTTCATTTGATTTACCCACCTGGTTCCTTTTTTTGAAAAGTGTGCAAATGAAGAGTCCAAGGACCAGGTTCCAAGATGGCCGAATAGGAACAGCTCCAGTCTACAGCTCCCAGCGTGAGTGATGCAGAAGACGGGTGATTTCTGCCTTTCCAACTGAGCTTTGAAGAGAGTAGTGGTTCTCCCAGCATGGAGTTTGAGATCTGAGAACGGACAGACTGCCTCCTCAAGTGGGTCCCTGACCCCTGAATAGCCTAACTGGGAGGCACCCCCCGGTTGGGGCAGGCTGACACCCCCCACGGCCGGGTACCCCTCTCAGATGAAGCTTCCAGAGGAATGACCAGGCAGCAACATTTGCTGTTCAGCAATATTCGCTGTTCTGCAGCCTCTACTGCTGACACCCAGGCAAACAGGGTCTGGAGTGGACCTCCAGCAAACTCCAACAGACCTGCAGCTGAAGGTCTTGACTGTTAGAAGGAAAACTAACAAACAGAAAGGACATCCACACCAAAATCCCTTCTGTACATCACCATCATCAAAGACCAAAGGTAGATAAAACCACAAAGATGAAAAAAAAAACAGCAGAAAAGCTGAAAATTCTAAAAATCAGAGCGCCTCTCCTACTCCAAAGGAACGCAGCTCCTCACCAGCAACGGAACAAAGCTGGATGGAGAATGAATTTGACGAGTTGAGAGTAGAAGGCTTCAGATGATCAAACTTCTTTGAGCTAAAGGAGGAAGTTCGAACCCATGGCAAAGAAGCTAAAAACTTGAAAAAAGATTAGATGAATGGCTAACTAAAATATCCGGTGTAGAGAAGTCCTTCGATGACCTGATGGAGCTGAAAACCATGGCACAAGAACTTTGTGATGAATGCACAAGCTTCTGCAGCTGATTCGATCAACTGGAAGAAAGGGTATCAGTGATGGAAGATCAAATGAATGAAATGAAGTGAGAAGAGAAGTTTAGAGAAAAAAGAGTAGAAAGAAATGAACAAAGGCTCCAAGAAATATGGCATTATGTGAAAAGACCAAATCTACGTCTGATTGGTGTACCTAAAAGTGACTGGGAGAATGGAACCAAGTTGGAAAACACTCTATAGGATATTATCCAAGAGAACTTCCCCAACCAAGCAAGGCAGGCCAACATTCAAATTCAGGAAAAACAGAGAACGCCACAAAGATACTCCTCAAGAAGAGCAACTCCAAGACACATAATTCTCAGATTCACCAAAGTTGAAATGAAGGAAAAAATGTTAAGCGCAGCCAGAGAGAAAGGTCAGGTTACCTACAAAGGGAAGCCCATCAAACTAACAGCTGATCTCTCTGCAGAAACCCTACAAGGCAGAAGAGAGTGGAGGTCAATATTCAACACTCTTAAGGAAAAGAATTTTCAACCGAGAATTTCATATCCCGCCAAACTAAGCTTCATAAGTGAAGGAGAAATAAAATCCTTTACAGACAAGCAAATGCTGAGAGATTTTGTCACCACCAGGCCTGCCCTACAAGAGATCCTGAAGGAAGCACTAAACATGGAAAGGAATAACCGGTACCAGCCACTGCAAAAACATGCCAAATTGTAAAGACCATCGATGCTGAGAAGAAACTGCATCAACTAACGGGCAAAATAACCAGCTAACATCATAATGACAAGATCAAATTCACACATAACAATATTAACCTTAAATGTAAAAGGGCTAAATGCTCCAATTAAAAGACACAGACTCGGTGCGCCAGCCGAAGCAGGGGCGAGGCATTGCCTCACTCAGGAAGCGCAAGGGGTCAGGGAGTTCCCCTTCCAGGGGTGACAGACGGCACCTGGAAAATCGGGCCACTCCCACCCGAATACTGTGCTTTTCCGACGGGCTTAGGAAACGGTGCCCCAGGAGAGTATAGCCCGCACCTGGCTCAGAGGGTCCTACGCCCACGGAGTCTCGCTGATTGCTAGCACAGCAGTCTGAGATCAAACAGCAAGTCGGCAGCGAGGCTGGGGGAGGGGCGCCCGCCATTGCCCAGGCTCTCTTACGTAAACAAAGCAGCCTGGAAGCTTGAACTGGGTGGAGCCCACCACAGCTCAAGGAGGCCTGCCTGCCTCTGTATGCTCCACCTCTGGGGGCAGGGCACAGACAAACAAAAAGACAGCAGTAACCTCTGCAGACTTAAATATCCCTGTCTGACAGCTTTGAGGAGAGCAGTGGTTCTCCCAGCACGCAGCTGGAGATCTGAGAACGGGCTGACTGCCTCAAGTGGGTCCCTGACCCCTGACCCCCAAGCAGCCTAACTGGGAGGCACCCCCCAGCAGGGGCAGACTGACACCTCACACGGCCGGCCAGGTACTCCAACAGACCTGCAGCTGAGGGTTCTGTCTGTTAGAAGGAAAACTAACAGAAAGGACATCCACACCAAAAACCCATCTGTACATCACCATCATCAAAGACCAAAAGTAGATAAAACCACAAAGATGGGGAAAAAACAGAGCAGAAAAACTGGAAACTCTAAAAACCAGAGTACCTCTCCTCCTCCAAAGGAACGCAGTTCCTCACCAGCAACGGAACAAAGCTGGACGGAGAATGACTTTGACGAGCTGAGAGAAGAAGGCTTCAGACGATCAAATTACTCCGAGCTACGGGAGGATATTCAAACCAAAGGCAAAGAAGTTGAAAACTTTGAAAAAAATTTAGAAGAATGTATAACTAGAATAACCAATACAGAGAAGTGCTTAAAGGAGCTGATGGAGCTGAAAACCAAGGCTCGAGAACTACGTGAAGAATGCAGAAGCCTCAGGAGCCGATGCGATCAAATGGAAGAAAGGGTATCAGCCCTGGAAGATGAAATGAATGAAATGAAGCGAGAAGGGAAGTTTAGAGAAAAAAGAATAAAAAGAAACGAGCAAAGCCTCCAAGAAATGTGGGACTATGTGAAAAGACCAAATCTACGTCTGATTGGTGTACCTGAAAGTGACGGGGAGAATGGAACCAAGTTGGAAAACACTCTGCAGGATATTATCCAGGAGAACTTCCCCAATCTAGCAAGGCAGGCCAACATTCAGATTCAGGAAATACAGAGAACGCCACAAAGATACTCCTCGAGAAGAGCAACTCCAAGACACATAATTGTCAGATTCACCAAAGTTGAAATGAAGGAAAAAATGTTAAGGGCAGCCAGAGAGAAAGGTCGGGTTACCATCAAAGGGAAGCCCATCAGACTAACAGCGGATCTCTCAGCAGAAACCCTACAAGCCAGAAGAGAGTGGGGGCCAATATTCAACATTCTTAAAGAAAAGAATTTTCAACCCAGAATTTCATATCCTGCCAAACTAAGCTTCATAAGTGAAGGAGAAATAAAATACTTTACAGACAAGCAAATGCTGAGAGATTTTGTCACCACCAGGCCTGCCCTAAAAGAGCTCCTGAAGGAAGCGCTAAACATGGAAAGGCACAACCGGTACCAGCCACTGCAAAATCATACCGAAATGTAAAGAACATCGAGACTAGGAAGAGACTGCATCAACTAACGAGCAAAATATCCAGCTAACATCATAATGACAGGATCAAATTCACACATAACAATATTAACTTTAAATGTAAATGGACTAAATGCTCCAATTAAAAGACACAGACTGGCAAACTGGATAAAGACTCAAGACCCATCAGTGTGCTGTATTCAGGAAACCCATCTCACGTGCAGAGACACACATAGGCTCAAAATAAAAGGATGGAGGAAGATCTACCAAGCAAATGGAAAACAAAAAAAGGCAGGGGTTGCAATCCTAATCTCTGATAAAACAGACTTTAAACCAACAAAGATCAAAAGAGACAAAGAAGGCCATTACATAATGGTAAAGGGATTAATTCAACAAGAAGAGCTAACTATCCTAAATATATATGCACCCAATACAGGAGCACCCAGATTCATAAAGCAAGTCCTGAGTGACCTACAAAGAGACTTAGACTCCCACACATTAATAATGGGAGACTTTAACACCCCACTATCAACATTAGACAGATCAACGAGACAGAAAGTCAACAAGGATACCCAGGAATTGAACTCAGCTCTGCACCAAGCAGACCTAATAGACATCTACAGAACTCTCCACCCCAAATCAACAGAATATACATTTTTTTCAGCACCACACCACACCTATTCCAAAATTGACCATATACTTGGAAGTAAAGCTCTCCTCAATAAATGTAAAAGAACAGAAATTGTAACAAACTGTCTCTCAGATCACAGTGCAATCAAGCTAGAACTCAGGATTAGGAATCTCACTCAAAACCGCTCAACTACGTGGAAACTGAACAACCTGCTCCTGAATGACTACTGGGTACATAACGAAATGAAGGCAGAAATAAAGATGTTCTTTGAAACCAACGAGAACAAAGACACAACATACCAGAATCTCTGGGATGCATTCAAAGCAGTGTGTAGAGGGAAATTGATAGCACTAAATGCCCACAAGAGAAAGCAGGAAAGATCCAAAATTGACACCCTAACATCACAATTAAAAGAACTAGAAAAGCAAGAGCAAACACATTCAAAAGCTAGCAGAAGGCAAGAAATAACTAAAATCAGAGCAGAACTGAAGGAAATAGAGACACAAAAAACCCTTCAAAAAATAAATGAATCCAGGAGCTGGTTTTTTGAAAGGATCAACAAAATTGATAGACCGCTAGCAAGATTAATAAAGAAAAAAAGAGAGAAGAATCAAATAGATGCAATAAAAAATGATAAAGGGGATATCACCACCGATCCCACAGAAATACAAACTACCATCAGAGAATATTACAAACACCTCTATGCAAATAAACTAGAAAATCTAGAAGAAATGGATAAATTCCTCGACACATACACCCTCCCAAGACTAAACCAGGAAGAAGTTGAATCTCTGAATAGACCAATAACAGGAGCTGAAATTGTGGCAATAATCAATAGCTTACCAACCAAAAAAAGTCCAGGTCCAGATGGATTCACAGCCGAATTCTACCAGAGGTACAAGGAGGAGCTGGTACCATTCCTTCTGAAACTATTCCAATCAATAGAAAAAGAGGGAATCCTCCCTAACTCATTTTATGAGGCCAGCATCATCCTGATACCAAAGCCTGGCAGAGACACAACAAAAAAAGAGAATTTTAGACCAATATCCTTGATGAACATTGATGCAAAAATCCTCAATAAAATACTGGCAAACAGAATCCAGCAGCACATCAAAAAGCTTATCCACCATGATCAAGTGGGCTTCATCCCTGGGATGCAAGGCTGGTTCAATATACGCAAATCAATAAATGTAATCCAGCATATAAACAGAACCAAAGACAAAAACCACATGATTATCTCAATAGATGCAGAAAAGGCCTTTGACAAAATTCAACAACCCTTCATGCTAAAAACTCTCAATAAATTAGGAATTGATGGGACATATCTCAAAATAATAAGAGCTATTTATGACAAACCCACAGCCAATATCATACTGAATGGGCAAAAACTGGAAGCATTCCCTTTGAAAACTGGCACAAGACAGGGATGCCCTCTCTCACCACTTCTCTTCAACATAGTGTTGGAAGTTCTGGCCAGGGCAATTAGGCAGGAGAAGGAAATCAAGGGTATTCAATTAGGAAAAGAGGAAGTCAAATTGTCCCTGTTTGCAGATGACATGATAGTATATCTAGAAAACCCCATTGTCTCAGCCCAAAATCTCCTTAAGCTGATAAGCAACTTCAGCAAAGTCTCAGGATACAAAATCAATGTGCAAAAATCACAAGCATTCTTATACATCAATAACAGACAAACAGAGAGCCAAATCATGAGTGAACTCCCATTCACAATTGCTTCAAGGAGAATAAAATACCTAGGAATCCAACTTACAAGGGATGTGAAAGACCTCTTCAAGGAGAACTACAAACCACTGCTCAAGGAAATAAAAGAGGATACAAACAAATGGAAGAACATTCCATGCTCATGGGTAGGAAGAATCAATATCATGAAAATGGCCATCCTTCCCAAGGTAATTTACAGATTCAATGCCATCCCCATCAAGCTACCAATGACTTTCTTCACAGAATTGGAAAAAACTACTTTAAAGTTCATGTGGAACCAAAAAAGAGCCCGCATCTCCAAGTCAATCCTAAGCCAAAAGAACAAAGCTGGAGGCATCACACTACCTGACTTCAAACTATACTACAAGGCTACAGTAACCAAAACAGCATGGTACTGGTACCAAAACAGAGATATAGATCAATGGAACAGAACAGAGCCATCAGAAATAATGCCACATATCTACAAGTATCTGATCTTTGACAAACCTGACAAAAACAAGAAATGGGGAAAGGATTCCCTATTTAATAAATGGTGCTGGGAAAACTGGCTAGCCATATGTAGAAAGCTGAAACTGGATCCCTTCCTTACACCGTATACAAAAATCAATTCAAGATGGATTAAAGACTTAAATGTTAGACCTAAAACCATAAAAACCCTAGAAGAAAACCTAGGCATTACCATTCAGGACATAGGCATGGGCAAGGACTTCATGTCTAAAACACCAAAAGCAATGGCAACAAAAGCCAAAATTGACAAATGGGATCTAATTAAACTCAAGAGCTTCTGCACAGCAAAAGAAACTACCATCAGAGTGAACAGGCAACCTACAAAATGGGAGAAAATTTTCGCAACCTACTCATCTGACAAAGGGCTAATATCCAGAATCTACAATGAACTCCAACAAATTTACAAGAAAAAAACAAACAACCCCATCAAAAAGTGGGCGAAGGACATGAACAGACACTTCTCAAAAGAAGACATTTATGCAGCCAAAAAACACATGAAAAAATGCTCACCGTCACTGGCCATCAGAGAAATGCAAATCAAAACCACAATGAGATACCATCTCACACCAGTTAGAATGGCAATCATTAAAAAGTCAGGAAACAACAGGTGCTGGAGAGGATGTGGAGAAATAGGAACACTTTTACACTGTTGGTGGGACTGTAAACTAGTTCAACCCTTGTGGAAGTCAGTGTGGCGATTCCTCAGGGATCTAGAACTAGAAATTCCATTTGACCCAGCCATCCCATTACTGGGTATATACCCAAAGGACTATAAATCATGCTGCTATAAAGACACATGCACACGTATGTTTATTGCCGCATTATTCACAATAGCAAAGACTTGGAACCAACCCAAATGTCCAACAATGATAGACTGGATTAAGAAAATGTGGCACATATACACCATGGAATACTATGCAGCCATAAAAAATGATGAGTTCACGTCCTTTGTAGGGACATGGATGAAATTGGAAATCATCATTCTCAGTAAACTATCGCAAGAACAAAAAACCAAACACTGCATATTCTCACTCATAGGTGGGAATTGAACAATGAGAACACATGGACACAGGAAGGGGAACATCACACTCTGGGGACTGTTGTGGGGTGGGGGGAGGGGGGAGGGATAGCATTGGGAGATATACCTAATGCTAGATGACGAGTTGGTGGGTGCAGCGCACCAGCATGGCACATGTATACATATGTAACTTACCTGCACATTGCGCACATGTACCATAAAACCTAAAGTATAATAATAATAATAAAAATAATAATTAAAAAAAAAAAAGTAAAAGAAACAGGTAAAATGAATTTTATTTACGATGTTATCCAAAATATTGTCATTTCAACATGTAAAAAAAAAAAAAAAAAAAAAAAAAAAAAAAAAAAAGACACAGACTCGCTAATTGGATAGAGAGTCAAGACCCATCTGTGTGCTGTATTCAGGAGACCCATCTCACATGCAGAGACACACATAGACTCAAAATAAAGGGATGGAGGAAGATCTACCAAGCAAATAGAAAACAAAAAAAAGGCAGGAGTTGCAATCCTAGTCTCTGATAAAACAGACTTTAAACCAACGAAGATCAGAAGAGACAAAGAAGGCCATTACATAATGGTAAAGGGATCAATTCAACAAGAAGAGCTAACTATTCTAAATATATATGCACCCATACGGGAGCACCCAGATTCATAAAGGAAGTCCTTAGAGACCTACAAAGAGACTTAGACTCCCACACAATAATAATGGGAGACTTTAAAACCCCACTGTCAACATTAGACAGATCAGCGAGACCGAAAGTTAACAAGGATATCCAGAAATTGAACTCAGCTCTGCACCAAGCAGACCTAATAGACATATACAGAACTCTCCACCCCAAATCAGCAGAATATACATTCTTTTCAGCACCACACCACACCTATTCCAAAATTGACCACGTAGTTGGAAGTAAAGCACTCCTCAGCAAATGTAAAAGAACAGAAATTATAACAAACTGCCTCTCAGACCACAGTGCAATCTAACTAGAACTGAGGATTAAGAAACTCACTCAAAACCGTTCAACTACATGGAAACTGAACAACCTGTTCCTGAATGACTACTGGGTACATAAGGAAATGAAGGCAGAAATAAAGATGTTCTTTGAAACCAACGAGAACAAAGACACAACATACCAGAATCTCTGGGACACATTCAAAGCAGTGTGTAGAGGGAAATGTATAGCACTAAATGCCCATAAGAGAAAGCAGGAAAGATCTAAAATCAACACCTTAACATCACAATTAAAAGAACTAGAGAATCAAGAGCAAACACATTCAAAAGCTAGCAGAAGGCAAGAAATAACTAAGATCAGAGCAGAACTGAAGGAAATAGAGACACAAAAAACCCTTCAAAAATTCAATGAATCCAGTAGCTGGTTTTCTGAAAAGATCAACAAAATTGATGGACCACTAGCAAGACTAATAAAGAGGAAAAGAGAGAAGAATCAAATAGAGGCAATAAAAAATGATAAAGGGGATATCACCACCGATCCCACAGAAATACAGACTACCATCAGAGAATACTATAAACACCTCTATGCAAATAAACTAGAAAATCTAGAAGAAATGGATAAATTCCTCGACACATACACCCTTCCAAGACTAAACCAGGAAGAAGTTGAATCCCTGAATAGACCAATAACAGGCTCTGAAATTTAAGCAATAATTAATAGCCTACCAACAAAAAAAGTCCAGGACCAGATGGATTCACAGCCAAATTCTACCAGAGGTACAAGGAGGAGCTGGTACCATTCCTTCTGAAACTATTCCAATCAATAGAAAAAGAGGGAATCCTCCCTAACTCATTTTATGAGGCCAGCATCATCCTGATACCAAAGCCTGGTGGAGACACAACAAAAAAAGAGAATTTTAGACCAATATCCCGAAAGAACATCAATGCAAAAATCCTCAATAAAATACTGGCAAACCGAATCCAGCAGCACATCAAAAAGCTTATCCACCATGATCAAGTGGGCTTCATCCCTGGGATGCAAGGCTGGTTCAACATACACAAATCAATAAATGTAATCCAGCATATAAACAGAACCAAAGACAAAAACCACATGATTATCTCAATAGATGCAGAAAAGGCCTTTGACAAAATTCAACAACCCTTCATGCTAAAAACTCTCAATAAATTAGGTATTGATTGGACATATCTGAAAATAATAAGAGCTATTTATGACAAACCCATAGCCAATATCATACTGAATGGGCAAAAACGGGAAGCATGCCCATTGAAAACAGGCACAAGACAGGGATGCCTTCTCTCACCACTCCTATTCAACCTAGTGTTGGAAGTTCTGGCCAGGGCAATCAGGCAGGAGAAAGAAATAAAGGGTATTCAATTAGGAAAAGAGGAAGTCAAATTGTCCCTGTTTGCAGATGACATGATTGTATATCTAGAAAACCCCATTGTCTCAGCCCAAAATCTCCTTAAGCTGATAAGCAACTTCAGCAAAGTCTCAGGATACAAAATCAATCTGCAAAAATCACAAGCATTCTTATACACCAATAACAGACAAACAGAGAACCAAATCATGAGTGAACTCCCATTCACAATTGCTTCAAAGAGAATAAAATACCCAGGAATTCAACTTACAAGGGATGTGAAGGACCTCTTCAAGGAGAACTACAAACCACTGCTCAATGAAATAAAAGAGGATACAAACCAATGGAAGAACATTCCATGCTCATGGGTAGGAAGAATCAATATGGTGAAAATGGCCATACTGCCCAAGGTAATTTATAGATTCAATGCCATCCACATCAAGCTACCATAACTTTCTTCACAGAATTGGAAAAGACTACTTTAAAGTTCATATGGAACCAAAAAAGAGCCCACATTGCCAAGACAATCCTAAGCCAAAAGAACAAAGCTGGAGGCATCATGCTACCTGACTTCAAACTATACTACAAGGCTACAGTAACCAAAACAACATGGTACTGGTGCCAGTACCAAAACAGAGATATAGACCAATGGAATAGAACAGAGCCCTCAGAAATAATACCACACATCTACAACCATCTGATCTTTGACAAACCTGACAAAAACAACAAATGGGGAAAGGGTTCCCTATTTAATAAATGGTGCTGGGAAAACTGGCTAGCCATATGTAGAAAGCTGAAACTGGATCTCTTCCTTACACTTTATACAAAAATTAATTCAAGATGGATTAAAGACTTAAATGTTAGATCTAAAACCATGAAAACCCTAGAAGAAAACCTAGGCAATACCATTCAGGACATGGGCATGGGCAAGGACTTCATGTCTAAAGCACCAAAAGCGATGGCAACAGAAGCCAAAATTGACAAATGGGATCTAATTAAACTAAAGAGCTTCTGCACAGCAAAAGAAACTACCATCGGAGTGAATAGGCAACCTACAGAATGGGAGAAAATTTTTGCAAACTACTCATCTGACAAAGGGCTAATACTCAGAATCTACAAAGAACTCAAACAAACTTACAAGAAAAAACAAACAGCCCAATCAAAAAGTGGGCAAAGGACATGAAAAGACACTCCTCAAAAGAAGACATTTATGCAGCCAAAAGACACATGAAAAAATGCTCATCATCACTGGCCATCAGAGAAATGCAAATCAAAACCACAATGAGATACCATCTCACACCAGTTAGAATGGTGATCATTAAAAAGTCAGGAAACAACAGGTGCTGGAGAGGATGTGGAGAAATAGGAACACTTTTACACTGTTGGTGGGACTGTAAGCTAGTTCATCCATTGTGGAAGACAGTTTGGTGATTCCTCAGGGATCTAGAACTAGAAATACCATTTGAACCAGCCATCCCATTACTGGGTATACACCCAAAGGATTATAAATCATGATGCTATAAAGACACACGCACACGTATGTTTATTGCGGCACTATTCACAATAGCAAGGACTTGGAACCAACCCAAATGTCCATCAATGATAGACTGGATTAAGAAAATGTGGCACATATACACCATGGAATACTATGCAGCCATAAAAAAGGATGAGTTCATGTCCTTTGTAGGGACATGGATGAAGCTGGAAACCATCATTCTCAGCAAACTATGGCAAGGACAAAAAACCAAACACCACGTGTTCTCACTCATAGGTGAGAATTGAACTATGAGAACACTTGGACACAGGAAGGGGAACATCACACACTGGGGCCTGTTGTGGGGTGGGGGGAGGGGGGAGGGATAGCATTAGGAGATATACCTAATGTAAATGACGAGTTAATGGGTACAGCACACCAACATGGCACATGTATACATATATAACAAACCTGCACGTTGTGCACATGTACCCTAAAACTTAAAGTATAATAATAAAAAAAAGAAAAGTGTACAAACACTAGAGTAATCAATCATCCTGCTTTTGCAGAACTGAGGGGTTTCCAGGGATGTTCCATGTTATAACAGGGGAGTCCTGGGCAAACTGGGATGGTTGGTTACACTAGAACATTTAGTGATTGCCCACTGTTTACCTAGCATGACTTTAGGCACTGATGGGTGTCTTCCAGGCCAGCCTTAAATGAAGGCCAGGGCAAGTGATGCTTTAAGGCAGAAATGTGCTGGTAAGTGTTTCTAACAATCAGCTCTCTGGGTGAGGGTGAGGGGGATCCCTGAATTTAGCATTTACTAATTTCTGTGGTATAAATACACCCACCATGGCTAATTTC
Organism: Pongo pygmaeus; assembly: GCF_028885625.2. Taxonomy (NCBI): domain Eukaryota; kingdom Metazoa; phylum Chordata; class Mammalia; order Primates; family Hominidae; genus Pongo; species Pongo pygmaeus. The sequence goes on along the minus strand of NC_072396.2, from coordinate 112,153,723 downwards.
AAGCTAACAAAGTGATGTCATTAAGTGTGGAATAGAGAAAATATGTAGAATAGAACACCATTATTTAATATTTCCACCACACAGATAAAATCGACGTGAATAACCTTATGAGCACGGATAGTAAAATGTAGCAAAATAATTAGAAAGTGATGAGTTTTGAGTTTTTATTACCTTTATTTTAATGGAATTTATTTAATTGTAAGTTTATTATTTAAGTTTTAGTAATGGCTTTGTTTAAATAATCAACTTGTAAAATTCCTGAAAAATTAACCATCAACTTTCATGAGACAGTACATCAGTTCCAGCACATCACTGAAAGGATCCTGGGAAAGTCACCCCTTTTCATCATGTTTATGTCTCTTTTCCACTGGTTTGCCACAAAGGCCTGAAAATCCACCAATTGAAATTTATTTCCTTGGTCTGAGCTCTGTCTTTAGTGTACTAAGAAGAGCAAGGCCACAAATAAGAACACTTACGTTCCAATCCAATCTCAGTCTTATAAATGAATTAGCTGTGTGACCTTGACCTATTAGGATCCCAAGTTCCTCATCTGTATAATAAGGGGCTTAGATAAATAATGTTCTTAAATGACTTTTTTAGGCATGTTTGTGAGTGTGTGTGTGTGCATGTGTGTGTGTGTATGAATGTGTGTGTTTACAGCTCCATTGCAGTATAATTCACATACAACAAACTGGAAACATTTATATAGTACAATTTGATGAGTTTGGACTGAAATCAACACCAAAAACAAGATAATGAGCATAACCATCATTCCCAAGATTTTTCTTTTGACTTTTTGGAGAGCATCCCTTCCTCTCCCCAGTCCTGTCCTCAAGTAACCATTGATCCATTTTCTGTCAATAATAAATACTTCCAATTTTCTAGAATTTAAAAGAAATGGAATCATGCAATCTGTGTTCTTTTTGTCTAGCATCTTTCCCTTAGCATATTTATTCTGAGACTCATTCATATTGCTGCATGTATCAATAGTCTGTTTCCTTTAATTTGCCATATTCCATTGTATGGATGTAGCACCATTTGTTTATCCATTCACCTGTTGATGGACATTTGAGTTGTTTCCAGGTGTTAGACATTATTAACAAAGCTGCGATGAACAGCTTTTAGGCATTGCGTAGACAAAGGCTTTCATTTCTGTTCGCTACATATCTAGGAATAAAATAGCTTGGCTGTACACTAAGCATTTAACATTGTGAGAAACTGACAAACTTTGTTTTTTTTTTGTTTTTTTTTTCTTTTTTTTTTCTTTTATTATTATTATTATTATTATTATACTTTAGGTTTTATGGTACATGTGCGCAATGTGCAGGTAAGTTACATATGTATACATGTGCCATGCTGGTGCGCTGCACCCACCAACTCGTCATCTAGCATTAGGTATATCTCCCAATGCTATCCCTCCCCCCTCCCCCCACCCCACAACAGTCCCCAGAGTGTGATGTTCTCCTTCCTGTGTCCATGTGTTCTCATTGTTCAATTCCCACCTATGAGTGAGAATATGCAGTGTTTGGTTTTTTGTTCTTGCGATAGTTTACTGAGAATGATGATTTCCAATTTCATCCATGTCCCTACAAAGGACGTGAACTCATCATTTTTTATGGCTGCATAGTATTCCATGGTGTATATGTGCCACATTTTCTTAATCCAGTCTATCATTGTTGGACATTTGGGTTGGTTCCAAGTCTTTGCTATTGTGAATAATGCCGCAATAAACATACGTGTGCATGTGTCTTTATAGCAGCATGATTTATAGTCCTTTGGGTATATACCCAGTAATGGGATGGCTGGGTCGAATGGAATTTCTAGTTCTAGATCCCTGAGGAATCGCCACACTGACTTCCACAAGGGTTGAACTAGTTTACAGTCCCACCAACAGTGTAAAAGTGTTCCTATTTCTCCACATCCTCTCCAGCACCTGTTGTTTCCTGACTTTTTAATGATTGCCATTCTAACTGGTGTGAGATGGTATCTCATTGTGGTTTTGATTTGCATTTCTCTGATGGCCAGTGATGGTGAGCATTTTTTCATGTGTTTTTTGGCTGCATAAATGTCTTCTTTTGAGAAGTGTCTGTTCATGTCCTTCGCCCACTTTTTGATGGGGTTGTTTGTTTTTTTCTTGTAAATTTGTTGGAGTTCATTGTAGATTCTGGATATTAGCCCTTTGTCAGATGAGTAGGTTGCAAAAATTTTCTCCCATTTTGTAGGTTGCCTGTTCACTCTGATGGTAGTTTCTTTTGCTGTGCAGAAGCTCTTGAGTTTAATTAGATCCCATTTGTCAATTTTGGCTTTTGTTGCCATTGCTTTTGGTGTTTTAGACATGAAGTCCTTGCCCATGCCTATGTCCTGAATGGTAATGCCTAGGTTTTCTTCTAGGGTTTTTATGGTTTTAGGTCTAACATTTAAGTCTTTAATCCATCTTGAATTGATTTTTGTATAAGGTGTAAGGAAGGGATCCAGTTTCAGCTTTCTACATATGGCTAGCCAGTTTTCCCAGCACCATTTATTAAATAGGGAATCCTTTCCCCATTTCTTGTTTTTTAAAATCCTCAATAAAATACTGGCAAACAGAATCCAGCAGCACATCAAAAAGCTTATCCACCATGATCAAGTGGGCTTCATCCCTGGGATGCAAGGCTGGTTCAATATACGCAAATCAATAAATGTAATCCAGCATATAAACAGAACCAAAGACAAAAACCACATGATTATCTCAATAGATGCAGAAAAGGCCTTTGACAAAATTCAACAACCCTTCATGCTAAAAACTCTCAATAAATTAGGAATTGATGGGACGTATCTCAAAATAATAAGAGCTATTTATGACAAACCCACAGCCAATATCATACTGAATGGGCAAAAACTGGAAGCATTCCCTTTGAAAACTGGCACAAGACAGGGATGCCCTCTCTCACCACTTCTATTCAACATAGTGTTGGAAGTTCTGGCCAGGGCAATTAGGCAGGAGAAGGAAATCAAGGGTATTCAATTAGGAAAAGAGGAAGTCAAATTGTCCCTGTTTGCAGATGACATGATAGTATATCTAGAAAACCCCATTGTCTCAGCCCAAAATCTCCTTAAGCTGATAAGCAACTTCAGCAAAGTCTCAGGATACAAAATCAATGTACAAAAATCACAAGCATTCTTATACATCAATAACAGACAAACAGAGAGCCAAATCATGAGTGAACTCCCATTCACAATTGCTTCAAAGAGAATAAAATACCTAGGAATCCAACTTACAAGGGATGTGAAAGACCTCTTCAAGGAGAACTACAAACCACTGCTCAATGAAATAAAAGAGGATACAAACAAATGGAAGAACATTCCATGCTCATGGGTAGGAAGAATCAATATCATGAAAATGGCCATCCTTCCCAAGGTAATTTACAGATTCAATGCCATCCCCATCAAGCTACCAATGACTTTCTTCACAGAATTGGAAAAAACTACTCTAAAGTTCATATGGAACCAAAAAAGAGCCCGCATCGCCAAGTCAATCCTAAGCCAAAAGAACAAAGCTGGAGGCATCACACTACCTGACTTCAAACTATACTACAAGGCTACAGTAACCAAAACAGCATGGTACTGGTACCAAAACAGAGATATAGATCAATGGAACAGAACAGAGCCGTCAGAAATAATGCCACATATCTACAAGTATCTGATCTTTGACAAACCTGACAAACTTTGTTTCAAAGTGAGCATAAGACTTTACATTCCTATCCAACAGTGTATGAGAGTCTCATTACTGTAAATACTTATATGGCCAATCCTGTTTATTTTATTCTTTCTAGGGGTGTGTAGCGGTATCTCATTGTGCTTTTAGTTTACATTTCCCTAAGGAATAACGATGTTGAGTGTCTTTTCATATGCTTATGTTTAAATATATATCTTCTTTGATAAACTGTCTGTTCAAACTTCTGCCATTTCAAAAATTGTGTTGTCTTTTATAGAGCCATATACATTATATATTCTAGATACAAGTTCTTTGTCAGATATGTGTTTTGCCAATATTTTCTCCCAGTCTTTGGCTTGCCATTTTATCTTTGCAGTAGGGCCTTTTGAAGAGCAAAAGTTTTAAAGTTTGATGAAACTGAATTTATTAATTTCTTTCGTTTTATAGTTCATAATTTTACATGTCTTATTAAATAAATATTGCCAAACCAAGGTGACTAAAACTTTCTCCTGTGTTTTCTTCCAGAAGTTTGATAATTTTAGCTCTTACATTTGGTTTGTAATCCATTTTGAGTTAATATTTGTGTATAGTGTGAAGGAAAGGCTGAGAACCATTGTTTTGCAAATGGCTATCCAATTGTTCAGTACCATTTGTTGAAAAATATTATCCTTCCCAGCAGAATCTGCCATGGCACTTTTGTTGAAAATCAATTGTCCATACATATAGATATGTTTCTCGTTTCTATCCTGTCCATTGTTCTAAGTATATCTTTAATATCACACTTTTGATTACTGTAGCTTTGCAATAAGTTTTTGATTCGGGTAGGATGAGTAAGTTTTGAAATCAGATAGAATGAGTCCTCTAACTGTTTTGTTTTGTTTTTGAGATAGTATTTCACTCCGTCGCCCAGGCTGGAGTGCAGTGGCATGATCATAGCTCACTGCAGCCTCAACCTCCCAGACTCAGGTGATCCTCCCACCTCAGCCTCCCAGGTAGCTTGCACTACAGGTGTGCATCACTGCGCCCAGCTAATTTTTTTTATATATTTTTTGTAAAAACAGGGTCTCACCATGTTGCCCAGGCTAGTCTTGAACTCCTAAGCTCAAGTGGTCCACCTGCTTTGGCCTCCCAAAGTGCTGGGATTATAGGGATGAGCCACTGCGCCTGGCGAGTCCTCTAACTTTGTTCTTATTTTTCAAAGTTGTTTGAGCAATTCTAGATTCTTGGTAGTTTCATATGAATTTGAGATTCAGGTTGTCAATTTCTACTAAAAAATGCCTATTGGGATCTTGCTTGGGATTGCACTGAATCCAGAGATTAATATGGGAATAATTGATCTCTTAATATTGTGTCTTCCTATACATTAACATGATATATTGCTCCATTTATTTAGGTCTTTGATTTACCTCAGCAAGCCTTTATAGTGCTCAGTGCACATGTCTTACACAACTTTTGCCAGATTTACCCTTAAGGATTTCAAATGTTTGATGCTATTATTAATGGTATTTTTAAAAATTTCCATCCTTGATGGTTTGCTGCTACTATACAGAAATACCACAGTTAATTTTTGTATATGTATCTTATAGCCTGCAAACTTGTTAAACCCACTTAATAGTTCTAGCAGCTTTTTTGTAGATTCCTTAGAATTTTCTATACAGAGAAACAAGTTATCTGGAAACAAAACCAATTTTACTTCATTCTAATCTTTATGATTTTTCCCCTTATGGCAATGGCTAGAACCTCCAGTAGAATACTGATCAGATGTAGTGAGAGGAGACATCCCTGCCTTGTTTCCAAACTTAGGGAGTAAACCTTCAACACTTCACCAGTAGGCTGGATATTAGCTGTAGTGTTTTTTTTTCCTTAAATAAATCCCTATTTATAGGCTAAAATATTTCCTAAATATTCCTAGTTATTTTTTTTTATCAGCAACGAATGTTGGAGTCTGGCAAATGATTTTCTTCTGCATCTATTGATATAATCATGTTTTTTCTTCAGTTTGTCCAAATGATAAATTATACGAATTTGTGAATGTTGCATCATCCTTGCATTTCTAAGATGAAGCCCAATTGTTCATAATGACCAATTTTATATTGCTGGATTTTATTTGCTAAAATTTTAAGTTACTTTTGCATCTATCTCTATAATAGATATTGGGGTATAGTTTTCTTTCCTTGTAATATCTTTTTCTGGTTTGGGTAGCAGGGTAATGTTGACCTCATAGAATGTTAGGAAATGTTTACTTCAAATTTGTCAAAGATTTTGTGTAGAAGTGGCATTTATTTTTTCTTCTTGTGTAGAAGTGGTGTTTGGTAGAATTCACCAGTGGAGACATTTATGCCTAAAGTTTCTTTTGTGGGAAGGTTTTCAAATAAAATTTAATTTCTAGATATTGGGCTATTTAGGTTTTCTATTTTTTTGTTCTTGAGTTAGCTTTGGTAGTTTGTGTTCTTCAAAATATTTGTCCAATCTAATTTATAAAATTTTGATATAAAGTTATTCGTAATACTCCCTTATTATCTTTTTAATGTCTGTAGGATTGGTAATGGTGGCTCACTCTCATTCCTGATATTGAGAAGTTGTGTCTTCTCTTCCTTTTTCCTAGTCAACTTGCTAAAGGTTTATGAATTTTATTATCTTCTCAAAGAACCAGCATTTGGTTTCACTGATTTTTTCTATTGTACTGATTTCTTTTTCTATTTATTATTTCCTTTCTTCTACTTACTCTTAATTACACTTGATTTTCTTTTTCTAATGTCTTATTGTGGAAGCTGAAGTCAATGATTTAAAACCTTTCTTTACTAACAGAGCTGTTTAGTACATTTCCCTCATAGCACACTGCATTGCCTATATTCTACAAATACATATATCTCATGTTTTTTCATTCAGTTTAAAATACTTTATAATTTCCCTTAAGACTTCCTTTATGAGCCATGGATTATTTTAAAATGTGTTATTTATTTTCCAAATATTTGGGGGATTTCCATATATCTTTCTTTTATCTTTTTAAATTTAATTCCATGTGGTCAGAGGACATACTTCGTGTGACTTGAATTCTTTAACTTTACTGAGACTTGTTATATGACCCAGATATGGTCTATCTTGGTATATTTTCAATGTACACTTGAAAAGAGCATGTTTTCTGTTGTTTGGTTGAGTATTATATAAATGTTAATTAAATCAAGTTATTTGTGTTGTTTCAGTATTCTATATTCTGACTGATTTTCTCTCTCTTTGGTCTAACAGTTAGTGAGAGAGAGGCGCCAAAGTCTCTGCCTGTAATTGTGTATTTGTCTACTTCTTAGGTTCAGCCAGTTTTTGCTTCATGTATTTTGAGTGTCTGTTATTAGATACATATATAGTTAGCATTGTTATGTCCTCACGATGAATTAGCCAATTTATCATTATGAAACAGCTCTCTTTATCTTGATAGCATTCTTTGCCTTGCAGTCTACTTTCTCTGATAATTATATAGTCATTCTGGCTTTTTAAAAATTAATGTTAACGTGGTACATCTTTTATGTTTAACCTATTTGTGTTTTTATGCTTAAATTATGTTTCCTATAGGCAACATATAGTTGTGTTTTAAACAATTTTTTTTCCATTCTACCAACCTCTCAGCCTTTTAACTGGATTGCTGTGAAACCATTAACTTATATGATTATTGATATGGTTCTTTTTAAATCTACCATCTGTTTTTTTATTTGTCCCAACTCTGCCTGTTATCTAATGTACAAAAATTGTTGTTTCATATATTTTGCTCATTTTTTGAGTTGTTAAGATGGCAGGCTAAATCCAGTGACTGTTACTCCATCATTGCTAGAAAGTGGAAGCACTCCACGTTTTGTGGTTCTTATACTGATTTGTTGTTCTTTACATTATGGATATTAGCCTTCTGATTTATATGTGTGCCAAATAAGTATTTTCAGTTTGTCACTAGTCTTTTAATTATATATATAGTGTAGTTTTTCATAAAGAGGTTTTATGATGTTATCAAATCTTTCGTTCTTTTCCTTTGAGTTTTTAATGTCATGCTTATAAATCCCTGCCCCTATATTTTCTTCTAAACCATCATGTTTTAAAATAATAAAAATGACATTGTGATTTTTAGCTCCAGATCAACTGCAAGAACAAACCAGCAATCCTGAGAGGACCCACAGACCCTCTGAAGGAAGCAGACTGCTCCTGCAGGACCCAGGAGGCACCCCAAATACTTTTAAGTGCCCCATCTGCAGAAGTTGGAAAGGGAGACCCTCCTCTCCTGAACACACATCCCCACTGGAGAAGCTGAAGGTCTGTTTGCAGGAGAAGTTCCTGATTTTACCCGGAGCTAAGTCAAGTTAAAGAGCTGAGCCGAGAAAAATACAGGGGTAGAGGAAGCAGCAGAAAGGCCCTGGGAGCTCGCTGAGTCCCCAAGAAGCCCATTCCTGCCTGGCACGATAGGGATCCATCAGGAGGGTAGCCAGAGGAGCAGGGGGTAAAACTCCACAGGGAGAAGGAAATCTCTAGCTGAACTCTGTAACAATTTGAATGGGGCAAGAAGTCTCCTGGCCAGAACTCAGGGAGGGTGCAAACCAGCTTACAGACTTCACAAGTGGTGGAAGAACTAAAGCCCTTTTCTTTCACAGCTGGGAGGCAGAAAGCCTTGGGCAAGTTTTCAAGCCTGTCTTGCCCTCTGCCTGGGAACAGAATCAGAGCTATGGCAGGTGGCATGATGGCAGTGAGATGGCCCTTAGGTTTGCATGGGAGCTGGGTGAGGACTGTGACTGCCAGCTTTCCCCCACTTCCCTGACAACCTGCATGACTCAGCAGAGGCAGCCATAATCCTCCTAGGTACACAACTCCAGTGACCTGGTAATCTCATCCTCATCCCCTACAGCTGCAGCAGCAAGACCCACCCAAGGAGAGTCTAGGCTCAGACAAGCCTAGCCCCACCTGCACCTGATGGTCCTTCCCTGCCTGCCCCGGTAGTGGAAGAAAAAGGGCATAAAATCTTGGGAGTTCTGGGGACCCCCACCGCCGGTCCCTCTTCATACTACTACAGCTGATGTTTTCTGGAAAGTGCCACCTCCTGGCAGGAGACCAACCAGCACAAAAATAGAGCATTAAACCACCAAAGCTAAGGACCCTCATGGAGTCCACTGCACCCTCTGCCACCTCCACAGGAACAGGCGCTGGTATCCAAAGCTGAGAGACCCATAGATGGTTTACATCACGGGAATCTGTGCAGACAACCCCCAGTATCAGCCTGGAGCCAGGTAGACTTGTTGGGTGGCTAGACCCAGACAAGAGACAACAATCACTGCAGTTTGGCTCACAGGAAGCCACATCCACAGGAAAAGGGGAAGAGTACAACATCAAGGGAACACCTCGTGGGACAAAAAAATCTGAACGACAGCCTTCAGCCCCAGACCTTCTGTCTGACAGAGCCTACTCAAATGAGAAGGAGCCAGAAAACCAACCCTGGTAATATGACAAAAAAAAAGGCTCGTCAACACCCCTCAAAAATCATACTAGTTCACCAGCAATGGACCCAAACCAAGAAGAAATCTCTGATTTACTTGAAAAAGAATTCAGGGGGTTAGTCATTAAGCTAATCAAGGAGGGACTCGAGAAAGGCAAAACCGAAAGCAAGGAAACCCAAAAAATGACACAAGAAGTGAAGGGAGAAATATTCAAAGAACTAGATAGCTTAAAGAAAAAGCAATAAAAAATTCAGGAAACTTTGGACACACTTTTAGAAATGCAAAATGCTCTGGAAAATCTCAGCAACAGAACTAAACAGGTAGAAGAAAGAAATTCAGAGCTTGAAGACAATGTCTTTGAATTAAGCCAATCCAACAAAGACAAAGAAAAAAGAATAAGAAAATATGAACAAAGCCTCCAAGAAGTCTGGAATTATGTTAAATGACCAAACCTAAGAATAATTGGTGTTCCTGAGGAAGAATAAAATTCTAAAAGCTTGGAAAACACATTTGGGGGAATAATCGAGGAAAACTTCCCCGGCCTTGCTAGAGACCTAGACACGCAAATACAAGAAGCACAAAGAACGCCAGGGAAATTCATTGCAAAAAGATCTTTGCCTAGGCACATTGTCATCAGGTTATCCAAAGTTAAGATGAAGGAAAGAATCTTAAGAGCTGTGAGGCATAACAGGTAACATATAAAGGAAAACCTATCGGATTAACAGCAAATTTCTCAGCAGGAACCCTACAAGCTAGAAGGGATTTGGGACCCTGTTTTCAGCCTCTTCAAATAAAACAATTTTCAGTCAAGAATTTTGTATCCAGCAAAACTAAGCATCATATGAAGGAAAGATACAGTCGTTTTCAGACAAACAAATGCTGAGAGAATTCACCATTACCAAGCCACCACTACAAGAACTGCTAAAAGGAGCTCTAAATCTTGAAACAAGTCCTGGAAACACATCAAAACAGAACCTCTTTAAAGCATATATCACACAAGATCTATAAAACCAAAATACTAAGTTAAAAAGTAAAAACAAAAAGCAAACAAACAAAAAAATCAAAGTACACAGGCAACAAAGAGCATGTTAAATACAATGGTACCTCACATTTCAATACTAACATGGAATGTAAATGGCCTGAATGCTCCACTTAAAAGATACAGAACTGCAGAATGGATAAGAGTTCACCAACCAACTGCTGCCTTCAGGAGACTCATCTAACACGTAAGGACTCACATAAAGTAAACGGGTGGAAAAAGGCATTTCATGCAAATGGACACCAAAAGCGAGCAGGGTGGCTATTCTTACAGACAAAACAAACTTTAAAGTAACAGCAGTTAAAAGAGACAAAGAGGGACATTATATAATGGTAAAAAGTCTTGTCCAACAGGAAAATATCACAATCCTAAACATATATGCACCTAAAACTGCAGCTCCCAAATTTATAAAATAGTTACTAATAGACCTAAGAAATGAGATAGATAGCAACACAATAATAGTGGGGGACTTCAATAGTCCACTGACAGCACTAGCCAGGTCATCAAGAAAGAAAGTCAACAAAGAAACACTGGATTTAAACTATACCTTGGAACAAATGGACTTAACAGATATATACAGAACATTTCATCCAACAACCACAGAATACACATTCTATTCAACAGCACATGGAACTTTCTCCAACATAGACCATATGATAGGCCATAAAACGAGCTTCAGTAAATTTAAGAAAACTGAAATTATATCAAGCACTCTCTCAGACCACAGTGGAATAAAACTGGAAATCAACTCCAAAACGAACCTTCAAAACCACACAAATACATGGAAATTAAATAACCTGCTCCTGAATAAGCACTGGGTCAAAAACGAAATCAAGATGGAAATTTAAATATTCTTCAAACTGGATGACAATAATGACACAACCTAGCAAAACCTCTGGGATACAACTAAGGCGGTGATAAGAGGAAAGTTCATAGCCCCAAATGCCTACATCAAAAAGTCTGAAAGAGCACAAACAGACGATCTACGGTCACACCTCAAGGAACTACAGAAACAAGAAAAAACCAAGCCCAAACCCAGCAGAAGAAAGGAAATAACTGAGATCAGAGCAGAACTAAATGAAATTGAAACAACTACAACAACAACAAAAAAATACAAAAGCTAAATGAAATAAAAAACTGGTTCTTTGAAAAGATAAATAAAATTGATAGACCATTAGCAAGATTAACCAAGAAAAGAAGAGAGAAAATCCAAATAACCTCACTAATAAACGAAACGAGATATTACAACTGACACCACTGAAATACAAAAGATCATTCAAGGCTACTATGAACATCTTTATGCACATAAACTTGAAAACCTAGAAGATATGGATAAATTCCTGGAAAAATACAACCCTCCTAGCGTAAATCAGGAAGAATTAGATATCCTAAACAGACTAATAACAAGCAGCAAGACTGAAATGGTGATTTAAAAATTACCAACCAAAAAAGCCCAGGACCAGGTGGAGTCAGAGCGGAATTCTACCAGACATTCAAAGAAGAATTGGTACCAATCCTTTTGACTCTATCCCACAAGATAAAGAAGGAATCCTCCCTAATTCATTCTATGAAGCTAGCATCACCCTAATACCAAAACCAGGAAAGGACACAACCAAAAAAGAAAACTACAGAGCGATATCCTTGATGAACATAGATGCCAAAATCCTTAACAAAATACTAGCTAACCGAATTAACAACATATCAAAAAGATAATCCACCGCCATCAAGTGGGTTTCATACCAGAGATGCAGGAATGGTTTAACATACACAAGTCAATAAATGTGATGCACCACATAAACAGAATTAAAAACAAAAATCACATGATCATCTCAATAGATGCAGAAAAAGCATTCGACAAAATCCAGCAGCACTTTACGATTAAAACCATCAGCAAAATCAGCACACGAGGGACATACCTTAATGTAATAAAAGCCATCTATGACAAACCCACAGCCAACATAATACTGAATGGAGAAAAATTGAAAGCATTCCCTCTGAGAATGGGAACAAGACAAGGATGCCCACTCTCACCACTCCTCTTCAACACAGTACTGGAAATCCTAGCCAGAGCAATCAGACAAGAGAAAGAAATAAAGGGCATCCAAATCGGTAAAGAGGAAATCAAACTGCCCCTGTTTGCTGATGATATGATTGTTTACCTTGAAAACCCTAAGGACTCCTCCAGAAAGCTCCTAGAACTGATAAAAGAATTCAGCAAAGTTTCCAGATACAAGATTAATGTACACAAGTCAGTAGCTCTTTTATACACCAACAGCACCAAGCAGAGAATCAAACCAAGAACTCAACCCTTTTTACAACAGCAGCAAAAAAGTAAAATATTTAGGAATATAGGAATATAACTAACAAAGGAGTAAAAAGACCTCTACAAGGAAAACTATAAAACACTGCTGCAAGAAATCATAGACAACACAAATAGAAACACATCCCATGCTCATCGATGGGTAGAATCAATATTGTGAAAATGACTACACTGCCAAAAACAATTGACAAATTCAACACAATCCCCATCAAATTACCACCATCATTCTTCACAGAGTTAGAAAAAACAATTCTAAAATTCATATGGAACCAAAAAGAGTCTGCACAGCCAAAGGAAGACAAAGCAAAAATAACAAATCTGGAGGCATCACACTACCTGATTTCCAACTATACTATAAGGCCATGGTCACCAAAACAGCATGGTACTGGTATAAAAACAGGCACACAGACCAATGGAACAGAAGAGAGAACCTAGAAATAAACCCAAATACTTACAGCCAACTGATCTTCAATAAAGAAAACAAAAGCATAACGTGGGGAAAAGACACCCTTTTCAACAAATGGTGCTGGGATAATTGGCTAGCCACATGTAGGAGAATGAAACTGGATCTTCATCTCTCACCTTATACAAAAATCAACTCAAGATGGATTAAGAGCTTAAACCTAAGACCTGAAACTATAAAAATTCTAGAAGATAACATTGGAAAAACCCTTCTAGACATTGGCTTAGGCAAGGATTTCATGACCAAGAACCCAAAACCAAATATAATAAAAACAAAGATAAATAGCTGGGACCTAATTAAACTAAAGCGCTTTTGCACAGGAAAAGGAACAGCCAGCAGAGTAAACAGACAACCCACAGAGTGGGAAAAAAATCTTCACAATCTATACATCTGACAAAGGACTAATATCCAAAATCTACAATGAATGCAAAAAAATCAATAAGAAAAAAAATCCCACCAAAAAGTGGGCTAAGGTCATGAATAGACAATTCTCAAAAGGGTATACAAATAGCCAACAAACATATGAAAAAATGCTCAACATCACTAATGATCAGGGAAATGCAAATCAAAACCACAATGCAATACTACCTTACTCCTGCAAGAATGGCCATAATAATAAAAAAAAAAAAAACAGTAAATGTCGGCGTAGGTGTGGTGATCAGGGAACACTTCTATACTGCTGGTGGAAATGTAAACTAGTACGGTCACTATGGAAAACAGTGTGGAGATTCCTTAAAGAACTAAAAGTAGAACTACCATTTGATCCAGCAATCCCACTACTGGGTATCTATCCAGAGGAAAAGAAGTCATTATTCAAAAAAGATACTTGCACATGCATGTTTACAGCAGCACAATTCACAATTGCAAAATCATGGAACCAACCCAAATGCCCATCAATCAACGAGTAGATAAAGAAACTGTGGTGTATATATATATGATGGAATACTACTTAGCCATAAAAAGGAATGAATAACAGCATTTGCAGTGACCTGGATAAGACTGGAGACTATTATTCTAAGTGAAGTAACTCAGGAATGGAAAACTAAACATCATATGTTCTCATTGATATGTGTGAGCTAAGCTATCAGGACGCAAAGGCATAAGAATGATACAATGGACTTTGGGGACTTGGGGGAAAGAGTGGGAGGAGGGTGAGGGATAAAAGACTACAAATACAGTGCAGTGTATACTGCTTGGTGATGGGTGCACCAAAATCTCACAAATCACCACTGAAGAATTTACTCATGTAACCAAATACCACCTGTACCCCAATAACTTATGGACAAATAAAATAATAAAAATTAAAAAAAGAAAAAAACTACTCCTCAATATGATTTTTATTTTAACATCATGTTTATTAATTGTAAAAGTAAAACATGCACACGGTTAAAAAAAAAAAAGGAAAAAAAACCACCAAGTACGACAGAAGGCTATTGATGAAAAGGTCTTTCCTCTTCTCCCCACTGCCCCTGCTTGCCAAATTCCTCTTGCCAGAGTAATCACTGTTAGCAGTTTCTTGTATATATCCTTCCATAGATTTTCTGGACACATACATACACATGCATATATATCCTTTTGTACACAAACTGGATTGTGCACACACACGGTTGTGCAATTTCTCATTTAACATTATATCTTTAAGATCTTAGTGAGACCGAGTTTTATCAGATGTTTTCCAGACTGACAGACGGACTAAGGCAGTCAGAGAACACGGTAGAGGAATTGCACAGGAAAAGGCATATTCATTTCTGCCAAGTCAACACTTAACACAAAATCTGGCACGTAATAAATGTGCAATAAATGTGTTACATAACTAAAAGCAAAGAAAACTTTAGAAAACTGGAGACAAACTGCTCTCTTGACCATTTTTCTTAGAATAGACCTGGTCTGCTTATTGAGTGTTACTACCTCCCAGGGCAGTGAAGAACAATACATGATGATGGATAAAGCCATGGAGCAGCTGTGCTATACTACAACCTCTCTTCTGGAATAACTTCCCACTATGAGTCTTTTCCTCCACTAGGTTCATTGTGTCCAGCACATACATTTAGTTCAAATGCACACTTCACATGATTTACACTGCAAGAAAATCTAGGAGCTCCATTATACAGCTGAGTTATACTACAGGTAAACACGCAAACAGCTACAACTAACAGGTGCCTACTGTGGGGAAAGTACCATGTTGGGAAACAGCCCTGCAAGGTTAATGTCAACTTATCCCCATTTCATAGATAAGGAAAGTGAGGTTTCAGGAATCCAAGTGACATATTCAGGGTCACACAGCTAGTTATAGCTTCTGGAGACATCTCTACACTTTAATAAGGCTGGCCTACTTTCTGTTGATCCCACATCATGTTCACTATTTCACTGACTTTGTGCTATTTCGTTGCCTGGCACTCCCTTTCTCCACTGCCTCATCTGGTGTTTTATGAAAGCTAGGCAGAGAGAAAAACAGGGGGTTGTATAGGATCCATGCTTGGCTATGTAAGATGCTGTCAGAGATCAAGACTGAGTCAGTCTTAGAAGGCCATGAACAAATACAAACACATTCGGAAGGTATTCAAAGTTCAGAAAGGGAGATGAGACTGGGAACTGGAGAGCACCCTCAGAAGCCTAGGATTATGGATATTGTGGCAGCTCAAGAAATTTTAGTGCAAACATTTCTTTCTCCCTAGGCTCTTTTGGTGAGCTGCTCACAAACACAGCCCTGTTGCCGTGCAGTCCTATAGCCACTGGCCACTGTATTCTCACCTTAATCCTACTCACTCTTCAAGGCCCTCATCAAGTCTCACCTCTTCCATGAAGCCATTCCCTATTAGTCCAGCTCATTCTTCTTTCATGAATTAGAAATGTATTTAAAATCAGCACCATAAGATATAACATGTGTTTGTATACTCTCTTGTTGTTTAATCATTTCAAGTACCTTGTCTCTTTAAGTGGACTCATTTATGTGTGTTTTTTCTACTGTTTCCACGCATGGTCTGGGTGTTGACAGACCTGGATAAATTCCAGTTTTGACTTCCCTCTAAAGAGCTGTATGACCTGGAGCTAGTCACAACCTCTCAGAGCCTCATCTTCCCACCTCTGAGGGTTCTTGTAAAAGCATAGTAAACATTGCAACATAAATATTATGAATGTAAGGTATTATATGCTGAAGGCATTTAAACTAAAGTGCTTCTGCGTTTTACATCCTACTTAGTGGATAGTTGTATGTAAGAAACAACAATCACTGCTGCTTGTTTCACACTAGCATCCTCAGCAAAGGTTAACAGTTTGGAAAAATAATATTGCACAACTGTTAAAGACGGCGTCAGATGGAGGGGTCCATATGCAGTCAATTCAGGAGCTCTCCTTGGAAACTACCAGGTGATTCCAGGCTTGCTCATTTTTAAAACTTCCATCTTTCTAAATGTATCTTTATGTAAATGATCTGTGTCAATGCTGTGAAAAAGGGAAAAAATCTTGCATTAAGTCAAGCCAAGAGATGCCTGCAGTAGCTTTCCTATTCTCAGGGATAAGATTCCAATTCACACTTGCTCCATGGCACCACTGAGTTACTTCATCCACTCAGTTATCTACCTCCTCCTCCAGCCTTAGCAGCTTTCCCTGAGTCTCAAAAGATAAATTTCTTAACTCTTTCTCTTGAAATATCACTCCTGTCCCTCCCTGCCTTGTCCAAGGCCCTGCTCCATTAGTCCATTAGTTTTTACTCCTGTAGCTGCAACCTCTTCCTCTCTATGGGCTCCTTTCTACAGGCCTACAAATTTGCCTGTCTCAAAACAGGGCAAAAAAGGAAAAAAACAAATCCCTGCTTCTTCTAGTTCCACAGTTTCCTCTAGCTACAACCCCAAATCTATTCTCCTTTTCATAAACTTCTTTAAAAAGTAATCTCTTCTCTCTTTCTCCATTTGTTTATCATCTATCTCTTCAAGTCACTACAATGTGGTTTCCAGCCCTACCACACCACTAAAACAGCCCTTGACAAGGTCTTCTATGACCTGCTAATTGCTAAATCCAGTGGACACTTCACAGTGCTCATCCTATTGGATCTCTCTGCTGCATTTCATACTGTTGAGCACTTCTTCCTTGAAATTCACTTTTCCCTTAGCTTTCAGGACACCATTTTCTCCTGGTTCTCTTCATAAGTTTTCCTTTCCATACCCATCTCTTTAAAATTGGTATCTTCCAGGGCTTATTCCCCGGTGATACTCCTGAGAGGTTTTTCTCTTCTCACTTTTCCTAGTAGATCTCATGCACTTTCATAGATTCAGCTATCACCTCTTCGTGGATGATCACTTCCCAGGGCACACTCCTGCATCCAACCACCTACCTACTAGAAAACTTCCTGAGCATCTGCCCCCCACCCCACCAGGCCTTTCAAACTCAGTGTGTGTAACCACGATTAAAACCCACTGACTACAAAAGAATTACAAGCTCTTTCAAGTGTGTAGCAAAGTATCACTTTTAGTTTTTAATGGATAGAAGCTAATCTTTATCTAGCAAAGTGAAATGAGTGACCCTGTTAGTTATGTAATTGTAGGGTAAGTAGACATTTAATGCCATAGAAGTGTAACAAGACCTTTAGAATTTTTTGAGTGACTCAGCAAAAGCTGCCTTTCTTCCTGATAAGTAGAACTCGCTGCTGGGGAAAAAGTGGATCAATTTGCTTAGGAAGCCCAAAGGTCTTTTGGGAGTTAAGAGACCAGTTACCCGTAATCTCTTCTTTCCCAATTTAGAATTAGGAATATGTATCAAGATGAGGAACAGCGTTTCATCCAAAGTCCAGTGCCTGGGAAGGCACCAAGACCCCAAAATAAAATTACCTTGAAGAAAGAAGAAGACTTAAGTGGTATCCCTGTCTCAAATCAAGGGCCTACATCTTTATGGGCAAGGCCAGGCTTCACCACATATGTACCTGTGGCTGATGAAAGGAGCTTCTCTAGACCCTGTCACCCTGACATATATGGTACTTCATCGAACAACAGCTGCACATTTGGGTGAAGACTAAGATATCTGTAACTCTGCAGCCCAAGTGTAATGCCACTGCAGGCAGGGCTGGCAGGGATACTGGACCAGCCAGGGCATCTCTGTCCAGTCTCCAAGCTTCTGTTGGACTGTGTAGGGTCAGTTCTCAAGATCAACCCGATGTGGCAGTGAGAAATAGCAGCAACAGTAGAATGCTTCTCTATCTAGCTTTGAAAGCAAAACTGGCCCCATCTTTGGGACCAGTTTAGAAAGTTGGGGTGAGGAGATGCCTCAAAATGTACTACTACTAGAGCATGTGAGAGAAACAGAGATGACTGAACTTGTACTGAGAATTCTGCTAACAGGTCTTACTCATCACACATGGTACACAAGGTCCTGACTAACTCCCCAGTCTCATTTCTTGACATACTCTGCTTTGTATTTTATGCTCCAGCAATACCAAACTTCCTAGAGATACCCCAACCTTATCCCCATCAAGTATCATAAACCATGCTATTTATTGTCTGGGTATCTTTGCTCATGCTATCTCCTAAGTCTGGACTACCCTTCTCCACTTTTACCCCCATTGCCACTAGCTACAGTCCTAAGACTCAACTCAGGTGGCTCTTCCTCCAAGAAGCTTTCTCTGACCCTCCTGGGCTAGGTTAATTGTATCCTGCCATGGCTCTCTTAATAGCTCATAAGTATATCATTGCACTAATCAGTTTATGTGCCTGTCTCTACTACTAGGCCCACTGGCCCCTGAAGAGCACAGGTCGTGTCTCCTATCTTATTTATTCTTGTCTCCCCAGCACCTGGCACATTTGTCAGGTACATAAGAGGTATTCAGCAAGTGGAATGATTATGGAATGAATAAACATGAGCTTTTTTCCCTTTGAGGCAACCTCCTCTTCTTTTCACTTGACCTTCTGAATGTCAAAAAAATCTGGTTTTTTTTCTTTTTTCTTTTTTTTTTGAGACAGAGTCTCACTTTTTGCCCAGGCTGGAGTACAGTGGCATGATCTCAGTTCAATGCAATCTCTGCTTCCCAGGTTCAAGCGATTCTCCTGCCCCAGCCTCCCGAGTAGCTGGGATTACAGGCATAGGCCACTACGCCCTGCCAATGTTTTTGTATTTTTAGTAGAGACGGGGTCTCACTATGTTTGCCAGGCTGGTCTCAAACTCCCGGCCTCAGGTGATCGCCTGCCTTGGCCTCCCAAGGTGCTGGGATTACAGACATGAGCTACTATGCCCGGCCAAGACACCTGTTTTGTTTTGTTTTGTTTGTTTAACATATCATTAACTGTCTCCTTGCCTTGAGCCCAAATCACTAACTGATCTCCTATATGTACTTACTATATGCAAAGCACTGTGCCAGGAAGTTTACAGGGGAAAATACAGCAAGGAATAGGATTCAGACCCTGCACTCAAGCAGGTCTTAGAAAATAACCTTCCTCCAACCTTTCCAATATTCAGATACAACTCCCCCTTCTAGGAGGCTCTCCTGGATTTATTCCTGTCCAGCTCACCACACTAAATGATCCTTATATTCTACTCACTTTACTTGGGTAAGCATATACTTGTATTGACTTCAGTTTTGTCTGATATACATTCTAACATTTAAAATGTATTTGAAGTCAGCAAATTATGTCTACTTTGTATGTGTGTGTCCTTTATTTTGCACTCAGAGCTATTATTGCACACTGCTATCAACTGGATTGACAATTTATAAGGGTTTGAAAGTTGGACTGAAAACACAATGGAAGTATATTGGTTAAAAGACAAAACATGAGCAAAATAGGAAATGGCATAACAACTTACAATAAAAAAATAATGGCATGCCATCACTGACAAAATGATTTCTCCTTTCTGCTACTTAGGACCTTTATTATAGCATCAACACTGTGGAATGCTACCACACTAAATTACTCTACATTTAAGGAAACATTAAGGTTGATTGTTGAGCTTATTTCAACCTATTGATAATAAAGATTTCATCCACTTCTTTCTGAGAAAGACACCAAAGAAATTCCTAACCTCTGAGGCTTATCATGTTGTAAATAATTCCCTTTTCTTGGGCAGTAATCACCACACTCTTGGACCTTCAAAACTAACAGACTTCACCTGGCTAGTAGAGAACCAGCTTCTGTTTTAGCCAGACTCGTAATCAGGCTTTTATGCTGTTCTCATTTATCCATCAAACTGGTTTTGGAATGTAGAATTTTTGCACTCGGTCTTTACTTTCCATTATGTATTCCAGTTCTGAATGTCAGAAATGAATGGCCATTTGGTCACTGGTTAGCTGCCAACAGAGCACTGTTGTATTTTAATTAAGAATTACTTTGTGTATCATGCCAGCCTGCTGAGTTGACAGACAGACACTGACCAGAGAGGGCCAAGACCTCCACCCTCTGTAACTGTACCATTATAGCTTCATCCCTTGAGTGTTGGAAGACTCTCAAAATGTATACATCAAGCCCTCTAGCAGTTAGACGTGGAAATGGAAAGAGGGTAACATTTGTAGAGTACCTCCTATGTGCGAAGGGGTTGTACTAGGCACATTCATAACTGCAGTCTCAATGCAACGCCCATGTTAACCCCAGGTAGTCAGGTACTAGCATTATCACCATTTTATAGACAAGGATACTGACATTAAGCATGGTCATATAGCTAGTAGATGCTAGACCTAGGATTTAAGCCAAACCTAGCAAACCCTAAATCCTATGATCTTTTTCTTATACCACGTTACTTCCTTTAACAGGTTGATAACAGAGAAGACTGTCCTTTGCCTCTCCCTGCTCATGTCCAGGGAGGATAGGCCTATTGGTAATTTCACTTACTTTACTAGTAAGGTAACGCAGGCTTGGCCTGCCCTCAGTTTTCTTCTCTTTCCTCACTACAATGGGCTATGACCAAACCCAATATGCCTGTCTTGACCCCTTCCCTTCCACTTCCCTCGCCAGTGACTTACTAGAATGTCTGAAGTTTACATATTGGATGAATCAGCTCATCACATAGCACCTGCACTCCAAAATCCTTCAGGTCATTTCCACTTAAGTCTAGCAATGTTAGGTTCTCATTTCTGTTGAGGACAGAGGCGAGGGCTCCACAGCATGCATCTGTAAGATGACATTCTGCTAACCTGTGAGTGATCGAAGATTCAGGAAGGTAATCGCTTTTATCCCAAGTTCCCAGTGGCCCTCTCTTTCATATACAGCCTAGAATAAAGGCCCAGTAGACAGAGTCTCTGTGCACATATCACAAAGTCTGTAGTTTACAACAGGGGCGTTTCAGCCCTTCACACAGCACCTGCATGCCCTCGTCCCCTAAGGCATTGTCACTGAGGTCAAGGTCTCTCAGGTGTTCATTGGTGTACAGTGCATTGCACAAATCCTGACAACACACTTCAGTCAGGTGACAGGTCCACAACCTGCCAGGAAGTAAGGTAGAGAAGGCTGGCATGATTAAATCTGCTCTGGGTCACTTTAAGAATTGTGTTTGCCCATTAGAAAAAAAAAAACAAGAAATCAGAGTGTCATGCAAAAAAAATCCCTTGGGCCAAGGCCAGGGAGAGACTGTAGAGAAAGAATGATTTATTCCCTGTAAATTATTCGGTTCTTCATTTACTGTTTCCTTGGAGATTTACTCACCAGGCCAAAAAATACTCATTTAATTTTGGGAGTTGCTGAAACATCAGGAAATTTTGCCCGTGGCTATAGTCCATGATACTTACGCCAGATCTTTTAAATGACAGGCTGTTTTAATTCTTCACACAGCAATTTCAGTCCCATATCTTCAATTTTGTTATTAATCAGAAGCAGCCTTGTCAGGCTCTGGGTGGAGCTCAGGACTTGGGCAAGGGGTTCACAACAAGCTGCAGAGAGGGAATATTCAGAAAGCCTAGAGGGATGAGGATGACAAGGCGGCTGTTATCTATGGCAGCAGGGTGTCCCACTGACTCTCAAATCCCAAGGCAGAAGGACAAGGACAAGCAGACACTTACACAAGATTCTCAATTACACCCTTTGTGTGCTGCAGACCTTCGCAGAGATGCTGTACTCCTGTGTCCCCCAGGACATTGGCAAACACAAACAGCTCTTTTAAAGTCTGACTCTCTTGCAAGAAAGAATAGAGCTCAACACAGGTAGCATCTGTGAGGTGACATGTGCTCAAGCTATCAAGAGAAAAAGAAAAGAAAAATCAGCCTCTGCCATCATTTTGGCTTCCTAGAAATGTTCTGCCCATCTGCCCACTTAGCTAAGTCCTTGCCATCCTTTAAGTTCTAGCCCCTCCCCTACTTTCCTCTCAGAACCTCCTCCTGAGGTGTCTAGCTCGCAGTGACCTTCTCCTCTCCCCTGGGCTCATCTAGCATTTCAAATAATTCCGTGGAATTTGACACACATCTGTGTCCTAAGGACAGCCTTGTCATTTGCAGAATTTTGATAACTCCACTCACATCTAGCCCAATGTTGGGTACATAGTAACTACTCTTTATATAGTTAATATTTAACTGTCATTCCTGTAAGCATAAACAGCTGTGGTATACTAGAAAGAACATGACATTTGGAGATAGATTTTGGAGCCACATCCTGACTTATTAGTAGTGTGACTGTGGAACAGTCATTTTTCTCCCTGAACCCCAGTTTCCTCACCTGTACAATGAGGATTTTAAAAATCCACCTTATATGATTGTAAGGACAGATTAAAGTGAGATAACTTCTAGCAAGCACCAGGCACATAGTAGGTACACAACAAGTTCAATAGTCATTAGATGACACCAGATAAGTTCTAAGAAACTTACTCTAGTTTCTCCACTTTGCAGTTGGAATGTCTGAGACCCACACAAAGATAGTTCACCCCTATGTCCCCCAAGGGATTTTCACTCAGGTTCAACTCAGTGAGGTGTGGGTTGCAAATAAGAACACAAGAAAGATACTTGCAAACAGCTTCTGGGCCTTCTGGGTGAAGGCTAGCACATAACCTGAAGGGAAGGATGTACAGAGACACAATTGATGACTTTTTAGTGTACTATTCACTCCCTATCAACAATATTGCATGAACACA
Source organism: Pongo pygmaeus (assembly GCF_028885625.2). Lineage (NCBI taxonomy): Eukaryota > Metazoa > Chordata > Mammalia > Primates > Hominidae > Pongo > Pongo pygmaeus. The sequence goes on along the minus strand of NC_072396.2, from coordinate 112,130,713 downwards.
GAAAATCAAGACCCACAGATACAAGACACCCAGTCTTGAGCATGTCACAGCCCCCTATCCCCATGGCAAGGACATGGGCAATAATTTCATTAACAATGTGTCCCACAGTGGAAACTCAATAAATGTTGACTGTTTAAGAAAAGGTTGGGAGGAAATATTAAGATGATCTAATCTCATTTTAAATCCTTGTATGAATTTAACACTCTATCTCATATCTTCTTTCAAATCCCAGGAGATGAATCCAATAATCATAAATTTTATAGGCAAAAGGTCTTTCTTGTGGTTCACGTCTATAATCCCAGAACTTCGGGAGGCCGAGGTGGGTGGGCTGCTTGAGCCCATGAGTTTGAAACCATCCTGGGCAACATGGCAGAAGCCCATCTCAAAACAAAAACAAAAACAAAAACAAAAAAAAACTAGGCATTGTGGCACATGTCTGTAGTCCCGGCTACTCACGAAGCTGAGGTGGGAAGATAGATTGAGCTCAGGAGGCAGAGGTTGCAGTGAGCTGAGATCATGCCACTGCACTCCAGTGAGACCCCATCACACACACAATAATAAGGTCCTTCTTTTCCTCTTATCTAAATGTCATTATTAATTTGCCATCCTTAGGGAGGCCCAGCCCATAATATTCTTTCTTTGTCACAAAGAGTGGTTCTTACTGACGTCCCTGTCTCTTAATCTTTGTTTCTCCATATTAAGTAGTCCAATTCCTTGAATCTTTTTCCATCAACTTTTTCTCCTATCACTTTCAAGAATTTCTAGATATACACTACAGGCTTTAAATCTTTCGATTTTTTCTTTTCTTTTCTTTTTTTCTTCTTTTTTTTTTCTCGGGGAGGAGATGGAGACTCGCTCTGTTGCCCAGGTTGGAATGCAGTGGAACGATCTCAGCTCGCTGCAACCTCTGCCTCCTGGGTTCAAGCGATTCTCCTGCCTCAGCCTCCTGAGTAGCTGGGACTTCAGGTGCACGCCACCACGCCCAGCTAATTTTTGTATTTTTAGTAGAGACAGGGTATAACCATGTTGGCCAGGATGGTCTTGATTTCCTGACCTCATGATCACTCCGCCTCAGCCTCCCAAAGTGCTTGGATTACAGGTGTGAGCCACCGCACCTGGCCAAATCTTTCAATTTTTTTCTAAAGACTATAAACTCAATCTTAAAGAGAGCTCAAGAAATATGGGACTATGTGAAAAGACCAAATCTACGTCTGATTGGTGTACCTGAAAGTGACGGGGAGAATGGAACCAAGTTGAAAAACACTCTGCAGGATATTATCCAGGAAAACTTCCCCAATCTAGCAAGGAAGGCCAATATTCAAATTCGGGAAACACAGAGAACGCCACAAAGATACTCCTCGAGAAGAGCAACTCCAAGACACATAATTGTCAGATTCACCAAAGTTGAAATGAAGGAAAAAATGTTAAGGGCAGCCAGAGAGAAAGGTCTGGTTACCCACAAAGGGAAGCCCATCAGACTAACAGCGGATCTCTCAGCAGAAACTCTACAAGCCAGAAGAGAGTGGGGACCAATATTCAACATTCTTAAAGAAAAGAATTTTCAACCCAGAATTTCATATCCAGCCAAACTAAGCTTCATAATTGAAGGAGAAATAAAATCCTTTACAGACAAGCAAATGCTGAGAGATTTTGTCGCCACCAGGCTTGCCTTATGAGAGCTCCTGAAGGAAGCACTAAACATGGAAAGGAATAACCGGTACTAGCCACTGCAAAAACATGCCAAATTGTAAAGACCATCGAGGCTAGGAAGAAACCACATCAACTATCGAGCAAAATAACCAGCTAACATCATAATGGCAGGATCAAATTCACACATAACAATATCAACCTTAAATGTAAAAGGGCTAAATGCTCCAATTAAAAGACACAGACTGGCAAATTGGATAAAGAGTTAAGACCCATCAGGGTACTGTATTCAGGAAACCCATCTCACATGGAGAGACACACATAGGCTCAAAATAAAGGGATGGAGGAAGATCTACCAAGCAAATGGAAAACAAAAAAAGGCAGGGGTTGCAATCCTAGTCTCTGATAAAACAGACTTTAAACCAACAAAGATCAAAAGAGACAAAGAACGCCATTACATAATGGTAAAAGAATCAATTTAACAAGAAGAGCTAACTATTCTAAATATATATGCACCCAACGCAGGAACACCCAGATTCATAAAGCAAGTCCTTAGAGACCTACAAAGAGTCTTAGACTCCCACACAATAATAATGGGAGACTTTAACACCCCACTGTCAACATTAGACAGATCAACAAGACAGAAAGTCAACAAGGATATCCAAGAATTGAACTCAGCTCTGCACCAAGCAGACCTAATAGACATATACAGAACTCTCCACCCCAAATCAACAGAATATACATTCTTCTCAGCACCACACCACACCTATTCCAAAATTGACCACATAGTTGGAAGTAAAGCACTCCTCAGCAAATGTAAAAGAACAGATATTATAACAAACTGTTTCTCAGACCACAGTGCAATCAAACTAGAACTCAGGATTAAGGAACTCACTCAAAACCATTCAACTACATGGAGACTGAACAACCTGCTCCTGAATGACTACGGGGTACATAACGAAATGAAGGCAGAAATAAAGATGTTCTTTGAAACCAGTGAGAACAAAGACACAACATACCAGAATCTCTGGGACACATTCAAAGCAGTGTGTAGAGGGAAATTTATAGCACTAAATGCCCACAAGAGAAAGCAGGAAATATCTAAAATTGACACCCTAACATCACTATTAAAAGAACTAGAGACGCAGGAGCAAACACATGCAAAAGCTAGCAGAAGGCAAGAAATAACTAAGATCAGAGCAGAACTGAAGGAAATAGAGACACAAAAAACCCTTCAAAAAATCAATGAATCCAGGAGCTGGTTTTTTGAAAAGATCAACAAAATTGATACACCACTAGCAAGACTAATAAAGAATAAAAGAGAGAAGAATCAAATAGATGCAATAAAAAATGATAAAGGGGATATCACCACCGATCCCACAGAAATACAGACTACCATCAGAGAATACTATAAACACCTCTATGCAAATAAACTAGAAAATCTAGAAGAAATGGATAAATTCCTCAACACATACACTCTCCCAAGACTAAACCAGGAAGAACTTGAATCTCTGAATAGACCAATAACAGGCTCTGAAATTTAGGCAATAATTAATAGCTTATCAACCAAAAAAAGTCCAGGACCAGATAGATTCACAGCTGAATTCTACCAGAGGTACAAGGAGGAGCTGGTACCATTCCTTCTGAAACTGTTCCAATCAACAGAAAAAGAGGGAATCCTCTCTAACTCATTTTATGAGGCCAGCATCATCCTGATCCCAAAGCCTGGCAGAGACACAAAAAAAAAAAAGAGAATTTTAGACCAATATCCCTGATGAACATCGATGCAAAAATCCTCAATAAAATACTGGCAAACTGAATCCAGCAGCACATCAAAAAGCTTATCTACCATGATCAAGTGGGCTTCATCCCTGGGATGCAAGGCTGGTTCAACATACACAAATCAATAAACGTAATCCAGCATATAAACAGAACCAAAGACAAAAACCACATGATTGTCTCAATAGATGCAGAAAAGGCCTTTGACAAAATTCAACAACCCCTCATGCTAAAAACTCTCAATAAATTAGGTATTGATGGGACGTATCCCAAAGTAATAAGAGCTATCTATGACAGACCCACAGCCAATATCATACTGAATGGGCAAAAATGGGAAGCATTCCCTTTCAAAACTGGCACAAGACAGGGATGCCCTCTCTCACCACTCCTATTCAACATAGTGTTGGAAGTTCTGGCCAGGACAATAAGGGAGGATAAGGAAATAAAGGGTATTCAATTAGGAAAAGAGGAAGTCAAATTGTCCCTGTTTGCAGATGACATGATTGTATATCTAGAAAACCCCATTGTCTCAGCCCAAAATCTCTTTAAGCTGATAGGCAACTTCAGCAAAGTCTCAGGATACAAAATCAATGTGCAAAAATCACAAGCATTCTTATACACCAATAACAGACAAACAGAGAGTCAAATCATGAGTGAACTCCCATTCACAATTGCTTCAAAGAGAATAAAATACCTAGGAATCCAACTTACAAGGGATGTGAAGGACCTCTTCAAGGAGAACTACAAACCACTGCTCAACGAAATAAAAGAGGATACAAACAAATGGAAGAACATTCCATGCTCATGGGTAGGAAGAATAAAAATTGTGAAAATGGCCATACCGCCCAAGGTAATTTATAGATTCAATGCCATCCCCATCAAGCTACCAATGACTTTCTTCACAGAATTGGAAAAAACTACTTTAAAGTTCATATGGAACCAGAAAAGAGCCCGCATTGCCAAGTCAATCCTAAGCAAAAAGAACAAAGCTGGAGGCATCATGCTACCTGACTTCAAACTACACTACAAGGCTACAGTAACCAAAACAGCATGGTACTGGTACCAAAACAGAGATATAGACCAATGGAACAGAACAGAGGCCTCAGAAATAATGTTGCATATCTACAACCATCTGATCTTTGACAAACCTGACAAAAACAAGCAATGGGGAAAGGAGTCCCTATTTAATAAATGGTGCTGGGAAAACTGGCTAGCCATATGTAGAAAGCTGAAACTGGATCCCTTCCTTACACCTTACACAAAAATTAATTCAAGATAGTTTAAAGACTTAAATGTTAGACCTAAACCCATAAAAACCCCAGAAGAAAACCTAGGCAATACCATTCAGGACATGGGCATGGGGAAGGACTTCATGTCTAAAACACCAAAAGCAATGGCAACAAAAGCCAAAATTGACAAATGGGATCTAATTAAACTAAAGAGCTTCTGCACAGCAAAAGAAACTACCATCAGAGTGAACAGGCAACCTACAGAATGGGAGAAAATTTTTGCAACCTACTCATCTGAGAAAGGGCTAATATCCAGAACATACAATGAACTCAAACAAATTTATAAGAAAAAAACAAACAACCCCATCAACAAGTGGGTGAAGGACATGAACAGTCATTTCTCAAAAGAAGACATTTATGCAGCCAAAAGACACATGAAAAAATGCTCATCATCACTGGCCATCAGAGAAATGCAAATCAAAACCACAATGAGATACCATCTCACACCAGTTAGAATGGTGATCATTAAAAAGTCAGGAAAAAACAGATGCTGGAGAGGATATGGAGAGATAAGAATGCTTTTACACTGTTGGTGGGACTGTAAACTAGTTCAACCATTGTGGAAGTCAGTGTGGCGATTCCTCAGGGATCTAGACCTAGAATTATCATTTGACCCAGCCATCCCATTACTGGGTATATACCCAAAGGATTATAAAACATGCTGCTATAAAGATACATGCACACGTATGTTTATTGCCGCACTATTCACAATAGCAAAGACTTGGAACCAACCCAAATGTCCAACAATGATAGACTGGATTAAGAAAATGTGACACATATACACCATGGAATACTATGCAGCCATAAAAAAGGATGAGTTCATGTCCTTTGTAGGGACATGGATGAAGCTGGAAACCATCATTCTCAGCAAACTGTCACAAGGACAAAAAACCAAACACCGCATGTTCTCACTAACAGGTGGGAATTGAACAATGAGAACACATGGACACAGGAAGGGGAACATCACACACTGGGGCCTGTTGTGGGGTGGGGGGCTGGGGGAGGGATAGCATTAGGAGATATACCTAATGCTAAATGACGAATTAATGGGTGCAGCAGACCAACATGGCACATGTATACATATGTAACTAACCTGCATGCTGTGCACATGTACCCTAAAACTTAAAGTATAATTAAAAAAAGAGAGAGAATAAATCCTTGTGCATTAAAAAAAAAGAGAGAGAGCTCATATGGAGATGCATTTATATCTCCCCAATTTAGAAATTTTAAATAGAGGTACTTTGCATAAAATCAGTTTTCAATGTGGATTTCATAACACTTGAATGCTAAAGAGCTTTTGCTTTAAAAAAAATCTCACATACATATTGTGATGATTAATTTTATATGTCAACTTGGCTAGGCCATGGTACCCAGATATTTTGTCAAGTATTATTCTAGATGTTCCTGTGAAAGTACTTTTTAGGTGAGATTTACGTTCTAATCAGTACATTTTGAGTAAAGTAGATTATCCTCCATAGTATGGTTTGGCTTCATCCAGTCAGTTGAAAGCCTTAATAGAAAAAGACTGACTTCCTCAGAAAAGGGAGTTCTACCACCAGACAACCTTCAGGCTCAAACCACAACACTGACTCTTTCCCAATTCTCTAGCCTGCCGGCCTACCATTCAGATTTTGGACTTGCCAGCCTCCATAACTGCATAAGCCAATTTTTAAAAATAAATCTGTTTCTGGCTCTGGCTCTCTCTCTCTCTCTCTCTCCACACACACACACACACACACACACACACACACACACGCAATTAGTTCTGTTTCTCTGGAGAACCTTGACTAACATGTATAATACTTTTTTTAATTAATGTGATTATGGTGGACTTGATGTCAGACACATCTGAGTTTTGAATTGGGCCTCTGCCATTTTTTTTTACCCTAACTACATTGGACCTCTTCCATTTCCTCATCTGCGAAAATACGAGTAATAATCTGGATCTCTCACAGCTGTTGTGCAGATTAAAAGAATTTGTGCATACTCAGCACAACGCTTAGTACTCAATAATTGCTAAGCATGTGTTATTATTATTGTTATTGATAATGTTTCCACTTAAAATGAAAATTGTCTTCCTAAACTTGTTACACAGAAGTAACTTTGGGGACTGCCACATTTATTCCTCCTCTTCATGACTCCTTGAAATGTGTTTTGATCCTAAGACATCCGTCTTGAGTTGCATATTTTTCAAATATTCCTGCAGAATGAAAACTAACAGTTACAACTTACTTGAGCTTCTGTAATTTGCAATTTGGATCTTTTAAGCCTTCATAGAGCAATTTCAAAGCTGAAGCTTCCAGTTTTGTCTCACTAAATTCCAGTTCAGTGAGCCACTGATTGGTGCTAAGAACAGCTGCTAGAGCCCCACAAGAAGCAGAAGAGATAAGGCACCAGTACAACCTTTAGAGAACAGAAGAATGACCTCATTACCACATTCATGCTCTCCCCCAACAGAAATAGAAATTGACCCCCAAAATAAGAATATCAAATAACAAATTATCCTGCTACAATTACCTCAATGTCTGTAATACACAGTTGGGCTGTTTTAATCCTTCGCACAGAAGATTCATTCCTGAATCTTCGAGGGTATTTTTTACAAATTCTAAATCTGTCAGATGCTGGTTAGTTTCAAATACTGAGGAGAGGTCTCTACCACAAGAAGCTGTGAGGCGACAGAAAATCAGTCTGTGTGGAGAAAAAATACATTTCAGAATCAAACAAAAAAAAAATAGAGATATCTTTAGAGGTACTTGTTAGCACCTTACTGATGTAATAAATTATTTCAATTCATTCAATAATTAATATATTGGGTGCTTACCGCTGTGCTAGATGCTGAAAACACAAAGATAATTAAGACACAGACTAAACCCTCAAGGAATCCCCAGGTGATGGAGAAAAATGACGAGAAAATCACAGATTACAATACAGTGTGAAAAGTACTGCCAGACATATGCACAAGTTGTTATGGGGACACAAAAAGGTTGCACAATTCAGCCTAGCTTGAGGTGGGGTCTGGAGAATCAGGAAATACAAGAGGAAGAAATGTTTGAGCACTATCATGAAAAGGGAATAGAAACTGTATAGGAGTTAGGTGAATGAAGAGAATGCGAGTGGAGAGAGCAGGAGGGGATGAGGAGAAATCCGTGCATGCACAGAGGAGCCTGTGCAAGGGCCACAGAGGAGAGAAGATGCTTCGTTTGAAAAACTAAAAATTACTTGCTATGGCCCATCTAAAAGACTATATAACTATTAAGAGGGATTATCACCCAGGTTGAAGGAAGGGTAGGATTATAGAAGTACTTTCCAAGCACTTAAAAATTATTTACAATGATCAGCTGTTACTGGGAGAAACATTTTTTTTTCAATTTTGAAAAACAAAACACGGTTATTACAAACAATTTTACAATAGAGAAAAATGTCAGGAATATTTTTTAAAGTACTGTATTCCTATTACCCAAAGATAACCACTGTTAAAGTGTTAGTATATAACTTTCCAGATTTGTGATGCATGCATACATATAGTTAGTTATATGCTCTTTATAACAAGCGAAATTAGAGAAAAATGTATTTTAAAGTTAAAAACTTTTTTCTAACCTCCAGTCCAACCCCACTTCCCAGAGATAATTAACGTTGAGTCTGCTATATATCCTCCCTCATTCTGTTCTCCAAGATTATAGAAACATACAAACATATGCAAACACACACATACATACAAATACGGGATCATAGAAAACATTACTCTTACAACTTTACATGCCCTTTTGTCATTGGCCATCATCATAGATCCATAGGTAGAAACAGATTCAGTTACAGTACAATGTCATGCAATAGGTAGCAACGTTGGACTCAACCTGAGATTTGTCTGGTTTATCTTGTGGGTCTCAGAAAGTCATTCAAGGTTTGTTTTTGTGTTTGTTTGTTTGAGACGGAGTCTCACTCTGTCGCCCAGGCTACAGTGCAGTGGTGCGATCTCAGCTCACTGCAACCTCCGCCTCGTGGGTTCAAGCGATTCTCCTGCCTCAGCCTCCCGAGTAGCAGGGACTACATGCGCGTGCCACCACATCCAGCTAATTTTTTGTAATTTTAGTAAAGACGGGGTTTCACCGTGTTAGCCAGGATGGTCTCGATCTTCTGACCTCGTGATCCGCCCATCTCGGTCTCCCAAAGTGCTGGGATTACAGGCATGAGCCACCGCGCCTGGCCGAAGGTTTTAAGAGACATATTCATATCCCTCTGATGGAAGATCTCTGATATTTCAGGTTTTGGTAAAAAGGTGTATTTGTGCTACTCCCAACTCTCTTTCTCCCACAGTTGCTTCAAGATTCAAGGCGTTTTAGTCAGGGAGGAGTGGGAGAAGGGGTGATGGGAGGAGTGTGGGGAAAGAGGAGCTAACGGAGGAAGGGCAAGCCAGGATTTGTTAGGGTGTCTGTGATGTTTAGTCCTGAGCAAATAGGGGATAAGCTCCGTCCCTGGCTCCACCTTCTTCCTCCAAGGGCAACTGAGGGGTTGGGGCTGTTTCCTGCTCTAGAATATTCCAGTTGGGGGGCGAAACTCCCCTGGCATGGGACAAACCATTATGGTGGGGAGGGATGAGTCTTCAACTTGTTTACAAATACTTTTTTTGGTTCTAAGTCCTTCCGGACCACTCCTGTTTCTTTCAGCCTTCAAGGTCTCCCAACCATGTGGCAGGTTCCCTTATGTCCCAGTGGAGTGGCAGAGGCCTTCCTCACTCACTCCCTTTCACCCCTGTGGTCTCTGGAAATTGGAACAGTCCCAGAGTAAAAACCTCCAACGTTGGCCCTGAGGCTTCTTTTCCCGCGGAGCCCTAGGAGGGAAAGAGGCCCCCCTCTCTTCAGGCGTGTTAAGCAGCAGGGTTGGCCTGTACTTCCCCTGGCCCCTGGCTGAAGAGGTGAGGCCTGGTGTTAGGTGTCCTAGGGTAGGACAAGCCGGTTAGAGGGTCATTAGGAGGGTCTTGTCAGAGGGGGGAGGGCGGGGGCAAGAAGGTGGGAGAAGACGGATGAGGGGAGGGGCTAAGGGGTAGGAAAGGAACCTATTGGCTGCTCCATCCACGCAGGGCTAGTGAAACCGTTAAGCCCCTAGGCGATCATGGCCTTGAGACCTGAGGACCCCAGTAGTGGGTTCCGGCATGGAAACGTGGTGGCCTTCATCAATGAGAAAATGGCCAGGCACACGAAAGGCCCCGAGTTCTACCGCGAGAATATATCCTTATCCTGGGAGGAGGTGGAAGACAAGCTCAGGGTCATCCTGGAGGACAGCGAGGTGCCCAGCGAGGTCAAAGAGGCCTGCACCTGGGGCAGCCTGGCCTTGGGCGTGCGCTTTGCCCACAGGCAGGGGCAGTTACAAAACCGCAGGGTGCAGTGGCTGCAAGGCTTTGCCAAACTGCACAGATCAGCTGCGCTGGTCTTGGCCTCAAATCTGACGGAACTCAAGGAACAGAAGGAGATGGAATGCAATGAGGCGACCTTCCAGTTGCGGCTAACCGAGACCAGCCTTGCGGAGGTGCAGAGAGAGCGGGACATGCTGAGATGGAAGCTCTTCCATGCCGTAAGATCCCCCGAATGGTCCCTGTCCAATGCCCCTGCCCTGCCCCAACCTGCCCGGACCCCCTGCCCTGTCCCCAGGATGTGTTTCAGCTCTGCCTACTTATCTCCAGGAGCTGGCACCTCCCCAGAGACAGGGCCAGGCTACAGTGTTTCCAGGCCTGGCCACTGCTGGAGGGGATTGGACAGAAGGAGCAGGTGAGCAGGAAAAGGAGGCGGTGGCTGCTGCTGGTGCTGCTGGAGGAGAAGGAGAGGAGAGGTATGCAGAGGCAGGGCCTGCCCCTGCAGAGGCCTTGCAGGGGCTGGGAGGAGGCTTCAGGCAGCCTCTCGGAGCTGTGTAGCAGGCAAATTACACCTTTGCGGGGCAGAGGGAGGAAGATCTCAGGTCAGTACAAACAGCCATGTCTGTCTTCTCTGGGCTTGGGTCCACAGTCTCACTGGAGCCTCTTCCTGTCCAGCTCCCTACCTCATTCACATACTCATACCCATGCCCTTTGTCCGCCTTCTCAGCCATACCCAATATACCCCCTTCACTAGCAAAGGTCACAGCACGGGTTCCAACTCAGATGCCTTTCAACTGGGGGGCCTCTGATGCTAGCCTGTGGTCAGATGTAGAGGCCCAGGGAATAAACCCTCAAGAGCCCCCAAGAGACAGGAGAGACTCCGAACCCCATCAGCAGAGAAGACCTCCAGTATATCGCAGGCCAGGGGACTGGGACTGCCCGTGGTGTAAAGCTGTGAATTTTTCACGGAGGGAAAATTGCTTCCTCTGTGGGAGGCGAATCTGGCTGCAAAAGCCTCAGTAAATTCAGAAATGTAAAATAGAACAGAAATATATCTCAATGGGAAATCAATCTTCAGGGGGAGAGGGAAGAGGTGGGAGGGGGATTGGATGGAGTGGAGGAAAGGGGATGAGTGGGAAGATTGGACAGTGGGGCGGTGGGGAGGCGGGGTTGTGGGTGGGAGGATGTAGATGACAGGCAGGGAGAGACATGTTTTAATGACTCCCTTTGTATTTCAGAGTATTAGTAGTCAACACTCCAGAACTACTGCAGTTTTTATTTGTGTGTGTGTCTCTAGCTCCCTATCTTAAGTATCTGTTGGACCTGGGCAGTATGTAATACCTACACTCTCTCCCTTCATGTAGGCCTTAGATAATTGGAGCAGGAGTATATATTTGACCAATCCTGAGCCAAATGAATTTTTACGTTAGAAAATCTGAACAGACAGGCAGATTCCACAGTCAGAATAGTGTTGGGCAATGAAGCAGTGGGTCACTTGGAGTTGGGGCCAGGGTCAGAGCCATGGACACCAAGGCCATAGCTGAGGCCTGGCCCTGGCTGTGGGGGAACAGAACTGGATGCTTTACAGAGTCAAGTGTCTTTTAGAGGACATCAGTATGAGGTTTCAGGGAGCAGACAGGCATAGAGGGGTTCATCCTGTGACTCCAGAGAGATGGAGAGGGTAGTGATGGCCCAATCACTTTTCACTTCCTGTAGTTGTGCTACAGGAAAATCTACTTTACACAGATCCCCTTTACTTTAAAATAATTTGAGTGAGTTTCTGTTCTGAGCAACCAGATTATTTCCCAGTCAGAAGTTTGTACCAGAAGAGCAATTTTGAACAAAAAACCATTAAAGAAAATGGTGGGACTGGCTGGGGAGTTGCATCAGGGTGTGGTGAGCAGTGGAGATTCCTGAATCCCAAGAGTTTCCATGAATGAACTGGATACAAGTTCATTCATGCTGAGTGAGTTATATCACAAGAAACAATCAAAACAGGCCCGGGATGAACCCCAGGTTCATCCTGACCAAATCAACACAGCAGAGATTTGCCACCCCTAAGGGAATCCCTTAGGCCTACCTACAGAAGACACCAGCACCTTGCAGGTGCAGACTGCTATGAGTGTATGGCCCCATGACAGGAGAATCCTTTCCAGTCCCCAGTGAGTAGAACCAGGGACAGTCAGATCTGAAAAGAGAACTGCCACTGCCAAGGAGTTGAGTCAGCAACTGATAGTGCTCAGAGGGTTTGCTGGTCTAGACTATGAGCCAAAGCATGGTGCCATCTTGAGAGATTCTCTCCCCCCAACCCACCACCATCATACATGTGGGAGGGAAATCTGGCTACAAAGCTCTCAGTGAATTCAGAAATGTAGAACAGAACAGAAACATATCCCAGTGGGAAATCAACTTCCAGAGGGAAGGGGTGAGGTGGAGGAGGATAGGAGTGGGTAGGGTAAGGGGGTAGGTGACAGGTTAGTCTGCTTCTCTCCCTCTGATGATTGTAAGTTTTGTTGATGGGAGCTACATGTATGTTTTAGCCCACAGGTGGAAGGATGAGAAGGGGCTATACCTGGACCAGACTGAGGCACAACTGAAGGAGCCCTGGACATTGCCCAGGATCTGTGGACCTAGAGACTAAGAAGCTGTCATGGCCCTGGGACATCTCTGCTGCAGCTAAACTTGATTTTTAGGTTTTCTCCTGTTGGGGATGAACAATAATCAGGATTGAGGGCCAGGTTCCTGGCCTGCAATTTCAGAAATGTCTTTGGGTTTCTTTATATATCTCTAGGGCAGGGTTTCTTAGTCTCAGTACTCTCGACATTTGGAGCTGGATAATTCTTTGTTGCAGGGGGCTGTCCAGTACATTGTAGGATGTTTAGCAGAATTCCTAGCCTCTACCCACTAGTTGCCAGAGCATCCACCCCCTCAGAGTCCCAGTTGTGACAACCAAAAATGCCTCCAGATACTCCCACATGTCCACTAGAGGGCAAAATTGTCCCTGGTTGGAAAATGAGGTACTTAGGAGCAGTCAGAATGGGAAGAATTAGGAGAAAAAGGTCAATGAAGCTGAGGGGCCCTCTCAGATAGGAGCTGAAAAGTATCCACTGGGTCTGGCATTTACTTTGGATCTTCCAGCAGATCTAGGGGAGTGGCAGGGGCAGAAGCCAAACTGCAGAAGTGAGGAGTGAGTGAGGATGATGTGGAGTCAGTGAGGGAGGCTCTTCCTCAAGGATTCTTGGTTGTGAAGGGAAGGATTGAAGTGAGATACTCAGTTGAGAGAGGATTTTTTTTCTTTAATTTTCTTTTTTTTCCTGAGATGGAGTCTCACTCTGCTGCCCAGGCTGGAGTGCAGTGGTGCAATCTTGGCTCACTCCAACCTCTGCCTTCCGGGTTCAAGTGATTCTCCTGCCTCAGCCTCCTCAGTAGCTGGGACTACAGGCATGTGCCACCACGCCCGGCTAATTTTTGTAATTTTAGTAGAGACCATGTTAGCCAGGCTGGTCTCAAACTCCTGACCTCAGGCAATCCACCTACCTCAGCCTCCCAAGTGCTGAGATTACAGGCATGAGCCACCGTGCCCAGCCGATTCTTTTGAATATGGGAGAAATTTGAGCCATGGAGAAGGAGATAGCTGAAGAAAGCTTGAAAATGCAAAACACTTGTGAAAGAATGTGGTAGATTTTGCATACTGTATTGGAGGCATGGCCCCTGTATTGTTAAATGAAAAAAAAATCATATGACAAGGTTGCTTTTGTTTTTGCAAAACAAAACCCCCCAAAGTTCTGTGAGTATGTATATGAATGTTACAAATTTATGTATTTATGTTTGTCTTACATTACAGTTTTATGTTTGTGTAAGCATAGAAAATGGTCTGGAAATATATTTAGCAAACAAGGTACCTGGGGTGGGGGTGGGCTCAGGGTCAGGGGATAGGAGGCAGCAGGGTATGGGGATATAGGGTGGGATGGGGTATGGGGCAGTTGGGTGGAGGGCTTTTCTTTCTTTATATACCTCTGTGTTATGAAAGTAAAATAATTATTCACAAAAATTCAAAAATAATGAAGTGAATTTACTGGCTTGGGTGGCTTGCAAGGGCTGCCTTTTCCTCTGGGACAGGAGGAAAGAAGAGCAGACATTGATCTATAAGGCAAAAGGGTATGAAAACAAGGGGGTACCTGCCTGTGTGTTTGTGTTGTGGACAAAGTGCTTGGAAGTAAGTGAAGATGGAAGGGCAGGGCAGGGGTGGGATCCTCTTTGGGTACTTTGGGGAATAACTACAGGGTGAAGGTGGGGAATGGAAGGAGAGAAAAGGAACGTCAGGCTGCATGGAATAGGATAAGACCCAACTGAAAGAAAACTAAGGGGGAGAGCAGTGGCAGTCTGGGAGGAAAAGAAAGTTGGGGTGGCAGATCCAAGTGGGGCAGCACACCCAAATTTATCTCTCAGGTGTTACAACCGTCCACTTACTCATTACAGCAAAACAGTACATACAAAAGGAGAAAAGGCAGGACGGGCAGGCAGAGATCTGGGCCTGACTCCTTCCTGCCCCTTCTAGGCCTGTAGCATATCTCTTCATTTGTTGCTCCACTGTGGAGAAGCTGAAAACTGGCTATATTTTATTTTCAGGTCAATCAGCTGGGAGTGCAATTTCTAGCAACCTAATCTTTACCTGCAAATACCTAAGAGTTTAAAGCAAAGTTCGACTTACTTCAGGTCTTTGATTTTACAGTATGGAGTACGCAGTGCTTGGCAGAGCAGGTGTAGCTGAGACACTGGCAAACTGCGCAGCTGAAAGGACCTAAAAGAGATGAGGAAATAAAAAGTAATTTAAAATAAAACTTAAGTAAAAGGCTTATTTGGCTTTTGTTACCTTGCTAGTAGCACTAATTTACCCCTTCCCAAAACCTTGAGAGGTATTATCCCATTTTGCAGATAAGGAAATTAGGGCACAAAAAGTAATCTGCTCAAGGTCACATAGGTAGGTACAGAACTGAGGTCATTACTCAGGTCTGACTCCAAAACCATGTTACTGTGTGCCAGGCACTGAGGTAAGCACTTCATTTTCACAAATTATCTTATCTGGCCCTTAATCCAATAACAAGTATTATAATCACCATTTTCCACATGCTCTGAGTCATCAAGTGACTTGCCCAAGCTAACTTGACAATATAACTGGTTCTTGGTTGTCGGTACTAATAGAAGAATTCATAACAATAATTAAAAACCAGGAAAGCTCAATAGTAAACTCTTACACAGCCAATACGCTTGGGAAAGAAGAATGTTGGGTTAAATTTTTGAGAAGAGTTTAAGCCCTCTGATAAAGGCAGTAAGGGTTATGGGGGAGGACTCCATCTAAGGTTGACTTTCTGGAAACCCAGAATGAACCAGAAGACCCTTTGTTTCCATCAGTGTTTCAACTTTAAATGTATTGGCCCATTATTTTACTTTATAATATACAACTGGAATAAAGCTGTATATTATATACACATACAGAATTGGTCAAGACCTTGTAGGCAAGGTCTTTCATAATTCTGAGTCCATTAAACCTCTCTTATCCCTTCCCCCTCTAGTTCCAAACACAAATTCTTGTTAATGCCTCCCTCCCTCTCGTTTCCCTCAAACACCATATCCCATGCTCATTTCCACCTTTATGCTATTGCCAACACAAGAAATACAACTATAAGGGACACAACTTGAGTTATTTCATTCCTCAAGTGGAGCTTTCTGCTGACCCCTCTCCTCCCAGTCCCCTGCCCCT
The DNA here is from genome assembly GCF_028885625.2 of Pongo pygmaeus. Taxonomy (NCBI): domain Eukaryota; kingdom Metazoa; phylum Chordata; class Mammalia; order Primates; family Hominidae; genus Pongo; species Pongo pygmaeus. Next base: position 112,114,890 of record NC_072396.2, on the reverse strand, counting down.
CAACTGGCCTGAAAACTAAGGGAGAGGCATTATCAATCTTAACCCAAATATTGAGAACAGACTTACAGCATTTTCTAGATAACACAGGTATAAGTCTTCTTTGCTTCTTTAGTCAGTAAGCCAGTAGGACTGTATTTTATGGTATACAGAGTCCATATTATAAAAGTAACTTACCTAAGCCTCTTTAAACTTCAGCTCATGACCTTCTGTGAAGTTGCAAGCTCTGGTGGAAATAACCAGGATTTACAGCAAGATAATACAGGAGTGTACCTCTGCCCCTTACTAACCTGAAGTTCCTTGAGGCCTCAGTGATGAAGTATATTTAGAGGAGAGTGACAACCAATCGAATGTTACGTTTATACCTTTTTCCAGAATGGTCATTACACCAAAATAGCAGAGTCTTCAACTTGATGACCTTACATGCTCATAACACTTTAGAATTACAAAGCACATCCACACAGTGACAATACTAATACACACACACACACACACACACACACAGTGACTAGTACAGTGCCCATTGTCTGGGAAGGACAAAAACTGGAGGAAAGACTTGTATATACGCACTGATTGAGTGTTAAGGCCGGTGGCACGAATGTTGAGGCTCACTCTTCCTCCTCAAATCCAAGTAGGTGACGACACTTCAGAGACACTGACAGGTGACTGTGACTGCTTTTTACACAGAAGGACATAACCAGAATGTCCATTTTTGTATAGGTAGGTTGAAGCAGTATAATTGACTGTAAATCATCAATTATCCTTTTTGCATATTCTTCTTCCTGAATCTCATACAAACAGTGAAACAGGTCCACTGGCTCAATCTGTAACCTAGAAGACTTATCCTTTATTTCTCTCTCAGTCCACTTCAGTAGCTCCTCTTGAAGTCCTGGGGAAACTTTTCTTCCAAAAGTAGTTTCCACAGCCTTTCCTTTTCCTTTATGTAAGAGGCCAAATAAGAATTGTATCATTAGTGATGAAAAACCTTTTCCATATTGTTGGAACATTTCTTGCCACATTTTCTCTGCTTCATAAAAAAACGTCCAGCTACTGTCATTCTTCAGGGCATGGAAGACAGCAGTCAAGAACTCTTGGAAACTGAAGTGAAGGAAAGTGTAGACTGACAGCTCCTTCAGCCTTTTTCAAAAAGCGACTGAGAAAAGTGCAGTTGGTATCACACACTCCTATCCCATGTCTTCTGAGGTCACTGACTGCAAACAAAATCTGATGGTTTTGCAGACCCTCTGCAGCCAAACGGCAAATACCCCACAGGCAACTTTGTCCCTCCCATACTGAGATACCTGTAAGGGTTTTGAGGCACTTGGAAAAGTAGAATAAATACACATCAGTCATGGTCTGAAGTGACCTCAAGAGAGTCCTGACACCATCTCCCTGTGACTGCAGGACATTGCATATCATCCAGGAGACAATGGGAAGTGAAGACATAATGTCAATGTCTTCATTCTCTCAAAGATCATAAAAGACTTTCATTGTTGTATTAGCACCTGAAAACTGGCTCAATAAATATGCTCTTTTTTCAGTATCTGTAAACCATAATATCTCTGCCTGGATAGGTTGTTTTAACAGAGAGTGGAGCTTCTTCATGGCTGTAGGCCAGGCAGTTATCAGGAGGGAGGATTCGGGGAACAGTTTTTTCCTCACAAAACTGCACAAGAGACTCTCTACTGGCCTCCTCTCCTGAGGGTGAACACTAAGATCCTCTTCTTGGTCACCAACAGGGTCCTGCAGCTCAGGAAATCTGTCAAGAATGAACAGAATCTTCTCTGGATATACGAGAATAGTGTCCAAGATTGGTCCATTTATATCTTGAAAAGTGTTAGTGATAAGGTCAGCAGCACTAAGGTTAGCAATATGGCTGATTTCAATGCAGTTGACATAGATGAGATAGTCAAACCTGCCTGGAGTAACCGTTCCTGCTGCCCAGTCAAACATGAACTTGTGCACCACAGCTGTTTTCCCAGTCCCAGCACATCCCTGAAGCACCACAGTTCAGGGTGAGCTGGAGCCCTCTTCATTAGGATCAAATACATGTTCCGTGTCAATAAAATGATCTTGTTGAGGAATTCCACATGGTGTCTCTTCTGATATACCATGGTCTTTTACAAGAAGCAGTCGTGACTCTATATGCTTGCCATGCTGATAACATTTATCAACTCCTATCTTTAGGTATTTTTGTTTCAGATTTTTTCTGAATACTTCCTGGTAATCTAACATGGTGACAGCAAGAGTTAGTAATTACAGAATCCTAGACAACAACTCTAACTAGTACCTCCATCGCCACCATCTCCACTTAGATGTCTCAAAGGATCCTCAACTTTACATGTCTAAACCCGAGTTCTTGATTTTTATACTCTTCTGTCCCCACCAAAAAACCCTCCCCAGGCATCTCATCTCAGTTAAGTGGTGCTATCCAGTTGCTCAGAAAAATGTTATGAGTATTTTTCCTTCAATTCTCTACATCCAATCAATTAGCAAGGCCTAACAATATAAGCCTCAAATCCATGTATTTACCAATATATCCTCAAATATCACCCAAGTCCAGGGCACTGTCACCTCTTTCCTAGACTGGCCAAATAGCATCCTACTAATCTATTCTTGTCCATCTACTGGTTCCTTCCTATGAAGCAGCCAAAACAGTCTTCTACAGATACCAATTAGATCATGTCACTTCCCTGCCCAAAATCCTTCAAGAGCTTTTCATTGTTCTTGGTATAAAATCCAAAATCCTCATCCTACAAGGTGTTCTCATGATCTGGGCCCTCTCTACCTCCCCTCCCTAGCCTCATTTTTTATCATTCTCCTTTTCGCTCTCTACGTTAGAGCCACACTGGCCTACTTTCAGTTCTCCAAAATGCCATGTTCTCTCTTACTTCAGGGACTTTGCACTAGCTAATCTTTCCACCTGGAACATTCTTCCTCCTGCTCTTCCCATGAAAAGCTCTTTTTCATCCTTCTGATCTCAAATATTACTTCCTAGAATTCCTAGGATTACTTCCTAGAATTCCTAGGATTTGTTTGACCACCCAATTTAAAGGAAATCCTCTCTACTATTTCCCTTCCCAGCACCATATATTTTTTTTTTTTTTTGAGACGGAGTCTTGCTCTGTCGCCCAGGCTGGAGTGCAGTGGTGCGATCTCTGCTCACTGCAAGCTCCACCTCCCAGGTTCACGCCATTCTCCTGCCTCAGCCTCCCAAGTAGCTAGAACTACAGGCGCCCGCCACCACGCCTGGCTAATTTTTTTCTATTTTTAGTAGAGACATGGTTTCACCGCCAGCACCATATTTTTACCTTTATAGCTCTTATCACAATTTATAACTGTCTGGTTCATTTACTTTTTCACTGTCTTTTCTACTATACAATAATATACATGAAGACAGGGGCCTTATCTGTCTATCTCCTTTACAATAAGTACCCTGAGTACCTGGCACTGAGCCCAGCACATAACAGACACTCAATAAATATTTATTGAATATGGCTATAAATGCTTTTGGATTACAAACAAGTTATTTATTATTGCCTATTCTGTGACAGATACTGTTAGGACCTTTTTGTACATTTCTGATTTAATTCTCACAATAATCCCATGAAGTAGGTATTACCTACATTTGATAGTTGAGGAAATTGAAACTTATAATCAGGGCCACCTTCATGAGTGTGCAGTCTGTGCAGTCACACAGGTCTCCGTGCTCAAAAGGATGTATACTTGGTTTAATGCTCTGCTATTGCTGTCTTGAAATTCTTAATATTTGACAAAGAGGTTTTGCATTTTCATTTTGTACTGTATCCCACAAATTATGTAGCCAGTGCTGCTTTACATAGCTTTAGGTAATTTGTCCAATGCTAGTAAGTGACATCAAGTACAAACTTACGTTAAGTGAATGTCTATGCCAGTATTTCCCAAATCAGGGTTCCCTGGAAAACTGTCTGCAAGACATTAATAAGTTGAGGGGAGTGCACCCTCTAGTCTCTTAGAGTTTCTCAATGCTTATTAGCATATGAAAGGCTCTTGTACTAGCATATGAAACACTCTTTAACTCTCCTACAGTTGAAAAAGGCTGTTTAACTGTGTTTAACCCAAAGTTTTCTGGTCTTAAATGACTACAGAACCCTTTTCTAACAGCAAAGTTATTAATTATTGCATAACTGTTCCTAGAACTCAGTTTGGGGAATGCTAATAGAGATAAGAGTTGGCAAACATTTTCTGTAAAATTTCTTAAATAGTTTAGGCTTTTTGGTCTCTGTTGCAATTGCTCAACTCTGCCATGTTACTGTGAAAGTAGTCATAGATAATATGTAAACAAATAGCTGTATTCCAATAAAGCTTTATTTACAAAAATAGGCAACTGGTTGGGTTTGACTCACTAGCTATAGTTTGCTGGCCCTGATCTAGATAATTCCAGAAGAGGACTGGCCTTTTCTCAGAATAAAAGTTTCTACATCTAGCTCTTGACCACCACCACCAGTGGTCCTCTCAGTATTCGAATAGGTATTTGAATATTTTCTTTTTTTTTTTTTTTTTTTTTGGGATTAGTGCCTTTATTAAACAACAAAAAAAAAGCTAGCTCTTCTTTTCTTGCTTTTGCTCTCTTTTGCCCTTTCCCTCTCTCTCTCTTCCTCTTCTCCATGTGAGGATATAATTCAAAGACAGCCATGTTCAAATTAGGAAGTGGGCACTCACCAGACAAGAGATCTGTGCACAGTTTAGTCTTGAACTTTTCAGCTTCTAGAACTGTGAGAAAGAAATTATTGTTTAAGCCATGTAGTATATAGTATTCTGTTATAGCAGCCTGAACTGAAAAAGGGAGTAGGTTATAGAATTAAATATAAAATCTACAACTGTAAAGATTCTAGAAAAAAACAAAGTTATCTTTAACTTGACATAGACAAAGTTTTTTCTTATAGGACAAAAAAAGCACTAACCATATAAATTGATAAATTAGTCCTCATCAAACTTAAGACATTCCATTCTTCAAAAGACATTTTTAAGAAAATAAATTGATAAGCCACAGAATGAAAGAGTAGCTGTAACACAGACATGAGAAAAATTTTATGGATTGTATAAATAACTCCTACAACAACCCAATAAAATTGTTAAAAGACTTGAACACACACTTTACAAAAGAAGATATATGAATGGCAAATAAGCAAAGAAAAAAACGTCAGTGGTATCACAACACATGATTAAGTGGCTAACATTATAAAGACTGATAATAACAAATGTAGGTCAACAGATTTGGAACAATTATTACTTTCAAACATGGTAACGGAAGTACATAACAGTCCAGTTACTTTGAAGGGGTTGTTTGATGGTTTCTAATAAAGTGAAACATGTTTCTACCCTATGATTTAACAATTCTTTTCCAAGGTATTTTTGCGTGAGAAATGTACATATATGTTAAGAATGTTGTATTAGTTTGTTCTCACATTGCTCTAAGGAAATGCCTGAGACTGGGTAATTTATAAAGAAAAGAGGTTTAACTGGCTCACGATTCCACAGGCTGTACAGGAAGCATAAAAACTTCTTCTCAGCTTCTGGAGAGGCTTCAGGAAACTTAAAATCTTGGCAGGAGGTAAAAGGGAAGCGGGTACATTTTACATGGCCAGAGCAGGACCAAGAGAGAGGTGGGAGGCGCTACACTCTTTTAACAAAATCAGATCTTGTGATAACTCACTCACTCCCTATCACAAGAATAGCACTGAGGTGATGGTGCTAACCCATTCATAAGAATTCCACTCCCATGATCTAGTCACCTCCCACCAGGCCACATCTCCAACACTGGGAATTACAATTTGATATGAGATTTGATTGGGGATAGAGATCCAAACCATATAAATCTGCCCCTGGTCTTTCCCAAATCTCAATAGAAGCCCTATTTGTCGTGACAGTTTGGGGCTTTATAGTTGCCAAAAAAGCAGTGATTGTCGCCCCAGTGAATAAGAGGGAAAAATTAGAGAGGAGCGGGGCGGGGTAGGGATGGGTAGTTGGGTTCTTGGAAGATACTATTCTCAAAACAGAAAAAGAGAGTAAAATAGAAAAGACATCTACCTGTAAGCTCTTTACATGAAAACGAAGCCAGAGAATTTGAAGCACCTGTGGGAGAAAGAGTTAAAGTTAGGAGTAGCACAAATACACCTTTATACCAAAACCTGAAATGCACAGAAATTTTGCCACACTGTAACAGCCATTCATGCTGCTCCCCAAACAGAAATACAACAAAGGAAGTAAATCATCTCACATCTTTTCAAACTTACCCACAAAGGTATTTTATAGCTAATATGCAACATAAAATAAAACATAAGAATTTCCCAGCTGGGCACAGTGGCTCACACCTGTAATCCCAGCGCTTTGGGAGTCTAAGGTGGGAGGATCACTTGAGCCCAGGAGTTTGAAACCAGCCTGGGCAACATAGGGAGACCTTGTCTCTACAAAAAGTAAAAAATTAGCCAAGTATAGTGGTGTGCACTTGTGTTCCCAGATACTTGGGAGGCTGAGCCAGGAGGATCACTTGAGTCTGGGAAGTCAAGGCTGTAGTGAACTGTGATTGCATCACTGCACTCTAGCTTGACTGACAGAGTGAGATCCTAACTCTTAAAAAAAAGAATTTCCCTTATGCATATATTTAGCTGTGGGTATTTTAATTTATATCATCAGTAAGGAAAATTTTAGGCATGAGCTTAAAGATACATACATTATTTGAAGCGATTGTTTTCTGCTATTTTCTTTCCACTGAATATTACCCTCTTGCTTCTGTTGTGGCTTCCTTTGAGCCTAATTTGCTAATGGGAAAGAACAGGGCTTTGCTGAATATGAATTTGATAGATATATAAGATATATATGATGACCTACATTCAAATACATATTTTACACACACTCAATCCAGATACTTTACATATAGATATATAAATAAGAATACACAAGCACACACACAACTCCACATTTCTATAATTGTTTACTTCTTGCACACTTTTAAAAGCAAGAGTAAGATTTAGAGTTGGGAAGAAGTTGTGACTACATGGGTGCTAACAGGTGAATGGGAAGAAGCAGGGTATGGATGGGCAGACATTAGACTGTCACAGAAATGAGCAGGCAAGTGAGTGATCTGTTGAGAATAACTGGTTTCTGTTCCCCACAACTAAACATTCCTTGGATTTCAGGAATCAGCCACAAGAGGCAGGACTCCAGCAATCTTCACTCTTTGTTCTTCTGTGCTGTCTCCTGTGAAAAGCTATGGTTACATTAAAGGAAGAGACTTGGAGTCTTTTATAATTGTAAATGTTTGGGGGATTATGGAAAACAACAGAAACCACAGTTGCCTCTTCTCTATCTTTCTTTATCCTTATTTTAGGCAACACAAAAATTGTGGAGACAGTTTCAAGAGATTAATGGGTAAATACTGTATCCAAGTAATTCACATCTAACAAAATTTTAAAGTTTCAGAAGAATCTCAAAGGGTATGAGGAAAAGAAACAGGAGAAAGAGAATGAATAGGCTTACCTAGTATATACCCTTTCTTACTTCATTCAGTTACTCACCATTCTCTCCAGACAATAAACTCCAGGTACAAGCAAGTTCCATATATTTTCTTTTCTTCTGATTGTTCATCCTGGCAAATCAGGAAGACTGTAATCCAGAACAGCAACGATGACTATAAGGCCTAGTGGATGCTCAGAGTAAAAAAGTAACTCAAGACTCTTCATTCAAGGCATTAGAGAGCTGGAGAAAAGAGAAGGCCCAATAACCAAGCAGACAGCTGAGGTAGCACCCTGGGGAATCACATGAAGACAGACCAAAACTAACCGTCTTCAACTTGAAGAGAAAAAAAAGCTGAAAGAGGATAGAATGTGTATAAAGTTTTGAAGGGTACAAATATGGAGAATGTCAAATTGGGCTCTGAATTGAGTCACTAAGAGAAGTATAGGAATTAGGTAGCATACTTCTAATGTCTGAGATTAAGAGAAGTAAGAATGACGATGTCCTTCCACAACATATTTTTGGTGCCATCAATAAAGGGAGAATTCTAAGACTACAGATTTGAATACTGTGGTATAAGAGAAATAATCTAAAGAATCAGAAGACCTGGGTCCTAGCTCCATTTCTATCCATCCATGGACCTCGAATAAGATTCTTCTCCTTTCTGGGAGAAGGGTCTGCTTTACTATTTTCAAAATGGTTCAAGGAATGTTAGACCAGGTTTCTTTCCGGGTTTACCACTGTAAGATCAGTAGTTCTCAGTCCTAGCTACACATTAGAATCTTGAAATATTACTCATCTCCTTCTAATATATTTGATAATTTACTTATGTATTATGCTTATCGTTCTTTGTTAGTCTTTCCCACCCAAACTGAATTACTGGCCCCTTTCTCAACCTTTGTCATGAACTTTGCCAATCCACACAGAAAAAAGAGCTTATTTTCCTACCTCCTGTCTTTGAGCTCAGTCATGAGACTTTGGTTAATGGAGTGAACCCAGAGTTGGACATGTCATCTCTTATGATTCATGAAAGAAGCCACAGAGAAACGAGACCCAGCTAGTTCACTGGTCTAAGGAGGATGAGAAATACATGAAGCAGAGCCACCATAGCTTACCCACAGTACTGCGGCAAGGAAAGTACAGTGACCTCAGCCTGAATAAAGTTACCCAACAGAGCCCTCTTTAATCATCTGAGTCCCAGCTGGCCTCCAGATCTGTGAAGATAAATGCTTAATAAGTGATTAATTTTTCATGCCACGGAAATTTTGTGGTTGTTGTTACACATCACTGTGGCAATAGCTAACTGATACATCCTGCTAGAATGTAAATGCCTAGGAAGTGTTTGGCACAGAGTAGACATTCATTAAATATTTATCAAATAAATTGAATGAGTGAATAGCTTTTAAAAAACCCAATGACTTGTCCACATTACTGTTAAATTATATCAGAATCTTTGATGATGAGGCTCAGCATCATTTTTTTAAAACTTCCCAGGTGATACTAGTACAAAGCCAGAGAAGAGAGCCACTGTTATAAGATTTGGTTATTTTTGTTAGAGAAAAGTGTGTGTTGGTGAAACATATAAGCCTTAGAATCAAGCAAATGTCTTCAAGTACTGACTCTACCACTTACTGACTGTGTGACAACCAGGAAATTAATATTTCCAGGTCTTAGTTTTATCAGTTAGGTAGGGATAATGATGGTACTTTCTGTATAAGGTTTTATTAAGATTAAATGAGATAATGTAAAGTATTCAGCACATTGCATGCTACACAGTAGGGGCTCAAGAATCCTAAACCATAGCTAATGTTTGTGTTGCTGTACCATTTTATATAGAGTAGAAATTTTTTTAAATTCTGGTAGACCTTACTTAAGTCCCATTTCTACCCTTTTTAGCAACATGACCTTGAGTAAATTACTTAAACTCTCTGAGATTTCGGTAACCAAACTGTAAAATGTGGTTGATAATAATACCTACCTCGTTAATTTGTTGTGAGGATTAAATAAGATGATACTCATAAAACACTCAACACAGGCCCAGGTGCAATATAAATGATAAATGTTACAGAAACAATAAGATGGCATTTATTGTAACTTTGACAGAAAGATGTTACATTCCATTAAAATCTCCACATAACAAGTTCATTCTTATGAAATGGAATGTTCTCAGCACAGTGTTATAGTCCCATACCCTACACTCTTCCCAATCTCTAGGAATATTTTTTTGCACTCCCCAAAATAGGAACAATCTTCCAGCTACAATTACTGTGTAGTAAGTGCTCCTGCCCTTGGGCAACAGAGCTGGAGGGCTGTATGGCCTCTCACTCTCTTTCTGGGCAATCTACACCATGCCCATTATTTCAGTTATCTTTATGATTCCCAATCGTTTATCCCAGTCCAGCCCTCTCCTCTGAGATTCAGACTTATATATTTAAAGGTTTACTCAACATCTCCACTTGGATGTTGACACCTTGCTTTTTTGTCACCTTTGGTAACTATTGCTTGGTTTGTCCAGCATTCTTTCACTGACCTTGTTCTGATGAAAGATCCCATCCCTCTTAGTGAAATAATCAGATTCCCCATCCTTGAATTTTTAATCCTGACTGGGGACTATACAGACTGAGGTTCTGCTACCTAAATGTCTCAAGCTTGATGGTTCCTGACCTTCCTGAGGCCTTGTTTTTCAGCATGTCAATTTAGATTTGAGTAATTCCAGTATCCTTCTAAATATTCCTTTTTGTTTAAGTTATGCAAAATCAATTGCTGTGGTCTGCAACTAAAGAATTCTGATTTAAAAATTATACCACAGAGCCAGTTACAATCACCAGACATTTGGAGGGAATTATGAGGGGCATTTTATAACCGGTTATTAGTCTCGGCTAGACTAAAGGCTGTGAGGTGGCCCAAATTCCAGGATAGGAAAATAGTATCCATTGTTTTAGGATTTCCACCAATACATATCAGATATTTATACAAAGTACTAAAAGGTACCCTCTTCAAGAAGACAAATCATACTGAGATGTGTCCTCTAAGTAGTTGAACTACAAAATGGTGAAATGGTGCTCTCTTCTCTTGGATGGGGCAGGACCAAACTAGGATATACAAGTTAGAGAGCAGAGTATGGGTTAATGCAGTCCCCATTCACACTCTTGGTCCTGTGCCTTTTAAGTCAACAAACTGAAAAACCTTATATGGTGACTCTATATGGTATGCATGCAGCCAAAAATAGGGGAAAGAAATGCTACAATTTTTTCCAACCTTTATTAAGATATAGCTGAAAAATAAAAATTGTGTATATTTAAGATGTACAATGTGATGATTTGATATATATACATACACATTGTGAAATGATTACCACAATCAAGCTAATTAGCACATCCATCACCTCACATTTGGTATGGTTTGGATGTTTGTCTGCTCCAAATCTCATGTTGAAAGGTAATCAGCAGTGTTGGAGGTGGGGCCAGGTGGGAGGTGTTTGGATCATGGAGGTGGGTCCCTCATGAATGGCTTAGGTCCATCCCCTTGATGATAAATTAGTTCTTGCTCTGAGTTCACATGAGATCTGGTTATTCAAAAGAGTGTGGCACCTCCCCCTGTCTTCCTCTGGTTTTCGCCATTTGATGAGATTGCTCCCCCTTCTCCTTCTGCCATGATTAGAAGCTTCCTGAGGCCCTCATCAGAAGCAGATGCTGGCATCATGCTTCCTGTACAGCCTGCAGAACCAGGAGCCAATTAAACCACTTTTCTTTATAAAACACCCAGCCTCAGGTATTTCTTTACAGCAATGCAAGAACAAACTGATATAGAAAACTGGTACTGAGGTTGGGGTATTAATATGAAGTTACCTGAAAATGGGGAAGCAGCTTTGGAACTGGGTAATGGGCAGAGGCTAGAAGAGTTTGGAGGTCTCAGAAGATAGGAAAACGAGGGAAAGTTTGGAACTTCTTAGAGACTGGTTAAGTGGTTGTAATCAAAATGCTGATAGAAATATGGACAGTGAAAGCCAGGCTGATGAGGTCTTAGATGGAAATGAGGAAGTTATTGGGAACTGGAGGAAAGGTCACCCTTGTTATGCCTTATCAAAGAGCTTGGCTACATTGTGTCCAGGTCCTAAGGAACTGTGGAAGGTTGAACTTAAGAGTGAGGACTTAGGGTACTGGTGGAAGAAACTTCTAAGCAGCAAAGCATTCAAGAAGTGGTGTGGCTGTTTCTAACAACCTATGATCCAATATGGGAGCAATGGAATAACTTAAGGTTGGGACTCACATTTAAAAGCAGAGTCCAGATGTTTAGAAAATGTGCAGCCTGGCCCTGTGGCAGAGAAAGAAAAGTATTCTCAGGGGAAGAATCCAAGCAGGCTGCACAGCAACCACTTGCTAGAGAGCTTAGCATGACTCAGAAGAGAGCCAAGTGGTAATATCCAACACAATGGGGAAAAGGCCTCAAAGGCATTTTAGAAGTCTTTGGGACAGCCCCTCCCATCACAGTCCCAGAAGCCTAGTAGGAAATAATGGTTTAGGGGGCCAGGCCTGGGGCACCACTGGCTTGTGCAGCCTCAGGACACTTCACCACCCATCCAAGCCCCTCTAGCACCAGCTCAAAGGGCCCCAAGTACAGCTCCAGCCACTGCTTCAGAAGGTACAAGCCATAAGCCTTGGCAGCTTCTATGTAGTGTTAAGTCAGCCTAGGTGGCAGAGTGAGACCCTGTGTTTAAAAAAAAAAACAAAGAAGGAATGAAGTACTGATACATGTTACACACAGGTGACCCTTGAAAACTTTATGCTAAGTGACAGAAACCAGAAACAAAAGGCCACATATTGTGAAATTCCATTTATATGAAATATCCAGAATAGGCAAATCCATATAATCAGAAAGTAGATTCATGGTTGCCAGAGGCTGCGGTGGGGGAAGGAAGAATTGCTAGTGATTGCTAACAGGTATAGGGTTTCTGTTTGGGGTGTTGAAAATATTTTGGAACTAGATAGTTGTAATAGTTCCACAGCATTGTGAATATACTAATACCACAAAAAGGTACACTTCAAAAAAGAGGTAAATTTTATGGTATGTGAATAAAATCAAACAATATCAAATAAATAAAATCCATAAAAATGCAATTGTAAAAGAAAATGGGAAAGTGGAAACAACCCAAATGTCCATCAGTGGAGGAATGGATAAACAAAATGTGGTCTATACATATAATAGGCTATTATTCAGCCTTAAAAAGAAGGAAATTCTGACACATGCTACAACATAGATAAACCTAGAAGACACTATGCTAAGTGAAATAATCCAGACATAAAATGGCAAATATTGTGTGTTTACACTGATATAAGTTACCTAAAGTAGTCAAATTCAGAGACAGAAAGTTACGAGGGGCTTGAGGAAAAGGGTAATATGGAGTAATTGTTTAATAGTTGTGAACTTTCAGTTTGAGAATGGAGTAATTGTTTAACAGTTGTGAACTTTCAGTTTGAGAATGAAAAGGTTCTGGAAATGGATGGTGGTGATGATTGAACAACAATGTAAATTTACTTAATCCCAGTGAACTCTACACTTAAAAATGGTAAAAATGTCAAATTTTATGTTATGTATGTTTTACCACAATAACAATAATAGGCAATTGAAAAAGAAATGAAAAGAATACCATTTATAATAGCCAAAAATAAAATTAAATACCTGGAATTAACCAAAGAAGTGAAATATCTTTACAATGAAAACTATAAACGCTGATGAAAGAAATTGAAGAGGGCACCAAAAAAGGAGAAAATATTCCATGTTCATGGATTGGAAGAATCAATATTGTTAAAATGCCCATATTACCCAAAGCAATCTACAGATACAACACAATCCCTATCAAAATACCAATTACATTCTGCACAGAAATAGAAAAAACAAACCTAAAATTTATATGGAGTCATAAAAGACCCAGAATAGCCAAAGCTATACTGAACAAAAAGAATAACACTGGAGGAATCATATTACCTAACTTCAAATTACACTACAGAGCTATAGTAACCAAAAGGGCATGGTACTGGCAAAAAAAACAAAAAAACAAAAAAACAAAAAAAAACAGACACATAGACCAATGGAACAGAATAGAGAACGCAGAAAAATATCCATTCACCTACAATGAACTCATTTTCAACAAAGATGCCAAGAATATACATTGGGGAAGACAGTCTCTTCAATAAATAGTGCTGGGAAAACTGGATATTCATATGCAAAAAAATGAAACTTGATTCCTATCTCTTGCTTTATACAAAAATAAAATCAAAATCAATTAAAGAATTAAATCTAAGTCCTCAAACTATGAAAACACTAAAATAAAACACTGGGGAAACTGTTCAGGACATTGGTCTGGGCAAAAAATTTCTTAAGTAATACCCCACAAGCACAGGCAACCAAAGCAAAAATAGGCAAATGGGATCACATCAAGTTAAAAAGCTTCTGCACAGCAAAGGAAACAACAAAGTGAAGACACAACCCACAGAATGAAAGAGAATATCTGCAAACTATTCATCTGACAAGGGATTAATATGCAAAATGTACAAGGAGCTGAAACAACTCAATAGGAAAAAAAGCAAATAATCTGATTTTTAAATGGCTAAAAGATCTGAATAGACATTTTTCAAAAGAAAACATACAAATGGCAAATAGACATATGAAAAGGTGCTCAACATCACTGATCATCAGAGAAATGCACATCAAAACTACAATGAGATATCATCTCACCTCCATTAAAATGACTTCTGTCCAAAAGACAGGCAATAACAAGTGCTGGAGAGGATGTGGAGAAAAGGGAATCCTCGTACACTGTCAATGGGAATGTAAATTAGTACCACTAACAAAAACAGTTTGGAAGTTCCTCAAAAGTCCAAAAATAGAGCTACCATATGATCTAGCAATCCAATTGCTTGGTATATACCCAAAAGGAAATCAGTATATCAAAGTGATATCTGTACTCTCATGTTTATTGCAGCACTGTTCACAACAGCCAAGATTTGGAAGCAACATTAAGTGTCCATCAACAGACAAATGGATAAAGAAAATGTAGTACACATCACAATGTAGTCCTACTATTCAGCCACGAAAAAGAAAAGAGATCCTGTCATTTGCAACAACATGGATGGAACGGGAGGTCATTATGTTAAATGAAATAAGCCAGACACAGAAAGACAAACATCGCATGATCTCATTTATTGTGGTATCTAAAAATTAAAACAATTGAATTCATGGAGATAGAAGGCAGAAGAATGGTTACCAGAGTCTGGGAAGGGAAGGTGGTTAATGGGTACAAAAAAATTGATAGAATGAATAAGATCTAGTATTTGATAGCACAACAGGCTGACTATAGTCAATAGCAATTTAATTATACTTTTTAAAATAACTAAAAGAGTATAATTGGATTGTAACATAAAGGATAAATGCTTGAGGTAATGAATACCCTATTTAATCTGATGTGATTATTAAGCATTGCATGCCGGTATCAAAATATCTCATGTGCTAGATAAAAATATACACCTACCATGTACTGGCAAAAATTAAACATTAAGAAAAATAAATAAAAAATAAAAATAATTAAGATGAAATTAATAATTACTGAAATAGAAAACAAACAATAATAGAACCATGGAGTAGATCGATAAGAGGAAATAATATTTATTTGAAAAGACTAATAGAATACAAAAGTTTTTGGCAAGTATGATTTCAAAAATAAAGAAGGCACAAATTAACATTAAAATATGAAAGGGTATAATGTGGGTGGGCCTGATACTATCAATTGAAGGCTTTAATAGAACAAAGACTAATCTCCCCCAAGCAAGAAGGAATTTTGGAGTACAGACAAGATGGCCAAATAGGAACAGCTCTGGTCTGCAGCTACCAGCGAGACCAACGCACAAGGCAGGTGATTTCTGCATTTCCAACTGAGCTACTCAGTTCATCTCACTGGGACTGGTTAGGCAGTGGATGCAGCCCACAGAGTGCAAGCAAAAACAGGGTGGGGCATCGCCTCACCCAGGAAATGCAAGAATCCAGGGGACCTCCCTCCCCCAGCCAAGGGAAGCCATGAGGAACTGTGCTACCCGGCCCGGATACTACGTTTTTCCCCATGGTTTTTGCAATCTGCAGATCAGGAGATTCCCTCACGTGCCTATACCACCAGGGCCCTGGGTTTCAAGCACAAAACTGGGCAGCTGTTTGGGCAGACACCAAGCTAGCTGCAGGAGTTTTTCCATATCCCAGTGGCGCCTGGAACCTCAGTGAGACAGAACCATTCACTCTCCTGGAAAGGGGGCTGAAGCCAGGGAGCCAAGTGGTCTCTCTCAGCGGGTCCCACTCCCATGGAGCCCAGCAAGCTAAGAACCACTGGCTGAAATTCTCGCGGCTGGCACAGCAGTCTGAAGTCAACCTGGGACGATCTAGCTTGGTGCGGGGAGGGGTGTCCGCCATTACTGAGGCTTTAGTGTTTGGTTTTCTGCTGACACTGCTAAGGAGGCTGGGGGGTTTGGGCTGGGCGGAATTCACCACAACGTGGCAAAGTGGCTGTGGCCAGACTGCTTCTCTAGATTCCTCCTCATGGGGCAGAGCATCTCTAAAGTAAAGGCAACAGCCCCAGTAAGGGGCTTATAGATAAAACTCCCATCTCCCTAGGACAGAGCACCTGAGCACCTGAGGGAAGGGGTGGATGTGGGCGCAGTTTGAGTGGACTTAAACTTTCCTGCCTGCTGTCTCTGAAGAGAGCAGCTGATCCTGACGAGGATTCTTCCAGCACAGCACTCGAGCTCTGCTAAGGGACAGAACTGCCTCCTGAAGTGGGTCCCTGATGCCCACGCCTCCTGACTGGGAGAGGCCTCCCAACAGGGATCAACAGACACCTCATACAGGAGAGCTCTGGCTGGCATCAGACCTGTGTCCCTCTGGGACGAAGCTTCCAGAGGAAGGAGTAGGCAGCAATCTTTGCTGTTCTGTGGCCTCCACTGGTGATACTGCTGTTCTACAGCCTCCACTGGTGATACCCAGTTGAACAGGGTCTGAAGTGGACCTCCCACAAACTGCAACAGACCTGCAGAAGAGAGGCCTGACTGTGAGAAGAAAAACTAACAAACAGAAAGCAAAAGCATCAACATCAACAAAAAGGACCCCCACACAAAAACCCCATCCAAAGGTTATCAACCTCAAAGATCGAAGGTAGAAAAATCCACAAAGATGAGGAAAAACTGGTGAAAAATGCTGAGAATTCCAGAAACCAGAATGCCTCTTCTCCTCCAAATGATCACAACTCCTCTCTAGCAAGGGCATAAAACTGGATGGAGAATGAGATTGACAAACTGACAGAAATAGGCTTCAGAAGGTGGGTAATAACAAACTCCTCTGAGCTAAAGGAGCATGATCTAACCCAATGCTAGGAAGCTAAAAACCTTGATAAAAGGTTACAGGAATTGCTAACAAGAATAACCAGTTTCAAGAAAATCATAAATGATCTGATGGAGCTGAAAAACACAGCATGAGAACTTCGTGAAGCATACACAAGTATCGATAGCTGAATCAATCAAGCAGAAGAGAGGATATCAGAGATTGAGGATCAACTTACTGAAATAAGGAGTGAAGACAAGATTAAAGAAAAAAGAATGAAAAAGAACAAACAAAACCTCCAAGAAATATGGGACTATGTGAAAAGACCAAACCTACGATTGATTGGGGTCCCTGAAACTGATGGGGAAAATGGAACCAAGTTGGAAAACACACTTCAGGATATGATCCTAGAGAACTTCCCCCACCTAGCAAGACAGGCCAACATTCAAATTCAGGAAATACAGAGAACACCATTAAGATACTCTTCGAGAAGAGCAACCCCAGACACATAATCATCAGATTCCCCAAGGTTGAAATGAAGGAAAAAATGTTAAGGGCAGCCAGAGAGAAAGGTCAGGTTACCTACAAAGGGAAGCCCATCAGACTAACAGCTGATCTCTCTGCAGAAACCCTACAAGGCAGAAGAGAGTGGGGGCCAATATTCAACATTCTTAAAGAAAAGAATTTTCAACCCAGAATTTCATATCCAGCCAAACTAAGCTTCATAAGTGAAGGAGAAATAAAATCCTTTACAGACAAGTAAATGCTGAGAGATTTTGTCATCACTAGGCCTGCCCTAAAAGAGCTCCCGAAGGAAGTACTAAATATGGAAAGGAACAACCGGTACCTGCCACTGCAAAAACATGCCAAATTGTAAAGACAATCGATGCTAGGAATAAACTGCATCAACTAACAGGCAAAATAAAGAGCTAGCATTATAATGACAGGATCAAATTCACACATAACAATATTAACCTTAAATGTAAATGGGCTAACAGACTGGCAAACTGAATAAAGAGTCAAGACCCATTGGTGTTCTGTATTCAGGAGACCCATCTCATGTGCAAAGACACACAGAGGCTCAAAATAAAGGGATGGAGGAATATTTACCAAGCAAACGGAAAGCAAAAAAAAGCAGGAGTTGCAATCCTAGTCTCTGATAAAACAGACTTTAAACCAACAAAGATCAAAAAAGACAAAGAAGGGCATTAAAGAAGGGTAAAGGGATCAATTCAACAAGAAGAGCTAACTATCCTAAATATATATGCACCCAATATAGGAGCACCCAGATTCATAAAACAAGTTCTTAGAGAACTACAAAAAAACTTAGACTCCCACACAATAATAGTGGGAGACTTTAACACCCCACTGTCAATATTAGACAGATCAATGAGACAGAAAATTAACAAGGATATTCAGGACTTGAACTCAGCTCCGGACCAAGCAGACCTAATAGACATCTACAGAACTCTCCACCCCAAACCAACAGAATATACATTCTTCTCAGCACCACATAGCACTTATTCTAAAATCGACCATGTAACTGGAAGTAAAACACTTCTCAGCAAATGCAAAAGAATAGAAATCATAACTCTCAGACCACAGTGCAATCAAATTAGAGCTCAGGATTAAGAAACGCACTCAAAACCACACAACTACATGGAAACTGAACAACCTGCTCCTGAATGACTGCTGGGTAAATAACAACACGAAGGCAGAAATAAAGAAGTTCTTTGAAACCAATGAGAACAAAGACACAACATACCAGAATCTCTGGGACACAGCTAAAGCTGTGTTAAGAGGGAAATTTATAGTACTAAACGCCCACATTGGAAAGCTGGAAAGATCTGAATTCGACACCCAAACATCACAATAAAAGAACTAGAGAAGCAGCCAGGTGCGGTGGCTCATGCCTGTAATCCCAGCATTTTGGGAGGCTGAGGCAGGCAGATCACGAGGTCAGGAGATCGAGACCATCCTCGCTAACACAGTGAAACCCCGTCTCTATTGAAAGTACAAAAAAATTAGCCGGGCATGGTGGCAGGCGCCTGTAGTCACAGCTACTCAGGAGGCTGAGGCAGGAGAATGGCATGAACCCAGGAGGTGGAGCTTGCAGTGAGCCGAGATCATGCCACTGCACTCCAGCCTGGGCTGGACAAAGCAACACTCCATTAAAAAAAAAAAAAAAAAAAAGAACTACATAAGCAAGATCAAACAAATTTAAAAGCTAGCAGAAGACAAGAAATAACTAAGATCAGAGCAGAAGAGAAGGAGATAGAGACACAAAAAACCCTTCAAAATATCAATGAATCCAGGAGCTGGTTTTTTGAAAAGATTAACAAAATAGATTAACCACTAGGCAGCCTAATAAAGAAGAAAACAGAAGAATCAAATAGACACAATAAAAAATGATAAAGGGGATATCACCACTGATCCCACAGAAATACAAACTACCATCAGAGAGTACTATAAACACCTCTATGCAAATAAACTAGAAAATCTGGAAGAAATGGATAAATTCCTGGACATATACACCCTCCCAAGACTGAACCAGGAAGAAGTCGAATCCCCGAATAGACCAATAACAAGTTCTGAAATTGAGGCAATGATTAATAGCCTACCAACCAAAAGAAACCCAGGACCAGACGAATTCACAGCCGAATTCTACCAGAGGTACAAAGAGGAGCTGGTACCATTCTTTCTGAAACGATTCCAAACAATAGAAAAAGAGAGACTTCTCCATAACTCATTTTATGAGGCCAGCATCATTCTAATACCAAAACCTGGCAGAGATAGAACAAAAAAGAGAAAATTTCAGGCCAATATCCCTGGTGAAGATCAATGCGAAAATCCTCAATAAAATACTGGCAAACTGAATCCAGTAGCACATCATGAAGCTTATCCATCACAATCAAGTCGGTTTCATCCCTGGGATGCAAGCCTGGTTCAACATATGCAAATCAATGAATGTAACCCATCACATAAACAGAATCAATGACAAAAACCACGATTATCTCAACAGATGCAGAAAAGGCCTTTGATAAAATTCAACATCCCTTCTTGCTAAAAACTCTCAATAAACTAGGTATTGATGGAATATATCTCAAAATAATAAGAGATATTTATGACAAACCCATAGCCAATATCATACTGAATGGGCAAAAGCTGGAAGCAGCCCCTTTGAAAACAGGCACAAGACAAGCATGCCCTCTCTCACCACTCCTATTCAACATAGTACTGGAAGTTCTGACCAGGGCAATCAGGCAAGAGAAAGAAATAAAGGGTATTCAATTAGGAAAAGAGGAAGTCAAATTGTCTCTGCTTGCAGATGACATGACTATATATTTAGAAAACCCCATTGTCTCAGCCCAAAAACTCCCTAAGCTGATAAGCAACTTCAGCAAAGTCTCAGAATACAAAATCAACGTACAAAAATCACAAGCATTCCTATACACCAATAATAGACAAGCAGAGAGCCAAATCATGAGTGAACTCCCATTCACAAATTGCTAAAAAGAGAATAAAACACTTAGGAATATAGACGTGAAGGACCTCTTCAAGGAGAACTACAAACCACTGCTCAAGAAAATAAGAGAGGACACAAACAAATGGAAAAATATTCCATGCTCATGGATAGGACAAATCAATATCATGAAAATAGCCATGCTGCCCAAAGTAATTTATAGATTCAATGCTATTCCCATCAAGCTACCATTTACTTTCTTTGCAGAATTAGAAAAAAACTACTTTAAATTTCATATGGAGCCAAAAAAAGAGCCTGTATAGCCAAGACAATCCTAAGCAAAAAGAACAGAGCAGGAGGCATCAGGCTACACAACTTCAAACTATACTACAAGGCTGCAGTAACCAAAGCTGCATGGTACTGGTACCAAAACAGATATATAGACCAATGGAACAGAATAGAGACCTCGGAAGTAAGACCACACATCTACAATCATCTGATCTTCAACAAACCTGACAAAAACAAGCAATGGGGAAAGGATTCCCTATTTAATAAATGGTGCTGGGAAAACTGGCTAGCCATATGTAGAAAGCTGAAACTGGACCCTTTCCATACACCTTATACAAAAATTAACTCAAGATGGATTAAAGACTTAAATGCAAAACCAAAAAGCATATAAACACTAGAAGAAAACCTAGGCAATACCATTCAGGACACAGGCAAGGGCAAACACTTCAAGACTAAAACACCAAAAGCAATGGCAACAAAAGCCAAAATTGACAAATGGGATCTACTTAAACTAAAGAGCTTCTGCACAGCAAAAGAAACTATCATCAGAGTGAAGAGGCAACCTATGGAATGGGAGAACATTTTTGCAACCTATCCATCTGACAAAGATCTAATATTCAGAATCTACAAGAACTTAAACTTGTAAAACATTTCTTAAAAATGTACAAGAAAAAAACAACCCCTTCAAAAAGTGGGCAAAGGATATGAACAGACACTTCTCAAAAGAAGACATTTATGCAGCCATCAAACATATGAAAATAAGCTCATTATCACTGGTCATTAGAAAAATGTAAATCAAAACCACAGTGAGATACCATCTCATACTAGAATGACGATAATTAAAAAGTCAGGAAACAACAGATGCTGGAGAGGATGTGGAGAAATAGGAACGCTTTTACACTATTGATGGGAGTGTAAATCAGTTCGACCATTGTGGAAGACAGTGTGGTGATTCCTCAAGGATCTAGAACCAGAAATACCATTTGACCCAGCAATCCCATTACTGGATATATACCCAAAGTATTATAAATCATTCTACTATAAAGACGGATGCACACATATGTTTATTGCAGCACCATTTACAATAGCATAGATTTGGAACCAACCCAAATGCCCATCAATGATAGACTGGATAAAGAAAATGTGGCACATATACACATGTGGAAAATGTGGCACATATACACATGGAATACTATACAGCCATAAAAAGAATGAGTTCGTGTCCTTTGCAGGGACATGGATGAAGCTGGAAACCATCATTCTCAGCAAACAAACACAGGAACAGAAAACCAAACACCGCATGTTCTCACTCATAATGGGAGCTGAACAACGAGAACACATGGACACAGGGAGGGGAACATCACACACCGGGGCCTGGCAGTAGATTTAAAAAGATACATTATGCCCCAATAGGCTAATCCTAGGACTGCAGGGAAGGTTTAACATTTAAAGATGTGTCAACGTGGAACAGGGCACTAACTCCTTACTTGGAAAACTGGCAATTAAAGGGAAAGAGTTAAGAATTTACCCTGTCTTTCCCATAGAAACTGTATTTTAGGCTTACCAAATAACCCTAGTAGATGAGGGATAGTTCTTCTTACAGAGGAATTCTAGCTGATGAATGCTGAAAGAATGAAAGAATTAGAAAATCATTACTTTGAAACCCCTAATGAAATAATTGATTCGAATAACAATTATGAAATAAATGGTAAAGCAATGCAAAAGGTGAAAGGATGATGGAGAACTTTACAATGAAGGGATCAGACTATCACCACCTCAATCCACTTTTAGTATTACTAAAAGTGAGACAACTGCAAATTACATAAAAGGAAGTACATAGTAACAACCATGAGATATGCTTGCCAAATAATAATTATAAAAACCTGAATCAATCAAGTCTTTTTTTTTCTTTTTTTGAGACAAGGTCTCACTCCGTTGACCAGCTGGACTGCAGTAGCATGATCACTGCCCACTGCAGCCTTGACCTCCCCAGGCTCACGTGATTCTCCTACCTCAGCCTCCCAAGTAGCTGGGACTATAGGTGCAGGCCACCACAGCAGCTCATTTTTGCATTTTTTTTAAGACAAGTTTTCATCATATTGTCCCAGCTGATCTTGAACTCCTGGGCTCAAGTGATCCGCCCACCTCCCAAAGTACCTCCCAAAGTACCTCCCAAAGTGCTGAGATTACAGGTATGAGCCACACCATCCAGTTTAATCAAGTCTTTAGCTTTACATTCCAGTTTACAAGAAACAACAGGGAATATAGAAACAAGCAGAATAACACCTCAAGGAAGTAATCAGCCGAATCCAGAATATGGGACAGTCTAGAGGACAAATGCCAAGTTTCTTCAACAAGCCAATGTCATTACAATAAAAGAGAGGAGGTACTGCTTGGTTTTAGCTTTTAACATTTTTAAAAGAGGCTGGGCGCAGTGGCTTAAGCCTGTAATCCCAACAATTTGGGAGGCCGAGGCGGGCGGATCACAAGGTCAGGAGATCCAAACCATCCTGGCTAACACGGTGAAACCCCGTCTCTATTAAAAATACAAAAAATCAGCCGGGCGTGGCGGCGGGCGCCTGTAGTCCCAGCTACTCGGAGGCTGAGGCAGGAGAATGGCGTGAACCCGGGAGGCAGAGCTTGCAGTGAGCCGAGATCACGCCACTGCACTCCAGCCTGGGCGACAGAGTGAGACTCTGTCTCAAAAAATAAAAATTAAAATTAAAAATAAATAAATAAATAAAAATAAAATTTTTAAAAGAAACTTAATAGATATAATATAATAAGGTGACCTCAATTGGATCCCAATTCCAACAAACCTCAATGGCAAAAACATTTTCAGACAATTAGAAAAATCAGTTTATTCACTGGGTATTAGTGTGATAATGGCATTGTGACTATATGAGAAGATGTTCTTTTTGCTATAATTCTTTTGCTATGCATACTGAAATATTTAGGAGTGAAATTATATGATATTCCTGATTAGCCTAAAATATTCCAGCATAAAAGAGGGGAAGATCATAGTTGAAACAAGTATGGCAAGATGTTGATGGCTATTGAAGCTGAGTTATGAGTACGTACGGGGTTTTATTGTACATTCTACTGTTATGTACATTTGGAAATTTTAATAAAAAATTTTTAAAGCTATCAATGCAATTTTATGCATTAATAATGTAAAGGGAAAAAGCTATATGTCCTACTTATAGGTGAAAAAACAATGGATAAAGCTTTGCTTTTTCATCCCTTCTTGGTTTCTTTTATTTATTTATTTATTTTTTTTGAGACAGGGTCTCACTCTGTCGCCCAGGCTGGAGTACAGTGGTGCAGTCACAGCTCACTGAAGTCTCGACCTTCCCAGGCTCAAGCAATCTTACTATCTCAGCCCTCACCGAGTAGCTGGGACTCTGTATAGGCACATGCCACCACACCTCGCTAATTTATTATTATTATTATTTTGTAAGGATGAGGTTTTGCCATGTTGTGCAGGCTGGTCTCAAACTCCTGGACTCAAGCAATCTACTCTCCTTGGCCTCCCAAATTGCTAGATTAGAGGCGTGACCATTCTTGTTTTTAAAAAGCCTCTAAAAGGTAGAAATTCAAGAGAGTTTATTTGACTTAATAAAGGGTAACTGCCAGACACCCACAGCAAACATAATACTTGATGAAATTTTAGAAGCATTCCCATTAAATGGAAGGAAAAAATAAAGATACCTGATATTGCTATGATTCAAATTTAAATCAGAGGTCCTAGCCAATGCATTAAAACGCAAAATGTACACATGGTATCCAGGCTAAAGACAGAGACAAAACTATCAGTATTTGTAATAATCTGTTTTCCTACCAAGAAAATCCAATAGAATCAACAAAAAATCGATTAGAAAGAAAAGAGAATTTGTTAGTAAAGTTGCTGGCAAAAGACAACATATAAAAATCAATAGCTTTCTTATACTCCTATAGTAATTATAAAATGAAAGAAAAAGTTCTATTGAAGGTAGCAACAAAAATGTAGTATCTAGAAATAAAGCAAACAAGATATGTTCAAAATATTTACAGAGAAAATTATGAAGCATTACTAAAGGACTTAAAAATTTGGATAAGTGGAAAGCCATACCATGTTTATTCATATAAAGACTCATTCATGTAAAGATGCTAACTCTCCCTGGTTAAATCTGTAAACTCAGTGAAATACCAAATAAAAATGCTAGTAAGATCCTACATGGGTATGATAATCTGCATTTAAAATTCATTGAAATAGTAAATATGTAAAAATAACCACAAAAATGAAAGGAAGCTCTTTCAATGCCAGATAACAAACATATTATAAAAATATAAAAATGTAAAGTATTATAAAAATATAAAAATGAAAAGTGAATATAAAATGAAAACACATTACAAAAATATAAAAATGAAAGGTGTAGATGCATGTATAAATACATGGATCAACAGAACCAAATAGAGAATCCTGAAACAAACCCAAGTATTAATAAGAATCTAATATTGATTAAAAGTAGTATTTAAAAGTCAGTGGAGAAAAGAAAAGAGGGGCATATAAGATATTCATTACAGCAGGTTTTACATTAGCAAAAATTTAGAAATAACCATGTCAATGGGGAAATGGCTACACAAATTATTTATTCTAGTAGAATATCCTAGTGTTTATCTTAGTATTCATAGTAGAATACTATGCAACAAGGAAAATGGTAGATTTATATGTATTAACGTGAAAAGCTGTCAGACATTATGTTGGGTGAAAGTAGCAAATAGCAAAACAATACATATAGCATAACACAATTCATATTTTTAAGGCCACTAAATAATATTATATATTCCCTACACATGCAGACGTGTTTGTAAATGCTTGCGAATGAATAAAAAAAAGATGCAGGAGAGATTCCGTTCCAAGATGGCTGAATAGGAACAGCTACAGTCTGCAGCTCCCAGTGTAATCAACGCAGAAGACGGGATTTCTGCATTTCCAGCTGAGGTACCTGATTCATCTCATTGGACTGGTTGGACAGTGGATGCAGCCCACAGAGGGCCAGCCAAAGCAGGGCAAGGCATTGCTTCACCCAGGAAGCACAACGGGTGGGGGGATTTCCCTTTCCTAGCCAAGGGATGTCGTGACAGACTGTACCTGGAAAATCGGGACACTCCCACCCAAATACTGTGCTTTACCAATGGTCTTAGCAAATGGCACATCAGGAGATTATATCCTGTGTCTGGCTCGGTGGGTCCCATGCCCACGGAGCCTTGCTCGCTGCTAGCACAGCAGTCTGAGATTGACCCGCAAGGCAGCAGCCTGGCAGGGGGAGGGGAGTCCACCATAGCCGAGGCTTGAGTAGGTAAACAAAGTGGCTGGGGAAGCTCAAACTGGATGGAGCCCACCGCAGCTCTGCAAGGCCTGCTGCCTCTGTAGACCCCACCTCTGGTGGCAGGGCATAGCTGAACAAAAAGCAGCAGAAACTCCTGCAGACTTAAACGTCCCTGTCTGACAGCTCTGAAGAGAGCAGTGGCTCTCCCAGCATGGTGTTTGAGCTCTGAGAACAGACAGACTGCCTCCTCAAGTGGGTCCCTGAACCCCGTGTAGCCTAACGAGGAGACCCCTCCAAGTAGGGGCCAACTGACACCTCATACAGGCAGGTGCCCCTCTGGGATGAAGCTTCCAGAGGAAGGATCAGGCAGCAATATTTGCTGTTCTGCAGCCTCCACTGGTGATACCCAGGAAAACAGGGCCTGGAGTGTACCTCCAGTAAACTCCAACAGACCTGCAGCTGAGGGACCTGACTGTTATAAGGAAAACTAACAAACAGGAATAGCATCAACATCAACAAAAAGGACATCCACACCAAAACCCCATCCGTAGGTCACCATCATCAAAGACCAAAGGTAGATAAAACCACAAAGATGGGGAGAAACCAGAGCAGAAAAGCTGAAACTTCTAAAAACCAGAGTGCCTCTTCTCCTCCAAAGGATCACAGCTCCTCACCAGCAATGGAACAAAGCTGGATGGAGAATGACTTTGACGAGTTGACAGAAGTAGGCTTCAGAAGGTTGGTAACAACAAACTTCTCTGAGCTAAAGGAGGATGTTCAAACCCATCGCAAGGAAGCTAAAAGCCTTGAAAAAAGATTTGACGAATGGCTAACTAGAATAAACAGTGCAGAGAAGACTTTAAATGACCTGAAGGAGCTGAAAACCACGGCACGAGAACTACATGATGCGTGCACAAGCTTCAATAGCCAATTCGATCAAGTGGAAGAGAGAGTATCCGTGATTAAAGATCAAATTAATGAAATAAAGCAGGAGGAGAAGTTTAGAGAAAAAAGAGTAAAAAGAAACAAACAAAGCCACCAAGAAATATGGGACTATGTGAAAAGACCAAATCTACGTCTGATTGGTGTACCTGAAAGTGATGGGGAGAATGGAACCAAGTTGGAAAACACTCTGCAGGATATTATGCAGGAGAACTTCCCCAAACTAGCAAGGCAGGCCAACATTCAAACTCAGGAAATACAAAGAACATCACAAAGACACTCCTCGAGAAGAGCAACCCCAAGACACATAATTGTCAGATTCATCAAGGTTGAAATGAAGGAAGAAATGTTACGGGCAGCCAAAGAGAAAGGACGGGTTACCCACAAAGGGAAGCCCATCAGACTAACAGCAGATCTCTCAGCGGAAACTCTACAAGCCAGAAGAGAGTGGGGGCCAATATTCAACATTCTTAAAGAAAAGAATATTCAACCTAGAATTTCATATCCAGGCAAACTAAGCTTCATAATTGAAGGAGAAATAAAATCCTTTACAGACAAGCAAATGCTGAGAGATTTTGTCGCCACCAGGCCTGCCTTATGAGAGCTCCTGAAGGAAGCACTAAACATGGAAAGGAACAACCGGTACCAGTCACTGCAAAAACATGCCAAATTCTAAAGACCATCGAGGCTAGGAAGAAACTGCATCAACTAACGGGCAAAATAACCAGCTAACATCATAATGACAGGATCAAATACACACATAATATTAACCTTAAATATAAATGGGCTGAATACCCCAATTAAAAGACACAGACTGGCAAATTGGATAAAGAGTCAAGACCCATCTGTGTGCTGTATTCAGGAGACCCATCTCAAGTGCAGAGACACACATAGGCTCAAAATAAAGGGATGGAGGAAGATCTACCAAGCAAACGGAAAGCAAAAAAAAAAAAAAAAAAAAAGCGGGAGTTGCAATCCTAGTCTCTGATAAAACAGACTTTAAACCAACAAAGATCAAAAGAGACTAAGAAAGCCATTACATAATGGTAAAGGGATAAATTCAACAAGAAGAGCTAACTATCCTAAATATATATGCACCCAATACAGGAGCACCCAGATTCATAAAGCAAGTCCTTAGAGATGTGCAAAGAAACTTAGACTCCCACACAATAATATGGGAGACTTTAACACCCCACTGTCAATATTAGACAGATCAATGAGACAGATGTTTAACAAGGATATACAGGACTTGAACTTAGCTCTGCACCAAGCAGACCTAATAGACATCTACAGAACTCTCCACCCCAAACCAACCAGCAATACATTCTTCTCAGCAACGTATTGCACTTATTCTAAAATTGACCACATAGCTGGAAGTAAAGCACTCCTCAGCAAATGTAAAAGAATAGAAATCACAACAAACTGTCTCTCAGACCACAGTGCAATCAAATTAGAGCTCAGGATTAAGAAACGCACTCAAAACCACACAACTACATGGAAACTGAACAACCTGCTCCTGAATGACTGCTGGGTAAATAACAACACGAAGGCAGAAATAAAGAAGTTCTTTGAAACCAATGAGAACAAAGACACAACATGCCAGAATCTCTGGGACACATTTAAAGCAGTGTGTAGAGGGAAATTTATAGCACTAAATGCCCACAAGAGAAAGCAGGAAAGATCTAAAATCGACACCCTAACATTAAGATTAAAAGAACTAGAGAAGCAAGAGCAAACACATTCAAAAGTCAGCAGAAGGCAAGAAATAACTAAGATCAGAGCAGAACTGAATGAGATACAGACACAAAAAAAACCCTTCAAAAAATCAATGAATCCAGGAGCTGGTTTTTTGAAAAGATCAACAAAATTGATAGACTGCTAGCAAGACTAATAAAGAAGAAAAGAGAGAAGAATCAAATAGAGGCAATAAAAAATGATAAAGGGGATATCACCACCGATCCTACAGAAATACAAACTACCATCAGAGAATACTATAAACACCTCTATGCAAATAAACTAGAAAATCTAGAAGAAATTGAGAAATTCTTTGACACATACACCCTCCCAAGATGAAATCAGGAAGAAGTTGAATCTCTGAATAGACCAATAACAGGCTCTGAAATTGAGGCAATAACTAATAGCCTACCAACCAAAAAAAATCCAGGACCAGATGGATTCACAGCCAAATTCTACCACAAGTACAAAGAGGAGCTGGTACCATTCCTTCTGAAACTATTCCAACCAATAGAAAAAAAGGGAATCCTCCCTAACTGATTTTATGAGGCCAACATCATCCTGATACCAAAGCCTGGCAGAGACACAACGAAAAAAGAGAATTTTAGACCACTATCCCTAGTGAAAATTGATGCAAAAATCCTCAATAAAATACTGGCAAACCGAATCCAGCAGCACATTAAAAAGCTTATCCACCATGATCAAGTGGGCTTCATCCCTGGGATGCAAGGCTGCTTCAACATACGCAAATCAATAAACATAATCCATCACATACAGAGAACCCATGACAAAAACCATATGATTACGTCAATAGATGCAAAAAAGGCCTTCGACAAAATTCAACAGCACTTCATGCTAAAAACTCTCAATAAACTAGGTATTGATGGGACGTATCTTAAAATATTGAGAGCTATTTATGACAAACCCACAGCCAATATCATACTGAATGGGCAAAAGCTGGAAGCAGCCCCTTTGTGTCGCTGTTTGCAGATGACATGATTGTATATTTAGAAAACCCCATCATCTCAGCCTAAAATCTCCTTAAGCTGATAAGCAACTTCAGCAGTCTCAGGATACAAAATCAATGTGCAAAAATCACAAGCATTCCTATTCACCAACAACAGACAAACAGCCAAATCATGAGTGAACTCGCATTCACATTTGCTACAAAGAGAATAAAATACCTAGGAATCCAATTTACAAGGGAAGTGAAGGACCTCTTCAAGGAGAACTAGAAACCACTGCTCAACAAAATAAAAGAGGATACAAACAAATGGAAGAACATTCCATGCTTACGGATAGGAAGGATCAATATCATGAAAATGGCCATACTGCTCAAGGTAATTTATAGATTCAATGCCATCTCCTTCAAGGTACCAATGACTTTCTTCACAGAATTGGAAAAAACTACTTTAAAGTTCATATGGAACCAAAAAAAGAGCCTGCATTGCCAAGACAATCCTAAGCAAAAAGAACAAAGCTGGAGGCATCACACTACACAACTTAAAACTATACTACAAGGCTACAGTAACCAAAATAGCATGGTGCTGGTACCAAAACAGAGAGATAGACCAATGGAACAGAACAGAGGCCTCAGAAATAATACCACACATCTACAACCATCTGATCTTTGACAAACTTGACAAAAACAAGAAATGGGGAAAGGATTCCCTATTTAATAAACGGTGTTGGGAAAACTGGCTAGCCACATGTAGAAAGCTGAAACTGGATCCCTTCCTTACACCTTATACAAAAATTAATTGAGGATGGATTAAAGACCTAAATGTTAGACCTAAAACCATAAAACACCCTAGAAGAAAACCTAGGCAATACCATTCAGGACATAGGCATGAGCAAGGACTTCATGACTAAAACACCAAAAGCAATGGCAACAAAAGCCAAAATTGACAAATGGGATCTAATTAAACTTAAGAGCTTCTACACAGCTAAATAAACTACCATCAGGGTGAGCAGGCAACCTACAGAATGGGAGTAAACTTTTGCAATCTACCCATCTGACAAAGGGCTAGTATCCAGAATCTACAAAGAACTTAAACAAATTTACAAGAAAAAAAACAAACAACACTATCAAAAAGTGGGCAAAGGATATGAACAGACATTTCTCAAAAGAAGACATTTATGCAGCCAAAAGACACATGAAAAGATGCTCATCATCACTGGTCATCAGAGAAATGCAAATCAAAACCACAATGATATTCCATCTCACACCAGCTAGAATGGCGATCATTAAAAAGTCAGGAAAAAACAGATGCTGGAGAGGATGTGGAGAAATAAGAATGCTTTTACACTGTTGGTGGGAGTGTAAACTAGTTCAACCATTGTGGAAGACAGTGTGATGATTCCTCAAGGATCTAGAACTAGAAATACCATTTGACCCAGCAATCACATTACTGGGTATATACCCAAAGGATTATAAATCATGCTACTATAAAGACACATGCACACATATGTTTACTGCAGCACCATTCACCATAGCAAAGACTTGGAACCAACCCAAACGTCCATCAATGATAGACTGGGTTAAGAAAATGTGGCACATATATACCATGGAATACTATGCAGCCATAAAAAAATGAGTTCATGTCCTTTGTAGGGACATGGATGAAGCTGGAAACCATCATTCTCAGCAAACTATCGCAAGGACAGAAAACCAAACACCGCATGTTCTCACTCATAGGTGGGAACTGAACAGTGAGACCACTTGGACACAGTGCGGGGAACATCACACACAGGGGCCTGTCATGGGGTGGGAGGCAGGGGGAGGGATAGCATTAGGAGAAATACCTAATGTAAATGACGAGTTAATGGGTGCAGCAAACCAACATGGCACATGTATACCTATGTAACAAACCTGCACGTTGTGCACATGTACCCTAGAACTTAAAATATAATTTAAAAAAAAGAAGTTTCAGGAGAAAGTCAAACAGTGATTAGGGACAGAAGAGGTAGAGAGGAAGTCAATGATGATCAAAGGAAGTGTTCAACTTCCCTGTAGTGCTCTAGTCTTTCAAAAGAAAAATGTATTCAAGTATCATGTGTGTAATTAAATCAATAAATAAGAAATTAAAAGGCTATGTAACAATATGAATGAATCCTGTTATGTAAATATATATATAAATACTTATTTATTCACACAAAATGCATGGAAAGAAGATTGTAAGGACACTCACCAAACTGTGGACAGTTGGTTGTTTATTGGGGGTTTTTTGGGGGTTTTTTTTGGTGAGATGTCAGAGAGCAGGCAGGAAAGGGAAGTCTGAAGATTTACTCTCTCTATACCTGTGTATTATTTTGATCTTTTACCACAAAAATATGCTTATATATTATTAATTTAAAAATAAAGACATGGAAAAAGTCAAAGACACATGGTTAAGTGAAAAAAGGTAGTTGCAAGATAACACAGTATTAACCTATTACATAAAAAGAAAACCAACGCACCAAAAATATAAATATTTTGCATGTGTTTTATATAGGTAGATAAAATTGCAAATGAAACAAAGAACAGTTGTCACATTTGAGGTAAGGCACTAAACTGGGTAGAGGTGAAGGAAAATAATGAGGTGATTAAGAGCCCAGCTCCAACAATAATTAACTATATGACCACATGCAAGTTACATGACCTCTTTGTGCCCTCAGTGTCCCTATCTGTAAAATGGAAAAAAATAACAGTACCTATTTCATGGATTGTTGTAAAGAGTAAACGTACTAATCTCTTTAAAGCATTTAGAGTGATGTTGGGCACAGTAATAAGCATTTACTTATATAAGTAATAAGGCCTGTATAAGCATTTACTCTCATTGTTACACATTTCTATATTTTTACAATTTTTATAAGAATATATTCATATATTCCTCACGTAATTCCTTGTGTATTCCTAGTGTAATTTTAAAAATAAAATTTGAAGCATAATATTAGAGAAAAAAATTTACAGAATGGCATATTGCAATTTTGTTAAACTTTTATTTTAGGTTTGGGGTACATGTGCAGTGCAAGTTTGTTATACAGGTAAGCTCGTGTCACAGGCGTTTGGTTTAGATTATTTTGTTATCCAGGTACTAAGCATAGTACCTGATAGTTATTTTTCCTGATCCTCTCCCTCTTCCTATCCTTCTCCTTCAGGTAGTCCCCACTGTCTCTTGCTCCCCTCTTTCTGCCCATTGGTTCTCATTATTTAGTTCCCACTTTTAAATGTGAACACGCGGTATTTGTTTTTCTGTTCCTGCCTTAATTTGTTAAGGATAATGACCTCCAGCTGTGTCATGTTCCTACAAAGGACATGATCTCATTCCTTTTTTTTTGGCTGCATAGCATCCCATCATGTATATGTATCACATTTTCTTTATCCAGTCTATCATTGATGGGCATTTAGGCTGATTCCATGTCTTTGCTATTGTGAACAGTGCACACTGCAAAATAATATATAATTAGAGACAACTTAAATGTCCATCAATAGGGCAATAGTTAAATAAGTCATCATACATTAATAACATAGAATACTTTGCAACTCTTAAGAATGAGTTGGGCCAGGCTTGGTGACTCACACCTATAATCCCAGCACTTTGGGAGCCTGAGGAGGAAGGATTGGTTGAGCCCAGGAGTTTGAGATTAGCCTAGGCAAAATGGTGACACCCCATCTCTATTTGTATTAGTAATAAATTTTTTTTTTTAAAAGAATGAGTTGGATGTCTATGTATGGACACTGAAATATAACCATGGTATATTTAACATTCTTTAAAGTGGTGAAATGGTATGTATCATTTTTATATATTATATATGTATACATCTATTATATGTGTTTACATATTATACATGTATATTTTATGTATACAAATACACATACACATACACACATACTCCCCTATAGTAACATACACATAAACTGGCCTTTCACTATTTACCCTATATACTTATGTGTTTGATTTTTTTCTTTGAGACAGGGTCTCACTCTGTCACCCAGGCTGGAGTGCAGTGGCATGATCACAGCTCACTGCAGCCTCGACTTCCCCAGGCTCAGGTGATTCTCCCACCTCAGCTTCCCGAGTAGCTGGAATCACAGGCATGCGCCACCATGCCTGGCTAATTTTTTATATTTTTTGTAAAGATGGGGTTTGTCCAGGTTGCCCAGGGTGGTCTCAAACTCCTGGGCTTAAGTGACCCACCAACTTTGGCCTTCCAAAGTGCTAGGATTACTGGTGCAAGCCATCATGCCTGGCCTGATTATTTTTAAAATATGATCATGTCATCCAAATATTACCAATGCTCGTAGTATAAAGCCCCAAATCCTTAAGGGAGCCTGCCACCCAGCCTCAGCTCATATTACTCTCCTATGGCTAGAGTATTACTTAATATGCTCTAGTCATAGGAGATATCTTTCAGTTCTTCAAATTACTATACATGTTCTAGCTTCAGGTCTTTGCACATGCTGTTTCCTCTACCTGGAACACGTCTTCCACCTAGCCACCATCCACCTTCATCTACCCTAACTTATCTTTCAGTCCTCACTTCTTCAGGGAAGCCTCCCCTAACTTTCCAGACAGGGTTAGGTTCCTCTGTTATAACACTTACAGAACCCTTATTTTTCATTCATAGCTTTTTTTTTTTTGAGGGAGTTTCACTTTTGTTGCCCAGGCTGGAGTGCAATGGCGTGATCTTGGCTCACTGCAACCTCCGCCTTTTGGGTTCAAGCGATTCTCCTGCCTCAGCCTCCCGAGTAGCTAGGATTAAAGGCGCATGCCACCATGCCCAGGTAATTTTTGTATTTTTGGTAGAGACAGGGTTTCACCATCTTGGCCAGGCTGGTCTCAAACTCCTGACCTTGTAATACATCCACCTCAGGCTCCCAAAGTTTTGGGATTACGTGCGTGAGCCAACTCGCCTGGCCCATTCGTAGCTCTTATCACAGTTTACAGCTTTCTATTTATAGGTAGGATTATTAATGTCTGTTATTACTCCTGTTAGACTGTAAACTCCATGATGGCATGATTCTTGTCTGTCTTGTTACGTCCTGACATCTAGTAAAAGCTCAGTAAATATTTGTGAAATAAATGACTGCCTTCCGTTAATTAGGATGGACCTTGGCTTTGGCACTGGCTCCATTTTCCTCTCCATTTCAACCCCTGCCATCATGTAAGCAACATCAGTGTCTGTGGATGACTCATCCAACATGCTAGCCTCACTGCCCTTTGAGCTCCTCTACTTCAACAACCTCTGACCACATGCCACTTTCTATGTCATTACTAGCCGTTAGTTTCCTAGACCACCCAATAGGCATGGAGCTGCTCCACTTTAGAATTCCTGAACTCTACTAGCCTAATCTCTGGCTACAACCTCCTACTCCAGTTACTTCTTGGTTCTCAGAATACCCACTCCTCATTCTCTTTCTTTTTTAAAAAAATTTTTGATCAAGGACTCATTTCACAGCCAAACATTTTTCACTCTCATCAAGATCTCCCATCCTTTGATTTCTCCCATTCTCCAGCTCATTATCACCTCATGGCTTCGATCCTTACCCAGTGTAGGTGCCATGGTGCATCACTTCAACCACTTTTTTGCTGGCTACTTCACTGCCCTTGCCATTTTTAATTTACCATTTATTGAGCAATTACTGTGAGCCACATTACATACATTATCTCTGCAATCTCTCACAAAACCCTTGAGGTGGTATCAGCATTGTCCCCTTTCACAGATAAGGAAACAGATTCTAAAAGAGGTCAAGCAGACTTCCAGGGCACTGGTCCTTGCTGGGGTGGGCTGGGTGGCAGTTAGGTGGCACAGCTTTGGGTGCCTCTGCTGCCAACTGTGAGCAAAGTCTCGCCACTGGCAGCCTGGCATGGCACTCCAACTGTAGCTGTGTCAGTGTGTTATGATGCCCTCCCACATCAACCTGGCTGGAATCTCCAGTAGTAAAGTGATATTTTCAAGGCTCTCCTGCACAGATGATGGCTACACTGACCTCCAGTTTAAGAAAAGCCCTCCTAAGATCCCTTATAAGGCCACTGCACTTGCCACTGTGCTCTTTTTTGATTGGTGCCTTTCTCATTATCATAGGCTCACCTTCTGGCTACATCAGCAAAGCGAGGGCAGACTGGGCAGTTCCAGTCCTGATCATTGACATTCTGGTATTCCTGCCCAGATTTTACCACCTGCACAGAGCCTACTATGCATCCAAAGGATTACTTCTAGGGCTTACCAGGATTACTTCTAGAGGTTGCTTCTAAAATGACATTCCAAACTTTGATAACTAGCACCCACTTCAGCCCCTAGGAGAAGAGTTACATTGAGACTGTGCCCAGCTTCAGGATATTGAGCAAAAACCAAAGCTAATTAAGGGTTAGGGAATTCTGCAGTTTACAGAAGTTTAACAAAACAATGGCCAGATTGTATGGGTCCATCCCAAAAAATGTTAACTGAGCTTACAATTTGCTAATTAAAACATGCTCTATTTTTCATCTCCTGGCCCTGGCAAAAGCTCTTGACAAGTTTTTCCATATGAATATGTATTACGGAAGAATAGCAATGCTAACTGTCTGAGAAAATGGGAGATTATTCTCTAGTGGAAAGTGTTGTTCCCACCACCCTCTTTAGAGTTGAACATTTCTTTTAAATAATCTTCATTGTCCATTTGTTCTTGCAGCAAATGGAACAATGCTGTATGTCTAACTTCTTATTACTAAGTAATTTATTTTAAAAATATCTCAATATCTAATCTCCTACACTTATGTCTACCTTCATGTTCTTGTGGAAGACCTTGGTAAAGTCAAATATCAGTGTGGATCCCTCTGTAACGTTTTTTACTTGTTTTCTTATTGATAACAACCAGGAATTTTTTTTAACCACAGAGGAAGTTTTTAAAATGTAAACCCTTTCTCTATTTACCAATTCTTGGCCAGTTCCAATCCAGTTCACCAATAGGTTGGGCAGCATATAATTTGGGTCGTTGGGTCTTTTGTAGATCAATATGTTCTGTATATCATGTCTTTAAGTAATGGACTTTTGGTTGTTTCCTAATGAAAAATGTAGATACGTGGTTATTATTTAGAGTTTATAACTCTATTGCTAGCACCTTATATTATGATGTCATTCTGCTAAAAATCGAAAGACTCAGCCTGGATCTCCAGAGGACTAGATTGTCTTAGGTTGAATCTGTTTCCTAGCTTGCAAAAAGTGACTTATATTAAAAAGAAATTAAAATGTTGAAATCCCCCAAAAAAGAAATGAAGTAATTTGTGCAAGATCACACAGCTAGAAAGTGGTGGAGCAGGGTGCAGTTGGGATCTGAAGGAGATATGTCTGACGCCAGGGTCTGTGCTCCAAACCAGTAGGCTATTTTGCCTCTCAGAGGGAAAGATAACTGTGACTGCAACATGGAGAATGAAAGAGGGAAGCAGGCAAATGTGAAGGCTTGAAGACCATGGCAGCAATCCAAGTGAGAGTTGATGGTGGACTAATAATTGTCTACTTGAACACTGCAAATAATTCCAAATAAAGTACCACTTACTTCAGGCATGTGACTTTACAGGATGAACTTGGTGGGCTTTGGCTGACAGCACAACTAGGTA
This sequence comes from Pongo pygmaeus, assembly GCF_028885625.2. NCBI lineage: Eukaryota > Metazoa > Chordata > Mammalia > Primates > Hominidae > Pongo > Pongo pygmaeus. The sequence goes on along the minus strand of NC_072396.2, from coordinate 112,077,724 downwards.
TGCCTACAAGAAACCAAAAGAAATCAGTAGTTTAAGACATTCTTTCAAAATAAAACTTATAGCTTTAACTTTTCTGCAAATGTATATATATATACATACGTGTATAAAATATATATATATATACACATGTTATTTATTCCTAGGTATGCAGCCATTTAGTAAAGGCTTCCCATGTTCTGGGAATTTATTTAGTCTTATTTAAACTTCCAACTACCCTGTGAACTACCATTTTATAAATGAGGAAAGTGAGGCTGGGTGCAGTGCCTCACGCCTGTAATCCCAGCACTTTGGGAGGCTGAGGCAGGGGGATCACTTAAGGTCAGGAGCTCCAAACCAGCCTAGACAACATGGCACAATCCCATTTCTACAACAAATACAAAAATTAGCCAGGCGTGGTGGTGTGCACCTGTAATCCCAGCTACTTGGGAGGCTGAAACGGGAGAATCGCTTGAACCTGGGAGGTGTAGGCTGCAGTGAGCCGAGATTGTGCCACTGCACTCCAGTCTGGGCGACAGAGCGAGTCTCAGTCTCAGTAAATAAATAAATAAATAAACAAATAAATAAAGTGATGCACAAGAAGATCAAGAAAATTGCTTAACGTCACACAGTTAGTTAATCGTAAAGATGGGATCAGAACCCAAGTCTGCTGCTCTCCTTCTAGTCACTTACCCAATGAAGTCCCAACCTTAGTTAGACTCATACTCCCTGACACCACCCACAGGCTGTCAGGGCCCGGGCTGGGGGCGGAGAGCGGGGACGGGAATCACACAAGAAAGCAACTACAAATCTCCACTTTCCAACTTTATCAAGGAACTAACCCGCAAAACCTGTGGCTAGTGATCCGCCAGGGAGGGGCCGAGCTTTATCCTGAAGACCGCGAGGCACCCTTCCGCAGTCTTACTCTAGGCAGTGATCCCATTTTACACTCCCCACTCTGCTGGCACCATGTCCAACAGGAGCAGCAAACCTAGCCTCAAAGCCACACCAACCCAAGGACAGCTGCTGTTCCATTTTTTCTCTCATAGAATCAAAAGACACAATGGCGGATATCAACGTAATTTATTTGGATCTTCTCCCCGTTTTAAACCATAATCTAGGGTCTACAGATGACCATCAGTGGGTTCACGAACCCTCTGTGCTTACATGCAAACCATGGGCATTTTTTTAAGGAGGTGGTCAATTGGTCAATAGTTTTCCTTATTTTCAAACGGTGCCATGTGCATCCTACCGCCCACCTCAAGAAAAACAAAAAGAGGCTAAGAATCCTAACTTTAAGCTCTGCCAGCAAGAGCTTCTCGGCCATCTTTACTCTCAGTTGCGCATGCACCTGGCTCCCGCCTTCCTTCTCGCTCTCCCCTCCCCACCACGCATGCAACCACCACGCAGGCACTCCCAACACACGCACCCCCCCATGCACACACCCCCACGTACGGACCCCCACGCACGCACGCACTCCACGCGCACGTATATATATTAATAAATCTATATCCCCTCACACACACCTCCACGTGCACACGCACACACATCCCCCACGGGCTTCTCGGTGAGTCTTCACGCTCGAACGCATCTCCATGTTACCACTCGCACACTCCCACGTCCGCACCTGTGTAAATCACATCTTCGCATCTCCCCCACACATCACACGCACACGAGCATTCCCGCACACGCGCACCTCCCCACGTACACACCTCTCTACACCCCTTCATACACACGCATGCCTTCTCAATACACGTACCAGCCCACTTGCACGCGCTTGCACCCTCCACACGCACGGCTCGGAGCTTTTTCCCCTCTCTCCTCCCAATGACTGGCTTCTGGATCCGACCCTTCCACGTGCCCCCAGCTTCGCGGCAGCTGGGTCCCTCCCCAGCGCGCTGAGCTCACCGCGCCGGAGCCGGTCGCAGCCACACAGGCCCGTCCGACTGGACCACCGCTTCCCTCCTCACATCCCAGGAGACACCAGGCGGGGCGGGGCACCTCCCACGCACGGCTCGAGGGAACTCCCAGGATTTCCCGTCCTTCCGAATTCGGGTGGGTTGGGGGACTGCGGGGAGGCGTTTCTCATCCTCGCTGGGGAAAGCGCTCACCTGGTTTCCAAAGTCAGTTTCCTCTTCCTCTACTTCCTGCCAGAGGGGAAGAGATTCCAAGAGAAAGACAAGGTCTTTAGGGCGGAGAAGGGGAAATGACTCAGAGAGGAGGCAGCCCAGAGGGAGGGGCTGGGCTGGAAAGGGAGGGTAATGGGGTGCCGGAGGGGAAAGGGGAGAAAAAAGAGGATGGGAAAATCGCGTCGGGGGCAGTTTTGGGGGTGTCTAGCAAAGACCTGGAAGGCCTTCCCGGTTAACCCTGATTTCAGGAGCTGCTGCACTGGGTCATTTATTTCCTCAGTGCTGGGCCTTAAACTTTACCTCGTACCCAAAGCAGCCATGGCTAAGACCCTTGCTAGCAGCTCACCAGGCATATAGGAATCTGCAGGTCTGGGCATGGGCGCAGGGATTGATTAACTCTTCATGTTCGAGGGAGCCAATAATAGTTTTTACCTCACAGGATTCCTGGGAGGATTGAATGAATCACTGCATCTCGAGTGCTTGGCATAGTGCCAGGCATACTGTAAGCAACCAATAAATGATAGCGCCTGTGATTCAAAAAGTCTTCATTCGTTGATACTCTGTCTTCTCTCTAGATTATGAGTCTCATGAGGGGAGGGATTATGTGTCTTATTCATCACCGAACTCCAGCACCTGCCACAAACAGACTATCAGTAAAATATTTGTTGAATGAGTGAATAAATGAATGGCTGAATAATAACTTGGAGTGGTGGCTGTACCAGGATCTCTCCTCTGCCTTTTAAGGTATGTACCTGTGGGAGTTTGGATTGAGAAGACCATAATTGGAGAAGGTGGCACACAGGACCCCTGTTAGTTGCTGTATCAAGTGACCTGCTCTGCCCTTGGAGAGTAGAATATCTTTGGCAATTCCCTGCATGTACACATTGAAGATTCTCAGATGACTGACCTGAAATTTGAAACAGAGACACCACTAGCTAAAACAGTATTTGCATTTTGTACAGTTATCAAGCAGGATGGGGGAGAGGGCTGAAGCAGAAAGCTCAAAAGTAATGGTAGCAGAGGATTGGCAAGGGAGGTCCAAGTGAAGTGAAGTGTGTATGGGGAAGGATAGTCACCCCAAAAGGGATTCTGATGATGGTCCTAAAATAACAGTAATGTCATCCACTTCTCTGTCCCAGTCATAGGATTTCTGATGATCTGCCCTGATATCCCAACATTATTGGGGTAGGTATGCACATCAAGCTCCTATCACTACATTCACTAAATTTGCATTTATGGTAATTCATACTGTTAGGGCTAGAAGGGACCTTAGAAATTACCCATACTCTTTAATTCCTAGTTGAAAAACTAAGTGCCAGAGATAGCAAAGGACCCAGGCCTTGGAATTCTCTGGCCTTGGTACTGAATCTTTCAGAGACTGAATTTATTTTATATCCTAATTATGCATTTAATCTCTGCCCCATCCCCACCCCCAACTCCCAAAATACTGAGAAAAATGAAAGGACATGAATGGAAGGTCAGCAGAAGGGAAGAAGAGAAGAGGTACTTCAAAAGACCCTGACTTTACTTCCTTTTGCTTTGCCCTGAGGAAGTTACCTGGACCTTCAGCTAGTCTCTGTATGAGAATAGCTCTACCCTGGCACCCTAGTCACCTGGCAATATCTACAATGGTCCCTCGAGCAAAGGTTTGAACCACAGCTAATCTGAGTCTTGGCAGAATGCCTGTGATCCTTCCAGAGCACAAGGGATGGGAGGCCTGAGAGGAGCTGCTTCAAGATCATCTCCCACTTGCCTCCTTATCTCCCTTGGCAAGTTTAATGAGACAGATTTTCATAGCCTCCCACCTCCCAGGTTCTGATGAGGTACAAGACTTCCTGAACCACTTCCCTCAGAATAGAGCTACAGACTATAAAGCCACTTAAGTGCAGTCTATAATTGGCTTCTTAGCAGTGAGGTATCCCACATCTCACTTGGAAGTCTTCTGGTCCTTTGTGTTTCAGTATCATCCTTTTTGTTGTTTGGGACGAGGACCATTTGGGGCTGGAATCTTTGACTGCTTTTTCTTTCACTGTATAAATAATAAACTGTTTGAATCTAAAAGTGATTCCTTGTATCTTTACCTACTAAATCAGTCAGGCCTTGGACTTGGACTTGGACTTGCCATATGTGCTTGACAGCTGCTTACTGTGAATTTCATATTTTTGGCTATCTCATGACCCTCTCTTATCACTGAGGGAGTTAAGTCGAACAAAGAGGTGTTGACCATAGTAGCTTTTTCTTATCACTATACATCAAAGGGAAAATCAGCCCAAATTCCATTTTCTGGGACTTTTAATCTGCCTGGAAGAGCAGCAGATCCTCTTTGCATTCTGTGTGCAAGGCCAGCCATTGTACTCTAGAAGGATCACAGGCATTGTGCTAAGTGAGACTCAGTTCTCATCTATATCCCCTTTGAAAGAGTCCTCTTGGTCCAAAATATTTCCCCTGGCAGGGGCTTAGCCTGCCAGGGCATTGTCGGCTGACCCTTCTAAACTGGAAAGTCTGATGCTTGCCCTCCCCAACTTGTCAGTCCCAAGTCAGACACAAAAACATTTTCCCTAGAAGATTCTTGTTAACATTTCTTGTTTTCTGAGAAACAATGTCTTGTTTTCTGTGTGAATTTTGCCCACATTCCTCCATTAGCACATTACTGGTGGCTAATTTATTAATTCTTCTAATTGTTCCCTTTGAAGGAGCCTGGCCTTAAAGAACAGTGGAAAGAAGCAGTCATAGGAATCCTGGACCAGGAATATGTGCCTGAGAGGGATTATACATGTGGTGCTGGTGAGTTCACCCAACTTCACAATGTATGAGGTGGCCTACTTGTCATTCTGCTTATCAGATTGTAGTTCTATTCAACTAGCATTTACTAAGCACCTACTATGTACAAGTCTCCATGCTAGATCTTGGTAAGAGCTTCCACTTGCGCTCCAGTGTCTCTAGTAAATGCTCCATTTGTCAACTACCACTATTAACTCATTGAGTTCATAGATGTAAAACTATCTGAGAAGCAGCATTGAATTGGGTACTCCATTATAAATGTTAGGAATATTTTTCATCTTAATATCCCGCCACAGAAATGAGAAGAGTACTGGGAACATAACTAGTGGTTAAGAACTGCTCTTGAATGACCCGACGAGATCAGTCGCAATTGTAATCAATTGTAATTTGTGTATTGTACCCAACAGTATAGGAAAACCACCTTGATCCTCCATTCCTGGAAATTCATGGTGGAGGAGAGTCATTCTCATTAGCTGTCATGCTATATACATTTCTAATAAGCTTGTAGCAACCTATTTGGTCTCTGTTACTCCTAACCATCATAACTGAGACCACCTCCCTCCCAAATACAGGCTCAGATTCACTGAAACTCTGGGACCAATTCTACTCTCAGATAGGGAAACATAAAGAATCCCATATCTGCCCTGTCCTGGCACATTAAATGGAGATGGCCTTTCCAAACATCATCACACACACACAAAAAAAAATATTAAAATTTTAGCTATGGGTAATAGCCTCATATTTGGTATTTGGCTAGGTTGCTCTTCAATTAAACCACTAAACACACAATGTTCCAAATTCTTTTCTCCTTTGTATTTTACTCCTCTTACCTTTGGGCTGTAGTTCTTATAGGCCCCTGGTCTGATGACCTGTTTCAAGTCACTTCTCTAGCTGCCACCCTTGACTGCCCTGCTTCATTCACTTCATATCGCATGATCCCTTTTAGTCTTAGTGCCACTACAAATCTGATTAAGATATGCCCAATTCTAGCCCTGAGGGACCTCCTGGCTTCCTCCCAGTCTCCTCCTGCAGGCCAGGTGTTTTAACAGTAAGTCAGCTCACTTGCTTCTGGTGTTACCCTAATCTTAATCAATGGGTTCCAGCACTGGGATTTTATTTGTTCTTTAATTCTCACCTTCTGCTCCAATCTCTACAACTGAATGTGTCATGTTTCCTTGAACCCTATATCTTCATTTCTTTGGTCTTTTTGACTATATCATGCTCCTGAAATCAAAGTCTTCTGATTGGATTTTGAGCTCCAGACCCCCTGGGTCCTTTCTGTCCAGATCACTACCTATTATATGATCCTTGGTTTCCCCTAGTCACTTACCCAATTCCTGGAGAATCCATGGCCATCTTCCTTTTAGTCCTTCCCCAATTCAACTCCAGCAAGAGACAACCAAGAATTCATGAATACATATATATTTATTTAATTCATAATATAGCATTTTGGATGGGCTGGAATATCGTAGAGAGGGATGAGGCTGTGTAATCCACAGATGCTCATATTTCTGTCACTAGGAGAGACACTCTTGGTCCAGAGCTCCCAATACAAACAGGCGTGGGGTAAAGCATTTGATAAAAAATAGTCCAACAATAGTCTAATAAATAGTCTAGCCAATAACAACAATACAGCATATGTCTGAAGCTGGCAGACTACACCATAAAAGGCAGTTTTGTCTGACCTGATGGCAATCAGTTTGGCCAACCTGTAACACACAGCCAAATACAGCCATTGGCTCCAAGGCTGCAGTTGGCTTCAGGAGCTAGAAATAAGTGTAAGAGTGGTTCTTACCTACCTGCCTGACACTCTCCATTCCTTGGAGGAAGCAGTATCAAATATTTGAGTTTATTCAAAAGTCCATCTGTGGATTGCTCTGCTCCATCTTGGTAGTCATATATAAATATGTAAACCATGGAAGTTTAGAAAATTCACCTAGAGTGTTTTAGCCGAAAAGAACAGATAAGTGATTTTGCTGCAATCTGAATTTCACTGCAGCCAAAGATACACATAGAATTGTATAATAAAAACACATCCAGATGCAGTTACTCTTACTTACAAGTAGCCAGAACCTCAATGTGGCATTAAAATTTCTTTCATACTCTCAAAACAGGTTTTACTTTATTTTTGATTATTTTTGTGCTTTCTTCAATAAGACAATATAAAAAGTGGAAACAAGCATAAATTGCAGACATAAAATAATCTTCTGGTAGAAACAGTTGCAGAGAACAGGTTGAGTAGAGCAACAATAACAAAAGCTTATGGAGTCACCTTCTTTGAAAATGTTAAATACAGGTCCTATTCTCTTTGTCCAGCTGGGTTTAGCTAGAGGTAGCCAATTACTTCTCTTTAGGTCCATGGCATTGCCAGGATTCTATAAAAGCCAAGTTAACTGAAGTAAATATCTGGGGCCCATCGCACCCCCACTGAGTACTTTGTCACCATGTTGTATCTTAGAAGTCATTTTTCACTGTTTGGCTCAGAATTTGGGACTTCAGAGTCAAACTTCATTGCTTACTCCAAACCCAGTTTAATTCTCCACTTTTTAAAGTAGGCTTAGCTCTGAGTGATTTTTGGCTATAACCAAAATGTAAATCCACCTTCAAACAACAAAGTTTGACAAGACTGAAATGTTACTGAAAACAATGGTGCCATATGCTCCAAAGACATTTCCCCAAGATAACTGCCAAAGAGTTTTTGAGGAGGACAATGATCATTTATTATGTAGGAGCCTTGATACCTCTGCAAAATAGAATTAATACAGCTCAAATGGAGTAGTAACCAAGCTTTTCTGCCCAGGAAGTAACAAACATCACTATGAACATGAGAGTACAAGAGGGAAACTTTCATAATTCATTTTTTCATTCATACATTCATTCAATAAACATTAGCCAAGCTAATGTTCCAGGCACTGTGCCAGGTATTAAAAATATAACAACAATAAAAGACACAGTCCTTCCTCTCAAGGTGTTCAGTCTAGTAGGGAAGATGATTAAACATTAAAATTTTTTGTGCATCAGAATCATGAGGAGCTTGTCAAAAATGTAAATTCCTGCCTATGTTCTCAGATATTCTGGTTAGGTCAGGAGTGGGAACCCAAAATCAATTCTTTTAACAAACACTAAAGGTGATTCTAACATAGGCAGTGTGAGGACCACACTTTGAAAAACACTGCTATACAATGTGATTATTGCTGAGAGAGGGGGATGCTTGGGGTGTCTTTGGATCTCCAAAGAGGGATGCATCATCAAGTCTAAGGAATAAAAAGTTAGTCTGGTTGAGAGAGATAGAGGTGAGGAAAGGTAGTCCAGGATAGAGTCAAAAGTAAGGTGGGGAAATTAGATCTTTGTCCCAGGGCACTAAAATCTAAAAGACACCACAATAAATGAACAGTTTTGGAGAGCCAAGGGCAAGGCAAAGGAAATTGTTCTACTGGGATGGAGGTTGCATTTTCTGTACTTACAGCATTTTCACACTATTCCTTTAATTTAAGAAAAATTTCTGTTGTTTACTCTGGGCATTAAAATTGTTAATCATGTTTCTGCTGCAGGCCCAGAGAATAACTTGTGTGAATAGTTGTGCAAATAGTTAAACTTGGCTAGCTTAATCAATGTGAGGGGGAAAGTGACAAAAGATGGAGCTGTGTAAGCAAACAGGGACATGAAAAGCCAGACTCTGTAAGGAGTTGGGACCTTCTACTGGGTGCTAAGGGAGCCAGTGAAAAGTTTGATGAAGGGTAAAAAAATCATTTTTTTTGTTTAAGAATTTGGGGATACGCCCTAGGGAGAGACAAAGGTGACTGAGAAATGACGGACATACATTTTAAAAGCACTGCTACGCGTATTGGAGCTGGGGATAAGGAAAGAAATTAATATTTACGGCACACTTAGGAAATGTCAAGCGCTGAGCTAGACAGTTTACATATGCTATCTTTTTTAACCTTTGAAACAGCCTTGTGAAGTAGACATTATTTTACAGAGGAGGAAACAGGCTCAGAGAAGTGAGGTACTTGTCCTAGGTCATAACGCTAATAAATGGTACAGAAACTAGGATCATTTGAATCCAAAGGTTATGAGCTTTCCACTACAGCAAACTATTTACCAGCACTGATGAATTTTACTGAGGTTGTTCATTTCCTGATTAGCAGTAACTACATATGGTCTTTAAAATACAAAAAGATGACGTTGCTGCTAGATTTATATTTTTGAGCCTTCCTTGTGTGTCTGCATCAGTCTTGCTTTCCACATTAAGTGAACAAACAATACACAACTGTTATTGGGGAGGATTATATTCTTTGTTTCTTCCACAGAATAGTAAGCCATTTGGCAGCAGGTAGAGCATTTTGTTAATATGTGCACTCCCATGGCAGTAGTTTGGTACCTGGCATCTAATAGTTTATTGAATGAATTAATAAATGAGCATCCACCAAACTAGGGGAAAGGAAGAGGGGAGTTTTGACATTTCAAGTCTCCAATCTGAGGGAGTTGTTACAGCTACCACTTTGTAATTTTACAACAGTAATATTTTCACAAATCCCAGAAGACCTCCGAAGCCAACTTAGCTCCTGGAAGGGGGAAAGCTCTGGTTCTCTGACATCCCCAATCCCTTCAATGGAAATTTTTTTAAAAAAATCATAGACCACAAGACTCCATTCCCTTCAACTATACTGGTTAGGACTGGGATGAAGTTTATGTCTCCATTTGCGTGGAGGGATTGGCTAAGCAAATAAATACTGTAAACAAGATTGCAAAAGGAATGATTATTTATCCTATTTAAGAAAACAGTTTTCAGACATTCTTGAGCACATCAGAAGTGTTTTATCTGAAAATGCAAGTACATTTATATGGGAATAGTTGGTGCATCAATAATACTCGATTTTTACTGATTAAGTAAAGTAGGTTCCTAAAGAGCCTTCACTGTGCAACTTTTTAAAAGCCTAATTCTCATAACTGTATGTACTTGGGAGTAGTAAAACTTTTTTTTAATAGTCTATGACAGAAGTTTTAACAATTCAGATGGCCATCCTCAAGTAGACAGCATCACTTCTACCTGATCAATTTTCTATCCAGCAACAGCATCTCTTGTGCAATCTTGTCTGTAAATCTCTGCTAATCCAATAAAGCTCTTCCCATTATCTATGTCATGGTTGCATGTGTATGTGTGCGTGACAGGAGGGAGGAAGGTAATGATGGATAGAGGGAAGAAAGAAATGTTGATTGATTTTGTTGTTTCCTTTAGGGGACAAAAATGGATGGTGTAACTTATTTTCCCTTCCAGTATATTTCTCACTCAAATTAGCAAATTAAAAAGTTTTTTGTTCTAGTTCGAGTTGGTGTTTGGAAAAAAAAAGTTTTTTGTGTATATGTAATATATAAAGTGAATATACATATACATACATACACAAGTGAATATATATAAAGTACATATATGTTCACTTTATATATTACATATACACATTCATGGTTTCCTAACAAACCCTTGATGACAGGTTTTCATCAAAAGTAAAATATAATATGTGATAATTTGACACTGTTCAAAATTCTACATGGCCAAACTGGCCAGTATTAGAAAGGCTGACCACCTCCCCTTCTGGCTGGCTGGCTCCTTATTCAGGGCATCTTTCCACATTATTTAACTAGAATTACCCTAATTGCTTCCAATATAATTTATATTCTTAAATCATTGGGAATTTTTAATTCTCCAATGACAACAGAGGCATTTTCTAAATTTTTCTCCAATGGCTTGAACACAGACTACTCAGATAATTTGTTCTGAAAAACTCAATATATTAATTCAAATACAAGCTTTAATGCACAAAAATTAAATCTGCAATATCTAGTTATTTTGGATGCTTCAAACAAACTTTATTTTGTATCTCATATATTGAACGCTAACTTAGGTGTAGGAGGGGAAGAACTGCTGAACTAGAGAGCCAGTGAATTATATGCTCTCCTGAAACTTAATGACAGGTTTTCATCCCAGAAACATAAGGGGATTCTTGAGGCCTGCAGTTGCATTCCTGCCGCTCAGGGTAATCAATAAAATCTGGGGCAGGCAAGCCAGACAGGATCATTAGGGATTTGTTCCAGATTGTAAATGTTGGACAAACTGGAAGAATGAAGGTCACATCAAAAGTATGAAGATGGAGAGAGTTAGCTGGGTCATAGAAAGACAGCATATTGTTGTCATAATCCAGGAGGACACCCAGACGCTTCAGGTGTGGGGGCACATCCACCAACATTTCCTTGTTGTTATGTCTCACCACGAAGTTACTATTGCAGCGAGAGAAGACCCATGAGGAGGCATTCTTGCCAATCCATTCATTCTTTGGAGCTGATTTGTAGGCAATGCCAATTGCATACCTATGAGACAGTGGAGAGGAGAGAGAAATAAACATTTATGAATGATCTGAGTTGTGTAAGACACCATATATAATATATAACAAATAGGATATATGTTTATTCCTTAAATAGTTTACACTTAGATGCATAATGCTGATATCACTAGAGCTTTAAAAAGTCAGCAATTAGAGCGATGTGGCAGTTTCCATCTCCTAGCCCAGTATATTTTCCATTATTTTATTAAAAAGCTGGCAAATTTTTCTAGCAGTGGTTTTCATCACATACCTTTTAACCTTGACTTATTGGTATTATGGTTGTGCTACAGAATTGAATCTCCTAAGAACCTAACGACAGAGGACAGAAGAGAAAAGGAAAATGGGATCCACTCACCATGTTGAGGAACCCATGACCACCTCCCAGTAGTGGCAGCCACTGTCAATGAATATATTTCCTGCTGCCCCATAGCACCCTGTGCCACTAAACCTCTCTGGGGTATGGCTCTTCTTTAGAGAGCTTTCATCCTTCTCCATCTGCAATCCATCATTGGAGATCTTCAACTTCTTGTGAGTCATTTTGGGATCCAATTTAAAGGGTTGGCCTGAAAAATAAGTAGAAAAAAAAAAGAAAAAGCACTATGAAGTATCTTAAAATTCTACCTTTTCCACCAGCATCATCACTGGCAGGGTATGCTCGATAACATGATCACTCTTGGTCCCCTGCAAGTTGGCTGCTGTTTAAATTTTATTAAGAAAACAGGCCAGAAACCAGAGTTTTCAATAAAATAAGAATAAAGGTCAATCTCCCATAAAACGACCTTCATAAAGGCGTTTATTTTCCCACTGTAGGAAAAAATGTGGATCTCTCCTAAAAGCAATTTGTGGGAAGTCATATTCCAAGCAAAGAGGAGCTAATAAGCTGTCCCCCGCATCATATATTATCAAAGTAAAAGGGAGTGCTCAAAGTTTCATGCTCTCAAATATGTTTTGTACTTTGCTTAATTTTAGTGGGTTGTTTGGGATTTGGGTAGATTTTAAGGGAAAGAGTGTTATGATGTCTGAGGTGAGGGGAATTGATGAGGTAATTGCTGCTTGATGGCAGAACCAGAAAACCCTGAGAACTCAGCAACTGAACAATTATTTTTGCCCTCTTACAATTGGGATGTAAATAACATATAATTAGGCAATTTTGTTAGAGTGACTGTTGCATCATCAATGATCAGAGAAAACATTTATTATGTAGGATCATTCACAACAGATAATTCTTTATAACCATATGACAAAAGCATTGTTACTGAGGGACCAGTTGCTAGGTATGGCAAGAGATTTATTATACAGAATGCTTCTGTGACAGACACTATTGGCTAACACATTACCCTTTCCCAACTTTTTCTCTCTTACTCACTTTCACTATAGAGGCTGGAAAAGCTAAATACTCAATCTCCCAGCCTCCCTTACTGCTAGGGGCAGCTAAGAACATGGAAGCAGAAGTCAGACAGAGCAGGGGAAACTTCTAGGAAAGTTTTGGTTTTCCAGATAAAAGGGATAACCATTATGTGTACCAACTCTTTCTTCTTTCCTATCTGGAGAGGAAGTATGACATCTGAAAGTTGCAGTGGCCATCTTGCAGCCATGTGGCAAGAAGCCAATGCACACAGGGAGCAGGAGCCTGCATCTTTTATGACATTGCAGAGCAGCTGCATTAGCCGTGAACTGCCTACCTTCAAACTTCTTCCTATGTGTATGTGTGAGAGATAAAATATATACTATTCATTTAAACAATTAACAAACACTATTTGTTAAGCTATGTTACTTGCACTTTTTGTTATTTGCTGTCAAAAGTATTCCTAACAGATATGGCTTCTCTGTAGTAGGATTTTACTAGATTATCACAAATAATGCTCTTTTATGCAATTGTCCCCCAAATATAAGGGGTGGAGTACAGAGAAAACTCTTCACTAACATCCTCCCAAGCTAACAGTCTTTTTGTGCATATCTCTGGGTCCACAAATCTTCCATGGGCACCAACAAACTCCTTGCCCAAAGTACAAACTACAACAGTATAGCTCCTCTACCCAGTGCCACTGCTCCCCATGCACTGCTGTGGGTGCCTGCTCAGGCTGTGTACTCCTCTGGCATGGAGAAGAAAATTGATCTTTCCTTTTGAAATCACCACAACGTACTGTTTGTTTTTAGTCGGGTAGGTTCACTGTTCCGGCTGCCGGCTTGGTTTATGGCTTTAACGATGAAGATGTAGCGAGTCCCGCTCTGGAGTCCATGCACTGTGTAATGGTTCTGTTTAATGTTGGGAACAATCATCCAGCTGTCTACTGAATTATACAGGCCTGTAAAATGGGGAAAGACAAGGACATTAACCAGCAGGTAAGAGAGACAGAATGAAAAACATACTGAAAATTCATCATAAGCCACCCCCTCAAAAGTGAATTCATTTTGTTTTCTTTTGAGTCTTAGAAGATGTAATGAGATGAACCAGAGCTTATGATTCCACTATTTCATTATTCCCACAGAACTAGGCTTAGGCCAGGCTCCTTGCTTGTGGCAATTGAATGGAACCACTAGCAAAAGTTAGGTTATTTCCATTTTTTTCCCAGATAACACAGGAATGGCTACTATACAGAGTCACAGAATCATCACTCTTATGGAGTCTCTGGATATTTACTCCAAACGTCCACACCTCTGAGAGCTGAGTCTGGTCTTGTATGGATGGAGCAATCCTGTGCAGAGCAGGGAAACATGGAAACTCAGCCAAAGGGACACATAGGTACTGTATTTCCCTTATTTTACAAATGGGAAACTAGGATTGAGAGAAGAAAAGTGACTTGCCCAAGGCCACAGATAGTCAGTGATGGTGCTGAGAGTAGAACCCTGGTATTTTTAAAATGGTAGCCCAGTGTTCTCTCTACCACATCACAGTTCATGGGGCGAACAACAATGTTCTTTTGTCTCTGCAAGGTAGTGAGGCTCTCAGGGCTTACGACTCCACTCTCCTACTCCATCCTCACCCTTACTTCCCAAACTAGCTGGTCTCCACAGTACCGTAGGGAAGCCAAAGAGATGACATGATAACCAAAGCAAGATATCATCTCACCACTCTTACACAACACATTCTGTTGTGTGATTCCCATGTTCATTTTGGGTTGAGTGGTCCAGGAGCACATTGTTATCTGGAATCTTCCTCCCTTCCAAGTAGGGAAAGGGATCAGAGAACTAGGCTTCTGCTTTTGATATATTTTAGACTGCAAATATTAACTTAAACAGGGGAAATGTAAATAATTAAAACATATATTTGGCAAGCTTTCGGTAAAAGAAAAACCAACATCCTAGTCTGCAGATTATTTAGACTTCTCTCTACTGCTATCTGTTTTTCAGTTAGTTTACCACTTCTTAGCCACAGTTCTACTAGAGGGTAGAAAGGGAAAGGCAAGGAAAATAAGCAGTGAATTCAGTTATTTCTATGCAACTCTAGTACAAAATTTAGTGAGGTTGAAAATTGAAAATAATAAGTCATGAGTGTTTTGCAAGAGATCTGAACAAAGGGTTTATAATTAATCTGAGAGGAAATTGAAGAGCCTAAATTAAAACTAGTAAAAGAAACAATGGAGGGCAAACAGATATGCTGGAGAAAGATGAGGAAGAATTGGTAGAGGTGCCCAATGATTCTAATGAAAAGACAATATGGATTAAAAGGGTAGGAGCAATGTTTGAGGCCTTGCCTATGTTACCAATACAGAGTATGAATCACAAGCTGCACATAAGATTTTAATACAAAGAGGAAAACATATAATCTCCAGATACACACCCAAAAATACAAAGATAAACTTCACAATGAAGTACTATGCATCTGTGAAAAAAAATGAGGAAAAGATCTCTATGAACTGATATAGAGTGATTTCAAGGAAATATTGTCAATTGAAAAAAGCAAATTCCAAAAGTATGTACGTATATGTAGTATATATGCAGTACATGACTTTTTTGAGAGAAAGAAAAATAAGAAAACATGCATATATTTGCTTGGATTTACAAAGCAACAACAATAAAAACAGGAAAGAGAAATAAAAAATTCATGAAGTTGGTTATCCACAAGGGTTAGGGGTGGAGCAACAGGATTAAAAGGATGTGGGAGGAAATGACATTTCTCTGAATGTACCTTTTTGTATAGCATCCTCTTTGGGAAACACATTGTTTTACAAATTCAAAAAAATAAAATTAAATCAATACAGGTGGGAAAAGTGGGGACTAAAGATGAAGGCAAACTGAAACAAACCCAACTGCATTTCAGATGAACAGCATAATTACACCAATGTGGTGGGGGTGGGAGGAAAACCTCAAACAAATCCTGAAGTATTGTTAGCCAGTTTGTTTTTGTAGTGGCATGGACAAAGCAATTCAGAAACTATTTTAGATGTATTATGGGATTGAGCAAATGAGTACATGTGTTGATGTTGGGAGCCAGGGTTCATACTGTGGAAGAAGGAACATACAAATACAGAATGGAGAAAGGCAGGAAAGAACCTGTGGGGATGGACTGGAATTTAAGGTATTGATGTAAACTCATGATTCCTAAAATATATATATGTTTGTGCATGTGCACATAAATATGCACATATATAAAGTATGTATGCATGTGTTATTATATGTGTGTGCATATGCTTACATATATGGATGTTTGTGTTTATATCTAGCATATCTAGCACTCAGGTCTTGGTCTCTAATATTGTCCCACTAAAAGAAACCAGGGTTCCTTGGAAAATAATGACTGATTTCAAGGCTGGGACAGAATAAGGTCAAAATGAGCCTAGAACATTTTATGCCAGAAAGTAAGGAAGTGCTCAAGAAAATGATGGGGGGATATTATAAGGACCTAGAAATCACCTTGAAAGCCTCCCAATGGCTAAATCTTGACACACTGAACACCAACACAAGTAAGGGCAGTAAATAATTATTAACAATTGAAAAAAGATAATTCATCAGCCAATACTGATATATAAACAAATGGGAGGAAATGGGGAGTGGGACTCTTGCTTATAGTAGGATGCCAAGTGCCAACTTGAAAATGTGGGAGGGAATACTCAACTGGAAAATCATCATTTTGCAATCATCGTATTAATGATTGATTCAGGCAAGTATCATCAACTGATAATAAAACAAGGGTGGGGGTGGGGATGAGATGGTTTGATGAAGCAGCAGGGTATTTTTATTGTTTTAAAATATACCACACAGATGCCTTATTAGTGGCAAAAGAAAAAGTAGTAACTACAGTGAATAAATCAGACAACATCTTGACTAGGTGATCAAAATTAGCATCATCAGTGAAGGGCAAGTGGACATCATGTGTCTCCAGATATTAATCCCTAAGAAAGAACTGTACTGCTAAATATAATCATGAGAAAACTTCAGAAAAAATCAAAATAAGGAACAGTATAATGAAGTATAATAAAGACATAAAAGAACACTTTTTAAAAAATGTCAATGTTGTTCAAGACAAAGAAAGGCTGAAGAAATGTTCCAGATTAAAAGAGATATGGCAAAAGAGATATGACAATTAAATGTAATACTTGACCCTAAACTATAAAGGACAATATTGGGTTCTTTATATGTCATAAAGAATATTATCTAGTCAAATGTCAAAAATTGGAATATAAATGTTGGTTTAGATAAAAGTATTGCATCAATGTTAAACTTCTTCAAGTTGGTAACTATATTGTGGTTATGTAAGAGAATTTCCTTATTCTTAGGAAATATACACTGAAGAATTCAGAGGTGAAAGACCATGATGTATGCAATTTGCTCTAAAATGGTTCCAAAAGAACAGGGAATGTTAGCAAATGCTAAAGGAAATGGGACAAATATTAACAGTAGGTGAATTTGGGTAAAGAATATATGGGTGTTCTTTGTGCTAGTCTTGCAAGTTTTCTGTGATTTTGAAATCATTTCTAAATTTAAAAAGGTAAATATATGATCCTCTAGGTATTACTGAGATTTAGTAAGATGGGACTTATGATTGAATTATGTCAGTGGAAGTATACCTCTTGTTCAAAAGGGAAAAATTACAATATGGAAATCCCTGAACCTGAGTGTAAATGTGTGGTAGAGAGTATTTGCATGAGAATGAAAAGGAAGGGAAATAGAAGTTATGTCTTTCTGGTTGTATGTTATGGTCTGCCTGGCTAGGCAGTTTACGGCTAATGCTTTTGTAATGCAAAACACAAAATTCAAACAGAGGAAAGATAATACAGTAATCAGAAGACAAACACACTCAAATATCTGTTGGAATTCTCATTCACCTCACAGCATAATCTGAAACATTATTGGTTGTGATCATTTCAAATCTTAGAAGAGGTAGGAAGAAAGTTAAAAATCAGGAAATAAAGTTGAAAGAAAAGGTGAAGGGGGAATAATCCTCACCAACAAGAATGAAATTTCTGGACAAAGAAAATGTGAAAAAACCTCAAAGGAAAGTAGCTCTCAGAACGGAGGTTCAGTCAACTGTGGCAGGCCAGACTGGCAGGTAGGATTGGGATCCTGAATCTTCAAAAATACTTATTCCTAGTAAGATAGTTTCTCATTGCCATCCAAAATTTTGCTTCAGGCCTCTGCCCTTGTCCTTGTTCTAACAAAATTTTCTATCAATAACTAGAGGAAGAAATAGAAGGCAGGCTGTGAGGGTAAGCAAGTATATTTGAAGGTAGAATCTGTATCCCAAAGGATTTTAGCATGCTGAAATGAAATGGCAGAACTAACCAGATAAAATGTACTAGGGATAAATTCAAGGCTTTGTATTTTTGTTTTAGATATTCAGTTGTATAAGGACAGGATTTGGAATACATAGAAAATTTAGTTGATCATATGCTCAGTAAACAGTCAGTAGTCAAAGTGGCTGCTGAAAAAAAGGTACAGGGCAATTGGGAATCAGCTAATGTACAAAAGAAATAATCCAGCTATCCTCTGCAGTGCTCAGACCACTTTTGGAGTACCAAATTCACTTCATTGACAGAACATTTTATAAAGCACAGTGATAAACAGGAGTGTGTTCTTAAAAATGATACTAGGATAGCAAAAGATCTGAAACTATACCATATGAGGAGCAATTGAAAGAAAGGAAGATGCCTAGCCTGGAAAACAGAAAATTTAGAAGGACATAGGAACTAACTAAAATTATCTGAAGAACTGTTATGTGAAAGATGGATTAGGTTTGTTAGTGAGGCACAAAAGGTCAGAACTAGGACTAACTGGTTGCTGTGGTTTACTTCAAGGAGCATTAAACTTGAAGTCTGACAGGCTCAAGCTGCAACCTTGACTCCCTCATTTCGTAGCTCTGTGACTTTGGGCAACTCACTCAACCTGAGCCCCAGTTTCTTCACCTATAAAGTAGAGTTAATAACATTTCATAAGGCTAAGTAAGCACCCATAAGGACTAAATGAGATAATGTATGTGGGAGCATTTGTAAATGGCAAAGCATAATACACATGTAAATTATTATTGTCGTTATTATTTACTAAAAGGAAAAGTTAAGCCTCTTATAAGGAAGCACTGGCCATTATTTATAGCTGCACAACAATCAAATGGGTTGTTTTGTTAGAAGTGAGGTACCTATCACTGGAAATGTTCAAGCAGAGATAGGATGATTATCTACTGGGTGTCTGGTAGGAGGGAAGAATATTAGACTAGATGACTTCTAAGGTCCATTCCAATTCTAAGATGCTATGATCCTATCACTGTTAAGAATTATCCTTTAAGCTTTTCTTTACAAAGGACTATATAACCTTGAAAACAGAGGTGACAACCTTTTTAGATCTTTGTCACTTCTCAGACTTCTTGATTCCTGGGAGATTACTGCTTTCCCCATATCAGGAAAAAGAAGCACAGTTGTTGGCGCTAAGACTTTCCAGAGTAGGAGAGACAAATAAATCAGTGAAGCATTACAGTTTGTGACTTCACAATCTGAAGAAACACCCAGGAACATAGCTACATGGGCCAAGTGGTTTAGGTTGGAGCTGCACGAGGCAAATGTTTTTTAGAGTTTGATCCCCAAATGTCCTCTCATCTCCCCACCCCACCTTGTTACAAAACAGAATTCTGCCCCAGATTTGTCACAAAACAGGAAAAGGAAGCCTACTTGAAGGGGTTAGTTGGAAAAACTACTCTCATGCTGGCCTGTGAAGTCAGACACAAAAGCAGGAACAAAAAAGTAAAAGAAAATACTAATTTGCAGCTATGGAGATGTTATTTTAGGTTGGGAATCTGTTCCAGTCTTGAATCCAGCTTTAATTTTGCTTTTGTTTCCATTTCCACCATCACCCATCCCCGCCCCCACAGCACCCAGGGCATTGAGGGGAACTTTCAGCTCAACCCCTCTTGACTGGCATGAGTGAAGTTCCTACTCTGTTTTGTCTTGCTCCAATTCGCAAGAAAGTGAAGCCATAACATGTGAGTTAAACAACAGCTTTGTTAATCTTTTTCATTTTGTGGCCCACTGACATGTTTTCATATTTAGCATAATTCTTGGTGGAAAGGAAGAAGTAAAGGGAAGAGTGACAGAGGCAGGAGGCTTGTCACCATATTCACTGATAGAGGTAGGTTTGGTAAAGGAAAAGTCTTTGAACATAATGTATTTTACCACGATAATGAAGTAGAAGAAGAGTCAAGGAGAGAGATGTTCATACACACAGAACCAGCAATGATGGTGGCAAGGAACAAGTACCAAGCTGTACTCTCCTTAGGAAAGTGGAGTGACATGGATTAATTGAGGAAAGGCTAAGGGTTACATAAATGAATGGGAATGGCCCCAGCAACTGCCCAGCAAGGAAATATACAACTTGCTTGTTACCCATCAGTAAGATCTTTGCAATGCCCTGGGGAGCTTACACTGTCTATGAAACACTATGCTAAACAACCTAACATGTCTTACAAACACTTGCCTCGTGGCGCCCCGGCCAATCTTGAGCAGCTTACTGCTTCCTTACATTTCCTTATCTCTGGCCACAGGCCCCAACTACACCATGACTTACTGATGAAGTTAGCCTGGCCAGTGAATATGGTGTACTGAAGCTCATAGGAGCTGATGCTGAACTCATCATCCGAGATCCAGTGGACTGTAATGGTGTCATGGGAGGCAGTACAGAGTTCTTCTCGGATAGATGGTGGGTTTGGGGCTGTAAGGAAAGGTGGAAAAGAAAGTAAGGAAAGCATACTCTGTCTTCTGGAATTTTACAATTGTTACTCTTCCTGCATAACCCAACATCTCTTGAAGAGATTTTCTTAATAGAGAATCTTTAGATCGCATGAACCATGCAACCTGAAGCAAAATGCTGGGATCTCAAGCTCCCTAAAACCACTTTTGCTACAACAATAAAAATATTTTAGGCAAAGATATAAGCCTAAATTTTTGTGATGATTGCCCCAGCTGTCTAGTCTGCCTGCATAAACACTTATGTAGACATTAAAGTGATTATATGGTTGTCTTAACATATGGTCTTCAACTTTTTTTTTAATTTCAAAATGAGTATATATATATAGAGAGAGAGATAGATAGATTTTTGCTCTTGTTGCCCAGGCTGGAATGCAGTGATGCAGTCTCGGCTCACTGCAACCTCTGCCTTCTGGGTTCAAGTGATTCTCCTGCATCAGCCTCCTGAGTAGCTGGGATTACAGGCACCCACCACCACGTCTGGCTAATTTTTGTATTTTTAGTATAGACAGGGTTTCGCCATGTTGGCCAGGCTGGTCTCGAACTCCTGACTTCAGGTGATCCACCCACCTTGGCCTCCCAAAGTGCTGGGATTATGGGCGTGAGCCACTGTGCCCAGCCCCATTATATATTTTTAGCTGTATAGTCAAGTGCAAAATAATGAGTTCCCTCATCTATAAAATAGGGGTGATAATTAACTTATAGATTTGTTGTAAGGATTAAAGATACAAAATTAATATACAGTGTCTAGAATAAAGTAGATGTTCAATAAGGAGCAGCTATTTAATATAGTAACAAAACAGTTAAAAAATAGTTTGTGTATATTTTTTTCATGAAATGATCATTAAATAATCCTGAAAGCTAGCATTTTTAACAGGCTGGTTGCATTCCTCATTTTCTAAAATTGTCTGAGAGCCAGATATTTCTTACATTTTTCTTCCTGATCTACTAACACCTAATTTTCCTTAAAACCATTTTGGTCGTACACCCACATAAGGCATTCTCTAATATTCCCTAATTGTCACCTGAGTTCTACTCTCATAACTAGCAACAATACATTACTGTTAGATTCATAAGGACAAATCTATCAGCAATTTCTTGTGTTTTACTCTTAAGTACAGATGGTATACCCATTTTGACCCTAGAAATAGTTAACAAATCATAAATCATCTTTTTTTCTGTTAATGAACTAAAATATATTCTGTCTGAAAAGATACATGCATCATTTTAAAGATTATAAAATATGTAAATTATAAATATTGTCTTTTTCAAATTATTTTTAAATAAAAGCATACCAGAAGAAAAAAAATTAAATGGGAAGGAAAGCACAGTATTTTCACACCTGTTAAATAATCCAACCCCTCTAGCAGTTTCTTTTCTCTGGAAAAATCTAAAGCAAAGTTTTCAAAGGCATCATTAAAATTGATGTCTGGAATCAGAACTTGAGAAGATGCAGTTGCCATAGCGACCCTGAAAAAGAGAAAAGTACATCAATATACATCAAAATAGGTTGCAACCTTCACCCAGTGTTTGATTTCTGGTTTAACAAGGTGAAAATAAATGACTTGTAAGGCTTGATTTATTTAGTGAAAATATCATATCTGTGCCTTTCCAATGGAAACCATTTAAATTTTAATCATCAGGAACCAATTAAGAGTTATACCATATTTATTCACATATGTTCACCCCTCAAACACACTCCCCCATCCGGTCTTAATTTTGAGAAGTAAATACAGGATTTTTTCCCCTCTGCATCATTTTCCATCTGGCAGACAGCATCAAAACTAGACCTTTAAAGCCTTGGTAAAAACAGTTTGAGAGAGATTTTTCTTTTTTGTTTATGCTAGTCAGCAAGTCAGCATGCTAGGTTAACACCTTCCCTAAATATATCCTTTATGTGATTTTTTTTTTTTTTTTTTGGGACAGAGTCTTGCTGTGTCACCCAGGTTGCAGTGCAGTGGCGCCATCTCAGCTCACTGCAATCTCTGCCTCTCCGACCCCCTTCCAGGTTCAAGCAATTCTCATGTCTCAGCCTCCCTAGCTGGTGCCCGCCACCACGCCCAGCTAATTTTTGTATTTTTAGTAGAGACGGGATTTTGCCAAGTTGGCCAGGCTGGTCTCAAACTCCTGACCTCAAGTGATCCACCCGTTTTGGCCTCCCAAAGTGCTGGAATTACAGTAGCGAGCCACCGCGCCTGACCTATGTGATCTTTTATAATATTTATATTTCACTTTATTATCCTCAGATTGTATAGTGCTATGATAGTTTTATCTTCCCAACTAATTCTAAGAGTCTCAAGAGCAGGGTTCCTATTTTGTACCTCTTAATATCTTCCATGACCCCAACACAGCATTTGACACATAGTGAAGAAATAATTGTTGAATGAACAATTGAATGACTAACAACAAAATAACTGCTAACATTTATTGGGTGCTTAGTATATACAATGCTCTGTGCATTCACTTTATATACATTATCTAATTTACTCTTTACCATAACTCTATGTAGTAGATGTTATTTCCATTTTGCAAATGAGAAAGTTGACACATTGAAATGCTAAGTAACTTGTCCAAGATCACACAACCAGTAAGAGTCAGAAATATAATTGAGCCCATGTCCATCTGATTCTAAATTCTATACCCTTAACCATTTAGACTGTTCTTTTCTTCAAAAAATTGAGGTATATTTTATATATCTCAGCAATTCTTAGGCATCGTTACACATCAGGATTATCTGGAGGAGCTTTTGCCAAAATATACATGTTTTAGTCCTGTGCAAGATCTTCTAAATCAGAGCCAATGAAGATCCTTGAACATGTAAATGATGATGAGGAAAGAAACATTCACTTGGCAACAATACGTAGGTTAGAGGAGAGAGAAAAGGCATTGAATGTAGGAAGACCAGAGAGGAAACTTTTATGGTGAACTAGTTGTAAGGGAATGGGAAACTGAAAAATACATATCCTCATGTACGTATACCCTGCTATACATCTACCAACAACATCTCTTATTGTTTCTGAAAATAGAGATGTTTCAGGGATAAACTACAGGCCAAAGGAAAGACTAGCTCAGTACAATCCTAAGTTCTCACATGAATAGCCAGGATTTGGTGAGTAAGGAGACAACAACTTCTTTAGGATAACAGTTAATCTAGAAAATTAGCTCATGGAATTCCTTTCTGGCCTCTCCAATCTTCTTTATTTCCTCCATCCATCTGTCCAATACTTATTAAGCACAACTAATGTGCCAGGCACTGTACTGGGCACTGGAGATACACAAAGTGAACAAGTTTTGTTGTGGTTCTTGCCTTCAAGAGCTCACACATCATGAAGGAGAAAGACATTACATGGGCAATAGAAGTGCTGCTACAAAGGGAGTGGAGCATACACAGGAGTTATCTGAAGAGACTTGGGAGCTAAGGGAAATCTCCCATGAGGAAGTCGATTTTAACCAATGACCTACATAATGAGTAAGAG
The DNA here is from genome assembly GCF_028885625.2 of Pongo pygmaeus. Classification (NCBI taxonomy): domain Eukaryota; kingdom Metazoa; phylum Chordata; class Mammalia; order Primates; family Hominidae; genus Pongo; species Pongo pygmaeus. The sequence continues at coordinate 112,053,815 of NC_072396.2, read as the reverse complement.
TTAACTAAGCAAAGACTATGTGGATGTGTGTGTGTTCTCTCTTGTTTGAAGCCTGGAGAATGAGACAAAATCATGCAGGACTTTGTAGGCCATGTTACAAACGTTGGATTTTATCTTAAGAACGATGGGAGTCACTAAGCATTTTAGGTGGGGAAATAATATGCTGAAATTCATGTTTCAGGAATACTACTATGGCTTCAGTGGAGGGATGGGAAAGGGTCAAAATTGGAGGCAAAGAGACCAGATTTTAAAGTGTCTTGGAATAAGCATAAGTGTAAACAAATAAAACAAAAAGTGTTAATTCACAAAGCATCAAAGAAAACAAAGTCAAAGCAAACAAATGGCCAATAAATATATTTAAAAAGTCCAACTTTATGAGAAATCAAAGAAATATAAATTAAAATGAGATAGCATTTAAATTACAAACAAATAACAGCATAGGAGTTTTTATGCCTATAGTCAATAATGCCTACATATTTGTATTAGGATTGAAATTGATACATATTTTGAAGGCCAAATTAGCATTAAATTTCAAAATAGCTTAAAATATAAATCTTCTTTGACACCACAGTTCTATTTCATAAAATTTTTATTATGGAAATAATTGAAATGTATGCAAAGATAGAACTACAAGGGCACTCAACACACCATATGTAGCCTGATTGTCTAACAGTGGAGACTGAGTTAAGTAATGTACTATACATCAAAAGATAAAATAAGGTGAAGCAATTGGAAATCAGGTTTTATAATATCCAATGATATAGAGAAAAGTTTGTGATACATTGTTTCAAATGTAGAGTATAATATAGTATATATAGCATATCATGTTTGTGAAATATATCTAAATAGAAATATTAGAATACTCTATTCCTAAATGTTAACGATGGACGAAAGGTTAAGAATGGGTTAAAAGTGACATGGTGGGGTGTGTGTGTGTGTGTATCTGACTGTCTGTGTTTTTTTATTTAAGCAAAACACAACATTAGCGATCTTGTTGCAGTCTCGCAAGGCCTTGGTTTCTATTGCAAATAATATAAGGTGTCATTTGTAAGGGGAAAGGGATATCTCTCCCAGCTAAAATTTCATTTTAACTGAAGTCATGGTGCCTTAACACAACACAATGCATAATGGTGGGGGAAATTTTCAGACCCTGTCGGAGACCGGTATTGAAGGTGGGTAGATGATTCTCAAGTCATACTACATATATAGTCATCTATTCCACCTACACCTCAGGTTATACCTGAGCCTATGAAAAGAAGATTCAGATAAAGAGTTGGGAATCATAACCACCTAGATGGTAATTGAAGCCCTAGGAACCAATGAGTTTGCAACAAGGAGAACATGTAATGAGAGAAGAGAATAACCTAAGACAGAATCACAAAGAACAATAGCATTAAAGGAATAGGCCAAGGAAACACTGCTCACAAAGGCAAAACAAAACAAAAACAACAAAGTAGGAAGAAAACCAGGAGTGTTCATGGAAGGTAAGGGCAGAGAAATTTCAAGTAAAAATGATCAGGAGGACAAATGCTACTGAGAGATCAAGTAAGATGAAACAAAGGGGTGTCTATTATATTTAGCAACAAGGTATTCATTTGGTGACCTTGAAAAGAATACTTTCAATGGTGTGGTAGTGGGACAAAACATTTCAGAGGGTTGGAGAGTAGAGATTATTAAATACAGTGGTTTGAATATATGTTTTATTTTTGCTTTCATGAATTCTCAAGGAAATAACAGTCAAAGAATGAAATGTCATAAACCCACAAAGACAAAGAGAATGGAAAAGAGATGCCAACAAGTAAAAGATTGTCAACAAATGTTTGGAAGCTAGAAAGGGATGAATGTGTGGTAACCAATAACAGACCAGAGAAAGCTAGATCAGGAAGCCAACAACATCAAGTTGATTTAGTGCCACAGAAAGTTGAAAGTTTGCATGAGGAACAACTAGATCCACAGATTCATGCACACTAAACCAGAGACTACCCTTCCCTCATTCTGGCAGGATATGTGAGTTTTACTTTCTGCTGAGCTTTGACATTATACTAAAAGCAGTCTTAAAACTCTCAGCTCCTTTTCCCTCCTTGGCTCCCAGAATGCTGGCAGCCAGGTTTATACCTTCCACACCGCTGCCCCTCCAATCAAAAGCGGGAAATTGGAGGATTCCATCCAAGGGAAACTGACCCAAGAGAAAAGACCTACAGAACTGACACTTGGGAGTCCATCAATAAAAAGCCGGCATTCAACCTTATAATCCTATAGCAAAGTTCACCAACCCATAAATTATTCCCATCCACTCACAGTTTCCAGTCATCTTTTAGTGCTTAAACTCAAACACACAGCCAGTAGTTTGCCAGATATTTAGGAAAAGACAGCAATTTAAACTAACAGAGAAAAGGAACTGGGAGGAAACCCAGACAATGCAGGGTTTAGAAGCAAACTTTTTAAAATGATAATATTCTCAAGAAGAAAACCAAATAGTTCGTATCCACAAAGCAAAAACAGAATGCTAAAAAAGAAACAAGGATGAAGGATGAGCTCTTGTGAATAAAATTAGGAATGCTGAGATTAAAATTTCAATAGAAGGATTTAATGAAAAATTAAGGAAGTATCTTAGTAAAATAAGAAGACAAAGTCATGGAAAATGGAAAAGATAAAATTAGAGAAAAAAGTCTAGGATGTCCAACAGTTCACTAATCAAAGTCCCATAAACAAAGAAGAGAAAGAATAAAGGGGAGGAAATTATTAGCAAATAATACAAGAACAATTCCCAGAGCTAGAGGTCACCAGTCTTTAGATTAGAAAGATTCACTGAGTGCCCAGGAAAAATGAATGACAAAAAGTCCACAACGGGCTAGGCACGGTGGCTCACACCTGTAATCTCAGCACTTTGGGAGGCCAAGGTGGGCAGATCACTGGAGATCAGGAGTTCGAGACCAGCCTGGCCAACATGGTGAAACCTCATCTCTACTAAAAATACCAAAATTAGCCAGGCGTAATGGTGTGAGCCTGTAGTCCCAGCTACTAGGGAGGCTGAGACAGGAGAATCACTTGAATCTGGGAGGCGGAGATTGCAGTGAGCTGAGATCATGCCACTGCACTCCAACCTGGGCAACAGAACAAGAAGAAAGAAAGAAGGAAAGAGAGAGAGAGAGAGAGAGAGAGAGAGAGAGAAGGAAAGGAAAGGAAAAGAAAGGAAAGGAAAGGAAAGGAAAATCTATAACAGAGGCAAATCTTGGTGAAATTTCAGAAAAACTGGGTTAAAGATAAGATCTTTAAAACTTCTAGATCGTAATGGCTATTATTAAAAAGAGGAAGGATAAGTGCTGGTGAGGATGTAGAGAAAAGGGAACCCTTATACATTGTTGGTGGGAATATAAATTAGTACAGCCATTATAAAAAACTGTATGGAGGTTCCTCAAAAAACTAAAAATAGAACTACTGTAGGATCCAGCAATCCCACTAGTCAGTATATATCCAAAGAAGTTGAAATCAATATGTGAAAGAAATATCTGCATTCCCATGTTCACTGAAGCATTATTCAGAATAGCCAAGATACGGAATATACCTAAGTTTCTATCAATGGATGAATGGATAAAGAAAATGTGGTATAGATACATAATGTAATACCTTTCAGCCACTGAAGTCGGAGGAAATCCTGTTATCCTTGATAGCATAAATGAACCTGGAGGATGTATGCTAAGTAAAATAAGCCAGGCACAGAAAGACAAATACCATATGATCTCGCACATAGGTGGAATCTGAAAAAATCAAACTCATAGAAATAGAGAGTAGAATGGTGGTTACCAGAGGCTGGTAGGAGGAGGAGGGAATGGGGAGTTGTTGGACAAAGGGTATAAAGTTTCAGTTAGACAGGAGGAATAAGTTTCTGAGATCTGTTGTGCAGCAGTGTGAATATAATCAATAATAATATACTGTATGTTTCAAAATAGCTAAAAGAGTAAATCTCAATGGCTGACCACAAAAAATGGTGAGGTAATGGATATGTTAATTGGCTTCAATTAGTCATTCCACATCATATGCATATATCAAAACATCATATTGTAACCCATTAATGTATACAACTATGATTTGTCAATTAAAAGTAATATTAACTTTTGTTTAAGCTTCTGGATTTTAAAATATAGGTTATATTCAAAAGATCTGGATTCAAAACGGCAGTGAACTTCTCAACACAATAATGGAAGCCAGGAGACAATGAAGTCATGCCTTCAAAATTTATTTCCAACCTATCAAGTGTGAAAATTAACTTGAAATATTTTTAGGCAAAAAGTTCTTGAAAATTTACTTCCCATGTACTCTTTCTTAAGAAACTATAGGAGAGTTTGTTTGAAAAGCTTAAGGGAATCAAGTGGTACAGGAAGGGGAAATCCAGACAGAGCCCAACGAGTTCCCTAAAATTAAGGAGACAGAGCTGAGAATCCAAGTGGACGAAGTTGGCTGGAGTTCACAGGACATAGTACCAGAGAGGAAACAGCTGCAGAGAGAATTCTAGAGACCTTCAGAGTTTCCCTCTAGTAGTCAACAGAATACTGATCAACAAATGCATGCGAGGAAACTGCATAATGCTGGGGAAAGAGCCACCCAAAAAGATAAGAGGGAATAATCCCTGGTGCTCACATAGGTCTAGCAATAGTGTCTGTTCCTACCAGCTAAACTGGAAAATCTCATGACTCACAGCACACTGGATAGAGTACTCAGAAGGGTTTTGCCTCAGTAGTGGGGAAAAATTGTCTCTAGACTAAACATTGCTCTGATCTCACCTATCAAATCTGAAAACCAAGACTTGAAAGGATCAAGCTGTTTTCAAGTAACTTAACTGTGTCTCAGAACAAAGTTTAAGAATATTTATAGGAATACAAAAATATACAGCATCCCAAAAGAGAAAATTAACAAGTCTGACATCCAGTAAAAAATTACCTGATAGGTAAAAAATCAAGAAAATACAATCCATAATGAGAAGAAAAGGCAACCAATTGAAACGGACCCAGATATGACACAGGTATTAGAATTAGCAAGCAAGGACATAAAAGCAATTATTTTAACTGTATTCCATATGTTCAGAAAGCTAGAGGAAAGGCTAAATATCTTTTTTTGTTTTCAGAGACAAGACATTGTCCTGTTGCCCAGGCTGGAGTGCAGCGGCAGCATCATGACTCACTGTACCCTTGAACTCCTGGGCTCAGAAGATCCTCTTTCTTCAGCCTCCCAAGTAGCTAGGACTACAGGCACATGCCACCAGATGCAGGCTTTTTTTTTTTTTTTTTTTTTTTTTTTTTTTTTTTTTTTGCGATAGAATCTCGCTATGTTGCCTAGGCTGGTCTCAAGTGATCTTCCCACCTCAGCCTCCCAGAGTGCTGCGATTAAAGCTGTGAGCCACCACACCCAGCCTGAATATCTTGAGATATGGAAGACACTTTTTAAAAGACCCAAATCAAACTAGAGATGAAAGCTATAATATCTAAGATAAAAAATACACTGGAGGGGTTAACAGCAGATTAGGTATCACAGAAGAAAAGGCTAGTGAACTTGAAGATATAGCAATAGAAGCTACCCAAAATGAAACACACTTGCATGTGTTTTCACAATGGCAAAAAAAATAAAAAGACTGCAAAACAAAAATAGAGCATTGGTAAGCTATAGGACAATTTCAGGCAGCCAAATATACATGTAATTGGAATCCCCAATAGAGAGGAAGGAAGTGGCATAAAAAGTATTTGTAGAAGTAGTGGCAGAAAAAAAGTCCAAATTTGCAGAAGTTAATTGATACTGTCTAAAGTTGAAAAAAATTTAAACTACCAATGTAAGGATGTTATTTAGAAATGTAAGGTCTTGCCGATACAAACACCTGATAGAGCTGAAATTGCTTGGCTTTGTTGTAAGAGTGTAGACTGTGGCACTAGAGTCCCTAAATTTGAATCTTGCCTGTGCCCCTTACTAGTTGGACAATTGCAAGCAAGTTATTTAACCTCTCTGAAAATCGTTCTCTCATTTATAAAATGGGGATAAAAGTAGTATCTACCTCGTAAAGTTTTTTTGAGGATTAAGTGAGTTAATACTTACGAAGGCTTAAAATAATGCCCAGTACAAAGTAAGAACTCTGTTGATAATAGTATTATCAGAGAGCAGACATTGAGAATGAGGAGATTGCTATTTCTTGCAATATGACTTATAGTAATATTTTACTTTCTAACTATGCACAAGGTACTTGGATATAAATACATTTTAAATATTTCAGAAGAGTAAATTAGGGGTGAGGAAATGTAAAGTCTTTCTCGAAGTTTGCTGTGCAGGGAAGGAGAGGGACAGGTGATAATTGGAGGGGATATGAAGTAGAGGAAAGTCATGGGGTTTTTTTGTTTGGTTGGTTTTAGGTAGGAAAGACATGAGTGGGTTAAAAATGGATGTGAAGTCAACTATAGAGAGGGATAAATTGAAGCTACGGAAAAAAGAGTGTATTTGGCCAAAGCACAAATAAAGAGACATCTCTTCCATTTTAATCAGAAGGAAGGCAGAAGTTAATGGATGTGGACATAAGTGTGTTCAGAAGTTTGATATGAGAAGCTGAATTCATTATTTCACACTTACTGTTCTTTGTAAAATAAGAGGGCATTTACTGAGCATAAGCAGAAAAGTGGCAGAGTTGGAATTTTGAGGTAAGTACAAAAGATTTGAGATAGCCATTATGATGACAAGTTAAAAAGAAAGCTGATCAAAGCAATGCAGAAGGATTTCAGGTTAGCACTGAAGGCCCAGGTGAGGTTTAGAAGCTATACATTTGTGATGCAGTAGTACCGACCTCTTTGGTTATGTGATTTTCTCCAGTAGGGTGCTGCAACTCAAATATAGGAATGGAAAAAGTGGGACTGATTCAGGGTTAGGATTTTATCAGATTGGTATGTTAAAAGGACAATGGGGCAAGGGGATTGAGAATATTGAAAAGAGAGTATCTGAAGTGAGAAATCACAGATCCTAAATAGGCTAAAGAAAGAAGTAAAGACAGGAAATAGCTGGTAGGTCAGAAGAAAGTATAGGAGTCAGGCCTTAGCAGTCTCAACAAAGTTGAAGTATATATGTATTTGAAGAAAAAAAGAATTGTTGGCTGAGGGCAGTGGCTCACGCCTGTAATACCAACACTTTGGGAGGCTGAGGCGGGCGTATTACTCGAGGCCAGGAATTCGAGACCAGCCTGGCCAAGATGGCGAAACCCCATCTCTACTAAAAATACAAAAATTAGCCAGGCATGGTGGTTCATGCCTATAATCCCAGCTACTTGGGAGGCTAAGTCAGGAGAATCGTTTGAACCTGGGAGGCAGAGGATGCAGTGAGCCAAGATTGCACCACTGTACTCCAGCCTGGGCAACAGAGTGAGACTCTGTCTCAAACAAAACGAAACAAAAATAAGAAAAAAGAGTTGCTAAGTAGAGGTTATAGTTAAAAACTGGGGTGTTTTAAGTTATGATTTCAGTGCAACTCTGAGTGATGGTGAAGTTCAGCATGTGGTCCATGAAAATGGGTGGATGAGATGGAGCTCTGAGGTGAGAGTCACTGTTAGAGGGGATGTTAAAAAAGCTAGATGGCTAAAGCATTAGATGAGTCAGCCATGTGATTGTTGCTGAACTCACCCAAAATGATGGCAGAGGCAATGGGAGGAATACTGTGAGCCTGGAGCCAAGGTCTTCAATGAATGAGAAGGAGATATATGGAGGTCAAATCTGGCCTAATGAGCCTCTGCAGCCTCTTGAAGTCTTGGTGACTATACTGAATAATGTTTCACTTTAGACCCTGGACTTTTTTATGGATGGGCTTCTAAGGATCTGTGAGTCCTCTGAAATAGTACAGAAAATTATCTGTGTATATTTATTAAATGCATTGTTTTTCCTCTGGAAGAAGGTTCATGACGCTCATCTAATTTAGAAAGGAGTGAGTGATTAAATAAAGGCCTAAAAATTACTGCCGTAAAGGATTTATGTGCAGAATAACTAAATGAAAGCAATAGAAACTGCATGCAGACTGAGAAGAGCACACACCTATCAATATAGCTAAAAGTTTCTCTACCCTTATACCAACACCATCATAGAAAGCTCACGCGCTTACAAGGAACTGACCTCTCAGCAATATTTTTTGCAGACTGTAGAAACCGTGCCTGGTCATTTTCTTTCAGGATATGCTCAGCTTGGTTGATGAGGACTGTTGACCGTTCAAGACACTGGCGGCAATTAGCAACCTGCTGTGCCAGCTTTCTCAGTTTCATAACCTTTAAGGAATTAGTAAAAGAAAAAAATAAGATAAAACATGCAGTGCTTAATTAAAAACAATAAAAAACAACATGAAGAAGGTATGCTGCAGTGATTCTAAAAATAAGGTTTATTAATATTCCATGGTCCCTGTACTAACCACTCACCTTCTCACTCTACCCACCGTGTCTCTTGTGCCAACCCCTCCTTCTCTTGTCTACCGCTTGTATACTTAGGCTGCAACACAGTCATATACTCTCGGTTATCTACACCCTCTGTGTATTAGTAACATTAATTTTTCTGGTTATAAATCAATGCATGCCCATTATAGAAAATTCAGAAAATAAAAAAGTATAAAAGAAACACTACTACCCAGAGATTATAATTGTTTATATTTTTGTTTGTTTACATTTTGTTGTCAATATATTTTCACACATGTTTACTAAAAAGTACCATCTTTTTCTTTATGAGTATCTACAGTTCTATGTATATATTTCTCTAAGTGTCTTTATGCATACCTGTGTGTTCACAAATCTGTATTCTTGGAAACTTTAATTCCTGGATAAGCTATAACCACTCAGCATGGCACAAATTATTAGTGATCACTCTAGCCTCTCAAAACATCTCACATTATACACACAGCATGAACTTATAACCACTAACACTGACGAGCAAGCCAACAAGCCTAAAACCATATATCTGTATGGAGGCTCACACTTGACCCTTATGATCATGATTCTTCAGTTCCCAGGCTAGAAACCTGAATGTCTTCACTGAGTCTTCCCTCTCTCTCATTCATCTTCTATATTTAAAAGTTCAATGTTTCCTATCATTTCCTTTCTAGCAATGCCTGTTGTGTTCTTCCCCCTATTTGTGCTGCCACTACTCTGGTTTAGGTCTTTATCAACTCTTACAAAGCATCATTCCATAAGTCTCATAACTTGCTACCCTGACTTTGGTATCATCCCATTCTGATCTACCCTGCATACCTCTGCCATATCAATCCATCTTACTCCCTTCCTAAGAAACTAGAATGGCTGCCCAACACTTTTCAGATTAAGCCCAGAGTCCTCATCCTGGAATTCATGGTCCATAATCCTGACTCACATTTCTACCATTACTTTTTTCCTTTTCATTGAGTTATAACATACAACAGTAAAGCACCCAAATCCTAAGTATACAGGTCAATGAACTTTTGCCTACACATACACCCACATAAACCAGGTCAAGATATAGAACGTTTCTAACACCCAGAATGGCCATCGTTTTTACTGGATTCAGAGCAATAGGCCAAACATCACTTCTTTGCCTCTCCCCCTATAATCTCATTTCTTCTTGATTTCATGATCAAACCGGAATCATCTGGATCAAACTTTGATATTTGTAAAGTCAACTCTTCCTTGGATTCACTGAAGTGATGTGCTTTACCTTTGTCTCTTTGATTTTGACAGCGATCATTTGCTTCCTCTGCTGGATGATCTCTACCAACTCGTCACATTCTTCCATAAGTTTTGCCTCATGCATAGCAGTATTCACCTGCCAAGAAATTTCAGAGTATTACACAGTGATTGTTGCCTTTGTCCCCTGCTGGCTCTAAAAGGTTCGGACTGACAGCTAAGCATGCACAACTTCTTCCATACCTCCCTCATACGATCCACTCCTAGAAGAAGGGTAGAGATGATGATATTAATGATGCAAGGGCATTGAAGCACCACAGTTAGGAAGCTCTCCAGGCCTCTGGTAGATCATGATGGTTAATGGAAGGCTGGGCAGAAGGACAGATGAGATGGGGGCATGTTATTCCCACTGAACAATTCCCTTTACTCCAGTACCCTTTCCTCCTGCTGTTCTTTTGGAAAGAGGGTAAGGAGATTTATGTATGTCAAGAAAAGAGTATCCTCCTCCACAGGCACAATATTAAGATAACATTACAACAATATATTGTGCTAACAAAAATGTTTTCAGTTTTCCTTGTTCCCTTCTAATTTTTCACATTAAATATATCATTAAACATATATTCATGTGTATATATTTTTCACATAGTTGTCGTGTTTTAGTGGGTATTTCTCACCTTGGGCTGTCCAGTATCTGAATACCTTTCCTATTTTGGGATACTGGCTGCATCAAAACATCTTTACTGCAAAGTCAGGGTTGGAAAAAAAAAACTACCATTCTTCATTTTCTTTCCATGGATTGATTTCTCCTTCTCCTCATCTCTATTATTATTGACACTAGATGGTACAGAGCCCCCAGGAGGGGCTAAAATGAGAGCAGGGGATTTTGGGGCTGCCCAAGTATAACAGGAAAGGAAGGAGAAAGGAACTAACATCTTTTTAGTACTTAACTTGCCAAGCACTTCATAGGTAAATTATTTCATGTAATTATCATAACAATTTTACAATATAGGAACCACGTTTATTCCCATTTCACAGATGGGAAAACTGAGGCATAGAGAATTTTAGTGACTTGCTCAAAAATCACACAGCTAGTAAGTGGTAAAACCAGAATTCAAACCGAGTTCTGTCAAGTGAAACCCCTGGGCTGGCTGGGTGGGCGGGCGAGGTTCAGTTCCATTTCAGCAGCACACAGAGCAGTCATACAGGGAAGCACAAGCATTCCAAGAGTCTATTCAAGGATCACTCGAGCAGAGCTCTAGAAGGCTGAGGAACAGACAATGGGTTACTTGAGAGCATCAAAACTCAAGGGACTAGATGTGCTTCATTAGCAAGGTAGGGCTGCATTTCCAATTGCTATCCCTCTTCAGAGGGTTCCTTCATATTCTCCAACCCAAGCAAAATACCTGTCACTGGACCCTACTACCCCCTCTCTCATACTTGAAGCTCCCTGATGGCTAATTTTCTGTTTCCTACTTAACTGAAATAAAATATGTCTGTTGCTGAGTGACAATCTTATGTTGCTTTTTTCCATTTTCTAGGGCAATGCCACAATGGGGGCTTCTGTTTACTCTGAATGGCACTCTAGCCATTCTACTTTTTTTTCTCAGACACCTCACCCTTTCCCTAAATTGGATCTACCTTTCCAAGGCAGATATCTTACCAGCTCACGAACTCCTTTATCTGAGACTAAGAGATTCATTTAGTTTTCTCTGGGTCCTTGCTTACAGTATCTAGAAACTTAGACACTTGCCATTTATAATTTCTTTTTTAGGTGGCTATTGGTGTAGTACACAATGATGTCGTATCTGGTTTCTTAAAATGTAATCTTTGGACTAGCCTTTACATAACACTATATGCCAGGCATTGCTCTAGTTTACATATATTGGCTCTCTCAATCCTCAAAACAGTCCCGAGGTAGGTACCTTTGTCTACATTTGACAGATGAGGAAAACTAAGCACAGAGAGATTAAGTGACTTGCTTAAGGTTACACAGTTAGTACGTAGCAGAGAGGAGATTTGGGCTGAGAGAGTCCAACACTAGAGACTACACGTTTAACCTTACACATATGCTACTCTCCAGTTGAGTGTAACAACACCCTTTTCTTCAATTTCTGAAAATCATCATCTCTTTCAAATCATCCATCTTTATTCTGTCATCTGTTTCTCATTAGTCACTTCAGACTCCTGTTGTTCCCCTAGAATGCCATGCACTTTCATGTCCTGTGCCTTTGCCCGAGACTGTCATTTTACTTGGAAAGTCATTTCCCCATCTGTTTATTGAACACATTTCTACTTATCTTTTAAGGCCCTTCTCAAAGATCATCACTTCTGTAATTTTTCTCACTTGCTTGGACATAAGCAATTGATCCCCTATTTATATTTTCACATACTCTATATATAGTTCAATTATACCATTTCCTATATTTTATCATATTAGTCTGTCTTCCTCACTCCATCATGAGTTCTGGAGGGCAAGAATTGGGTCTTATGTGACTATATCTATCTCCAGTATCATGATGGGCACATAGTAAATGCTCCGTAATTATTTGTTGGATTGAATTAAATGTGAAAAAAGGTATCTTTTACTCCTCATTAGACACGTCTACTTTGTTACTCAAGTTACCCTAAACTCAGTAAGTCTAAAAACAAACTTATCGCCTTCTCTCCAGATCTGGCTTCCACCTCGGATTTTCCTATTTTTGTGTCAATGCTACTATCATTATTGCAGTTACTCAGGTTCAGTAAGCTCTGACTGCTACTTCTCCTTTGTCCCCACATAAATTCACAGCAGTCCCAAAGTCCTTCCCTCCTTTCCTTTTTAATCATGCTAAATTTCCTCGGTGGCTGGTCCAAGTGCAGTAGTGTTTACAACTAACTGATTGCAAATAGTTACAGGTTTCTTTGTTCCTTCTCCACTCCCACTGCTTCACTTAACTACCCTTAAACAAAGTTATTCGTTAATATAGTGAGGATCTGAGCCAAGGAACCAATAGGTTGAAGCACTTATCACCTATTGTGATAGGACTGTTGTTGCAAAAACCTCGTTAATTAATCTCCCTACCTTGAGAATATTTCCTTTGCCACCCATCCTCATAATCCTTCCTCTACTCTGAAGCCAGGAAAAATCATGTCTTCATTACCAGACATCTTTTCAAGCATCTTTTCTGTGCAAAGCATTATGCTAAGGCTCTGCCCTCAAAAAATTTGCAATCTGGATGGGGAAGAGCCATATACATATAAAAGAAACCAATCAAGGTAGCATAAATTAAATACTGAATGGGTGATGTAGACTATAATCTACTGAAATTAAAAGGAAAGATTACTTTTGGTGAGTAAGTGGAAGAAAGATGCATGGATGAAATGGAACTTGAATTAAACCTTAAAGATGGAGTAAGACTTAGATTAAAAAGGTGTGAAGGAGAGAAATTTCAAGCCAAACAAATGAGATTGAACTTTATTTTTAGGCAGTATGGTATCTTTAAGTAGTATTTTTGAGGGGAGGAAAGGTAAGGTGGTACAAGAAGTACCACAGTGAACTTGTTTAAGAAGATTAACAGGGACTGATTTGATGGAGGGTAATAGTAAACCTGAGGACTATTTAGGAGGCTATTGTGATGTGGACAGGGCATACCCAAGGAGAATATCAGAAATAGAAAGGAAATATCAAATACAAGAAGCACTCTTTCGCTTACATATCTTCAATTAGACAGCAAGCTCTTTGAGGGAAGATTTTACACTACTTTGTCTCTCCCATTGTAACTGGTACAAAGCCTTACAACAAATATTTACTGACTGATTTAGCACAGTAAAAAAATCAAAATAAGAATGCCAAGCATTATAAAATATACTCCAGTGAGTGTATTTTGTAGAGAAAATATAAGGTGAAATCAGGGAGCTAGGGTGGGAATGTTTTTTGGACAGTCACATCAGGGGAGATAAAACCAGGCACAACTAATAGAATGAAAAGTTGGCTGAAGAGGCACAATTCCAAACTAAAGGTAAAGCAATGACATTAAAATCTTTTCATGTCAAGAAGCACCCCAGAAGAGCAGGGTCCTTAAGTGTTTTCTGAACAGGAAGTACTTCAGGGAAAACTGGTCTTTGTGATGTGAATAAAACAACTCAAATTGCTTGGAAGACATTTGAAAGCCCCTGGTATTTTCTTTGTTTGAAGACATAATACATTGAGGTATTTCACTTGCTTTTTAACGCTTAATTGAAAATAACTGGGTTACCTTAATAAGCATACTTGGCTGGTTGGTTGGTTTGTGGAAGACCCTAGCTCTTTATTTGACATTCGCTCTTTGTATTAGGTTAGTGGTTTTGTCTAAATGGCTTTATGTCTGTGGAAAAAAATCTATCCTCCTTGAAAATACCATTAGGTCAATCTTGGCAACCTACTTGTATAAATCCACCCACCCCAAAAAGACTTTTGGGAGGCAGTTTGTGATGTTTATGACTAAGAGTCTTAGCCTCAATCTTCCAAGTCCTAAACACTAGACAACACAGGCTCCCTGGTAAGTCTCCAGGTCCTCTTCTCTGCTCTTTGCTCTTTTACTTTCTTCTTAAGGCAGCAAAAATTTGACTTGCATATTTCTTTCCAACTGCCCATCCTACCCTACTACCTCCCAGCCCAAAGACTGACTGTAGAGTAAGACCTAGTCTTCCCCAGTTTCCACCTATTCTTAATACAAACACATAAGGCCCCTGATGGAAGGACTTTACCACTGTTCAATACAAGGAAATAAATAGGTGGGAGTTCGCCAAAGCCATAAGTTGCAAAGATTTAAGAAACTGCAAAAAGTTATTTTGGCAATTGTTTCTCTTCTGTATTGAAATGTAAATGGGCTAGACCTTTTTGCCCTTAGCTTCTTTCAGAGAGCTTACTTGATAGGATTCTTTTTTGGGGTGGAGAGGGGCAGGGGAGATATTCCATTGCTCATTCTATAGTTATTTTATTCCTGGGTTTAAAGTTCATCAGCCTTCCCTTCAACCCGCTCCCACGATAACTTCCCCACTTCCACTTTCACCTCAGCTTAGTCACATCCATCAGTCATATACAGCATCACTGCACAGGAGTTCAGAAGGAACTGAGATTTCCTGTTCAGATGGAACAAGATATATGAAATAGTAGATGATCCCATATACCCAGACTCAAGTGAAATGCAATAATTATAATAATAATAATAATTATATGGCAAGGAATTCCTCACTGGCTTCTCCATCTCAGTGCTCTCCACTCTACATAGTAAATGCCAACCTAGTTTATTCTCTGAAATCTTCTGCCCAAATAGATCTCCCTTCCACCAGAATATTGTGAAATTTTGGCATTAAAGATCATTTGGGTAAGTTTTTATTTCAACAAACATTTATTGAGTGTTTCCCACATACCACAGTATATCCCACATGTATCCAGCATAGTTCTGGGTTTCCCCGAGTGGGATATAATGATGAAAAAGACTCAGCTTCTGCCTTCAAGGCACTTACAGTCTAGTAGAGACTATGAGTGTGAATATAACTAATTATAATTTAAGGACCAGCAAAACAAGTAATAGAATACAATTAAAGGTGTATGAGATCATAGGAAAGAGAAAATTTGGAAAAGGACAATCAGAGGGTTAGATAAAGTTTCATGTAGCTGAGCTGGTCTTCAAGGATGAGCAAGACTTGGGCAGGTAGAAATGGAGCTTAAGGGGAGACAAGTTTAGGCAGAGTGAATTACATGAACAGCATGAGCAAAAGCATAAGCAGAAAAATAGAAAATGTGCTTGGTTAAAGCAGATCAGCCTGACAGATGTAATGGAGGCAAATAAGGCTAGAAACAAGGGTTGGAGATATATTATGGAGAGCTGTGCTGTCATTTTGAGTCTCTGAAAGTACTTGGATAAAAATGTCAGGATCTTAGCATTATAGTAACACCTTAAGAATTGTTAATTGACATCTTAGTTGAGAGCAAGGTGAAGAGAGAAGGCAGACGCAGTACATGAAGAACTGGGAGGGGGACACAACAAACTTCCCACTTCCCATTATTGCCCAGGACCACTCGGGTGATCACTATCCCACCTTCTCAGACTCCATAACAGAAAAAACAGGCTGAGTTGGGCTTTATTTAATAAGCAGTCACTTTCTGTGCAAAGGAGATGAGAAGGAAAAGTAAGAGGTAAATTGGACATCTGATGAATTATCAAGAAATTATTATGAACAGCCTTGTCACCTTACTGAGCTGCAAAGAATTCATTACTTTCTTAAAATGATGCATTTAAGAAAACACAATGTTTATGAAGCAGACATAGCATTTGCTGTGGCAGCATCAAAGCTAAGGTGTTAACCCAGATCACACTTTAAGGATCCTTCTCTCTCTCTCCTCCCACCCTCACACTCTCTCACACGCACACACATACACATACATCACTACCACTAGCACTAGCATCATGATCACCACCAGCACTATAGCCCTGTTGTATCAGGAAGTTTCAAATGTATAAAAGGAAGAGGAAGAAGAGACAATCTTCTTTTTTGTTTTCTAAAGGTAAACACTGCAACATTTCAAAGATGGTCCTTCCAGCTTTACGTAAATATGACTACATGAAGCAGGGATTTTAAAAAATTGGTTATACCTGTTTCTTTAGATTTGAGGGAAGGTGGTCACTTAAAGGAGTAAGAAATAAATGAAATTATTAATAGAATTTTTAGTCACCTGTACTGGAGTAACTACAGTTTAGCAAGCAAAAAAAATACTGAGACATAGTTAAGCAATCTACAGCTTCAGTGTGTAATTTTTTTGTCCAGGGAGGGGGTGAGGGATTAGGAGGGTAGAGGTAGCTGGGAGATTGGCTGTTAAAGTTAGAAAAGTAGTGTGGATGGGGAGGTGGCAGCCAAGCCATTTCTAGAAGTATAACTATCGTAGTGAATTGGGCTCAGGGACTCATGCTATGTGAGGCCTTCAGATAGACATTGACTGACAGAAAAGTTTTCTATCCACTTGTGGGAGGAGTACATAAGAGTTAATACTTTTATAGTGCTAACCACATGTTAGGCACTATTCTAATTGCTTCATGTATTTTCACTTGTTTACTTTTCCCATTAACCCCATAAGGTAGGCACTATTATTACCATTCCCATTCTACAGAAGAAACCGAGAAAACATAGAGGTTATGTAACTTGCCCAAGGTCATATAACTAGTAAATATCAGAGCTAGGATTTGCACCCAGGCAGTCTGGCTCATGTCTATGGTTTTAACCACTGTGTGTGTGCGTGCGTGTGTGTGTGTGTGAGAGAGAGAGAGGCTGTGTTCACAAACATACTTCTTTTTCCTGTAGAGTTGCCTCTCATGACAATCACAATCTCTAGAGTTAACCATTGCAAATATTTTGTTATTTCCTTCCTGACTTTTGAAAAAAAAAGTACCTGTATAGAAATACATAATACAACATATTTTAAAAGCATAGACAGTTCACACACATATATATACACACATATATTTTGTATGTACTTTACCCTATGTCTAACTAATAAAAAGAATGGAGACAGAGGGTGAGGACAATCTGCTCCATATACATGCCTTAGGAATGGCATTATGCCGTGTGGCAATTCTGTGTTGATTTTGGAGTCCTTTCTCCTCAGGAAACAGACAACCAAACCTTTATAGCCTTAGGCTTAGTTACTGTCTCCCCCATATTCTCTTTGTAAGCAAAGCAACTGTTTGTTTTTTATTTTTTTAGATGGAGTCTTGCTCTGTTGTCCAGGCTGGAGTGCAGTGGCGTGATCTCGGCTCACTTCAACCTCCCCCTCCCAAGTTCAAGTGATTCTCCTGCCTCAGCCCCCAACCCCCCCACAACCCCACCGAGTAGCTGGGACTATAGGCATGCGCCACCATTCCCAGCTAATTTTTGTATTTTTAGTAGAGATGGGTTTCATCTGTTGGCCAGGTTGGTCTCGGAACACCTGACCTCAAGTGATCCGTCCACCTTCGGCCTCCTAAAGTGCTAGGATTACAGGTGTAAGCCACCACGTAACTGTTTGGAACATGGAAGAAAAAGGTGGGAGATATAACCTAGGTTTTTCATCTGGTATTTTATGTACATAGCTATAAAATTTTTTGTGAAATGAGGCAGAAACCTCCTTTCTATCTCATCAGAACCTGTAATTAGATCTTAAAAAGACTGAAGAAATAATTGATTCCTACTCCATCACTTAAGAGATAGAAATATGGGGCCTAGAGAGGGGAGAGGCTTATCCAACATCACATTGCTACTAAATGACAGGGCAAGGCTTGAGCCAGATCTTCTGAGTCCTATCCAGTGTTCTTTCCAATCTACTGCTTGTTTTGTGAAGCACGGCACTTGCTTATAAATCCCTCTGAAGAAATAAAACTCTCTAGCTCTCATCCTTGTGTATTTACCCTAGAAATATGAACATTTATGTCCACACATTCATTACATGAATGGTCATAACAGCTTTGTTTCTATTAGCAAAAAACTGGAAACAACTGAAATGCTCTTCACTGTGGGTACATATAAACAAATTGTAGAACATTCACATAGTAGAATACTACTTAGTAATAAAAAATCAAAAACTATTGATGTACACAACAAATTGAATGGCTCTCAGGGGCATTATGATGAGTGACATAGCAAATCACAGTATTTTACATACTATATGATTCCATTTACATAACATTCTAGAAATGAGAAAACTATATAACATATCAGTGGTTGCTAGGGGACAGATGTGCCTATAAAGAAGTAGCACAAATGAGTTTTGGGGGGATGATAAAACAATAATGTCCTAATTACAGTGGTGATTACAAGAATCTATAAATGTGATAAAATTAATAGAACTATCCGCCCCCCCAAAAAAAAAGTTGAGTGCATGCAAAAGCTGGTGAAAATCAAATGAGGTCTATAGTTTGCTCAATAGAATTATTGTATGAATGACAGTTTCCTAGTTCTGATAGTTGTGTGGTTATGTAAGATGTTAACATTGGAGAAGGTTAGTTAAATGTATGTGGGAACTCTCTGTATTATTTTAGCAACTTTTACGTAAGATTAAACTTATTTTTAAAAAGAAAAAAGAAAGAAAACTCTCTAGAAGTCCCATAATGTTTAGGCACGCCTGGTCAACCAACATTTCTGTAGTTTTCTGAAGTTCTAATACATCTTCAGGCCTTTGCTCAAATGGCGTTCTTTCTCTCTCTCTCTCTCTCACACACACACGCACACATACACACACTCACCCCACTCTGTAACCTAGTTTATTTTTATCCGTAATACTTATAATCCCTAATAAAAATATGTTTGTTTATTGTGTGTCTCCTACCATTAGAATGCAAGCTTTTTAAGTTTAAGCACTTTGTTTTGTTCACTGTATCCCTAACACCTAGAATAGTGCTTGTCACACAGTAAATGCTCAGTAAATATTTGTTGAATGAATGAATGTGTGTAGGCCTTGAAATAAAGGTATTATGAAAAAAGGTATTGTATACTATGTTGCATTTCTTTATTACATGAGACAAATTTCTCTTTCATTTTATTTTTGCACACTCAAAATAGTTTTCTTTTATCTGTTGTGTCATTTAAATATTGTTTTCTGAATTATGAAAGATTTGGAGAGACGTTGGAATAACAACACCTCTAGGAGACCTAGGAGATCCTAGGAGACCACATATTCTGAAATATTTCCTTTCCCTGTGTTAAAATAAAGAAAAAGTTGCCTTTCCTAGGTGCTTTACTCACCTGGGCTTTACTCACCCTTATGATGCATAAAAGATTGTACTTACAACATCTGGCCACCAGATGGCACTGTTTATCCAAATATCCTTTCTGGGTACCTATTCGTGTACCAAGCCATGTGCTGGGTATAAAAAAAAAAAAAGGATAGGACACCATACTCGGCCTGAGAGCTTAGTCTGGTGGGGAGACAAATCGGTATATAGAAGTGCTATGATGAAAGTATGCACAGGTTACCCTGAAGACACAGAAGAGGAACACCTGAACCAGATGAGGGAGGCAGGGAGTGAGGCTTAGAGCATGGGTGATGGCTTCTTGAAGGAGGTGAAGGCTGAGCTGAGCAGTACTCCTACAGATGGAAAATCGAAGGAGTGTAAGTTCTGTGAAGACAGGTGCCATGTCCACCATTATGTTGCCAGTGCCTGGCCCAACGCAGAAATGCGCTTAAATATTTGTGGAATGAATGAACAGCATATAAAGTACAGATGGCAAAAGGGCATCATTAGATGTGCTAGGACTTTATATTATCTTCAACTTTCAAAATAACTCTTCAAAGCACACACTATCATCCTATTTTTTAGATGAATAAAATGAGGTTCAGTGTACGCAGCTTATAAAACAGAGCCAGACAGACTCAAGTCTATCACTTTTCTTTCCACTTACTGTCTCCCAGTGAGCATATTACTATTAATAAGTCAACTCATATTCTGCTTAAAAGGACTTGGAAAAGTGCTTCACAATATTGACATTCCTCCAAAAACAAGATAAAATATATCTACTTAATCGTTCCTTTTTAAAAGTTTTAAATTGATTTGTTTATTTTCATGTTAAAAATAGAATCAACTAAAAAGTTAAAATAATGGTATATTCTCAAATCAGCTACCCAATTTATTTAAGTAATAATGAGACATATACATGCCTTTTCAAGACAGGTTAAAGAATCAAATAGCAGATTGTTAACCTGAGTTATTAACAAAACAAAAACATTCTAGTAATATTTCAGCTAATATGCAAAATTCATAGTTTCATCTTCTAGCAGTAAAAAGAAGCACTGACAAAGACTGTGTTTTTTACATGAAATGAGAAGATCTGTGTAATACTACATTATAAGATCAAAAGGACATTAACTGTTTTACTGTTTTATAATGTTTATGGGAGATATTTCAATAATAGCACTACTTTTCAGAAAGCCATAAGAACATGAAAGATTATAGACAGACATCACTCTTACCATGGAGGATACGCCCAATTCTTGAAGCAGTCAACACTCATTTATGTGGATACATTACAGGTCATTTCATATTACCATTGAACAAATTTTACTGTTATTATGTGCTAGGCATTTTAGTAAGCCTAGCACATAATTTAGATAAGGCCTCTGCCATCATCTCGTGAATCTCATAAGGAGCAGGGAAGCAGATACTGAGCAGTTACCTGTTTGAGGAGTGCTGAAAAAGAGGTTTATCACATAAAAAGGATAATCTTTGGGTGCTTATAAGATGGGGATTTAACCAACAGTTGTCAAGTGGGGAGCTTAGATGGTCAAGGAAGGCTTCCTAAGGATGTGATATTTTTAAGGAATGAATAAGAGTTAGCTAGAGGAAGGGGAGATTCACAGCAGAGAAGACGAAGACAGCAAAAAGGTCTGGGAGACCATGCTAGAGAGGTAGGTAGGGTCCAGATCATAATGGGTTTTAAAGGCAGTGGGGGAACCATTAAAGGGTTTGTGGTAGGGAGTGACATGACAGGTTTTGCATTTTACAAGTTCATTTCCACAGCAGTGTGGAAAATGGATAGGAGGGGAACAGGATGGGCCAGAGAGACCAGTTAGAAACTGCAGTTTCCAAAATGATTGTGGCATGGCCATGGCTGCTACCTTCAGGAAGCTTCTAGTCCAACCAAGGAAACAGCCTGTAACCAAGAAATTCCTTCATGGAAGAGCAGGCAGTCTAATAGAGGTTTGCACAGCCTGTTCCACCCAAGTTCACGTGACTAGTGGGTGACAGAGCCAGCAGCAGAACTCAGGTTTCCTGATTTCTAGTCTAGGGCTTTTTCCAAGGCCATCCTTTTCAATGCCTTCACAACCAAGGAATTATGGAAGGGCAGGAGAACAAAGCAAGCCAGTGAATGTTTCCGCCTTCTTAAGTCTCAGATCAGATTGTGGGGAGCATTTAGCCACTCTCTGTACTGAAGTCTGACATAAGCATTCCTCCCAAAACATTTGTTTCTGAGGGATGGATTCACCATCCTGATACTCCCTGTATATATACAGAGCAAGGAATTTCTACTGGGAGGGCCAGGGAAATTTGAACTCTCATAGCTAAGATCGAAAAGGGCATTGTTATGAAAAAGAGGTCATTCTTTCTGAGACAGGGAACTCTGGATGACAAAAGGGAAAAAATCTGACTCCAGGCAGACAGAAAACAGTCTGATTCCAGCCCAATAGAAGAAGCAAGGGCCCAAGTGGAAGAGTGAAAATAGCTGAAGAAGAGCCTATGTTGCTTCTAAGCTGAGGGAGTAGAGAAATAAGATAGAGAAGTACCAGGAAAGAGCCTGAAAGACAAGGACCAGAGGAATTCTGTTTGTAAGCATCAGAGGGAAGGGAAGCCTCAGAATAATAACCAACGCTGAACTCTGTGACTGGGCAACAGAGAGGTCTTGAGAACATATTTCCAGGGGTCTCAACTACCTTGTGAGTCAAGAAATAAATAAAGGGGTTTCTATGGGGAAAACCCCAAGGGGGTCAGAGGCCCTGATTAGGATGCGCTGGGCGCAGTGGTTCACGCCTGTAATCCCAGCACTTTGGGAGGCTAAGGGGGGCGATCACTTGAGGTCTGTTTTACACTCAGCCTGACCAACATGGTGAAACCCTATCTTTATTAAAAATACAAAAAATAGCCAGGCATGGTGGCGCATGCCTGTAAGCTCAACTACTTGGGAGTCTGAGGCAGGAGAATCACTTGAACCTGAGGGGCGGAAGTTGCAATGAGCTGAGATTGCGCCACTGCATTCCAGCCTGGGTGACAAAGTGAGACTCTTTCTCAAAAAAAAAAAAAAAAAAAAAAAAAGGTATAAAACAAACAAGAGGGTGGAGCCAAGATGGCCGAATAGGAACAGCTCCAGTCTACAGCTCCCAGTGTGTGTGACACAGAAGACAGGTGATTTCTGCATTTCCAACTGAGGTACTGGGTTCATCTCATTGGGGAGTCTCAGAAAGAGGGTGCAGGACAGTAGGTGCGGTGCACCGAGTGTGACTCGAAGCAGGGCGAGCCATCACCTCACCCGGGAAGCTCAAGGGGACAGGGAATTCCCTTTCCTAGTCAAAGAAAGGGGTGACAGATGGCACCTGGAAAATTGGGTCACTCCCACCCTAATACTGCGCTTTTCCAACGGTCTTAGCAAACAGCACACCAGGAGATTATATCCTGCACCTGGCTCAGAGGGACCTAAGCCCACGGAGTCTCACTCATTGCTAGCACAGCAGTCTGAGATCAAACTGCAAGGTGGCAGCAAGGCTGGGGGAGGGGAGCCCACCATTGTCGAGGCTTGAGTAGGTAAACAAAGCAGCTGGGAAGCTTGAACTGGGTGGAGCCCACCACAGCTCAAGGAGGCCTGCCTGCCTCTGTAGACTCCATCTCTGGGGGCAGGGCACAGACAAACAAAAGGCAGCAGAAATCTCTGCAGACTTAAATGTCCCTGTCTGACAGCTTTGAAGAGAGGAGTGGTTCTCCCAGCACACAGCTGGAGATCTGAGAACAGACAGACTGCCTCTTCAAGTGGATCCCTGACCCCCAAGTAGCCTAACTGGGAGGCACCCCCCAGTAGGGGCAGACTGACACCTCACAAGGCCGGGTACTCCTCTGAGACAAAACTTCCAGAGGAACAATCAGGCAGCAACATTTGCTGTTCAGCAATATCCGCTGTTCTGCAGCCTCCACTGCTGATACCCAGGCAAACAGGGTCTGGAGTGGATCTCCAGCAAACTCCAACAGGCCTGCAGCTAAGGGTCCTGACTGTTAGAAGGAAAACTAATAAACAGAAAGGACATACACACCAAAACCCCATCTGTACGTCACCATCATCAAAGACCAAAGGAAGATAAAACCACAAAGACGGGGAAAAAACAGAGCAGAAAAACTGGAAACTCTAAAAATCAGAGCACCTCTCCTACTCCAAAGGAACGCAGCTCTTCACCAGCAATGGAACAAAGCTGGATGGAGAATGAATTTGATGAGTTGAGAGAAGAAGGCTTCAGACGATCAAACTACTCCGAGCTAAAGGAGGAAGTTCGAACCCAAGGCAAAGAAGTTAAAAACCTTGAAAAAAAATTAGATGAATGGCTAACTAGAATAACCAATGCAGAGAAGTCCTTAAAGGACCAGATGGAGCTGAAAACCATGGCATGAGAACTACTTGATGAATGCACAAGCCTCAGTAGCCAATTCGATCAACTGGAAGTCAGTGATGGAAGACGAAATGAATGAAATGAAGTGAGAAGAGAAGTTTAGACAAAAAAAGAATAAAAAGAACAAAGCCTCCAAGAAATATGGGACTATGTGAAAAGACAAAATCTACGTCTGATTGGTGTACCTGAAAGTGACGGGGAGAATGGAATCAAGTTGGAAAACACTTTGCAGGATATTATCCAGGAGAACTTCCCCAATCTAGCAAGGCAGGCCAACATTCAAATTCAAGAAATACAGAGAACACCACAAAGATACTCCTCAAGAAGAGCAACTCCAAGTAACGTAATTGTCAGATTCACCATAGTTGAAATGAAGGAAAAAATGTTAAGGGCAGCCAGAGAGAAAGGTCGGGTTACCCTCAAAGGGAAGCCCATCAGATTAACAGTGGATCTCTCGGCAGAAACTCTACAAGCCAGAAGAGAATGGGGGCCAATATTCAATATTCTTAAAGAAAAGAATTTTCAACCGAGAATTTCATGTCCAGCCAAACTAAGCTTCATAAGTGAAGGAGAAATAAAAGCCTTTACAGACAAAGCAAATGCTGACAGATTTTGTCACCACCAGGCCTGCCCTAAAAGAGCTCCTGAAGGAAGCACTAAACATGGAAAGGAACAACCGTTACCAGCCACTGCAAAAACATGGCAAATTGTAAAGACCATCGAGGCTAGGAAGAAACTGCATCAACTAATGAGCAAAATAACCAGCTAACATCATAATGACAGGATGAAATTCACACATAACAATATTAACTTTAAATGTAAATGGGCTAAATGCTCCAATTAAAAGACACAGACTGGCAAATTGGATAAAGAGTCAAGACCCATCAGTGTGCTGTATTCAGGAAACCCATCTCAAGTGCAGAGACACACATAGACTCAAAATAAAGGGATGGAGGAAGATCTCCCAAGCAAATGGAAAACAAAAAAAGGCAGGGATTGCAATCCTCGTCTCTGATAAAACAGACTTTAAACCAACAAAGATCAAAAGAGACAAAGAAGGCCACTATGTAATGGTAAAGGGATCAATTCAACAAGAAGAGCTAACTATCCTAAATATATATGCACCCAATACAGGAGCACCCAGATTCATAAAGCAAGTCCTTAGAGACTTACAAAGAGACTTAGACTCCCACACAATAATAATGGGAGACTTTAACACCCCCCCATTGTCAACATTAGACAAATCAACGAGACAGAAAGTTAACAAGGATATCCAGGAATTGAACTCAGCTCTGCACCAAGCGGACATATAGACACATACAGAACTCTCCACCCCAAATCAACAGAATATACATTCTTTTCAGCACCACACCATATCTATTCCAAAACTGACCACATAGTTGGAAGTAAAGCACTCCTCAGCAAATGTAAAAGAACAGAAATTATAACAAACTGTCTCTCAGACCACAGTGCAATCTAACTAGAACTCAGGATTAAGAAACTCACTCAAAACCACTCAACTACATGGTAACTGAACAACTTGCTCCTGAATGACTACGGGGTACATAACGAAATGAAAGCAGAAATAAAGATGTTCTTTGAAACCAGTGAGAACAAAGACAAAACATACCAGAATCTCTGGGACACATTCAAAGCAGTGTGTAGAGGGAAATTTATAGCACTAAATGCCCACAAGAGAAAGCAGGAAAGATCTAAAATTGACACCCTAACATCACAATTAAAAGAACTAGAGAAGCAGGAGCAAACACATGCAAAAGCTAGCAGAAGGCAAGAAATAACTAAGATCAGAGCAGAACTGAAGGAAATAGAGACACAAAAAACCCTTCAAAAAATCAATGAATCCAGGAGCTGGTTTTTTGAAACGATCAACAAAATTGATAGACCGCTAGCAAGACTAATAAAGAAGAAAAGAGAGAAGAATCAAATAGATGCAATAAAAAATGATAAAGGGGATATCACCACCGATCCCACAGAAATACAGACTACCATCAGAGAATACTATAAACACCTCTATGCAAATAAACTAGAAAATCTAGAAGAAATGGATAAATTCCTCAACACATACACTCTCCCAAGACTAAACCAGGAAGAACTTGAATCTCTGAATAGACCAATAACAGGCTCTGAAATTGAGGCAATAATTAATAGCTTACCAACCAAAAAAAGTCTAGGACCAGATGGATTCACAGCCGAATTCTACCCGAGGTACAAGGAGGAGCTGGTACAATTCCTTCAGAAACTATTCCAATCAATAGAAAAAGAGGGAATCCTCCCTAACTCATTTTATGAGGCCAGCATCATCCTGATACCAAAGCCTGACAGAGACACAACAAAAAAAGAGAATTTTAGACCAATATCCCTGATGAATATCGATGCAAAAATCCTCAATAAAATACTGGCAAACTGAATCCAGCAGCACATCAAAAAGCTTATCCACCATGATCAAGTGGGATTCATCCCGGGGATGCAAGGCTGGTTCAACATACACAAATCAATAAATGTAATCCAGCATATAAACAGAACCAAAGACAAAAACCACATGATTATCTCAATAGATGCAGAAAAGGCCTTTGACAAAATTCAAAAACCCTTCATGCTGAAAACTCTTAATAAATTAGGTATTGATGGGACGTATCTCAAAATAATAAGAGCCATTTATGAAAAACCCACAGCCAATATCATACTGAATGGGCAAAAACTGGAAGCATTCCCTTTGAAAACTGGCACAAGACAGGGATGCCCTCTCTCACCACTCCTATTCAACATAGTGTTGGAAGTTCTGGCCAGGGCAATCAGGGAGGATAAGGAAATAAAGGGTATTCAATTAGGAAAAGAGGAAGTCAAATTGTCCCTGTTTGCAGATGGCATGATTGTATATCTAGAAAACCCCATCATCTCAGCCCAAAATCTCCTTAAGCTGATAGGCAACTTCAGCAAAGTCTCAGGATACAAAATCAATGTGCAAAAATCACAAGCATTCTTATACACCAATAACAGACAAACTGAGAGTCAAATCATGAGTGAATTCCCATTCACAACTGCTTCAAAGAGAATAAAATACCTAGAAATCCAACTTACAAGGGATGTCAAGGACCTCTTCAAGGAGAACTACAAACCACTGCTCAATGAAATAAAAGAGGATACAAACCAATGGAAGAACATTCCATGCTCATGGGTAGGAAAAATCAATATCGTGAAAATGGCCATACCGCCCAAGGTAATTTATAGATTCAATGCCATCCCCATCAAGCTACCAATGACTTTCTTCAAAGAATTGGAAAAAACTACTTTAAAGTTCATATGGAACCAAAAAAGAGCCTGCATTGCCAAGTCAATCCTAAGCCAAAAGAACAAAGCTGGAGGCATCACGCTACCTGACTTCAAACTATACTACAAGGCTACAGTAATCAAAACAGCATGGTACTGGTACCAAAACAGAGATATAGACCAATGGAACAGAACAGAGGCCTCAGAAATAATGTCGCATATCTACAACTATCTGATCTTTGACAAAACTGACAAAAACAAGCAATGGGGAAAGGATTCCCTATTTAATAAATGGTGCTGGGAAACTGGCTAGCCATATGTAGAAAGCTGAAACTGGATCCCTTCCTTACACCTTATACAAAAATTAATTCAAGATGGATTAAAGACTTAAATGTTAGACCTAAAATCATAGAAACCCTAGAAGAAAACCTAGGCAATACCACTCAGGATACAGGCATGGGCAAGGACTTCATGTCTAAAACACCAAAAGCAATGGCAACAAAAGCCAAAATTGACAAATGGGATCTAATTAAACTAAAGAGCTTTTGCACAGCGAAAGAAACTACCATCGGAGTGAACAGGCAACCTACAGAATGGGAGAAAATTTTTGCAATCTACTCATCTGACAAAGGGCTAATATCCAGAATCTACAGTGAACTCAAACAAATTTACAAGAAAAAAACAAACAACCCCATCAAAAAGTGGGCAAAGGATATGAACAGACACTTCTCAAAAGAAGACATTTATGCAGCCAAAAGACACATGAAAAAATGCTCATCATCACTGGCCATCAGAGAAATGCAAATCAAAACCACAATGAGAAACCATCTCACATCAGTTAGAATGGCGATCATTAAAAAGTCAGGAAACAACAGGTGCTGGAGAGGATGTGGAGAAATAGGAACACTTTTACACTGTTGGTGGGACTGTAAACTAGTTCAGCCATCGTGGAAGTCAGTGTGGCGATTCCTCAGGGATCTAGAACTAGAAATACCATTTGACCCAGCCATCACATTACTGGGTATATACCCAAAGGATTACAAAATATGCTGCTATAAAGACACAAGCACACGTATGTTTATTGTGGCACTATTCACAATAGCAAAGACTTGGAACCAACCCAAATGTCCAACAACGATAGACTGGATCAAGAAAATGTGGCACATATACACCATGGAATACTATGCAGCCATAAAAAATGATGAATTCATGTCCTTTGTAGGGACATGGATGAAGCTGGAAACCGTCATTCTCAGCAAACTATCGCAAGGACAAAAAACCAAACACCGCATGTTCTCACTGATAGGTGGGAATTGAACAATGAGAACACATGGACACAGGAAGGGGAACATCACACACCAGGGGCTGTTGTGGGGTGGGGGGAGGGGAGAGGGATAGCATTAGGAGATATACCTAATGTAAATGACGAGTTAATGGGTGCAGCACACCTACATGGCACATGTATACATACGTAACAAACCTGCACATTGTGCACATGTACCCTAAAACTTAAAGTATAATAAAATAAATAAATAAATAAATAAATAAAAAAGATTCTCCTGGAAAAAAAAATAAAAAACGGGAAGGGATCTCAACTGCTGGGAAATTCCAAAAATCTGACCATCTTAATACATTGTTACTGCTAGTAAAAGAAATAATTAATTATGGTGGTATAGTTATTACAGCTGTGTAGTTGTTATGGCTTGGCCTAGAAAGTGCTTTCAGATATATTTGATCTCTATATTTGATCTTCACAACAACCTGATTAGATAGGGTAGACACCACTTTCTGCATTTTATGGATGAGGAAACTGAGATCTAGAGAGGTAAAGTAAATTATCAAAGTCATATATGCTAGCAAATGACAGAGTTACAACCAAACTGGGCATCCTAACTCCAAGGCCAAGGCTTCTGCCATGTTCCATTCTAATCTGCCCTGTTTTTTTGTTTGTTTGTTTGTTTGTTTTGTTTTGGTCTCTTTGTAGCTAAAATTTATTTTTATTTTTATTTTTGAGGAAAACCACCTTTCCTTTTTTTTGAGGATTTTCCTGTGCTAAGTTTCCATTTCTACTCAGGCAGCACAGTAGAGTGGAAAAAAGTCTGGATTTTAAGCCAAGCTGGCCTGAATCTGAATTCCTGCTTTGACACTTGAAAGCCAAGTGACTTCATGACAAGTCACTTAACATCTCTGAGCTATCTTTCTGACTGGTAAAATAGAAACAATGTTACCTACCTCACAAGTGGTTATGAGAATCAAATGAGATAACAGAGACAAAGGTCTTAGCACACTACTGGAACATAGTAGGAATTAAATAAATATTGATTTCCATGCCTACTCCTCTCCAGCTCCAAGTTGCTACCCTGGTCTGGTACCTCTTTCCCAAAAAGTACTTTCCCAAAAAGCTGAAATTCAGGTTTTGATTTATGTCTCTACTTACTCATCTTACTATAAGATAGCTGGCATTTCAACTCTTGAGAGTTTATCATTTACAACTGATACTTCCAGGATATTTTCTTGGTTATTTGCGGTAGATTTGGAACTTATAACTTGTGTCATCTTACTATAGGATAGCTGGCATTTCAACTCTTGAGAGTTTATCATTTACAACTGATACTTCCAGGATATTTTCTTGGTTATTTGCGGTAGATTTGGAACTTATAACTTGTGTATATGTATGTAGATAAAAATGTTTCTAAATAAAGACTTAAGTTTTTACTCAGAAATGACTTCCATTCTGTAAAATGTGGATAGATAATTCTTCTTAATCTCATCTAGAACCTAAAAGGCTAAGTTGTCCTTATTTGGATAGTGAGCTAACTTATTCCGCTACTTTGGTCTGAATATATTGTAGCAATTCAGGTCTATGATCTCTTACTGAGTTCAGATCTCACATCCTCAGCACCAGATTCCAAATATATTTTCTAATAAAGAATGCATCTCCTTAGCAGCCACTTTCCCATAGACTGTGTTTAAACAATAATGTGGCTTAGCTCTTACACCTGGATCTTTCCCTGTCATCACATTCTCCTCACTGAGGAGCTTCAAACAATGTAATGAAAAGGAAGATAAATTGGGCATGGGAGAAAACTAGGCTAGTCCTGAGAATGGGGATATAGGACTTTGATAAAAATGGATTTGGTATAAAAATAAGCTATGCCGTAGATTGTGTGAAAAGAGGGCAAGGAAAACTTAAAAATGATAGCTTTATGTATTTTGGCTTTTAAAAAAACTGGTTGCAGTGAAAATATGTTACTATTGCAATTTTAAACATTTTTATTGTGAAACTGAGCATATTTAAAACTAGAGAATATGAGGAAGCCCCATGTGTCCATCCCCCAGCTTCAAAAGCCATCAACATTTTTCTATACTTGTTTTATCTATTCCCTCCTTTTTCTGCTGAGGCATTTTTTTAAATTATACTTTAAGTTCTGGGGTACATGTGCAGAACACGCAGTTTTGTTACATAGGTATACACGTGCCATGGTGGTTTGCTGCACCCATCAACCCATCACCTACATTAGGCATTTCTTCTCATGCTAACCCTCCCCTAGCCCCCCACTCCCCGACAGGCCCCAGTGTGTAATGTTCCTCTCCCTGTTTCCATGTGTTCTCATTGTTCAATTCCCACTTATGAGTGAGAACATGCAGTGTTTGGTTTTCTGTTCTTGTGATAGCTTGCTGAGAATGATGGTTTCCAGCTTCATCCATGTCCCTGCAAATGACATGAACTCATCCTTTTTTATAGCTGCATAGTATTCCATTGTGTATATGTGCCACATTTTCTTTATCCAGTCTATCATTGATGGACATTTGAGTTGGTTCTAAGTCTTTATTATTGTGAATAGTGCCACAGTAAACATATGTGTGCATGTGTCTTTATGGTAGAATGATTTATAATACTTTGGGATTGCTGGGTAATGGGATTTCTAGGACAAATGGTATTTCTAGTTCCAGATCCTTGAAGAATCGCCACACTGTCTTCCACCATGGTTGAACTAGTTTACAGTCCCACCAACAGTGTAAAAATGTTCCTATTTCTCCACATCCTCTCCAGCACCTGTTGTTTCCTGACTTTTTAATGATCGCCATTCTAACTGGTGTGAGATGGTATCTCATTGTGGTTTTGATTTGCATTTCTCTGATGGCCAGTGATGATGAGCATTTTTTCATGTGTCTTTTGGCTGCATAAATGTCTTCTTTTGAGAAGTGTCTGTTCATATCCTTTGCCCACTTTTTGATGGGGTTGTTTGTTTTTTTCCTGTAAATTTGTTTGAGTTCACTGTAGATTCTGGATATTAGCCCTTTGTCAGATGAGTAGATTGCAAAAATTTTCTCCCATTCTGTAGGATGCCTGTTCACCCTGATGGTAGTTTCTTTTGCTGTGCAAAAGCTCTTTCGTTTAGTTAGATCCCATTTGTCAATTTTGGCTTTTGTTGCCATTGCTTTTGGTGTTTTAGACATGAAGTCCTTGCCCATGCCTATGTCCTGAATGGTATTGCCTAGGTTTTCTTCTAGGGTTTTTATGATTTTAGGTCTAACATTTAAGTCTTTAATCCATCTTGAATTAATTTTTGTATAAGGTGTAAGGAAGGGATCCAGTTTCAGCTTTCTACATATGGCTAGCCAGTTTTCCCAGCACCATTTATTAAATAGGGAATCCTTTCCCCATTTCTTGTTTTTGTCAGGTTTGTCAAAGATCAGATGATTGTAGATGTGTGGTGTTATTTCTGGGGCCTCTGTTCTGTTTCATTGGTCTATATATCTGCTTTGGTACCAGTACCATGCTGCTTTGGTTACTGTCTGCTGAGGCATTTTAAAGCAAATCCAAAACGTTATGTTATTTCCCCCCAGTGCTTCAGTTTGTATCTCAAAAACAAAAGAATATCTTATTGCATAATCACAATGAATAAAATAATTCCTTAATATCATTCATCTAATGCTTGTTCTATATTTAAATTGTCCTGATTATATAAAAAAGTGTACTTTTACAGTTGATTTGTTTGAATCAGGTACTTTATGAAGAGGCATTTAATACTGGTTTTTCAAATACCATGTATATTTCTAATGAATAATTAATGAGTGCTGTTTCCTAGTGAAGAAATAGAAGACCTCATTGGTACTATACACCCCATCCATGCTTAAAATTCTACTTTCAGGAATGTATGTCCTTTATGAAAAGTCAGATCCCTGTACAGTGCTTTCTGTTCATTCATATGTCATTGTGAATTTCAGTATCTCAGAAAACAAGTTTTGAAGGACATACCAGAGAGAAGAAAAGGTCATCACTGGGCAGAACAAAGAGAGTGAGAAATCTAGAGGATGCAGGGATGGCAGAAATTGTGGAGGGAACTACTTAAGTCGAACATGGGGACATTTAACTGCTTAATCAAAACTGCTTCTGATTTCTGTGACCTCTTTCTGTATTGAAGCAACCCAAATCTCAAAAGTTCAACAGTCTTATTTGTAACAGGAGTACTATGCCCACTGGATGACATCCGTCAATTTTGTCAGACCTAACCCTAACCCAGTGGGAGCTCCTGCTCTCTACTACTGCCCAGCATCCAACAATCTTTCTCTGAGAGATGACCAAAAAGGCTAAGTGTAGGTGACTGAATTTAGTAGCACTCTAACAGCATGGTAAAGGAAAATCTGCCCCCTTGTATATTTCTGGTGGGAGTATAAATTGCCTTGGCAAATAGAGACTGTTGACAATATGTGTCAACATATTGAAACGTGGCTTTACTTTAAACTGTCAATTCCACTTCTAGGAAAACAATATCCTTAAACATAGAAAGGGAAAAGATAGAAAAAAGATACAATTTTGAAATCGCCTTTGCAAAACTTATAACAGTGAGAAAACGATGTCAGTGATGGAAACTGGATCTAGCCTTTGGCCTTCAAGCTGCCCTTAATTATTCCTGGGCTTAGGCCAAGCTAATTTTAGGAGACATTTAGTTTATAGTTTAAATGATAAGAACCCTTCCCCAAAACTCGACCATCTTTGTAAAGCTAATGAGAGACCACCAGGCTCAAAGCATAGAAAAGCCTGAATTCTGCTAAGATGTAGACATAAATGATTACCTGCCATTATTCCAGAGTTCACAAAATATGCAATTTCCCCAGTTACCCCTGCAGATAACATCACTATTGTAGAACCTAAGATTGGCCTTTTGAGATACCTTTTCAGGTTTTTTTGTAGATCTGACCGTGAATGGCTCCACCTATACCTGCCAATCACTCATGTGCTCCGACCCAGAGGCAACTCAGCATGCAAGAGAACCACTTCCCAATGGCAATGACTAAACACTCCCACCCCTTCTCCCAAACTACCTTTGGAAAACCCTAAGCTGGGCACAGTGACTCATTCTAGTAAGCTCAGCGCTTTGGGAGGCTGAAGTGGGCAGATCACTTGAGCCTAGGAATTCGAGACCAGCCTTGGCAACATGGTGAAATCCTGTCTCTACAAAATATTTAAAAATTAGCCAGGCATGGCAGCATGTGTCTGTAGTCCCAGCTACTCGGGAGTCTGAGGTGGGAGGCTGACCTGAGTCCAGGGAGGTCAAGGTTGCAGTGAGTTGAGATCATGTCACTGCACTCCAGCCTGGGTGACAGAGCCAGACCTTGCCTCAAAAAAAGAAAAGAAAAAAGAAAAAGAAAGAAAAACCCTAGTCCCCAAATTCTGAGAGGCATGGCCCACCTCATGTCAATTAAATTCTCTCTATTGCCAATTCCTCTGCTTGATAAGTCAGCTCTATCTGGGCAGCAGACAAGAGGAACCCACTGGACAGTTATAGTTTTAGTGTGAAACTAACAAAACAAGTTTAAAACAAAAATAAGACTATAGAAAAAAACTATCAATACATGAATATAATAGTTACATGTAAACTTTGCATCCTACAGAATAATACGTTCTTCCCTTGTATTCATGGAGCATTTAAAATTGATCATGAAGAAAAAGTTTATAGTTTACCATCTCTGATCACTATCCTGTAAAATAAGAATAAAATAACAAAAAGATAAACTCCCAAATCCTTAACCACTTGAAAATTAAGAAACATACTGATAGGGATAGGAGGCAGGGAAATTCTGGGCAGAAGAAAGTGGGTCCCCGGCAAGCGTCCCACCCTCAAGCCTGGAACTGTGGCCCAAAGTGAGAACATCCGTTCCTGTTTTCCCTCTTGAATGCTGCCTTTTCCAAAACCACCCATGGCCCACCCTTCCCACCACCCTGTGCCCATAAAAAACCCAGGCTCCGCCAGCAGAGAGAAGAGAAGAGGAGAAGCAGCTGGACGTCAGAGACTATGGTTGGATGTTGGAGAGAATCAGTTTGACTTCAGAAGGACAGCTTGACAGCATTGCTTCGGAGAGGAGTCTGGTCGGGGATGGCTGGACTCCAGGGGAAGACTATCTTCCTGCTCTGTCCCCTTTTCAGCTCCCCTTCCCGCTGAGAGCCACTTTCATTGGCAATAAAATCCCCCAAGTTTACCATCTCCAATTTGTTCATGTGACCTCATTCCTCCTGGACACTGGACAAGAACTTGGGTGTGGGTGCAAAAGGCAGTCACCCTGACCCTCCACTGAGCTGTTAACACCTAAGCCATCCGTGGATGGCAAAGCTAAAAGAGCACTGATTGTAACACTCTTTCTGGGGCTTCAGGGGTCACGGGCACCCCCCTAGATGCTGCTGCAGATCTGCACGAAGTTTTGCTCCTGCCAGCACCCAAAAGCACTCGCCCTGGCTCCTGCACCTGCTCACCTGCACTCCCCGTCCTGTGATGGGTGGAAGGCAGTGGGACCAAGCAAGTGGAGTCCATCTCTGCCAGCACTGAAGCAGCCAGCTAGTTCTAGCACCCCTGCACTCGAGTTCCTGCCTGAAAAGGGGTCAGGGAAATTTCCTGCTCCATTTTAGGGCCTTGTCTGGGATACGTCAGAAGGGTGAGTAAATCCAAAAATGTGGATCTGTCTTTTCTTGTCCTCAGACTTTCCTCTGATCTATGCCACTTGCAGGGGGCAGGATGCAACCCTGCCATTTCTCTCTTTTGGGTAAAAGGCTCTGTTTCCCTTCACATGGGTCTAGCCATCATGTGGGACCAGAATAAAGTCCTGGGGCAGCTGAAGGCATCTGGCCAATGCCACTCCTTGGTGTTGCCAGAAGGCCCCTGAACTGGACCCCATCCCCGATGTAATGGGTGGTCCGCCAAGATGCTCAGATTTTTCTGTGGTATCTTTCCTTTCTTCTTCCATGGTTTCAAATGGCTCCTATTGCTTCTTTTATAATGTTAAGAGTTTTGCTGCAAACTGCAGAAATGTTATTAAGTAGAATGAACATTTGGCCCAGCAATCAGATATGCAATTCAGAACAATGTGATTTCCGTTCGTTCTTAGAGGTGCCATCCCCACCCCCACCCCAACAGCTGCAGACACGCGTGGCACGCAGTGAGTTTCCTCTCCATCCCCTCCCCTCCTGGCTGGGGCACTTGGGCATGTCCAAAGCATGCATGTGCCACTTCCAACAGCCATGGAGGGCAGGAGAAAATCACAGCTGCAGCCAGGGCCCCAGGGCAGTCTTGGGGCCCAGGGACCCCACATGGGCAGCTGTCCAGCATTTCCCACTCACCATCCCCCTCCCATCACATGCCCATAGAGCCTTTACTCCTCTGGCTGAGGAGTTCAGCTCAGTCTAAAGCGGGGGAAGAATACAGTGATTAAAGGAACCCATTTGCATAGAGCAAGGGGTTCTTCCCCCTCTCTTCGGTGGGGTTTTTTTTTTCCTTCCTTTTTCTATGTGATAGGGTTCTTTTCCTACCTCGGCACTCTGGTTATGATAGGGCAGCAATGGAGAAGTGGCCCCGCTGGCTGATAACTGCAAGTTTGGCAGGACCCATCATGGACTTAATCTAAATGAATCCATGCACCCACTGATGCACCTTTTTGCCCTAAACTCAATTTAAACTTTGGGTTGAAGCCCCAGAGCTGAGGAATCCCAAGTGAGGCAACAGGCACAGTATAGATGGGTAGGACCAATTCCTGCTGATTAAGCCTCTGCTTCATGGAAGGAGGCCATGCTCCATGGCATAGATAAAGCCCTGGGAACCCAAAGGTTGCCGGCAGTAAAGGGGATGAAGGCATAGGTGAGTGCAGACAATTCCTATTCTCTAGGCCCTCCTTGTTTTATGAGTGCAGGCTGCAATGGCACCTGTGGGTGGCATCCATCTAAGGTTGCCAGGTCTTGGGGATAAAATGATGGAAGAGAAAAGGAGGAGGTTCACTTTCTCTCTCCCTCATACCTCAAGTTTTCACTGAAAGAAGGAAGTGAAATGAGGGACACCTATTTCCCTGTCTTTCGGAATGGGTAACCAGCTATCTTCACCACCCTAGTCTATACTCCTCTGGAGGGTATCCTGAATCACTGGAACTGCTTTGACCCTCATACTCTGGAGGTAAAATGCCTCATAGCACAAAGGTTTAGCCAAATTATGATCTGCAGGAAGGACTGTCTTGGCCTCAGGAAGGAACCATTCATTTCAATACCATCGTGTAGTTGGACCTTTTCTGTAAACATGAGGACAGATGGTCTGAGGCCATACATGCAGACTTTCTTTTCCTTGCAAGTAATCCAGACCTTTGCTGATAGTGTAGGATTGGTTCGGCCCTCCGGTTTGCTATCTCAGGGAAGGCTGCAAGTGGCAATCCCAAGGAACGAAAGAAATGAACCCAGAGACACCTCCAGCAGGAGAGCCAGCTCCCTCCAGCCCTGCTCCTCTGGGTCCACCCCTTCCTCCCCATCCAGCTTCTCTCTCTCACTTGCCCCCTCCTAGAAATCTTCACCCTGGACAAGCCCCAGTCTCACTCCTGCCTCTCCAACAGATGCCTGGTGAATTTGACCCCAGTAAGGTCCAGGTGCCTTTCTCTCTACGGGACTTAAGGCAGATTAAGGGGGATCATGGCAAGTTTTCAGATGACCCTGACAGTTGTATAGACGCTTTCCAGAATATAACCCAAGTATCTGAACTCTCCTGGAAAGACATTATGTTACTTTTGAATCAAACCCTAACACTGAGAAGCACGCCATTCTGCAGCTGACAGAGGGATTTGGGGATGAGCTTAGTATCACATATATTGTCAGGGAAGGAGTCAAACTTTATCCAATTGGAAAGGAAGCAGTACCATTGGATGACCCTAAGAAGGATCCCAATATTGAGATGGGAGAGTGGAAGAGGAGACACTTTAGGTGTCCATGATGGAGGGCTTACGTAGGACCAGAACTAAGCCTCTCAGTTATACGAAGCTACCCATGACAGACCAGGGATTTGATGAGAATCCTACTGCCTTTCTGGAGAGGCTAAGAGGGGCCTTGGTAAAGCACACCTCTCTATCTCCCAATTCAGTCGAGGGACAACTAATCCTAAAGGATAAATTTATTACTCAGGTAGCCCCTGATATTAGGAGGAAACTGCAGAAACAGACCCTGGGACCAGATAGTACTTTAGTGAATCTCCTGAAAGTGACCACCTTGATCTTTTATAATAGAGATAGGGAGGTCCAGGAGAGAGAAAACATAGGAAAGAAGCAGAGGGTTTAATGGCCACCATGAAAGCCCACAAACCCCAGAATTCCTGAGGTGCACCTGTTAACTGCTACAGATATAGTATGCCAGGACATTTTAGAAAGGATTGCCAAGGCAGCATGAGGAAGCCACCTCAACCCTGTCCAATCTGTAGTGGGGACCACTGGAAGGCAGACTGTCCCCAGGGAGGCTGGTCACCAGGTCCAGAGCCAATCTCCCAAATGGCCCAATAGGACTGATGGGTCCCAGGGCTCCTCTCTGTAGCTCCAGTGGTCCAGACCACCATTACCATCCAGGAGCCCCGGGTAGTTCTGAAAATCAAAAGGAGGAAAGTGGACCTCCTTTTGGACACTGGGGTTGGTCTCTCAGCTCTCCTCTCCAATCCGGGCCCCTTCTCTTCTCTTAGCACAAATGAGAGGGGTCTCTCAGAAAGGCTCTTAACCCGGTATTTTTTCCAACCCTTTAGTTGTAGTTGGGGAGACCTGTTGTTCACCCATGCCTTTCTAATTATGCCTCAGAGCCCAACTCCTCTGTTGAACCGGTATATTCTAGCCAGTATGGAGACCACCATTCTGATGGCCTCTGAACAAACAACTTGTCTCCCCCTAGTGAAGACTGATATTAACACAGAAGTTTGGGCAATTCAAGGGAAAACTGGCCAATCCACAAACGCCATACCAGTCCAGGTTCACCTTAAGGATCCCACCTCATTTCCTAATTAGAAACAATATCCCCTGAAACCAGAAGTTAGAAAAGGACTAGAAGCCATCATTGATAACAAGGTTGCAGGGCCTCCTCAAACCCTGCAACAGCCCTTGTAATACTCCGATATTGGGAGTACAAAAACCCAATGGGGAATGGAGACTAGTTCAGGACCTCCACCTCGTTAATGAAGCTGTGGTTCCATTACACCCAGTGGTTTCCAATCTGTATACCCTGCTACCTCAAATACCTGAGGGGACTGAACAGTTCACAGTCCTGGACCTAAAGGATGCCTTCTTCTGCATACCATTACACTCTGACTCCCAGTATTTGTTTGCATTTGAGGATCCCTCTAACCAAACTACCCAGTTAACCTGGACAGTGTTACCTCAGGGATTCTGAGACAGCCCTCACTTGTTTGGGCAGGCATTGTCAAGAGACCTCTCTGAGTTCCTTTATCCTCAGGTTAAAGTTTTACAATATATAGATGACATTCTCCTCTGTGCTCGAACTGAGGAAACCTCTCGGAGGGTAGTAAGGCTGTTCTCAATTTTCTGGCTAATAGAGGATATAAGGTTTCAAAATCTAAAGCTCAGCTCTGTCAGACTTCAGTGAAGTACCTTGGTCTGATCTTGTCAGAGGGGACCAGAGCACTGGGCAAAGAAAGGATTAAGTCCATCTTCTCCTTTCCCCTCCCCAAAACCCTCAAGCAACTGAGGGGATTCTTAGGTATTACAGGATTCTTCAGACTACGGATACCTGGGTATGGTGAAATAGTTTGTCCCTTATATCACCTAATAAAGGATACTCAGGCAGCTAAAACTCACTCTCTAATTTGGGAACCTGGGACTAGAAAAGCCTCTGACCAGCTAAAGCAAACCTTGCTTAAGGCACCAGCCCTTAGGCTCCCCATAGGGAAGATGTTTAATCTTTATGTGTCAGAAGCAAAGCAAATGGCCCTGGGAGTTCTAACACAAGCCCGGGTCCAGCCCAGCAGCCTGTAAGCTACCTAAGTAAGGAGCTTGATTTGGTAGCCAAAAGATGGACAGCCTGCCTCCAGGCAGATGCAGCAGTAGCCTTGCTGGTACCAAAGGCTACTAAGTTAACCATGGGGAATAACTTAACTGTTTGCACTCCACATAATGTGTCAGGACTGCTGTCTTCTAAGGGGAATCTCTGGCTAACAGACAACTGCCTCCTCGTGTATCAGGTTCTGCTATTAGAGGGATCTGAAGTCCAATTAAGAACCTGTCCCTCCCTAAATCCAGCCACCTTCCTCCCAGAGGAAGCTGGGAAGCTTGAACATGACTGTGAACAGCTAGTAGTACAGACCTATGTGACCAGAGAGGATCTCAAGGAAACCCTCTTAGAGAACCCAAACTGGATTCTCTTTACAGACAGAAGTTCTTTTGTAGAACAAGGGATACATAAAGCAAGGTATACAATAGTTACTCTGAATGATATTGTTGAGAGTGTGTCTCTCTACTCAGGGACAAGTGCTTAATTAGCCAAACTAATTGTCCTCACAAGGGCACTCAAATTAAGCAAAGGAAAAACAGTTAACATTTGCACTGACTCTAAGTATGCTTTCCTAGTCCTCCGTGCCCATGCCACTATCTGGAAAGCGAGAAACTTCCTCACAGGTAATGGGAGTCCCATTAAATACCATCAGGAAATTAATAGACTATTATCCTCGGTTTTTCTCACATGTGAAGTGGCAGTAATACATTATAAAGGCCACCAAAAAGGTATGGATGAAGTAGCCAAGCAAAATAGATTGGCAGACCAAGCAGCTAAATCAGCAGCAACAAAGCCTCAGATTTCTGATCCATTTGAAGCCTCACTGATCTGAGAGGGCCCCTTAAGAGAAATATAATCTAAATATTCTCCTGTGGAAATTGAATGGGCATCCTCTCAGGGATACATCTTTCAGTCCCCAGGATGGCTACAATTGGAGGACAGCAAGCTTCATCTACAGGCTGCTGACCAATGGAAAGTTCTTAAAATCCTTCACCAAGCCTTCCACCTACGTAAGGATAAAATCTATCAGTTGGCCCAGAAATTGCTCTCAGGTAAAAACCTGATACAGTTAAACAGATCATTAATGCTTGCTAGACCTGCCTTTAAAATAATCCCCTTGATCGACAGCTTCTTCCCCCAGGAATCCAAAGGACAGGAGGCTATCCAGGGGAAGACTAGCAAGTGGATTTCACCCATATGCCAAAGGCAAGAGGCATCCAGTATCTCCTAGTGTGGATAGATACCTTCACTAACTAAGTAGAAGCAATTCCATGTCAGACGGAGAAAGTCTCTGAGGTGATAAAAGTACTAATTAATGAGATAATTCCTTGCTTTGGGCTCCCTAAGTACCTCCAGAGTGATAATGGCCCCTGTTCAAGGCAGCTGTCACCCAGGGGGTCTCAAAGGCACTAGGCATACAGTACCATCTTCATTGTGCTTGGAGACCACAATCCTCAGGAAAGGTAGAAAAGATGAATGATATTATCAAAATGCACCTCAGGAAGCTGTCTTAGGAGACTTGTCACCCCTGAACTACCCTTCTCCCCATAGCCCTACTACATGTTAGAAACATCCCTCTAAAGCTGGGTTTGAGTTCCTTTGAAATGATGTATGGATGGCCTTTTCTCACCGATGATTTCTTGCTAGACCCAAAAACCTCTGATTTAACATATAACTTCTTTGGCCCATTTCCAACAGGAACTGAAACAACTGTTGGAGGTCCAATCCCAGGAACTAGGGCCACCTCTATTCAACCCAGGGGACCTAGTACTAGTAAAGGTACTTGCTTCCCTTTCTCCCTCTATAAGCCCAGATTGGGAGGGATTATACTTCTTTCTACTCTTATGGCACTGAAAGTCACTGGAATAGATCATTGTATTCACTATACCCGAGTAAAGGCCTGGGAAGTTGACAGAGTTACTTGCATCAACCCAGAAGAGCACCCAAAGTACCAATGTGAAGATATTGGGGAACTCAAGCTAAAAATCACAAAAGATAAGTGTTAATAATTAATCTTCCATGGATATCCTCTTTATAGTCTTGCCTAGGCTTCCTGTTTTTACCTCCATTCTGTGCTATACCACAGGGTATAATGTTGTTTTCAGAATGATTAGTATATTTCACTTCTTATTTCTGTAATCTTCAGCATTAGATTCTCTCCTTTTAACTCCTCTTTGGACATATATTTGGTGCATGCATACTTAACCCTGTAAAACTTGTTTCTTCGCACCTAGAGGCCATCAAACTCCAAACAGTCAGGCAACCAGAACCTCGGACATTGGCTCCCTTTTGCTGGGGACCCTTAGGTAGACCTCGGGGAGGAATCTGACTGCTGTTCTTCCCATACTCACACCCCCTGTAAACAGGAAGTAGCTAAGACCAGTCATCGTCCATATTACACCAGCAGTTAGATGCGCCTCCTCAGAGGAGGGAAATGACAGGGACAGGAGGCAGGGAAATTCTGGGCAGAAGAGGGTAGGTCTCTGGCAAAGGTCTCGCCCTGAAACCTGGAACCGTGGCCCAAAGTGAGAACATGCATTCCTATTTTCCCACTTGAAAGCTGCCTTTTCCAAAACCACCCATACCCCACCCTGCCCCCATCCTGTGCCCATAAAAACCCCAGGGTTCACAAGCAGAGAGAAGAGGAGAAGCAGCTGGACATTGGAGACTATGGTTTGAAGTTGGAGAGAAGCAGCTTGACTTCAGAGGGACGGCTTTACGGTGTTGCTTCGAAGAGGAGTCCGGCCGGGGACAGCTAGACTCTGGGGGAAAATGATCGTCCCGCTCTGTCCCCTTTTCAGCTCCCCTTCCTGCTGAGAGCCACTTTCATTAGCAATAAAATCCCCCACATTTACCATCTCCAATTTGTTCATGTGACCTCATTCCTCTTGGATGTCGAACAAGAACTCAAGTGCAAGTGCAAAAGGCCGTCACACTGACCCTCCACTGAGCTGTTAACACTTAAGCCATTCACGGACAGCAAAGCTAAAAGAGCACTGACTGTAACACTCTTTCTGGGGCTTCAGGGGATACGGACACCCCACTAGATGCTGCTGTGGGGAAGCACAGTTTTGCTCCTGCCAGCACCCAAAAGCGCTTGCCCCAGCTCCTTCACCTGCTCACCTCCGCTCCCCCTCCTGCAAGGGGTGGAACACAGTGGGGCCAAGCAAGTGGAGTCTGCCACTGCTGGCACTGAAGTGACTGACTAGTTCTAGCACCCATGCACTCCAGTTCCTGCCAGCAAAGGGGTCAGGGAAATTTTCTGCTTGAATACTCCTAAATAACCTTGTAATCAAAGAGGAAAATGAAACTAAAGTTGTTAATTTTATGGAAAATAATGAAATAGCACACACTAAATACTAAAATATATGGGATACAGTTAAACCTCTACTCAGGAAAATATACAAAAATGGAAAATACAAGAATTCACTCAATTTAAGAAACTGGAAAAGGACAATAAAATGAAAGTAAATAGAAGGAGGAAATTCACTTTTAAAAAGCTCAAACTAACAAAATCAAAATGAAACTAACTTACAAGGGATAATCAACAGATAATTAACATCAAAAGCTGCTTCTTTGAAATTATTTATTAACAAAAAAGGGAGAAAATAAAACAAAAATACAATACTAACAATGGAAAAGGAGATACACTTA
Source organism: Pongo pygmaeus (assembly GCF_028885625.2). Classification (NCBI taxonomy): domain Eukaryota; kingdom Metazoa; phylum Chordata; class Mammalia; order Primates; family Hominidae; genus Pongo; species Pongo pygmaeus. The sequence continues at coordinate 112,010,798 of NC_072396.2, read as the reverse complement.
TAGATATAGACAATAGTATGCTGATAACCATTTAACAATTGGCTCTCAAAAAAAAAAAAAAAAAAAAGCCACAATTTGTAGTGCTTGCTGATTTCCATGGCGTGAAAACTTACACTTTAGTGGATTTTAAGCTACCAGTGTATAGACACCAAACCAAAATATGGGAAAAATGCACACAATTGGAAAGTCAGCACCAGCACACCATTGGAGAGATATTAATTATAAGGGAATATCATATGCAATGTATACCACGTGATTTTAAAATCTATTAAATGCTTTTACCCAAGAAGGAGTAATAAAACCTCAAGAATCTAATAACTTTAGACCAGATTGGAAGGGTGATTAACAATCTGTAATTTTTTTTAAGGCTCCAGGCCTAGATGGTTTTAGAGCTGAGTTCCGTAAACTTTGAAAGAACAAATCATTCTCACACAACTTAAACTATTTAAGACCACAGAGAAAGACAAAAAGGTCTCAAATGCATTTACTAGATCTAGTATAATTCCACAGTATCAGAAACCTAAAAATGATATCAGAAATAGTAAGGCTATAGATTGATTTCAGTTCTGAATATATAGAGAAAAATGTTTAACAAAAGCAGCAGGGCAACAAAAGAATAAAATGCCATAACCAAACACTTTTTATTACAAATATAAAAGAATGATTCAAGATTAGAAAAAAATCAACATACAGGGTTATATTAATATATTCTAAAAGGTTTTTAAACAAAATCAGTAGCCAGCCCAAGTGAAAATTCTAAATAAAACAGCATTCAAATATAATAAATAGCAAACTTCATCCTAAATGGTGAAATGCTAAGGCCCTTTCCAGTAACATTACGAACAAGGCAAGGATGTCTGATATCACCATAGTGTTTTAAATGTTTTAGCTGAGGCAAAAGAAAGTCAGAACATGAAATAATTGGTATAAATATTGGTAAAGGAGATATAAGTGCCTCAGATAAACCCGAGACTCTAGGTTTTTTTTTTTAAATATAAGGTTGCCAATATGGTAAGATTATTATACACAAGAAAATATATAAAATCAAAAGCTTTTCTCCATATGCTTTTAAAAATTGAAATAGAAAAGTAACCCATTCACAGCACGGACAAGAGTACAAAGTACTTAGGAATCAACAACAACAACAAAAAAATGTACTGTACCTATTTGAAGAAAACAACTAAATATTAAAGAGACGGTCCCAAAAATAAAACCTGAAAAAATGCAAAGATATACCATGATTCTGGATAGCAAGACATATCATAGGAATGTCTTCCTTCCAAAAACTAATACACAAGTGTAATATAGTGATAATCACAATCCAAACTGAGTATATTTTGTAACTATACAAAATTATGTAAAAGTTCATATGGAGACACAAATATGTAAAAGTATGGAGAAACAAATATCTAAGAATAGTAAGGAAATATCAGATATTACCGAAAAGTCAGTATAATCAAAATAGTAAGGTATTGGCGTAAGAATGGAAAATTAAATCAATGGAACAGAATAGAGTCTAGAATAGAAGCAAGTACATATGGAAATCCAATATATGGCAATGGTAGCATATCCACTCAACAGGAAAATGACTGTTATTTTAATAAATGGGCTTAGCATAATAGTTATCTATCTGAAAGGAAACACAACTACATGCCCTAAAATACATTTCAAAATCTCATATTCTAAAACAAATTCCAGGTACATTAAAGACTTAAAATATAAAAAATAAAACCACCGAAAATATGAAAAGAAAGTTTGAGGAGGGGGAGACCTTTCACAAGCCAGAAAAACCAGAAGCCATACAGAAAATAAAGACAAAAGACAAACTGGGGGGAAAATATCACAACACGTGACAGGTAAAAGGTTAATAATATATATTATCTCTATCTAATCTATATCTATGTCCTTTTCCTCACCTAATCAACTTTTCCTGGCCAAATTCATTCATTTTCATGGTTTTAAGTGTGACCTATATGCTAATCATGGAAGCATAGATTGATCCCCCTTAAATTTGTGGTGTCCAACTTCAAGCAGGCTCTCAAAGTTTCTTATTAATTCTGTGTTTCTCTTAACAGCTCTCTCTATATCTCCACAGTAGTGATCTGTACCATCCACAAAGCTTCAACCCTACCACCTCCCTTCTCACTCATAGTAAAACCGTAGTAAATGATTTTACTTCCTTTGTCACAGAGAAAATAAAATTTATCCCAGGGAATTATTTTAAATTCTCACAAAACAATAAGCAAACATCTTTCCTTTGTCCTATTACAAAGAAGTGATATATCTCTCTAGAAAGTTCATCAGTCCTCTCCTAGAGGTTTTGCATTCCATCCTCTTCTAGCTTCTTGGGGTCCTCATTTGATTAATCTTCTTCCCTTTCCTTCAGCCAACCTCTCTTCTGGTTCCACTCCTTCCCATTGACATTTCAAGATATTTAAGTCTTTCAAATCATTATTTAAAAGGTCATCTATTCACTTCTTCTGAAAATACTTTCTTCTTTCGGCTTCTATGAGACAAATTTTCCTAGTTTTCCTTCTGATCATTCCAACTCCTTTGTCTGTCCCTTAAATGTCAGTATTCTGAGAGTTCTAGCACACTGACTTAGGTGACCTCATCCATTTCTAAGGCTTCAGTTACTCTCTATGTGCCAGTACCTTGCTTAACTTTTTTAATTTTAAGAGTTTTATTGATATATAATCTACATGCCACAAAATTCACCCATTTTAAGTGGGCAACTCAATAATTTTGGTAAATTTACAGAATTTTGTAACCATTACCACAATCCAATTTTAGAACAATTCCATCACCTCAAAAAGATCCCCATTTGCCTTAATTATATTTATCTCTATCCTAAGTCTCTCTCCTGAAATTTAGACCTATATAACTAACTGCTTACTGGACATTTCATTTGCATAACTACAGGCACTACAAACTCAGTGTTTCCAAACTGAACTCGTCTCTTTCCTACATCCTGTTCCATTAAATCTGATTCTTCTCTAATGTTCCCTAAATGAATGAAGGGTATCACCAGCTCCTCAGAAACACAGGGCTTCATTCTTAACTTCTCTTTCTTATTCCCCACATCCAGTTAATCATCACATCCCCTATATTTACCTCATAAATATAATTCAAATCTATCTTTTTCTATCATCTTCCCTTATATTTCACTAGATCTGTCCACCAAGATCTCTTCCCTGAATTAATATATCCATCCAACAAATATACGTTGAGTACCTACTATGTGCCAAGCACAATGCTACTACAGTCTCCTAATTGGCCCCTCTGTCTCCAATCATTGATTTTCCCAATGTGTACTTAACCCAGCAGAGGGGCAGTATAAACTTTTTAAAAAACACACTACAGGCCGGGCGCGGTGGCTCATGCCTGTAACTCCAGCACTTTGGGAGGCCGAGGTGGGCAGATCACAAGGTTAGGAGATCGAGACCATCCTGGTCAACAAGGTGAAACCCCATCTCTACTAAAAATACAAAAAAAAAAAAATTAGCTGGGCGTGGCGGCACATGCCTGTAATCCCAGCTACTTGGGAGGCTGAGGCAGGAGAATCTCTTGAACCTGGGAGGTGGAGGTTGCAGTGAGCCAAGATCTCACCACTGAACTCCAGCCTGGAGACAAAGGGAGACTCCATCTCAAAACAAAACAAAACAAAAACAAAAAACAAAAAACACTACACCCATGCTTAAAATGGCTTCGTACTAAATTTCAATTGGCTTCCCTTTGACCTTAGAATAAATGCCAAACTTCTTAGCATGGCTTTTAATGTCCTCTGTAATCAGGTCCCTCAATGGCTCTCTAGTCTCATTTCTACACTCCCCTTGGATAAATCATTTAGCTATCTGAGTTTCCTCATCTGAAAAATGGGGATAATAATAGTGCCTGTCTCAGAGGTAACTGAGAGGATTAAATGAGATAATACATGTAAAGCACTTGGCATGACACCTGGAGCACATTAAGTGTTAATAAACAATAGATATTAATGATGGTAATGATGTTAGCCTTCTTCGATCTCCCTCTCCCCCGAACTACTACAGCACTTATTGTCACACAGTTTAAATCATTTTATATTGGTTGGCAATGCTTCATACTGTTAGCTCTGCTTTCTCAACTAGACTATAAAGTCCTTGAAGACAGGGATAGAGACTTAATACACCTGCTACTATATTCCTCTGTATCACATAACACTATGCTAAATCCACAGTGGAGCTTAATATTTTTTATAAAGGTCCACTTAGGGACACCATTTGCTTTCAACTTCTGAGCTAATGATGTGTCACTGGGTTAGCATGGGGTTTGGCAGTACTCACTGTAGGTCAGTGTTGTGTGTGTGTGTGTGTGTGTGTGTGTGGTTTTTTTTTTTTCAGTTGCTTTGCTGCTGATATCCTGTTTTTGACAGAAATGGAGTACAAAAGCATGAAGGTGTTTAATTTTACTCTCTGGCCTGCAGACAATATGCAATTTGCGTATTCATCTGTGATATCATATTTTTACTTCCTAAATGTAAGTGTTCTCTGTGAGCTACCAATATAATATAAATTCCATTTCATTCTAAAGCCAATGGAATCCTCCTGAAATGGTTTGAATTTCTTGACTGTTGAGTGGGGGGCAATTGGAATCCCAGAATATCCCCAGGGTGCTAGAAGATTCAAAGCTCTTCAGATGCTAGAACACACCACAAATTTGGCAGGAGTTTCATTATATGTGCACTATAGAGTAAACTGGCATCTTGTAATTGTTTCTCCTTCCTTTTCACATACCATTGCTATCCTTCCCTGCCTAGGTCGCTCACCCTCTTCTCTAATCCTCCTCATGTCCTGGGCTTTCCCCTGCACCTGAGATTTTTCTAATAAGACATCTTTGGACATTCGTAAACCTGCCATTCTATGCCAGTGCAAAACTACCCATATATAGATTGGGATGAGGGAGCTCAGGATGGAACTATGTTGTTCTATGCGACTAGCACTGGTGCTATACACTTTTAGCTAGAGTTTTATTGGTTTAGAAATTATTCCAAAGCCAATGATTGTTTTGTGCCTTTGATGTTACTAAGGAGAAGCTGGAACAGGCTTGGGATATGGAGAAGAGGAGGAAAACCTTCTCTCAAGGAAAGAGTCAACGTTTCTCATCAGAGAAAACAAAAGGCAACATCCTCCAGTTGTGTCCCAGTTTCTCCCCTTATATGGTGAAAACATCAAAGGACTGAAAAGAACCCTTTGGGGCGGGCGGGGGGTGGGGAATCAGAGGTCAAAGCAATCCTCATGACCCAGTTTAAACACTAATTCTCTCACTGGGCATATATCCTTTTTTCCACATATATCCTCTTTATATATACAACCCCCTCCCCAGACACACATAAGAGATGAACAGCCAGGCACAGCCATCTATGAAATAGATAGACAGATGCATAGCACGTGCAGAGGCATTATGATGCATGCTCTGGAGAGATTATCATCACAAAGAAAGGCTTGCCCAAATATTGCTCTAGTATCACACCACATCATTCCCACATGGGCACACGCTCACATAATACTGGTTTTCTGTCCTTACCCAGACCATAAGCACAATAATCAGCGACTTGCAAAACACTGCACATGGAGCCATGGGTTGTTAGTTTTGCCCCTCTTTTTTAATACAGCATAGTCATTAAGAGCAAGGACCTCAGTAAAATTGGATGCAAACTCTTAATTTGCCACCTGTGATTTTATACAAATAAGTTACCCCTGTGTGCCTCAGTTACCCCATCTGTAAAATGAGAATGAGAATCATACGTACTTCATTGGGTTATTGTGTGGATTAAATGAGCGAATGTATTTAAAGCTCTTAGGAATAATTAAGAGTTCTTAGGACTGGCTGAGATAGGGTAAACGTGGATTCAAGATTTGATTTAGGTGAGAGGACAGGTAGTGGGAATAGACAGAGGCATTAGATTCTCTTTCTGTCTTGAGGTAGTAAATAGCTGATTTCCTGGCTGTATGTGTACTTCTAAGTAATCATTCCATCAAAAGACACCATTAATGATAGCAATGCATTCACTCTTTTTTGAGGAAATCTATATATTTGCGGTCATTGTGGTATTATATTTGTTATTTATAGCCTGTTTTAAACGTGCAAACATTAGTTATACTTTTGAGAGTACATCTTTACTGCCAAACTCTTAGTAACTGTTAAGAAACCCTGTGTCTCATGGAGACTACTTTTACCCTGAAACATGGTCATGTACAGCCCTAGAATGAGGACACATCCCGGCAGTCTCAGCAAGAAAATATGGGTCCCAGCGTAAACTCTGGGACAGTGGCTGAGGACAGTGTTGATACCTGGAGCTGCCCACACTATTTTCACCCCTCATGGCACAAAAAAAATCTGAGCAAGTAAATGCCTAATTGTGGGTATTATTGCTTCCTTCTGCCAACCCTAGGCAACTCCCTCTCCTCTGTACCCCATGAAGGGCTGTCAGAATATGGAGAGCTGCTCTGGGCTATTAAAGGTAGGCCAATGGCAGGAGTACCTAAGAGGCTTACCACGGATTCAGGAACGCCAGGCCCCCAAACAGACCATACGTTTTTCTAGAGCTAGAGCTATTTAGTGGAGAAAAACAAAGGGTTTTCTGGAGCTGTCTCCTACCTATCTGAGCACAAATGAATCGGTGGCAAGTAAACCAACAACTTCTCCACTAGGCCGCACAGTGCAATGGAAAGAACATGGACTTTGGAGTGAGAGATATGTAGAACTGCATCCCAGCTTACTTATGTGTGACCTTGAGTAAGGCATCTAATATCTCTGGCCTTCAAGTTCCTCACTTGCAAAATGGGAATATTAACCAGCTGTATCACAGGGTTGTCATAAACACTAAGTGAGATTAGAAATGATGTCTCTAGCACAGTGCCCAGAACAAATTATTCAAGTAAGATTCTGTTCCTCCCAATCCTTGCTTACCATACCACAGAGCTGGACTCCTCTAGACAGGCAGAGACAGTAAGGACATCTCAATGGCTGTGTGCCTATCTGCTGTGGTGATAGTTGTTTTCGTTTCAAGTCTGGGTTTTTAAAAAATGTGTTTGGTTTTGGTTGGGTTGATGGCAGGAGAGATTAGAGGTAAAAGTGGAACTGGAAACATTTCAAGGTATAGGATAAGCTTGATAGAGCCTTAGCTGAATTATTAGGATTCCATTAACTTTCCAAGAGCACACTGGAAATGGGGAATTTGGGTGGATTGTGAATATAGTGGAGCAAACAAGAGGAGCCAAAATTAAGCAGTGTTCTGGTCATTTAGTGAGTGACCTGGAATTTGAACACAGAAATGTGAACTAGAGGAGGGATGGGAAATGGGACTATAAGATAAGCTTCACTGTGCCAAAGGAAAAGTGCAAAAGTGGGATGAAAGTGCATTCCTATGTGAACTGTTTCGGCTATGAAGACATGACCACACCTGAAAGCTTACCTGCCCTATAGATGTGAGGGAGGAGGGCGAGGAAAACAATATTAATCCTAACTAATTTTATCCTTAAACCCTGTCATGTGTTAATACCCTCCAAGTATTTCAACTGCAACATTTAATGTCTTCAAAAATGTTACTTTACTGACATATATGAAGAATTGTCACAAAGTATTTTTTAAAAAGGATTGAATGCATTAGGTCTCTGAAAAATTATAAAGCACTTTCTTTTCTAGTATAAAAATAGGCTATGACCACACACTGGATTGCACAGTTAACTTAGGTTTTTCATCTATATTAAATGTCAATTGTTATATTCTTAATAAGATTGAATGTAATACTCTGAATTAGTCATTACAGTAGTATAAATGAATACACTGACTGGATCACTTCACTTATTTTCCATTTTTCATGGAAACAATTTTCTCCACCTATAATTCCACAGTGGTTTCAAACTAGGTATTTCATTTTCACAAGACACTAGCAGTTCAAATCTTTCTCAGGAGCTCTTAAGTCTGCTCCCCTTGCTCTTCCATCTCTCACAAAAATATTCACAGAACATTTTTGCTAATAAACATTTTAAATCGCAAATACAAAATTATAAAACTCTCTCTTTTTAAAATTACTAGAGATGAAAGCATTGACCCTCCCTAAAACTTTTCTTTTGGCTTTGCTTTTATAAAGGCAGTAATCAAGAAGAATTTGGGCAGGATAATGGGCAAATTTACTTAAGTATCAACACAAAGAATCTTCTGGATATTCTTGCAGAAGGGCAGTAAATGTTCCCTTACTAAATAAAATTTGTTTAAATTAGTAACTGCAAACTAGCAGCTTATTGAGCACAATAACCCTTTTTAGTCTATCACATCTGCAGAGTTACTGGTGGGCTATGTAGAGTCACATGGCCGAGATATCCAATATTTTTGCTACTGCAATTTCATTACCACTCCCTCTTCCCAAGAAAAGTTCTAGTTGATATATGTAAAATTTGAAATTGGTTATGAGTATTTGGGAATGATTGTTCTCCCCACTCTCAGAGATAGTGATAAAAAGCTTTGGAAGTCCTGAGGTCAGGGCTAGGAATCTCTGGCAAAATGTGTAGTGCCCAAAATTACTACTACTAGTACTACTGCTACTAGCAACTGTTCCTGCTATTACACCTCCTCTTCCTCTTTCTCCTTCTTTCCCTCCTCCTCCTCTTCCTCCTGCTACTATGACTAGTACTACCACCCCACCGTTTATTGAGCTTTGACTATATATGCCAGGCACAGTAGCAGGTACTTTACATGTATTGCCTTTCTCTTCAATGTATTATATTACTTTAAGTTTTATAGATGGTGAAACTGAGGCTCAGAAAAAGTATGTGTTCAAGGCTGCACAGCTAACATGACTCCTGTCTGTCCAACTCCAAAGCTGTCACAGCACACTGCCTCCCGAGATGTACATACCATTTTTAGGAGAGGCAAGTTGTAGAAACTAAGGCTACAGTGTCCTGGATTGGAGATAAAGCTGGACACCAAGTCAGGGAGGGAAGGGAAGCATATGTGGATAAACGCAGTGGATCTAGTGATTCCTATTGTTAACTCACCAGTAGCAGAATAATACACAAACAGAGCATTTATGAGTCTGACTTTTCTGCTCTTCGAAAGGATAATAACTACCACCTTATTTCTTGCTTCACCTTCGTGATCAAACTTCTTGCAACCTGCATTTCCTTTTGTTTGTTTGTTTGTTTGTCTGTTTTGAGACAGAGTTTCCCTCTTGTCGCCCAGGCTGGAGTGCAATGGCACGATCTCGGCTCACTGCAACCTCCACCTCCTGGGTTCAAGCAATTCTCCTGCCTCAGCCCCTTGAGTAGCTGGGATTACATGTGTCTACCACCACACCTGGCAAATTTTTGTATTTTTTGTAGAGACGGGGTTTCACCATGTTGGCCAGGCTGGTCTTGAACTCCAGACCCCAGGTGATCCACCCACCTCGGCCTCCCAAAGTGCTGGGATTACAGGCATGAGTCACCGCGCCCAGCCCTGCATTTCCTTATAACTTACTTTCTTCCTGACCTCTTTGAATTTATGTTCCATCTTCATATTTGCATAGAACCTTCTCCCTCAAAGATGACTAATGAAATCTTCTATGCCTCTGCTCCAATTGACTCATCAAATCTTCCACATTTTGAAGGCCTCTCCTTCCTCTGAGATTTTGATCCTCTGTTTTGGTTGGTTTTCCTTGTCTCTTGACTGCTCTTTGTTTCTCCTTTGCTGTCCTTTAGAATTCACATCCCTATCCCATACCCCTTGCTCACTACAAGTCATCCTCACAATGGGTCCAGGAACCACCAGTGATTAACAAGAGACATCCAAGTGGCATGTACCTTGGCCTTGCAAAACAACGTGTAATGGAGTGGTCAGGGGCACAGGCTCCAGAGCTAAAGTGCCTGTATTCAAATCCCCACTCTCTTACCTACCAGTGGCATGAACTTGGCAAAACACTTAAATATTTCTTTATCTCTGTTTACCTGTAAAGTAGGGGTATTAACAGTGTCTATCTCACAGACCTGTTGTGAGAATTAAATGAGTTAACACATACTAAGCACTCAGCTGGAACAGAGGAAATCCTCAGTAAGTGTTACTTATTATTGTAGTCTTTAAGATAATAATGTCTAAACCTTTGATTTTTTTCCACAAATGAATAATTTACTTTTGATATTTAATTTTCAAAATGCACAGCATTCTTTAGTAATCTCCTCAAAAGCACCACAGTCTTTCTGTTTATTTTTGGAAAGTCAGTTTGTTATTGTATTGTGAGTGACAAACAATTGGGTTGGAGATTTGTCACAGGCCCTCTTTTCAATCTATACATTCTCCATGGCTTTAAGTGCTACTTAGATGCTAATAACTTCCAAGTATATCCCTTTCCCAGACCTCTCTCTTGACCTCTAAATCCAGCTAGCCAGCTTTCTACTGGACATTTCCTACCTGCCTTTCTGACCCAGAGAACAATAAACCTTGCAGGTCTAAAAATAACTCCTTTTATATTTCTTAACCTAGTTAAAGGCCATAAACCCATTTGGTCACCTAAACCAGAACCCTGTGGATCATCATAGTATTTCTTCTCCCTCACTCCTTCACCCATTAACTGATTACCAATTAATACTGATCCACCTCCTAAAAATGTTTTGAATTTATCCCTTCTTCCCTAATCCTACTGCCACTGTCTCAAACTGGGCCTTCATCTCTCCCTGGATCAGTAAAAATCTAATTCGTCTCTTTGTCCTCACTTTTTACCCTGGACCCTTGACCTTTGCTCCATACTCCATACTACAGCCATAGCAATCCTTCTTAAATGTAGATTTTATTCAGTTATTCACCTGCTTAAAATCCTTCCATAGCTCCCCAGACTTCTCAGGTTAAAGTCTAAACACCTATACATGGCCTACAAGGCTCTTCATTATCTGGGCCCAAGCTACTTACTTCACCATACTCGCCTCTTGCAATCTCATGTCTTACATTCTGGCCAAGCCAAACTTCTGATAGTTCCCTGAACGTCTCCATGCTGATCACCCTTCTGTGTTCTTGCATGTGGTCCCCTTCACTCCCTTATCTCATTTTTATTGGCAAAATTCTACTCTCATTTCAAGATAACTCATTTTTTTTTCCATTCTGCAGCCTTTCCTAAGTTTTTCAGGCAGGCCTGAGTGTTTCCTCCTCCATGCTAACTTGTCATCATGCATTGACATTCATTACAGTAATTATCACTTCACATTCTATTTGCCATTTTACCTGTCAGGTTCTCAGCCAGTCTGTGTGTTCCTTGAGGGCAGGTGCCATTTCCTAGTTATCTGTATACACTCAGTGCTTAAGGCACCATTTTCCCCATAAAATGTGCTCATTTACACCTCCACTAATACCTCTGCTTTCTGTCTCTCCAGAGGGAGTAATTTTTTTTCTCCTTCAACATTTGGCTAAAATGCATTTTCTCCATTAAATTTTCCAATTATACTAATTTCACTGACTGCTCCTTAAAGAGGGCTCCACCAACAAATGTATTTGTGCTCTAATGGTGTAAATTCTATTCTTTCTTCTAGCTCAACCACCCTAAAATATTTAAGGATCATCTGCTGAAATCATCCATAGCAGTGTTTTTTAAATTAATTTATTTTAAAATATTTATATTTTATGCTTGGAGAAGCAGCCAGACATCTATTACATAAACTCCAATATTCTTGCTCTTCCCAAACTAAATATCCTTCCAATGGGCAATAAGAGCAGAAAGAAGAGAATACCAGCCCATCTAAAGTTTGAACTCTAAAGAGAAAGACTTCCAAAAGTGAATGAAGCTAAGACCTAGTAGCAAGACAGAAAGCTGAAATTCCCCAGACTAAGGGAAACCTCTCCCTCTCTTCCAACTCATCTCCTTTCTTTCTTCTTTCTCCTAATGCTGAAGAGCAGTGCCATCCAGCTCTTTAAAAGGATTGAGAAGAGCCAGAAGGAAATCAACCTGCCCATGGAGCTTCTGGGATGGATTAAGCCGTTGTATCACAGCAGTTCTGGAAAGAAGAAAAAGGTGGCACACAAAATATACAGGAAAGTGCTTTAATGTACTCAGTGTCCTAAAAGCTAAGAACAAGACTAAATAAGTAAAATTGAAAGGGCTATACTACATTCATTTGTATTTTCTGCACTGCATGCTGCTCTATAAATACTCCTTCTCACTATATACCGTGTTTTCCCTAACTAGACTGAAAGTTCCCTGGAGGTCATCAACCACATATATTTCTTTTGTAGCCCCCAAATTGCCCGCCACACTGAGTACACAGTGTATGCTCAATAAATGCTGTTGACCAACTGATTACTAAGTATTTAACTATATTTGTCCCTCGCTATGTTTTAGAATGCCTATTATTCACAGAACCATGGAGTATTGGAAGCGAAGAGGAAGTATTCATCTGTTGGTATACATTTTCCCTTGGCTATGCATTATACAGAGGTTTCCTTTGGAAATGTAAACAAAGGATGCCTGATGAGCCAGGACAAAGAACTATATATAGAGATCAAGTGGCTATCGTAGCAAGGTCAAAGCATGCCCTTCCTTAATTAGATTAAAGGGAGTCTTGGAGCTGCCTCTACCTCCTTCCCATGCTCTCTAGCCCCAACAGAAAACATTTTCCAACCACCCATCTACTGAATTCTGAAAGCTTCAGCAGCAATTATAACAAGCTACATTACCATAGAAGTCGGCTAACAAATCTGTAGTGATCTTAATCTCTGTTTCTGTTATAATAGGAAGACTGCAGCTTTGTTTACTTTCTGAGGAGAATAGAGAACAGGGAGAAAGAACCATGATAGGGAGGCAGTATTTATGACCCTTTTATGAAAAGTCAATTTGTGACAAAAACATTTGCAGACAATAAAGAAGGGGAACAGGTTTGACAGGAAAATACCCTATTCCAGTTGTCTCAGAAGCGCCTTAGCTGGTATCCTCCGCCCCCGCCCAATGTGAAATGCCTGGTATACACTGTGAATATAGTCATTCCCTGTAGATGAATCTGGATTACATACAATGAAAAAATTCCAAATCACCCATCAGTGTCTGACTTTCATGACTGACAGTATTCTACTATACATTTCATTTTCTACTGTATTTATAAGCATTTATGAAGTCTCAAGTCCCTTCATTAACTAGATTTCTAATCCTCAGGTTTGTCCTGAAGGCTTTTGGAGAGACAGGCTCTGTGTTGAATGAGGATAATAAGTAACCTGGATTCACCATATTATTAAGAGGAAGTTGGCCGGCCCGGTGGCTCATGCCTGTAATCCTAGCACTTTGGGAGGCCAAGGCGGGTGGATTGCCTGAGCTCAGGAGTTCAAGACCAGCCTGGGCAACACGGTGAAACCACGTCTCTACTAAAATACAAGAAATTAGCCGGGCACGGTGGCGTGTGCCTGTAATCCCAGCTACTCGGGAGGCTGAGATGGGAGAATCGCTTGAACCTAGGAGGCAGAGGTTGCAGTGAGCTGAGATTGTGCCACTGCACTCTAGCCTGGGCAACAGAGCGAGACTCCATCTCAAAAAAAAAAAAAAAAAGAGGAAGTTAAGGGCACATCCCTAACCTTTCAGAATGGATGATGTCATAGAAGACAGAAATGGCTTTCCATAAGCCATCCTGTAGGGTCCCTGTCATCAAAGACAAAATCCTAAACCCAATAAACTATGAAGTTAAATCCCAAAATACATTCTCACTCTCAACAATATCTCACTATTCTTTCCCAGTTCTCAATTAATGTTTATATTCAGTTGTCTGTATTTCTTGCACATGTGTATCCACATCAGGGTGGATTTTTGCAGCATGTAAGCCCTCAGAGGGTAGATACTGTGCCTATGCTGTTTTCTTTATACCTGATACAATGCCAGGCATAAAAAAGGATTAGTAAAAGTAGACCTTTTGTGTATCCAGAGCTGACAGTGGCCTACAGGATCGGATTTAGCAAGCATCCATAAAAGAAAACTTCTTGAATATCTACGGTATGGGCTACTCTTTCCCCTTACTCTATTTGCATGTGGCAGCACTAGTGTCACCTCATTAAGACTCAAGCAAGAATACTAACTTCAGGACGTAACTGTTAAAACACTGCTTGTTACCTAAAAAGCCAAAGTGGGTCCTTCCCTATTAACACAATGATGGATTGTTTTATGAGACTTGTCACTTAAAAAAAGAGTAGGGCCCTGAACATAAAGGTTTGATTGGCAGGATGGGCTGGGAAAGGTTGGAACAGGCTATGTTTGGGTGAGGCTGGCCAGGGTCATAAGCTCTTCAGAGTGGGAAGATGAGTCCTTAGAGAGGTCCTAAAGTGAATGAGCTATAAAAATAAACTGCTTACTTTGCTATTTTCACTACAACTTGTTCTGTACTTAACAGTCTTTTTGATGAGAACAAGGAAGGTGATTATAATTTCTAACCTCATTTTATTCACTATTAGCTGTTACTCTATATTCAATCATGCAAATTCTAAATCAAGGGATCTCTTATCTTATCTCCTGCTTACAATACTCCCTTGTCCCTTTGCCAGTGTGGATGTCTTACACTGTAATCTAACAGCATAATGAGAAACTTTGACAGAGTGGAACATTAGAGGGATTCTGATTAGCTGAAAGCCACTTTGAAATACTTTATATTTTGTTTCTCCCTTCTTGGAAAGAATAAGCCAGGAGAGAAAAAGAATAGAATAAAGAAAGTAACCATTCACAGCATCATGACCTGTGATACCTAGAAAGAAGTTGGAGGTCATGTTATCAGTTCAACTCTTCATTTTATAGGTAAGAACACTGAAACTGAGAAGCTAAATGACTTAGATTCATACCACCACTTCATGGAAGAGCCAAGTCTAGAGCACAATTTTCCAAATCACACTCTAGCGCTCTTTCTTTTCATTCCTTATGCTTCTTCCCTAATCCCCCACTTCATTTTACAGTCTCATATCTGAGTTTAACCAGTACTCTATGGACCCTACATACAGCACCACTCTCTTCCACAAATGAAGTGCCCAGCAGGGATTAAATTTCTATGGTATGCTCATCATACAAGTACACTCTACTTGAAGAAACTCAATACTTAAAGAAATCCAAATGATTGAGGGTCAGAAGGTTACTCATATAATAAGAGGATTCTTTGCCTTACAAGAAGATTCTCCACAGTCTCTTAAATAGGAATCTATAGATTGGATTAAGAGATGAGATCTTAATAAAATTGAAATAAAATAAACTTGAACTGTTACATTTGTCTGTCATACAAGTAAGATTAGAACCAGACTATCAGGTTCTAAATAGAATTAGAAACATTTTTATCCAACCACTGCCCATGAGGAATCCTATAATATTTTACCCAACCCTGTTTAGACTTGAAGCCCTACCATCAGCTCTTCAACAAAATCAACACAAAACCAAATGGTATAAGTTTAATGCTCTTGAGAAAGAGAAATAACATCTTTATTTTATTATGTCCATTTAAGAAGAGGTCAGCTCTTCTTCTAAGCTCTGCTCTAAGATTTGATGTAGATGACAATTGATGAAAATCTCACACTTTACAGCACTTTACAATTTACAACTTTAAGATAGATATGATTTGTTGATGACAAGAATAAGTGGAAAGGTAATGAGTGAGGACCAGGTGGGGTGCATGGTATAGATAGGACCATGGGCAGGGGATGAAGAGGGGGAGAGGCTAGAAAGAGGAGAAGCAGTCCTGATAATATTGTTACAGAAACAATATTGTGCTGAATTAACCTCACCATACCCCAAGGACCCAGGATTTCCAACTTCCCTATGACACCCCAGTAATCTCTTTAAGGAGTGATAATGTTCAGTTTGATGATGGATGAAGCACACTTCACGTCTGATTTTCATACTGCCTGCTGTTTGGAAAGGAAAATAGGTTGCCCCTTGAACTATTATCCCCCCACCATCCATCACCACCATCTATTCTTTTTAAACCGTAGGTTTCTGACACTGTTTTTGGAACAAGCATCCTAAAGAAATGAGACTTTCTAGAACTGCCATTCAGTCCTTCATTCCAAATGACTGGGCTACACTCTGACAAAACTGAAGTCCTCCCAAAGGGTCACCCATTTCAGGTCCTCTGAAAAATCACAAATGTTTCTGTTACATACCTCAACCTGCTGGCAGATCTGTATTAGTTTGGCCATTTGATTTTCTAGTTCACTGTTGCGCTTAACCAGGTTGGTGAGGTTCATCTCCAGAGTTTGCTGTCATCGCAGAGAGTATGAATCCAGAGGGGAACAGAGAAGAGGGGAAAAAAGAACCATGAGCTTGAGAACCAATGTCATGTGAAAATCGGTTAGTCAGTAGACAAATGTTTCAAAGATTCATTTAGCATCTGCCATGAGCCAAGCACTAATCTAGGTACAAATTAATAATGCTGTACATTTGCTCATTATTGGGGAAAATATGACATTCATGACTTTGTGGATGTGGGAATTTATTGACATTAAAGAAACCTTATGTTTTAGATTATATCTTTAACTTTTCAAAATATTTCATAGGCAATATCTCATTTCGCTCTCATAGTAATCCCACAACATATGAAGAACAGATATTATTATCTCTTTTCCAGATGAGTAGACTAAGAAAACTATTACACATGTTCCTCAACTTATGATGCAGTTATGTTCTAGAGAGGGCATTTTCAACAAGAAATTTTCAACTTATGATGGACTTATCCAGATGTAACCCCAACATAAGTCAAGAAGCATACTGAACGCATATCACTTTCACACCACTGTCAAATTGAAAAATCGTAAGTTGAACTATGGTAATTCAGGGACCGTCTGTAATTATTGAACGATTGCCAGACACTATGCCAGGCAATTTCATATATACTATTTAAAAACCATAACAATCCCACAAAGTAGAAGATGCTAGTATTTTACAAATGGGAGTACCAAGCTTCAAAGTGGAGTTAAAGTATTTTGCACAGTCATATTACTAGCATGTGCAAAACTAGGACTGGAACCCTTGTATCCAGCCCTCAGTCACAGTTTTGCTGCAGTATTGCATGATTTTTTTTGTTTTTGATTATAATATTTTATATTTATCAGTAGGGTCCTTCAGGAAAAAAAGAGTATTTTGAGTGTGGAATTCATCAAAATCTAGCATTGTATCTCACAGCTTTCCTTCTTTGGCACCGGGGCTTCCCTCACAAGAGAGGCAGGGCTTCAAAATGCAAAGCCTGACTGTATCAAGAGAGGACATCAGCCAGGCACAGTGGTTCACGCCTGTAATCCCAGCACTTTGGGAGGCTGAGGTGGGCAGATCGCTTGAGCCCAGGAGTTCAAGACCAGCTTGGGCAGCACAACAAAACCACATCTCAACAAAAAATGCAAAATTTAGTTGGGCGTGGTGGCATGCACCTATAGTTCCAGTGACTCAGGAGGCTGAGGTGGGAGGATCACTTGACCCTAGAAGGCAGAGGTTGCAGTGAGCCAGGATCACACCACTGCACTCCAGCCTGGGTGACAGAGTGAGACCCTATCTCAATAAATAAATATTTTAAAAAGAGAAGATATCCATTGCTTATCATCGTTTACTGGTACATAGATTCTTTCAGGTACATATTAGGGGTACTTTGCAGATCTGTTGAATATAATGTTGTCACAACAGTAGCCAGAATTCTAGCATGTTTTCAGTTGAGCAAGCTACTGTTTCCCATTCCTTATGTGAAAAAGAGTATCATTTCACTCTAGATTAATCATGGGCTTTTTTATTTCTCCCCACTCCCAAGTCTTTCAGCCCTGGTAGCTGCTTTTCCTCTAAGACTCACCCCAATATCTACTTCTCTCTCACCCACTATCCCAATACCCCATAAAGTCTGTTCCAAATGTAATACCCCAACTTACTGGCCCTCATTCTGCTAGCATTCCTTCCCTCATTCATGTTAAGTGCTACACTGCTATCTCCATTGTTCCTATGTTTTGTAGTTCAAAGTTCATGCTTTTGAAAAAGTGGATGGGGGGATGTGGGAGAGAGAGGGAACTTGAAGGAAAAGAAGGGATTTGTGTACTTGACCCCTTTCCTGTCTGCTAAGTACCTGTAGCTCCTTAATATATTTGGCACTGTTCCCATGAATAGATGGATATATTCACATAGATACATGTGTTTGCAGGCTGGGTAGTGTGATTTCACATTTTCTCAAACTGGATTATGAGGACCAGCTGAACCCTTGCTTCCCTTCCTGCCAGGTCTCTCTTGGCTTCCTTGGCTTTATTCCCATGGAAGTGATTTTTCACCATTTATTCTATTTTTCTTGTGTTGGGGCACAATGTCTCCCCTGACCTCCTTTAATCCCACTACCATCTCAATCTGCGGTCTTCTTGGCAAAGAAAAGGGGAAGGAAGAAGAATACAGGAAGCAATCATTGATTTGGACATGATCTCTAAGCTAAATTGATGTCAGAGGAATAAAAGAAGTGGCAGTTCAGAAATTTAATACAAAAATGTATTGAACACCTACTCTGCTCAAGGTACAGTGACTTCACAGATAAAGAGGAAGTAAAATTAAGATGGGTCTTGAAGGATAAACAGAATTTTAATAGACAGAGATGCATGGGGGCAGGATGTTCCAGGCACAAGGAATGTAATGAGAAAAGTACAAAGAAATAAGGCCATGAGCAGTGGGTGGCTCATACCTGTAATCCCAGCACTTTGGGAGACCGAGGTGGGTGGATCACCTGAGGTCAGGAGTTCAAGACCAGCCTGGCCAACATGGTGAAACCTCGTCTCTACTAAAAATACAAAAATTTGCCAGGTGTGGTGGTAGACACATGTAATCCCAGCTACTCAAGGGGCTGAGGCAGGAGAATCACTTGAACCCCAGAGGCAGAGGTTGCAGTGAGCCGAGATCGCACTATTGCACTCCAGCCTGGGCAAAAAGAGCGAAACTCTGTCTCAAAAAAATAATAAATAAATAAATAAAAAGTATAAAGAAACAAAATATATGGCATATTCAGGGAATAGTAGTTTCATTTGGCTAGAATGGAGGGTAGAAACAGAGTAGTGGGGGACGCAGCTGCAAATGGAGATCAAAGTCCTGTTATAAAGGTCTTAAGTGCCTAGATAAGGAGTTTGTAGTTTCTTTGTTTGTTTGTTTGTTGTTGTGGTTGTTGTTGTTTGCACTGAGGACTTACCAAAAGCTGTTGAGCAAGGTAATGGCATAATCAGGGTTGCATTTAGGAGATTAACCTAGCAGCAGTATGTGGGGCAGACTGAAATAGGAAAGCCCAGGGCAGGGGGTAGGGGAAGGACACCGGTTAGAAGAAGGCTGCAGTATTCAAGGCCGTAGGGTAATGCAAGTCTGGGCCAAACTGAGGATAATTGAAAGAAATGTGTTTCAAGAAAGGATTTGTCACTGTCAAATATGCGGAGAATTCAAGAAATATGAGGATTGATAAAAGGCAGCTGGATTTGGTAATTAGAGGTCACAGATGACCTTTTGAAAAGGTGTTTCAGTAGGGTTTTAGAAGAATTTGTGAAATCCTGAGGTTAGAGTATGGTGTAGTGACAAAGTAGAGGCTGCAAGTCTAGACTCCTCTTCAAAAATTTGGCCGTAAGGTGAATATAATAACTCTGTAGTGGGATGAAAGGGTCTAGCTTGAGTTAGGCAGTGGGAATTGGTAGTGAACCCAGTTGATAATTTTCTCTAGCAGTGGCCCAAATTCCTATCAATGGAAATTCCATGTATCACAAATGAATATATTGATATATTAGGCAAATATAATGTAGATTGATGAACGCCAAGCAAATACAATATTAGAAATTTGTGTTTCCAACCGTAATGCATTTCCATTCAAACATGGGATTCCATGAGGATAATGTTTTTAACAAGTACCTCAACCTGTTGCAACACTGGTCACAAAACTGATATCTCATAAATAATTCACAGTACAGAGCAGGACATAGCAAAATCTCTGCTATGTGTTCCTCTTTTGTGGCCCAGAACTGAGACTCGCGGCTTCTATAAAGCCACTGAAAACAAAAATTAGGGCTGAACACATAATTTGAGGTCTGGTTAGACTATGTGCCTTGAGTTACCATCACAAAATTATGGCAAATGGTTAGTTTGCTTTGCCCCCCTAGCAATTTGCAGAATGCCAGCACATGTTAACAACACGGAGCTAGAACTGACAAGATGACTCTAATTTCAACCTTACTTCATTAATATGAAAATGCTTTGAAAAATAAATCTTTGGCTAATGAAAACACCATCTGTTGATGGCTTTTTGCCACTGTTTTCTTACAATATGAGACATAATTTGAGGAAAACACCGAACATTTACTTACTCATTTCCTATTCATTTACAAGGAATTAAAGCCTCCTCTCAAATTGGAATTTATTCTCAATAATGAACATATGCAAAGGGAAACAGAGAATTGAAGCGATTATGCAATCTAAGGAAGTCACTCTTTCCTTATCATGCCTAGCACTGACAAATCATTTAGAACAAAAAATTCTGGGCCACTCTAGGTTTGAATAATTTGATTGATTTGGCCAAGTAATTATCTTGTCTGTACTCTGGCTGAGTAAACAAAGAGGGTGTGTGTGTGTGGTGTGTGTGTGTGTGTGGATGTGTGTGTCTAAAATCTCTTTATATAAAAGTAAACATGTCTCTTCGTTGTTGTTCAGTTTTGAAATATTGGTGTGTTTTGCTCTGCTCCTGTGCAATGTAGTTAATGGCTGGGCCAGGTTCCTTATGTTCAAGCCCAGTTAGTGCAACTTTCTCAGGACAGTTGAACCGTGACAGCAAGAGAGCCAAAGTGGCAGGGGAGATTGGAATGGAGATATCTGCTGGTAGGAAACAGGACAGGAGGTTGGCAGGCAGGGGGCAGGATGAAGCTCCCATTTCCTGCTGCAAGAGGTTACCTCTGGGTCTTTGTGTGCTTCCCTTTTATGGGTGTTACAGAAGTCATTTTAGTTTATGAAACTGTGAGACCTTCTTCACCTCCAGATGACTACATCATGCTAGCTCACACAAAATTGTACATGTGTCTAAACAGCACAAAGTAAGGGAAAGATTTGGCTGATTTGCATAACAGATTTTAAAAGGCCTCAGTTAGCTAAATTGGCAGTCTACACTGATTCCATTTTTACCCAAGTTTTACTTCATTTGTGTTGTATAGATTAGGCCTCTTTGTGTTCTCTTATTCCCTTCCCAAAGAGGAAAATGTTTTGCCATCTGAGAAAGCTGGGCACAGGCTATTCTTCTTCCAGACAGCATCCCATTAACAGAAATGGCTTCTTCAACCCTCTCAAATAATTGCTGTTTTTTTTTTTTTCACTTCTCTAGACACAGATTATTTCAGGTAACTTTCTCATTGGCTCCCTCAAGAAAACTAGCCATACATCAAGACACCACCTCTTTATTAAAGCGAGGTAGATTACCCCATTATGGCACAAACTGGACCATGATCTCCATTTGTCATACTCCATGAAGGCGTATGTATTCGCACATATATGAGCACTCCTACACACATCAACCTGACACAATAAGTACTGAAGCCTAAAAGGGGGTGTAATCTGTATTAGTTCTATTGAAACATATTATTTCCATTGAAACATGGCACTGTCATAGAATGTCTGTATTCTCTCTTGCTGTCTAAAAGGTACAAGGGGAATATTATCTAAACCTAGACAAGATCCTGACTGCTTTTATGCGGGAATTGAACCTTGGGGTGAGCATAGGAAGGGGAGAAGTGAAATAGGGCAGAAAGGCCAATTCACCCCAAACCTGAGTCTTCCTGATTGACAGAAGACAACTTCATCTTTAAAAATAATCTGAGCCAGTGGCCCCATTACTATTCTTTGACATGCTCTTTTTTGACATCCTGTCTATGCACCGACATTTTCAGCTCTTCCAAAAGCCAGAAGCCAGAATCTTCACATGCTTTTAGGGTCACAGTCTGCTTTCTTTTTTTAACTGCTTGTCTTAAAATACTTACTTTGCTTTTGCTTCAGTCTGTCACTTTATGTATCAATTACATATGGCCTCTCAACAACAGAACACGCCATCTGGTTCACAAACTGAAACCCACACCCTTATGCCAGAATTTATTCTTTCCCCAAACATTTATTTGCTGTTGTATAGACACAGGCTACGTCTCAGAATGAGATTAAGGTGATATACTGGATGTATATCACATAGGTCTACTCTACTTGAGGTTTGTTACAGAATAACCTGACCCTCAAGCCAGGTGAAAGACTTGCCATCTTTTCAAAAGGCTCTGCGATCATCCAGCTGAGACCCACACCTCCCCCACTCTCCTTATCAGAAATGCTGCCCAAACCTTCCCATATTCTTTTCTTTCCCCCATCTTCAGGTGCATAGCATGATTATATCTGTAGCTCAAATGGATACATTATTATTTGGACATTCTAAAAGTAAACCTGTACTAAAAACTTAAATCTAGTGTTTATTTTGATAGCCCTCAGACTAGTGAGCCAAAGCCAACTCTACTTTCCTGGAGGACTCAGGGTTGTATTCCACTTGCACTATTCCTCTTCACTTCCTGCCTCTCATACACATCCCCCTCTTTCTCTTTCAACTTCTATTCCTTCATGCCTAATTTCTAGACCATGAGTGTTCTGCAAGACTCAATCCTTGGCCTTTGCTCAGCTCACTACTGCATGGCTCTACCACCACGCTGAGGACTCCCAAGTCTATTTCTCCAGACCCAATCTTTCAGCCACTGGGAAAGCCTAAATTTTAACCCCTTCTGGACACTTGCCCTTTCAGTTCTGAGAGACCCCCATGCTCTCTGTCCTCCAGATGTTTCAACAAATTCTTTTCTCCTGACTAGAGCACTCCCCTTCCCTGCCTCAACTCCTGTTCCCTAACAGGGCATTCAAAAACCCACCCAAATTCTATCTTGCTATTCCTCCTATACTCTGTAACAGCCCCTGTTCTTCCACTGTCATTGCACTTACCACACCATCTCATAACTGTGTCGTTAATTATCTGCCTCCCCACACTAACCTGAGAGCTCCATCAGGGTTGAGGCTGTGCTTTCTTAATCACTGTAACCCTAATACCTATCCTGGTGCCTGCCACCTAATAGATGTTCAAGAAATGTTTGATGAATGAATGATTGTTAAATGACCCACAATCACATCAGACTCAAATCTAAGGTCAACGCATCCCCAAAAAACTGCCACCCCTTCCTAATTTCATTTTTGTCCTCCTCAATACCACCATCCTTCAAGACATCTCCACCTCAAAAGTCCTTTTAAATTCATTCTCTTCACGGTGTATAATCATCACAGTCATTCACCAAGTTTTGTCAATTCTTTCCGCATGGACTCTCTCCAGTTTGGTCCTTCTTCTCCAATAAATTCACTCATGATTCCCTGTTTTTGAGCTCAATGATAGCCTTTCCCTGACCCCTCCACTGTGCTTCAGAGCATCCTGTGCAAACCTCTGTCATGGCACTTACCATACTGAATTGGAATTTCCCACTTGTCTATCTCCCCTACTAAGCTCAAAGTCCCTTTAGGACTGGGATTGTGCCTTATTTCCTGTGTCCCGGCTCCTACCACAGTGGTCAACAACTGTGTTTAGTAAACAAAGTGAATGTTCATTAATTGTTTGCTAAATGAATGAATGAATTCCTAGCCTAAATCCCTGATGCTATGGTTTAAGTTATTGTCAGTTCTAGCTTCATGTGAGACAAAGAATAAGGCACTACCTCATTATATCAACCTTTCATGAACTTGAAGGCCATTATCACATTTTTCCCTTTAAGCCTCACTTCTTTGGGTTCAGTAATTCTTGTTTCCTTGATCTTTCCTCACCTATATTATATTTCTGTAATATGTTTCTTTGCCCAACAATAACAGACAGGATTTCTATCCACCCAAGAACAATCTCTGTGTCAACATTTTGTAAATTGTTCTCAAACAAAACGATTGTTAGCTCCTTTCAAATATTGGTGAAGAGAAAACTTGAGCCAAAAGAAATAACAGAAAAACAGAAAGATAAGGGTACAGATAATAGGAGTATCTACTTGCTAAACTTGCTCTCAAACCAAAGAAACAATGGAAAACATCTTCCAAAACAGGGTCCTGTTAATAATAAATGAGTTCAGAGACAGAAAAATCAATATAAGTCTTGCAGAGAAAAGAACAGGGGTTCAAATGAGTCTTAGTGCACAGTTTGGGTAAAGATGAAATAAAATGTATTTTACCCTCATACACACACGAAACATGTACAGATTTATACATACTGTATGTGATGGGGAGCAAGTCTGGAACAGTTAAGAGACCACAGAGAAGGCAGATCTACAAGCAAGAACGATTTTATGAGCATGAGTTGAAGGCTGGTTTAGCTGAGAAACCTGTCAGATACTGTCCCCAACCCCACACACACATGTTCACCACCATCACCACCAGACCTTAGAGAGCATAAATATGGTCTCAAATGTTTTGTTCTTATTATATTTAGCTACTGTGATTTAGTACCTGACTGAGAGTGAGAAACAACATTTTTCTTTTCCCTCACCTATGGTAACCCACCCTGGCCTCCATTGAAGATTTTTCTTATCATGCATATGTTTGATCTGGCTCATTTATTAGACTGATCCTTAGCCTCAGGATGGGTTCTGCTGAGGTTCTAACACTCCCTAGGGTGACAACAGAAAGCTTACCTTACACTCATGGCCCCCTCCTACCCAAATTATCAGAAGATTTACCCACTCTCACATCTTCACATACAATGATACACATTTTATAGATATACTTTCATACACAGACACAGAGTCATTCTCAGCCACATATTTATGGAGGAATATACACACTCATATACAGTGATGCATACATGTGTACGCAAATATACTCTCAACCTAGTCTCTCATAAATATATTTCACTTTCTTTCCCTTATGTTTATACTTACACTGGTTGAGAAATAGTCATATGCCCATTAGTACATTAGTTGAGAGGGTATCTGTCTTGGCAGACAGTAGTGGGTGTCAAGTGGGTGAGTAGATAAATGACTGGGAGAAGGTGGTGACTGAGTGAGAATGGGTGGGTAGATGACAGAGTGACTGAGTAGGAAGAAGGACAAGTAATCAACTGTGATAAGATTCTAGAACACTATATTTTCCAACCTTTTAACTCTCATTGTGGCGTTCCTTTGAACATCCTCCAAGTCTCATATCTCCCTTCTCGTTGTCTGGCAATCATTAGCTTTCTCTGTCCCAGTCTCGCTTCGAGAGAGAGAGAGAGAGAGAGAGAGTGTGTGTGTGTGTTACTTTCCCATGACAAAAGGCTTACTCCAGTGCTGGGTAATATTTTATAACAAGATCCCTGATATGTAAATGTAACTGCATTTAAGAATTATTTGTAGTAATGAATTTGTGGAAATGTAGTGAGAAAAAGAAAATGTGCTTGTTTATTCCTTTCAGGAAATTCCTCTATTCCCCCTGGTTTTCATCAGTTATATTTTTGGCAGGCTGTGGGCATGGAAATGTGAAGACATCACTCTCAAAGAGAATTATAATAATCACATCTGATTTATACAGATGTCACCATAGGGGTAGGCAGTTGGAAAATCCAGTGATCAAAATGAATAAGCACTTAAAATTAAGGACATGCTATACTTTTGCTAGCACTCTGGTTTTGAACATTGTCAGTAGTTCACAGGAGATCTTTTTTCAGACTTTCAGGGTATATGCAATGGCAAGACAGATTTATATCTTCTAAGATGAGATCCAAAGCAAGCTATAGGCACCGGTATATTTCCTGCAAATCCATTATGAAAACTGAATTCATTTGGATTTCTTGAGCAAATACTATGTGTACTAGAAACTAAGGAGAATACAAAGAAATAAAAGACATTATTTCTGACCTGAAGGAGATTATGGCGTAGCTGTGATGTTTTGGAGTGGTCTTATGGGGTTTGAATAATGCACTAAAGAATACGTAGGATTTGTAAACAGGCCAAGAGAAGAACACTAGTGACAGTTAAGAATCAGAAAAGAGAATGGTATATTTTGCAGACAGTTAGGAGGCTCACCGGCGTAGATGAAGGTAGCATGTTTTAGAGGAGTAGAGGGGAAAATACATGGGCAGCACAAGAAAAAAGTTGTATGGGACTTACATTGAGTTGAAGTCTATCAGCAATAAACAGTCACCGAAATTTGGCCTCTTTTATGAAGCCAAAATTTATTAAAACGATAGCAACAATCTTTTATAAGGATGGAAACTCATGTGATAATGAAAATTCTAAAATGTGAAGCCGTTTTATAGAAATGCCCCATATATCATGAACTAAGATATATATTGGGACTAGTAAGTGAAAAGTGAGAGGTGATGGAGAAAATAATTACTCTGATAGGACTTACTGCTCTAATAACTGTCGTGAATAAAAATATTATTTAAAATTGAATAATTAATTGAACTACTGGTAGCCTGCTGAAAGACGTGTCCTGCATCTCAACCCTATTGGTAGACTGGACAACTAAATAAGATCATGAAACTAAACTAAGTACCCCAAGCCCTCTAATCCACTTTGAGAACATGTTAAAAAGACAGGCTAGTTTCTGGTTATTCTGACTTTTCATCTATAACATAATGGTTTGTTTATTCTTTATTGAACAAATAAATATTAGAAGCCACTAATCCTAATCAGGGAGGTTCGTATATAAAAAGTAGTTACAAATGTCAACAGTGAAGTTCCAGAACCAAAAAGTAAAAATAAACACTGTATCAGATACTGGCTAGAAAGCCAACCTCCTAGATACAGGGGAAGAATGATAGTATGGGGAAGAATGATAGGGTATAGTATATATCTCCTACAGGACTCCTGTGCTTCTCTCAGGGTCAGGGCCAGGGGAATATACTCAGGCAGGCTCTCCCATAGCTCCTGCCAGCCAACTTTCTCCCTTTCTACTTGGAGAAGAATCAAGCAGACTAAGGGGGTAATCCTAAATGATTTTCCAATTTAAAATTAACCCAGAGAAGTGAGTATATGTGACACTAAAAGTCAGACTTCCTCTCCGCTTAACATGGAGAATTAATATTCTTTTACACTTGGCACCAAACCAAAGTGACCCCTCCACCCCCGCAACACACACACACAAGCCGTACCTCTCTCACCCTCCCCAAAGTCCAAGATGTTTCAGACAACATAACGAACCACACGGTTGGGAATGATTCATATGTTTCCACTCTCCATCCAAAAATGAGCAAAAATAGTTTCCACTTAATTTATAATCAGAATTTTCTGCAAATTTCCTAAAATATTAAAGGGGAACTATTCAAAATCTGGCTTTCTTTCTCCAAAAATTACTGATTAGTCACAGACTAAAATATATTTTGGTAAAATATGTCCATGTTCCATCCATCCCTGGAGATGAGGGCTATAGCTTCATGATGCCAAATATCTAATCAATCATCATGTTTTCGGATGTTTTCAAATAGCTAGTTTTCTGTAATACAAGCTTACACTAGCAAGTCTTTTTGTTATCTCAACAGTGCATATGGACACAGATTTTTCTGTTTGGAATATTTCTCAAGGCCAATGACTTATTATAGTCCCAACACCTGCAAATATTTGGCAGAGATTGTTCTGTCCTCTTCACATCCCCCACTCTTCCTATAACCCCGCTCCTATCTTTTGCCATTATACAGCTGTAAGTTTATACAATCTGTCCCTTCCTTGATGTCATTAATCATTTATCTATGACCATGAAATGTACAGTTGTGGGAGCATAAAGTTAAGTTTCAAATCACATTTCATGGGGAAAACTTAGATCCAAAACAAAGTGGCAGCCGGCTACAGTACAAAGGATAGTTAACTCAATCTAGAGGCTGAGTTCCAGTTCTAGCTTTCCCATTACTAATCATTTCTTTGATTATGACCAAGTCACTTAATCTATCAAGGTCTGTTTATACAACTTTAAAGTATAGTGCTTCGACTAGACCAAGTCAAAGGCCTAACAAACATCTTATGAGTCTAAGAACTGAAGTCAACAAGATTATTCCCCTCTGCAGCCTTGATATGAATGAGAGTATCAACTTGAGTGAAATAAAAAAATTGAATTTTGTACACATTTATACATATCAGGTATAAATAATAACCAAAAGAGGCACAAACCATAGTCATTGTGACTACATCTCAATATTATTTGCAACAAATTACAGGACAAATATATCCTATTCTGAGTACTGCTACTCTCACCAACATTATACTTTTTACAGAAGTTACAATGAATCATCCACTGCATGGCAGGAGGAAAATCTCCATTCCCTTCTTGCCCTCCTTTTATCCTATCTGGGTCTTTCTTCTAGCTTGGCTTATGTACTCAGGTTCTATTTGGAGTGGTAATTTTACTATCCGTTTAAACATTTTATTTTTCTAGAATATCTGCTAAGTAGCTCCCTTCTTTAGAGAAATTATACAACACAGCAGACAAGCAATGGGAATAAAACAATTCGCTGGATCATCAGTGTAAGGTAGGAGGACTTTTTAAAATGGGCACTTAGAATTGTACATAAATATTATATGACACAACAACTTTAGAAAACTCTGTCCATTGAATACACATAAATGACTAGGAACTTGTAAGGCAGGAACTATAAACAAGTGCTTCAGTTTGTAGCCCATAATAGTGAGCACTGTCACAAAATTTGATACTGGATTAAATATTTATTGCCTTCAGTTTAAATTGTTAGTTCAGATATTTAATTATCTCTCCCAATTTCGTGGAATACTGAAGTTTCTTCAGTTCTTTGTTTTGTTTTGTTTTGTTTTGTTTTTAAAGGCAGGCTTAGAATTAGCCCTATGTTAAAGGCTTAATGGCAATTTGTAATGGCCAATGCCAAACTTTTGTTTCTTTAGTGTATTGAGTACACAAACACAAACATACAATAATGTCCTCCACAAAAATCTCTCACCTACCTAGATACACTCAGCCACCTCCACCCACACCTACACAGAGACACACCCTGCCTTCCCATTGCCATATACCTACATATGCAAATCGACACATATGCTAATTATAGTACACGTACACAAGTACTCACATACTTAAAAGAAGAGGTGGAAAGATCATAGCAAAGATATATAATAAGCAATATGTCACTGACAGAAGAGAGAGGGTGCTGTTTCCCCGGATGAACTACTGGTGTTGCAGGCCATGAGCTGACTCCCCAAAAGTTAGCCAGAAGTGTGTGAATGCGAGCATGTTTATGCAACAGATGAGATAGGCTCCAGGAAGAGCTTGCAGGAGAGCAGGTTATTCCTCATGAGAACAACTTAAAGTTAACTCACTTGTCATATAGGAAAAGTCACCCACTTTATTAGAGAACTTGCTAACTGCATTTATGCGACAAAGTTGTGTAGGGGATGTTCCCCAGATCTCTTACCTTGAGTTTCTCAAATCGATCACTCAGGGATGCGACCTGATGGTCTCGGTGACGACCCACCAGTTTGCATAAGGCACAGATCAGTTGGTCATCAGATACACAGTACATGTTCACTTTCTCATTCTCATGGTCCAGGCAGGTGATCCCTCGAAGATGTGTGTCCGGCACTGGTTCCACCAGGCGGTGGCTGGTGAAAGGTTTCTTGTTGGGGTGCGTGGCCCGCAGGCAACGGTCACAGTAGGAGACCTCACAGGTGATGCATGTTTTTACTGCATCCCTTGGCGGGTCCTGCTCACAGAATTGGCAAGCAATTCGCTCGCTAGACATGGCAGTGCTGGGCCTGTAAGTCCTTTCCCGGCGGCTCTCACTAGGGGAATTGGGCCCACTGACTGAAGCCTTCTGGAAACGATCAATAATGTTCTGCAGAGTCACATTCCTCTTGAGGCCATCCAGGCCGCGGTGGTTCAGCGAGATAACATACCTGCAGGTAGGACACTGGAAAGCAGTAATGGGTTCAATGGATTCACCAGAGCTGCAGCTTGAGACCAAAATGCGATGGGCACAGCTGAAGCAAAGGCTGTGAGCACAAGGGAGCAGAAGGGGGTCTTCAAACAACTCTAGACAGATTGGACAGGTCAATTCAGACTCCAGTGTTTCCATCTTTAGTGAAAATAATCCTCCTGAGGCATTAAGAACCACGGAGGCTGTGCTTTCACCTGCAAGGAATACAAAGCAAGAGTCATTAGGCATTTCCAAAGGAAAATGGATATAACATAATTATACACTAACCAATGGGCGCGTTTACGTGCTGGATTCCCAGGGATGCTTAAGCAATAGAAAAGCAATTTGGGAACTAATCAGGAAGACTTTCTGCCCCATCAAACCTTGTTTTAGACAAATGCCTATGTTTATTTTCATGCACAAATAGATAAAACCAAATGGCCACCTCTGAATCCTGATAGACTGATTAACATTACCATTCCAGCTCACAATATTTGCATGGATCGTTCTCTCACATATTCTCCACTGACATCTCTTTTCCTAGACTAAGATGAGGCTGAGACCCTGCAAAATGCCCAGTCTCTATTCTCCAATATTGTTCTCTATTTCACTTCAAGGTAAACTGTAGGGCTGCTTCTATGTGACATCCAGTGTAAGGAAAACAATGCCATATTTTAAAGTAACTCGCTACTTTCTGAAATGATTCCATTCTGAAAGCCTGCATAAAAAAGAGAGAGCTTTAGAAAAATGTAGCCCTTGGTGCAGGATAGTAAGTTTTTCCTCAGAATGTGAACTTGAATTACTTATTATTATCACACATGGAAATTTCCGTTCCATTCTATTCCTAGTAAACTGAGTTACTTGAGACAAAAGATGATAGTTTTCACTTTCATCTTCTTCCCTCACCTTCAGAAACCCCTTCAGTTCATCAAGCTGAATGGGGAATGATTTCAAACTTTTCAACTTACTCAGCAATAGTTGCTGATCATAATAAAGTCATATTGCCTTGTGGCTTGTTTGGTTTTATTACTAAACACCTGCTGAACTAGCACAAGCCTGCTATGAAGCTCACCTCCCATGTGTCTTTTCATACTTTCTAAAACATAACAGGATGCAAATCAATATCTAGATAGAAATTAGCAAAGTGCCAGAAATTTTAAGATCTGGTAAACTTCAATTTACTGAGCATCAGTGAGTAAAAGAGGTCACCCGGCCGGGCACAGTGGCTCACGCCTGTAATCCCAGCACTTTGGGAGGCCAAGGTGGGTGGATCATGAGGTCAGAAGGTCCAGACCTTCCTGGCCAATATGGTGAAACCCCGTCTCTACTAAAAATGCAAAAATTAGCTGGGCATGGTGGCACTTGCCTGTGGTCCCAGCTACTCGGGAGGCTGAATCAGAAGAATCACTTGAACCCGGGAGGCGGAGGTTGCAGTAAGCCGAGATCATGCCACTGCACTCTAGCCTGGGTGACAAAGCGAGACTGCCAAAAAAAAAAAAAAAAAAAAAAAAAAAGCCACCCAACTGACAAGAAACCAACCTCTTGGTAAATCTATCTATTTTTCCACAGGCATTTCTGTGCTGAACACACAGGTACCTAATTCTTAATTGCCTTGAGTCTTCCATTAATTAAAATACACACACATAAATATTCTAAGTTGTCTTTAACTAAGGAAAAATATAAAACATATCTTACTGACTGAAAATGTTAATCCTATGTATAGGAAAGAAAAAGGGCATCTTTCTTGCTTTTTTTTTTTTTTTTTTTTTTTTAGACAAGATGTCCCTCTGTCATTCAGGGTGGAGTGCAGTGGTACAATCTTGGCTAACTGCAACGTCCACCTCCTGGGCTCAAGCGATCCTCCTGCTTCAGCCTCCCGGGCTCCGCCTCCTGGAACTCCAAGCATATGCCACCAAGCCCAGCTAATTTTTATTTATATTTTTTGTAGAGACGTGGTTTTGCCATGTTGCCCAGGCTGATCTTGAACTACTGGGCTCAAGCGATCCGCCCACCACAGCCTCCCAAAGTGCTGGGATTACAGGAGTGAGCCACAGCGCCAAGCCCAAGAAAAGCATTGTTTGCTTTTGAGTAGCTTTTGTTCATTATCTTGTCATCATTGGAGACTCTCATCAGAGCTTGAAAATTTTGCTCTGCCATTGATATTTGTTCAGATATTGTCACAGGATACATAAATACTGAGTACAATCATACTTTATGCCTAAGTACAATAGATGTACACCTAAAAGCTGTTTCTAAATCAAACCTTTTAAATGCACTGGACTTAACTACCTATTTAATGAATATCTATATGAAATGAGGTTATAAAAGTGAAGAATCTTTTTGTAAATCAGTCACTCTCTCAGTTGGTTTAGTAGATTCAGATGTTTGTACAGCCACTTTTTTTAAGTGAGACATGGTATTTTTCTTTTAGAATTTACAGGTGCTTGAAAGTTGTTGGCCAGTATTTTGTAGCTTATAACATCTATCAACGTTCACCTATACAGATGAAAAAGTAAACAATTAAAATGTACATACGTCATTGAATCTTAGAATTGGAACAGACTTTTGAGAGATGAAGATTCCAACTTCCACTGACAGCAGGAATATTGCCTTAGAGAGCTCCATTTGATATATTACTCAGATTCTCAAACTCAACATGTCTATAAATGGACTTGTTGTGCTCCTCCTCACCTCCACAAAACGAAACAAACAAAAAACACCTGCTCCTCTTCTGATGTTCCCTGTCTGGTGAATATCACCATCCAAGCCTAGAAATCTAAGAGATATCTCATCTACATGTTTTTATCACCTCAACCACTGGTGGCTTCCAGAACATTCTGTTTTATTTCACTTACATAGCTGTATTTCCAGCTAACTCTTGTTTATCCTTGAGGGTATCAACTATTTTATATTTTCATTCACAGCACAAGTTTGTGCTTCACACAAACTGTATTCAATAATTGTTAATGAAGTATCACTTAAAGTATGAGTAAGAAGGGGTCTAGCATTCATTGAGCATCTCCTGTATTCTGAGTACTATGTTAAGCACTTTACACATTATTTCACTAATTCTTTCAGGAAACTTGTGAGGAAGTTACTATTACTGTATCCACCTTACAGTTAGGAAACTGGGGCTTAGAGTCATTAAATAAATCAACCAAAAACATACATACCCAGAGCACAGGTCAGTATAATACCAATGCCTGTGCTCTTTTCCCTACACCTTTATTTCAATCATCTCACCTCCTTCGCTGAGGTTTATCTGGACCATTTACAAGACAGTTGTTTTTTTTTTTTTAATTCTGGAAATCTTTACTTTGGTATATTTAACATAGTTTATAGAGTTTTGTTTTTTTTTTTAAACAGCATGTTTCTACTTCTATTTTTATCTCTCTCTGTCTCTCTTACTTTCTCTGAATCTGCCTATTTCATTCTGAGTCCCTTCCAGAATCATATCTCTGTCTTCTAGGCCCATCTCCACCTCACACTGCACTTCTATTACTATCTCTTCTAGAACTGTATGCCTGCATTCTTCAATGTCTGTGTTGGAAGCTACCTGGGTTGGTCAGATGTATTGCTGAAAGCCATGTCTATGTATGTTGAAAACTATATAAAAACAATTAGAGTACCACAGCTTTCCTAAGGCTTAAGAGGGTGCCATATAAATTGTCCTGTACAGAGGAAAAGCTCTTAAATTTTGCTTGGAAATCTAAAATTTGTTTCCAAATCAGTGTGATACTTGAACCTCATTATGAAATTAAGCTTGGGAAAGCATGCTATGGGTCAGGATTGCTTTGGGTAAGGTCAATAGGATTTATTAACCGGGGACTTCTGAACTTCCTAGAACTGTTTGCAGACTGTGGTTTGTATGTCATATATGCATTTTTCCTGGGGAAAGGGTTGCCCATAGCTTTCAAAAGATTCTCAAGAGTCTTTGAAAGAAAAAAAGCCAATCATTAGTACTCTAAAATAACCTACCTTAACTTATTTCAGCTCCGTAAAGAATATTATAAGATAGTCACTGCCTCTTGCTTATTTTAGCTTTTCTATACTGTTTCGAATCTGTTTGATTTTTAATTATCATATATTAACTGTTTTAGCCAATTTTCGGGAACTGAATACTTTTATCAACTTCTTCAGACGTGTTCAATCATCTCTCATTTATGAGGCTTTCTTGTTCTGGGTACTCCTAATATTTTAGACTCCTTTCAATTATCCCCCATTTTCCCTACCTTTCTGGTTATCTAAGCACCTGAACAGTACCCTTTATGTGCATTGTCTCATTTACTTTTCACAACAACTCTCTAAAAGGTAGGTATTATCATTATTAAAAAAAAAAAAAAAAAAGTAGGCTGGGTGTGGTGGCTCACGCCTATAATCCCAGCACTTTGAGAGGCCGAGGCAGGCGGATCACAAGGTCAGGAGATCGAGACCATCCTGGCCAACATGGTGAAACCCTGTCTCTACTAAAATACAAAAAATTAGCAGGCATAGTGGCACATGCCTGTAGTCCCAGATACTCGGGAGGCTGAGGCAGGGGAATAGCTTGAACCCGGGAGGCGGAGGTTGCTTGAGCTGAGATCCTGTCATTGCACTCCAGCCTGGCGACAGAGTGAGGCTCCGTCTCAAAAAAAAAAAAAAAAAAAAAAAGTAACTTGTCCAAGGTCACACTTGTTTATAAGTGGCAAAACTAAGAGTCAAATTTAGGATAAAACTTTAGAAATAAACCTATATATATCTATGGTCAACTGATTTTCAACAAGGGTTCCAAGACCATTCGATGGAGAAAGAATACTCTTTTCAACAAATGGTGCTTGGACAACTGGATATCCACATGCAAGAGGATGAAGTTGGAGTTCTACTTCATATCATTTATAAAAATTAACTCACAACAGATCAATGATCTAAATGTAAGAGCTGAAACTATAAAACTCTTGGAAGGAAAGATAGGCATAAATCTTTGTGAACTTAGGTTAGGCAGGCAACAGTTTCTCAGATGACACCAAAAGCATAAGCAACCAAAGAAAATATACATAAATGGTACTTTATCAAAATTTAAAATTTGAGTGCTGCAAAAAGCACCATCAATGAAGTAAAAAGACAACCCACAGACTAGGTGAAAATATTTGCAAATCATATTAACATATCTGATATAGGTCTAGTCTCTAGAAATGTACTCTTACAACTCAACAATAAAAAAGATAAGTAACTCAATTTAATAGTGGGCAAAGGATTTCAATAGATTTTTTCCAAAGGAGATATACAAATGGCCAATAATCACATGAAAAGGTACTCAACATAATTAGCCAGTAGGAAAATGCAAATCAAAACTACATTGAGATACTACTTCACACTAAGAAGGCTATAATATAATAAAACAAAACAAACAAAAACTGGAAAACAGCACGTCAGCCAGGATTTGGAGAAGTTAGAACCCTCATACATTGCAGGTAGAAATAAAAAATGGTGCAGCTGCTTTTGGGAAACAGTTTGACAGTTCCTCAAAAGGCTAAATGTAGAGTTACCATATAATTCCACTCCTAGGTATATACCCAAAATAATGGAAACGTGTTCACTCAAAAACTTGTACACAAATGTTCATAGCAGCAGTCTTCATAGCAGCCAAAAAGGAAAAGCCCAAACGTCCCTCAGCTGATGAAAGGATAGACACAGTGGAATATTACTTGGCTATAAAAAGGAATGAAGTTCTGATACATACTTCAACATGGATGATCTTTGAAAACAGTAAGTAAAAGAAGCCACACACAAATGTGTATGATTCCTTTTTTATGAAATATCCAGAATAGGCAAACCCATAGGAACAGAAAGTAGATTAATGGTTGCCAGGACCTGGGCAGGGGAGGATGGGGGATGAGGAGTGATGGCTAACAAATATTGAGTTACTTTTTGGGATGATGAAAAGGTTCTAAAATTAGGTAGTGATGATGGTTGCACAACTTTGTGAAGATGCCAAAAACCACTGAATTGTATACTTTAAAGTAGTGAATATTATGGCATATGAATTACATCTAATTTTTTTAAAGAAGAGATTCAATCCCAGGTCTGTCTGACTCCAGGGTGTAAACAGCAAATCACTATACTATACTAACAACTGTGTGATTATGTAGTATTTATAAACTCTATTGGATTGCTTGTTCCTTTCAATTGTTTTTCTAGGTCAATGATTCCCTGTCTAGATTTTGCAATACCCTGGGATATCTCTAGTGATAAATGAGTGTCACAAAATTCTCAGCTCCCAATTTTTATTCACTTTAAAAAGTATATAAGTGACTCCTGAAAAATATTTGACTCCTATTATCATGAAATACTTTTAGCAGGAGGAAGTGGCATGACAAAAATTAAACAATGGCAAACTGTTGCAATTTCAAAAAGTTTGTGAATCACTAATCTATACAGAGTTAGAGAGTATACTAAGGATGAAGACAGGACGTGAATCTGATAGGGTGCAACTCAATGACAGGTAATCTTGAAAGTTTTTACAATTTGTCATAAAAACGCATTGATGAAATGCCTGAGAGGGCAGGACCAATTGCCATATTAAGAAACAAATGTCCACATCCACACACCCTGATTAGTTCCCTTCCAAACCATTTAGTTACTGCCATATATAGTCAGATATGTATGTTTGTTTCTGTATGGCTTTTCTTTACCTTGCACCTTACTACAGGGTGAGACCTCTGAAAAAAGAAGTCGATGAGCATAAACTAGAAGAAGGTACCATTGAGCTGTGTAACTGGGTAGAAATACAAAAGGAGTTTTGATGAAGGTGATTAAGATAAAAAATAATGGGTCTGGCGTGGTGACTCAAACCTGTAGTTCCAGCACTTTGGGAGGCAGAGGCAAGCAGATTGCTTGAGCCTAGGAATTCGAGACCAGCCTGGGCAACACAGCAAGACCCCATATCTACAAAATATACAAAAATTAGCAGGGTGTGGTGGCATGCACCTGTAGTCCCAGCTACTTGAGAGGCTGAGGTGGGAAAATCGCTTGAGCCCAGCAGGTCGAAGCTGCAGTAAGCCGTAACTGTGCCACTGTATTCCATCCTGGGTGACAGCGTGAGACTTTGTCTCAAAATAAATAAAAATAAAAAATAAATTTAAAAAATTAAAATTTTTTAAAAAGATAAAAATAATGCATCCTACACTTATGGAATAAAAGACTGATTTCAGCATTGTCCTCCAAATCTAGCCTTTAACTAACTCTGATCAAGAGAGAAGTTGTGATCTGTACTTTGCATAATTCTATTATTTCAAAGGTTACTTGAGCATAATTAAATGCCCACTTAATTAACAATTATTATTCCATCTAGTTTTTTTTCTTCCAGGTCTGCAAAGCATGGATATGAGCTCTCACTACCTTCTTGAGGAGTTATAGTATTCCCTTCACAGAAAATCCATGAGTGTGAAACCAAGCCTGATCTCTGGGCTGTAGATTGAGAAATGAGCTGAGCTGTAGGTTTTTTTAAAATATATATGTATATATAAATAAACATTCTTCAGGATATTAAAATTAATGTCCCATGAGCTCTTCCTTAAAGTATTAGAAACTGTCTCCCTGCCTTGGGGTAAGCAGCAAATGAGTCCTGGCCTAGTCTGATGTTTCCTCAACTGTAAAATGTTCAAGCTAAACTAGAATCACCAGACGATCTCTTTAAGATGCTTTCCAGCTCTGACATCCTATTATTATAGAGCTCTTGCTATCTGCTACCACATAAAAAGACACCTTGGATTATTGTAAACTAGCTCCTAAAAACACAACTTTTATTTATTAGTGTGACTAGGAAGGCTAACAAGTGATAGACATCACAGCCACCGGAGCAGGACATAAACAAAATGCATTACTAAGATGCTCAAAGTACAGTGGTTTCTGTCTGTTGTATCTCAAAAAAGATATAATGGATGTTCCAGAGGACAACTAAAGGAGAGGAGAGTCCCATGGGAATATAAACTAATGAGAATATATTTGGGGACTGTAAAAGAAACCAAAATCCAAATTCCAGAACACCATGATTAGAAAAGAACCCCTTGAAGCTCAAAGCAGATCATTTTGGAACACAAAAGGCAGCCAATGCATCGAATTCACAAGGTATAGGATAAGAACTGAAAATAGAAACCTAGACAGAAGAGGCTAGGTGGTCAGTAATAATAATCAATAATAGCCACCTTACATTTGTATATCATTTTATACTTTTCAAATTATTTCAAAGCCATTATCTCATTTGACCCTCATAATACAGCCTGGTTGTAGTCCTGGATCTAAATCAAATTAGCTGAGCAATCCTAAGTACATTTAAACTCTTTGGGCCACAGCTTTTTCATCTATCAAATGAAAAATACCTGCCCTGCCCATCTCATGGGCTATTGTGAGGATCAGATGAGGATAAAATAAAAGTATTAGTTTGCTTTACAAATACAGGTATTCTCATCATACATTCATAGATTATAGAAACAAAGCAAGTTATTAAGAAAAGCCAAAAATGTTTGGAAATTCATCCCAAACACATGGTTGACATAATGGCAGACAATCACACTCCTCCACAAGACTTCTGGAAGATCATGGGACTGATCATGGTATTTGTTATGCTCATGTCTTCCCTTTTAGACTGGGATCCCTACCCCTCTCCAAGTGAAGGGCTGTCTCTCTTCTTTTCTCTTAAACTTTCATCCTGCACAGGGAGAAGTCAGAACTGGAGGCTGATTACCAACTGGCAGAGAGCACCAGTGCCAGCTCCTGTCTAATAGGTTATTAAAGCCTACTTAATACTTTATAGTACATGGAATTAATGTATGTTCTTTTCAATAATTAGTTTTTAAATCCAAACATTGAGCATTTTATACAATATAGTCATCATACAAACACTAAAATTAGTATCAAAATAGCAGAACTAGAAGTCCTAAATCTGCTACAAACCCAAAAGGTTAATCCAAGTAACCAACAAATGGATTTGCCAAGGTAACACATGATAATTGACAGGAATCCTAAATACAATTCATAACACCTTTATCTTAATGCAGATTACACTGGCAGTTGCAGGGTTGAGGAACAAATGGAAAACAAACTTAATTTACCTGTGACTACTGGTACAGCTTTCCATCTCCTCTAGGATTGCTTTTCCTAACCTCTGTTACCCGACAAAATATTTGTAAGTTTTTAAATGTTCAGTGGTTCACCTGGACAGGCAGTCATCTACACAATAAAACTGGCAATATATGTATGTAGGACATGTTATTGAATGTTAGGCTGAGAGGACCCCAAGTTCAGGTCAGAAACAAGGGATAGAGAACAGAGGCCTATTTGAAATCAAGCTTCTACTTCCCTGGGAACCACATGGATCCCAGCAACACTGAACAAAGGGCTATAGACAAAGTGATCAAGGATCTGGACCGTAAACCACTTTTCTACCTCTGTGCTGTATATATTAAGACACTTCACTGTCATGAATTAGCATTGTCTGCCATGCCCATACATTATGCTCCTATCCAGGCAAATTGCAAATACTGGGATTTCATGTTTCAGGACGATTTCAGATTGTATGATGGGTTTGTTATCAGATTGTTTGGTCTCTGTAAGACGATGATCCAGAGACTGGGGATGCTGTTCATCAACCAGCGGAGTCTGACCTACGGGAAGGAAGCTGAGACAAAGCCCAAGGTCAGGCAGCCAGAGCTCTGCAGGGAGGCCAGAACCCAAGTAGGATAACGCTTACAAATGATACTTTGCCAACCCACTTAGGCTGAACCAGCATCCTAGAGTGTATTCAGGTGAATCCCACAAGGAAAAGGAAATAATGGGTTGCTGGCACATTACTCAAAATCCCTCCACCACCCACACTTTAAGCATCTTATACTATCTAGTAGTCTTAGCAATTTATAGAATTTCTAAAAGAAAACTCAGCATCTGGGAGAGTCATCATCAAAAGGATTATATCTGCCTATGGTCATAAAGAAGGGGAAGACAGAAAGAGAGAAACAAATAGAAACAGCCACAGACTACTTAAGCCCACAGAAAACTCTTAGCAGAGTTTTAATACATGAAAGTGGAGAAAGGAACATATTTAATATATTGATCCGTGGATGAGAAGGTAAATAAAAAGTAGATTAGCTATCTGCACAAGAAGATAATTACAGCTGGAATTTCTTGTCTCAACACCACTCATCTGGTCTTCTCACTTGCTAGTATGACCCAACACACTGGTTGAGAAACACTTTTCTAGTCTCTTCTGTACACTGCTTAGTGATGAACACAATATTTTTTGAAAGACCTGAAGTACAGATGTTAGTGCAACACCATCTTGGTACCAAAATTTCATTTATCAAAATGTAAACAATTTTGAATTATCCAAAACTGTTTTATATCCAGTATCAACATGTTACATCTCATATTTTGATGATGCAATGTTCTAAGTCAAGACACCCAGCTTAATGAGTAAGGAGTGCTTCATGAACACAGAGCTTCATTCTCGCTTTTGTGCCAAAGAGAGGACAAAAACTTAATGCTAAATGGAAATGGGACACACCCTGGCCTCTACTAGGAGGCGAGCCCCATGGCCCAACAGCAAGGATATTACCAAGATTCATAAAGATTGAATGGCAGACACACAAAAGACCAAGCAGGTACTTCCAAGAGCAGCCATTTGAGACATATTCTGTGCCCACAGCCCTGTCTTCAGCCTTTTAAGGGCTCTATGTCCCTGTTTGAAAAGACAGAGCTTGAGTTCTATGGGATAGAATGAGAAGACAACATTTTCTCCTCTTCACCAAGCCAATGAGGTTTGCTGAATGATGAAGACAGACATACTCCTTGTGTAATTCCCTTGTCAATTATTGTGGTGTCAGCACATTTTATGGGAGGAGGGATGAAGGAATGGACAGGCTCACTACTCAGAGCAATATTTGGATGCAATTGTGAGACTCCACTGGCACTACCTTAGGATCTGCGAGTTGAAGCAAGTTGCCCTGCTCTTAGGGAAGGGATTAACTAAATTAATTTTATCTAAATCAATTTGCACCGTTCAGATGATATGTTCATAAAGCAATCAAGTCACTCTGATTTATAGGAGTACTTCCCAGAGGTGGCCTTGCAAGGTACAACGTGCCAGATGAGAATTCTAGTAGTCATGAAAACAAATAAGAGGGACACAACCACCCTTTCATGTCCCTAGCCTCTACCCATGTCCTGCACAGCCCCTCCCTGACCTAATCCTGGAGTTGCAAGTATGGAGTTTGGCCTGGAACAAGCAGGAGGCCAAAATACTGGGCTAAATCTGGGGCCTCAGCCCAATCAGCAGAGGTCCTCTGCACATTATAGGTGCTTAATATTGTTGACTCTGCTACTAGGTGTTAATCATGCTTATATAGCCATGCCCCAAATTATTTATGCCACTTTCCATTAGAAACTAACAAACTGCCCCCATATAGGCTAAAAAATGGGTGAGGTTATGTTTTCAAATTAGTCTGACTCAGATTGTTAGGTTAGAGTGAATTAGAAATGATTCAAACCTCAACTTAAACGATCATTATTACTCTGTATGCCTAGTTGTATGTATGTTTTCATTCAGTTGAACATGTATTGGAGAAAAAACAGATTTAGGACCTAAGTACAATGATAAGATTTGGCTCTGGGGGTGGGAAGCTAAAGGTTTACAGTAAGCTAAGATTCCTACTTACACCCAGTCAATCCACTAACTCAGTAAAAGGTAAAGGAAGTGCTTTCTTTGAAAAGTATAATGTTGGCTGGGTGTGGTGGCTCACAGGCTCACACCTGTAATCCCAACACTTGGACTTGGCAGGTGGATCCCTTAAGCTCAGGAGTTTGAGACCAGACTGGGAAACATGGTGAATCCTGTCTCTACAAAAAATTCAAAAATTAGCCGAGTGTGATGGTGTGTGCCTATAGTCCCAGCTACTAAGGAAGCTGAGATGGGAGGATTGCTTGAGCCAGAGAGGTCAAGACTGCAGCAAGCCATGATCACACCACTGCACTCCAGCCTGGGTGACAGAGCGAGACTTCGTCTCAAAGGAAAAAAAAAGTATAATGCTGAGGGTTTACAGAACCCTTTCATCTTCAAAGGACCAAGTCAAGACTAACAATACCCAGTACACAATATTATAGCTTTTACACAAGTGCACTAACTATGAAAGAAAAGTCATAGGAATGTCCTAAAGCCATAAGCCAATGTATCATCAGATTTGGGATGAACTCTGATCTTCTTGACTCCTGGACCTGTGTTTTAACCACTACATTAGCTATTCTTGCATTGCCTTAAAGAAATACCTGAAACTGGGTAATTTATAAATAAAAGAGGTAGGCTGGGCATTGTCACTCTCACCTGTAATCCCATCACTTGGCGAGGCCCTCAGATAGCTTGACCTCAGGAGTTGGAGACCAACGTGGGCAACATGGCAAAACCCCATCTCCACAAAAAATACAAAAATTAGCTGGGTGTGGTGGCATGCACCTGTGTTCCCAACTACTTGAGATGCTGAGGGAGAAGGATCGCTTAAGCCCGAGAGGTGGAGGCTGCAGTGAGCTGTGAATGTGACACTGCACTCCGGCCTGGGTAACAAAGCGAGACCCTGTCTCAAAAAAAAAAAAAAAAAAAAAAAGAAAAGAAAAGAAAAGAGGTTTAATTGGGTCATGGTTCTGCAGGCTGTACAGGAAGTGTGATGCCAGCATCTGCTTCTAGGGAGGACTCAGGAAGCTTACAGTCATGGAGGGAGGCGAATGGGGAGCAGGAGATTCTCACACGGTGTGAGCAGAAGCAAGGGAGAAAGAGAGTTGGGGGGAAGTGCCACACACTTTTAAACGACCAGATCTCAGGAGAGATTACTCACTATCACCAGGACTCACAGTCAACCAAGGTGATGGTGCTAAACCATTCATGAGAAATCTGCCCCCATGATGCAGTCACCTCCCATCAGGCCCCACCTCCAACACTGGGGATTACATTTGTACATAAGATTTGGGCAGGGATAAATATCCAAACTATATCAAACACATAAATCAAGTTGTGAGGAGCAACCAGGAGAAATCTAATTCACATTACATATCCATGTTAAGTTCATTGATTGGGCAGGAATATATAAAAATAGCAAACACAGTTTCTCCCTCAGTATAGTCATGAGAGGAGACAGACAGGGGGATGTGAGGGTCGGGGGTGGGCAGGGGGAAGCTAACCATCTGGGGTAGAATGAAACCACTCCCCAAACAGAAGAAAAGCAGGGGAGGAGAACTCCCTATTCAGCAACTCCCTTCTATTGGAATATTGCCAGAGAACCGATTAGAGTACTGGGACGGAGCAGAATGGGGTTAAAGGCAGCCCTTCTGGCCCAACTTGAGAATCAGAGGGATCAACCCACACACGGTACTTCTCTATTTAGTTTCCAATATATTCCTTTATAAGGGCTCATCCTCAGAGACACACAACCATCACCATCTATCCGCCCCACACTCAGAAATCCTCAAAAAGGCAAAGTGGTTGAGAAGTAAGATGCTGCACGGCTGGGAGGCTGGGAGTGCACACGTTGATGGGGAAAGGCTGGGGTCCAAGGGGCTCTGCTGGGGGATTTGGGTAGGCAAGTAAGTGTTGTGACATAGGAAGGTGAGTGATCATGAAAACGGGTAGGGGACCGTGGAAGAGAGAAAGTAAAGAGTACAACGACTGCACGATTTCAATTTCCTGCTCTAAGAAGAAACACCTCTGAAAAATAATGTGCAACACACGAAGTGCTAAGTAACCTAAACCTTATCATCACCAGTAATGTTTCTGTAAATCTACTCCGCCGTTATTTACTTAATTCTTACAAGGCAGGAATGGAAAATCCCCACTCTCCCTGGTTGCGTCGCTGTCTGTCCTGTGGACATATGTAAGTTTTCCCTCTCCCCCACAGAGCTGATTTCACAGCTAGGCCAGAAATAAGGAACCATCCAGACGGAGACTCGAGGATCGCTCCCTGGCAGAAAAGGGATTAAGTTTCACCGGGCCTCCCCGCCGGCAGGGCGTCCACAGCCACGCCGGCTGCTGCGACAGCACCTCCCGGCAGACGGCCGGCCAAGGGCGACGCCTGGGCCGAGGAGGCTGCCGGCTGCGGGAGCGTGGGAAGGCGGCCGTGCCCTTTCCCAGACTCGCGCCCAGGCGCCGGGGGATTCGCTCGACTGCCCGCGCCCGGCCCGGCCCGGCTGCGCAGAGGCCTCGGCCGCCCCCGTCCCGCACCCCGGAGTGCAAACTCCGTCCCAGGAGGGCAGTGGCAGGAACCCGGGCCCCAACAGCATGACTGAGAGCCGGAGCTGAGCTGGGGCCCCTGTCGCCGTCTCGAGCCTCGCGGGCCCCATCACCCTGCCTCGCCGAGCCGGAGAGCCCTCGGCCAACGCCGGGCCCCGGCGGCACCTGAAAAGCGGCTGGAGCCGGGGACCAGCCCTGCGAGGGCTACGACGCTCGACCTCCAGGGCCGCGGCGAGGGGGCGCGTTTTACCCATAGCGTTCCCAGGTGCCAGCCATCTCCTCCGCTCGCTCGAGGGCGCTGGGCTCTCGTCTGCCTCCGCAGCGGGTTGGCTCGGGCTCCGGCTCGAGCTCCCGGGCCCCGGTCGCCGCCGCCGCAGCCGCCACCACTCTAGGCCGCCGCC
Source organism: Pongo pygmaeus (assembly GCF_028885625.2). Taxonomy (NCBI): domain Eukaryota; kingdom Metazoa; phylum Chordata; class Mammalia; order Primates; family Hominidae; genus Pongo; species Pongo pygmaeus. Next base: position 111,966,282 of record NC_072396.2, on the reverse strand, counting down.
CGCCTTCGCCGCCGCTGCCGCTACCGTCGCCGACGCCGCGCAGCAGCCGGGATCCGCCAGCCCGCGCGCTCCGCAGGGGACAGCACGGCGGCCGCGATGCTACCGCAGCTGGGCCTCCCGAGCTAAACTTAAGAGTTTTCGTCCCTCAGTCCAGGGGCAGCACCATGACACCACGGCAGCACCACACTGTCATTTCCGCCGCCGCAGAGGAAAAAAAAAAGGCAATCCCTTCCAAAAGGGAGGCGGAGTGGGGGCAAACGGGGCTGGGGCTGACACCCCAAGGGAGCACTGGGAAGGGCCCAAGAAGAAGGGGTGCTCGGCCACCTTCCCAGGCTCACCTTCCGCCGCCCGCGCCACTCCCAGCTCCCCCAGCCCTTCCTCTGGAGGCACGTTTACATGTCTTCTCCCCTGGCAGGAGTGACCGGAGAAACCTGAGCAAGCAAAGGCAGCCGGTGGGTGGGGCTCGGGTTACTACTGTACCTACCAGCTGATTCCAGCAGCCTTTTCTCCAGCGCACTGTCATCTTGAAGGAAGACACACCGAGAGGGACCCGGCGGGTGTGCGTGTGTGTGTGTATGGTGTGTATGTGCGTGTGTGTGTGGTGTGTGTGTGTGCGTGTGTGTGTGTGTGTGACAGAGCGACAGAGAGAGCAAAATGTGTGTGAAATGCAGAAGGAAGACTATGGCTAAACTCTTCTCCCACTCCCCAATCCCCCTGTCCCCCAGCCCCACAAACCCCCAGGTTAGAACAAGGAAGAGGCCTTTGCAACGGGTAATAAGAAGAGAGCGCCGGGTCCACCGCACAGATCCTCCCTATGAAGCTGCTCTATGCAAAGTTAACTACAGAGTAAAACAAAAATAGTGGAGGAGATAGAAAAGGGCAGACAATTGAAGGAAACCCAACCTCTCTTTCTTTTTACAAAGAGAGAATGGCTGTGTTTTATTGGCCTCGGGCAGAAGTTGTGGAGGTGGATTAAAGCCATCAAAAGAAAAAAAAAGTAGGATTTTTCTTGTACCTTCAAATTGCTGACCAGTAAAACAAGATGGTCATTACCACATGGACAATGAGGCAGATGCTAGCTATCCAGGTATTCCGGGTCCCTAATAAGCTAATTGGTCCATTTGGAATCCAGCATCCTCCCATTGGTCTGGAGTCAGCCTGTTTGCTGACCTGTCATTGGCTCAGAGACCACCACCCCACTCAAAAGGTGGATGGGAGAGGGAAAGAGCAGGAAGCCCCGTAAGAGACTCTGTTTCTAACTTGGGGCAAAAAGGGAGAAGAAGGGGAAAGAAATGAGAAAATGGGAAGACTCACCCCAGCACACACACACACACACACACACACACACACACACACACACACACACACACACGCCTCCCATCATTGTGCATAGGAACAAGTCCAGAAAAATTGAGGTATCTCTTGATATATCCCTTCAGGGAACCAACAGTAATCAGTCAACACTCCTGTTAAACAATGTGCTAGAGAGCACTGAGTTGGAAACCAAGGCAAAAATCACAACCAGGCTCTCCTGATGAAAGTCTGGCCCCTAAGAGAAGTAAAAGTTAGTGAATCACACTTAAAGCACAGGCAACAAAAGCAAAAATAGGTAAATGGGACCATAAAACTTTCAAACATCTGCACAGGAAAGGACACAATCAACAGAGTGAAAAAGCAACCTACAAAATGATAGAAAATATTTGCAAACCATATATCGGATAATGTGCTAATATCCAGAATGTATAAAGAACTTCTATAGCTCAATTAAAAAAAAACTCTTAGAAGTGGACAAAAGACTTGAATAGACATTTCTCCAACGAAGATATACAAGTGGCCAACAGGCATATGCAAAGATGATCCACATCACTAATTGTTAGGGAAATGCAAATCAAATCCCAATGAAATATCACTTCACATCCATTAGGATGGTCACACACACACACACACGCACAAACAAACAAACAGGAAAATACGGCAAGGTGTGGTTCACACTTGTAATCCCAGCTACTCAGGAGGGGATGCTGAGGCAAGAGAGTCACTTGAGACCAGCAGTTAGAGATGAGCCTGGGTAACATGAAGAGAACGTTGTCTCTACAAAAAATAAAATTAGAACAGAAAATAATAAGTGTTAACAAGGTTGTGGAGAAATTGGAACCCTTGCACACCATTGTAAAATGGTACAGCCACTATGCAAGGGAATGTAAACTGGTGTAGCTGCTATGGAAAATAGTATGGAGGTTTCTCAAAAAATTAAAAATAGAACTACTATATGATTAAACAATCTCACTTCTAGATATATATCCGAGCAAATAGAAAACAGGATCTCAAAAAGATACTGACAAACCCATGCTTACAGCAGCATCATTCAAGAGGCAGAAGCAAATTTAATGTCCATCAAGAGATGAATAGATAAAGAAAATATGGTATATATACACAAGGGCATATTATTCAGTTTCAAAAAAAGAAGGAAATCCTGTTACATGTTACAAAGTTGACGAACCTTGAGGACATTATGCTAAGTGAAATAAGCCAGTCACAAAAAGACAAATATTCCATGTTTCTACTTATATGACTGTCTAAAATAGTCAACTCATAGAAACAGAAAGTAGAATGCTGGTTGTCAGGGACTGCGAGGAGGGAAAAGGAAAGAGTTGTTCAGTGGGTGTGGAATTTCAGTCATGCAGGATGAGGGGGATGTTCTGGGGATCTGTTGCACAACAATGTGCATGTGGTTGACAATATTGTACTGTACACTTGAAAATTGTTGGAAGGATGAAGTTTATGTTATGTGGTTTCTGGCACAAAAAATTATTTTTTTAAAAGTTAATGAGTCAGAAGTCTGCTGAATCCAGTCTGATAGAAGAGGGGATAAATAAGATATGTAGTCATTAAAATAATTATATATATGCATTTATATGATAATACATATACATATATAAAACAATCTCAGATATTATGAAATGAAAAAAGCAAAGTGCAGAACTGTGTATGATTTCCTACTATTCGCGTACAGAAGCAGGCAGGTATATGTCTATGAATGCTTGTATGAGCATAGACTCTTCTGAAAGATACCTAAGAAACTGGTTACACTGGTTGCCTGGGGGTCAAGCATAGGAGGAAGTATTTAACATTGCATATGCTCTTTTGTATTGTTTAAGTTTTTTATAATGTTCATGTATTACCTTTTCAAAAACAATTATGAGCAAGGAGCCTAGAGACAGAAAGTAAAGTGGAGGTTACCAGGAACTGAAGGGAGAGGAAATGAGGAATTATTATTTAAAGAATACAGAATTTCTGTTTGGGATGATGAAAAAAATTCTGAAAATAGTGTTATGCAACATTGTGAATGTACATAATGCCACTGAATTTTACACTCAAAAATGGTTAAAATGGCAAATCTCGGCTGGGTGCAATGGCTCACTCCTGTAATCCCAGCACTTTGGGAGTCCAAGGCAGGCGGATCACGAGGTCAGGAGATCGAGACCATTCTGGCCAACATGGTGAAACCCCATCTCTACTAAAAATACAAAAATTAGCTGGGCGTGGTGGTGTGTGCCTGTAATCCCAGCTACTAGGGAAGCTGAGGCAGGAGAATTGCTTGAACCAGGGAGGTGGAGGTTGCAGTGAGCCAAGATCGTGCCACTGCATTCCAGCCTGGTGACAGAGTGAGACTCTGTCTCAAAAAAAAAAAAAAAAGGTAAATCTTATTTTATGTATATTTACCACCATAAAACAAATCAAAAAAATAAAAGGAAGAGGTCTACAGAACAAGTACAGATTATTCTATTGTGTAAGAAAACACATATAGTCTGGACACAGTGGCCCCTGCCTGTAATCCTAGCACGTTGAGAAGCCAAGATGGGAGGATCACTTGAGTGCAGAAGTTCAAGACCAGCCTGGGCAACATAGTACAAGAACGTGGATCTTTTTACTTTTACGAAAAACAAAAAATTAAAAAAAGAAAACAGACATATCTATATGCTGGCAAATGCATAGAAAAGAACCTGTAAGGGGCCAGGCATGGTGGTTCACTCCTGTAATCCCAGCACTTTGGGAGGCTGAGAGCAGCACAGAGCCCATTCTGTTCCAGAAGGAAAGCCACAGAAGGATGGTTTTGTTGTGTAAGAGATTCTGCAGGAGGGGACCTTCATACTGCTCTCAAAAGAAGAAGCTAGTTGTCTGAAATCCAGAGGTTGACCAAAGGCTTTTTTAACCAGAAGTTCCAGACCAGCCTGGCCAACACAGCAAAACTTTGTCTGTACTAAAAATACAAAAACTAGCTGGGCATGGTGGTGGGCTCCTGTAATCCCAGCTATTTGGGAGGCTGAGGCACGAGAATCATTTGAACCCGGGAGACGGAGGTTGCAGTGAGCTGAGATCACACCATTGCACCATTGCACTCCAGCCTGGGCAAGAGAGTGAGATTCCGCCTCAAAAAAAGAAAAGAAAAGAAAAGAACCTGTAAGGAGCATCCTGTAAACAGTGTGGGCCTGGAATTGGGGTGGGTGTTTGAAAGGATGTTTCCATTTTGATTCTACTTATTTTATAACTGTTTGAATTTCTTTTGTAGTTTGAAAAAAAAAATTAAGGTATGTCTCCAAAAAGAAGTTGAACCCAAAGTTGAGTCAGAAGTCAACTGATCTCTAAAAATTCTTCAATCTCACTTTGTGTGATCCCCACAGAGAGCTGGAGAGTTTTCTAAAAATATGAAGAATTGATCTCTTTCATTATGGACATACCTGAACAAAGCAAGCTAGCTCTTAGCAAAACAGGCAGTAAAGAAGATTTGCTTTTAATGACCTTTACCGTCCATTAGAAATCATCTTAGCCTTCACTTGTTAGCAGTCTCCCTTTCACCTGAGCTGCCAATGCTTTCAAACTAGTCTCTGGCTTACCAGAACTCTATACTGAGCTCCCGAACCCCATCTTCCCTCTCCAAGCATCAGCCCATGTCCTGGACATTTCCTTTCCCTTGTCAAAACTTAACTGCTTCTGGCTCCTTTTCACAAAAGACCTCACTAAATGATTAAGGAATTCAATCAACCAATTTTAGCTAACTCTTAATAGCTTCATTTGTCTCCCTATTAGTAGATAATATTTTAATTTTAACACAGGCCTTCAACGTATTAATTCAAAGGAATGACTAATAGCATGTGTGGGTGGGGATGATGGGGTGGGGAGGGGAGATTTTGCTAATCACATCACATAAGCAGCTGCTTTGGAAATATCCCCACTTTCACTGGTTTTATGCAAATTACTCACTGTAAATTTATGAAAAGTAAATGTTTTGTATCTGGCAGGAGATGCAAAATTGGCTGGGAATATGTCATGAAATTATTTGTTTATAGTTATTTAATGGTTACCTTTGTATATAACATATGTTGATCCTATTAACAAAATACATCTGGCCCATGGAAAAAAAAAAAGACATTTGACAGGTTCAACTTGAGGTGTTTTAACTGAATTAATCTGAAGCAGGCTAATTGGACCACAGACCTACAGTATGAAAGGGACAGCTCATGGGCTGCTTTTTCCTGCTAAGAATGTTGGGAGGGTGTTGGAGGAATGGCTCCAGATACTTTCTACAGAGAGCAGCACAGAGCCCAGTCTGTTCCAGAAGGAAAACCACAGAAGGATGGTTTTGTTGTGTAAGAGATTCTGCAGAAGGGGACCTTCATACTGCTCTCAAAAGAATAAGCTAGTTGTCTGAAATCCAGAGGTTGACCAAAGGCTTTTCTAACCAGGGGCTTTTAACAGGATGGTGAGAAGAAAAGCACTTTTGCCATGGACTCATCAATAGGACATTGTTCCAAAACTAGTTGTGAACAAGCCCTACAGGCTGCTTAAGAGAGAGTGGTTTAAAATAAATATGTCCCCAGTATGAAGAAATGGCATGCCCCTGTGTATTAGGCTATTTTGGCATTGCTACAAAGAAATACCCAAAACTGGGTAATTTATAAAGAAATGAGGTTTAATTGGCTTCAGTTCCACAGGCTGTACAGGAAGCATGATGCTGGCATCTGCTTGGCCTCAGAAAACTTACAATCATGGCAAAAGGCAAAAGGGAAGAGAGGCATCTCACATGGTTGGAAGCAGGAGGAAGACAGAGTGAAGAGGGAGATACTGCACACTTTTAAAGCACCAGGTCTCATGAGAACTCATTATCGTAAAGGCAGTACAATGCAAGGGATGGTGATAAAGTATTCATGAAGGATCCACTCCCATTATCCAATCACCTTTTACCAGGCCCCACTGCCAACATTGGGGATTACAATTTGATACAAGATTTGAGTGGGGCACAGATTCAAACTGTATGATTCTGCCCCGGCCCCACCCAAATCTCATGTCCTTCTCACATTACAAAATGCAATCAATTATGCCTTCCCAACAGCCCCCCAAAGTCTTAACTCATTCCAGCATTTACTCAAAAGTCCAAAGTCCAAAGTCTCATCTGGGATAAGGCTAGTCCCTTTCACCTATGAGCCTGTAAAATCAAAAAGTAGTTAGTTACTTCGAAGATACAATGGAGTTACAAGCATTGGGTAAATGCTCCCATTCCAAAAGGGAAAAATTAGTCAAAAGAAAGGGGCTACAGGCTCCATGCAAGTCTGAAACCCAGCAGGGTTCTCATTAAATCTTGAAGCTCCAAAATAATCACCTTGGACTCTACATCTTACATCCAGTGCATGCTGATGCATGGGGTGGGCTTCCAAGGACTTGGGCAGCCCCACCCCTGTGGCTTTGCAGGGTTCAGTCCCCATGACTTCTCTCAAGGGTTGGCATTGAGTGCCTGTGGCTTTTCCAGGAACAGGGTGCAAGCCGTCAGTGAATCTATGATTCTGGGGGCTGGGGGATGGTGGCCCTGTTCTCACAGCTCCATTAGGGAGTACCCCAGTGGGGAATCTGTGTTGGAGATCCAATCCCACATTTCACTGCCCTAGGAGAAGTTTTCCATGAGGGCTCTGCCTCTGTATCATGCTTCTGCCTGGACATCTAGACTTTTTCATACAGCCTCTGAAATCTAGGGAGAGGTGCCCAAGCCTCAACTCTTGCATTCTGTGCACCACAAGCTTAACACCATGTGGAAGCCACCAGGGCTTACAGTTTTCACCCTCTGAAGGAGTGACCTGAGCTGTACTTGGGCCCCTCTGAGCCACAGCTGGAGACGGAGCAGCTAAGATGCAGGGAGCAGGGTCCCAAGGCTGTGCAGGGCAGTGGGGGCCCTGGCCCTGGCCCAGGAAACCATTTAGTCCTCCTAGGCCTCTGGGCCTGTGATGGGAGTGACTGCTGTTAAGTTCTCTGAAATAACTTCAAGGCCTTCTTCCCTTTATCTTGGCTATGGGCAGTTGCCTTCTTTTTAGTTATGCAAATTTCTGCAGCTTGCTTGAATTCTTCCCTTGGAAATGGGTTTTACTTTTCTACCACATGGCCCGGCTGCAAATTTTCCAAAATTTATGCTCTGCTTCCCTTTTAAATATAAGTTCCAGTTCCAGGTCATTTATTTGCTGGTTGTTAGAAGCAGCCAGGCCACATCTTGAACACTTTGCTCCTTAGAAATTTCTTCTGCCAGATACCCTAAATCATCTCTTTCAAGTTCAAAGTTCCACAGATCCCTAGGGCAGGAGCGCAATACAGCCAATTGCTTTGCTGAGGCATAACAAAGGTGATCTTTGCTCTAGTTCCCAATAAGTTCTTCATCTCCATCTGAGACCTCACCAGCCTGGCCACTTCTGTCCATATCACTATCAGCATTTGGGTCACAACCATTCAACAAGTCTCTAGGAAGTTCCAAATTTTCCCTCATCTTCCTGTCTTCTACTGAGCCCTCCACAGTCTTCCAACCTCTTCCTGTTACCCAGTTCCAAAGTCTCTTCCATATTTTCAGGTGTCTTTGTTGAAATGCCCCACTCTTTGTTACCAACTTTCTGTATCAGGCTATTGTTGCGTCACTATAAAGAAATACCTAAGACTGGGGAAACCAGACATCTCATATGGTGGGAGCAGAAGGAAGAGAGAGCAAACAGGGAAGTGCCATACACTTTTAAAGGACCAGATTTCATGAGAGCTCACTATTGTGAGGACAGTACAATGGAGGAGATGGTGCTAAACTATTCATGAAGGATCCACCCTCATTATCCAATCACCTCCCACCAGGCTCCACCTCCAACACTGCGGATTACATTTTGACATGAGATTTGGTAGGGCCACAGATTCAAACCATATCACCCTGCTAATTTTAGTCTTCTTTGATCTATATTTTGCTATTGCCTTTATCTATTTTGAACGTACCTGAATTATGTTTGTTACAATAAACATGTATGTTGGATAACTATATTACATTGGTAAATATTATTCTGGAGTTTTACTGTGTCTTCAACCTAAACCTTACTGCTGGCCATGCCTTCTTAACCAGCAGCACCTGGTCACTTAGAGTCTGGCTTTCATGATTCTACATCCTGCTGGTTTTCCTCTCATCTCACTGCCTATTCCTCTGGTTCTGTTGATTCCTCCTCCTGCTCTTCTATTGTACCCCTGAAGATTAATGTGCCTCAGGGCTTAGTCCTTGACTCTCTTCTCCATCTACACTCACTTCCTAGGTGACCTCCTCTAGTCCCATGGTTTTAAGTATAATCCATAAGCTTATGGATCCCAATTTTACCTTTTTAGCTCAGATTTCTCCCTTTGGGTCCAGACTTGCATATCTACCTATTTTACATCTCCACCTGACTATCACACAGACAGTACTAACTTAATGCAACCAAAACAGAACTCTTGGTTTTTATTCCTCCCCATTTCAGTAAATGACACCATCCAACTGTGTAAGCCAGACACTGGGAAGTTGTCCTTGACACCTTGCTCTCCCCAGTGTCCAACATCCAATCCATCATCAAGTCTTATTTTGGTCTCGCCACTTCCACTTCCAATCAGTAATGGAGCCAAAGTAATCTTTTCAAATGGAAATCTGATCATTTTATCCTCATCCCCTGTTTGAAACCCTTCAGTCTCTTCTCACTGCAGTTAGAGTAAAATTCAAATTATTTAATGTGGTCTATAAGACCAGGCATTAGCTGGTCCTTGCCTCCCTCTCTGAACTCATCCTATTCCACTCTCACCCTTGCTCACTACAATCCAAACACTAGCCTTCTAACATCCCTTGAATCATGTCATGATCCTGGCTACCCCAAGAACTTTACATGTTCTTTTCCTTCTGCTGGAGTGCTCTTCCTTCTAATCTTCTCATGGCTATCTAGTGCATTCTCTCAGGTTATATACATCGCTTTCTCAGAGAAGTCTTCCCTAACCACCCTATATAAAGTAACCCTTCTGCATTATTCTCTAATATAGTACTCCATTCCTTTCCTACAGATCACTTATCACTAGCTAAAATTATTGTATGTGTGCCCATGCACGTGTGCACATGCACACACACACACACACACTAAATATACATATCATGAGAGCAACAACCTTGTCTGTCTCTATCACTGGTATATCTCCAACACCTAAAACAGTACCTGGCTCATAGTAGGTGCTGATATTTGCTGGATGAACAGCAGTAAACAGAGGGAAAAGTATGGTTCAGAGATGACTTTCACAACCCTGACATAGACTTACACCAATCTTCAATCTGCAATAAAAATATCACACTCGGAGATGTCCTTTTGGCAGAACGAGTGCATTTACAGCAGGTTCATGCTGGGAGGCCAGACACATTACTCAGGGCCTCAACTGCCTATATGCCAGCAATTCTCAAACTTACTCAAGAAACGCTAGAGTCCCTCAAGATATTAACTGGTGTTCTGAGGGAAAAAAAATGACCTGATCTAACATATTTAGGGAATGCTGCAGACTGAATCTTTCTCTCGGAGACTCACAATACACATTCGCATATTAAGGCTCCAAGGAGTCCTGTCACAAATAAAATGCATTTTAGGTTTGTTTAGCATTTCCCAAACATATTTGACCATGGAACATTTATATTCTACTCACTTATTAATATCTCACAGGTCAGTAGTGTCTCTCAAACTATAGTTCTGGAAACACTGCCTAGATATATAATATAAAGATGGAGATGTGTATGTATGTATGTGTGTGTGTGTGTGTTTGCATGTGTGCATGTGTGTGTGTCTATATTATGGATATTAATCAAAGTGAACTTAAGATTCGTGGCAATAAATTCCAACTCAAAGATGTCCATGAGATGAGATGGAGGGAATTCAAGTTTACAGTAAGGCAACAATTGGAGATAGTGCATTCAATTAATAACCTTTTAGTAGGATATTGGCTTAAAATTAGTTATGAGCATTGCTCTAAATTAGTTCAAATATTCTGGCCTGAATGAATTACCCCTAGGCCACTGAGAACCTGTAAATAAGATTGATGAATCCCTGTCAGTGATTTCTGGGGAAATATACAACTGGGAGAAGTATCAGTATCAGATCCCCAAAGACTACAGATGACCAACTTTCAAAAGGGGAAAGGTGGATTCTACAAACTAAAGACCAGTGCAGTGGGCTTAATGTTGATTTGAGACAAGATTCATACCACTCTTCCTCTTACTCATTCCAGGGTTTCTTTCTCTTCCTTGATCCCTCTGTGCTCATCCTTGCCTAAGGATTTTGCATTTGCTGTTCTCTTTACATAGAGCAGGGATCAGCACACTTTTTCTGTAATAAGCCAATGGTAAATATTTTTGGTTTTGTGGGCCATATGATCTCTGGCCCAACTACTTAGCTCTGCTGTTGAGTGCAAAAGCAGCCATAGACAATACATAAACAATGAAACTTTATTTTCAAAAACAGGCCGTGAACCAGATCTGGCTCAAGGCCATAGCTGTTCCATCTGGAGTGTACTTTGCCAGGACCCTCACATGAATAATCTTTTATGTTCAGAATTCAGCTCAAACATCATTTTCTCAGATTACGTCACCCAATCTAAAGTAATTACACATTTAGTTGCTTTCGAATATTCCAATTTTAATTATCTCCACTGCACATATCACTAACTGATATTTTCTTGTTTATTGACTTGTTTCCTCCCCACACACAAACCAGAATAATAAGTAACATTTATTAAGCTCTTATTATGTACCTGGCATTGTTCTAAGCCCTTTATATATATTAACTCTTTTCATCTTAATAATAACCTCCTGACAATAATCCTTAATCTCCCCATTTTATAGGTGAAGAAACAAAGGCTGAGAGATTAACTATTTTATTCACAACCACATATGTTAGCCAGTGGTGATTTCAGGATTTAGGTCCAGGCTCATAAGCATTGTGCTATACTACAACTCAATTATAAGCTCCACAAGAGCAGAGATTTTGTCTTGTTTACTGATGACCCTAGAACAGAGCCTAGAAGAATGTTTGACGTATAATAAGTGGTCAATAAATATTTGCCAATTTAATAAAAATTCTAAGACACTCAGATTACTAAAGGGAGACAGTATTTACTAAGAATGAGTCAGACTAACCTAATTTCCTTCTTTGATGAGGCTAATAGAGGAAACAAGGAAATGGGAATAGAATCGCATTTCTTTGGATTTTAGCAAAGCATTAAACAAGATCTTTCCTGAAATCTTTTTTTTTTTTCAACTTTTATTTTAAGTTCTAGGGTACATGTGCAGGATGTGCAGGTTTGTTACATGGTTAAACATGTGCCATGGTGATTTTCTGCACAGATCAACCCATCACCTAGGAATTAAGCCCAGAATCCATTAGCTATTCTTCCTGATGCTCTCCCTCCCCCAGCCCTCTACCCAACAGACCCCAGCGTGTGTTGTTCCCCCCACCACCATGTGTTCTCGTTGTTCCACTCCCACTTATAAGTGAGAACATGTTGTGTTTGGTTTTCTGTTCCTGCATTAGTTTGCTGAGGATAATGGCTTCCAGCTCCATCCATGTCCCTGCAAAGCATATGATCTTGTTCATTTTAATGGCTGCATAGTATTCCATGGTGTCTATGTACCACATTTTCTTTATCCAGTGTGACGTTGATGGAAATTTGGGTTGATTCCATGCCTTTGCTATTATTTTTCACTGCAATGAACATACATGTGCATGTATCTTTATAACAGAATGATTTATATTCCTCTGACTATACACCCAGTAATGGGATTTCTGGGTCAAATGGTATTTCTGCTTCTAGATCTTTGAGGAATCACCACTCTGTCTACCACAGTGGTGGAACTAATTTACATTCCCACCAACAGTGCAAAAGCATTCCTTTTTTTTCTGCAACCTTGCCAGTATCTGTTGTTTCTTGACTTTTTAATAAGCGCCATTCTGATTGGCATGAGATGGTGTCTCACTGTGGTTTTGATTTGCATTTCTCAAAACCTTTTCTTACTAGAACTTTCTTTGTCATGTAATGCTGTTAAATTTATTGCTGTTAAATGTTTAATGCTTTCTCTATTGATTTCCATGACACCACACTTTCCTAGTTTCCTGAACACCTTACTGTTCTTACTTTGTCCTTCGTGTGATCCTCCTTCATCATCAGCCCCTAAAATGTGGATGCTTCCATTTTTACCCTCATCCTGATGACACCTCAATCTATAGCTACAGGCCAGAAATTTACTCCAAGCCTAAAAAATCACACAGGGACCTCAAGTTTAACATGTCCAAAACCAAACTCATGATCTCTTCCTCAAATCTACTCCTTTTCTTATATTCCCAGTCTCTATTAATAGCATCACTCAGTCGCCCCCCACACTAGAAACCTGAAAGTCATGTTTGCCCCCTCACCTCTCTCACTCACCCCATATCTAAACACTGACCCAAACTAAATGACTTTTACTTCTTAAATATTTCTCAACTCCACACACCTACTAGCCATGACCAACTCTTCGCCAGTCTCTCTGCCTCTTGTTTTGACCCTATCCGATTCTCCACACTGCCATCAGAATTTTTAAATGAAAACATGATCATGTAACACCTTATTGCCTACAAGATGGAGTCCAAGCTATATCAAGACCATATAAATCTCCTCAAATTTGCTAGCTACTATTGAAACTGTCTTTGCAAAAATTATAACAGTGTGAAAATTATGGTAGTGGAGGAGATCTGATCTGGCCAACCCCCATCTTGCCTTTGACCTTCAAGCTGCCCTTAATTTTTTCTGGACTTCGGCCAAGCTAACATTGGGAAATATTTAGTTTATAGTTTAAATGATAAAAGCACTTCCCCAAAACTCAGCCAACCGCCTTTGTAAAGTTAATGAGAGACCAACAGTTTAGGAGGATAGAGGAGCTTGAATTCTGCTAAGGTGTAGACATAAACAATTACAAGTCATTATTTCAGATGTCATAAGATATACAACTTACCTAATTACTACTGCAGATAACATCACAATTGTAGAACCTAAAATAGGTTTTTTGAGATATGTTTTCAGGTTCTTTGCAGATCTGACCACGGATGGCTCCACTTGGATCCCCCAACTGCTCCTGTGACCCCACAGAGGAGTGACTCAAAGTGCAAGAGGACCATTTCCCACCCCCATATGATTGCATCCCCAACCAACCAAGAGCAAGCACCCATAATCTAGCCACTCCCACTCCCTCCCCAAAACTACCTTTAAGAACGCCTAACCTCTAAGCTTTTGGTGAGGTTGATTTGAATAATAACTCTGTCTTCCAGGTGGCATAGCTGGCCTCTCATCAATTAAACTTTCTTCACTGTAATGCCATGGGTTCTGTGAACTGATTTTGTTTGTGTAGTGGGCAGGAAGAATCTGTTGGGTAGTTACACTAGCTCACTCACAGCTAATGTTTCCACAATTCCAAACGGCATGGAACATTGCAATTCTCCATGTAGGTACTTCTCTGCCTTTGTTTATGCTGTAGCTTCTGCCTTGAGGCTCGTCCCAACCCTTACCACTTACTCCCACTTTGCCTGGCTGACTTCTTATCATCCTCTCAGATTGAGCCCAGGCACTATCTCCTCCAAGAAGGCTTCCCTTAACATGCCCCATCCTGGGCTGGGTTAAGTGTCCATCTTCTATGCTTTCAAGGCATCCTTTTCTGAGGAGCTGGGGGGATGGGGTCTCACTCTGTCACCCAGCCTGAAGTGCAGTGGTGCAATCTAGCTCACTACACCTCAAACTCCCGGGCTCAGGAGATCCTTCCACCTCAGCCTCCTGAGGAGGTGGAACTACAGGCATGCACCACCATGCCCACCTAATTTTTTAAGTTATGATTTGTAGAGACAGGGTCTCATTATGTTGCCCAGGCTGGTCTGGAACTCCCTGGCTCAAGCGATTCTACTACCTCAGACTCCCAAAGTACTGGGATTATAGGCGTGAGCCACCATGCCCAGCCAAGACATTCTAAATTTGCCTTTATCACAGCACTTATTCTTCTGTATTTTTCTTGCCTGTTCACATGCCTGTATCCCTCATTAGACTATGAGTTCCTCAGAGCAGGAACTACACCTTATCCAAAGTTGTACCCACAGTGTTATGTACAGTGCCTGGCACATAGAGAGAATTCAATTAATGCTTAATGAGTCAGCTATTTTATGACCACCATACATTGCTGCTTCATTTAGTTGACTTATAACAACCTTAATTCTTTTTCACACAAGTAATTATTACATAGTGTGGTAAGTGCAATGATAGAGGTACAGCAAAAGAACAGAAAAGGGACACCTAACTTGGCCTGAGGTGAGTGGAATGGAAGGAAGAGGAGATACAGAAAATACACTAACTCAAACTTAAGCAGCAGTAATAGAAATAGAGTACACAAATCCAGAGAGGAAATAGTGTGGATCTATGCTGCATGGCCAAACTACACCTGAATAACAGGTAAGTTGGATTATTCAATAAATGGCAATGGTTTGGAAAAAATAAAGCTAAACCTCAGAAATGGTTGAAGGGGCTGGGTATAGTGGCTCAAACCTCTAATCCCAGCACTTTTGGAGGCCAAGATGCGAGGATTGCTTGAGCCCAGGAGTTTGTGAGCAGCCTGGGCAACATAGTGAGACCGAGGCTGCTCTACAAATAATAAAAAAAGTAACTGGGCATGGTGGCACATGCTTGTAGTCCCAGCTACTTGGGAGGCTGAGGTGGGAGAATCACTTGAGCCTGGGAGTTCAAGCCTATATTGAACCATGATCACACCACTGCACTCAGCTTGGGTGACAGAGTGAGACCCTGTCTCAAAAAAAAAAAAAAAAGTTGAAGGAACAGGGAAGGTTTAGCTAGGATAAGGGAAGACTGTGAGGTATTTGATGGTTTTCTTCAAATATTTGAAGAGCTGTGTTATGAGTGGAATTGTGTGCCCCCTGCAAAATATGTTGATGTCCTAACCCCCAGAACCTCAGAATGCGACCTTATTTAACAATGGGATCTTTGCAGGTATAATTAGTTAACATGAGGTCATATTGGAATAGGGTGGTCCTTTACGCTAATATGACTGGTGTCTTCATGAGAAGAGGGAAATTGGGACACAGAAATAGAGCGAAGACAGCCATGAAAAGATGGAGACAGAAATTGGAATTACACTGCCACAGGTCAAGGAATGGGAGCCCCCGCCCCACAAACTGGAAGAGGTAAGGAAAGATTCTCCTTTAGAGCATTCAGAGGGAACATAGTCCTGCCGACACCTTGATTTCAGACTTCCAGCCCAGCCTCCAGAACTGTGAGATAATTAATGTCTGTTGTTTTAAGCCATCAAGTTTGTAGTACTTTGTTATGGCAGTCACAGGAAACTAATATACGCTGTCTTGGAGTGGAGGGAGCAGATTTGTTCTGTGTGACACCCAATGGATGGGAGATATAGGGAGACAAAAATATTTCTTTATGTTGAATGAAAACCTCATAGTCATGCTATCTAAAGATTAAAATGAGCTGCCATGGGAGCTAGCAAGCTCCGTGTCACTAGAGGTCAATGTATAGGCTAGAAGTTTCTCTGGCAAGGGTTGCAATGATAATATGATCAGTAATAATACAGATACCATCTTTATCCTGATTCAAAAATCCCTAATTGTCATAAACATTTTTCAAGACAACCTTGAAAAGATGTTTACGACAATTAGGGAATTTTATGTTTTTATTTATTTATTTATTTATTTATTTTTTGAGACAGAGTCTCACTCTGTCGCCCAGGTTGGAGTGCAGTGGCGCGACCGGCTCACTGCAAGCTCCGCCTCCCGGGTTCCAGCCATTCTCCTGCCTCAGGCTTCTGAGTAGCTGGGACTACAGGCGCCTGCCACCACGCCCGGCTAATTTTTTTGTATTTTTAGTAAGAGACGGGGTTTCACGGTGTTAGCCAGGATGGTCTCCATCTCCTAACCTCATGATCCACCCGCCTCGGCCTCCCAAAGTGCTGAGATTACAGGCGTGAGCCACCGCGCCGGGCGACAATTGGGAATTTTTGAATGCTGATTGGATATTTGATTATATTAAGGATTTTATGTTCATTTTTAGGTGAAAATAATAGCAAAATGGTTATAATGAGAGAGAAGAAGGGAGAGTGAGAAAAAGGGAGAGGGGCCTCATCTTTTAAAGATATACACTGAAGTTTTCATGGAGAAAATTATATGGATGTCTAGTATTGCTTTAAAATAATTCAGGGGATGCCAGGCGCTGTGGTTTACACCTGTAATCTCAGCACTTTGGGAGGCCAAGGTGGGCAGATTGAGGCAGATGTATTCTTTAAAAGGCATTCAGTGTTTGCCTTCCTCACATGATACTTTTAGATAGAAATATTTAATTCGTCATCACAATGATATTTTCCTCCAAAACCTTGGAGAAAAATTCAAATGTGTCGGGAGTATGGGCCACATTGTAACTGTGGCTTTTTGTGTCTGCCAGCACATTGCCACATACTCTGGGGGGCTCAGGCCCAAGGTGGAGGAGCACAGGGAGTCCCATAACAATGGGCAGATGGTAGAGGATTAGGGGACCACCTGGGAGCACATGCATATTTTGAAGGCTGCTTATTGGACATAACGCTCAACCCACAAATTTCCATGCACATATACTGTTTCATCCCTAGCTCCCTCCGAGAGGCATGTGGGTGCAAGGGCAGACCAGCGAAGATAGGTTAGGGGACAGGTGGGCTTGCACTCACACTCCAATGTTATAGGCCACTTGCTACACACGGGTTGTCAGGACCCTGAGCAGCAATTACAAGTCATCTTCTGATGAGTGTGGCTGCATCCATGCCTCTGTTTTCAGGGGAAGTGATTCATACGTAGGGTTGAAGCCAGGCTTGGTGGCTCATGTCTGTAATCCCAGCACTTTGGGAGGCCAAGGTGGGCAGACCACTTAAGCTCAGTAGTTCAATATCAGCTTGGGCAACATGGTGAAACTCGGTCTCCACTAAAAATACAAAAAATTAGCTGGGCGTGGTGGTTAGCACCTGTAGTCCCAGCTACTTTGGAGCCTGAGGTGGGAGGATTGCTTGAGCCGGAGTGATTGTAGTGAGCTGAGATCGCGCCACTGCGCTCCAGTACCTGGGCGGCAGAGTAACACCTGTCTCAAAAAGAAAAAAAAATTTACCTGCTACCATGTACTGAGCACCTGTGATGTGCTAGGAACCATACTAAGTGCTTTTAAAGCATTATCTCATTTAATTTAATCATAGCACATAAAATAGACCTCAATAAAAAGAGACATATTCCTGTATTAAAAGACACAGTATCGTAAAGATATTTCTTACAAACTAGTCTGCATAATTAAGATGAAGAGAGAGTCCACTTTGTTTGAATTGCTGTAATTTTCAAAAGAATATATGTGTGTCAATTTGTATACTTTAAAACAATCTCCAGGACAGCTCAATGAGGCACTATTGTATCATTTTTAGAAATGGGGAAACCAGCTGGGCATGGTGGCTGCTGCCTGTAATCCCAGCATTTTGGGAGGCTGAGGCGAGAGGATTGCTTGAGTCCAGGAATTGGAGACTAGCCTGGGCAACATACGGAGACCCTGTCTCTATAAAAAATTTTAAGAAGTTACAAAACAAAACAACAAAAGAAATGGGGAAACTGAGGATGAGACAAATGAAGTAAAGGTTGAACATCTAATTGGAGGAAGTAGGATTTAAATCCAGGTTTCTCTGACTCCACTGTTGTGTGCTTTTAATGCCTTTACTATTCAAAATGTGACCCAAGGACCACCAGCATCCTATCACAGGATAGTTTCCCAGAAATGCAGAATATCAGGCCCTTACTCATACCTACTAAATGAAATTCCACATTAAAGTTTCAGAAGAATTGCATATGCTATACAGTTATCCCTCAAGTATCATGGAGGATTGGTTCCAGGACCTCCTGCAGGTACCAAAATCTGTGGATGTTCAAGTCTTTGATATAAAATGGTGCAGTATTTTTATATAACCTACATGTGTCCTCCTGTATACTTTGAATCATCTCTAGATTACTTATAATAACTAATACAATGTAAATGCTATGTAAATCATTGTTACACTACATTGTTTAGGGAATAATGACAAGAAAAGTCTGTACATATTCAGCACAGACACAGTTTTTTTTCAAATATATTTTTTAATAGAGATGGGGGTCTCACTATGTTGCCCAGGCTGGTCTTGAACTCCTGGGCTCAAGTTATCCTCCCGCCTCAGCCTCCTAAAGTGCTGGGATTACAGGCATGAGCCACCATACCCAGCCCTCAAATATTTTTGATCTGTGGTTGGTTGAATCGACTGATGTGGAACCTATGGCTATAGAAGGCTGAGTGTACTGCTATATAGGGTACGTAAGCCCTGGAAGGATGGCTAGACCGGCTGGAGGTTTCTAAAAATCAGTTGTTCATTTGGACTTATCAATGGAAATTTAGAAATACTGGTCTTAAGTTGCATAGTATTGTATCTCTGTGATGGGGCCTGAGAATCTATATATTTACAGGCTGCTTCTGATGAACTATCAGGTTGGGAAACACTAAAAAATGAGACCAATAAAGGTCGTGTTCAACCCTTAGAGTCCCTAATTTCTGACACATTTTCAGGAGAAGATGAAGAACTCAGTTATGTGTGACTATGAACAAACACCTGTTCACTGAAGATAATAATTTAGAAGTGACTTTAAGTTTCTTTCTAAGGAAATTAAAGTTTCAAGGAGTGAAAATGGAGTGCAGATGGACAGAATCAGAGGATTAGGAAATATAGTATACCAAAAATATGACAATTAATATATGAATCTTTTATTTCAAATAATTTTTAATGTATGCATATGTAATAAAACAAGATATAAGCTTGTGACTCCAAAGCAATTTGATTGGTTCTCCTGGATGCCTTACATAAATCAAACTCGTTATTCTGGAGTTTAATTGTTCAATATATATTGGGTCCCTATTCTCAAGGAGCCCACATTCTAGTAGAGAAAAGATAAGTAAACAGACAATTGCAATAAAATGTGATGAAATGCTGAAATATCAATACAAGCTGCTACAGTGCATGTAGGATGGTGTCATAATACGCCACGGAAGTAGCAGGAGGGTAGTCAGGGAAAGATGAGTCCTGAAAGTAGAGTAGCGGTTATCCAAGGGAACAAGGGCATTTCAGAAAGATAGCACAGCATGCACAACAGCACAAAGGCCAAAGAGAATCTAATAACTTCTGATAATATTGTACGAACATAGGTTGAGTGTGGAGTGGAATGAAGAGAAAAGGTAGATGAAGTAGTCAGAGAATAGATCACAAACGTTCTTTATGCTATTCCAAAAAATATGGACATTATCCAGTAACTATGGAAAGAATTATGAAATTCCAAGGAGTATGAACATTATCCAGAATCTTTGAATGGTTTTAAATAAGAGAATGGCACGATATAATTTTTATTTTTAAAAAATTACTCAGCTGTGGGAAGGGTGGATTTGAAGGGAATGAGAATGAAGCAGGAAAGCTGTTGAGAAACAATTGCACTATGTTAAGCAAGAGATAAAAAGGAGAACATATATTTAAAAGAAATGGCCGGGCGAGGTGCCTCACGCCTGTAATCCCAGCACTTTGGGAAGCCGAGGCGGGCGGTTCACGAGGTCAGAAGATCGTAGCCATCCTGGCTAACACGGTGAAACCCCATCTCTACTAAAAATACAAAAAGAAATTAGCCGGGCGTGGTGGCTGGCGCCTGTAGTCCCAGCTACTCGGGAGACTGAGGCAGGAGAATGGCGTGAACCAGGAAGGCGGAGCTTGCAGTGAGCCGAGATCGCGCCACTGCACTCCAGCCTGGGCGACAGAGCGAGACTCTGTCTCAGATAAATAAATAAATAAATAAAAGAAATTTTAAAAGTTGAATAGAATTTTGTGACATAATAAGTGAGAGAAGCCGGGCACGGTGGCTCACGCCTGTAATGCCAGCACTTTGGGAGGCTGAGGTGGACGGATCACTTGAAGCCAGGAGTTCGAGACAGGCCTGGCCAACATGGCAAAAACCCTGTCTCTACTAAAAATACGACAATTAGCCAGGCATGGTGGCACATGCTTGTAATCCCAGCTATTTGGGAGGTTGAGGCACAAGAATCGCTTGAACCCAGGAGGCGGAAGTTGCAGTGAGCGGAAATCATGCCACTGCCCTCCAGCCTGGGTGATAGAGTGAGACTCTGAAAATAAATACATAAATAAAATAAGTGAGAAGTGAAGAGGCAGTTTTCTGATTGGGTACTGGAGGTGGTGCCACTAACTGGGATAGGGAATGCAGACAGAGGAGCAGACTTTCAGAAGAAATGGGGATAAGAAAAAATAAAAATAAAATAAATAGAATTTTAAAAAGAAATGGGGGTGGGGAAAGATAATGAGATCAGTTTTGGACATGTCGCATTTGAGTAGTCTATGGAACAACTAAGTAGAATTGTTGAGAAGACAAATGGATATTTGAATGAGTTGCTCAGAAGAGAGATAAGAACTAAAGACATAGATGTGGATGTCATGAGCATGCGCACTGAAATTACGAGAGCAGATAAATTCACCTAAGAAGAGACTGCAGCCAGGTGCAGTGGCTCAGGCCTGTAATCCCAGCATTTAGGGAGGCTGAGGTGGGAGGATAGCTTGAGCCCAGGAGTTCAAGACCCGCTGGGGCAACATAACAATAACCCATAGAAGTGTATATGATGTGTTGTGGATAACGGGAGTCAGGTTTCTCGCTGTTGGTGATGAGAGTGAGTGTCTTTTCATGTCCTTTGATCATCTTTAAATGGAGTGACTTGGTTTTTGCTTGTTGAATTTTTTTTTTTTTTTTTTTTTTGAGACAGGGTCTCACTCTGTCGCCCAGGCTGGAGTGCAGTGGCATAATCATGGCTCACTGCAGCTTCAGCCTCCCAGGCTCAAGTGATCCTCTCACCTCAGCCTTCTGAGTGCCACCACGCCCGGCTAATTTTTTGCATTTCTTGTAAAGACGGGTTTTCACCATGTTGTTCAGACTGGTCTCAAACTTCTGGGCTCTCAAATGCCTGCCTCAGCCTCCCAAAGTGCTGGGATTACAGCGGGAGCCACTGCTCTGGGCATGTTGAATTGTTTAACTGGTTTATATAATAGACTCTTGTTATTAGACCTTTGTTGGATGCCTAGTTTGCAAATATTTTCTCCCATTCAGTAGATTGTATTTTTACTTAACCATTCTGAATCCATGTTTCATCTTTGCAAATACACACTCAACTCTCTTGCCCACTTCTCCATTTTACTCTACTGGCAAAGCTCCAACCCTACATGAACTTTGTAATTTGTCTTTTTGGAGCCTGCATCCAAACTGCTGAATAGTGCAGGAGAATATCACACAACTGAGCTGATTGGTTTCACTTTAAGTTAGATCCATGAGAATGGATCTTAAAGTATCCATTACAGTCCATTAAACACAAAGCTCAAGAGTTCCTCCATTGTACTCTGAATCTCATCCCTCTTTTTCTCCTCAAGGAATCTGTTCCTTCAGTTATCTTCTTTCTCTTCTGCAATAGCAATCTCTCCCTCTCCTTTGGATCATTTCCATCAGAGTTCAACCAAGCTCTAGTACTGCTAATCTTAAAAAATAAACAGTCTCCCTTGACCAAGATAAATCTACCTCCAACTTCTATCCCATTTATTTATTCCTCTATATTACCAACTTCTCATATATAAAGTTGTCAACATATGTTGTCTCCACTTCCTGCTGTCGCATTAAATCCTCAATCCATTTCAGTCAGACCTTCACCCCCTACCATTTCAGCAAAACAGTTATTGTCACCAATGACCTACATGTTGCCAAATCGAATGGGCACTTATCTGTCTTCATTTTACTCAGAGTCTCAGCAGCATTCAGCACTGTTGACCATTCCTTTCATTTTGAAATACACTTTCCTTTTGCCTTTCATGACACCATAATGTTTTGGTTTTCCTCCTAACTTCTTAGCCACTCCTCACTCTCCTTTGCTACCTGTTCTTCCTTTACCTTATGTTTAAATATTAGTATTCTTCAGTAATTTGCCCTATACCCTCCTCTTTTCACTCTACATTCTTTCACTGGGTGATCACTTCCATTCTCACAAATGTAATGCATTTATTTATTTATTTATTTATTTATTTATGAATTTATTTATTTATTTATTTATTTTTGTGACAGGATCTTACTCTGTCTCTCAGGCTGGAGTGCAGTGGCACCATCCCAGCTCCCTGCAACCTCTGCCCCCTGGGCTCAAGAGATTCTCTCACCCTAGCCTCCCGAGTAGCTAAGACTACAGGCACATGCCACCACATCCAGCTAGTTTTTGTATTTTTTTGTAGAGATGGGGTCCCACCATGTTGTCCAGGCTGGTCTCAAACTCCTGGGCTCAAGCTATTTGCCTGCCTCTGCCTCCCATAGTGCTAGGATTACAAACCTGAGCCATCATGCCCAGCCCATTCTCATGGATTTAAATGCCATTTTTGCCACTCTAAAAGGAAGCTTCGGCACGGTGGCTCACACCTGTTATCCCACCACTTTGGGAGGCCAAGGCGGGTGGATCACTTGAGGTCAAGAGTTTGAGGCCACCCTGGTCAACATGATGAAACCCCCTCTCTACTAAAATAAAAATTAGGCTGGTGTGGTGGCGGGAACCTGTAGTCCCAGCTACCAGGGAGGGTAAGGCCAGTGAATCACTTGAACCCGGGAGGCAGAGATTGCATTGAGCCGAGATCGCATCACTGCACACTCCAGCCTGGGTGACAGAGTGAGACTCCATCTCAAAAAAAAAAAAAGGAAGCCTTATACTCATTAGTGGTCACTCTCTCCCCCATCCCCACCCCTGGCTCCTGGCAACTATTAACCTGCTTTCTGTCTACAGATTTACCTACTCTGGAAATTTCACATAAGTGGAATCATACAATCTGTGGTCCTTTTTGACTACTTTCTTTCATTTAAGGTAATATTTTAAAAGTTTATCCATTTTGTGGCATGTATCAGTATTTCATTCCTATTTATGACTGAATAATATTCTATTGCATTGATATACCACATTTATTTATCCATTAATCAGTAGATGGGCATTTGGGCTGTTTCTACTTTTTGGCTATTATGGATAATGGTACTATGAACATTCATGTACAAGTTTTTGTGTAGCCATGGAATACTACACAGCCTTTAAAAAAGTGAAATCATGTCCTTTGCAGCAACATGGATGCAGCTAGAGAACATTACCCTAGTATAACTAACGTAAAAACAGAAAAACAAACATCACATGTTCTCACTTATAAGTTGGAGCTAAACATTTGGTACTCACGGACATGAAGATGGCAAAAATAGACACTGGTGACTTCTCAATGGGGGGAAGAGTTGAAAAACTCTTAGAAACTATGCTCAGTACCTGGGTGACAGGACCAGTTATACCCCAAACCCCAAGTAATATACCCAAGTAACAAACCTGTACATGTAGCCCCCAAATCTAAAATAAAAGTTGATGTTATAAAAATAAAAATAAAAATAAAAATGAAATAAAAAATTTTTGTGTGGACATATTTTTTTTTTCATTTCTCTTGAGTATATAACTAGGAGTAGAATTGCTGGGTCATATGGTCCTCCATGTTTAACATTTCAAGAAACTGCCAGGCTGTTTTCAAAATGGCTGCATCACTTTACATTCCCATCAGCAGTATATGAGAGTTCCAATTTCTCTACATTCTCATCAACACTTATTATTATCTGACTTTTTAGTTACATTTATCATGTGGGTGTGAACTGGTATCTCATTGTGATTTTGATTTGCATTTCCCTGATGGTTAATGATGTTGAAGATCTTTTTACATGCTTATTGGCTATGTGTATCTTTTTTTTTTTTTTAAGAAATGTCTATTCAGACCCTTTGCCCATTTTTAAATTGAGTTATTTGTCTTTTTATTGTTGAGTTGTAAGAGTTCTTTACATATTCTAGATACAAGTCCCTTATCACACGTATGATTTGCAAACTGTTTCTCTCATTCTGTGGGTTGTCTTTCTACTTTTTTTTTTTTTCCTGAGATTGAGTCTTGTTCTGTCACCCAGGCTGGAGTGCAGTGCCATGATCTCGGCTCACTACAACCTCTGCCTCCCAAGTTCAAGCCATCCTCCCACCTCAGCTCCTGAGTAGCGGGCATGTGCCACCACGCCTGGCTAATTTTTGTATTTTTGTAGAGACAGGGTTTTACCATGTTGCCCAGGCTGGTCTTGAATTCGTGAGTTCAAGCAGTCCACCCACCTTGGCCTCCCAAAGTGCTGGGATTACAGCACTTTGGGTTATTTTGGTATATTTGGGTTATATTTGGGATTTTTGGGTTATATTTTGGTATATTTTTGGGTTATATTTTGGTATATTTTGGGTTATATTTGGGATTACAGCAATTTGGGTTAATTTTAGTATACGTTATGAGGCATAGACCCAAATTTATTTTTTTGCACATGTGTGTCCATTGTCCACCATGTGTATACCCAGTTGTGCACCATTTGCTTAAAAGGCTCTTCTTTCTCCCATTTAACGGTCTTTAACACTGTTATCAAAAATCAATTTACTGTAAATGTGAGAGTTACCTCTGGACTATCAATTCTATCCCATCGATCTACATGTCTATTCTTATGCCAGTATCATGCTGTCTTATGTATTGTAGCTTTGTAGTAAGTTTCGAAATCAGGAAGTGTGAGTCCTCCAACTTTGTTCTTCTCTTTTAAGATTGTTTTGGCTATGCTGACTATTGCATTTCCATATGAATTTTAGGATCCGCTTGTCAAATTTTTTTGTTTTTTTCCCAGTAGTTTGAAAAAACTCTTAAGAGCTTATCAATTTCTACAAAAAAAGCCAGCTGAAATTTTTGATAGGAATTGCATTGAATCTATAGATTAACTTGTGGGTTATTGTCCTCTTAACAATATTAAGTCTTCCAATCCATGAATATGGAATATCTTTCCATTTATTTAGGTCTTCTTCAATTACTTTTGACAATGTTTTGTAGTTTTCAGAATATATGTTTGGCGCTTCTTTTGTTAAACCTGTTTTTAAGTATTTTGTTCTTTTTGATACTATTGTAAATGAAATTGATTTCTTAATTTGATTTTGGATTTACTGCTAGTGTATAGAAATACAGTTGATTTTTGTATATTAATCTTGTATGCTACAACATTGCTGAACTATTAGCTCTAATAGACTTTTTTGTGGATGCCTTAGGATTTTCTATGTACAAGATCATGCCACCTGTAAATAAAGATAATTTTGCTTATTTTTTCCAATCTAGGTGCCTTTTATTTCATTTTCTTGCCTAATTGTCCTAACTAGAACCTTCAGTACAATGTTGAATAGAAATGTCTTGTTCCTGATCCTAGGAAAGCTATCAGTCTTTCACAACTGATGATGTTAGCTGTGGGGTTTTCAGATGCCCTTTATCAGGGTGAGGAAGTTCTGTTCCATTCCTAGTTTGTTGAGTGTTTTTATCATGAAAAGGGTATTGAATTTTTTCAAATAATTTTTCTGGGTCTTTTGAGATGACTGTGTGGTTTTTATCCTTTATTCTATTGATGCACCCAGCACGATTTTGAAGAACATATTGTAAGAACTACTGGAGGAGTCTTCTAGCCACACAGTAGGAAAGTCCCTTTACTTAACCAAAAATATGTTTCACAAGACATTGTTAAAAGCTTTTTCTGAGCCTAGGAAAACAATTGCTCTTCGGGAGCAATCCAAGTGGACAGCCACTAGAAGGAGTGGTTGAAAGATACTCCAATATACCCCTCAAGAAACACCCTGTGATAACAACAAATTTTAGTCGTATGACTTTGCAAATCCCTTTTTTTTTATTTTGGGAAAGTTGCAGAGGAGAGACACTCAAACTTTAGTAAACTCCATTGCTATATGCAGAATAAGCTAAATTGGCCAGAAATACATGTTGGATGTTCTTCCTTCCCCATTAGATTGTGGAGTCTGAGTGATTCTGGATGTCAAGGCAGAAAGGAGAGCATAGTTGAGAAGTTTGCTTGAAGGAGACAAAGCTCAAATGTGATATAGTCAGTGGGATAATTCCCTGAGAAAAAGGAAACTCAAACAGAGGTTTGCACCTATGGCATGAGTGAAGGAAAGGGAAAGAGACAATATAGTACCCTGATTAAGGGCACCAGCTTTGACACAGACTCCTTTGGTTTGAATCCCAACTCTGCCACTTCCTAGTTAGTGACTTTGAGCGAATTACTTTACCTCTTCAATCGTCAGTTTCCTCACCTATATAATCGGCACAGAGTGGTTAAGATAAGATATTGTGTTTTAAATCCTCTGGCAAAATGCCTAGCACATAATAGTCACTCCGTAAAAATGGACATTCCAGTTCCTCCCTGATTCAGAAAAAAAACAAAAACAAAAACAAAAAAAGTTACTGATCAGAGAGAATTAATTCAAGTCATAGGGTAAACGATTCAGGAGCAAGACATTTATTTTTTCAAACTTTCCAGACAAAAGGTCATGAACCCTGAAGATACATGCTTGGTTTCATGAGGTATCAATTTAATTAATTTCTTTATACAAGGATTAAACTAAAGGGTAAGTGTGTAAGTCTTGGTATCAGAGTGCTTTTTTACAATTTAATTTAATTTAAAGTTCCAGGATACACGTGCAGGACGTGCAGGTTTGTTATATAAATAAATGTGTGCCATGGTGGTTTGCTGCACAGATTAAGCCCCACATGCATTAGCTATTTATCTTATGCTCTCTCCCCACCCCCACCAACAGGTCCCAGTGTATGTTGTTCCCCTCCCTGAGTCCCTGTTTTCTTATTGTTCAGCTCCCACTTATAAGTGAGAACATATGATTTTTGGTTTTTCTCTTCCTGCATTAGTTTGCTGAGGATAATCGCTTCCAGCTCCATCCATGTCCCTGCAAAGGACATAATCTCGTTCTTTTTTTATAGCTACGTAGTATTCTATGATGTATATGTATCACGTTTTCTTTATCCAGTCTATCATTGATGGGCATTTGGGTTGATTCCTCAGAGTGCTTTTGACTGTATGTTAACAGAAAATCCTGGACAAGCTGGCTTAAACAATAAAATATAATGTATTATCTCACATACAGAACATCCAGACATAGTGTATGCTGCAAGATTAGTTGACTCAGCAACTAGATAATCTCATGAACAACACAGGTTCTTTGGTCCCTCTCTCTGCCATCTAAAATGTCCTATTCATCCTAGGGCTAGTTTATTTTGTGGTTTTAAGAAAGCTATCTGCAGTAATTACCATATGCATGCTTATTCATATCCGATAGGAAGGAGAGATACAGCCTCTCCTTTAAGCTAAAACTAAAAATCTTTCATTCGATCTCACTGGGGTCTCTATTGGTCGCTGTCCATCCCTCAGCTTATTAATGTAATTTTAGGATTGTCCACTTCTGATTGGCTTAAGCCTAGGTTCCTAAACCAATCACTAGCAAGAAAGAGAGGATTATCATAACTGATTTACACTAATCAGGGCCATGAAAATTAGGGAATAAATCCAAAATGCCCAGTATCCAGCTAATAGGGGTTACAGAAAAAGCAGAGGAAACGGAAGGGAAGAAACTACAAATAAGTGACACAAGGCTTTAAGATTTAATGACTGTCTTACTGGGTTTCAGGCTTGCATGGGGCCGGTAGGCCCTTTGTTTTGGCCAATTTCTTCCATTTTGAATGGGAACATTTATCCGATGCCTGTACCCACCTTGTATCTTGGAGGTAATTAACTTTTTTTTTTTATTTTACAGGCTCATAGGTAGAAGGGACTTATCTTGTCTCAGATGAGATTTTGGACTGTGGACTTTTGAGTTAATACTGAAGTGAGTTAAGACTGGGGGACTATTCAGAAAGGATGATTGTATTTTGCAATGTGAGAAGGACATGAGATTTGGGAGGAGCCAGGGGTGGAATGACATGGTTTGGATTTGTGTCCTGTCCAAATCTCATGTCTAATTGGAGGAGAGGACTGGTTGGAGGTGACTGTATCATGGGGGTGGATTTCCCCCTTGCTGTTCTTGTGATAGTGAGTTATCATGAGATCTGATGGTTTAAAAGTGTGTGGCACTTCCCCCTTTGCTCTCTCACTCTCTCTCCTGCCCCACCATGATAAGATGTGCTTACTTCCCCTTCACCTTCTGCCATGATTGTAAGTTTCGTGAGGACTCTCAGTCATGCCTCCTGTTAAGCCTATAGAATTGTGAGTCAATTAAACCTTTTTGCTTCATAAATTACCCAGTCTTAGGTGGTTCTTTAGAGCAGTGTGAAAATGGGCTAATATAGAAGTAAATCACAAAAGGGATCAACACAGGATCCATGAAATAGTCCAATTCAAAACTATAGTGAAGAAAAATCTCTGGATGGAAACTATTGTCTAGGACAGTGGTTTGCAGCCAGTTGTGATTTTGCCTCCCCACTGGCCTGCCAGAAACAACTGGTAATATCTGGAGACATTTTTGGTTGTCACAAGTTGGAGTGTGTGTGCGCGCACAAATGTGTGTTACTGTATTTAATGGGTATATGAGGCTAAGGATACTGAATTCTACAATGCACAACACAGCCTTCCACAACAAATAATTCTCTGGTCCAAAACATCAGTAGGGCTGAGATTGAGAAATCCTGGTCTAGAGAGTAACAAATCCAGATTGGAATAGGAGGACAGACAGACCATGGAGAGGAAAGTAGAAGAATTGTCGGGCGCAGTGGCTGACGCCTGTAATCCCAGCACTTTGGGAGGCTGAGGTGGGTGGATCAGGAGGTCAGGAGTTTGAGACCAGCCTGGCCAATATGGTGAAACCCTGTCTCTACTGAAAAAAATACAAAAATGAGCTGCGTGTGGTGACACACACCTGTAGTCCCAGCTACTCGGGAGGCTGAGGCAGGAGAATCGCTTGAACCCAGGAGGTGGAGGTTGCAGTGAGCCAAGATTGTTCCACTGAACTCCAGCCTGGGCGACAGAGTGAGACTTCAAAAAAGAAAAAAGTAGGAGAATATCCTTGGAAAGCTTAATTTTTTACAGAGTTTGAAGGAAATTAAGCGGTGCAATAAAGGCAAATATAAGAAAGACAGAATGGTAAATAAAAATTCCAGAAGAAAAGATATAGTTGTTGGACTCTCCCTGGCTTTGCAGGGAACTTTATTTATTTATTTACTTACTTACTTACTTATTTTTGAGATAGGGTCTCACTCTGCCACCCAGGCTGGAGTGCAGTGGAACAATCTCAGTTCACTGCGACCTCCACCTCCTGGGCTCAGGAGGGATCACTATCCTACCACCTCAGCCTCCTGAGTAGCTGGGACCACGGGCACATGCCATCATGCCCAGCAATTTTTGTATTTTTGGTAAAGACAGGGTTTCACCATGTTGTCCTGGCTGGTCTTGAACTCCTGACCTCAAGTGATCTGCCTACCTCAGTCTCCCAAAATTCTGGGATTACAAGCATGAGCCACTGCACCTGGCCAGGGAACAATATTTATATAGTCACAGTAATAAAATACTCTTTACTAATTGTAAACTTTTGGAATTAACTGAAAGACGGAGCATGGACAACTTTATCAATTTTGACAATGTAAAAACAGAAATATAGATGAAAAAAGCTAGAAAGTAGAAGCGGGAGGAAGAAAGGTGAAGAAAAGGCAAAAGGACATTAACATCTTCATCTTACAAAGTGGGGAGTACTATATGGTGGAGCAAAACAAAAATGGGGTTATATTTGTATATATTAAAGTTATAGGAGAACCTGTAGTAAACTGTATAACTCATCACTAATATTCAGGATCTCTTCCTGCAGATCCTTCTCCACTCCCTCAGAATCAGTTTTGACAACATGTTTTGAGAATGGAAATGTGAGCAAAAGTGACGGATATCATTTCTGGGTGGAAGCTTGAGGAGCCAGGACATGATTTGTCACTCTGTTTTTCCCTCTGTCACCATCATTCCAGATAGTGAGTATACTATTAGCCTAGGCCCCAGAAGGAGGACATTCATGGCATGGAGCAGACCCCCGCACCATGTAATCAGCAATGGGAATGTAGTGGGAGGAACAGAACTTAGTAATTTTAAGCACTAAAATTTTTTGATTGTTTATTACCACAGTATAACCTAAGTTATGCTATGTAACAATAAAGAAAGTAAGTACAGATGCTCATTGACTTATGATGCGGTTACATCCTGATAAGCTCATTGTAAATTGAATATATTAAGTTGAAAATGCATTTAATACGTCTAACCTCTCAAATATAGCATAGCACAACCTATCTTAAACGTGCTCAGAACATTTTACATTAGCCTACACTTGGGCAAAATCATCTAACCCAAAGCCTATTTTATAATAAAGTGTTAAGTATCTCATGCAATTTGTTGAATACTATACTGAAAGTCAAAAACAAAATAGTTGTATGGGTACCTGAAGTATGGTTTCTACTGAATGCATATCACTTTTATACCATTGTAAAGTCCAAACATTGTAAGCCAAGCCATTGTAACTCAGGAACCCTCTGTAAAGTGTTGTGAACTATATTGAGAGGATGGACAGTAGAGAAGTGCAAATGGGGGTGTAAGTGAGCTAAATCCTCATCTCTGAAAGTAGGAAGTCAGTAGGTAGCGTTTAAAAAGAAAGTAAGTAGTCATGTTATTTGTAGATATGGAGGAAACTACCAAGAAACAAACAAACCAAAAACTAATAAAAATAATTAAGCGTTATCGTCCAGGGAATAGGCGTAGGATAGGAAGAGGTGGGGCAGGAGGATTTTTGTTTTTATTACAAATTCTTCCAGACTTTTCTATGGTTTCAAATAATTGTGCTTGTGTTTCTCTTGATAATTTTTTTAAATTTCCACTTATTTGACTGTATTTTATGCAAGCCCTAAAAAAAATTATAATTTCGGGCTGCAGGAACATGGCCATAGAATCCAACAGAAATCTTAAAAGGGAAGTTGTGCTTTGGTTGACTCTGATCTTACATACCTAATTTGTTCCCGAAGAACACTTCACTTTGAACCACCTAACAGTCAAACTCGTAATCTGAAAAGCATCTTCAAAATTCAGACAAAAACAAATGGATTTTTTTTTGTTTCTACTATTTAATAAATTTTCAGAGAAAAAAATACATCAACAAGTAAGGTAATTTAAACTTGGAATTGGCTATTTGCAGACTTGAGGTTGGTCTATAACACACTTTTCAAGGGGTTAGAGTTAAAACTTTTTCTCTATGGATTGTTCTAGATCTGAGTCTGTCTTCCAAAGCCTCCTCTACCAGAATGAAAATCTTCACGAAACTCATCCCTTACCTGACCCTCAGATTTACCGTGACCATACTGTTGACCCTCTCTAAAACCTATATCCCAATCAGTGCGGATAATCCACTCATCTAGGCAGGTCCCAGTTAGAAACCACATGGCATTTTCAGCATCAGCTCTGTTATGGCATTCTACAAAGCAAAAACCACATGCTGTTTTCTTTATTTTATCCAGGCCCATAAAGATATTCCTGATATCAGATCTACTAAAGAGCTCATGTATTTTCTCTTCGGTTGTATAAAAGGAAAGATTCCCCATATTCAGTGTGGAGCTTTCCTTCAGTAATTTTTCCTGCTGAAATTTACTGCCACTGAACTGATGGTCCCAGTAGCAGCTCAGCTCCAAAGAAGGATCTTTACACAGAATTTTCAGGTCTTTGGACATGGTGCTGGTTGGGCAGCGTGCAGATGGCCGTTTTCGGTCCAGCTTGGCAGCAGTGACACCACCACTGAAAACCTAAGTTGAGTTGAAAAAAAGAGGGAAGTCAAAAGGAGGGAAACAGAAGTATAAACCTGTGAATATTTAACATATTTGTGTTCAGATACAAGAACACTTCAGCTCCTGACCATAAGGATCATGTCAAGGCACACTAAAAATAGACAGCTCCAGTCCCCAAAACATGGTCATAAAATCCAACTTGTCAAGTCTTCCTGAAAGGGAAGTTGTGCTGTCTTTGGTTGAGACTTAGATCTTATATACCTAATCTATTACCAAAGAGCACTTTTAATAACAGCATGTTCTTGGAAAATATGGCATAAAACAGTTAAATGGATCAAATTTGCACAGAGAATGACCACTAACAATTCTGATTAAGGACTAAGCATCAGATAAATCACATATATAATCAATGTTAAAGCACAAGTACAGTTTGGACATACTCTTTCTTAATTTGCAATTCAAGTCTATAACATGGAATCAATATATTGTATTGTTGGGTTACACAATGGGTCCCTATATACCATCAAATATACAAGTAGCACTTTAAAAATGAAAACTCTCTGGTATCATAAATTTGACCTAAATTAAGATTAGATTTTATTGGCAATAATTCCACTAGTTCAAAAGGTAAATAGTAATTAACCTTTCTAGACAATTTTAATTAATTCCTTTTTCTCTTTTACTAAAATTTACTAAAGCATTCGGAGGCATTAAACACGATTTAGTTGGTTTTAGCTACACTTTTCAATAATAGGCATTAGGTCTCCCTATTTCTATTCTGTTTCGGAGTGGTTCCCAAATTTTAGCATGAAAGAAATACCACAAAACGAGATTAAAATACAGATTCTTGCAGCCCACTCTTAAGATATTCTGATTCAGTAGGTTTGGAGAGGGACCCAAAAATTAACATTTTAACCTATATCCCTCAATGATCCAGATGCAAATGGTCCAAGGATCACACTTGGAGAGACTCTGCTAAGGAAGTGCATTCCCTTAACAAACATTTAATAAGCACTCTACTTGCCAGACATTATGACAGGTGCTATAAGCACAACAATGAAAAGACACAGTGAAAATACAATTTTCAGAAATCACTGTGTCCCCAGTACCTACATGAACAATGCCTCGTACACCTTAGACACACAATAAATATTTGTTAATGACTGGATGAATGAATGAGCTCATAATTGAGTGATGAAGGCAGACAAGTAAACAAGAAAATACAATATGGTGTAATCAATACTATTTTAGAGATATTCATGGAGGAAGGGGAGAAGGGAGTTAACATTTATTGGGGATCTACTTTGTGACAGGCACTGTGCTGACTTGCCACTACAACACCCAAGAGGAGAAGCAGTTACCTCAGCCTGGGGACAACAGAGAAGTCTTCTGGAGAATGGACTGCATGCACTGATTCTCAAAGGACAAGGAAGGTATGTGTATGTGTGTGTTGCAGGGCTAGGGGGTGTAGGAGTTTAGGGAATGAACCAGGCAGAGGGAACATGTGCAAGGGCAGAACAAAAAGAAAAAATAAAAGCCCAGAAAACTGAAATGGAAGATTAAATAAAACCAGATGTAAACAACAGTGCTGTGCAATTCAAAACAATGAAAATGGGAGTCCCTATTTAGATGTCATTTGAAGAGAAGTAGGAAGCCCACTGGCCAAAAATCATCTTCCTGACAGCCTGTCAAGGATGTCTGAAGGTATACCATGGAAACTCACTACTTTAAGTCATTGACAAATTGCCCCGTTAAAAAACAAATATCCCTCCTAGACTTCATTTCCTTTTTTTTTTTTTTTGATCTGGTTACTAGATAAGCTATCAGAGAATGTGATAGCTATAGTGGATTTCATTTCATCCAGGCATTGGACAAAGTTTGCCATAATTTCCTTGTAGATGAGATGGCAAAATATAAGCTGGATGCTTCAGGCATTTGTTGAGATGAGCCTATAACTAGTTGAACAACTATAGCCAAAGAAGCGAACAAATGGTTTGGTGTCAGACTGGAAGGAAGGTTCTAGCAGAGAGCCAAAAGGCCCTGTTATTGGCCATGTCTTGTTTGGCTCATTTATAACTTGGCTCACTACAAACAAGAGCTTTTAAAATGGTCAGAGCAGTCCGAAGACAATGGGCTGCCTTGAGCTAGGCACCCAGTAGTCAAGCAGTGGAGATGCTCCTTTGCATCAATGTAGTGTTATGACTCAAGCATGAATTTTGAAGTCAAAAGACCTTGTTTCAAATCTCAACTTCGCCATTTACTAGCAATATGACCCTGGGCAGGGCACTTAACAATACTGATTTCAATCTTCTCATCTGTAAACTGGAGAGCAAAATACCTATCTTGCAACAAATACTGCGACAATGTCATATGTAAAAACACCCAGCACTGTGTTTGACACACTGTAGGTGTTCAATAAGCAATAGGTATTGTATCAATATTCTGATCAAGTGATTCAGAATAGGATATACAAATACATATCAAATCTACCCATAACACAAAAATAAGAGGGACTTTGAAATGATCTGGGCAGTCTTACATGATGCTGAGCCCAAATTGACAAGGTAACTGATGGACAGTACTTAAGAATAAATGTAAGGCCGGGTGCAGTGGCTCACGCCTGCAATCCCAGCACTTTGGGAGGCCAAGGCAGGTGGATTGCTTAATCCCAGGAGTTCAAGACCAGCCTGGGCAACATGGTGAAACCTCACCTTTACAAAAAAATTACAACTATTAGCAGGGCGTGGTGGCATGTGCCTATAGTCCCAGCTACTTGGAAGGCTGAGGTAGGAGGATCTAGAGCCCAGGAGATCAAGGCTGAAGTGAGCCATAATTGTGCCAGTGCACTCCAGCCTGGGTGACAGAGTGAGACCCTGTCTCAGAAAAAAAAGTGTAAATGTAAAGTATTACTTTCAAGCTCAACACATGGCAAAAGGACAGATTGATGGATATTGGGAAAGATAACTGGCTTGGGAGCTTTGTTTTATAATTTGGGGCATCCTCTACTTTATTCTTCTCTTCACCTGTTTCTCCATCCATTCAATCAACATTTATACAGCACTATGTTAAATTCTGGGGAAACAATAAAAAGTAACATGCAACCCTTTCCCTCAGGTAGCTCACAATCTGGGGAGATGGACAACTTAACATATAAATTGCAATGCAATGTAATTATTCTAATCACAGGAGCACACAGTAGGCCCAGAGGTAGCACAAAGAAGAGAGTACAAAATTACAGAGGAGGATGAGGAGGGGAAAACAACTTTCTAAAGGACCTGATTCCTGAGCTTTTTTAACAAAAAATTTACATAGTATTTACTTTTTTGAATAGTGAATTCAGATTTGTGTTACAAAATGCAGAATGTACAAATAGGTGGAAAAAGGAAGTCTTCTTCCCACCCCTGTGCCCCAGCCACCCAATCATTGTCACTAGTTTCTTGTGTATCTACCCAGACATACTCTCTGAGTCCAATTTTGAAAGCTGAATGAAGATTTGACTGGAAGACCAAGAGATCATTCTAGGGAGAGAGAACAGTGTGTATGAAGGCATGAAGGCATGGTGGGGGGTATTCAGTCTGACGTTATTTGGGCAAAGAAAATAAGGAAAAGATGATAGGAGACAAGATTGGAAGGGTAGGCAAGGCCAGATTGTGAGGGGCCTTGTAAGCCTTGTGGAGCAGCTTGGACTGTACCAGTAAGCAGTGGGAACCATGATAGGGCTTCAAGCAGAGGAGTGATGTGATCTGATTTGCATTAGAGAAAATGCATTCTATCACAATGTGAAGGATAGACTAAGGGGGAGCAGGCCAAGAGGCAGAAAGACCAGTTAAGGAGATATTTGAATAGTTAAAAAATGAAAAGATGATGGAAAGCCTGGACTAATAATATGCTGTAGTAACATAAAGGAAACACATCTCAGATAGATACTTAGAAGACAGACTGAACAGGTCTTGGTGACTGGTTGAATGAGAAATTCAGGATGACTACCAAGTTTCAGCACTGTGTAGATAGAGGTCAACTATGTGGATAGAGGTCTGAGTCACCAAAATGGCGTCAGTTGGGCAGATAGAGGAGGAAGGGCAGATTAGAGTAAAAAAGATGAATTTGGAACATACTGAGTTTGGTCTTGAGGTACCTGTAGGATGTGCCATATTATACCTGTCAAGTATTAACTAGTATATGAGTTTGGAGCTCTCAAGAGAGGTCTGTGTCTGGGACTACAGACACAGATTTGGGGCTCAATAGGATGGTAGATAAAACCATGGGTATGGATGAGATGATCTAGGGGAAAGGTGAGGAATGAAAAAACCTGGGAAAGACTGGCATTTAAGGAGTGGCAGACGAAAAGTCCACAAAACAGCATAAGAAGGAGTAATCAGAGAGGAATGAGGACAGTCAGAAGATGTGAAACATCACCAAAGCCAAGAAGTAGGCACTTTCAAGAGAGTCATGAGGACAGAAGTAGGGTGAGAGCAATCAATTATGTTAAATACATCAGAGAGAGGTCCAGTAAAATAAAGACTTAACATTGTTCATTAGATTTGGCAATTAGGATGTCATTGGTTTACTTAAAAAGAGAAATAACAGTGGTGTTCTGGGAACAGAAAAGCCATAGTGGGAGCTGAGTTTTTAACAGGAGGTGAGGAAATGGAGAGTGTCTACACTTTAGAAAAGATTCCATAACAATAAAAGAAGAGAAATAGGGCAAATGCCAGTTGGGGATAGAAGTGAAGGAAAATTTGTTTGTTTCTTTTTTTAGAGTGAAAGTTGATCGTGTCTGAAGGTTGATGGGAAGCAGCCAGTAAGTAGAGAAGGAGTTGTTGAAGACACAGATGAGAGGAGGGATAACTGATGAAGTAAGTCCTCATGGAGGTGAGAAAGAATTGGCTCCAAAGCACACGTAGAGAAATTAGCCTTCAACTGGAGAAGCTATGTCTGTTTCTGCAAGACCAAAAAAAAAAAAAGTTAGGACATGTAGGGACACAACTATGTGGCAGGGTGGGGTGAGGACAGGAAAATGAGTGTTAGCATCCAATGACCTAGATTTTCATAATGGAAGAAGAGGTGAGATCATCTGCTGAGAATAAAGTGGATCATTGAAAATAGTTGGTGAAGCAGAGTGGAGGTAAAATAATTGAAAGGATGAAGCTTATAAATGGGTCATCTATGAGGACATTCAGATCACTCAGGATGGTGGCTAGAGTTGGGGTGGAAAAGAAGACTATCAGTGAGGAGGTGAAGTCCTCAATAAGTGAGAGAACTAAAGTACAGCAGATGACAGTAGGAAGGTTTGGAAGAGGGTGGCTGTACCATCTCCAGGCCCCATGGGATAAGAAAGAACAGAGAACCTCTACCACTGAAAATAGAGGTTTCTAGTAGATGTTAGGTACCTGACCCAAAGTAGGTACTCACTAGATGTGAAGAAGTGAGTTACTCTTTTTTAAGCTAACATGATCATAACATTGCATCAGACCATCACAAGGAGTGGCAGTCCCAATGTGCTCCATGCTGGTCAAACTACACAGCGAGCAGTACGTTCCATTTCGAGGTACTGTATTTTAAAGTGAACATTTACAAATCATAGTGCATCTAATGTTTATTGAATGAATGAAGGGTCAAGAAGTAACTGAGGACTGATTAGAAATTGGGGATGTTTAGTCTAGCAAAGAGATGGTTAAAGGAGGATATGACAAATGTCATGAAACATTGAAAGTGCTATTTCTGCTCCATATGATAAAAGTAAGATTAATGGATAGAAGTTAAAAACAGAAGATTACAATTCTTTTTTAGCAGAGT
Source organism: Pongo pygmaeus (assembly GCF_028885625.2). Taxonomy (NCBI): domain Eukaryota; kingdom Metazoa; phylum Chordata; class Mammalia; order Primates; family Hominidae; genus Pongo; species Pongo pygmaeus. The sequence continues at coordinate 111,928,349 of NC_072396.2, read as the reverse complement.
TTTTAATTCATCCAGTGACAGAACGTGAACTTACCTAATCTATTCATGTGGAGGCTGCAATGAACACCTACCTGCTAAAGGTGTTAGAAGGGTCACCCCCAAGGTTAACATCCCCAAAGGTTAAAGAGAAGATAGAAAAGCAATCCAGTTGCCAGGGACCACAGATCATCAAGTTGATCTGTAAACACTGTGAGAGAATATTTCCTACCTAAAAAGTAGAGTTTGGTTGGAGTGGAAAGCTTTCCTTGACTCTTGCTACTAGAGAGAATTAGTCAGAGAGTCTAAAAATAGAAGAAAAATGTGAAGAATGGCTCAAAATGATCAGTCAAAATCCTAAGAGGACGGAGGAGAGGAGGTGGCAAAATAAAGTAAATTATCTTCCAGGAAACAAATTTCACTGGGCTTTTAGAGTTGGCAGGACTCTGCAAAGAATCTTTTCAATAGTTGCCTTAAACTAATGCTGTGATTGTTTCAACTATGTGAAAGGAACAAGGATCTGGACTCTTTAAAAAGCCAGGCTACTTCCTGCTCCAGATGAAGGCAGTAGCTCTAAGAAAGGAAATTAGAAAGCGCTGGGACAGTAGTGTTACTACATGCCTTACCTTTATAAGACTGTTCCTAATGGGTGAGAGAGCTGACAGCCATTGTTGAGGACTGGAACCCTGTGGCCAAATATCTACTTTGTGCCAAGAGAAACTCATGTCTGATTGAGACTTCCCAGTGCTCAGAGTGACAGAAGATGTTCATATGTATTTAACACCTGTATTTATATGAATAGTTAAACATAAACATGTCATGGAGGTGAGAGATGAGAAATTACTTAATGGGTACAGTCTATACTGTTTGGGTGATGGTTACATTAAAAGCCCAGACTTCACCACTCTGCAATATATCCATGTACCAAAACTGCACTCGAACCCCTTAAATTTGTACAAATAAATAAATAAACAAACATAAGCTGAAACAGACTGGCAGAACTAAAGTGGAGACAATGGCCTGAGACAGCCTACAGGAGAAAAGAGGATAATAAGTGACTGTTTAGTGTAGAAGCTGATCTGGATTAAATTAGGAAGCAGGTGTTAATGGACGCTTGAATGTTTTTGTTTATCATTTGCACTATATGGCCTTACTGTTCAAAGTGTTGTCCGTGGGCCAGCAGGAGCAGCACACCTGGGAGCTTTTTAGAAATGCAGGATCTCAGGCCCCTCCCTAGATCTGCTGAATAATAATCTTCATTTTAACAAGTTTTGGGTGATTTGAGTGCACAGTACAGTTTGAGAAGCACTGACGTATGTGGTTTCTTAGTTGAACTTTTGCCTAACAAAATTCTCTGTCCCTCCCTCCTTCCTTCTCTCCCTTGTACCACCTCTCCTAGTTTCCCAATCTTAGTTTCCTTGCAATCTGGCAAATAACTCTAATCATGGCTGACAGCCCCAAAAGTAATGTTCCCAATATACCCACATAAAGAAAAGAAAAGAAAAGAGTGGTCAGATATATATTGTAAAGCACAGGTTCGGGCAGTAGGAAACCATTGACTTGGCCTCTAATTGTGCTGTCTGTATAACTTTTGTCAAGTTCATTGACCTTTCTGAGCCTCAGTCTGTAAAATAAGGGTCATTATAGTATTTACCTCATAGTGTTGTTGTAAGAATGAAATGAAATGAGGGGAAGGTATGTAAACTGCCTAGCACAGCGCCTGACACACAGTAAGTGCTCAGTATATGGTAGTCATTACTATTGAAAGCCATCCGTTTTGAAGTAAACTTAGAACTACGTTATGATTCCACAGACTTTCAAAGTCCCCATGAGTCTTTCTGGAGAGCCTCCGGAAAGCCCTGTGTATCTCATCCAGTTCAGCTTTCTTGACTCCAGTACCAGCAGTCAAGCAAAAATATTTCTTATTCCCTTGTATTGTCTTCTTGTTTTTGCTGAATTACCAAGATTTCCTACTTTTCATTGCAAATGGCTCACATTTTTAGTACATTAAAGCTAAAAACATCTTTTGTGGGCTGGTCTGGAAATGTAGTTCAATTTATAACAATTTTTTTCTCCTATGGAAAAATGCATGTCACCTTCCAAACAATTGACTTGAGAGTGAACTTTGAGAGCTCAGCCTGTCTGCAACTTGGAGGCTCCCTGTATGTCAATATATGGAGTGGTCACAAAGGCTAGGTAAACCAAGTCCAGAAATCCAGAGGTGGCTGAAAGACAATTGAGAATGCTACAAGGAGTGGAAAGTAGGGCAAATGGATCAATCTGCGTGCACAGTATCAAGATTTAGAAAGCTAATACAGGAAGGGAGATATACCTCTGGAAGGATATTAAAAAATAGCCACAATGACAACACAAACCATTTTTTTTTACTATATTAGGTCAGGGGCCCCTAATCGGTAGCTTGGGATCTACAAACAATATCAAGGCCTTGTAAGCTAACTCTCCAACACGATCGCCCTTCTCCTGCCCTGCTCTCTGCAGTTTACCTGGATTCTCAGCTCAGAGAGGAAGACAGTAAGCAGCATATCCCCAATCCTCTTCACTCCCACACCCTGGTAGCCAGCCCCCAGATTCAGTCAACTTCTCTCTACCTTTAATTTCTGTCTTCCCAGGGAGATCAAGGCATCAGGAATATACAACACAGTTTTTCCTTAGAAAAAGGATGAGGACTCCTGTATTGGGTAAAATAAGATGACTGGTGAAAACAGGGCCCCCAGGATGGAGAGGGCTGGAAAGACAGTAAGAAAGGACCATGAAAAAGCAAAGGACTTTTGTGCCTTCTCCCTGAAGTCATTAGCAAGAAAACCAATTGTATCTGGGGGAACTCTGGGTTAACATGGCAGCAAGATAACACAGTCTGATACCCACCATCTAAGAATGTCATTAAAATATCCATGAAGCTCTGCAACAAAAAACTAAAACTTGCACTAGCTACAGAAAATAGGGGAAAAGGGACTGTTAATTGCTAATGGAGAAGAAATTTCTGCTAGCTGTTGTGGGAAGATGGGGTTGGACTGAGGAACATATTTATAACCTACATACACTCTATCCTCCTATCCAGAACAGCAAAAGTGCCCAAGAAAGTTGGGGAAAGCTTTTGATTCACTCCTACCAACTGTCCTTAGATTGGAAATACAGAGGCTGATCAGAAAACCAATGTCATCCCTTTACTATAAAGAAAATATTTTCAGAGGCAACAACAGCTCTGTTCCACTTCTTCTGCCATCAGTTCCCCTATTTTATTTTATTTCTTTTCTCTTTCTTTCTTTCTTTTTCCTTCCTTCCTTCCTTCCTTTCTTTTTCTATCTTTCTGTCTTTCTTTCTTTCTTTCTTTCCTTCTTTCTTTCTTTCCTTCCTTCTTTCTTTTGTTTGTTTTTGAGACAAGGTCTCGCTCTGTGGTCCAGGCTGGAGTGCAGTGGCACAATCACAGTTCACTACAGCCTCAACCTCCCAGGCTCAAGCAATCTTCCCACCTCAGCCTCCTGAGTAGCTGAAACCACAGGTGCATGCCACCACACCTGGCTAATTTTTGTGTTTGTGTGTGTGTGTGTGTGGAGATGGGGTTTTGCCATGTTGCCCAGGCTGGTCTTGAACTCCTGAGCTTAAGTGACCACCCACCTCAGCTTCCCAAAGTGTTGGAATTACAGGCGTGAGCCACCGCATCTGCCCAGCTCCTCTATTTTCTATATGCTTTGTGGAGACCACAACTTGAGAACACCATGTGGCTGGTGATGGTGGTAGCCGTGGTTGGGGCCAGAGATTGTTATGGTTGGGGCCAGAGATTGTTATCGGGAAAAGTTCTGAACATAAGCATGCTTGCATACATTATATCTGAAAAAATGTAACGTGTAACATGTAATTTCATATTACATATATAAATATGTAATATGTAATTTCATGTAATATGAAATAATGTAACATGTAACAAATTGCAGAGTTGAATGACCCAAAAGATCAGAGATGGAAGATTCCATCTATCTCAATCCAGCCAAACCTAAAAATAATGATAGCAGCAACAATAACATTATCAACTGCCACCATTTGCTGGGCAATTATTATATGCCAGACACTATATTAAGTACTTAACATGCCATGCATTATCTTACATATTCTTCATAGTAAACATAACTTGCCATTCAAGTTTGTTTGAAAAGGTCAGGTAACAATAATGACATCTACCACATATTGAGCTGTGACTATGTGGTAGGTACTAAGTGTTATACATCCACCATCTCATTAGATGAATGTCTACTAGGCACTAAAAATGGCCTTGGATAAGTACTTTGTCCTTCTCAATTCATCCTTCAAGACATCATCTCCTCTAGGAAGCCTTCCTTTACCCTTCCAACCTGTGTTTGGTATGCCCACTCTTTGTTCCTTCCATCACCATTCTGTGCTTCATTCCATGACAATCCTTATCATATATACTGTGATTGTCTCTTTACTTGCCTGTGCTCCCACCCTGGACACACACACACACACACACACACACACACACGCACACCAGACTGTGAGCTCCAGAAGAAAACACTGTAGATATTAGGATGTAATAATATATGGCCTCCATGAAACAGTTCTACAAAGACAGGTTGATGTACATATTAATTAGCTTGATTGTGGTAATCATTTCACAATGTATATCAAAACATCATGGTGTACACCTTAAATATATACAATTCTTGGCCGGGTGCAGTGGCTCACGTCTGTAATCCCAGCACTTTGGGAGGCCGAGGCAGATGGATCACTTGAAGTCAGGAGTTCAAGACCAGCCTGGCCAACACGGTGAAACCCTGTCTCTACCAAAAATACAAAAACTAGCTGGGCATGGTGGCAGGTGCCTGTAATTTCAGCTACTCGGGAGGCTGAGGCAGGAGAATCGCCTGAACCCAGGAGGCAGAAGTTGCAGTGAGCCGAGATCGCGCCACTGCATTCCAGCCTGGGCGACAGAGTGAGACTCCCTCTAAAAAAAAAAAAAAAAAAAAAAGGCAAGTGCCACCATGCCAGGCTAATTTTTATATTTGTAGTAGAGACAGGGTTTCACTCTGTTGGCCAGGCTTGTCTCAAATTCCTGACCTCAAGTGATCCCACCGCCTCGGCCTCCCAAAGTGCTAGAATTACAGGTGTGAGCCACTGTGCCTGGCCCTCAAGGACAGCTTTTCAATTTCCCTCAGTTCCCCATCTCCATATTTTATTTCCCCTTGGTTAATCAGATATTTATTAGGTATCTACCATGCCCAAGCACTGTGCTAAGAAAGCTTGTGGAAACAACCTAAGTGTCCATTGATAGATAAAAATGAGTTTTTATCCATTCATTTCAATTTCTAAATTAATTTATAATTTTTTCTAAAAAATTCAATTTCTAAATATAGAAATTGTGGTGTGTGTGTATATATATACATGTATGTGTGCGCATATTTGTATATGTATGTGTATATGAGTGTATATGTATATGTGTATACACGTATATTATGTGTGTATATGTGTGTATATTATGTGTATATATGTATATGTATGTATATATATAATAAAATATTATTTAGCCTTAGAAGGAAATCCTGCCATTTGTGATAACATGAATGATCCTGGAGGATATTTTGCTAAGTGAAATAAGCCAAACACAGAAAGAAAAACACTACATGATCTCACTTTTATGTGGAATCTAAAAAAACTGAATTCATCAAAGCAGAGAGTAGATGGTGGTTACCAGGGGTAGAGTGGGGAACACATTGGGAGATGTTGGTCAAAGGGTTCAAAGCTTCAGTTATATGGGATGAATAAGCTCTAGAGATATAATGTACAGCATGGGGACTATAGTTAACAATACTGTATTGTTCACTTGAAATTTGCTAATAGCGTAGATCTCACTGCACACAGACGCACACACACACAAAGATAACTATGTGAAGAGATGGATATGTTAGCTTGACTGTAGTCTATGTGTGTATATATGTGTGGGTATATATATATATATATATATATATAGCCGTGATGTACACCTTAAATATATACAATTTCGATTAAAATGTAAAATAAAAACAAAAAGTTTGTGCTTGAGAAGATTAAAGCTCCCAAACCTGGCTACCTTTAAGAATCATCTGGGGACCTTTTAAACATATAGATCCCTGCCCAGTGCAGTGGCTCACACCTGTAATCCCAGCACTTTGGGAAGCCAAGGTGGGCAGATCACCTCAGGTCAGGAGTTTGAGACCAGCCTGGCCAAATGGTGAAACCCCGTCTCTACTAAAAATACCAGAATTAGACACAGCGAGACTCTGTCTCAAAGAAAAAAAAAAAAGAAATATATATATATATATATATATATATATAGAGAGAGAGAGAGAGAGATAGATAGATAGATACACAAATGATAGCTGGATCCCAGGATGGGTGTGGTGGCTCACGCCTGTAATCCCAGCACCTTGGGAGGCCAAGGCGGGTGGATTGCTTGAGCTCAGGAGTTCAAAACCTGCCTGAGCAACATGGTAAAGCCCCATCTCTACAAAAATAAAAAAATTTAAAAAAATTAGCCGGGCGTAGTGGTACTCACCTGTAGTCCCAGCTACTCGGGACACTGAGATGAGAGGATCGCTTGAACCCAGGAGGCGGAGGTAGTAGTGAGGAAAGATTGCACGCCTGTAGTCCCAGCTACTCAGAAGGCTGAGTTGGGAGGACCCCTTGAGGCAGGCAGGCCGAGGCTGCAATGAGCCAGGATCGTGCCACTGCACCTCAGCCTGGGTGGCAGAGCCAAACACTGTCCAAAAAAAAAAAAAAAAAAAGCCAGCCTTCATGGCTCATGCTTGTAATCCCAGCACTACGGGAAACCCAAGGCAGGCAGATTGCTTGAGCCAGGAGTTTGAGACCAGCCTGGGCAAAATGGCAAGACCTCGTCTCCACAAAATTTAGCTGGGAGTGGTAGCATACCCTTGCAGTCCCAGCTACTCAGAAGGCTGAGGCGGGAGGACCCCTGGAGCCCAGGAGGTCGAGACTGTAGTGAGCTGAGATTGTACCACTGCACTCCAGCTCTGGGCAACAGAGCAAGACCCTGTCTCAATAATAATAATAATAATAATAATAATAATAATAATAATAATAAGGCTGAGCTTGGTGGCTCCTGTAATCCCAGAACTTCGGGAGGCCAAGAGGGGTGGATCTTAAGCTCAGGAGTTCAAGACCAGCCTGGGCAACATGGAGCAACCCCGTCTCTACTAAAAATACAAAAATGAGCCCTGCGTGGCGGCGTGTGTCTGTAATCCCAGCTACTCAGGAGGCTGAAGCACAAGAATCGCTCGAACCCGGGAGGCAGAGGTTGCAGTGAGCCGAGATTGTGCCACTGCACTCCAGCCTTGGTGACCAAGCAAGACTCTGTCAAAAAAAAAAAAAAGTGAACTTCCCAGGTGATTCTAATGTAGCCATCCTGGTGCAGATCCAAGGCCTGAAGTTTGGGTGGGGCTTAAGTGACACTGACTCAGGGTCAAGTCCCATTTCTGCCCCTTGCCAACTGTGTAACCTTTGAAAACAATTCCGTGTCTCCGAGAGCTATGAAAACAAGGCTGCCTCACAGACTTGTGATGATGAATCAGTAGAAAATGGCTATAAAGCTTTTAGCACAGTGCTTGGCATATAGTAAAGACTCATTCATCTAATATTGTTATTAATATATATAAGGAGGTTGGTCTAGAACTCTTCTCCCAGGCTGGAGTGCAGTGGAGCAATAATGGCTCACTGCAGCCTCAACCTACCTGGGCTCTGGTGATCCTCGTTGCGTAGCTGGGACTACAGATGCACGCTAGCATGCCCAGGGAATTTTTGTACTTTTGTAGAGATAGTGTTTGCCATGTGGCCCAGGCTGGTCTTGAAATCCTGGCCTCAAGGGATCCGCCCGTCCCGGCCTCTCAAAGTGCTGGGATTATAGGCATGGGCCACAGCACCTGGCCTTAGAACAGGGACCCCCACTGTTGGTGGGACTGTAAACTAGTTCAACCCTTGTGGAAGTCAGTGTGGCGATTCCTCAGGGATCTAGAACTACAAATTCCATTCGACCCAGCCATCCCATTACTGGGTATATACCCAAAGGACTATAAATCATGCTGCTATAAAGACACATGCACACGTATGTTTATTGCGGCATTATTCACAATAGCAAAGACTTGGAACCAACCCAAATGTCCAACAATGATAGACTGGATTAAGAAAATGTGGCACATATACACCATGGAATACTATGCAGCCATAAAAAATGATGAGTTCACGTCCTTTGTAGGGACATGGATGAAATTGGAAATCATCATTCTCAGTAAACTATCGCAAGAACAAAAAACCAAACACCGCATATTCTCACTCATAGGTGGGAATTGAACAATGAGAACACATGGACACAGGAAGGGGAACATCACACTCTGGGGACTGTTGTGGGGTGGGGGGAGGGGGGAGGGATAGCATTGGGAGATATACCTAATGCGAGATGACGAGTTGGTGGGTGCAGTGCACCAGCATGGCACATGTATACATATGTAACTTACCTGCACATTGGGCACATGTACCATAAAACCTAAAGTATAATAATAATAATAATAATAATAAAAGAAAAAAAAAAAAAGAAACATACGAAACCTGAAGTCAAAGTTCCAATGACTTTAGGGCTAGTGGAGAATACAGAATATAAAATAGCATGCAACATAATAAAATATTCACTTCTTAGATGGAAAAAAAAAAAAAAAAAAAAGAACAGGGACCCCTAAAAATTCAGGGGAGGCTGGGCGCGGTGGCTCACGCCTGTAATCCCAACACTTTGGGAGGCCGAGACGGGCGGATCACGATGTCAGGAGATCGAGACCATCCTGGCTAACATGGTGAAACCCTGTCTCTACTAAAAATACAAAAAAATTAGCCAGGCGTGGTGGCGGGCACCTGTAGTCCCAGCTACTCAGGAGACTGAGGCAGGAGAATGGCGTGAACCCGGGAGGTGGAGCTTGCAGTGAGCCGAGATCGCACCACTGCACTCCAGCCTGGGCGACAGAGCGAGACTCCATCTCAAAAAAAAAAAAAAAAAAAAAAAAAAATTTCAGGGGATAGGCTGGGAACGGTGGCTCACGCCTGTAATCCCAACACTTTAGGAGGCCGAGGCGGGTGGATCACCTGAGGTCAGGGGTTCCAAACCAGCCTGGCCAATGTGGCGAAACCCTGTCTCTACTAAAAATACAAAATTATCCCTGTGTGGTGGCACATGCCCGTAATCCAAGCTACTTGGGAGGCTGAGGCAGGAGAATTGCTTGAACCTGGGAGGCGGAGGCTGCAGTGAGTTAAAATCGTGCCATTGCCTGGCCTGGGCAACAAAAGCAAGACTCATTCTAAAAAAATAAATAAATAAATATTCAGGGGATAAATTAACTTAGATGGAAAAATATTACATCTTTGTTTTCACCAACCTCTAACTAAAATTTAGATTTCCTTCAACTACAAATGCAGAGAACAGATCACAATAGTGTTAGCAGTACCTGTGACTTTGTCCCCAATAGAAATCACAATTTTATGTCACATTACTGTTACTACAGGTATCTTTAAATATGTTTACAATTATCATTACTTTCAAGTTGCCATGGTTATGAGAGTTGCTTCTATATATTGTTATTTATTACATTGATAACAAGCACTTCTACAACTATACCAGCTTCCATGTCTCACATTTTATTCTCCAGTAACACTGAACTGCTTTGTAATCCACACCCGGATATCAGCATATACACTGTTCTCAGCCCCAAGCCTCTGTTCACTAGAATCTCTAGTCTCTCTACCTAGATTGTCCTTCTCTTCTGCCAGAGCTAACCCCTCCTCCACACCCAAGACATGCCACCCCCTATTCCCCCCACACACACCAGGCCTCCATTACCACTTAGTATTTGTACTGTTTTTGTCTGTCTGCAACTCTGTTTCTGCAGCTAGACCATGAAGTCTTTGGGAGCTTGGCCTGTTTTGTTTACCTCTGAATCCCCACTTACACTATACCTGACACAGGACAAGCACACAGTGACTGTTGAATGAGTTCATCTGAGAAAGAGATGCCCCTTATACCTCTTTCTGCTCCACCCAGAAAGCTACCAGCTCTGTCTGGAATTGGGGGCCCCCCCTCTGCTTTCTGAGTTTATGCAAAACGTTTTGCTGCTTGGAGTCTCTCTATCCAATGCAATATATGTCAGCAAAGCAAGGCTTCACAGAAGGGAGCCAAGGTGGCCCTGCCCAGTCAGCCTTCTCCCGAGGAGGTGTGCAATATGTCAATACAAGCTGGACTTGCATGCAAATACATACCAGCTCCTGAACTCTATCTCTGAACTATGTAGTTTTTTTATATCTCAATTATATTTACTCTTGATCAGCCTGGATATAGTATGGAAAGCTATACTGAATTATTAACAATACTGCTTGAGACCAAGGACTACAACAAGGGAAATGTCAAGGGGACAGAATCTTGAGTTTAATGGTGCCAAATGCCAAGAAGGAAATACTTCTACCAGGGCCTCATCCCAAGGTTATGCACAAAGATAAGAGGACTCAGGCAAATATAGAAACAAAAGTCCCAGCAGTTCACAAAACACAACTTAAATAAACATTTATGGGTCTGATATATTTTGCTATAATGTTTAACATGAAATAATTATAAACAAGAGGAAAAACATAAACACTGTAATTAAAAAACAATTTAGTAGACTGTAAGTCTACACAATGCAGATGAAATTTCATATTCTACTACCTTCTCTGGCTTTTACCCAAGAACATTCAAAAAAAAATAGCGAAGAAGAAGAAAAAGGGAAATTAATACATCTAAAGGGTTTGCTGTTGAGAGGAGAAATAGAGACTCCTCAGCAGTCTGTCAGAACAAAAGGACCATACTCTCAGTTTTGCAGGTATGGTCAGTGACCCCCAGCACCTCTTTCACCTCTGGCCTTGGGATCCTGTCAAGAGCGAGAGGTACAGCTTGTTTTTGGCTTTCCGGCTGCTACAGCATAGAGACCACAACCCCACCTCCATTTTCCCCAAGTTGCAGGGCACATATAGGACCCGCGGGGCCTTGGGAATAAGAGTTACAATAGTTGGCCGCTCTTTGCTCTTAATCACAGGCCTGATGCTTGTGGTACCTGGAGGAAGTTTCAAATCTATGGAAGTCCAATCCACAGGGACTCAGGCCAAGTGAAGCTCCACTAGAAAAAAGGGCGGCTCTGGCCCTAATTGGTGTTCCTGCCTATTAGCTGGAGCTCTCTTAGTGTAGGAGCGTGTTCCTGCCTATTAGCTGGAGCTCTCTTAGTGTAGGAGCGTGTTCCTGCCTATTAGCTTGGCCACAGAGCTCTCTTAGTGTAGCAGCTCCGCCTCCTACACTTCTTCCCTGCTACTCTTAGAACCAATGCACTGTGGATTCCACCAGGGGGCACCTCTGGTGCCTCTCCGAACTTCTGTGACGCAGGCAGAGAACGTTCAATGTCTTGGACACTAGATGGCAGTATATGCCGCTCTATTTCAAAGGCCGGACTTGTGAGTGAAGGGGCCGATGGGGGGTGGGGAGTACTGACTGAAATGTAAGTCAGTTTTACGTGAAAACTGAACGTCATGAAAAGTTTAGTTTTTTCAGACACTAATAATTATTTAATCCTACACATTTAAAGTATTCTAAGTCTCTGAGTCCTGAAACACCCTGGAAACCCACCACTTGCCCACCCAGAATATCCCTCCATCTTACAGAGCTGGGGCACACCCCTCAGGCCTGTGAACGTGGAATCGCTACATCTATTGAAAGGGTAACGACAGACCGAGATCAACTAAGGTGGCAGGTGAGGTTCAGAAAAGGAGAAGGAGAACAAATTTGGAGAAATAGGAGAAGGTAAGTGAAGTGAGGAAAAAGACGGGGTGCTGAAGTAAGAAATGAGGGGAAAATAAAATAAGGGAAATGGCGGGGGGGTGGGAGAAAAATGAGAGAAAAAGAGGAAAGGGGAGAAAGGGGAAATGAGGAAATAGAGAAAAGGAGAAAAGAAATAAGGAAAGAAAGGTAAAAGAATGGAAATGGGGGAGAAAGTAGAGGAAATGGGTAAAGAAAAGAGAAAAAATAAGGGAAATAGTGGAATGAGTGGAAGCAGAAGAGCAGAGAGAAGGAAGGGGAGGATTGAGGAGAGACGGTGAAGGGGCAGAGGGAAGCCGGGACAGAGACTGCCTCTGAGGGGTTCAGGGAAGAGAGGACACAGCGAGCTGGGGAAAGGAGGTGACGATATCGTTAAGTAAGAAGAAAGAGACAGAAACTGAGGAGAGTTTGAGCGTGCTTCTGTGAGTTTTGCTTACGGCATTTATTGGGTACTCCTAATGTGTGCCTGGCACTCTCTGACTCTCTGCAGGGGCAACCGCTCTCCTTGCACGGCCCCCCCCCCCCAGGAAAAGGGGGGTTTTGGAGGGCGGCAGTTTAAGGCTACAACACTTGGGACTCTCGAGGGCGTCGTCTCTTCTGTAGGGGGACCCATTCGAGGTGAGACTAGAGACATTTGCCCTCACGCCAAGCTCGAGCCCCGCGAGACAGGGCCACTAAGGGGGCACGGCAGCCCGGGTGGGCTGCGTGAGTATTTCTGGCGGAGGATGCGCCATGAGCGCTGAAAGAGCCTGAACCGAAGCGTCCGGCTCGCCGAGAGAGTGAGAGCCGGGCCGGCTCCCAGGAGTGCGGGCGAGGGTGCGAGCGGCAGCGTGGATGCCAGGGCACAAGGGTGCGGGAGGGGTGGGGCGAGGGGTGGAGGGGCAGGATCCAGCCCGCTCAGGGCCCCCACCCGCCAGCCGGAGAAGCGGCGGAGGAGCGTCCTCCGCCGTCCCCTCTAGGGTAATTTACATGCTGTCATATCCCAGTGCTGACTCCCGGGCGTGCAGACCGCTCACTAGCTCACTCGCTCTCAGCTCCTGCCACCGCTCAGCCGTCACAGCCCAGGGGAGCCCGAGAGCCTGAGAGCCTGCAAACCGGGGAGGGAGGGAGCCAAGGAGGGAGGGAGCAAGGGCGCGCCCTGGCTCTCCCTCTGCCCTGCTGCCCGCCCTTCCTGCCTCCACAGGTCCGCCCCAATCCCCGCTCACACTTGGGAAACTTGGGACTGCGCTGGGGCCGCGTGTGGCACCTCAGGGGGGCGGCCCCGGCCTCAAGAGGAGGGGGAGGAGAAGGAGGAAGAGGAGGAAGTGAGCCCGAAGGATCCGCTCGGAGCTGTTTGTCCAGCTGTTTCTATTCGCACCCGGAGCAGTACAGCCAGAAGGGGGCCGAGCCGAGGGTGGCTGGCTTTAGGCGCTAATTTCCAACTCTTTTCCTCACAGCTTGTCTTTTCCAGGCACCCTGGAGTCCCCTCAGGCCAGCCCGGTGGGCGCGCACCTGCCAGCCGCCCCTGACCTCGCAGGCCAGGCGACCTCCGAGCCTGAGAAGATGGCCCAGTCCAAGCTCGACTGTCGCTCACCTGTCGGCCTCGACTGCTGCAACTGCTGCCTGGACCTGGCCCATCGGAGCGGGCTCCAGCGAGGCAGCAGCGGGGAGAACAACAACCCGGGCAGCCCTACAGTGAGCAACTTTCGGCAGCTGCAGGAAAAGCTGGTCTTTGAGAACCTCAATACCGACAAGCTCAACAGCATAATGCGGCAGGATTCGCTAGAGCCGGTGCTGCGGGACCCCTGCTACCTGATCAACGAGGGCATCTGCAACCGCAACATCGACCAGACCATGCTCTCCATCCTGCTCTTCTTCCACAGGTGGGTGGCTCGGCACACGGCGGCAACTCGGTCCTTGCTCCCACCAGCCTCTGCTGCACCCTCGCCTCTGGCAAAAGGGGCAACTAGGAAGTTCAGGAGGGGTACTGGGGAGGTCTGACTCAGGCTGCAGTGACTGGACCTTGAGGTTGCCTGGAGTACCGCGGAGCTGAGGAGAGGCCTGGCAGGTGCAAGCCCTATTCTGAAAGGTGCCTGCAAAGGCTTTCTGATGGGGACGTTGGGGCCTAGAAGGTGGGCAGACCCCAGATGGTTTGGAGGTAGCTGAAAGTATCCCCTCCTCAAAAGCATACATTTCCATAGCCCCTTTGGAGATTCTGCCATGGGGTCTTCTTGAGTTCCAAGTTCTACCCTTCTCAAAAGCCCATCTCAAATGTGCAAAATCAGATTGAAACTACAAGGGCTTTAAAATTACTGAGTGCCCCTGACTGACAGTGAGGGCAAGCAAAATGTCAAGACAAATTAAACTGCTGGTGGTGGGAGAGGGAGATGGGGAGGGGGAAATTTTTAAAAATCAGAGACTTGTGAGAATTTCTTGAGCCTCTGGATGGGAGGGATTCGCCTCCTCCATGGATCACAGCCTTAAATTTCAAATGTAAGCTAAGCGCAACCCCAGAGACCACCCTAGGACATCTTGAGTGCCTCAAGAACTATGTGTGGCAGGAGGGCGGATGAATCCATGTCGTTGCAGGCGTGTATTGGAGTACCGGTCAAGCTTTCTAGAAATCCTGCTGGGGAGGCAAGGAGAGAACAAGGGAGGGAAAAAACACAATGGGAAGACCCAAGGCAGCTGCTGTCCTTCAGTTTGAGACACTTTGGCAAGAACCAGTCTCTGGGAACAACTGAGGCAATTTAGAGGCAGGGCAGACAACATCAGGAAACCCAGCCATGGATTTAGTGTCCTTAGCGCCATCAGGATAGGGCACCAGCATGTGTGTGTGAATGTATAAGGGAGGATTTATTCTTGCTCAACAACACAGGTTATGTAAGAGAAAGACATCGCCACTGTGGGAGACCTGGGTTGTGGTACAAGTTATGGCTTCACCTGTTTGTATGAGCCTGAGCAAGTCGCCTGACCTCTCTAGTCTCTCTAAGGTTCCTTTTAGCTCTGAGATTCTAGGTTGTAGGCAGGTGATGTGCCCAAAGTGATAAGAAATTCTGAGCACCTACAAAATATTTGGAATGCAAGCAGGCTCAAATAGGAAATTTAAAAAGTAATCGAGAAAGGCAGGCGCTATTCTCACTTAATGCTGAGAGCAGTTTTGCCTCCCTTGCCCCAAGACAAATCCACCATCGCCTCCCCCTCAGCCCAGCCCCAGTGATTCTGGGCAAGACAAGCAGGGCCGCTAACCTCGTTAGTGTTATTATAACAAGTCGTATTCCTCGGGCATTTTTGACACCATTGAAGCCCTTTCTCATCTATTATTTCACTTTAGGCATCAAATTATCTCATTGTCTAAAATAAACCAGGCTGGATTTTTAAAAATAATAAAATAAAATAAACCAGGCTGCTAGCAGAAAGGTTTCGAGGGAATCTTCATTTCTAGTGAAAGATTACTACAAGTGTATTCAGCCCACAGACGCTGAAATCCTGCCGAGCGAAAGCCCTAACAGGCTCCTAAGGATCCCACCTGTCTCTGTTGGAGAGTGGCAGTGGGGGAGGGGTAGTAGAAAAACCTGGAAAGAGCGCTTGTAGCATTTGCATTTGTTCAACTGGGAGAGAAACTGCCACTCCAGGCTTTAGGAAAGTGTGAGAGGGGGTGCTTCCTCTGGTTCTGGGCCTAGGAGGGTCAAACCTGGGTGAGGGAAGTGTGAGGCTAAAAGCCTGAGATCAAAGTGTTTACTTCTGCCACACCTCGGGAGCATCCTGGTTGTTTGGGTTTGTGGAAAGGGAATACCTCCTTTGTCATCTACTCCACTAATACGAGTTTATTGACTCTTGGTTTTCGGCAAAGCCTGGAAATGCTACAGGGTGGAGATGTAGGGGGGTGGCGTTATAGGTATTGGTTGAGGGAGAAGCGCAAATTGTAGGAAAGGTTTATGTGAGCACCCTGCCTCCTTCGATCAGAGCAACTCTCTCAGCGTTCAAAACCAATGAGGAGCTAACCAGCAAGCTCTCAGCCTTCGCTAAGGCTGGGGAGTAACAGGGTCCTGTGGTAACAGTCTTATAGTTCTAAGAGGACAAAGCATTCTCTTGCTTTTATTTATTTTTATTTTTATTTTTTTTCCTGAGACAGAGTCTCACTCTGTCACCCAGGCTGGAGTGCAGTTGCATGATCACAGCTCACTGCAGCCTCAAACTCCCGGGCTCCATCGATCCTCCCACTTCAGCCTCCCAAGTAGCTGGGACTACAGGCACACACCACCATGCCCAGCTAATTTTTGTATTTTTTTTAATAGAGATGGGATCTTGCCATGTTGCGCAGGCTGGTCTCGAACTCCTGGGCTCAAGCGATCCGCCCACCTCAGCCTCCCAAAGTGCCAGGATCACAGGCATGAGCCACTGATCACCTCTTGTCTTCCTTGACAATTGGGACCTTAGAGACTGGGGATTCTGAATTCGGTTTAGGTTTTGCCCAGTATGACACGCTCATTAGCAAACTAGAAGACCATTATTGCTGGTCATGGGGCTTCTCCAATATCTGGGGTAGACAGCCTTCTCCTAAGTGAACATATCCCTTGTTACTTCATTAAATTCCCTGGGTTTCTATCATCATACTTCAGCCATCGTTTTTACTTCTATTCAATTTAATGATTTGACATTTCAGGTTCCTGTTGGCTGCTTTTTTCCTTTGTCAACTTTCAAGGCCTCTCCTGCTGGAGAAGCTAGTCTCCCACCCCTCCTCCTGCAGTCCATTCCTCTGCCAAGAGGGCTCCTATATTTTTAGGAAGAAGGGCAGGGCACATTCTTGATTTACATCTGGTTTGTCTGCTTTGACCTGTCCCTGGCTCCCAGCTTCGTTCTTGGTTTCCTTGGAACACAAGAGTATAAGCAATTTGAGGGCAGGGCTGTGTTTTACTTGCTTGGTTTTCCCTTGGCTTTTAGTTATACAGCCAATATTCAATAAAGGTTTCTTTAGTTGGATGACTACTTAAATATTGACGTGGTCCCTTGTAAAGATTTTACAACTTTATGCTGTGCTAGAAAATCCTTATTAATGTTTAAAAGTTGTTTTCCTTCCGTTTTAACCACATGCAGTAACTCTCATAGCCTGATGGAAGTCCTGATAGTGCTGTGTATATACATACGAATCAGTGAGAATGGGCATGCAGCCTGTTGGTATGTAAATGGTACCTGTAAACAATTGGGTTGGGGAAGAAGTGTATTTTAAACACCATCCCTTCAATCTTGTATTATGTAACTAATAACCATAATAGATTAATAACTAACACTTCTTGAACATTCACAATGTATCTGCATAATCTCATTTAATATTTACATCAACTCTTTGGAATGGGTTTGTTTATTTATTTATTTATTTATTTATTTTGAGACGGAGTCTTGCTCTGTCGCCCAGGCTCTGGAGTGCAGTGGCACGATCTCAGCTCACTGCAGTCTCCACCTCCTGGGTTCAAGCAATTCCCCTGTCTCAGCCTCCTCAGTAGCTGGGACTACAGGCGCACGCCACCACACTCGGCTAATTTTTGTATTTTTCAGAGACGGGGTTTCACCATATTAGTCAGGCTGGTCTCGAACTCCTGATCTCAAATGATCCACCAGCCTCAGCCTCCCAAAGTGCTGGGATTACAGGCATGAGCCACTGCACCCGACCAAATGGGTACTATTATCACCCATTTTCATTTTATAAAGAAGGAAATTGAGGCTTGGAAAAAATTAAGTATCTTGCCCAATGCCTCACAATGAAGAGCAGAGCCTGAATTGTCTATGAAGAAAGAATTGTTAAGAACACTCAGTAACTAAACTAATGCTAAAGAAATTCTTGGAACACTTAAGAATTGTCTATGAAGCAGAGGTAAATGTGAGCTCAGAACCTTTCCAAATGGTCAAAATGTCCTTATTAGGTAGGGAAACCAACCATCCCTGTCCTGGGACATTGGACTGCCTGTACTCAAACTAGAACAGTCCTAGGGAAACTGGGATGGTTGGTCACCCTGTTGTTAGGGGACTTCCCCCTTGTCATTTGAATATGTTTCTTATACTGGAAAACTTAGGAGGGAGATAGAATATTCTGGGCAAACAGCAGAAGTTTCCAATTCAAACGTAGCATATGAAAAAGCTTCCCAAGTTGACATTTGAAGAGCCTTCCTTAATTTTTCTGACCTGTAAAGTATAACAACCTGTAATGGGAGCTTTGGCAGTATTTGTTGTGATTGTTGTTGCTGTAACCTCAAATTTTTTTCTAAGATTTTACCCAAAACCTCTTAATCAGCTCTGTTCTACCTTTGACCCCAGAGCATACCTGGCTAGTGTGGTCTGAAATACTCTGAATCCGATTTCCCTTCCAGCTCTAAAAACCCTAGGATTCCACCTTTAAGCTTCTGACCTGGCCCCAACTGGTTCCCATACATAAATGCTCAGAAAATGATAAAAATAGCAAACATTTCTAATTGCTTTATGTGTGCTAATTCATTTAATATCCCCTATTAATATAGTAACAAAGGGGAAGGATATAGATTCAGAGATCAGGTTTACAAGAAAAATTTGTGCAAAAAATTATTTGTGCTTCTCTAAGTGAGTCTCAGAACAAGTAATTTCATAATGTATATTCCTGGACCTGGCTTCTGAGGTGGTGGCCACACTCTCGGCATGATTTGAGTGGCTGCCTGCTGCAGTGCCTGTGTTCATACTATTTAAGATTCAGTTCTCTGTCCATGTACCATCTAAAATTCCTCTCCCAGAGCACCGCTGGTATGTAGACCACACTGTGAGAAACCCTGTATTAGAGATTGCAACCCATTGTCAACTAATTTACCATTTGATTTTGAGGATGGAGTTACTTGCTGTAGAGCGGTTTTGGGTTTCTGTGTGGTTAAGCCTGTCATTCTTTGCCTTTGTGATTTTTGCTTTTGGTATCAAGCTTCAAAAGTCCTTTCATAGCCCAAAGTAATTTAAAATAACTATTTCCTGAGTGCCTAGTGGTCTGACAAAGAATAGGCATTCTTGGATTAAGGGACATTCTCCATTAAAAGCACAAATGCATTTGCAAACTTAACATTCATGGTTTGGGTACTTCATGAGAACTCAACTGGTAAGAAACTGTCTTTTTGCTGAGGCACAGATGTGAATCACATGTGCAAGCAGGTTAGTATGTGGGGACCAGTCCTTTCACCAATGAGTGAGCCTGCTGCCCTACCCCACATCTACTAGTGTGTGTGTGTGTGTGTGTGTGTTTGTGTGTGTGTGAAAGAGAAAGAGAGAGATGTATTATATGTATATATTGTACATAGTACATATATATATAGTGGTAAAATAGATATAACATAAAATTTGCCATTTTAACCATTTCTAAGTGTATGATTCAGTAGCATTAGGTACATTAACAATGTTGTGCAACCATTATCATTCTGAAAATTTTGTTATCATCCCAAACAAAAACTCTGTACCCATTAAAGAATAACTCACCGTTTCCCTATTTTCCCCTCCCACTACCCCCTGGTAACCCCTATTCTACTTTCTGTCTCTATGGATTTGCCTATTTAGATATTTCATATAAATGGAATCATACAATATTTTGTGTCTGGCTTCTTTCACTCAACATGTTTTAAAGTTCATCCATGTTGTAGCACGTATCAGTACTTCATTCTTTTTATGGCTGAACAGAATTCCATTGTACGGATATACCTCTTTTGCTTATCCATTCATCTTTCAGTGGACACTTAGGTTGTTGCCCTCTTTTGGCTATTATGAAGAATGCTGCTATGAACACTGGTGCACAAGTATCTGTTCAAGTCCCTGCTTTTAATTCTTTGGGGTGTATACCTAGGAGTGGCATTGTCCAGCGCCTACTTTTCAACACAATTTTGTGGTCTACTGCTCATAGTCCACACATATGTAGGAACCTGTCATAAAATGAGCAAATGTCTCAGGGCATTCCTTGAGGAGAATGCTCCCTCTCTAAGCCAGCTGCTGGTGCTAGTGATTACAATGAAGAGAAAGCTACAAAGTTTCGCAAAGTGATGGTGCTGCCTGGGAATAGACTTTTTATGGGGGAAATAGCATGCTTTAGAGATTGCATCCATGAGTTGGAGACTGGCAAAAGTTTTAGTGTGTATCTCTCATGAATGGCCAAGGTCTAGTGTACCTTTTTAAAGAGTAACATGTGACACCATTACTTGCCATTAACTACTTTGTATGAATTTGTTTATCAGACCTCCGGTCATGGTGATAGCCAACTGGGAATAGGGTCTTATGGGACTGAAATGTGGCAAAGCCAACTTTGGAGGAGAGAGGTAGAGAGATGGGGCTGGAGCCCATGGAAGGCCTAGCTTGGGCTGTTATAGCACAGGGCCTGGACAGCATGAGAGTTCAAAAGATCTGTTTGGAAAGTTCATGCTCTTAAAGAAAGGTGGGAAGTACAGAGCTTGAATTTCATCTACTCCTCAGTTTTTGCCAGGAGTGGACTATTATTTACTGAGTCCACACCTCAGTAAATAATGCTTTCCAGGGTGACCTTAGTTTTCTTCCCTGCCTGAAGAGAAGGTTAACACTCCTCTTATATTTGCACTTGCAGATAATCCAACAAGCTCTCCATTCCGGGTAGAGGGTTGGCTCCTTTCCAGATCAGGTCCTGAAGACCAGGGAGTCTGGGTAAAATGGAGATGGATGTATCTAGCCAAGACTGCCAAGACCTCTAGGCATCCTGGGTGATGGAACCCTGCAGAGTTCTTGCCCCCACCTGGTGGGTGGGTTGGTTGGGAGGAATGAGGTTGGCCATGTCTGCACCTGGTGGTGGCTGTTGCGCTGTTTGCTCATCGTGATTCTGCTCCTACCTGAACTTTCTCTTCTTCTTATGTAAGCCATCCCTAGAGATAACTGTAAAGCCATAATCTGCCATGGCTGGCTGGGTTTATATAACAAATTGGTTGGTGTCGTGCAATAGCCTTTTGAGCCCTGGAGAAACCAATGTGCTAAGTTGAGATTAAAACATGGGTTCATTTGATGGGGTATTTTGTGTGCTCAGTGAACTCAAGGGAGAGCAGTCCATGACCACAGGGGTCAGAAAGATGAAATTTCCTTTTAAATAAAGAGAGCAATAATGGCCCAGAACATACTGTGCTGTCCCAAAGTCTGCAATAATGGGACAAGGGTTAGGGCATTGCTGTAGCACCACAGCTTTGGCAGAAAAGGCCCTCCATCGAATCCCATGGGCTAGGAGGAGCCCCATGAAGGCCAGAAGGCTAGATCCCAGTTTCAGGGCAAGCTAGGTTTGATGAAGAGTCAGGTCAGGGAAAATGTCTTTTGGAGGCCACTGTCTACCATGCTGAAATCCAGCTTAACTAGAGTTGGAGTGGGGCTAAGATGCGATCTGTGAGAGCAGAAAGCAAGCTTTTCTCGATTCTATTCCAGGCAGGAGGGAATTTTATCAGTAGGCAAGGCAAGTTCACTTGTACCTTCCAGCTGAAAATTCCTGCCCCAAAGTAGCTGTGGCCCTTCTGGAAACTGCATAAGAGGCATTAAGATCCCAGCCAGCACAGAAGACTGAATGGGAAGCTTCCCATTGTGCAGACACTAGCCCAAGGGAAAACAAGAGCTGGAAGCAGGCTGGATCACTGATGATCCAGGCTCACCATTGGCCCTCCTCTCCTGGGAGCCACTTTCCTCAAATAGGTCCAGCCAGAAATCGGGCCCCTGCCTATGGACAGAGCACACAGGGACCTTCCCCATCCTTCCTCGAAGGAAGACTTTACTCACAGAATAGGCTTGAGTATTCAACCCACTTCTTCTAATCTTCTCTTCAGGGGAGATGGAGAGCAGCTGTTCACAGCTTAGGGGTCTGGCCAGGATTCCCGCTCCATGCTATCTAGGCTGGTGATTGGCTAGAGCTATCCCTAAGGAAGAAGGGGGTGAGAAGTGAGAGGAAAGGAAGCGACTCCAGCAGCTCCTTCCTGGCTTACCCCACTCCCAAGACACCCCTCCTTCGGTGCTGCTGTTTAGCCTCACTTCCAGACTAGGCTGGGCCTAGGCCAGCCTGAGGGCCCTGACTCATAACTAGCATGTCTTATGTAACAGAGCCAGGTTACTGAGGCATCACACTTCTGCTTGCTCAGTGGTAAGCTTCCCTGGGGGCAGGCATTTGGAAGCCTGCTGGGGGTCCAAGTCAAGCTCATCATACTTCCCAAGGAAAAGCCTACTCTCCCCAGTGTCAGGCAAGCAGTCTGCTCAGAAGCAAATGCCAGGCTGCAAAGCCTGACCCGGTCCCACACTCAGCCTCCACACTCAGCAGTAAATGTAAGCAGACAGGCAAGCTGGAGTGGACTTGGTTTGGCTTGAAGCATTTTGGAGGTGGCAGGGAGGAACCTACTATCATCTGATAATGCACTGCTAAAGAAACTGTGTGGTGCATGGATAGGCCCCAGAACAGGTCGCAGAAGTCCCTCTTCCTTTTGTATCTGCTTGTTGGTTCAGAAACTATTGGGTGGGTTGGGGTGGGGGGAGTTGTTGGGGAGGGCGGAAACTCCAGGCTGACTGACACCAGGTGAAAGGGTTTACCGGAAGCTGGAGGGGGTTTACCGGAAGGTGGAGGAGCTGTTTAAAGGAAGGCCTTTCAAGAGCCAATTCCCAGTCCATGCTCCATGAAGTCTCAAAGTCCTCAGGTTGACCTGAATTCACAGTGATTCTTAGCTCTCTGCCTGGCCTATTCAGAAAATTACATTACCGGCTTAGTGGAACTGAGCCCCCAGTGAAGTCAGTATTGCCAGATTCTATGACAGGTTTCTCTAATAACAAATGTGACTATCTACAGCACAGAATACCCCCATCAATCTAATATTCCACTAGCTCAAGGTTTGCGACTGAACCAATTGCTCCTCTTCTTCTCTTCCTTTGTCTTTTCCCCAGCCTGTCTCACATGTGTTGCCATCAGGTAAATGGCTCACAGGCCGTGAGTAGGTGGGGACACTGCTCTCCACTCCAAGAAAGAGAGGAGAAACAGGGATACAAAGTCAAAAAGGTGGTGTGGGAATTACCAGCAGGCATGGTTTGTATCCAAAGCTGACTCATAAGTTCTTGGACAAGCTCAAGACTACCATCTCAGGGCTCAGAAGAGCTTGGCATCCCTAGTCCCCCAGATCACAAAATCCAGTGAAAATTAGGGGACCTGAGATGGAGATGCAGAATTTTCCTTTGTGGGACTCCTCCCAGGCTTCCAGCCCCTTTCTTCTCCCTATCCCCTCTGCCTTTTTGGTTCATAGGCTGTAGCAGTAAAAAAGAAAAAGAAACAAAGAAAACAAAACAAAGAAATAATAAATAATAAGAAAAAGAACTGCTCAGTTTTAAGGCAACATAATCTGCCTGCCCAGGTGCACAGAGAGATGAATGATGGCAGCACCTCATTCGGCCTTGTACCAAAGCGACCAAGCACTTCAATTAATCAATCCATCATTTATTGACCAAGGGCCTGCTATGTATTGAGTACCGACTAAGGATTTATTGAATGCCTATCCTGCTAATCACTGTAGAGGACACAGGAGACGTCAGAGGCTAGGACCAGGGCCCTGAGGAGCTGAGGGTATAGCAGGAAGGAGTGGAGCAGCTGCACCCAAGGCCAGTGGGGAACAAAGCACTGGCATGACCGCAGGCCTTTGCAAACCGGGTCCAGCCTCCTGCTCCTTAAAGGAAAGGCCTCAAGCTTACTGCTCCCGGGGTCCGCAGGTCTAGAGTTTGGATGGTGCCAAAGCAAACTAGGAAGGGAGAGTCTCTTTATGGCGGCAGCTTCCAGCAGAGCCTGAAAGAATGGGTTGGCTTTGGCACGATGGAAAGCAGCAGGGCTTTCAGATTGGGAGAGGGGAGGAGAACCTCGCTAGTCCAGCAGGGCTCTTGAGTAGGAAGGGGATGGCCTGGGGTGGGGACACTTTTGATTCCTTCCGGGCTGGAACCTGGAGTCACCATTGATTCAGGATCAAGAGAGAAAGGCCCACTCTGGCCCTCCCCTCATTGCCCCTCTCTGACATAGGGCAAGCCGGACCCTAGTACCCTCTCCTTGGGAACCTAGTCTAGCCCTGGGGAGGCAGAGGCCTTCAGGGCCTGGGAATAGGGAGGCACCTCCCCCTTATCCTGGAGAAAGCCCAGCAGAACAAGAAGAGTTGAGCAGGGTAGAACCAAGGGGTGCAGTCGAGGGTGGGCACCAGAGGAGCCTGGGGGCTGTGGCTTCCTATCTGTGCATCTCTGGCTTCAGTCTCCACGAGGTCCCTTCTGAGGTGGGTAACAGAAGCAGGGGTGTGTCAAGGTGCTACCACGAGAATATATAGATAATCCACCCAAGTCTCTCTGGAAAAAAAAGTTGCTGATGGCCCTGCAGGGTGGCATTTTAACCTTGTTTGCACCTTGGTCAAACCCATTTCCCAGATACCCTATAAATGAAACCTCAGGGTAGGGTTGAGAAAGGTAAGAAGCTTCAAGCTGACAGGAAGGGAGACAGAACCAGGGTGGCAAAAGAAAGCAGTCTCAGGTAAACTGGGGAAGAAAGGTGTTGTTCATGGTCAACGTTCCATCCTCACTCTCTGGGACCCTCTCCCCAGGTTAGTGTCTTGGACACACCTGTGCCCACATCCTTTCCCACCAGTACTCTGGAGAATTCATGTTTAAGTTCATGAATAGCATCAGTCAATAACAAATATTCATTGCACACTTTCAGGTGCCAGACTCGGTGGCAGGTACTGGGGATATAATGGGAAACACACGAAAGCTGTCATAGAACAGTCAACGGAGTGGGGGAGACAGGCATTAACCAGATAGTCACGCTAATGAAGTATAGTTACAAACTAGATGCCAAGAGACAAAAGGAATAGACTTCTGTCAAAGAGTTTAACAAAAGGTCACAAAAGCCTTCCTGGAGAAGTTATATTTGAGCTAAAGAAATGAGTCTCTAGCACTGAAATTCTAATAATCAGACCCAGGCCGAAGGTGATATTTTCAGATAGAAGACTTTCTGAGGAACCACTGAAGCCATACCATGTAGGTAGTTCTCACACCCCTGGAAATATCTCTAGGCCATGAGTAGCCAGCAGGTCCCAAAGGGGAGGACTGACAATTTTCTGACAAGAGGAAGAGATGAGTTTGAAGCTCATGGGGTAACTAGTATTTAATGTCATCCTTTGCTAAAAATAGTCCATGACAGTATGGAAATGTGTAAAGGCTAGCCCTGGGGACCAGTGATAAAGTGGGTATAGCCTGTGGGAAGGAAAATTTGTTTTTGTAAATTATTTACTGTAAAGGAAAAAGAAATGGGGGGTTGTCTGGGTTTTCTTTTCCCTTTGCGGGCTTCCTTCTGAGTTAGGAATGCTTCTCATTGTACAGAGGCAGTGGGGCACAGAGCTTCAGGCTGCACTCCTTTCTGGGGCCCAAGGTGTAAATTTTCTGGGCTGCAAATATCAGATATTTGTCCAGGCTGAAAAACAGCCTGAATGCAGAAGGGGAGGGAGGCTAGACTTTCTTCTGGGAATGACAAATAAATTGATCAAGGGGCCCCAGAAAGTGTTGAGGTAGCCCGTGTCTCAAATGGTGAGTATCACCTGCCCTCCACAATGGCAAGGCAGGTGATAGCTAACAGCCCAGTGTGATCCAAGGGAATCTGATTGTGAAGTGTCAGGAAAAGGCCAACAGGACTTGTTTAGCCAACAGGAGGCAAACACGAGACTCTAGGGACCTGTGGTGCAAAGCTAAAGGAACTAAGATTATTGATCTACAAGAAGTTTAAGGGTGGGGTGGAAGGTGGTAGAGAGCAAGAAGAGAGGTCAGTCTTCAAATATAAGAAAAGTACGGGTCGGGCACAGTCGCTCACGCCTGTAATCCCAGCACTTTGGGAGGCCAAGGCGGGTGGATCACGAGGTCAGGAGTTCGAGACCAGCCTGACCAACATGGAGAAACCCCGTCTCTACTAAAAATACAAAAATTAGCTGGGTGTGGTGGTGGGCACTTGTAATCCCAGATACTCAGGAGGCTGAGGCAGGAGAATCGCTTGAACCGGGGAGGCGGAGGTTGCAGTGATCCGAGATCGTGCCATTGCACTCCAGCCTGGGCAACAAGAGCAAGACTCCATCTCAGAAAAAAAAAAAAAAAAAAAAAAAAAAAAAAAAAAAAAAAAAAGTACATGTGCAGGTTTTTTTTTTTTTTTTTTTTTTTTAAAGCAAATATAAGAAAAGTCACAACTCAGAGATGGTGACTAGCTGTTTCCCAACCACGCTGGGAAGAGAACAAGAGGAAACAGGCCTACATTGTAGCATGAAGAATTGAGATTAGATAGCAGAAAGAACTTCCTGACTACAAGCATTCAGAGGATCTGGACAAAATTACCAAGGGATGTTGTATGTAATTTATACATATGGGGAAGCTGATGACAGTAGCGATAAAGAATTGGATAAAAGTGTGAGAGTCTTGGTTTTATAAGGACCATGGTCAGAAGTGGACAGACAGGTGGGGAAAGCAAAGGGGTCAAGACCAGGTGCTTATAAGAAAAAAGAAAGTGTATGTGTGAAAGGTGAAGGTGTTTTCATGAAAATACTTTTATAATAAAAATGTCAATGAAATTTCCGTTGGAGATAAGTCAGTAAAACTAGCATACATTCTCCTGTAACTGGAATAGTGTGGGAGAATGGACTGAGGAGCTGGTAGGGCCCCTTCTATCATCCTTCAGCTCTCTTGTCTCCTGGATAAATTAGTCTCAAGGGGGCCCCCCATCTTCTACATTTTAACAATTTTAGAGCACACTCCTCTGCTGGGGGCATTGGAGTAAGGCCGCCCACCCCAAGTACTTGTTGCAGAGGAGAATGTTTTCCTCTTCATGCACACAAACAAGATTAGACATAGGGGATACAAATTGAATACAAAGGGTACAGTGGCAAACAACAAACCATGTAGGATCCCTGCCACAGGAAACTTACAATTTGGTGGTGGAGACAGACATCAAATAGTAATTACACAAATAGCAACATCATTACAATTGATGGTAATGAAGGAAAAGTGCAGGAAGTCAGGAGAACACAGGCTAAGGGGACTTCACCCAGAATTAGAAAATCCACAAAAGAAAATTCATTATGTAAAGACATGGGGCACTGCAAGTGCCCCGCTGTGAGTGGTTCTTGCCCAAAAATCAGTAGCAGAAAGGCAAAATGAACCCAGTCACTGCTAATGCCCTAAGATGTGGATTTTGAAGCTCCTCCGGCTCATTGAAGCCCTGTCAGATTAGGAGCAGAGAAATTTTCTCACTGCCAAAATCAGGCAGCCTTGATTTAGGCGAGTGACTCTCCAAAGGTCATAATGGCTCATCAGCTGAAAATCAGGATCAGGAAGACTGTGAAGAGCTCATCACTTGCCAGGTGTATAGGATGGAGGTCAGTGAAGAGAAGAAAGAACTAATGCGTGAAAATTGCACTTGAAATTGACCCCCAGCAGTGGCCATGTCTCCAGAATTCTACGTCCTCCGTCTCCTCTTTAAATGTGGGAGGCTTTCCTGGTATATTCTAGTATTAGCTGCAAGGTGTGCCACAGGGCCTTTGAGCAGGAGCCCAGTCCTGGGGAGCCAGGATCCTAGAGAGATAGGGTCCCACTATGTTTTTCCCTGTCCCTCTTTCAGAGGGGCAGGAAGTTCTAGCCCTTGTGGGGAGCTAGGATGGGCTTCTCTGCCCTCACAAGGCCCTGGAGAGGCCACCAAGGAGCAGAGGACATTAGCCAGTATGTGATCATGAAGCACAGATGCTTTGCGTCTAATAGATACCACTGACAGACCGTGACCTTGGCAAGTGACAATCTCTCTAGACCTCAGTTTCCACTACTAGAAATTGGTGGTGATGTGGTTGGGAAAGTGAAGTGAGAGGACGCTCCTAGAAAGCACTGAGTGTCTCTTTATTAGCATTAGCCAAGTCAAATGTGGTACCAGAACAAAACCTTATCTGGCTGGCCTTGCCTCCCTCTCTCACGAAATCCTTCTCTCACCAGTCCTCTTCTTGCTCTGTCACTCACATACCCTCTTCTGCTCAGAGCCAGATGACACCTGAAACCCAGCCTGGCAAGCTTTCTCCCTGTCAAGGCTTGCTGTCTCAACTTTCTTCATTCACACGCAGGTATAAATGACTGAGAACACTTCTGGTTTCCCTTCTTCAGGAAGGGGAGAGCAGGGAGCTGTGGAAAACTTTGAAATTTTTACCAGAGATCAAAACCCACAGAAAGCACAAAGTTGCCCTACTGGCATTGCTAGCAACTGGGGAAGATCTCAGAGGACAGTGGGCCTGGGGACGTTCTCTTCAAGCTCCTGAGCCTCTCCCTTTTCAGGGTTGGTGACCACACCTTGTACCTCCACATGCACCTTAGCTGGAGACGCAGAGGCTCAGAACTGGTAGGAGTTTTCTCAGCCATTTGCCTGACCCTTTCCCATTACAGATGAGGAAACTGAGGCCCAATGTGGGGTGTGTACCTGCCCCAAACCAAACAGCCAATTAGTGACCAGCTGCAAAGGGAAACCATGTCTCCTGATTTTCTGATCCAATGATCTTCCGACTTCTCATCTCTAGACGGCTGTGCAGCATCCCATCCCAGTAGGTACACAACATCTCCATGCCAAGAGACCAGCTTTGGGTACACCTGATGCCAAAAATGGTGATTTTTTAAAATTTGATTTTATTTAATAGAATTGACCAATGGTTTGGGTGTTATGAAGCCCCAGCCCTGGAATCCTGCTTCTGCTTAGGCTGGGGCTGCATGCCACAGCCACAGTCATGCAAGGGGGACAGAAAGGCCTGCTGTTCGGGTTGGAAAAGAAATCAGTTGCTGAAACATTGGTCTTTTTGAAAGTTCCAACCACAGGGGCTGGCTGGCAGAGCCGCCGTCTGGGCTCTCCCGGAGGATCCGGCCCTCCCCTTCAGTCTGGGAGTTAGTTTAGGAAGCTGGCCCGGTCTCGGCAGAAGATCCCGAGGGCAGCGCTTGCCCCAGGAGCTCCAGCCTTCCCTCAGGACCTGGGAGCTCCTGAAGACACTCAGGACAGTGAATTTCCTCCCGCCCCCACAGCCGAGCCAGCCCAGGCTGGCCCTGAGGCTCCTTGAGCACTTTTTCTTCTAAGCCTAGAGTTTCCAGTTGTCCCACCCTAGCCCGGCAGCTACAGAGAAAGGGAGAGAACGCAAGCAAGAGAGGAGAGAGCCAGAGCGTGAGAGCGCACTGTACTAAAAGAAAGGAGAGAAGCATCCCCAGCCAGGTAATCAAGGCTTGGGCAGCTGTGAGATGAAGGTGGAAAGGCTGGAGGAGCCCCAGCTCGTGGAGGAACCCCAACTCGGGGAGGACCCAGAGCTTGGGGAGGAGGCACAGTTCCTGGAGGAGCTACAGCTCGAGGTGGTAGAAAGTGGGTCAGATTTGGATCCAGAAGATTTGGGTTCGAGTCCAGACTTTGCCACCAATCTGATGCTTGAGCTTGAGTAAGTAACTCCTGCCCTTCTGTGGGCTTCTTTGCCTACTTACAAAATGGGAGAGGGGAGAGACAAGATGGTCTCTAGGGTCTCTTTCAACGCAGATATTCTGGAAGACTATGTTTCTAAAGTCTTGATATGTGAGAATGGGATGCATGGAAACTTGGATGAATAAGTCACTGAACCCCAGAATGTCAGAATGGCGTTGTGCAGGGAGAGGGAGTTCACATAAGACAAAAAAAAAAAAAAAAAGAGAATGAGAAGGTAGTACCTGGATAAGAGTCATAACTCCAAGAGGGGGTCCTGGCTGAACAGAACATTAAGGTCGATTTTCAAAACTCAAGGATGGCCCGGGCACAGTGGCTCACATCTGTAATCCCAGCACTTTAGGAGGCCAAGGCGGGTGGACCACCTGAGGTCAGGAGTTTGATGAAACCTGTCTCTACTAAAAAAGAAAATGCAACAACTAGCCAGGCGTGGTGGCCTGTACCTGTAATCCCAGCTACTCGGGAGGCTGAGGCAAGATAATCACTTGAACCCCGGAGGCAGAGGTTGCAGTGAGCCGAGATTGCGCCACTGCACTCCACAGCCTGTGCAACAGAGTGAGACTCCATGTCAAAAAAAGAAAAAAAAAAATCAAGGATGATGGGCTTGGAACGGATTAGTAACAAGAATCTGGGTGTTTGGAGGTGTCATTAATGTGCAGTTGTTAATAAGCTCCTTAACCACATGTCTCCCAGTGATCCCATGTGCCCCAAAATGCCAGCACTGAATGCACAATGCATTTCTTGAGTTCTTTACGTGTGTGTTTGCAGAAATTCTCTATTGAATTGTGAGGGATTTTCAGATAGTGATGTCCAGATCTAAAAAGTGAATCTACAAAGAGAGACTGGTCTGGCCCTCTTTCTGAAAACCTCCTTTCTTGGTAAATCCCCACTCTCACCAGGCCTACTGTTGCATGACTCAGTGCAGGTCCCTTTGAGAATCTGACTGCTGCTATATACAGCTACTCTCCCCCAAATAATGCACATATGAGCTACCAAAAGCCAATCTGCTTGGTGGGTGCTGATATCTGGTACATTTTACGGCATTAAAATTCCATCAAAATCAGTCATCCCTCTCTGTGTTACATGGTGAGAGTCTCTTAAGCCATAGCAGGTGACGTTCCATTAACCAGAGAGTGCCTTTCCAGGCCAGGCATAATATCTCAGGGCTCCCTATATCACAGATCATCTACAATGTGCTCCGCCAACCACATAACCACCAGTGTCTACAGTGCTGGGCAAAGTGTGATGGTGAGAGTGAGTAGACGAAGAACCTCCCTCCCCCTGTCCAGACACCTGCCCACAGGCCTAGTGTGCTCACTACTGCACAGTCTCCTCCCTCCCTGCTAGCCCTCCTTCTTCTTGGCTCTGTTCATTCTTTCAACAATAATTTATTGGGTGACTTCTGGCCACTCAGTTAATCTTTTGTTGTTGTTTGGTTTGTTTGAGACAGGGTCTTGCTTTGTCGCCCAGGCTGGAGCGCAGTGGTGCAATCTCAGATCACTGCAGCCTCCACCTCCCGGGCTCAAGCAGCCTCCCCAGTAGCTGGGACTGTGCATCACAACACTTGGCTAATTTTTTTGTGTGTATTTTTTGTAGACACAGAGTTTCACCATGTTGCCCAGGCTGGAAGTTAATCTTAATCAATTATAGATTCCTAAGAGAGGGGCTCTTAGAATTCCCTCAGGACAATGGTTTTCAAAGAACCCTTAGGGTCCTCCTTGGTGCCTTAGGGGCTGTGGGAAGGGGAGGGGAAAGGGGGAAAGGGAAGAGCGTTTGGGGTAGGAGAGCAGAGGCAAGGGTGAATATGAGGGAGGGAAGGGGAGGGGGAGAGTGTGTGGAGGACAAAAAGAGGAGAGGTAGATTGTGCCACAGCCCTCACCAAATATGGGCTACATCTGGAAACAAGGTTGCAAATAAGAATCTATATGTTTCTTTTAAAGTTTGTAGGGTTTTGTTCATCACCTGGCTTGTATCTCCTCATCAGAGAATTTTCAAGCTAAGTTCCTCCTAAATAGAAGGCATCTCCAAGTGGGTGATGGATGTTCAGGGGAGACCTGTGGGCTGGGTGGGTGGAGCTCCTGGCCTCAGCCCTGCCTCCCTCAGAGCAGTTCCACTCCTTTAAGGACTCTGTATCCAGAGACCCTGTGAACTCCCACATTAGACCGGGGAGTGGCGTAGGGATTAGGGATGATTATCTGTTAAACAACAACAACAAAATAAGTTGTAAGCCACAGAAGAATGTTAACTTCCCAGCTGCTACAAGAATCTTTTCTAAAGCACTCCCAGAGGGTGGACACGCTGCCTCAGCTCAAAGGCAATCTACATACAAGCCACTTGCCTTGTTGGTTGGCCCTGATTGTTAGACTGTCTGTCTGTTTAGTCAAAATCAGCACACATCTTGCCCACAGAATGCTTTGGTCCCTCCTTTCCTGTTCCCACTGAAGGGCTCTTTTGTCTCCTGAACACTGGGGAGCAGACTCTAGAAGGAGGGGAGTGGCCCCTGGCTTCCCCGGGAAGAACAAGTTCCCAGCTGGGGGCACCACATGCTCCAAGGGGCCTATGTGAGCTCCGCGTGGACAGGCAGGTTACTGATGTGGGCATGGGGCACTCCAGCTGATGCAGCCCCTGGGGCTAAAGCAGAGGAAGTCCACTCCACAGAGGGCACTGGCCGACTTGAGTGAAGTCTAGTGTGGAATTCTCGGCAAGGGAAATAGCTCAAGGGAAGGAACACTTGACCAGGAATAAGGGCCCTGTGTTCTGTTGCAAACCCCAGCCTTGGCTGGGGCTGTCACCTGAAAGGAGAAAAATAATAACGGCCGGTGCCCTGGCCCTGAGAGGAAGGAGGGAGGGAGGCAGGCTCAGGACCGTATCCTGGCCATTAGCAGCAGTCTAAAGCCCGGCCGGCTTTACATTGGAGAAGGAAATAAAGCAGTGCTTGTTGGCGGTGGGGACCATCTGTGTGCACTATACAGAGAGCACTGTTTCCCCAAATGTGGTAAACATACACTGGTGGTGTGCAAGATGATTTTAGGTGGTACGTGGACTAACTTTGTTTTTCTGTTTTTATAGCTATTTATTTATTTAACATGTATTGGGGGAATATACAGCTAACACATACACTCCATGATCTCAAAAAATGTTATTTCTAAGGATGAGGCAATTTCTTAAAAAGGGAATCTGCTTAAAGTTAATTTACAGTAAATATTAAGTAAATAACAATACTCAGATATGACAAAAAATCTTGATAGTGGTAGACAAGTAACTGGAGTCAAGAACATGCTGCTACACTGTGTGTTAGCAGATGTGTGACATGTGACAAGAGGGGCCAGAGGATATGTAACAGGAGCCATACAGTATGGTTTGAGATGGTCTTTTCCATGTATACCTAGCTTGAAGTCCCCCTCTGACAGCCTTCTTCCAAGTGTAAGAGCAACCTGCTATTTTTATGTCCCCGGTGTCCTGCTCTGCCCCATGACACTCAACACTCCAGATTAGCAGCAGGCCTTTCCCTTGGTTGAAGGCACTGTCTCTACCACTTTCCTGGCAGACATGGGGAAATAGGCACTGGAGAATTGGTGGGTCTGTCCTCACCAGCCTCCATTGATTTCTTCTTGGCATTGTTCACGGGCTTTATTCAACCCAAATTAAGGGAGGTATTTCCAGGAAGCAAGTCAAGAGGTTACAATATTTCTCTGAATGCACAAAGTCACAGTAGAAGGACAGGAAATATGTCACTGTGGCAATTTCACATGGACTTGCTCTGATTTCCTGACAGATTCGGATAAGATTTGGTGGGAAATGTGTACAAAATCAGACTATACAAGAGAGTTCCCACTTCTACCAGGAGTTTATGATAGGCTGTGTGTAAATATGTTTGGTCCACTTCTTTCCATTCCCTGTGATACAAAACATGATTATTAGTCCTGCTTCCTCCCAGGGCTCACCTTGTGGATTTCACGAAGGCGAGCCCTGGAGAGAAGCAAAAAGACGATGAAGGTTCTGGGTCTGGTCTCCTGCCTTCTGTCTGGGTTACACCTCAGGAGCCTTGTGTGTCTTTCCTATGTTGGCCAGTCCCTTGAACAGTTTTTAGCAAAAGCCTCAAGCAGAGACAGTTGATCTTCAAACACCTCCAAGAAAGGAAATACCACAAGTCCTTTGGTCATACATTCCAGTGTTTAACAACTTCTGCTCTCTGACATTATTCCTCCTAATTCTGTCCTCCAGCTTTCCTATGCTTAATAAATTTAATATGCTTAAATTGTAGTTATCCCGTCCCTTGTTGGTCTTACTTTCCAAATTAGCTAAATCCATTTTTTTTAAAGAAAAAACTTTGAACTAACTTTCATTCCTCCATCTTTTATATAATGTCCAAGTTATCCACCAGAGATTTCATTCTGTCTATAACAGCTGAGATTGTGGCATGAAAACCTTTGCCCTTAGCCAGTCACCCAAATCCATCCTCTGATCAGTGACACACATTTGCAAGATAGCAGGTTAGGAAAGGAGCAAAATTAACCCGTTTATGCCTGGTGTTCCATTATTGGAACGCTCAGCTTGTGGGAGTTATTTATATCCTACTGCTCAAGGTTATCGCCAAGGTCTGATTTTTCACGAAAAAAAATTTGCAATCTCTGTCATAAATGGGTTAACTGAACTGCAGAGGACGCAATCACCTGCCCTAACCCCCTGAGCTAGCTGTTTTACAGGAAACTGTAGCTGTGTAAGATTTCGTCAGTGGCCAATGACCATGGAATAGAGAAGGAAGATGACCTCATAGTTCCTACAAGCTTCTTTCCTATTTGGAGCATCCAGGATCATGCTTGTTCCTTAATGATAGTAAATTGTGTGCTAGCGACTCATTGCAGCCTCTGCTGTTAGCTGCCTACCCACATAGCCCCATTCTTGTATCTGGGTAGAGTTTTGATTATTCCTATATTCATTATCCATTTTGTGGATTATCTATAGCAATCACAAAATTCCAGGCTGCCCCCCACCGACCTTCTAGCTAGTTTCTGGGAACTCTGGGGTGCAGGATCACTTTGATACCAGCCCAAGTAGTGCATAAAGAAAGTTTTTTCAAAAATAAATTACCCACTCACAAATGGATT
The DNA here is from genome assembly GCF_028885625.2 of Pongo pygmaeus. Classification (NCBI taxonomy): domain Eukaryota; kingdom Metazoa; phylum Chordata; class Mammalia; order Primates; family Hominidae; genus Pongo; species Pongo pygmaeus. The sequence continues at coordinate 111,893,872 of NC_072396.2, read as the reverse complement.
CCAAATCCAAGTATGGCTGAGTTTCACATGGCTAGGGTAACATAGGACATGTGGCATGGATAATCCAAAATAAGAGATAATGTAGGAGAAACATCATGTCTAGCTAGCTTTGAAATTGCACCATGGTGGGCCAGGCGTGGTGGCTCACGCTTGTAATCCCAGCATTTGAGAGGCCAAAGCGGGTGGATCATGAGGTCAAGAGTTCGAGACCAGCATGACCAACATAGTGAAATCCCCGTCTCTACTAAAAATGCAAAAAAAAAAAAAATTAGCTAGGCGTGGTGGCACGCTTCTGTAATCCCAGCTACTTGGGAGGCTGAGACAGGAGAATCACTTGAACCTGGGAGGCGGAGGTTGCAGTGAGCCAAGATCGCACTACTGCACTCCAGCCTAGGCAACAGAGTGAGACTCCGTCTCAAAAAAAAAAAAAAAAAAAGGAAGAAAGAAATTGCACCATGGGTCTAACTTTTTTCAGCAGATCTGCCTTCTTAATTATTTGGGCTGATATGAAAATAAGCTTGCACCCCTGGAGTATACAGAAACTAGAAGAAACTGGATGTAGGGAGAAGCTAAGTTGAGACCAAGCATTGCCACTGCTATTTCACAAAATGGAAAAGCCACCTAGAAATACTTGGGAGTTGATTTTCAAGCATACCGAAGTCATTTCTGTGTGCCTTTGGAATATGTCATATGGTTGTGGATTCTGTGGATTTGTCCATAAAGACCTAAGGGGCCTGCGTAATGGTACCTAGTTTGACTTGGGGAGACAGATCCAAGGAGTTACCAGGAAATCGATAGTTCCCTTCTTCTTCCTAACTATAACCTGATGGCTGTATCACAGTGCCTGGTCTGATCGTCTGACCCCATGTGAGTCTGAAAGAGGTGGCGCAATTCATCTGAGGAAAATCACATCTGAGACAGGAAGGGGCACGGCAGCCTCTTCAGCCAAGGATTTATGTATCTGTCACAGGAGGGAAGTGTGAGCTGAGAAATGACTCCCAGACGTGCTAGAATTGGAAGAGGCAGCACTGCTACCTATCATAGTCAGCAGTGTATTCATGGGGAATCTATGCTACCTATCATAGTCAGCAGTGTATTCATGGGGAATCTATGCTACCTCAGGAGGCCAGTATCCGGGCCCTTCCTCCCTTCCCTGAGTCCATCCTCCCTCCTCTCTCCTCTCTGGCTCAGCAAGCACTGAAGAAAACAGAGCTGAGCTAGCCAGATGCACCCTGCCAGTGGCCAGGCAGTAGGTAAAGGGAAGGATAGGAGAGGCTTGTATTGCTCCTGGCCTGGCAGTTAGAGGCCCAGGGGACAAGTCCCAGGCCCTTGAGCCAGCCACAGTAGGCTTGCAGCTGATGCCATGTCACCATGGCTGAAGCTAGTGGCAACCTGAGTGGATGGGGCTTCTCTGGTTCCTGCAGCCCACAGAGACCAACAAGTTCACTCAGTTGGTTTCTGTCTAGACTTAATTCTTGCTGTCTTTGTGAATTGATTTTTACATTCTGGCCTGCTGTGCGTATCTTGGATATGGGATCTCTTGCTAAGCCTAGGACGGAGTCTTTTCTTCATGCCCCTTCTCCTCTGCAAGTCTGCCGGGCCAGCTCCCTTGGCAACCTCATTAGGCTCCAGTGGTGTCCGTGGGGAATCTAAACTGGGCAGTAGTGCTCCATCTTTAGGGCTCTCATCCATCCAGGTGGCTCCTAACCTCTCCAATGCAAAGGGACTCCAGCTGAAAAATCAAAACCAGCCTTCTTTGGGAGCACCCACTCATTGTTTGAGACAGGCTATGAGAAAGTCCACACCTCCAGGCATAGCTCTTTGTGCTTCCCTTCCTTGTTCTTTGTCTCCAGGGCAGGAAGCTTGGCCAAGGAGGCAGATCACCCCCCAACTCACCACCCATAACAAAGAACTAATGACTGTTTTCACCATTCCCCTCCTCTGAAAGCAAGGGGTGGGTCATGCCAGGCTTTGAAGTTGAGTAGGGAAAGCGAATCCCACCCAGGCTCCAGACCTGGTTCCTCCTCACCAGCACAAGGTCCCTGTATTACATGGGAAGAGGTTAGTATGAATTCTGGGTAAATGCCTCAGTCTGGAGAGGAGATTGTGTCTCCCTTGTTGTAAATCTAGCTGCCAAATCAGAACCACTTTCAGCTTGGATAGAGGAATCAAGCTCATCCCTCAGAAAACAGATGGTGAACAGTGTAGGCTTTGTTTTTCACACTCCGTTTTCTCGCTCCTTCTCCCTTCTAGCACAAGCTCTTCATGCTACCCCCCGCCGGTGCTTAGGACTCTCAACTATAGGATGATAGCTCATGTTCCAAAACTTTCCTGATCTCCTGCCTCTTAACCATGGCCTTGAGGCCTTACTTTCTGCTAATGCGAATGTGATATGATGACTCCAGCTGAGGTGTAGACAGCTTGTAGTAGCTGAATGTGCTCCCCTTCCCAAGTTGCAATTTTATTTAAACCTGGGCCTTCAAAAGGAGTAAGCAAAGTGAGGATTTCAGGTTCAGCCCAGGGCAAGTAGAGTTGAGCTTTTGGGTCATGGTGCCTTTGACCTTTATCCCCTCAAATCATACCACGCAGGCAGCCACCCTGTCCATCTATGTGTAGGGCCATCCCTGAAAATCTGGTTGACTTAAGTAGAGGGAACTGAGAAAATCTTGTCTAGGTGAAGTCCCCAGTTTAGCCTGCAGAGCAGTAGCTGAATTCTACCTAGGCCTCTGGTCCCTCCCCTGACCAGCCAGGCAGGCACTTATGGAAGATGTAGGGAAGAAACTGGAAATCCTCCCTCGTGCATACCTGACTCAGTTGACTTTTTAAATATCTGAGAACACACGCATGAGGCAATTACTTGTAATAGCAAAACCATTCTCGGTTAAAGGGAGGAACTCCAACCACTTACAGAGTAAGGGTTACAGTCCTTCCGAATGGTCTGTTGAAAAGCTATTTTTGGCTCATTTGCTCTTCTTTCCTCCTTGAGTTCTGTTCCCCTCTAGGCCCCTCAGGAGCCTCTCTCCCCACCTCCTTCCCGGTGTCTGTACTCACACAGCTTACGCAGGGGAAGTAACCCCTCGCCAAGTGATTCTGTCATCCAGCACATTTTCCGAGATGGTCCCATTGCTCCTTTGCAGAAGAACGGGGACAAAGACTGTCTGGGTCAACATAACGACCTCTTCCCCTCCACCCAAGCACACCGGAATTCCAAATGCTCCTGTTTCCTTCGAGCACAAATGGCTTTTGCTGCTGATCCTCTGCTCTGGGTTACCCATTTCCTGCTCAGCCTTGGCACAGCAAACATGTCTCTGGAGCAGCTACCTCAGGGTAATTTGAGAAGTAGCTCTAGGCCATCACATGTGGAAAAGGAATCAGGGGAAGACACATGTGGAATAAGAATCTCCTAGAGAAAGATGCTGGGCTTTTGTAAACGGCTTTAATAATATAGAAATACCAGCAGCAGATGTTTCTAGAATGCCAGCATAATTTACTCTAAGGTGACCTTAGAATTATGATTCTATCCTCCCAGTTTCCATGACTTTAACAAAATCCCTGACACTGTGCTGTCTGCCTCAGGGAGTCAGCTACTACCCATCTCCTGGCTATGTGAAAGTCTTGGGCATGCATACCCCTATCCAGCTTGGAGCCTGCAATGAGTACCTACCTGCAGTATCTGATCAGTTTCTGCTTAGTCAGATGTGCCCTGTTGTTGAGCCTCCTTGGGTGGGGAGGATGGGAAAATGGGGCAAGTGCTTCATGAGGGAGCTGTTCTCAGCCGCCCCCTCTCCCATCTCCCCAGCTCTCTCTCCTTGTTCTGTCTCCTGTTTCTGGGCTCTAATCCTGGTCAGGCCCAATGCCCCTTGCCTGTGATGCTGGGTCTGCAGTTTTGCTCGCCGTCCTTGCTTTGCCTTCTTGCCCGCCACTTCCAGCATTCCTCCTCTGCTCAGCTTCTGAGCTGGTGTCAGGTTTCTACCTGTCTGGCCACTGAGCCCACCTGAAGATGTCTGGCCAATTCCTTTTAGCCTCTGCCTTCTCACCATGGCAGGGATGCTTATGCATGGTGGGACCACAGGTGGAAGGTGCTGCTTCAGCAGACTCACCCTAGGGAGCAACTGCTCCCCACTCCGCCACACCACCAAAAAAAGAAAACTAAGCGAGAAAGCAGGAGTATTGCTCACGTCCACTTGGCCCACAGCTTTGTTTAACCCGTTTCTGAATCCACATTTTTATTATTATGTTGCTATGTTGCCCAGGCTGGAGTACAGTGGCTATTCACAGGTGCAGTCATAGCATACAATAGCATCGAACTCCTGGGCTCAAGCAATCCTCCTGCCTCAGCCTCCCAAATAGCTGGGACTTCGGGCGCATGCCACCATGCCCCTCTTGGATCCACATTTTTAATACGCCTTCCAGTACCAATTGCTAAAGCTGCAACCCCATTCTAGGGTAACCGGAGGATGTAGGCCTGTTGTGGGGAGACTCAATGAAGCTGCTGAGTAGGTAACTCTGTCTGCCTTTCTATAGCATTCTCTCCCTCCTTCTCTGTGCCCTGCACCCCAACTCCTCCAGTGTCGAGGCTGTGGCTGCCCCCTGGAGATGCTTGGGAGAACCAGGTGTTAAGCAAGGGCTCCTGCTCAACACTCCCAATTACAGTGTGTGCCACTGGAGTGATCTCAAGGACAAGTGGAGGATTCAGCCAGTGGGACCCCATGCCCATCACCCCAACTTCACCCTGAGTAGCTCTGCTTTTGTCTGTTTTATAAATTGGATTTTCTATGTGAGATTCTATTTTAAATCTGCCAAGCATGGTGGCTCATGCCTGTAATCCCAGTGCTTTGGTAGGCCAAAGTGGGAGGGTCACTTGAAGCCAGAAGTTCAAGATCAGTTTGAGCAACTTGGCAAGACACTGTTTCTAAAAAAAAAAAAATCACTACTCTAGGCCTTTCTCTCTCCATATCAGAATTAACCGCCTCCTGTCCTCCTGTCCTTTTCTTTTCTTTTTTTGAGACGGAGTCTCGCTCTGTCGCCCAGGCTGGAGTGCAATGGTGTGATCTCAGCTCACTGCAACATCTGCCTCCCAGGTTCAATCAATCTCCTGCCTCAGCTCCCGAGTAGCTGGGATTACAGGTGCCTACCACTACGCCCGGCTAATTTGTGTGTGTGTGTGTGTGTGTGTGTGTGTGTATTTTTAGTAGAGACGGGGTTTCACCATGTTGGCCAGGCTGGTCTTGAACTCCTGACCTCAGGTGATACACCTGCTTCGGCCTCCCAAAGTGCTGGGATCACAGGCGTGAGCCACCGCGCCTGACCTGTCCTGTCCTTTTCTCCTCTTCCCTCTGGCTCTGCCCTCTGCTAGCAGACGGGGTCCAGTGGGGGAGGATCCTAAGCAAATAACTGTCCCTACTACAAGCTGGCTATAGGGTGGCAATGCCAATGCCTTTACCCAGTTAAGATGGTAAGCAAAGCAGGCAGATTGGCACTCTGCTTCTCACATCATGTGGCTGCCTTCCCACCCATCATTAATAATAATCCCTCGCATTTGCATAGCACTTGACAATTTCTAAAGCACTTTCACAGACTCTATCTTATTTGATCCTCTGGAAAGCCTGTGAAGGCCACCAGGGCAGGGGCTGTTATTTACATTTTACAGACTCAGGAGACTCTTGAGACCATTTAATCGCTGGCCTTTCTGAAGAGTTTGCTAAGAGAACTAGTCAGTGTGAGCTGATGGGCTGGTTAAAGGGAACAAGAGTTGGAACAAGGGTTATAAAAGGAATGAAAGGGGAGGGAGATGAGGCAGAAGGGAGGAAGATCCCACCGTGCCCCAGATCCAGCAGCCTTATTTGTGAACCATTTCAGAAGCAGTATGGAACTTTGGGAAGGGCTGACCCAGGGAGGCAGCGATTTTTCCTTTTCCATGATGGTGGCTTCTGGGGCTTCTGAGCTGACCACTGGCCCTACCTTATCTCATCCCCACTCCACAAATCTGATCTTGTCACACAGCTCACTTGAGCCTCATTTCATTCTGAGGAGCAGAATTTCAAGTGCTAGAATTGGAAAGGCTCATAGACATCATCTAGTCCAGCCCCTCATTTTCCAGAAGTGGAAATAGAAGCCCAGAGACAGAAAAGTCTTGCCCAAGGTCGCACTGAGAAGGAGAAACAGAGTTGGATTTGAAACCCCTGTCTCCTGACTTGCAGCCCATTGAGTTTTCCACTATTTACATACAGCTCCCTCCATGTGTGTGCATGTGTGTGAAGGGGTGTGTGCGGGGGTGTGTGTGCATGGGTGTGAAGAAGGCCGTGGGCAGTGCCTGGAATGCCTGTCTGGTGAACTGCTGTGGCCTGGACCTTGGACTCATATGCAGTGGCTGGGAGTTAAAGCAACTTATAGGGCCTGGGGTATGATAGGGTATGAGAAAGACAGGGTTCAGGGTTTCTCTCCCAAGGGGATTCACCCACATAAACTGCTCCAGGTAATTAAGATCCCAGAATTGGCAGCTGCTTGCTGAACAAATTAGAATCTGCCTTTATGGGCATGTTCTGTGCTGGAGATCAGAGGGCCCTCCCTGATGTTTGGTTCATTAGTCATTGTTCCCTGTCAGAGCAAGCACTCAGAAAATTGGATGTCTGGCAACAGCCTGTATTTAGAAATTCAATAGCAGAGCAGCAACGGCAACAGCCGAGTGTCTGGGACAGTGCTCCATGCACAGTAGGTGCTTGAAAAATGCTTGTTAGCTAACTAATGAACTAAGTAAAGAAAGCCTTTAGTCCTCTGTGCTATTCAGAATGAAACAGTGTCAATAACAGATCTGATTGCTTTTCAGCCGAGCCACATTTGAACTTTTTAATGGGCAGGCTGGCGGGACTGGGTAAAAACTCACTGGTCGCTAGGTTTTCTGTGCACACTGCACTGCGTAGATCACAGTGCCCACCACTTAGATGTCACACTACATTCTGCTTAGATCTGGCAGACCCACTTCTCTTTCTAAGCTTCCCCATGACTTCCTTCTAGTCAAATCCAAAAGTCCTTTTCCCAGTTCTAGGCGCCTTTGGCCAGAACAGAGTAAGCCTGGCAGGGGACAAGATGCGGTCCCAGGGCGTGTGTGATAAGGGGGACTAAGCAAGCTGCAAGAGGACACACAGCAGAGTGGGCTTTCACATCAACTTTTCTTTCTCCACCGTCTTGCCGCAGGCCAGGCCTGCTAATTTGGACAGATACTTTCATATTGCCATCAGGGAAAGATTTTGTTTTTGTTTTGTTTCTTATACTAAATGTTCTTAGTTTGGAATACCCAAGATTCCTTGCAAAGGTCAGCTAGCATAGCAGGACTAAGAGAATCTTAGAAGCTTTTGGCAGTCACTAAAGGTTACCACTGGTGTCTTGTCTATAGGCCAAGGGAGTGAACTGTGTGAGGGATTTCAAATGTCCTTGATGGACTTTTCCATCATGCTAGGAACCATTGGAAAAAGTATTTATCCAGTTCACCTAGCTGTCCAGTCACTCCTTCAAATGTAATCCACCAAGTAAGAAAGAAGAAAGAATGTATTGAGCGCAGACTCCTTTTGCCTTTGTTGGGAAGGAGGACACACATGAATGTGTGAATGTGTAACTCCGTACATATGTCAGGACTTGAGTGGGTGGAAGGGACTTGAGGAGTGATGAGGGTGTAGGTAAAAAAACATGTGTTATGCTGTATGCAAAAAGGTATGGAAAAATGTGTGGTAAATATACTTATGGGGGCCTACCTGTGTTTGTGAAGGGACAGCTGGAAGTATAGCATCCGGGAGGGTTGGTGTTCTGTGTGTGACTCCATCTGAGTCAAATCCTGTATATGGAAGTAGTACTCCTGGAGAGTCAGGATGACGAAGTCATATGTGAAGGAGGTATGTGTGCCTGCCTGTGTGTGCATGCATGAGTGTGTATATGTCTGTGTGTGTGTGTCTGTCTGTCTTGTCTGTCTAGTGAGAATGTATATGTCTGGACTGTCCTCAATCTTGGGCCTGCCTGGGAGAACCATCTTGGCCCCTCTTCCCTTTTCTGCACTCCCAGACCTCCTTAGTTCTTTGCCTCTGCTTCTTCCTTCTTAGGGAGACATTTTGTACCATGTGTCCCTCCTTTCTCTGTTTCACAAGATACAGAGAGAGGTGCCCCCTCTCCCAGGCCACCTGTAGTCTCTTCCAACAAAGCGGGGGTGACTCCGCCAGTGAGAATTGCAGGGCTCAATGATTGGGAAACAATCTCCAAGCCAATGAAATGTCTGCCTAAAGATTGTTCTTGGATCAATGGGAATCCTGTGGGTCACCCTTGGACAGATTAACATCGTCAAGAAATGTAATATAGATATTCAATCCTAGAATTTTGGTGAATTAATTAAAGCCTTGTTTTTAGTTCTATTGAGAAGGAAAATCATTTATTATCTTTAGTCTGACCCTGTGCCTTCAAGAGAACTCTTATTCTGTGAAAATAAGGGCTGAGGTAGGCAATTCACACATACTTGTGAAATCTAAGCAGATTATCTCACCAGTGGCTATAACTGTAATAAACTAAAGTGACCTTGGTTTAGACAAACAGATGTTTGGAGCTGACAATTGAAGTGCAAACATGACCCTAATTAATGACTTGGTTAATAGTAAGTGGTTCTCTCTTTCAAGATATTAGCTAAATTCTCAGTCTTTAGCTACAATATAGGTCTCAGGCTACTTTTGTATTCTTCATGTTAGAAATTTAAAATTTCAAGCTACTCAGTCTGTAAAGCTACTTGCAAAGCAGGAGAGAAGTACAAACTAGAGACAGTTCTGATTTGAAGGGTATTTTAGGTAAAATATTCCTAATTATTCACGGCTCCCATCCATAAATGTGTGTCCACCACCAAAATCAGTCCCCTTGTATCTTCTCATAGGTAAACCCATAAACAAGGTATATGCTAATACACATTAATGAACAAACATGATATCCAGTTTCAAATGATTTCCTATCAGTAACTCTCTTTGGATCTGATGTAGTCAAGTGGCCAGATTCAGGGAGACTGCCACTTCTGGAAAGGAACCTAGAAATCAGCCTAAAATCCTGTTGCCAAAGAGATGGATGAAACAGAGGAGAGGATGCTGGGATGGAATGGAATATCCAGCTCCTAGGCTTAATGGCTGCTTGATGTGAGGCACCCCACCCTTGTCCCAACTACTTATTTGTTATTTCATCAAGATGGGACAGGGAGGGGGTGGTTAAGTCAACTCACATGCTGGCTTTGGGTGGCCCTCCCTTCAAGAATAGCTCTTTCTTTGCTGCAACGGATACATCCAGCTGCAGATTTCCGTCATCACTGGATGCACTTTGCAGATGAATTCAGAAATTATACTGGCCTCCCCAATTGTTATTACTGAGTTGAAAAAGCACCATTGAGACCATCTTCTTGCCCACACAACTGTACTGGGTGCCACAGGAGAAGGGAGGAGGGGAGCAAAAAAAGAACACCAAAAGCCTGCTTCCCACCCTTCAGAAGCTTTGGGTCAAGTTAGAGAGATGGGATATACATGGAAAAAATCATTCAAGAACAATTATAAAGGAATACATCCACAGGAGCAAAATAGCACAAACCAAAATATCCTATAAAATGATGGGCTCTGGCTTTAGGAGAAATTAGGTGGCAGTTGCAACTGTCTGGAACCTTGGTGCAGAATTTCATGTGTGGAAGGCCAAAGAAGACCTTGTTCTAAGTGTTTCATGTGTATCACAGTCATCAACAAGAACAAGAATAAAAGTGGTTAGAATAGGTTTCACAGCATGTGTGTAAGTATGGAAAGTAGTAGGCACCGTTTTCTTTAATGCTGAGCTTTTTTTTAATTTTAATTTTAATTTTTTTGAAACGGAGTCTCACTGTGTCACCCAGGCTGGAGTGCAGTGGCATGGTCTCGGCTCACTGCAACCTCTGCCTCCTGGGCTCAAGCAATCCGCCCGCCTCAACCTCCCAAAATGCTGGGATTACAGGTGTGAGCCACTGCACCCAGCCTGAGCTCTTCATTTTAATGGATTTTCTCCCAGATATCCAGGTCACCCTATCTCGGAACATAGTGTGCTATTTCCACACTGGCTATAGTGAAGGGTTAGCGGCTGGCAGTATTGGAAGGTTGGCCATGTCAGAGAGGGCAGGGCAGCAGTACCAGTGGCTTCAGCTTCAGCCCTGGCCCATGGCTTGAGCATGTATTAAATCGATCAACCTGATTGATTTAATTTTGGCCTGGGCATACCTGGGTCAGCTTAGTGAACCTTGCCATCTACCTACAGTCTGGCCACGGAGCAGGCTTAAATGTTAAGAAAGTTTCCCATGGCTTATCACCTTCTCAAAGCTGGTGGGCACTCCCACCCACCCACTTCTCTTGCACTCATTTCGGGCTACACACTTGGGCCTCAACTGGAGTATTACTAAATCTGGACTGGGAAGGAGCAAGGTGGGATCTGAATCCCAAAGGAGTGGTAAAGGCTGCAGACCTGGGTTTGTTCCCCTGTTGATTCCCCCCTCACCCACAACCAGTGGAAAAACTGGGGCCATGCTTCCCCTCCCTTCCAGAGCTTGAGCCCTGGGTAGGAAGAGCACTCTAGAAAGAATGAGGGCAGGGAAGAGCAAAGGTCTTCAATCCAGCTCAGGCTTGACATCGAGCCCTACATGTGATGCCCACCTGGCCCAGCAGTGTCAACAGGCATGTCTATTGACAAGTAAAGGGGTCTAGAGTGCTCCCTGCACCACACAAGCATCCTGGCCATCCTCAGCTCACAAATCCAACTCTGGAGCCAGGACTACTGTTTCTGGGGCCCGAAATACCTGCTTGGGCCTCAGGTTGGTATATCTTCTTTCAACCATGGCTAGGACCTGGAAGTGTTTGGGGAAGTACCTTGACTTCTACTGCCACTTCTTCTGCTAGCCAGCAAAGTTTCTTCCTCACTGTGGGCCTCAGTTTCCCCATATGTAAGATGAAAGGGTCAGACTAGATGATCGCCCTTCTGGCTCTGCTGTCTGTTCTGTGAGTCTAGCGCCCTCCCTTTCTTCGTGAGGTAAATACTTTTGTTGGGGGTATGGGGGGTTGTTTGGAACAAGGGACGTTTGAGGCCTTCCAGTGTGGAAGCTGGTGCAAAGTTCCCAGGCTGTGTATGTCGTTGTGCCGCATTTGCTTCTTCTGAACTGGCTTCTCCCGTCACTCAGGGCCAAGGCCACTCTGGCTCCAGCCTTGGATGGGCGTGGTGGGGCAGTGGGTCAGAAGGGGCAGTGTCCAGGGCTATCCTGGCAGCCTGGGCTGGCAAAGGGAAGTTCTGTCGCTTCTGCTCGTGTTTCCCACCCGGCCACAGGGCCCTCTCCCTGGGCGGCCTCACCACTGACTCTGGGAGGTCGCCTCCCAACCACAGGTGCTGTGGGGCTGGCTGCCTGTGGGAACGGGCGCTGCTCTCCAGGCTCCCGAGGAGCAGGGTTCTCTCGGGGATGATGTGAAGAGCCCATACTGATCCCAGGGCGGGATCAGGTTCTCCTCAGGAATCTGGGAAACTCGCAGGGAGGCCCTGCGGGGACTGGTTAAACTGTCTGGGGTCTGGGGGCGTTGGGTCATTGGACTGTAAATACAGGGAGGGGCAGGCAGACTTGCCACATTGCAGGCTCTGGTCCCTGCAAGGGACCTTGGATGCCTTCAAGTTCCCTTGCTCCTTTTATGAAGGAGGGGGAAGGGGGAGAGACGGACTTCCACAAAGCCAGAAGACCAGGGAGCAGAGAGGCTTGTTGTTCTGCGTGATCATGTGACACGGGGACTCCCTCTATTTCCCAGGCCTTCCAGGGAAGCATTAGTGAGCTGAAAGGAGCCTCGGCGGGGAGAACAGTGGTGATGTGCCACACAGAAGGCAGCATCAGCCACAACAAACAAGCAGAGCCTCTCAGACACACACAACTCAGTCTCTCTCCCTCTCTCTTTCTCTCTCTCTCCCTCCCTCCTCCGCTCCCTCCTCCCTTCCTGAACACCACACACGCGCATGCGCGTACACACACACACACACACACACACACACACAGACACACACACACAGACACACACACACACACACACACACACACACACTCTCTCTCTCTCTCTCTCTCTCTCTCTCTCTCAAATACATGTGCCTGAAAGTATATGCTGAGACTTAACTGCACACCCGTCCCAGGCCCTTTAACATGGCTCTGTGGTACTGACTTTCTGTGAAGGCACCCGGAAGCCCAGCCCACATCACCTGCTGGTGCAACTTCACTTTGCCGAGGTGTTGGGGGAGGGACAAGGTTCCTTGGGAGGGGAGGGGCCTTTTCTAAAGCTTAAAAAAAGGAAAGAAAGAAAACAAAGCAAGGCTGAAGTCCTCCCACAGGCAGGCTCGTGCTCCGGGTGTGCTTTCGCAGGCCAGAAACTACAGAACTGGGAGTACTGCCAAGTGCTTTATCAAAGGAAACAGCCCGCCCAACAGCTGGAGATGGGCTCTTGCCAGCTGTGTGTGCCTCTCACTCTCTCCTTCTCCTTTTCTATCCCCTTTTCCTATCTCCATCCATCCATCTTCTGCAGCCTTGCACTTTGCACTGGGCTAGCCCTACAGACAGACTTCCTTGGACCACAGAGAGTACCCTTGATGCTGAGCAACTGAGCAGATTGCTGCCCCAGCTGGATTGGAGGAGGCCGTTCTTGCAAAGGGATGTGTTACCCATGAGCTGGTCTCCAGGCACTGAGCAAGGGGCTGCTGCGTTGTGGATGCTTCTGCTGCAGCTAGAGCCTTAGGAAGATACAGTCCCATAGTTTCTCCTTAGCCTCCTTTCGCCCATGGTGGGAGGCGGGTACCTGGCTGGGCTGTGTGTGTTGGCGGCAACAGGGTGTTTTCCAGCAACCTCAGCAACTTTGCCATCCATATTCATTAATTAGTTAATTACTTGGATTCATTTCTCTAAGCCTTGGGCTTCCCAGAGTGGGAGGAGACAGTGTGGGAGTGGGGGAGAGCTCTAAGGAAAGTTGTTCTCCCCTTGCTGGGGTGTGGTTGAGGGGGCTTCACTGCCAGACACTAAGAAAGAAAGGGAAAGGGGGATCTACGGTGGCTTCACCCCTTCTCCCAGTCCTCACTCATTTCAAGCTCCCAATTTGCCAGCTAAAGTGGCCAGCATAGCCCCAAAAGGCAGCTCTGAGCTGCGTTTGTAGAAGCAACCCCATGGAGAAAGATGCCAGTGGGGCTGCCTAGTTCTGTTAGTGGCAGTGCTGAGTTCTGGGAGCTGAAGGCAACAGCCCCATCCCTGAGGAGGTTTAGGGGCTTCATTCTCTTCCCCAACCATAGCCCACACCTCAGTAGACCCCTGGAGATGGCTTAGGCAAACCTAACATCTCCCCTGCCAGCCTGGCCACACCTCAAGGGCAGGATCCTTGTGATGTTCATCTCCCTACTCCCAATGCCTGTCATGTGCTAGGGGCTTAAGTAATGTCTGGTGATCCGGACCCTGGGGAAACTCACTTTAAAGCTTGGGTCTTACCAAGTGGGAGGCAGTAACTTGGTCTGTGTGTATTTCCCAAGGTTGCCATGTTGAGCTTATTCATTCTTTAGCAGAGTTTGACTGAATGAATACCAGTGAAATGGCAGACACCAGTTTTGGTTGCTATGGGGGTTACCAAGAGGCCACAAACTTAGATAATCTTAGCTTCTCGCATCTGCTGGGCACTCTGCTGCCCATCCTCCCTCTCTTGTACACCCACTCTTTCACCGTCATCATTCTTCAACCTCAGCCAAGCTCTTGGATCTTCTCTCTCTCTCTCTCTTTTTTTTTTTTTAGACTGAGTCTTGCTCTGTCGCCAGGCTGGAGTGCAGTGGCACGATCTTGGCTCACTGCAACCTCCGCCTCCCGGGTTCAAGCGATTCTCCTGCCTCAGCCTCCCGAGCAGCTGGGACTACAGGCGTGTGCCACCAGGCCCAGCTAATTTTTGTATTGTTAGTAGAGACGGGGTTTCACCATGTTGGCCATGATGGTCTCGATCTCTTGACCTCGTGATCCCCCCGCCTCGGCCTCCCAAAGTGCTGGGATTACGGACATGAGCCACCACGCCCAGCACGATCTCTCTTACTATTTTTTCCTTCCCTGAGGCTTCTTCTACAAATGGGCACGCTCATATGCTTAGTCACAAGTGGCCCTGAAGCATAATGAGCTCAGGCTTTGGAGCCAGCCAGACCTCAATTTGAATCCCTAGTCAGCCACTTTCTCTACCCGGTATGACTTTGGGTAAGTTACTTTGCCTCTCTGAGCCTCAGATTTCCCCTCTGCAAACTGGAAGTGGTACAAACAATACTGACCTCCTGAGTCTGGAGAAAGTTGATTAAGATAACATATATACTGTATATGAAGTGCTTTGAGCCACATTTGGCACAAAGCAGGTGCTCAATGACTGTTAGCTGCCGGTATTCATTCCCATTGCCCAGTGTATGTGTGATGATCAAGCGTGTCGATCACACACCACTGGGGTGATAGGACTGACTATGTGATCAACCATAGACAGATCAAAGACCCCAAGCAGGACACTAAGAAGACACTTCAATAATTATGTGTGTCCAGCCCTGGCAGTTACAAACCTGGGTGGAACGAGGTGCAGAAGTCAAGAGCCTGAGGCAGAGCTGAACGCATTATCCCTGATTTTGTCCCTCCCAGGTAGGGCTTCCCCTCAGGCCATGGGACAGACTAGACTGGCCCTTGGGCATGGGGCTAAATAAATGTCTTCTGGGAAGCTCCACCTACCACACAACTTCTCCAAACTCTGGCTTCCTGGCTTCCCTCGTGTGGGGTCTTCTTTTTCTCACCTGTGAACCTCACCTATGCTCCAACACGCATGCCCTTGCCACATTTTCCCCAGCGTGTGTGTGGTCAACCTTGAGTATATCTGGAAGGATCAGGCCAGGACTGGAAAGGACCATTTTTATCACAGCCCGTTTATGACCATCTCCCTGAAAGGGTGCATGTGTGTGTGTGCACGTGCCTGTGTGTGCATGTGTGTGTGCGTGTGTGTGTGTGTGTGGAGCCTGCAGCATGGAAGTGCCAGTTAACCTCGTGACATCAAGATTCCTCATTCCTAGTCCATATACCCATTGCTCCACCTTCCCTCAGCAGCAGCTTCTGAGCGCCGGGCAGTCAGGAGGATGCTGAGGCGGGCATTTCCGCGATTTGTGATGTAGGTCTTCACGAATGGAGGTTTGTGGGGCTTGCCCCCTCCAGTTCCCTCGCAAGGGCACTTCCGATGGTTGGCACCGGCAGCATGTCAGCTGCAGGGAGCAAATGGTGTAAGGGAAGAGAGTCCAGGTCTTCTCTGGCTACGACTGGTTCCTTATTTCCTCTCCTTTCCCAGTTTGGGAGCATTTGTTGCTGTCTGAAGGGCCGGGCAGTGCCAAGACCACAATAAACAGCTTGTCCAGTACACACAAGCTCTTTGGACCCTGAAATGTCAGCTGGCCAACTGGCTCACAGCTAGCCCCTGCTGCGTGCCGTTTGCATCCGGCTCTGACAATGCCACTCAGCACTTGTAGAACCATGTGTCATGGCAACAAGGCTGGGGGTGGGGAGACCCCACAGTGACCTGGCCCTAGCTCTGGGAAACCAAGCTCATGGGCCACACTTAGAGCCCCTGGTAAAAATTACTGCCTTAAGGACCCAGCTCTGCTGGTCCCAGACCAGCAGAGTAGCCTGTTCTCCCCCTCCCTTCACCCAGGTCTGGCCCCATGGGCAGCAGAAGGCCAGACTCCTTATGCCCCATATGGCTGAACTGCCAACTGGTGTTGAATAGAAACATCTTGCCCGTGAAAACTAGTGGGGTGTGGGGCATGTGCCTCCAGGGGGTGCAGATTGGGCACAAAGGGCAAGAGAGGAGAGGGAGCGGCAGTGGGATCTGGTGGCAAGAGTGCCAGGCCAGGATCCAGGAAACCTGGGCTGTGCTCCCAGCCTCTGCCACCAACTCCCTTGGCGTCCTTGAGAAAGATCACCCAGAGGGCAGGGTTGGGGGAGCAGGCACAGGGCCAAGACCTTGCCTAGGAGAAGATGAGCTGCAAAATTTTGTTCATGCATTCAAGAGGTAGGGATGGGGTGTTTAACCAGGAAAACTCTCTGCTGAAGAGCTACCTAATCACCTTTAAATGCTTTAGATGCGTCTTGACCAGCAAGGGAACCAAACTCAGGTGCCCAGGGGACATATCAGAAAAGAGGGGGCTGCTTCTCCCAAAATGCCTGTCCCTTGACTTGCTTGGGAGGCCAACAGGCAGTGATCCCTGCTGCTAGGACCAAGACCAGAGGACACAGTTGTTTCTTAGCTATGGAAAGCCCTGGAATTGTCCTCACTTCTGTCTCTTGCAGCCAGCCAGGACAACTTATCTGGGATGTAGTGTTTGTCCCTGGTCTTAGGAGTTCATATGGAAAGGGCATCTCCCAGCTCACCACCCCAGGCACCCATGCATCAATATCCCAGTGTCCAAGGACCCGGGCACCTTGGCACCCACTTACTCCCAGGACCTAAATTCACATCTCTTTGCTGAGCTTTCTCTGCCTGGTAGCAGAGAAAATCTGCCATTGATCTGGCCCTGTTTTCTCAATGGGAACTCATGGGGTGCAATGGTCTTTGATAGCACAAAACACTGTTGAGAGAAGCCACCAGTGTCTGACACAAAGTAGGGGCTCAATAAATTTTTGTCAAATAAATCCAGGTTGGAATCAACTCACAGTACTTTCATATGAAGGACTTCATTTAATGGGAGAAAGTACAGGTTGTGCAGTAGGACCAGTTTGGGAGCAGGAAGAAGCCTGTTTGAAAAAAGAAAAAAAACAGCATGGAGGCAGCCACCCTCTTTGTGCATGGAGGGAAGGTAGAATACACCCATGGTGTGTAGTGGGGAGGATGTCTGGGAAAAGGGCCAACATCCACTCCGGTCTGAGAGCCTCAGACACTACCCAGTGCAGGAAGGCCCCATGGTGGTGTCTAATTGGCTTTCTGGTTGTTCTCTTACTTAGCGAAACCCCTGTGTGGCAAAGCTGGGACAGGGTTGAGCTTCCAGAATCTCTACTGGAGTTTTGAGTAGCTCCTGGTTATTTCCAACCAGGTGCTAGTTGCCAGGGAGGGCCTTGAATCTGAATAATATTGCCTGGGGGAATAAGGAGGGACTTGGCCAGGATCTTCACAAGTCATTTATACCTCAGCATGCCCCTTGTCCCCCACTGGTCCAGGGGCCCTGGGAGCCGTGGTCTGGCCTTTGCAACTTCCCTTGCTGGATTCCTGTGTTGTCTGTGCCTTCACAGCAGGGTGGGTGAGAGAGACCAGCCCAGGAGGAAAAAACAAACAAAGGAAAGGTCTCTGGGTCTGTTGACGTTATAAGTGCTATTGATTTTACAAGATTTTTCCATTGAGAGGACAGTTAACTGACCTCGTTTTGCAGCCCATTTGGGCTTTGACGCCACTGTCTAGGCCATGAACTGAGAATTGGAGAGGCTATGACTTTATCTCAACACATACTTGATAGTCACCGCCCTCAGCAAGGCCAAATTGGGCTTCCCGGGGTGGGATGTGAGAGGATGTGGATGGTTCCGGGCCTCTCAGCTCCTTCTACTTTTCCCCAGGGACATTGTATGACCCTGGGCCCAAGCATTCTCAGATCTTGCTGGATCTGATCATGCCTGGAAGGGGGCTTTTCAAGCAAGAAAGGCCATAAAAATCGAGCACAGACCGAAAGAGGATGGTTCAAGAGCTCTGAACTAGGAGCTGGTGACTTGGCCTTGCATCCCAGGTGTGCCACTAATTAGCTGTGTGATTTCAGGCACTCTGTTTTCCCTCTCCTGGTCTCAGTTTTCTTGTCTGTTAAGTGATAGGTAGAGGTCCCTTCCAGTTCTAAAATCCAGCAGGCTTGTTAAGAAAAATGCAGACGTTAGGAATGAGGAGAAGAATATAAAGAAGAGCGAAAGGGACAAGATTGTAAAATTCCGCGACAGCACAGAAGGGGAAAATGAGGAGAGAATGAGAGGTGTACTGCATTGTGGTGTAGTGGGAATGGCCCCAAGTGGAGGCTTGGAGACCAAGATCCTGTTCCCTATTCTATCACTAATGAGCTGTGTGACCTTAGGCAGGTCACTTCCCTCCTCTGTACCTCATTCAAGTGAGAGGAATGAGATAGCCCCTTACCACTCAGGCTGCTTTGTTGTTGGGAAAACTAGATATACACATAGCAAACAATTAGAGAATAGAATCAGTGCTCAGAGGTGTGTCATGGAAAAGAGGTACACTTGGAGAAGGGGATGGTGATGGTGGCTGGCGAGCCAAGGCCTAAAGGGCAAAGGAGCAGAGTAAAAGAGCAGAGGCTCTGGAATTACACGGGCCTGGTTGGAGTATTGGCTCTGTCCCTACCTGTCTGTGTGACCTTGGGCAAGTCATTGGCTCTACCCAAATTTCAGTTTCCTCACCCCAAAAAAGGAGGGAATTGAACTAGTTCATCTTCAGAGTTCCTTTCATCTCTTTGAATATGTAAAAAAACAAAACACAACAAAAAGAAGCCAGAGGATGCCAAGTAAGCTAAAGGGGAGAATTGTGCATTCAGGGAAGAAGCCAAGTGGTTCGTATGGGTCAGCTACTTGTGTCAGGAGTGAAGAAGAATGGCATTCTGAGAGCAATAGTCAGCTGGGGCGGGGGGCGGGTGCTGAGGGGAAGAGGAGAAGGGGAAAGAAAAAGCAAGGCAAGGTCATCTCAGAGGAGTGATTGGAAAGGACATTAACACATGTTCAGTGAGAGAGGGCTTGGTTGGAGGGCATGCCAGTGAGGAGCCATCGCCTGGCATGGAGGTCTTACTTGGTCCTGGAATCAAATGCTGAGGGTGGTGGTGAATGCTACAGCAAACTCATGATATTCAAGTGGAAGGTGGGGAGCTGAAATGCTTTCAAATTGCCAGGCCTTCTTCCACTGGGGAGAGTGAGGTCAAGGGCCCATCACTAAGTCTTTGATACTCTTGAATTTTATACATCACTGATCCCTGCCCAGGACCAAGAATAGCATCTGAACAGGTGTGGAAACCAAGGCCCTGGGAGGGGATTCAACCTGCCTTGGGTCACAGGACAATTTTATGGCAGGACCAGGGGGCAAAGTTGGTCTTTCTCCTGATTCAGAGCCCAGTACTCTTGTGTGGCTCCTGCCCCATCCGTTGGATGCTATTAAGCAAATCCCTCATTGGAATGTTGGCCTCTTAGGGAGAAAAAATGGAGTGGAAAAAAAAAACCGCAACAGTTTCAAGTAACTGAGGCTCCAAGGGCCTTGAGAGGCCAAACTGTGGTGGATGGTGCCTGGTGAGCCCTTCAGCAACAGGACCCATGCTTGTGGCAAGGACAGTGAGGGTCGGGTAAGGGAGAAGAGTGTGGGTTCTAGAGTCAACTGGATCCTCAAATCCCA
Source organism: Pongo pygmaeus (assembly GCF_028885625.2). Lineage (NCBI taxonomy): Eukaryota > Metazoa > Chordata > Mammalia > Primates > Hominidae > Pongo > Pongo pygmaeus. Next base: position 111,874,439 of record NC_072396.2, on the reverse strand, counting down.
GCTCTAGCTGTGTGACCTTGGGCTGGTTACAACCTCTATGAGGTTCTGCTTCCTCATCTGTCATCTGCAATTTTTTTTTTTTTTTTTACGTAGAGTTGTGAACAATAGATAAAATAATGCGTGAAAAGTGTTTGGCACAGTGCCTGGTATATAATAAACTCTCGATAAGTAGTAGCTATTATTATTGTTATTACTCTTACCATTACTGGTAAAAAAAAAATGTGACAATTTATGATCTTTCTTGCCAACCTCCCACTTCCCTCTTCCCTCACTTGCTTCAGAGTCTTCACGTTCACCTGCCTGAGCCTTGGTCCCCCAAGACCACCTTTTTCACCTCCATTACAGGACCAGCTTCCCCAGATGGCCTCTCCAGAGAGTCCCACCTCCTCCCAACTTGCCTGCCAACATGGGACCCCAGCAACAGACAGAGGGAGGGAGACAGACAGGTGGCAGGGGCCAAAAAATGAGGCCATGCATTGCCACCCTGTCACCAGTTCCCTGGCAAGATCTAGCAAGGTCACCTTTTGCTTATGATTTCCTTCTTTGCAAAGAGGAGGGTTGAAATGCAACCTGGAGGGAATATTTGGATGAAAGCAAGGGCTTTGCCCCCACAATTTGGGAGACACACTCTCGCCAGTATTTTTCAGAGCAAGAGACGTTCCAGCCAAGGAGAATGTCATCACTGTGTATAGGAGCAGAGCTGTTAGATACACACTGTACTATGGTGGGCCCGATTTTCCAGCCCCTAGGTCAAAGCCCAAAAACCCTCAATTCTGGGAAGGGAAGCCCAGGTTTCTTCAGGTGAGAGGACTCTTGGGTGTGGCCCTGCAGAGGGAGCTGATTGTTTGTGCTGGGAAATTTAGAGGGTGCCCCAGACTGCTCCTTAGCTTCTCATCCCTGGGGGAAAAGTGGTGAGACCAGAGAAACTCAGTGGCACTAGGCCAGGGAGGACTGAAATCACATTCTAATATGCAGGTCCTAGAGATGAAACAGCCCAGCCCATTCTCCGGGTTGAGAGGTGAAGGGAAAAATGGGTGGGAAGAGCAGACAGGCAGTGCCTGCCGAACCTAGAGGTGGGGCAGGCAGTTGTCTGTCTGGCAAGATTTCAGGGGCCCCAAAGCAGACTCCACCCCAAACATCTTCCCCAGCACAAGTAACCAAACAATGGTGTGTTTTTGGAGCACATGCTGGGTGTTCCGCATTGTGCTCAGTCTCTGTAGAAAATTGTCAAGTTCAGTCATTACCCCCCTGTAGAAAATTGTCAAGTTCAGTCATTACCCCCCAGAGTCCCTTCCTCTTTAAAGCTTTGATGGAGAGGGCCCGAGGTCAGGGCTGGGAAAATGGGGTCATTCGGCACAGCAGCAAGAGAAGGAGAGAGCATGGCAAGAAGCCCTCAGCTGGTGGAGGAAGGCTTGAGGGGACAGGATGGGTGGTGAGGGGGATGAGGGTGGGGCGGGAGATGTTCTTAAAGCAAGGTGGAGGTGTGCAGGAGGCCAAAGGTAGCTAAGGGCCAAGCCTTGTGGGAGGGACAGAAATTGGGAGAGAAGAAAGGGGCAGGCCTAAGGTTCACTGGCATTTTTTTTGTGTGTGAAGCGAGCTCTACCAAGTAACCTGAATGAGTACTTCAAGCACATTGCAGTGGAGGTGGGAATGGGGATAATAATCCCTAATATTTGTCCAGGGTCTTGCCATGTAGAAAGTGCGCATGCTCTCTCTCTGTGTTATGCATGCCTGTGCACTTGTGCATGCACACATGCACACATTGTCTCTAATTTTCATAACAGCCCTGCCAAGGTGGGTAGGGCAGGGGTAATTACCCCCACTTGACAGATGAAATTCAGATGCAGAGAGATGCAGTGATTTGCTCAAGGTTACACAGAGAATTTTTTTTTTTTTTTTTTTTTTTTTTGAGACAGGGTCTCACTCTATCACCCAGGCTGGAGTGCAGTGGTGTAATCACAGCTCACTGCATCCTCGACTTCCTGGGCTCGAGGAATCCTCCCACCTTGGCCGGGAGTAGCTGGGACTACAGGTGTGCACCACCACGCCTGGCTAATTTTTAAAAATTCTTTTGTACAGAAGGCATTTCGTCATGTTGCCCAGGCTGGTCTCGACCTCCTGGCCTCAAGCGATCCTCCCACCTTGGCTTCCCAAAGTTCTGAGATTACAGGTGTGAGCCACCACACTCAGCCTACACGGACTATTTTAATGGCAGAGATGGGACCAGAACTTTAGCCTTCCGACTCCCAGGGCAGCAAAGTCCAGAATTGGCCTAATGAGTATCTAGAGTAGGTAACTATCTCCATAGTGTTATGTCAAGAATACTGGGAAGGAATTCTGCCCCGTAAATCTCTCTCTCTCCCAACTCACTAATACTTAAAATTTCACCCCTGAAGATTCACTCATTCGGATTGGAACTGTAGCCCCTGTTATAATGTGAAAGGGTGCTGCTCAAGGAAAGAGTAGGGAGGGAAAGGGAGAACATCTTGGCACCTGAGAATAATGTCTGGGAGTGTCCCTAGAGGCCTGGGTGATGGAGGAGGCTGGAGTAGGGCGGGGGTGTGTTTGGAGGGGAGGAAGGTAGCGCTGGCAAAGCCTCCTTCCTTTTGCATAAGGAGGGGAGGAGTTATGTCAGAGTGTGAATGTGGGCAACACTGGGAAGGGGAGCCAGTCTGCCCAGAAGCTGGCCTGGCCTTGGAGAGCTCTAATGGGTGACTGTACTGGGCCCCAGTGCTGAGTCCTTGGAGGGAGTTTGGGGGAGGGCTTCCATGTAGCCTTGGCAGAGGGAGGGGAGGGGAGGGCAGTGGAGGCAGTGGCTGAACAAGGAAGCAGATTGGCCTAAGAAGCTGAAATCCTGGAGGGGCAGGGTGGGGGTTGGGGGAACTATTCAGGGAGCTGGCCTGGAGCCAAGGGCCAGTCCCAAGCGGGTGAGCAGAGGCTTGAGAGCTCTGGGCCCCATTCCAGCTCCTGACCTTGAGTCACCATGCGACTCGGCACTTTTCCCTACCTCAGCCCAGACACCCGTCAGGTCTCTGTTATATAGGTTTCCCGTTTTACAGAAAATGTTGTAAAAGTTACTCCCGTGGCTCCTCCTCCTGACCTACCCTGCCCTTCCTACAGCCGTCTCCCTCCCCCCACCCCCATCTAGCATCCTGCAAGCCTTCCGCACCTCTTGGAAGCTCTTGCTTGCTGCCTTTGTCTCAGATCTGCTTATCCCCAGCGCAGGCTGCCCCTGTACCCCATGGGGGCAGACATGATCTGGTCCTGAGGACAAGGGCCTGAAGACCTCACCCAGCTCTTGGCCAATGCCTCTTGACTCAAGAAGCATGGTTGCAAATAGCTGCATCTGAGGAGATCGAGACTGAGACTATCAGAACTGAGCAGCCACCTTAGAAGTCACTTTTGCCATTCATTCATTCATTTCACTCAACATAATCCATTTATTGAGCACATACTATATGCCAGACACTGTTGTAGGAAACTTTGGATATAGCTCCCAGTCTAAATAGAGGTATCATTCATCAAAAAAGCACCTAAATAAATATAATTTTGCAGCCTCAACCCTCTCGTTTTACAGTTAGGGGAAATGGGCCCGGAATGAATGGTTCTGGAACTTTTCAAGGTTGTTGTGTTCTGGTAGTCAGGGGCAAACTCAGGCCAGAACCCAGGTTTCCTGACTACTATTCCAGTGCTCTTTCCACCGTGCTCTGGAAAGAATATGGCACAAGCGTAAGAGCGTAGTATTCATCCCTGTACATTCATGCAGCCAGCCTTACCTAGAGTCACAGTCAATTGTGGCCAACTTGGCAAGATTTGAACATCACTGATAAGCAATCTTTCCCTCAATGCTGCATCTCTCCAGCTTGTTCTTTCCCCACCACCCCCCACGTATGACTAAAATTATAGCATTGACTGAAATCTTTGGATTAAAGCCCCTGTGATCTGACTGAGAAAAACCTGTTAAGCCATTATCTACAATTTACACAAACAAATTTCTTCGATTTGTCCTTTAGGGCTGGCCCGAAGGCCATTTACATTTGATTTTTGTGAAGGAGACTGGGGAGTCTCTCTTAAAGAGGGCATTGCTAAGGAAGGCAGGTCCCCTGCTGCACCCCTGAAGCTATAGGCCCCATGAAACTCCAGGCAGCAGGAGGGCACAGGTGGCATAAAGGAACAGGCAGGAGGAAGGTACCCGAAAAGGAAGCAGGAAGGTTCTGAAGACAGACTCCTACTTCACAGTTTACCCTGGGGGCCAGCCCTGCACAGACCGTGATTGGTGACATTTTGTTTCAAAATATGTGTTTACATTTGGTTTTTGCTTATACTGGATTATACTGGTCTTTTGTCCCCTCCCCAGCCTGATGTCTGGTAGTTTGTACTTATTTGCAGTTACTGAGTGGCCTGTCCTGAGAATGGTCAAGCAGCTGCCCATAAACAATCTGCCAGTCCCTGAATTGAAATGGAGATGACCCATCCCATCCTGGCATTCCAGGGGGGCTTACTCTTCCAGAGAATTAATTGCCTTGGGAATCCTTTAGTCAATTGAAAGAAACAGCCCCCACCCAAGGCCTTCCCCACCCTGACCCTGATAAGGACTCTTTTCAAATTCCTCTGCAGCTGTATGAAGGGAGTTCAGTGGGAAGGAACACTAGTACAGGTTCCAGTTGCTGCCTGGAGTGCAGCTGGGCCTGGAACCCTCCTCAAAACAAAGCACAACTCCAGCTAGAGGCAGCCCAGTGCTTTAAAATCACACACCAGGGAGTTTCATCTGATCTCTGCCATTTGCTTGCTGTGTAACCCCAGGCAAGTTATTTAACCTCTCTGAGCCTCAGTTTCCTCATCCACAAAATGGGTCTAATGATAAGATAATACCCAACTCCTAACAGCGTTGACAAGATTCAAAAGGTTAATGTATCTAATGTCTTTAGCATAGTGCCCACTAAGCAATCAGTACATGGGAGCTGCTGATATTATTTGGACCCAATGAGGCTTTGAGATCTCCCAGAGGTAGGTCAAGTCCTAACAGCTGTCCATCCCTGCCCTCTTGTTAACTTAAAATTTTCATAACGTCGGGTTTGCTTAAAGCAAGGCCCACCTGCGGGGTATTCCCTGCACTGGTGATTCATGAGTGGGAGGCATTCCGCCCACTTATTTTAAGCTGTTCTACATTTTCTTCCCCCTGACATGGATGTGTTTACACAGGGGAGGACGGTCCCAGTCAAAACAAGATGAAAATACACTGCTGGCTGGGAGCCCCAGGCTAACTGGTTTCAGGTCCTCTCCCAGCTGTCAACACCTCACAACAGGGCCCCGGGGGTGGAGGGGGAAGATGCCCAGCCCCACTCCCCTGCCTCCCTCTATGGGCCCAGCTCTGCCTGGTGTCAGGCAGTTGGCTATCACCTGGTCAAACTAGAGGGAGCTCCAGGGCTGAGGATTTTCCAGAATTTTACAAGGGCAAGAAGGAGTGGTGATGAGGGGCAAGGGCTTCCCTCGCCAGCTCTAGTGTCAGTATTGTGTCTGCTGCCAGGGCTGCCTGGTTCACAGGCAGAGAAGGCCACTGCCAGCAGAAAGTAGCAGAAAATGGTCAAAGAAAGCTCCTCCAGCGTCCTGCCCTTCTGCCTGAAATTTCTCCCACTAGACTCATTCCTTTGGGTTTGCAGCAGGCTCTTGGTAAAAAGAAATTACCCCAGGGAAGGAGAATCCATCAACCCCCAGCAGCCACAGACTCTTCTGGGGGTTAATTTCTCAGCTATGCCACCGTATAAATGAGGCAGTAGAGCTGGGGGAGGATGCACCCAGGGAGGATGTTTTGATGAGCAAGCAAACGGGGTCTCCCAGGCAGGAAGCGCTGAAGATTAACATCCCCAATATGCCCAAGGCAGCCTTGCTGCTCCTCACGACATCTTCATAACAGCTTGCTTTCATTTACCAAGAACAGAAGGAGAAAACAATCTCCTTTGCCCTAAACTCCACTCCTCTTAAAGCTGCCCACTCAGAGGCAGTTTGGTTTCTTGCCAGCGAGTCTTCAATATTTGGCCACATTTGCCTGTCCCCTGAAATCCTAAGGCCACCAGATAAGCAGGACCCATTGTGATGCCCCACCCTAGGCAGCACCCCACCAGTCTATACTTAGCCAGCCTGGGTTACTTCTCCCAGAAGCACCTCCCACTAGTCTGACCAAGCTGAGGCAGGTCATCACATCCCTTCCCTGAGAAAAACTAAACAATTCCCCTTCTGAGAAAGATTTTCCATTTTAACAGGGCACCTCAAGACTTCAAACCCAAGGGTAACATTAATGGTGAGAATTTCCTTTATCTTAGTGAGTATTTTTAGTCCAGTTGGTTTTTGTCCTACCCCCACTCCCATCATTCCAGCTATATGGCTGCCACTCACTCAGAGCGTCAGGCCTCCTAGCCCTAAATCCCTCTTTGATATTGGTGCCAGCTGAGACTTGGCCACCCTGCTCCTGGGCTTTATCACCCTCTACTGCTCACTGTGGGTGACCTGTTCCCAACTGACCCAGCCCCTTTAGCTAAAGATGGAAACTGACCAAAGTCCTAGCATTAGTGGAGAACCAGGAGCACACACATGAGTGAATTATCCCTTTTATTTAAGTGGTTGAGCCGTGCTTCCAGGTCATTAGCGGCCACTTACTCAATTAAACTATGTTTGGGTTTCCCAAGTAAGTTTGATTTTCACAGGTCTTTTGTGCTTGTAACTGCACAGTTTCTCTCAGACAATGATTGTCCCCAAATTAAAGTGTTAACAGAAGACTAATTCATGAATGTGCCTATAGTTCTCCACGAGGCCATTAGCAAAAGTCCTAACACATAGACAAACTTTTTTTTTTTTCTTACTAAGCATGTATTTACTGCATTTGTACTGTGTGCCAGGCACCAGTCCAAGCCTTAGGTGTACAGTAGTAAATAAGATAAGCCCCTGCCCTCACAAGGTTTATATTCTAGTCTAGAAAGCCAATCAGTGCTCACTTGAGACCTTGCATGGCCCATTTTCAGTCGTGGTCCTTTCTGACTGTGCCTTCAGTCGTGCTAGAAAGAATAGAGGTCTTACTGATTACTGATTGTACTATCACAGTGATTCTTCGAGTCAAAACGTTGTGCAAGTTAGAAGTTCTACATACAGGGAAACATTGCTAGGACCTTCAGGAGAATAATCTAAATATAGACTCCATTTTAACAACAACTTCTCGAACTACCCCCTCCCCATAGCAGTATATGTGAAACCATGAGAACAAACATTGAAACCGGACAGAAGGTTAGAAAGACAAATTTGAAACAGTGTGAAAAGGGCTGTTCACTTGGGGAGCCATTTTGCCAGCGGTGTTTGGGAACCAGAGTTTCTATTTATCATAGAGTTTATCACATTCACGTAGCCCTTTTTTTCGCTCTCCAAAGAGCTCCGCTATGCTACCTACAGGGTGTCCATAAAGTCCATAGGTAAATATTTATAAAGTCATCAAAGACATCTTTAATCTGTAAAAAATAAAATAAAATGATATATTTATGTTTCCAGACATTAAGGTATCCATAAAACATACATACCTTGTGTGGCATTACTCCCATTTCAGGGATGCGGATCTAGCAGCATAGAGAATTTAGAGGTCTTCCATGAAGTCCCCAGCTGGCTAGTGGCCAAGGTAGAAAAAGAACTCTGGCCTTCTGACATATTTTCTTTCCACTTGAACACGTTCGTTTAAAATGGGAGCTAAAGTGACATTTCTTGGGGCATAACTCCCTTCACAAATGCATCAAGGGAGTCCCTCTCAATTTTTGATCTCATTACTGTCTGTCTGAGAGCTCAGTACCAGCTCTGTAGGCCAAACCCATCATTGCAGCAGCCTATTGTTGGAGATAAATCACCCAGTGACATGACAGATGCCTTCTGGGTTATCTCCCAATCGTGCTGAGTCCCCGGTGCCCCAAGATGTCCAAGGAGTATCTGTGAAACTCTCGTCCTCTCAACTGCTGAGCTAGTAACTGTCTATACTTGGCTGTTCCTCGGTTTCCATATTTACTTTAGCTCTTCTGCAACTCTGTCAACAAACTCCATGGTATTATTAGTTTTAGCAAATACAGGATGTCAGAACTGTTGACCAGGATTCGTTAGTTTGCTGTTAGAGCTCTATCCCTAGGACATAGGGGCTAGTGTTCCTTTTATTTTTTAAGGTGTATGAGCTTTGGCAAGAAGCCTTCTTGGTCAGGCCCACCATGCTCTGGTGTCTATAGGTCTTTAAGGTTGCTCGTGCCACAGAGGTCCCATCCACAGAGACCCGGGCACTTCTGTCTTTGCTTGGTGGTACAAAGACATCTGTAGAGTAGATTAAAAAAAAGAAGACAAAAGAAAGAAAAGAAATCAATGCAAATACTTAGAATTTTCCATTTTTGTGCTTTATTTTTACAATCTTGCTGCGGGCTTTAAAAGAAGCCTGTCCTTGGTAAGGTGGCTTCAGTGCTTAACATTCATAATGCCGGCAAGGGCCGGGGATGGTATTTTAGGCTGGCACTAAGAATTTCCAGGTTTTTGACCCTAAATATCTTTTTCTTTCAACCCCACCCCCAACATTGAATGTCTCAAGGAGCAAGAGAAGAGGTTAAAAGAGTCACTCTGTTGCTGGCAGGCAACCAGGAAGTCTAGGCCTTGGGGAGAAGCATAGCTTTTGTTTATTTAAGCCCCAAACCTAGCAAACAATGTAAATTAAACATAAAAATAAAATAAAATAAAATAAAATAAAATAAGGCCAAAAGACAGGCCGGATGCATACCACAGACAACAGTAAATTCCCCTCCTGCTCCCCCTTGGAGAGGGGAGTCAGTGAGCAGGGGAGATGGCCTTGTTGCCAGGGAGGGGCTCACAAGCAATGGGATGGGGTGAGGATGGTAGGCAGGGGTGAGTTCCAGGCTTGGATCAGGGTGGGGACAGGCATGTTTGCAGAGATCCTGGCAAGCAGGTTTTTGAGGGGGGAATGAGTCACACCCCTTCAGCTCACCTGGGAATTGACCCAGGTTTGACCGGGCAGTGACAGCCACAGGGCTGGAGAAGAGCTGGTTCCTGTAGAAGGGAGGTTGGGCTGGTTCATTGACCAAACTGTGCTGTTAGAGAAAAATCAGTCCCTTCCCCTTCTCTATGCTGGGTTCTCTCTTTGCCATAACGATGCCCACCCCTCCCCCGCCACATGTCCCTGACCTGCCAGGCTCAGAGTTTCCACTCACCGCTGTGAAGTATCTTAAAAGGCATCTGTTCCTCTTAACAGAGAGGCAAAAATTGCCAAAGATTTGAATATAAATCAGAGCATGTTCAGGATCACCTCTCTAATAGTAGATCTCACTCACATTCTGGTCGAACTTTCAGGAATGAGAGGGAAAGAAAGGGCAGAACAGACAGCAGGCCTAGAATTTACCAAGCCTCGTCCGAATGTGTCACACGAAATGGGTCTCAGTGCCCCTGGCACCATAGGGGCTCTTCAGATAGACCGTTTCTTGGCTCTTACCTTTAGGCCAGCAGTTCCTAAAAGCAATTCCGTGGACTGATGTCAAAAGAGCTGCGTCCAAAACACCTGAGAAATACCCTTCTCCCGCCCCACGCCTATTCCACTAGACATGCTAGGGCTGCAGCCCAGGATGCCTGCATTTTCCACGATCTCCCTTAGGCCCACTGCAGCCCACCATCAAGGTTTACCTGCTGTGTGTCCAATTGTCTGCTGACGCTGATTGGCCACTGACTACTCTGTTGAAAGTAGTAATATAATTTAGTTCATAGTGAAGTATTTGAACTGATAGTGTCAAATGTGGCACCTTCCCAGGGCTTTTTGCATTGGAAAAGAAGCTGTTCTCATTCCTCAAAGTATAAATGAAGAACTCCAGGGGAGATCATTGGGACCCAAAGGCGTGATTCTCATGGTGGCATTTGTAAGGACCACGGTAGCGATCTGGAAAACAGCTCTGACTGAGAGGGATTTTTTTTTTCTCACCACCCTTCAGATCACACTTCTCAGGTCACAGAGGGCCTCTATGCCATGACTGGCTCTAGTTAGAACTGTCCTCAAGAGGAGCCTGTGGGAATCATTTCTTAGGCGTCCATATGATTGATTGTGCACAAATGGTACTTGTTTTTATTTCTCCTTCATTTAAAAGAGCCCATTATAATGCATGATTGATATCTTTGAAAACTGTGCTTCTGGCAATGCCAGGACTTCCTGTTCCCAGTATGCAGTATGAGGCTTCAAATTGGTTCCCCCGTGTCCACCTGAATACCACCTCAGGCTTCCCCTAAGACCCTGTCACCTGTCACCCTTGCACAGCACACAGCTAGCTCTGGATGTCAGAGAGCGCAGAGGCCATGACTTTTGACATTCTGGCATGGGCTAGAGTGTCCTGCCTTGCTATCTTGCTATGTCTTGTGGCCTTACTGCCCCTTTGGGGTCATGGGGAAGGTGACAACATCAGGGAAGCGGGGCGGATGCCCCTCTCTGCCTGGCTATCTGTGAATTATTAGACTGTGTGAAAGGCTGGAGAGGGTGTTTGCACAAATGCATGTGCTTCCATGCTACTCTTTCTTCCTGAGAAGTTGTGTGTATTCCTTGTCAGTGATCCTCAAACCAGGCCAGGAGACCTTCCTTAAGCCCTTCCAACACTCCTTTGAGATCCCTGGTGCTGTTCCCACGGTTGGGGGCCCTCCCCAGGGAGAAGCTGGCCCTGTTTCTCCTTTTCTTTCTGTTCTGGCAATAGTGTGCCCCCTGCCTCCTCCTACCACTGCCCCCACCCCAGCTAAGCTGTCTTCTATCCATCCTGGAAGGTGGGAGGCAGCGGGTGGTGATGACTGGAGAGCCAGAGGCCCTTTGCAATCTGCAGAGCCCCTCTTCACATGTGATAGAGTCCCACAACTGAGAATCAAGGAGCTACCTCAAATGAGCTCATGGTGAATAGCTCTGCTGTGAGGTAAGCGAGGGCCCTAGGAGGCTCACAGTGCTTACCCATCACAGCCAAGGAACTAAAGAGCCCAGCATTATTAACCATCCTTTTGTTCCCAAGAGAACCTGTGCCACTTCAAAGATCACCCATTCTATAGCGAGGCCCACAATGGAGGCAGGTGCTCCTGCCCTCTTCACAAGCCCCTCGTCTGCTGCACCCCCATCCCCAACAAGATCCTCCTGGTTGCTGTCTTCCAAGCATTGCCAATAGCCCCCAAGTCCTTCACATGCTACTCAAAGTAACCCTGGCAACTGCCAGAGAAAATGGCTTGGAATTTCGGCTCTTGGAACTGTTCCATGGAGCAGAGTGGATGGAGCGAGGCCTTGCCAGTGTCCCGCTGGCCTGGATAGGCTGGTGGAGGGCTGGTGCAGACACATAAATGTGGAGAGTGGCCATAGTCTTGCTGCTTTCTTGCTCAGCCCATGGGAAGGCTGCAGGACACTGGGATTTCCAGAGGGTGGGCTGTGACAAGAGAGCCTGTTTGCCTACCTGAAGATGCTTGCCGGTCTGTAGGAGAGGGCAAGGAACCTTGGCACCCGCCTCTGAAAGAGGTGGGATAAGTGTAAGGCTGAGAGGAGCTGGCTAAAGGACGAAGATCAAGAAGTTGGCAGGGAGAGGTGAGCCCACGCTAAATAAAGATCCCCTTCTTGGAAGAAAGGGACTGGCAACTCAGAAAGCAAATACCTGTGCCTTGTTCCCTTGCTTTACAAAGCCCTGTAGTTAAGGAAGGGAATCAGGGTGAGAGACCTTTCCTGGCACTGTCAGCCACAATGTTAAAGGAGTGGTAGATCCCACAGAAACCCCAGGTTTCGTGCTGCTGCATTATCGTATCTAGGTGGGCACCAGTTGAGGGGCAGGGTGGGGAGAAGAAAAGCACGCCTCATTCTGCCCCATGAAATGATGCCCCAGATGGTAGTGACACGGTCCTTCCCAACCCCAGGCCACCCCCCAACCCAAGCACCCCCAAGCCCGAGGCTTTTTTCTGAAGCAAACATTTCACTAAGGTCTAACCAGTAGGGAGACTTCTGAATTGGCCACAGACCTAGAATATTCTGGAAGGAAGCACAATTTTGGATTTGTACTGCCAATTTACTTTTTTTAATTTCCTTGAAATGTGCCTTGTGCTTTGAATAAGCATTCAACTTTGAATTGAACTGATTTAAATTAAATTAAAAGCATGGGCAGGGGAAAGGAGGACAGTCACTCCATTTACGAAGGTTAGTTTTACCAACCGCCTTTTTCAGGGATATCTATTTCCTACTTGTAGATGGACAATGGGGAGGGTGGAAAATAAGAGGGGGGCTTGGAAAAATTATGGAGGTAAATTTTCCCAGCTGCAAGGCATAAGGGGAAGGGAGACAAGCATAAATATTGACACAAGGTTCATGAAATTTAAGATCCACTGAGCTAAGCTGCATTCCTGGATAAGTCGCCAATACTTCCAGTCCTGCTGACATGGCAGAACAAACCACCCACCAGCATGGTGAGCCACCAAAGTTAAGGTGATGAAGGTGATTTGACAAGAGCAGTTTTTTTACTTCTCTGAGTGAGGGCAGGAGGGGTAGAATGCCTTGTTAAAACAAGGTTTGGTTGCGCCCATCATCCCTAATGTCACTCACAGATTGTTTGTGATGCTCACATGGGACTTTGGACGGGAGGAAGCTGAAAGGCGCAATTCATTGCTCCTGCCATCATTCGGTGCCAGAGTTTGCCCCAAATCAATCGCTAGAGCTGCTTTTCCAAGACAGTGTCCATCTCTCCACCAAGATTCTCCTTGGGCTCCCTCCCACTCATCATCGCCTTCTGCATCTGCATCTGCATTCTTCTCCCCATTTTCCTGCCCCTGAAATTCGGAGCTCTGGGCCCTGGCCATGCAGGGCAGTTCACATGATCCACAGAGAACAAGGCACTTTCTCTTTCTCTGTCTTTCCTTCTTGCTTCCCTCCTTCTGGACTTTGGGGATTTTCCATGAAACCAAAGTAACTATGTAAGTGGCAGTGGCCTTCCTGTCTATAGACTCCCACACTGGAGTGGAACCAGAAGGGAAGAGAGAAGATAAGCGAGAAGCAAGGACAAATTAAACCATGGCATTTCAGCCTCCTTATTCCTCCAGCCTCTTCAGAAAAAGGGACAAGTAAGTAATTAGAACTAGACAGTACTTCAGATGGAAGGGGCCCTCAGTGGAGGAGTAAGTGGGGAGGGATGTTTTTCAACCATCCCATTAACACTGTGTTAACGCTCTAGCGCTCAATATCCTTTTTGTATTTCCTTTTCCAGCTCCTAACCCAGTGTTTGCTTTGTGGCTTCTCCCGCACCTCTCGCATCATGTCTTTTTCCGCTTCTCCTGACACAGGACCCTGTGTTTTGCTGGCAACATTGCCGAATCTTTGGGTGGAACATTCCCTGTAGAAAATAAGGAAGACTTGCCTATAAATAGTTTCCTTCTGGCTGTGTGGTACACAGTGCTTCAAGTGTGACAAAAAGGGAAGTGAGATGTTCCCCCTCATCACCACCCCCAACCTACCGCACCCACCCTGAATGTGCTGTCCAACGCTCTGAGATCCTGCCCAGGGTTATGCCGCCCAGACTTTGCCCAGTCTCTGTTCTACTGTCCCATGGGAACCTGACGTAGGAAGGGCTCTTGTCCTAGAGAGTCCAGTCTGGCTTTTGAAGGGGAAAAGATGAATGGGAAATGCTGTGGCACTTCTTTCAGCTCAAAGGGAATATGCTGGTTTCCAAAGCCTCCTGAAATGAAGGGAATTGGCCCTGTCCTCATTATGCCACCCTCCATCTAGAAGGTCGCCCCTGAGAAAGGTAGGGTCAGCCATGTCTGTTTTGTTACTATGTCCCTTTAAGACTACAACTGAGAGCCAGCAAAGGGCTTGGCTCCTCAGTAAGGCGCTGTTGCCCTGTTGGCTCTAGGTCCAGCCTACATTGTGAGTTGTGGGATGTCAGAAAGAGAATTTGGCAACATTTATGAATGTTGGGGTAGCTGGGCCATTGAATGCCTAGGCCACTGTTTCGTGTTTGGGGCCCACTTCCACGGGACACAAGGACCCTGAGAGTCTCAGTATTGGATCAGATCATGCATAGGTACAGCACAAACTTCCACTCACTGAAAGGTTTGGCATAGCTATTCTGGGTGGAGAAATTTTCTGGTGTACTGAGGGTTAAGCAGAAAACTCTTTGGGTTCCTCCTCCTTCCCCCACCCCCACCCTTCCTACCCACCCTTATCTCCCCTGCCCTTGTTGTTGGAAAATCTTTTTTCTTTTCTTTTCTTTTTTTTCTTTAGACAAGAGTTTTGTTCTTGTTGCCCAAGGTGGAGTGCAATGCCACAATCTCGGCTCACTGCAACCTCTGCCTCGCGGGTTCAAGCGATTCTTCTGCCTCAGCCTCCCGAGTAGCTGGGATTACAGGCATGCGCCACCATGCCCAGCTAATTTTTTGTATTTTTAATAGAAACAGGGTTTCACCATGTTGGCCAGGCTGGTCTCGAACTCCTGACCTCAGGTGATCTGCCCACCTCAGCCTCCCAAAGTGCTGAGATTACAGGCATAAGCCGCTGCGCCTGGCCAGAAAATCTTTCTACAGAGACATTTAAGTCCATATTCTTCCCTTAGGGAGCCAGTGGACCCTGGGATCCATTCATTCTTTCCTAATGGAGGATCATAAGGTCTCAGGGTGATCACATCTCACTCAGCAGAACCAGAGATGTAGAGAGGATGAGAGCTTGTCTGAGTCTGGGCTGAACCTGGGACCTCCTTTCCAAGTCTTTTTTTTTTTTTTTAACTAAATCTTTGATACGAACTTGTTTTCTTATTGACTTCATTTTCCTAAAAGCTGAGCACAGCTGGAATAGGGGGAAAAAGGAGTTAATTAAGAGTGCCGGTGAGTGGGGCTCCAGGAACTCAAAGTTTGACTGGATTGTGATTGTGCTGCCAAGACTCCATACTTGATTTTGAATATTGTACACTCTCCTACATGTTCCATTCTGGAAGCCACCCTGTTAGATTAATGTCTCCTATTTCCCAAACAGATAGCTTTCTTTGAGGATTGCTTGGCTGCCCTTTGGAATGATGTGGGTGAGCATGGCCGTCTCATAAAGCTCATTTGGACAGTTGGATATTGTTCCAGTCACCCATTGCAGCTCTCCTTTGCCTCACGTGTCAGAAAAGCCAAGGCTCGCAGAACTCAAAGGCAGTCTCTGGACCTCTCTAATAGTAGGGCTGCTGCTTCTCACCCTTTCTTCCTCCTTACCACTCTGGCACCTCCAAACCCCCTACCAACTTCCTCAACTCACTCATTCAAGCCTCTAACCATTCAACAAACCTATTCCCTGCCCCACTGATCAGGGCAGTGGGAACAAATTTGATCTCTGGGTCAGGAAGACCCTGGGCTGCAGTTCTAGCTCTGTAATTTATTACCTTTGCCGCCTTGGGCAAGGTAGCCTCTCAGACCCTTGGTTTCTTCATCTGTAAAATGATAGTGACAGTGCCTAAACCTTGGGGTTGGTGGTGCAGCCAGCACAGTGTCTCCCATAGCTGATGCTCTATTAATAGTAACTATTATTGTCAGTGAGTCTCAGACTCAGTTTGCTTTTATAATTGAAGTATAACTAATGAACAACTCAGACGAGATCAGGTGTGTTCAGAGTGGTATGGCCGTAGACAAATTAATGATCAATTCAAATGCAGTTTTGCTGGGAACCTTAACCCTTTTGCCTTCCCTTCCCATGCCACCTGGATTTCTCTGCCTCTGTCTCCACATAAGGGAGTCCCTGTTGAAGGAGCTGTTTTTACTTCTGTCCTGTGCCCTGTTTTCCTGGTGGTGTTTTTCCCCTGCCAGCCCAGCTTATTTCTCTCTCCCCTTTTCTTCTCATCATCTTCCTTGGAATCTCGGGGGGAGGGGAAAGCAATAGTTGAGGAAAAATTAACAAGCCAATGAAAGGTCAGCTCGGAGACTTTCTGGACCAAGAAAACTATGTGGTGCGGAGGGCAAATTAATATTAATATATCAGGGAATTCCGATACCAGTTAAGCTCCTGATTTAAGAGGTTTTTTTTTTTTTTTTTAGTGAATGTTCTTGATGACCCATAAGTATAGTCTGCACTTTGTTCTGTCTACTACACGTCTTAGTGCAAACACCGTGTTCAGAGAGGTTGTGTCTTAAAGTTAACAGAATGTCCTGAGATCACTATTGTCTCCCACCTAAAGTGAGATGAAGAAAAACACCATCCCGGGCTAGTGTAGCAGGTTTACTTAGTTCTTTTGGTCAGCACTTTGCAATATAATGGCTCTTGTACACATATTATCACCACTGGAATCCACCAATAGAGCACCACACCATAGCCAAAAATGTTGGCTGTTCAGTGGCATAACTGCCCTGGAAGCCGGGAGGAAATCAAGGCCTTCAGACTGCGTTTGGCTGGGGCCTTGGCCAGGGTGTTAGTGCCAGGCACCTGGTTAAGGTAAATGTCCTGAAGCAAATAATAATTACCTTCTTTGCTGATAAGAGGCCCCAGTACTTTTCCAATAGCATGATTGCATTAGGATCTTTCTTTGGACCACAGCCTGTGGAGCACTGATTCATGGGTACTGGCCTTAACTTCATCCAAACTATTGTATATGTGGTGGAACCCAATGTTCTCCTTTGGTCCTGAGTTGGTGTAAATAATATTCGCGGTTGCATCACCTGTCCCTGCCGCTCTTGCTCCTTCTGGTGGCAATTCTGCTTTTGTCCACCAGGTGGCCTCACTTAGGAAGGAGCAGAAGAAAAGGACCTCAAGTCTCTGGTGCCTTTTTTTTTTCCCCTCAGCTTGAGGCTGAATATAAAGAAAATATATTTTAATGGAAACGTGTAACTTTTATTATGGAACAATGACCTCATCTTGTTTATGGTTTGGAGTCTGTTTTTCCTGAAGTACCCTCTAATGCTGTGCATGGCTGGGCCCATCACAGGGCAGGTGTTTTCCTGGGATCGTTTATATAAATGTATACCTTTGGTTTGGAGTGTTATTGTCATTCGCTGTTTTAAAGAAAAGTAACAAAGTTGTGTTTCTAAAAAATAGAGACACGGGATCCTGGATAATGTTGAATGTATTTTCTTCAAAGAGTAGAATGTGGAGACTAAAGAGAAAAGGGCTGGCATCTTGTGGTCACTCCAGTGCTCACTCCAATATGCTGTCTCCTCCTCACCTCCTCTGCCACCCACCTAGCTGCTCTCCCATACATGTTCATCCACTCACCTCAGCTCCCAGACACCCTCTCCGCCATACATATGCATCTGTAGATTTGCATGGACCTGTGCATGCATTACATGCATGTCACAGATCTGTGCATGTGCCAGTCCACAGACAAGTACTCCCACACCTGAACATTCAGAGGAAGGGGCAAGTGGATGAGTGCTGGGGTTCAGGGCAGGTCGGCAGGCAGCTGGCTGGTGAGGGGAAAGCTGGGTTGATTAGAGAGTGAATGTGCAGGTGACAAAATATGTGTGCAGGGGAGAGACTGAGAGGGCAGTGACTGGGAAGAAGGTGAGGCCGTGATGGTGAGGGCGGGTGTTCAGGGAGTATGACATAGGAGAGCATGCAAAGCCATGGGGGCATGGTGGCTGCCACCTGAAGAAGAGCTTTTCAAACCAGCGCTGTTCTCTACTGAATGCCCTCTGCCTCTTGTTAGGGCATTTGTATTTCTTATTTCTCTAGAAATCAGCTCCAGTTTGGTTTTTATCGATCTCCAGAGCCTTCTTTGGAGATGCCAGTTGGTACAAGAAAGCGCTGAACTGTTTACAGTCCCAGCCTAAGGTTCAGGGAGGGGATGTGGTTTAACTGGGCCACAAAGCCCGGTACAGGACTCATTTGCATGGCCCCTGACGCCATGTGACGCAGCCGGCTCCTCCTATATAAAGAAGCAGGAGCCAAAATATCTCCGAGTCTGGGTTGGACTGGCGGCCGTGGAGTTTGTGACATACGAGGTGACACCCCTCGAGTCACTTCCCTTCAACTCCAGCTGGAGCGCCCGCTTGGCTTTGGGTTCGTTCTGCAGCCTTCGCCCCGCTCCTAGCCTCAGGGCCGGACTCCAGCGCAGAGCCCAGCCCAGCGCAGCCTGCCAGCAGCCGCCCAGCCGCCCAGCCCCGCACGAAACCCGGCCAGAGCTTCCTAGCAGCCCGAGCCATGAACACCGAAATGTATCAGACCCCCATGGAGGTGGCGGTCTACCAGCTGCACAATTTCTCCATCTCCTTCTTCTCTTCTCTGCTTGGAGGGGATGTGGTTTCCGTTAAGCTGGACAACAGGTAACCGCTGGCCCCAGCTCCGGCGCCTACCGAGCCGGGGCGCCGGCCGGAGCTGGGCTAGGAGCCCGATCTCTGAGCGAGCTGTGTGCCGCCGGTCCCCGTTCCCTGCGGTGCAGCATCCTGGGAAGGGGCGGGGGGGACGGGACGCAGGAAGGGGGGGGTCACCGCCGCTCTGGGATCCGTCGTCGAAGCGTCCCTGCGGCCGCTGCGCCGTGAAAACCAGCTGCTGCAGCCGCAGAGGCAGCCGGAGGCAGAGGGGCGGCGGGCAGGGGCCAGACAGGGCTGGGCAGGGGGCTGGCCGAGCGCCGTGCGCCGCTTGGGAGAAGGCCGGAAGCTTACCAGCCGAGAAGGAATTCCTAGCTAGCTTCAGAGCCGGGTAGGTTTGCCTGGGACCTTGTAGGCCGGCGGTGGGGGACTCCCCGGGTCGCACAACCCCATTGTTTGCATATTGCCCGAGCAGGCCACGGTGGCCTGCGCGCCCCAGGACTCGCAAGCAGCTCCGATCGGTTGGAACTCGGGGCGGCGGCGGCAGCGCTGAGCCGGCCTGGATGAGGAGATGCAGCTTCCTGCATCTGGGGACAAACTGTCCGGAACTCTGGGCCAGGGAGGCGAGAAAGAGAGAGGAAGAGCCCAGGCAGATGGAGGACTTTGGCCACAACTGCCATGTACTCAAAAGTAGAACCGAGTGGGTAATGGGTCGCCTTGCTTTTTGTCTTGGCAGTGCCTCCGGAGCCAGCGTGGTGGCCATAGACAACAAGATCGAACAGGCCATGGTGAGTGGCATCACTGCGTCATTCTCATCCCCTGACTTAGCTGCTGCTTATGTAACTCTGGGCAGGATTGAGCGAATGGGTGAAAAAGCCCTTAGCCAAAACCCTGAGGAAGCCGACAGCCTGCCTCCTATCTCCACTGGAGGTGGAGTCTGATTAGAGTGGCACCTTTTAGGGCATTTCCAGTCTTCCCTTCCTGGGCTCCCTCCTTTCTTTCTCCCTCCTCCATATCAGGTCTTTGCCGCAGGCTCTGACTCTCTCCTGGGCCTGTTGTTGGGCAGGGAGCTCAGACTCTTGCATTTGTGTGCATCGTGCAGCTGGCAAGGGGCAGAGCTCATTGGATGCAACAGCACTGCAGTGCCTCTGCAGATCCTGGACTGGGGTCAGGAGTTGGGTGGAAACAGGAAGCGAAGCACCCCACCCCTGTCCCTCTCCTTACCAGGTAGAGGTCATACTCCAAGGAGCAGCCACAATGGCTGCAGAGGGTTAGGGCTTCAGCGGTTGGGAGCCACTTAATTGTGCCCTGGAGCTTAAGGACACCTTCCCTGCCCCCAGTGCAGTCATCAAATTCAGAGAGGATGCCGCAGTTCTGTACCTTTCCCCAAGGCCAATGTCCTGTGTGCTAACTGGCCGGCTGCAGGACAGCTGCAATTCAATGTGCTGGGTCATATGGAGGGGAGGAGACTCCAAAATAGCCAATTTTATTCTCTTGGTTAAGATTTGTACAGCAGACAAACAGTATGGGATGCATTGCAGGTCTCCCCTTCCCCCAGATCTGGATCAGCAGCAGCAGGGGCTTATGTAAAAAGGGGGACATAGCAAACCACTGGCAAACAGCAGAAGTGTCACCCCAAAGGCCCCTCAGCAGCCAACTTTGAAAGTCATTAGAAACTTGCAGGGGAGAACCTATCTAGTTCAAAGCTGGGCTCTCAACTCCAGCATGAGCCAAATCATGTAGCTCTCCTGAATGAGGGTTTAAGTGCTTCAGAGAAAGGTGAATGAGGAATTGGACTTGCCAGACCAGTTCACTGAGGGAAGGCTGGAGGGCCCTGGCATTAAGGACAGCACAGGCACACCAATGACAGAGCAAAGGTGCTGCAGAGGGGCCACGATGGCTAAGGAATGGCTTTGTTATGATTCCCTCATTGGCAGGATCTGGTGAAGAATCATCTGATGTATGCTGTGAGAGAGGAGGTGGAGATCCTGAAGGAGCAGATCCGAGAGCTGGTGGAGAAGAACTCCCAGCTAGAGCGTGAGAACACCCTGTTGAAGACCCTGGCGAGCCCAGAGCAGCTGGAGAAGTTCCAGTCCTGTCTGAGCCCTGAAGAGCCAGCTCCCGAATCCCCACAAGTGCCCGAGGCCCCTGGTGGTTCTGCGGTGTAAGTGGCTCTGTCCTCAGGGTGGGCAGAGCCACTAAACTTGTTTTACCTAGTTCTTTCCAGTTTGTTTTTGGCTCCCCAAGCGTCATCTCACGAGGAGAACTTTACACCTAGCATAGCTGGTGCCAAGAGATGTCCTAAGGACATGGCCACCTGGGTCCACTCCAGCGACAGACCCCTGACAAGAGCAGGTCTCTGGAGGCTGAGTTGCATGGGGCCTAGTAACACCAAGCCAGTGAGCCTCTAATGCTACTGCGCCCTGGGGGCTCCCAGGGCCTGGGCAACTTAGCTGCAACTGGCAAAGGAGAAGGGTAGTTTGAGGTGTGACACCAGTTTGCTCCAGAAAGTTTAAGGGGTCTGTTTCTCATCTCCATGGACATCTTCAACAGCTTCACCTGACAACGATTGTTCCTATGAAGAAGCCACTTGTGTTTTAAGCAGAGGCAACCTCTCTTTTCTCCCCTGTTTCGTGAAGGCAGGGGACACAGATGGGAGAGATTGAGCCAAGTCAGCCTTCTGTTGGTTAATATGGTATAATGCATGGCTTTGTGCACAGCCCAGTGTGGGATTACAGCTTTGGGATGACCGCTTACAAAGTTCTGTTTGGTTAGTATTGGCATAGTTTTTCTATATAGCCATAAATGCGTATATATACCCATAGGGCTAGATCTGTATCTTAGTGTAGCGATGTATACATATACACATCCACCTACATGTTGAAGGGCCTAACCAGCCTTGGGAGTATTGACTGGTCCCTTACCTCTTATGGCTAAGTCTTTGACTGTGTTCATTTACCAAGTTGACCCAGTTTGTCCTTTAGGTTAAGTAAGACTCGAGAGTAAAGGCAAGGAGGGGGGCCAGCTTCTGAATGCGGCCACGGATGCCTTGCTGCTGCAACCCTTTCCCCAGCTGTCCACTGAAACGTGAAGTCCTGTTTTGAATGCCAAACCCACCATTCACTGGTGCTGACTACATAGAATGGGGTTGACAGAAGATCAGTTTGGGCTTCACAGTGTCATTTGAAAACATTTTTTGTTTTGTTTTGTTTTGTTTTGTAATTATTGTGGAAAACTTTCAAGTGAACAGAAGGATGGTGTCCTACTGTGGATGAGGGATGAACAAGGGAATGGCTTTGATCCAATGGAGCCTGGGAGGTGTGCCCAGAAAGCTTGTCTGTAGCGGGTTTTGTGAGGGTGAACACTTTCCACTTTTTGACACCTTATCCTGATGTATGGTTCCAGGATTTGGATTTTGATTTTTCAAATGTAGCTTGAAATTTCAATAAACTTTGCTCTGTTTTTCTAAAAATAAACTTGGTGTCTGACTGAGTATAATCTGACTGGGTGGGAGAGGCCCCTCACTCGGTAGGGGCTGTTTTGCTGACCCCCTGAATATCCCTTGAGCACCCTGTCAGTGCCAGGCCTATGCTGCAGCCATGATCTCGTGTCATCTGCACAATACTCATATGAAGGACATGCTGTTTGCCCTCACTGTCTGGATAAAGAAACTGAGACTCAGTAAGTTTAAGTGACTTGCCCAAAGTCACATGGCTATTATGGGAATTAGGACTCAAGCCCAGATCCTTCCTCTCTCTCCTGCTCCACTTTCATATGAGAGCTGCGGAGTGAGTGGCAAGGTGACTCATAACACACAATCATAGCTTGAGGGGGTGATTTGGGAGGAAAGATACCCCCAGGAAGGCCCAAAAGAAACAGGCAGGGTATACATAGGAGGGAGCAAGAAGAGCGGAACCAAATCAACAGGCGTGGGCCTCTTCTCTCTTCTGAAAACATCACTGGGGTCACTTAATGCATCCTCCTTAATACCAATCCACATGTGACACTTGACTTGGCAAAGGAGCTAAGAAGGCTCTAGTAACAGAAGGAGGGAGACTGTATGAGGTAGCAAAACCACCCCCCTTTCCTTTGCTCTTCCCCCTACTTCCAGCCAAGGAAAGATGTCCTCAGTCCCTGCTGAAAGTTCTCAGGGACACTGCTGAAAGTTCTCTCACCAAACCCACCAACCATGTGGGTAGGGCCAAGTCTAAGGCTCCTGGCTCCAGAGTCCTTCCTCCACCTCTCTTTGGGGTTCATTATCACCCATCACCCTTTCCCAGCTCCATGTCCCCAGCATCCAGAGTCCTAGCATTTCTCTGAATGGTTGTTGATGAGTGCTTAGTGTCTCCTTTACCACGCCCTAACCTGAACTTCCTCTGGACCCTGAGCTGTGTTCTAAGCCCACTATGTTCCCAAGGGAAACTATCACCTCTCTTCAAGTGACTCCATTCCATCTCAGCTTCTGGTAGCATATATACCTATCCTTTTCCCACTTGAAATTAGGGAAACAGAACTCCCTGATTTTCCTGAGCCACAAACCTCAAGGTGTCTTGCCCCCTGCCCCTTACATCAACCACTGCCTAAATGTAATCAAAATGACATGCTTCTTCCTCTGTAAAGGTCATACATGTTGACATTTTGGGTTTTGTTTTGTTTGGTTTGGTTTGGTTTGGTTTCTTTGAGACAGGGTCTCACTCTTGTTGCCCAGGCTGGAATGCAGTGGGGCCATCAAAGCTCACTGCAGTCTCAACTCCCTGGGCTCAGATGATCCTCACCTCAGCCTCCTGAGTAGCTGGGGCTACAGGTGTGCACCACCACTCCTGAATATATATATATTTTTTTGCATTTTTAGTAGAGATGGAGGTTTCGCCATGTTGCCCAGGCTGGTCTCGAGCTCCTGGACTCAAGCAACCTGCCTGCCTTGGCCCTCCAGAGTGCAGGGATTATAGGCATGCGCCACTGCACCCAGCTGACCTGTTCTTTTCTAATCACCAAAACCCTTCAAAACCTTGCAAACTCCTGCTTGCTGGCCTCTCAAATCCCAATTTCCCCACCTGCTCCCAACCTTGCTATTCATAATGCCAGGTTCATTATGTATACCTGCCAACTGGTTCATGGCATGCAGATTCTACAGCTGCTGGTACAGATACAAACTTCAAAAGAGTGCATTCAAAGCCCCCTGGCAGCCATTCCTCACCCTGACCAGCTCTCCCAATCCCCACTTACTCCCAAATCCCGCCCCCCTTTCAAAATTAGCTCAGAGACTTTGTGGCTATTTGGTTCATCTTCTTTAGACTTCCCATGCCAGACTTGCAGCTGAATGAGAAAAAGCAGATGAAAAAAGGAAACCTAGAAAATAGCCCAACAACGCCCCAAACCTCTCTGGTCATCAAGCCTTTCTCTACAAGAAAGGGGAAAAAACTGGCCCCACAGTCACATAGTGGTAAAGAGAGAACAACTTTGTTTCCTAGGCAACGCTGACTAAACAGAGACAAACACTGCAACTTCTGAGGCCACAGCAGTTACTAGGCTAGATAAGAGGAAGTTTGTAGATGTTTCTTAGTCACATACAGGAGCAGCTTTCTGTTGTTGTTTCTCCACAGAAAAGCAACTAAGGGTGCAGAAAGGCAAAAGAACACATTGTTCCTGGAAAGACTTCCATGGGTTTTAGGCTTCTGGGCTCAGCTGGTCCAGCTGGACCCAGAACGAGGAAAATAATAATGAGGCTTGAAGCAGTACGCATCCCCTGCCTGCATTTGCCACCTCTGCATGTGCCCTCCCATCTATTCTCTCATCTCATCCTCATGGAGGCTTCCCAGCATAGCAGCAAGGATCACAAGAGCACTGCTCCCTGGCCCCGCTTCTGAGTACAGAACATTCTGTTTCCTGCCCTTAGAAAAAGAGGCAGTTATGATTTACCTCCATTTGACAGACGAGAAAACTGAGAGCCAGAGAACTTAGTGCTACTCCCATGGCTCCCACATGTCCCATGGGGCAGTGGTTCCCAACCTTAGTGACAATATGGGCCCTTTTTTTATGTCGAAAATATTCTCAAACCTCCCCCAACTCTATAGTACTTGAACTTTTGGTATTCATAGAGAGAGAGAGAGAGAGAGACGCAGGGGGGCGGGGCAGGGGGGCAGCGGCGGGACACATAATTACAAACACTGACTGTGAATTCAGTGGGCCTTAAAGGAATTAATTATATTCACTACAAAATCAAAGACATGGATTTGAAAGCTAAAATAACAATGCATATATTAATTAGCTAGATTGAGCCATTCCACAATGTGTATATATTTCAAAACATCACAAATGCATACAATTTTAGTTGTGTCTGTCAATTTAAAGAAAAAGTAGACTAGAACAGAAATGTGGGTGATGGGTTATTTCCAGAAAAGGACTGCTTGGGACACAAAGTGTGAGGATCTCAAGCTGGGGATGGCCACAGAGGAGGGTGTTCCAGAAGGGCTCAGACAAGGAAGCCAGGGGCAGGGCCTCTGGGACCTGGAGTATCAGCAGAAGGACTCCAGAAAGACCATAGGAAAAAAGGTGCATGATCCACTGTCCCCTAAGGTATTGTGAAGTTGGCTGGGTGTGGTGGCTCACTCCTGCAATCCCAGCACTTTGGGAGGCCAAGGCAGGCAGATAATCTGAGGTCACGAGTTCAAGACCAGCCTGGCCAACATGGTGAAACCCCATCTCTACTAAAAATACAAAATTAGCTGAGCGCGGTAGTGCATGCCTGCAATCCCAGCTACTCGGGAGGCTGAGGCAGGAGAATTGCTTGAACCCAGGAGGCGGAGGTTGCAGTGAGTCAAGATGACGCCATTGCACTCCAGCCTGGGCAACAAGAGCGAAACTCTGTCTCGAAAAGAAAAAAAAAAGTATTGCAAAGTTGCCCTCACATCATCCACATCATCAATCTTATTTATTCTGGAAAATCTTGCTTTCAACTCTCAGCACCTCTCCTCCTAGTTGGTTAGAAATTAATGGACATAATTACAGCTTTGTAGACAGCCCAGTTCCTCAGGTTATCTCATGTACAGGAGCTTGTTGAAACCCAAACACTTAATACTTAACCACCTCCACAAGATCAGGCAAGGTTTAACAGAGAACTCGATCAGTTAGGTATTCCAAGCAGACATGGTTTCCAGAGATGAGCTGGCTGAAAGAGGAGGTGATCATACTAATTACTAATAATAGCTAACACTTACATGGCACTTACTTTATGCTAGAAACCGTCATAAGACTTTTTACATCTGTTGACTCTTAATCCTGTCCACAGACATATGAGGTATGCCCTATTGAGATCACCATTCTACACATGAGAACATGAAAACACTACGGCACAGAGAGGTTAAGCAACTTGCCCAAAGTCATACAGCTGGTGAATGGCAAAGCCCACATTGGGGGGAGGCAAGATTAATGCACTGAGAAGAAGGATAGAGAATCTGAACAGTTTTCATAGTTCCTCCAACGTAACCAGAAGTGTTCCAGGGCTCATGGTGGGAAGGGGGAGGTAGAAGAAAGTCCACCCCAAACTAGCAGAGGGACTAACATAAGGAAAATAAATGACTAATGAGCACGGGAGGGGTGGCAGTGAACAGAGAAGAAGGTAAGTGGGAGGGTGGGAGGCTCACTTGGCTGGCTCCCAGCCAAGTGACTTTAGATAGAATCTAAGAGGTCTCAGGGAGCCATGGTAGGCTTCTGAGCAGGGAAGTGATGTGATGCAAAAGATATTTGTAGAAGATGGGTCCTGGCAGCTGGAGAGGCTAGAATAGGGAAACGCTAGTGATGGGCCAGCTGTTGCTGTAATCCAGGTGTGAGGTGATGAGGGCCAGCTGGGGCAAGGATAGGGGTAGTAGAAGGAAGAGGAAGGGAAGTAGAAGCCGAAAGACACTGAGAGGCAGTATTTATTTCTCCAAGTGCAGTCTGCAGTCCACCCACATCAAGTTTGTTGGGAAGTTTAAAATGTAGATCCCATGCTCCACCCCTACACCAAAGAGCCGAGTAGGACTGGGGAATTGATAACTCTAACAAATCCCTAGTGGTGCTGGAGTATGGGAAAGTTTGAGGAATCTCCACTAGGTGAAAAATCAGAATGACTTGGTGGCAAAGTAAGCTGGGGAGAAGACAGCAAGGTAGCCACAAGTCAAGGATGACATGAGTTTTGGGTTTGGGTTTTTGTTTTTGTTTTTTTAATTGTGGTGAAATAGACATAACATAGAATTTACCATTTTCACCTGTTACAAATGTACAGTCCAATGCCATTAATAATGGTCACATTGTTGTGTAACCATCACCACCATCCTTCTCAAGAACTTTGTCATCATCCCAAACTGGCACTGTATACCCATTAAACACTAGCCGCCCCCCAACCCCATTTCCTCCTCCCCCAGCCTCTGGTGACATGGAAGTTTTGAGTCAGGAGGATTGGTGGACTATGGAAGCACTGAAAGAAACAGGGGGGTAGGAAAAGTCTGTAGCTTTGCATAGGGAAGATGAATTCCAATTTTGATTTCTGGCTGAGCGAGGCATATTTACATATGGAAATATCCTATAGAAAGACAAATGTGAAGGTGAAGTCGAGGGCTAGAGCTCGAGATGCAGGCATGTCTGTGTGTCATGGGAGCTGAAGACATATGTGCGGACAGATGCCCCAGAGAAGTGGCTACAGAGGAGGACGAGCAGGAGCTCCAGAGCCGACCCGGGGAGGCTGTCCCCAGGGCGGCCTTACGTTCCAGGGAGTAGGAAGACAGGCAGGCTGTGGAGCTGGCAAAAGGGCTAGGGAAAGTCGGAGAGAACGCTGAGGCTTGATAATCTCCTGTTTCCATCATTTGGTCTATTCTTTTGACATTTTCTCTTCAGAGTCCTTACCACAAGCCCCGCCATCTTATAAAATTAAACTGACTGTCACTTTGAGGAAGGCTGAGGGAGCAGAAGTATTCCAGGAAAAGGCAGTCAGGAGTTCTGGGCTGTAGTCCTAGTCTTTGGCTAGCAAACTACATGACCTTGGACAAGTCATTGGCATCTCTAGACCTCGGTTTTCCAATCTGCAAAACAAGGTGGCTACACACGATCGTTTCTAAGTCAAGTGCTTAGTGAGTACTGGGGCCAGGAGGAGTCCTCTGGCTGTGAGACTAGTACACGTTACCTCTTTGCTCTAGGCCTCAGCTCTGCTTCTAGCCCCCAAATTCTATTCATCATCATATCTAGCTCTTATCCAGTTACCCTGTTTGAAGAAGGCTGAGGAAATAGCCACTTTTAAAGATGGATACATGGCCCAGCACCCACAAAACTCCATGCAATTTTGGAGAGGAAGAGAATCACCTACAGCCTTACTTCTTCCCTTTTTATTTCCCCTTCTTTTCCTTCCTTCCTTCCTTTCTTCCTTCCTTCCTTCCTTCTTTCCTTCCTTCCTTTCTTCTTTCTTCTTTCGACAGAGTCTTGCTCTGTAACCTAGGCTGGAGTGCAGTGGTGTGATCGGCTCACTGCAACCTCTGCCTCCCAGGTTCAAGCGATTCTCCTGCCTCAGCCTCCTGAGTAGCTGGGATTACAGGCGTGCACCACCACGCCTGGCTAATTTTTGTATTTTTAGTAGAGACAGGGTTTCACCATGTTGGTCAGGCTGGTCTCGAACTGACCTCCTGATCCGTCCGCCTTGGCCTCCCAAAGTGCTGGAATTACAGGCATGAACTATCACCCCTGCCTCCTTCCTTTCCTTCCTTCCTTCCTTCCATCCTTCCTTCCTTCCTTCCTTCCATCCTTCCTTCCTTTTCTTTCTTTCTTTCTGTCTTTCTTTCCTTCCTTCCTTCCTTCCTTTTCTTTCTTTCTGTCTTTCTTTCCTTCCTTCCTTCTTCCTTTCTTTGAAACACAGTCTCATTCTGTCGCCCAGACTGGTGTGCAGTGGCACAATCTCAGCTCACTGCAACCTCTGCCTCCCAGGTTCAAGCCATTCTCTTCCCTCAGCCTCCCCAATAGCTGGGATTACAGGCCTGCACCACCACGCCCAGCTAATTTTTATATTTTTAATAGAGAAAGGGCTTCACCATGTTGGCCAGGCTGGTCTTGAACTCCTGACCTCAGATGATCCACCTGCCTTGGTGGATCCCAAAGTGCTGGGATTATAGGCATGAGCCACTGCACCTAGCTTCCCCCCTTTTTCATTTCATGAGCCACTTCTGATTGCTCACATTGTGACAACACACTTACAAGCTCTGGGGTGCCAAACTAGGGAGGTGGGTGGATTCCATGGGTAGGAAGAAACAATAGGTTTGCCTTTGAAAGACTTGTGATTGATGCAGATACATGGAGAGGGCAGGAAAGGAAAGAGAAAGAGATGACTGGGAGGGAGGTGGGCAGGGGAAGACAAGAGCTAGAAGAGGAGGAGCAGGAGCAAAGAGGGCAGCCCTAGCTCACTGCAGCTTCCTCAGCTGGGCTCCTCTGTTGTTTCTTTGCTGTTCCACTGGTCAACTTGCTGCCACCACGTAAGGAAAAAACAGGACAAATTAACCACCAAAGACTGAGTCTGTAGGTCCTGAACTCTTCCAAACATCTCTACTTTGCTGTCCACTGCAATCCAGAACTCTGTCACCTCAAGCGCAAAACTAAGCTAACCACTGTGCAAAGGCATCTTGAGGCACAATTGATGTCCTAGTGAGTTAAGTTCACATCTGGGATCAGAATAGAGAGTAATACACCATTAGAGTTGGACAGGGCTCTAGAGATCATCTGTCCCCACCCCCTCACTTCCCACCTGAGAGCAATGAGGGCCAGACAGAGAAATAGGCAAGTCCCAGCCCCACACACAGTCAGCAGCAGGGCCAGGACAAGCCCTCTGACGTTACACCCTCTACAAATAACTTTGCTGTAAAATGAGGGGTTGGACCAGGGCCCTGCGATAATAGTTCTTCACCTTAGCCGCACATTGAAATCACCTGGGGAGAGCTTAGAGCAATCCTGAATGCTGAACCTCATCCTCAGAAATGTTGATAAAAATTGGTCTGGGATTGAGGCCTGGGCATAGGTGATTCCTGAATGATATGTGAGGATTATTCTAGTCTTGACATCCACATCTGTTCATTCATTCATTCAACAAACATTGGCACCTATTGTGTGTCAGGTACCCTGTGAGGCACAGGGGTGAAACAATGACCAGGTCATACGTGGCCTCTGTGCTTCCGAAGCTTATTTCATGTTTTCCAATGGTGAGAGCAGATGAAAGACAGAATGGGGAGTTGGCAAGGCAGAACAGAGCACACTGAGAGTTGCCCCCTACTCTCGCCAGACCTTGTAGTTTCTCTCAGCCTGCAGAGCACACGTATTCTGTGTTCTGGTCTGCTCTTACAGCCCTGCAGTAACTTTAGTGGGGCAGGCTCATCCCCTGCTGGGGAGGTGTGTGCTTGTCCACCTATGGCAGGGACAGTATGGCTAAGTCTCTCTAACTGGACAGAAGTGCATATTAGCAAGTCTGTTCGGCTGCACCCCTACTCCTTTTTCTCCAAATAGCTTTATGATTGCTAAAGGTAATATTTTTGTTTCCTGTCTGGCTTGTGTGTGTGTGTGTGTGTGTGTGTGTGTGTGTGTGTGTGTGTGTGTGTGTGTGTCTTGATTGATTCTGATTTCAGGTGGAAGAAAAGAGGTGCTATTTATCAGCGTCCTCAAACTCCAGAACATTCTATTGGAGATGGGCAACATATAAATAATCCTAAGGCCCCTTCTAAGTAACCTTTGCAGGCTTCTCTTCCCCTATTTGGAGTGTCTCTGAGCTCAGCTCTGTCCTCTCCGTACTCTCTCCCTGGTCAGTTCCATTTACTCCCAAGGTCTTAAGTAACATTTGCCATGCTAATGACTCCCAAATTTGTATCTCCAGTCCTAAGCATTCACCTGAGCTCCAGACTCCAATATTCAACTGTCTCCTTGACAGCTCCATTTGTTTGTGTCACAAGTATGTCAATATCTGCATGACCAAAATCAAAGTCCTGACTCCCACCTCCCCCAGCGTATCCCACCTTGGTGTTTGGCACCACCACCTACATAGCTGCTCAAACCAGAAACTCTGATTCCTCACCCAACCCTTAGCTCCTACATCCAATCCATTACCCAGTCTGGTCCACTCAACTTCCACAACACACCTCGAATCCCTCCACTTCTCTCTAGCCCCCTTCCCACTCCCTGATCTAAGTCACCCTCATCTTTCACACAAAGGCAAAAGCCTCGTTGGTCTCCCTACCTCCACACTGGACCCTGTCCAATTCCACATGGCAGCTAGAGTGACCTCCTTCTTAATGCAAAATCAGATCATGGCATTCTCTTGCTTTAGGCTTGTCGGTGGCTTATCATTGTACTTAGTAAAGTCCAAACTCCTTCCCATGGCCTACAAGTGCCTGCGTGATCTGGCCTCCACTGACCTCTCCAGGCTTTTCCCGTGTCAATTCCCTGCACTTACCAAGTTCCAGCCCACTGAGCTGCTTTCATTCCTCAAATACTCCTCAGAGCCTTTGTGTGTCTGGTTCCGTCAGCCCAGAACCTTCCACCAGCACCCTCCCCTGACTTTGCTTGGCTGCTTGTTCCAATCCTTGGGCTCTCCTTTTCTCTGAGACATCTTTGCCTGTCACTCTGTCTAAATAAGTTTTCTCCATTACCTTTGTTTTGTTGCATTTATCCCAGATTCTAATGATTTGTTCACAAATTTTTGCTGTTTCTGCCTCACCGCTCTGGAATATCCCTGTGGGCAGGACCCCTACCAATTTGGCTCAACACTATATCCTCAGAGCTGAACACAGTGCCTGATACTTGCTGATCAAAAAATAAATTTCTGGGGCCAGGCGTGGTGGCTCATGCTTATAACACTAGCATACTGGGAGGCCGAGGTGGGTGGATCACCTGAGGTCAGGAGTTCGAGACCAGCCTGGCCAACATTGTGAAACCACATCTCTACTAAAAATACAAAAATTAGCTGGGTGTGGTGGCAGGCGCCTGTAATCTCAGCTACTCAGGAGGCTGGAGCAGAAGAATCGCTTGAACCCGGGAGGCGGAGCTTGCAGTAAGCTGAGATCGTGCCACTGTACTCCAGCCTGGGCGACAGAGTGAGACTCCGTCTCAAAAAAAAAAAAAAAAAAAAAAAAAGAAATAGGCCAGGTGCGGTGGCTCATGCATGTGATCCCAGCACTTTAGGAGACCAAGGCGGGCGAATCACGAGGTCAGGAGATCGAGACCTTCCTGACTAACATGGTGAAACCCTGTCTCTATTAAAAATACAAAAAATGAGCCTGGCGTGGTGGCAGTTGCCTGTAATCCCAGCTAATTGGGAGGCTGAGGCAGGAGAATCGCTTGATCCTGGAAGGTGGAGGTGGCAGTGAGCCAAGATCGTGCCGCTGCACTCCAGCCTGGGTGGTAGAGCAAGACTCCGTCTCAAAAAAAAAACCAACCAAACACGAAAGAAGGAAGGAAGGAAGAAGAAAGAAAGGAAGGAAGGAAGGAAGGAAGGAAGGAAGGAAAAGAAAAATTTCTGGGAGGTTCACATGCTATAGTAGTCATGGATTGGGGAAGACATTTTTGGGTAGGGACAGTGGGGTGGGAAAGCTTTCCCAAATTCTTTCATATCACGTAAGTAAACTGGTGGCCTGTTGATTATTCCCATTATGAAAACATTGAACTGTTTATTCTGTCAATTAGACAGAGTCTCGTTCTGTCACCCAGGCTGGAGTGCATTGGTGCGGTCTTGGCTCACTGCAACCTCCGCCTCCTGGGTTCAAGTGATCCTCGTGTCTCAGCCTCCCGAGTAGCTGGGATTACAGGTGTGCACCACCATGCTGGGCTAATTTTTGTATTTTTAGTAGAGACAGGGTTTCACCATGTTGGCCAGACTGGTCTCAAACTCCTGACCTCAAGTGATCTGCCCGCCTCGGCCTCCCAAAGTGCTGGGATTACAGGTGTGAGCCACCACACTCAGCCTCTGTTAATAATTTTTAATTTAGCCTATCCTATGTGCCAGGCACCAGGCTAAGCACTGGGGATACTGTGGTAAATCTGAGAGACATGTACTGGTCTTCATGGGGCTTACTATGAAGGGAAATTGTACTATGAAGGGAAATTGCCTACAGTCTACTAGTATTCCTGTGCCTCTTGACTAGGGATCCCTCCCTCCATACCTAAGACATTCCAAATGCTTACTTTTCCCTATATCCATATTTTAACCCATAAAAACCTAGACCATTATCTGGATCTGTTTGTCAAGCCATAGTCTCATTCTCGGGGTGGGGGTGGTATAGTATGAGTTAGGATTAGCCCTGGCTGTAATAACAGAAAAAATAATAACAGTTGCTTTAAAAAGATAGTTTATTCATCTCTCCCATCAGAGAAGTCTGAAGGTACACAGTCCAGTGTTGATAGGGCAGCTCTATAAAGTCACCACAGACCCAAACTTCTTCCTAGTTGCTGCCCACCGTATTTAGCATATTGCCTCATTGTCTGAGATGGCTGCTCAAGCTCCAGTCATTGTATCCACAATCTAGGCCACAGAAAGGAGGAAGAGGAAGAAAGATGGCTCCTCCCTTTTAAGAAAGCTTCCCAGACATACTGCACAACACTTCTGCTTATAGCTCATTAGCCAGAATCTAGTGTGCCCACTCCTAACTAAAAGAAGGGCTTTCTTGAACTGAGTACATTGCTAGCCCCAAACAGATTCAGGTTTCTGTTATTAAGGAAGGGAAGAACAGACATTGGAGTAGGCAACTAGCAGTTACTTCTTCGGGTGTTTGGATATATTGAGAGATGAAAAGGAGGGAGAAGAAGAAATGAGGAAGACAGCACAGGAAAGAGCTTCTCAGGCTCTGTGACCACTGACTTCTACACAGAGGGCTATGCCTACTCAAGCAGGTCAGAGCTGGCTGACAGGTGTGGCCGTATGCTTTGGGAACACAGTGAAAAGAGCAAATCCCTGAGGATTGGGGGAGTGTCCCTGCTGCCACAGAGCTGTTTTGCCAGAATGGCCCAGGCAAGGGGGATCTCAGGAAATGACCCAAGAGGCCTCTTACTAAAGAAATTGCAGAAACTGGGAGCCCAGACTATCCTCTTAAATGTCTTTATGGAGGCAAAGGGGATAGTGATCCCTAAAATAGGCAGCCTCAGGTCAAAATCTGCGGCCCTGATATCCAAAGTCAAAATTCTAGAAAAGATCCTCTTAGTTTTTAATGGCTATAAAAGGAACATCAGCACAGAATCTTCAAATCTTGGAATTGGGAGAGGGCGGGTGGAACTGGAACTGGGTGGGAAGTAAACCACTTCCCACCAATCACACTTTCTTCTACCCTGCAGTCTCACATTCAGGACAGACAGGCTCTGTTGAGTAGATGTTAATTTGAGGGAATTATTTTTTATGGGATTGTAGCTTTTTGCAGAGCTAAAAGATTTTTTTTGTGGATAAAAATTATTCAGTAACACCCATTTCCTCAAATGTAGGATTACAGGATCCATTTCAACAGTGTTCAACCTTGCTGAAGAGCAGTTGCTAACCTTACAGAGAATGACATAGACAGCTGAGTATCACTGAGGGCCAGATCATTCCCCATAAGTTATTTCTCCTTCTCCCTCCAAAGGCATCAATATCATCTTGGCAGTGTCTTCTCTGTAGAAGGTCAAAGCATATGTTTTGTTGTTGTTGTTGTTGTTGCTGTTGTTGTTTGCCTTTAGCAAAAGGCAAGGGGCCCTTTAGAACTCCTTCAGTCTTGGGGGCTCCCAATTGAACTCTTCTACCTCGAGTTGTTTTTGAAGGTCCTATAGCTTGATTACCTTCAATCTCCCCCATTGAGCCTGTGAAATGGGACACCAGGGCATTGTTACAAACCGCTGGGGAAACTAGGACTTAAAACATTTTTTTCCTGCCTCTGGGCAGGGCTCACGCTGGTGCCAGGCAGAGATATGGACGTTTGTCACCTGACCCTGCCCATCCAGTGAGCAAGAATTACTCAGGCAGAACACAACTCTTGCCCCTCCCACAAATGCTGAACATTCTGTTTTTTGCTCTTAGGAAGAAACTGGTAAATAACTGCATTCTCTTCTCCCAGTTGTACACCCCCCTTCTTTGCAAAACCAAGGGATTGGGTCACATTACATAAGTCTATGTGGTTTCAAAGGGCTGAACACTGAGATTCAAATTGTTGTCACACACACATGTTGGAGCACAGCCTGTGCTCTCCTGGATAACACGAAGAAAAGCTGCTGAGTTCCAAAGTTTGGCAAGTTGATTTTCCATATACTGCTGATCATTCTAATCCATGTGATCTATTTGAGTTCCTCTCCCAGAAAGGCATTAATCTCTCTTAGGAGTACTTAAAACTAGCCCAGACAGGTAACCCATTTGAGTAGGGAAGGGGAAAGTTACCAGAAATCCCTGCCATCAAATTATCAAAGTCAACCCCTTCCTTTTGTAGATTAAGTCATTCACTCATTCATTTGTTCATTCAACAAATATTTATAGAGAACCTATTATATGGCAGGGTCTTTGACAGATGAGGTTCCCAATCTCATGGAAGTTACATTCTAGTGGAGGGAGGCAGACAGACAATAGAGAAACAAACAAGAATAACATCAGATAGTAAGGAAGCTGAGGCTGGGAGAGAGGAAGGAACTCACGTGAGATCACAGTCCAGGTCTTCTGACTCTCAATATCTTCCTTTTTTCTCTGAACATATATTAAGCACCTACCATGTGCCAGGCATGGCACTAGACATTGAGTTTATAGGACGAATAAGACAAACAAGGTTCCTGTTCCTGCAGAGTTTATAGTACAGTTAGGGAGACAAAGTGAATAAACAAAACAAAACAAAACCAAAAACGGAGAGACTTCTGGTTTCAGGCCCAGCATGTAAGGAGGTTAGCAGTTGCCACTCCATCCCAACAACAAGTAAAAAGCTGAACAAACTGAAAGATTAACAACCTTTCTTAGATCTGTCAGAGAAGTGGAATCACAGGGCAAACTGCTACCTCAAAAATTAGAGAGAAAGGCTGACATAGAGAATCACAACTTTCAAGAACAGAAATCTCTGTGGGAAACAGTGCCAGAGAGAAAATTTGAATTATAACTGACAAATTCCTGGAGGCTCAGTGTGAACAAGCCTGAGAGTTAAAAACTCCAGGGGGAACCAGTTATGGTGGGGAGAAGGGAGGTGCCACACTTTTGTGAGTTTTACTTCCATAAGCTCTACATGTCCTTACAGTGAGTATCAGGTAGAAATATCATGCTACCTGCAGAGGGAGGGGAAAGGGAACTATTTTGAAATATGCCAGAGCATTCTGTTCTTAAAAAGGGCTGCCCAGGCTGGGCACAGTGGCTCACGCCTGTAGCCCCAGCACTTTGGGGGGCCAAGGCAGGTAGACAGTTTGAGCTCAGGAGTTCGAGACCAGCCCAGGCAACATGGCGAAACCTCATCTCTGCAAAAAATACAAATAAATAAACACATAAATAAAAAGCCAGATGTGGTGATGTGCACCTGTAGTCCCAGCTACCCAGGAGGCTGAGAAATGGGAGGATCACTTGAGCACAGGAGGTCAAGGCTGCAGTGAGCCATGATGGTGCCACTGCACTCCATGCTGGGTAACAGAGTAAGACTCTGTCTAAAAAAAAAGCCTGCTCTTAGGAAAAACTAAGCCTAACTTGGGGTTTTCTCAGAGCCTAACCAACCCAGGGGAAGGAAATCTCCAACTGCTGCTTCCCCTAGCCTTCCATGTTAGGAAAGGGAATACACAAATTCAGCCTTCTCTAGCCATCTTGTCCCACCTAAGGAGGATAGAGATTGAGAAGCACTGGTGAAGTTCACTGCCTAGGGGCACAGGCTAACTAAAAGACTAAGAACGAATCATAGGACTACAGAGCACTTCTCCTCCTCACACACCTCACCACCACATCACTAGAGAACTATTAAACTGGTGCAAAAGTAATTGTGGTTTTTTTCCATTAAAAGTAATGGTCAAAACCGCAATTACTTTTGCACCAACCCAAATATTTACAGCAGTTCCTTTTACCCAGTACATCATTTCCACTCATCAACAAAAAATTATGGCCGGGTGCAGTGGCTCACGCCTGTAATCCCAACACTTTGGGAAGCTGAGGTGGGCAGATCACTTGAGGTCAGGAGCTTGAGACCAGCCTGGCCAACATGGCAAAACCCTGTCTCTACTAAAAATACAAAAATTTGCAGAGCATGCTGGTGCGTACCTGTAATCCCAGTTGCTCGGGAGGCTGAGGCAGGAGAATCGTTTGAACCTGGGAGGCAGAGGTTGCAATGAGCTAAGATTGTGGCCACTGCACTCCAACCTGGGCAACAGAGCGAGACTCCATCTCAAAAAAAAAAAAAAAAAATTACAAGCTATACTTAAAGACAAAAAATATATAGTTTGAAGAGATTGAACAAGCATAACAACTAGAGTCTGGGAGTCTGGGCTGGGTGTGGTGGCTCACGCCTGTAATCCTAGCACTTTCAGAAGCCAAGGTGGGTGGATCTTTTGAGGTCAGGAGTTCGAGACCAGCCTGGTCAACATGGTGAATCTCGTCTCTACTAAAAAATACAAAAATTAGCCAGGTGTGGTGGCACGGGCCTATAATCCCAGCTACTCAGGAGGCTGAGGCAGGAGAATCACTTGAACCCGGGAGGCGAAGGTTGCAGTGAGCCGAGATCGCACCACGGCACTCCAGCCTGGGTAACAGAGTGAGACTTTGTATCAAAAATAAAAACAAGC
This sequence comes from Pongo pygmaeus, assembly GCF_028885625.2. Lineage (NCBI taxonomy): Eukaryota > Metazoa > Chordata > Mammalia > Primates > Hominidae > Pongo > Pongo pygmaeus. Next base: position 111,837,431 of record NC_072396.2, on the reverse strand, counting down.
AAACAAACAAACAACAACAACAAAAGTCTGATATGGCAGGGATGTTGGAATTATCAGACTAGGGATGTTTAAAAACTATGACCAATATGCTAAAGGATTTAATGGAAAAAGGAGACAACATGCAAAGATAGATGGATATTGGTTTAGCTGCTGGTAAGGAAAAAAAAAGAAAAAAGAAAAATTTTTTAAAAAGATGGATAACATAAGCAGAGAGATGAAAATTCTAAGAAAGAATAAAAAAATGCTAAAAATCAAAAACACAGTAACAGAAATAAAGAATGCCTTTGATTGGCTCATTAGTAGACTAGACATGGCTGAGGAAAAATCTCTTTTTTTTCAGACAGGGTCTCACTCTGTCGCCCAGGATGGAGTGCAGCGGTTTGATTATGGTTCACTGCAGCCTGGACCTCCCGGGAGTACCTGGGACCACAGGCACACACCAGCATGCCCAGCTATTTTATATATATATATTTTTGTAGAGATGGGGTCTTGCTATGTTGCCCAGGCTGGTCTCAAACTCCTGGCCTCAAGTGATCTACCCATCTCAGCCTCCCAAAGTGCTGAGATTATAGGCATGAACCACTGCACTAGACCAACCGAGGAAGAATCCCTGAAGTTGAAGATTGTCATTCAAAATGTCCAAATCTGGGCCGGGTGCCAGGTGGCTCATCACTGTAATCCTAGCACTTTGGGAGGCCGAGTCAGGTGGATCATCTGAGGTCGGGAGTTAGAGACCAGCCTGACCAACATGGTGAAACCCTGTCTCTACTAAAAATACAAAGTCAGCCGGGCGTGGTGGTGCATGCCTGGAATCCCAGCTACTCGGGAGGCTGAGGAAGGAGAATCGCTTGAACTTGGGAGGAGGAGGTTGTGGTGAGCCGAGATCGCACCATTGCACTCCAACCTGGGCAACAAGAGCTAAACTCCATCTCATAAAAAAAAGAGAAGAAAGAAAGAAAGAAGGAAAGAAAGAAAGAAAGAAAGAAGGAAAGAAAGAAAGAAAAGAAAGAAAGAAAGAAAAAGAAAGAAAGAAAGAAAGGAAAGAAAGAAAGAGAAACTTCCAAATCTGAAAAGCAGAGGAAAAAACTGAAAACAAAAAAAGAGAACAGAATATGCAAGAACTGTGGAATAACTACAAAAAATATAACATACATGTAATGCCACTACCTGAATGAGAAGAAAGAAAGGAATGACTGAGAATTTCCCCAAATTAACGTCAGACACCAAACCACAGATTCAGGAACCTCAGAGAATAACAAGCAAGATAAATACCCCCAACCCCCACAAAAAACTACACCTGAGCATATCTTATTCAAACTTCAGAAAATCAAAGTTAGAGAAAAAAAATCTGAAAGAAGCCAGATGTGGAAAAAACACCTTACCTATAGAGAAGCAAAGATAAAAATTACATCTGGGCCGGGCGCGGTGGCTCACGCCTGTAATCCCAGCGCTTTGGGAGGCCAAGGCAGGCAGATCATGAGGTCAGGAGATTGAGACCTTCCTGGCTAACACAGTGAAACCCCATCTCTACTAAAAATACAAAAAATTAGCAGGGTGTGGTGGCGGGCGCCTGTAGTCCCAGCTACTCGGGAGGCTGAGGCAGGAGAATGGCGTGAACCCGGGAGGCAGAGCTTGCAGTGAGCCGAGATCGTGCGCCACTGCACTCCAGCCTGAGCGACGGAGTGAGACTCTGTCTCAAAAAAATAAAAATAAATAAAAATAAATAAAAGAATTACATCTGACTTCCCAAAAACCAAGCTAGGAAAAAGAGAGTAGAATGAAATATTTAAAGTGTTGAGAGGACCAAAAAAAAAAAAAAAAAAAAAACTAACCTAGAATTGTGTACCCTGTGAAATATTTTTTTCAAAAGTAAAGGAAAAATAAAGATTTAAACAAACATTGAGGGAATTTGTAGCCAGTAGACCTGCCTTGCAAGAAATGTTAAAATAAGTTCCTCAGAGACAAGAAAATAATATAGATCAGAAATGGAATAAGTGAAGGTAAAATTTTAAAAAATTATTTTTCTTATTATTTTTAATAAATTGTATTTTAGATTCAGGGAGTACAGCTTCTGTTGAACCTATCACCCCAGTAAAGAACAAAGTACCCAATAGTTTGTTTTTCAATCCTTGTCCCTCTTCTTCCCAACCTGCTTTTGGAGTTTCTAGTGTCTGTTATTTTCATCTTTATGTCTGTGTGTACCCAATATTTAGCTCCCACTAATAAGTGAGAACATGTGGTATTTGATTTTTTGCTTCTGCATTAATTAACTTAGGATAATGGCCTCCAGCTGCATCCATGTTGCTGCAAAGGACATCATTTCATACTCTTTTATGAGTGTGTAGTATTCCATAGTGCCTGGCTAGCTCAGTCCGTAGAGCAAGATACTCTTATTTTTCTTATTCTTAATTGATCTAATAGTTTGTTAAAAATAATAATACTAACAATGTATTTTATTTTATATACAATAGAAGTTCTATTGTATATATAAAGAAGTTCATGAAGTTCTATTATATATATGAAGACATTAATAGAATATACATATTCTATTATTAACTTCTGTTATATATATAAGAAGTTAAATGGATAACAGCAATAATACAAGGAATAGGAGGGAAGAATTGGGATTATGCAGTTATTATAAGATATTTGCAGTACTTTGAAGTGGTATAGTGTTATTTGAAAATGGACTTGATTAGTCGTTAACCCAACATTGCATACTCTAAGGCAACCACTAAAAACTGTTTTAAAAAAGTGTAACTGATGTGCCAAGAAAGGAGAGAAAATGGAATCATAAAAATGCTTAATTAAAACCATAAAAGTCAGAAAAAGCATGGAAGACAAAAATAGGAACAAAGATAAAGGGCAACAAATAGAAAACAGTAACAAATGTGGTAAATATTAATCCAACTATATCAATAATCACTTTAAACATCATTGGTCTAAATACATCAATTAAAAGAGAGAGATTGTTAGAGTATATCACAAACCAAGACCCAAATATATATTGTCTACAAGAAACCCGCTTTACCTTATAAAGACACATATATATTAAAAGTAAAGGGATGGAGAAAGATGTACCGTGCTAACACTAGTCAAAAGAAAGTGGGAGTACCTATATTATTTTCAGACAGAACAAACTTCATAGCAAGGAAAGTTATTAGGGATAAAGAAAGGAATTACATAATGATAAAGGGGTCAATTTTCCAAGAAGACGTAATAATCCTTAATGTGTACATGTCTGACAAAAGAGGGTCAAAATATGTGAGGTAAAAATTGAGAGAACTGCAAGAAGAAATAGATAAATTCGTTATTATAGTTGGAGACTTCAACACCCCTCTATCAGAAATGGACAGATCCAGCAGGCAAATAATCAGTAAAGACATAGTTGAACTCAACAACACCATCAGCTGATAGAAATCTTTACACTGCCTCATCCAACAACAGCAGAATGCACACTCCTGTCAAGATCACGTGGAGCATTCACCAAGATAGACCACATTCTGGAATATAAAACATATCTTTAACAAATGTAAAAGAACATAAATAATTCAATGTCTGTTCTCAGACCACAATAGAATTAAACAAGAAATCAATAACAGGAAGATAATTGAAAATCCTGAAAATGCTTGGAGATTAAACAACACACTTCCAAGTAACACATGGATCAAAGAAGTCTCAACAGAAATTTTAAAATATTTTGAACTAAATGAAAATGAAAATATAGGCCAGGTGTGTTGGCTCATGTCTGTGATCCCAGCACTTTAGGAGCCTGAGGTGGGAAGATTGCTTGAGGCCAGGAGTTTAAGACCACCTTGGGCAACATAGCAAGACCCCACCTCTACAAGAAAATAAAAATAAAAAATTAACTGGGTACGATACCTATAGTCCTAGCCAACAGGACTAGCTATGTGCCTATTGTGCCTATAGTCCTAGCTTCTTGGGAGGCTGAGGAGGGTGGATCACTTGAGCCCAGACATTCAAGGTTGCAGTGAGCTATGATTGCACCACTGCACTCCAGCCTGGGCAACAGAGAGAGAGATCCTATCCCCCCAAAAAAGAGAAATAAAAGAAAATGAAAATACAACTTATTAAAATTTATGTAATGCAGCAAAAGCAGTGCACTTAGAAGGAAGTTTTATAGTATTGAGTGTGTATTTAGAAAAGAAGAAAGGTCGAAAAATCAATAATCTAAGCTTCCACCTGAGGAAACTGGAAGAAGAGCCAGTTAAACCCAAAGTAAGCAGATGAAAATAAATAATAAAAAATAGAGCAGAAATCAATGAAATTGAAATCAGAAAATGAATAGAGAAAAGTCAACAAAACTAAAAGCTGGTTCTTTGAAAAGATCAATAAAATTGATAAACTTCTAGCCAGGCAAACTAAGAAGAAAAGAGAAAAGACACAAATTACTAACATCAGAAATGAAAGAGGGATATTACTACAATTCCCAAGGACATTAAAAGGATAATAAAAGAATCTTATGAACAACTCTATGCTCACAAATTCGATAAACTAGTTGAAATTGACCGATTCTTTAAAAGATAAATCCGCCAAAAGTCACACAAAGAGAAATGGCATAGGCCTATTCATTCAACTAATGAATTCAAATTATTCAGGAGAGTTTTTATCATAAGACTCTCATAAAAATGAATCAAGGCACAGACTTTACACCCTTCCCAAAAATTAACTCAAAATGGATTACAAACCTAAATGTAGAATTCAAAACTATAAAACTCCCAGAAGATAACATAGGAGAAAACCTAGATGACATTGAGCATGGTGATGACTTTTTAGATTCAACACCAAATGCACAATCCATTAAATAAATAACTTATAAACTAGACTTCATTAAAACTAAAAACTTCTGCTTTATGAAAGACACTGTCAAGAGAGAGAGACAAGTCATAGACTGGGAGAAAAGATTTGCAAAATACACATCTGAGCTGGGCGTGGTTGCTCACACCTGTAATCCCAGCACTTTGGGAGGCCGAGGCAGGTGGATCACTTTAGCTCTGGAGTTCCAAACCAGCCTGGGCAACAGGGTGAAACCCCATGTCTATGAAAAACACAAGAAAAACTAGCCAGGCATGGTGGTGCACACTTGTACTCCCAGCTACTTGGGAGGCTGTAGTGGGAGGATCACTTGGGCCTGGGAGGTTGAGGCTGCAGTGAGCTGTGATCATGCCACTGCACTCCAGCCTGGGTGACAGAACGAGGCCCTATCTCAAAAAAAAAAAAAAAAAAAAAGATACATCTGATAAAGAATTGTTAACCAAAATTATATAAAGAATTCTTTTTTTTTGAGACAGGGTCTCTGTCGCCCAGACTGGAGTGTAGTGGCACGATTACGGCTCACTGCAGATTTGACCGCCTGGGCTCAAGCAATCCTCCTGCCTCAGCCTCCCAAGCAGCTGGGACTACAGGCGTGTGCCACCATGCCCAGCTAATTTTGTTTTTTGTAGAGGCTGAGTCTCCCTATGTTGCCCAGGTTGGTCTCGAGCTCCTGGGCTCAAGTGATCCCCCTCCCTCGGCCTCCGAAAGTGCTGGGATTATAGGCGTAAGCCACAAGAACTCTTAAAACTTAACAATAAGAAAACAAGCAACTTGATTTTATAATAGGCAAAATATCTGAATAGAAAGCTCAACAAAGAAAATATACAGATGGAAAATAAGCATAAGAAAAAATGCTCAACATCATGTCATTAGAGAATTGCAAATTTAAGCTAACAATAAGACGCCTATTAGAATGGCCAACATTTGGAACACTGACACTACCAAATATGAAGCAATAGGAACTCTCATTCACTTCTGTTGAGAATGCAAAATGGTACAGTCACTTTGGAAGACAGTTTGACAGTTTTCTTCCAAGAGTAAATATCCTCTTACCATATGATCCATTGATCACACTCCTGGGTGTTTACCCAAATGATTTGAAAACCTATGTCCACACAAAAATCTGCACATGGGTGTTTATAGCAACTTTTTTCATAATTGCCCAAACCTGGAAGCAACCAAGTTGTCCTTCAGTAGATGAATGGATAAATAAACTGTGGTACATCTAGACAATGAAATATTGTTTAGTGCTAAAAAGAAATGAGTGTTCAAGCTATGAAAATATGTGGAGGAACTTTAAATGCACATTACTAAGTGAAAGGAGCCAATGTGAAAACACTACATATGATATGATTCTAACTAGATGAAATTTGGAAAAAGCAAAATCTTGGAGAGAGTAAAAAGATCAGGGCTTGCCAGGGGCTAATGGAGAGGGAAGGAAGAATAGGTGGAAAATGGGATTTTTAGAGCAGTGAAACTATTCTGTATGGTACTGTACTGGTAGATGCATGTCACCATACACTTCTCAAAACCCATAGAAGGTATGACTGCAAGAATGAATCCTAATGTAAACTATGGTCTTTGGGTGATAACGATGTGTCAGTGTAGGGACATCAGTTATAACCAATGTACCACTGCAATAGGGAATATTGATAGTGGAGCAGCATGTGTGTGGGTGGGGAAAGCAGTTACATGGGAATTCTCTGTACTTTCTGTTAAGCCTTGCTGTGAACCTGAAACTTCCCTAAAACATAAAGCTTAAGCCAGGCATGGTGGCTCATGCCAGTAATCCCAGCACTTTGAGAGGCTGAGGCAGGTGGATCACTTTGAGCTCAGGAGTTTGAGACCAGCCTGAGCAAGATGGTGAAATCTGTCTCTACGAAAAAAATAACAAAAAATAGCCAGGTGATGGTGGCTCGCACCTGTAGTCCCAGCTACTCAGGAGGCTGAGGCTGGAGAATCACTTGAGCCTGGGAAGTGGAGGCTCCAGTGAGCCAAAATTACGCCACTGGACTCCAGCCTGGGTGAACGAGTGAAACCCTGTCTCAAAACTAAATAAATAAATAGTGTATTTTAAAAAAATAGAGGCCAGGCGTGGTGACTCATGCCTATAATCCCAGCACTTTGGGAGGCCGAGGCTGGTGGATCACAAGGTCAGGAGATTGAGACGATCCTGGCTAACATGGTGAAACCCCGTCTCTACTAAAAATACAAAAAAATTAGCCGGGCCTGGTGGCGAGCGCCTGTAGTCCCAGCTACTTGGGAGGCTATGGCAGGAGAATGGCATGAACCTGGGAGGCAGAGCTTGCAGTGAGCCGAGATCCTGCCACTGCACTCCAGCCTGGGCAACAGAGAGAGATTCCATCTCAAAAAAAGAAAAAAAAAGAAAGTTGTGGTCTCAGGTCCCCGAGGGATCAATCTGTCCACTCCATTTACTTGGTTCATGGAGTAGCTGAGGCCCGGCAAGTGGAAGGTACCTATGCAAAGTCACAGAGCAGGCTTGTAGCACAGCCTGGGTCAAACCCAGCTGTCTTGCTTCTCTGTCCAATATATGTCACCCTGCCATGTAGCAAGAGTCAGAACATTGTTTTTGTTAGACAATGACTAGCATGAGCTCTTCTGAAGTAGCTTACAGGTTCTATTGTCTGCAAAGGGACAGAACATCTTAGCCCTAAGCTCTTCTCCCTAGAAGGCAAACACTGCGATTGGTGGGCTTCTGCTTCATAAGAGATCAGTGCTGTTGCCAAGCCCAGGCCTCACTTCTGCCATGAGTTCTGCTGAATCTTCCGGGCTAGAGGAGGCCTCAGAGGGGAGAAACTTGAAAAGAGCCCAAGGCCTTTCTCCCTGTTCTGTTTTTAGTGCTCCTGCTCCTGGCCCAAGTCCAGAGCAGGATAGAACCATTAGCACACCTATTCATTAGGTCCTATTTATTCACTCTAAAGGCTCATAATTTGTTTTAAGGGAGACTTTTAAACCCTGATTAATACTGTAGGCTCCCATGCATACATTAAAATGGTTTGAATCTGTATAAGCACATTTGAAGGAGCATTGTTTGCACTTTCCAGCAGGGAAGCAGTGTCTCTGTCAGCACTGTCCTCTCCAGATGCCTATGACCAAGGCTCAGGGTTCTATCTGAACCAACACATGATTAGGCCACATTATCCAAGTTTGAAAAAAGAAAAGCCCCAATTCATGCATTGATGATTTAATCTTTGCTGCTTCCCTCACATGGAAAATGATTTCATGAGAAATAACCCTTCAAAGAGAGGTATCCCTTCTCCTACTCAACTCTAGCCCCTCTTCTTGGGCTCTAAGCTCCCACCTTCCACTCCCTATCTGGCTCCACTAGTTAATTCCTTTGTCTTCTAGGTTTTCAGCCTAGCCTGTCTACTGACTCTTTCTCTGTGGCTAAAACAAGCTTACTTGTCTCTTATCCTTATAATAAGGACTCTCCTCCAACCTGTCACCCTCCACTCCTCCCCTGGCTACCATCCCACCTCACTCCTTCCCTTCATTCCTCAGTCTTGCAGTTTGGCTTCTGCCCCTGACACTCCCCTGGACCTGCTCAAAGATCCAATGTAAACACCAGACCCGGTGGACATTTTTCTCCTCCTATATTAGAGGGCCTCTCAGCCCTGGGCCCTGAGCATACTGAACATGCTTCCCTGGAAACTCTCTTCTCCTCAGCCTTCTCCAACTCTCTTCTCTCCTAGACCTCCTACTGTGCTATTACCACTCTTTTGTAGCCCCCTTTACTAAGTCATCCTCCTCTGCCCCTTTTACATGTCAGTGGTTCCCAGGACTCTGTCCTCAGACCTCTTCTCACTCCAGTACATACACTCTCCCATTCTGGCCCCATCCAATATCATCTTTCCCCCCTCCATCTATATGCTACCACATCTGTGGCCTGATCCAGGCCTTCTCCCCTGAGCCCCAGATCCATATGTCCAACTGCTGGGTGTCCCACTGACATCTCGCATGCAAGAAATCCAAGACTGAACTCATCACCTTATGCCACGAATTTTGCTCCTTATTCCCTGTTACCTGTCTTGCCAAATGGCTCCATCAGACACCCATCACTTAAGCCAGAAATCTGGGAATTATCCAAGACTTTTTTCTCCTTTACCCTCCCCCATATCCAAACCATCCATTTGTCCTGCTGACTCTACCTTCAAAATATACCCAGGACATGGCCACCTCTTTCCACTTCTACTACAGGTTGAGTATCCCTTATCTGAAATGCTTGGGACCAGAAATGCTTCAGACTTAGACTTTGGATTTGGGAATATTTGCATTATATTTTCTGGTTGAGCATCCCAAATCCAAAAATCTTAAATCTGAAATGTTCTAATGAGAACTTCCTTTGAGCGCCATGTCAACAAGTTTTAGATTTGGGAGCATTTCAGATTTCAGATTTTTGGATTTAGGATGCTCAACCTGTACTACCTTCCTGGTCCAAGCCACCATCCTCTCTTACCTGGATGGCTACAATAGCTTCCTAACTGGCCTCCCTGCTTCCACTCTCATCCCCTTCAGTCCACACCCCACTCTACAGCAGAGGGACTGATGGAGCATAAACTGGTCCATATCACTCTCCTGCTGAAAATATTCCAATGGGTTCTCATCTTACTGAGATGAAAATGCAAACTCCTTACCATTGCATAGAAGAAAGTCCACCTTCTGGTTCCTGCCTGCTCTGTCCAGCCTTCTCTCACAATAGTCCCCATCCCACCCAATGCTCCAGCCACTTTACATACCAGGCTACTTCTCCCCGTGTGGATCTTTGCTCATAACTGTTCCCTCTGCCTGAAACAATCTCCCCATTATGGTCAGCAAACCTAATGACCACACACTCATCTTTCAAGATAGCAATAGAAAGCTTTCCTGATGCTCCCAGGCTAAGTCAATCATTCCCTTTGTTGTGTCCTGTAATTCACCATCAGGAAATGCTTATTAAGCACCTATTATGAGCCATTCCTATCCACTCCTGTAGGTAACCCATTCCATCAGTTTCTGCTTTATTCTTCTTGTGTCTCTTTTTGTACAAATGAGCAGATGCCGCTCTACATTTTTTTTACTTCCCCTTCCTTCTTACACAAAAGGAAGCATGCTACAGACATGTTTGTTTTGTTGTTGTTGTTTGTTTGTTTCTTTGTTTTTGCACGTGGCTTTTCTTTTACTTAACAATATATCCTGGAAATCACTCCATATCAGTACATAGACAGCATCTGCATTATTTTTCACAGCTGCATAATACTTCACTCTGTGGCTATGCCATAATCTATTCAACCACTTTTCTATATATGGACATTTAGGTAGTTTCTAATATTTTGTAATCATAAATGACACTGCAATGAAAATTCTTGCACATATGCATTTCCATATTGTTGGAGGTGTATCTTCAGGGTAAATTCCTAAAAATGGGATTGGTGAGTCAAAAGATAAATGCATATATAATTTTGTGAGATACTGTATCAATTTTATTTCCCTCCAGCCACATATGAGAGTCACTTCAGGCATTTCTGAAAGAGGGTGTTTTCAGAACATTAACTAGCTCTCTTTCCTAGCTGACCTGTCTTTGTGTGTGACTGATTCATCCCAGTGCACACGAAGGCCCCTCAGGCACTCAGAACACAGCCCTGCCCCTTGAGCACTCACATCCCAGGGTTGGGGTATGGGGAGCAATGGACAAAACCAAGCCTTATGTTGCTGGAAATGCTCCTGCATCATCTGCCTTTCACATTCTTTGTTGAGGAGAAACAATAAGCAAATTACACTGACTCCAAGTACACAAGGCTACAGGACCATCAGAAGCTACTTAAACAGGTGTCAAGTAGCTTGAAGAACACAGGAGGAAATACAAGGAAAATTTAGTACTTCCAGGCTCAACAAGTACCAATTTGATTTGTTTGAAGACCTCCAATGACAACAGGTATCTGTCTTGTAGATAAGCAAGCCATCCTATTGAGAAAAATAATAATAAAAGTAATTTACTGTGCTTCAGAAATCACACAGTGCTTTCACACTCATACATTATCTCATTTGATCCTTACAATAGAAGTTTCCATGCTGGAACAATTGCTTCATTGGTCAATCTTTGATGCACATTAAGTGGTTCGTGGACTTGAGCTGTGATTTATCCACCCAGACTTCAAAGGGTTAACTAGAGCTGAACTCTAAACAACCTGAACTTATTAAAGACACAGGGTTGGAGGAAGCCTGGGAGCAGGAAGTGGTCAGGAAGCTGAGTGGGCCCCAGGCTCAAATTTCCCTGACCGAGAGCCTCAGATGAATTATGGTGGAAAACCCCCAACTGCACTGTGTCCTCTCCCTTCAATTTAGGCATTTAATAAACAGATTGCATCGTCCTCCAGAAATGAGGAAGGTTAATAATTTCCTTGGATGGAGAGTTCCAAGCAGCTCTGTGGCTTCGTGTGGACCTTCAAAAGAATTTCTGCAGATGGAGTCTGTGCAACTTTTTATACTGGTCTATTAAATTTTCACTAGGCTCCCCTGCCTTCATTAATATCATTAGAGTATAGCACTGAGAACCTGTACAGGATTTGTCAGACATTTCAGAACATAAGTTAGGGGATTGTGAGGCATTCTTCCTGCCAACGTTCCCAGCTGGCAGTGCCCTCCTGCTTCTCCCCGGATGCCCAGGGCACCCCAGCATGGCAGTAGATTATCGCCAGGCGATCGCTCTTGGCAATTCAGCTCATAGGATCCAAGTGCCCACCTGCTTCTACCAACATGTCAGTCCCACCTTCAAAGTGTGAAACAGGGAGGAAGGGTCATTTTCGCTCCTTGGCAGTCCCAGCTTATCAGGGCTTTAAGGGCAATTTGGATGGCATAGAACCTGTAAAGTCGCTGCTTAGGGAAGCAGTTATGAGTGTGGAGTGTGGAATCAGGATCAGACAGACCTGAATCCACATCCTGGCTGTTCCCTTTGCTAGCTGTGTGTTTTGGGGTAAGTCATTTAACCTCCCTGAGCCATGATTTCCTCATCTGCGACGTCTATGTGTGAGGTGAGGGACATAATAGTATCTGACTCACAGGAGCTGTTGTGGGAATGAAATTAAATAAGAAATGTAAAATGCTTAGCCTGGTATCTAATGCATAGCAGCTATTTGACCCTTTGCATGTCACAACTGGAAGTGACCTTGGAGAGCATTTACTCCAATTCCCTCAGTTTCTAGATGGAGAAATGGGTCTAGAGGGGAGGTTATCCAACTCACCAACAAAAGAATCAGAATTAGAAACGGTTTCCTGACGCTTTTCACTCCACTATGGTATTTCTCTTGTCCAAAGCAGATGGGTAGGTAGTGAACTGAGGCCCAGCCTGCTAGAGGTCAGGTTGGGGAGATGGCAAATGCCCCTTTGACTGGTGCAGTGTAACGGCACCAGTGCCGCCTAGAAGGTAAGGCCTCGGCCGGGCGCAGTGGCTCATGCCTGTAATCCCAGCACTTTGGGAGGCCAAGGCAGGTGGATCACCTGAGGTCAGGAGTTCGAGACCAGCCTAGCCAACATAGTGAAATCCTGTCTCTACTAAAAATACAAAAACTATCGAGGTGTGGTGGCGCATGCCTGTAATCCCATCTACCTGGAGGCTGAGGCAGAAGAATCACTTGAACCCAGGAGAAGGAGGTTGCAGTGAACTGAGATCGTGCCACTGCACTCCAGCCTGAGCAACAGAGAAAAAAAAAAAACAAAGAAGAAAAAGAAGATAAGGCCTTGGGAGAAGAGGAATTTTCCTGTCTAGGATTATTTTCACAATTATCTACAGTCTAGGCTATTTCAGCAAAGCCTTGGTTGAAAATCCATTTGGTGTCATTTCTCCCTAATTGGTGCTCAACCTGGTCCCCCACAAAGAGCAAATGCTTCTCTCCAAGCTTTGGGAAGCAGGGCATTCATCCTTTGGCTATAAGCAAGGCGCCTCTCCCCAAAGGCCTTTTGGACCGGTTATGGAGTGGAGGAGGGAAGGAACTTCTCTCCCCTGCTCACTCTGTGGCGGGAAGTTCTGTGGCTTTTGCAAGGACAAGTGAAGGAGGGGAAGAAGTGAGCAAGGATACTGTGGCTCTTGTGATTGGCCATCCACAGAAGTGGTGTGTCAAAGAGCAGCCAATCTCAACCAAGCTCAGGTATTCGGACCCCTCCCTCCTGACCTCACATGGCCCCACATGAGGTTTCTGCTTGCTTGCTCTGAGACCAAGAGAGCACTGGGAGTCCTGCCCAGCTCACACTTCCTTATACTATGGAGGCAGGAAGGAACTGGCCTGCAAGCACTTAGCTCCTGTCTGAGCAATGGCCAGACTAAACTGGGTGGGGATACGTAACTTGGGGCTGATGCCAGCCTCACCGCAGCCCCAGGCACTGGAACAAGAGAACCCCAAATACCAGAATTCTTCATTTACTTCCCACTCTAAGCATCTGAATCAGCTTCCAGAACCCCAAATTTGCCACAGTGCACCAACAAATTCATCCTACCAGAATTCACTTAGAATTATCTGCTTGGTTCTCTGTTAAATTCCCTCTTATGGGAGAATAGGACCAGGAAGCAGGGTGACCTTGGGAAAGTCACTCCCCTTCTCTGGGCCTCAGTTTCCTCATTTGTAAAATGTGTGGGCTCAACTTTCACAGAAGGCCTCCACAGCCACCACCCACTGCCAGGTCACCATCATAACCTCCAAACTTGTCTTTCTGCTTCCACTCTTGTCCCCACCTCAATCCATTGCCAACAACACAGCAGCCAAGGGACTCTCTTTAAAACACAAATGAGGTCGGGTGTGGTGGGTCACGCTGCCTGTAATCCCAACATTTTGGGAGGCCAAGGTGGGAGGATCGGTTGAGCCCAGGGGTTCAAGACCAACCTGGGCAAGATGGTGAGACTCCCCTCTCTATTCACACACACCTACACACACACACACGCACACAGCGTTAAATTGTACCACTCCCCAGCTTAAAACCTTCCCATTCCACTTTTAGTAAAATGCAAGCTCCTTACCATGGCCCACAAAAGCCCTAGTGACCTGGCCCCCAGCTAGTTGTGTAGTCTCACCTCCTGCCTCTCACTCCCTCAGTCCCTCTGTTCTAGCCGCATCAGCCTCTTGCATGTTCCTGACACATGCCAAACTTGCAACTGACTTGGGTCTTTCCATAGCTGCACCCTCTGCCTGGATGCTCTCCTCTAAGGTTTTTGTGTTTAACTCCTGGGCATGCTTATGATCTCAGTTTATGGCCACTTCCTTGGGTAAACCCTCCTTGAACAGCTCCACTGCCCTCGTGTCAGGCTAAATCGAGTCCTCCTGTTATATGCACATTCAGTGCACATTGTTCTTTTCCTTTACAGCACTTATCATAACTATAATTCTTTCTGAAATTAATAACATCCATCTCCCCTTCTAAACTGTAAACACTGTAAGGGCAGGAACCTCGTCTATCTTTTTCACGGCTTTATCTTTGGTACCTTGGGTAGTGCCTAGCACATAGGAGGAACTCACTAAAAATTGGTTGAAAGAATGAATGCATGAAGCTCCCTGACAGCTTGGCCTATCCACAGTGCCAGCCCCACAGCTCTTGACCTTGCTATGGCCTTGACAGGTCACTCTGTTCCCACCTCTCTGGGGCTTATAAAGCAGTGGTGGTGACCTATTAACCTCACTGTCAGGCAAATCTGTTCTTGGAAAAGACCCGGAATGCAGTCACTCCTAAAGCCAAATGCACAAGACTTTGATTTATGTTATTCAGGCCTCTTGCTCCTCTCATGAGTGATTCACTTCCCTAAGTATCTATCAGGCACCTACTGTATGCCTGGCCCTGTCCTAGATGCTGCTAGTCTAAAAGCATTAGTCTTCCCAGACTTGGCCCAGGCTCTTCACGAGCTCACATGTAAACAACCAATTCTCACACGAGTCAGGCTGTGATAAGTGCCTGGGAGGACAGAGGAAAAAGCAATTGAGTACTGATTGTCCTGTGGAAATTTAGTGGGGGAAGGAGGAGGGGCAGAAGATTGTGCAAGATCTGATTAGTGGCAGAGCAGGAGTGTGTTTCCTGGTGGAAAGATGAGCATTGAGGGAGCATGCCCATGTTGGGAGAGCATTCTAAGGAAGGGTCCATTGAGTGGCCCCCGGGGGCTGTGTGCAGGGTGGCAGGAGCACATGCACCCTTAATCCACACTCACACTCTCCACCATAGCATATTACTGGGTATCAGGACCACCCAGGGAACCTCTGAAACATGGGGGACTGATGCATTCCTTCTACCCAGCCCCGTAGAATCTGATTTAGTGGAGCAGACATGGAGCGTGGCCATCTGCGTGTTTAATAAATCTCCCTATCCATGTGGCTCTGAGGCAGGTGGTCCAAAAAGAATGCTGAGAGGCCCACTGCCGGCCTGGTGGATTGGCAGGTGGCTGATTCCAGCGGGAACTTCAAAGGAAATGTAGGCCCACAGTGGGAAACCTAGGAATGAGAATTCCAGTCGCATCACTAGTTGATGGGAGGCATAGCTGGGTAGGATGAGGCGGGTTTGTGGATGAGTGGCAGAGTCTGGGTGAGGATGCAGGTTAATGATATAAGAGAGGGTCCTGAGCTCATGACAAGGGTCCTCAGAACCTTGGTGGCTATCCACTCCCAAGTTCCCTCCCATCCCTCCGCCCAGGCCAAGAATATCTTGAGTGACCAGGCGGTTTCTGGACCAGAAGGAAAGAAATAAGATAATGGTATCCTGGGGCTGAACCCAGGAACAGCAGAATCTCCAGGCTGCTCCATGCCTCTAAATGGGCAGTGGTGGAATCAAGTATGCTGAGGTTCAAAGGTCTACCCTATGGGTGATAAGGAGCCACAGAGAGGGAGGAGAGGACATGAATACACTTCATTCAATCATTCAATCGTGTGTTCATTCCACAGACTTGTGCTGAGGGCTAGACACTGTACTGAGCCCTGTGGGCTTTGGTAGTACCACCATCTGCCCACCTGTCAAAGCCAGAAACCAGAGTGGCATCCTAGACTCTTCCATCTGTCTAACTTATTCCCTCCCCTCAATCCGTTTATCTACTCTCATTGATTCAACCTCTTAAATGTCCTCTGACTCTCAACCCTCCCCTCCAGCCCCTCTGCCACTACCTTAGTGCCAGAGCTCACTAACTCTTGCCTGGGCCATTGCAGAAGTCATTTCACTGCTCTCCCCACACTGAGGTTAGCCTCACTCCAATCCATTCCCCATCCTGCAGCCAGACTGATTTGATGGTCTCTTATTTTTATTTTTTTTTAAGATGGGGTCTTGCTATGTTGTTCAGGCTAGTCTCCAACTCCTGGCCTCAAGCAATCCTCCCACCTCGGCCTCCCAAAGTGCTAGGATTACAGGCGTGAGCCACAACACCTGGCAGACTCTTAATTTTAAATAGATTTACTGAGGTATAGTTTACATACCATCCAATTCAAATTCATACCTCTTGGCCGGGCGTGGTGTAGGGCCTGTAATCCCTACACTTTGGAAGGCTGAGGCAGGTGGATCACCTGAGGTCAGTAGCTCGAGACCAGCCTGGCCAACATGGTGAAACCCCACCTCTACTAAAAATACAAAAATTAGCTGGGCGTGGTGGTGCACGCCTGTAGTCCCAGCTACTTGGCAGGCTGAGGCAGAAGAATCACTTGAACCCGGGAGGCAGAGGTTGCAGTTAGCTGAGATCGTGCCACTGAACTCCAGCCTGAGTGACAGAGCGATACTCTGTCTCAAAATAAAACAAAACAAAATTCATACCTCTTAAGTGTACAATTCAATTACTTTGAGTGTATTCACAGAGCTGTGTAACCATCACCACACTCCAACGCTAAAACATTTCCATCACCCCAGAAAGGTCCCTCGTGCCCATTGGAAGTCACTCCCTTGTTCCCAACCCTAGCCTCAGACAACTACTAATTTACTTTCTGTATCCATGGAGTTGCATTTTCTGAGTATTTCATATAAATGGAATCATATGATATGGGGTCTTTTGTGTTTGTCTTTGAGTGCCTCTCAATATAGAAGTCTGCTCAGTTACCCTTGAACAGTTTCCCATAATTCTCCATCTGAACACTTCCCACTGCTGTTCAAGTTCCTTCATACCTGACCCTGCTCTTGAACTTCCATTGTTCCCTAACACACACCATGTACTCTTTCCTGCTTCCATGCCTTTATGCCTATGGCTCCCCTGACTGGAATGTCCTTACCTTCCCCCTAAGCAGGCACTGCCTCTGCTATGTCTTCAACATCCTATTCCCCAAATTCTGCTTACCACTTTCACCTCTTTAGGCATTTTTCACCTTGTCTATGCTTTATTCATTGTACATCTCACACTGCATTGTAAATATTCACACACATTGGTTTACCAGCTACATGGTAAGTTCCTTGAGGGCAGGGACTATGCTTTTCATCTCCATAATCCCACACCTGGAACAGATCCTGGTCAAAAAGTGTTCGTTAAACCAAACAGAACAGCATAAGACTCTGTCCAGAAACTGCCCCTGAGGAGTTCACAGTCTTGTGAGGGAGAAAATAGCCCATTCATCAGCCAATCTACATTTACTGAGGTCCCCACTGTGCGACAGTGGGAGGAGAGAGTAAAAAGGATGAGTGAGGCATGGTGCCTTCCCTCTTGGAGCTTGCAATTGAGTCAAGAAGATACACTCCATAGACAGACGGATTGCAATGCAAAACATTACGCAGCCAAATGCTAGGTGCAACAGTGGGGTGTGTCAAGAGTCCAGGGAAAAGAGGGTAGTGACTGTTGTCGGGACACTTTGAGAAAGTCTCATGGAGGAGGAACCTGAGGGTGGGGAAGGACAGGAGGATTTGGGCGGGAGTGGGCAATGTACAGAGCATCCTTGGATGGCAGTGAGAGAGTGACTTGAGCTACATCTTGGGGCACAGGGCAGGATGGTTTGGAAGACAGAGAGCCAGGAAATCAGCTTGGAAGTGAGTGACTTCATCCAAAAGAGCAATGATAAGACCTGAGCTAAAGCTCTATCAGTGGAAATGGATATGCAGCTAGAGTAGGATTTCCAGATGTAATGAATAAAAATACAGGACACAATGCAAGGGACATACTTGAACTAAAACATTGTTGTGTTTCTAAAATGCAAATTTAAGTGGGCATCCCTGCGTTTTCTGGCATCTATCCTGCGTTTTCTGACAGCAAGTTTGGGCCAAACTGAAAATCTTGAATGCCATGCTACAGTGTTTACTTTGTGCCCTGGAGGAAAGGAAGGCCCTGAAGGGTTTTAACTTGAGGACTGACCAGATCAGATATGCCTTTTAGAAAGATGGCTTGGAAAGAGCAAGGAGAATGGGTTGCTGGGTGGAGCAAGTTCGGAGGCTGTCACAGCAATTCAAGGGACAGAGGATTAAGCCCTGAGCCATGGCAGAGGAGCGAGCATAAAGAGGAAGGTGGGATACAGGAGCAACTCAGCCCAAATCAGAGGGTACTACCTTAATGACAAGTGCTCACTGGGGGAGTGAGGCATGGGGATGTTGCTTGCAGAAGGAGCAGCCTCCAAGTAGGGGCTAGGCGAGCATCGAGCATCCTATGATTTTCCTCGCTACCTCCTGCTGCCCAAGGGAAGGAGGCGAGGCTTAGGTAGAAGAGCCCGAGCAGCTGCCATAGCTGAAACCTCTCCCAGGCTTTCCCCCAGTCAGTCCTGCACACTTCCCTTTCCCTCTCGGGCTCCGGCGCCCATCCAGAGCAAACAGTGTTCTCCCATGCAGATGTGAGCATTCTAGGCTGGGTGAATCACTGTCCCTGGACAGAAGGTCCTGCCTGCCGGGGGAGGGGCCAGGCAACCCCAAAGAACACGCCAAACAGCCTCCTGTGCAAACTCTTTCAGAAAGCTTCACACGGGGGACACAACAGGTACCAAAACAATGCTGGCCTTTTTTTGGGGTGACTTTCAGCACAACTGATGAAAAAGATGCCCCATCTCAGCCCTGCTGCTGGCCAGGAGTATCTAGAACACTCTCCTAAGCTCAAGCCTAGTACCCCTTGGGGATACAAGAGTCAGGAAGGCAGAGCCTGCTTCTGTGTGTTGATTTGCTCCACCCTGGCCCAGATGCTTGAGCTAAACTCAAGTCCCGCCCCTATCCTGTGACCTCATGGCTGCACATGGATCTGCACATGGCTTCATCAGGGACAGGAGGAGGGTGATAGCAGGGAAGGGCTCTTCCCCATGGGATGCAAAGGTAGGGTTAGAATTTGCCCAAGATCCTTGCTGCCTTTCTCTAGGATCTGGGAAGCAGTGGTCCCTCGGGGCTTGGGGTGGAGTTGCCAGCACCTTCCTTGGTAACCTCTGAGGCCATTATGTAGTTAGTGGGGAGGCTGCCTAGTATGGTGGTTAAGGGGAGTGGCTCTAAACTCAGATGCATCTGAGTTCTAGGCTTCACTCTCCCCTCACTAGCTGCAGACCTTGGACAAATTACTCAACCTCTCTGAGCCAGAATGTCCGCTACCAAAGTGCAAAATTTTGATAATAAGGGTACATGCTAGGATTAAATGAGATTATTCAGGTAAGCATTTAGCCTTGCATCTGGCACATAGTAAGGATTTAATAAGCGTTAGTTATTATGATTATCTCCCTTCGATTTTATGCCCATTGTCCCCTCTTGGTTCCCTCATCCCTCATCAGACTTTTTTCCCCAAGGCCACATCTCAGGACCATCCCCTTCGGGCCACCATTGCCTGGCCACAGAGCTTCCTCATGGATCCTTCTCAGACAATCTCAGTCCTTGCTCCACAGATGGCAGTTCTCCCTGGGACTTTCACCCTAATTCGGAGCCACTTGCCCTCTATACCTCAGCACTTTGCCTTTTCTGTCTTGTGCCATTGTAGGAGAAGGAGCCAGAGACAGGGAACAAAGGACAGGGACAGAGAGCAAGCTGGCTAGGCCAGGCTGGGCAGAAGAGATGCTGAGAGTCTGTCCCGTCAACGCTTTTTCCATGTGGGGAAGCAGCCACCGAGGACTGAGCTTTCCGAGAACGTCCAGCTCCCATCCTGTCCAAAGCTGGGCTTCCCCGGGGCCACAGCCTCCACCCCAGCTGAGTTTCTGATCTCTTGGGTGGAAGGAAGGAACAAGAAGCTTAAAAAGCTCAAAAGATCACCTCCTACATAGCCCTCCTGGCAGCCCCCTCAGTCCAGCCCAGCACTGCCACCTTCGATTGCTCTCTTGCAGGCACCCACGTGCCCCAATTCACACCACCCACTGAAAACCCAAGCGGGGAAGCTAATCTTTTCTTTTTTTTCTTTTTGTTTTGTTTTGTTTTTTGAGACGGAGTCTGGCTCTGTTGCTCAGGCTGGAGTACAGTGGCAGGGTCTTGGCTCACTGCAATCTCTGCCTCCCAGGCTCAAGCGATTTTCCTGCCTCAGCCTTCTGAGTAGCTGGGATTACAAGCATGCACCACTATGCCCCACTATTTTTTTGTATTTTTAGTAGAGACGGAGTTTCAAGCATGTTGGCCAGGCTGGTCTCGAACTCCTGACCTCAAGTGATCCACCTGCCTCGGCCTCCCAAAGTGTAGGGATTACAGGCGTGAGCCAGCATGCCCAGCCGGGAAAGCTATTCTTGAAAAGAGAGGTTCCTGAGGTTGACCCACCACCGGAGGCAGCGTTTTTTGCTCTCCAAAGTGCCCACCAGGTCTCTCCAAAGGCACTTACTTCCCCTCCACCTCAGATGAGTTATGGAGAGCAAGTGTGAAAATGTCCTTGGTGCTAAATCAATTAGGATCGCCTTGGCAATCACGCCCTTGATTTGTCAGCTTTATTTCCCAGCTTCTTCTGTACCTTCTAGGTAGAATCTCATTAACTCCTTTCCAATCTCTAGGAAAAAAGCAAGCACCTGAGAAAAAGAGGACACATACAGCTGCATTCAAGCCGCCTTCACAGAGAAAACAGGTAGTCAGTGGGGGAAAAAAATTGGCGATGTTATGCTTAAAACATCTGGGAAATGGTAGCAGTACTTTAAAAGCAAGCCTGGCTGGGGGGCCTTTCCATTGGCCTTGCCCAGCTGTCTCCCTCCCACTCAGAACGAAATGTTCTGTCTTTTTGTGGTTATAACCTCTTTTCACTTGGAATGACTTGCTATGTCTGGACGTTGATCAGGGCTGCTGCTCTAAGACGCTCTCACGCAATAATAAATTACCCAGTAAGCCTTGGTGTAAGATCTCCTCCCCCTCCCCCGCCCACTTTTTTCTCCTCCCGGTCCTCCTCATCCCACTGGAAAAGTCGCTGTGGTTGGTTCTTAGGCGGCTTCCAAGCCCATGCTGATCAGCATCACTTGCCTCTGGCCACCCTCCCCTGTGACCGGCAGCACATGTCTCCCCACGCGGCCCCGGCTTGGGGAGCGTAAGGCATGTGGGCCTCCATGCGGCCGCCAGACGAGGGCGGGACCGGGACGCTTCGCCCTGCCTGGGGCTCCTGGTGAGTTCCGGGTGACTGGAGTGGGGACAAGAGGCACCAGGGAAGGACGTGAGTTCTTTAGATTTTCCAAACGCCTCTGACACATGTCCTCACTCAAAGCTGCCCAAGAAAACAAAACAAGCTCCACTAACTAGGGAGGCGGGGACAAGTGGGGGAGGCAATGAATGTTTGGCCTCAGAATCCCAGAACTACAGTGGGATGAGGGGTGGGCAGGGAGGAGGTGGAGAGGCAGGCAGGGCTGGCCGCCCTGGCACAGCCTTGGAAGCCAAGCTTTGGGGTTTGGAGGAGAGCAGGGGTCAAATGCCTGAGAGCCCGCCTAGGCAGGTAAGGAGAAAGGGGAAAGTGGCTAGGGTACAAGAGGGTGGTTCTCAAAATTGGCTGCAAATTATAATCACCTGGGGAGCTTTTACAAATCCGGACACCCGGGTCTCACCTTACACCAACGTTATCAGAATCCCAGGGGGTGAGACCTAGGCAAGAGTGTTTTTCTAAACTCCCCAGGTGGTTCCAATGTGCAGCTGACTCTGAAAACCAGCAGTACAAGAGCTCGCTGCTCAGAGCTGGTCCCAAGCCCGGCAGCATGGACCACAACTGGGAGCTTGTCAGAAATGCAGAATCTTGAGCCCCAGCTGGGATCTACTGAATCAGCGTTTGCATTTTAAAAATAACAGCCCTATTAAAGTATCATTCACATGCCATAAAATTCACCCTTTTAATGTGTACAATTAAGAAGTTGTTAGTATATTCAGAATGTTGTGTAACCACCACCTCTATCTGGTTCCATTTTCATCACTCCAAAAAGAAACCCCAGACCCTTTAGCAGTCAGTCCCCATTTCCCTCCCCACAGCCATGGGCAACCGCTGCTGTACTTTCTGTCTCTAAGGATTTGCTCCGTCTGGATGTTCCAATTACACACATTATGGTTTGCAAAGCACTGGCATGAAAAACCCTCTAAAACAAACGGCCCTTACTCCCTTCCCACAATCATTGCCATGCAGCCATGAGGGTCCAGAGTTGCTAGATTCTCTGCTTTTTTGCAAAAGAAGCCAATGTGTGGATTTTTATGTGAAATCTTCCACTTTTTAAAAGGTTGGCAACTAATTCAAATTTATGGAAAACACTGTTCAGGCCAAACAAAACCTGCCCAAGGGCTGGATTCAGTCTGTTAGCCACCAGTTTGCAACTTCTGACAGTCACCAGGTTCTTACCCACACCCACCCAAATCCTTTCTACTCCAGCCATAGTCTTTCTTTTTGTTCCAGTTTCCATGAGTGTGGGAAAATTACTACTTAGTAGCCTCCTTATAAAATCTTCTCATCTTATTTCTCCCTTCTCCAAATGGACAGCCAAGCATTTCTTGAGGACCTACTATGTGCTTAGTGCTTTATATATTTTGTGAATCACTTAAATCTTCACAACAACCTTTATGGCAGAGATTATTACCCAAGTTTTAAAGATGCAGAAACTGGAGCTCAGAGAGGTTAAGTAACTTTCCTGATGTTGCACAGCCACTAAGTGACAAAGCTTGAACTATTTCCGCCTCACTACACTGCCTCTACTTCACCAATCTCTGCCCCGAGGCCCCATCTTTCATCTCTTTCTTCCTATTCTGAGCCTTTTCCCTTTTCCCCAGATGATGGACATGGCTGTCTGATGAAGACTCTAGACTGTCACAGAGCATGGTCTCAACAAGCTTAGGACCCATGTTTGCTGGGGAGAGTCTCAGCTTCAAACACTCGGGATTGTTTCCCCATAAGTACATTCATCCTTGTCAAATATGTGTCCTGATCTTTGGTTTGGAAAATGTGGCCCACAGAAGTGAGCTGTGCTCTATTTTGACGCTGAATCTTACTCAGCTTGTGGTCAACTCCTTCCTTCGCTTGGTGTTTTCCTTGTTTATTTGTGTCGAGCCAAATTATGTTGTTAGGTTTTGTCACTAACGAACCCCTTGCACTCATCCCTGCTGAATTTCACCCGGGTTTCACAGGACCTTCTTCCTCTAACCCGTCCAACTGGAAGTCCCTCCCCTCTCTGCTGTGGGTTTGGCCCCCCTCCCAACCTTCTGTCATTTTCAAGTCACTTCAGGCTTCTGAAAACTGTCTCCACCCTCCCAAAAGGTCCCATCTGGCTTCCTCCCTTCACTGCTCTGGAAACCCTACATAGGCCTCCCTGAGTGGGGGAGGGAGGGCAACCTCCCTGGGAGGGAGTGGGGTGGGGAGGGAGGGCAACCTCCCTGGGAGGGGCCTCCCTGGGAGGGAGTGGGGTGGGGAGGACAGGTAAAGAGAAGCAGAATCTGCTCCCCTAAATTGGTTGGGGGTGGAGGAGGATCTGGATGTGACTGGGAGTGTCCCCGGCCTGTAGCCTTTGGCTGGAACCTCTCCTAGGCCAGCTCCAGACTTAATCTGGTCCCAGGAAGGTGTCAGGGGTCCATGGACCTCTTTTTCCGATCAGAGGGATCCTTAGTCCTGGGGGATCATTTGGCAGAAGGTCCTTTAACTCAGTCCTGGCCCCTGAGTACACCCCGTTGTCTGAGCACTGCAGGCTCCCAGGCTGGTTGCTAGGTGCAGGGCTCAAACAATGTAGTGTGACAGTTCCGCAGCCTACCTCAGGGGCCTCCCCAAGCCACAAGGGTGTGGTTTGCAGTCTGGGTACATTCTGTACCCTCACTCTGGGGGCGGGTCTGTGGTTCCAAGTGCTGTGCAGCCGAGCCCCGCCCATGCCTTTCCTCTCCAGCCACAAAAACAAGCTTGACACCAAGAGGGGAGGAATTGAGAAAAAAAAAAAAAAGGCTGTTACTGTACAGCTGGCCCCTGGAGACTCCAAGGTGGCCCCACCCCTTCCCCTTCCTCTGAAAGTTTCCCATGGGTGGAAGGCCAACAGTGTCACTGGATGTCTACTGCTGGTTCTTTTCTTCCCTTCCCATGCCTTCCTGAATGGCTGCCTGAGCCACAGAGCAACAACCTAGAGGAGATGCCAAGCAGTGCTCTCTAGGGACTTGCTGCCACTGTCTTCCCTAGAGCCCCTGAAACAGGGCTTTCCTTTCTCTGCCAGCACTAGGCATCTCCACATTCCTCTGGCCATTGCTCTGACTGCTAGGTTCTCGGGCCTCTGCACCTTGATCGTTATTATTAGCATCATTATATCAGCTACCACCGATTGAGGGCCTGTACGGTACTGGGTGCTTCCACCCTTTCACCATTTAATAATCACTTCATGAGGTAATCCTAGCTGATGCTTATCTCACACTTACTATTGTAAGTGCTTTGCACATCTCATTTAATCCTCAACAATTTTGAGATGGGTCCCTGTCCTGTTTTACAGCCAAGGAAACTGAGGCACAGAGAGGTTAAACACTGTGGCCAAGGTCATACTCTACTAAGTGGGAGAATCAGGATTTGAACCCAAGTCTGCTACACTTGAATCGATGATCTTTTCTGCTGGACTGCCTCCATTTCCCCCAGGACAATCCTGAAAACTGGACACCTTCTATCAGTTTTTTTACTGGAGAATAGGCTAGCTAACTTGGACCTCAGAGGAGAGGACAGCTCCCTGGAGAATCTATCTGGAAGAGGCAGGAGCGACCTTTGCTCAGTTGCAGGGATTCCCCAGGACTCCCTGGGAGTCAGGCCACACCCAGTTGCTTCTGCTGGGCTGGCGGTCTGTCTGCTCTGGAGTGGGGTGGGATGGTGCGGTGCGCACCACACACACACACACGCATGCACGCACGCACGCACGCACGCACACACGGAGGGAGGGGGGAAAGGGAGATGGGGTGGGTGAGGAAACTCACCGTCCCAGAGCTCTCTTGCACCCTCTTCAGGCAATAAGCTCTCACTGCTGTTCCTGTCCAGGTGACCAATTTTTGCCATACGAGGCCCTATTTTTAGACCTCAAAACACCACCAATGTCTGGCTTCAAGCTCAGTGGACCAGGCTGCTGCACAGGTTGTTTTGTTTTTGTTTTCATGGTGTTTTAAAATTTTTTACCATTTGAATCTTTTTTTTTTTTTTTTTTTTTGAGATGGAGTCTTGCTCTGTCACCAGGCTGCAGTGCAGTGGTACGATCTCGGCTCACTGCAACCTCCAACTCCTGGGTTCAAGTGATCCTCCTGCCTCAGCCTCCCAAGCAGCTGGGACTACAGGCGCATGCCACCACGCCTAGCTTTTTTTTTTTGAGACAGAGTTTCACTGGGTCGCCCAGGCTGGAGTGCAGTGGCACGATTTCGGCTCACTGCAAGCTCCCTCTCCCAGGTTCATGCCATTCACCTGCCTCAGCCTCCCAACTAGCTGGGACTACAGGCGCCTACCACCACGCCCGGCTAATTTTTTTTTTTTTTTTTGTATTTTTAGTAGAGACGGGGTTTCACCGTGTTAGCCAGGATGGTCTCGATCTCCTGACCTCATGATCCACCCCCCTCAGCCTCCCAAAGTGCTGGGATTACAGGCGTGAGCCACCACGCCCGGCCTAAAAATTTTTGCCATTTGAATCCTTTTTAAGTGTATAATTCAGTGGCAATAAGTACATTTACATTATTCTGCAACAATTACCACTCTCCACCTCCAGAACTCTTTTCATGTTGCAAAACTCCATACCCATTAAACAATAATCCCCCCCACAAACCCACCCCCAGAGTGAGGGTAGAGAATATACCCATTCTCCCCTCACCCTAGCCCCTAGTAATCACCATTCTATGTTCTGTCTCTTATGAATTTGACTATTCTAGGTCCCTAATATAAGCGGAATCATACAATATTTGTCCTTTTGTGTCTGGGTTATTCAGTTAGCATAATCTTCATGTTGTAGCATGTGCCAGAGTTTCATTCCTTTTAAGGCTGAGTAATTGTCTACTGTATGGATATACCACATTTTGTTTATCCATTCATCCATTGATAGACACTTAAGAGTTGTTTCTACCTTTGGACTATTGTGAAGAATGCTGCTGTAAACACATTGGTGTACAAGTATCTGTCCGAGTCTCTGCTTTCAATTATTTGGGTTATATACCTAGGAGTGGCTGTTGGGGCCGTTTGCCCATTCCCGAGGCAGCCTAGTGGTCTGGCCCCCCTCAGAAGAAAGTTGCCTTCCCAGCTTTCTGCCCCAGCTCTGCTTTGTCTCTGTGCACACAACAGCACCTCTTGGAAAAGCACCTTCTTTCACCCCACCCTACCCCCTGCCCCCGTCACCAATGAGTCCCAGCACCAATTGACTGGTGACTGGTGAGCCTCTTTGGGCTTCCTTTTCTATTTTTCTACCCAGTGTACTTATGGTCACATTCCTTCCCCTTGAAGACCATGTCAGTCTCTGGTTGCCCTCTTGTCAGCTCCCCAAGAGCCAGGACCACAGCCGCAATGGACTTTTAAAAGTGGGAGACAGGGCCGGGCGCTGTGGCTCACGCCTCTAATCCTAGCACTTTGGGAGGCCGAGGCGAGCTGATCACCTGAAGTCAGGAGTTTGAGACCAGCCTGGCCAACATGGTGAAACTCCGTCTCTACTAAATATACAAAAATTAGCTGGGTGTGGTGGCATGTGCCTATAATCACAACTACCTGGGAGGCTGAGGCAGGAGACTCACTGGAACCTGGGAGGCAGAGGCTGCGGTGAGCCCAGATCGTGCCACTGCAGTCCAGCCTGGGTGACAGAGCAAGACTCCATCTCATAAAACAAACAAACAAAAAACTGGGAGACAGTGTGGTACAGCAGTTAAGGGCAGGGGCTCTGGAGCCAGACTGCAAGGGTTTGAATGCTGCCTTGTCTAACACCAGGCAAGCTACTTGACCTTGCCATGCCTGTGTCTCCATCTGTAAAATGGGGATAATAATAATATTTATCTCAAGTGGTTATTAGGAATTAACTGATATACACAAAGCCATCACTGCAGTACCTGGTACATAGTAATGGCTAAACAGCCAGACACAGGCACAGTGGCTCATTCCTGTAATCCCAGCACTTTGGGAGGCCGAGGCAGGTGGATCACTTGAGGTCAGGAGTTCGAGACCAGCCTGGCCAACATGGTGAAATCCTGTCTCTACTAAATATACAAAAATTAGCCAGGCATGGTGCTGCGCACCTGTAATCCCAGCTACTCAGGTGGCTGAGGCAGGAGAATCACTTGAACCCAGGAGGCGGAGGCTGCAGTGAGCCCAGATCGCGCCACTGCACTCCAGCCTGGGTGACAGAGCAAGACCTTGTCTCAAAAAATTAATAGCCTAAATAAATGGCAGCTGTTATTTGTTAAGTCCTCTTTCCCTTGCTGCTTCTTTGACAAAAAACATGAGGTAGATAGTGGGAGCCACCTCAGCATGTTTTTCAGGGAGGATTGCTGATGAATTTGCAGACTTCCCTCCCCACTACCCCCCTTCTCCCTGTTGATAGTCTTCTTGGGTCATTGCCCCTCCACCTGTGTGAAATGCTTTTATGAAGTTAGTGTAAACAATATAAAGAATACAGTGTTTGTTTTCTTCACTCTGCAGCTCCACACATTGTAGCAATCATGTGATCATTACCTGGAGGTCCTGTTGTGCTCCCACTCAGGCCAAGTATGGTTCAAGAAGGCTGCCAACACCAGCTGGCTTTGAGAAGCCTGTCTTTCCCTTCAGGAACTTGCTAAGTTCAGAAGGGATACATTGTTTATATCTTTCAGGGTGGGAAAGAAGAAGCCAGGCTCAGTGTATTTCATTCTTATCAGTAAAGATAGCCATATCTAGTTTGTCCTGTTGGTTAAAGTACCATATTAATAGGGTCTATTAATAGGGTCAGGTCCATCACTTCAGTCTACTGGGCCATTCTCCAAACGTTGATTGGGCACCTGTTACAAACCAAGCACTGCGGCATACAGAGATAAACAAGATAGCTGTCCTCAAGGCACCCAGGCCAAAATAATGCAATTCTCTGAGCACTCTGAGTTTGAAAAAGCCTCCCACTGGCCAGGCGCAGTGGCTCACGCCTGTAATCCCAGCACTTTAGGAGGCCAAGGTGGGTGGATCACCTGAGGCCAGGAGTTCATGACCAGTCTGGGCAACATGGTGAAATCCCATCTCTACTAAAATACAAAAATTAGCTGGGTGTGGTGGCTGGCACCTTTAATCCCAGCTACTCAGGAGGCTGAGGCAGGAGAATCGCTTGAACCCGGGAGGTGGAGGTTGCAGTGAGCAGAGATCGTGCCATTGTACTCCAGCCTGGGTGATGAGAGCGAAACACCATCTCAAAAAAAAAGGAGGAGGAGGAGGGGGAAGGGGGATGGGGGAGGAGGAGCAGCCGCCTCCCACCACGCCACCAATTCTTCCAAGAGGAGTCAGGGAATACTACTTCCCAGAGACAGTTATGACCTGACTTTTGTCTTGACTCTTGAAAGAGTAGTTTGTCAGACCAACACCTGGCAGAGAGGATAGGGCACGCCCCCAGGGAACAGGAAGCTTGTGTGCTGAGGGTCAAAACTTCTAGGGCGCTGAGGGAGATGCCAAGGATTGGCTGTAGCTAAAGCATAAGGAGCAAGGCAGGGGTAGCATGATGCAAGAAGGCCAGGGAGGCAGGACCCAGAGCATGGGGAAGTCTTTTTCTTTTTATTTTTCTTTCTTTTTTCTTTTCTTTTTTCTTTTTTTTTGGAGGCAGAGTCTCTGTAGCCCAGGCTGGAATGCAGTGGCGTAATCTCAGTTCACTGCAACCTCCACTTCCCAGGTTCAAGCAATTCTCCTGCCTCAGCCTCCTGAGTAGCTGGGATTACAGGCACGTGCCACCATGCCCGTCTAATTTTTGTATTTTTAGTAGAGATTGGGTTTCGCCATGTTGGCCAGGCTTGTCTCGAACTCCTGACCTGAAGTGATCTGCCTGCTTCAGCCTCCCAAAGTGCTGGGGTTACAGGCATGAGCCACCATGCCTGGCTGGGCAAGTCTTTTTCTATTGTTCTTATTATTTTCTTTGTTGTGTGAGAGTTTGGACTTTATCCTGCAGATTTTCCAGCAGAGCTTCCCAGAGCACTAAAGTTCCACAGAGCTGCCTCTGTGGAACTACCCCAGTAGCTGCTGGTGGTGAGAGTGGAGGCAGGAGCGAGGAGGACAGTGGGCAGATGGGGCTATAGGATCAACACTCCACTCCAAAAAAAACCACAATTACTTTTGCACCAGCCTAACAGAATAGCTCCACTTTTACCTATGTCAAAAGGTTTTTTTTAAAAAAAAAAACAAAACTTTTTTTGAGACAAGATCTCGCTCTGTCACCCAAGCTGGAGTGCAGTGGCACCATCACAGCTCACTGCAGCCTTGACCTCCTGAACCCAAGCAATCCTCCCACCTCAGCCTCATGAGTAGCTGGGACTATAGGCATGTACCACCATGCCCGGCTACTTTTTAAAATAATTTGTTTACAGGTGGAGTCTCCCTTTGTTTCCCACGCTGGTCTCAGAGCAACCCTCCTGCCTCAGCCTCCAAAAGTGCTGGGATTACAGGCATGAGCCACTGAACCCATCCTTTTTTATTTATTTATTTATTTATTTATTTATTTTTATTTTTATTTTTTTTTTGAGACGGAGTCTCGCTGTGTCACCCAGGCTGGAGTGCAGTGGCGCGATCTCGGCTTACTGCAAACACCACCTCCTGGGTTCACGCCATTCTCTTGCCTCAGCCTCCCGAGTAGCTGGGAATGCAGGTGCCTGCCACGACGCCCAGCTAATTTTTTTGTGTTTTTAGTAGAGACGGGGTTTGACTGTGTTAGCCAGGATGGTCTTGATCTCCTGACCTCGTGATCTGCCCGCCTCGGCCTCCCAAAGTGCTGGGATTACAGGCGTGAGCCACCACGCCCGGCCTGAACCCAGCCTTTTTCAACTTTTTAAAAAGTCCTATTGTTTCAAAAAACCACCACCCACACACGTTTTAAAAATTTCTATTATGGACAATGGGCATATGTTAAAGAATTTGGAGTAGGGGAGTTGATATATTTGACTTAAATATGTATCTGACTGTTATATGGAGAATGAATTATAAGAGGGCATGATTGAAGGCAGAGAAACCAATGAGAAGTCCAGGAAAGAAAATGAGTGGCTTAGACTGGGGTGAAAGCTATGGAAGTGGTGAGAAGTGATGGGAATAAGCCTATGTTGAAGTAGAATTGGCAGGATGCAGTGATGGATTGGGGTGCAGGAGGTAAGGAGAAGATGTCAAGGATGACTTCTAGGTTTACTGCTTAAGGCCACTTGTTGAGTGTCATTTCCTAAGGTGGGGAAGTCTGATTTGGGCAAAACTTGAGTTCAGTTTTGGCTAGATTTGTTTGGGATATCAGTGAGACATCCAAGTGGAAATGTCACGTAAGTGGTTGGCTGTATGAGTCTGGAGTTGAGAGAAGAGGTGTGGAGTGGTGCTGGGAATCAGGATTCATCAGCAATGAAACTGAATGAGGTTGCCTGAGGACTGAGTGCAGGTAGAGAAGAAGAGGGAATCTGGAGACTAAGTCCTGGGACATTGCAACGTTTAGAGAGCCGAATGATTAGAAGGGCTTGGCAAAGGAGAGTGAGGAACAGCAGCCAGTGAGGTAGGAAATCCAGGAAAGTGTGAAGGAGTCCCAAAAGCCCAGTGAGAAAAGAGTGTCAAGAAGGACTGAGTGATCAGTGGAACAAATGGTGCTAAGAAGCATAGTAAGTTAAGTACAGACAGTTGACCATTGGGATTGGTAAACTGGAGGAAATCAGGGACCTTGACAAGAACAGCTTTTGTGAAGTGATGGGGATGGAAGCTAGATTGGAATGGGTTGAAAATGAACAGATTAAAAAAGAAGAGTGGCCAGGTGTGGTGGCTCATGTCTATAATCCCGGTGCTTTGGGAGGCCAAGGTGAGAGGATCACTTGAGGCCGGGAGTTCAAAACCAACCTGGGCAATATAGCGAGACCCCCCAGTCTCTACAAAATTAAAAATAAAAATTAGCCAAGTGTGGTGGCTCATGCCTGGGTCCAGCTACACAAGAGGCTGAGGCAAAAAAAAAAAAAAAAGTAAATGGGAAGTGAAACATTGAAGCCATGTGTGTAGACAATTATTTTAAGAGTTGTGTCTTGTTTTAGGAGGGTGGAAATAAGTTCAGTTTGAGGCAGGTTGAATCTGAGATACCTATAAGACATCCAGACAGAGTGTCCAGTTAGGCAGATAGATATACAGCCCTGAAGCACGGGAGAAAAATAGGGGCTTTGTAGCAAGTCAATCATTCAACAGGTAATCATTGAAGCTCTGGGATCTGATGAGTTGGAAGGAAGACAGTTATGGTGGTGAATAAAGATACACAGCCAAGTGCAGTGGCTCATTCCTGTAATCCCAGCACTTTTGAGGCCAAGGCTGGAGGACTGCTTCAGGCAAAGAGTTCCAGACCAGCCTGGGAAACATAGGGAAACTCCACCTCTATAAAAAATAAAAAATCTAGCCCGGCATGGTGGTGCATGCCTGTAGTCCCAGCTACTTGGGAGGCTGAGGTGAGAGGATTGCTTGGGCCTGGGAGGTCAATGAACAGTGAGCCGTGATCATACTACTGCACTTCAGCTAGGGTGACAGAGCAAGACCTCGTCTCAAAAAAAAAAAAAAAAAAAAAAAGAAAAAAAAGAAAAAAGAAAAATGCAGAGAATTGGGTGGAGCAGGTTAAAAGTTGAGGAAATTCCTGGCTGATGACCTGATAGGAGCTAGTTAGCTTTAGTCTATCCTAAAGACATAAAGACGGTCCATGAAAGGCAGGTGGGAAGACTTTTTGAGATCCAAGGCTGTGAGGGAATTAAGAGCTTTATGGTGAAGATGAGTCTGAATATGGCCTAATTATTGACACTTTATGATCTGGAATCCAATTGTGTGAATGAGCTCATCACTGTATCAAGATACAAAATTAATCACTCAAGTTTTAAAAGAAAATGTAGGGCCGGGTATAGTGGTGCACACCTGTAATCCCAGCACTTTGGGAGGCCAAGGTGGGCAGATTGCTTGAGCTCAGGAGCTCGACACCAGCTTAGGCAACATGGCGAAACCCTGTCTCTACAAAAAATACAAAAATTAGCTGGGCATGGTGGCATGCACCTGTAGTCTCAGCTACTTGGGAGGCTGACGGGGGCGGATCGCTTGGGCCCAGGAAGTCGAAGCTGCCAACATCACCATTGTACTCCAGCTTGGGTGACAGACCCTGTATTAAAAAAAAAAATGTACATTATAACACCATTTGTATAAAGTTTTTAAAACCTCAGAAATTGGGCCAGGAGTGGTGGCTCACGCCTGTAATCCCAGCACGTTGGGAGGCCAAAGCGGGTGGATCATTTGAGGCCAGGGGTTTGAGACTAGCCTGGTCAACATAGCCAAACTATCTTTAGTAAAAATACAACAGCTGGGTGTGGTGGTGCACTCCTGTAGTCCTAGCTACCCTGGAGGCTGAGGCACAGGAATCGCTTGAACCCAGGAGGTGGAGGTTGCAGTGAGCTGAGATCACATCACTGCACTCCAGCCTGAGTGACAGAGTGAGACCTTGTCTCAAACAAACAAACAAACAAACAAAACAGAAATAATGGATGCCAAAAAAATCTCAGAAATCAATATTATATTTATGGATATATACTATGTAGTAAAGATATGAAAACATACCATAGGAAGGACCCTCACCAACTACCAACTTGAGGATAATGGTTGCCAATGGGGAGGGTAAAAGGGGAATGGATGGGGAGAATGCTAATCGTGTTTGCAATGTTTTCTTTCTTCTTTTTTTAAAAAAGGGTCTAGGTCAAGACCAGCCTGGCCAAGATGATGAAACCTCGTCTCTACTAAAAATACACACACACACAAAACAAAACAAAAACAAAAAACTAGCCACGCGTGGTGGCGGGCGCCTGTAATCCCAGCTACCTGGGAGGCTGAGGCAGAGATTGCTTGAACCTGGGAGGCGGAGGTTGAAGTGAGCTGAGATCGCGCCACTGCACTCCAGCCTGGGCGACAGAGCGAGACTCCGTCTCAAAAAAAAAAAAAAAAGGATCTAGGGTAAATATGACAAAAAGTGAACATCTGTTAAACCTGGGTTGTGACTTCATAAAGTGCTTATTATGATGGTGCCAATCTCACTGGGATGTTGTGAAGAATGAGATAATCAATCTAAAGTGCTTTGAACAGGCTGAGCATGGTGGCTCACACCTGTAATCCCAGCACTGTAATGGTCTCAAAATAAATAAATAAGTGCTTTGAACAGGACTGGTACATATAGACCCAGTAAGTATGAATCATTAGAATCAGCTATTATTGTTTCTATACTTTGTTTCAAGGGTTTCTGAATCAAACATATTTATATTTAAAACCAAAAATAGCAACTCCATGTAAAAAGGCCACTATTAACTGCTGAGCACGTTCAGCTCAGATAGGACTATCAGGAAAACAGTAAAATGACATTTATTACGAGTCACTTGATCTAACTGCAGTGAGAAATGGACAATGCTGCAGAGGCATCAAAAGGAAATGCAGGCCGGGCGCCATGGCTCACACCTGTAGTCCCAGATATTCTGGAGGCTGAGGTGGGAGAATTGCTAGAGCCCAGGAGGTTAAGGCTATAGTGTGCTATGACCACAACTGTGAACAGCCGCTGCACTGCAGCTTGGACAACATAGAGACAACCCTCTTAGTTTTAGTTTTTTTGTTTTTGTTTTTTTTTAAAAAAAAAAAAAGGCCAGGCATGATGGCTCACGCCTGTAATTTCAGCACTTTGGGAGGCCGGGGCCAGTGGATCACTTGAGGCCAGGAGTATGAGACCAGCCTGGGCAACATGGTGAAACCCTGTCTCTACTAAAAATACAAAAATTAGCCGGGCATGGTGGTGCATGCCTGTAATCCCAGCTACTCGGGAGACTGAGGGAGGAGAACTGGTTGAATCTGGGAGGTGGAGGTTGCAGTGAGCTGAGATTGTGCCATTGCACTCCAGCCTGGGCGACAAAGCTATACTCCATCTCAAAAAAGAAAAAAAAAAGCATGGTCCAGAGAACAGACAGGACTTGCGTGATGTTGCCTAGCTACTCAGTGGCAGGTGGGGGAACAGACAGAACTTGCGTGCCCTGATTTTTCTGTAGGGCCTTCATGCTTTTTTCACGACCACTCTGCCTTCCTGGCCCTTCAGACTCTAAGCTCTTCACCTTGGAAACAAGGTTAGCTGCCCTGGGATGCAGCTCCCTTCAAAAGAATTCATCTCCTCTATGCAATACATCATCTCATCAGCCTCCACAAGAGCTTTTTTTTTTTTGAGACGGAGTCTCACTCTCACCCAGGCTGGAGTGCAGTGGCGTGATCTCTCAGCTCACTGCAAACTCCGCCTCCCAGGTTCAAGCAATTCTCCTGCCTCAGCCTCCTGAGTAGTTGGGATTACAGGTGTGCACCACCATGCCTGGCTAATTTCTGTATTTTCAGTAGAGATGGGGTTTCACCATGTTGGCCAGGCTGGTCTCCAACTCTTGGCCTCAAGTTGATCCACCCGCCTTGGCCTCCCAAAGTGTAGGGATTACAGGCGTGAGCCATCATGCCCGGCCCCTGGAGTTTTGCTCAGGTTGGTCCAGAGAGGTAGCCTTCTTTTATGATGGCTCTGCTCTAGCAGCATGCATTACTGAACCTTGGAAAGACAGAGAACAGTCCTAATATGTAGCCAAGGGCCTGAGTTTTCAGTCCTAGAATGATCAAAGCAAGCATCTGATGGCTACACACGATGCATATGGAGGTGAGGATGTGGGCCGGGGAGTGGGGGGCGGGGGCGGCGGGCAGTGCAAGCAGTAGCGGCCCTGCAAGGCCCAAGTGCAATGAGGGCCCAGATAGGACAGAAGGTTGAAGGGGAGAGTAGTTGCCAGACAGGCCAGCAGGGAGCACCAGGAAGCTGCTGAGAGGATACAATGGGGGTTAAGAGAGGGTGGGTGGAGACTGAAGGTAGTGAGCTGCTGAGCCAGGCAGTTATTTAATTACTCCAACTTTGCCTTTTTTCAGAAGTGATTTCGGGTAGCTTGCCAGGGCACACAAGGTATGTCAAGGCAGCATAAATTAAAGATAGAAAAGCAGGGGAGGGTGGACAGAAAATATGGCCAAGCATCAGGCTACAGTTACATACCATAAAAACCTCTGCTCCCACAAAGGGTGGGCCAAAAAGTTGGCTCTAGCTAAAGCTTTCTAGCAGCCAACAGGGAAGGGGAAAACTTGTTATACAATTCACAATGTCCAGGAGATAAAAACAAATGAATCGCTCAGAAGGGCAAGTGTTTTCAGTACTAAGATCAGACAGGAATTCCTCCCGGGGGTCCTCAGAGAGGATACTGTGGGATACAATGAACAACATCCTTGACAACATCCTTTCAATAGCGGTAGCAACAAGTTTCAAAGGGCTGTTTTTTTCATAAAGACCCTCAGCATCAACTGCCTGTCCCACCGCAGCCAGGCAATTAGGAGCTAAAAATAGCATGTGAAGCTACAGAACAGTGTGTCTAGTATGTTCACATTGGTGGGAAATGAGAGGGTTATATATAGGTATGCATATGCATGGAACTCCTCTGGAAGAATACATTGGTAACAGTGGTTGCCTCTAGGGAGAGGAAGTGGAGAACTGTGCCCTGGGATAGGAGAGAGACTTCCTTTTCATCGTATACAATTTTGTACTGCCTGGATTTTTGTTAACCATGGCTTATTTTTTCAATAAAAGCATTGGTTACTAAAATAATAATGGCATTCAGGGATCAGAAGGTCAGCTGGATTTTCTCTCTGAGCCACAGCCAGGCTGAGGACGTCTGAAAGTTATCCTTGATGTTTCGGGAAAGAAGGAAAGTAACATTTATTGAGCAATTCCTGGATGCTAAGGGGCTTTCATTGACATGATCTTATTTAATCCACACGATAAGGTGCCTCGTAGACAATCAGCTGTTTCCCTGGAGCACACACATGAGTCACACTGCTTAGTTTTCTTCCTGCAATTGGCATTTAAAAGAAATGAGCAATTAGGAAGAAAACAAGCAGCTATGGGGAATTAAAGAAAGCAGTTATCAATGGGAGGGACTACCCACGAACTACCCGCTCAGCTCAGCCTCTTCAACTTACTTTTCCCCCATCTCCTTGTCTGGGCTACTGGTGTTCAGACTGACAAATCTTATGGTGGCCAGACCTCAGTCAGAAAATCAAGATTCACCCACAATCAGGGCAGCCCAATCAAAACCAGGATGCACAGGTGAATTTGAATCTCAGAAAAACAAAGAACGTTTTGGTATATGTCCCCAGTGTTGCATAGCTTTGTTACCATCTGGTGGCAGTGAAAATCCCAGCCCTGTACTGGGCCTTTTCTGAAACCTGGTGGGGGACTGGAAATACCTTCTTGTAACCTGGCTTCCCACTTGGCCCTTGCTGACATGGGTGGGGTGGGGCCAGTTGGCTTTGTGGTGTTTGGTTATTGTCTAAAAGTTTTATGTCTTGATAGGCTGCCTCTTGTCTGGTCCTTCCCCTAGAGAGAGCCAGATTTTGTTAGGGCTTTTTTTGTGTGTACCCACTGGAGTTTCTGGGTAACCAGTCTCTCTAGAACCCAGTCTGGGATATGTGAGGCAAAAAGAAAACCCGGGGAACTCACTGCCTCAGGTCCTAAGGTCTCTACTGGATCTGCCTTCTCTCCATCTTTTGGAGTCTTTTGGTTCAATATATAATGTCCAGACCCGTTATCTAACATCCGGTATTTTTATTTTCTTTTTTTAAAATGTTTTCTTTTTTTTGAGACTGAGTCTCACTCTGTCGCCCAGGCTGGTGTGCAGTGGCGTGATCTCAGCTCACTGCAACCTCCGCCTCCCAGGTTCAAGTGATTCTCCTGCCTCAGCCTCCTGAGTAGCTGGGACTATAGGTGTCTGCCACTATGCCCAGCTAATTTTTTTTTTTTTTTTTGAGACAGAGTTTCGCTCGTTGCCCAGGCTGGAGTGCAATGGCGTGATCTCGGCTCACTGCAACTTCTGCCTCCCAGGTTCAAGCGATTCTCCTGCCTCAGCCTCCCAAGTAGCTGGGATTACAGGGATGCACCACCATGCCTGGCTAATTTCTTTTTTGTATTTTTAGTAGAGACGGGGTTTCTCCACATTGGTCAGGCTGGTCTCGAACTCCCGATGTTAGGTGATCTGCCCGCCTCGGCCTCCCAAAGTGCTGGGATTACAGGCGTGAGCCACCGCGCCAGGCCCATGCCCAGCTAATTTTTGTATTTTTAGTAGAGACGGGGTTTCACTATGTTGGTTGGCCAGGCTGGTCTCGAACTCCTGACCTCAAGTGATCTGCCTGCCTCAGCCTCCCAAAGTGGTGGGATTACAGGCGTCAGCCACTGCACTCGGCCTTTTTTTTAATTTTTGTTTTTTTGAGATGGAGTCATGCTCTGTCACCCAGGCTGGAGTGCAGTCATGCGATCTTGGCTCACTGCAACTTCTGTCCCCCAAGTTCAAGTGATTCTCCCACCTCAGCCTCCTGAGTAGCTGGGATTACAGATGTGTGCCACCATGCCTGGCTAATTTTTGTATTTTTAATAGAGACGGGGTTTCGTCATGTTGGCCAGGCTGGTCTCGAACTCCTGACCTCAATTGATCCGCCCACCTCAGCCTCCCAAAGTGTTGGGATTACAGGCGTGAGCCATCATGTCTGGCCTGTATTTTTATTTTGTAAATCTGGCAACTCTACCCAGGATCCCTATTACCAGCTGAGGGAGCAAAGAGGATTTGGGAATTTTGGATGAATTTTCGACCACAAAGGGTGGAACAATAAGAAGCTTCTGCTCAACCCCTATTAACTCAGGGAATCCAGGGTTTTTTTTAGAGAATTAAGCTGACTGGCCAATTTTCTTGCCCATTTATGTTAATCAAAGTTTTGCTGTGCTTCTAGAACCTTGGCAAACTTTCCTTCCCATATATTTGCCAGTGACATTGAGTTTGTGCTAATGAGGCCCTCTGCTGTCTGCAGAGAGAAGGGCAATTCCATAAATCTAGAGGCTGTAGGAAATTTCTCTGCAGAGGAACAAGGTGGATCAGGAGTTCATAAATTACATTCAATTATGAGAGTAGCTGATCCCAAAACTTTGTGGAACTGTAATGCCCTAGATCTGTTTAATTTCAAGATACTGTATCCTCACGGAAATGTGACATAGTTTGAAAATGAAGGTTATCTCAAACTGTATTTGGACATTTGGTGACAAGCTCTCCCAGGAACCCCCAAATTGGGGTACTGGGAGCCATCTTGGGACTTCACTGAGGAAGGCCTGGGCATAGCAGTCAGTGGCATTTGCCAAAGAGAAGAAAGGGCTCACAGAGGCCAAGCTAGGACGTGCACCTGTGCTAGCCCAGAACCCTCTAGGGCCCTTACTCCACCATACTGAGAGGGAAGTAGAATAGTGTTCAAACTATGGGGCCAAGTGAACCTCAACCCGTAGAGAGGGGTTGGCTTTCCCATCATCATTGCTTTCTGCTCCATCCAGGCCTTTGCTGATGGAGTCCTGAGTAGGGGCACAAAGGGAGGCAGAGAGAGGCGGTGGGAGCTGTCACACCGCATACTCCCAGGAAGTACTGAGAAGGACACCACCCACAGTACAGCCACTCTCCTCCCTGGAACTTTTCCTTCCCTCCCTTCAACCCAGGAGATCAAACTTACAAAAAGTACTTACTCCCTAGTCCTCCCCTGAAGGGAGGAAGGAAGGGAATTAACACTTACTGAGTGCCAGGAACCTTATCAGGTAATTTACTTAATTTATATCATTTAGTGTTCACAGTAACCTTTAATAATAATAAGGATAGTAACACTTACCCTTGTTTGAGGGCTGGCTTATATGCCAAGCACCGCTGTTCACTTCATCCTTCACCACATGAGTAATTCCTCCCTCTCTTCACCTCTCTCTCTCTCTGCTTTTCTTTGTTCCTACTTCCTTCCTTCCTTTCTTTCTCCTTCCTTCCTCTCTCTCCTTTTTTCCCTCCCTCCCTCCTTCCTTCTTTCTCCCTTCCTTCCTTTCTTTCCTTCTTTCCTTTCCTTTCCTTCCTTTTTTCCTTCTCTCTCTCTTTCCTTCTTTCTCTCTGTCTGCCTCTCTCCCTCCCTCCCTCCCTCCCTCCCTTCCTTCCTTCCTTCTTTCCTTCCTTCCTTCCTCAGGGTCTCACTCTGTTGCCCAGGCTGAAGTGCAGTGGCACGATCATGGCTCACTGCAGCCTTGAGCTCCTAGGCTCAAGCGATCCTCCCACCTTAGCCTCCTGAGTAGCTGGGACTAATGTGTGCACCACCTTGCCTGGATAATTAAAAATATATATTTTGTAGAGACAGGCTCTTACTATGTTGCCCAAGCTGGTCTCAAACTCCTGGCCTCAAGCAATTCTCCTGCCTCGGTCTCCCAAAGAGCTAGGATTACAAGCCTGAGCCACCATGCTCAGCCTGAGTTGTTTCTCCTAAACCTCACAACATCATGCTGAGGTCAGTGCTGTTATTACCTTGTTATAGATCATACAGCCAAGAAGTTATAGAGTTGGGATTTGAAATCAGGTTCAACTCCAAATCCCATACTCTTAACCACTACATTGCACTTCTGGGAATTAATGTAATTCAAATTTGAATCAAGGTCTGTGAAGAACTTTCTAACCTAAAGTGCCTAGGTGAGGAAGTCAGACAGTTAGATGTGCAAGAACCCATATGCACACACACAGTCTGGAAAGAACTTTGAGCCACAGTGGGTCTCAAGCTGTCAGGGCCCACTGCTAAGCAGGCCAGGTAAACGCCTCCAGGCAATGATTACTCTTGTGTGTAGTAAAGTAGTGGCTGGAAGGGGACAAGAGGGGACTTCTGGTTTTTTATCTGGATGACAGGTATGTTCAGTGTCTGAAAGTTCATTGAGCTATAATTTTTTTTTCTTTTGAGATAGGGTCTTGCTCTGTCACCAAGGCTGTAGTGCAGTATCATGATCTCAGCTCACTGCAGCCTCAACCTCCTGGGCTCAAGCAATCCTCCCAGCTCAGCCTCCTAAGTAGCTGGGACCATAGGCACATGTCACCACACCTGGCTAATTTTTAAAAATTTTTTTGTAGAGACGGGGTCTCACTATGTTGTCCAAGCTGGTCTTGAACTCCTGGGCTCAAGTGATCCTCCCGCCTCAGCCTCCCAAAATGCTGGGATTATAGGCATGAGCCACCGCACCCAGCTTAGCTATAAATGTAAGCATTGTGCACTTTCTGCTTTTTTAAAGGCATGTAGCATTCTAGGAAGATAGAGTAGTTCCTTGTGATGAGTTCCTTGGGTTTTCACTTTTTTTTCTCTTTGGGGTGTGCTTTTTGCCTCCTATATCCCTGACTTGGAGCTGAAGAAGCTGACAACATGGAAATGCCAATGGGTTTAGACCAAAACAAAGTCTTCTCTCTCAGCAAAGGACCAGAAAAAGGGCAGCCTAGAAAGACAGAACGTTTTAAATGCTGATCACTCCATTGTAGCTACACGCCACAAGGAAAATTGTGCCCCACCCCCCCTGCCCCGCCCCGCACCAGCAAAGCCTGAGTGGAGAGCAGGGACTTCATGTAACGAGACACCCACCTGCAGCCCCTGCTGGGGTAGGTGTCAGAGAAGTCCAAGCAGGAAGCTGGGACTTTCTTCCCCGCTGAATGGTAACAATATCCTGCCTCCAGTGGTGTCAGTGGAGACCACGTGGAGAGGCTGGACTTCCACCCCTACTAGGCTGTAATAAGGCGAGCCTCCCCTTCCTTGCTGGGGTGGTGTCAGAAGATCTAGAGGAATGTTGATTTGACCACCACCTAGCAGTAAGAAGGTCACCAGGTTATGGGTGAGGCTTCTTACACACATCTCCCAAATTTTCTGTGATGCTGTTGTAAAATATCTATAATTGTTAAAAGACTCATTTTTTTTCCTTTAGACTCTAAAGTTTAGAGTCTTTTTTTAAAGGAGACAGGGTCTCATTGTGTTGCCCAGGCTGGATTTGAACTCCTGGGCTCAAGCAATCCTTCCATCTTAGCCTCCCAAGTAGCTGGAATTACAGGAACTAGAGCCTTCTTTGTTGGCTTCTATTTTTCTCCTTTAGATATCTCATAACCCAAATTTATATCTTCTGCATTTAATACACTTAATTTCTTCACTGTTCCCTAGCTTTCCTTCCATTCTATAACCTCTCCCACTGTGTCCTTGTCCTCTTAAGACAAACACCCAGGATGTTTAAAGCTGGCCTAGTTTACAGCCCCATTGCTTCAGCTTCTTGACTATCTGAAGATGGCATTTGGGCAAAAATGTATTGATGATCAAAACCTCTGCTAGCTACAATGGCTGCCTGTTCAGTCCTCCTGGTGAGGTCCCTCAGGCACCTTAAACTTAGCAGTTCCTAAACTTCAGCCTCATCTCCTGTGCTGCTCAGTACCAGCATCCACCAGTCACTCAGGCCAGAAAAATGAAAGTTGTCCTTGACTTCTCCCTCTCCTCCAATCCCTACATTGAAACATCACCAACTTCTGTTGAATTTTCCTCCAAAATATATTGTAAATTGTTCTTCTGTCCCACCAGCACTTTTCTCACCTCAGCCACCTTCCTCTCCCACTTGGGCAATGCACAGCTTCCTAACCAAACTCCTTCCTCTACATTTGCCCCTTCCCAACCCATTCTTCGCATTACTGACACACACACACACACACACACACACACACACACACACACACACACACACACACACACACACCACACACACACACACGCCACTTCCTTTGGGTTGTCCAGGTAAACGTGCTATTCTGCCTGCCTGAAACACTCTTCTCTTCACTTGCTCTTTGGCCAACTTCTAGTCAACTACTTCAAAAGTCAAAGTATTTTTCTCCAGGAAGTCTTTCCTGACTCCCTAGGCTGGCTTAGGTGCCCCCCCGCAACCCCCGCACTCCCATAGCATTTTGTTCTTCCCTCATCATAATACTTATCACACCACATTGTAATTACCCATTTCCCTATCTGTTTCTTCCTCTACATCAAGTGCATCTCAGGGTCAAGGACCATGTTAGGCCGCTTCTGCATTCCTAGCGTCTAGCACAGTGCTTGGTGTGTGAAAATTCACTGAGCTATGCCCTTAGGGCGTGCACACATTCCTGTCTGCTGAATGAGTGTGGACTGAGCACGGTGTTGTCCCCTGGTTGCGGAGGACATACAGGGGAAGAGGGGGCCAGGCGGACCGACAGGTGCTTGGGCTGCCGCTCCTCCCACTGCTGGAGCCCCCAGTCCTGTTGCCTTGGGTGCCCCTTCCCTCCATCCTCTCTGCTAGGCGCCCCCTAGTGGCAGATGGGCAGCAGTGACAGGCCCTGTGAACCAGGTGGCGGCGGCAGGAAAGGAAGCGAGTGTGTGCGCGTGGAGGGGGTGTCCTCAGCCAGGAGGCAGCTATGCAGCCAGTCCTAGGGAAAGCCGGGATGAGGTTTTAGCCAGGGAAACCCTCCCGTCACCGTGCTCCTTCTCTGCCTCACTGCAGCCCCTCCCACACCACAAAGTCCCCGCCCATTGTTATCATTAGAGGCTCTACCCCAAGAACTTTGAGGGCGATGACTAAAATTGGGCTGTGTGGCTCCAGGCTGCTTACAAGC
The DNA here is from genome assembly GCF_028885625.2 of Pongo pygmaeus. NCBI lineage: Eukaryota > Metazoa > Chordata > Mammalia > Primates > Hominidae > Pongo > Pongo pygmaeus. The sequence continues at coordinate 111,794,600 of NC_072396.2, read as the reverse complement.
GGGAAAAATCTCTGCTCAGCATATTGCCCAGGAGGAATGGATTGGTCAGACGTGGCTGGCCTGTTTTGTTTTATATTCAAACCCTGAATCAGAGCCACACCATGAGTGAGCTCATGGCAACTCTATGGGTGAAGCAACAAGAACCCAGCCGCAGCAGTTAGTGGACACGCCAGAGGGGGGAGGGGTGGGGACTTGGCTAAGAAGATAAAATCTTGAGCCAGTCAGAAAACAACAACAAAAAACACAATGGGGCTGAGGGAATAAGGCCTATTGTCACCCTGTACAGTTTCAGGTATTTTTGCTTCAAAATGAGCTTCCCCGTATTTTTTATAGTTGGCAGCTGAGCTATTGGAGGAATGAATATATTGGGGAAGAAAAGCTCAGGAAAGGGGAAGGATGGGGAGAGAAGTCTGACTGTCAGTGGAGAATCTCTGGTTTTCCTTAGGGCATGGGGTGGGGGGACAGTAGATCAAGGAGTGGGCATACAGTAGCCCATGAGCAGTGAGGACTAGGGAAAGAGGAGCCACACCCACATGGGCAGGTTTCTGAGTCTCAGGCTCATTCCTGCCTCAGCCTCCCAAAGTGCTGGGATTACAGGTGTGAGCCACCGCACCCACGCACTATTTTATTTATTTATTTATTTCCTGGCTCCTAGAACTGAACACTTATTTTAAAAAATAACTTTATAGGACGGGCACGGTGGCTCACGCCTGTAATCCCAGCACTTTGGGAGGCTGAGGCAGGTGGATCACTTGAGGTCAGTAGTTCAAGACGAGCCTGACCAACATGGTGAATCCCCATCTCTACTAAAAATACAAAAATTAGCCAGGTGTGGTGGCGGGCACCTGTAATCCCAGCTTCTCAGGAGGCTGAGGCACGAGAATCGCTTGAACCTGGGAGGCGGAGGTTGCAGCGAGCCGAGGTTGCACCACTACACTCCAGCCTGGGCTAAAGTGAGACTCTGTCTTAAACCCAAACTTTAAAACTTTATAGCAACAAATAGCAGTTGAAGAGTTGTAAAGAGTCAAGTAAATGTTATAAACACAAAAAGAAATGCTCGAGCCAAGATTTTACAGAGTATCAAGCTTTATCTGTCATAATTTGGAGCACAATTTGCTTTATTCTTAAACAAGGAGTCTCAGAGTGGTAAAAAAAAAAAAAAAAAAAAAAAAAAAAAAAAAAATCTGCAAGAGATAAACAAGCCTCCAAACACAGTGGAGGCAAAGCAGAGGGGGAATCTCTGGCTGTAGCACTCTTGCTTTTTAAACCACCACTGCCAAGACAGAAGCCACTTGTTTCAAACAGTAGCATCCATTCTATGTCATACCCCCTCACCTCTCTGCATTCTCAGGACCAGAGAAAAAGCTCAGCAACTCCCTAAGTTGGTGCCTCTATAAAAGATTTTTTTCATCTAAGTTGGGGCTGCTAGTCCTGGTCTTCTTTCCAGATTTGGATACCAAGTGTTTTCTGCTAAAAGTGTTAACTTGTATATTAATCGCATGTAGCCCTTAACAACCTGAAGGCATTAAAATCATAAAAAGCCTGAAATCCCAGAAAAGCATCATTTTCCTATTGCCATGCCCTCCTGCCATCTCATCCTTACTAGTTCTCAGTTGTGGGGGAGAACAAAGAGGCCTCTAGAAGGGAATCTGGTTATTGGAGGCACCTCCCTTACAAAAAACTTGAAGGGAGGCTGAGGGGAGGAAGCTTTGCATTACTGCCCTGGGGACCACCACTCATAGAGATGTTGAGTAAAGACATTCTATGTGTGAAAATCAGCCATTACATTAGGTCAGGAAACAGAGCCAGCCTCCTACCCTTGCTTTAGTCTGTACCTCCATTCTTCAGACAGGTGTTCAAGGGCAATCATGTAGCTATCACAACTAGAGTTTCTTGTCAACTGTGCTCACTGCAACTCCACTTAGCTTTGGTGCTGCTTCCTCCTCATGCCCTGGCAGGTCTGCTCCTGCTACTATTCCCCACAGTCAAGAACTGCTTTGAGGCTAGGCACCGTGGCTCTCGCCTGTAATCCCAGCACTTTGGGAGGCCGAGGCGGGTGGATCACCTGAGGTCAAGAGTCCGAGACCAGCCTGGACAACATGGTAAAACCGCATCTCTACTAAAAATACAAAAATTAGCCAGCTACTTGGGAGGCTGAGGCAGGAAAATCACATGAACCCGGGAGGCGGAGGTTGCAGTGAGCCGAGATCGCACCACTGCACTCCAGCCTGAGCAACAGAGCGATGCTCCGTCTCAAAAAACAAAAACAAAAAACAGAACTGCTTTGAAAGGGATCAAAGTTGGGGACTGGGCCTTTTTTGAATAATCTCAAAACCTCATCCTAGGAAATGAATTACCCAAAGGGGCCCACAAGAGAGATCTTAATGTCAAAATATTCTGTAACAATGAGACCTGACCCACTGATCCAATACTTTAGGAAATAGCATGATGAGCAAGTGAAGGCATTGGTGCTTCACATCAGCTTCTCCCAGAGCAAAGATCTGAGATTAAAGAGGTCTAGAGGGTTAGAGGTGCACATTTCATAGTATACTTTAATCCCTCCTGAATCACTTTTATCAAAGAGCTAGCTGTAAAATAGATATCCTGATATCCAACAAAAGCAAAAACAAAATAAACAAAAGTAGACCTGGGCTTCACAAATAAGGAAGCACTCTTCATGAAGCTCTGTAGCCATGTAGCTTCCCAAAGTAAAAGAGCACCCTTATTTGATGATGGGCCAAGAAACTCACTTAAGGCCGCCATGGTGGCTCATGCCTGTAATCCAAGCACTTTGTGAGGCCAAGGTGGGCGGATCACTTGAGGCCAGGAGTTTGAGACCAGCCTGAGCAACATGGCAAAACCCTGTCTCTACTAAAAATACAAAAATTAGCTAGGCGTGATGGTGCACACCTGTAATCCCAGATAACCTGTAATCCCTCTCGAGGCTGAGGCAGGAGAATCACTTGAATCCAGGAGGTGGAGGTTGCAGTGAGCCAAGATCGAGCCACTGCACTCCAGCCTGGGTGACAGAGCAAGAGAAAGATGAAAGACAGAAAGACAGACAGACAAAGAGAGAGAGAAAGAGAAGGAAGGAAAGAAAAGAAAGAAAGGAAGAAAGAGAGAGAAAGAAAGGGAAAGAAAGAAAAAAGAGAAAAGAAAGGAAAGAAAGAAGGAAACTTAAAATTTTGGAATGCATAATAATTCATCCTTAAATTTTGCACATTTACCTTCTCAAAATAGTTCTTATTTAGAAGGGATGAAAGTAAATGCCCAGCCGGGCACCGGTGGCTCACGCCTGTAATCCCAGCACTTTGGGAGGCTGAGGCGGGCAGATCACCTGAGGTCAGGAGTTCAAGACCAGCCTGACCAACATGGTGAAACCCTGTCTCTACTAAAAATATAAAATTAGCTGGGCATGGTGGTACTTGCCTGTAAATTCTAGCTACTCAGTAGGCTGAGCAGGAGAATTGCTTGAACCCGGGAGGCGGAGGTTGCAGTGAGCCAAGATTGCGCCATTGCACTCCAGCCTCGGCAACAAGAGCGAAACTCCATTTCAAAAAAAAAAAGAAAGAAAGAAAGTAAATGCCAAACATATGTCAATTACTGATGAATGGAGGGAAATGATCACATTTGGCAAAATTAGTTCAAAATGAATAAATCACAGAAATTCTCCTCCCATAAGAAAATACCTAACTTGGATCTTCAGGAATAAGAACCAGAGATCCACCAGACATTATACATGCTATAATTTAGGTATACTGCACAGAATTACACTCTATCACATTCTCAGTAAACTCCAGACATCTTAGTCTTACCGTTGAATAAAACTGCTGCCAATGTCTTGTCTTGGTTTAACAATGAAGCTAACGTAGTTTGGAAACAAATAAGAGCTATCATTGGACAGCAAGACATCTATCTAAACCAAACCTTTAGCAGAGAGATCAGTACAGATTATGATACAGACCCCAAATCACACAGGTACACACACTTTATTAGTTTCCTCTACAAGACACAATAACATCAATCTTTTTTAACAGGAATCTCAGTTCATTTGAGAGGCCAAATAGATCCAAAGAAGGAAGATGAAAATTAAATACTTAAATTAATCAAAAGGCACTACGATACCACCTAAAACCTACTGCCTCAGTGGCAGTAGGCTAAGGAAGATCAAGCTACAGCACATCATCTAATGTGAATGTTAGCAATTACATAGCAGGAAGCATGTTTGCTTTCCAGAAGACTATGGTACAATGTTCATTTGGGCCCAAGAGGATATTTGGCCAGGAAAGGATCAAGATAGATGAAGGTAAAGCCAAATCGAAAGGGATAGGTACAAAGGAGAATCCAAGCTACATAGTCAAGCAGATGGTGATGGATCAGGCTTCTTCCTCCCAAGAAACATTTGCTGCACTGTACTGCCTCCCCCTTCAACCACCCCCCACCCCCCCACCCAATGTCTGCTCAAGCTGAGCTGCCTGCTCCTGCCTTACAGGGTGCTCAGCTACCAGGACTAGGTTTGGGGTTGCCCAGGGCTCTTGCTATAATTTAGCATAGACCTTGGGGAGAACTGGTCACACATGGGTTGCCTTTGTTGCTAGTTGTTCTCAACAAAGAAAACCCTGAAGCATTCACATGCAAAGTAGTCTGAGCTTCCCCAATCACAGTCAAACACCCTCACACAACATCCTCAAAAGTCTGAAATCTTGTAGCAGCTGAGCTATAGTTAAAGCTGCAAGGCCCACAGAATTATCAAGGAAGCCAGAATGAGATAATGCAGGTAGGAAGTCCCAGCAGTTAATCTCAATCCGTCTTTCCCCAGTTCGGATAAGCTCTAATATACCTGATGTGGGATGTAGAAAGCTACACTGGAGCAAGCCGGGTCTTCTGCTGAATTTGTCATCAAATACCAAGGGGAAACAAGGGTGGGGTGGATTTTATTCTCAAAAAGCCTCAGAAGTTACTCTATTATAAAGGGACATGGCTGAATAGGTAAGAAACGGATTCTCCATTGTGAGTTCTCCTGATGGCTTCCGCAAGGATCATAGAGATGTCAATCACCTAGAAAGGCAAGAAAGGAAATCAGGTTACTATCATATGGTCAGAGATGACTGGCCAATTTGCAGACACTGATGAGCAGCCAGGCAAGTGCCCTTCCTCTTAAAACTGCAACACTGTGCTGTTTGCCTGTCATGAGGCTGCACTCAGCTATTCTTCATAACATTTTTAAGATAGCCACTTAGGGCTGGGCACGGTGGCTCACACCTGTTAATCCCCGCACTTCGGGAGGCCAAGGTGGGCAGATCACTTGAGGCCAGGAGTTGGAGACCAGCCTGGCCAACATGATGAAACCCCGTCTCTACTAAAAATACAAAAATTAACCAAGCATGGTGTGGCGCACGCCTGTAATCCTAGCTACTCGGGAGGCTGAGGCATGAGAATTGCTTGAACCCGGTAGGTGGAGGTTGCGGTGAACCAAGATCGTGCCACTGCACTCCGGCCTGGGCAACAGAGCGAGACTCTGTCTCAAAACAACAAAACAAAACAAAACAGCCACTTAGGAAAGAGTCAAAATGCTAATTGAGAAAAAACGCTGACTCTGGTTCATCAAAATGGCTGGGCACTGTGGCTCACGCCTGTAATCCCAGCACTTTGGGAGGCCAAGGTGGGAGGATCACTTGAGCCCAGGAGTTTGAGACCAGCCTGGGCAATATGGTGAAACTCTGTCTCTACAATAAAACAAAAATTAGCCAGGCGTGGTGGTGGTGTATGCCTGTAGTCCCAGCTACTTGGGAGGCTAAGGTAGGAGGATCGCTTGAGCCTGGGAATTCGAGGCTGCAGTGAGTCAAGATCAGGCCACTGCACTCCATTTTGGGCAACAGAGTGAGACCCTGTCTTAAAAAAAAATGGTGGTAGGTTCGCATTTAAAAATCCTTCTGAATAGGCTGGGCGTGGTGGCTCATGCCTGTAATCTCGGCACTTTGGGAGGCCGAGGTGGACGGATCACCTGAGGTCAGGAGTTCGAGACCAGCCTGAGCAACATGGAGAAACCCCATCTCTACTAAAAATACAAAATTAGTTGGGCGTGGTGGCGCATGCCTGTAATCCCAGCTACTTGGGAGGCTGAGGCAGAAGACTCACTTGAACCCGGGAGGCGGAGGTTGCGGTGAGCCGAGATCACGCCATTGCACTCCAGCCTAGGCAACAAGAGCGAAACTCCATCTCAAAAACAAAAAACAAACAAACAAAAAAACCTTATGAATGAAAAAAAAAAAGACTAAGTTGAAAAAAAATCCTTAAGAATGACATCACCTGTAATCTCAGCACTTTGGGTGGCTGACACAGGAGGACAGCTTGAGGCTAGGAGTTTGAGACCAGCCTGGGCAACATAGGGAGACCCCGTCTCTACACATAATATCAAAAAAATTAGCTGGGCATGGTGGTGCATGCCAGCTACTTGGGAGGCTGAGACAGGATGATTGCCTGAGCCTGCAAAGTTGAGGCCGCAGTGAGCTTTGATTGCACACTCCGGCTGGGGCAACAGAGCAAGATCCTATCTCAAAAAAAAAAAAAGAATGACGATAATCCTCCAATTACACATATTAATTTCAAAAAGCTCATAGATTAATGTGAACATTTTTAATTAAGCAAGGCCTTGTTCTTTAAGTGCAAGAGCACTCAAACTTTAGTGACTAACACTTACTTGGGGAATTACTTTAAAATACTGGTTCCAGGACCTCTGGTTTTATAGGTCTTAGGTGGAGCAAAGGAATCTACATTTTAATAAGAACCTTAGGTCCAGAGCACACTGAGAAACACTAAAGTTGGTAGAAGTGTACAATCAGTTTAAAGGTTTCACATTATATCTACAGGGGCCGATAGTTAAGAGTTAGACAAACACATACTGTAAAGTATGGACTTGAAAACTTTAATTTGCATCAGAATCACTGGGAGAACCTGTTAAAATGTAGAATCTTAGGCTCCATCTTCCAGAGATTCTGAGGTCTAGCAATTTAAACTTTTAAACAGGTGATTTTCCCAAGGCTTGGCAGTTTGAAAAGAAAAAAAAAAAAAGGAAAAGAAACAGGTGATTTTTAACTTTTGGATCACAAATTCTGATGACAAGACTAAATCCTTCAGACCAAAGAAAGATATCTTCAGAATCCAGAGACCTAATTCAACGTAAGTAACCACCTCCTAAACACATAGAAAAGGCTTGTTTTGCACAAATCTCATCCTCACCTGTATTTTGGAGCAATGCTTCATCTTGTCCTCCTGAGGTATGGTATTGGTGACTACTACTGCCTCAAAGCATGCGTTGTTGATGCGAGAAATAGCAGGACCGGAGAAGATTCCATGAGTCAAGATGGCATAAACTCTGGTGGCTCCAGCTGAGAGAAGTCTAGAGGGAAAAAATGTTGATTTGGATTCATCTTACTTGTCATTGCAGAATTTTAGTCAGGAAGGAGCATATTAGCCTGCTTAGGCTTCCACAACAAAATACCATATAAAAAAATAAAAAATAAAAAAATATTATAAGGCACAGTGGGTTAGGGGAAAAATTTTTTTAAGGAAAAGAAAATACCATAGAATGGGTGGCTTAAATAACAGAAACAAATTTTTCACAGTTCTGGAGGCTTAAAGTCCAAGATCAAGGTGCAGACAAAGTAGGTGTCATGCTGAGGCCTCTTCTCTTGTAGGTGGCCACCACCTTGCTGTGTGCTCAGATGACCTCTTTGTGTGTGAGTGTGAGTGTGTGTGTGCATGCATGCGTGCGTATGGGGAAATGCTGGCCAGTTCTCCAGCATTTTCTTCTTGTAAGGGCATTCATCCCATTGTAAGGGCTCTGCCCTAGTGACCTCATCTAATCCTAAATACGTGCCCCTCAAGGTAACTCCAAATACCATCACATTGGGGTTAGGCCTCAACATATATGAATTTGGGGAGGACACAATTCAGTCCATATCGAGAAAGAACTGCGCTAAGAACTTATCTGAATAGGTCTGAGTTAGTGTAAAAGGACTCTGGCACAGACTGCTGCACTTAACAAAATCCACTTCTTCTTCTTTCTGGGCACATAGCTGAACTACATTTCCCAGCCTCCCTCACATAGTTCAGTGTGGCCATGTGGCTTAATTCTGGCTATTAAAATGTGGGCAGACACAATGTACATCAGTTTTTGGTTGGACTTAACAAAAATCTTCAGGGGTGATCCTCTGTGTCCTTTTCCTTTTCTGGCTGGCCAAAATTGAAATGTCTTCCAAGGTAATCTTGGAAACCCCATGTTAAAGATATAGCACCAAAGATTGAAAGAATCTGAGCTCCTAACTATTGCTTAGAAAAAATGAGTCCAACAAGAACACTTGCATTGGAGTGCGCCATGGACAAGAAGGAAACTATCATGTTAGGGAGTTGATCTGTTATAGCGACTAGTATTCCCTTACTTGTACAAGGATGAAATGGGTTTTATGAATGTTTACTCCAGGATCCCAAACCAAGAATCATTCACCACATTTTTTTTTTAGCACCTATTATGTGCCAGGCACTGTGCAAGGCACAGACACAAGAAAGTTTAAAAAAACCATTCTCAGGGCTGGGTGCTGTGGCTCACAGCTGAAATCCCAGCACTTTGGGAGGCTGAGGTGGGAGAATTGCTTGAGCCCAGGAGTTCAAGGACAGCCTGGACAACATAGTGGGACTCCATCTCTACAAAAAAAAAAAATAATAATAATAAATAATTACCCAGGTGTGGTGGCACTTGCCTGTAGTCCCAGCTACTCAGGAGTCTGAGACAGGAGGATTTCTTGAGCCCAAGATTTCAAGACTGCAGTGAGCTGTAATTGTACTACTACACTCCAGCCTGGGTAACAGAGTGAGACCATGTCTCAAAATAAAAATAAAAGTAAAAATACCATTCTAAGAAACAATACTGCTCATAGTGGCTTGGATTGTTAGTAATGAGGGGCCACTTAAAATCTTAAAGAGTGATGGGATCGAGCCTCAGTTGCAGGAAGATTAGCAAGCATGGAGAGATGGAGTGGGGAGGTGAGAGAACGGTGACTGGCAATGGAGAACAGAGTGGGGAGGCAATTTAGAACACTGTAGGCAAGAGATGACAAGTAATATAAACATTAACCTATCACAGGATTAGAGTGAAAAAAAGAAGTAATAATGAACAAAAATAGCAGCTGGTAAAACAGACAGTCGAGAAGTAAGACCAAGGGTTCCAGCTTAGGTAAAATAAAAATATGAGCATACACGCCTGTCTGCTCAGGATTTTTATTTTAACTCATTAAAACAAAAAACGATCACATGTAGCATACTCAGGGTGATCAAAAAACTTTGGTAATCAGGTGATGGTTGTCAAACATTGTGAATATAGTTAATGTCATGGAATTGTACACTTAAAATAGTTAAAATGGCAAATTGTGTTATATGTAGCTTAGTACAATATAAATTTAAAAAAATAAGAAAATCTGAAAAAAAAAATAAGAGTACTCAACAATTTCTATGTATTATAATTTAAGCCTTGGGTGATAAAAATCTCACAAAGTTACTTATCCCCTCACTTTGGTTCCAAAAGGAATCAGCAGGCTGAAGACATTCAGACAGCAATTGCTAGCTTTTTCCTTCTAACTACCAGCCCCATCAATCCACACTTACTTGTCAGCTGCATGGCAGATTGTGCCACAAGTGTCAGCCATGTCATCCACAAGGATGGCCACCCGATCCTTCACATCTCCCACAAGCACCATGCGGTCCACTTCATTGGCCTTTTTCCGTTCTTTGTGAATCAAGGCAAAGTCCACATTCAGCCTGTCTGCAATGGAGGTCACTCTGCAAAACAGAGGGTGTTCATATGTATGTGTGGCTTCTAAGACAAAAGAAATGGACTAAAGAGGCTGGGGGCGGTGGCTCACGCCTGTAGTCCCAGCACTTTGGGAGGCTAAGGTGGGCGGATCACAAGGTCAGGAGATAGAGACCATCCTGGCTAACACAGTGAAACCCCATCTCTACTAAAAATACAAAAAATTAGCTGGGCATGGTGGCGGGCACCTGTAGTCCCAGCTACTCGGGAGGCTGAGGCAGGAGAATGGCATGAACCCAGGAGCTGGAGCTTGCAGTGAGCTGAGATCGCGCCACTGCACTCCAGCCTGGGTGACAGAGCGAGACTGTCTCAAAACAAAAAAAAAGAAAAAAAGAAATGGACTAAAGAATGGGCTTGTTTTGGGGAGGAGAATACTCCTTGAAACCAATAGTTCCCAGGGCTGGAAGAAAGAAAGCAACTATAATTGATTGACTTCTCAAAGGCAAATATCACAAACTGGGTTTTATAAACCAATGCCTCCATATCTCAACAGAAGCTTATGAATATACTGATCAAACTTAGATGAGTATTCATTCTGGGTAGAGGACAGACACCCTCACCAGTCCTGGGAAGCAGCATAACGCTAAGACACGCACGTTTATTTAATGGATTGGCAACAGAAGGAATGAGGAAAGAATTAACTAATGCCAGTAGTGCACAGACTGTCCCAATTCCCATCATGGAAGACCTGTGACTGGGGATGTGGTGAGAAGAGAACCTGACTGGCAAGAAAGGAGCAGCATCCAGCATGTTCCAATGCCTGTGCCCTCATCACTTCCCTCAGTGCTGTTGGCAAAACATCCATCAACTGTCACTGTCAACAGTACCTGGACACCAAGCTTGGGAGTTTCTTTCACAATTGCTAGACAGAAAGTTATACCAATTACCCAGACAAGCTAGACATCTCACCATTCGGTCCAAAGTATCTTCTAATCAAAGAGAATTCTTATTTTTCTTATTACAAGAGAAAATAAACCAGACTAGAAGGTGAGATAGAAGACAAATTTGTCTTTTGACAAAGTACCACATAATTCAAACAAAAATCTATTCAGTGTAAGTGACAGTGAGCTGCCCCAGTGGCATGTCTGTCCGTGCTCCACTGTGCCATCTCCATCATTGTGAAGCAGCCTGTGCTAGGGGATTTGTCGTGTTTTTTAATGTAGAACTGAAGAAACTATAGCATTTTGTCCTGTTTCTCTTGTGACTATGGTCACATGAGTTTTTGCTGGTAAGTGAGAACCTGTGACCACATAATAAGGTTTGAACCATAATCTAGGTAACATTTGTACCTTGATCTAAACCAACCATACCCTGTACTCTCCATTACTACTGCATAAGCACATAACATCAATGGTAACCAATTTGCTTGGAATGATTACTTATCCAAGGCAAATGCATGATCAATTAGTTCAAGTATCCCAAACCAACCATACTCAAAGGCCAACAAATTCAGTGACCAACAAAGCATAAAAAGGGCTAGAAAAAGTAACTCTCTACACCTTTTGAGGAGACAACTACTGTACAAATGAATATCACACAGGGATCTCTACCTACTTCCCAAACCCTGCCAAGACAGAAGTGATAGACACTCAATTGGAAAATACTCCATCACTATAAGACAATGATAATGAAAAAAAAAAAAATCAGGTAGCAGTAAGTTGTCTACTAAAGGCAGTTTTCCTAGACCCACCTTTGGAAAGAAAATCCTGCCTATTTCAAATGTGACTATTTTCTAAGTCCCATAGAAAGATATGAAAATAATGACCGACAAATTAAATATGACAACTACTAGTTGGGGGGATGTTTCTTAGGCTGTCTCTAGCATTACAGATGGTAACTAGCAATTACATGGGACTCACCAACCCATATATCTGGCTGGATAACAGAACTCAAGTTCTCAGCTTATCAGTTCTGTTGAAGTTACTGAAATAAAAGAGGTTGTTGAGAAACAGTCATTGAAGATTTGAATGGCTTTTAGAAAGTTCTGAATTGGCTCTTCCTAATCATCTGTGTTTTGTAGCTCTTCATTCTATTTCCACAACAAGAAGAACATGTGTCACACTTTTGAATGCATTACTAACGAGTAATCCACTAAGGAAATCAAGAGCTCTTACTCTGCACCATGTGAGCTGCAAAGCACAGTTAAATGGCAATCCCTGGCAATCAGTTTGTTTAAAATGTTAACATCTTGGCTTTAAATAAAAATGTCACACTTTACTTTCCTTCCTGCTTAATATTTTAATCCCAAGGATCAAAATGATCTAACCAACAGCATTGTAAGAGGAGTGTAAAAGCGAATTTGTCCACCAATATGTGGTTCAATAGCAGCTGCTATTCATTAGAAAACCACATTTTCTACCCTTCCCAAAAGGTTTATAGCTGTATTGCTAGCTCTGTAGCGCCAAGTTACTCATAAGTTATAGTCAAATCCATAATATGATGATTTAGGACCCCTTTTCTGTCTTGTCTTCTGAGTAGTAACTGAGGACAGTAAAAGAGGAGACGGTAAAACTATATTCAACCCATGTGCTAGCTACTTACATCCATTCAAAAATACTTAAAAACTGGGGGGAGCGGGGAGGGATAGCATTGGGAGATATACCTAATGCTAGATGACGAGTTAGTGGGTACAGCATACCAGCATGGCACATGTATACACATGTAACTAACCTGCACATTGTGCACATGTACCCTAAAACTTAAAGTATAATAATAATAATAAAGAAAGAAAAATATATATATATAAATAAAAATACAAAAAAAAAAACTGCCACTTGGACAGAAAAACTTCACTTTGTGACACAACCATCTGAAAGATTTTCCCAGTACATTGGGAACAATACTAATTTCAACCATACCTCTTAGCTCCACCAGCATCAGGTGAGACAATAGTGCAGTTCCTCCACTCAGAGATATTCTCCCTTATCCACTTTAGGACAGCCGGCTCTGCATACAAATTGTCTACTGGGATATCAAAAAAGCCCTGTAGAAAGAAGCTGGATCAGTTTTGCTTCACTTTCCTTCTCTTCCATTTATAAGTGGCAAACACAAAGCAGTAACTTGCTCAGAGAATGTCTTACTGCAACATTCAAACTGATGGGAAGGCAGGCCCAGTGTGGTAGATTATAAAAGCCTCCTTGAATCTGGGCTATGTGAGAGAGCCCAGCCAAGATCAGCAAAGCCAGCCCTCAGTCAACCCATGACTGAACATAGGAACATAAGTGAGCCCTTTTAAAGAATGGCTAAGTTCAGACAAAACCATTAAGAACTGCCCAGTCAACATGCAGACTCAGTGAGTTAGTAAATACTGCTTTATGCCACTAAGTGTCAGACTGATTTGTTAAGGAGTAAAAGCTAATGGATAAACCCGTTAGAGATGCTATGGTATATAAACTTAATGGAAGCTACTTATGATAAATAGTCACAATGAATAATTAGAAATCAGGAGATCTGTGTTCTAATTCTAGTTGATACAAATTAGTTGTATTTCTCAATTAAGTCATTCCTTTCCATAAAAGGAGTACAGTCCCTGTCCAATGTACTTCACTGAATTCCCACAAGCTTGAAATGGTAATGATTTGAAAAATCTCTTTGAAAAAATATAAAATAAAAGTGGTATTCCACCCCCCTTACTTTGGGTTTGTGCTGGAAAGTAGGCTCCAATATCTGTGGCTCTAAATTTAAGACCATGAGGCCAGGCATGGTGGCTCATGCCTGTAATCGCAGAACTTTGGGAGGCTGCGGCGGGCAGATCACTGGAGGTCAGGAGTTCGAGACCAGCCTGGCCAACATGGTGAAACCCCATCTCTACTAAAAGTACAAAAAAGTTAGCTGGGCCTGGTGTCAGGTGCCTGTAATCCCAGCTACTTGGGAGGCCAAGGCAGGAGAACCGCTTGAACTGAGGAGGCAGAGGTTGCAGTGAGCCAAGATCGTGCCACTGCACTCCATGAATATTCAAGGGGAATAAGAATGATAATAACAGCTCCTATCTATGAATACCTGTCATGAGCCAGGCATTATAATATGAATTTAATGTTTTATACTCACAATAATGAAAAAGTATATGTTCAGAGAAATTAAGTAACCTTCCCAAGCTTACAAAGCTAGTAAATACCAGAGCCTTTATTCAAAGTAGTTCTGATCCCAAAGCCTATGCTCTTCCCATAAAACTAGACTGCCTCCCTATCTAACCACCTGAAATGACTAAGATCATGAAGTATGCTTAAGGTGAACACATTTAAAATGTTGTTGATATCTAGTTTATTTCAGATGTACTTGGGCATAATTTTTGGCTTCTCTGCGGTCTTCAGCATCATCAGTCCTTTCCTCCCACCTTTCAAACACCAATATTTAGCTTCCACTGATACCTGAATTTGAGAAGCATGTAGGTCCATGGTAATAATATGATCTGCACCTGCTACAGATAGCATATTTGCAACAAGCTTGGCTGAGATTGGCGCCCGGCTCTAAATGGAGGGGAGGAAAGAAAAGAAAAACCAAAAAGCCAATTTGAAAAACAATTCATTTACTCAAGAAACTATTTATTTTGTACCTACTATGTTAAAGGCACTATGGTACCCAGAAATTCATAGAAGGAGACATGGCCATTGACTTTAAGTGGACCATAATTCAGAACAAATATTAAGTGGAACATCACTTTTCCAAATCAGGATACACTTATCAATAAAGAAAATACCTTCCTAACTTTTGTTTTCTTAATGTACACATTTTCAATCCTATTCAAGTGTTTCCAATGCTCAATTATTCAAACTAGGCAGACTTTAAAAAATAATTTTATTAAAATCTCTTTCAACACATACATACGCAAACCTTTAACACCTAACATGTCAAGGTTTGAAGATACATCACAGAATAGATATTATAGTTTCCTTTGTAAATCACATCACTACTTACTCATCTGGAGGTCAACTTTCCAACAACTATGAACTCCTCAAATAAAACATACTTGCTGCACTGTAAAACAGCAAAGTCCATGCATGCCTTTTTTTTTTTTTTTTTTTTTTGTAGAGACAGAGTCTTGCTCTATCGCCCAGGCTGGAGTGCAGTGGCATGATCTCAGCTCACTGCAACCTCCGCCTCCCGGGTTCAAGCAATTCTCCTGCCTCTGCCTCCCGAGTAGCTGGGACTACAGGCACGCAGCACCACGCCCGGCTAATTTCTTTTGTATTTTAGTAGAGATGGAGTTTCACAGTGTTGCCCAGGCTGGTCTCAAAACTCCTGAGCTCAGGCAATCCTCCCGCCTTGGCCTCCCAAAGTGCTAGGATTACAGGCGTGAGCCACCGCACCTGGCCCATGCCCTTTACTTTATACTCTGTTGGAATAAAAATATCTGACCTTCTTCGAGGCATTGTGCGTAAAATTGGGCATTAATTACAATAGACTTGCAAAGTTTTACGTATATGCCTTATCCTCTAATATACCAGGATAAGGTGAGAGAGATATATAGTTTATCTATCTATCAGATCAAGTATTCATATAACAGACTTCAAATTTTATGAAGAGGTCACAACTAGGATCCCAATCTTACACTTTGAGAGGATCTACCGTAATTTTAAAACATACTCCAGTACTCCAGAGGAGTTGGTGCTTAGTCTTACTGATACAATTAAAAATACCAGTGAGCTAACTGAAAGTTATATATGTATCATTGTAATAAAATACAGACTACAAATGTGTTGCTTTATACAAACGAATTATATTTCTATTGTTTTGAAGATAGGGTAATACCTAAGAAAAGGTGATTTTTTAAATTCCCCCTAAATATATATTTGATAATTTTGGAATTTATTTGTGATTTGGGGCAAGTGCTCCTGCTTCCTCTGCTCAAAAAATAAGATTCTGCTCCTACCTTATCTTTCTTATCCTGCCGGGCATAAGGGAAGCATGGGATGACTGCAGTAACCCGGCTGGCTGAAGCAATCTTGCAGGCATTAATCATGATCAAAAGCTCCATTAAATTGTCATTGATTTCGCCACAACCACTCTGAACAATGTAGACATCCTCTCCACGTACACTTTCACCAATTTCCACACTACAATGAGGAAAGAAAGACAACATGAAATAGATTTTAAACCACTGTACTGTCAGCCCTCCATATCCATAGGTTCCACATCTATGGATTCAACCAAGTGTGGATTGAAAATATTTGGAGGAAAAATTGCACCTGTATTGAACATGTATAGATTTTTTTCTTTGTCGTTATTTTCTAAATACAGTACAACAACTATTTACATATTATTTATATTGTATTAAGTATTATAAGTAATCTAGAGATGATTTAAAGTATATGGCAGGGCTGGGCGCAGTGGCTTACGCCTATAATCCCAGCACTTTGGCAGGCCAAGGTGGGTGGATCACTTGAAGTCAGGAGTTCAAGACCAGCCTGGCCAACATGGCGAAACCATGTATCTCTACTAAAAATACAAAAATTAGAAGGGCATGGTGGCAGACGCCTGTAGTCCCAGCTACTTGGGAGGCTGAGGCACGAGAATCGCTGGAACTCAGGAGGCGGAGGTTGCAGTGAGCTGAGATCACACCACTGCACTCCAGCCTGGGCAACAGAGTAAGACTCTGTGTCAAAAATAAAATAAAATAAAATAAAATAAAATATATGGGAGGGCCTGGCATGGTGGCTCAGCACTTTGGGGCAGGGGGCAGGGTAGAAGGAGGATCATTTGAGCCCAGGAGTTCAAAACCAGCCTGGGTAATACAGTGAGACCCCATCTCTACAAAAAATAAATAAATAAAAATAAAGTATAAGGGAACATGTGCATAGATTATTTCATATGGCCAGGCGTGATGGCTCACGCCTATAATCCCAGCACTGTGGGAGGCTGAGGTGGGTGGATCAACTGAGGTCAGGAGTTCAAGACCAGCCTAGTCAACATGGTGAAACCCCGTTTCTACTAAAAATAAAAAAATTAGTCAGGGTGTGGTGGCTCACGCCTGTAATCCCAGCACTTTAGGAGGCCGAGATGGGTGGATCACCTGAGGTCAGGAGTTTAAGACCAGCCTGGCCAACATAGTGAAACCCCGTCTCTACTAAAAGTATAAAAATTAGCCGTGCATGGTGGCACACGTCTATAGTCCCAGCTACTCGGGAGGTTGAGGTAGGAGAATCACTTGAACCCGGGAGGCAGAGGTTGCAGTGAGCCGAGATCATGCTACTGCGCTCCAGCCTGGGCAACAGAGTGAGACTCTGTCTCAAAAAAAAAAAAAAAAAATTAGCTGGGTGTGGTGGCAGGTGCCTGTAGTCCCAGCTACTCAGGAGGCTGAGGCAGGAAAATTGCTTGAACCGGGAGGCAGAGATTACAGTGAGCAGAGATTACAGTGAGCAGAGATCGTGACTCTGCACTCTAGCCTGGGTGACAGAGCAAGACTCCATATCAAAAAACAATATATATATATATATTTATATATTTATATTATACTATTTCATATCTGCAGATTTGGTCTTGGGACCAATCCCCTGTGGATACTGAGGGATGACTTTACTATACTTCTATAGATAATAAGGTCTAAGAAGAACAGCTTCCCTACTAGTATGCTGTGAATGGTGACAGCTACATGTGGATATTGATCACCCAGGCTTCAGGAGATCCTCTGAAGGAGCCTCTATACCAGAAGCAGTTCACTGCCTCAGTTTACTCCAGTGCACTATACGAATATTACCATTTTCTATGGTAATATTTTCTAATATTACCATGTGACAGACATGAAAAAGATGCATGAAATGGTTGGCACATGTTAGTCTAAAGTACTTACAAATAACCGGACCATAATTTTAGCAGGTGGCCTGTATCTCATTTCATATAGGTACATGTGATGTACATAAAATTTGATGCATCACCTATTACTGTTACAGAGACCATAAATAGCAAAAGAAGTAGAAATATCATAAGGAGTGAATCACTACTGTTCTATAATGACACTTTAACAGAAGACAGTACCACCTCTACCGTACTGGCAATTTACCCAGTAAATATTAAATGTTCATATGCTCATCACTGTACTAGGTGCTAGGGAAACAATGGTGAATAAAATGTGGTCCTTGCCCTCATTCTGCGTTAACTGTACTCTGGTCCAATTACTAAGTAACTCCATAGGAATTTACTCTAAGTATGAAGTAGGGCTATATTTTACCACAAAAGTTTCAATGCCCATACTTGGGTCTCTACCAAGAAAAACCTATCATCTAGAAAAAAAAATCACCTCTTCCTGTTCACCAGGTTTAAAAAAAAAATTAAAAAATTTTTAAAAACCACCTTAGTGATACCTCAAACAACACTATATTCTCAATTAATCCTCTAGGTGAAGGAGAGGTGTATGTGTGTATATAGACAAGTAGATCAGAATGGCTGACAATACCTATTGAACAAGAGAAAACTTCAGTTCAAATCAAAAGGCAATACAGTTATTAAATAAAAGATCCATACTTCTATCTCACTCTAAGCACTATCTTCTGTGTGGCTTCAGGAACTACCTACTGTCCTATTTCTGTCAAGATCACTTTTACCCACCCTTCTCTCCCCAAACAAAACTTCAAGGAGAACTCCAAAAGGGACTTATATGAAAACTGGCAGAGGCAATTCTATTGCCAGAAGAAGCTGACATAGGAGATAATTACTTATTTATTCCTGTCTAACCCAAGATGAAAGGGAGCTGGGAGTGGTGGCACATGCCTGTAATCCCAGCTACTCAGGAGGCTGAAGCAGGAGGACTGCTTGAGCCCAGGAGTTCAAGTCTAGCCTGGACAACACAGGAAGACCCTCATCTCAAAAGCAAGAAAAGACAAATGGGGTTAGTTTATGTTGTAAAGCAAGAAAAATAAAAGCAAGTGAAAAAAAATCAAACTAGAAACCAATTAAAATCAGGGAAGCTGAGATTCCTGGCAGCCAGAACAAAAAAGAAAATGCTTAAAAAAGGATAAACCTTTTTTAAGACTGGACGCAGTGGCTCATGCCTGTAATCCCAGCACTTTGGGAGACCAAGGCAGGCAGACTGCCTGAGCTCCCCATTTCAAGACCAACCTTGGCAACATGGCGAAACCCCGTCTCTACCAAAAAACACAAAAATTAGGCGTGGGGACATGCATCTGTAGTCCCAGCTACTCGGGGGGCTGAGGCAGGAGAATCGCTTGAACCTGGGAGGCAGAGGTTGCAGTATGCGGAGATGAAGCCGCTGCACTCCAGCTTGGGTGACAGAGCGGGACTCCGTCTCAAACAGAACAAAACAAAACAAAACAAACAGGCAGGGGTCATTTCAAGGGACTTTTGGGACGTTTTCAGTTTTGTTTTTTTTTTGTGAGACAGAGTCTCGCTCTGTTGCCAGGCTGGAGTGCAGTGGCATGATCTTGGCTCACTGCGACCTCCACCTCCCGGGTTCAAGTGATTCTCCTGCCTCAGCCTCCTGAGTAGCTGGGACTACAGCCGCACGCCATCACACCCAGCTAATTTTTTGTATTTTTAGTAGAGACAGGGTTTCACCATGTTGGCCAGGATGGTCTCGATCTCTTGACCTCGTGATCTGCCCTCCTTGACCTCCCAAAGTGCTGGGATTACAGGTGTGAGCCACCATGCCTGGCTCAGATCTTTCTTTACTACTAGCTCTGCCCTTTGAGAGATTTCAAGCTAAAAGAGTCACTTTTAGGTTTTATGTTAAACAACTCTGTGGTTGGGAGGCAGAGGCAGGAGGATCGCTTGAGCCCAAGAGTTTGAGACCAGCCTGGGTAACATAAAGAGACCTCCTCTCTACAAAACAATTTAAAAATTAGTCAGGCATGGTGGCAAGTGCCTGTGATCGCAGCTACTGGGGAGACTGAGGTGAGAGGATTGCTTCAGCCCAGGAGTTAGGAGCCATGATCATGCCACTGCACTCCAGCCTGGGTGACAGAGTGAGACCCTGTCTCAAAAAAAAAAAAAAAAAAAAAAAAAAAAAAACTCAGAAAATTTTAATCCTGCTCACATTCATCCTCCATATATCAGCTCCTTGACCAAAATATCCATTTCCCTGGAGGAGAATGAAAGTCAGGCAGGCATATTGATTTCCAATCATGTATCAGAAGCCTATGGCTCTTGTTTCAGTCAAGAACACAGAATATCATCTGTGCCCCAAACATTCACTTGCCAGAGTCAGGATGTTTGATTAAAAGTTGGAGAACAAATGAACAAATGTAGTTTGACAATTGATATCAGACAGTATAAGGGACAAGCTATTCCGCTATGTTTTTAAAGCTTTATCATTATCAAGTAAGACCAGAAAACAACATTCTTAGACCACAGCGGCTTATCTCCCTTTACAAATGCCTCAACTATCAGTCAATATAAAAAATACCCACAAAATTGCTATATTGTGCATGATGTTACTCGATATCACTATTTAGAGGTCTCACTCATAAAATTCTTAGGATTTTTTGCCTGGAAGTTTCTAAATAACTTTATGAAAATAAAAACCACATAATCCATTGCATATGCCTTTATCCCTCTGGCTGTCAGGAAGCCAAGGGATACAGTTAAAAAAAAAGTAACACTAGGCTGGGTTGGTGGTTCACACCTGTAATCCCAGCACTTTAGGAGGCCAAGGTGGGCAGATCACCTGAGGTCAGGAGATCGAGACCATCCTGGCTAACATGGTGAAACCCCGTCTCTACTAAAAATACAAAAAAAAAAAAAAATTAGCCATTAGCTGGGCGTGGTGGCAGGCACCTGTAGTCCCAGCTACTCGGGAGGCTGAGGCAGAAGAATGGCGTGAACCCGAGAGGCAGAGCTTGCAGTGAGCCGAGATCGTGCCACTGCACTCCAGCCTGGGAGACAGAGCTAGACTCCATCTCAAAAAATAAATAAATAAATAAATAAATAAAATAAAAAGTAACACTAAACTTTAGAAATTGTTTTATGCCAAATAGTTGCCACAATTACTGTAGTCCATGGTTCTATAAGGCTTCTGATACCTACCTTAACAAACGGTTTGTACTTGTGACTATCAAACATACTTCAAATCCTTTCTTGAAAGCAGGTGAGATATTATTTAAAAATTAAATTATCACTGCTAATTAAAACATCAAAGGCCATCTGATAAATATATAGCTTTAGTAGAGGTGATTATTTTATTTTTTTAATTGTATTTATTTTTTTTGAGACGGAATCTCACTCTGTCACCCAGGCTGGAGTGCAATGGTGTGATCTCTGCTCACTGCAACCTCTGCCTCTCGGGTTCAAGCGATTCTCCTGCCTCAGCCACCCAAGTATCTGGGACTACAGGTGTGTGCCACCACACCCGGCTAATTTTTGTATTTTTAGTAGAGACGGGGTTTTGCCACATTAGCCAGGCTGGTCTCGAACTCCTGACCTCAGGTGATCCGCCTGCCTTGGGCCTCCCAAAGTGCTGGAATTACAGGCGTGAGCCACCGCACCCAGCCGAGGTGATTATTTTAAAAATATACATATTCTAACATCACATAAGGCTTGAATAATAATTTTTTATAAATCACTTATCAAACAAAAAATAAAAATAAATAAAAATCACTTATCAGCTTACCACCCAATACAGTCGCTAGTACCATTTTTGTTATTATATCACTTAATAATCAACCAACAGCTCAGCTATTTCTCAAAGCCAAACTTTTTTTTTTTTTTTGAGACGGAGTCTCGCTCCGTCGCCCAGGCTGGAGTGCAGTGGCAGGATCTCGGCTCACTGCAAGCTCCGCCTCCCGGGTTCACACCATTCTCCTGCCTCAGCCTCCCGAGCAGCTGGGACTACAGGCGCCTGCCACCATGCCCAGCTAATTTTTTGTATTTTTAGTAGAGACGGGGTTTCACCGTGTTAGCCAGGATGGTCTCGATCTCCTGACCTTGTGATCCACCCGCCTCGGCCTCCCAAAGTGCTGGGATTACAGGCATGAGCCACCGCACCTGGCTCAAACTTTTTAAAATTAAAAGCTACCTTCAGCATAGAAGGGTGTTTGTTATAAGGCATGTATCTAATAACTTGAAAAGGTTATTTAACTGTTTAAAAAATGTGGGGCTTTTGAAAAGATCTTACAAAAAATGAAATAAAAGTAGAGAAACTTAGAAAGAAAATACATAAATAAAATAAGGTGGTGCAAGTAAACTAGGTGATACCGCCTTGTTTTAATGTGTATAATTCTAATTTCACTTATTAAGACCAATCTTTCCCTATAGTAGTACTATAACATACAGACTTTGTTTGACAAAGTCTTAAAAAGTCCGTGAATTGCACTCCGATTATACAGCTTGGTTCAACAAGTCCTCTAAAAATCTTAACCTTATTCTTATGGTTTCTTCTAAGTTATGGCAGTGATTGAGAAGAACACTTGTGCCTAAAACCTGTTTGCTCCTAACATAATCTATTAAGTGGAAAAATCTAGTTCAGCAATTTAGAGAGTAATACTCCTTGTTCTCTCCCTCTAGTTAATGGAGTGTTCTCCAAATGGCTTTGGGCCAATCATTCTCTCAGCTGTTTTGGTGAGGCCAGAAGACTGGCTGTGTCTATCCAATGAGTGAGAAAACTAGCTTCTCAGACTGGCTGTGTCTATCCAATGAGTGAGAAAACTAGCTTCTCTTTTCCCTTTCCTTTAAGGTCAGGCATAACTGTATCCAATTGAAATGGAATGTCAGGAAACACCAAAAGTGAATCTAAAAGGTGGATAGTATTCTTAAGAAAATCTGAAGAATTTAGATTATGAAGATATTGGCATGTGCAAAATACATGGGATAAACTAACCACAACCAGAAGATACAGTTCTCAGGAAAACCTTAGGCAACCAAAGTTCAAGTCTTCCTCCTCTCAGCTAGTACAGAATAGCCAAATAAACCAAAGTTATTTACAAATATTGAAAAGAGAATAGAGTCAAAATTTTAGAATATCTAAAAGTTTTTAAGCCAGGTGAGAGATCTTGTCAGCAAAAATTTAAAGGAACAATAATACCCAGAGCTGGGCAAGTTACTCTGCATCTTACTGTAGTTCCCTTATCTGTAAAACAGGGATAGTAACAGTTATTCCTCATAGCAGTTTTGAGGGGATTAAACACAATGTATACTAAATGCTTAGCATGGAAACTAGCACATCTTAGGCATTCACTATACATTAAATATTATGGCAGGGCACGGTAGCTCACACCTATAATCCCAGCACTTTGGGAAGCCAAGGTGCGGAGGATCACCTAGGTCAGGAGTTTGAAACCAACCTGGCCAACATGGTGAAACCCCGTCTCTACTAAAAATACAAAATATTAGCCGGGTGTGGTGGCACATGCCTGTAATCTCAGCTACTCGGGAGGCTGAGGCAGGAGAACTGCTTGAACCTGGGTGGCGGAGGTTGCAGTGAGCTGAGATCACACCACTGCACTCCTGGGCAATAAGAGTGAAACTCTGCCTCAAAAAATAAATACATAAATAAATATTATTAATATTGTATTATTGCTGATGAGATTGGTTCAACTTTTCTGGGGAATAATTTGGCAACAGGTATCAAAAGCATGAAAAATGGTATCTACCCTTTAACTTAATAATTACCTTCCTAGGGATTTATTCTAAGGAAATAATCAGAAATGGCCAAAGATTTATGTTCATGGATTTTTATATAAAAGCATTAGATCAAAAACTGGAAATGTCCAATAAGAATTTGGTTATATAAAATTATGGCATAACCATAAGGTAAGACTATATAGCTATTTAAAATTACATGAACTAGCCCACCTCAGTGGTGCATGCCTGTATTCTCAACTACTTGAGAGGCAGAGGCAGGCAGATCACTTGAGCCCGTGAGTTTGAGGATGCAGTGTGCTATGATTGTGCCTGTGAGTAGCTATTGGACTCCAGCCTGGGCAACATAGTGAGACCTCATCTCTAAAAAATAAATTAAAATCTTTAATAATAAAAAAATAAAATCATATATACTAAAGGGAGAAACTGTTCAAAATATATTGCTAAGTGAAGAGAGCTATAAATATATTAAACATTCTTGAAAAAGTGTATCTTACACAAATATCTGGGAGGTCAGAAATGATAATGTGACATTTATGTCAGGTGGTGGAATTAAGAGGTATATCTTCTCCCTTCCGTGTTCTACATTTTCCACATTTTCTGCAATATTATCACCAGCCCTTCTTGTCAACATTTACTGTTGTACTTATTGTGTTTTGGACAAGATCCTAAGAACTTTACTTCTATCTCATTTAATCCTCATAACAAAAGTATGGGTAGGTACTACTTTACAGATTAGATTATTGGGGCAAAGAAAGGTTAAGGATTCAGATCCAAGTTCTCTGATTTCAGCACTTTTAACACCCACCCCCTCCGTGTGTGTGTGTGTGTGTGTGTGTGTGTGTGTGTGTGTGTGTGTGTGTGTGTGTGTGTGTGTGTGTGTGTGTGTGTGTGTGTGTGTTTCCTAAATAACTAGACAGCCAAGGATGATCCTTATGTTAGAAGAAAAGCTACTCTGCTCAAGAGAGCATCAACCAAGAGTCACCTGGGGCAGCAGTTATAGGGAGCAGTTACCATTTCTTCAGTATAGGAAAAACAAAGATGGGGGAACTCCATTAAAAAAAAAATGTGATCATGTTCAATGAAGATTTCAGAATATCTAGGAAACAAGAAGCTAATGATTAAGCCAGAAACAAGAAAATCTAACCAGTCAGCAATTATCCATGTTGGACTTAATAGAAATCAATCAGTAGAAAACTAAGTTGTCCTCCCCCTCTCCTCTCCCAATATAGCCTCAGGTTCTGGGATGCTGCATTATGCAGAGGGCAGAAGGATTAACACCAGGAGAAAATAAAGCTTTCATGCCTTCACATTTTTCCTAGACGCATAGGAAAAGGATTAAATATCCACAGGGGCCAAAGAAAATCTCTAAATGAAAAACATTCTTGTCCCCTAACTATATTGCCAATCACAAAGTCTAGTCCTGTTTTGTATTCTTTATTAAGGCCCATGAGCCATAATGGTTTGGAAAAATCTAAAGACAGCAGTTTGTAAGCCTCTTTTAACTAAGGTATTGCCTGGTTACAGATGGCAATGTTTACACTATCATTTGCATCACAATCAGTAGCACAATAATTCGGGAAGAAGCTGTCCATTATCGATGACATTATCAGCTGGGTCTAAAAGAGATAAAGCGAGTTAAACTTGGAAATCACTCCAAAGAAAGCAAAAAAGTAAGCAAAAACATTTAGGAAAAAATATTCGAAATATTCTTATCTGATTATTAGGTGAAAACTTTCCCCTTAACAGATCTGTAAGATTGTGGGCAGGGCTCTGATTTAATCGATAGGGTAACAATAAAATACAAATTACACCTATCAGAAACTAAAGATCCCACACTTAGGTGGAAGGGGCACTGAAATAATCAGGTAACCAAGTCATCTCTAAAACAGTCCCGTGGTGCCGGTAGAGGGTGTAAGTCGGAGTCGACGAAGCAAGTTTTACTGGCAAAGCAATGGAAAAAATGCAATTGCAATGCACTGTCCAATGCTGGTCTTCCACTACATTACCTGTCCTCAATTATCTTTAACATTCAGGTATAAAATTGCTTCCTAAATTCCCTACGCAGAGCTTAAAGAAGGAGCCAAGTCCAGGATGGACTCGGTTACTGAAAAATACGCTTTTGCATTATCTGTACCACTAGCTGCACTGGGGAAGGTCAAACATTCCAGAATTGAGATTTCCAGGATTTTTTGGATGGCTCAAGCTGAGATGCTGGCTATCAAGGATGCAGAGTCAACGCATCACTTTAACAAATCAACTAGATTTATGGCTCCAATTACTCAGGTAGATGATTCATAAGATGAGAAAAGCCAACGCTTGCTGATCTAAGGGAAGTCGTAATAATTTTGGCGCCTGCAGTACATAATGTCAGTTTCCCTCAACACCAAGCCGAACGGACCAACACCATTTCGAATCAAAGAGCTGCTTATTGGACTCTAGGAAAAGAAAGACCAGGAGAGCTCAGTACGCAGGTAGGCTCTCTAAATGCAAGCTAGTCTAAGAGCTGAAGCAACCCAGTCCAGCCTGGGTGGCTCAACAGCAAAGCCAAGCCACGTGTCCCTACCGCCCTGGCTAAGCGTCGGTCCCCTCTCGTCGCTCTATGCAGCCACTATCTATTGGGTCCCCCAGCCCTTGCCCTCAAACGCATAAGCTTCGCCTCACACTCCATCTTTTGACTCCACCCCACCGCACGGTAAGAATGAACGTGACCCTCCCGCGAGAGGTAAAATAACGGAAACAGCCCGTGGGGTAGGCTAGTCACAGAGCTGCACCCTCTCCCCCCATCCCCCAGTCTGTTTGAGCTCAAGCGGCGACCCCATTCCTCCTATCCTCCGCCGCCTGGGCAGGTGAGGTCTAGTCGGGGTCCCAACTTGGTCCTTACCAGGTCTCCTGGTTGCTGAATTTCTTAGTCACCACCTTGCCTAGCTCCAGGCCCAGGCGGTCAGCAATTTTCTGAGATAAATCCTGGTGGGAACTGCCGCTGAAGATTTTGATATTCGGCATCCTGGCCAACTACCCTAAGCACTCCGCTAAGCGATCACGGCTGCTGCAGAGACCGAAACCGAAGTCGGCCAGAGACTCAATACTAAGCGCTTTGCGTTGCTACTCCGCCATCTTACATTCCCGCCCGGCGCGCGGCTCTAAATTACCCAGAGCGGCGGAGGTGGGGTCAGCGGCGAAGTCCACACCCCGCTGGCAACGATTAGCTAAGAGGGAGCGAAGGGCGGGGTTTGGTCCTCGCTGTAGCCCTGCCTCTTTCCGATTCTCTCAGGTATTGGGTGAAGAGCATGAACGGGGGCGAGACTAACCCATAGCCCGGCCCCCTGTAGCTAGGCGGTCGGGGACAGGAGACGTTGGACTAGGGGTGGAGGGATGCTGGTGACGTCTGGGGCCAGATCGTTCCCGCTAGCGGGAAATCAACCATGCCTGCTTTTTTATTTCCCCTCCCTCAGCGCAGGAAAGTAAGTCTGGCTCTGGTTTACAGTTTCCTTTAAGAAAATCTGTTTATCAGGATGACAGCCACGAGTTTGCATGTTTCTGAACACATTTTTTATCTCTTTATAAGGATGGGGCTGAATTAAAACACTTTTACATCACAGACGTGCATGCAAAGAGTTTGCTTGCCCATTGTAATTGCAGTGTCGCCTTTGCCTGCAAGACAGTTTCCAAGGGGGAAGTGACTGAAGGCATGCCACCTGAATCATCCAAGAGGCACTGCAAGAGAAAGTTGTTTTGTTTCTAGTGCTGGAACCAAGTATGTTGAAACAAGTGAAGGAGGATGGATTTTCCAAACTATCTGGACAATAAAGATCTAACTTTTATAGCCCTTGGAAAGGAAAGAAAGTATAGTGTTCTATGGGACTTCAGATAAAGAGCCCTGAAGGGATTTGAAAAAACCTGGGTTTTAGTCCTGTCTGCCTCATGTAAGCCTCAATGTCATCATCTACATGTTGCTAATGTGGCCTTTTACACCATGTTTTATTATTTTTATAGTGATGCTTGTTAATTGGACCTAAGTGAGCCTTTATTCTTGCACCACGTTTCCATTAAGCATATTTCAAGCATGGGTTAGGAGAAGATAAAAATCATACAATTCTGGAATCAAAAGTGACCATAGTGCTCATAACTACCAAATGTAAAAATAGAAGGGAACTCAGAGATCATTTAGTCGTTTTACATATGATAAAACTGAGACGGAAGTGGGAGAGGGATTTATGTAAGTGGCAAAGGCAGAAAGTACTCAAAGCAGCATCCCGTCTTTGTCTTACTGCCATTTTCAGCAGTGTCCGTGGAGGACTTCTCCTTCTGACCTTTTGTTGCACTTTTACAAGCTCAGAAATTTAATGTAGGCCCATGTATATAGGAATACTTGGAAAAGGAAGTAAACTGCAAGACAGAATATTAGTAGTCTTCCATCATAGGCCATTCATCAAATATTTACTGAGTGTTCTATTGCATACAAGGCAGTGTGCTAGGCATTGAGGGGACTACAAAGTATTTGCCCCAAGGGATTCGTTCATTCAATAAATATTTAGTGAACATTCTTTATGTGCTGGGCCCTGTGTATTGGCACAAGAATACATTAGTAAACAATTAAAAATACCCTGCTCTCATGGAGTTTACATTCTCAAACAATAAACATGTAAATAAGCAAAATACATAGTATGTCAAATGGCAATGAGTGCTGTGGGAAAAAAAAAAATCAGGCAAGGAAAGTGGGATAATGTGCCAGAGCATAGAGGAGAGGAGTACAATTTTAAGTAGGGTGGTCAGAGAAGACCTGTCTTGGAAGGTAACATTTGGGCAAAGACCTGAAGGAGGAAAAAAAAAACAAAAAAATGAGCCATGTTGATATCTCGATAAGCAAAGAGAACAGCAAGGGCAAATACCCTAAGGCAGATGTATCTCGCTTGTTTGAGGAATACCAATGCGGGGAGAGTGTTGTGTGGTGGAGGTGGAATGTATCTATAAGAGAAAAGGAGGAAAGTGAGATCAATGAGATAAGAGTGATTGGAGGCCGGCCGGGCATGGTGGCTCACGCCTGTAATTCCAGCACTCGGGGAGGCCAAGGCGGGCAGATCACTTGAGCTCAGGAGTTCAAGACCAGCCTGGGCAACGTGGCGAAACCTCGTCTCTACAAAAAATACAAAAATTAGCCGGGCGTGGTGGTGGGCACCTGTAGTCCCACTGAGGCAAGAGAATCACTTGAACTTGGGAGGCGGAGGTTGCAGCAGTGAGCAAAGATCGCACCACTGCACTCCAGCCTGGGCGACAGAGTGAGATTCTGTCTAAACAAAACAAAACAAAACTAAACTAAACAGTGATTGGGGGACTCAGGTGGGCGTGATGGCTCATGTCTGTAATCCCAGTACTTTGGGAGGCCGAGGTGGGCGGATCACTCGAGCTCAGGATTTACAGACCAGCCTGGGCAACATGGCAAAACCTTATCTCTACAAAAAATACAAAAATTAGCCGGGCGTGGTGGTGGGCACCTGTAGTCCCACTGAGGCAAGAGAATCACTTGAACTTGGGAGGCGGAGGTTGCAGCAGTGAGCGGAGATCACACCACTGCACTCCAGCCTGGGCGACAGAGTGAGATTCTGTCTAACCAAAACAAAACAAAACAAAACGAAACAGTGATTAGGGGACTCAGGTGGGCACGATGGCTCATGTCTGTAATCCCAGTACTTTGGGAGGCTGAGGCGGGCGGATCACTCGAGCTCAAGATTTGCAGACCAGCCCGGGCAACATGGCAAAACCTTATCTCTACAAAAAATACAAAAATTAGCCAGGCATGGTGGCAAGCACCTGTAGTCCTAGCTTCTGGGGAGGCTGAGGTGAGAGGATCACTTGAGCCTGGGAGGCAGAGATTGCAGTAAGCCGAGATCGCACCACTGTCCTCCAGCCTGGGTGATAGAGAGAGACCCTGTCTCCAAAAAAAAAAAAAAAAAAGTGATTGTGGGGAGAGTGCTGATCATGCAGAACCTTATAGGTTATTTTAGGGGTTTTTGCTTTAACTGAGTAAGAATTTTTAGCAAAGAATGACATAATCTAACTTCCCTTTTAAAAAGATAACCCCAGCTACTGAGAACAGAGTGTAGGAGGCAAGACAGGAAGCAGGAAGACCGATTAGGAGTTAACTTCCAAAGAAAGTTGATAAGACATTTATACAAATAATTACAAAGCACAGACGATGTAATACACTACCATAGAGAAACCTGTGCTTGGATAATGTGGAGGCTGCTGTAACAAGGAGACTCTAAAATATAGCGGCTTTAGTAAGACAAATTATTTCTCTCTTGCATAACAGGCTGGCTGGTCTAAGCCAGTGGGATGATTCTGCTCCATGCTAGGTCATGGACACATCCACATTCTAGCTCAGAGAAGTGGTCTAGGCAAGGGATTTCCTTTTAAGCAAGTGAGATGAAATTTGTCCATCCCACTTTCTCTCACATCCCTTTGGCAAGAGCTCAGTCACAATTCGCACCTAACCGCAAGAAAGACTAGGAAATGTTTTGTTAGGTGGCCCTGTTCCCAGAAAGAAGAGAGAATGAATTTTGGGTATGCAACTAGAAGTCTCCCATAAGGCCCAAACAAAATGCTTTGCAGGTCCAGAGGTAGAAGATACCACCTCTGCATGGAGTATCCTGAGAAATATTTTTGGAGGTAGAAGCACACAAACTAGGGCTTGATTGATGAGTAGGGTTTTGACAGGCAATGATTGAGAGGAGGTGGATCTCCCAGGCAGGAAGAAAAGATGAGGAAGCAGAGAGAGGTTTTGAAGAAGAGAAAATAGTTTAGTTTTGCTGGAATATCAAGTACCATATTGGGACTTCATTCCGCAGGCAATAGGAAGCCATTGACTGTTCTGGAGTAAGAGCATGACGTGATCATAACTGTGCTTTAGGTAAACTTTTCTGTGTAGGGTGAAGAATAGGAAAGAGATTGGAGGAAGGCAAACCAGATTGGGAGAGCAAGTTAGTAATGTCATTAACTATGCCAGTAGCTGTAGGGTTTAAGAAGAGGAATGATAAAGACATTGTGAATCTCAACCTTTTAGAGATTATGGACCCCTTTGAGAATTTTATGACCACTATAGATCCTCTCTCCAGACACAAGTATTCCTAATTTTATCGCACTTTGCTTTATTGTGCTTTGCAGATACTGCGTTTTTTACAACTTGAAGGTTTATGGCAAACCTCTATTGAGCAAGTCTATTGATGCCATTTTTCCAAGAGCGTGTGTTCATTTTGTGATTCTTTGTCACATTTTGGTAATTCTTGCAATATTTCAAGCTTTATTATTATTATTTTATATCTGTTATGGTGATCTATGATCACTGGTCTTTGATGCTACTATTGTGATCGTTTTGGGGTACCATGAACCATGCCTATATAAGACAGGGAACTTAAATGATAAATGTTGTGTGTGTTCTGTGTTCTGACTGTTCCACTGACCAGCCATTCCTCCATTTCCCTGTCTCTGCTCATGCCTCCTTATTCTCTGAGGGACAACACTATTGAAATTAGGCCAATTAATAACCCTGCCGTACGCTCTAAGAGTTCAAGTGAAAGGAAGTGTTGCATATCTCTTGCTTTAAATCAAAAGCTAAAAGTGATTAAGCTGAGCGAGGAAGATGTGCCAAAAGCTGAGATAGGCTGAAAGCTAGGTCTCTTGTGCCAGTTAACCAAGTTGTGAATGCAAAGGAAAAGTTCTTGAAGGAAATGAATAGTGCTACTCCAGTGAACACATGAATGATAAGAAAGCAAAACAGCTCTATTGACAATATGGAGAAAGTTTGAGTGGTCTGAATAGATCAACCCAGCTACAAAATTCTCTTAAGCCAAAGCCTAATCCAGAGCAAGGCCCTAACTCCCTTCATTTCTGTGAAGGCTGAGAGATGTGAAGAAGCTGCAGAAGAAAAGTATGAAGTTAGCAGAGGTTGGTTTATGAGGTTTAAGAAAAGAAGCCATCTCGCCTGTAATCCCAGCACTTTGGGAGGCCAAGGTGGGCAGATCACGAGGTCAGGAGATTGAGACCATCCTGGCTAACACGGTGAAACCCCGTCTCTACTAAAAATACGAAAAATTAGTTGGGTGTGGTGGTGGGCGCCTGTAGTCCCAGCTACTCGGGAGGCTGAGGCAGGAGAATGGCGTGAACCTGGGAGGCGGAGCTTGCAGTGAGCTGAGATCGCGCCACTGCACTCCAGCCTGGGTGATAGAGCGAGACTCTGTCTCAAAAAAAAAAAAAAAAAAAAAAAAGAAAGAAAAGAAGCCATCTCTGTAACATAAACGTGCAAGGTGAAGCAACAAGTGCTGATGTAGAAGCTGCAGCAAGTTACCCAGAAGATCTAGCTAAGATTATTGATAAAGATGGCTATACTAAACAACAGATTTTCAATGTAGATGGTAAAAGCGATCTATTGGAAGAAAATGCCATCTAAGACTTTTACAACTAGAGAGGTCAATACCTGGCTTCAAAGCTCCAAAGGACAGATTGACTCTCTCGTCAGAGGCTAATGCAGCCATTGACTGCATTAGCCAATGCTCATGTATCATTCTGAAAATTCTAAGACCCTAAATAATTAGGCTAAATTCTACCTGCCTGTGCTCTATAAATGGAACAACAAAGCCTGGATGATAGTACATCTGTTTATAGCATGGTTTACTGAATATTTTAAGCCCATTGTTGAGACCTACAGCTAAAAACAAGAGAGATTCCTTTCAAAATATTACTGCTCATTGTCAATGCACCTGGTAACCCAAGAGCTCTGATGGAGATGTACAAGGAGATTAAAATTGTTTTCATGCCTGCCAACACAACAACCATTCTGAAGCTCATGGATCAAGGAGTCATTTTGACTTTCAAATCTTATTTTTTAAGAAATATATTTTGTAAGGCTGCCATAGATAGTGATTCCTCTGATGGATCTGAGCTAAGTAAATTGCAAATCTTCTGGAAAGGATTCACCATTTTATTTCATTTTATTTTTGTGATTGAAAACAACAACTATTTTATTTATTCACAATTCTGCAGTCAGGAATTTGGGCAGGGCTCAGCTGAAATGTTCTTATGCTTCATGTGGTGTCAGTTGGGATATCCTATAAGGTTGCAGTCAGGGTCAGCTTCACAGGCATGCAACTTGTGTAGCTGCAGAGAGCCCCACACTCAGAGGGACCTTGCAGTTAGTTTAATGCTCTGCTATTGCCGTCTTAAAATTCTAAATAACTTTTGAACAATGGATTTTTCATTTCTATTTTGCACTGGGATCCACAAATTATGTAGCTGGTGTTGGTTATAATCAGATGGTGGCTGGGGCTGGAATATCCAGGATAGCTTCATTCACAAATCTAGGGTCTTAGTAGGGTTGGCTGGGAGGCTGGGACCTCTCTGTCTCTCTCTCTACATGACTAGCTTGGGCTTCCCCACATGACAACTGGATAAAAATATTCATAAGCCTTCCATGTTATGAGTTTTTTCTTGTCACCTCCTCCTTTTTCCAGGGTTCATGCTGCTGCTGGATTAACCCCATAGAAAGTTTCAGTTCATATAGGGACACCAGATTCACCATTTTAGATAACATTAACATTCATGATTCATGGGAGGAGGCCAAAATATTAACAGGAGTTTGGAGGAAGTTGATTCCAGCTCTCCCAGATGACTTTAAGGAGTTCAAGACTTTAGTGGAGGAAGTAACTGCAGATGTGGTGGAAATAGCAAGAGAACTAGAATTAGAAGTGGAAACTGAAGATGTGACTAAATTGCTGCAATCCCATGATAAAATTTGAATGGATGAGCAGTCATCTCTCTCTCTCTCTTTTTTTTTCCTTTGCTTATGAATGAGCAAACAAAGTGGTTTCTTGAAGTGGAATCTACTTCTGGTGAAGATGCTGTAGGCATTGTTGAAATGACAACAAAAGATTTAGAACATTATATAAACAGCGGCAGGGTTTGAGAGGATTGTGTCCAACTTTGAAAGAAGTTCGGCAGGGCGCCGTGGCTCACACCTGTAATCCCAGCACTTTGGGAGGCTGAGGCGGGCAGATCACGAGGTCAGGAGATTGAGACCATCCTGGCTAACACGGTGAAACCCCGTCTCTACTAAAAATACAAAAAATTAGCCGGGCGTGGTGGTGGACGCCTGTAGTCCCAGCTACTCAGGAGGCTGAGGCAGGAGAATGGTGTGAACCCAGGAGGCGGAGGTTGCAGTGAGCCAAGATCGGGCCACTGCACTCCAGCCTGGGTGACACAGCGATACTCCGTCTCAAAAAAAAAAAAAAAAAAAAAGAAAGAAAGAAGTTCTGCTGTGGCTAAAATGTTATCAAACAGCATTTTATGCTACAGATAAATCTTTTGTGAAAGGAAGTCAATCAATGTGGCAAATTTAATTGTTGTATTTTTTAGAAAATTTTTATAGCCAACCCACCCGTTAGCAGCTGCCACCCTAATCAGTCAGCAGCCCTCAATGTTGAGGCAAGATCCTCCACCAGCAAAAAGATTAGTACTTGCTAAAGGCTTAGATGATCATTAGCATTTTTTAGCAATAAAGTTTTTTTGTTTGTTTGTTTTTGGTTTTGGCTTTTTTTTTTTTTTTTTTTTTGAGACAGAGTCTCACTCTGTCACCCAGGCTGGAGTGCAGTGGCATGATCTTGGCTCACTGCAACTTCCGCCTCCCAGGTTCAAGGGATTGTCATGCCTTAGCCACTTGGGTGGCTGGGATTACAGGCGTGCACCACCACTATCGGCTCATTTCTGTATTTTTAGTAGAGACAGGGTTTTGCCATGTTGACCAGGCTGGTCTCAAATTCCTGGCCTTAAGTGATCTGCCCACCCTGGCTTCCCAAAATGCTAGGATTACAAGCATGAGCCACCATGCCCAGCCTACCATAAAGTATTTTTTAATTCAGGTATTGATATGGTTTGGATATGTGTTTCCTCAAAATCACATGTTAAAATGTAATCCCCAGTTGGAAATTGTTCTGGTGAGAGATGTTTGGGTCATTGGGGTAGATCCCTCGTGAATGGCTTAGTGCTGTACTTGCAATAGTGATTGAGTTCTTTATTCTCAGTTCATGGGAGATCTGGTTGTTTTAGAGTGTGGCACTTTTCCCCTTTGTTCCCTTGCTTCTGCTCTTGCCATGTGACATGCTGGCTCCCTGTCACCTTCTGCCGTGATTGGAAGCTCCCTGAGGTCCTCACCAGGAGCAGATGCCAGCACCACACTTCCTATAAAGCCTGCAGTGCTGTGATCCAGTTAAACCTCTTTTTCTTTATAAATTACCGAGACTCGGGTATTTCTTTACAGTAATGCAAAAAAAAAACCAGCCTAATATAGGCACGTACTTGTTATTTTAGACATAACACTATTGCAGACTTAACAGACTACAGTATAGTGTAAACGTAATTTCTATATGCACTGGGAAATCAAAAAAATTCATGTGATTTGCTTTATTGCAATGTTTGATTTACTGTGGTGGTTTGGAACTGAGCCCACAATATCTCCAAGGTATGCCTGTAAATTATCATAGAAGCTTGGACTCATTAGTTTAAAACTAAACACAGGCTGGATGCGGTGGCTCACTCCTGTAATGCCAGCACTTTGGGAGGCCAAGGTGGGCGGATGACAAGGTCAGAAGTTTGAGAGCAGCCTGGCCAACATGGTGAAACCCTGTCTCTACTAAAAATACAAAAATTAGCCGGGCATGGTGGCACGCACCTGTAATCCTAGCTACTTGGGAGGTCGAGGCAGAAAAATTGCTTGAATCCGGGAGGCAGAGGTTCCAATGAGCTGAGATTGCATCACTGCACTCCAGCCTGCATGACAGAGCAAGACTCCGTCTGGGCGGTGGGGCGGGTTGGGAACTAAACATTCCATTACAGCAAAAACTAAGTGCTGTAATCTGATTTGCTAACTGTAGAATGTAAACGTGTGTGGAAAGAATGTTATCTTTGCTCCTTATTTCTCTCTAGAAAGATAAGCACAATCAGGGTATGTGGGCAAGGAATTACTCTTTGAGAGATTTAATTTTTTATTTTTATTTATTTATTTATTTATTTATTTATTTATTTATTTATTTATTTTGAGACAGAGTCTGGCTCTTGTCACCCAGGCTGGAGTGTAGTGGTGCAATCTCAGCTCACTGCAACCTCAGTCCGCCTCCCAGTTTCAAGCGATTCTCCTGTCTCAGTCTCCTGAGTAGCTGAAATTACAGGCACCCATCACCATGCCCGGCTAATTTTTTGTAGTTTTAGTAGAGACGGGGTTTTGCCATGTTGGTCAGGCTGGTCTCGAACTCCTGACCTCAAGTGATCCACCCACCTCAGCCTCCGAAAGTGCTGAGATTACAGACATGAGCCACCTCGCCCGGCAAGAGATTTAATTTAAATCTCTTTGAGGAGATTTGAATTAAAATACTCTAGGAAAAAAAATGTCCTCAGCCAGGCATGGTGGCTCATGCCTGTAATCCCGGCACTTTGGGAGGCCGAGGCAGGTGGCAGGTGGATCACCTAAGGTTAGGAGTTCGAGACCAGCCTTGCCAACATGGTGAAACCCCGTCTCTACTAAAAAAAAAAAAATACAGAATTAGCCGGGTGTGGTGGTGCATGCCTGTAATCTCAGCTACTTGGGAGGCTGAGGCAGTAGAATTCCTTGAACCCAGGAGGTGGAGGTTGTAGTGAGCTGAGATTGTGCCACTGCACTCCAGCCTAGGCAACAAGAGCTAAACTCTGTCTCCAAAAAAAAAAAGAAAAAAGAAAGAAAGAAAAAGACGGCCGGGCGCGGTGGCTCACACCTGTAATCCCAGCACTTTGGGAGGCCAAGGCGGGCAGATCACGAGGTCAGGAGATCGAGACCATCCTGGCTAACACCGTGAAACCCTGTCTCTACTAAAAATACAAAAGATTAGCCGGGCGTGGTGGCGGGCACCTGTAGTCCTGGCTACTTGGGAGGCTGAGGCAGGAGAATGGCATGAACCTGGGAGGTGGAGCTTGCAGTGAGCTGAGATTGCACTCCAGCCTGGGCCACAGAGCCAGACTCCGTCTCAAAAAAAAAAAAAAAAAAAAGAAAGAAAGAAAAAGAAAAAAACCTCCTCAAACCTTTAGAGATGGATGAACATGGACAAATTAGACCATCAGAATAGGAACAATGTATGTGTCAGGTAGGCATTAAGTTCGTAAGAGGTTTTTAAAAACTGGCTGAGTTACATGTAAATCATGGCGAGTTCTGTAAATTTGATATACTGTCATTCAAAACAAATGTGCTGAGTGCCTATATACCAGGGCCTCTGGAGGGTGCGCCTACAGAGAATTAACACTACACTATCTTTTCCCTTGAGTGGAGCAGGCAAGACAGATACTTACAGAAATAAGGTTAATAATGGGGGCGTGAGAAACATGATCATATTGAAAGAATCTGGGAAGGGTCTTGCAGAAAATGGGTGAGGTAAGACCAAAGATATTAACCTGAGGATACAGAGCAGGGAGAAGAGCTTTAACAGAGGCCATGGGCAGGTGAATGTATGTGTGGGGTGAGGCGAGGAAGGGTGTGTTCAGAGCTCAGGCAAGAAAGGCAGCTAGAAGCCTGTGATGGTCAGATTTTTTTTTTTTTTAAGACGGGCTTACTATGTTGCCCAGGCTGGTCTCGAACTCCTGGGCTCAAGTGATCCTCCTGCTTCGACCTCCCAAGTAACTGGGACTACAGTCATGTGCTGTTGCACCCAGCTGATGGTGAATTTTATGTGTCAACTTGAGTAGGCTGTGGCCCCAGTTCTTGAATCAAACACTGGTCTAGGTGTTGCTGTAAAGGTATTTTGTAAATGTGATTAGCATTCATAATGGGTCGACTTTAAGTACAGGAGATTTTCCTAGTTAGTCTGGGTGAGCCTGATCCAATCAATTGAAAAGCCTTAAGAAAAATAAATTTCATGTGTGGAGTGCAGCTTCAGCTACTGCCCAGAATTCCATCCTGCCCTTCCTGATGGCCTGCTCCACGGATTTCAGACTAGCCTAGCCAGCCCCCACAATGATGTAAGCCAAATCCTTACAATAAATTTCTTAATATATGTCTCATACTGGTTCTCCTTCTCTCTCTCTCTCTTTTTTTTTGAGATGGATTTTCGCTTGCTCTTGTTGCCCAGGCTGGAGTGCAATGGCACGGTCTCGGCTGACTGCAACCTCTGCCTCCCGGTTTCAAGCGATTATCCTGCTTCAGCCTCCCAAGTAGCTGGGATTACAGGCGTGTGCCACCACGCCCGGCTAATTTTGTATTTTTGGTAGAGACGGGGCTTCATCTTGTTGGTCAGGCTGGTCTCGAACTCCTGAACTCAGGTGATCCACTCACCTCGGCCTCCCAAAGTGCTGGGATTACAGGTGTGAGCCACTGTGCCCAGCCTGGTTCTCTTTCTCTAGTTGACCCTGACTGATATAAAACCAGATTGTGGAGGGCTTTGAATGCCAGTTTGAGAGTGCTGAGTGCAGTCCAGATGAGGGGAGCTCTGATCTAAGACCTAGAAGGAAAGGGAAGAGAAGAGCATTGATAATTCTAGAAAATGCTGAGGGATGCCCTCTTGCCCACATTTTGTATTTCCAACTAACTCCAAAGCTCAGGGCCTCTGGGAAAATTATGTAAACACCCTTCTCAGTGGAAGGGCTCCCACCCTCTCCCCACCCCGTGGGGTGTTTCGGTCTGGCTGGCTATACCTCCCTTTGAGATCCCAGGCATTATAGGAGAGTCTAAATTCATCCACTGGTTCCAGTCAGTCATTTCTTCTGCAGGCATTTCTTTTTGTTGCTGTTTATTTACTTTTTTTTTTTTTTTTTTTGCTGGGACATGATAATTTTTATTTATTTATTTATTTGACAAGGTCTCA
This sequence comes from Pongo pygmaeus, assembly GCF_028885625.2. Lineage (NCBI taxonomy): Eukaryota > Metazoa > Chordata > Mammalia > Primates > Hominidae > Pongo > Pongo pygmaeus. The sequence goes on along the minus strand of NC_072396.2, from coordinate 111,756,341 downwards.
CTCTGTTGCCCAGGCTGGAGTGCAGGGGCACCGTCTCAGCTCACTGCAACCTCCGTCTCCTGGGCGCAAGCAATTCTCCCACCTCAGCCTCCCAAGTGGCTGGGACTATACACGTGCACCACCACACCCAGGTAAAATTTTTTGTATTTTTTTTTGTAGAGACGGGGTCTCACCGTGTTGCCCAGGCTGGTCTCAAACTCCTGGCCTCAAGTGATCCACCCACCTCAGCCTCCCAAAGTGTTAGGATTACAGTTGTGAGCCACCGCACCCGGCATTCTGCAGGTATTTCTTTTTTTTTTTTTCTTTTTTTTCTTTTTTTTTTTTTTGAGAAGGAGTCTTGCTCTGTCACCCAGGCCGGAGTGCAGTGGCACGATCTCGGCTCACTGCAAGCTCCGCCTCCCGGGTTCACGCCATTCTCCTGCCTCAGCCTCCCGAGCAGCTGGGACTACAGGCTCCTGCCACCACGCCCAGCTAATTTTTTTTGTATTTTTAGTAGAGATGGGGTTTCACTGTGTTAGCCAGGGATAGTCCCAATCTCCTGACCTCATGATCTGCCCGCCTCGGCCTCCCGAAGTGCTGGGATTACAGGCGTGAGCCACCGCGCCCGTCCTTCTGCAGGCATTTCTTGGGCAGCAACTGTGGACAAAGTACTGTACAGTGCTCAGCTTCCAGATTACAGAAATGAATAAAATGTGGCCCTTACCTCCAAGAAGCTTTACAAACAGACTTGTCGAGCACTAACTTTAACAGCAGACAGAGAGAAAGAAGCCCCCTCCTCTCCTCCCTGCAGGACCAAATCATCCTTTTCTGAGCCTGCCACTTTGATCCCTAGCACAGTGGGCTTCTTGCAGCCCAATGGAAGATTTGACTAGCTGGGCTTCCTTTTCATCTTCAAGCAACCTGGCCCACTCCTGGGTATTAGCATTTCTTTCAGGGTATTTTCTCTTTTCTATCTCCTATGTCTGCTCCAATTTTTCCCTCTCGAAGCTAGTGTGACCTGCTCTCATTGTTCATATTCCCTCCTTGGCCTTGTCAGCCAACCCCCAATTCAATGCCAAGTGGTGAGCTTTCAAAGGCCACCACAGAGTCTATCACAGATACAGAGACTGCCCACGCTGCAGCCCATGCCGGCCTCACCACCTCTCAGGAGTTGGCCCTTCTAGTGGGGCACAGACTCCCAATCTTTTTTTTTTTTTTTTTGAGACAAAGTCATGCTCTGTCACCCAGGCTGGAGTGCAATGGCGGGATCTCGGCTCACTGCAACCTCCGCCTCCTGGGTTCAAGCGATGCTCCTGCCTCAGCCTCCCGAGTAGGTGAGACTACAGGCACATGCCACCACACCCGGCTAATTTTTTGTATTTTTAGTAGAGACGGGGTTTCACTGTGTTAGCCAGGATGGTCTTGATCTCCTGACAGACTCCCAATCTTACAGTCTCTGAGTCTTCAGCAAGAATGCAGGCTGTCTGAGGGCAGAGGCTATACAGCTCTTACAGTCTCTAGCATAGATCAGCCTCAGAGAGGATGCATTTTAAACACTTACGGATTTGAATTGAAAATCTGGATTGACACTGACAGATATCTCAGGAGGTGACTTTATATATATATTTATTTATTTATTTGAGACAGAGTCTGGCTCTGTCGCCCAGGCTGGAGTGCAGTGGCACAATCTCAGCTCACAGCAACCTCTGCCTCCCAGGTTCAAGCGATTCTCATGCATCAGCCTCCTGAGTAGCTGGGACTACAGGCACGTGCCACCACACCTGGGTACTTTCTGTATTTTTGTTTTAGTAGAGACAGGGTTTTACCAGGGGTAACGGGGTTAGCCAGGCTGATCTCAAACTCCTGACCTCAAGTGATCAGCCCACTTCAGCCTCCCAAAGTGCTGGGATTACAGGCGTGAGCCACCATGCCCTGCCAGGAGGTGACTATTAATGGCTTCTCCAAAGACTTCAACATAGGAGTCCTCTGAAACAGCAGAGGACTTATACATGTAAATCATAGTTTTATTAATATAAGTCTATCTTAAAATGAGTCCTGTTCTGGAAGATTTATCTCATAAAGTGAAGCTGGCTTGTTTTACCTTAGATAGGATTTGGCTGAAACCTTTAGATGTGTCTCACTCTTCAAGGGTTCCCGCGAGTTGGTTTCTTGTGAATGTAGGTGTTATTGTACAAGGTCAGTATGACAGGGAGCTAGAATCATGTAGGGATTTAAAATATGGGAGGTTTCAGTCCTTCTTGACAGAAGGTGATTAGATAAAAACAGCGGGGCCAAGTGAGCTTTGTAGTTTGTTCTGGTGCTTAAGTTTTATGAACTGGGGAGTTCTTCCAGTTTAATTACTGAGTTGGGGAATGTTGGGTGATGCTGGAAGTACTTGCCTTCGTTTAAAAATGCTCAAGTGAAAGTATGATGAGAAAAGGTGCTTTTTAAAAGCTAATAGACCCTTTAGCTCAACCCATTCATTTTATATAGTAAGAAATTGATAGCCAGAGAGGGGAAGTGAATGCCCAAGGTCACACAGCTAGTTTCTGGAAGAACTGCAAGTCGAATCAAAGTCTTCTGGCTCATGGTGTAGGGCTTTCGCTTGCAGCTTTGTTACAGAGCCAAGCTAATATGGGCTCAGGGCCGCAGGAACTGCAAATCAAATAAAAGTCTCTTTCATTGTTCAGCAGGAGAAAATCTGTCCAGTTTCTTCTTGGTTCCTTGAGTCTTTTCAGGTCCCTGGAGGCACTGTACATTCCTGCTGCGCCAGGTTAGGAAAGCGGCAGGGATGCTTGTCTTTGCTGCCTTGCTTTACTACCAATTCTGTCCTTGGTGACCAAGGCCATATCGGCTTTTTTGTCTATAAGTCAAACTAGGAAGCAGGAATTGCGTTTACTTCCAAGAAACTGCAAACGGCTTGCCCATACTGCAGATTTATTCTCAAATCTATATGAGTGAATCAGGGAGGGGCACTTGGGATCCTTAGTTTATAAGGGAGCAGGCTGAGGGATTGAGTGATTAGGGCTCTAGAGAAGGCAGAGAGAACAGATGTTACCTCAGTAGCTTGGGCACTCCCCACTGTCATAATCACATAATTGAGAGAAGGGATTTCTGACAGCCACATTACCAAGGTAACACTGGATGCATATCAATTTAAAAAATCATGACCGGGCATGGTGGCTCATGCCTGTAATCCCAGCACTTTGGGAGGCTGAGGCGGGCAGATCACCTGAAGTTAGGGGTTCGAGACCAGCCTGGCCAAAATGGTGAAATCCTGTCTCTACTAAAAATACAAAAGTTAGCTGTGTGTGGTGGTGGGCTCCTGTAATCCCAGCTACTTGGGAGGCTAAGGCAGGAGAATCGCTTGAACCCAGGAGGCGGAGTTTGTAGTGAGCAGAGATCGTGCCATTGAGAGAAAGAACTGCACTCCAGCCTGGGTGAAAAGAGCGAAACTCCGTCTCAAAAAATTTTTTCTTTTAATACAAAAATTAGCTGGGTGTGGTGGTGCATACCTGTAGTCCCTGCTACTTGGAAGACTGAGGCAGGAGAATCACTTGCACCCGGGAGGCGGAGGTTGCAGTGAGCTGAGATCGTGCCACTGCACTCCAGTCTGGGTGACAGAGCCAGACTCCATCTCAAAAAAAAAAAAAAAAAAGTCAGATTCATTGCATTCTGCATTGGATATGAGTATATCTGACATTGTAGGAAGCCCTTATGCCCAGCACAAAGTGCTTTATTCAGCTAATCAGATGGCTGAAGTTCATTATTTTGCCCTGGCAGAGAAAATGGGGATATGTAGTTCAAAAGATACAAAGTAGCAAATATGTAGGATGCAGGATGTAGGATGAAGTCTAGAGATCTAATGTACAACATGTAACATGTCTATGATACCAGTTTTTGCTTGGGGAGAGGAAGAGAAAAAGGTGGGTTTTTGTTGTTGTTGTTGTTTTGTTTGTTTTTGTTTTTTGAGACAGAATCTCACTTTGTCACCCAGGCTGGAGTGCAGTGGCACGATCTCGGCTCACTGCAACCTCTGCTGCCCAGGTTCAAGCGATTCTCCTGCTTCAGCCTGCTGAGTAGCTGGAATTACAGGCATGTACCACCACGCCCAGCTAATTTTTGTCTTTTTAGTAGAGACAGGGTTTTGCCATGTTTCCAGGCTGCTCTTGAACTCCTGACCTCAGATGATCCATCGGCCTTGGCCTGCCAAAGTGCTGGGATTACAGGTGTGAGCCACCGTACCTGGCATGAATATTCTCTTTAAAAAAAAAAAAAAACCCAAAACCACAACCCTTTCTTATTAAGCCTAAATGTTGAGGAAAAATTAGAGATTCAAGCTTCCTTTATTACAGCTGCTTTTAGCAAGGAGGATGAGGATGGAGGAAGAGCAGGAAGATGTCAGAGAAACATGTGAGGGGTATTGGCCAAAGGCCAAGATGAGCTTTGTGTTCACCAGACTGTGTCCACTGAGGACAGGGATTCTCCATTGAGGAAGTGAACTGGCTTCGCAATTTCAAAAAAAAAGGGAAAAAGAGGTCTTGCATGTCCTTTTTGAGGGAAACTGACTGAAAATGGCTTTGCCTGAGAGCAATGGATATTTGGAGAAAACAGTCCCCCAAAGCTCTGCTGGCCAAGTTTCTAGTTCCAGGCCTTTGGTGCAAGCTTAATTAGTTTCTGTGGACCAGCTGCAAATGGGGCAGTTCGATTTGCACTTGTTAAGCTTGTACAGCTAAGACTCAGGATTTTTACAGCTGCGTTTTCAGCACCACCTCATTAATCCTCACAGCCATAGAGGGAGGCTGAAGACTCAGTCATCTTCATTTTAGAGGAGAGGCCCAAAGAGGTAAAATGATGTATACCCCATCATATGGCAAGTTAGTGGCTGGGCTGAAAAATAGAAGTGAGCCCTGATTCTAGGGTGAGCTGCTCAGCCTAGCCAACACAGCATCCCTGCTTTGCTTGCTCATTGCAGATGCAGAAATCTCCGGCTGGTTCCCCTCAGTCTCAGCTTGGGGCTGACCTGCTGCTAAAGTGTGTAATAGGCAACAGTTGCGGGGGCAGGGGCAGGGAAGGGGAGGGAGTCTTTGATAATGCTGCCCCATCTCCTCTTGGTGTCCCTTTCTGACACCCTGTCACTTCAGGTCTTTCTCTTTTTTTTTAGATACAGGATCTTGCTCTATCACCTAGGCTGGAGCGCAGTGGCAGTGTGACTTCCTGGGCTCAAAGGATCCTCCCACCTGAGTCTCTTGAGTAGCTAGGACAACAGGCGTGTGCTGCCATGTCTGGCTAATTTTCTTTAAAGAGATGGGGTCTTGCTATGTTGCTCAGGTCTCCAACTCCTAGGCTCAAGCGATCCTCCTGCCTTACCTCCCAAAGTGTTGGGAAAACAGGCATGAGCCACCCTACCTGGCCATTCCAGGTCTCATATCCCTGAACAAGCACTTGACCCCCACCCTGTGCCCAGATCCACGGAAATAGACGGGTCCCAGCTATCCTCCCTTTGAGGCTTATGCAACCAGCTGGCTCATCTGATGGGCCCCAAGTGTGTCAATACTTCCATCCAAGCATGTCTATTAGTCAAAGAGAGTGAACTTGGATGCTAGGTAGATGGCTGTGGGAATGTCACCGAAAGTATCAGACATAAGACTCAAGTGTCTTTGAAATGATATGTATCTTTAAAAGGCATTCATGTTTGCATTCCTCACATGATACTTTTAGATAAAAATATTTAATGTGGGCTGGGCGTGGTGGCTCACGTCAGTAATCCCAGGACTTTGGGAGGCCAAGGTGGGCAGATCACCTGAGGTCGGGAGTTCGAGACCAGCCTGACCAACATGGAGAAACCCCGTCTCTACTGAAAATACAAAATTAGCTGGGCGTGGTGGTGCATGCCTGAAATCCCAGCTACTCGGCAGGCTGAGACAGGAGAATTGCTTGAACCCGGGAGGCGGAGGTTGCAGTGAGCCGAGATCACGCCATTGCACTCCAGCCTGGGCAGTGAGAGTGAAACTCTGTCTCAAAATAAATAAATAATAATAATAATGTGTCATCAGAATGATATTTTCTTCCAAAATCTTGGAGAAAAATTCAAATGTGTCAGGAGTATGGGCCACCTTGTAACTGTGGCTTTTTGTGTCTGCCAGCACATTGCCACATACTCTGGGGGGCTCAGACCATGTGGAGGAGCACAGGGAGTCCCGTAACAATGGGCAGATGGTAGAGGATGAGGGGACCACCTGGGAGCCACGTGCATATTTTGAAGGCTGCTTTTTGGACATAACACTCAACCCACAAATTTCCATGCACATATACTGTTTCATCCCTGGCTCCCTCAAAGGGGCATGAGGCACAAGGGCAGACCAGCGAAGATAGGTTAGGGGACAGGTGGGCTTGCACTCACACTTCAATGTTACAGGCCACCTGTTACACACATGCCGCCTGGACGCTGAGCAGCAATTACAGGTCATCTTCTGATGAGTGTGGCTGCATCCATGCCTCTGTTTCCGGGAGAAGTGATTAGCAGGTAAGGTTGAAGTCAGGCATGGTGGCTCATGCCTGTAATCCCAGCATTTTGGGAGGCTGAGGCAGGGAGATCACTTGAGACCAGGAGTTTGAGACCAGCCTGGGCAATATGGCAAAACCCTGTCTCTACAAAAAAATGAACAAATAAAAATAAAAATCAGTTGGATGTGGTGGTGGGTGCCTGTAGTCCCAGCTACTTGGGAGGCTGAGGTGGGGGGTCACCTGAGCTCAGGAGGTCTAGGCTGCAGTGAGCTGTGATTATGCCACTGCACTGCAGCCTGGGTGACGGAGTGAGAACCTGTTTAACAACAACAACAAAAACCCCACAAAGGTAGGTTCCTCCCTGCACTTCCAGATGCTGCGGAGAATGACCCTGGGTCCACAGAAAGGTGGGTTCGGGCTAAGTACTGTAGGGTAGTAGCTGAAAGCATGATGGGCTGGGTTTGAAAACTGATAGGCTTACCACTTACCATCTGTGTGGCCTTGGGCTAGTGACTTGTCTAGGCTTCAATTTCCTCCTCTGATAAATGGAAATGATAATAGTACCTCTCTCAAAGGATTATTGTGAAGGTTAAATGAGATCATGTGTGTAAAGTACTTAGCAAGGTATCTGGCATATGGCAAGTGTTCATACATAGTTGTTTTTGCCTATTTAAGGGCAAGGTTCAATTTTTCTGTGTTGTGGAAGACTCCCAACATAGTACAGATGTATGTTCCTTTTAGCCAAAGCCTTGAAAATGAGAATGAGGTATCAGTACCCAGAGGGAAGGACATCACAGACAGGAGAGCAGGAAAAGCTAAACCTGAGCTTATTCCTAAGTGGTAGGTAAAAATCCTGCAGCTGAAAACATCACACAGACACCAGAACATGTCCCTGTTATGCTGGGGTGTGGCATCAACCAATGACTTGGTGCATGGATGCGTAGGCCTTTGTGGGTGTCACTAGAAACGCTCATGTGAAACAAGCAGTTCTGTACCTGCAAGAAGGCAGCCTTCATCATTTCCACTTTACAGTGGCTTCCAGCCGGTCAGGACATTGAACCCAAGAAACCCGCCTGGAGTCCCGGACATTTCTCCAGGGACCAGGACTGAATGCTCAGAGGTCATTTCCTCCGACTCCATGGAGGACTTCCTCCTCGCTCCAGATGTACACCCACAGTCTCGCTTCCAGGCTGCAGGATGAGGAATGGGATGTGGCTATTACCTTGGAATCAGATGTGGTTATTACCCTTATCCTACTGGCTGTTTGGAGGAATTCGATCCTAAGACATAAATGTATGCCCCCTCCCAATGCTGGCAGTTGAGCCTCCCCTACCTCTTTGGCAGCAAAAATTCTGGCGGAGGCAGGTTCTTTCAATTCATTGCTGATGAAATTACCTATTATCCACAGTGCCTTCACAACACCTTGAAAAAAATGTGATTGTGCCAGCACCCACTGGCATTTTGGGTCCACGCCAACAGTATGAACCCATTTTCCTTTAAGTGGCTGAAGTCAGAAAGGCAGGAGTCAGGCTCTGGGACACTTGGATGGGGTGACTGGAGAGCATCAGCTTCAGGTTCAGGTTGAGGCCAAAGATGGCAAGGAAGACACTGGTGGCAATATGGCCTTTCCCTGCACTCCCAGATACTGCAGAGAATGACCCTGGGTCTGAGGTGACTGTCAGTCACCTCAGGAGAGTTTCAGGAGGTTTTGGAAAGTAGTTGGTGAAACTCAGCTGAGTTGGTGGGGCATGGAATGATAGCCCCAACACCTCATCTTTTGATAGAAGGATGCCAGGCTGTCTAGCCATGTCCAAGTACACTGCCCCAAATCAACCACTCCCAGAGGACACAGAGCCCTTTTCACTCACACACAAGTCTGGGATGGATCTCTCATGAGAGTCATCTCCTTCAACACTCATTTCTTCCACAAATATTTGAATACTACTATGTGCCAGGTACTGTGTGGGTGGGTACCCAGGGTGTAAAACTAAATAAGAATGTTTTCTGACCTTAAGGAGCTACCAGTGTAGTTAGTGCAGGGCCTTAGGGCTCCCAAGTTTTCAGACTGTCCAGTTGGGTCATTTTGAGTGGCAGTGGGCTTCAGTTTATCATGGCATTGACTCGCACTGAATCCCAGCCTTAGCGTTGTGGGACAGTATGCCTGGCAGGCAGCACCCGGAAGAGCTCTGCCTGTAGTCCAAGGGCTGCTGCCTGTGGTTCCCTCCCATGTTTAAAGAGGAGCTTTGGCTTGGTGTTGAGGAACATGCAGAGAATCCCAGCCTGACTGTGCTGCCCCTGACTGTGCTGCCCCTGGCTCCTCTTCAATGCTTTGCTTCCAAACCTCTTTAGCCATAATCTTTGCAGACATGGAAAAAAAGGCCGAGTGTGGTGGCTCACACCTGTAATCCCAACAGTTTGGGAGAATGAGGTGGGTGGATCACCTGAGGTCAGGAGTTCAAGACCAGCCTGACCAACATGGTGAAACCCCATCTCTGCCAAAAAAAAAAAAAAATTAGCTGGGCGTGGTGGTGGGCACCTGTAATCCCAGCTACTTGGGAGGCTGAGGCAGGAGAATCACTTGAACCCAGGAGGCAGAGGTTACAGTGAGCTGAGATGACGCTATTGCACTCTAGCCTGGGTGACAGAGCGAGAATCTGTCTCAAAAAAAAGGGTCTGTTATCAATCTTTGGAAGTGACTAAGTAGGATCACTGTACACAATTGTGTAGCTTGTATACATAGCCAATGAGGCAAGTCGGGCTGGACAGGGCTGAAATTACCAAGCCATGTGCCCATCACACAGAGGGTGTCATGGTGGGGGCATGGGCAGCAGGAAGAACCTTTTTCTAATTTGGACAAAGATGCCTCAGGCTAGTGAAGACCTATAAGTACCAGAAGAAAATTAAGAAACAGGAGAAACAAAATAATTTCTCACCCTTGGGTAACTCTGAAAAGCCAGAAGGGTTAGCTCTGATTAGGGTCCTAATGCTTCCATACTATGGAAACAATCCCTCCTTCCTACCCCACTACATGGCCAGAGGCTGTTGCAAGGGATTCCATAGCCTAAACTGCGAGGCAGTCAGGCTGCACTCTGAGAGCAAGAAGGCACAGTTCAGAGGGAGAGGCCCCATTTCCCAACCCCAGTCTGAGGAGTGGCCTAAAATCCTAATTCCCAGGCCATCTGATACACTAGGCACAGAGCACACTGTGTTTCTCCACACACTCCCCCACACCACCTCCAGCCCTTCCGCTCTGAGGTCACAGCCATGGGGGCCAGGTGAGCCAGAAGCCTCGTGGTCAAGAGAAAGAGGTAGACAATTTCCAACTCCCATGAGAAACAGGAGGCTTCAAAGAGGAGCAAAGAGGATCCCCTGTGTGTTGGGGAGGTGGGAGGAACAGGGTCCTTAGCTGTCATCACCCACCAGTGCCCAGTACATAAGAGCAGGGGCCCAGGACGAGCACACAAAGGGCCACCACCAACCCACAATTCAAGGACACAAGGACACCCACAAAGAGGCACCGCAAAGACTTATTGGGATAGTAAGATGAATAGATTTAATCATTCTTGTTTGAAAAACAAGACATAAATTAGTGTATATATATATATAATTTATATATTTTATGTAGTATATATACTATATACAGACATTAGAAAATGTTTCCTCTCCATGAGGCTGAGGGAGAGGTGAAGGATGGCGGTGGAATGACACAGGCAGGGGCTGAGTGGCGAAGTTGGGAGAAAAAGAAGACCATGTCAGCACTCCAGCTTGCAGTGGCTGAGGGGAAAAGGATTCCCCACTGGCTGCATCTCTGGCCCATTCAACAACTTGGTCCTGGGGTAGGAGAAGCAAGGAAGTGAGGGGCTGGATTCTGTAGAAGAAACTCCCCTCCTCCTTGCCGGGAGAACTCACCACTCAGGGAGACTTTATTGCACTAGGGGCTACCAAGGATGGGCAGGAGTTAAGCACAGTGTACATCTTTATAAAACTCACATCAGAATGAAAGATTTCACATGGGCCTCTGACACAGTGATGAAACAGAGGCAGACACAGGGCACAAGGGTGTGGGAAATGGGGAGATATGGAGAGGCGGACGAGAAGCAATCTATACAGAAGAAACATTGGCTTTCTTTGTTCCCTACAGTGGGACAGTTGGTAGGGACTCCGTGTCTTCACTCCCAGGAAGGTTGCGGGGGTGGGGAGGGTCGGGGGAGGGTTGGCAGCAGTGGTGGTGGTGGTGGCAGCGGCGGCGGTGGTGGCAGCGGTGGTGGCAATAGGAGGTGTGTGTCAAGGTGGATGTTAAACAGTGTGAATTCCCTCCCAGATGGCTCCAGAGAGGGAGAAAGGTGCAGGACTGCACCGGGTAAGGCGCTCAGCTTCTTTTCTTAGAGAGACAAATCCACAGGGTCAATACACAGCCAAAAGCATATACTCAGGATTAACATATCACGCTAGCTTCCAGAAGTTTAAGATATAGTCATCAACACCCCCCACCCCTACCCCTTTCCCCCCTCCCCCCACCCCCTTCCCCGATCCACAGCTAAGTCAAACTCCTAAGGACAGTCTCTCTGGTAGAGAGATGTTGAGAGAGAAGCCTCACGCCTGCAGCAACAGCCCCTGTGCTGGGCTGGGCCGGGCTAGGCGGGCTCCTAGGCCTGCACTGGGTCTCCCCAGGCAGACGTTTTCACCAGGTACCTTACCCAAAACGAGTGGGGTGATCCCAGATGCTTGCTCCCTAGTGGACTGAGCTGCCCTGCCCATCAGGGAGGGGCAGGGCACTTTGGGGATGGCTGGTGTGGAGCTACTGGACCTGGAGGTGAGGGCTCCCCAGGCTGCCGGCCAGTTGGGCAGCTGCAAACAGCCTAGTGTGGCTGTTTTCTGCAGACATCTCACCCAGGCACAGGCCCTCAGGGTGGCACCTGCCAGGTGAGCGTGAGCCCAAGGTGGTTGGGCACATCTGGACTGAGTACCCTCTCCCCTCGGCACGGCAATGTGGCCTGCTGCTACTGCCACTGCTCCCAGCAGGGGAGCCGATGCCACGAGGAGCTCAAAGCCTGAGGGTCTGCTTGCTTCAGGTCCTGGCTCCCCCAGCGCCCAACACGGATTGAGCAGGAAGTGAGCCTGATGTCACCTCTCAGCCCCAGAGAAGAGATAAAATACAGCTCTGCTGTGAGCAGAGTGAAGAGGGGCCTTTGCCCTCACAGTGAGGCCCAGAGGCCAGGGAAGGGGTGAGGACACCCAGGGCGGCAGCTAAGCCTGCAGCCCTTAAGAGAGAGCCTCAATCAAGAGCGTTTCCACTCCCCGGAGACTGATGGGCTCTTGGACCCTGACTGGCTCAGCAGACACACACACACTCACCACAAGATGCAAGGACCACAAAGCTCAAACCTGGGGCCATGGTTGGGGAAGGGGAACAGGTGTGGGCAGATGCCCTACTTAATAAGGGTTTTTAAGGAGTGGGTGAATGTGCTCATAACAGTCGCCGAAGCTGGGGAGCCTGGTGGATGCTCTGTGGCTGCCCCTGCAGCTGCTGCCACCTGCTGCTGCTGCTGCTGCTGTTGTTGTTGCTGCTGCTGTTGTTGTTGCTGCTGCTGCTGGTTAAGGTTACGGGCTGTGGACTCCTCAGCTGCACGCAGCAGGAAGGTGTAGTTCCTCACCACCTCTTCTACCTTGGCCAGCAGCTCTTGGCGCTGGGCCTCGGAGCGCACAATGAACACCAGCCGCACGAAGGTCTCAATGAGGCTGCTCAGCACCTGGAAGCTGCCCGTGATGGCTGCCAGCATGTGAGTTGGGCTCTTGTCCACATTGGCCACACGGCGGCAGGAGGCCCGGAGCTCCTTGAACTTGAGAGCTAGCTCAAGCTTATACTCGGAGATCTGAGAGACATAGGGCTTGGGGGCACGGGCTTCGGGGCTGGCCACACACTGCCGCAGGACTGTCAGCAGCTCGTTGGTGTCCAGCCGGGCAGCCAGGAAGCCATCAGGGAGGCCATAGGCATGGGCCCGCAGGGCATTGATCTTGGCCAGGCTCCCCTCGAAGGTGGACACACGGAGGTCAATCTCCTGAGTGCGGGAGGCCTCAGGGCTGCTGCTGCTGCAGGTAGCAGCATCCAGCACCTGCAGGGTCCTGCTCACCACAGGCACCACCTGCTCATCCAGCTTCATGCCAGGCAGGATCTTCATGGGGATAGAGTAGGAGAGCTCATCCTTGCCATCACTGGCGTCATCTGCCATGTCACACTTGCGGTAGTAGAAGCAGTAGCGGATGGAGCAGCACTTGCTGCTCTCACTGTCCTCGTCTAGCTCGGCAGGCTTCCGGTACACCTCCTCGGGCAGTGAGAACACCGCCATCTGTCTGGGGCCTTTGGTCTCTGGGGCAACCTGGACGTAGGAGGGGTCTCCCAGCGTCGGTGACTCCAGAGACCTGCTTTTGGGACCCAAGGCTATGGGGAGGCTTGCCTCTACCTCCTTGGCCTCCCTGGGCAGCATGCCCAGGGGAGGATGTGGGTAGACATCCGAGGTCAGCGAGGCCCTGTCACCCTCGTCCAGCTCACTGATACTGTAGCGGCGCATCAGTTTCCTGTAATTGGGAGCTCCCAGACACTCGCCCCCCGAGGCACACGTGGTCAGGCACGAAACACCACTCTCAGGGTCCGATCGGCACTCTCGGGATTCCAGGCTGGTAGAACGAATGCGCCGGACATTGATGGGGCTGCTGAGGCTCACGCCTGGGCCAGCCTCTGGCTGCCTCTGGCTAGGGAGGACCCTGTCCCTTTCCCTCCCCCGGAGGCTGGGCACTGGTGTCTGGGTGGCTTGTGGCCGGCCCCCCCGGCAGATGCGCTTGCAGTCGCAGCTGCGCCTCTGCTCACGGGACATGCCAGGCCCCTGCTGCACAGGGCTGCTGCGGAGCTGGCAGCTGCAGCGGCCAGGTGCTGGAGGTTGTAGGTACTCGGTGCCTGGCAGCTCCCCCTGGCTTGGTGGCTTTAGAAGTTCCTCAAGGAACTCCAGCTCATACTGCTTTACCTTCTGCAGTTGGGCCTGCCGCTCATCTGTCTCCTTCTTCTGGCGGGTTGGGAAGGTGGCAGAGAATAAATTGCGTAGCCGGAAAGGACCTCGGGATGACTTGGGTTTTGCAGGGCCTTCAGAGGTCGAGTGGGCTCCATTGAGAGTTGTTTCAAGCTTCCTAGAGGGCATGGTGCTCACCTGCCAGCTGGCAGCCTGAGATCTCAGTGGGCTCTGGCCTCGAGGTTGGCAGCTGGGGCTGTGGCCATGAGGCTGGCAGCTGGGGCTGTGGCTTCTTGACTGGCAGCTGGGGCTCTGCAGAGCCATGGGGTAGGTAGCTCGGGGAACCAGGCTGGTCTCTTCGAGCTTGCTTCTTTTGGGTGTGCTCTCCAGCTGCGCCTTCTCCCCTTGGCTGGAGATGGTGCCCTGCTTCTGCAGGGTGGGCTTACCACCCTCTGGCCCGCCTTTGCCTGCTACCTCCCCTGTAGCCTGCTTGCCCACTGACTCTCGGCTCATTCTCAAAAGATAGCTTTTGGGAGGGAAATTTTGAACAGGCAGCCTGTCCTCTTGTTGGGAGAGGTGCAGGCTGTCAGCCCGGCTGCCTGTGGGTGCTCTGGGGCTGGAAGACACCTCTGCGCCCAGCTGATGCTGAGAATTCCGTGAGGTCTCTGGAGTACTGGGGCTAATTTTGAACTTCAGATTCTTATTGGCACTGCTGCTCATCATGCTAACCTCTGGCCTCCCCATGCTGGCCTCCAGCCTTCTCTCACCCCTGCTGGGGGGGTTCCCCAAAGCCCCACCAGCAGTGACTAGACTCTTACTGTGAACCACTTGCTGTAGGGCGGCCGAGATGATGGCAGGGGTCACACTGCCCTTTGGGTCCAGGATAAGCTTGGGGCTCAACCTGACCTCCTTGGGCAGGTTGTCCCTCAGCTCAGAGACCTGCTCTTCACTGAGGGATGATGTGGCTGCCCTCAGTGACATTTCTAGGCCTGCCCTAGTGTGGCCAGGCCCTTTGTCCTCAGGAACTGGGGACAGCAGACTCAGATTCTTCTGTTCACTAAGCTGTGGGGACAGTGCTGGGTGCACTGCCAAGGAGTATGTTCGTTCTGCCTGTACCTGGCCCTCTGACTGGGGCAGCTTCCTCCGAGCGCCAGGGGGGCCAGGACTCTGGCCTGTGGCAATGGGTTGGAGAGATGGGTTGGGATCTGGGCGCCCGAGAGAGTAAGGGGCCGTAAGAACAGCCTGGGCTGCACAGCTCTGGATCCGGAAGGGCAGGTCCTTGCGGGCAAGGAGGCTGTCCTTGTTGAGGTGCTGGGCCAGGAAGTAGGTGGTGTTCTGGTGCTGCTTCATGGCCGACATCATCTCTGACATGTCTGTGAGCTCTGAAGAGTTGGTTTCATGACCCGAGTCCAGCGATGATTCAGGAGTGATTGTGGCCAGCACAATCAGACCTGGAGGAACAGGGATAGGGCTTGTTATGCTTACTGAAATCAAGTTCTTTTCCAGCTCTACACAGTTGTCCCTCGGTATTCATGGGCGATTGGCTCTAGGACTCCTGAAGATTCCAAAACTTGCAGATGCTCAAGTCCTGATATGAAATGGCATAGTATTTGCATGTAACCTATGTACATCTTTCCATGTACTTTAAAGCCTCTCTAGATTACTTATAATACCTAACACAATGTAAATGCTATGTAAATAGTTGTTATACTGTGTTGTTTAGGGAATAATGACAAGAAAAATCTGTACATGTTCAGTATAGACATATTTCTTTTTTTCAAATATTTTTGATCTGCAGTTGGTTGAATCAGTGGATGCAGAACCCTCAGATACAGAGGGCTGACTGTATAGGAAGGGCATAGAAGCCAAGGTTAGCCAGCAGTATTTCCAGCTGGAGAAAAACAGTCAGGCCTGGCGAGAATGCAGGGCTGAGGGTGGGAAGAGTGGAGGGGAGGGGACAAAGAGGGGCAAGCTATAAGAAGGGGATGAAAGGCTGGAATCCAAAACAGAAACAAAAGAGGTGGCGAGAGGATCTGGGCAGTTTTATGGCAAATTACCATGCAAATCACATGCTAAACAGCATGCTAATCACAACTATTTTTAGATTCAACAGCTAGGAAATTTTTGTTAATTGTCCTAAAGAGGGGCTGGCAAAGAGAGGTCTCTCTCTATCCCTCCTCATCTGGCCAGGCCTGCCTACAGTCATTGCAGCTGAGGCCATTTAGCTGAGCTTGTCCTCTCTCCAGCAGCCACGTGGGACTCAAGCCTGGGAGCAGCTAGCACTCTCTCCAGACTCTAAGCAAAGAGAAATGCCAGCCCTGGGGGCCAAATACATGGGGGCTGTCCAAAGTCAAGGGTGTCCTCACACACGGAAAAGGCAGGCTCTCTCTGACCCCAATCCCTCGTGGTCCCTATTCCTCCCTATTCCTTTTCTGTTGCTGTGTCATTTACCTCTTCTTTTTCTTTTTCTTTTTTTTTAGAGTCTCACTCTGTCGCCCAGGCTGGAGTGCAGTGGTGCAATATCGGCTCACTGCGACCTCCGCCTCTCAGGTTCAAGCGATTCTCCTGCCTCAGCCTCGTGAGTAGCTGAGACTACAGTTGTGCACCAGCCCACCCAGTTAATTTTTGTATTTTTAGTAGAGACAGGTTTTCACCATGTTGGCCAGGCTGATCTCGAACTCCTGACCTCAAGTAATCTGCCCACCTCGGCCTCCAAAAGTGCTGGGATTACAGGTGTGAGCCACCACGCCCAGCTCTCTTCTTTTTTTTTAAGGTGTATGTATATGGAGGGACATATGTGTGACTATGTGTGTGTGTCTGACGTGTGTTTGTCTACAAGATGGACATACGTGTGTTTATAACAGGGAACAGCATGCACGTTGTACGGTTCTCCTGTGAACTAATACTTAATAACAATAGCTACCACTTACTGAGGTCTTACTGTGTGCTAGGCAGTGCTTACATGCTTTGCATGAATGATCTCATTCAATCCTTATGACAACCCCATGTGATAGAACTACTTTTATAAAACCCATTTAAGATGACAGAATGAGGCTCAGAGAGAGTAAGTGCCTTGCCAAAGGTTACACTGACAATGATTGAAGAAACCAGGACTTGGGTGCATCTGATTCAGAGCCCATGTTCTTAGGCAGGAGAAAGACCTCAGCCATAAGCAGTGATGGCCCTTGGCTCCCCTGGTCCCAGGTCACTAGGTAGTGAGTTGGTCGTTTTGCTTTTCTTTCAATCATGTGCATGCTGGATGTTCTGTTCTTCGCCTGTCTTCTACATCTCTCACAGTTTTTCTCTGATCCTCCATCCTGGCCTGCATCCATAGCTGTCATGACCCCAATCCCTGCGATCTATCTGTAAGGCATTTCCAAAGAGATGCTATGATGAGAGCCAGAACTCTAGCTAGAGCTGAGCAGCTGCTCCCTGCTGTAACATCGTTGCTCCTCTGACCCTATCTAAACAACCTTTGGTACATCCACTGCCCTGACATACCTCAGTGACTCTGACACCTATTTGGGAAGACACAATGTTACCTACTGGCCCTTCTTGGACAAGAGAAGGGGGTGGAAAGAAGGAGAAGGAATCGGTCATTACCTGCAGTCTGTGGGGGTGGTGGGTGTGGTCCATCCTCGGATGCAGCCAGGGCTTCCAGAGCCTGCAGAGTAGACACCAGGGCATCATCTAGCTCCTGGGCATGATCTCGAACTGTCCGGGTCTGCACGCTGTCAATCAATGTCACTGGAATCTCATCGTACAGAAGCCCACGCAGGTGGCGTCCTTGTTCCTGGCTCTGGACAGCCCGGCGCTTGGGGTCATCCTCATCAGAGCTGTTGTCTCGGAAACCAGGGGGTGGGGCAGCAATGGCTGGCAACAGAGAAGTTGTCTCATCTTCCTCCTCCTCCTCCTCCTCACTCCCAGGTGGTGGGAGGGACATCAAATCTACTATATTGTCACGAGAGGAGCCAGGCTTCCCACCTTTGCGAGGGCCCAGCTGCTCCTGAAGTTTGGCTTTGCAAGAGTCACAGTAGAAATTCAGGGCTTCAGCCCCAAGGGAATTGTCCAAGGTGTAGGACCGGGCCCTGCTGGCACAAGGCTCGTGGTCTAGGCTAGCTGCATCAAAGTCATCAGGGACTACCTCATAACCTTGGCCAGAGCTTTTGGATGTGGGGTCAGACTTGGTTCGGGGCCTGGTCTCCTCAAAGAAGATTAGGTTCTCGTTGACATCTGTCCGGCTTTCCTGCTCCTTCCTTTGTTCCCGCATATGGAGGTAGCAGAAGCTGACAAGCTCAGAGTCGGCAGGCGGGGGCGTGCAGCGGCTCGATTTCCTGGGGCTGGTGCCCACGCTGCCCACATAACTACTCTCCTTTTTCCCCAGATGGCCCCCAGTGACAGGGCGGTGGGCGCTGTGCATGTAATCTAAACCCAGAAAGAGAATCAACAGATGAGCCCTGGTGCCAAGGATTGTGAATGAGCTTCCTTGTTGTTTCTGGCCCATGTCTCTGCAGCACAGCTGAGTGGCAGGTCCCAAGACAAAGCATTACCTGGCTGCCAAAGATTAGGGGTAGGGAAGTTGATGAGCTATGTTACTGCTGACCCTGAAAGTAGAGGGAATAGAGTCTAATAACTTGAGCTGCTAATAGCCCCATCACCTCTGAAATGGGAAAAGGCATGGGGTATGGTAGGGGTCGGGGTGAACACCCTGGTTTAGGGCCTGGTATCTGGGCACAGCTGGACTCTTACATGGATACTCTCTATCTGAAAGTCAGCTGTAAACGTATGTCCCACTTGGAACTGTTCCTGCCCCTGTCCCCACCCCTTTTCAGAGCTTTTCCAACCACCAGTGCTCTGTTGTGCCTGTTATCTTGAATCTCTTCTAGCAGAAGGAAATAAATCTGACAAGTTACTAATGCTTTAGTCAGAACCTGTTAAACAGGCTACATATAATGCCCAAGAGTTTGCATTTCAAAGAGGCCTGTTGATGGAGGGATCCTAAAAGAATAATGCTGTATATTAGAATTCCAGGGTCTGAATGTGTAAAGTATATGGGAGATATGCTGGGATGTGCATATGTGGGAGGAGGGCAGGGGAAGCATTCTTATAATTCTTCAAATTTTATTCTTTTCTGCATTCATGCAGGGCCAGCCCTACGTGCTACACATACATATGGCAAATGCTCTCGTCAACCGCTCTTAATGATGGTAGGTGTGTGCATCTGAGAATTATCTATAGCAAATGCTTTATCTGTGAAGACCTTTTCTCACTGTTTTTGGAGCTCTTCCCCATTTTATCTGTGAGAATATACTCAGACAGCAGACAGACAGATGACAAACAAGCACTAACTTAGGCTAAGGTCCTAATATACATGATCCTACTTATTCTTCATAACAACCCAATGAGGTAGTTATTATCATTATTCACATTTTACAGATAAAGAAACTGACTCACCTAAGGTTACACAGACCAAGTGGTAGACTGGATTTCCGCCTAGGTCTGAAAGACTTCAAAACCCATGTTTTTAGCCATTACCCTTATAACTCATCATGGTGGTCAAGATGCTGGAAGACAACCCTTCGAAATGCCACTCAAACTCCAGTTTGACAGAGTCAATATGCCAGTGTTGCCTTTCACTAGAGATTACATCTATGACAAAAGTACAGCACTGGTACCTAACAACAAAACCCCCAAATACAGAAAGAAAAAACTGACAGAACTGAAGGGAAAAATACACAATTCAACAACAGTAGTAGGAGACTTCAATACTCTACTTTCTTTCTTTTCTTTTCTTTTCTTTTTTTTTTTTTTGAGACGGAGTCTCACTCCGTTGCCCAGGCTAGAGTCCAGTGGTGCGACCTCGGCTCTCTGCAGCCTCCGCCTCCTGGGTTCAAGTGATTCTCCTGCCTCAGCCTCCCGAGTAGCCGGGATTACAGGCGCCTGCCACCACGCCCGGCTAATTTTTTGTGTTTTTGGTAGAGGCGGGGTTTCAACATGTTGGCCAGGCTGGTCTCAAACTCCTGACCTCAAGTGATCCACTTGCCCTGGCCTCCCAAATGCAGGGATTACAGGCGTGACCCACCGCACCTGGCCAATACTCCACTTTCAATAATGGATAAAACAACTAAGCAGAATATCAACAAGGAAACAGAGGACCTGAACAATACTATAAATCAAACTAGACCTAACCGAAATCTATAGAACCATCTACTTAACAGCAGCAGAATATACATTATTCTTAAGTGCATATGGAACACTGTTGTGAATAAACCGTATGTTAGGATCTAAAATAAGCCTTACTAGATTTAAAAGGAATAAAATCATACAAAATATATTTTCTGAGCACAACATAATTAAATTAGAAATCAGTAACAGAAGGGAGTCTGGGAAATTCACAAGTAGAAATCAAACAAAACACTTTTTTTTTTTTTTGATACAGGGTCTCGCTCTGTCACCTAGGTTGGATTGTAGTGGTGCAGTCTTGGCTCACTGCAACCTCCACCTCCTGGGCTCAAGTGATCCTCCCACGTCAGCCTCCCAAGTAGCTGGGATTACAGGCATCTGCCACCACGCCCGGCTAATTTTTGTATTTTTGGTAGACATGAGGTTTCACCATGTTGGCCAGGCTGGTCTCAAAATCCTGGCCTCAAGTGATCTGCCTGCCTCGGCCTCCCAAAGTGCTGGGATTACAGGCATGAGCAACCGTGCCCAGCCAAAACACTCTTAAATAACCAGGCTGTCAAGGAAAAAAATCACAAGAGAAATTAGAAAATACTTTGAGATGAATAAAAATGAAAATACAACATACCAAAATTTATGGGATCTAGCTAAAGTCATTCTTTTTTTAAATTTTTTATTAATTTATTTTTTGAGATGGAGTTTTGCTCTTATTGCCCAGGGTGGAGTGCAATGGCACAATCTCAGCTCATTGCAACCTCCACCTCCCGGGTTCAAGCGATTCTCCTGCCTTAGCCTCCCAAGTAGCTGGGATTATAAGCATGTGCCACCATGTCTGGTTAATTTTGTATGTTTAGTAGAGATGGGGTTTCACCATGTTGGTCAGGCTGGTCTTGAACTCCTGACCTCAAGTGATCTGCCTGCCTCAGCCTCCCAGAGTGCTGGGATTATAGGCATGAGCCACCGCGCCCGGCCTAAAATAGTTCTTAAAGGGGAAATCTGTAGCTGAAAGTGCCTACGTTAAAAAAGAGGAAAGATTCCATATGAATTACCATAAACTTCCACTTCTACCTTAAGAAACCAGAAAAACAAGAGCAAACTAAGTAGAAAGAATGAATAAGACCTACTATTTGATAACGCAATAGGATGACTACCGTCAATAATAACTTAATTGTACTTTTAAAAATAACTAAAAGAGCCAGAGTAATCAGACAAGAGAAATAAATAAAGGGCATCCAAATCGGTAAAGAGGAAGTCGAATTGTCACTGTTCACAGATGATATGATCATATACCTAGAAAACGCTGAAGACTCATCCAAAAAGCTCCTAGATCTGATAGATGAATTCATTAAAGTTTCAGGATACAAAATCAATGTACACAAATCAGTAGCACTTCTATACACCAACAGCGACCATGCTGAGAATCAAATCAAGAACTTAACCCTTCTTACAATAGCTGCAAAAAAAAACAAACAAACAAACAAAAAAAACTTAGGAATATACCTAGCCAAGGAGGTGAAAGACCTCTACAAGGAAAACTACAAAACACTGCTGAAAGAAATCACAGATGACACAAACAAATGAAAACACAGCCTATGCTCATGGGTGGGTGCAATCAATATTGTGAAAATGACCATACTGCTAAAAGCGATCTGTAAATTCAATGCAATTCCCATCAAAATGCCATCATCATTTTTCACAGAACTAGAAAAGAAAAATCCTAAAATTTATATGGAACCAAAAAAGAGCCCGCATAGCAAAAGCAATCCTAAGCAAAAGAACAAATCTGGAGGCATCACATTATCAGATTTCAAACTATACTACGAGGCATGGTACTGGTATAAAAATAGGTACATAGGCCAATGGAACAGAATAGAGAACCCCAAAATAAACTCAAATACTTACAACCAACTGATCTTCGACAAAGCAAACAAAAACATAAAGTGGGGAAAGGACACCCTTTTCAACAAATGGTGTTGGGACAATTGGCTAGCCCCATGTAGGAGAATGAAACTGGATCCTCATCTCTCACATTATACAAAAATTAACTCAAGAGGGATTAAGGACTTAAATCTAAGACCTGAAACCATAAAAGTTCTAGAAGATAACATTGGAAAACCCCTTCTAGACATTGGCTTACACAAGGATTTCATGACCAGGAACCCAAAAGCAAAAGCAATAAAAATAAAGATAAATAGTTGGGACTTAATTAAACTAAAGAGCTTTTGCACAGCAAAAGGTACAGTCAACAGAGTAAACAGACAACCCACAGAGTGGGAGAAAATCTTTGCAAACTATGCATCCAACAAAGGACTAATATCCAGAATCTACAAGGAGCTCAGACAAATCAGCAAGAAAAATCAAACAATCCCACAAAAAAGTTGGCTAAGGACATGAATAGACAATTCTCAAAAGAAGGTATACAAATGGCCAACGAGCATATGGAAAAATGTGCAACATCCCTAATTATCAGGGAAATGCAAATCAAAATTACAATGCAATATCATCTTACTCCTACAAGAATTCGCCATAATGGCTGGGCACGATAGCTCACGCCTGTAATCCCAGCACTTTGGGAAGCTGAGGTGGGCAGATCACAAGGTCAGGAGTTCGAGACCAACCTGATCAACATGGTGAAACTCCGTCTCTACTAAAATACAAAAATTAGCCGGGCATGGTGGTGCATGCCTGTAATCCCAGCTACTCAGGAGGCTGAGCCAGGAGAATGGCTTGAACTCGGGAGGCGGAGGTTGTGCCACTGCACTCCAGCCTGGGTGACAGAGCAAGACTCCGTCAAAAAAAAAAAAAAGAATGGCCATAATTTAAAAATTTAAAAAAATACGTGTTGGTGTGGATATGGTGAAAAGGAACACTTTTACACTGCTGGTGGGAATGTAAACTAGTACAACCACTATGGAAAACAGTATGGAGATTCCTTTAAAAGCTAAAAGTAGATCTACCATTTGATCCAAGAAGTCATTACATAAAAAAGGCACAATTCACAACTGCAAAAATATGGAACCAGCCCAAATGCCCATCAATCAACGAGTAGATGAAGAAAAATGTGGTACAGTTGGGCACAGTGGCTCATGTCCCAGCACTTTTGGAGCCGAGATTGCACCACTTCACTCCAGCCTGGGTGACAGAGCGAGATTCCATCTAAAAACATTAATAAATGAATATTAAAAAAATGTTTTAAATGTGATTGATGAGATTGGACACATTCAGGAAGGTATGGCTGTAGACTAAAATGTGGTAAATATATACAATGAAATACTACTCAGCCACAAAAAGGAATGAAATAATGGCATTTGCAGCAACCTGGGTGGAGTTGGAGACCATTATTCTAAGTGAAGTAACTCAGGAATGGAAAACCAAACATCATATGTTCTCACTTACAAGTGGGAGCTAAGCTATGAGGATGCAAAGGCATAAAAATGATAGGATGGACCTTGGGGACTTGCGGGGAAGGGTGGGAGGGGGTGAGGAATAAAAGATTACACACTGGGTACAGGGTATACTGCTCGGGTGATGAGTACACCAAAATCTAAGAAATCACCTCTGAACAACTTATCCATGTAACCAAACACCACCTGTTCCCTAAAAACTATTGAAATAAAAATAAAATAAAATAACTAAAAGAGTATAATTGGATTGTTTGTAACACAAAGAAAAGATAAATGCTTGAGAGGATGAATACCCCATTCCCCATGATATGCTTATTTCACATTGCATGCCTGTATCAAAACATCTCATGTACCCCATAAATATATACAACTATTATGTACACACAAAAATTAAAAACAAAACAAAAATAAAGGCAAAAAAAGAAGAGCAAATAACCCAAAGCAAGTGGAAGGAAATACATAGAGGATAGAAAAAAAATAGAGAAAATCAATGAAACTAAAAGTTGGTGCTTTGAACAGATTAGCTGGAAAGATCAAACAAAAAAGAGAGAAGACTCAAATTACTAAAATCAGGAATGAAAGAAAGAATATCACTACTGACCATACAGATATGAAATTGATTATAAGGGAATATGAATAAAGATATATCAACTGGATAACCTAAATGGTATGGACAAATTCTTAGAAATATACAACTTAGGCTGGGTGCAGTGGCTCACGCCTGTAATCCCAGCACTTTGGGAGGCCAAGGTAGGTGGATCACTTGAGATCAGAAGTTCAAGACCAGCCCAACCAACATGGTGAAACCTCATCTCTACTAAATACAAAAAATTAGCTGGGCATGGTGGCACATACTTGTAATCCCAGCTACTTGGGAGGCTGAGGCAGGAGAATAGTTTGAATCCGGGAGGTAAAGGTTTCAGTGAGCCAAGATTGCACCATTGCACTCCAGCCTGGGCAACAAGAGCAAAACACCATCTAAAAAAAAAAAAAAAAAAAAGGAAAGAAAGAAAGAAAGAAATATACAATTTGCCAAAACTGATTCAAGAAGATAGAAAATCTGAATAGACAATAACAGGAAAAGAAATTGAATTAGGATAGGAATTAAAACTCCTCCCTCACCCCCAAAAAAAGTCCAGGCCCAGGTGATTTCTACCAGTGGATTCTACCAAATGCTGAAAGAAGCACTTATACCAGCCTTTCACAAACCCTTCCAAAAATCAAAAGAGGAGAGAACACTTCTTGACTCATTGTATGAGGCCCATACTACCTTGATACCAAAACCAGACAAAGATGTCACAAGAAAACTACAGACAAATATCTTTCATGAATACAGACACAAAATCCCTCAACAAAATACCAGCAAACTGAATTCAGCAACATCTAAAAAGAATTATACACCATGACCCAGCGGTGTATAAATACTAACAAACTGAATCCAGCAACATATAAAAAGAATTATACACCATGACCAAGTGGGATTTATTGCAGTAATGCAAGGTTGCTTTAACATCCAAAAATCAATGTAATACACCATGTAAATAGACTAGAGGACAAAAACTACATGATCATCTCAATAGATGCACAAAAACATAAATAAAAACATAAATCTAACACCCTTTCATAATAAAACACTCAATAAACTAGGAATAAAAGGGAACTTCCTCAATATGATAAAGGTTACCTATAAAAAACTCACAGCTAACATCATACTTGATTCG
The DNA here is from genome assembly GCF_028885625.2 of Pongo pygmaeus. Lineage (NCBI taxonomy): Eukaryota > Metazoa > Chordata > Mammalia > Primates > Hominidae > Pongo > Pongo pygmaeus. The sequence goes on along the minus strand of NC_072396.2, from coordinate 111,731,549 downwards.
AATGAAAGGATAAAAGCTTAGATCAGGAAGAAGACCAGAACGTCTGTTCTCACCATTTTTCTTCCTTCCTTCCTTCCTTTCTTTCTCTCTTTCTCTCTTTCTCTTTTTTGTCTGGGGTCTGTCCAGATGTTCTCACCACTTCTATCCAACACTGTACTGACTGAAAGTTTCAGCTGGGGCAATTAGGAATTAAGATGAAATATAAGACATCCAGATTGGAAAGGAAAAAGTAAAACTATTTCTTGCAGGATACAAGCTCAATGTACAAAAAATCAATTTTTTTTGTATTTTTATTTTTTGAGATGGAGTCTTGCTCTGTCGCCAGGCTGGAGTGCAGTGGCACGATCTCAGCTCACTGAAACCTCCCCATCCTGGGTTCAAGCGATTCCCCTGCCTCAGCCTCCTGAGTAGCTGGGACTACAGGCACACGCCACCACACCCAGCTAATTTTTTGTATTTTTAGTAGAGACAGGGTTTCACCATATTGGCCAGGCTAGTCTTGAACTCCTGACCTCAAGTGATCCGCCTGCCTTGGCCTCCCAAAGTCCTGGGATTACAGGCATGAGCCACCATGCCCGACCTCAATTCCATTTTTATACACTAGCAATGAACAACCTGAAAATAAAATCAGAAAGCCCTTCTATTTACAATAACATAAAAAAGAACAAATAGTTATAAATATACTTATTTTTTATTATTTAAACCTTATTTTACTTAATAATTTGTCTTTTTAAAATTTGACTTTGTCTTTTAACTAGTTATGAATTTAAAAAGGAGGACAGGGCGGGGTCAAGATGGCTGACTAGAAACAGCGGCAATCAAGTTTCCCATGGAAAAGAACCATAATAAGCATGTGAATCCTTTACTGGCAACCAACATATCCAGGTTCTCTCATCAGAACTGACTAGGAGGTTGGCATGATCCATGGAGAGGAAGGAGGAATAGTGTGGTGAGGTGGCCCACCTGAGAGCCACACAAGGCAAGGGAGCCCCCACCCCCCAGCCAAGGGAGGCGCCTCCTTGAGCAACATCTCCAGGCGCAGGAGTGAACCAGATGAATAGGGCCTGACGTGAACCCCCAGCAAATAGCAGCAGCCCTACGGAAGAGGGACCTGACCAATGAAAGAAAAACAAACAGAAAGCAACAACAGCATCAATAACAACAGCATCAACAACAACAAAAGCTCCCACCAAAACCCCATCCAAGGGTCTTTGAGGCTTCAAAGATCGAAACTACACAAATTCATGAAAATAAGAAAAAATCAATGAAAAAAAGCTCAAAACTCAAAAGGCCAGAGTGCTCTTCTCCAAATGATCACGTCTTTCCAGCAAGGGCACAGAACTGGATGGAGGATGATAAGAACGAATTGACAGAAGCAGGCTTCGGAAGATATGTAATAAAAAACTATGCTGAGCTAAAGGAGGATGTTCTAACCCAATGCAAAAAAGCTAAGAACCTTGATAAAAGGTTAGAGGAGCTGCTAACTAGAATCAGTTTAGACAGGAGCATAAATGACCTGAGGGAGCTGAAAAACACAGCACAAGAACTTCATGAAGCATACACAAGTATCGATAGCTGAATCGACCAAGTGGAAGAAAGGATATTAGAGTTTGAAGACTACCTTGCTGAAATAAGGCATGCAGACAAGACTAGAGAAAAAAGAATGAAAAGGAATGAACAAAGCCTCCAAGAAATATGGGACTCTGTAAAAAGACCAAACCTACAATTGATTGGAGTACTGCAAGGAGACAGGGAGAATGGAAGTAAGTTGAAAAACACACTTTTGGATATTATCCAGGAGAGCTTCCCCAACATAGCAAGATAGACCAACATGCAAATTCAGGAAATACAGAGAACACCACTAAGATACTCCACGAGAAAATCAACTGCAAGGCTGGGTGCAGTGGCTCATGCCTGTAATCCCAGCACTTTAGGAGGCTGAGGCAGGCAGATCACCTAAGGTCGGGAGTTTGAGACCAGCTGGACCAACATGGAGAAACCCCATCTCTACTAAAAATACAAAATTAGCCAGGTGTGGTGGTGCATGCCTGTAATCCCAGCTACTTGGGAGGCTGAGGCAGGAGAATAACTTGAACCTGGGAGGCGGAGGTTGTGGTGAGCTGAGATTGCGCCATTGCACTCCAGCTTGGGCAACAAGAGCAAAACACTGTCTCAAAAAAAAAAAAAAAAAAAGAAGAAGAAGAAGATCAACCACAAGACACATAATCATCAGATTCTCTGATTCTCCAAGGTCGAAATGAAGGAAAAAATGTTAAGGGCAGCCAGAAAGAAAGGCCAGGTCACCTACAAAGGGAAGCCAATTAGACTAACAGCAGACCTCTTAGCAGAAACTCTAAAAGCCAGAAGAGACTGGGGGCCAGGCTGGGCGTTGTGGCTCACGCCTGTAATCTCAGCACTTTGGGAGGCCGAGGTGGGTGGATCACTTGAGGCCAGGGGTTCAAGACCAGCCTGGCCAACATGGTGAAACCCTCTCTCTACTAAAAATACAAAAACTAGCCGGGTGTGGTGGCATGTGCCTGTACTCCCAGCTACTCAGGAGGTTGAGGCAGGAGAATCACTTGAACCCTGGGGACAGAGGTAGCAGTGAGCCAAGACTGTGCCACTGCACTCCAGCCTGGGCAATGGAGTGAGATCCTGTCTAAAAAAAAATATTGAGGACCAATATTCAACATTCTTAAAGAAAAGAATTTTCAATGCAGAATTTCATATCCAGACAAACTAAGCTTCACAAGTGAAGGAGAAATAAAATACTTTCCAGACAAGCAAATGCTGAGGGATTTTGTCATCACCAGGCCTGCCTTATGAGAGCTCTTGAAAGAAGCACTAAATATGGAAAGGAAAAACCGGTACCAGCCACTGTAAAAACACACCAAAATATAAAGACCAATGACATTATGAAGAAACGACATCACCTAGTGTCCAACATAACCAGATAGCATCATGATGACAAGATCAAATTCACACATAACAATACTAACCTTAAATGCAAATGAGCTAAATGCCCCAATTAAAAGACACAGACTGGCAAATTGGATAAAGAGTCAAGACCCACGGGTGTGCTGTATTCAGTAGACCTATCTCATGTGCAAAGACACACATAGGCGCAGAATAAGGGGAAGGAGGAAAATTTACCGAGCAAATGGAAAGCAAAAAAAAAAAAAAAAAAAAGAAAGCAGGAGTAGTAATCCTAGTCTCTGACAAAATAGACTTTAACACAACAAAGATCAAAAAAGACAAAGAAGGGCATTACATAATGGTAAAGGGAACAATTCAACAAGCAGAGCTAACTATTCTAAATATATATGTACCCAAAACAGGAGCACCCGGATTCATAAAACAAGTTCTTAGAGACCTACGAAGAGACTTAGACTCCCACACAATAATAGTGGGAGACTTTAACACCCCATTGTCAATATTAGACAGGTCAAAGAGACAGAAAATTAACAAGGATATTCAGGACTTGAACTCAGCTCTGGATCAAGTGGACCTAATAGACATCTACAGAACTCTCCACCACAAATCAACAGAATATATATTCTTCTCAGTGCCACATGGCACTTATTCTAAAATCAACCACATAATTGGAAGTAAAACACTCCTCAGCAAATGCAAAAGAACTGAAATCATAACAGTCTCACAGACCACAGTGCAATCAAATTAGAACTCACTCAAAACTGCACAATTACATGGAAATTGAATAACCTGCTCCTGAATGACTCCTGGGTAAATAATGAAATTAAGGCAGAAATCAAGAAGTTCTTTGAAACCAAGGAGAACAAAGAGACAATGTACCAGAATCTCTGGGACACAGCTAAAGCAATGTTAAGAGGGAAATTTATAGCATTAAATGCCTACATCATCAGAAAGCTAGAAAGATCTAAAATCGACATCCTAACATCACAATTAAAAGAGCTAGAGGGGCAAGAGCAAACTAATCCAGAGGCTAGCAGAAGACAAGAAATAACTAAGATCAGAGCAGAATTGAAGGATATAGAAACACAAAAAACACTCCAAAAAAAAAAAAAACCAATGAATCCAGGAGGTGGTTTTTTGAAAAAATTAACAAAATAGACCACTAGCTAGACTAATAAAGAAGAAAACAGAGAAGAATCAAATAGACACAATAAAAAATGATACAGGGGATATCACTACTGACCCCACAGAAATACAAACTGCCATCAGAGAATACTATAAACACCTCTATGCAAATAAACTAGAAAATCTAGAAGAAATGGATAAATTCCTGGACACATACACCCTCCCAAGACTAAACCAGGAAGAAGTTGAATACCTGAATAGACCAACAACAAGTTATGAAATTGAGGCAGTAATTAATAGACTACCAACCAAAAAAAGCCCAGGACCACACAGATTCACAGCCAAATTCCACCAGAGGTACAAAGAGGAGCTGGTACCATTCCTTCTGAAACTATTCCAAAAAATTGAAAAGGAGGGACTCCTCCCTAACTGATTTTATGAAGCCAGCATCATCCTGATACTCAAACCAGGAAGAGATACAACAAAAAAAACAAAACTTCAGGCCAATATCCCAGATGAACTTCAATGAAAAAATCCTCAATAAAATACTGGCAAACCGAATCCAGCAGCACATCGAAAAACTTATCCATCACAATCAAGTTGGCTTCATCCCTGGGATGCAAGGCTGGTTCAACATACGCAAATCAATAAATGTAATCCATCACATAAACAGAACCAAAGACAAAAAAACACATGATTATCTCAATTGATGCAGAAAAGGCCTTTAATAAAACTCAACATCCCTTCATGTTAAAAAATCTCAACAAACTAGGTATTGATGGAACATATCTCAAAATAATAAGAGTATTTATGACAAACCCACAGCCAATATCATATTGAATGGGCAAAAGCTGGAAGCATTCCCTTTGAAAACCAGTACAGGACAAGGATGCCCTCTCTCACCACTCCTATTCAACATTAGTATTGGAAGTTCTGGCCACAGCAATCAGGCAAAAGAAAGAAATAAAGGGTATTCAAATAGGAAGAGAGGAAGTCAAATTGTCTCTGTTTGCAGATGACATGATTGTATATTTAGAAAACCCCATCATCTCAGCCCAAAAACTCCTTAAACTGATAAACAACTTCAGCAAAGTCTCAGGATACAAAATCAATGTGCAAAAATCACAAGCATTCCTTTACACCAACAATAGACAAACAGAGAGCCAAATCATGAATGAACTCCCATTCACAATCACTACAAAGAGAATAAAATACCTAGGAATACAGCTAACAAGGGACGTGAAGGGCCCTGTCAAGGAGAACTACAAACCACTGCTCAAGGAAATAAGAGAGGATACAAGCAAATGCAAAAACATTCCATCCTCATGGACAGGAAGAATCAATATTGTGAAAACGGCCATACTGCTCAAAGTAATTTATAGATTCGATGCTATTCCCATCAAACTACCATTGATGTACTTCACTGAATTAGAAAAAACTAGTTTAAATTTCATATGGAATCATTGAAGACCCTGTATAACCAAGACAATCCTAAGCAAAAAGAACAAAGCTGGAGGCATCATGCTACCTGACCTCAAACTATACCACCAAAACAGCATGGTACTGGTACCAAAACAGACATATAGACAAGTGGAACAGAACAGAGACTTCAGAAATAACACCACACATCTACAACCATCTTATCTTCATTGAACCTGATAAAAACAAGCAATGGGGAAAGGATCTCCTATTCAATATGTGGTGCTGGGAAAACTGGCTAGCCATATGCAGAAAACTGAAACTGGACCCCTTCCTTACACCTTATACAAAAATTAACTCAAGATGGATTAAAGACTTAAATATAAAACCCCAAATCATAAAAACTCTAGAAGAAAACCTAGGCAATACCATTCAGGACATAGGCATGGGCAAAGATTTCATGACAAAAATGCCAAAAGCAATTACGACAAAAGCCACAATTGACAAATGGGATCTAATTAAACTAAAGAGCTTCTGCACAGCAAAAGAAACTATCATCAGAGTGAACAGGCAACCTACAGAATGAGAGAAAATTTTTGCAATCTATCCACCTGACAAAGGTCTAATAACCAGAATTTACAAGGAACTTGAACAAATTTACAAGAAAAAAAAACCAAACAATCCCATAAAAAAGTGGGCAAAAAATATGAACAGACACTTCTCAAAAGAAGGCATTTACGCAGCCAATGAACATATGAAAAAATGCTCAACAACCAAAAAAAAAGGGCCGGGCATGGTGGCTCACACCTGTAATCTGAGCACTTTGGGAGGCCAAGGCAGGCGGATCACCTGAGGTCAGGAGTTCGAGACCAGCCTGGTCAACATGGTGAAACCCCATCTCTACTAAAAATACAAAAATTAGCTGGGCATGGTGGCAGGCGCCTGTAGTTGCAGCTACTTGGGAGGCTGAGGCAGGAGAATTGCTTGAACTCAGGAGGCGGAGGTTGCAGTGAGCCGAGATCACGCCACTGTACTCCAGCCTGGGCAACAGAGTGAGACTCTGTCTCAAAAAAAAAAAAAGAAAAAGAAAAACAAAAAAATGCTCAACATGATTGATCATTAGAGAAATGCAAATCAAAACCACAATAACATACCACGTCATGCCAGTCAGAATGGCGATTATTAAAAAGTCAGGAAACAGTAAATGCTAGTGAGGCTGTGGAGAAACAGGAATGCTTTTACACTGTTGGTGGGAGTGTAAATTAGTTCAAACATTGTGGAAAACAGTACGGTGATTCCTCAAGGATCTAGAACCAGAAATACCATTTGACTCAGCAATCCCATTACTGGGTATATACCCAAAGGAATATAAATCATTCTACTATAAAGACACATGCACACGTATGTTTAATGCAGCACTATTTACAATAGCAAAGTCATGGAACCAACCCAAATGCCCATCAGTGATAAACTGGATAATGAAAATGTGGTACATATACACCATGGGATACTATGCATCTGTAAAAAGGAATAAGATCATGTCCTTTGCAGGGACATGGATGAAGCTGGGAGCCATCATCTTCAGCAAACTAATAGAGGAACAGAAAACCAAACATTGCATGTTCTTACTCATAAATGGGAGTTGAACAATGAGAAAATATGGACACAGGGTGGGTAACAACACACACCTGGGCCTGTTGGGGGTGGGGGGGCGAGGGGAGGGAACTTAGAGGACGGGTGAATAGGAGCAGCAAACCACCATGGCACATGTATACCTATGCAGCAAACCTGCACATTCTGCACACGTATCCCAGAACTTAAAGTAAAAAGAAAAAAAAGAAAAAGAAAAAGAAAAAAAAAGAAAAAGAAAAAAACAAGACGTGCAAAATTTGTACACTGAAAACTATACAACATTTATGAAAGAAATTAAAGGAGATTTAAATAATTGGAATATATTCTCTGCTCATGGATTGGAAGACTCAATCAATATTGTTATAATGATAGTACTTTCCAAATTGATCTATAGATTCAACACAGTCTCTATTAAAATCCCAGCTGACTTTGTCAAAATTGACAGCTAATTCAAGAATTAATATAGAATCACAAGAGACCCAGAATAACCAAAACAGTCTTGAAAAAGAAGTACAAAGTAGGATGACTCACACTTTCTGATTTCAAAATTCACTACAAAGCCATAGTGATCAAGACTGTAAAGTGGTGGCATAAGGATAGACATATAGATCAAGGCAGTAGAATTGAGAGTTCACAAATAACCTCTCACATTTATGGTGAAATAGCTCAATTTAAAAATGGACAAATGATTTGAATAGATATTTCACCAAAGAAGATATACAAGTGGCCAATAAGCCCATGAAAAGATGTTCAACATCATTAGCCATCAGGAAACTGTAAACCATAAACATAATGAGCTACCACTTCACACACACTATGACAGACATATTAATAAATAAAAAGATGGCCAGGTGTGGTGGCTCACGACTATAATCCCAGCACTTTGGGAGGTCAAGGCGGGTGGGTCACTTGAGGTCAGGAGTTCAAGGCCAGCCTGGCCAACATGGCAAAACCCCATCTCTACTAAAAACACAAAAAATTAGCCAGGTGTGGTGGCACATGCCTGTAGTCCCAGCTACTCAGAAGGCTGAGGCAGGAGAATTGCTTGAACCCAGGAGGCAGAGGTCGCAGTGAGCTGAGACTGTGCACATGCACTCCATTCTGGGTGACGGAGTGAGACTCTGTCTCCGAAAAAAAAAAAGATGGACAGTAAAAAGTGTTGGCGAAGATATGGTTAAAATTTAACCCTCCAATATTGCTGATGGAAGTGTAAAATGGTACAGTCTCTTTAAAAAACAATTCAGCAGTTCCTCTAAAAGTTAAACATGGAGTTACCATTTGACCAGTAATTCCATTCCTAGGTATATACTGGAGAGAAAGGAAAACATATGTCCCCGTAAAAACTGTCCCCATATAAACATGGATGTTTATAACAACATTATTCATAATAGTCAAAAGGTGAGAAAAAAACAAATGTCTATCAACTGATGAATGGATAAAGAAACATGGTATATCCATACAATAGAATGTTATTCATCAATAAAGAGGAATGAAGTACTGGTGCATGCTGCAACATGAATGACCTATGAAAACATGCTAGGTGAAAAAAGCAAGTGACAAAAGATCATACGTTTTATTATTTCACTTACACAAAATGTCCAGCATAGACAAAGCTATAGACGGAAAGTAGACCAATGGTTGCTTAGGGCTGGGAGGTGATTAGGAGGGAAATAGGGAGTGACCGCTAATGGGTACAGAGTTTGTTTTGGGAGGGGCAAAAAATGTTCTAAAATTAGATTGTGATAATGGCTGTATAACCCTGTGAATATATTAAATATGTTTTAAAAATTGTATTGTGCACTTCAAATGGGTGAATTTTATGGCTTCAAAATTATATCTAAACAAAGCTGTTCATTTATTTTTAAAGCACAGCTCTGGGCACATGATGAACTCTCAGTCTTTAAAAAAAACAGCAAAAGGCTGGGTGTGGTGGCTCATGCCTGTAATCCCAGCACTTTGGGAGGCCGAGGTGGGCGGATCACCTGAGGTCAGGAGTTTGAGACCAGCCTGGCCAACATGGTGAAACCCTGTCTCTACCAAAAATATCAAAAAATTAGCCGGGCATGGTGGTGGCCACCTGTAATCCCAGCTACTCAGGAGGCTGAGGCAGGAGTATAGCTTGAACCCAGGAGGCAGAGGTTGCAATGAGCCGAGATCATGACACTGCACTCCAGCTTGGGCAACAGGAGTGAGACTCTGTCTCAACAAACAAACAAACAAACAAACAGAGCAAAAAAGGGTACTCTGTATTGTGAAGGGACTTTATGTGGTTTATCTCACACAATCCTGTCAAATTCCTCATGAGGTAGGTAATATTATTATCTCATTTTACATATGAGGAAACTGAGACTAAGTTTCTGGCATTTAGTTATGATCACATAGCTAAGATAAGGCAAAACAGGGACTGGAACCCAAGTCTCTGTGACTTCAGATCTCCAGCTCTTGCAATTTTCCATAGACCATGTTGCCGCTTTAAATACAGAATCAATGAGTGGGATTGGTTCAGGACTTACTGGGCTTTACTGTATCTAGGGAACTCTGGGTCAGTTGGGGAAATATTATTTAATTACCCTCCATCCAGGCCTCTGAGACTTAGGGAATAAGTGCTCCAGAGGAGCAATCAGCCAGGAGTATGAACTATAAGTTCATGATGTCTCTCTACACCAAGACATTGTCCACAGGTCCTGGGGATGTACCAGGTGCTAACTACCTACGAGACAGCTGAGCAATCAGGATAGCCAGCTTGGCAATAAGCTGCCATCAAAGGTGGCTCCCAGCGGCATGCCCAATAAGCAGATGGTGACTCCTCTCAGGCAGAGGCTGGAGTTCTAAGGGTGGCTTCCCTCCCTGCAAGATGGAAACATCTCTAAGCACTAGACTGTCAAGGCCAGGTAATGCCCTGTCCACCACTTGGTACCATGACTTCCAGATCAGAGGACAAAATGTGTCTGAAGAATCCCAAATCTCCTCTTGGCAGAAGATTAGAAGTGCCAGTAAAATGCCAGGTGCGGCTGGCTGATGGTTCGGGACAGTATGCCTCCAGGATTGCAAATATGTTGTAAATTGCTCATCAGCTTTCCCCAAGGGGACTGCCCTAGTCTATCCCTCTGTACTCAGTCACTCAGAAGACTGACTAGAAAAGAATGCTTGCAAAGAACAGGACGGTGATTCAACTGGAGTTATGTTTGAAAATATGTGCAGCTTATTTTTATATATATAAACATACCGTCTGTATGACATTGACTCAGCCAGCATTCTAGTACTTGGCCCTGTTCTATTCTATAGTCCAATAATCGCTGGTCATAATGACAACCTAGAGGGCTTGCAAGAATCTCATGTTCTTTCTGAATCACCCAAAACAAGTCTACTATGTTCAGTCTTACTTTACTACTCTGTACATTTTGCTGGGTTTCAACTACATGAAAATTGGTAAGCCACTCATATAGTAGCCATTAACCAAAATATTCAGTTCATCAGACCAAACTGTTTTCTAACCATGGTAGAAAACGTAGAGTGAGTTCCTCCAACTGAGGCCCTCAAAGCCTTTTTTTCCTGGATTACCCCAGGATACAGAGAGCTCAGGGCTGCAGAAAGATGGTAGCTGCCTTTGGATTGCCCACAACCTCATTACAGATAGAGAACTGGCATTTTTCTGGACCTTTCTCTAAGCTCAGAGCCTTTCTGGGCCCTCAAACCCAGGCGCTGCTCTGTTGTATCTATTGAATCTCTTATACATACATGCAAAAGTACTTACGTTATTGGCCTTATCCTTTTAATCATCTGTCAGTATTTCCCCTCTACTAGATTGTAAGCTATGTGAGGGCAAGGATCATAAGGACTATGTCTGTTATTCATGGCTGCTTCTTCTGCACCTGGCACATGATGAGTGCTTGATTTGTTCAGTGAATAAGTGTAGTACCTTTGGTGAAGCTACTGATAAAGCCCAAGAGGGAGTCCCTTCCCTACCATGTTCCCATTCTCCTTTTTTTTCTGAGACTTGAAGGAAGGTGATGTTTTCACTTTCCCAGTTGCTGGTTTAACTTCATCCTTTAGGCCCAATAGGCTGAGCCCTGAGTTGGACTTGCTGACAACCAGTAGCTGCTGTGGGACAAGAATAGAGCTGGCCAGACCTCTTCCTCCCTTTCCTGAGAGACCAGGACCTAACCGGGCTGTGGCTTTGGACCCTGGGAGAAAAGCCCAGATAAGGTTGGGAGGATGCCTATTCCCTATTGGCCTTTGTTAAGGAACAACAGTTGGCATTGGGGCTTCTGTTCTGGGATGAAAGTAAGGGCTGGTGTAGGAAACTGATCTCAACTTTGGACCTTGGTCCTAAAAGTCTACAATATCAGGAACTGATAATCCCTTCACTATAACCTGAGCTGAGGTCTCCTCAGTTGTGCCCTTCCCTTCTTAGCGGCCAGGAGACAAAATGTGCACACCAAGTCCAAGTCCTAGAACTTTGCTGGGGCAGTGGCAGCTCAGTGAACTCAGGTAGAGCTGTGAGGCTCACTCTGCCCCACTCCACCCACCAAGAGCACCTAACAGTTCAAAAAGCTAAGTAACGGGGCCCAAGATTTAAACCATGTACCTAGGGAGACAATGCCTAGTTCAAGTTCTCATGTTTCTGGCCAGAAGAGATGGGGAAGGAAGAGCAGAACTTTCTGTAGGTCTCTGCCCCTGAGCTGATTATTTCTACCCCAAGAGGGAGAAGTACTGCAAAAACAGAGACATCACAGTGGTCCATCTGGCTCCTGCATGGACACAGAGGCCCTGTGCTAGAGGCAACCTGAGCCCCCATCATTCTGCAGGCCCAAGGTGGATCTTAGAAGTCAGGAAGGTGGTGGGGGGTGGGGTGTTCTAAAGCCACACCTAGCCCATAAAGAATGCAAGAAAACAGATTTGCCTTTGGAAAAGCAACATGGAATGTTGGAATGTGTTCAGTGAGGCTGCAGGAACACAGGAAGCCCATATCCCTCTTGTGCTTGGTGCCACTATCCCCAGAGCAAGGGGAATACTTGGGGCCAGCATTGGCTAGGGTGCTGATGGGATGACAAAAAACTGTTTATTAGGTAGGGTGGGACTACAGAGCCACCTCCAGTGCCTTCTGAAAGTCGATTCCCTCCAAATAATCTTCACTGTCACATTTGGTCTTTGGCTGGGCTCCAGGTTCTTCACTTTATCTTCCCTTTTCATTTTCTCCCTCTCTAGCCTGTTCAGTAGGAGGTATAGTTTACTTGGACATGATTAGAGAGAGGAAGACCAGAAGTGACAGTGATAATGCTAATGCTGGCTTTTTCATCATTCAGCCATCTGTAGGTTTGCTAGTATGGCCACCTCTTCAAAGCTGTTCACCTGGAGACTTGCAGCAACTCAGCCCCCTGGTTTCTTACTATCCTAAGTCAGCTCCTTTGCTTTTCTATGTGGAATCTCCTTCATATGCCTTGGGGCCACCTATCCTTTCCCAAATCTGTGTTTGGTGGGTTGCCATTTAGTTCCTATGGACAATGTCATGAGATGTAAACTTAGGCATGTCATGATGATCATGATGAAGAGACAAGAGGTGAGAAGATGTGTATGGGTGGGGGGGTGTCCACAGCCTTCTAGGTCTGGGCCATCCATCAGGAGTGTGTGTCTGCTCTCAAACACCTCGATCGAGATCTGATCTGACTACTGTTTGTTTGTTTGTTTTTGAGAGGGAGTTTTGCTCTGTCGCTCAGGCTGAAGTACAATGGTGGGATCTCGGCTCACTGCAACCTCTGCCTCCCGGGTTCAAGCGATTCTCCTGTCTCAGCCTCCCGAGTAGCTGGGATTACAGGGACCCACCACCACACTTGGCTTTTTTTTTTTTTTTTTGAGACAGTCTCACTCTGTCACCCAGGCTGGAGTGCAGTGGCGTGATCTCAGCTCACTACAACCTCCGCCTTCTAGATTCAAGTGATTCTCCTGCCTCAGCCTCCCAAACAGCTGGGACTATAGGTCCACCCCACCATGTCCAGCTAATTTTTGTATTTTTAGTAGAGATGGGGTTTCACCATGTTGGCCAGACTGGTCTCAAACTCCTGACCTCAGGTGATCCGCCCACCTCAGCCTCCCAAAGTGCTGGGATTACTGGATTACTGGCGTGAGTCACCATGCCTGGCCTATTTTTTGTATTTTTTGTATTTTTTTTTTTTTTTAGTAGAGACAGGGTTTCACCTTGTTAGCCAGGCTGGTCTCAGACTCCTGACCTCAAGTGATCCGCCTGCCTCGGCCTCCCAAAGTGTGATATGACTACTCAGAAAACCACAGCCTTGAAGAAAGAAATAGTCAAGCAGCAAGGGCAAGTGGGTTGAGAGTATTCAGCATGTGAGGAGAGCAAACTACTGGATGTCAGTCTCAGCTTCACTCATTATTTCCGGGTGCTGGGGTTGGGGAGCACTTACTGCATCTACATGAGCCTTAGGTCTAATATGTGAAGTACCTGTTCTTTGAGCCACCTCCTTTTCATCAGACCTTTATATTCATTTTCATCTTCACTTCAACTGAGCCAGAACACCTGTAAATTTCCTCTAGATCTCTGCACTGCTAAGTTTGCCTTAGATCCAATGCAACCATTTAATGGGCTCTATTTATCATGTTTGCTATTTTAATAATACATTCATTGGCTGACTCAATCACAATGTTGTCACAGGTATCCTTTGTGGAACAAGTACATGTGAAGGCCAGTTGTCTTTCCCACTGGGCTGTGCCAGCTAGGATATAGTGGTACAGTGTTGGCTCCTGGCAAATCAGGCACTATTGGCATGGGGTGAGCACTAAGGCAGAGAAGCTCTTCCCTCCATGTCTCCAGGGTCCAAAGGGCCTCTGGCACAGCAAAAACCAACAGAGGTTGAGCCCTACCTGCCTTGATCATTGGAGGTGGAAGTGGCTGGCTGGCAGGCCTGGAGAAGACCATCTTCCTGGAATCCAGCAAGAGGCGGCAGTACCCCGCGATCAGGCAGGCAAAGTTGGTGGCTTCAGGCCACTCCATCAACAGCACCAGAGGCTGCAGAAGAGAAGGGAAGAAACATGAAGACATGGGAAGGAGGGAGGCAGATGCATTTTCAGAGGCATGGTAGCTAGGAAAAGATGACTTGCATAGTTAAAGGAACCATACTTTCTGAACCAAAAATTGAGGCACATGGCTTGACAAATAGTTTATTCTGATTTGAGAATTTCTTTGTAATAACCTTTTACCCAGGTATCAAAATTAAATCAACCTTTAATTATACATTTAATGAAGCACCTTTGCTGAAAAGGACTAAAATTATACAACCTCATGTGACTGCTGTGTAGCTGTATTTGTGTTTGCCAGGGCTCAGCAGATACACAGGCCAGCCAGGAGAGCGGGGGTAAAGCTGGGAATTTAGGTTAGACTTCAGAACGGCCTAGAACACCCTCGATTCTAAGTCCCTTGGGTGCAAGAGCTACGTCTTGCTCATCTTCACATGCCCCTGTAACACCCAGAACACCTCCCTGGACATGGAGGAATCTCTGTGGAATCAAGTCGTAACTCTGCCTTTTGGGCCAAAGTCTTTCCGGCCTGCAGCTCTGCTCAGAGCGTCATGCTCGGCCGGGCGCAGTGGCTCATGCCTGTAATCCCAGCACTTTGGAAGGCCGAGGCAGGAGGATCATCTGAGGTCAGGGGTTTGAGACCAGCCTGGCCAACATGGTGAAACCCCGTCTCTACTAAAAATATAAAAATTAGCCTAGCGTGGTGGCAGGCGCCAGTAATCCCAGCTACTCCAGGGGCTGAGGCAGGAGAACTGCTTGAATCAGGGAGGTGGAGGTTGCAGTGAGCCAAGATGGCGCCATTGCACTCCAACCTGGGTGACAGAGTGAGACTTCGTCTAAAAAAAAAAAAAGAGTCATGTTCTATCCCCTTTCCTTTATTTCCCTGTGTCCTTGAGATGTTGTTAATTGGTGCTTATTAAAAGAGCTCCTTCGTCAAATATGTTTGTGACACTGGGTTAAATAACACTATGCAGATAGTTTTACTATGAGAATTCATAAGACCCTTTAATATATAGTTGTGCACTGGGAAACCTCAAAAGAAAGGCTTTAATATTCTAAGTTTTCTGAATTTATTAGACCACAAAGATCTATTTTTATAGAAAATCTCATGGTAACAAGGTTGTTGTTGTTGTTAACCCACCTTGGGAAATACTAGCATACATTGTTGACTTCTGTTCCTAACTCTAAATCAGTCAGATTAGTCCTGGGGTTAACTGGTTAACTGCTTCAGAGACCAGGCAATGCTATTCAAGAAAATCAGCACTATTTCAAGAAAACCTCCTAGTATCTGTATTGTAATTTTAACTGTGGCTTGACCAAGTTTGAGTCAGACTGAAGTCAGCCTTGGGAACATTCTCCTTGGAATAGGGCAGTGGTTTCCAGACAAAGATCATTGAAGACTGGCTAAAGAGGGAGCCATGGGGCTGTGGGTCACCCAGACCAGGCATTAAGAAATAGGAGAATTAGGCAGAGAAAATGAGGCCCTTCTCTGACCAATGAGGAGGCTACTGCAACAGTCTAGGAGAGAGGTGGCTAGGGCCTCCACTAGGGTGGTGGCTGGTCCAGTGAAAAGGAAGGGACATTATGAAGACCTGACAGAACTTGATCACTAACTAGATTAGCCTTCCTTGGCTGAATCACCATTACCTTGGGCTCAATTCTGATTCTAAACCAGCTCAGCTGTTAGCTAAAGTTGCAGTGGTTTTCTTTTTCCCAGGATTCCAACACAGAGCCTGAGTTGAATATTTTGTAGTTCATATAGGCCAGGGGTCAACACACATTTTCTATAAAGGGCTAGCGAGTAAATATTTTAGGCACTGTGGGCCACACGGGCTCTGTCACAACAACTCTGCCATTGTACATAGTGTGGAAATAGCCACAGATCATCTGTAAACTAAACGAATAGGCATGACTGTGTTCTAACAGAACTTTATTTACAGAAACAGGCAGTGAGTCAGATTTGGCTCATGGGCCATAGTTAGCCACCTGATCTAGAAGTGAAACTTCTTTTTTGCCTTTTTTATTTTTTTCAATAGAGACAGGGTCTCACTATGTTGCCCAGGTTGGTCTTGAACTCCTGGGCACAAGTGATCCTCCTTGGCCTCCCAAAGTGCTGGGATTTACAGGCATGAGCCACAGCGCTCGCTGAAGTGAAACTTCTTTACAGCTAGAAACAATTGTATTCATTCATCACACAGCTCAAGTTATTACATTTGCTAACAGCAGTCACCTTCTTTGGAAATTCTTCTCTTGGCTTCTGTTTCTGTGAGCTGCGTTCTGGTTCTGTAATCTGACCATCTTCATCTCTCTCTTTGGCTGGCTCTTCATGTGCAACCTCCTCGCCCTAGCTATATCCTAGGCTCAGTCTACAGCCCTCAATTCTTCTCCATCAGGGTGTCTGTTTTAACCTCTATGCTGGAGATTCAAAAATCAACACGCCCAGTCTACTCCTTTGAATTCTTTTCCTATCGCAGAAATCATATGGTGCTATGTCTATACCACACAGTCTTGTGTTGGATCAAATACTAACTTGAATTCTTTCATAGTTGTTGTACATTCAATTACAATGCATGCCACAATAAGGCATTTGGACTCTGCCCCAACTTTAAGGCAACAACTTAGTGATGCTACTATGGAGTTCATGCAATACCATTGGGAGGAAAAAGGAACAGTTTGTACCTTGAGGAGCAGTGGCTTTTTTTTCCAGTGAGAAAGGGGCCAGAGACAGGTATTACTTTTTAGTCATTATTAGGAAGGGGTAGAAGGGACTTTCGTACCTCCAGTTAATGAATGTTTCTCAGTCACAACAGAATGGCCAAACTTGCATACAACAAAATAAAGACAAAAACGTATGGAAAGGAAATGAACTTGGGGGGCAGGGAGTCAGATACCCCTTCTTGCTGTCTTGCTGCCACTGTAGCCCTGCCACTGATGGCAGAAGGATATACAGATACAGAGGTTTGAGTGTAAATGGCGGCTACCACGAGGGCCCAAGACTCACTAGGCTTGCCTCAGGTGTATTCACATCGTGGCCATCCCTACTGTCACTGCTTCATTTCAGGACCTTATCATCTTCCTGCCAGATCAAAACTCCTCAAGGTATGTGTGAGTGGGTGGCCTGTGTGCTGAGACACTGAGCCTCTTGGCTTCTCAGTCCTATTGCCTTTGGCCACAAGTTGCCTCATCTGGTATATATGTATGCCTCATTTGTTTGTATGTTTTGTCATATAAATTGTGACATTTCTCATGATATGGAAAAGGTTGGGACACACTAACCCAAGAACCTCCAATAACCTCCTGACTGGCCTTTCTCCCTCTAGTTTCTACCCACTTGAATCCACTTCACCTCCATATTGTTGCCTGAAGATTCTTTTCTACTTTATTATTATTATTATTAGTAGTAGTAGTAGTAGTAGTAGAGATGTGGTCTTACTATGTTTTCCAGGCTGGTCTCAAACTCCTGGCCTCAAGTGATCCTCCCACCTCAGCCTCCCAAAGTGCTGAGATTACAGGCATGAGACACCCTGAATGACCCTGAAGGCTTTTTGTTTTTTTTTTTTTAGACGGAGTCTCACTCTGATGCCCACGCTAGAGTGCAATGGCAGAATCTCGGCTTACTGCAGCCTCTGTCTCCTGGGTTCAAGCGATTCTCCTGTCTCAGCCTCCCAAGTAGCTGGGATTACAGGTGTGTGCCACCACATCTGACTAATTTTTGTATTTTTAGTAGAGATGGTGTTTCACCATGTTGGTCAGGCTAGTCTCGAACTCCTGACTTTCAGTGATCCACCCGTCTCAGGCTCCCAAAGTCTGAAGGCTCTTTCTAAAGCACAAGTCTCATTGTCATTTAAAATCTTCAATAGCTCATCACCTGTAGAAAATCCAACTGCCTTAAACAATGGCATACAAAGCCCTTCAGGACCTGGACCCAACCTCCATCTCCAACCATATCTCCCATTAACTCCACTGGTGCTCCCCTCCCATCACTGTCCCTCACCTTATACTCCAGCAATTACAAATACAGTTCCTCATGTTCCTTCACATCTTCATACCTTAACCTATGCTGTTCCCTCTGGCTGAAATATTCCTGTGCCCTGCTTTGTCCACCCAACAAGCTGCCATAAACTGGCTAGATGCCTCCTGGAGAACATGACCAAGTGAAAGATGCATCCATTCATTCCAGAACTAGGCCAACCTAGTTCCTGCCCTCATGGAGCTTACAATCAAGCAGGAAATAAGACATAACCCAAATCAAATAACCATGCAAATAAATATGATTGCGAGGTGTGATAAGTACTTTGAGGAAAACGTATAGAGAGCTACCCAAACGTAGAATGTCCTGGAGTGGTATGTGGGTGGGTAAGTGTGAATGTGTGCGTGTGTGACTAATTTGGTTTCAGACGCTGGAGACAGCTTTGAGAAAATAGCATTGGCTGACAAATATAATATGAGACCATTTGACCAAAGTAGAGGCTGAATGGCTGGCTGACTAATGAGCTGGCCAGTTGCAGGGCAGTCTGAGTCACTCATGCCCTGGTTGACAAGCCAGCTCAGGACAGACAGAATGCCTAACAGCCTCACATTCTGACTGCTGAGCTGCCTGGCTGGCTGGTTGGCTGGCTAATGGACAGAATTACTGACTGGAGGCTGGGAGAATGGCTGACTGACTTCGTTGTCTGACCACTTCAGTTTCCCCTCTTACCCCCAATATAGCCCAGTGCCAGTAATAAAACAGCACGAAAGCAAAATCCCATGCACAGAGAGGGCCAAGCACAACCCCAGCTGGCTGAGCACAGCACAGCTCATCAGGAGCCTCTCCTTGGCATCCCCGGACAGCCAACTTGGCCCCAGCATGGGCCAAATGCAGCTCGCAGTAAAAGGAACACAGATGCACTTTTTGCCAAGAGAAAAATGAAATTTTTGCCAACAGGTAAAAATGAAATCAAAAGCAGGCAAACAAAAAGGTTGGACAGGTTCCTTAGAAACCTTCAAAAACAATTTTTTATTTTAGATAGGAATTTAATGATCATGACGTGTAATGTAACACTTGTCCCTACAGAGAGCACTAGAGAAATAAAGCTCAAACATGAGAATAGGAGACATGCTGGGCCACAAGACATCCCTTGGGACATTCCTTTGATGATTTCTTTTTCCACCCTATGTGCTTCTGTGGTAATGGGGTATGGTAATGGCCCAGGTATGCCTCAGTCCCAGGCTGCCATCTCTTGAAGAAAGATATTTGAATACTACCTCATGTTTGCTCCACTAAGAGCAAGTAAGCTGAGTGAAAACTAATTAATATGCCCAGGCCATCTTCAAATGTAGCATGAGGAAAGGAGAATGGAGTTGGAGGCATGAGCCAGCCAGAAGAAGGTACAGCAGGGATTAATTTGACATGTTCCAGCCACATCTCCTTCCCAGGGTGCCCTGGGAGCTATCAGGGCACTTAGCACTCTGAGATGCCAACTAGGAAAAGGTTTTTCCCTGGGGTAGCCTTCGCTCACTCTAGCATCCCTGAAAACAGGAAAAGGATGGAATCCAGGGGCCTGGAGGGGAAGGGTAAAAGATGATGGTCTAGAGACCCAAGGGATCAGTATATTTGGTCCTTGCCTCCACAGCACTGGGAAAGGCTAATTGGGCACAGCCAGCCAATTTGGGGGCAAGGCAGAATATCACTTAAGGTAGTGGTTCTCAGGCCAGATACAAATTAGAATCACCTGGAAGTGGTAAAGACCTGTACATCCCTGGGCCCCAAGCCCCCAGAATTCTGATTTTAAATGGTCTGGGAGGAAGAGTCTGGGCATTCAGTGGTTTTTAAATCTCTACATATGATTCTAATGTGCAGTCAGGGCTGAGAACTACTTTAAATGAATCATCTTAATTTCACCAGGCCCTTACAGAATATTACCAGACCAGAGTGGCCTGTCTAGGGGGAAATTGGCCAAGTCTGGTTTCTAACTTCCATGTCCCCTGTTAAGGATGTTCAGACAGTCCTTCTTCAGTGTATCCTATGCAGTTGTGTGCTGGTAAACATTTTACAACCAGTTCTTTCTTTCCTTTCTTTCCTTTCCTTCCTTTCCTTCCTTTCCTTCCTTTCCTTCCTTCCTCCCTCCCCCGTTCCCCCTCCCTTCCTCCCTCCCTCCTTCCTTTCCTTCCCTTCCTTTCCTTCCCTCCCTTCCTTCCTTCCCTTCCTTCCTCGTTCTCTTTTTCTCCTTTCTTTCTTTCGTTCATTCGTTCTTTCTTTCTCTCTTTCCTTCCTTTCTTTCCTTTCTCTCTCTCTCTCTCTCTCTCCCTCTCCCTCTCTCTCTCTCTCTCTCTCTTTCCTCTTTCTTTCCTTTTTTTTGACTGGCTCTTGCTCTGTCACCCAAGCTGGAGTGCAGTGGCATGATCACGGCTCACTGCAACCTCTGCCTCCCAGGCTCAAGCCATCCTCCCACCTCAACCTCCTGAGTAGCTGGGATTACAGGCGCAAGCCACCATGCCCAGCTAATTTTTTTATTTTTAGTAGAGACGGAGTTTCGCCATGTTGGCCAAGATGGTCTGAAACTACTGGCCTCAAACAATCCACCCATCTCAGCCTCCCAAAGTGCTAGATTACAGGTGTGAACCACTGCGCCCGGCCCACAGCCAGTTCTTTCAAGTAGTAATTTGTAGCACTGGCCAATTTCCCTGGTGTACATACACCCACCATGGCTGCTTTCAAACTATTAACATGATGGCACTGAACAAAGAGATGGGGAGAGATGTGCCCAGCTGGCTCTGATGCACTGTGTGAGCCAGCTCCAGCACACCACTGGCTCGGTGGGTAGATTCTTACTGAGCCCAGGGAAGCCATTCTCTAGTAAGAAGCTTCCCAACCCTACTCTCCCAATTCCTTCCCAGAGCCACCTCTCACTAAACACAAATATTGCTGATATAAAGCACCTCTAAGAAGCTTTCCTTAATACCCCCAGCCAGAATTTTGTCCTCCCCTGTACTTCCCTAACATGCTCTTGGTAGCTCTCCTATGGCACTTCCTTCTGTGTGCCATGTATTTGTGCTTTTTTTTTTTTTTTTTTTTTTTGAGATGGAGTCTTGCTCTGTCACCCAGGCTGTAGTACAGTGGCACAATCTTGGCTCACTCCAACTTCCACCTCCTGGGTTCAAGGGATTCTCCTGCCTCAGCCTCCAGAGTAGCTGGGATTACAGGTGTGTGCCACGATGCGTGGCTAATTTTTGTATTTTTAGTAGAGACAGGGTTTTGCCATATTGGCCAGGCTGGTCTCGAACTCCTGACCTCAGGTGATCCACCCGCCTCAGCCTCCCAAACTGCTGGGATTACAGGCATTAGCCACCGTGCACGGCTGTATTTGTGCATTTCTATCCTACAAGCTAGGCAAGCTTCTTGAAGGCAAGGAGCCATGGTTCTCTCTCTCTCTCTCTCTCTCTTTCATTTTTGTGGAGAACAGGGTCTCACTATATTGCCCAGGCCGGTCTTGAACTCCTGGGCTCAAGTTATCCTCTCACTTGTGCCTTCCTAAGTCTAGAACTACAGGCATGAGCCACTGCACCCAGCAAGCCATGTTTTTTTCTCTCTTTTAATTTTTTTTCTATTTTTCTGAAACGGAGTCTCACTTTGCCTCCCAGGCTGGGATATGGTGGCATGATCTCGGCTCACTGCAACCTCTGCCTCCCAGGTTCAAGCAATTCTCCTGCCTCAGCCTCCCAAGTAGCTGGGATTACAGGAGTGTGCCACCACGCCCAGCTGATTTTTTTTTTTTTTTTGCATTTTTAGTGGAGATTTAGTGGAGACAGGATTTCACCATGTTGGCCAGGCTGGTTTCGAACTCCTGACCTCAAGTGATCTGCCTTCCTTGGCCTCCCAAAGTGCTGGGATTACAGGCATGAGCGACTGTGCCCAGACTCTTTATTTAAAAAAAAAAAAAAATTCTGGAGGACTGTTGTGGGGTGGGGGGAGGGGGGAGGGATAGCATTAGGAGATATACCTAATGCTAAATGACGAGTTAATGGGTGCAGCACACCAACATGGCACATGTATACATATGTAACAAACCTGCACATTGTGCACATGTACCCTAAAACTTAAAGTATAATAAAAAAAAAAATTCTGTGTTTAGCATGCTTCCCAGCAACAGCAAGTTCATACTAAATGACTGTCAAATCTAAACCTTGATCTTTTTTTCTCCCTCAATCTTCCCTTTCTCCTTTCACCACAATATCATCCATTTTGCTTCTGCTGGGCACATGGTACCATTCTTCAGAGTACTTGGGACCCATGAAGTAGGCAGAAGGGCTAGGTATAATAAGACATGTGCATTGTCTGTGCAAGAGTGGTATGCAGGGGAGAATATGCACCCACATCTTACTGATTTCGCATGTTTCACATCTCCTCTTTTTTTCTCATTACCACTGCTGTCCCTCCAGCACAGGCCCTTGTCCCTTCACTCCTGGACTAGTGCCATGATCCCCTCCTCACTGCCCTAGCTCGACATTAGCTTTGCTCTCACCCGTCTTGCACCCTGGTCCAAATCAACTTTTATTTGATCACCGCTCTGCTCAAAGACCTACTGTGGATTCTCACTGTTCTACCACATTGAATCCAAATTCCACAGACTGGCCTTTGAGGCTTTTAACCAACTTGTTCTGCCCACCCCCAATCTCTGCAATCTCTTTTCTCGTTATTCTCCTCTCCAGCCAAGCAACTATGCTTATCGACCTGCACATATGGCTTGCTTATTTCTGTGCTTGCTCCTTGCCTTTGAACACATCCCACTTCTCTCTGCTAATTCATGCCTATCACTTCAAGATCCAGCTTAAAACACCCTCTTGTGGGAAGCCAGATCTGATTAACTCCTTCCTGTTCTTTTGTTCCATATTCCACATCACACTTGTCTGTAACATTTACTTCATATTACTTTTTCTTTACTGATGTTTTGCTTTTGAAAAAATAACAGGTCTCATTCATTGAGTACTTACTGTGTGCCAGGCAGTATGCTAAGACATTTTATGTACATTTTTTCATGTAATACTCACAATAGGCCGGGTGCAGTGGCTCATGCCTGTAATCTCAGCACTTTGGAAGGCCGACTTGGGAGGACTGCTTGAGCCCAGGAGTTCAAAACCAGCCTGGGCAACATAGCAAGACCCCCATCTCTAAAATTAAAAATAATAATAATAATCCTGACAAAAACCTTTTGAGATAGGCATTCCATTTTGCAGTTGAGGGAATCGGGATTCAGAGAGGTTAAGACACTTTCTGAAGGTCACACAGCAAGGCTGGGATTTGAGCCTTGTCTGATTCCAGAGCTCTATACATGTTCTGATATTGTGCTTTTAAGGCAGGTCATGTGTCTTTGTGAATCTAGTCTCCCCAGTGACAATGTAGCCTCTCCAGGGCAGCATTCATTCCCACAACTGTGGCTGGATCACTCCTAGAAATAAGCATAGTGCTCCTCACTCAGGCAACACCCACTGATCCCCTGTTCAGCCTGTTTCCTCCCAGAGCTCTGGTAATACAGGTTTCAAGCCTGTGCATTCTCAAAGTGGTTGCATTACACAGTCACCTAGGAAACTGAAAAAAATAAATAAATCCTGATGCCTGGGCTTCACCCATGACCAAAGAAATCATAATCTCTGAGAGTAGGACCCAGGCATCTGTTTTTTTCTTAAAGCACTTAAGGAAATTCTATTGTGTAGTCAATGTTGAGAATCACTCAGAACATAGAAGACTCAGTTGGAAAGCTGTGTCTCTATTTTAAACCCCTTTTATTTCTCAGGAAGCCACATCTCCCCTGCATGCCTTGTCTTCCCTGCCCCCTTCTCTGCCCGTCCATTTGGCTTTTTACCCAACAACATCTGAGGAGTGCAGCAACCATTGGTTGAGGAGGTAGCCGCAAGCCAATTAAACATCGGCTTCAAGCCAGTTCCTAAACCAATGGGAATCCTGTGAATCACAGGTGGAAAAATCAACATATTAAAGCTTTCTGGGTTTCACAAAGACAAAAATAAAGCAAATAATTTTCTCTTTTAGAAACAGCAAACACTCCACCTGTTAATCTGCTACCAATATCTCCCCCTGGGAAATCGTTTAAGAAAGGAAAGTTGCAACTCCTCTAAGAGCTTCCGCCAGCTGGCAGGCAGGCCTGCCCCCCACCCACAGTGGTCACTGGTATTCAAACAGGAGAGCTGTGGA
Organism: Pongo pygmaeus; assembly: GCF_028885625.2. Taxonomy (NCBI): domain Eukaryota; kingdom Metazoa; phylum Chordata; class Mammalia; order Primates; family Hominidae; genus Pongo; species Pongo pygmaeus. The sequence goes on along the minus strand of NC_072396.2, from coordinate 111,707,218 downwards.
GGGGGTGGCTGACCAAGACTGCCAGACTTTGCACAGGCGACAGCTGCTTGCCAGTCCGAAGGAGTTGATCTATGGGAATGAATCTAAGGTTCTGGAAGGGCTGGACTCTGGGAGGTGAAATAAGGACAAGGCTCTGCATGTTCCTCTTCTACCCAGGCCCCCTCTGTTCTGTTCACATGCTCAGACACCCTCTCTTCAATGACTCAAGGTGCGTGTCCCTATGGCAGGGCCCCCCAACTGCTGTGCACATGGAATGGGTAGAGATGGGCCAAGATATTCATTCCTATAGTTTCTGGGGCAGCCAGGCAGAACCTGGGGTGGACAGAGTCTCTGGGGCTGCTACATTTACCCCAATGTTCCACATGAATATAATTTTCTTTTCTTTCTTTATTATTATTTTTTAATTATTTTATTTTATTTTATTTTTTTTTTGAGACAGGGTCTCACTCTGTTGCCCAGGCTGGAGTGTAGTGGTGCAATCACAGCTCACTGCAGCCTTGACCTCTCTGGCCCAGGCAATCCTCCCACCTCAGTCCCCTGAGTAGCTGGGACCACAAGTGTGTGCTACCACGCCCAGCTAAGTTTTGTATTTTTTTGTAGAGACAGGGTTTCACCATGTTGCCCAGGTTGGTCTCAAACTCCTTGGACTCAAGTTATCTGCCCACCTTGGCCTCCCAAAGCGTGAGATTATAGGCATGAGCCACCATGCCAGCCTGTGAATATAATTTTCTGTGTGCTATGATATGAGAAAAATGGGAAGCAGTGGCCTGGGGGTAGCTCCAAGTTCTCCAGTTTCCCTGCCCTGTGCTGAAGAACTGTCTCAGGCTGATCTGACTCTCCATAGCATTCCTTAGTGCTGGCTGATCTTATTATGTGGTCAAAATGGCATGTCCCAGAGGGCTGAGAAGAGACAGATTAGCCCAAAGAGTCCCAGGGTTGAACCACTTCAGAATTACTGAACCTCACCTAACAGACTCCAATTCTCTTTCTCAAGTTTACTTCTTCCTCTATTCCCAAGGCCTGTTCCTAAACAGAAGGAGACCCTCAAAGCAGGGCTTACCTTGGCATCCATGATGCTGGTCTCCACCCGGGCCACGCCCTGGTTCTCCCGGAACAGCTGGATCTTGCTGATCTTGCTGAACTCGGACAGCACAGTGGTGAGGTTGGTTTTGAGGTCAATAACATGGCTGATGCCATGACGGGGTCCCACCAGGAGAGTGGTGGCCGACTGCTTCTCATCCTGGTGCCCAAGAATGGCAGGCAACGTTCACAGAAAGAAGGGTGGAGGAGGTGGGGAGAGGAGGCAGGAGGAGGAAATAGAAAACATGCATTGGACTCTCTGGTGGGGTCTGAAAATATCTGGGGCTCAGTGCCACAGTAGGACAACCTGGAGGGGAAAATGGTCTGGGACAGAAAATGGTTCCTGGGATAGAGCCCTAGATTATGGGTCCAAATGAACACCTTAGCCTCAGCAGCAGGTTGAGTAAAGTACACAGGCAGAAGGGCTGGCTCTAGCAAAATCGTGAAGTAGGTGAGGTTTGTTTGGGGGCCTTTGGAGCACCCTCCCCTTCCAAGCCCCAGGGACTTCCCATTTGTTGCTGCACGCCATTTGAGGCCCCCACCCAGTGCTCTGCCTGAGAAGGCGGCATCCTGTGTCTGGTCTTTACCCTCCCCCCACCAACAGCCACTCAAACTTGCACTTCTCACCCAGGCCAAAAACTAAACTGGCACAGTAACTCTGCCTAAGGTGTTGAGGATTGATTGGGTACTTCATGGTAGCCTCCCTCCTTAAGCAGAGATTTGCCTTTTAATGGGCACTCCAGCAGGTATGGCCAATAGAAATTTTAGCAGTGGTAGGTGGGTGGAAGAAAGATTTGACAGTATATGAAGGAGGTGGGAGGGGACAGTGGGCTTTCAGTGTTCTGCAAATCCCAGTATGTAAATGGCTACCTCTCGGCCTGAAGGACTGGATTCCCTTAAGAGTTCTTGACAGATTCCTTGGAGCAATCAAGCTTGGGTCCTCTGGCGGCCCATTCCCTGGTATTAGCATCACCCTGAGGAACCTCTCGTGCCTGTCTATAGGCACTTTGATAAGTGGCTTTCCACCGATGTGCCGCACTAGCTGACAATGTGCTCCTGGGAGCAAGACAAGCACCTGGATCCAATTAGCAAGGTGATTTGAATTTCCTTTCACCAGGGTAAACTAGCCTGGGGCACAGTCTTAGGGTGGGACCAGCTGTGCCCTGCCCCAGAGCCTTGTTCCTGCAGCAAAGGTGCTGAGCAAGCAGGGGGAGAAGAAGAAGGACTCAGGAAACCTAGGGTAGGGGACTGTGGGAGTATGTGGAACAAAAATGAAATAAAGCAGGGGTTGCCTAACCATGGCCCATGGGCCAAATACCACCCACCACCTATTTTTTATGGCCTAGGAGCTAAGAATGGCTTTTAGATTTTTTAATGGTAGGGAAAAAAAATCAGAAGAGGCGTGTTTTGTGACATGTGAAAAGTACATGAAATTCAAATTTTCGTATCCATAAATAGTTGTTGGCACATAGCCACACCCATTTGTTTATGCATTGTCTGTGGCTGCTTTCATAATCTGACAGCAGAGCTGAGTAGTTGCCACAGTTGTCAGTATAGCCCGCCTGCAAAGCCTAAAATATTTACTATCTGGCCCTTTATGGAAAAAGTATGCTGTGCCCCCAAATCGAGGAAGAGGAACAAAAAAAGGTCATGGAGGGATACTCAAAACAAATGTCTCCTCCCACTTTATCATTTTAGCAGAGGCAGGGCCAGGAAGGTAAGAGGTAGAAGGAGGAGGAAGAGGAAGGAAGGCCTTTAGAAATATTTGCCCCTCCTGCCCCCACACCCAAGGACAAGAGCCAACAAAGGGCTCCCTCCCCGCATCCCCCCATCCTGCCCCACTGACCAGGCCTACAGTGTTGAACAAAACGCCCGTGAAGGTAGGAAGTTCATTCAGAATTCGTAGATACTGGAGCTTTGCCTGAATTGCAGAGCCCTGTGGAAAAACCCATCCAGAAATATGAGAAGCCTGAGGGGCACAGGAAAAGCAAACCCATGTTCTCAACGAGGAGTCTCAACATCCTAGGACAGGCACCAGTCAGCAAGTGACACTGTGGAGATGTGAAGATATCCTTCGTAAAACAGCAGCAAGGTTCTAGTTTGGACAGCTCTTCCCTCTAGTATCTCATCTCCCTTTCCAAAATCTTGTCCTACCTCCTGATCTTCATTCCTAAAGTATCCAGCTTACTCATTTTGTTTTTGGTTTAATTCCAACTAACTGACGCCCCACCTAATCCATACCTCTCTCCTGAGATCTTTCAGACCCCTAGAGTCATGTAGATGCTGGTCATTCCCCAGCTGGGGGTCCCACTCAATACCTTTCATACTAAGCACTCCTAAGTCCCAGGCCTGCACTTCAGGCATTCCTGGTCTATATCAGCATCCCCTGGGCAATCGAGTCAGAAACCTGTGAGTCACACTGGACTCCTCCTTAATTGTCTCATGTGAGGGCCAGCAGTTACCAGATCATCTGGATACTTACCCCCTAGCTCCTTTTCCAATCTATCCATCCCTCTTCTCTAGCCAGTCATTGCCTTGACATTCCCACCTGTGTCAGGGTGACAGCCAGGTTACCTTCAGGACTGACACTCGTTTCCCTCTTTCCCTCAAGTGCCTCCACACTGTTAGAGGGAGCATTCTAAAACATAAGTTTAATCACCTCAGCTCCCTGCTTTAAATCCTTCAATGGCTCCCAGCTGCCTAGAGGATGAAGTACAACCACTTTCCTTGGCACACAAGGCCCTCCATGAACTGGCTCCTGCCAACCTCTCTGGCCTCTTCTCTTGCCCCTACCTTCACCCCTTGCACACAGCTTGCATTTTCTGTACTTGCTTAGGCTGAATGATTTGCATTTCTGTCCTTGCACCATGGTTTCTCATATCTCTGGTCCTTTGTACAGATGGATCTCCCTGCCTGGGAAACACTTCCTCCCATGACCCATGCCCACGGATTAATCTAGACAAACTCTTATCTGTCTTTCAAGACCCAGCTCTGGCCTTTTCCACCTCCCTCGGGCTGGGCTTAGTGTTCTTCCTCTGTGCTTCCAGAGCACCTGTGCCTAATGCAGTGTTGGGACTGACTAGTGTGTTTCCCCATTAGACTGTGCCTGACTCAGGGGCCAAGACCAGGCCCTCTTCATCTTCATATTTCCAACCCAAGCACTGGGGTGCCTTGAAAAAAATGTTACCTGAGGAGATGGTGGTGAGCACTGATGCTCTCAGTTGAGAAGAAAACAATCTGATTAAATATTCACAGCAAGGTGGGAATGGCTTAACTCTCTGGGGAAATTTGCATCTTAAAAGAGAAGCTAGTTGGTAATGCAAGAAATCTGGAATGGGAGGAATGTATGGGGGCGATTGCGTCCCATGTGTACATCTGCATGCTGATTCTAGTGCCTCTCACCACTCTCCTGCTTCTTGGGCAGGAAGCACAGGCAGATTGAATCTTACAAAGCTAAGAAGCTGCTGCGGGGCTTGGGAAAGCAGACAGTGGGAGTCCCTCAGAGCACTAGAAAGTGGAGACAGTAACCTGATCCCTCGCCATTCCACCCAGTGATCCATTCTCCAGGTCAGGTCTTGTACCCCCAACTCTCCCACTTTCCCCTGGGCTGGGGTTTTGTCTCCCAGAATTCCACACCCTAGGACTGATGAATTAGAGGTACAGAGGTACATTTCCTTTTTTTACATTTTTTTAAAATTATTTTTTAAAAAGTAAAGACGCTGTCTCACTATGTTGCCCAGACTGGTCTCAAACTCCTGGGCTCAAGTGATCTTCCTGCTTTGGCCTCCCAAAGCGCTGGGATTACAGGCATGAGCCACCACACCAGCCTAGTCATTTCCACGGAAAACATGTGTCTCCCTAGGGTCCAGTGCTTTCCACATGATACATGCTCAGTCGGCACTGACTAATTGGTGAAAAGGACCTGAGAATTATCTCCTGCATCTTGGCCCCTTTGCTTTGAGGACCCTGAGCTCTCTCAGTGATGTGTCACTCAGCTGTCTCTTTGGGATGCTCAGGCTTGGGGAAGACTCCTCTCCACAACTGCCCCCACACCTGGCCAAGCCGTATGTGTACCTGAGTCAAAAGCAGTGGTGAGGATCCCTAGAGGACTAGACTCTGCTGGGAAACCACCCAGGATTTCCCTGTGGCCAGTAGTGCCTGGAGCACCATGCCCAGTGGCCTACTCTGGATACCTTGGTGCCGCAGGAAGGATGTGTTTGGTGAGCCTTCAGTTGCTGAGAGAGAGATTTCCGGAGGTTCTTCTCTTTGATGCCCTGCAGGAGGGAGGGGGGAAGAAAGGGTTCCAGGCCCCACTCCTTCCTAAAAGCAGAAGAAAAGTAAGAGATTAGTGAGAGAGGCAAAGTGGGACAGAGAGAAGATGGTAAGACAGAAATTGACTGAATCTGAGAGGTAGAGATGGAGGAATAGAGACTGAGAGAAAGAAAAAGGGACAGGGACAGGAAAATAACATTAGCCATAGCTCCCTACTAGAAGCTGTAGCTCTAGGGCTTCATAGTCTAGACATGAGGGACTCCAATTCTCACTCCCATCCCATGCCCTACATTTCTGAAAAGCATAGCATAGCTCAACCAGTGTACCTTTTCCCTACGCAACTATTCGCCCCCCATCCCAAAGGGCCCCAGCACAACTCACTCCACATTCTTGAGCGAGATCTTCTGACTAGGTCGAGTGGCTGAGACAGTGATATAGATGTGGAGTGCAGCAAGGCCCAAAAGCATCTCTGGCTTGGGATCCATTCCAAAGCGTTCTCGAATAACATCATTCCGACTCTGTGAGAGAGGGCAGTCCAAACCTATCAGCTGAAGGAGACATTCCTTCCCCACCCCCTGATCTAATCCCTTACATCCCAGACAATACTCATAGTATCAGTAAGGCATGCTAGATCAAGGGACAGAGGAAGGAGCTCCCCTTGGAGAAGAGACAACAGAGGAGGCTCAGGTCTCAGAGACACTGTTCACTTCATTCAGCAGATACTAGATAGCCTTCTTCTCAGTGACAGGGGCACACAATGGCAAGCTACAAGCAGACAGTCCAGTTCACTGCAAAAGTGAGATATGGCACCACTCCCTTTCTTTCCTCCTTTTATAAGAGACTGTCCTACTTTTTTTCATGGGGGTTATACTCACCCCCAAGCCATACAAGGCTCCTTTACTAGCTCGGATGGAAACAAGGGGAGAAAGATACTGGGAGGCACTCTCCACAGGGCCCTGGCCCAGAAGCCCAGGGTGAGAGCTGAATTGCAGGGATGGGGGAGGCATTCTCCTTCTTGGTGTCTGAAGGACAAAAATGTTGATGAGTCAATCTTCCCTATGCTATCCTAGAGGAGGTCTCCAGGAACTACTGGCCAAGGGTATGACAACCCCCAAACCCTGAGGGTCACAGCCCCAGCTATCAATCAGTCAGCCTTGGTTAGACCAGTTGCCCATTTTGTTAAAGTGGAACCAGTATGGACTAAGGGACTAGGAAGCCACAGTGATATCACTATAGTATAGGAGAGAGGGGAAAAGGAATACATCATCAATGATCATCTATGTGGAAAATTCAGTGGATTCTATTACAAAAAACTACTATAACTACAGTTTTCCTTTGGTATCCATGGAGGATTTCTTCCAGGACCCCCATGGATACTGAAATTTGTGGATGCTTAAGTCCTTTATATAAAATGCTGTAGTATTTGCATGTAACCTATGCAAATCCTCCTGTATACCTCTGTCACCTCTAGATTACTTATAATGCCTAATACAATTAAAAGGCTATATAAGGCCAGGTGCAATGGCTCATGCCTGTAATCACAGCACTTTGGGAGGCAGAGACTGGTGGATTACCTGAGATCAGGAGTTCGAGACCAGCCTGGACAACATGGTGAAACCCCGTCTCTACTAAAAATACAAAAATTAGCTGGGCATGGTGGCGGGCGCCTGTAATCCCAGCTACTCGAGAGGCTGAGGCGGGAGAATCACTTGAACTCAGGAGGTGGAGGTTCCAGTGAGCCAAGAGCGAAACTCCACCTCAAAAAAAAAAAAAAAAAAAAAGTGCTATAGTGCTATGTAGGCCAGATGCTGTGGCTCATGCCTGAAGTCTCAGCACTTTGGGAGGCTGAGGCAGGTGAATCACTTGAGGTCAGGAGTTTGAGACCAGCCTGGCCAACATGGTGAAACCCTGTCTCTATTAAAAAATACAAAAATTAGCTGGGTGTGGTGGTGCATGTCTATAGTCCCAGCTACTTGGGAAGCTGAGGCAGGAGAATTGTTTGAACCTGGGAGGTGGAGGTTGCAGTGAGCCGAGATCATGGCACTGCGCTCTAGCCTGGGTGACAGGGTGAGACTCTGTCTCAAACTAAACTAAAATAAAAATGCTATGCAAATAGTTATTATATTATATTTTTAAATTTTTTATTTTTTATTATTGTACTGTTATTTTTTATTTTTTGAATATTTTCAAAATCCACAAATATGGAATCTGTAGATATGAAGGGCCAAATGTAGTGAGTTTACCAAGGTTTCAGGATATAAGATCAATACACAAAAATCAATTGTATTTCTATTCTTTTAAAAATAAATCTTTTTGTATAGAGATGGGGGTCTCACTATGTTGCCCAGGCTGGTCTTGAACTCCTGAGCTCAAGTGATCTTCCTGCTTCAGCCTCCCAAAGTGCTGCAATTACAGGCATAAGCCATCATGCCCAACCCCAACTCTATTTGTATATGCTAGCAAGAAATAACTGAAAATTGGAATTACAATAAAAATCATTTACAATAGCATCAAAAAATATGAAATAATTAGGGACAAATCTGACAAAACATGTGAAAGACCTATATACTGAAACTACAAAATACTGCTGAGAAAAATTATAGAAGGTATAATTAAATGTAGAAATACTGTGTTCAGGGATTGGAAGGCTCAATATTGTTAGGATGTCAATTGTCCCCAAATTTATCTATAGTTTCAACACAATCCCAATCCAAATCACAGCAGGTTTTGGTAGAAATTATCATGGCGATTCTAAAATTCACATGAAAATGCAAAGGACCTATAATAGCCAAACCAACTTTGAAAAAGAACAAAGTTGGAGAACAAATACTTCCTGATTTCAAGAATTATTATAAAGCTCCAGTAATCAAGAGTGTGATGTTGACATAAGGACAGACAAGTAGACCGACAGATCAGAATAGAGAGTACAGGAATAGATCTATATATATATAGACAACAGATTTGTAACAAAAGTACAAAGGCAATTCAGTGGAGGAAGGATACTCTTTTCAACAAAAGGTGCTAGAACAATTGGATATCCATACGCAAAAAAAAACACACACACACACACACGAAACTTTGATGGACACCTTGCACCACATACAAAAGTTAATTCAAATGGATCATAGGCCTAAATATAAAGCTGTAAATGATAAAACATCTAGAAAAAAATAGGGGAAAATTCTTGTAACCTTGGGTTAGACAAAGATTTTTTAGATATGACACCAAAAGCACTGTCCATAAAAGAACAAATTAGCAAACTGGACTTCATCAAAATTCACACATTTGCTCTGTGAAAGACATTGTTTAGAGACTGAAAAGGAAAGCTACACACTGGAAGAAAATACTTGCAAATAATATATCTAACAAACAGCTTGTATCCAGAGTATATAAAGAACTCTCAAAACTCAATAAGAAAACAACCCAACAAAAAAGCAGGCAAAGATCTAAACAGACACTTCACCCGAGAAGATGCGTAGCATCAAATAAACACATGAAAAGATGCTCAACATCATTAGTCATTAGGAAAATGCAAATGAAAATCACAATGAGATGCCACTAGGCACTATCAGAATGACTAAAGTAAAAAAAGAATACTGAAAATACCAAGTGCTGACAAGGATGTAAGAAAATGAAACTCTCATACATGGCTGGTGGGAATGAAAGATGGTACAATTACATTTGAAAACAGTAACGTTTCTTTACAAAATTAAAGAAAGGGATCTAGCATATGCTCAGACCATTCCACTCCTAAATGTTTACCCCAAAGAAAAGAAGGCATATGTCCATACGAAGACTGGTACATGAATGTTCATAGAAGCTTTATTGTAATAACTAAAACCTGGAAACAACCCAAATGTTCATCAACAGGTGAATTAATAAACACTTCTGGAACATCCACACCATGAAATACTACTTGACAATAAAAATGAATGAAATAATTGATACATGCAACAACATAGATGGATCTCGAAATCAGTATGCTGAGCCAAATAAGTCAGATCAAAATAAGTGTACATACCATATGATCTCATTTCTATATAACTCTAAAAAGTGCAAACTAATCTATAGTGACAGAAAGCAGGTCAGTGGTAGCATAGGGCTGGGAGGGATGAATTACAAAGTGGCCTGAATAAACTTTTGGGTGTGTTGGATATGTTCAATATTTTGATTGTGGTGATGGTTTCATGGGCATAAACATAGGTCAAAACGTATGGTATTGTGTACTTTAAACATGTATAGTTTATCATTTGTCAATTAGACCTCAATAAAGCTGTTACATGTAAAAAAGAAAGAATACAGCTGAAGTCCATATCATCGTGAAGCAGAAGGATAGGATGGACATGATCTTGTCACTAAATTCTAAAATATTCAAACCAAGGTAATCCTTGGAAGCTTGAATTAAGAAATTCAGGGCAAAAAAAAAATGAGAACTAAACTTATAAAATTCACAGAGCAACCACAACTCATTGTCTCCTAGAAGGTTGGTAAATGAACCTGATGCTGTTTGGGAAACGTTCCTAAAATTTTAGGTTGTCAGAACAGTCAAAAAGGACAACGACAATGTCTCATAGCACCTCCCTGGATATCACCATCAGAGACAGATGAAGTTTGAGGTTTTTTCTCTCATTAAGTGCTGTTGTATGTCCTATGGGCACCTAAAACTCAACATTTCCCAAAATGAACTCATCTTTTCCCTAAACTCATTCCATTGTCTGTATTCTCTAACTTGGGAAAGGATACCACCTCTACAAGACACTCATTAAGTTAAAGCCTATCCCTTCTACCCTTTAAATCTCTCTTGAAACCCATCCCACCTCCTTCATCATGGCCCTGGTTCTAGCCCTTGTCATTTCTTCTGGATAACTGCCATTGCTCCCTAGCTGGTGTACTTCCTTAGCACTGTGTGGTCTTTTGAAATTGCTCATCTGACCAGGCTATTCTTGTCTTTTAATAATTTCTGCTCTCCTACTCTCCCGCAGAATTTCTTTACTTTGGCTGCACATTAGGATCACTTGAGGAATTTAAAAAAATGCCAGTGTTTGGACCCCACTCCCATAGATTTTGATTAAGCTGGTCTTGGATGGGGCACAGCATTTTCCCAAAGCCTCCCAGATAATTTTAATGTGCATCTAAGGTTAAAACCACCATCATAAAGCAGAGGTTCTCAAAGTCTTTTGGGCATCAGAATCCCCTGGAAGGCTTGTTAAAACACAGAGTACTGAATTCTACCTCCAGATTTTCTGACTCAGTAGGACTGGGCTGGGGCCTAAGAATTTGCATTTCTAACAAGGTCCCAGTTGATGCTGATGCTACCACTCCAAGAAGCATGAAATTGCAAAGAATCTATAATAGCCACACTTTAAGAACCGCTGCCCAGGCTCAATCATAAAGTCTATGCTTGCCTTGGCCTACCAAAAGCCTTTGATCACTGCTTCCTGTCTCTCCAATTTTATTCCCTACTCCTCTTTACCTCACATCCTGTACTCTAGCCATAAAAAATCACTCATGCTTCTCTCATGATCCCATGCTGTTTCATGCCACCATGGCTTTGTAAATGCAAGGCCCTTTGCTTAGAGTATGCCCCCTCCATTCCATCTCTCTATACAACAAACTCTCATTCATTCTCCAAGGCTAAGAGCATGCATATATCACTTTTTCCATGAAGCCTGCACCATCTCTCTTGTGTAGAGTTGGAAAAATGCTTCCTGCGTGCCCTCATCTTCATTGTACCCTGCTGCTGTCGTATTTATTCAGACACATATAAGCTCTAGTGAGCCAGGACAGTTCTTCATTCACTTCTGGTTGCTAGTACCTAGCATAGGGCTTAACCCAGAGTAAGTGTCTAGTAAATGTTTCTGGATAAACTGAACTGGGAATCATCTCATACTGGAGCTAGGTATTGGGAGTTGAGACCCGTTGAAACCGAAATGGGCTTGTTAAACTTTAGGATCCTGTGAGGATGCCAGAGTTACTGGGATTGCTTGTTTCTGAAAACTGATGAGATCTGAGTGGACAAATAGACAGGACTTTGAGCCACAGCCAGCTCAGGTCACCAGGCCAGCCAACTTGGCCATGGCCTACAATGGTAGCAGAAAAGGAAGGAAAGGGCCTTCAGGGCTACCTGGAGATTGGAAAAACTTACATAGCTACTTCACTGTGATGGCAGAACAGCCTGCCTGCTTCTTTGTCCACTGGTCTGTCTGTGTATCCCCAAGCCAGACTCTACCTGGATGTATAGGTACTCAAAAGCAGCAGGATCCCGACGCAGCAGCTCCACAGGGTCTTTGGGAAAGAAGCTTATTCGGAAGAGGCATTTCATTCCGTGATAGTGTGTCCGCTGTACCACCTGAATTCCAGGGATGAAAGGGGAGAAGAAAAGAGATCTGGAATCAATGGCTGGGGTGTTGGGCAGGCAGCTCAGTGGCTCCTTAAGGTGGGGCTTGGAGCAGAGCTAAGCTGTGGTTTCCTACTCTGTCTCCGAGCTGGCTGATTCCAATTACCCTCAGAGGAAAGTAGTGAGGAGTCAGGTCTTTTCTACACTTCTGACCCAAAATAAGAGGAATTTTCAAATCACTTATCTAGGACATGACCTTTATCAACCATTGGGTCTAAAGCCCAAGACACTAGGCAGGAAGGGAGGGCTCCTGGCAATGGCTCAGACTCTTTTCTTGCTGTGGGATTCATGCCTTTACCTTGCAGAGGGGCTCAGCCTCAAGCAGAATAAATTGCTGATTAGAGTAAATCAAAGGTTTAAAATATTATTTCAAGGTACAGATGAAACATCTTGGCACTGTATTGATAATTGTTGAACCTGGGAATAGGTAATAGGGTTAATGATACTATATTCCTCCTACTTGTGTGTATGTGAGAAAGTTTTCATAATAAAAAAGTTTAAGATCCCATTTGGAACAACAGACCAACTGAATTCAAAGGGTTGCTTGGGGGTGAGGGAGGTGCTTAGGCCTCCCTCCAGGCAGGACACCCACAACCTTTCCTTCCCACCAGTGAGTCTCTGTATTGCATTTGGCTGAGAGCTAAACTTGAATCTCTCTTTCCAAAAATCCTTTCATCTTTTTGTGTCTGATTTGGGGTTTTGTTTGGCTTTCATGTAGGCTCTGAAAAGGTATTTCTTCCACTGTTCCTCTCCAACTCTGTCCCACCCTACTTGGTAGTACTGATCGGCTTTGATTGCATCTCTGACACTTCTTGGTGCTTCACTGTAGATGAAATGCTATCCAGGAATCCTGGATTTCCCCAGCCCTTTTCCATATGGTGAAGGCTAGAAAGACCAGATACTTTTTCCTACTCTACCTTGTAAATTGATGTGGGTGACATGCTGCCTATTTTTGGCCCTACTCAGCCAATTCCCAACTCCCACTTGTCCTAGGACAAGTGGGAGTTGGGAATTGGCTGAGTAGGGTCCACTCCCTGACCCTTCCATAACAGCCTTCATGCAAAAGGCCAAGTTTTCTCCCAGGAAGCCGAAAAATCTATCATGTGGGTTTCCAGGAGACAGGAGACTTGCAACTGCTCCTTATCTCAGCATTCTGGGTGCCATGTGGTGAATCACCCCATACTCTTCCCCCTAGAGACCAAGACTAATGATCTTCATGCTCTTCTCAGCTCACAAAGGCCACTGCCAAAAGCCCTCTGGAGGTGGATAATACCAGCTTTGGGTGAGAACTGTGACTTCTGGGAACCAGCTGAGCATATCATTATAAATTTTCCAGACAGGGAGTGCCTTGGGTCTTCTCTACTAGAGGCCACATGCAAAGCTATCTGTAAAAAAGAGTTACTTACATAAGCCAGGGGTTGCTTGTCCTGAAGAAGCAGAAACTTGTGATTCTGTTCTGGCCCGGCATACTCAAGGACAAGAGCAAAGTGCTCAATGTACCTCAGGGAAAGGCGGTCCTGTAATGTCAACATCACATCCTGTGGGACAGAAAAGAGCCTTGAGAAGGAGGCTAATTCTGGCCCTAAGCTATTCTAAGCACCAAACATGGGAGGGGGGATTAAACACCAAGAAAAGAAATATAGTCCTGGGGAGAAGGCTGCAACACTGGCCTTTATGGTAGCCCAGGCTCTGTGATCCACAATAAGTAAAGTGACCCATGAGTGCTGCTCAGAGGCCTGGGCCCCGGGGAGAGGTGCAGGGGGTTAGAGGTAGGTGTTTCTGAATTTCACCTGGCCAGGCATATGGCAAAAGAAGGTCATGTCTCTCCCTCCCTATCTCTCTCCTTCCACTCAACAAATTATCTTTTAAACGCTTACTAAATGCCAGGCACTGTGTTGGTTCTCCCTTCACCTTCTCTTATAAGTCAGAATATCCACTTGGGATAGTCTGTCAACTCTTAGGAATGAGCAAAAGCAAAAGTGACATTTATATGATTAAAAAGCATACTATTTCTGGATTCATAATTTAAATCAAATGACTTGAGTTACTGGCAAAATGTTCATTTTTGACCACAACTGGATTTTATCGATGATCAATTTAGCAACTTGAAAAATGTATCCATGCAGAGGAACTATGTCATGTGTTTTGTGTACAGTCATAAATCTGACTACTTCTGGGTTCCATCTGCTCTGCTGCCCTACTTTTAATATTAGGGTGTCTGAAAACATTTCAGTAGGGGCTGCACAAATGTCAGTTCTGAGACGTCTGCCACTGATTTGCTGTGACTTTGGCTTATACACTGGGCTCCAATGTGTGTGTTCATGGAGTCAGCATCTCTCAGCCCCCAAAGGCTGGAAAGAATCAAGCTTGGGAATATAAAACATCTTTACAACTGCAGTTGCCAAACAAGCCGCTCAATGAACACTGAAAGACGTTCAGTTATTCAAATGTTAGGCTGGAAATTGGTGGGTACTTCAGAGCATCTCTTGTGTTGTCGAAGTAGTCACAGAGGCGCCAGTGTTGCTGGAGCTCTGTCAGGGACAGATGAGGTTTTCTTTGCAGTTTGGCTGCACTGGGATTGTGGACAGCCAATCTGGCGATTGCCAACTGGTGTTACAAGTGTAACAGCCCCTGTGCCAGGCTGTCAATTCACCCAGGTACCTCTTTGGGACAAGTGGTTTGGCAGCCTGTCAAAGCTCCAATAAGTCGCCAGCACACCCTTCCTGGAGTCAGATTGAGATCACAAGCGAGGGGAACACTGCTGTCTTGGAAGGCTGGGGCTACCTGGAAGCCACAGTGGTGCTGATGATGTGAGGTGGGAGAACTTCAGAGAAGTCTCCAAGGGGAAAGAGAGGGCACTAAACACTCCAGTATGGAGACAGAGTCCACAATGGACATACCAACCCATGAATAAACCACCAAGGAGGATTCTGACACAAAGCGATATTCACATCTGGAGAAGGCACATTTGGACACCTCCTGGGTGGTCTAGTTCTGTTTCAATGCCCCCTTCCATGCCCCCTTCAATAGCCAAAAGAACATTCTATGGCATCCTAAGTAGTATGTTTTGGTCCTAGGTCCCCTGGGGGACCCACCTAGGCCTAAGCCTTTCAAAAAAATTCGCCATTCAGGGACTGTCCCACTCCTTGCAGAATACTCAGCATCTCCAACCCTAAAACACAAAATGCCAGTAGCACACCAAATCATTGGGATGACCTAAAACACCCTTAGACACTTCCAAAAGCTCTCTAAGAGTGGGAAGTACCAATCCTGGTTGAAAATCACTGGCAAGACCCATTCTGAGTACCTGATAACTCCTCTTAGCAAACGTTTGTTGGTCCAAGACTTTCTTTACTTATAGGATTGCCTTGGTCTCAGTATGGGAACCACAGGGTACCTGTGGACCAACCTAGGTTTTCTGGGTAGACGCCGTAGCTGCCCAGCAGTTTGGGTGGCATTAGTTGCATTAAAATACTCATTCTGGGGATGGCATTCTCTTTCTGGAGAGAGTCCAGAAGATGCAGGAATGGATATTTCTGTCCCAGAGCAGAGTTGAATCTGGGGGTGAATCATATCATCACTTCTATTCCTAAGGATTAGAGGAAAGTCACTAGGACTTTCTGACACCTGGCTGAGCTGTAAAGAATCACAGTTCAGTAATTGCTCCTCCTGTGAAAAGAACAGCCAAAGAGGCTGTGGCTGGACATTTCAAATCTTGGTTCAGTGCTTGAGATCAGGTTGTTATTTAAAAAGCAAGGCATAACTAAGCTAATCTCCCAAGAGACTGTGTTTATTTCTGTGCATATACTTGTGTAGGTGTTATTGTATCAATATAAATCACTTTTGCTTTATAAATGGCTTAATTATCTTCATATTCTTTAGTTCTTAAAAGTCCTGAAGGACCCCATGTAACACAAACACAAATCAGTTCACAAGTATAAGTGCACACACACGGTTTAACAATTACTAGCACACAGTTGGGCATGCAAACTTCTACCACCACTGTCATCTGGGACTGTGCATTTGTGCTAACAAGCATCCAGAGCTTAAAGGCCACCTTACTCCAGTGGCAAGCAGCTATGTGCAGACTCAGAGGAACACAGGACACACAACCGCTTGTACTCTGGAGAGGGCAATGCTGACCAGGGGGAGGAGACTGTATGTACCTTAACAGTGGTCCGACCATCAAATGTGAATGACTTGATCTGCCCATTTTCTAAGAAAACCTTCAGGACGTTGGGGATGAGGAGGAGAGCTTCCTTCTTCATCATTTTCTGTGAACAAGCAGGGAAAGGACAAGGAGAGGGGCTCATTTAGAAGGAGGTAGGAAGCCAGAGGAAGGGTGTGAAAAAGGAGAGAGAAAAGGTGATGGAGACAGAGAGCCAAAGGCGTAGGAGGACAGAGACAGAGGAAAGAGCAGATCAATAATACATGGGGACCAGAACCAAATTCCCCAACAAGACACTGAGCCATAGCAAAAGCCCACCTCCATTTGACACCACGGAGCACCCACATTCTACTGTAGTTCAAACCTCCACAGATCAGAGCAAAGGGATCTCCACACACCCCCTGAAGGGCTGATGAGAGGCCTCCTTTGGAGTCTACCTCACCCACCTGATCTTATCTCTGACATTTTTTAAAACACCTTCTACAAAGCTTCTAGACTGATCTTATCTCCTGATACCTCCCTTTCCCTGAGGCCCTTCACAAGCCAAGATCATGTTCTGTCAAGGCCTTTGCTCTGCCTTTTCCCCTCCCTAGGCCCTTTCTGACCTGGCCCCTGCCTAGTCTCCAGAGTCACGTCTTGCTGTTCCTAGTACCCACGCCTCTTTCACACCTCCATACCTCTGATGATTCTTCATTATTCAGGGACTGTCCCCCTCCCTGCACAACACTTAGCATCTCCGACCCTGAGACATGAAGTGCCAGTAGCACACCAAAGCATTGGGATGACCTGAAACACCCTCAGACATTTTCTTTTTTTTTTTTTCCTTTTTCTTTTTTTGAGACGGAGTCTCGCTTTGTCGCCCAGGCGGGAGTGCAGTGGTGTGATCTCAGCTCACTGCAACCTCTGCCTCCTGAGTTCAAGCGATCCTCCTGCCTCAGCCTCTCTAGTAGTAGCTGGGATTACAGGTGAGAGTCACCACGCCTGGCCCTCAGACATTTTCAAAAGCTCTCTAGGAGTGGGAGATACTGACTGTGATTGAGATATTCTTAATAAAAATTCATTAAATAAACACTATTCTCTTTCTCTGAGGACTCTAAAAGAAAGAAAGAAAAAAAGGCTGTTCCCTCTGCCTTTCTCTTTTCCTCTTTGGCAAACTCCTATTTATCCTTCAAAACCCAGCTCGAATATGTATTCTGTAAAGCCTTGGTCTAATATCATCAGATACTTGGACCTGGTCTTTCCATGCATTCCTATAGCAATTTATGCACACTTCTCACAATGCTCTTACCGTATTTTGTTTTGTTTTGATTTGTTTTTGAGACAGGGTCTCGCTCTATTGCCTAGGCTGGAGTGCAGTGGTGCAATCACAGCTCACTGCAGCCTCAAACTCCTGGGCTCAAGTGATCCTCCTACCTCAGCCTCCCAAATAGCTACGACTACAGGCATGTGCCACTACATCTAGCTAAATTTTTTACTTTTTGTAGAGACAGGGTCTCGCTATGCTGCTGAAACTCACCTTTATCATATTTTTGAAGGATATTTGTCTTTCACAATCAAATGGTGAAGTGAGAGCACAAAGACCATGTCCTATTTATCTTTGTAGTCCCAACACTAAACAAAGTTCCTGGCACACATTTGGTGCGCAATAAATGGCTGCTGAATGAATGGGCAGTAGGTGCTTGATGTGCACTTACTGAATGATCACTGTCATCCCAACCATTTCCCTAGGCCAACATCATCATCAGTTCTATAGGAATGGAAAAGCTGCAGAGATAACCAGATTCCTTAATTCACTGGGCATTCATTGAACCTCTACTGTATGCCCAACACTATGCTAAGTCTCTATGAGAGCTACAGGAGATTTAAATCCAGTCTTAAATTCTTGTTGTAGTGACTTGGCACACATACACATTATAAAACCAAAGCAAACCAACAGGTATAAGATGGCTAAAGTTTCCTAGATAAGGCAAATTAGATTTTGATTTTGAAGGAGACAGTGGATGTGGATGATTTGAGAAGCCAGATGAGAACAGTCTAGACCTAGAGACTGTCACGGATCATGGACAAAGCATGGAAAGAGGAACAAACAAATCCTTCTGGGTTGGGGTATGGTTGATGGTGGTGAGGAGCCAAGAGACAAGCTTGGCTGTGGTCAAGCCAAGGTGGGAAGTGATGGGATATAAAATTGGAAGAGTGTGACTCCCTGGTCCCCTCCCTGATCTTGAGATGCCTTGCTCCTGCCAGGCCCAGAGGCCCCGGATCCCAGTGGTGGCAGGTTTTATTTAGCACACTGGGTTGGACTCAGATAATTACTTAATTGAATTAGCTTAAAAATAGAGTTGGCAAGGAACACCCACAGGATTTATTTTTGCTCTGGCTGTTTAATAAAGCCTTGGAACACAAAAGGAAAGGGTTGATAGGAGAGCCTGGAGTCACCTGGGCCTCGACTCCCCCAGGTCCCGACCTGTGATGAGGCTGCTATGGTCCATACTGGCGGCAGCATGGAGGAGGGTGCTGTTGTAACATCAGGTAATTTCACAAGTGCAGCGAGAGTTGGAAGATTGATGTCTGTCTCTCACCCAGACAAGAGCCTCACACTATGCCCGGTGGCCTGTCCGAGAGAATGAAGTCACTCTAGGTGGGTCCTAGCTACTCTGTGGCATTTGCATTCAGAATAGACTGGAGTGGGGGGCATCATTATGCCTGTAGACTAGCTGTGCCTGTAACCTAGCTGTGACGTATGGAGAGGGGAATCATGGTGGAAGAAGGAGAAAGTGGAGAAGGGGAAGTAGAAGGGAGAGGAAGAGAAGAGAGGGGAGGGAAGTGGGGAGGAAGGGAAGGAGTTCTTCACTGGGTGGCCTGCCCTTGACTGATTACTCTGCAATGTTGAGATGGGATAGGATATGCCTGTTCATACTTCCCAAATCCAAGTCATACGTCCTCTGGGTTTTCAAGCATTCAGGACACAAATATCCTCCTGGTGACTTGGACCTCGGGGTCTGTTTCACCCTGATTTGCAGGGACTCCATATTACTCCTTTTCCCCTCTGCTCACCAATGATCACTTCTCTTAAACCTTTTCTTCTAGGATTGACACAGATCCCAACCATCAATTATTCAGACAGCTTGCCCAGTGGGGTCCTGTAGTCCCCTGGGTTTGCCAGCCTTCCTCATGCAGAGATGGAGGAGGGCATAGACTGAGTTTGGGAATGACAGTCAGGGAAATGGAGATGGAAGACACCTGTGTCCTCTATCCCTTCTTCTCACTAACTCTGCCTCAAATAATATAGAAGTGCCTGGCACCCTGCTGATTTCCCTGCTCTGGGCCTGCTATCTTCTCCCAACAACTGTGGCTGTGCCTCAGTACGTAAATGCCAAGGGCCTCCAGACAGCTCTGCCCATCACAGCTATCAAAAGCACACAAGTGCCTGTTAGCTCTAGCTATCCCCTCTGTCCCCATCGGGTTATCACTAACTTCTGCAGATTCCTGAGGGACTTGGCCAGAATGCATGACTGCTTAACACACTTCTTTTCTGCTCTTCACCTGCCTCTTCTCATTTGCACATCTGGAGCCAACAGTTCATTGCATGTAAACCTCCCAAAGCAGTGAGAAACACTGTGGCTGGCCAAGTCTCCCCAAATTGGCAGCTGCATGGCATGGGCTGTCAAATATTACCTGTCCTTCGAAACAATACCACCCAGTAGTAGATTTTGTATTGTCTCAATCTGAACCACTTGTCCAGGGAACAGGTATTTATTTTGCCTTCCCTCTGGTGCTAAGAACATAGCAGGTGCCTAATAAAAACTTGGTGACTTAATGAGAGTCTGTATCATTTCCCTTAGGCAATTTTACTCATCACTGCATGGCCTTTTCCGGTCAAGATGTGGAGTTGCAAGATCACTTAAATGTGAAGAGAGCTCAATTTCACCAGCCACTCATTCCCTGGGTTTTCAGGAAGCCATTATTTCCTTCCTGTTTCTATCAAGTAGCAAAAGATGTTTATGGAGCACTTGCTCTGAGTGTAAGCTACTGTATTAGGGGTGGAAATTTCTCTAAGCATCAGAAGGATCTTGAGTGAATCAATATATATTCCTTCTCCTCACAATGCCTGGGGCCTCTCTGGATGTCACGTATCCCTCTTCACTCACCACTTTTCCCCCTCCAGCACCTGGACGCTCCCACCCTAACCCATTCGGAAAGCTGTCCACTATAAGAAGCCCCAGAGCGAGAGCTTGACAGCCAGGCAGATTATGGCCAGGGGCTGAGGAGAGGGAGCCAAAGCTACACTTACTGCATCTGTTTCTCCAACTGCCACCTGCTCAGAAAATCGAACCTTCACAGGATTGGACTTCAACTTGGCCTTCTTCGCAGCACTGATGAAAGCAGATTTGGGGGACTAGAAAAAGAACAGAGAGATGGTGAGTTCTCCTAGAGAAAGCCTAACCTTTGTCACGTCAGAGTTAAGATGTCCCAGTACAGGTACACTTTGCATTACTGATCAAGGAGTCAATAAACAAATATTAATTACCTATTAGGCGCAAGGCAATGTGCTAAATGCTTCCCTATGTAATTGGTGTGTTCTGAAACAGCTGGGCATGAATTGAATTTGGGTAGATTGAACCCCATTATTAATACTCTAGGCCTAGGGGAGTTTGCAAAAGTTCTTTAGTAATAACATACATTGAGTTTTTATATATTTGGTTTTCTTAAAGTGAGATAGACCTAAAGGGTGTCTTTTTATTGTTATTATTATATCTGAATATAAGCATCCCAAAGAATTTACAGAAATGATCTTGTTCACCTCACAGACATGCCCTGCCCCTAGGAAGGAGTTGCATAATAAATACTATTTTAGATGTGGGAGAAAGGAGACCTAGCACTCCAAAAGGATTTATCCACAGTTACTACACTATTGGGGAATAGAGATGTGAGAGATTTAACCCAAGTCTCCTGGCTTTCTAGTTTTGGGCTCTGCACCACTTTGTTTATCCAATCCTGTAAGAAATGCCCAAAAAATCAGCCAGGCTTGTATTTATTTATTTATTTTTAGACAGAGTTTCACTCTTGTCACCCAGGCTGGAGTGCAATGGTGCAATCTCGGCTCACTGCAACCTCCGCTTCCTGGGTTCAAGCGATTCTCCAGCCTTGCCTCCTGAGTAGCTGGGATTACAGGCATGTGCCACCACACCCAGCTAATTTTGTATTTTTAGTAGAGATGGGATCTCACCATGTTGGCCAGGCTGGTCTTGAACTCCTGACCTTAGGTGATCCACCTGCCTCAGCCTCCCAAAGTGCTGGGCTTACAGGCCACCATGCCTGGCTGGCTTTTTAGTTCTTGAAAACTCTCCCACAATTTTATTGGAAGCATGATTAGCAAACACTAGAAACTAAGCCTTTCCTGGGTGCCCCTTGGATTCTAGCTCCCTGCTGAGCTCCGTAAGGCCCAGCAATTAGAAATACAGGAGTCGTGCTGAGGGGCATCCTTATTGTCTTTGGGGGGGCGTTTATTCATTCATTTGACAAATTTAGCAAGGGCCTACTACATGCCACACACTGTTCTAGGTGATGAGGGATAGAGCAGTAAATAAGACAGACAAAACTCCCTGGCCTCGTGGAGCATCCATTCCAGCAGGAATAGACAGACGATAAATATCTTTTAGGTAGCAAAGAAGGACTTTGAGGAAAAATAAGGCAGGGTAAAGGACTACACAAGAGAATGAGTTAGAGTGGGAGTAGTGAGGGTATTATTTTAGCAATTTTGAAATACATAATACATTATTATTAACTATAGTCACCATGCTGTGCAATAGATCTCAAAAACTTATTCCTCCTGTCTAACTGAGCCTTTGTATCCTTTGAACAGCATCTCCCCATTCCCTCCCAACCTTAGCCTCTAGTGATCACCATTCTATGCTTCACTTCTATGATTTTGACTTTTTTAGATTCCGCATATAAGTGAGATCATGTGGCATTTGTCTTTCTGTGTCTGGCTTATAATAATAATTATTATTATTTCACTTAGGATAATGTCCTCCAAGTTCATCCATGTTGTAGCAAATGACAGGATTTACTTCTTCTTAAAGACTGAATAGTATTCCATTGTGTATTTATACCACATTTTCTTCATCCATTCATCTGTTGATGGCAGACACTTAGGTTGTTTCCCTATCTTAGCCATGGTGAATAGTGCTGCCATGAACATGGGAATGCAGATGGCTCTTTGGCATACTAATTTCAATTCCCTTGGATATATATCCACAAGTAGGATTGTGCAGGTTATATTTTTAATTTTTTTTTTTTTTTTTTTTTTTTTTCTGAGAAGGAGTCTTGCTCTGTCACCCAGGCTAGAGTGCAGTGGTGCGATCTCGGCGCACTGCAACCTCTGCCTCCCCTGTTCAAGTGATTCCCCTGCCTCAGCCTCCCAAGTAGCTCGGATTACAGGCAGGCATCACCATGCCCAGCTAATTTTTGTATTTTTGGTAAAGGCAGGGTTTCACCATGTTGGCCAGGCTGGTCTCGAACTATTGACCTCAAGTGATACACCCACTTCAGCCTCCCAAAACGCTGGGATACAGGTATGAGCCACGGCGCCCGGCCACTGTGGGAGGTTATTTTAGACAGGATGGTCAGGGAAGACCTCTCTGAGGATGAGACATTAAGCAGAAACTTAAGGAAGTGAGGGAGAGACAGCCACCAGGTTATCTGGAGAAAGGCTTCTGGGCAGAAACTACAGTAAAGGCCCTGAAGTGAATTGAGGTGTATGAAGAACAGCAAGGAAGGCCAAGGTGGCTGGAGTGGCGTGATGGAGGGGGAGCAAGAGGGGAGATGCTCAGAGAGGCAGCTGGGGGCTGGGTCATGTAGGACCTTGTAAACCACAGTGAGAACTTTGGATTTCACTCCACTAGAGGGATTTGATTGAACAGAGTCTGATGTGCATTTTAAAAGGAAACCTCTGGTTGCTGTGTGGAAAACAGAGTGTAGGAGTACAATGGCAAGAGCATGGAGACCAGTTGAGGGTCTCTAAGTACAATATTTGTAACTGCAATAATATGGTTAAAACATAATGGAGGCTTGGTCTAGGATGGTACTGATGGAGTTGAAAAGTGAGTGAATTCTGGATATATTTTGAATACTGAATTAGGATGATATGTTGACTGACTGAATATGAGAGTGAGAAAAAGAGAGACTTCAACTGAAAGAATGGACTTGCCATTTACTGAGATGAAGAGGACTAGGGAGTGAATCAGGTTTGGGGCTACTTCAAACCACCACCCCATGGGCCTTGCCATGGAACCCGAGTCCTACAATGAGGAATTTCTTTGTGTTAAGGCCCTGAAGGTCCCTGCCAGCTGGGAATACGTTAAGCTATTATCTACCATTTACACTGCAGTTGAGATTCATTTACCAGATCAGCCACAGGAAGGCAGGGCCCTAAGATACACATCAGAAACAAACGTCCTCATTGTGTCTTAGGCCCTGGTCCCAGCTGTGTTCTCTGTCAGAGCCAGCAATCTCATTCCCACAGAGGGGAGATTGCAAAAAACCACTTGTTTCACCTGAGTCCAGCAGGAACTCAGGCAGTGAGTGTCAGTTCTGGCTGCATAGTAGAAATGCTGGGAGGAGCTTTTAAAAATCCTGAAGCCCAGGGCCCACCACAGACCAATTACATCAGAATTCCCGGGGGTGAGGTCTGAGCATCAGTATTTTTTCAAGCTTCTGATGATTTCCAAATGCAGCCAAGATTAAGAACCATTGAGCTAAAGGAACCTTAGACTTCTCATCCTGAGCCAAAGGGGCAATTTGTTGGCAGCAGACAATATAGCACAATGAAATCCAGAGCTGGAGATCATTGCAGAAAGTGATTACAGTATTGATTATACATGGAGTTGATAAATGCCTTTGTGTGTTGCATAGCCTGGTGCTCCAATCCTGAGCAGGGGCTGCAGGCTGAGGCAGAAGCAAGAGAAAGGGGCAAGATAGAAAGATTTGTACCTATGCTCAG
Source organism: Pongo pygmaeus (assembly GCF_028885625.2). Classification (NCBI taxonomy): domain Eukaryota; kingdom Metazoa; phylum Chordata; class Mammalia; order Primates; family Hominidae; genus Pongo; species Pongo pygmaeus. The sequence goes on along the minus strand of NC_072396.2, from coordinate 111,683,299 downwards.
GCAGCTGTGTTTGATTCCATCTCCACAGTCATCCAAAGTTCCACCAAGGTGCCACAAACATGAGCCAAGTGGAATCTTTCTACCTGACAGTCACCTCTCTTCTCTGCCATCATCTGCCCTCAGATGCCTGCATGGCACAGTGTGTAGAATGAGGCATCTCTAGAGACCTGAATGGGCCATGCAGCTCAACCTTCACTTTCACATGTGAAACAGAGGCCTGGGAAGAGGATATACTTTACCCAAAGTACTGAAATAATTGAGTAGCAGAGCCGAAACCAGAACCCAGGTTTCCTGAGCCTTTGCTTAGTGGTTGTTCCCCCACAGCAGGCTAAAGCTGGGAGTCCTTTCCTGATCTTTCATCCACTGGTTCTGGTTCTACCTTGGTGTTATGTAATGGACTCAAACAAAAGAAGAACCCCAACTAGTATCCTTTTATGTATTCACCACAGTGAAGAGGATGGCATCCTTGCTATCCCTACCAAAGATGCAAGATTAGATCCTGTCCTACAGAGTTTCTGTTTGTACCACTGAAAACCAAAGATTCAGTTAATTATAGGCACAAACCACAAAGGAGGAAATGAAATTGCCAATATTTTCAGGGATTGTAATCATTTCCAGGTGTCTGTTTCAGAGTTATTTTCAGCTTGTTTATACTTCATTCCTCATTGACCCTTGTCCTGTTGGTCTCTAAGATTCCATCCTATTCTCAGTCTTCAGCCTTGATGCTGGTGACTCATTCATTGCCAGCTGGTCTCTGCTAGATGTCATGGAGTCACATCTAGCCTTATGCTCAGACACAAGTGAGGCCTGCTTTGCAGTGGGATATGAGGGGCCTCTCAGAGGCCTCCGTGTCCCAAAGCATCTTCAAAGCTCAGCTGTGGGGCTTGAAGTTCGTAATATTAGGGTCACTCCTTTGAATTACAATGTTGAGAATTGGGAAGGCCCAGGTCAAAATGTGAATACAGTAGCAGGAAGGCATAATACACTTCAGGGGCCAGCAAATTACAGGCCTACATAGGCCAAATCTTGCTCACCACCTGCTTTTGTAAATAAAGCTTTACTGGAACACAGCCGTGATCTTCATTTATGTATTGCCTATGGCTGCTTTTGTGCTACCACATATGGCCTGCAAAGCCTAAAATACTTATTATATGGCCCTTCAGAGAAACAGTTTGCCAACCTCTGAACTAATTCATAACCATGAACTAACCAGCTGTTTTTAAAATGTGCCTGATGATAAGAATCACTGAGGAGTGCTTGTTAAAGCACAGATGCCTAGGCTCACACCAGATTTTAAAAGTTAGAATCTCTGGAAGAGTGGGGCCTGGAAATTGACATTGTTGAAGATATCCCAATCCATTAAGGATAGATTAATTGAGCACCTTAAGGCTGGAATGTTTGAGCTCTTCACTGACCCTATTTTTTTCTCCAAGCAGCTGGGAATCTCATTTTGCAACAGGCACCCTTTCTGGCTGAAATGAATTTTGGCTTGAAACACGGGACTAGAATTGCTAAGTACCTCTGGGGCCACTGCAAGCCGCTTGAAGCAAATATGAAGCCAGCAGCTTGGTGGAATAAGGAATAGAAGAGAGTCTGACTTACTCTCAGTGCAGAATTCAGCAGCTGGTTATTTTTTGGCCATTTTTAAAATTTGTTGTCTGTATTAGTACAGATGTCAGGGTTGTGATCACTCAAATCTTGACCAGTCAGATATAGGGCCAAATATTTTAGAGCAAGATAGGGCCCCGCTTTGGTAACTGAAAAAAATGAAACTCAGGTTCTTGAAGCTTTGACTGATTAGCCCTTCTGGCTCACTGCCTTTGACACCTGAGCCTACTTATAATCAATTCCTATAGCAACCACTGTGGGAGCCCAATGGAGGACCATCTTGGTTTCACCAGATCACTACTAAGGGAACCAGGGGGCCTTCCTTCCCACACTCAAGACTGCCTGGACATGAACATATCCTCTGCCTGACTTCCAAAGCCCGCCACAAATTACACCTGACTCTCTAACCACCTCTCTCCAAGATCACCTTTTTGCTACATTTGGTAGTTCTATCCACAGCTCCCTGCACACACTGGGCTTGTTATCACTCCTGGACCCACCTCACGCTGTTTCCTCCCTGTCCCCATCCTTCAGGGTCTAGAGTGTCCCTTTGACTAGCTAAATGCCATCACTTTACAGTTTAGTTCAAACTCTACCTTTATCCTCAATCCTTCCCCAACTCCTCAATTCCCCTTCTTGGATTTCCTATAGTACTACTGTTAATCCACACTGCCATCGCTCACATCCCCAACCAGGCTGTATAAGCAGAGATGCCATTTTATGTTAATATTTCTCCCCCTAGCACCAAGCACATAGTAGACATGGCATAAAATGTATTAGTTGATTGCTAAAATTAGTAATGAATTAGTTCATTAATTCAGCATATATGGTTGGAGTATCTACCATCTGACAAACACTATACATCAGGAAGCTCTGTAGAAAACCAGTTTCTCTGAGGTGGTTCCCATTATTTTGGCTTTCTTTTTCTGGGCAGGTGGCTCCAAGCAGAAGGGATTTCAGTTCTTTAAGTACAGGCTGTTTTCAGAACCAGAAAACTAGGGTTTCATTTGAAACAGATTGTCTGTACTTGCTTTGTCAGGGTCATTCTTGGTCATAATCCGGTACTTTATCCATTTAAAAATATTTACTGAGTACCTACTGTGTGCCAAGGTCTAAAGGTTTCAAGATTAATACATATCCAGTCAGTCATGAGGACTAGTTGGTAATTCAAAGATTAAGGAACACCCTTAAATACACAGAAGCTTATTAAGTGGCTATCTATGCAGTATGGTTTGAGGGGCCCTGGGAAAGAACTTCTGTGACCCCTCTCCCCAATTGTCTGCCATGCTATGAGTCACTCTTACAAGGAAAATGTCATCTGAGAGAGAGTCCATATCAGAATCATTTGGTGAGCCTTTTCAAAAGGCAAATACCAGGGCCTCATCTCCAGAGCTTCTAATTCAATGAGTCAGGGCAAGAGCCCAAGTATCAATATTTTCATATTTTCTTTTTTTTTTCTGTTTCTGCTGCTCGAATGAATCAGAAGTGACTATTAATAGTTTTCAGAGCTTCTCAGATGGTTATAATGGATAAACAGGGTCAAGAACCATTACCAGGCCAGGTGTGGTGGCTCACGCCTGTAATCCCAGTACTTTGGGAGGCCGAGGCGGGCAGATTACTTGAGGTCAGGGGTTTGAGACCAGCCTGGCCAACATGGCGAAACATCGTCTCTACTAAAAATGCAAAAATTAGCTGGTGTAGTGGCACATGCCTGTAATTCCAGCTACTCGGGGGGCTGAGGCAGGAGAATCGCTTGAACCCAGGAGGTAGAGCTTGCAGTGAGCTGAGATGGCACCACTGCACTCCAGCCTGGGTGATAGAGCGAGACTCTATATATTAAAAAAAAAAATTACCAGCCACAGTATGTAGGAGTAGGTATTAGGCCATTATCAGCCACAGAATGTAGGAGCTATTAATAGAAGGAGACTTGCAGATTGTCTGGTCCAGTGGTTTTTTTTGTTTGTTTTTTTTTTTAACAAATATAGATTCCTAGGCCACATCCTGGACCTATTAGGAGGTTGTCTTCTGGAAGTAGTGGTAATCAAACTTTAACATGACAAGAGTTCTGTAATAGGTAGCAGTCTCCTTGCACCCATGAGATGCCAAGTGCCTGCTGTGAACACAGTATTATTTTCTGTGATGTAGGGAGTAACATTAAACACATATTGGGGGTCTTCAAGAAGCTTTCAGTATAGCTAAAGAGAGAAGATCTGTCAATGGAGACTTGTTAAGGTGGTTACGTTCTATGACATTTCCATGAACACTGATTAGTGAATACTGAACTGTTGCTCCAATATTTCACATAAATTATGGTGTTAAAATTTAAAAACAACTCATCCTAATAGCTTCTATGTTCTTTATTTTACAAAGAGAAAATGAAGCTCAAAAGTGTTAAGTGACTTGCCTGAGGCCACTCCACTCACAGGTGCCAGAGTCAAGATTCAAACCCCGTCCAACTGGCCCCAGAACTGCAGTTTGTTTCTTGCACTACACTGCACTGCCCCCTATCGTCTTCATCCTCTGATTACCTCTGTATGAGAACTGACACAAGAAGGCAGAGCATCACCTTGTCCGACCTCAGCTGGGAACGTGTGCATTGGGTAAATCAAAATTTTCACACTCTGCACATGTCTCCAAATGACCAGGAAAGTGCCGTGAGTATTGATTTTGGGGGTTATAAATAAATTTTTGGGAGTAGGCAAATTTACAAATAGGGAATCTGCAAATAATGAGGATCGACTGCACATGTATGTAAGGCTGACATTCAATTGGGATGCACTGGGATGGCCATACCAGTTGTAAAATACAGAGAGATTCTTTCACACTGATTGGTAAATAGGCACTGCCCTACGCTTCCTGGATGCCACCTGACCTCTCCCCCTGGACCTCCTTACAAACGTAGATCAACTACAGGGTTAACATCTGGCATAATTAGGAGGCTTCAAGACTCTGCTCCGGTGCTATTACTGGCTTATATTTTGACTGGATTGGCTCCTACTGTACAGGTCATTAAATGTTTTGACAATTAGCCCTGTGTGTGTGTGTACTCGTCCACTTCTATGCTCCAAGGATTTAGACAGCACAAGACTGAGAACTAGAATGTAAGCTCTGTGAGGGCAGGGACCATGTTTGTCTTGTGCACTGCTATATTCCCAGCCTAGAAGAGTGTCCAGAATAGTAGGTATTTAATAAATGCTTGATGAGTGAATGAACAAATTAGGGAAATGCTCATTGAGATTAGTCAGGCAAAGCTGTTTGGAGAACATGAGTATCGAACAAGGTCTTAAAAGAAACAGACATGTATTAGAAGAGATGTGGAATAGCACAAGGACAAAAGTCCACAGGGCAGTAAGACCTAAGAAGGAAATGTACCTAAGAAGGAGAAGGAAATCAGCCTGGCCACAGCAAAGGGGCCGTGGGTTGGGACCTGCAGAGTGAGCAGAACAGGGGGTAAGAAAATGTTGGAGGCACTGGGATGGGAAAGTCGAGATAGAGATTGGGGTGAGTGTTACGCCCTTTATTCTGCACCTAAGTTTGGACACTTGAGTTTTGTTTAGGTTGCTTTGTTGGCTGGAAACTGGGTTTCCTTCATTCCTTCAACCAATATTTATTAGCACCTACTCTGTGCCAGGTGCTGGGGATACAGCAGTAACAAAACACAGTCTCTACCCTCATGGAGCTGACATTCTAATGAGGGACAGAGACAATAAACATGTAAATATAATATTTCATGGGAATGTAAAGTGGCACAGCCACTTTGAAAAACAGTCTGGCAGTTTTTTAATAGGCTAAATATACACTTACTATTTGACCCAGCAATCGTACTCTTGGGCATTTATCTCAGAGAAATGAAAACTTATGCCCACAAAAATCCTGTACACAAATATTATAGCAGCTTTATTTGTAGTAGCTCAAAACTGGAAACAACCCAGATGCCCTTCAATGGGTACATGATTAAACAAACTGGTACATCCACACCATGGAATACCGTGGGGTACTACTCAGCAATAAAACGGAACAAAATATTGATACATGCAACAAGTTGGATGAATCTTGAGGACATTTTGCTAAGTGAAGAAAGTCAATCCCCAAAGGTTACATATTATATAATTATATTTATATATTATTTTTGTTTGTTTTTTAGAGAAGTGGTCTCGCTGTATTGCCCAGACTGGAGTACAGTGGTGCTATCATAGCTCAAAGCAGTCCCCAACACCTGGGCTCAAGCAATCCTCCTGCCTCAGCCTCTCAAGTAGCTGGGACTACAGGTGTGCACTACCACACCTAGCTAAATTAAAAAGAAAATTTTTAGAGATGAGGTCTCATTCTATGTTGTTCAGGCTGATCTCAAATTCCTGACCTCAAGTGATCCTCCCATCTCAGCCTCCTAAGTAGCTGGAATTCCAGACAGGAGCCACAGTGCCTTGCTTCCATTTATATAATATTTTTGAAATAAAATTAGGGAAATGTAAAGTGGTTGACAGGGATTGGATGTAGGCGGTGAAGTGAGTGTGGTTATAAAAGGACAACACGAGGAATCCTTTGGGTGACAGACTTGTCCAGTGACTTTTTTAAGTTTTAAATTTTTGTGAGTACATAGTAGGTATATATATGTCTAGGGCACATAAGATACTTTGACACAGGTATGCAACGTATAATAACAATATTATGGTAAATGGGGTATCTTTACTGTGTTGGTGGAGACATAAACCCACATGTGATAAACACATATTGCATCATACACATATGTTGTATCATTGTTGATTTCCTGGTTTTGCTATTGCATCATATAGTTTTTGTTCTGTTTTGCTTTTTTTTTTTTTTTTTTTTTTGAGATGGAGTCTCGCTCTGTCACGCAGGCTGGAGTGCAGTGGTGCAATCTCAGCTCACTGCAACCTCTGCCTCCCAGGTTCAAACGATTCTCGTGCCTTACCCTCCTGAGTAGCTGGGACTACAGGTGCGTTCCACCATCCCAGCCTAATTTTTTTGTATTTTGTGTAGGGACAGGATTTCACCATGTTGGCCAGGCTGGTCTCGAACTCCTGGCCTCAAGTGATCGACCTGCCTCGGCCTCCCAAAGTGCTGGGATTACAGGTGTGAGCCACTGCACCCAGCCTATTGCACATAGTTATGTAAGATATAACCACTGGGAGAAACAGGGTAACAAGTACATGGTATATCTCTGTACTATCGTTGCAACTTCTTGTGATCTATAATTATTTCAAAAGAAAAGTTAAAAAATATAATATTTCAGCTCTGATGAAAAAGTAAGCAGTATCAGAAGATAGTGAAGGTAGATGCTATTTTAGAAAGGGTACTCAAGGAAGGCTTCTGCAAGGTGAGATTTGAGAAGACCTGACTAACAAAGTAAACCCACACTGGGTCTCTGATCACAGTAGTAAATTCTAACCACACATCAAGCATGTTTTAGTGGGAGAACTGGTGGTCATTTTCAAGACAGGAGATTGGGAGGTTGGGACTGACTGCCTACTGCCCACTAGGCAACTGCACACGTGCAGCAAAGTGGTGGGGAGGGGACTATTGGTAACAACAATGGAGTGGTGGGGCTTGCCTGCCCAGAGACAAGAGAACTGGAACTGAGAGAGGCCTATCTGCCTGGGAGCATTGTGTGTACATATGTGAGAGAGCACATGAGTGCATGTATATGTGAGTAGTGTGTGTATGTATATGTATAGGTATGAGTGGGTGAGTGTATGTGTGTGAGTGTACATGTGAGGATATGTGTGAGTCTATTATGCATGAGGTTGTGAATGAATGTGTGAGTGTATTGTGTGTGTGTGTCAGTGTGTTTGTATATGTGTGTGAGTGTATGAGTTTGTGAGTGAAGTTCACACTGATGCAGAAGAGGTCTGGGAGCTGGGGTCCATGGGGAGAGGCAGTTTGAACCAAGATTGATTTGAATCCTGCTCTTGCCTGGTGAGCCCATGCTGTGCACCTGTGTTCCATCCCTCGCTGTGTCATCTCTCTATAGAAAATCTTGCCCCATCCCTCAAGGTCCAGCTCAGGTGCAGCCTCCTCCTTGAAGCCTTCCCTGATTTCATGTCCCTCACCCCCAACAGATGTGATCTCTCCTGTGTCTATACATTGAGGGCATGGCATCCATGCTGGGGTGCAGAGGACTGTTGGGGACATTAATAAGGGGACAGGTAGGCTGGAGGTAGAGTGAGGGCTCTGAATTTTGCACATGGAAGTTGTGCACCTGGGTTTGTGCATTTAAGTTAAGATTGCTATAAGGGTACAATCAATAATGGACACTGAACTTTCTAAATCCAACTCTTGAGGAGAGGGGACTAGAAATTTTTACTTTTAATAAGTAGTCCTGGCAACTATTATGATCAGGCATGTTTAGGTAACACTGTTCTACTTTAAATCTCTCAATGTACAGATGATGAAACAGGTCCAGAATGGGGAACGGACTCATCCAAGGTCACATAGCCAGTTAAGTGACTGTACCAGGACAAAGGTGAATCTGTTTGTCCAAGTGTACCCCCCAGGAACTTTATATTAAATTCTCTCACATATGGTGCTGTGTCTCATACATTGTAGGTAACTTATATGAATGAATAAGATTGGCACCTATCATTGTCCAGGACTTTATGAGAGTTCACATTGGACAGATACATTTTAATGGAGTACAGCCAAAAAGAAGTGGAAACTGTATTTGGAATTGAGGCAGTGGGTAGCTTAAGTGGGTAAAGCAGAAGGCATAGAACAGAACACAGCACAGCACAGCCCTTCAAAATCCTCAGCTTTGGACATGAGCAGAGACATGCTGTTCAGAAGGTATTCTTTAAGTTCACTCCTAAATCCTTGGCTCATATGTTGGTTGTAGTCTCTGAACTCCCAACCCCATCACTGTTGCTTTCCAATATGGAAATGTCATCTCTTCTCAGTCAGGAGGAAGGTCAGATGGCAAAGAGGCTCACTCACCTGATGAGTGTGCAGAACTGTAAGAACGATGAATTCTTTAGCGCTCCTACAGAGAAAAGGGAATAGGAGAGTAGTGTATCATGCACTAGGTATTCATCTAGTACAAGAAGCAACACCAGAATCTTCCCCTGGCTGCATTCAGGTATATGGATTAGGATAGAGGGTAATCTGAGTGTCTGCATGGACACTTCACCTCCCATTATTTGTGGAGGCCGACACAAACCATCCATATTAACTCACACAGGCATCCGAAGATGGTATAATCATTACCTCTGGGGTTGTCATTTTTTAGGTCTTCTTTTCACATTCCTTCTCACATACTCTCTGTAGAAATCTCCAAACCTTAGTAGCAATTTTATCTGTAGACTACAAAATTCTCAAGGAAAACTAAAAGCCTGCATTATGGAACTCAAAATCAGAGAGTCCTGGGAACCACGTACAATGATTATTGGTAATTTGGTATTTAAGTGAGAAGAGAAATTCAAAGGAAAAACCCAAAGGAGGTCATTTGGTCACCATGACTCATACTCAGCAGATTTGTTTTAATTGGGGGACCAAAAAAGAGAGCCAGGGAGCAACAGATGGAAGCCAAAACTCTCCAGATAGCAAATATTCAAAAGAATGAAGACTATGAAACTCTTCCGGCAAGAATTATGCCAATGATCAAACAGGCTGTGAAGTATGAAAATTCTCTCCCAGGAATACATAATCTTTTAAAAGAACTAAAAGAAATGGAAATAGTTTGCCCTGAAGGAGCTTCCCCTCTCCTTGTTGGCCCTTTTCAAACATTTATGTGAACAAAGTCATTTAAGAAGTAGAGTCAAGCTGCCCTTGATTCTGGATATTCAAGAAATACCAAGGCCCGCAGCTCAAGAACTTTGAACATCTCCCACATTTGGTGAGGCAGATTACAGGGATTAATCAGCCCCAGGGTTTGGGAAGTTACCAGAAGTAAAGAGTTATGCTCCAGGAAAAATACTAAAGAAAATCCTTTATCTTGAACAGGGAAGGGGCATAACATAAGTTGGATTATGCAACTCGTCTCCTCCAGCCCCTTGCCATGTCTCCCCATTTCATTTATAACAAAGCCATAGTCCCTATGGTGGCTTCAAAGGTTCTCCATTATCTGGACTTATTTTCTACAACCCTCCTCTTTCCTTACCAACTCCAGTCCTACTGGCTTCTCCCCTGTTCCACAATCGTGACAAACACACTCCTGGCCTTAGGGCCTTTGCACTGGCTGTTCTCTGTCCAACACCTTCTCCTCCTTCAAGTCTTTCTTCAAATGTCACCTTTTCAATGAGGCCAACATTGACCCTACTGTTTAGTTACATTTTGCACCCCTGTGCCCAGCACTCCTGATCCTCTTTACCTAGATCTACTTTCTATTCTTAATAACATTTATCAGCTTCTAATATGTTGTATAACTACTTATAATCTTTTCTGCTTGTGATGTGTCTCCTTTCACTAAAATGTAAACTCCAATGAGCCAGGGATCTTTGTCTGTCTTATTCACTGCTGTATCTTCAGTGTGTGGAATAGTGCCTGGTGCATCGAGGACAATAATAAATACTGGTTGATTGACTGACTGAATGAATGAATGAATAATCCACTGGCTCCCAAGGTTATCAAGAGTGTACTCTGCTTTAACCCTGAAGGAGCTCTGGAACCCCTCACGAAATCAGCATACCTTGTTCTAGAGTGCAAAGATATCTACTAAAAACAAAGCAGTGACTTCCGAGGGACCAGGCTGAAAAAAAACCCCAAGATGCCCTAATAGGATAGAAAGAACTCACCTCATATTGGTATGGTAGCAGAGGGTGGAGGGTGGAGGGTAGGGAAATGCAATAGACAACTGAACTTGGAGAAGAGTCAAAGAAAAGGTCATTAGGGATCAGACACATTTTATGGTATTGAGCTGGAAGGAGCATGCCAAGGAAGACATGCTCTGGACTTCAGGAGGGAACATTCCAAAGCCCTCCAGAGCTAGTTAGAGGGTGCTGTTCCATACACAGAATGCTATGTCTGCCTTTGAAGGCAAGGGAGGAGCTCTGGGACCAGGTGGGCTTTTGGGAGCCCGGAAAGATGAGTGGGATGAAAACACTCTGAACCAGGAGGACTTGAAGGAGATGGAGGCAGAGATGAAGTCAGACTAAGCAAGGGGGTGAGAGAGAGGAGGAGAGAGAGAGAGAGAAAGAGAGAGGGAGAGAGAAAAGGAGAGCGAGAGAAAGAGCCAGCATGTACATGGTTCCATTTGGAGTGAGATAGCCAAGCTCCCCCAAACTGAGGTTAGCCCATGCAATTTGGAATCTTTACCTCTTATTCTCTAATTCCTTTTCAACAAATCTATGCCAGGGTGTGTGTATGTGGTGTGAATGTGGGGTAGGAGAGTGTGTATGGTGTGTGTGTGTGTGTGTGTGTGTAATGTGCATAGGGGGTAAGGGATAGGTAAAGACAATGTGATTACTCTCCATGTACAAACAGTGGTAATCCCACAACGTTCCTTTTGTCATCTGCTCCCATCTGTGGAGGGCATTTAGGGGCCACAAACACTATGGACAGTATCCACATTGGGAGGTTCTCTTCCTTAACCCACTGGCCAGGGATTCTGAGTTTTTTCTGGAGTGGGGGAGTTGGTCAATGTCTTGCTTGCACTGTGCATATCTAGGATGTTCTTTTAATGGCTTGATTCTCATCTGTCACTTGGTCTGTCCCACTGGACAAAAACAAAGGGGCTGGGGTGAAGAGATTGTTCGAGTGGAGGGCGGTAGGGGTGAGACTCCAGTAGGGAGTTCTTTGTGTCTGTTCACATCATTGGAGATGCTAAGCCAGTGTGTATGAAGGCTCCTGCTGACCCTGAATAGCTGGCCCCTGAAGTTCTGGGTTGGCCAGGAGCCCTGTATAGGGCTTCTCTGCCTGGAAGGATTCTGCTCTCAGAGCGAGCGGGGGATAGTGGTAGCCCCATGTCACTGGTGAGTCAGGGGTGGGGATACTGATCAGCTCCTGCCAAGAGGCCCCTGTTACCTGATAAGTTCTATGAGCCTCTCCCTTGGGGCTTCACTCACGTCTTCCTCATTAATAGCCACAATCTGGTCACCAGCCAGGAGCTTGTTCTCAGAGGGGCCTCCTGCAAAAGAGAGGAGAGAGGTGTGAGGGCTTAGGGTTACTGCTGGGAAAGTCCAGATCTGGGCAAGTCCCCTGTGCCTGTAGGAGCTGAAGCGGGTGCTGAGGCCTGGAGATGGTGCAGGCTGAGCTGTGGTGGTGTAGGGGGTGCTACTCGAGCTCTCTGCTGCTGTTGCTGCTGCTGCTGCTGCTGCTGCCTATAAGCAGATAGAGGGCAGAGGAATGAAGACAGAGAATGGAGTGGACCTCCTTTAGTTCCACGCCAAGAAAGACATGCTCTGGACTTCAGAAGCGAGCATTCCAAAGCCCTCCAGAGCTAGTTAGAGGGTGCTGTTCCAAACACAGAATGCTAAGTCTGCCTTTGAAGGCAAGGGAGGTACTCTAGAACCAGGTGGGCTTTTGTGAGCCCCAGAAAGATAAGTGGGATGAAAACACTTTAGCTGGGTATGGTTTAGTAGCCAAAGGTACCATACTCAGATAAGGTCAATAAACATTTTACTGGCTTGCTTCTTAACAAGGAACACAGACTTCCATTTCATAGGCGGGACTTGCTTAGGTATAAGGAATGACTTCCAGACTACTGGAGGTGGTCAGGCGAAAGGAGGATGAGGAAGGATCTTCTTACTTGAATATTATTCATACTTACTAGTCTGGAAGGACTTAGGCATTCACTTGTCTGAAGACAGAGGAAAAAGACCTAAAGGGTTATTTTTTTTTTCAACAATGAGAAATGCCACTGTCCAATAAATGAGGGGAACAAAGCACATACTGTTGGGCAGTTGGATATTTGTTTTCTCTCCCTCCCATTTCTTTTCTTTTCTTTTTTTTTGTTTTTTTGAGATGGAGTCTTACTCTGTCACCCAGGCTGGAGTGCAGTGGCGTGATCTCGGTTCACTGTAACTTGCGCCTCCCAGGTTCAACAGATTCTCCCACCTCAGCCTCCTGAGTAGCTGGGATGACAGGTACACTCCACCACGCCCAGCTAATTTTTGTATTTTTAGTAGAGGTGGAACATCGTCATGTTGCCCAGAGTGGTCTTGAACTCTTGACCTCAGGTGATCCACCCACCTCAGCCTCCCAAAGTGCTGGGATTACAGACGTGAGCTACTGTGCCTGGCTCTCCTTCCCATTTCTACTGCAAGATTAAGAAAGCAGACCTATCTGAGGGCTGTACCTTCTTGGTTGGGGCAAAGGGTGAGGGCAGAAGGATACCACAAGGCTATGCTGCTTCTGATGTTTAGCAAAGATCTTATTGGAGAAAAGCTTTTCAGAGACTTGGAGAGAATGAGAAGTCAGAACCAGCCTGACTCAAATTTGAAAGAAATGTTCACTGACATGACCCAGTATCAAACCAGCCTTGACTCTTGTTTGTGTCCACCTTGAAGGGCCAGATCCCAACTTCTCCCTCTCTCTCCAAAGAAGGGGGCTGCCCAAATTCCAAAAACGTGAACATACACAACAAATACATCACTTGAGCACAGCTCAATGGCTCTGGAGTGTAGAGCCTATGTGCTGAGGATGGCTGTGCCAGCACCATTGCTAGAGGAGCAATTGCCCTAAACACACTAGGCCAAGTCTCCTGACAGTGCACTGGCTTCAGGAGCAAAGTATGGTGGCTAACAGAACACTCTTTACAGCCAGACAGACCTGGACTCTAATTCCAAATCTGCAATTCACTGGTTGTGTGACCTTGGGCAAGATATTTAATCTCTCTGAGTCTCTCTTACCTCATCTATAAAATGGGAAAATAACAGTACATATGCATCATAGAAATGTTGGGAGGATGAATGAGATGATAAATATACAGCACTTAAAACAGCTGATTGATGTTGCTAAGAATTGGATAAATGGTAGTTATTATACCATCCAAGGGACAATTCCTTCAACTCATTTCATTCCTTCTATCTACTTCTGCCAAAAATGTCAGTCTCTTAGGTGGAGGCCACTCTATCTATCTTCTTCTTCCCTTCCCTCCCCTCCCTTTATTCCGTCTAACAGAAGAGGTCCTCATGGAACTCAACCTCCTTTATGGGCCTTGGCCCTTTGATGGTACTCGTAACATCAGTCTACTACTGCTTTCACAAATGGTTTGTTGGCTTGATCAACCATAATTGCTCCTCTGTAGGATACTTTTTTTGTCTTTATTATGGACTCAAATAAAGAACCAAACAAGTCCTGTGCATTCAGGAGCCACCTGGGCCAGAAGCAGCACTACGGATCAGCCTTTTATAGGGCTTTTATTGGGCTATGCATGCCAGCCCCATGGCTTTTTGTGGTTCGTGCCTGGGGATTTTCTTCTCTTCACCCCTCCAACTCCTTCTTCATTGTTATACCTTTGGCAGCTGAACCCCTCTAGGCCTGGGAGCTTCCTTTAGCTGTGCAGATTCTGTCTCATTTGAAGTTAAAGTAGGGGCTCCTGGTGGTCTATTACTGAGTGTTAGCTGGTCCCCCTTTCCTCTGATTTCTGATCAGAGATTCAAAACCTTTTTGCCAAACTGCATGACTGACTCCAGAGCCTTAGGTCAGCCACGGACTCCTGTACTAAATTGTTGTTGTTGTGTGTGTGTGTGTGTGTTTTTTCCTCTGTGCCCTCTAGTTGAAGAGAGAGCTTACAAAAATCTTTTTCTTTCCCTTGGAGGATTGCAAAATTCATCAAATTTCTGCAAGACCAGTTTGTACTCTGGCTGCTCCTCTTGACTGAGCGAGAAACTGTTGTAAACATCTAAAGCCTCAGGCCCAGCAAGCCGGGAATAAAGCTCCATTCCGTCTGTCTTTTTTGTCAATGCCTAGCAGATTCGAAACAAAACAGTACTTCAGTCTTTTTCCATTTCATTCATGATAGCAGGGCTTCATAGCTTAGGTGGGGGCTTTGCTTGTTCCATCCCACATGGTCCCTTTCAGGCCCTACTTCCCCTGCATGGCATCAAACAGGCCCAGGTGCAAACCCTGGCTCTGTTGCTTTATAGCTGAGTGACACTGGACAAGTCATTTCTCTTTCATTATGCCTCAGTTTCCTCGTTTGCAAAATGGGAATGATATTACTTATTTACCTTGCAGGGGTGGCTGTGAGAATTAAACAATATGATGTAAAGCACATAGTAGATGCTTAATCAATGGTAGATGTTTGTTACTGCCACTCAAGCATTCGGAGATTCCATTATCCTCTCCTCTCCTATCCCACCTGTGGTCTGTATCTTGATTCTGGTCTTCAATGGCTGACCTACTTCATGAGTATGTACGTGTCTCCACAGCCTGATGGTTAGGTTCTTGAGAACAGGAACTGTGTCTTGTACTTCCCGACAACATTGCTGGGCTTAGAGTAGGCAAGCTATAGATACTTGTTGAATTAAATAGAATAGGTACATTTTTTTTTTGCAAGACATTATGGTTCTTTTATGAATGTTCTATGCAAAGGGAAGCTTTATTAAGACCCAGACACTGTTAAACAATCAGCTGCAGCCTTTTTCTAGGGCCTCAATGGTTGTGTCTATCAGTCTTAAAAGGCCAGCTCCCTCACACAGTTATTGGTTGTCAAGTCTTCAACTATTCTTCATGAATTCTTCAGCAAGACAGTTAGAATGCTTGGAAGCTCTGCTTTTTGGGAAGATATGTGGGTGTTGGGAGACAGGAGTCAGGGCTAGGGGGACACTCTGAGGGACACCTACCTGGCCTCACAGATCGAACCACCACAGGCCTCTCACTGCCAGCCACGAAGCCAAAGCCATATATAGGGTCTCGGTGAACGGTCACTTGTCGCAGTATCTCTGCTGGCAGCTGCTCACATTCCATATCATTTGCGCTCTCTTCCTGCATCACATGACTGGGGAAAAGGGAAGGTGGGAGCAAAACAAGATGCACAGGGAACTAAGCCTCAGAACCAGCAAGGAGAGACGCCAGTTAGGGTTCTGGCCCTGGCACCCAGGAGTTTACAGCTTAGCTTCCTACATCCTCTGGAGCCAAGAGATGATGACTGCCTCATATTTCAGATTGGCGAAAGAGAAATCTAGAAGGTAGAAGCTACTGTCTTCAGGGCTACAGCCAATAGAAGAAACTGATGCCATGAGCCTGAAATTAGAGTCAGACCTTTCCTCTCAGATATTGGAACTCCAGAAGGAACCCAATGCAAATATTCTGCAGAAGTTAACTGTCATCCTCCACTGACTTAGCTATTAACTCCCTAAAGGAAACCAAAACCTTGCAGGAAGAGACCACAAGACAGGCAAGCAAGTGGCGGAAGAAATGTGACGTTGTTCCAGAAGATGGAGCATCTTCATGAAGCCCTGATGCAATATTTAAAAATTTTTTTTTAATTTTTATTTTTTTTTGAGACAGAGTCTCACTCTGTTACCCAGGCTGGAGTGCAGTGACACGATCTTGGCTCACCGCAACCTCCGCCTGCCGGGTTCAAGCGATTCTCCTGCCTCAGCCTCCCGAGTAGCTGGGACTACAGGCATGTGCCACCACACCTTGCTAATTTTTGTATTTTTAGTAGAGGTGGGGTTTCGCCATGTTGGCCAGGCTGGTCTCTAACTCCTGGCCTCAAGTGATCCTCTCACCTCAGCCTCCCAAAGTGCTGGAATTACAGGCGTGAGCCACCATGCCTGGCTCGTCTTGATGCAATTTTAAACTTGAATATATCTTACGTTGTATACAAAAATAAATGATTTAGGTAGCATATATAAATAAATGTGCTAATGTTTGGGACCAAAATTGTCCATAATGCCAACTTCTTTCAGTTAATGAGACACCTGGAAAAGAGTTCCTGTTGGCCAGAAGGGGAGCTGCATCTTGGGGCTACCAGCAGGCCTGAAAGCCCAGAGGAGCTGGGAGAAGAGAAATCACTGCCCTAACACCGGGGAGAGATTACACATTGTTCTCCCGATTCCCACAACTTAAGTGACTAAAGCTTAGGAATTCCACAAGAGCTTCATAAATGTTCTCCATCAAGGGCCAGGGGAGGCATACTGCAAGCAAGAAGGGGTCTGAGTGTAGTATTCAGATGAAGAGCACTGAAGGGTAAGGGTGTAGAGACCCTGAGGCCTGTGATAGCACTGGTGCCAAGGCCAAGGAAGAAGGTAAAAGGAGGAATGGATGGTCAAGGAGAAGGGCAGGGCAGGTGGAGATGGAGGAGAGAGGGCCAGGGCCAAGTGATCCAGAGCCTTAGCTCGCTCATCAGGCACCACTACAGCCCCAGACTTTTAGGCCTTCTAGATAGACGTGTTTAAGTTTTCTAGCCTCAGTATGTGTGTTTGCTAAAATTATAGTTCCAGGCAGAGCCCTTTGGAACAAGATACAGAGGGCCAGTAGCTAATTAATGAAACTAGTATAAGGTTTGTAAAAGAAGTAGGAGGTTTTGACACTCTGAGAGCAATGCAATTCTTTTTTTTTTTTTTTTTTTTTTTTTGAGATGGAGTCTCCCTCTGTTGCCCCAGCTGGAGTGCAGTGGCACGATCTCGGCTCACTGCAACCTCCACCTCCCAGGTTCAAGCGATTCTCCTGCCTCAGGCTCCAGGAGAGTATCTGGGATTACAGGTGCGTGCTGCCATGCCTGGCTAATTTTTATATTTTTAGTAGTGACATGGTTTCACCATGTTGGCCAGGCTGTTCTTGAACTCCCGACCTCAGGTGATCCACCCGCCTCGGCCTCCCAAAGTGCTGGGATTACAGGAGTGAGCCACCGCGCCCAGCCGAGAGCAATGCAATTCTTTATTAGCTAAGAATATCAAATTCATCAGCAGCAAATGCTTCAAACCATTTAGGTTATTTATCAGGACACAGTTTCAGTAATTAGAGAGAAGCTTTAGGACTATTTATAGGGGAAGGGGAAAAGATTTAGAATAATTGTATAAAAGAGAAATTCATAGTCCAGCAAAGAACTCTGAAGTTGTCTCTATCATATGAGATCTCTCTGGCTACACCTCACACTGGCTTGGAGTCTGTCTGTCACCCCTTCGGGAGGCGGAAGGGGATGCTAGGATGAGGTCAAGTCTCTGGAAGGCAAATTCAGAAACTTGCTCCTTCCCTCTCACACCACTAAGATAAATGGTCACTTTTCAATAGAAAGTCACTCCAAAGCTGGAACGTGGCTGGTTAGTGTCCTGGACAGGCACCCTCCTGGGACACGGACCCTCTGAGGGTGGCCACAGGCTGGCGCCTCTTTCATTTTGGCTCCTGGTGGCAGGCAGGAGCTTGTCCTTGAAGGGAGCCAGAGAACATCTTCCTGCAGCTGCCGTCTTGCCTCACCCCTAGGGCTATTTGGAAAATGAGCCCTTTGCTTCCTGCCACCCGAACTTGTTGGCACTAAAAGGACTTCTTGGGATGGCACCAGCTCATTTCCGACATGGGCATCAGCCAGGGAAGGCTGTGCAGACTGTGGCGTGGGGAACAGGAACTCCGGCAAGGAAGACAGACACAGGTGTACTGCAGAAGCGCTTGGGATACTGTCCTACGCTCAGCGCTCCCCCTTGATCCCTGCCACTGCAGCCTCCCCTTTGCCCCTTTTTCCTTTTTTGAAGCAGAGGACATTTCAGTTTCCATTGGGCCTTGAGGTACTACCACTTCTGAAGAAAATGGGCACTCCTGGAGCCAGAGGAATCAATAAGCAAACAGCGTTTTGTGACACAAGCGCTTTGCTTTACTCTTTTGACTCATATTAATTAATCAACAAGTATTTATCAAGTGCCTACTCAGACAGTCCAGCACTGTGGGGGACACAGGAGAAGTGACAGGTCTCTGTCCTCAAAGAGCTTTCAGTCTAGCTGGGGGAGAAAAGACAAGTGTGCATACTGAACAAGACAATTACAGTGCTAACTGAGACTGGTGGATGAGATCTGCAACTAAGTTCCAACTTGGGTGTTCAGAAGATGGGGCGGAGAAGCTGGAGAAGACTCCATGGAGGAGGTGGGGATTGTACTCGCTGGCCAAGAAAGGGCAGAGTTGGGGAGAGAGGCAAGAACCAAACTCTGTCCATAGGTGCATTCCATCTTCCTGCAGGTGGCCCAGCTATGTGATTCATAGGTGCAGGCATGTCTCCAGGTGTGGCTGGAGCACAATCATCCCTGGGTTGTCCCTAACTGAGCTGGACTAACTGCCCTTAACTGCCTTCAATTCTGCAAGCAGCCCTTTCCTCACACCCCTCCCAGGTATCTTGGGACAGGGGAAAAACACCTCCATTAACAGACCAGAAGGCCATTTTACAATTCAAATGGAAGTTATTCCTTCCCTCCTGGGGTTTGCCTTTTTCAGTGTCTGCAGCTCAGTCCCTCTGAAATTTGCTAAGTGCCTGGAGACTTGGGAGTGACACTGAAGGCAAGCAGTGATGGATGACAGGAGCTCAGCTGTCCATGGGTCACATGACTATCCTCCTGGGGGAAACAGGCAATTTGACTTTGAAAGATATTTGGCTTCTGGTCCCTTCAAATAGGGAATCCCTGAACAAAATTGTGAAGCAGCCAATGCTTATCCCCCACCCCCCGCCACCCCACGAGCTTTGTTTCTGAGGTCTGCTATTTGCTTCTGTTGTTTGCCCCAAAGTATGTAGTGCCTTCATTCTCTCCTCTTCTTACCAAAGTCCCCAAAGGCATTCCCTCACCTTGTGCCAGGCTTGCACTCTCTATTTAGTGACCTGGGTAAAGGCCTAGCCTTTCTCTTCTGCCTAATGATAACAACACTTTATATTCGTGTGGTTCTTTTCATTTTTACACTCATTACTTCATTTGAGAAAAGATGCTTTCACATCCATTATCTCCTCTGTCCTGCCAAATAGGCTAGGTGACTGTTCCTCCTCCATCCCAGCCTTCTAGGTAGGAGATGAAGAGGCACAGACCCACAATGGCTAAGCACATTGGTGGCCCAGCTGGGGCCACATCTCTATGCTAGGACCCACAATTGCAGCACCCCCTACCTGCTCCCACTCACGGTCCTGGACCCTCCGGCTATCCAGAGTCTCCATTGCAAGCTGCCCCAACCCTACAGTCAGCAGCACTCTGTGTCCTAGCCCAGCCTGTATGCTCAGCCCACATCATAATTAACCTATCTCTGAGCCTGTTCACTCCGCGTTGTTGGGAGAACGAAATGAGATCATGGTTACAGAAGCACTTAGGAAGGTTAAGCATATCACACAAATGTAGAGGTGGCGACGTTATTGATAGCATTATTCAGGGTGGCTGGAGGAGCAGAGAAGGGGAGCCAAATATAAACTTCACCCACTTCAGACAGCCGAAGCCCTACCCCCAACTCCTTGCCTCTAAGAGACAGCCCCGCAACGCACTCTGTCCGCTCATTCTCCCGGCAGCTCTTTCCCTGACCCAACTACCAGACAACCTGGCTCCCTCTGGATGCCCTGATTCCTCCGTGGGCTAAACTGATCCCTCCATCACTGTCCAAAGAGAGACTGGTAGCTCGAGCTCATGCTAACAACTGTTGCTAGGCAGATGTGGCTAAAGGACAAATGAACCGAGAAGAATATGGAATGATTCTAAGCTGATGCTCTGCCTACTTGTGCTTTCATGCAGGAAGATGGAAATGTAACAGCTAAATTTCCAGGCATCCACTTTTAGTTCTCCAGCCCTCTTTGCCTTTGGCTCCTTTTTCTTTACATTTGGTTGGCTCCTTGGGGAGTCTTGTCACTCCCCTCAAGACTGGCAGGATTTGGAACCATGTGGGGCCAATTAGCCCTCTGATTCCGGTAACAGAAGCCTGACTCTACTGGAAGCTCTAGAGATCCAGCATGGCAGGCTAGCAACTGGGCCCCCATGAGATGCAACATTCCCCTGGTGGCAGAGATGGCAGCTCATCCCCAGTGCTGTGAAGTAGCTGCTCTGGGTGCTCTTTTGTAAGGAGCTTGGGCACAAACCTTTCTTCCTGTAAAGGAATACTTGCTTGTTATTTTGGCTAGCTGCTCCTTATTCTAGTAGTGCTGCTCAAACTTTAAAGTACATACAAATCACTTGGGAGTATTGCTAAAATGATTCTGATGCAGTAGGTCTGGAGCAAAGTCTGAGACTCTAACAAATTCCAGGGTCGTGCCCAAGCTGCTGGTCCATAGACCACACTGAAAAGCCAGGACTGAAAAGAGTGCTATTTTTAGACAACGGAAGAGCTACAGTCAGGTGGGAAAACTGAGGTACATTTATTCCACTGGGTTACGGCATTGAAGGCCTGGGTTAAAACATAGATGTTATCTTTTGTGGACACATAAATTCATGCAAACAAAGGACTTGCTGGTTAAATCAGATTTACCCCAGGAGAGAACAGGGAGGGCTCTAAACTGACATGAAATAAGACAGATATGGTTGCACTGAGGAAAAGTAGAGAGAAGATCTGAAAGACGGGGCGCTGTTTAAGTCCAGCTGAAGAGTTTGGTCAGCAAAAGGATAGCCTGAGAACAGTGGCATCTGGGAGAAAAGTGAGCAAAATGCTGAAAAAGGGGACAGTGCCGAAAACAATAATATCAGCTGCCATTTATTGAGGACTTACTATGCTCCAGGTGCTGTCCACAAATTATGTCACCCCATTTTCACAATAACCTCATGAGCTAGGTGGTATTATGTCCATTTTACAGATAAGGAAACTGAGATTTGGGAAGAGAGATTAAGTAATTTGCTGAAGGATATACAACTATATATATTGTGTGGCACCAAAATGTGAACCCAGGTCTGCCTAACTCCAGGGCCAATCATCTTCCACAATTTGTGCCAAGGACCTGTGCATAAAGTAGGGGTTTTGTTGTTGTTGTTGTTGTTTTGTTTTTGAGACAGCGTCTCACTCTCATTGCCCAGTGGAACCATCACAACTCACGGCAGCCTCGACTTCCTGGACTCAGATGATCCTCCCACCTCAGCCTCCCCAGGAGCTGGGACTACGGGTGCATGCCACCATGCCTAGCTTTTTTTTTTTTTTTTTTTTTTTTTTTTTGTATTTTTAGTAGAGACAGGGTTTTGCCATATTGGCTAGGCTGGTCTCAAACTCCTGGGCTCAAGTGATCCGCCCGCCTCAGCCTCCCAAAGTGCTGGGATTTCAGACATGAGCCACCACACCCAGCCTAAAGTAGTTTTCTAGAAGGCAATGAGATAGGCTTCGTAGGAGGATTCAGCAGACTACTCTTCCCTAAGTGAACTGAGGGCCGCTTCAATGCTGTCTGTAAGAGCAGCCTCCCTTGAAGCCCCCCGACCCGGCGGCTCACCTATCAGAGACTCCAGCCCCAGAACTGGCTTTCTACATGCCTCTAAGCCCACCCTCCCATATGTGAGACTCATCCCATAAGGCCTTGCCTTTCTGTTCACTTCAGTCACCACCAGAAAGAAGTCTACTTGCCTCTGGTCCTTAGAACCCTGACTCTCCTCCCCATAGCAGTCTGTTTACACTCTTATCCCATTTTTCTCCTCCCTTTCAAATCCTTCCAGTGTGTCCGCTGGAACTCTCAGTCAACAACAAACTCTCCTATAACCTCAATTTATTCTCAGAAAGTGTCCTTCACCTTCTTTCCCAGTTGAGACCTGTGTATTCCTTGAGGGCACCACTTCCCCACCAGCCCTCTCAAATGGAAACTGGGGTTTTTGGTTTTGCTTTGTTTTGTTTTTCTTTTGCAAAATTCAAGTCCTCCGGGACCTGCAGGTGAGATAAGTGTCCTCCTTGCTTGCCAATGCTGCCTCCAGGCCATTACTCCTCCTTCTTTCTGCAAAATATCCTGCGTCTTTGAGGAACCTGCCTGCTGCCCACCTCTACCACTCTCTTTCTCCTCATTGTTATCTACAGATTTCCTAAGTTGGTCCCACATTCACTGAGGACTTTAGTTCCCAGTCACATGTGATTTTTCCTTCCAGTCCTTAAAAGAATTCATGGCAAAATATCCATAACATAAAAGTTACCATTTTAACCATTTTTATTATTGATTGATTTGATTGATTGAGACAGGGTCTCACTCTGTCGCCCAGGCTGGAGTACAGTGGCAGAATCATAGCTCACTGCAGCCTTGACCTCCCAGGCTCAAGCAATCCCACCTCAGACACACAAGTAGCTGGGACCACAGGCGTGTGTCACCCTGCCTGACTATTTTTTATATTTTTTTGTAGAAATGGGGTTTTGCCATATTGCCCAGGCTGGTCTTGAACTCTTGGGCTCAAGCAATCCACCCACCTCAGCCTCTCAAAATGTCAGGATTACAGGTGTGAACCACCATGTCCAGCCTACCATTTTTAGAAGTACAGTTTTACAGCATTAAGTACACTCACATTATTATGCAACCATCACCACCATCCATCTCCACAACTTTTTCATCTTCCCAAACTGAAACTCTGTACCCATTAAATAGTAATCCATCATTACCCCTCCCTTCTCAACCCATGGAAGCCACAATTCTACTTTCTGTCTCTATGAATTTGATTACTGTAGGTATCTCATATAAGAGGAATCATACGATATCTGTCTTTTTGTGACTAGCATATTTTGCTTAGCATAATGTCTTCAAGGTTCATCCATATTGCTGCATGTGTCAGAATTTCCTTCCTTTTAAGACTAATAGTCCTTCCTTTTAAGACTAATAAAATGTGTATGTATGTATCACATTTTATTAATCTGTTGATGCATATTTGGGTTGTTTCTACCTTTTGGTTGTTGTGAACAATGTAGCTATGAACACGGGTGTACAAATATCTGTTGCAGCCCCTGTATTCTTTCGGGTACATACCTAGAAGTGGAACTGCTGATTCGTAAGGTAATTCTTTTTTTTTTTTTCACTTTTTTTAATTTTTTTAAAAAGGACATGCCAAAATCTTTATTATTATTATTATTATTATTATTATTATACTTTAGGTTTTATGGTACATGTGCGCAATGTGCAGGTAAGTTACATATGTATACATGTGCCATGCTGGTGCGCTGCACCCACTAACTCGTCATCTAGCATTAGGTATATCTCCCAATGCTATCCCTCCCCCCTCCCCCCACCCCACAACAGTCCCCGAAGTGTGATGTTCCCCTTCCTGTGTCCATGTGTTCTCATTGTTCAATTCCCACCTATGAGTGAGAATATGCAGTGTTTGGTTTTTTGTTCTTGCGATAGTTTACTGAGAATGATGATTTCCAATTTCATCCATGTCCCTACAAAGGACATGAACTCATCATTTTTTATGGCTGCATAGTATTCCATGGTGTATATGTGCCACATTTTCTTAATCCAGTCTATCCTTGTTGGACATTTGGGTTGGTTCCAAGTCTTTGCTATTGTGAATAATGCCGCAATAAACATATGTGTGCATGTGTCTTTATAGCAGCATGATTTATAGTCCTTTGGGTATATACCCAGTAATGGGATGGCTGGGTCGAATGGAATTTCTAGTTCTAGATCCCTGAGGAATCGCCACACTGACTTCCACAAGGGTTGAACTAGTTTACAGTCCCACCAACAGTGTAAAAGTGTTCCTATTTCTCCACATCCTCTCCAGCACCTGTTGTTTCCTGACTTTTTAATGATTGCCATTCTAACTGGTGTGAGATGGTATCTCATTGTGGTTTTGATTTGCATTTCTCTGATGGCCAGTGATGGTGAGCATTTTTTCATGTGTTTTTTGGCTGCATAAATGTCTTCTTTTGAGAAGTGTCTGTTCATGTCCTTCGCCCACTTTTTGATGGGGTTGTTTGTTTTTTTCTTGTAAATTTGTTGGAGTTCATTGTAGATTCTGGATATTAGCCCTTTGTCAGATGAGTAGGTTGCATACATTTTCTCCCATTTTGTGGGTTGCCTGTTCACTCTGATGGTAGTTTCTTTTGCTGTGCAGAAGCTCTTGAGTTTAATTAGATCCCATTTGTCAATTTTGGCTTTTGTTGCCATTGCTTTTGGTGTTTTAGACGTGAAGTCCTTGCCCATGTCTATGTCCTGAATGGTATTGCCTAGGTTTTCTTCTAGGGTTTTTACGGTTTTAGGTCTAACATTTAAGTCTTTAATCCATCTTGAATTGATTTTTGTATAAGGTGTAAGGAAGGGATCCAGTTTCAGCTTTCTACATATGGCTAGCCAGTTTTCCCAGCACCATTTATTAAATAGGAAATCCTTTCCCCATTGCTTGTTTTTGTCAGGTTTGTCAAAGATCAGATAGTTGTAGATATGTGGCATTATTTCTGAGGGCTCTGTTCTGTTCCATTGATCTATATCTCTGTTTTGGTATCAGTACCATGCTGTTTTGGTTACTGTAGCCTTGTAGTATAGTTTGAAGTCAGGTCGTGTGATGCCTCCAGCTTTGTTCTTTTGGCTTAGGATTGACTTGGCAATGGGGGATCTTTTTTGGTTCCACATGAACTTTAAAGTAGTTTTTTCCAATTCTGTGAAGAAAGTCATTGGTAGCTTGATGGGGATGGCATTGAATCTGTAAATTACCTTGGGAAGGATGGCCATTTTCACGATATTGATTCTTCCTACCCATGAGCATGGAATGTTCTTCCATTTGTTTGTATCCTCTTTTATTTCCTTGAGCAGTGGTTTGTAGTACTCCTTGAACAGGTCCTTCACATCCCTTGTAAGTTGGATTCCTAGGTATTTTATTCTCTTTGAAGCAATTGTGAATGGGAGTTCACTCATGATTTGGCTCTCTGTTTGTCTGTTATTGGTGTATAAGAATGCTTGTGATTTTTGTACATTGATTTTGTATCCTGAGACTTTGCTGAAGTTGCTTATCAGCTTAAGGAGATTTTGGGCTGAGACAATGGGGTTTTCTAGATATACAATCATGTCATCTGCAAACAGGGACAATTTCACTTCCTCTTTTCCTAATTGAATACCCTTTATGTCCTTCTTCTGCCTCATTGCCCTGGCTAGAACTTCCAACACTATGTTGAATAGAAGTGGTGAGAGAGGGCATCCCTGTCTTGTGCCAGTTTTCAAAGGGAATGCTTCCAGTTTTTGCCCATTCAGTATGATATTGGCTGTGGGTTTGTCATAGATAGCTCTTATTATTTTGAGATACGTCCCATCAATACCTAATTTATTGAGAGTTTTTAGCATGAAGTGTTGTTGAATTTTGTCAAAGGCCTTTTCTGCATCTATTGAGATAATCATGTGGTTTTTGTCTTTGGTTCTGTTTATATGCTGGATTACATTTATTGATTTGCGTATATTGAACCAGCCTCGCATCCCAGGGATGAAGCCCACTTGATCATGGTGGATAAGCTTTTTGATGTGCTGCTGGATTCGGTTTGCCAGTATTTTATTGAGGATTTTTGCATCAATGTTCATCAAGGATATTGGTCTAAAATTCTCCTTTTTTGTTGTGTCTCTGCCAGGCTTTGGTATCAGGATGATGCTGGCCTCATAAAATGAGTTAGGGAGGATTCCCTCTTTTTCTATTGATTGGAATAGTTTCAAAAGGAAGGGTACCAGATCCTCCTTGTACCTCTGGTAGAATTCGGCTGTGAACCCATCTGGTCCTGGACTTTTTTTGGTTGGTAAGCTATTGATTATTGCCACAATTTCAGCTCCTGTTATTGATCTATTCAGAGATTCAACTTCTTCCTGGTTTAGTCTTGGGAGGGTGTATGTGTTGAGGAATTTATCCATTTCTTCTAGATTTTCTAGTTTATTTGCGTAGAGGTGTTTGTAGTATTCTCTGATGGTAGTTTGTATTTCTGTGGGATCGGTGGTGATATCCCCTTTATCATTTTTTATTGCATCTATTTGATTCTTCTCTCTTTTTTTCTTTATTAATCTTGCTAGCAGTCTATCAATTTTGTTGATCCTTTCAAAAAACCAGCTCCTGGATTCATTAATTTTTTGAAGGGTTTTTTGTGTCTCTATTTCCTTCAGTTCTGCTCTGATTTTAGTTATTTCTTGCCTTCTGCTAGCTTTTGAATGTGTTTGCTCTTGCTTTTCTAGTTCTTTTAATTGTGATGTTAGGGTGTCAGTTTTGGATCTTTCCTGCTTTCTCTTGTGGGCATTTAGTGCTATAAATTTCCCTCTACACACTGCTTTGAATGCATCCCAGAGATTCTGGTATGTTGTGTCTTGGTTCTCATTGGTTTCAAAGAACATCTTTATTTATGCCTTCATTTCGTTATGTACCCAGTAGTCATTCAGGAGCAGGTTGTTCAGTTTCCATGTAGTTGAGTGGTTTTGAGTGAGATTCTTAATCCTGAGTTCTAGCTTGATTGCACTGTGATCTGAGAGACAGTTTGTTATAATTTCTGTTCTTTTACATTTATTGAGGAGAGCTTTACTTCCAAGTATGTGGTCAATTTTGGAATAGGTGTGGTGTGGTGCTGAAAAAAATGTATATCTTGTTGATTTGGGGTGGAGAGTTCTGTAGATGTCTATTAGGTCCGCTTGGTGCAGAGCTGAGTTCAATTCCTGGGTATCCTTGTTGACTTTCTGTCTCGTTGATCTGTCTAATGTTGACAGTGGGGTGTTAAAGTCTCCCATTATTAATGTGTGGGAGTCTAAGTCTCTTTGTAGGTCACTCAGGACTTGCTTTATGAATCTGGGTGCTCCTGTATTGGGTGCATATATATTTAGGATAGTTAGCTCTTCTTGTTGAATTAATCCCTTTACCATTATGTAATGGCCTTCTTTGTCTCTTTTGATCTTTGTTGGTTTAAAGTCTGTTTTATCAGGGACTAGGATTGCAACCCCTGCCTTTTTTTGTTTTCCATTTGCTTGGTAGATCTTCCTCCATCCTTTTATTTTGAGCCTATGTGTGTCTCTGCACTTGAGATGGGTTTCCTGAATACAGCACACTGATGGGTCTTGACTCTATCAAATTGGCCAGTCTGTGTCTTTTAATTTGAGCATTTAGTCCATTTACATTTAAAGTTAATATTGTTATGTGTGAATTTGATCCTGTCATTATGATGTTAGCTGGTTATTTTGCTCGTTAGTTGATGCAGTCTCTTCCTAGTCTCGATGGTCTTTACATTTTGGCATGATTTTGCAGTGGCTGGTACCGGTCGTGCCTTTCCATGTTCAGCACTTCCTTCAGGAGCTCTTTTAGGGCAGGCCTGGTGGTGACAAAATCTCTCAGCATTTGCTTGTCTGTAAAGTATTTTATTTCTCCTTCACTTATGAAGCTTAGTTTGGCTGGATATGAAATTCTGGGTTGAAAATTCTTTTCTTTAAAAATGTTGAATATTGGCCCCCACTCTCTTCTGGCTTGTAGGGTTTCTGCCAAGAAATCCGCTGTTAGTCTGATGGGCTTCCCTTTGATGGTAACCCGACCTTTCTCTCTGGCTGCCCTTAATGTTTTTTCCTTCATTTCAACTTTGGTGAATCTGACAATTATGTGTCTTGGAGTTGCTCTTCTCGAGGAGTATCTTTGTGGCGTTCTCTGTATTTCCTGAATCTGAATGTTGGCCTGCCTTGCTAGATTGGGGAAGTTCTCCTGGATAATATCCTGCAGAGTGTTTTCCAACTTGGTTCCATTCTCCCCGTCACTTTCAGGTACACCAATCAGACGTAGATTTGGTCTTTTCACATAGTCCCACATTTCTTGGAGGCTTTGCTCATTTCTTTTTATTCTTTTTTCTCTAAACTTCCCTTCTTGCTTCATTTCATTCATTTCATCTTCCAGGGCTGATACCCTTTCTTCCATTTGATCGCATCGGCTCCTGAGGCTTCTGCATTCTTCACGTAGTTCTCGAGCCTTGGTTTTCAGCTCCATCAGCTCCTTTAAGCACTTCTCTGTATTGGTTATTCTAGTTATACATTCTTCTAAATTTTTTTCAAAGTTTTCAACTTCTTTGCCTTTGGTTTGAATATCCTCCCGTAGCTCGGAGTAATTTGATCGTCTTAAGCCTTCTTCTCTCAGCTCGTCAAAGTCATTCTCTGTCCAGCTTTGTTCCGTTGCTGGTGAGGAACTGCGTTCCTTTGGAGGAGGAGAGGTACTCTGCTTTTTAGAGTTTCCAGTTTTCCTGCTCTGTTTTTTCCCCATCTTTGTGGTTTTATCTACTTTTGGTCTTTGATGATGGTGATGTACAGATGGGTTTTTGGTGTGGATGTCCTTTCTGTTAGTTTTCCTTCTAACAGACAGGACCCTCAGCTGCAGGTCTGTTGGAGTACCTGGCCGGCTGTGTGAGGTGTCAGTCTGCCCCTGCTGGGGGGTGCCTCCCAGTTAGGCTGCTCGGGGGTCAGGGGTCAGGGACCCACTTGAGGAGGCAGTCTGCCTGGTCTCAGATCTCCAGCTGCGTGCTGGGAGAACCACTGCTCTCCTCAAAGCTGTCAGACAGGGACATTTAAGTCTGCAGAGGTTACTGCTGTCTTTTTGTTTGTCTGTGCCCTGCCCCCAGAGGTGGAGCCTACAGAGGCAGGCAGGCCTCCTTGAGCTGTGGTGGGCTCCACCCAGTTCAAGCTTCCAGGCTGCTTTGTTTACCTAAGCGAGCCTGGGCAATGGCGAGCGCCCCTCCCCCAGCCTCGCTGCCAACTTGCTGTTTGATCTTAGACTGCTGTGCTAGCAATCAGCGAGACTCCGTGGGCGTAGGACCCTCTGAGCCAGGTGCGGGCTATAATCTCCTGGGGCACCGTTTCCTAAGCCCGTCGGAAAAGCACAGTATTCGGGTGGGAGTGGCCCGATTTTCCAGGTGCTGTCTGTCATCCCTGGAAAGGGAACTCCCTGACCCCTTGCTCTTCCCGAGTGAGGCAATGCCTCGCCCCTGCTTCGGCTGGCACACGGTGCACTCACCCACTGACCTGCGCCCACTGTCTGGCACTCCCTAGTGAGATGAACACGGTACCTCAGATGGAAATGCAGAAATCACTCGTCTTCTGCGTCGCTCATGCTGGGAGCTGTAGACGGGAGCTGTTCCTATTCGGCCATCTTGGCTCCTCCTCCTCGTAAGGTAATTCTATGTTTTACTTTTTGAGGAATCATCATACTGTTTTCCACAGCAGCTGTACCATTTATGTTCCCACCAGCAATACACAAAGGTTCCAATTTCTCCACAGATTGGCCAACACTCCAATACTTATTATTTTCTGTGTTTTTCATTTTTTTAAATAATAACCTCCCTAATGGGTATGTCCTCTCCAAGTCTTGATATCATTGGTGAATTCAACATCCACAGGGTGACGAGGAGACCTCTAACAATTGCTTCTTCCACTTCACTCACTCCATCATCACCTACCTAGACTTTGGGTTATCAGATATTGCACTACCCCCAAATCTCAATGCCCAATATCCCACTCTACGACATCATCCGTTCTTCCAGTTTACCTCCACAAGGGCTCCCACTGCAGGAAGCATCTGAACGCGTCATGATCACCTATTCACTTACCACTTGATATTCCCTTTTCCTGGAAATCTCTTCCCTCATTTTTCACAGAGCTGGCTCTTCATCCTTTAGGTCTCAGCTTAAATGTCACCTTTTCATAGATGCCCATCTGCCAGCACTTTCTCCTACTTATTACCGTTCTTACTCTCCTTCAAGTTCCTTTTTATTTTCACTTCTCTTCATGTCCAGCTTAGAGTTCCTGGTCTATCATTATGATCATTCCCTTCCAAATACCTTCAACTTCCTTACTTCCTCTCCCCCTGCTGTATCTCATCCCTCGATGAACTCAATTCTCCATGCCTGCGTTGAAGTAGTTGAAGGGTGCTGGAGAAAAATCACACAACTGGGTAGCTGGATTTCACTTTAAAATCCATGGGTATACGCTCTCAATGCTGTCTGGCCATTTGTCTCCCTTCCTTCCTTCCTTCTTTCCTTTCTTCCTTCCTTTCCTTCTTTTCTTTCTTTCTTTTTTTTTTTTCCCCCTGAGTTTCACTGTTGATGCCCAGGCTGGAGTGCAATGATACCATCTCCGCTCACTGCAACCTCCGCCTCCCAGGTTCAAGCAATTCTCCTGCCTCAGCCTCCTGTGTAGCTGGGATTACAGGCGCCTGCCACCACGCCTCGCCATTTTTTGTATTTTTTTAGTAGAGAAAAGGTTTTGCCATGTTGGCCAGGCTGCTCTCAAACTCCTGACCTCAGGTGATCTGCCCGCCTTGGCCTCCCAAAGTGCCGGGATTACAGGCGTGAGCCACCACACCTGGCCATGGTCAACACTTTCTCTGTCTCTAAAATGACTATTTCATCACTCGCCCTCTCTCCTCCATCTTCCTCACTTTCCCATTGTCCCCAAGAAATCTCAGCTGATGACCTCATCCCATAGATTACTGAAAAAAACAGAAGCTATCAGATGAGAGCTCCTTCATCTTACCGCCACCAAATCTATACAGTACCCTGTCTACATCTGTAGCCATGTTTTATTTTTTCCCTGTTAAAATGGAGGTACTGGTACCAAAACAGATATATAGACCAATGGAACAGAACAGAGCCCTCAGAAATAATGCCACATATCTACAACCATCTGATCTTTGACAAACCTGACAAAAACAAGCAATGGGGAAAGGATTCCCTATTTAATAAATGGTGCTGGGAAAACTGGCCAGCCATATGTAGAAAGCTGAAACTGGATCCCTTCCTTACACCTTATACAAAAATTAATTCAAGATGGATTAAAGACTTAAAGGTTAGACCTAAAACCATAAAAACCCTAGAAGAAAACCTAGGCAATACCATTCAGGACATAGGCATAGACAAAGACTTCATGTCTAAAACACCAAAAGCAATGGCAACAATAGCCAAAATTGACAAATGGGATCTAATTAAACTAAAGAGCTTCTGCACAGCAAAAGAAACTACCATCAGAGTGAACAGGTAACCTACAGAATGGGAGAAAATTTTCGCAACCTACTCATCTGACAAAGGGCTAATATCCAGAATCTACAAAGAACTCAAACAAATTTACAAGAAAAAACAAACAGCCCCATCAAAAAGTGGGTGAAGGATATGAACAGACACTTCTCAAAAGAAGACATTTATGCAGCCAAAAGACATGAAAAAATGCTCACCATCACTGGCCATCAGAGAAATGCAAATCAAAACCACAATGAGATACCATCTCACACCAGTTAGAATGGCGATCATTAAAAAGTCAGGAAACAACAGGTGCTGGAGGGGATGTGGAGAAATAGGAACACTTTTACACTGTTGGTGGGACTGTAAACTAGTTCACCCATTGTGGAAGTCAGTGTGGCGATGCCTCAGGGATCTAGAACTAGAAATACC
Organism: Pongo pygmaeus; assembly: GCF_028885625.2. NCBI lineage: Eukaryota > Metazoa > Chordata > Mammalia > Primates > Hominidae > Pongo > Pongo pygmaeus. Next base: position 111,651,532 of record NC_072396.2, on the reverse strand, counting down.
ATTTGACCCAGTCATCCCATTACTGGGTATATACCCAAAGGATTATAAAACATGCTGCTATAAAGACACATGCACATGTATGTTTATTGCAGCACTATTCACAATAGCAAAGACTTGGAACCAACCCAAATGTCCAACAAGGATAGACTGGATTAAGAAAATGTGGCACATATACACCATGGAATACTATGCAGCCATAAAAAATGATGAGTTCATGTCCTTTGTAGGGACATGGACGAAGCTGGAAACCATCATTCTCAGCAAACTATCGCAAGAACAAAAAACCAAACACCACATGTTCTCACTCATAGGTGGGAATTGAACAATGAGAACACATGGACACAGGAAGGGGAACATCACACACCAAGGCCTGTTGTGGGGTGGGGGGAGGGGGAGGGATAGCATTAGGAGATATACCTAATGTTAAATGATGAGTTAATGGGTGCAGCACACCAACGTGGCACATGTATACATATGTAACTAACCTGCACGTTGTGCACATGTACCCTAAAACTTAAAGTATAATAAAAAAAATGGAGGATGTTTCTTTTCTTCTATCATGGCGAATCTCCTTACTTATGTTCTGGTACCATCCCCTCTTATCTTCTCAAGGATTTTACTCCTTTGGGCATTCATTCTCTTCCCTAAATTACCAATCTCTCCACTGCTCCAGAACCATGCTAGCGTGCTGATGGAAATAATCCATCCTTAAGAAAACAAACAAAATACACCTCCCTCTACTCCACAATTCTCTTGCAGTGTCTGCCCCATTTTCCTGGTCCCCTTGGCAACAAAATTCCTCAAAAACGTTTTCTACACATATGGCTCCACTTCATCTCTTTTTTTTTTTCTTTTAAGGACATTGCATTAAGGACACAAGACTTCTTCATCTCTTATTTGCTCCCCGATCCACTATCCCCTGGCTTCCACATCTATCACTCTGCAGAGTTGCTGTTGTTAAGGTCCCCAGTGGCCTCCATGGTCATCTCTCGGTCCTTACCTACTCAACTTCTCAGTAGCTGTAGACAGAGTTAGCCACTGCATCCTTGCTGAAACATTCTCCTCTCTTGGCTTCTAGGACTACCTCCAGACTGTCCTCCAACCTCTCTGGCCACTTTTTCTTAGTCTCCTCCGTGGGTTTCTCCTCCCCTACTTAATCACTAGATATTGGGGTTCCTTGGAACTCAGTTCCAGGCCTTCTAGTCTCTCTCTACTCTCTTTCCTAAGGTGATCTCATCCAGTCCCCTGGTTTTAAATACAATCTATATTCAGACAACTCCAAAATTTGCATTCTAACCACACCTCCTCTGTGAGCTCCAAAACTCATATACTCTGACATGTTTACTTTTATGCCTCACAGGAATCTCAAACTTATCATGTCCAAAACGGAACTCTTGATTTATTTTCCATCTCAAGCCTAGGCTTCCCTCCGTCTTCCTCATCTCAGCATATGGCACCATCATCTCTTCAATTACTTAAGCCAGAAACCTGAGAGTCATTCTTGAGGCCTGTCTCTCCCTTTCCCTTACCTCCCCACCTAGTCCCTCAGTATTGTATAAGTATTGTCAGCTGTCACTTAAAAACCCATCCAAGACCGGGCACAGTGGCTCACACCTGTAATCCCAGCACTTTAGGAGGCTGAGGTGGGCAGATCGCCTGAGGTCAGAAGTTCGAGACCAGCCCGGCCAACATGGTGAAACTCTGTCTCTACTAAAAATACAAAAATTAGCTGAGTTTGGTGGCACACACCTGTAATCCCAGCTACTCGGGAGGCTGAGGCAGGAGAATCACTTGAACTCAGGAGGCAGAGGTTGCAGTGAGCTGAAATCGCACCACTGCACTCCAGCCTGGGTGACAGAGCAAGACTCTGTCAAAAAAAAAAAAAAAAAGGAAAAGAAAAAGAAAAAAAGAAAGCTCATTCAGGATCTGACCAGCTCTCTCCCTCTCCATGGCTGTCACCCAGTTCAAGCCACTATCATCTCTCCTGTGAGTTGCTGCAGCAGCCTCCTTACTGGTCTCCCTGTATCCACTGCTGCCCCTTTCCAAGTCTGGTCTCTACAGATATTGCAAAAAGTCCATATCAGATCCTGTCACTCCCCTGCTTAAAACCCTTCAGACATTTCCTACTGCAAGCGAATAATATCCAAACTCCTTTTGTGTGGCCCAAAAGGCCGTGTGTGATCTCTTTCTGCTCTACCTGCCAACTCCCCCACCCCTCCATGCTACTCTTCCTCTTGCCTACAATCTGGCCCTCCTGGCCTCCTTTCAGTTTCTCAACACACCAAGGTCTTTGCCACCTTAAGGCATTTCCACTTGGTAGTACTTTTTCCTGGAAACCTCTTTTCCCATTCTTCATATGGCTGAATTTATCCTTTAGGTCTCCACTTAAATATCACCTCCTCACAGAGAACTTCCCTGGAAACTTTACCTTGGTTATTCTCTACTATTGCAACCTGTTCATTTCATTCTGGAGACTCATCACGATTTCTAGTTATATATTCATTTATGTGATTATTTGGCTTTAAACCCCATAAAAGTAGGAACTCTGTCTTTTTTGTACAACAGTATATCTCCTCCACTTGATATGATACCTGGCACACAATTAAGTGCTTAGTGTTTTTTAAATCAACCAATGCATGAATAGAAGTGAATTTGAGGCATACAGATTAGAATCCTCTGGCCATTCCATGCAGTTTATTATCAAATGCCTACTGCTTGTGTCTCAGCCTGTGAAAGGCAGGTTTCTGAATGAGAAGTCTGGCCCATGGGAGAAACCCGTCAACATCTCTGTGCAAAGACGAAGTCAGAGAGAGAATGCAGTCAAAGAAAGAGTACAGGGAGGGCTACAAGCTAAGAAGGAATGGGAGATGGCATGGCTCCAGCCTTTTTAGGGGAGTGACAGTGGGAAATCCAACAGCTATTCCTTCTCAGGGAAGGAATTTTTTAAGGGTAGACAACTATCCTTTCAGAATGGCAAGGGCCAGGAGGATGGGCAGGGTGACTTTGAATAGTCCTTCCCACTCTGAGAGTCTCTGGGTAGATGATTTGGTTACTTTCCTAGGGCTTCCTTTCTATTTCCCTTGCAGGTCTTCATGGCCCTGCAACTTCCTCTTCAGCTGAGCTTGGAGAGGCATCTTCTGGAAAACATGGTGGTATCTGGATTCTTTTTCTGGTTGTCCAAACAGTTGCTTTTCCCCAGTGGGCTGGAATGGAGACACCTGTCACCCATTCTAGCAGGTCAGGAGGGAGCAGGGGGAGAGGCCAAGGTCATCTTTCCTTTCACAAATACCTGGAAGCCTGGAGTCACCTTCCAAAAGACCAACCCCATAATGCTTCAAAGAGGGAACTGCAGAGGACCCTCTATACAGCTGTCCCCTCCCCTGTTCCCTCCTCCCTCCTGCAGCTATAGTCAATAGATTCAGACATGTTGTCTAATAGGTCCAGACATGCTCCTAAACCCTCCCTGTTGGGGCTGCCAGCCAGGTGACAGATGTAAGGGCTGTGCCAGATGTGAGGCTGCTGCCATATGGCACTGTGTGTCACAAGGTCTGAAGCTGCTGCCACTGAGCTGTGGAAGATTTAGTGGGGAGATCCTTGTGTTTTAGCCTCCACTCACCTGTCACTGGCAGAGGCAGCAAGGGGGAACTGGAGCAATGAAATATTCATAGGAGCTTGAAGGAGTTGCCATATCACACCAAAGAGCCCTGGGCACCCCAGCCCCCACCCTCCATGTACCACACCAACTAATTCTGAAAGAGGCAGAGATATATAGGGATTGACTGAGCCAGAAGGGGAGAGATGAGGAATGAAGGGAAAGACACAGTCAAGAGGGGAAGACAGCTGAGCAGGAAAGGGGACCAGGCAGAGCAAAGGAGGAGAGGAAAAGAGAGGCCAAGAAAACAAGACAAAGAGGAGAAATGAGACAAGAGGAGGGCCTTGCAGACGGTGAAGAGGAAAGTTTAGGCTTGGGGAAGGCAGGCACTGCAGAAGCTATGCAGCCACTTCTGATTGTCTTGGCTTTTTGGAGGTGCTCTCCAGTTCCTCACCTGCTCTTTTAAAAATGCTCTTGAGCTGCCCCCCACCAGCTCTGCCCTCAGGGCCCCCACCACTGCTAAAGGGCCACATGGTAATGACAGTCTTCTGGTAGAGGACCTTGGGTGATGAAGCTCTAGGTGAGGGGACTGCTATTTTGCCATACTGAGAGCCTAACTGCACCCTCCCCATCTCACAGATGGGGATGCAGCAGGCAAGGGGCAAATCAGAAACGGCATGAGGAAGAGACCCAGGACACCTTCCTGACTTAGGCCAATTTCCCACTCACCAGAGGCTGTAGTGTGAGTGTGTCTGTGTGTGTGCATGTGTGTGTGTGTGTGTGTGTGTGAAAGAGGAGATCAAAAAAAGAAAGTAGGAAGTGGAGAGAATTCCAGAAGGTGGGAGGGAATGGTCATGATGGGAAAAGTGGAGCTGGCAGGGAAAAGACCAGCAGGCCTGAATTCTTCCCCTCAGTGAACACATCTCTCTGAGGCCAAGCTGGGCTGCAGAGCCCTGGCACAGAATGCTAAGCCAGAAGAGGGTCCCCGGCCACCCAGATCTCTCTCTCCTCTTAGATCTCAGACTTCAGCCTGTCAAGGGCTGAACTGTAAACAAACCTTGGAGGGCAGAAGGGGGAGCAGGTGTGGGCAGGAGCTTCTGGGAACTTCCCAACAAGTAGCTGCCTCCAGCAGCCAAAGACCCAGGGCTCAAATAGCACCCCTCTGGGGGCTGTTTGGCAGGTGCCTGCTGCACAGGGCTCTGGGCAAAGCCTCCTGAAGCCAAATGTGGGCCTACTCAGCTGGCTGGCTGTGCCATCTCCTTCCTTCCTGTGAGGCTACTAAGGCATCAATGGCCTGGGCCACCAGCCTTCCATGCCCCCAACCCCTGATGCTCATGAAACTCCTGGAGAATCTCAGAGTTGGCAGGGAGCTTGGAGGTTACTGACTTCCCCCTTGTCCACCCTCTGCTGATTTCCAGAAGCAGCAGGGGGAAGCTTTCTAGAAGATGACTGCAGCTGGGTATGGCGGGAAGGGCCAGATTTGAGCAAGTGGAGAGGGAGGGCACTGAGAATAGGCCCAGAGATAGAAGGGAACAGGCATATGTGGCACAAGGCATGAACACAATAGCCTGAGTAGATGAGGGGGTTGCTGGAAAAAGATTAGTTGGGAAGCAAGAAGCATAGCTGACCCGGCATAGACAGTGAGTAGGCCTTTCTCTCACTCCCTCTCTCATGTCTGGCTCTGTTGGGACTCTAGGTTCTACCCTCCACCCTCAACTCCCATGCCCCTTTGGGGAACTTGTGAAGAGAGGGGCAGGCCAGTCTAGCCAGAGCTGGACAGAGAAAGGCACATCTATGTCAACGCTTTGCCTAGATGTCTATCTGCTCCCCACGCTTGCCCGAGATGATGCAGGTTGCATCTGAAGCCAAGGACTTACGCCCAGCAGTTGCCAAGCTGACTTCCTGTGAGGCAGCAACCCCTGACTCCTTCCAGTGCACCATCTCTGAATTGTCCAATCAGGAGTACAGTCCAGGGACAGGGCAAAAATTAGGCCAAAAAGCCAGTAATCAAAGGAAGGTACATGAACAGAGGCCTGGTAAACTCATGTCACCTTGTCTGGAGGCATCCAGAAACGCCAACAGCAGCCCCAGGACAATGAGACACCTTTTATTCTGCCTAATTGCATCTTCCTGCTGAGAGGGAGGAAAGAATTATAAGGTCTTTCTTAAACAGTGGTCAGAAAAGGGGAGTGAAGTTGGTGAACCCTCCACCTAAGAATAAAAACCAAGGGCAAGAGCACGTGCTGTGCTGAACCACTAGCACAGAGGGCATGAGTTAGCACCAAAACACTCTGTACCTCCCCCACATTGGTAGCTGGGAAAACGCTGTCTGTTTCCTGAAGGTGAGTGACAGAGAAATTACAAACCTCAGAGCACTTGTGGGCTTGTCTTTGGGTGCATCAAGGACAGGCAGGGAGTGGGTGGGGAAGAAGATTGCATCCTACTATACAACCAGGCTTGGGGGAAACAGAATCCTAGGGAATCCTGAGAATCCACAAGCTCTCTATCTGGCAACACTGATTTGATGATGGACCCCAGACTTGACTCACTAAGGTAGAAAAGCAGACCCAGGCATTTTAGGAAGAATCAAAAAGAGTAAGGAAAAATGATTTTTTTTTTTGGCCCAACTTTCAGTTACTCAGAAACAATCTATTAACCAGAAAATCCATTCCCTAAGTATTCAGGTTTGGGGATTACAATTTTTGTTTTGTTTTTTGTTTCATTTTTTTCTTTCAATAATTAAAATCCACAGAGCTGGGGCTCTCTGTTATGGAAGAATGCAAGCTCTGCTCTGATGTCTCCCTTCTTATAAGGGTAATAATAGCAGAGTCCCTTACTGTGAATCAGGACTTCCTCCACCAGCTTTTAGATAGCATTCATTCATTCATTCATTAATATATGTAATAAAAGTTTACTGAGCACCTACTATGTGCCCAGCATAGTGCTGAGATATGGAGATAAATAAGGCCCAGTCTGTTCCCTTAGGGAGGCTGCAGTCTGAGGTGGAGGCAGGTATGTAAACAGACTAATATAAAACCATGTGCTACCTGGTACCACAGAGGGAAGCAGAGGATGCTATGTAAGCACAGAAGAGACTATGCCCCAACCGTGCTGTGACTCCCAGCAGAAGACCACCACTCCCTCCTCTCACCAAAGGTGAGAAGGACATTCCAGGAAAGGAATGTCAAACCTGACAGCAAATGAAAAGTTAAGAAGATTCAGTAAAGAGGGAAACCTCTAGGTATTTAAGTCACTACAATCATAAAAAGAAATCATAGAATAAATTCGGGCAAAACTGAAGGGAACGTTTAATTCGAGGATTAATGCTATCCACTGACTCCTTTCATGTCACCTTATGAAATGGTACAGTGCACTCTGAGAGGCCACAGAGACAACCAGGGACATAGCCCAGCACTGGACTTGCCAGCCACATATCTAACGCACCACCCCAAAGCTACACATGGAAGGTCTTCCTCTCATGAGAGAAGGCAGGAAGGGTGGACCACCAGCAGACGCATTGAGATCCAGCCAGAGTAATAGAGACCAAAGCTATAAAGCTCACATACCCCATTATGCCCACATTGAAGAGGGTCTATGCGAAGCCAGCTCTATGAATGGGCCAGGGCCAACAGTGAGGAGCTATAAATAACCCAGCTGCAGGGCCAGATGTGACACAGGAACATCAGCAAGGGACCTGGCCACATTCAGGTTTCAGGTTTCAGCTCACAGAGGCCAAGCTGGGGGGAGGGGGGCGAATATCAATGAGCACAGCAATACTATTTCTCATATCCTAGAAACAAGTCCCCCCCTCCCTCCCCAGGAGGTAGGAAGATGGCTTTGCCCAGTATTGCAAGTAAGGCTCTAAAAACTTTTCAGAAAATAATTCCTAATAAAGGTACTCAGAGCCATAATATCGTATTAACACCTCCAAGCCAGCAGACCAGACACTTGTCTAATTAATAAAAATTATAAAGCAGAACAACTTATTGATGTTACAGGCATGGCACTTAGTACAACAACAAAACCCAAATCCATGCAGAACACTCCATCTTCTCTAGGAAGCCCTCTTTCCGCCAACCTGTACAATCACTTCCTTAGTGCAAAGAGGGGCTGGGGAATGGAGAGCATAGTGTAGAGCTCTGGGCAACTGGCTTGGGGGAGGAGGGGACTGTAGGGAAGACAAACCTCTGTCTCATGCACAAATCTTCTAAAGGGTAGTTCCAACTTGAGCTCTGGAGTTAGTGATCTGGGCTGGAATCCCAAATCTGTGGCAAATTGCTTAACCTCTTGAGCCTCAGTTCCTTCATCTACAAAATGGGGTTCATGGGGTGCCTACTTCAAAGCACCTACGTGAAGATTAAATATACATGAAGTGCTGGTGCAAAGTAAGTGCTCAATCAGTAACTGCTATTAGCAATTATTGTTATCATCATTACAAGGCACCTACTGATACATTCTGCTGTCTTGTTATAGTGCACTCGATTTGCCTTTCTCCACAGGAGAAATAATAGGGATAATTTGAAAATTGATTCAAAACTCTTTGCACCTGGGCCATGACTTTAGATCTACAGAATAAATACACTTTGCTGTAGGGACAGCAAATTCGATTTTACTACTGCATTAAAGCCAAATTCTCATCATATTTCTAGTAGTTAACAGTGGGGGGGCTGAAGTAAAACTGTTTTGAGATCCCAGGTCTGCATCTCACTGGCTGTGGGACTCTGGGCTTGTGGACCTCTCTGTGCTTCAATTTCCTCATCTGTAAAATGGGGATAGTATCTACCCCATAAGGATGTTGTGAAGATTAAACAAGGCAATGCATATTAAGCACTTAGAACTGTGCCTGGCACACAGAAAGCACTGAGTGAATGCCAGCTACTGTTCTTACTGTACATGGACTAGGTAAAGAGCTTAGCACAATGTCGGCCACATAGTTATAATAGTAGCTACTAGGATCATCAGTACTCTAAGTAAAATGAGTGAACAGAAGGAAGATCTGGGTGTTCTCTGAGAAGGGACTGAGTTAGGATAAACTCGCCTTTAGGATCTCAGGCCCCTCTCCCCTGAGTTTTACAGAGCTTAAGAAAGGAAAGTGACAGGTATGCTCCTGCATATTCCCGATTGCTAACATTTCTGTGATTGGTGCACCACCTCTAAGGGTGGTCTTGCTTCTCCACCCCGCGGAGCTTCGTGAAGGCTGAGGCTCCAACCCGCCCCACCGGAGGGCAGGCCAGCCAGGGTATTCCGGCCCCATGGAAGCAGAGGCGCTGAGGGGCAGGGGTGGGAGAGGCAGCTAGAAGTCCCGGACACTTCCGAAGCATAATGGCGGGGAGAGCGGGGTCCTAGCACTCAGAGGGGCCGCCTCCGCCCCTGCTGCACTCGGGTGGTTTCCCTCCCAGCTTCTGGCTCCCCTCCCAGCTTCTGGTTCTCCTCACCCCTTATCTCCCCGATCCCCCCGCACCCCGCAGGGGAAAACTTCCCGCTCGCGCCGCCACTTTTCCAACAGCTTCCAAAACCTCATCCCCGCGTATCTTGCCTTCCAATTTCCTCTTTCGTGGCCTCGAAGGGACCCGAGGGCTGCCAGGCAACCCAAACGAATCCTTGGGATCTCGGGGTGAGGGACGGAGATGGATGTCTGCTCCCGACGCGCCAACTCACTCCAAAGACCAGGTGGAGGGGGGCCCATGCCAGCGCCGCCCTCAAGTCACTTTGAGGGGCGGGTAAAGACCCTAGCGCTCGACTGCCGACCCCCTAACCCCACAGACCCCTGCCTCAATGGCCAGGTGTCCCCCAACCCGGCTGCTCAGAGCGCAGTACTTACTGTCGGGCCCCCCTCCCGGCCGGGGCTGGGCTGCTGCCCGGCCCGGGAACCCTCTCGTTGCCTCCCTCTCGTGCTGCCCCTGGCTGTGCCCAGCGCCGAAGGTAGCGGCAGCGGCGTCTGTAGGAAGAGAAAGATCACGCCTGCCTTAGAAACCCAGCCCCTGCTGTGACCAGAATCTTAAAGAAGGAGGCGACTGGCTCAGCCCTAGAGCCGTGGCTGAGGTGGCAAACTAGCAAGAGAGCTGTAAACACGGCGTCTGCTGCCTCTCACCCACCCGCAATCCGGCTGCCGCCCGGGACAGTCGGCGCCCCCAGGAGGACCCCTCCCCTCGCCACCGGGGACCAGCCCACTCGGGGGACCTGGGAAGGGATAGGCTGGGAGGACATAGATATGCAGACAATTCAGCTGCCACTTGCTTACTTACTAAGTGCCAGGCACTGTGCTTTACATCCATTTTCTCATTCCAGCATCCTCTCCATTGTACGGAAAATAAAATTGAGGCTCAGAGGAGCAAAGCAAAGAGCCCCCAGTACAAGCGCTAATAATATGTGGTGGGACTGATTTAAACCCCAAAGGATCTCAAATTCCGGGCTGCCTGCCTCAAAAGCTACCTTGTGCTATTGCAAAGCAGCATTTGAATACCTGTGTCCCTACCTGCACTTTCCCAATTTTTTTCTGACTGGATTGGGAACAAACGGCAACTCCAAGTCAGTTTGCCTGTGGAGATGGGGCCCTGGCAGGCAGGATCCTGACTGCAGTGCCTAGAGCCAGGGAGTGGCCATCCCTCTTTACCTCAGACAATTCATTAATCCCACATTTATTATGTATCTACTATGTGCCAGACGCTATGGGAGACAGAAAAAAGAAAAGGAAGAAGTCTCAGTCCAGGTGGCATTCCAGGAGACAGTCACTGAGTCTTCGAGGTCTGGGTTATGCTAGAAGTGTCAAGGGGGTGACGGTGCAGCAGTCCTAAAGGAGGAGGCAACCAGTGTTCTCAGACACCCCTTCCATGGCAGAACTTCTGGAGCCACTGTTAGGGGACATGGGGAGAGACAGGGCTTGCAGAGACAATGTGGAGAGAATCCTCGTCCCATGGGGCTGATTCTGACTCCTTCCTGCTACTGGAGTAAGGACCCACACCACCCATTCCTCTTTAAAGGATGAGTGGAAGGCAGCTTTGTTGGGACATTAAGCTCCGTGGCTTCTTTATGGGAGCTACCCCAATCTTCATGCCTTGGCGATGGCATCTGTGAAATGAGAAAGATATCTTATGCCTTCCTTCTGGTCAAAATGATGAAATAACACAACATTTCCTGCCCCTTCTTAGTTTGATAATTTTAAAAAGAGTACTTTTAGAACCCGTATTTCTTTCAGCTTTGCCCCAGCTTATCCATGCAGTCATTCATTTAGCAAATATTTATTTATGTATTCATTTATTTTGAGACAAGGTCTGTCTCTATTGTCCAGGCTAGAGTGTAGTGGTACGATCTCAGCTCACTGCAACCTCTGCCTCCTGGTCATTTAGCAAATATTTACTAGCATCTACTTTATGCTAGGCACTGTGCTAGAAGCAGGGCACCTTTGTAGTTCTGTGGAGGGGAGTCTGCATGGAGGTGGAAAAATTACAGGGCTGGAAGTTAAGAAACACATTTGAATCACTAGTTCTTTTGACTACATAGCTGTGTGACCCTGGATGAGTCATGTATCCTTTGGGGACTTCAGTTTTCTTGTTGGTCAAACAGGGATAATAACACCTTCTTATCCTACTTCACGGGAGTATTTGTGTGGTTCGATGGAGATAATAGATGTGAAGGAGCTTTGAAAAGTATAAAGCCACTAGACAAATGTCAGGGATTAGTCTGTCTCCAAGGTGGGAGGGGGCTGCTGGAAAGTAAAGCTTAAAAGAAATCCTGGCTGACTCTCCCAAACTGATTGCACTAAATTCCATCTTCCTTGAATCACTGAGCCTGCACCTGGGTGGGAGTCTCTGCTCTGTGAAATACCGTTCTCCCTCAGCAGTGCCCATGACACACGAGTTAGTGATGACTTGGCCTTAAGCCTCGGAGATTGTTTTGGGGACTTGAATGGAACCAGCAGGGCAGACTTGGCTCTGGTTTTCTAATTATTGGCAATGGCAATCTCCTCTTCTCACTTGAGCCCACCCAACTCAAGGACTGCAGGTGTCTGGGTAGAAACCACTTGAGGCCTCCAAAGACACCCATTTCAGAAAGCACAGGGCTCACGTCAGACAGCAGAAGTTGGCCATGGGGGTGGGTGCTTTATTTTGTTGGAAGCTGGGGGTTCTGTATTCTGCCCAGATGGCTGAGATCTACAACAGAACTAGTGGAGACTTTGGGAAGGTCTTTAGCTTGCTCTTATCACCCCCTATAAGCCACCCCAAGTATACCTACAATCTAAATTACAGTACTATGCTTGCTATGCAAACATAGCTTCAAGACGATTTCCCAAATTTCCAGAAGCACTCTTTTCTACTCTCTCCTACCCCAAGTAAATGCACACTGTAAGGAAATATAGGGTCTTGCTAGACAAAACCAGTTTCCAGACAAATCCACTAGCCTCCTCCCTTCCCCTCTCCTTCCCACTAGTTTGTAATCCTGAAGCCCCTTGGATATAAAAATGCTAGAACTGATGGCAGAGCAGAAAAGGAACCTGGGAACCACAGGCAAGCCTGGAGTTGCACTGCACAGCTCTGGAGCTGAACCAGAATGGAAGTCAGAGGGAGCAACAGAAAGCACCCGGCCTTAAGCCAAGGCACCTGCAGCCAGCAAGTCCCTGGGGGAAGTGCAGAACAGACAGACTCCACACCCAGCCTCCCTTGGCAGTCTCAGAGCCTGCTCCTCTTGCGGCTGAAGCTCCTTTCAATGTCTTCATAGATTCCCTTGTCATATCCATCTCATCCAGGCTGCTCCTCTTAATAAAGTGCCACCGTGGCCACTCCAGACAGGCTGATGTTATCCTTCACTCTCCTGCCCTTCTTCCCAGCATGGGTCACACAGCAGTGATTCAGGCCTCCCAGGTCACCGTGCGGTCTCCTGGGGAAATGTTTTCTGAGTGCTCAAGCTAGGGTTTGATGGGAGCTTTGGATGTGGGCGTATCAAATACTCCTTCCTTGCCCATCAGGGTGGCCTGAACCCTGGATTCACTCTTGCCCTGAGTTCCCATGCCTACCCCAGCTTGCAACTTCTTCACTGGACCAGCTGCCACTGCTCTCTCCAACTGTATAACCTGTGTCTAATTTACGAAGCCTTTCTCCCAGTGGTTGTCAGGGGACCTGTGCCCCCATGAAAGACCAGAAAGCTTCAAGATCCAAATGAATGAATCACTGATGGTGAAATTTCAGGCACAATGACAGGCAATTGAGGAGACATATTTGATCACATCATGTTTATCTATGTGTAAGGCTGGCCCTGAGGATATTCTGGTATTTTCCCTCAAATATAATGAAGACTTGGGATAGATAATAGCAAAAAAGGCGATAGAAAATACACCAGGCTGGGAACAGGGACATCTTGCTGCTCATCCCAGCTCTTACACTAATTAGAGGTATGACCCCACACCTTCCCTTCCTAGGCCTCAGTTTCCCCCATATATCAAGAGATCACTGACTTAGCTAATTTCCAGGGTTCCTTGTTGTTTTAATAAGCTCAGATTCTAAGCTGTCTGGCATGGAAAGAGAGTGATGTTCCTCCAAGAGTGGGCCCTGATTCCAGGACTCTGGCCATGGCACTGTGTAGGCATGGGGGTTAAACAGAGAGGAAGGGCTGGCACTATGGACATGGGCTTGGTGCTCCTGTTCAACAGTGCAGCCAGTGTCTGACCCACCCTTTGCTATGAGAGCAAAAGGAGAATTCGTTCATTGCCTCCACTCCTTCTTGTACCCCTCAGGCTCCCAGTGGTAGCTATGTGCCTGTGAAACCCCCCCATTCCCCCCATGACTAATTATATCTGCCCTAGGATGAGGGCTGACATTCCCTCCATCAGCACCTATACCACCATCCCACTTGTTCAAATCTTACATTCCTTACTTAGTGATGGGTAAACAACTGCTGCTTCAAACCCCTCTGAGTGTCCCTAATTGTCCTGGCACACCCCCAACACTGCTTCAGATCCAGCAACTTAGGGGTTAATGCCTGGCCCCATAGGGGCCTTCCAGAACACTGCTTTGTCAGTGCACCTGCCATATAGGCAATACAAGATTTTAAATATCACCCTAGTCCAGGATTCCATTCTAGTTCAATGCCCCTCTCCATTCCCAGGCCATTTCTCTATGAAGATTTGTCAAGGGCTTTTTTTTGGTGGGGATCCTTTCGTTGTTGTTGTCGTTGTTTTGGTTTTTTTCAAGGGCTTTTTTGAATTGGTGCCCGACTTCCTGCCAGAGTCAGGTGGACCCTGGTTGTTTCACAGAATGAAGACAAAGAAGGCAGCAGGGGTGGAGGATCGGGAGGGGACTGGCTCCGTAGTTAGTGCAACTGCCCTGGTGACCCTCAGCCCTGTGTCCTGGATCCAGTTGCCAGGGGATGAGGCCAAATATGTTGAAGTTGCAGGGATATTCCTTCTTGCTATTATCCCTGCAACCACTGGTTTCCTCATCCAAGGGCTGTCAGGTGTTCCTGACTGACCCCCAGGCCCACCTGGGGTACTTGCTGTTATTCTTTTTCCCTCCTTCATAGCTAACCTCTTCCTTTCTGCTCGTAGCCGGAGCAAGCCTCCCTAGCACTGAAAACCCCCCTCACTTGGCCCCTCTCTTTCCTCCCTCTGCTATTCCACATCCTTCTCCCTGCCAAGGCCTAGCTGCTCCAATGGGTGCTTTGCCCCTGTGGTGCGAATGTTCTGTTCTCGCTGGGCCCGGTATTAATTTGCTCTCATTTGTGAGCTGCTTTGTTAACGTGCGTGGCCTTTTCTCAATGTGTAGTGCTGCTCCCTGCTACCTCTGTTGCCTCCCCACCCACACCCTCCTTAACCTTGTAATAATGTGCCCTCCCCTGTGGAGATGGGGGCTGGGCTTTTGAAAGCACTTTTTATATGTGATGTAGTAAGTTCACCACATCCTCAAAATCACCAGAGGATATGAGGCCGGAGTGATTCCTGATCCCTGTGGAATGAGTGAGGAAACTGAGGCTTGGAGAGGTGAGAAGGCTTTTTTGCATGGATAGCTACTGTGTGATGTCCAAGCTGGCCTAGAAGCACAGCTCATTCCCATGGCACCCCACATGCTTATGTCATTCATCTTCTGCAATGCCCCTTTGAGGCCCCAACTGAGTCCCCAGAAAAGTGTACATATGCACACACACACATATATATTTTGCTTACTATTGTGTAAGCAGTCATAAAACCTCTGAGGGTCAGGCCCCTGTGTCAGTATTTTTTACAAGCTGTTCAGGTGATTCTAAGGTGCAGCCAGGGGTGAGCACCACTGCCTGAAAAGAAGATATAAAAATAGGAGACAAGAGAATTGGCTTTAGTGGCCAAGAGCTTTCTTTAAAAACCTTTGGCCTCCCCAATAGGAACTGAAGGTAGAGTGAATGTGAACTATGGCCCTAGCTTCCATGCCTCAGTTTCTTCCATTCTGCAGGCCTTTGCAATCCTTCCCCCATGCTGTGGACTAGCTTAATAAATTAGACATCACTGAGGTTGCTGTGGGAAGGGGTATAAAGAAAGAAACACATCTCTCTCCCCATATGCACATGCTTGCCAATTGCTGTGTAAGTGTATCTTTAATATTTTCTGCCTGCAAGGGTGGAGCTAAATTGCCCTGATTGAGGAAGCCATGGGGTCTAACTAGAGGTGAAGGATAGATACTTTGCTGTCAATCAACTAGAAAGAGGTGCTCCTCAGGTAACAGATAAACTTTTAGGAATAATAATCATCCTAATAGCTATCATGTATTAATCACTTACTATGTGACAGGCATTTCAGTTATAGTACCTCATTTAATCCTCATAATTAGTCTCTGAAGTAGGCATTGCTTTTTTTTTTTTGACAGAGTCTTACTCTGTCGCCCAGGCTGGAGTGCAATGGCACAGTCTTGGCTCACTGCAACCTTTGCCTCCCAGGTTCAAGCGATTCTTTCAAGCAATTCTCCTGCCTCAGCCTCCTGAGTAGCTGATATTACAGGTGCCCACCACCACACCCAGCTAATTTTTGTATTTTTTAGTAGAGATGGGATTTCACCATGTTGGCCAGCCTGCTTGAACTCCTGACCTCAGGTGAGTCACCCACCTTGGCCTCCCAAAGTGCTGGGATTACAGGCATAAGCCACAGCACCCAGCCTGAAGTAGGCACTACTATTATATCTATTTTACATATTAGGAAACTTAGGCTCAAGAGGTTAAGTTACTTGCCCAAAGGCCTCCCAGCTAGGAAGCAAGGGTGTTTTGTTTGACCTACATAGTGTTTTCAAAGCACTTTAATTCATTGTTAACACTTTAAAATCCTCAGATTTTATATAAGAATCTGGATTTTTGTCTTCTCTTGAAAAATCCTATCTGGCAACCCTGGACCTGAAGGGCCCACCCAACAATAATTAGCTGACCCTAAGTAGCAGTACCCCTTATGGATAAGGGATGGGATCTCCAGGTCACCCCAGTCCTCACCACTCTTTCCATACCCTCATCATGGGGCCAAGTGTCAGCTAGCATTTAATATTGTATTTGTACTGTTGTGTTGCCGTTTTTATTAAAAGAATAATAAAGAGGAAAATGGGACATTTCTTCGGCATACATTTGATCTTCCCCTAGTGAGTACATAATCCGTCCCCTCCATTCCCTTCCACCGCCTCTTTAACATGGTGAGAGGAAAAGCTGGGCACCCCACTCTTGGCCTGCTCCTCCCAGAGTATTGGTGCTTTGGAGGGCAGTTATAGGTGGCTGAGGTTATAGACAGTCTCTGGCTTGTGGAGGCAGGCCCAGAGTTGGGAGGGAGGAATAGGTTCCCAGAGGACCTCAGCAGCAGAAGATAACTGAACTATACTTTCTAAGACCAATTGTCTAGTCTGGCTTCCTTACTAAAACAGGCATAGTAACAATAACAGCACTGTGTCTACTTTATGGTTATTATGAGGGTTAAATGAGTATATGTACACATACATGTATATTTAGAATCATGCCTGGCTCAGAGGAAGTGCTTAACAAATGTTAGCTATTTTTATTATTATTAAATGCCATGTTGATTTCCCTTTTGTCATCCCTTAGCCTTTAACATATGGTTTTGTTTGAAAGTTTCAGCCGGATCTAAATGATACTGTGGATTATTAATGGACTCCCATGATGAGTCACTATTATGGGCAAACAGGAATATTA
Source organism: Pongo pygmaeus (assembly GCF_028885625.2). Taxonomy (NCBI): domain Eukaryota; kingdom Metazoa; phylum Chordata; class Mammalia; order Primates; family Hominidae; genus Pongo; species Pongo pygmaeus. Next base: position 111,634,800 of record NC_072396.2, on the reverse strand, counting down.
TGGATGCTTTTTCCCACTGAAACAGACTCCTTCTAGAGCCAATCATGGAGGTTCTGGGTGACATTTTATTAAGAGGATGGCATTTCGTACTCTAGAGAGAAGGTAGTCTTGCCTTTCTCATGGGGACCATACCAGGCTTTCATACTTTCATACTTTCACACTTGCTGTTTCTTTACCCAGAATGCCCTCTGCCACCTTGTTTACCTGGCAACCTCCTACTTATCCTTCTGGACTTAGCTCAAGAGTCACCTTATCTGGGAAACCCTATCTGAACCTCATCTGCCTCCTTAGGCAGAGTTAATTTTAAAGGCTACCTTCCACTAGAATGTGAGTTTGTTGAGGGCAGGGTGGGACATATGTCTTTTTTTTTTTTTTGTGGGACATATGTCTTGTTCACTGTATCCCTGGCACAGGAATAGGTACTCAGTAAGTGCTCTTTGAATGAACCAGAGTGGGGAGGGATGTGTGAGGAAGAAAAGGGTTCAAGATGACACCCCAGCAGCCACATTTTGGTTGGGGGCTCTCTGGCTCCCAGCAAACCTCCTAATTCTGCTTCTGTCTGGCACCCCAAGTTCTTCAAACTAACGTCATAGATTCTCTGCACTCCTCCTGCACCTATTCTAAGTCTCTCCTGTAGAACAGGTGGACGTGACCATTTGCAGAGCCTTTTCCCACTTTGAGCATGCCCCTTCTCCTTTGGACAGCCTCTCACTGTGATGGATCCATGCGCTCCTCATTCCCCAGGCTTTGCAGGGTGTCCCCAAAGCATTGAGAATTTCCTGGGGATCCTCCTGAGCATCAAAATGATGTTTTATGTCCCCATTCCCTTGAGCCCTACTCTCTCACTAGGTCTTCCTTCCCAACATATCTGGATCTCCAATACCTCTATCTGAAGGGGATTTCCAGCATTGGGATGCTAGTTGGGGAGCTATTTCTGGGTGAGTGAGGTTCCAGTCCTCCTTCAGTCGCACCCCACAGTCTGCCCCCTAAATTAGGAGAAGATTTTCTTCAAGTCATTGTAAGTACCAGTTTTGCGTGGAAGACTAGGCTAAAACAGCTGGGTGAGATTTGTATCAGCAATCCTGCCACCTCTGTTAACAACAACACAGGGTAGCCATGGAAGCCCCTCAGCCCTGCTTAGCAGTCTTTCTCCTTCCACTGCTACCTAATGTGGTCCTGGTCACCATCTCCTATGTCATAGCACCTTTCCTGTCATGTTTCCTTTAGGCGATCTGAGTTCCTTTGCCAGGAGCAGCCTGCCTGCGTGCAAAAACAACTTGAGAGCCATTAACAGGAAAGTGCATCTTTTTGAAAAGCCGGATGATTCTAAGGCATTAGTGGACACCTTTGCAATCCTGTTTCAGAAAGAGCTAATGTCTCTTAAACTGGCTGGCACTGAGCCAAGAAGTGTTCTGATAGCAGCCTCCAACTATGAGAATGTGACCAAGGACCCAGGGTATGCTAGAGGAGCCAGGTAAGATCGGGGAGCAGTGAGAAAACCCAGGACATGAGTTCCCATAGAGTGCCAATCCCAATGCCACATGCACGTGCATGCACACACACACACATCCAGAAACACAGGCAGGGCCACACGTTGGCACGAAAACACCACCCACGCTCTTGCTACAAGACCCACATGTGATTTGCCAACAAACTGCAAATTAACCTCCTAGTGAACAGATTAATGGTATTCATGGTAATTTACACTCCAAGTTTCATAGCAACAGACGGAGCATTCTGGTTGTGGAAGAATTCAAGGATTTTTAAGTTCTTGGAGACATTGTAGTAATTAACCTGATAAGCCTATGCAAACTAGCCCTAATTTGACACTGTCATTTTTGAATCCAATATCCAGGATATTTGCCCAGAAGGTTGCCCATTGCCACTCCAGATCATTGGCTTGAGGTGCTAAGCGGACAGATGCCAGTCTGCATTTGTCTATGCAAATGAGGCCCCTGAGCAGAACTCCCCATCAGGCCTGGAAAGGTACTGGACAATTACAAATGGTCTGCTGCAGGGCAATGAGAATGGAATCAAGGCTTCCAGGAGAAATGGGGAGGGGGCCCCAGCCAATTTGCACAGGTCTGACAGCTATTTCTTTAAGGTCCATGGTTTGAGCATGAAAACTCCTTACTTGGACAAGAATTTGGGTTTTCCACCTGAAGGTCAGGAAGAAGCAGCCTCTTTGTGGCATACTGCCAAGTGCCACTAGAATTTTTTATTTTTTCCAGAAAGATCAGCTTCCTAAAATAAAACCAAAAGCTGGGGTTCCCAGTTTCTTCCCTGGGAAGGTGAAGTTTAATTGGCTCTGTTGCCCATTTTGAGCAAAAATCACAGAACGTACTCAACTCCCTCATCAAATCAATCAGCCTATGGGCACAGCTTGTGTGCTCTCTCTGCGGGTGGACTGGTTCCTGTCTAATAATGTGTAGCCTCAGGGGGTGGCCACTCCTCCTCCCACTCCCACACTGAGCTCCATCCTTGACCTCATTCTTGTTTGATCTCTCAAACCACCAGGGCTCACTGAACTCCCTGGTAAATCCACCCTGTGTTTCCTGCTCTGCAGGGCACAGCAATGAAGTGCCAGAGAGGAGATCATTCTTGCCCACTGGCAACCCACTGCTGTTGCCCAGCTCAGCTCTCCCCAGGACCTCAGGTGGCTATGGCTCTTTCAGCTGCAGCCCCATAGAACAGCTTTGTTGAGTCTTCACTGAGGGTAGAGGAGAGCTGCAGAGCTCTCTGTGCACGGAAATACTGCAGAGAAACTGTTCAAGTCACCCAGACCCAAAGCCCCCACTAACAGGTTACCACCTAGAACTCAGAGTGCTTTCTGGAATGCACGGTCAGACACAGTGGTGATCACAGTGGCTTTACCGTGCTTAAAAAGCTAACACTCAGAGGTGATAAAACACTTGGAACTTTAAAGCCATTAGGTAATAACTATCTTTATCTGTCTTCCTGACTAACCTTTAGCTAAATCAGGATTTCAAAAGTGTTAGATGGCCTCCCATGCAGCTGCTGGCTTCCTCTCTGAATATGTACATGGAGCCATCATTCCAAGTTGCTGCCTATGGCCACTCTCAACTCTTGTCTACCTTCCCATTCTCACCATGCCCAGGCCCCTATTCACCCAGGCTTCAACCCATCTTCTTTGACTCCCAGCAACACTTAATGTCTGTGGCACCAGCTCCCAGAAGTATCGGCCAAGGACCCCAGGGACTGCAGAGTACACAGTACTGCAAGAGGGATGCAAATCCATACACCTGGAAGCATTGTCTGTGGTCTCAAATAATAACCCACAATAATGATGACGATGATGAGAACAGCTTCCATTTGGGGAGCATTTACAGGTCAGTCACTTTACATGAGCTCTACATGAAGTATCTCACTGAATCTTCACAACTCTGTCAGCTTGGTACTATCATTAGCCCCCTTTTGCAGACAAGGACACTGAGGCAAAGGTTTAAGAAACTTGCTAAAGATCACACAAGGAAGAGGCAACACCGGAAATCAAACTCCTAGCTGACAGATGCCAGAGACTGGGCATTTAAGTGCTATCCTGAAACATCTCACACATGTATGTATCACTATTTACCAAACTTTAGGCAGATGTCATAATGTTTAAAAAACACATTTCTATTTTAAAATATCACTGCATTCATATTAGTTTGTGGTCATTATGTGTTTACTAAGAGTAAAGTTGCTGTGAAGAGTAATCCAGATTATGGGTCCGTGGCTTTGGCTGGATTGAAAACCAGGAACATTTTGTGCATACAGTATGCCCACCCTATGTCTTCTTACCCATGAAGTCACACATTCCTCTTATCTGCTCATCTTCTATGTTATCTCAAAGGCCCCATGTGTCTCTGTATATACGGCAGGAGTAGGAAGCTATGTCTACAGCTATCTGCATATTCAGTCACTTGTCATGCAAACATTTACTGAGATCTTATGATGTGCCAAACAGTTCTATACACTAGGGATACTCAGTGAACAAAATAGATTTTAAAGACATTCCTGTCCTAATGGAGCTTGCATTCTAGTGAGAAGACACAGACAGTAAACAAATAAATGGGCAAAATTATGAGATAGTTCAGAGAATAAGTGCTTTGGAAAAAATACAGCAAGAAAAGAGGGTGCAATATTTAAAAAGGTGGTCAGGAGAGGCCCCACTGAGAAAGTGATGACTGAGCAAAGAGCTGAAGAAGAGAGGGAGCCAGCCATGTTGATCTCTGGGGCAAGAGCCTGTCAGGCACAAGGAGTAGCACATGCAAAAGTCCAGAGATGGAATGTGCCTGGGGAGACCAACGACTGTGAAGAAGTCCAGTGTTGCTGAAAGAGTTTGTCTGTGACAATGTATGTGAATGGTTGTGTGTGTAGCGATTCAGCAGTAGGCTGTGTCATTAGATTTCCAAGTGGGCTATGAGGCCCACCTTAACGACACTTGCTTGCTGGACTAGTCCTAGGTGAAATTATGAGGCAAATGTGCATGCCTGTTGATCCTCAACCCCCTAGTCCTTCCTTTTTGTCTCTCTAGGAGCCAATTTGCCTTCTCAGAATTCAGGGCCTCTGCAGTGCTCTCTGCCATCACAGCCAGTCCCCAGCCTAAGGAATAAAGAGTACAGTTGGGAGTTCACAGATCTGGGCTTGCTTCCAGTTTCCACTACTTATTAGCTCTGTGACTTTCTTTGGGTAGGCACATCATCTACTTTTCTGAGCCTCAATTTCCTTATCTGTAAAATGGAAATAATAAAGTATTGTGAGGATTGAGATAATGTATGTAAAGTGCTAAGCCCAGTACCCAGCACTTAATAACTACTCAAGAAATTATAGCTATTACTCATCTACACCCAAGCATGAGTTATAGAGAACAATCTGTGCACCTTCAGTCCCCTGAAAAGCCTGTGGATTTTGTATAAGGAAAATTCTTGAACACGCCAATTGTGGATTGTCAGTAGACAGAAAAAAAATCAAGTAGAATCATCATTGTGGGAAGTGTCCTAAATGCCTAACATTACAAATGGGTTTTGATACTTAGAAAGGTTAGAAACCATTGGCATCAATGGTTGCCTTTTCTAGGCGGGTTTGCATTTAGCTTCAAGCTGATAGGGCCTCTGAGTGGTATCATTTCCAGCATCATTGAACAGGTAGGAAATTCAAGTGAAGACTTAGCTCACCATATCCAGCTCGAGGAAAGTATTTACATAGTCTCTTCCCCCTATACTTTGTTGCTTCTGCTCTGATGGGAATGTAGGAGAGGTAAGAATCACTGTTCCAAATGCATAAATGCATAGCAGGCAACCGCTGGGACTGGTAGACCTTCCAGCCCTAGGGGCCTAATGGTGTAGTCTTCCTCACTTTCACATATCTCTAGGTACCCTCCTGCTGGCTCATCTTCCTCTTCTGCCTGCACTCTGAACAGATGATCCTGGCCAACCACAGAGTGGCCACTGAGAAGGTGCATGGCGACAATCTCCAAGAAACCTTGCTGAGAGCTTTCTTGAGCTTGTGCATGGCAGAGCTTGGTCACAGGAGCACCTTACCATACAGAATGGATGCATCCTGGACAAGTTTCTTGCAAATCAAATGTTCACATATCAAAGCCTATTTTCCATTTAACTTTTAACATATAATTGGATATGTGTTTCTCCGAGGGCAAAAAAATGGGGCTCTGAGACTTAATAAAAATCATATTTATGAATGCAATGCAGCAACACACTTGAAAATCACAAATGTGAATGGAAAAAATGAGAATTTTCTTATAAAATATTAACAATGCCCCCAAATGAGTCACAAGATCTGAATAAAAAATAGCTAACGTTATTTTGATGTTTGGCACAATAGCTTAAAGGCCTAAAAGAAAAACAATTACACCTTAACCAAACAGAACACACTGGACTGAAAAGTTGCCCAGTTTCTATAAAACTGCCTTTCTAATGTTCTACAGCAGGAGATCATGCAATATTCTTTGGCTGCTCAAATCCTGAGCTTTAGCACTCTGGAGAAGCTGCTGGGTTTAAGAAACAAACAGGTTAATCCAGACCAGAGAACAGACCAGGAAGCACAGACGTGACACTGCTTTAAAATGCCCCAGGAAATGAGTTAATTGGGAGCACGGGGGTATGGGAAGACTTTCTGGTAATACAAGATTCAGAAGACTTGAAACGTCTGTAAAATGAGTCTCTGGGTAACATATAATGAATCAGTTCCCCAATTTCTAAATGTTGCTTCGGCTAGTGTCTTTTTTTTTTTTTTTTTTTTTGACAGGGTCTCGCTTTGTCACCCAGGTTGGAGTGCATTGATGCAATCACACCTATCTGTAGCCTTAACCTTCCTGGCTCAAGCAATCCTCCTGCCTCAGCCTTCCCAGCAGCTGGGACTACAAGCATGCACCACCACACCAGGCTAATTTTTTGTTATTATTGTAGAGATGGGAGTCTCATTATGTTTCCCAGGCTGGTCTCAAACTCCTGGGTTCAAGCCATCCTCCTGCCTTGGTCTCCCAAAGTGCTGGGATTACAGGAGTAAGCCACCATGCCCTGCTGCTAGTGTCTTTCTATAGTCTCCAAACAATGAAAACTCCCGTGAAAGGGTTTCTAGCTGTTGTATTTCCCCAAAGTATGTTCCAGGGAACACTAGTCTTCATAAGAGGGATCCATGGGCAAAAACGTTTGAGAAATGTGATGTACTCTAAATCAGTGCTTCTCGAAATTTAATGTGTATACAAATCACCTGAGGATGTTGTTACCATGCCAATTTTGACTTGGAATCTCTGAGGTAGAGGCCTGAGATTCTGCATTTTTAGCAAGCTCCCAGGTGATGCCTATGTTGCCATCCTCAGATCACACTTTGGCAAGGCTCGAAATGTCTTCTTGGATATTCATGATCCTCATTAGAATATTAAGGGCTCTGCAGTAAAGTTTAGCTTATCTAACCCAGCATTCTTCAAACTCATTGGTACCCAGAAACCCTTTTTTCCCCATGGTACCTATTACTCTTTCACACTCAGGGTACCATGAAAGCCAATTTGGGAAATGCTAATCAAGCTAATACTACTCTACCTGGACTCACTTTGCATCATCTGAGAAATGTACATTTTGGGTCATGGCCATAGACCTCATCTACAGCTAGTTAATAGCACTGCAGAGACGCAGGTATGCCAGGGCTGTGAATTGCCATTGGTTTTCAAAGACTCCAAGCTCAATGACAGCAAAATATCATAAAACTCTACTTACTATCCTGCCATATTCACTACTTTCCAAAGTGCTTTACAACCTTAATGTGGCTTGAACTGAAATCAAAGCAAGGAAAAAAGGAAGTGAAAGCAGGGAAAAAAGGAGCAGAGAGGAGCCTGGCGTTTTCGAAGGAGGTATGAAACAAGACAATGAGCAAATGATACTGAAATTAGACAGGAGGTAAGGGACTCAGGTTAGCTGGGGTGAGGAGAAAGAAGGAGGCATCAGCAAGGGATGTCAGTGAGCAGGGTGTCTCGGGGGTGGAATGAGGAGAGAACAATTACTCTGTAAAGTCCTACTCTATCAAATGAGGAGGAAAAAAACATGAAGGGAAGAGTCATCTTGTTTACCTGGTCTCCACCTATACAGGTCTCAGCTACTGTATTTGTTTTACTGTACAAATTGTTTGGCCAGAAGGCCCTCTCTGGGTAGATTCCTTATTCTCATTGCATTGGCTGCCAGATGGAAAGGGTCTGGGTTGTCAGTTCATCAGGAGGGCATCTGCTCATGCCCATGGTGGCCCGCCACTCCAGCCCCTATCCCAGTTAGCAGATGGGTCTGAGAGAGCTCTCCGATTATCAGAAGCCAGTGGCAGACAGTGCTCCCAAAAGCGTAAAAAGGGAGAGACAGAAACCTCTTTGTAGGCAGAGCCCCTAATATGAGAGATAGTACAACATAGAAGGTTCTCGTGTCAGACAGAGGTCATATCCCAGCTCTGCTCCTCACTAGCTGTGAGGTCATGGGGTAAATTAACCATTCGAAACCTCAGTTTTCTCTTCTCTAAAATAGGGCTAAGAATAGTATCTATCTCATAGCAACATGGTGAGGAATGATTAATGTAATCCTTGGAAAAGGTTTAGGACCATACCTGACACATAATAAGAACTCAGTAATTACTAATGGATATTAATACTATTTATTATTATTAAAAGCATTTTAGCACAGTGTTTAGCACAAAGAAAGTGCTTCACAAATGACAGCTGATATGATGACATTATGACAACAAGCACGCCAACAGTGATGATGTTGCTGTTATTGATGATAAGGGAGCTTGCTTTCCCTCAGCTCTGTTTTGGAGGTTGGCATCAGGAGATGATGTGATTTGAAAGGTTCTGGGGTCAGATAGTCATGGGTTTCAATCCTGACTCTACTACCCAATAGTAGGTGGTCAGTTTTCGCAGTTGTAAAATGCAGATGATAACAACATCTACCTCACCGCTGTGAGGATGAAATGAGATGATGTATGTGAGGTACCAAAGCCCAGTGCCTGGTGCACTGTAAACACCAAAAGCTATCAACCAGCTAGCTAGTCATCCAGCATCTGAGAACTTGAGAGAGCTCCAGGAAGGAAAGTTTCAGGGGTAAAAGTGCCCTCACAGTCCAATTTGAAAATCATGGACAGGCCCATGAAAAGCTTATGTACATACCACATGCCTTTCCACACGTTACCATTTCACACACACACAGGGACATAACGTATTCAGGCCCACATAAAGAAACCCACCTGTTTTCAGAAGAGACTTTCCAGTGTACAGAAGTTCTTGATTCACCACAAGCATTCTTATACACCAATAACAGACAAACAGAGAGCCAAATCATGAGTGAACTCCCATTCACAATTGCTTCAAGGAGAATAAAATACCTAGGAATCCAACTTACAAAGGATGTGAAGGACCTCTTCAAGGAGAACTACAAACCACTGCTCAAGGAAATAAAAGAGGATACAAACAAATGGAAGAACATTCCATGCTCATGGGTAGGAAGAATCAATATCGTGAAAATGGCCATCCTTCCCAAGGTAATTTACAGATTCAATGCCATCCCCATCAAGCTACCAATGACTTTCTTCACAGAATTGGAAAAAACTACTTTAAAGTTCATGTGGAACCAAAAAAGAGCCCCCATTGCCAAGTCAATCCTAAGCCAAAAGAACAAAGCTGGAGGCATCACACTACCTGACTTCAAACTATACTACAAGGCTACAGTAACCAAAACAGCATGGTACTGGTACCAAAACAGAGATATAGATCAATGGAACAGAACAGAGCCTTCAGAAATAATGCCACATATCTACAACCATCTGATCTTTGACAAACCTGAGTAAAACAAGCAATGGGGAAAGGATTCCCTATTTAATAAATGGTGCTGGGAAAACTGGCTGGCCATATGTAGAAAGCTGAAACTGGATCCCTTCCTTACACCTTATATAAAAATTAATTCAAGATGGATTAAAGACTTACATGTTAGACCTAAAACCATAAAAACACTAGAAGAAAACCTAGGCAATACCATTCAGGACATAGGCATGGGCAAGGACTTCATGTCTAAAACACCAAAAGCAATGGCAACAAAAGCCAAAATTGACAAATGGAATCTAATTAAACTAAAGAGCTTCTGCACAGCAAAAGAAACTACCATCAGAGTGAACAGGCAACCCACAAAATGGGAGAAAATGTATGCAACCTACTCATCTGACAAAGGGCTAATATCCAGAATCTACAATGAACTCAAACAAATTTACAAGAAAAAACGAACAGCCCCATCAAAAAGTGGGCGAAGGATATGAACAGACACTTCTCAAAAGAAGACATTTATGCAGCCAAAAGACACATGAAAAGATGCTCATCATCACTGGCCATCAGAGAAATGCAAATCAAAACCACAATGAGATACCATCTCACACCAGTTAGAATGGCGATCATTGAAAAGTCAGGAAACGACAGGTGCTGGAGAGGATGTGGAGAAATAGGAACACTTTTCACTGTTGGTGGGACTGTAAACTAGTTCAACCATTGTGGAAGACAGTGTGGCGATTCCTCAGGGATCTAGAACTAGAAATACCATTTGACCCAGCCATCCCATTACTGGGTATATACCCAAAGGATTATAAATCATGCTGCTATAAAGACACATGCACATGTATGTTTATTGTGGCACTATTCACAATAGCAAAGACTTGGAACCAACCCAAATGTCCAACAACGATAGACTGGATTAAGAAAATGTGGCACATATACACCATGGAATACTATCCAGCCATAAAAAAAGATGAGTTCATGTCCTTTGTAGGGACATGGATGAAGCTGGAAACCATCATTCTCAGCAAACTATCACAAGGACAAAAAACCAAACACCACATGTTCTCACTCATAGGTGGGAATTGAACAATGAGAACACATGGACACAGGAAGGGGAACATCACACACCAGGGCCTGTTGTGGGGTGGGGGGAGGGGGGAGGGATAGCATTAGGAGATATACCTAATGTTAAATGACGAGTTAATGGGTGCAGCACACCAACATGGCACATGTATACATATGTAACTAACCTGCACGTTATGCACATGTACCCTAAAACTTAAAGTATAATAATAATAAAATAAAATAAAATAAAATAAGTTCTTGATTCAAGACTTAAAGTGTTTTTTGTTTGTTTGTTTGTTTGTTTTGTTTTGTTTTGTTTTGACCCTCAGAGAGTGCTTTTTAGTTCAAGAAAAGGAGTTTGAAAAGGACATTAATAAAACCCACTGGACTGAAAGTGCCGGGTTGCAATCAAATCCAAAACACCTAGCCCAGTGGCTGGCATATGATGATGCACAGTAAATATCCACTGAAGAAAACGTCACATTTTCATCTCAAAATACTTTTGTGGTAATGGTGTCTCTATATTGTTTTAGGCCATGAATCAAGGATGTTTTTCTCTGCACTTGGGAAAGTCCTGTCAGTCTGCAAATGGGCCAAATTTGAATATTAGCCATAAGGGCTAAACACCCACAAGTACACAAAGACTCCCTCAAGTGGATACACAGACAATCACTTTCCAAATGCTTTGCCAACTTTGGGCCTCCCCTGCAAGATCTGGGCCCTGGTTCTTTGGACGGAAATAGCAGAGCATGCGGCTGTGATGGTTCTCAGAGCAAGTGGAGATATAATGATGAGGCCATTCAGGGTCCTTGTCAAAACCATGTGGATCTGGGGTGAAATTTCAATCATCTTACCAGCTGGCACCAGAATCCTTCTTAGGGAGGGAACTGGGACTGTCTTTAGGAAAAGGTTTTGATAAGCTGCTTGCCTTGACAGCATGGGTAGGCAGGAGCCAAGGCAACGAAGGAAAGAGCTTAACGCTGTGTGGTAACATTAAACAGGACTTAGAGATTGCAGAGAGAGCAGAGAGGAGAGGAGGAGATGGAGGAGAAAGGGGAAATGAGGCACTGGGTGTGAGCCTAGAGCTTGACTGAGAAAATGACCAAGGGACTTCTTCAGCCCAGGACTGCTAACTTTAAATGTTCAGTTGTTTTGTGCTGCTGCGAGGAAAATCCTTTTGTCACTCCTAAGCCTTCTACACACGTTTCCTTGGGTGAATGGTTATTCGGGTGAGATTAAGGAAGAGAGTGAAGCTCCACGTTTTGGGTGACATGAAAAGATACAAACAAATGGACAACCGGCACTTTTTAACTCTGGCTACACATTAGAATCACCTCAGGAAACATTTAAAACCTGGGGATGCCCCCAGGGAGTCCCCACAGAGATTCTGGTGTAACTGGTGTGGGATGGGGCCTGGCATCAATACTCAAAAAGCTCCCCAAGTGGAAGTTTAGAAACTCTGGTCTCCGTGGAACTCTTTCTTTTCGGAGAACTAGAAAAGAGCCTGCGGTGGGGTGGGGGGCAAGGAGAATGGAAGCCCTCCCTGGGAATGCAGAGATCTGGGAAAGCATGGATTTTGAAGGAAGCTTATCTCGATCTGAAGGGCAGGGGAGACCACGAGAATATCCAGACTACAGGCATAACTGATGCCATTCACCTCTGACTTCCCTCTTGGCTGTCCATAATGCCTCCCAACCCAAGCAATTATGACTTCCAACTCAACCCATTATGCCTCACCATGTTGCATTGCAAACATCTCTTATCTTTCATTCCTATCAAGCATTATTTTCCCTGAATCCCATTTCTTTTTGTAAATTATTTTTTCATTTTTAAAAAATTTTTTTGAGACGGAGTCTTGCTCTGTCGCCCAGGCTGGAGTGCAGCGGTGCAATCTCAGCTCGCTGTAACCTCCACCTCCAGGGTTCAAGCAATTCTCCTGCCTCAGCCTCCCAAGCAGCTGGGATTACAGGCGCCCACCACCACGCCCAACTATTTTTTTTTTTTTTTGTATTTTTAGTAGAGATGGGGTTTCACTATGTTGGCTAGGCTGGTCTCGAACTCCTGACCTCAGGTGATCCGCCCACCTCAGCCTCCCAAAGTGCTGGGATTACAGGTGTGCCACAATGCCCGGCCCTAGATCCCATTTCTCTGTGAGCGTACTCTTTGACAGATAAAACCCAGTGAATCTGCTATATGAAAACTTTCCTTAGACAAAACAAAAATGTACGTTTTTTTTTTCCGAAGACTGAGAGTTTTTACTTATTTCTTTTCTTTTTTGAGCTTTTGGTATTCAAGGAAATCTCTGTCAAAACACAAGATGACCACATCCTTTTAAGGAATAGAGATTTCAAAACTTACTACAAAGTTGCGCTGATAAAAATACTGTGGAACAGGCATAAGAATGGACATATTCAAGAATGAGCATCTACAAATAAACCCATTTATCTACAGTCAATCGATTTTTTGACAAGAGTGGCATGAACTTTCAATGGCAAAAGAATAATCTCTTCAACAAATGGTACTGGGACAACTGGATATCCATGTGCAAAGAAAAAGTTGGACCCTTCCTTTATCCCATATACAAAGCTCAATCCAAAATGGACCAAAGACCTAAATATAACAGCTAAACTATAAAACCTTCAGAAAAAATATGGATGTAAATAAAAAAATGTACATTTTAACAAAGGTCTTTGGAGGACAATGCCTTGACCCAACGCAATAATTTTCAGGGATCTTGGCAAAGCATGGAGAAAATATTTTGTGGTCAGAAGGGACCTGTGGAGATCCTCAAAGCACACCATGTGGGTAGATAACTATGAAGCTGATTACTGAAGATGTAAGTCTGAGAAATATCTGGAACAGTTGAGCCCATTCTTCTGGGATCACTGGAGATGGCACCCAGGAAAGGGTCAGGCGTGTCCCAGGCTTCCGGGGCTCTTTTCACATCCAACCGTGTCTTCCTCCCCAATCCTCCACAGTCCCTCCTAGCTCTTTACTCTTCCAGCATTTTATGCAGCTCTGAATAAAGTAAGCTTGATAGGCCAAGCTACCAGTTAAAAGCTCACTCCCTCATGGACAAGGCAGGAGTCAGCATTTTAGCAGCAGTTTAGTCGTGGCCAGAGAAGACAAAGGCAGAGAATGGCCGATTGCAGGTGCCAATTCCCTGGTTTTTATAGGCCCATGCCTGAGGGATGGATCATCCTGCCTTACCCACTGGAACTAAAGGTGACAAATGAATGCTCTTCAGTGGGAAAGCTATGAAGTGGGATGGGACCAAGCAAAAAGGACCAGTTCTCTTTTCCCTATATCCATGCTTCCTTCCACTACTGCCCTCAGCACTGGGGTAATGGCCTGGCTTAAGGGGATGAGATAAAATGAGGCCTCAGAGGCTACTGGCAGGGACCAGGTGGTCACAGCTCCCCTTTCTCAAGATAATTTGCTCAGGGGCAGGAGCTAAAATTGATCAGATGAGGCTCTAAGTCAGAATGAAACTTGTTAATTTGTTACACCGTTTTAGAACTTCACAGATACCTATCTTATTGAACACAGCACTGAGGTGCTTTTTAAAACCTAGGAAGCCAATTAAACCCAGGAAGAAACCTGCATATTTTCTAACGTGGTTGAATAAAATTGAAACTGTTGCTACATCTGAATAGAACTAAAACATAATTTGGTCCAGGATCCTTCTCAGTAGCTGGGACATGCTAGTTTGGGAACTCTTTCCTTGGCCTCAATCTTTCCCCCGAGCCACCCCTTCTCCTGAAAAGAAAATCCTGACAGGCACAGTCCCTGCAAAGACTCACCCAGTCCTAAATCAGTTTCCTGAGGAACTGTCTCGCCAGCAGAGGAACCCAAGCTCCATGCACAAGAAGCTCACTTCATTCGTGTGCCTTCCCCTTTCCTTCCCCCTTACCAAGTTACTTGGTTGGCCTAGCCCACTGGCGTGACTAAATTGGAACATTCTTTCAGGGTATGCGGTTCTTTCCAAGAGAGTTCAGAAGAACCAGGAAACAGACATTTCTGATACAGAACAAACAGAATCTGGGGTTCTCTCCCCTTCATAAGCCTCGCATCTTGTCACAACCAGATCTTTGGCTTTCCCAATTAGCCAATCATATTCTTTGGGATTGACACCCACCTCTGGGAGGTTGACTGAACTGTCAGTAGTCCTGGAGCTGAAGGGTGATGGTGAAGCAGGCACGGGGAAAACGAGCAGCTTCTATTCTTCAGAGGCAGCAGAGACTATTGCTGGACTCTACAAAGCTTGGCTGCCTGACCAGTATCTATTCCCAGTTGGACCTGCCCTGGTCTGTACCCTCCCTAAAGGACCCCAGGTTACTGGACTTTTCTATTTTTGGCGATCCATGGATGGGCACCTCAACCTTCTGTCCTGGCTCTAAGACCCAGTACCTGGACTACTTCTCATCTCTCTTTTCCCCTGCTCCTCCTGGTTAAGACCCACACCAGGCTCCCCTCCCCCTAGCCCCAGGGGAGCCAGCTGGAGCCAGCGATGACGCAGCTTGTCAGGGCAGGAGACTGATGGAGGCCCTCTGCTTTCTTTCCCCACCCCTTCTTCTACTGTCTGGCTCTCTCCCTCTCTGGGATTTGGGGAGGAGGGAGGAGGCAGAGAGGGAGAATGCTTAGCTGTTCCATTCACATTCTTCTTAATTCAAGGGCTTTTGCTAGTCCTCACTTGATGGAGCTCAGCTGAGAAGATGCTAGCCTTTCAGAGAGGAGAGGTTTAGGGAATCCAGCTCCCTCCCTGTTACCTCCCTGCTGCCTGGCCCAGTGCTGGTTCTGACTGGAGGCCCCTTTCTTCCCCAGCAGCACTGGGTTGGGCAGCTTGCATTGGGCCCATCTGGCACCATAATCCACAAGCCCCTGGGAGGGCCCAGTGAGCTCATTTGGAAGCTTTGGGCCTGTGCTATGGGAAAGTGGGGGCAGTGGGCTTTGAGCGTAGCCAGAAGGAGCTACTCTGATCTCAAGGACCCACCTGACTCCCCACCCCCACCACCCTATGGGGGTTTCTACAGCCAGTCCCTGGCCCTGCCACAGCCACTCCCCTGCAGCCCAGGGAGGGTGGGTGAGTGTCTGGTGGGGTCTTGATAGGGCACTATGCGGACATAACAAAACTCTCCAGCTGAGAGCCCCTGGCCACTGTCACCCCCCTTGCACACCCAGTGTATATGTTTTTTTGCAGTGAAAAGTACCAACAGGAGGCCTCCATCCAGACAGGCAGGCAGAGAGCAAGAGAGGGAGCTCAGCGAACCCCACCCCTGCCCCACGCCCGCATTAGGCCCTGCAGACCCAGGACGTGTTCTGGCTGCGACAGCTGATTACAGAGGGGCAGCTGGGAGGGCAGAGCACAGAAAACAGGGGACACAGCAGTCAGAGTCACGATGCAGACAAACAGTTGGCACCATTCTGCCAGGAAGGAAACGAGCATCCAAGATGTGGTGGCTGAGCCAAACAGGTGGGTAGAGCACAAGGGCAGAAAAAATCCAGGGCTGAGAAAGCTCAGAATTCTGGGAACCATCATGAGGGTGGGCCCCAGACCCCAAGAGACCTGCCTCACTGGATTTTCTGCTCTTGTGCTCAGAAGGTGGCTGCCAAGAACAAAAGGTCTCAGCCTGGGTCCGGGGTACACTGGAAGAGCCTCAGTGGGCGAAGTTAGGAGCCTAGGGATGGGTTGCCATAGGGCACTGGCTAATGGCAGTAGTCTACTCAGTGCCTTTGTGTAAAAAGCTCAGAAAAAGTTACTCCTTCTGAGTGAATGCAGCCCCACAAACACTATAGCTTTATCAGATGAAAAATGTACCCCTTCATCCAGGTCCACTTAGTCTTGCACCAGGGAACATGGTTTGGGGAGCAGAACATGGGCTGGATTTCCATTCCTACTTACCCTCTTGGTCAAGTACCTTTATGCAGTTCACAGCCTGCACAACTATATATGGTAGCCCTATCTGCAGCAAATAACTCCCCTCCTACTCCATACTGAGGCTGAGAGAGACTGAGCTGCCAATGCCTTGCTCGCATCCCATACTCATTCGTTCCAAAGCATGGAAACAGCTGGGTCTATAGACGGAGACAATGGTGAGCCTGACTGGGACATCAGAGCAGAGGGTTGAGGTAGTGATGCCTTTTTCTTTTTGAGGGAGTTTTTTTTGAGAACTGCCCTGTTCCTTCTGCCCATCAACAACTTTGCAACTTTCTATTTTTACTGTGTCTTATTCTATTGTGAAAATCATGCATGTCTTTTGCATCCTTCAACCTCTCTCTTGCACTTACCTCTTCAAGAGCTGCCACTTAACTGCCCTGCTCAATAGTGTTGATACTCCTACTCAAGCAAACTCTTTGGTGACTCTGCTCTCTCATAGTCTGCTCTAAAATGAAAATTATGCTACATTATTGTGATAGTGATCCTCCATTTCCCTATATATACATTGGAGATGGAGTAAGTTCCTTCCTGTTCTGGGGTCTTGTGACTCTGAAAGGCGTCTATTCCTCCTGCCCCAAGGTTTGCTCCTTAGTCCTCCCCTCCAGCAACCCAACAGAGGATCATGTGGCCCTGGAGGCTGGGGTGAAGAAAAACATGGGCCCCAAGGCAGAATCTGGTGACCCTTGGGCTCCAAGTCAAAAGTAAGAAGAGTTGGGCCAGGTGTAACAGACTGAGATCAGGAGCCTCAGACTGAGACCAAGGGAGATGGTCAAGCCTTTATTCAGCCAGCAGCTACCTACTAGCAAGCACTTCACTGACATTATCTACATTTTGGAATGGCCTTTCCAGTAAGCCTCTGCTGACAAAGGAGAAGGAGGGGGAGCAGGCTGGAGAGAGAACGAGGACCTACTGGAGCTTGGCCTGACTCCAGAGCATGGCCACCTTGCTGTGGGAAGACCGGGGGGAGGAGGGGAAAGCCTTTTCCAAGACTGGGTTTCAGTCAGTGCCGCCTTGCAAAGATGTTTGAAAGAAAAAACAAACAAACAAACAAAAAAAACCTCTCAGCTCACGGGGGTTTTGCTTGCCAGCACAATGTGTCTTATGATTTATAAAAAAGGACTGGACTGGGACTTGGGGGCTCTACCTGGACTAATTAGCTGGGTAGCCTTGGTTAAGTCCCTTCCCCTCACTGAGTCTCGGTTTACTTATGTGCAAAATTAGGAAGGAAATTGAACTAGTAGATAATCTCTAAACATTCTAGCCTATCCTAGTCTATCCAATCTCCCACCTACATTCATGTGTTATAACTACACTGCATTAACCCTTGCTTACAGCCTGATTTCTTTTAGACCTAGCCTCAATTATTTTGGAACATGGTTCTCAAACATGACTTAGAAAGAGATCTAATTTTCAAGAAGGGTGAAGTCCTGCAGATTCAGGAGTTGAGGTGAGGGCTCACCAAGGATTCATTCTGACCAGCTCTTCTCCAGACCAGCTTCTTTCCTTCCATTAGGCCCCGCTGCTTGCCCGAGCGCTAGCTCTCCCTCTCTCTTGCTCTCTCTCTCTCTTCATTTTCTTTGTGGCATTTATCCTTTATGGTGATTAATGTAGACACCAGGCAAATGCTGGCCAAGGAAAAATGTAAATTAAGTCCCTGTCTCTTTTCCTTGTGCACTAGGAGGGTCAAAAGCCTGTCTGCTGAGGAAGGATGAGTCCCTGGTGGGCAGGTCTAGCAAAGCAACATTGGGGACAAAGGGATCCCCACAAATTACAGTTCATCATGTGGTTGGGGAGCTGGACCCCAACCTAATGAATCTGTTTGTTGGTGCTGAACTCACCCTCAGGCCCTGCCAGCACTGAGACGGATGGCACCTTTATACTCCAGGCCAGAATATCTGGAGGGCCCTAGTGCTGGAGGAGATCTTCCCCTTCTCCCTCATCAGCAAAGCCTCAAATGGCCAACAGATCACACATAAGGTGGTCCGGGTGACTGAGTCACAGGTCTGTCCTTTTGACATCTCCTCTCACCCAAGCTTGGGCTATCAAGCCATTCTGGGTCACCTTTCAGAAAGCCCTTCTGACCCCCACCTAGAAGATGTGTAGTTTGATGAGATTTCAAGAGTAAAGCTGGGTGGCACAAAGCTAATCTAAATGAACTGGTGATAGTTTCAGCAATGTCTATTTCTTTCTTTCTTTTTTTTTTTTTTTGACAGAGTTTCACTTTTGCCTAGGCTGGAGTTTAGTGGTGCGATCTTGGCTCACTGCAACCTCCGCCCCCCGGGGTTCAAGCAATTCTCCTGCCTCAGCCTCCTGAGTAGCTGGGATTATAGGCACCCGCCACCACGTCTGGCTAATTTTTGTATTTTCACTAGAGACAGGTTTTGCCACGTTGGCCAGGCTGGTCTCAAACTCCTGACCTCAGGTGATCCACCCGCCTCACCCTCCCAAAGTTCTAGGATTATAGGAGCGAGCCACTGCACCCAGCCAGCAACGACTGTCTCTCTGCTTCATTCACACATAGAAACCACAATCACCACCATGGCCCATAGGAGGTATGAGGCAGAAACTGCATAGTCAGCTTCTGAGTAACTCAGAGCCCTTGAGAAACACCTAACTGTGAGCTATGTTACGCTGTGACCTAAGTACCCTCCATGTAACAACTTTCACTCACCCCAAGTATCAGTCAGAGTTGACAACTGGCTCAGCTTTGCCATTTTACCTATCAATGGATCAACAATGCTCAACTGCACAGGGATTCATCTATTGCCTCCTCTCCATCACCACACTCCAATCTTCCATATGCTCTTAGGGCCTGTGACTCATCTTTGGTACAATCTTTGGCTGTTATGGATAGCCTGGTGTCTATTTCTCCAGAAGCCTGCTCACATTAAGAATTTCTTTTATTCCCTACATTTTATTATGAATATTTTCAAATATACAGAGCAGCTAAAGTATCCTTAAGACCAATACAATAATCATGTTTTTTTTTTGTTTTTGTTTGTTTGTTTGTTTTTTAATGAGACAGGGTTTTGGTCTTGAACTCTTGGCTTCAAGCAATCCTCCTGCCTCTGCCTCCCAAAGTGTTAGGATTACAGGCATAAGCCACCACGCCCAGCCTTGTAATCACCTTTTTAATTCAACATTTATTAAAATTTTGGCCAGTTTTGCACCCTCTCTCTCTCTCTTTCTCTCTCTGTGTGTGTGTGTAATTGTGGTAAAATATACATAATACAAAATTTACCACCCTAACCATTGTTAAGTGTACGATTCAGTGGAATTAGGTCCCTTCACAATGTTGTGAAACCATCACCACCATCCATCTCCAGAGCTTTGTCATCACCCCAAACAGGAGCTCTGTACCCATTAAACAATAGCTCCCCACCCCCAGCCCCTATTTATATCTAAATGCTGTACCATTTTAAAGTTTCAAACATCATATTTCACTCCCTAAATATTTCATCAGTCATCTCCTAAAAATTAGAACATTCCTACATAACCACAATACTATTCTCACACCTAAGACATTCACAGCAATCTACTATCCAGTTGTCAGGGTCTTCCTAAATAAACAAAAGTTTCTACGCTTAAAATGAAGGGAATGAGTCACATTTAGTTGTTTCCTATACTATGAAGTGCTATGTAAACGTGAGACATTAATAATCTTATTAGATGATCTTAAAAGTTTTTTTCAGCTCAAAATTCAATTAATGTTTATGATTTTCCAAAGGGTTCCCCCTCCAGAGCAGTTGATGTGGCCAAGAGCCACTCTCAACACCTTCCCAGCTCCCTAAGGCGGGGAGACAATCCCTATGGGTGGAAGCAATGGCCTTCCTTAATTCCAGCCCAGCCTCCTATATCCTTACAAATGATTAGCAATAAACAAATACATCAAATAAATCCATACAAATCCCAGCACTGTGATGCCACAGAAAAGTATAAAGGCCATGAAACAGGTTCTCCAGACTCAAGCATGGAGGAGCCTTAAGTCCTTGGCCACAGCCAAGTTGGGGGCTTCAGCAGCACAGGGAGGACTGCAGCAGCCAACTTGGTCATTGGTTCGGGGGTGGAGAGACAGGTGCCAAAGAACCTAGTGAGGTGCCGAGCAGCCTCATTCTCCACCTCTAGCACTACCCCGGCCCCACCCCAAACCAGATTCTCAGCTCTGTTAGCTTAGCACAGAACACAAGCCCCTCACATGTTTGAACTGCTTAGTCTCTGGATTTGTCTCTGCCTCCAGATATCTGCACATGGTCACCAATCACTTGAGTTTTCGGCTGCTTTTTACCCAGCCATCTTAACAATCAATTTCTGTATGATTGCATGGCTCGGCTTTACAATCTAGCAAAACCAGGCATGGAGTCAAACATTTTTTTTTCTTTATTTATATTGTGTCTTGTTTCAGAAAGGATTTAAAATGAGGAGACAAACATTTAGTAAACACCCTGGACCAGATGCTTGAAACTGTGCTAGGTGTTGTGGAAAATGCAAGAGAGAACACATGGTTTTCTTTTCTTTTCTTTTTTTTTTAAACCCTCAGTTGAGTTTACAATTCACCTGGGGAGACAAAACTCTCTGAGGAGACAACTAAACCCAACTGCACTGGCCTGGGAACTGGGAGCCTGACATCTAGGTCCTACTTCCAGCTCAGCTACTTGTCAGCTGTGTTATCTTGGAAAAGTCACCTTACCTCTCTGGGCCTCAGTTTCCTTATATGTAAAACAAAGGGGCTGTATATAAATGTCTATATGATCATAGAGACAGAACATGGATACTTGCAATACTGGTTTTCTGAGAGGATGGGATTTGAGAGGGAGATTACTTCTCTAACCCTCTATTTTTTGACTTGTTATAATAAGCATATATTACTTTTGTGGTTAAATAAATCTAGAATTTACAAATGAGAATGAATGGAACTAGCTAAATTCTCATTTAGCTCTAACCATAGTCTGTGATTATCTGTGGTTCAGATGACACAGAGCCTTCTGAGTTGGGAGAAGGGAAAGCTTACTGAGGATTCTGATAGCCAGGGAAGGCTTCCTGGAGGAGATGAGGATCTAGGTGGGTCTTGAAGGGCTGGCATGCTTTGGATTGGTAGAGACAAGGAGAGGGCATCTCTGGCATAAGATGGAGATGAATAATAAAACTGGCTGAGGCCATAATAGGGGGTGGAGGGCAAAGATGAGAATAACTCTTTCCCAAGGCCCAGACACATCCTAGATTGGAGGGTTTCCTGGGCTGTGGAGTCTGAGAGCTGGAACAGCTTCACTCAGTCCCCCTCTCCAGGGGGCAACCCCCAGGCCCACTTACCATCGCAGCAGCTGCAGAATCCGAGCAGCAGAAAGTCTAGAGGCCCAGCCTGGTGCTCTTGGATCACAGAGTAAGCATAACACTTGGGTATTAGCTAATCAATCTCGTAAATTCATCTCCCTTTTACTGGGATCTGTCAGGAAGCTGATTAAATGCTGTGCGAGTGGGATTTGGCTCAGATGCTAGCCGGGAGCTTGGGGCTGAAGTTTTTCAATGTTCAGCTCATGCATAAAATTCATAGTTTATCATTACCCAGACTTGCTTCTCTAGAACTATCCAGATGGGAATATTTCTATATGACAGTCCCATCCTGGGTGAGCCAGTTGCCTGGCCTCTCCCCCGACAGTTCTCTCTGCAGTAGTGCTCCCCCACCCCCCGCACTTCCACCAGCTCAGCTCTGCCTGCAGAATCACTGAGCCAGGATGCCAGCAGCCCTAGGGCACCCAGCTGGCTCTTCCTGTGTCCTGGGGCACCAAAGGGATTCCCTGGGGCAAGGCCAGCACACTACAAATCCAGTATCCTTAGGCAAAACTAGGGAATAGGTTGGATATCTTTAAGAAGAGACATATATGCTACCACTACCACCCCCTTGTACCAGTCCCTAGCTTGGCTTCCCCATTCATTCCTGCTTTCCTTTATTAAGGCCCCAGGTTCTCTCAAGTCACCTAGGCTTGGAATCCTACCCTGGAGGCCGGTCCTTCCTCTATCCCAAACCCTCAGCCTAACCAGGTGAAGTAATCTCAGCCAACGGGCCGATGGGAAAGAGATAGGGGAAGGGACTGAGCTGAAACTACAAACTTCGTCAGCTTTTTCCTTTCTGAGGAGAGAGTGGTTATACTTGCCTCTTGCATATGGCCTGAGTTAGGACTGTCCAGCTGTAGCTTCTTCATCTGTAAGGTATCTTCCTGATCTAACATTCTCCTCACCATGATTCTGCATATAACTCTGGCAATCTCAAGAGAATTGGAAACTCTGCATTCATTTCCACTGTCTTCCTCAGTTTCTGGGTAGCCCCAAAGAATAATGATACCAGAAATAGCAGCTACCATTTACTAAGCACTCACTGAATGCCAGGCACTGTGCTAGTCCAGAGATATCAATGTGAGGATCCTGTCTGAGCCTACAGCCTGGCCCAGTGGTAGGGTGACAAAGGCATCAGCACTGGCACCACTACTAAATATGACTAAGCATTGGTGACATGTTTGCAACCGGGAGCTAAGGGGTCTGGATGGTTTGGACAGATACAGTATGTCCTCAGTGGTTAAGATTCTAGTGAGGAAATGGGGTAAATTATAAAAATTCAGCCAACAAAATCCAATGTATTCGATCTATTGATTGATCATATACTTTTTTCCTTCACTCCGCTGTTTGGAGAAAGAGGCAAAGAATAATGAAGTAAGCCTGCATGAGGAGATAATTCAAGTAAGTGATTTCCAAGAGATGGTCTGAGTTCAGTCCACATTTTTACCTATACTTTCTCCATCTTATAAAAATAACACCATTTCAGGCTGGGCATGGTGGCTCACGCCTGTAATCCCAGCACTTTGGGAGGCTGAGGTGGGCAGATCACCTGAGGTCAAGAGATTGAGACCATCCTGGCCAACATGGTGAAAACCCGTCTCTACTAAAAATACAAAAAATTAGCCAGGCGTGGTGGCAGGCACCTGTAATCCCAGCTACTCGGGAGGCTGAGGCAGGAGAATCGCTTGAACCCAGGAGGCGGAGGTTACAGTGAGCCGAGATTGTGCCACTGCACTCCAGCCTGGCGACAGAGCAAGGCTCTGTCTCAAAAATAAAATAAAATAAAATAAAAATAACACCACTTCATTTTACAGGTGAGGAAATTGAGGCTCAGAAATGATAAACCACTGCCCAAAATCACCTGTTAATATGCGGCTGCACTCAAAGGGGAACCCACATCCTCTGACTCCTAGAATTCGGTGTTCTAACTGCTACACCATACAACCTTTCTGTGAAACTAAATATTATGGCTGATATTTAGAAAGCAAGATCCTTAGTCATCAAACACAGAATCCATTTCACTGGGCCTTACATTCTAAGGCAAGAAAGAGGTTTCATACTTTAGAGAGAACTTCAACAATGAATCAAAATTATAACCCTGATTGACCGGAAAGCTGTGTAATTATCTGCCCATCCTCAAATATTCTGGTCAACAGAGGTTTTGCTCCGTCTATGGATAATTCTCCTTTAGGCACCTGGAAATAATAGGTGAGCTGACATTTTATTGGCTCAGAGATTCTTCTCAAACCAATGATTGCTTCCCCCTTTGGATGTTGTTGAGAAAATAGCAGCTCAGGCTAAGGTTGGGGCAGAGGAAAAAGGAATCGCAGAAAACAAAAACACATCCCCAATCAGGGCCCCTCTTCCACAGAGCAGAGCAGACACTTGAAAGTAGCTCAAAGAGGGAGGAGAGCTGGGATTAAGGTGGCTTTCATCGGCCAAATGAAGACCTACTGACACCCGGACAAGAGAGAGAATAATCTCTCATACATACATATTCATATGTGTTATCCATAGATGTGCAATACATCTGTGTTCCAGGAGAGGAAATTTTTCTCCCTATGAACATACACACACACACACACACATACACATATTCAGACACATTTGGTGTTCTCTACTCTAAATTCAGAGCTGGTCCCCCTGTTGGAGGTGGGCCTGATAGTACTCTAAAATAAGATTCTGAAATATACACCCGTTCTCTACTTGTAGTCTCCCATACTGAACCTTCATTTAGTCCGTTTGTCCTCCTTGGGCTGCAGAGCACAAAATCCCCATCACCAGCCCTGTCAGGGCAATTTAAGCCTTTGAGCCTTATCCTTTTTTCCCCCCATGTACTTTCTGCTGTTTCATTTTCTTCAAACTCATATTTTCCAGCACAGAGTAGGCACTTTGCAAATGTTGTTCATTAGTGGCAGTAGTGGCAAGGGGTGGCTTGCAGAGGAATCAGCCTTACCCCATTAATCCTTAGCATCACCTGCCACTCACCCCCACAAGCTATTTCCAGTGAATATGCAACCTATGTAAAAACCATGTGGCAAAAGGAGTTTTCAGAGAAGCCTCCTAAAACCCCTACCAATGAGATTTTTGCCCCCAAATTCTTCCTATATGACAATTCTGGAAGCCACCTAGTATTTCTCTACATTTTGCTCTTTGAGTTGCCCTCTTTATCTTTTACCCATTCCTTCATATCTCTCAAACTCCTCTCTTCCTTGATTTCCTCTTTTCCTATCTCTTGATCCTTGTGCTTTTTCTTCTTTATCCTCTTTCCACCTCTCAGGCATGCATATTCTTCACCTAGCCTCCCTCTCTCTAGACCAAGCCTCAATTCTGGAATCTTCTCTATTCCGAGTTCCTTACCTCAAGCTCCAAGGGTTTCAAGCTCTTCCTTCTCTGCAGCTATTGTAAATAAAGGAGAGGCTGCCCTAAGCTGCACAGCCAGGGCAAGTTGTGGCCAGCCCAGATGACCTCCTCCTGCTGTAGGGACTGAGGTTCCCGTGGTAACAGGGAAAGGATGCCTGCATCTCTGGGAGGAAGACTGTGTACTTGGAGCTTAGCATTTTGGTTTTGTTTTGTTTTGAGAAAGAGTCTCGCACTGTAGCCCAGGCTGGAGTGCAATGGCGTGATCTCACCGCACTGTAACCTCCGCCTCCTGGGTTAAAGCAATTCTCCTGCCTCAGCCTCCCGAGTAGCTGGGATTACAGGTGCCCACCACCACGCCCAGCTAATTTTTGTATTTTTAGTAGAGACGGGGTTTCACCAAGTTGGCCAGGCTGGTATCGAACTCCTGACCTCAGGTGATCCACCCGCCTCGGCCTCCCAAAGTGCTGGGATTACAGGCGTGAGCCACCACACCCAGTCCCGAGCTTAGCATTTTGAACAGACCCTCAAATACACACACCCACACCTGCATCCCTGTTTCTTGGACTCAGAAATGTGTCCAAAAGGAAACTGGCCATTTGGGAGAAAAGTGTGTGTATGTTGGGAGTGAGGGTAAAAGAGTGTCATATTACACTAATTAGAATCTCTACTCCTGGCTCTGCCATGTGGAAGTGTAGTAGAAACTTCTCTGCAAAGTCAAGTTTGTGGGGCTCCAAAAGGTCACATGATCTGGACCTAAAGCTTTCTACCTTTGTAGCCAAACTCTGGCAAGGTATCTACCTCTATCACATCCTGAAATCATGTTCAGAGCCAAACAACTGTGGGGTAGAATAGAAAAAGGACAGATTCCGTGCCCGCAAAGGCAAACCTGGCATCTACACAAAAGTCTGCAACTACAAGTGCATCCAGGACATTATGGCCACCAACTGAAAGGTTTCCAGCCTCTCTGGTTCCAGGGCCTGGAATCCACTGTAACTTTTTCTCACCTCTGCAGGAGCTCCTATTTCTCACATAGAGGTGTCAATCAAATACTTTCCATAGAAAAAGAGAGAAAGGCCAGATTTAGGACCATAACAGATTTGAGTTACAGTCCCACCTCTGCCACTTATTAGCTGTGTGCCCCTGAGCAAGTCACTACACCTCTCTGAGCCAGTATCTTTTTACATAAACTGAAGGTCATTAGAGTGCCTTACTCATGTAAAGTTCTCTGCAAAAGAAGCCACTTACACTCAGAGAGGGTTTTTGATTGGCTTGGGTAAGGGGTCCTGTTCCAGCAGAGACCTGCCCCTTTTGGGCTGGGTGGTCTGAGTCAGGGCTGGGTAAATTAAGTAACAGCAGCTACCATTTATTAGTGCTTTACCTACATGAGCTCACTGATTCCTTACACCACTTTTGTAAACTAGAGACTATTTATCTACATTTTGCAGAGGAAGAAATGGAGGTGCTGAGAAATAAAATGACTTGCCCTAAGTCACAAAATCAGCAAGTGGTAGATCCGGGATGGGAACACAGAAGTGATAAAGGGAAAATGGAGATGTCAGCAGGTAGTTGCTGGCCTAGTGCACTGTTTTGCCTGGGGCTGGCTGGGCCCCTCTACCTAGCGCCTCAGACCCAACAGGCCCAAGGGAGCCCATACACCTTTCATTACTGTGAGCCAAGCTCACCCTCCCGTAAAAAGCGGCTTGGATGAGAGAACCTGGATACCTTGGTTGCCGGTGAAGGATTCACACACTTATTATGGTTTTATTTTTTTTTTTATGGGAGCCTCCAAACACCACTGCTTCTAGTTGGCCACCTTGGCCCTTATACAAAAATTAACTCAAGATGGAAGATGGATTAAAGACTTAAATGTAAAACCCTAAACCATAAAAGCCCTAGAAGGAAACCTAGGCAATACCATTCAGGACATAGGCATGGGCAAAGACTTCATGACTAAAACACCAAAAGCAATGGTAACAAAAGCCAAAATTGACAAATGTGATCTAATTAAACTGAACAACTTTTGCACAGCAAAAGAAACGATCATCAGAGTGAACAGGCAACCTAAAGAATGGGAAAAAATTTTTGGAATCTACCCATCTGACAAAGGTTTAATATTCAGAATTTACAAGTAATTTAAACGTATTTATAAGAAAAAATCAACCCCATCAAGAAGTGGGCAAAGGATATGAACAGACACTTTTCAAAGGAAGACATTTACGTGGCCAACAAACATGAAAAAAAAGCTCATCAGCACTGATCATCAGAGAAATGCAAATCAAAACCACAATGAGATACCATCTTACACCAGTCAGAATGGCGATTATTAAAAAGTCAGGAAACAATAGATGCTGGCGAGGCTGTGGAGAAATAGGAACACTTTTATACTGTTGGTCGGAGTGCAAATTAGTTCAACCACTGTGGAAGACAGTATGGCGATTCTTCAAGGATCTAGAAACAGAAATACCATTTGACTCAGCAATCCCATTACTGGGTATATACCCAAAGGAATATAAATCATTCTGCTATAAAAACACATGCGCACGTATGTTTATTGCAGCACTATTTACAATAGCAAAGACATGGAACCAACCCAAATGCCCATCAATGATAGACTGGATTAAAAAAAATGTGGCACACATACATCACGGAATACTATGCAGCCATAAAGAGGAATGAGACCATGACTTTTGCAGGGACATGGATGAAGCTAGAAGCTATCATTCTCAGCAAACTAACACAGGAACAGAAAACCAAACACTGCATGTTCTTACTCATAAGTGGGAGTTGAACATTGAGAACACATGGACACAGAGAGGGGAACAACACACACCAGGGCCTGTTGGGGGGATGGGGGGTGGGAACTTAGAGGACAGGTCAATAGGTGCAGCAAACCACCATGGCACAGCTATACCTATGTAACAAACCTGCACGTTCTGCACATGTATCCCGTTTTTTTTTTTAGAACAAAGAAAGAAGGAAGGAAGGGAGGGAGGGAAGGAAAGAAGGAAGGAAGGAAGGAAGGAGAAAGAAAAGAAAGAAAGAGAAACAAAGAAAGGGAAGGGAAGGGAGGACGGAGGGAGGGAGGGAGGGAGGAAGGAAGGAAGGAAGGAAGGGAAAGAAGAGGCTTGGAGCTGACACTGCGACTGCGGCAGTGGCCTGTGGGAGGCAGCCAAGGGCTAGCTCAGCACAAATGACAAACCCTCCTGCTTCAGCCCCTTGTGTGAAGCTAAAATTAACAACTTTCCCAACTGCAAACAAACGCAATTGCTGAACCTGCATTCCCCTCTCCTGCTTCTATTGCCACTGAGCTTCCTGGGCCTCATCCTAGCTTTTTCCTTATTCCCTGGCCACGCCCACAGCGCTGGGCTTTCTGAGCAAAGGCAGGTGGATACTCTGCACAACAAACTTGAGCTTGGATCTAAGGAGGGTCCCAGGACTTCAGCAACTCTGGGTGTGGGTCAAATACCTTCCAGGTACCACCACCCACCCTTTGGTTCCTCTCTTTGCTCTTTAGGTACCCAACACTTTTGGCTACCACTAAGTCTGGTAATTATTTGTGCTGGCTTCCAATTAGCCAGGAGATTCCAATTTTTCATTTCACTAGGGCCTTTTCTTTTACCTCCTACCATCAATACTTATCCATCTGTGATAGCCAGCCTGTAAAATGTTGCCAAATAATCCCCACCTCCTGATGTTCACACCCTTGTGTATCCCCTCCCCTGAGCATGGTCTGAACCTAGTAACTCACTTCTAATGAATAGAATATGGCAGAAGTGATGGGATACAACTTCCAAGACAAGGTTATAAAAAGACTGTGCCTTCTGCCTTGGGCTGGCCTAGGTGTGCACTCTCTCTGTCTCATCAATCATGCCACAGAAAGCAAGCTGCTGTGTTGTGAGAAGCAACCTAAGAGAGAGGCCCAAATGGCATGACAAGGAACAGAAACTCTCAGTCCAACAGCCTGTGAGGAAACGAAGCCTGCCAGCACCACATGAGTGAGTTTGGAGGCACATCCGTCAGCCCCAGTTGAGTCTTCAGATACTGCAACCTTGACCCACAGCTTGAACGCAACCTCATGAGTGACCCTGAGCCAGAACCACCCAACTAAGTCATAACCAAGTTCCTGATCCACAGAAACTGTAAGATGATGTTTATTGTTGTTTATTGGCTAAATGTTGGGATAATTTGTTATAGAGCAATAGTATCCATTTCCTCAAAGCTCTGCTTTATCCCAATTGACAATGGCTGGTGATCTAATGTTCAATTTCTTTTTTTTTTACTGCCAGATAAGAGGAGACCTTAATTCAGTTAAAAATACTTGAGTCTTCAGATTGCTACTAATGAACACTGGGGATTTTAGATGCTGGCAGAAGGCTAATAGAAAAGATTATTGGGGCAGAGTGTCCACCATTACTTTGCATACAGTGAGTCCTAAGCCTAAGCAATGTTCACAGTGTCTTAGAATCCTCAGATGATCAAACTTTGACCCAAATATACAAATTAAGGGAAGTATCGAGACTGTACCCTCCTCATACCAGTTTCCTCTTTGGATAATGATAGCTAAAGTTTATTGAGTACTAACTAAATAAGCACTGTTCTATGCACTTCACAATTATTAACTCATTCAATTCTCATAACCACCCCATTCTAAAGAGGAATAAACCGAGGCACAGAGGAGTTAAGCAACTTGTGCAAGTTCACAGTCACTAAGTTGGCAGAGCTGGGATTTGAGCCCATGTGCATAACCATATTACTCATGGGAAGTCCACATGTGTTGGGCAAAAGGAAGGATTCTGGTTACCAAGAGGTATCAGAGCCCTTTCTTTCTATCCTTTTCTTCCTTTCATTTTGATGTGGTTTGGCTCTGTGTCCCCACCCAAATCTCATCTTGTAGCTCCCATAATTCCCACATGTTGTGGGAGGGACCCAGTGGGAGATGACTGAATCATGGGGGCAGGTCTTTCTCATGCTGTTCTCATGATAGTGAATGGGTCTCATGAGATCCGATGGTTTTAAAACCATTTTAAGCCATCTTTGCCTGCTGCCATCCACGTGAGATGTGACTTGCTTCTCCTTGCCTTTTGCCATGATTGTGAGGCCTCCCCAGCCATGTGGAACTGTAAGTCCAATAAACCTTTCCTTTGTAAATTGCCCAGTCTCAGGTATGTCTTTATCAGCAATGTGAAAATGGACTAATATACATTTCCTTGCTCAAAAACCTACAGCAGTTTTTCAATGCCTACTGGATCAAGTCCAAATTCCTCTTCATGACCCTTACCATAATCCACCCCCACTCTACACATCTTTCTCTATTCTCCACCACATAACTTCTACCTGTAGCCACAATAATCCCCTGATTTCCCCATATATCATCTTCCTGATTTTCTCCCACCTGAAAATCATCAATGTTTGTTGGAAACAATTAGGTGTGAAATACGAAAGGGCTGTATAGTCAGATCATCTGGAGAAATGTTGAAGACCCTTTCTCTTACAGTGGTTGTGTGAAATTCCAAAGAGAAGACTATGGATCCTCTACTCAAGTGGAGGTGTATCTCTCAGTTTTGCCAAAGTGAGGCCAATGCTGCAAAGTTGGTGGCCAAAGCTCTGTCTCATGCACTGGACTGAGCCAGACCCCATCTCCTCCCGAAAGTCTTCCCCAGTTTTTCCTGCCCACATTTTTCTTATTTCTGAAATCTGATGCTATCTGTAGTCTGAGGCATGCAATGTAGACTGTTCTCAGGCCATTCAATTCTTAATTCAAATGTCACCTCTTCAGAGAAGCCTTTCCTGGCTGCTCTAGCTGAAGTAGCTCCCTGTTACTCCTCAGCACAGCCCCTTGTTTCTCTCCTTCCTAGCACATATCAATACAAATAGTGATTATTTATTTGTTCACTTTTAAACATGTGTCCCTATTGAAACACATGCTCCAGCAGGGCAGGGATTTTGTCTGTCCTGTTCACCATTGTATCCCCAGCATCTAGAACAGAGCCTGGCACATAGGAGGTGCTCAATGAATATTTGTTGGTTGAATGAAAACAATTTTTCACCTGCAAGTTCGTTTGTGTGCTTTTCCCTAGCTAGAGAACAAGTTTCATGAGGGCAAGGCCTATGTTATTGTCTTCAGTTTTCCATGGCATCTAGTAAATCCTGAGACCATACTTCGGGGAGTAAAATTGTTCTTGCCCATGCCTCAATGTTTTCATCCATTTAACCACACCACCCTGCCTTAATAGACTGCCTAGGATGGGGAGAAGTAGAGTAGGGGTGGGCTTTTGGACTGCACAAAGTTCTGGTCTTGAACTTTCCAAAGAGGTGATCTGCAGAAGCCCGATGTGGGAGTGGGAAGATTGGCAGGTTTTCTGCAGTTTCTGGGTAGTGGAAAGAGTCTTTGTAGTGGAGAAGCCACAAAGAAGTCAAAAGGAAAGATAGAAGGGCCCACCAGATAGGCAAAGCTGAAGGCCATCAATATATGTTGAAGAAAAGAAAATCTAAGGAAATCTTGGTCTTAGAACAGGAGAGGGCATTTGGTACCCAAACTGCAAGGTGGCTAGGACATTTTGAGGCTGCAAAGCAAACTCTGGGAGTCTCTGTCTGAGTAGGAATGTGGAATAATACTGCAGGCCTCAGTGACCCTGTTGTGGGTGAGGAAAAATGGAGAGAGAGAGAGAGAGAGAGAGTCCTAGGCTCTTCACATCTAAAACCAGGAATAATCTAGTGAGAGAGGGGGAAAAGCCCATTTCCTAACCGTAATGCAGTTAGGGAGCAGAATAAACTGCCTAGTGAGGATCTTGAGTCATTGGTATTAGAAGCATTCAAATTAGGGGAAATCGGCCAGACATGATGTTCCATGTAAAAGGAACTATGATAAATAGACCTTTAGTGATGTAGTCATAAGGTGTGAGGGGAAAGGAAGTCCCCTATAAGTAGCAAGGGACTACTTATCTATAGTCCTATGCTTCGGTCTCTTGGTGAGCCTGTGCCTATGGACTGTGAACGTGGTCAGTGGAGGGAGGTGTTGGAGTCAGTCCTCAGAGGCCACCACACATGTGCTTGCACTCTCTCTCTGTCACACACACACACTCACACTCACATTTACACTTTTGTACACTAAATGGAAAAAAACAATTCTGCTCCATCTTCCTACAGCTTATCCGTTTCATTGAAGACAAAAGGGCTATCACAGTATAAAGAATGTATTACTTCTCCTCACTGACAAGTGACTTCTTGTGATCCTGATGTACCCCTGCAAAAATCCGGGTGTCTCTCAGGTCTCTCCAGTCAGGAAAAATTCAACCTTGCAGATTTACCTTCAGACATGTATACTTCCTCTCTCTCTCTCTCACACAGACACACACACACACACACACACACACACACCCCTCCAACCTGACTCAGTTTCAAAAGATATCAGCTGGACTCCAGCCTCATGTCTTTCTGGTTCCCAGAATGCTATGGACTGTGAATGTGGTCAGTTGGGGGAGGCGTTAGAGTCAGTCAGTCCTTTCTTGGCCTTTCTGACGTCAACTCCTCTTAGAGTCTCTTGGCTAAAGGTGGGAGTTTTCTTTGCTTCCAGAGGAATCTATGGTATCCCTTGCCCCAAGGCCCAGTGGTGACTATAAAAGGGCCCATTCCTGCTCTGAGGGTCCAGGGAAAATACAGACTTGCTCCATGCACTGCAGAAGAGGCCATGTGATTTTCCTTGCCTTTCCTCTCACTCCATCCTCTCCTTCTTCCCTTTGGTAGCAGCGAACTCAAAGGCCTTCTCAGTCCCACTGAAGGGAAAAGGAAAGAACAAGACCCAAATGAAATGGATCAACTAGTAGACTGGGAAATTGAAAATGTGCCAGAGGCCCAGGGAGGGAAGTGGAGAGCAGCAGGACAGGGAATGAAAGTGGAAAGCCCCAAGCTGAGAAGCCAATGACCACAAATGGCCCCGCAGGGTCCTAGCCTGGCCAAAGCTGCTCCACTCTGTTCACTGTTGGCTCAGTGCAGAGAGCACAGAATCTATCAGGGCTGGCCAGTGGCAAAACTGTGAGGTTGGGGGAGCTGGTCTCCAGTATTCCCTGTCCGGTCCTCATCTCCATTTTGAGGTCCCCTCTTCCAGACTAGCAGGGATTTCTCCCTGTCCCAAGAGTCTTGCACAACCTCCCCACAAAACAAAATTCACCTGTCCCTGTCCCATTTCTGCAGAACGTTGGGTGCATTGAGTCATTTGTGCGGCAAGGTGTGAAATGGTGGTCATGGCTGAAAGCTTTGTTCTCCACAGCTGTTATGTGGCTGTTAATAAGGTGTATTTGAGGAGGAAAAGAAAGAGATAGCGACCTATAGTCAAATAAGTATTGGAAGCCACAAAACTATGTTTTTAGCAAGTTTCTCTACTGCAAAACTTCTCAGAGCCTTTCATATGCTAATGTGCATTACAAAGCTCTAAGAGAGGTAGGTATACAGGAGTTCTCAAACTTATTTGGCCAGCCACGGATTTTTTTTTTCTTTTTTTTTTTTTTGGTAGAGCAGCTTAAAGGACCAGTATTTTATTTGATGTATTTCCCCTCTCAGATAGCTTAGTTGCATTTCATAACAGTCCTTAATATTTAAACTTTAAACAGTGACTGTAATAGTGGGAAAGTCAGGCACCCTTACAGTTAGAGAAGGCAGTGATGGTTAGACTGGATCAACCACCAGGCCATAGGGAAGATATAAATGACCAGAGGACCCTGGTGATCTGGCTGTTTGGTGCCACACATTATAGGTGGTTGTCACTTACCAATTGGCCTGCTCCAATCTCATACAGTCCCAAGGGTCTTTAATACTTTTTTTGTGTGTGCTGTGTCTGGGAGAGTAGTATGGAGGGAATAGAGGAGAGCCTATCTCAAGACATGTCTATTTCTTTTTTCTTTTTCTTTTTTTAGACACTGTATCACTCTGTCACCCAGGCTGAGTGCAGTGGCACAATCTTGGCTCACTGCAACCTCCGTTTCCTGGGTTCAAGTCATTCTCCTCCCTCAGCCTCCTGAGTAGCCGGGATTACAGGTGCGCACTACTATTCCTGGCTAATTTTTGTATTTTTTGTAGAGACGGGGTTGTGTCACATTGGCCAGGCTGGTCTCAAACTCCTGACATACAGCAATCTGCCTGCCTTGACCTCCCAAAGTGCTGGGATTATAGGTGTGAGCCACCGCGCCCAGCCTAGACATGTCTATTTCTCACGTTGATACACTCATGTTTGATAGCTGAATCAGGTCCTTCCTGAATCATTTGCCATTTGTGACTCTGTTCTTCACTGACAACACCAATCCCCCAAACTCCATTCTCTAAACCCCACTGGGCATGATGCCTCAAGAAAGGCTAGCTGGAAGCACTGGTCCTCTCTCTGGGTTCTCCCATATATATGCATGAACCAGTCACTTCTTTATTGTGCACGGTATTAGAAAAATGGGAGGCATTGGAGAGAACTTGAGGGCTATACTCAGTCACACTGCTTCTCTGCCAGCTTATTAAGTGTCCTGACCAGATAGGTCCCCAAAAGTGACCTCCAGTAGCTCCCCTTAAAATAGCTGAGATGCTCATCAACCTGGTGAACTGAGCGGGGTGGACACCAAGGTGTTCTTTTGAATCAGGTGACCTAATCTTGGGAAGCGTCTGCTACCTAAGAACAGGAAGTTCTCATCCATTAAATTGAGAACTCTGCAAAGTTGAGAACTGTGCAACATCAGGCAGCTAATAAAAGCACTCTGGCTACTGTACACTGTGCTACTCTGAGTACTCCAGGAGTACTGTGCTCAGTTCTGGAAAGGACCCCTAAGAGGTAGCCTTACAAATTGGAGTGTTGCCAAAGGAAAGTGACTAATATGCTAGTGGGTCAATAGGCTAGGACATTTTCTAGACATGGAGATACAAGCCAACATTCTACATAAAATTTCAGAAGGTTCACGGACTTCCAGGTTAAGAAGCTCAGCTGTGGAACCATATCAGAAAAGGAATCACTGAGCAAACTGGGTAGATTTAGCAAAAAAAAAAAAAAAAAAAAAAAAAGAAATAAAAGTCAAAAGATAGACAGACTTGAGGGAACGTGATAGCTATATTCAGATATTTTAAAGGGGCTGCCGACAGGAAGGAGGAAAGAAGTATAAGATTGCTATCAGCTCGATATCAAAAATTGTGCTAATTAGAGTTGTTCAACAGAATGGGCTACCTTGGGAGGCAGTGAATGCCTTGATGATGAGAGTTAAAAATTTGAGGGGGAGAGTGGATTAGATGATCTCTAAGGTCCAACATCCTTTCCTGCTTTGCATTTCCTCCCACCCACATGTTTATGTCACTGAGACCCTTTCTAGTTTATCACAGAAAAGAGCCACGATCTTACCTACAAACAAATCCCAAAAGGCAAGATTAGATTAGAGGTGGCCCCAAACTCAGGACTACCTGGTCCCCTAGCTCCACTTCCACCTGAAATCATCACATCTTACCATCCCCCATACTAGGGCTCTCAGGGTTTGCTTGGTGACAGCTAGTTAATCTGATAAACTAATCTGCACTAATGGGATCAGAAATGCTAATGAATTAATGTGTTACCTTCCCAAGTGACATATTTGCATTTTAACAGAGGTCTTCTGGAGATAACGCCTTAACTCGAAGGAGTGATTAATGTTGAAATTTTGTCTGTTTGGCAGTCCAGCAAGGAGATATTTTTAGAAAGAGAACCTTTTCCCATCCTTCACATCAGACCATCTGCTAGAAGAGGAAACAACATGTTCCTGCCCTTGTGGGGTTTACAGTTAATATAGTGGGGGGATTACAATTGCTAACACTTATTGAGCCTCTACCAAAGTGGGAAGTATAGCACTTAGCCCTGTGCTGAGTGCTATAGAAATATTATCTTTGATTTCTCGCAAAAATAGCCTTCTGACATAGGTATTTTGCAGATAAAGGAACTGGGTCTCAGAGAGGTTAAGTAACTTAGTACTGCATTTCATTGACTCTAAGATGCTATCAACTGTAAGAGGCAACATTTTCTCGGATTTCCCTAACAAAGAAGAAATGCTGCCAATTAAACTACAATGAACCATGGATCATAGAAGCATTTCAGTTTCAGAAATGTTAAAAATGTGTATTCAAATACGAAATACACAAAATGGTAAGGCCGACTCCAGAGTACACGCTCTGCCTAATGCTTTTTATAAAACCCAAATGGGAAATAGCTGGGGAACACTTTGATATGATCATATAATAGCAAGTACATATTAATATTTTAAAACAAAATAATTACACAAGCACCCAGAAGATTGCACACTGAGTATGAGGTCAATGGCAAATCATGTTGCTGGGGGTCACAAACCTCAGTGGTGGAGAAAAATAGGGACAGTATTTATGGAAGAAGGACTACCCTGAGCTGTGCCTGGAGCTGAGGTTGTGGGGGTGGTGGCAGACAGCAGATAACTGAAATTCAGTTTTTGAGGAGATGGTACATTGGCTGGCTTGGTTAAAGTGAAGGGATTAGTTGGTGAAATCAGAAGAAATACTTTAGTG
Source organism: Pongo pygmaeus (assembly GCF_028885625.2). NCBI lineage: Eukaryota > Metazoa > Chordata > Mammalia > Primates > Hominidae > Pongo > Pongo pygmaeus. The sequence continues at coordinate 111,598,267 of NC_072396.2, read as the reverse complement.
AGAAACAGGGAAGGCAAATGAACTGGCAGGTGGTCTGCAAAGACCCAGATGAGAGATTTCCCTTTAATATGATGGGCAAAGGTGGCAACTGTGGATTCTTGCCAGTTAATGCCAAAATATTAGGAAAAGCTGATTCTGGCCACCAGGATGAATTAACGTTTCCAGGGGCTTCCTAAAGGACTAAAAATCTAGCATGGCAAGGGGATTGTGTCATCAGAGGCAGCAGAATTCCAGGGCATTTTGCACCCTAAGCTTTCAGCCCTCTCTTGATGTGCATTCCCTTCTCTCCAGGTGCATCATTCCTCACCTGGAAGAGGAAGTAACAGAGCCAATGGCTGTGTGGGGCATGAAGCCCCAAGCCCTGATGCTGAAACATGCACCCCTCTACCCTAGGCCATGGTGGAGGGTGTGGAAGATACAGCCTGGATGATGCACAGTTCATCTCCCCTTCCTCTACTAATTAGTGTTTGTTGAGCCCCTGCAATGTGTGTCTGGATCAGGCCTGGAAGATACCTGACGAAAGAGGCCCCTGAAGAGTTCACTCTCTAGCTGGGGAGAAAGAAAAATTAAAGTAATGTGAGACGGTGGGATCAAGTGTTGAATTGTGGTGGAAAGACTGTTCAGATTCCAAAAAGGAAGAGGTGGAATTGTGGGTGCTTTTTTTTCCTCTATATTTTTCTGTATTCTCAAAGTTTTCTACTATGCATAGATATTACTTTTATGATAAGGGAAAAATTATAATTTTAAAAACGGGGGCAGCCAATGAGAGCTAGAATAATCAGGAAGTCTTCATAGCAGAGGCTGGACTTGAGCTTGTTGGTTAGAGGATACGATGGAAGGATTTCCAGAGATGGAGCAAAGGGGGCCACTGCAGGCTGGGGGAAGAAAAAAAAAATGACTGCAGGGATAAGAGTAAGCACCAAGCGGGGTACAGTGGACAGGGAGAGTAAGGAGGCTAGGGGAGTCTGGGTGTTCGGAAGAAGTGGGGCAGAGGGATACACACACACAGACACACAGACACACAGACACACATATATGTATATGTATATGTATATGTATATGTATATGTATATGTATATGTATAGTGAATTCCAGCTGTTGTGGAAGGCAGGCCTCATATACCAGGAAGAGGAGCTTCTATTTGATATAGTAAGCAAAAGAGCACTATTATAGGTTCTTGAGCAGGGAATGACATGATGAAAGATGTTTTAAGGAGATTACTCTGGCAGCAGCATTGAAGGATCACTTGGCGCTGATGGGGAGGCTGAATGCAGAGAGACCAGTTAGGAGGCTGCTGCAGTAATCTAAGCATGAGGTAATGAGAGCTTGGGCTATGATGGTGGCCATGGGAATGGTCAAGAGGGGGTGGATTCGTGAGGCACCTGTGAGAGATGAACTGCCAAGAGATGAACTGTGGTGACTGACTGGAGTGGGGAGGGAGTGATTGATTCCAGATCTCAGGCCTTGGGCTATCAAAAGAGTGATGGTGTCATTAATAGAGACAGAGATACAGCCTGCTGAAGAGGGGCAGGAGCTTTCAGCGTGGAGGGTAAGGTTGGAGAGGAGATCCTGAGTTTGCTTCTAGATGTGATGAATTTAAAATGATGGTAAACTCCAAAGAGAAAATGTCCTTAAAGGTAATAATGAAATGCAACTGGAGCTCCAGTTAAAGGCCAGACTTTATCATTTCCAGCAATCACCTAGAATTCCAAAGCAGGACAAGCTATATTTAGACTAAGTGTGGAAATCTCTAAAGCGGGTCGGGGGAAGAAAAGAAAGCAGACCCAACAGCCAATGCTGATTTGGACTTTGCAAGTGACAGACACTAAACTGTGTAGCAGCAGTGGACTAGTGGGTCTGTTTAAAGAACCCCCTCTTTTTCCTCTGTCAGTGAGTGATTTCTCTACATATTAGAAAGATTACAGCTCGACTGTAGGTGATGAGATGAATATGGAACAACACTCACTTTATTAATCATATCTGCATTCTCTGCAATTTTACTGATGGTGGCAACAGAGCCAGTGCAGCACACAGGACCCTCGTCAGCCCTGTGAGTGGGCTGGTTTTCAGAACCCCAGTCCACAAAAGCGAGATCCAGATTCCTGGCCGTATTGATACAGGATTGGAGGCAAATTTATTTAAAACATCCTCTGGGGGCTGGGCACGGTAGCTAATGCCTATAATCCCAGCACTTTGGGAGGCCCAGGTGGTAGGATCGCTTGAGCTCAGGAGTTCAAGACCAGCCTGGGCAACATAGTGAGAGCTCATATCTACAAAACATAAACAAAATTAGCTGGGCGTGGTGGCATGGACCTGTAGTCCCAGCTACTTGGGAGGCTGAGGTGGGAGGATTACTTGAGCCCGGGAGGCAGAGGTTGCAGTGAGCCGTGGTAGTGCCACTGCACTCCAGCCAAGGCAACAGACCGAGACCCTGTCAAAAAAAAAAAAAAAATCCTCTGGGTACTTCAGTTTCTGAAACCAACTTGCTTGGGTCTAGGTTAGAAGTGGGATGATAAAGAGAACAATTACTGAAGGAAGAAATGTATAAACCAATGACAAAACTTAGGAGAGAAACAGTGAGTACAGATTGTAGCAGAATTTCCAAATTGAGAGATCTTGACACTTACCTGGTTGACTCCTAAGCCAGTTGTTGCCATCATGCCCTCTTCTTTCTGCCTTAAATGGGTTTTTCCATCAGAAGGGTAGTAAATATACAAACTACCCTAGTCAGTGACTTGCATTCTTTCTTCTCAATCCTTCACCTGCATAAGCATTTTCCACTCTGGACACCTGCCTACTTCTTAGCCACCAACCACCACCCCTGCCTCAAATCTGCAATCAGAAGACTTTACAGAAATCAAAACAGAAATCTTTAGCAGGGAAGTGCTGGAGGCGTCTGATTAACAGAATATGCAGTGTGTGTGTGTGTGTGTGTGTGTGTGTGTATGCTTGCATGCACGCATGCACACACACGTGTGTTCATACACCAATCTAGCCATCTGTTCCTCTGTTTTCCCAGTGGGTTTGGATCAGAAGCAAGGAGAAGCCTGTTTGATTGGGTGGTCCTGCCCTCAGAGCAGAGCTCCCTTGGCAGTTAGGAGCCCACAGCCTGAGCAGAACTACTGTACTCATTCATCTTTACAAGGCGTCATATGCTCCCACAAGAAGAACAAGTAAAAGGAAACTAAAATCTCACAAATATCCCTTTATCTGCAGTTCTCTATTTCCCTCCAATCCAGGGCTGGCAGACCTGGCCCAGACACCTACCCAGGGCTGATATTCAGTGGATTGGGTGGGGAGGGGAAAGTTGGTGGGGGAGGCAAGTTAGCAGGCAGAGGCCCTGGCCATGACTCTCCCATCAACCTGTGGACTCCTCACTTAGTTTCCTTATACCAGCTGCAACAACAGGGCTCCAGCTGGCATCAAAGTGCTGTGGTAGCTCTTGCCATACTCTGGCACAAGTGTGACCTCCACTGAGATGATTCCCAAGTGCTCAGAAGAGTTTTCAAACTGATTATACCAGGGAAGTTGAAAGATGTCTCCTCACTCTTACCAGCTCTCAGAAGCCTTGGGGGACTTGAAACAGACCAGACACAGGCATCGCCTGCCTCCAGCCTCCCTGTTGGGGGATGTAATACTCAGCACCCCAGCTTGGCTATCATCTCAACTGAATTCTGCAGCCAGATTCCTCATTGCTCACTCTTTCAGGTCATGGTACTGAAGGCCCCTGTGCGCATCTACTTTACTTGGAATGGATAACTGATTATAATGCCCAATGTTATCTTAGCTCCAGAAACTCTGACACCTTAAGGTCCTAAGGGCATGAGGCAAAGAAAGTGTAAGTATTGAGGCTAAGAGGAAGGAGCAAGTAAAACAAAAACAAGTCAAGAAAATCTACTTGGTGGTTTATCAGCCATGCCGATGCCTTGAGAGCCTTTTGGATTTGACCCTCCTCTCTATGCCCACTGCCACCACCCTTATCATCTCTCACTTAGATTGCTGTAGTATCTTACAGGCAGGTCTCAAGTCTCTCCCTATTCCAATCAATTCTGCTTCCAACTGCATAGCTAACCATCCTAAATCACTATGCATAATTGTCCGACAGCCCCCAAGGTTTCCCCAAGTCCAAACTTCTTCTGACATCAAAGACTCTTCAAATCTGGGAGTCCCATACCCAGTCAATAATTTTTTCCCCACTGTGCTTACATATACACCCTCTCCTCTAGTCAGACTTCTTTCTGACCCTTTCTTGATAACAACCTGACCATTTTCACCTCCAGCCTTTTCCCTATGCTGTGCCTCCCCCTCAGAAGCCTGTTCTTTTTCTAGTCAACAATCTCAATCTCACATGTTACTCAAAACATAACGCAGTTTCAACCTCTTCTGGGAAGCCTTCTCCCCTCGTTCCAGCTCACACTCTCATTTTCTCTGTGCTTTGAACCCCTACAGTGCTTACTGTTTAGAGCAAAAAAATGTGGCACATAATTGTTTTCCATCTTGTATTATTCTTAGTTACTTCATATGAATGAGTATTATTTTTCTGTTAAATTACGGATTTCCAGAGAGCAGGGCCTTTGCTTTCCCCTTCTCACCACAACATTAGTACAGGGCTAGATCCTGGAGTGGTCAATAGACTTCTGTTCCCATGCCTTAACTCCAGTATGAAGGAAGGATGAGATAAGTGAAGCCCTCTAAGGATCTCCCCTGTTCATTCCCTCACCTTTCTCAAAAGATGTTCCAGACGGCAGAGGAGCTGAGGCTGCCGAGTGAGACATAGGCAGCCAATCAGCTGTCAGATCCTAGCTTTCAGAACACTCTCACCTCCTAAGGTTTTCTAGGCAATCAATAATGCTGCTTAAGTGATCAATCTGAGACACAAGGGGCTGTAGGGGCCAGTGTTTGATTAACTTGAGAGAATAAATGTACGCTGGAAGAGAAAGAGCAGGGAGGGGGGAGCAGAAGAAAAAGCAAGAAGAAAGATGAGCTAGGGGAAGGAACAGAGAGAAGAGCCTTTATGAAGGAGGGTATGATGGGATGGAGCTGAGAGTAGTTCTCACCTAATCCAATTCAACGACTTAAGCAAGTTCCTACTGAGGTGTCGAAATAATCTTGGGGCTTTGTCAGAGTTCAGTGAATATCCCAGGGCTTTTAGGCAATTTTTGACCTTGGCAAGAACACTGTTGCCATGGTCCACTGAGGGTCCACACAGCCTTCATATTGGGTGGAAGAGTGGGTGTGGGATAGAGACTTCAGGCAATATCAAGGAAAGACATGGATCTTGAGCTATGCTCATTGGCTGTGTCTAGAGAAATCTCAGGTTCTGGCATCCTACACTCCCCTACCCAAGCCTGATGACTCAGAAACCCATGATGATATGGGACAGTAGGCTCATCTGCAAGGGAGATATCAGCATTACCTTCTCTCTATCCAGAATTGTATATACTATCCTCCCTCTCAAGGACCTGGGGCTAGAAATTTAACTATTTGCAGTTAACAAAAAATAAGGAGTCCCTTTCCAAATGTTTTCCAAACATTAGCAAATGTTTAGCTATACCACGAATCAAATTTTTTTCTGGGAAAGATAGTATTTTATGGAAAAAAAAAACAGAGCAGATGGCCTCTTACTGTGAGAAAGTTCCTCCTTTAATGTAACCATGATACCTGCTGCTCTCATTAAAAACTCATCCTTCGCATAGGATGACGTTGGCACCCTCTTGGTTATGCAGGCTCAAAGCCTTAGAATCATCTTTGACTCTTCCTTCTTCCTCACCCCAAGCATTCAATTGGTAGGTAAATCAGGTTTCCTCTACCTCCAAATACATTCACCCATCTTCTTTCTGTCCCCAACCAGCTATGGTAACAACCTGCTAACTGGTCTTCTTGCCTTCAGAATGATCTTGTTTTAATCATTATGCCAAAGTGAGAATAAAAGAAAAATGAGCTTGAATCTAATCAAGCCCAGAGCTAACTTCCATTTATAGAAAATGTAGGGGATAGGTGAACAAGCTAACTGACAATAAGAGGACAAACCAGAATGTGGGAATTGTGCAGAGCAAACAACCTGATTTCTGTGACAAGTCAAAGAGAGAGGGCTGTTGAAAGGGCCTTTAGAGACATAACAACCAAATGTCATGTGTGGAACTTTTTTGGAACGTCTGTCAAACAAGCCAAGTGTAAAACATGTTTTGAGACAATTGAGGGCATGTGATTATGGACAGGGTAATGGATAATACAAAGGCATTATTGTTACTTTTGTTAGGTGTATTAGCAGTTCTGTAGTTACGTTAGAAAATGTCCAGTTTTTAAGAGACGCATAGAGAAATATTAGGAATAAAATGATGTGATCGATGTTTGGCATGATAGGTGAAGCAAATATGGCAAAGTCCTGATAACTAGTTAATGTGGATAATGAGTATGTGGAGGTTACTAGACTATTTTCTCTAAATTTTTTGAGGTAGAAAATATTTATAAGAAAAAATAAAGACAGGCTGGGCACAGTGGCTCATGCCTGTCATCCCAGTGCTTTGGGAGGCTGAAGTGGGAGGATTGCTTGAGCCCAGGAATTGGAGACCAGGTTAGGCAACACAACAAGACCCTGTCTCTACAAAACACTAAAAATTAGCTAGCTACTCGAGAGGCTAAGGTGGGAGGATCACTTGAGCCCAGGAGTTTGAGGCTACAGTGAGCCATGATCATGCCACTGCACTCATCTGGGCAATGGAGTGAGACCCTGTCTCTAAAAATAATAATAATAATAATAATAATAATAATAGTCATCCACTATACCCACTCTATCTTCCTAACCTTATCTTCCATTCCTGCCCTATTTCTCTATGACACAGCCACCCTACGTACTTGCTCACATTTTTTCCAGTCTGAACTTCATCCCTTCACTTATTCATGAAGTCATTCATTTGAGCAGTCAACAAATATTTATTAAGTATCTCTTCTATGCACTAGGCACTGTAAATTCAAAGATGACTGAGAAGGAGAAGGACAGGAAGCCTCCTTCATCTTTTGTATTATCCACAGCAACTAGCACAGTGCCTTGTACATAATTGGTGCTCAATAAATGTTTTGTGAACTAATGTGCAGGGGGAGAAGCGATAAAATTCCTGTCTAATATGAATCAACAAGTATTTGGTCCAACTCAACATATGCCTATTGAGCACCTACTATGTATTAGGCACATATGCTATGGGGATTTAAAAAAATAAAAAGAAAAAGGTGTACTTGCCAAATGTATTTTTATTTACTTATTTATTTAGAGACGGTCTCACTCTGTCACCCAGGCTGGAGTGCATTGGTGCGACCACAGCTCACTGCAGTCTCGACCTCCCATGTTCAAGCCATCCTCCCGCCTCAGCCTCTCTGTAGTCCCAAGCAGCTGAGATAACAGGTATGCACCACCATATCCGGCTAATGTTTTAGTTTTTTGTAGAAATAGGGTCTCACTATGTTGCAAGGGCTGGTTTCAAACTCCTGGGCTCAAGCCATCTTCCCACCTCAGCCTCCCAAAGTGTTAGGATTACAGGCCTGAGCCACCACACCCAGCCCCAAATGTATTTTAGAGATGGAGGAGTTCAGAGGAGAGACAGATCACTTTAGTCTAAAATGATCAGAGAAGATTTCACAGAGGAGGTGAATTTGAATGTAGAGCTGAAGGATAGGTATAGTGATACTGAATAGGAGAGAAGCATAGGCAGAGAGGAAAGGGCATTCCTGGTGAGTGAAATGGAATGAACAAAAACATGGAGGCAAAAAAAATGTACAAGGCATGTTTAGGAGATCCTGGGGTAAGAAACTTGCCTGGAGTAGAAGGGTCCATGTAGGGCTTTGTTTCACAAGTAGATCAAGTATATCAAAATCACTTGGGGAGCTTGTTAAAATGCATATTCCTGGACTCCAGCTTCCAGACCTACTGAATCAGAAGCTCAGGAGGTGGGACCCAGGAATCTGCATTATAACAAGTTCTCTCAAGCAATTTTAAGACACATTAAAATTTGAGAATCAGTGATGTGGACCAAGCATGAGAAATAGGGTTGGAAGAATATACAGGGTTAGGTCCACACAAGGAGAACTTTGAATGCCAGGCTAAGGAGGCTGAAATTTATCCTGCAGGCCATCAGGTATCACCCTCCAAGGATGATGATCAGAAGCATTATGAATAAAGGATATTCCAGAACATTAATCTAGCAGCTGTGTGTATTATGGACTGGAAAGGAAGGAGACTAGTGCAGTGTGGCTGTGAGGTGGTGGCAGGAGTCAGGGTGGACTGGGGTATAGGGGAAGAGTCAGAGATGGCTTTGAGGTTTCTAGTCTGGGAGACTAGAAGCCTTATGGTAAAAGAAAGGTGAGAAGAGTGAGTCATCTCTGAGAAATAATGAGATGAGTTTGTGAATACTGAGTCTGAGAGCAAGCTATCCAAGAGGAATTGTTTAGCAAGCAGCTGGAAATATAGGACTGAACCTCAGGAGTGGGGTTAAGTTTGGGCTAGAGAAATGGGAATGGTTGATAAAGAGGTGAGAAGGGAAGCCATGCATGCCTGTGTGTCCTTGTCAATAAAGAAAGTGGAAAGCAAGAGGAGCTGGAGAACACCCAGATTTGAGGGGTAGTAAGAAGAATTAGCAATAAAAGAGAAAAAAGGAGGGGTCACTTGGCTGGAAGGAGACCCAGATATTAGAACCTAGCAGAGAGTTCTTTCAAAAGCTGCGGGTGGCTAGTAGTGTGGCTAATGGCAAAGCGAATTTGAGGCACAGAGCAAAAGCACTGGCTATGGCACGCGTGCTGAGAAAGCTGCAAGAGTGCACACACCTGCTCATTCTCATGTTCCTTAACACAAACACACAGAAACAGACACACCTGCTCCTACAGATACACAAGTAGCACCTCTTTCCCTCTCTCTCCTTCCCCCGCCCCCATGTTATACACATATTCCCATTTCCAGGCTCATTTTCTGACTACCAGGGATCGGGCACTAGTGTGCCGCAGGCTGTTAATGTTCTAAGGATGGTGCCTCAGGTCTCAGAAAAGGGGGCTCTGCCTGTCATGGGTGGGAAATAATACAGAACCCCAAGATCACTGTCCTTGCCTTCGGCAGCTCAGCTGAGGGTAGGAAAGGAGGGAAAATGGCATGTTTCTCTGGGTTTGCTCCCTACCCTACCCCTTTGCCCCTAGCCCCAGGATTTCTCAGCAGACAATAAGGTCCACCCCATTTTGAGAGTCCTTCATTTTGGCTGCCAATAACGCAAGAGAATGTTTTTGTTTCTGCATTTATGGTAAAAAGGAAAATAGAAGTCCTTGAGAGAAGAGCCAGAACAGAGTTTTCTGCTGGGAATGCTAACGGCCTTAAGGCTGCCCCACAAACAGAAGCTGACTTGAGTGTGCTTCCTCCCAGGGGGCCTGTCAAAGCTAAGGGTCTTCATCTAGTATCAATAGGTATCAATTCTACTCCCCCTAGCAATGATTGCTAGGGCCTATATGTGAAGGCACGAACCCCCCAAAACCAAGCTTGTCTGCATGAGCCTCTCTTTCCACAATTTGCCCCAGGTATGTGTTGGGGTGTGAGGGTGTGCCTGAGGGGTGTGTGTCTTGTGTGTGATATGTGTGTGTGTATTTGTGTGTGTGTGTGTGTGTGTGTGTGTGTATGTATGTGTCTTATGGCTTCAGTTAGCCTGGAGGTGCCAAAAAAACAGGGATCTTTCCTCTGTTGCATTGGTGCTGCCCCTCCAAGTGCCTTATCAGGCATTAGCCACGGAGCCCAGTCATTTATGCGTAGTGGGGGAGGGTGGGTACAGAGTGCTTCCGTTGTCCTGCATCCACCCATGCTCCCTCCAAGGGCCGAAGTAAGGATTACTGCGGTGGGGCAATTCCTCTCCTCTACCCATCCCACCCGAGACTCCTCTGTTACCCACCCCCACCTCCATCTCCAGCAAGCGTTTCCCAGCTTGCTGCTGTCATCAGCAATCCCAGGGCTTTCTTGTTGCACTTTTTCAATCTACTACTGCTCCTAGAGGATGTCGTTGGTCACAAAATCCCCCAATTGGGCCACACAGCTCACTTCTCAAGACCCTCGGACTGCACCACTTACAAGAGGGAGGGGTCCCCTGACTCATTCCAAATGCAGCCCGCAGCCTCATAGAAGTCCCCAGACCTCTCCTCCAGTGGGGCAGAGGCTCTGTTGCACTATCCAAAGAAGCCATAGCACCAACAGCATCACGAGCTTATGTTGGAGGGGGAACTTACTGAGTTCAGGCCAATAGTCTGGCCACTCAGCAGAATGCCTCACATATCTGGGAAACCCTCAGGGCCAGAAGCCTGGGGCAGCTGCCACCCTCCCCTGGCCAGTCTCCTCTCCCTGGTGGCCTTCAGCCCACAACTGCAAGGCAGTTGTGGTGGTGGGTGCCAGCGAGAGATAGGGGATATTCTCTCCACATGCAGCAATGGGTGTTTCTTTCCTGCTTATATCTTATTCCCTCCTTTCTCAGAATCCAGCAGTGGCTCCCAATTGCCTCTCAAGTCAATTGAAACCTTCTCTTTGTGGGCCTCAAAACCCTCCATAATTACATCTCACCTTCTGACACCCTCACTCCCACACACACATCACCCATAACTCTGGCCTAGGCATAGACAGTAGAGTAGACAGATGACGTTGTCCACAAACTGCTCCTGCCTGGGTCCTGCCACAGGTGCCTGAAAGCCCCACCAACAGAGTCACTCCTCTGTCTCCTTTAAAAATGCAAATGTTACCTATGAGGTGTAAGCAGTAAACCTCTATCAGCTATTAACACCTTGGCCTGGCAGGGATTCTGTCATCAAATTTGCCCGAGCAGTGAGCAAAGCCCCACCTAAATAATCCAAGGGGGCGGGGGAGAGGACCCAGAGGAGCCCTGAGCAGCCGACGGGAGGGGCAGGAGCAGGGAAGGGGCTCTGACGTCGAAGCCATCGCCGTCACGATTTCACCACGGTCTACATTCTAACTCCGCATCTCTACTTAAAACAGTGAAACCCACTAGTCCTTGCTCCCCTCAACCTTGTTTCCCCCATCCACAATACATGATGCCTTATTTAACCTCAGGGGTGCCTTCATGACAAGCTGCTAAGGTTGAATTAGTCCTCTCACATGAAAAACAAAAACAAACAAACAAAAAAACAAGCCATGAAATTGGGTAGACGCTGGCATGTTTGCTTGGGCACGGCCAAATCTTGTTGAGGTCTCCCCGGGTAGAGCAAGATCCCTTTGCTCAGTGGAAACAGCAAAGGCTTCCCGAAAAGCCTCTCTTAGCTCCCAAGAAGCTGGCAGCTGGGTTCCCCCTGCTTCTCCTGCAGTGAGCTTCATGGGCAAGGAAGGCGAGGGAGGGGCAGGGCCTCCAAGCTGAGGGCCTCTGTGGCTGAACTGGCACACTATCCCGGGTCCTCTAGGCCCAGGTGGAGTTCGCCACTTACCCCGGTCTCCAGCTGGGAAAACTCACTTGGTGCTTCGCTCTGAGTCAGCATAGAATCCCCCACCCTCCACTTCGAGAAGGGCGCCCCCAAGGGAGCCTTGCGCTTATAGCAGTTTCTCCGAAGGCAGGAGTCCAGAGACTGCCCCGCCCTCCGTAAGAGCTGCAGGATGCTGAGACCACCCGCTGGACTCCAGGGTTTTGCACCTGGACCAAGATGCCAAGGAGAGGGGGCAGGTCTAGCAGAATTCGGCGTTTGCTGTGATCTGGGGCTCTTTAGTTGCAGCTGCAAGGGTGGAGGTGCCACCTGCTTCTGGGGGAAGGTGTCAAACATTTGCCCCTGCAGTGGTTTCAGTGTGTGTGTATGGGGGTGTGGTGTGTGTGTGCAGGAAACCCAGCAGCTCGAGCGTGGAGGGTATGACTACCAGAGTTGGGCACGCTTTTTGCCAGAATGGGGTTCTTAAGGGCTCTGGTGGAGGTGTCTACAGTAGCTGCGTGTGATGGGGGGTTGCTGGGTGTGTACTGGGGGGAAGCAGCAGGTACTGGATCTGCAGTAATGTGCAGTTGTCATGTAGTTTCTCAAGACCACTCTGAGAAAACACACACACAGTCACATACACACTCTCCAACCTCCAAAGCACTAGGCTGGGGAGTAGAGGAGTGTGTATGTGTGTGCATGTTTTAGCAGCGCTGGGGGGAGGTGCATATATCTGTATATGTGTTTGAGCTTTATTAGCATCTTGGTGGGAGGGGGCAAGTGTAGCTCTCTCTCTCTCTCTCTCTCTCTCTCTCTCTCTCTCTCTGTGTGTGTGTGTGTGTGTGTGTGTGTGTGTGTGTGTGTGTGGTCTTTGCATGGGGCTGACTGTGTGGCTGAGCGCCGGGTATGTTGTGCGGCTGTGTGTGCGTGTGTGTGCGCCTCCGTGTCCGCTTGTGAACATGGCCCCGGGAACCACGCACATGCTTCAGACAGCTGTTTCTGGCAGCCCCTGGGCTCGGGCTTCGCCGGGCACCCCGGCTAAGTGGCCACCTCCCAGCAGCCAGGCCCCGCGTTTCGCCAGCTCTCCCAACTGTGCCCACAGCCCAGGCGCGCACACAAAGGCTCCATAATGAACGCGCCGCACTCCCCTGCGCTCGGCTCCTCACCCCGCACCCGCGGCGGCCGAACGAGCCCGCCAAGCCAGAGACTCGCCGGGGCAGTGGGCACGCAACGGGCCGTTACCCCGCCCGCCCAAACTCCGGGCGGCCAGACGCTCGGCGCCCCCTGCCCTGCCCCCGGCTCCCGGGGGCGCCCAAGCGCCAGTCGCCCCCCAGCCGGCCCGCGGCGGAACGCTCCCGCCGCGACCCACCCCCGGTTGGGCTGAGACAGCGGGCGCGCCCCCCTGAAGGCAGCGCGCCTCTTACCTTCCTCCCCCTCCTCTTCCTCCTCCTCCTCCTCTTCCTCCTCTTCCTCCTCCTCCTCCTCCTCCGCCTCCTCAGCGGCGCGGCAGCGGCGGCGCAGCGGCGGCGGCGGCGGCGGCGGCGGCGGGACTAGGGCGCCCGTGTCCCCGAGCCCGGCATGGGCTTGGGGCTCAGTGGCGCCGGGCGGCGGGGCGGGCAGAGGTTGGCAGGGCGGCAGCAGCTGGCCCGGGACGCGGGGAGCTGGCGCGCAGGCGGCGGGCTGCGGGCAGGATGACAGCAGCGCGCGCGGGCTCCTCGGGCGGGCTTCATGGCTGCGCCGCAGGCGGCACCATCGCCGTGGCTCGCTCGTCGCTCTCTCGCTCCAGGAGTGCGGCAGGCTGCGAGGTGACGGATGGCTGCGAGGCGGCCGGACGGCCGAGGAGGGGAGGGGAGAAGGGGCGGGGGGAGGGGGAGGGGGAGGGGGAGGAAAGAGGGGAGTACAGAATGAGGGGCCTCTCCGGCGCCTCCCGACCCTCGAGTGCTGGCGTCGATTTCCCCGAATGGGAAAGCGGCTTAAAGGCGCAGTTCCTGGCTCGGGTCACTACTAAAAATAAGCAAAAAATTGACAATTGGGGAAAGAATCTCCCAAGAACAACCCAGCAACCCAGCCACCCAGCCTGGCGCTGCCTCACTTCTTGAATCTGACCGTTCCGGCCGTACTCTGCCGGGAACTGCTGGCTGCCGAGAGGGCAAGCCAATTTCCAAAGTGAACCCGGGAAAGGGGGGCGGGGAGTGAACTGCAGAGAAGGGGCAGCAGGAACGCTTGCTTCGGAGACTCCGTTCCCTGGCCCCTGACCTTGCTTCTCGCCCCTTGTTTGCTCGCCTTCTGCTGGGGATGCCCTCCCTGCAGCTCCCCTCCTGGTCACCATCGCAAACGTCCACACGCACCTTGAGTTTCGGCTCGGGCTCCTGCTCTCAGCGCCTCGCCCCAGCACTGGAGTGTGAGCGGCTTCGAGCCCAGGCCCAACGTCAGGAGCCCACCTCAGTAAGGGAGCGATCTGCCAGCTGGCAAAGGTCTGCTTAGAACATGCGATTGGTTTGGTGAAAAGGGAAGAAGGTTAAGGTGTGTGTGCATGTGTGTTCACCAGCAGATGGAGTGAGGGTCCTGGCCACACACACACACCCGGAAGGAGAGCAGCTAGGCACACAGCACAGTGCCTGATGAATGATCTCAGGACATTTTTTAGAGACATGCTGTGAATACTAAACATGCAGCAGCCGAGATTCAAGAGAAGCTCTTGGTCTCCCAGCGGGCTCCAGACCCCTTCAGAGGAGTTTTGAGGGCGAAGAAAAAAGGCCACTCTTGCTTCCCCCAAAAGGGCAGCCTCAGTGGGGACCCAGAGAGACTGGGAAGCTGGACAGTGGGTCTGGGTGGTGAAGTTAAGGCCAGGGAAGAGAGAAGCAGGAGGAAGCAGTGGAGTTGAGGAGTTCCTGGTGATGCCAAATACATGGTGAATTTCCGAGTGTCAGAAGCACCTCGGAGAGACAGTTAAACATTGGCACATTTGGGCCTTGTGAGTTCTAAGGTGAAAAGTGAGCCCTCCTCGATTTCCTCTGTGTTCCTGAACTCCAAAAGAGGCTGTTGGCACAAAGGGATCCATTCTAGTTGGAATATTTCCTCACTTTCGGTTCTTTTCAAGCACTTGGTTAAAGCTTCAGAAGAGGCTGGAGGGCTACTGAGGGGCAATTGTGGGACAAGGGCTGTTCTCCTAGGCTGCACGGAATTTCCAGGATACAGAGGAGAGCTCCGGGCAGAGGGCTCCGTGGCTTCCCACAGCTGGGCTCAGCAGTGGAGTAGCTGACTAGCAGATTTGGCCATCCGTCCACTGAGCACTTTTTGCTTTCTTCCTGGCACTTCCCACCTTGAAAAAAGGATGGAAATTCCCTGCATCTGGATGGGAGTAGCCTAAGCTGGTAAACCAAGCTGATGGAATTATTAAAAGCGGATGACAAGTGAAAGTGAAGACATGCAGGGAGAGAAACACACAACATTCCCTGCAAATGCACAGGCAGAGCCCAACCTGAGAAGATGCTCTGAGGAACACAGCATACACAAAGGGACACACATGGAGTCAATCACATGTGGGGCCACAGACACACTGAGCCAGTGCAAAAAAAAAAAAAAAAAAAAAAAAGGCTAGCCAGAAAAGTGACTCAGACTTTATTTCTAATCCTTCTGAAGGAAAGAGATGAAGAGAAGCAGGGAAGAATTGGCCTCCCATCTCCAGGGACTGGAGAGGGAGCCAGGAACCAGCTGTCCAGTATGAATAATAATATTTCCAGCCAGACTGTCACTGGCAGATTTTCTTGGGGTGGTGTCTCAGGAGGTGGGATCCCCTCCAGGGTCTCCTGAGCCTCACCTAGTTCAGTTTTTATTAATATTAATAACACAGGTCCCAACAAATTGGTTTGTATCAGTTATTACAATAAAGCTCATGGGTTAAGAACTAAAATAAATGCCTCTCACGAATCTGATTAGCCCTCTTCTGCTGCTTTCTGGGCTCACTCAAAGCATATGCTCAGGCTCATTCAAGCTGCTGTGTGGTAAACAAAATAAAGAAGGGGTGGTGAAGCAGGAAAGAGTATTGAGAGGGACTGTGTCACTGGACGAATGCACATTTGAGGGCTCCTGGGTGACCAGTGAGGCACTGTCTGGTTTAGGATAGCGATTAGGTGCATGGCTTTCAGAATCTGCTTCTTACTAGTGATGTGATCTCAGGTAGCTCACTTAACCTCTTTAAGCCTTACCTGAGAAATGAAGATGATGGCAGAATCTACCTTATGGAGTTATTGGAAGTGTTGAATGAGATAACAGATATAAAAGGTCTCAGTAAATGTTAGCTGTCATTCTTTCTCAAAACCAATCTGCCTCCTAGTCATCTATTTAAAGGCTCCTTTTTCTGTTCATATTCTGCCTAATTCCAGTCTGAAGTGATGCAGCATTTGCATTGTTTCTTGCTCTCGATTAAAGTGAGTTCTCAGGACTTGATGAACACTAGCTTGTTTCACTTCCAAGGAGAGAGAACTCTCACCCCAGAAAATCATGTAGCTGGGATTTTCTTGTTCTTATTTTTGTTGTTTGACAAGTTGTGTGTACTTCCCATGTCCAATGGAAATGATGGAGATGGGGTACAGAGAGAGCATGGTGAAGATTCTTCAGTGTTCTTAACCCTGTACCAAAATGCAGCAAAATAAACACTTTCAAAAGGGAGACCCTGGATCCAGTTGCACTGAAATTTGGTGAGGGCCCCTGGGGCAAGAGTTCTCTTTAAATCTCTTTAAATCTGAGGACAATTGGATGACAAATGAAGACGTTCCAGCCAGAAGTCTATTTCCTATTGAAACCAATACATTGAGATGAACATAATAAGTGACTGTTTTTCTTCCCTGCATACTGAGAGTGAATGGAGGCAGCCTGGCTTCACTAGCACTTTGCTCTGAAATCAGCACTTAATAACCAGGCAACCAACTCGCCATTGACTGAGAATCCAGGGATAAAAAGACAGAGAGTATCCTGGCCTCTAGTAATAATAGTAATACTGACTACCATTTATTGATCCGACACTTAACTGTGAGCTAGGCATGCTGCTACCACTCCTAGGAAAAGGACAGCAGTTCTTCATCTCAGGGGTACAATTAGTTCAACTCTGCTGGTAGGACCTCCAGCCAGCCCTGAGAGCATTACATGTATTAACTCATTTCAGGATCACCACAACCCTCTTACCAGGTAACATCATTATTCTTATTTTACAGAAGAGGAAGCCAAGACTCATGTAGCAGTAAGTAGTGGAACCTGGATTCCAACCACATGACAATTCATAATAATAATTATTATTGCTTTTATTTATCACTTTATGGGCCAGGCACTATGATGGCATTTTACATGCATTATCAAATTTAATCCTCACAATAAACCCAAGAGGGTAGGCTCACAGAGGCTGCTAAGTAATTTCCATAAGGTCATACAACTAGTAGAACCTAATCTAGGATTTGAACCCATGCTTGTTTGACTGCAGAGTGATAGTATTTCCAAAAAGGCCATGACTCCAAGACTTCAGCTGAGATTACACAGAGAGACAGGTTACTAGCCTTTCTCGCAGACACATTGCTAAACTGCCTGCCTCTGCTGGGGCAGCCCGCCCACTCATTAGCACCCAGGAAAGATAAATGCCTGAAGGGCAGGGTGTCATCAATGGCTGGAGTATGAACTGCATCTGCCTAAGGCAGCAATGGGACTCTGCAGGTTGCTAAGCTGGCCCTGGGATGATAGAAAGGGGATGATATCATCAGAAAGGTCAAGGAGGGAACCCACTTTATAATTTTGCAGCCTCCAACCCTTTAATTTCCATCTTGCCTTCCAGCAAGACACCCAGTCACCCCAAAGCATCTAGGGCCAACCAGGGCTCTGATGTTTGGTACATGGTGGGTGAAGGAAAAGGGAGAGAAGCCTCCTGAGATACTGAGCTACTGGGGAAACTGGGAGCTAGCAGGAACGCTGGATGACAGAGAATGCCTGCGGAAAATGTGGAAGAAAAGGACCATTTCAAAAGATTTGTCACTAGGAGAAGGAAGGACAAAAGGCTGAGAAATTATGCTAAGAGAGCTTTTAAGAGGCCTTTTGTGTGCTAGCTGAGCCTGCCCACCTGGTTTGGGTTGGAAGACACTGAAGGGCCAGGCATGGAACAACCCTGGGCTGATGAGCTGCAAAGTGCCAGCCAACCCCTTCGCGAAGCTGGCTGGCAGGCACCCTCTCCCCTCAAATGCAGCTGCTGGGCAGGACTCACTGCCTGCCAGATTCGTGTGTCTCAGCTAGCTCCCGGCTTCCCTGTCAAAATTCATCCCTTCCCAGACCCTCAAACTTGCTGGAAAAGTGCCCAGTTATGGGAGGGGGATCCTTGGGTCAAAACTGGGGTTCATACTACCATGGTGCCCCAGTGACACGAATGAGGTCACTCAATTCCTGGCTCCTCTCTAGGGGCTGGGGTCATGCAGCCACTACTTACATCAGTAAAGCCCAGGTCTCTTTAAAACAGCCCAGGGAAGCTGGCTGTTTTGATTCCTAGCCTTCCTTGCTTCTGCCCATTTCACTTACTTAAGTATTGGGTTGACAAGATTTCCTTCCCGCATACAGAGACGCACCTCCCTTCAATAAGCCCTTTGATTCCTAGATCTCTCTGAGTGCCCTTCCCTGGACAGCACCTCAGGCTTTGGGTGTTTTCTGAAAGCAATTTCTGCCCCCCATCAAAATTTATCCATCCCTAGTCTTAGTCTTAGATAATCTGATAAATGAATCTATACTAAGGTAAACACATGGTAATTGGCAACACTTCTCAACCTTTAAAACGAACACACACAAACACACACCGAGAGAGAGAGAGAGAGAGAGAGAGAGAGAGAGAGAGAGAGAGAGAGAGAAAATCCCTAAACATAGAATAAAGTGAGAATCTGGAAGTGAAAGCCATCGTGGCCAAAAGCATAAAATTTTTATGAGGCTCACATTTTATTTTGAAAACACGAGAACTTTCACATTTTACTCTGTAGTATACTTGTGTTTGATTTACCATGAAAGTACTGCATGTCTCTAAAATCCTTGCATGAATTGAAGCTCGAAAAAGATGAACTTTGTTGATCTTGTGGCTCTATGTACCTCCTAGGATGTAGAGAGACCCCCATTTGAGAAGTGCTGAATGAATGCCCAGAACCTGTTTGCCTTTTGACCCACTATCTCTATTGAAGACAGAAGTGAGCAGAATGAATGACTAGAATCATTTAGAGTGCTGGGGTGTGGGGGCATGGTGGGTGAGCCTGTCTTCTTCTCAGGCTCCATTTCCCCCCACAGGAATTACAGCAGAGCCAGCCACACCCCTAGATCATAGAAGGTGCATGCAGCCACATACTTGGTGTGATACCAGCCTTCCCCTTACTCAAATTCACCTGCTCTCCAGCTGTGTGTGCCAGAAATTCTCCTTTGGGTTAAAGCCCAATCTCCAGAAGGTCCCGGTAAATTGCACATGTTATCTGGAATGGACAGCACATTAAGTCATTAGCGCCCATTAAGGCACTCGCCTGAATAAATCTATCAGATTGCCTGTCACCTCTCACAGGAGGGTAGAGCGGTAAAGGAATGAAATACTGATCAGGGACGTTTTCCTGGGATGCCGTGGGGTGAGGTGGGAGAGCTTGAGTGCAACATTTCCCCACCTATGGGCCTTGACCCAGCTGCATCAGAATCCTGGGGATCTGGGAATTCTTTCTACCTGGGGAGCTGTAGAAAGGCTGATTCCTGGGCCCCACCCTAGAGCCCAGGACTCTATTTTTTTTAACAAGCCCCTTGGGTCTAGGTTGCATCTGCAACGAAGCACAGCTGAAGCAGGCCTGAGAAGAGGAATGCTACTCCAGAGGGCATGGGGTCCAGTACTAAGAGGACTTTGTGGGGGCAATCCACCTCAACTCTGACCCTGTTCTGGAGCTTCCTTTTTTCTTTCTTCCTCTTCTTCTGTTGCTTCTTTTTTATTTTTATTTTTTATCTTTCTCTAGAGAGCTTCCAAGGTGCTGCCTCCTCCTTGCCCACCTCCATTGTGCAGAGGGAGCCCCACAGAGGGAAGGCCTGTGGCTCTGGAAGGCCTTGGAGTGGAAACTGAGTTGACAGACTCCAGGGAATCGCCCATGGCTTCCTTGAATGCCTTCCTGCTGTCCCCCCTGCTGGCATCTGAGGCATGTTTGCCCTCCTGGAGTTAGGAAGCAAAATACCAATTTAAATTGATGCTGACAGAGCCTGTCAGATGCCAAGTGCTTGCTGCGGTTGCCACCAGTACAGCTATTCCTCATGAGGGAGTTCAGGCGTGTGCTTGGGACAGTGCTGCCAGGAGCCAGCCTCCTCCCCCTCCTCACCTGACTGGGTGGGGTGAGGATGGGGGGATATGTGCAGAAGAAAAACTGGATGGACAGGAAATGTAGCTAGGCTGGAGAGCAGAGGACTAGGTGCCTCTGATAGGCTCTCAATCCTGGGTAGGGCACTGTGTGATCATGGACACTTTACTTAACCTCTCTGCGCTAAGGTCCCCCTGGGAAAAAAGAACATGAAGGAGAATTGAATGCCTGCCTATTGCTTTTTACCGGAATGCAGACTTAAAGAAGGATGCACCTGGAGCTTTTTGAGAAAAACAAACAAACAAACAAAAATTACCACGCAGAGACAAATGTCCCTTGAAAGACTGAGGAAGAAAGGGTGTTAAAAATCCATCCAAAGGCCCTAGGGGTCGCCACCAATTTGATAAATGAATTTTTGCTAATGTGTTAGTGAATGGTAATGGACCAATGAGTTAACCTCTGAGCAGTTTGCATTTTGTCCAAACCTATCTCAATATCTCTCTCTAAAGGCATGATTGGTAGTGGGGATGTTTGACTTGGAGGCAGAAAGCTGAGGAGTTTGAGGGTATGGTGGCCTTTCCTGGTTCACCAAGATAATCCCTTATAGGTATACCAAGTTTTACAGTTTAATTTGATCTTCACAATAACACTGAGAGGTAGGGCAGCTGTAATTCCCATTTTATAGATAAGGAAGTTGAGGCTTAGATTGACTAAATGACTGTTCAAAAATCCCACAGGTAAGAAGCAACTGATTCTTTGATCAAGTGCTCTTCACTCTTTTCCATGCCTACTCCACCTGAGCAGAGTAAGGGGCTCAGAAATACCAGGCCTGGAAGAGATCAGCTGGCTTCTCCCGTTCTCTTTTTCTGTCTGTCATCAATTTCTCTTTTCTTCATTCTGTCTTTCCTAGACCCCGTTTTCTGTTTCTCTGGCTGCCTTTCACCAGACAGGGAAGAAAAAAAAAATCAGCTTTGAAAGGAAAAGCAGGTGTGGTTTTATATGTCTCGGTGGGCTAAAGCAATAAATTCCAGAAAGGCCTGACAAGAATATTCTCACCACTGGACTGTCGGTAGCTTCCTGTGTTTGACCTGGAGTCAATTGATTAACCTTTCTGTCTGCAAGTTCTCATCTTTTCAACCTGCATAAACTTTGCCAGGCTCATGGCAGGGTTGGTGAGAGGGAAAGAGAGGGAGAGGAGAGCGGGTGGGAGATAGGGATGGCTAATGAATAACAAGAGCAGAAAAGCACTTTGCAACCATTCCTAAGTGCTGCATCGATATTTAATGTCATTCTTCGCCTCAAAAGCCATGGTTCAGAAATGGGAAGCATTCGTTAAGGCACTGCAGGCAGGTCCCTGGGTATCCAAGAAGCCTCCCATTTAGGGGGAATGCCTAATTATAGTGTCTTCTTTTCCTTATCTCTTTCTCTTGTTCATTAAGACCAAAGGACATTTGCTCAGGAAATCAGATCTTGGTTTCAGAAGATTTCATCTGCTCCCACAAATTGAATTTCCCACCTGGAGTCAAATTCTCTATTTATAACAAAGATATCATCCGCCCAGAAATCTGTCCTTGGTACGGGCCTAAGCTTGCTGAGATGTGCTGCGAATGATGCCCAGCTCCTCGGGCTGGGTGGGCTTGAGGGAACTGAGGCTGTGGTCTCAGGGTATGGAGTCCAGACTGCACCTTTTGGAGAGATCACTGGGCCCCAGCCAGCTTTGTCATCTGAGACCTGGCCCCTGTCAGCACTTGGGCACATTTTCAATGGCTACAGCTGCAGGTGTTTTCTTAGTGACTGTAGTCTTAGGCCTGGTCTCCCCACCTCCACTTCCAGTCCACCATGCCTAGACAGATTGATCTTGCCAAAGCACAACTGGTACCATGACATTCTCCTGCTCAGGAGCCTCAGTGACTGCCCAATACCTGCAGCAGAAAATACACATTCTTCTGCTAGTGTCCATCTCTCACTACTCCCTTCAGAGAACTGCTCACCCCAGCCAGGTATGGCTCCTCATTCTTCCTTGCCCATACCCTACCTCCTGTATTTTGGTCTTACCGTTTCCCAGACCTATGTTGCTTTCCACCCTCTCTGCCTACCCACATTGTGTCCCTCCCCTTAGGCTCCAGCCCCACCACCTGAGAAGATCCCTTCCTCCTAGGAATGCTGAACACTTCTCACTGCACCAGTCATTTGGCACATAGCAGCTAGTGAGTTCCTTGTCGCAGCGCTTACATTCTTGGCTTGGATTGTACTTTGTCCTTTTGTGGGTATAGCCCTGTCTCTCTACCTTTGTGGGCACAGGCCAAGCCTTAGGCCTCTTTTGATCTCCCAGAATGCCTGGCCCAGTGCTGGGCCCATGGTGGGGTGCTCAATGAAGGTACCTGGGCCCCTGCTAACTGCCCCTCCTCCCACAGATCCCTGCAGCTCTGCAGTCTCTGGCGGGTGCTTTGCTTTCAGCCTTCAGGGCATCCTCCTCCCCATCCCCTTTTCTTGTCCTTCACTGGAAGCTCCTAGCATCACTCAGTAGCTTCTTCCTTTTATTAATCATTTTGATGGTTCTTCCTTGGACCCTCTTCAGTTTCTTTGAAATTAATAAATCTAGAGGCAGCCAAAAAAAAAAAAAAAAAAAACTGGGAAGTCGAAGAAGTTTGTCTTTCATACGACCCTCCCTCTTCTGGTTGCTCAGTGTCTGCTATTGAGGCAGACAACCCTCATTTTCACTTCCTGTTCCCTGAGAGTAAACTTCACTAAAAATAGGCGTGTAAATGTCCTTTTTATAATTTACAAATATATATATAGCCTAGCAAGAAGCTAGGAGTTTCTTAACTCTGGGTAGCCAGAAGCTGGGACAAAATGGTTGTTCTAAGATAGACAGAAATGCATTTCCTGGGTCTTAAAGGAGGCTGGTGGGAATGTGTCCTAAGGGAAGGAAGAACCTTTCTCTGTTCTGGGAGGGATCACTTTCAGTTACATGTTCACTCATGGGCTTTGAAGGCCCATTAAGGTATTCAAGTACAACTACTTCAGCCTGGCCTGGAAAATTTTCTCTTTAATCAGAAGATGGGGATGTTCTAGCTGGAGGAGGGGCTGCATCATTGTTTGGTTGAGGAAAAAGAGCTAATATTTACTGAGCCTTTATCAGGTGCCAGGAAGGGATCATGCCCCACAGGTTATATCAAAGATCTAAACAACTCTATGAGGTGTTTTTATCCTCAATTGTAGATGAGGAAACTGAGGCACAGAGAAACAAAACTTGCCTAAGGGTCCCACTGGTAAGTGGCAGAGTTAGGATTCAAGCCCAGGTCTCTCTGTTGCCAAAGCCTGTGAATTTCATCACCTCTCTCTTCTGCCCTGACAAAACTGCCTTTGCAGAGCAAGTATATAAACAAAGGCTACCCTTTGACTACCTTCTCTATGCCCTCAAGGCATGTTTTCAACCTACTACCTGCAACTTATCTCTTCATCATAGTCTTAACAACTACAATATGCCCCACACCCTGCTCAAATCGCCTTTACTTATCTAGTACAGAAGCATTACAGGCCAATGGATGACAGCACAGAATCTGGAGCCAGACTACCTTAGTTCAAATCTAGACTCTGACATATCGCTTTGTGACACTGGGCAAGTTGCTTAATCACTCTGTGCCTCAGTTTCCTCATCTACAAATTAGGGCTAAAATAATACCTTACAGAATTGCTAAGAGAATTAAATGAAATAGCAGAAGTGTTGGGCTTAGTACAATACTTGGTACCTAGTAAGGTCTCAGCAAATGCTCTGTATCGTAATTCTCCCATCTTTTGCCCTTTCTTACCTAGGGTTTCCAGAGGCCTTATGCCATCCTTGGATTATCAAGGATTTCTGTCCATGGCACCCTTTTCAGGCTTGTTTCTGTACTGTCCTCCTTTGAATATCAGCCTTCTCACCTCAAAGTTCATGCTGAGTCCAACCCCTTCTCCAACTATTAACCCTTAAAAAACAATCCTAATGTCATCAAAATTAAAAACTTTTGTGTATCAAAGGACACTATTCACAGTGAAAAGGCAGCTCATGGAATGGGAGAAAGTATTTGCAAATCATATGCCTGATAAGGAATTGATATTCAGAATATATAAAGAACTTTTACAACTCAACAACAAAAGAAGCAACTCAATTAACAAATGGAGAAAGGATTTTAATAGATATTTCTCCAAAGAAGATATATAAATGGCCAATGAGCACATGAAAAGATGTTCAACATCACTGATCATTAGAGAAATGCAAGTCAAAACCACACAATGTACCACTTCACACCCATTAAGGTGGCTACTATGAAAAAAACAAAAACAAAAACAGAAAATAACAAGTGTTGGCTAGAGTGTGAAGAAATTGGAACCCTCACATATACTGCTGGGGGGAAGGTTAAATGGTACAGCTGTTATGTATATTTTACCAGAATTTTTTTTAAAAAAACAATCCTTTAAATTCCTCAACCCTGTGATGCTGTTAGGCACTGAGGAGGAAATAGTAAACAGAACAAACAAGGTTACTGTTCTCAGGGGGCTTGTATTTTAGAGGAGAGGGAGAGAAAACTCTATTCAACAATTGAATGAATATTTTCAGATAGTGATAAGTGCTATGAAGAAAACAGAGCAGTGATGGGGGAAGTTCCTTTAGATTAAATAGTCAAGAAATGCTTCTCCGAGGAAGTGACATTGTTACATTGACCTTAATTCTGAATGAAAAGGAGCCAGTCATATGAGGACCTGGGGGAAGGACATTCTAGGTAGAAGGGACAGCTAGTGCAAAGGCCCTGAGGCTTAAACTAGTTTAGTGCAAACTAAGAACCTAAAAAAGTCCAGTGAATGTGGAGATTAGTTTGGAGAAATGGGCAGAGGCCAGATCCTGGAAGTCCTTACATGATGAGGGTTTGGATTCCAATCTAAATCCACAGAAAGCCATTAAGCAGTTTTAAGTAAGGGAGCAACATGATCTGAATAACTGCTTTAAATAGATTAATAGCATCTGTGTGGAGGATGAATCCAGGTGAGAGGTGATACTGGCTTAATGATGGCAGCAGTAGAGATAGAGAGAAGTGGATAGATTCTGGATATATTTGGGAGTTTGACAGGCCCTGCTATTGGATTGGATGTAAGAAGTGAGGTGAAAGGATGACACTTAGGTTCTTCCTGAGCAACTGGATACGTGGTGGCACCACTTACTAAAGGTGAGGAAAAAAGTGGGAGGACTAATTTGGAGGGCAGAAGTTACAAGTGTTGTCTTGGCCATGTTAAGTATGAAATGCCTATGAAACCTCCAAGAGGCAATGCCAAGTTAGCCAGTCAGATACCATCATCATCATCACCATCATCATCATCATCTATTTATTGATGCTTACTGTGTACCAAATACTGTCCCTAATGCTCTACATATATTCAATCACTTAATTTTCACAATGACCTTGTAAAATCTGGTATTATTATCCTCTCACTTTACAGAAGAGGAAACTGAGGCAAAACAGTGAAACAACTGACATGGTAAGTGATGGAATCAGGATTTGAACTCCAGACCCTGTGCCAGAATGCCATAAGTTTAGAGCTCAAAGGGCAGGGGAAGGCTGGAAATATAAATTTGGGTGTGTTCATCTTATTAATGCTATTTAGAGTTATTGGGCTGAAAGAAATTATCTTGGAAAGAAGTGAGTGAAAAAGAGATTTAGGGTTGAGCCTGAGAGCTTCTCAAATATTTGGAGGATGAATAAAAGAAAAGAAGTCAGCAAAGCAGACAGAGAAAGCACAAGGCAGGAGGCAAGCCACGAAAATGTGGTATCATGACAGCCTAAAAAGGACAGTGTCCCAGGCCAACTGTGTCCAGTGCTCCTGAAAGGGCCTGTATGCTGAGGACAGAAACATAATCATATTGGTGTGACCAATGTTAAATGAAAGGAAGGGTAGTTTACTAATGTTTACATATCAAGACTTGTATAATACATGGCTCCTTCCCTTCCCTTTCTTTTTTTCCTTCCTTCCCTCTTTCATTCACCGATTCAAATATACTGAGGTCCACTTCTGTACTAGTATCTATGAAAGGTGACCAAAAGGTTCAGATCTAGAATCTCACGGTTTCCTACTCAGTATTTGCTTTGGAAGGGATTTCAGAGTCAGTTTCAGGTTGCAAGAGAATTCAGTCATGCCTGACCCCAAAGAAGGATTTTGGTGGGACAAGACAGCCTTAGGGTGTTGCTAATTTTTTGAAGGTAAGGAAATTGGCACCAATTTTCCTCAGCAGCTTGGGCCTCCTTCCTGGGAACACAGCCTCAGGAGCATTGTGTTTTCTACTCTGCTGGACATTTCTTCACAGTAAGCCATAAACAACTACTACCATGCCTTTCTCAACACATGAAGATTTTCCATGGAACAAACACGCTCTATACATAATTTTTTACAGTGAAGGCCCAGAGTCCAGTTTTGTCTTGCTCAGGGATTCCCTGATTCTGGATTATTAGTTCACTCTGATCTATTCCTGGTCACTATCCAGCTCTTAGAAAAGTATGTTCTGTTTCTAGGAACATCGACCTCTCATCCAGGCTGAACTTTACTTGAATAATCAGTAGGTCTCTTCTGCCTTCCAGGTCTCACAGAGACCTATCACTACTTTGTTTTGCTCTCCCTTTATCCTTTACTTAGCTCCCACCAAAAATAGGGGGGCTTATATTTCATCTGCTTGTAGAATGAGGACCAGTTGGCTACATTCAGGGCCAAAGGGACCTGTCCTCAAGACCGGTTATACTGTAGTTACATTTCTGTGCATATACAGTCCCCATCATTTAGCATAGATATGCCCACTGTACTCCAGGCTAGGGCAGAAGGATGGTATTTTAAAAGGAGTCAGCTCACTAAATTCTTGAAGTGAAACTAATTTCAATTATATATACATATATATGTGTATATGCATATTCACACACATATATAACTATACATATGCAAAACTATATATAAAATAATATATACATAAATGATATATCTCTATATATGCTCATATATAGACATAGATCTATTTATGCATTTCTACTTACATAGGTATACATTTATAGATATAGATAACTATAGCTCTATTTATAGATCTATGTATAAAAGGAATGGAGAGCTACCCCCCAAGACATACAATGCCTCGTAACCTCCTCCTGAGAGCCAGCTTTTCTAGTGGACAAGTGATTTGAAATCATCTTTGTATCTCTCTCAGCGTATGGCCTACTACCACATACAAACACACACACACACTAATAGTAGATCCTTACTGGATATATGTTGAATTTATTAGAATTAAATGTGCAGGCTTTGATGTCTGACATTGCTAATATCTATAGGACTAAGTTGTGATTCTAATTCAATGTGATCTTTACTAAGTCGCTTTATCTTTCTGGATCCAACTTTTGATAATCTGTAAAAAGAGCAAATTAAACTAGATTATTTATAAAAGACCTTTCCAATTCTGATAATCAGTGATTACCTGGGAGAAATGATGAATACTACAGGGTGGGAAGGGTGTATGGGTGAGAAGGGAGGATAAAGAGAGGTAGGTTAACAGGTACAAACATATAGTTAGATAAAAGGTGTAAGTTCTATCATTTGACAGCAGAGTAGAGTGACTGTTGTTAACAACAATGAATTTCATATTTCAAAGTAGCTAGAAGAGAGGACTTGAATTGTTCCCAACACATAGAAATGATAAATATTCAATGTGATGGACATCTCAAATATCCTGGCTTGATCATTACACATTTTATGCATATGACACAGTATCACACATGCCCCATAAATATGTAAAATATGTATCAGAAAATACAAAAATAATTAAAAAATGATTACCTGGGTATGGGACATATAAGAGATGGAAAAGATCAAAGGGAAACCCATTCTTTTTTTTTTTGTTGTTGTTGTTGTTGTTGTTTTTGAGACGTCTGTCGCCCAGGCTGGAGTGTAGTGGCGCAATCAGCTCACTGCAAGCTCCGCCTCCCGGTTTCATGCCATTCTCCTGCCTCAGCCTCAGGAGAAGCTGGGACTACAGGCGCCCGCCACCACACTCGGCTAATTTTTTTGTATTTTTAGTAGAGACGGGGTTTCACCGTGTTAGCCAGGATGGTCTCCATCTCCTGACCTCATGATCCACCTGCCTCAGCCTCCCAAAGTGCTGGGATTAAAGACGTGAGCCAAGGTGCCCAGCCGGAAATCTCTTCTTTTAAGAACATTTAACACTGAAAGGCTTGCAATGTCTGGAGAAGGATGGGAGAAGTTCGTTGGGGAGAGGAGGAACAAGTATCTGAAACTAGAGAAGCAGGGGTGTGCAAGAGAGAAAGAAAGATTTTTCATTCCAAATAATAGCTAATATTACTGAACCCTAACTAGGTGCCAGGCTCATTACAATCTCATTTAATCCTCACAACAGATCTATGAGTTAAGTACTATTGTCATTCTCATTATAGAGATGAAAAACTGGCACAGAAAGGTAAGTAAACTGCACAAGGCTGGCAAACAAGAGTTGGGCTGTGAACCCTGGCAGTGTGACCCCAGAGCATGTACCCTTAAGCACTACTCTACTGCCTCCAGAGATGGGAGAGGAAGAATTTATAGAATATGGATTCCATTTGGGTACTTGATGACCAACTCAGAGAAAAGGAAGCCAGGCCAAGTGTAGGAACTTGGAAGAAACCAGTTAGAAGTTAGGAAGAAATGAAGTTAGGCTCTGAATCAATTGCATATACTAACATTGTCCAACTAAGAGACTCCTCATTGCCCACAGTGAAGTGGTTACTGCTGCTCTCCAGATGTGGGAGGGCCAAGGAATCCAGGGAACTGTGTTCTAAGGGCTGAGGCAAACCTGCCCTTGAACCACCAAGAGTAGTAGTGAAGACACTTATGCTGTCTGCCCAGCAGCAAGCTGTGTGCTGCCACCAGTTTTTTTCAATCCCTGTGAAAGCAGGAACACCATGTCCTGCCTTTGCCCTAGGCCCTGAGAAGTGAGCCCAGCACAGGAGGGGCATTTTTCATGCTTTCTACTCCAAGCCCTCTCCACTTAAGAGAAATGGCCTTAGTGTTCATTTCTCCTCTTACAATTCCCCGTCTTTCTGTGACTTGAATGAATCTGCCAGTTGACCCAGCAGCTCCTGCCTTTTTTCAGTTTACTTGGAAGTCTCCCGATGAGAGCCAAAGACTGAGCTACATGCAGCAGTAGTTCAAAATGGATCAAACAAACCCGTGTCTTTGAGTTACTCATTCTAGAAAGATTCTGAGTGACTGCAGTTGCCTATTGACAATTCACCCGGCCCCAGGAATCTGGCCACAGGGAGGTTTCAGCACCTGGTAGACAAAGCTGAAAGACAGTTTGTTGTCTTCCTAGAAAGAGGGAGGCACAATTACGGGTGCTAGGTTTCTAGGCCTGCTAAGCAAGGACTTCTCCCTGTGAGCCATCTTGACTCTAACCCACCTCCTCCAGTGGTGGCGTCATAATTCCTCATTGGCTTTTTTCCATGCTTCCCTCTTTTTAGTTCCCCTCATTAGAAGAATGTTCTCTCACACTTGGACACAGGAAGGGGAACATCACACACCGGGGTCTGTCATGGGGTGGGGGGAGGGAGGAGGGATAGCATTAGGAGATATATCTAACGTAAATGACAAGTTAATGGGTGCAGCACACCAACATGGAGCATGTATACATAGGTAATAAACCTGCACATTGTGCACATGCACCCTAGAACTTAAAGTATAATAATAATAATAATAATTTGAAAAAAAGAAGAGTGTTCTCTCCAGGAAGCCCTAGACAGCCCAAGGGGTCCAATGGGGTTGTCTGAACCTTGAAATCTCCCTGTCTATTACTCTCCAGGGATCATGTGTAAGGCTATGGCCAGGAGGGAGTGGCCTCACAGATCACCTTTCCTCATTTAATCAGGAAGCAAACAGGTCTGCCCATACCATTCACCCCAGCATACCCAAGGTTCTTGTGGAAGTGGCTCTAGAAGATATGACAGTCCAATTCCTCTGCTCCATGCCCCAGGCTCTCTTGTTCTGACCGTAAGATAATCTCCAGCTTTGCTATCAAGCAGTTTCCAGAGACCTCTTCAGAACTGCCCATGGAGGACCACAAAAATCAGCTGCATCTACTGGACCTGCCTGTACTTGCTGGCAGACACAAGCCCAGGCAGACTGAGAGAAGCCTTTTTAGCTAGTGTGGAAATGCCAACGGCTTATATCTCCCAGGGCTAAGAGGTGCCTTTGCTATTCCCTCTTCCTTTTACTCCCTACAAAATGCCCACTTGAAGGCACTCCTTAATGTTCTTTTAAAGAGGATTTCAATGCTGGAGGAATAACCTGATTTGCCCCAGCTCACGCCCTCACCAGGGAAGGTTTAGAACACTTTCTGGGGTACTATTTGGCTGTAGTGCCTTTCTCTGCTCATGGCCATCCC
This sequence comes from Pongo pygmaeus, assembly GCF_028885625.2. Lineage (NCBI taxonomy): Eukaryota > Metazoa > Chordata > Mammalia > Primates > Hominidae > Pongo > Pongo pygmaeus. The sequence goes on along the minus strand of NC_072396.2, from coordinate 111,568,078 downwards.
TGCTCTTACCCTTTTGGAGGACACTGCCTTTCCATAACAGAACATCTTCTATCTCAACTGCCGGTTGGTCCTAGAGGAAGCTTGGAGAGGCCTTTGAATAAGAAGTTCCCGGAGTGCTATGCATGGTGTGATCCTGGTTCCTGGGCTACATTCTATGCTAGGCACTGGGGACAGAGTGGCGACGAAGACAGACTCTGTTCTTGTCCTTGCGGAGCTTACAGTCTAATGGGAGAAAAAGACATTAACTGAATCATCACACATATAACTAAAATAATTACAGATTGTGATGAGAACAATGAAGGATACAAATGATGCTCAAGTAGAGACTGACAGGGGTGAGAGAAGATGACTTTTTTTTTAATTGAAATGACACATGAACCTGATTAAAAAAATCAAACAGTACAGAAAAACTTACAATGAAGAGCAAAACCCTTTCTGTCACCCCATCCACCTTCAGACCCACAAAGCTGCCATTTTTAATCTTTCTCTTTTAATTCTTCTGACGATTGACCTCTAGTTCACTAAGTAATATGCCTCTGCTCTCTTCCTTGATTTATCAACTTGAGATACTTATCTATTGAATTTCTACTATGATAGATGAGAGGGCAGTACTCAATAACATACCCACTTCCACTCCTTCACACCCCCAATAGAGTTATGTAATATTGTTGTTCTACTACTAATTACTTTTAGAACATTGAATAATGTATCTGAAATCTTATATATTATACCATAAACTATAGATAGCGTCTCTTGACTCCCCATTTTTATCAGATGGAGCTATTCAAGTCCATATGCTTCCCTCCACCTCTTCTCCCCTTCTACTTTCATTTTCTGTCAAATGTTTAATTACTTCTACACTGTCAAGGCTTATAGTATTTACATTTTCTTCTATAACAATGAATACATCTCCCATGCTTTGTTTATAGGTAGATTCTAAAAGTTGACAGCCAATAAATCATGTTTACATTATTGTGACTTTGCCAATATAATTCACTACAGAGAGGAATGTATTATGATTTGCATGGGCCCAAGGAACTTTGGCCTTCCTGCACCCTTCCTTCATTAAACAAACTGTATTTTATGACTGCATTAGTATAAAGATAAGTATATTAATATTATATGCTGAAACATCTTTGACCTAAAAGTCCATTTTTACTTCTGACTTTAAAATATATTAAAACATTTTCACATTCTCAAACTTCATATAATGGAATCATATGTAGGTAACCTTTTGTGCATGACTTCTTTAAATTAGTGTAATTTTTATAATCTTTTAAAATAGCTTTACTGAGGTGTAAATGACCTACAATAAACTGCACGTGTTAAAAGTGTACAATTTGATAAGTTTTGACATACGTTTATACTTGTGAAACCATCACCACAATCATACCCACCACCTCCAAAAGTTTTCCTCAGGCTCCTTTGTAAATCATTTCTTTATCCCTAGGCAACCACTGACCTGCTTTCTGTCACTATAAATTAGAATCATGCAGTATGTATACTTCTGCATCTGACTTCTTTCACACATCATAATATTTACGAAATTCATGTTGTTTCATGTATCATTAGTCAATTCCCTTTTGTTGCTGAGTAGTACTCCATGGTATGGATTTACCAAAATTTGTTTATTCACTTTTATTGGGTATTTGGATTGTTTCCATTTTTTGACAATTGTAAATAAAGCTGCTAAGAAGATTTGTTTACAGGATTTTGTGCAGACATATGTTTTCCATTCTCTCTATGAGTGAAAAAGCTGTATCATATGATTGGTATTAAGTTTAACCTTGTGACACTGCCAAAGTACTTTCCAAAGTGGTTGTACCATTTTAGAATCCCACCAACAATGAAACAGAGTTCCAGTTGCTTTACATCCTTGCCAAACTTAGTATTAACATTCCTTTTTATTTCAATTACTAGTGGCTCTCTAAACGCACACTTTTGCAGTTTTAATTCTCATTTCCTGAATGATGAATTTTATGTGTTTGTGAGCCGTTTTTGTATCCTCATTTGTAAAGTGACTTTTCAAAAAAATTTTTGCCCACTTAAAAATATTGGTTGGTTTCAGTAAGTTTTATTGAGTTTGATTTTTTTTCGGAGATGGAGTCTCGCTCTGTTGCCCAGGCTGCAGCCTCAAGTGATCCTTCTTGGCCTCCCAAAGTGTTGGGATTACAGGCATGAGCCACTGTGCCTGGCCTCTTACTAAGTTTTAATAGCCTCTTTATATATTCTAGATACAAGTTCTTTGTCAGATATGTGATTTGCAAATATTTTCTCCCAATTTGTAGCTTGTATTTTTATTCTCTTAACAGTATCTCTCACAGAGCAAAAGTTTTACCTTTTTATAAAGTCCAATTTACCAATTTTTCTTTTTTATGGATCAAGTTTTTGGTGGTATGTCTAAAAGTTCTTTGCCTAACCCAAGGTCACAAAGATTTTCACTTACATCTTCTTCTAAAAGTTTTATAGTTTTAGGTTTTGCATTTAGATCTAGTATCTATTTTGAGTTCACTTTTATATAAGGTATAATATTTAGGTCAATGTTCTTTTTTTAAAACTGTGGATGTTCAACTGCCTCCTGGGTTCAAGCAATTCTCTTGCCTCAGCCTCCCTATTAGCTGGGATCACAGGTGCCCATCACTATGCCTGGCTAATTTTTGTATCTTTAGTAGAGATGGGGTTTCTCCATGTTGGCCAAGCTGGTCTTGAACTCCTGACCTAGGGTGATCCGCCCTCCTCGGCCTCCCAAAGTGCTGAGATTACAGGCGTGAGCCACCACACCTGACCTTTTGTCTCTTTTTGTACATCTTTTTCTGAACTCTCTTTTCCATCTCATTGATTTATGTGCCTATCTCTTCACTAGTAACGCTCAGTATTGATTACTTAACTTTCTATAAATCTTAAAATCATTCAATGTGATTCCTCTAATTTTATTTTTTCCACAAATATTGTCTTGGCTTTTCTAATTCCTTTGCCTTTTCTTTCTTTTTTTCTTTTTCTTTTCTTTCTTTTTTTTCCTCTGAACTTTTAATCAGCCTCCTGCTCCCCAAAGAGTACCCTGCTTCTGTTGGCTTAATGTCTGACACCACTTTCTGATCCACTATCCGGCAGGTGGTGGTCTTTTGAATGGTTTGCATGGAATTGCTGGTGTTCAGGGCATCACCAAGATTGAAGTCCTTGCCATCTTCCAGCAGGCAGCGGTAGGTGGCGATCTTAGCCTTCAGCTTGACCTTGATGTTCAGCAGGGCCTTGTACTCCTGGGCCTGGCACTGTCCCTCTGCCAGGGCCTGTGCCAGCTCCGACTCCAGGTGGAGCAGGATCCCGTTGAGCTGGTCCATCTGTAGGGTATAGCGGGCCTCCACTTCCCTCAGGCTGCTCTCCAAGCTTGCCTTCAGATTTCTCACTGAGTCCAGGTCAGTCTCCAAGGACTGGACTGTATGTCTCAGTTCCGTGAGCGCCATCTCAGCAGCTCCAACCTCGGCGGACTGCGTGGTGACCATTGTGGTGCTCTCCTCAGTCTGCTGAGAACAGTACTTGTCCAGCTCCTCTTGGTTCTCCCAAGCCAGCTCATCATATTGGGCCTGGATGTCTGCCATGATTTTGGTGAGATCCTGAGATTTGGGGTATCTACCTCCATGGACAACCCAGAGCTGGCAATCTGGGGTTGTAGGCCTTTTACTTCCTCTTCGTGGTTCTTCTTCATGAAGAGCAACTCCTCCTTGAGAGCCTTGATCTCTGTCTCTAGCTGCAGCTGAGTGACATTGGTGTCATCAATGATCTTGTAGAGCCCATGGATGTCACTCTCCACAGACTGGTGGATGGCCAGCTCTGTCTCATCCTTGACTCTAAAGTCATCAGCAGCAAGACAGGCATTGTCGATCTTCAGAATGATGCGGGCATTGTCCACACCTTTGCGTTTTCATATTAATTTTAGAATAAGCTTATCTATATCTGCAAGAAACCTCTTGGAATTTTGATAAATATTGCATTAAATCTATAGCCAGTTGGGGATAATTGACATTTTAACCATGTTAAGTCTTCTAATTCATGAATATGGTATGTCTCTCCATTATTTAGGTTTATCTGATTTCTTTTATCAGCATTTCATAGTATTCAGCATATGAACCCTGACATGGTTGGGAATGTGACTTTGAAAAACACAACTCTACAGGACATTTGGTTGGCTTTTTCAGTTAGAAAACTCATGTTTTCCATTGGCTTTCAGAATTTTATCATATTACTTCTTTGATAATTTTCTCCATTCTTTCTGGAATTTCTAATAATTGGATGCTAGATGTTGAACTTTCTAAATTTTTCTTCATTATTGCTTTTCCTTTATTTCTTATCTATTTTTTCCCCATTGTGAGGGATTTCCTCATCTCTATCTTCCAGTCCTTTGTAGTAGGCAGAATTCTACGATGGCCCCCAAGATTCCTGACTCATGTACATGTCCTGTGTAACCCTCTCCTCTTGCATGTGGGTGGGACCTGTGAATAGGATGGCATATTACTTTCATGATCAGGTTATATGGCAAAAGTAAAGGAATTTTGCAGGCATCATTAAGATCCCAAATAAGTTTATTTTTAGTTAACCAAAAGGGATATTATTCTGGGTAGACCTGACTTAATCAGTGAGCTTTTTTTTTTTATACTTTAAGTTCTAGGGTACATGTGCACAACATGCAGGTTTGTTATATAGGTATATATGTGCCATGTTGGTTTGCTGCACCCATTAACTCATCATTTACATTAGATATTTCTCCTAATGCTATCCTTCCCCCAGCCCCCCACCCCATGACAGGCCCCAGGGTGAGATGTTCCCTGCCCTGTGTCCAAGTGTTCTCATTGTTGAATTCCCACCTATGAGTGAGAAATGCGGTGTTTGGTTTTCCATCCTTGTGATAGTTTGCCCAGAATGATGGTTTCCAGCTGCATCCATATCCCTGAAAAGGACGTGAACTCATCCTTTTTTATGGCTGCATAGTATTCCATGGTGTATGTGTGCCACATTTTCTTTATCTAGTCTATCATTGACGGACATTTGGGTTGGTTCCAAGTCTTTGCTATTGTGAATAGTGCCGCAATAAACATACGTGTGCGTGTGTCTTTATAGTAGCATGATTTATAATCCTTTGGGTATATATCCAGTAATGGGATGGCTGGGTCAAATGGTATTTCTAGTTCTAGATCCTTGAGGAATTGCCACACTGTCTTCCACAATGGTTGAACTAGTTTACACTCCCACCAACAACGTAAAAGGGTTTCTATTTCTCCATATCCTGTCCAGCATCTGTTTTTTCCTGACTTTTTAATGATCGCCATTCTAACTGGTGTGAGATTGTATCTCATTGTGGTTTTGACTTGCATTTCTCTGATGACCAGTGATGATGATGAGCATTTTTTCATGTGTCTGTTGGCTGCATAAATGTCTTCTTTTGAGAAGTGTCTGTTCATATATTTTGCCCACTTTTTGATGGGATTGTTTGTTTTTTTCTTGTAAATTTGTTCAAGTTCTCTGTAGATTCTGGATATTAGCCCTTTGTCAGATGGGTAGATTACAAAAATTTTTTCCCATTCTGTAGGTTGCCTGTTAACTCTGATGGAAGTTTCTTTTGCTGTGCAGAAGCTCTTTAGTTTAATTATATCCCATTTGTCTATTTTGGGTTTTGTCACTATTGCTTTTAGTGTTTTAGTCATGAAGCCCTTGTCCATGCCTATGTCTTGAATGGTATTGCCTAGGTTTTCTTCTAGGGTTTTTATGGTTTTGGGTCTAATATTTAAGTCTTTAATCCATCTTGAATTAATTTTTGTATAAGGTGTAAGGAAGGGATTCAGTTTTAGCTTTCTACATACGGCTAGCCAGTTTTCCCAGCACCATTTATTAAATAGGGAATCCTTTCTCCATTTCTTGTTTTTGTCAGGTTTGTCAAAGATCAGATGGTTGTAGATGTGTGATGTTATTTCTGAGGCCTCTGTTCTGTTCCACTGGCCTATATATCTATTTTGGTACCACTACCATGCTGTTTTGGTTACTGTAGCCTTGTAGCATAGTTTGAAGTCAGGTAGCATGATGCCTCTAGCTTTGTTCTTTTTGCTTAGGATTTTCTTGGCAATGCAGGCTCTTTTTTGGTTCCATATGAACTTTAAAGTAGTTTTTTCCAATTCTGTGAAGAAAGTTATTGGTAGATTGATGACGATGGCATTGAATCTATAAATTACCTTGGGCAGTATGGCCATTTTCACAGTATTGATTTTTCCTATCCATGAGCATGGAATGTTCTTTCATTTGTTTGTGTCTTCTTTTATTTCTTTGAGCAGTGGTTTGTAGTTCTGCTTGAAGAGGTCCTTCACATCCCTTGTAAGTTGGATTCCTAGGTATTTTATTCTCTTTGTAGCAATTGTGAATGGGAGTTAGCTCATGATTTGGCTCTCTGTTTGTCTGTTATTGGTGTATAGGAATGCTTGTGATTTTTGCATATTAATTTTGTATCCTGAGACTTTGCTGAAGTTGCTTATCAGCTTAAGGAGATTTTGGCCTGAGACGGTGGGGTTTTCTAAATATACAATCATGTCATCTGCAAACAGGGACAATTTGACTTCCCTTTTCCTAATTGAATACCTTTTATTTCTTTTTCTTGCCTGATTGCCCTGGCCAGAACTTCCAACATTATGTTGAATAGGAGTGGTGAGAGAGGGCATCCCTGTCTTGTGCCAGGTTTCAAAGGGAATGCTTCCCGTTTTTGCCCATTCAGTATGATATTGGCTGTGTGCTTGTCATAAATAGCTCTTATTATTTTGAGATACATCCAGTCAATAACTACTTTCTTGAGAGATTTTAGCCTTAAGGGCTGTTGAATTTTGTCAAAGGCCTTTTCTACATCTATTGCGATAATCATGTGGTTTTCTTCATTGGTTCTGTTTATGTGATGGATTATGTTTGTTGATTTGTGTATGTTGAACCAGCCTTGCATCCCAGGGATGAAGCCCACTTGATCATGGTGGATAAGCTTTTTGATGTGCTGCTGGATTCGGTTTGCCAGTATTTGATTGAGGATTTTCACATCAAAGTTCATCAGGGATATTGGTCTAAAATTCTCTTTTTTTGTTGTGTCTCTGCCAGGCTTTGGTCTTAGGATGATGCTGGCCTCATGAAATGAGTTAGGGAGGATTTCCTCTTTTTCTATTGATTGGAATCGTTTCAGAAGGAATGGTGCCAGCTCCTCTTTTTACCTCTGGTAGAATTCGGCTGTGAACCCATCTGGTCCTGGACTTTTTTTGGTTGGTGGGCTATCAATTATTGCCTCCATTTCAGAGCCTGTTATTGGTCTATTCAGAGATTCAAGTTCTTCCTGGTTTAGTCTTGGGAGGGTGTATGTGTCGAGGAATTTATCCATTTCTTCTAGATTTTCTAGTTTATTTGCATAGAGGTGCTTATAGTATTCTCTGGTGGTAGTTTGTATTTCCGTGGGATCGGTGGTGATATCCCCTTTGTCATTTTTTATTGCTTCTATTTGGTTCTTCTCTCTTTTCTTCTTTATTAGTCTTGCTAGAGGTCTATCATTTTTGTTGATCTTTTCAAAAAACCAGCTCCTGGATTCGTTGATTTTTTGAAGAGTTTTTGTGTCTCTATCTCCTTTGGTTCTGCTCTGATCTTAGTTATTTCTTGCCTTCTGCTAGCTTTTGAATTTGTTTGCTCTTGCTTCTTTAGTTCTTTTAATTGTGATGTTACGGTGTTGATTTTAGATCTTTCCTGCTTTCTCTTGTGGGCATTTAGTGCTATAAATTTCCCCCTACACACTGCTTTAGTTGTGTCCCAGAGATTCTGGTATGTTGTGTCTTTGTTCTTGTTGGTTTCAAAGACCATCTTTATTTCTGCCTTCATTTCCTTATTTACCCAGTAGTCATTCAGGAGCAGGTTGTTCAGTTTCCATGTAGTTGTGCGGTTTTGAGTGAGTTTCTTAATCCTGAATTCTAATTTGATTGCACTGTGGTCTGAGGGACAGTTCATTGTGATTTCTGTTCTTTTACATTTGCTGAGGAGTGCTTTACTTCCAACTATGTGGTCAATTTTGGAATAAGTGCTATGTGGCGCAGAGAAGAATGTATATTCTGTTGATTTGGGGTGGAGAGTTCCGTAGATATCTGTTAGGTCTGCTTGGTGCAGAGCTGAGCTCAAGTCCTGGATATCCTTGTTAAACTTCTGTCTTGTTGGTCTGTCTAATATTGACAATGGGGTGTTAAAGTCTCCCATTATTATTGTGTGGGAGTCTAAGTCTCTTTGTAGGTCTCTAAGGACTTGCTTTATGAATCTGGGTGCTCCTTTATTGGGTGCATATGTATATTTAGGATAGTTAGTTCTTCTTGTTGAATTGATCCCTTTACCATTATGTAGTGGCCTTCTTTGTCTCTTTTGATGTTTGTTGGTTTAAAGTCTGTTTTATCAGAGACTAGGATTGCAACCCCTGCTTTTTTTTGCTTTCCATTTGCTTGGTAGATCTTCCTCCATCCCTTTATTTTGAGCCTATGTGTGTCTCTGCACTTGAGATGGGTCTCCTGAATATAGCACACTGATGGGTCTTGACTCTTTATCCAATTTGCCAGTCTGTGTCTTTTAATTGGGACATTTAGCCCATTTACATTTAAGGTTAATATTGTTATGTGTGAATTTGATCCTGTCATTATGATGTTAGCTGGTTATTTTGCCCATTAGTTGATGCAGTTTCTTCCTAGCCTCGATGGTCTTTACAATTTGGCATGTTTTTGCAGTGGCTGGTACTGGTTGTTCCTTTCCATGTTTAGTGCTTCCTTCAGGATCTCTTGTAAGTCAGGCCTGGTGGTGATAGAATCTCTCAGCATTTGCTTGTCTGTAAAGGATTTTATTTCTCCTTCACTTATGAAGCTTAGTTTGGCTAGATATGAATTTCTGGATTGAAAATTCTTTTCTTTAAGAATGTTGAATATTGGCCCCCACTCTCTTCTGGCTTGTAGAGTTTCTGCCGAGAGATCCGCTGTTAGTCTGATGGGCTTCCCTTTGTGGGTAACCCGACCTTTCTCTCTGGCTGCCCTTAACATTTTTTCCTTCATTTCAATCTTGGTGAATCTGACAATTATGTGTCTTGAGGTTGCTCTTCTCGAGGAGTATCTTTGTGGTGTTCTCCGTATTTCCTGAATTTGAATGTTGGCCTGCCTTGCTAAGTTAGGGAATTTCTCCTGAATAATACCCTGAAGAGTATTTTCCAACTTGGTTCCATTCTCCCCGTCACTTTCAGGTACACTAATCAGATGTAGATTTGGTCTTTTCACATAGTCCCATATTTCTTGGAGGCTTTGTTCGTTTCTTTTTACTCTTTTTCTCCAACCTTGTCTCCTCACTGTATTTCATTAATTTGATCTTCAATCACTGATACCCTTTCTTCCACTTGATTGAATCGGCTATTGAAGCTTGTGCATGTGTCACGTAGTTCTCGTGCCATGGTTTTCAGCTCCATCAGGTCATTTAAGGTCTTCTCTACACTGTTTATTCTAGTTAGCCATTCATGTAATATTTTTTCAAGGTTTTTAGCTTCCTTGCGATGGGTTTGAGCATCCTTCTTTAGCTCGGTTAAGTTTGTTATTACCGACCTTCTGAAGCTTACTTCTGTCAGCTCATCAGTGAGCTTTTCAAAGAGAGTCTAGGAGTCAGAGACAGAACCTGGAGTGACCCTTTCACTGGCCTTGAATAAGAAAACAGTTGTTTTGTGGACTGCCTATAGAGATGGCAACTTTGAGTTGTAAGGGTCTCATTCTTATAACTTTAAGGAATTGAATTCTGCCAACAACCCAAATGAGCTTGGAAAAGGACCCTGAGTTCCAGATAAGAACACATCTTAAGGTTACCTTGATTGCAGCCTCATGAGGCTCTAAGCAGGGAACCCCTGCTATGTTGTGCTTGGATTTCTGGACCTGCAGAAATCATAAGATTAAAAATATGGGTTGTTTTAAGCCACTAAACTTATGGTAATTTGTTATGAAGCAACAGAAAATTTTTATGATATTTTATTTTGCCAATCATATATTTTATTTCCAATAGCTCATCATTTTAAAAAATTAAACTGCCCAGGCGCTGTGGCTCACGCCTGTATTCCCAGCACTTTGGGAGGCCGAGGTGGGTGGATTACCTGAGGTCAGGACTTTGAGACCAGCCTGACCAACATGGCAAAACCCCGTCTCTACCAAAAATACAAAAATTAGCCAGGGAAGGTGGTAGGCGCCTGTAATTCCAGTTACTCAGGAGGCCGAGGCAGGAGAATTGCTTGAACCTGGGAGGCGGAGATTGCAGTGAGCTGAGATTGCGTCATTGCTCTCCAGCCTGGGTGACAGAGCGAGACTCTGTCTCAAAAAAAAAATTAAACTACTTTATTTCAAAAAAGTAGTACCTTTGCGTGGTTCAAACATTAAAGCAATGTACAAATGTTTACATTGAAAAGTCTCGCAAAGAGCTCAATTGCATTCTTTGTTCTTATTTTTTATTGCATTCTGTTATTGTTTTACAGATGTAATACCATCTCAAATTTCTCTGTGGATACTACTTGGAATTTTATTTATAGTACCTTTAGTTCCCTAAATCAACTCTGCTCGTTTCATTAAATCTTGTGATTTTTCTTTAAAGTTCCAGTCTTCCCTCATATGTCTAATTGTCTTATATTCTTTTGTTTCCTGTTTATCTTTTAAAATGAGGCTATAGAGAGTCTGATTGGGAGCTGGGCATATGTGAGCAGACCTTGACAATGGGCAGATTTTGCTTAAGGACAATGGGAGGATCTGTATATTAATCTTTTGCAGAGGATATGGGGTGGAGTTTAAATACCAAACTACAAAAGGCCTAACTCTGAGTCATTGACATCCAACTAGCTGCCCTAATTCTCTCTAGAGACTTTATTCAATTTCTGTAGTGAAGAAACTCTTTGGTTTTAGGCTGGCAAGTAAATATTTGTCTTCCATGTCATCTCCATGTAGGGACTGGTGGTCAACTCTTCTTTATGCAGACCTTCAGTTAATCTCCCTGTTGTCAGCCCCAGTCCTCACTCTTATTTCTGTCGTACCTGTAGTCTTGCTAAGGTTTGCAAGGTAGGCGAGCTGTCTCCTTAGCTGCAGCCCTTCCACACAGAGTTTCAACTGATTGTTTGCTCCACTCAACTTCATCAGTTAGCACTGCTCAGATGCTTTCTGACTTCAGAAATTTATTTAAATTTCTCAGCCACTGATGGCCTCCCTCCTGTTCTCTTTGTTGTGGTGGGTTTATGCATTTTTAAATGTCTGTGCTATTATTTTAATGAGGCCTCTGGAGGGACAAGACTTAAATGTTTGTGCTCAGTCTACCATCTTGAACTGGAAAACTGTACAATGGGGATAATAGTGGTGCCTATTACATAGTTTTTTTTTAGATTAAATGATTTATGCATGTAAATTGCTTAGCACAGTGCCCGGCACATATTTATTTATAAATATTAGTTGTTACTATTCCCTGGACAGGGAATCTTTTCCTAATGCTGTTGAAAACTATGCCAGGCAGGTGACCACTGCAGCCAACATCAAGTCAGGCTTGGTGTAAGTCTGAATTTTACTTCCTTTGGCTCCAGAAATGATGCTTCCAAAAACAGCTTTAAATTTGAGCAAAAGCCATGGGGGAGGGTGGTGGGTGGGTACAGGGAAGAGCTGCATGCCCCAGGGAGGGTAAGCCCTGAACAGAAGCAGTGAAGCAGAACCTGAGCAACAAAATCTCAATTTTTGCTTGCAGCAAACTGGGGAGCCAGATGTGTTAATGGATGGAGAGTGGTCCTAAGTAGCAGCAGCAGCAGCAGCGGCAGCAGCAGTAGGCTCAAGTAGAGGCCAGAACTAAGGAAAGAAGGCTGACTATTAATACAAAGGCTCAAATCTGTCATTGACCCAAGCAGGCTAAGCAGGGTGGAGGCTGGAACCAGGAGACAAATGAATAAGATTGGATTTGTTTTTCTCTCAGAAGGATTGAAAATCTTCCCACTAGCAACTCATTCCCTTCCTTGTTCAGCAACCTCCCTCACTTCCTCCTGAGTGATTGTGGGCACTGCACTTGGCTGCACCCACTAACCCCTTAGGCAGAGGCTAGAAGGACCTGCTGCTGTGAACTGTATCCTCAGTCTTCTCCTCCAATGGAGCCAGCTCCCTGAGGATGAGGCTGATCATATATGCGGTAGGAATAGGTAGCCTGCCTAGGTTTTGTAAAATCTGTAGCAGAGCTGCCAAAATGTGATCCTGCCCAGGGATACCTCCCTAACTAGCCTATCATGCTGCCTGAAATTCCATACCTCTTTTGGGTTTGGTGTCTTCAGAGTTCTGAGTTAAAATGCAAATGCCATGGCTATTTGCTGTTCAGGCATGAGTTCATTACCAGCCAGAAGACATTAAGTCTAATTTGTTTAGTCAATCAAATGGCCATCTAGCAGACTTCTCAAAAGGGGAAGGGAGGAAAAGAAAGGGTACCTGTACCTGGCAGAGAGAGAGAGAGAGATGGAGAGAGAGAGAGAGAGAGACAGAGAGAGAGAGAGAGAGAAGAGAGAGAGAGAGAGAGAGATCAGGAGCAGGGGTACCCTCGAGGCAATCTTCTCAACTTGGATAGAAGGCTGGAATGCTTTCCAAGATCTCTTCCTTATGCGATTCTACAATTCTAAATCTTTGGAAAGCTAGAAAGTAAAATGATTCAGCTATTTCTCTTGCTCATTTGGGAATTCCATAGTATCCAGTCACTTGAAAAAAGCGGGAAAGATAAGAGGGGCAAATGTCTGGAAAGGAATTTGGATCAAAGCCTTGGGAGGTCCTTTGCCTTCCCAACACATTCAGGGAAATACAGCAGAGTTAAGAGAGCCCTGAAATTTGATTTTAGGGTTATGATTCTATCCCAAACCCACTCTATTTTCCAGGGCAATCGCTTGTTTTTTCTGCCTCAACCTCTTTCCGTACAATGGGCATGATGATCCCTGCCTTCCCTATCCCCACAGAATTGTATGGAGGATCAAATTAATTGAAGGTCATGGAAGTGGTCCAAATCCTCCAGAGTTCATTAAATATAAGATGCTTTTATGTATTAGGCTTCACAAGGCATAGTAGCTAGCCTCAATTTGAAGGAAGGTTTTTTTTTTTTTTTTTTGAGAAAAGATCTGGCTATGTTGCCCAGGCTGGTCTTGAACTCCTGGGCTCAAGTGATTCTCCTCCTCCAGCCTCCTGAGTAGCTGGAATTACAGGAATGTACCACTATGCCTGGCTTGGAAGATATTTTTTAAATAACTTTTCCTTAGTTGTGAAAACAGTATATAATCATGGAAAATATAGAGAGGTATTAAGCAAAATATTTAAATCACCCTTAACCCACCCGAACATAGGTATCTTTAATGATATAGATTTTGGTTTATTTCCTTTTAGTCTTTTTTCCTTCATTAGGGCAAAGACTGTTTGGCCCACTGCAATATCCCCAAAATCTATCACTATACTCAGTAGATCTTTGATACATATTTTTTTGAAATAATGAATATATATACTTATTATATTTTTAAGTACTGTATATTTTACATCCCGATTTCTTTATCTAATTAAATCCTGAACATTTCCTATGACACTAAATATTATTTTAAAATATGATTTTTAATGTCTGCATTGTATTCCGTCATATCAATGTATCAGCCCTCTATTATAGGGCATTTGGGTTGCTTCCAACCTTCCACTATTATAATTAAAGTTTAGATTAATATCCTCATAGCAAAATCTTTGTGCCCATATGGTTTATTTCCTTTGGATAAATTCTTAGCAGTGGGATTCCTGGGTGACATGGTAAGCACATTAGAAAGGCTTTTAATACATATACCAGATTTCCCTCCATGAAAGTTGTACCAATTTATTTACCTGCCAGCAATGTCTATGTTTTTTTAATACACATAAGTTTTTGATTTCAACTTTGTTACATGTATCTATATTTTTCCTTTGTGACTTCCTCCACTGAATTTATGCTTAGAAAGTCCCCAGGGAAGACCTTTTAAGATGATAAAAGGTCAATTTGTATGCAGTTCCTGTTTTTGCAATGCAATGTATTCATGGAAGCTTTATCATATGACAGTCTACATACTGGGAAATGGACCAAGCTAATGCATACACATGGCTGTATTCATCTGTTCCAACTTGATTGGTTTCATCAGTGGAAACTAATGAATTGTGGATAAAGGCAGCAAAGGGTGAAGTGTAGTTGTTCAGAAAGCAGTGTTGCAGGGCAATCAGTGAAGAACAGCACTTACCTCAAGTGGCTTCCATGTCTTTCTTGGGTATTAGAGAGACTTCAAGCAAACTGTTCTGGAAACCACTTTCCAAGGCTGGAAGAGTCCTACAACACAGGGTCTATCTGACCAGCAGGTGGAAGGGAGGCTTAAGAAAGGCCTAGGATCATTTCAAGATTTAGGGGATGCTGGAGAGTGATAAGCACTTCAGAGAGGTTTGCCCTTGATTCTGACCCCTTTTGACTGACTGAGCGTCTTCAGTGGTTTGAGGATCTGGTTGAATGGTTGGGTTTTGGAATGAATAAAGTTCAAGCTGGCCCTCAGCAGGGAGGTGGAATAGTGTCTCTGGCCAGTGTTGCCCAAGAAAGCTGTTTTTGGTTCACTCTGGGGCAGAGAAAATAGAAGAGATTCCAAAAGGAGAAGTTCAGTTATTTATTATCTCTATTCCCCCAACATCTAGCAGAGTGCCAAGCACATATTAGACACTCATTAAGTATGTGTAGAATGGATGAAGAGATAAATGAATAGCTGCTTTGTTAGCCCATGCACGTGGAGAGATTCTTGTTCATTCCCTGGTATTTTCTATGCCTTGGCTTTCTCCTTTACTGCCCAAACTTCCTTATGCTTTTTCCCATTTTCTCAGATAGCCTTCCTCAAGGCCATGAAATTAGATGTTCTAATTGTAACATTGGGTAGTGATTAAGAGCATGAGCTCCAGGGCCATGTAAATTTGGGGTAGCTCTCTCAATGTAACCATTGAGCTTTGTGTGACATTGGACAAGTTATTTATCATCCCTAAACCTCAGTTTCTCTATCTGCAAAATGAAGTTAACAATAGTATCTACCTCTTTGGGATGTTGTGAGGATTAAATGAGATAATGCATGTAAAGGACTTAGCACAGTATCTGGCACATGGTAAATGCTCAGTGGTTGGTAGCTGAATTAGTTTCCTATGGCCTCTGTAATAAATTCCCACAAACTTGGTGGCTGAAAACAACAGAAATGTATTCTCTCACAGTTATCGAGGCTGGAACCAGTTTCACTGGACTGAAATCAAGGTGTCAGCAGGGCCTCCATCCTTCTAGGGGCTCTAGGGGAAAATCTGTTTCCTGCCTCCTCCAGCTTGTGGTGCATGCTGACATTTTGTGGTTTGTGGCTGCAGCACTCCAATCTCTGCCTCTTTGATCACATTGCCCTCTCCTCTTCTGTGTGTCTCGTTTCCCTCTGCATCCCTCTTATAAGAATACAGGGGCTTGCATTTAGGATTTACTGAGATAATTCAGGATAATCTCCTATAGTGTAAGAACTAAACTTTCATGTGCTGCTTTGACATCTTTGAGCCTCACAGGGCCTCAAAGCCCAACCATCATTTCCTCCAATCTTGCCTGGTATGTCCCCCATCCAGCAGGAATGGTTTCCTACCCAGCTAGTCTCTCTATCAGCTGTACCAGCTACACACCACCTAGTCCTCAACCTAATGGGTTTCTCCTCTTTGGGAGCCTATGCAATTATTCAGACAAGGCAATCACATCCTCCCAGAGAAACCAGGGGATACCCCACCCTTCTGTTACTACAAAGCCTGCCTCCCAGTCTCTTCTGGTTTACTCTGTTTCCAAATGCAACCCCTGTGTGGCCCTGCATGTCATGTAGTGTCCCTCTCCTTTGGGCTGTGACTGTACGTAACTAATAAACTGCTGTCAATCTCATTCGTTCAGTGTCAAGTGTCGTGTATTTGGCCATTACCAGAAACCTAGGGCAGTACTCCCTCTCTCAATAATGGGATGAAGTGGAGGCAGACAAAACACCTCCCCATCTCAAGATCCTTAATTTAATCACAGGTGCAAAGACCCTCATCCCCCTCTTTTGCCATTTAAGTTTGCATTCACATGTTCTAGGGATTAGGATGTGAATATTTTTGGGAGGTGGTGGTGGTGTTTTTTAGCCCACCACAGTAGCCCTTATTATTATTTAAGAGAGTGAAAGTTCACATGCCTCTTGGTAACTTTAAAGGGCTAATTATTTAATTTGGCATATCTGAATTCCTGTTGGCTTCTCTGTTAAGGGATACCAAAGATTTATTCAGTTATTATTATTACTTTTTAGAGACAGCATTTTGCTCTGTCACCAAGGCTAAATTCAAACTCCTGGACTCAAGTGATCCTCCTGCCTCAGCCTCCCAAGTAGCTGAAACTATAGGCATATGCCACTGTGCCTGGTATATTCAGTTATTTTTTAAAGAAGTGAGGCAACATTGGAGCATAAATAATTTAAGATTATTTTTGAGCATCATTTAAATGGTGAGAATATTTCTCCGTGGCCAATAAACCTTTTACCAATTCTCCCCTCTTACCTGATTTCCAGGGCTGTGACAGAGCCTGCTGGTTACCCCCTGCCCCATATCTATTCTCTTATTCTTCCATTGTAATATAAACTTTAGCTAGGTGCATGGCTTTGGCTTCCCAGAGAAAAAATGTTCTATTTCCCAGCTTCCTTTCTAGATAAAAGTGGCCATGGGTGTATAAGCCATTGGTATGTAAAGTTCAGACCAGTGGGATGTAAGCTTAAGTGATATGTGTCAGCTTCTAGGAATATTTTTTGAGAAAGTTGGCTGAGCACGGTGGCTCATACCTGTAATCCCAGCACTTTGGAAGGCCAAGGTGGGCAGATCATTTGAGGCTGGGAATTGACCAGCCTGGCCAACATGGCAAAACCCTGTCTCTACTAAAGCTACAAAGATTAGGTGTGTGTGGTGGCACATGCCTGTAATCACAGCTTCTTGGGAGGCTTAGACACGACAGTTGCTTGAACTCGAGAGGCAGAGGTTGCAGTGAGCCAAGATTGTGCCACTGCACTCCAGCCTGGGCGACAGAGCAAGACTCCGAAAAAAAAAAAAAGCTGCCCATGTCCTTTGCCTCTTTGAAACTTCTTTTGTTCTACTGTCTAGAATGGAAATGTGATGAAAGTTACTCTAGACTTCTCCTCCTCCTTCCCCTCCTCATCCTCCACCTCCTCTTCCTCTTTCTTTGGCTTCTTCTGGTTGTTACTGTTATTCTTCAAAAGGACCACTGCCTTCAAGTAGGATTAACTTTGCTTATTTTCCTGTATGACTTCAACATCCATGTGGACAACTCATTCATCTGGCTTCTCAGTTCTTTGGTACCTCATTCTAATAACTTTATTCTCTATATCACCTCAGCCACCCATGACTTTTCAATCTCCACAATCAATAACTCAAATATCCCACTGTTTGAGTTCCTCTCATTCTTGATTAATTATTTGACTATTCCCACTATGACCTTTTTAAAACCTAATTAGAAACTACAATATACTAACCCCTTAATTTTCTCTCAGTCCATCGACTCTCTTCTTTTTTTTCTTCCATTCTTATTCAATTTATATTACATGATTCATCATTTTATCATCTTGCCACTGTCTCAAGCTCTCTTGTCCCTCTGAATTTTTGCTGTGTCTGTCTGGTAAAACCCTAATTCTGGATGAACTCTATTGTCTACTACCTTGATGTCTTTACTCAACCACCTAAGCACTGACAAAGAAATTACACAATAGGACAGATGGGATCACTATACATTTTTTATAATAGAGCACAAAATTTTAACATACACATTGAGCACCTATTCTTTCATTAAACTCCACTAAAATGGGGTTAAAGACATTTTTTAAAAAGTGTAAACACATGAGAATAAAGAGAGCATAAAAAGAAACCACAGAGGATAAGAGATAAGAAAAAATTTGGAAAATGGAAAGCAGATAGAGGAGTTAGCAGAGCTGAAAAGGCAGAACACCAAGTCCATGCAAGGAATAATGCCAATGAGAAGCAAACCAATTTACCTACAGAATCCCAGAAAGACAGGAATTGGAGTAAAGTTGGGTTGGGAAAAGAGTGGAGTTGAAAAGAGTCTGGCTAAAGGCATGTATAAGAAAGAGTTGGCTGGGCGTGGTGGCTCACGCCTGTAATCCCAGTACTTTCGGAGGCTGAGGCTGGCAGATCACAAGGTCAAGAGATCGAGACCATCTGACCAACATGGTGAAACCCTGTCTGTACTAAAAATACAAAAATTAGCAGGGCATGGTGGCGTGCGCCTGTAGTCCCAGCTACTTGGGAGGCTGAGGCAGGAGAATCACTTGAACCCAGGAGGCAGAGGTTGCAGTGAGCAGAGATCATGCCACTACACTCCAGCTTGGTAACAGAGCAAGACAAAAAAAAAAAAAAAAAAAGTTACACCCCTGAGTCTCTTCTTCTATCCTAGTACAAGACAGGAGATTTATTCCATGGAGAAACTGAATCAGAGAGGCTTTGGTTTTGGGGATATTAGGCACACAGCAAGGTACCATTAGAAAACAGTGGTATTAAGTAAAAGTCTACATATTCAATGGTGAGATCCCCTGTAACTCTTGTGCTACTCAAATCCAAATGTTAGCACCTAGATATATAGTCACCAGGCAAGAGATTGAAGGACTGTTCCCCAGAGAAACTGAACAGCCCAGACAGAAGATCTGCAGATGCTGGTAGTCGTTGCTTTCAGAGTAGTGCAAGACCATAAAAATGACCATTGCAAGCTGGAACCTTAATAATCAATGAGGAAAATTACAATTGTTCCATAACCTTTAAAATTGTTTGTCAAAGCATGAACAACTCTTACTGTCAGGTATAAATGTGTAGGGAATAGATGGAATAGTAAAACTGATATTAGTGCACTGTAATTTAAAACAACATTGAGAATTAAACTTATTTTTTAACTTAAGAATTAGTTTGCCCTCTCCTCTCTAGTAGCACGCCCTAGGTGCCATTTTAAGAGTTTAACACTTGGGCTGCTTCCCACCCTCGGGCTGAGTTCAAGTTGATGTGGATTGCAGCCTGGCTGAGGGGGACAAGGACACCAGGCTCTCCTACACATAAGACAATATCCACTGCCTTGCAATGGGCTGCTGTGAGACTGAGATTCAAGCAGACCACACTTCCCACGGCTTCTTGCAATGCTGCTTGCCTAAAAGTCCTCCCACTCTCTCTCTGGTCACAAGCCCACAGGTGGCACCATTTTGAGAGTTTAAAGTTGGGCTGTGGCCTACTCTCAGGCTGAGTTCAAAGTTATTTGGCTGCAGCTGCCACATATCTAGGGTAGGGACACAGAAGACCAAGCTCTCCTAATCACACATAGCACAATATCCACCACCCTACTATGCATGGCTGTGGGACTGGGGACTAGCTTGCCCAACCTATCACAGCAACCAGGAATACCAACTGGGTTCCACTGGGTTGCTCCATCACTGCTACTGCCATCACCCACATGACACTAGCTTCCCAGGGGCCTGAGAACCTGGCCACGCACCAGGCCCACCACTCTCCCAACTACTAGCTTTTAAGGAAGCCACCTGGAGGCCCAGGAAGTAGCTCTCCAAGACCCACTAACACTGGATCCAGTGTAAGCTGCTCTGGGGCCTAAAACCAGGGACATCAGCCACACTGCTGCCACCACTGGGGCCTGAATACTGGCTCAGTTGACATCCAAGTCCTCAGAAAAACTTCACCATCACCTCAGCTAATAATTGTACTCTAGCCACCATGGAAATCACAGATACCACTGACTGTGTACTGCCTGTGTACTACCCAAAGAGTCATACAAAAGTCACACTGTTGCAGATACCTAAAATAAAAGCCAAAGTATCCAATTTAACCAACAATATATATCACTTTCAGCAAAAAATTATCCCTCATAAAAGCAATTTTAAAAAGTTGGAACAAATGACTGCTACACCACATGTGCAGATATCAATGGAAAGGACACAAGAAATGTGAAAAAGCAGGGAAATATGACAGCACCGAAAGACCACAATTGTCCAGCAACAGATACCAATCAAAGAATTCCTAAAAATGTCAGATAAAGAAAAATTCAAAATATTGATTTTAAAGAAGTTCAATGAGATGAAAGAGAAATCTGAAAACCAATACCAAGAAATCAGAAAATTAATTCAAGATATGAATGAAATATTAAACAAGGAGATAGATACCATTAAAAAATGCAGAAATTCTGGAACTGAAAAATTCTGAAGCAAAAACAAAATACATTGCTTACATCAAAAGCAGAAAGATCACAAATTAACAACCTAATGTCATACCTCAAGGAACTAGAAAACAAGAACAAACCAAATCCCAAGTTAGCAGAAAAAAAGAAGTAACAAAAATCAGAGCACAATTAAATGAAATAGAAAACAAACAAACAAAAATTACTAAGGATCAATGAAACAAAAAGTTGGTTCTTTGAAAAAAAATAAATAAAATTGATAAACCAGTAGCTAGACTAACCAAGAAGAGATCCAAATGAGCACAATCTGAAATGAAAAAAGAGACATTACAACTGATACCACAGAAATAAAAAAGATCATCAGAGACTATTATGAACAATTATATACTCACGAACTAGAAAACCTAGAGGAAATGGATAAATTCCTAGAAACGCAGAACCTCCCAAGATTGAAACAAGAGGAACTAGAACTGCTGACCAAACCAATAATGAGCAGCAAGATTGAATCAGTAATAAAAAAAATCTCCCAAGAAAATCACCCAGGACCAGAAGGATTCACAGCCAAATTCTACCAAATATACCAAGAAGAACTAATACCAATCCTCTTGAAACTATTCCAAAATATCAAGGAGGAAGGAATTCTTCCTAACTAATTCTATAAGGTCAGTATCACCCTGATACCAAAACCAGACAAGGACACAACAAAAAAAGAAAGCTAGAGAACAATATCCCTGATGAACATAGATACAAAAAATCTCAACAAAATAGTAGCAAATCAAATCCAACTGCACATCAAAAAGAAAATACAACGTGATTAAGTTGGATTTATCCCAGGGATGCAAGGATAGTTCAACACATGCAAATCAATAAATGTGATCCATTGCATAAACAGAATTAAGGACAAAAACCATAGGATCATCTCAATAAATGCAGCAAAGGCATTCGATAAAATTCAGCAATGCTTCATGATAAAAATCCTCAACAAACTAGGCATAGAAGGAACATACCTCAACATAATAAAGGCAGTATATGACAAACCCACAGCTGACATCATACTTAAGGGGAAAAGTTGAAGCATTTCCTCTAAAAATTGGGACAAGACAAGGATGCCCACTTTCACCACTCTTATTCAACATACTACAGGAAGTCCTCATCAGAGCTATCAGGCAAGAGAAAAAAATAAAAAGGCATCCAAATTGGAAAAGATATAGTCAAATTATTCCTGTTTACTGATGATAAGTTATTATATTAACATCTAGAAAACTCTAAAGATTCCACCAAAAAAAACTCTTAGATTTGATAAATAAATTCAGTAAAGTTTTAGGATACAAAATTAATGTACAGAAATCAGTAGTATTTCTATGCACCAATAACGATTTAGTGGAGGGCCAAATCAAGAAGGCAATCTTACTCACAATAGCTACAAAAAAAATAAAATACCTAGGAATATATTTAACCAAGGAAGTTGTGATGGTTAATAGTAGGTGTCAATTTGACTGGATTGAGGAATGCCTAAATGGCTGGTAAAGTATTCTTTCTGGGTGTGTTTGTGAGGTGTTGCCAGAGGAGATTGACATTTGAATTGGTGGACTGGGAGAGGAAAATCCACCCACACTGTGGGTGGGCACCATCCAATTGGCTGCCAGCCAGCTAGAACAAAGCAGGTGGAAGAAGAGGGAATAAGCTTGCTTGCTTCATCTTCTGGCTGTCTCTCTTCCCATGCCAGACACTTGCTTCTTCTCCTCATGCTCTTGGATTGGACTCCAGGCTCTTTGGCCTCTGGAGTCTGAGACTTGCACCAGCAGCTTCTGGGGGTTCTTGGGCCTTCAGCCACAGTCTGAAGGCTGCACTGTCAGCTTCCCTGGTTTTGAAGCTTTTAGACTTGTACTGAGCCACTACCGGCTTCTCTCTTTCCCCAGCTTGCAGAAGGCTTACTGTAGGACTTTGCCATATAATTGTGAGAGCCAATTCTTCCTAATAATCTCTCTCTTTCTCTCTCTCTCTCTCTCTCTCTCACACACACACACACACACACACACACACAATTGGGTCTTCCCTCTGGAGAACACTGACTAATACAGAAGTGAAAAATTTCTATAAGAACTACAAAACATTGTGAAAGAAATTAAAGAAAATGCAAATAAATAGAGAAATAGCCTGTGTTCATAGATTGGAAGAATTAATATTGTTAAAATAACCATACTGCCCAAAGCAATTTACATATTTAATGCAATCTCTATCAAATTACCAAGGTTATTTTTCACAGAATTAGACAAAACAATCCTAAAATGTATATGGAAGCAAAAAAGCCCAAATGGCCAAAGCCATCCTCAGCAAAAAGAACAAAGTTGGAGGCATCACATTACCTAGCTTCAAAATATACTATAAGGCTATAATAACTAAAACAGCATGGTACTGGTATAAAAATAGACATATAGATCAATGGAACAGGAATAGAGAAACAAAGCCATGTAGCTACAATCAACTGATCTTTGACAAAGTCAACAAAAATACACACTGGGGAGAGGACAGCCTATTCAATAAATGGTGCTGGGAAAATTGGGTAGACATAGGCAGAAGAATGAAATTGGATCCATACATCTCACCACATACAAAATTAACTCAAGATGGATTAAAGAGCTAAACATAAGACCTGAAACTATAAAAATCCTAGAAGAAAACCTAGAAAAAAACTCTTTTGGACATTGACCTAGGCAAGGAATTTATGACCAAGTCAAGTCCTCAAAAGCAAACTCAACAAAACAAAAATAGACAAATAGGATTTAATTAAACTAAAAAGTTTCTGCACAGAAAAAAAAACATAGTAAATAGACAAACTACAGAATCAGAAAAAAATATTTCCAAACTATGTATCTGACAAGGGCTAATACCCAAAATTTACAAGGAACTCAAATAGCTCAATAAGAAAAAAAACCAAATAAGCCCATTATAAAGTGGGCAGAGGACATGAACAGACATTTTTCAAAAGAAGACATACAAGCAAACAACAAACATATGAAAAATGTTCAACATCATTAATCATCAGAGAAATGCAAATTAAAACCACGAGATACCATCTTGCACCAGTCAGAATAGCTATTATTAAAAAGTCTAAAAACAACATATATTGGTGAGGCTGTGGAGAAAAGAGAACACTTAAACACAGTTGGTGGGAATGTAAATTAGTTCAGCCACTGTGGAAAGCAGTTTGGAGATTTCCTAAAGAACTAAAAATAGGCCGGGCACAATGGCTCACGCCTGTAATCCCAGCACTTTGGGAGGCCAAGGCAGGCGGATCACGAGGTCAAGAGATCAAGACCATCCTGGCCAACATGGTGAAACACTGTCTCTACTAAAAATACAAACAAATTAGCCAGGCGTGGTGGCGGGCACCTGTAATCCTAGATACTTGGGAGGCTGAGGCAGGAGAATCGCTCGAACCCGGGAGGCAGAGGTTGCAGTGAGCCGAGATCATGCCACTGCACTTCAGCCTGGCAACAGAGCAAGACCCTGTCTCAAAAAAAAAAAAAAAAAAAAAAAAAAACTAAAAATAAAACTATCATTCGATCCAGCAACCCCACTACCTAGTGTATACCCAGAGGGAAAGCAATCATTATACCTGCACTCATATGTTTATCACAGGAGTGTTCACAATAGCAAAGATATGGAATCAAGTGCCCATCAAGGAAGGATCGGATAAAGAAAATGTAGTATATATACACCATGGAATACTACTCAGCCATAAAAAAAGAATGAAATCATGTCTTTTGCAGCAACATAAATGGAACTGGAGGCCATTATCCTGGCTGAAATAATTCAGAAACATAAAGTCAAATATTGCATGTAGTCACTTATAAGTGGGTGTTAAACAATGGGTACATATGAACATACAGGGTAGAATAATAGGCATTGGAGACTACAAAAGGTGGGAGGGTAGAGAGGATGAGGGCTGAAAAATTACCTGTTGGGTACAATGTTCACTATTTGGGTAATGGGCACATTAAAAGCTCAGACTTCACCACTATGCAATATATACATGCAATATATACATATACATGTAAGAAATCTGCACTTGTACCCTCTAAATATATAGAAATGAAAACATTTAAGACTGGGCATGGTGGCTTATATGTATAATCCCAGCACTTTGGGAGGCTGAGGCAGGAGGATCTCTTAAGGAGTTCAAGACCACTCTGGGCAACATAGTACAACCTTGTCTCTACTAATATATATATTTTTAATTAGCCAGGTGTGGTGGCATACACCTGTAGTCCCAGCTAATGGGGAGGCTGAGGTGGGAGAATCATATGAGACCAGGAGGTCAAGGCTACAGTGAGCCGTGATCATGCCACTGCACTCCAGCCTGGGCAACAGAGTGAGACTCTGTCTCAAAAAAAAAACAAAACAAAACAAAAAATTGAAAAGAAGTAGTTTGAACAGTGCTTCTCTTCTTCTTGCAGTATAATTTACAATATGAATCAAGCATCTTTTCCATGCCTTGGCATGGAAATTGTCATACTCCTTTCTAAGTTTGGATCAGCTTCCAACATTTTATCCTTTGTACTTTCAATCTTGCAAAATATCTCTGAGAGTTCTTCTAATGTGAAGATCTTTTCCCCAGTACCTCTTCCTCTGGGACATCTACATCCTTTTTGTCACAACCACTTTCCTCCTTTATGTCAATAAGTTCATCTTCACTAAGTTTCTCTGGCTGCATATCTAGGATCTTTCCTTTATGGTCACTTGGTGGCCCTTCATCTTTTGTTGTATAAGTTATTGATGGGGTTGCCTTTCAAAAAAGACCTGTCTTGTCAACATCAAATGGTTGATGATTATCATAACCACCAGCCTTAATTAATCTTTGGAATCTGGGTGCAACTTTTACAGTAGTATATGTGCTAGTAACTTCTCTGGATAGGTTAGCACTAATCAATTCATGCAAACTTTTGAAATGATTAAAGCAGCCTTTACTGGAAATAACTTCAATGCTTTGGCCTGAACACTAGCCAAACTGATTGGGATTTTTAAATTACAGTCTTCAATCCAAAGTATTGTTTTAACCATGAGCAGCTTTCTGTTCCTAGTGCAATTTAGATTAAAAGATGTCAATGTGACTTTACCTTTTAAAAATATTCATTGAAGTTTTCGATATTGTTTGCATCATAGGTTTATGTAGACTTTGTCCTATCTTTGCTTTGCTGTCACATTTTCAAATCACATTCAATTTCACTTCCAGCATTTTCACTTTTCATTTCTTTGCTGTACTTTCACCTTTGTTAGCCAATTCCCTCTTTGATTATTCATTTTTGTAAAATATCATGTGGGTTTATCACTGGGGTACAAGGAGACAACACAAGAACAGTCCATGCTTTGTGGTGTGTGCATGAACTGGATAACAGATGCACAGTGACCAATCACCTATAGATTTGGTACTGATGCACATATTTATTTATTTACATAGATGCACATATTTATTAAATATTTACATATTTACATAGTTATTACATAGTTATATACAGTTATTTACATAATTATTCATGGGCTGAAGATCTAGCAGCAAAGTTTGTACTTTATGGTATTCCTTGCAGTTAATATTCTGTGATAACTGAAATTTGAACTGTGCTGTTGGGGGACTGGTGTTAACTAAAATTTGTGCAAATTGGGATCATGCAAAACAAGGATCTCTTGTGTTGATAATTGTCCTTCCAATGGAATTTCTGGGTTCCTGCCCAATCATCTACAGTGAAGCCTACCAGTTAGTAAGACTTAAAAATACTTCCATTTAAAAATACAAATAGATAGTAGAGGATCTTCAGGCATTTGGGAAAAGCCTCTAATGTGAAAGAGAGAAACCACACAAATACATACACAAGCACACACACACACACATACACACACACACACACAAAGAGAACAAAAAACTCTAAGAAAACAGAGACAATGCATAGAACAGAAAACTTTAAAAACTCAATAATTAATTTCCTTAGAGAGATAAGACATTTCTTCCTTTTGTTTAGTGCCTTAAAACAACAACCACTCTTATTTGCTCATGATTCTGTGGGTGAGGAATTTGGTCTAGGTTCAGCTGGGAAGTTCTGCTGATCTTGCTGAGGGTCGCTCATTGTGACTGCAGTAATCTAATGATGTTCTTGGGGCTGGATGGTCCTAGATGGTCCCATTCACATTCCGTCAGTTGGTGGTACCTGTCAGCTGGGCCTTTTTTTTTTTTTTTTTTTAATCTATTTAGTTTCCTGTCCTCAAGGGGGCTAGTTTGGGCTTCTATTCATGGAGGTCCCAAGGTTCCTAGATGGCAAGAGTGAAAACTGAAAGGCTTCTTGAAGTCACATTGCTTCTGCTGCAATCCACTGTTTGTAAACAATCTACATTCTTGCAAACAGAACAGTCTTCTTTCTTGCTACAATCATTTACATTCATTCCAGATGCAAAATGTACTCACCTCCTCCCCAGCAAAATTCTCATTTTATTATGGTTTCAGACGTGGAGTCCAGGTTCTTACCTAATTGAGTCCAGATGTGAATGAGACACCTCAGGTACTGAACCTCCTATGTGACTCCTCTTACTCTAAAGACCTGTGAACTGAAATGAAAATTTACATGTCCTCATCACACCTCAATATGCAGTGGTGAGAGGAACAGGGTAGCTTCAGTAGACATTTCCCTTCAAAAATAAGAGGAACAGGAAGCAAGTAGAAGGCATTCTGAAATCTAGACTGGGACATGTTGTCAGGACTTCCTTTTCTTGGGACAAGGAGTGTAATTAGGACCTACTTCTGTTCTTTGGGAGTGGTTCCCATTCCCCAGTTCAGTGTTCTCCATAATTCTTGGCTCTGCACTCTGATATATCTTTTCTTTTCCAAAAGAAATGATCCATATTTGTACCTTAGTAGCTTTCTTGGTCTGCTTCTTGTCCATAGAAACTTGATGGTCCAGAAGCCTCTTTCCATTTTGGAAAGTCTCAGCCTCTTTTAGTTAAAGGAAGTGGTGCTTTTGTCAGTACATCTCTCTCACAACCTTGTAGGGTTTCTTTGGATCTTGGGTTCATTTATAACTCCAAAGACACATTTTTAATTACATATAATAATTAAATTTTAATTCTATATTTAAAAAATTTTTGTAGAGATGGGGTCTCCCTATGTTGCCCAGGCTGATCTTAAACTCTTGGCCTCAAGCAATCCTCTTGCCTCAGCCTCCTAAAGCACTGGGATTGCAGACATGAGTCATTGCACACTGCCTATAATTATTTTTAATAAAACCTCTCTTGATCCTGTATATGTTAGGCAGCTGTGAGATAATGCCCCTTCTGTGGACTGAACTGAGTATACCCCAAATGCATATATTGAAGCCCTAACCCACAATGTGATTGTAGTTTGACATAGGGCCTGTGAGAAAGTAACTAAGGTTAAATGGGGTCATAAGAGTGGAGCCTTGATCCAATAGGATAAGTGCCCTTATAAGAAGAAACACCAGAGAGCTCACACACACACACACATACACACACTCTTTCTCTCTCTCTTTCTCTCTCTCCTCCTACTGTGTGAGCACACAGCAATAAGGTGGCCATCTGCAAGCCAGGAAAAGAACCCTTAGCAGAAACTGAATTGGACAGAGCCTTGGTCTTACATTTTCCAGGCTCCAGAACTGTGAAAAATAAATTTCTGTTGTTTAAGCCATCTAGCCTGTGGTATTTTTTGGCGGGGGGAGACATGCGATATTTTAATACATTCATATAATTTATAAAGGTCAAATCAATATACTTGGGATATTCATCACCTTAAATATCTTTTTTAATGCTACAGCCATGCAAATTCTTGTCTTCTAGCTATTTTGAAATGTACAATCGATTATAAAATAGTCATCTTACTGATCTATTTAACACTAGGTCTTATTTCTTCTACCAATCTGTATATTCGAACCCATTAATTCACTTCTCTTCATTCCCCCTCCCCCAAAAAGAGATAAGTTATTTTATTCAAGAAACTGAAATAGGATCCTTTAAAAAAAGGAATATAGGGCAAGAAACAGCCATTAGAAATTTAAAACAGTATTACTGGATTTTAAATAATCATTGGAAAAGTTGTAAAATAAGGCTCTTACCCAGAAAGGAAAGCAAAAAGATAGTCATGGAAAATTGGAGAGAAAAGATAAGAAAAACAGAGAGTCAATTGAGAAGACCAAAATTCAATCAATAGGAGTGCTAGGAAGAAAGAAGAGAGAAAATGGGTAGTAGGAAGTTATAAAAGAAATGGTATACATTTCCCATTAATTAAGGACATAAATATCCAGATTGTAAAGGTCCAACAGGTGCCCGGTTCAATTAATGAAAATGAAGCTACATTATGGCAAATCATCACAAACATTGAGAACATAGGGGATAAATAAAATATATTAAAAGCTTCCAGAAAAAAAATCCAGGTTATATATAAAGGATTGGGGAGCCAAAATGGCATCAGAATTTTTAATAGGCACACTGGAAGTTAGAAGACAATGAAAAAATGTTTTCAAAATTCTAAAAGAAAATTATTTTTAAATAAGAATTTTATACCTAGCAAAGCTATTAACCAAGATTTAGCTTACAATAAATACATTTTCAAAAATGTAAGATCTAAGAAAACTTATCTCCCATATATCCTTTCTTAGGAAGTGACTAGAGGAAAGGCTCCAAGAGGCAGGACTGTTTAAAATGTAAGATCTAAGAAAACTTATCTCCCATATATCCTTTCTTAGGAAGTGACTAGAGGAAAGGCTCCAAGAGGCAGGACTGTTTGGGACCCAGGAAATAGGAAATCCATTATATAGCAGGGGAATGAAAGGAAGCACTAAGATGGTAGCTGTGCAGCAAGCCTAGAGGGCAATCAGTCCAGAGTGGATCAAAAAAATGGAGGCCTGTAGGACAGATTATCCATTAAAAATATGAAACTGACAGAATTCTAGATTCCTTTGATCATGTGAAAAACAGTATTTGGGGAAGAGGGAAATTTAAGGAACATTGGTGATAAATAAAAAATCAACACTTTTTTAAAAGGGACAAACTAACTTTAGGGAGAAAAGAGATGTAGAAGAGAAGAAGAAATATAATCATAGTATAACTTGACTCAGCAGTGATAGATATTGACGTAGTCATAATAATGTAAACAACGAACATCAGTTTAAATAATAATTGCAACATGACTCTATTGGAAGGATGAAGGGTAGGGAAGTCCATGTTTATGTGTGTTGGTAAGGAAGGGTGTGTTTTACAGAACAAAAATTCTATACCCTCCTTAAATTATTGATGATTTGATCATGTTTTCTCTGTTCTACATTAAAGTATTTCTTCTCTCTTGGGTCCTTCAGCTTTTAAACCTGTTTAAAACTCTCTCATTAATACAATAGAGCAAAAATAAAAAGAAAAGAAAACCATCCAGCCAAATAATAAAAAACTTTCAAATTGACATTACCCTTCAGCTAACTACTCTCTCTCCTACTCCTTACCACAGCCAAATGTCTTGACAGAACGGTATAGTCTCTCCCTTCATTTCCTCTGCAAAAAAAGCTACTTCCTCTGCAAAATAAGTTAGTTTATCAAGATTCCAGGCCACAAGATCTATATATAAAAATTAATTGTACTCCTATCATTGTCTGTTTTCTGAAAATTGACCTATAAATTCAAGGCAATCTCAATTAAAATCCTAGCATATTTTTGTAGAAATTGACAAGATTCTAAAATTTGTATGAAAATTCAAAGAACCTAAAATATCAAAAATGATTTTGAAAAAGAGCGAAATCGTAGTATATATACTACCTGATTTCTAATGTTTTTATTTTAAAATTTTTAATATTCATGGGTATATAGTAGGTGTATATATTTATGAGGTACATGAGATGTTTTGATGCAGGCATGCAATGTGAAATAAGCACATTATGGAGAATGGGGGATCCATGCCATCAAGCATCTATCCTTTGAGTCACAAACTGTTCAATTACATGTTTTCAGTTATTTTTAAATGCACACTTAAGTTATTATTGACTATAGTCACCCTGTTGTGCTATCAAATAGTAGGTCTTATTCAGTCTAATTTTTTTTGTACTCATTAACCATCCCCACTTCCTCCCCAGCTCCCCACTACCTTAAGCCTTACTATTAGACTCTACTAATCTAGACAATGTGGTATTGATGTAAGAATACACATGCAGATCTGTGGAACAAAATAGCGTATGTACAAATAAATATATATAATATATAATTTCAACATATCTAAATGTTAGGTGTATATATATTCAACTTATTTTGGACAAAGATACTACAAAAATTCAATAGAGAAAGTACACTGTCTTTCTTTAAAAATTAAAAAAAAAAATTTTTGGTGGTGGGGTCTCTGTTGCCTAGGCTGGAGTCCAGTGGTGTGAATATAGCTCATTGCAGCCTCAAACTCTTGGGTTCAAGAGATCCTCTTGCCTCAGCCTCACAAGTAGCTAGGATGACAAGTGCATGACATTATACCCAGGTAATTAAAACATTTATTTTTGGTAATGATGGGGTCTTGCTTTGTTGCCTAGTCTGGTCTTTAACTCCTGGGCTCAAGTGATCCTTTTGCCTTTGTATCAAGTAAATTTTGTCACAAAAACATCATAAAAACATAGAATGTGGTCACATGGCCTCTTAGCAAAAAGTGATGGTTCAGTTCCATGTCCAAAATACTGCACAAAAAGTACTTCTGGCCAGGTGTGGTGGCTCACACCTGTAATCCCAGCATTTTGGGAGGCCGAGGTGGGTGGATCACCTGAGGTCAAGAGTTCGAGACCAGCCTGGCTAAAATGGTGAAACCCTGTCTCTACCAAAAATACAAAAAATTAGCTGGGCATGGTGGTGGGCACCTGTAATCCCAGCTACTCTGGAGGCTGAGGCAGAAGAATCGCTTGAACCCAGGAGGCAGAGGTTGCAGTGAGCTGAGATCGCACCTTTGCACTCCAGCCTGGGCGACAAGAGCGAGAATCCATCTAAAAAAAAAAAAAAAGTCCCATTAAATAACTGTTATTCTTTTTTGTGTCTTTTTTGTTTTGTCATTCTTTTTTGTCTTTATAAACATATTCTTCACTCGTCAATTCTTGAGTTTGAAGAAATTCATCTAAGATATCTTCGTCTGAAGAAGATTCATAATCTGAGATTTCACTTACATAATCAGTTTCACTATCATCAGTCTGGAGTGCTGTTATCTTTCTCTTCGTATTCACATCCTGCTTCATCTAAAAATTATAAAACTCCCCTTTGTCAGTTTTTCTTCTATTTGTCATTATGGGAAGAAAATATGAAAAATATCTGTATTCTCAAATGGATTTATTCCTAAAAGCAAGCTATAAAACAAAAACAAAATAGCATTGAAAAACATCCAATATCTAAGAGCAAAACCAGAAAAAGTGTACAAGGGTTCTAAACAGAAAGTTCTAAAACATTTTTTGAGAGGAAGTAAATGAGACCTAAATAAATGGGTAAATTGTAAATCTCAATATTGTAAAGACATCAATTCTTACTGATTTAATCTATAGATTCAAGACAATCCCAAATTCCAACAGGATTTTTTTTATTTGTGGAAATTGACAAGCCAACTCAAAAATTTATATGGAAATGTAAAAGGCCAAGAATAACTGAGGCAAATTTGAAGGACAAAACAAGACGTAATACCAGAAACCAAGCTTTATCTAGCTACAAGTATTAAGTTAATATGGTATTGACACAAGGATAGACAACTAGACCAATGGAACAGAGGATCTACAAACAAATCCACCATACATTATGTCAAAGACAACATTGCAATTCAGTGGGGGAAATGACAGTCTTTTCAATAATTGGTGCTTTTCAGTAAATAATTACTTGAGTATCCATACAAAGGAAAATGTATGTTGACCTTTTCTTCATACCATATACAGAAATGAATTCCAGATGGTTTGCAGATACAAATGTGAAAAGTAAAACAATATAGCTTTCAGAAAAAAATTTAGGAGAATACCTTTATAGAATAGGCAACTATAGGGAGTTCTCAGTGGCCATATGTGGGACAATTTCAACAACAAAGTAAATAATGGATTATAACTGATAGAATAAAAGAAATATACTCGGGTCCACACTGATACAAATAAATAATTAAATAAAGTTAGGAGAGGGATAGCTCTTTCTTTCTTTCTTTTTCCCCTTCCATTCTAGAAAAGCCAGGGATAGCTTTTTCTTATAGAAGAATTCCAATTAATAAGTGTATAAAGGATGATGGAAATAGATAATTATCATTAGGCAAACATCACAGTAATAATTATTGCAAGCAAGAAATGTTGATGGATGCTAAAATTAGTGGGCAAAAGTGTAAAGAGAAAAAAGATATTAGTATAGTCTCAAAGTATTTACCCCCCAAAATTCATCAACTGCAAAAGGGAAAATAACAACTTTATAGTGGAGAAACTGAGTAAACACCATCTTAGCCAAGTGATCAAGATTACCATCAGCAGTAATAAGGCATATTGGCACCACGTACACCCTGACATGATGCATTAAGAAGAGTACAATATCACCTCTGTGATATTCTTGCCAAAAAATGTATAACTTCAATTTAATCATGAGAAAATGTCAAACAAGCTCCAATTAGGGACATTCTACAAAATAACTGACTAGTGCTCTTCAAAAGTATAAAGGTCATTGTATTAGTTTCCTATTGCTGCTGTAAAAAATTACCACAAACATAGCGGCTTAAAGTAACACAAATTCATTTTCTTTTTTTTTTTTTTTTTTTTTTTCTTTTATTATTATTATTATTATTATACTTTAGGTTTTATGGTATATGTGCGCAATGTGCAGGTAAGTTACATATGTATACATGTGCCATGCTGGTGCGCTGCACCCACCAACTCGTCATCTAGCATTAGGTATATCTCCCAATGCTATCCCTCCCCCCTCCCCCCACCCCACAACAGTCCCCAGAGTGTGATGTTCCCCTTCCTGTGTCCATGTGTTCTCATTGTTCAATTCCCACCTATGAGTGAGAATATGCGGTGTTTGGTTTTTTGTTCTTGTGATAGTTTACTGAGAATGATGATTTCCAATTTCATCCATGTCCCTACAAAGGACGTGAACTCATCATTTTTTATGGCTGCATAGTATTCCATGGTGTATATGTGCCACATTTTCTTAATCCAGTCTATCATTGTAGGACATTCGGGTTGGTTCCAAGTCTTTGCTATTGTGAATAATGCCGCAATAAACATACGTGTGCATGTGTCTTTATAGCAGCATGATTTATAGTCCTTTGGGTATATACCCAGTAATGGGATGGCTGGGTCGAATGGAATTTCTAGTTCTAGATCCCTGAGGAATCGCCACACTGACTTCCACAAGGGTTGAACTAGTTTACAGTCCCACCAACAGTGTAAAAGTGTTCCTATTTCTCCACATCCTCTCCAGCACCTGTTGTTTCCTGACTTTTTAATGATTGCCATTCTAACTGGTGTGAGATGGTATCTCATTGTGGTTTTGATTTGCATTTCTCTGATGGCCAGTGATGGTGAGCATTTTTTCATGTGTTTTTTGGCTGCATAAATGTCTTCTTTTGAGAAGTGTCTGTTCATGTCCTTCGCCCACTTTTTGATGGGGTTGTTTGTTTTTTTCTTGTAAATTTGTTGGAGTTCATTGTAGATTCTGGATATTAGCCCTTTGTCAGATGAGTAGGTTGCGAAAATTTTCTCCCATTTTGTAGGTTGCCTGTTCACTCTGATGGTGGTTTCTTTTGCTGTGCAGAAGCTCTTGAGTTTAATTAGATCCCATTTGTCAATTTTGGCTTTTGTTGCCATTGCTTTTGGTGTTTTAGACATGAAGTCCTTGCCCATGCCTATGTCCTGAATGGTAATGCCTAGGTTTTCTTCTAGGGTTTTTACGGTTTTAGGTCTAACATTTAAGTCTTTAATCCATCTTGAATTGATTTTTGTATAAGGTGTAAGGAAGGGATCCAGTTTCAGCTTTCTACATATGGCTAGCCAGTTTTCCCAGCACCATTTATTAAATAGGGAATCCTTTCCCCATTTCTTGTTTTTGTCAGGTTTGTCAAAGATCAGATACTTGTAGATATGTGGCATTATTTCTGACGGCTCTGTTCTGTTCCATTGATCTATATCTCTGTTTTGGTACCAGTACCATGCTGTTTTGGTTACTGTAGCCTTGTAGTATAGTTTGAAGTCAGGTAGTGTGATGCCTCCAGCTTTGTTCTTTTGGCTTAGGATTGACTTGGCGATGCGGGCTCTTTTTTGGTTCCATATGAACTTTAAAGTAGTTTTTTCCAATTCTGAGAAGAAAGTCATTGGTAGCTTGATGGGGATGGCATTGAATCTGTAAATTACCTTGGGAAGATGGCCATTTTCATGATATTGATTCTTCCTACCCATGAGCATGGAATGTTCTTCCATTTGTTTGTATCCTCTTTTATTTCCTTGAGCAGTGGTTTGTAGTTCTCCTTGAAGAGGTCCTTCACATCCCTTGTAAGTTGGATTCCTAGGTATTTTATTCTCTTTGAAGCAATTGTGAATGGGAGTTCACTCATGATTTGGCTCTCTGTTTGTCTGTTATTGATGTATAAGAATGCTTGTGATTTTTGCACGTTGATTTTGTATCCTGAGACTTTGCTGAAGTTGCTTATCAGCTTAAGGAGATTTTGGGCTGAGACAATGGGGTTTTCTAGATATACTATCATGTCATCTGCAAACAGGGACAATTTGATTTCCTCTTTTCCTAATTGAATACCCTTGATTTCCTTCTCCTGCCTAATTGCCCTGGCCAGAACTTCCAACACTATGTTGAATAGAAGTGGTGAGAGAGGGCATCCCTGTCTTGTGCCAGTTTTCAAAGGGAATGCTTCCAGTTTTTGCCCATTCAGTATGATATTGGCTGTGGGTTTGTCATAAATAGCTCTTATTATTTTGAGATACGTCCCATCAATTCCTAATTTATTGAGAGTTTTTAGCATGAAGGGTTGTTGAATTTTGTCAAAGGCCTTTTCTGCATCTATTGAGATAATCATGTGGTTTTTGTCTTTTGTTCTGTTTATATGCTGGATTACATTTATTGATTTGTGTATATTGAACCAGCCTTGCATCCCAGGGATGAAGCCCACTTGATCATGGTGGATAAGCTTTTTGATGTGCTGCTGGATTCGGTTTGCCAGTATTTTATGGAGGATTTTTGCATCAATGTTCATCAAGGATATTGGTCTAAAATTCTCTTTTTTTGTTGTGTCTCTGCCAGGCTTTGGTATCAGGATGATGCTGGCCTCATAAAATGAGTTAGGGAGGATTCCCTCTTTTTCTATTGATTGGAATAGTTTCAGAAGGAATGGTACCAGCTCCTCCTTGTACCTCTGGTAGAATTCGGCTGTGAATCCATCTGGACCTGGACTTTTTTTGGTTGGTAAGCTATTGATTATTGCCACAATTTCAGCTCCTGTTATTGGTCTATTCAGAGATTCAACTTCTTCCTGGTTTAGTCTTGGGAGGGTGTATGTGTCGAGGAATTTATCCATTTCTTCTAGATTTTCTAGTTTATTTGCATAGAGGTGTTTGTAATATTCTCTGATGGTAGTTTGTATTTCTGTGGGATCGGTGGTGATATCCCCTTTATCATTTTTTATTGCATCTATTTGATTCTTCTCTCTTTTTTTCTTTATTAATCTTGCTAGCGGTCTATCAATTTTGTTGATCCTTTCAAAAAACCAGCTCCTGGATTCATTTATTTTTTGAAGGGTTTTTTGTGTCTCTATTTCCTTCAGTTCTGCTCTGATTTTAGTTATTTCTTGCCTTCTGCTAGCTTTTGAATGTGTTTGCTCTTGCTTTTCTAGTTCTTTTAATTGTGATGTTAGGGTGTCAATTTTGGATCTTTCCTGCTTTCTCTTGTGGGCATTTAGTGCTATAAATTTCCCTCTACACACTGCTTTGAATGCATCCCAGAGATTCTGGTATGTTGTGTCTTGGTTCTTGTTGGTTTCAAAGAACATCTTTATTTCTGCCTTCATTTCGTTATGTACCCAGTAGTCATTCAGGAGCAGGTTGTTCAGTTTCCACGTAGTTGAGCGGTTTTGAGTGAGATTCTTAATCCTGAGTTCTAGCTTGATTGCACTGTGATCTGAGAGACAGTTTGTTACAATTTCTGTTCTTTTACATTTATTGAGGAGAGCTTTACTTCCAAGTATATGGTCAATTTTGGAATAGGTGTGGTGTGGTGCTGAAAAAAATGTATATTCTGTTGATTTGGGGTGGAGAGTTCTGTAGATGTCTATTAGGTCCGCTTGGTGCAGAGCTGAGTTCAATTCCTGGGTATCCTTGTTGACTTTCTGTCTCGTTGATCTGTCTAATGTTGATAGTGGGGTGTTAAAGTCTCCCATTATTAATGTGTGGGAGTCTAAGTCTCTTTGTAGGTCACTCAGGACTTGCTTTATGAATCTGGGTGCTCCTGTATTGGGTGCATATATATTTAGGATAGTTAGCTCTTCTCGTTGAATTAATCCCTTTACCATTATGTAATGGCCTTCTTTGTCTCTTTTGATCTTTGTTGGTTTAAAGTCTGTTTTATCAGAGACTAGGATTGCAACCCCTGCCTTTTTTTGTTTTCCATTTGCTTGGTAGATCTTCCTCCATCCTTTTATTTTGAGCCTATGTGTGTCTCTGCACGTGAGATGGGTTTCCTGAATACAGCACACTGATGGGTCTTGAGTCTTTATCCAGTTTGCCAGTCTGTGTCTTTTAATTGGAGCATTTAGTCCATTTACATTTAAAGTTAATATTGTTATGTGTGAATTTGATCCTGTCATTATGATGTTAGCTGGATATTTTGCTCGTTAGTTGATGCAGTCTCTTCCTAGTCTCGATGTTCTTTACATTTCGGTATGATTTTGCAGTGGCTGGTACCGGTTGTGCCTTTCCATGTTTAGCGCTTCCTTCAGGAGCTCCTTTAGGGCAGGCCTGGTGGTGACAAAATCTCTCAGCATTTGCTTGTCTGTAAAGTATTTTATTTCTCCTTCACTTATGAAGCTTAGTTTGGCAGGATATGAAATTCTGGGTTGAAAATTCTTTTCTTTAAGAATGTTGAATATTGGCCCCCACTCTCTTCTGGCTTGTAGGGTTTCTGCCGAGAGATCCGCTGTTAGTCTGATGGGCTTCCCTTTGATGGTAACCCGACCTTTCTCTCTGGCTGCCCTTAACATTTTTTCCTTCATTTCAACTTTGGTGAATCTGACAATTATGTGTCTTGGAGTTGCTCTTCTCGAGGAGTATCTTTGTGGCGTTCTCTGTATTTCCTGAATCTGAATGTTGGCCTGCCTTGCTAGATTGGGGAAGTTCTCCTGGATAATATCCTGCAGAGTGTTTTCCAACTTGTTTCCATTCTCCCCGTCACTTTCAGGTACACCAATCAGACGTAGATTTGGTCTTTTCACATAGTCCCACATTTCTTGGAGGCTTTGCTCGTTTCTTTTTATTCTTTTTTCTCTAAACTTCCCTTCTCGCTTCATTTCATTCATTTCATCTTCCAGGGCTGATACCCTTTCTTCCATTTGATCGCATCGGCTCCTGAGGCTTCTGCATTCTTCACGTAGTTCTCGAGCCTTGGTTTTCAGCTCCATCAGCTCCTTTAAGCACTTCTCTGTATTGGTTATTCTAGTTATACATTCTTCTAAATTTTTTTCAAAGTTTTCAACTTCTTTGCCTTTGGTTTGAATATCCTCCCGTAGCTCGGAGTAATTTGATCATCTGAAGCCTTCTTCTCTCAGCTCGTCAAAGTCATTCTCTGTCCAGCTTTGTTCCGTTGCTGGTGAGGAACTGCGTTCCTTTGGAGGAGGAGAGGTACTCTGGTTTTTAGAGTTTCCAGTTTTTCTGCTCTGTTTTTTCCCCATCTTTGTGGTTTTATCTACTTTTGGTCTTTGATGATGGTGATGTACAGATGGGTTTTTGGTGTGGATGTCCTTTCTGTTAGTTTTCCTTCTAACAGACAGAACCCTCAGCTGCAGGTCTGTTGGAGTACCTGGCCGGCCGTGTGAGGTGTCAGTCTGCCCCTGCTGGGGGGTGCCTCCCAGTTAGGCTGCTCGGGGGTCAGGGGTCAGGGACCCACTTGAGGAGGCAGTCAGCCCGTTCTCAGATCTCCAGCTGCGTGCTGGGAGAACCACTGCTCTCCTCACAGCTGTCAGACAGGGACATTTAAGTCTGCAGAGGTTACTGCTGTCTTTTTGTTTGTCTGTGTCCTGCCCCCAGAGGTGGAGCCTACAGAGGCAGGCAGGCCTCCTTGAGCTGTGGTGGGCTCCACCCAGTTCAAGCTTCCAGGGTGCTTTGTTTACCTAAGCGAGCCCGGGCAATGGCGGGCGCCCCTCCCCCCGCCTCGCTGCCGACTTGCTGTTTGATCTCAGACTGCTGTGCTAGCAATCAGCGAGACTCCGTGGGCGTAGGACCCTCTGAGCCAGGTGCGGGCTATACTCTCCTGGGGCACCGTTTCCTAAGCCCGTCGGAAAAGCACAGTATTCGGGTGGGAGTGGCCCGAATTTCCAGGTGCCGTCTGTCACCCCTGGAAGGGGAACTCCCTGACCCCTTGCGCTTCCCGAGTGAGGCAATGCCTCGCCCCTGCTTCGGCTGGCGCATGGTGCGCTCACCGACTGACCTGCGCCCACTGTCTGGCACTCCCTAGTGAGATGAACACGGTACCTCAGATGGAAATGCAGAAATCACCCGTCTTCTGCGTCGCTCGCGCTGGGAGCTGTAGACCGGAGCTGTTCCTATTCGGCCATCTTGGCTCGCCAAGTTCCACAAATTCATTTTCTTACAGTTCTGGAGGTCAGAAGTCTAAAGTTAAGTCATCAGCAGGGCTGCATTCCTTCTGGAGTCTCTAAAGGGAGAATCAATTTCCTTGTCTTTTAACCTTCTAGAGGCCACCTGCATGCCTTGGTTCATAACCCTTTTCTTACACTGCTCCACCATTTTCCTTCCATTGTTGTGTTTCCTACTACTGACTATTCTCTCCTGCCTGCCTTCCCCCTTATTAAGGACCCTTGTGATTACATCGGGGCTACCTGAACAATCCAGAGTTATCACCCCATCTTAAGATTCTTAACTTAATCGTATCTGCAAAGTCCTTTTTGTCATATAAGACTGGGATTAGAACATGAACATCTGTGGGGCCATTATTT
Organism: Pongo pygmaeus; assembly: GCF_028885625.2. Lineage (NCBI taxonomy): Eukaryota > Metazoa > Chordata > Mammalia > Primates > Hominidae > Pongo > Pongo pygmaeus. The sequence goes on along the minus strand of NC_072396.2, from coordinate 111,528,570 downwards.
AACCTCCACAGTCATGAAAGATGAAGACTGAGGAATTGTCACAGATTGGAGGAGACTAAGGAGACATGATAATTAAATGCAATTGGATGCTGGACCAGAAAGAAGACATTAGTGGGGCAACTGACAAAATTCAAATAAGGTCTGTAAATTAGTTAATTGTATTGGATCAATATTAATATCATGGTTGCTAAAGCTGAACTATGGGTGTTTAAGTTGTTAATGTTAGCTGGCATGGTGGCACACTGCTGTAGTCACAGCTACTTGGGGGGCTGAAGCAGGAGGATCCCTTGAGCCCAGAAGTTTGAGCTATAATAGTGCCAGCCACTGCACTCCAGCCTGGGCAATAGCGTGTGACACTGTCTTAAAAAAAAAAAAAAAAAAGATTCTAATATCAGGGGAAGTTAGGTGAAGGGTATCTTGGAATGCTTTGTACTATTTTTGTAACTTTTTCATGAGTCTACAATTATTTCAAAATAATTAAAAGAAAGACACGGACAACAACAGCAAACCAAAATAAGATATTACTACATTTTCATCAGCATGGCTAAAATGAAAGAATAAAAAAAATGACAATACCAACTGTTTAGCAAGGATGAAGAGAAACTTGAATTGTTATTCATCACTGGTAGGATTATAAATTGGTACAAGAATTTGGAAAATTCCTTGGCAATATCTTTCAAAGCAGAGTATATATCCATACTGCATGACTTAATGATTTCAATTCTAAGCATAAACTCAATAGAAGTGCAACTATGTTTACCAAAAAATATGTATAAGGCTACTATTGCCGCTGCAGCACTTGGGAGCCTGAAAAAGGGGAAGTGAGAGGAATCTCTCAATTCTCTTTAGATGGTGGCTGCAGTGGTGGTCAAGGCCATTGGAGAAGCACAGTGGCCAGGGTGGGGCTCCACAGTTGCAAAGACGGGTGGGCAGGAGAAGCAGTTCAGCTGTGGGGAGTAAAAACAAGGAGAAAGAACCACCAAAAGTGGGGAAATGTAGGAAAAATTCAAAAGGACAAAATACAATAGAACCAGAGTGCTACAGAGTTTGAAATTACCAATGAAAAAAACTGAAATGTTGGGCTCTTTGACACTTCCTCATAAGGATACCAGAGGCAGCATGCCATATTAAGCTTGATATATGACAGATCATTGTGTAAATTATTTTGCAGGAATGCAAATTGATTCACTTACAGTTCCTCTGAACTTTGAATTGACACATTTTTTTATAGTTGGTTTTTCTCCCTCATTTTCACCATCCTATTTCCACCTACTTCTAGTACCACTCACCTACTAATATGATTGACTCATGCACGTGAATTAAACCATTATTGTACATGTTTTTACTCTCTTGTCTCTCAACATTACTCTTGATTTGAACATTTCAACCTGAACATTTCAAATAGGTTTGGTATTTTCATGTCACTTTTCAAACTTTAAAATCTCACATCCACTTTCACAATCAACAGCTGCTCAGATTATCCTGTGAACTCACCTTTATTAAGATAGTATATTAGCCTTGAGAGGTATAGAAAGCATGTACCAGTCCAGGATGTTGTAGCTTGAAAAGCTTAGGAAATAATACTAACAAAGAAAATATTAAAGAACTTGGACACATGGATAATTGTACTTCAAGTATCTGAAAGGTTTTTTTGTTTTTTTAGAGACAGGGTATTGTTTTGTTGCTCAGACTGGAGTACAGCAGTGCCATCATAGCTCACTGTAGCTTTGACCTCCTGGACTTAAGGGATCCTCCCACCTCAGCTTCCAGAATAACTAGAACTACAGGCATGCACCACCATGCCCAGCTAACTAAAAAATACATATATTTTGGAGAGGAGGTGGAGCAAGATGACCAAATAGAAGTCTCCACCAATCATCTGCTCCTCAGGAACACCAAATTTAACAACTATCTGTACGAAAAAAAAAGCACTTCCATAAGAATAAAAAATCAGGTAAATAATCACAGTACCTGGTTTTAACTTCACACTGCTGAAATAGGCACTGAAGAGGATAGGAGAGACAATCTTGAATTACTGACACCACCTGTCCCCCACCCCCTGACAGTAGCCATTTATCACTGAGAGACGATCTGTTTGCTTGGGAGAGAGAGAGCACAGCGATCATGAGACTTTGCATTGAATTCAGTGCTGCCCTGTCACAACAGAAAGCAAAACTGCACTGAACTTAGCTGACGCCCAGCCACAGAGGGAGCATTTAGATGAGCCCTGGCCAGAGGGAAATTGCCCATCCCAGTGGTGGGAACTTGAGTTCCACCAAGCCTCACCACTAATGGCTAAAGTTGTCTGGGGCCCTAAAAAAAACTTGAAAGTAGTCTAGGTCACAAGAACTGCAACTCCTAGGCAAGTCATAGTACTGAGCTGGACTCAGAACCAGTGGACTTGGGGAACATGTGACCTACTGGGACACCAGCCAGGGTGGCTAAGGGAGTGCTTGTACCACCTGTCCCCGAACTCCACACAGCATAGCTCACAGCTCCTAAAAAGACCGCTTCCTTCTACTTGAGGAGAAGAGGGGGAAAAGTAAAGAAGACTTTGTCTAAACCTAGAGAAAGATATCAACATCCAATTACAAGAAGGTTATAGAACACCAACTAAATATATACACACCCAACACTGGAGTACCCAGATATATAAAGCAAATATTATTTGAGCAAAAGAGAGAGAGACTCCAATACAACAATAGCTGGAGACTTCGACACCCCACTTTCAGCACTGGACAGATCTTCCGGACAAAAAACCAACAAAGAAACATGAGACTTAATCTATACTACGAAACAAATGGACCTAATATATATTTACAGAACATTTTATCCAACAACTGCAAAATATGCATTTTTTTCCCTCAGCACATGGATCATTATCAAAGATAGAACATATGTTAGGTCACAAAACAAATCTTAAAGTATTTAAAAAATTGAAACAATATTAAGTATCTTCTCTAACCAAAGCGGAATAAAACTAGAAATAAATAAGAGGAATTTTGGAAACTTTACAGATCCATGGAAATTAAACAATATGTGCCTGAATGACCAGTGAGTCAATGAAGAAATTAAGAAGGAAATTGAAGATTTTCTTGGAACAAGTGATACTGGAAACACAACATATGAAAACCTATGGGATACAGCAAAAGCAGTAGTAAGAGGGAAGTTATAGCTATAAATGCCTACATAAAAAAGATGAAACATTTCAAATGCATGATTAGTAAAATCAGTAAAATTTCAAATGCATGACTAGTAAAATTAGCAAAATTAGTAGAAGAAAAGAAATAATAAAGATCATAGCAGAAAGATTGTAAATGAAATTTAAATGAAGAAAACATATAGAAGATCAACGAAACAAAAACTTTTTTTAAACATAAAGAAAATTGACAAACCATTATTCAGACTGACAAAGAAAAAAAGAGAGAAGACTCAAATAATATCAGAGCTGAAAAAGGAGTCATTACAACTGATACTGCAGAAATTCAAAAGATCATTGGTGCTACTATGGAAATAAATTGGAAAATCTAGAGGAATATACAAATTCCTAGACACATACATCCTACCAAGATTGAACCAGGAAGAAATCCAAAACCTGAACAGACCACTAACAAATAATGAGGTGGAAGCTGTAATAAAGTCTCCACAGTGAAGAAAGAAATAAAGGGCATCCAAACTGGAAATGAAGAAGTCAAACTATCCTTTTTATGCAGATGATATGATCTAATATTTGGAAAAAACCTAAATACTCCACCAAAACACTATTAGAACTGATAAGGAAATCAGTAAATTTGCAGGATACAAAATCAACATACAAAAATCAGTAACATTTCCATATGTCAACAGTGAACAATATGAAAAAGAAATCAAGAAAGTAATGCCATTTACAAGAGCTACAAGTAAAGTTAAATACATAGGAATTAAAGAAATGAAAGATCTCTACAATGAAAATGATAAAACACTGATGAAAGTAATGGAAGAGGAGACAATAATGGAGGTATATTCCATGTTCATGGGTTGGAAGAATCAATATTGTTAAAATGTCCACACTACTCAAAGCAATCTGTAGATTCAATGCAATCCCTATCAAAATACCAATGATATTTTTCACAGAAATAGAAAAAACAATCCTAAAATGTATATGAACTACAAAATACCCAGAATAGCCAAAGCTATACTAAGAAAAACAAACAAAACTGGAGGAATCACATTACATGACTTCAAATTATACAACAGTGCTATAGTAAACAAAGCAGCATGGTACTGGCATAAAAACAGACACATAGACCATTGCAACAGAATAGAGAACCCAGAAATAAATCCATACATTGAGAGTAAACTCATTTTTGACAAAGGTGCCAAGGACATACATAGGGGAAAGGACAGCCTCTTCAATAAATGGTGCTGGGAAAACTGGATATCCACATACAGGAGAATGAAATTAGACCCCATCTCTCACCATATACAAAAACCAAATCAAAAGTGACTAGAGACTTAAATATGAGACCTGAGACCAGGAAACTATTATAAGAAAACTTTGGGGAAGCTCTTCAAGACACTGGAGTGGGCAAAGATTTCTTGAGTAATACCCCACAAGCACAGGCACCCAAAGCAAAAATAGACAAACGAGATCATGTCAAGTTAAAAGCTTCTGCACAGCAAAGGATACCATCAACAAAATGAAGGGACAATTCACAGAATGAAAGAGAATATTCGCAAACTATTCATCTGACAAGGGATTAACAACCAGAATATGTAAAGAGCTCAAACAACTCTATAGGAAAAAAAAATCTAATAATCCAATTTAAAAATGGTCAAAAGATCTAAATAAACATTTCTCAAAAGAGGGCATAGAAATGGCAGTCAGATGAAAAGGTGCTCAATAAAACTGATCATTGTAGAAATGCAAATCAAAACTACAACGAGATATCATCTTACTCTAGTTAAAATGGCTTATATGCAAAAGACAGGCAATAACAAATGCTGGTGAGGATGTGGAGAAAAGGAACCCTCGTACACTGTTGGTGGGAATGTCAATTAGTAAAACCACTTTGGAAAACAGTTTGGAGATTCCTCACAAAACTGAAAATAGAGCTACCATGTGATCCAGCAATCCCATCGCTAGGTATATACCAAAAAGAAAGGAAATCAGTATATCAAAGAGATTGCACTCCCATGTTTAGTGTAGCACTACTCACAAAAGCCAAGACTTGGAAGCAACCTGAGTGTCCATCAACAGATGAATGGATAAAGAAAATGTGGTACATATACACAATGGAGTACTATTCAGCCATGGAAAAGAATGAGATCATGCCATTTGCAACAACATCGATGGGAATGGAGGTCATTATGTCAAGTGAAATAAGCCAGGCACAGAAAGACAAACTTTGCATGTTCTCACTTATTTGTGGGAATTAAAAATTAAAACAATTGAACTCATGGAGATAAAGTACAAGGATGGTTACCAGAGGCTGGGAATGGTAGTAGGAGATGGTGAGAAAGTGGAGATGGTTAATGGGTACAAAAAAATAGAAGGAATGAATAAGACCTAGTATTTGCTAGCACAACAGAGTAACTATAGTAAAAAATAATTTAATTGTACAGTTTAAAATAATTAAGAGTATAATTTGATGGTTTGTAACATAAAGGATACAGTCTTGAGGTGATGGATACCCCATTTACTCTGATGTGATTATTACTCATTGCATATCTGCATCAAAATATATCATGTAACCCATGAATATATATATATCTACTATATACCCCAAAAATCAAAAGTTAAAAAATTTAAAAATTCCATGAGGTAATAAAGAGATGGAAACCAGTGTAAAAAAAATATTTTTTTAGAGATGGAATTTCACTGTGTTGCCCAGGCTGGTTTCAAACTCCTGGCCTCAAGCCATCCTCTGGCCTCGGCCTCCCAAAGTGTTGGGATTACAGGTGTGAGTCACCGTGCCCAGCTATGAAAGGTTTTTATAATAAAATCCTGACTGACTGGGCTGGGCATGGTGGCTCATGCCTGTAGTCCCAGCACGTTGGGAGACCGAGGTGGGGCAGATCACGAGGTCAGGAGATCGAGACCATCCTGGCTAACACGGTGAAACCCCGTCACTACTAAAAATACAAAAAATTAGCTGGGCGTGGTGGCGGGCGCTGGTAGTCCCAGTTACTCGGGAGGCTGAGGCAGGAGAATGGCGTGAACCCGGGAGGCGGAGCTTGCAGTGAGCAGAGATTGCACCACTGCACTCCAGCCTGGGTGACACAGCAAGACTCCGTCTCAAAAAAAAAAAAAAAAAAAAATCCTGACTGATTGTTTTCTAGCCTTACCAAAGAATGCACAGGGGAGAAATTGGCTTAAATTGCAGAACACTTTTGCAGTTAGAAGCAAGGGGAAATTTGGTGGTATGGATTTTTTGGTAAGGAAGCCAAAGTCTTGGAGATTAGTAGTAAAAGACAGTGGTGTAGTGGAAAGTGAGTGGTTAGAAAATTACACTGCCAATTCCTGCTTCTCATAAATGTCACCACATGCAAATCACTTATCTTCTGTGGCACTGTTTCCTCTTCTTTAAAATGTCTTGAACTTAAAATTTAGTTGTTTTTAATATATAGAATAGATTAAGGTCCTTCTTGAAAGAAATTTCCCTGCAATATGTATGGACAATTAAGTTTTCCAATGTTACAAAATATTGTTCAAGGTTATATTGCTGTTATGTGATTTTTGACTTTCCCTATTGTTTCTTGATTTAAAAGCATTGTTACATTTTTCTTTTTCCCTTTCAAATAGGATGTTTGTTATAGACCAATATCCTTTATGATTATAGATGCAAAAATCCTCAGAAAATACTAGCCAACTGAATCCAACAGCACGTTAAAAGAATTATTCTCCATGACCAAGTGGAATTATCCTAGGAATGCAAAAGTGGTTTAACAAAGGAAAATCAATCAATGTAAACCACCACATTAATAGAAGGAAGGAAAAAGACCACATGATTATCTCAATTCCGTTAAAAGAAATTATCAAGAAAGTGAAAAGACAACCTACACAATGGGAAAAGATATTTGTAAACCATATATCTAATAAGGGTCTAGTGTCCAGAAAATATAAAGAACTCTTACAACTCAACACAAAAAGACAAACAACTTAATTATAAGTTGGCAAATAATTTGAAGAGACGTTTCTCCAAAGAAGATATATAAATGGCCAAACAGCACATGTAAAGAAAAGATGCCCAACATCATTAGTCATTAGAAAATTTAAATAAAAACTGGAATGAGGTTTTCACATTCACTAGGGTGACTGTTACCAAGAAATGAAAGGAAACAAAACAGAAAATAGTAAGTGTTGGAGAGGATGTGAAGAGACTGTCTTAAATTGCAGAAGATTTTCTACATTTCTGGTGGTAATGTAAAGTGGTTGAGCCACTATGAAGAAAAGTTTGGTGGTTTCTTAAAAAGTTAAACATAGAATTATGATATGACCCAGCAATTTCATTCCTAGGTGTATACCCAAAAGAATTGAAAACGTACTATAACAAATACATGTACACTCAGGTTCCAGCAGTATTATTCACAATAGCCAAAGTGGAAACAGCTCAAATATCTGTCAATGAAGGAATGAATAAACAAATTGTGGTACATTCATACAATGGAATATTATTCAGCCATGAAAAGGAATGAAGTACTGATATATGCTGCAATGTGTGGTTGAACCTTAAAAATTCTATGCTAAGTGAAGGAAGATAGACACAAGAGGTCACATATTGTATGATTCCACTTATACAAAATATTCAGAATAGGCAAATCCATAGAGACTGAAGGCAGGTTGGTGGTTGTCAGGGGCAGAGAGAGGGGGTAAGGAGGAATGCAGAGAATCTGCTTAATGGGTAAAGGACTTCCTTTTGGGATGATGAAAATGTTTTGGAACTAGACACAGGTGATTGTTGCACAACATCATGAATGCACTAAATGCCACTGAACTGTTCGCTTTTAGAAATAAATTGTTAGTTTTATGTTATGTAAGTTTCACCTCAATAAAATTTTTTTTTAAAAATAAGGTGTTTGAATTTGACTTGTTGCCTATCCACATAGGTCCTGGAAATAGAAGTTTCTTTCCAGTACTTAACTGCTGGCTTATGTTGTAGCAATCATTTAAGGAATGTGGCCATAAATGGGCTTATGGATTACTTGAAGCTGGAAAATCATTTGGAGATTTACAGAGGGGATTAGTTTTTGAGCAGCTCTTTCATTGTAACATTCAAATATATGGAAATATAACTAGAAACATCTTATGAATATTTACAATCTTAATAAATTGCTCTGAGATTCGTGAAGTTAATTTACAAAATCAGATCATAGGATAGTCTTTAAGATTTGTGTATTTTTTTACAAAGTTATGTTTTTTAAAGTTTGAGTGCTTTGTGAAAAATCACTTGTTTGAAATACATTCAAGGTTCATTTGAGTATTTAAAAGAAGAAACACATACATGGATGTACTGCTTGTAATGACCTCAAACTGGAAACTACCCTAATATCCTTTAGCAGTAGAATGGATAAATTAACCCACTGGGATAATATGCTACAATGAGAATGAATGCAATGCTATTACACATAGTAATATGGATGTATCTCACAAACAATGCTGTGTGATAAAAGCCAGACACAAAAGAATACATACTGGATGACTCCATTAGAGTTCAAATATAAGGAACATTACTCTGTGGTGTTAGAAGTTAGGATAATGGTTACCCTTGCAGGGGCTAGTTACTGAACTGGTCACAAGGGGACTCCTGGAGTGTTCTTTTTTTTATCTGGATGCTGATTCCACGGATTGTATTCAGATTTTGAAAATTCATCAAACTGTACACCTGATTTGTGCTTTTCTTTATGTATGTTATACTTCAATGAAAATTTCCAAAAACAAGTAAGCCAGCAGATAAGCAAACAAATTGTTCAAATTCACATACCCTTTCAGCTAACTGCCCCATATTTCTTTGCCCCTTGTTAATCACAACCAATTTCTTGAATATTCTATACTCACTGCCTTTATTGCCTCACTTTCTACTCATTATTCAACCCACACCAATGTGGCCTTCTGTCCCCAAAATTCCCCAAAATGAGCTCTCACAAAGATCACCAATGGCTTCTCATGTTGTTAAATCCAAAGGAAAAAATTCTATTCTCAACTTGCTTCACTTCCCAGCAATATTTATTTTATTTATTTATTTATTTATTTATTTTTCTTTTTTCCCCATACATTCTAGCCCATGAAGAGCCCAGCAATATTTAATTCTGCTAAACATTTCTTCATTCTTTAAAGCGTTCTCTTCCCATTGCTTTTGTGACACAGTACTCTTGTGGCATTCTTCCTACCCCTCTGATTACCCCATCTCTGTCTCCTCATCGTCCTCTATCCAGCCATTAAGTGCTGAAGATTCCATGAAGACTCAGTTCTAGGTTTTCTCTTTTTATTCTGTACTCCCTTCTTAAATGATCTCATTCATTCCTATGCCTTTCAACACAATCCTAAATCCCAAGTAACAGAAATATCCCAGACTTCTCTAAGCTCCACACTCATATATTCAATTACCTAATTTACATCTCCATTTGGATGCTTCACAGACATCTCAAACTTAGCTTGTCCAAGACTAAAATCTTGATTTCTCTCTGCCCTAAGCTTTTCTCTTATCCATCTCAATAAACTGCACCAACATCCATCCATTTTCTCAAATCAAGGACTTTTTAAGAAGTTCTTTAGTTGGGCTGGGTGCAGTGGCTCACGCCTGTAATCCCAGCACTTTGGGAAGCGGGTGGATCACTTGAGGTCAGGAGTTTGAGACCAGCCTGACCAACATGGTGAAGCCCCGTCTCTACTGAAAATACAAAAATTAGCCAGGTATGGTGGCACACACCTGTAATCCCAGCTACTCGGGAGGCTGAGGCAGGAGAATCACTTGAACCCAGGATGTGAAGGTTGCCGTGAGCCGAGATGGTGCCACTGCACTCCAGCCTGGGTGACAGACTGAGACTCAAAAAAAAGAAAAAAGTTCTTCAGTTGCTCACATCCAAAATCTGGGAATCCTATAACTTTCTTCCTAATTGTCAATTCTAGCCATGAAAGAATGTGGGAAAAGAGGTGAAAGGATTCACAGCAACCTGTTCTGAAAGCTTTCTCTGAGGTTTGGCCAGGTAACTGTCATGGATATCGTAGTGCACCACCTAGATCTCCTCCAGCTGCTGGAAGTGTTGGCTGCTGATGATTCACAGCTGTATCCCTCTTTAGGGACTTGCTCTTAGCCTAAGGTTTCCTTGTCCATGGTTATGTCCTCCCATGAAGGATAGAGGTGGTAAGCGTCATGCATCCAATGAGAGTACAAAAACTCACACTACTTGCCTCAGTTTCAGACAACTCTGAAAGGCCATTCCGGTTCCAGAGCTCCACGTGGGAGCAGCTGGAGCTTTCCATTTTAACTTCTCCCTCCTCCAAGTCCTGCTTCCCTCACTTCCTCACAGGCATTGATCCCAAATGTATTCCCTAATAAACCTCTTGTATGCAAATCTCTGTATCAGAGTCTGTTTCCAGGAAACTTGACCTAAGATAAACTAAAATTGTGCCTACCTAGAAAAGTGAAGTAGCCAGAGGCAACATCCAATTTAATACAAAGGGACACATTAATATAAGTGTGGGATGGAGGGAGACAGAGCAACTCTACTTACAAGGAAGTCAAGATGGCTACAGATCAGGGAACGAATAGGGAAGGCTGTGCTATTACAGGCATAGCTTAGAAAGATCTTACCTCTGCTCATGAGCAGATTTCAGCTGAGGTCCTTTTTATGCAGCTAGTCTAGGTTACCCCTCACTGCTTTTTTCTTATGAAAATAAACTCCTGGCTCAACAAGCTCAGAAAATAGCACTTTGCTAATAGCCACAGTGTGAAGCAGGAAAAGACTGATGGTGGAGGGCTCCTTCATCCTCTGTGTACACCTTTCCTCAACACACACACAGACACACACATACACATGGACACACAGACACACACACACAGCATTGTTTGCTAGAGATCAAGGTCTAAAACAACCTATTTATATACCTGTCTGAGGGTAGTTACAGTTTTGAAAAATCATCAATGGGGAAGACAATGCTCTAAGCCCAAAGAATTAATAATTTTCATACAAGTTTTCTGCAAATAATTTTATAGTTTTAGCTGTTATATTTAGGTCTTATATTAGGGAATTTATTTGGAGTTAATTTTTGTATATGGTGTGAGATTGGGATCCAAATTCATTTGTTTGCATGTGAATATTCAGTTGTTTCAGCAATATTTGTTGAAAAGACTATTCTTGAGCCAGAATTTTTACTCTTGTCAAAAATCAATTGACCATAAATGTAAGGGTTGGCATTCAGTTAGTTCTTCCTTCAAAAATTATGTGTTATATGTTTTCTTAAGGCAAAAGTAATGTATGTTTACTGCAAAAAAATACATGTAAGAAAAAATGAAGATCATGTATTTTTCCATCAATCTCAAGGTCACACATTCCACTATTGTTAACATTTTAAAAATACTCTTCCAGACTGTTTTCTGAAGAGTAATGTTATAATATAATGTTGGTTTTTATTCTGCTTTTTAAAAAGCTTTACAGTGCCATGTGTATATTTCCATGTCAATAAATATAGATGAACATCAAATTATTGGTTTTATTGACTTCATGACAGTCCATAGTATGATTGTGCCTTAATTTTTTTACCTCTTCCCCTATTGTTAGATATTAGGTAGTTTCCAGCATATTCCCACTGTAACCTAGCTCTATGAACACCCTTAGGCATACATCTTTCCACACTTGTCCAGTTATTTCAGAGGCAGAAAACTGCTAACCCACAGGCTGATTTCTGCTCACAGATATGTTTGGCTTAGATAGCACACCTTTTTAAAGAAAAGTTATTCTGGGTTGGGGGGATTTGCTAGGATACATTCTTAGGAATAAGACTGCTGGGTCTCGTGGCACTTGGTTATGATTTGGCAATGTTCTTCTGCTTGCTTGCTCCAGGATGATTGCTGGACACTCTTCCTGGCTGGGCTGGTGCATATTGGGTGGGTGAAAGACAGAGAGGATAAAGGGAGGCAAGCCTTAGCATTGTTGCGTGAGGTTACTGATGACCCAACCAAGAAAAGTCTCTGAGGATACAGCATATCAAACTAAAAGTACTACTGGATTATGCATTAAAAGACATGGATCTAGTTCTAAGTCTACTATTGTATAGCTCTATCAGTTTGGGCTAGTTATCTAACCTCTCTAAGTCTTATTTCCTTACAGGGTTGTTAAGAAAATCAACTGAGATATTGTGTGAAACATGTTTGGAAAACCACAGAGTCCTATACAATTGTAAGGCAGTACTATTCTAAATTGCCCAAACTGTTTACACAGGGTCAAACAAATCTAAGCTTAGAGTGTAAAGCACTGTCTCCTCTCAGAACCTTGCTTTTAGAGGAGCTACTTTCCAGGGATAGTCATAATTCTAGGTTGTGGAGAACTAATCTGGTACACTTCAGTTCCACAATCATTTATGGATGATTTCACATGCCAGATACTGTGGGTACCAAGATGAATATGATTAGTCCCTGTCTTTTCAGAGCTTTACAGTCCACTAGAAAGAGACAAACACGTGTTGAGGTCGTCAGAAAACAGAGGGATAAGGAATGTAATAGAGGAGAGAACCGAGACTGCAATACATAAGAGAAACACTCAAGGCCTGAAAGGGAGGGGGAGTGGTTTGAGGCAGAGTTCCACAGATAGGGTTGAGGAGGAGAAAGGACCAGGTGTGTATATGTGTGTGTATGTGTGCACATGTGGGTGAGTGGTAGTCTATGCCAGTCGAGTTAATCTGGGGCTAGACTTTATCTTAGAATCTGTGTTCATTTCTATGCATTTGCATTTTCTTTTTTTAGTTTTGTGTTTCCCTTCATTTTCTAGTCAAGTTCTTTTTGAAAAATGCTAATCTGGTGTTAGCTGTACTAACAGGAAAAAAAAGATCTGTCTACACCCATTCCAGGAGACTTAGAGAATCCAAAGTGTTCTTGAGGCCACTCATGCTGGTAGAAGTAAAGAGCCCATTTGGAAACTGGGGAAGAGGTTGGTGGCGCTCCTTCTTCCCTTGCTGCCTGCTTCATCTTGCGTTTTTCCCGGATTGTATCCAAACCCCTTACCTTCCAACCATTTGTCTGCTGCTGCAGCAGCAGCAGCAACTACAGACTTCAGAAAAGGCCAGCTAAACAACATGTCCTTCCCTCTAGGCCACCTCCTTCCCTCTGTTTGGGTCATCTGAACTTCTCCATTAAAGATAAAAAGCCAAATGCAATGGTTATTGAAGCCAGAAGAAATAAAAGATGTTGTTCTACTCTTAATGCTTATTAAATTCGGACTTAATCTTCTTCATCGCAATTAAGCCGTTAAACCAGCCAATATACTTAAACGAGGTGAAATGAAAAGACTTACTGTAAGAGATGACAACAGGCTCTTCGGGAAATTAAAATCTTCAGAGATTTCCAAAGTGAGAGTTACTGAGCCAGGAAGGGGAAAGAAAGAAAAGGATTTTTAAAGCTTAATAAACAGGATGCCAATTAGACCATGGGATTAAAAAGCTAGGTGATGTTAGTGTTATCGATGGGAGGAGGGGTTAACTGGAGCCAGGGAATTAATAAGCACTGTGTTGCTTCCAGATCCTTCTTCGATTCAGTTTCCTTTAACCTGGACAGGTGTATCTTTTCTATCTCAGTTTACCTTCTGTGACATGAGAAGAAACATGTGGTGATGAGGAAATGCCTGCTGACTTGTGTAAAGATTCTAAAATGGTGTTTCTTCATTTTCCAAGTCCTTAATACTGCTCTGACACCTTTAACGCTATTAACTTGAGTGAGCTCCCTGCCTAGTGACCACAGCCTGAAACTATGTCATCTCAGGAAAGATAAGGCTAAGGTTCTCCAATAACCCAATATGGGTTTGGGCTGGGAAAATGACCTCTGTGGTTCCTTGGGTGCTTGATATTCTGTCACCTTTTTGGACAGACAGCCTTTTCCCAGAGGCCAGAGGTCCTCCCTTCCCCGCTTCACACTTCCCCACTCTCTCAGGGCAGACTAGAAGCAGCGCTAAGGCGTAGGAAGGACGCCTCCCAACTTGGGAGGTTTTCCAGGGCCCCAATTTCCACCAGCCAGAAGTTTGATTTACTGGCACCATCTGTGGGAAGACAAATGGCCCCTTCTGGCTGTGCTGGTCAGATGCAGGGAAGGAAGGAAAGAAAGAGAAATAAATGGAGGAAGGCAGATTAGTACATCAATAAATACCCAAGTGACATATGATGAGTGAACAAATAAAAATCCCTCACAGGAAGGTGGCAGGTGTCCTGTGATGGTGATGTTGAAGTGAAAGGGGCGACACTTTCCTTTTTTTTAGCCCAAGGATAATCTCTTAAATTCTGGGTACAAACAATACAGTGTAACTCTTATGGTTGCCATGACAACGTGAATCCCTCTCCTCTGATGTCAGGCTGCTCTTCCCCCTCCTTTAGAATCCGAATGCCAGTTTTCTTTCCACAGTAAATGCTGTGCATGGTTTCAAGGGCTCAATGATGGGCTCATATAATAACTCCTTGTCTCCCAGGACTGTTTGTTCTGGAACCCTAAGGTCACATTCTGTTTGGGGCAGAGGGAGCCCGACATGCGGGAGACTAGACCAGAGAAGACAGATTGTTCCAATTAGGCACGTGACCTAATTTTGCTGATGTCTGGGCCAGCCTCTGACCAGTCCAAGGTCCACATCTCTCCTTCCTCCACCTTACACTGACACCAGATCTGCCTTTAGGAGAGCACAGTACCAGGACCTGCTTTGGGGAGTAACCTGAGGACTACAGTATAATTTGAAGCCTTTCTGCTAAAAATCTCTTTATCCGTTGGCCTGCACAAAACTCCCATTATTAGAATCACTTATATAGATGAAAGCCTTAAAAATAGCTGCCAAATTAAAATGCTTCCTGTGTATGGAAATAAGAACTAGCTTGTAAAGCCTTAGAGTAAATTAGAAAGGGAGGACAGAGCTCTTGAGGGCCTGAGACACAGTATAGATCAATTTGATGCAGGGTGAGGAATAGGTTCATAATACTGGGAACTCCTCAGTACACACTGATTTTTCAAATTCCTCCCAAGTCTATTCCCTTTTTATCCTAGCTCATTAAACCTAGAAGGCATGCTCGATACCTCCCTCTCAGCACTCAAGTCCAACTAATCATTACTTCATGTCAATTCTAACGTCTTCAGATCTCTCGAAACCATCTACTTCTCTTCACCTCCATAATCACTACCCTAGTCCAGGTCATCCTCATTTCTTACCTGCATTACTTTATTACACAAGCCTCCTAACTCATCTCCCTAGTCCTATTTTTTCCCCCTTTTGCCACCCATTCTCCACCCTGCAACCATTCTCTAACATGAGAATGTGATCATACCACTCCTGTACTTAAAACACATCGATGCAATCTTATTGCTTACTGGGTAGAGGTCAGCCTACTTAGCACAGCGCTCAAGACCCTCCACACGTGACCCAGCTCTTGCATCCCCAGCCATATGTCACATCTCTCACCCCACCCCAACACTTCCCACATGACCTACGCTTTAGCCACAACTAACTACTCTTTGTGGTTTGTTGAACTTATCAAGTTTCTGATCTTTTGCACAAGAGGCTTGCTTTCCCTGAAACATGCTCCCATTTCTTTCCCCTTTATCTAATTTACTCCTATTACTCCTAGTCCTTCAAGGGTGAGCTCATGTACTACCTCCTCCAAAGTCTACATTAGTTACTTTTCTGCCAGGGACCCACAGTACTCATGTATCTTTCAGGAAATGCAATAACTAAATTGCATTGTAGTTATCTGTTGAGTTACAGATACAGATATCCCCCAGTGGGCTGTGAGTTTTGTAAGGACAAAGACTGTGTCTTTATTTACTTTTATATCTGTAGTCCCTAACACAGTATCTGTCAATTGGCAATTCTCAGTAAATATTTGTTGAACAAATGAACAGAACTCAGACAGTATGGATAAACTAGGAGAATAGCTGCTGCTCTTGGTGGGGGGGAGAGAAGGCAAAAGGGGAAACTGAAACCCAGGGAGAAAAGAATAAATAAAATTCAGGAAAACTCTGAAAAATAGCATTAAAGAGGAATAAGGCCTATTAGATATTGAAGCATGTTATGATGCTACGTTAAAACAGTTGGGTTCTGGAGAGAAAAATAGAGCAATGTCTATTAACAGTCCTAAACACATGTGGGAAATTAGTATATTTTAAAGATGGCATATCAAATCAACAGAGGGGGAAGATGAATTATTCAAAAATTATACCTGTACAACAAGCTAGCTGAATTCTCAAACTAACTTTTTACACCAGAATTAATTACGGATGAATCAAACATTTTAACATGAAAAATGAAATCTTAAAATTGCTAAAAGAAAATATTGGAGAATTTAAATATATACAATCCTGGAAAGGAGTGGGCCTTTCTAAGCAGGCCATAAATTCAAAAACCTTAAAAATTGGATAAATGTGACCACATAAAAATTTAAAACCTTGCCACAGCAAAAAAAAAAAAAATACAGAAACAAAGTCAGAAGGCAAATGACAAACTACAAGATATTTGCGACACTTAAAATTTCCTTAATTTCCAAAGAGCTCAAACAAATCAAAAGAAAAACACCAACAACCTAGAGACAAATGAGCAAATGATATGAATAGGCAGTTCAAATAAAAAGAAATACAGGCTAGGCATGGTGGCTCACACCTGTAATCCCAGCACTTTGGGAGGCTGAGGCGGGTGGATCACCTGAGGTCAGAAGTTCAAGACCAACCTGGCCAACATGGTAAAACCCTGTCTCTAAGA
The DNA here is from genome assembly GCF_028885625.2 of Pongo pygmaeus. NCBI lineage: Eukaryota > Metazoa > Chordata > Mammalia > Primates > Hominidae > Pongo > Pongo pygmaeus. Next base: position 111,511,653 of record NC_072396.2, on the reverse strand, counting down.
ATTAAAAAAAATAAAAAATAAAAAATAGCTGGGCATGGTGGTGGACACCTGCAATCTCAGCTACTCCGGAGGCTGAGGCAGGAGAATTGCTTGAACCCGGGAGGCAAAAGTTGCAGTGAGCCAAGGTTGCACCATTGCACTCTAGCCTGGGCAACAAGAGTGAAACTCTGTCTCAAAAAAAAAAAAAAAAAAAAAAAAAAGAAATACAAATGGCAAATACACATATTTTTAAAGTTCAACCTTACTTGTAAACAAATAAATGCAGATCAAAACAGCAAGATGCTTTTTATTTTTTTTTTCCCAAGCATACTGGCAAATTTTTAAAGAGATTGGTAATATCCACTGTTGATGAGAGTATAGGGGAATAGGCAATTCAGCTACTAAAATTTTTAGGGTACATATTCTCTGACTTAGCAATTCTACTTATATTGTAGTGATTAAGAGCACAGGCTCTGGAATAAGACTGTCTACATTCAATTTCTGTCTCTACAACTTAGCTTTGTGATCTTAGGAAAGTTCCTTAACCTCTTTAAGCCTCAGTTTCCCCATCAGCAAAATGAGGGTAATAAGAGTACTTACCTCATAGAGTTGTTGTAAAAATAAAATGAGATAAGGCATGTAAAGTGCTTAGCACAGTACCTAGCACATAGTAAGTGCTCAATAAGCATTAGCTGTTATTATTATTGTTGTGCTTAGAGGGGCATTTATTAGGATATTCATTGCAGCCATTGTTTATCATGAGAAAAACCCCTAGAAACAACCTAAATATCCATCAATAAGGAATTGCCTTAATAAATGATGATATACTTATGCACTGTCATTATGCTGTCATTAAAAAGAAAGAGATGAGATACATCTATATGGACCAATTTGGATAAAACTTGAAGCTATGAACTGTGTAAAAATATTATTTCATTTGTGTAAATAAAAACAGGAAATATGCCTTTCTTTCTTTCCCTTTCTCTCTCCATATATGTATATCATACACTTTTTTCTTGAAGTTTATTCAAGATACTGAAAATAGTATCTCTTTGGAGAAAGGATCTGGTGGGGATACATGGGATGATGAACGGGAGAGTTTTGCTTTTCAGTTCATACTTTTATGAACTATTTGATCTTTTGATCTTGTGTGTGTGTGTGTGTGTGTGTGTGCACGTGTGGTGTGTATGTATATGAAATGGCCTGATAAACTCAAATCCTGGCACTGTTCACAATCTTCCAACAGCTTTCCACCTCACTCTGAATGAAAGCTTAAATCCTCCCAATGGCCTGCCAGGTCCTCATGATCTGATCTCTTGCTCTGCCCTTCCCTCTCCAAACTTCTCTCCGGCTGCTTTCTCCCTTGCTTACTCTGCTCCAGTCACACTGACTTTTGCACTTTGCTGCAGACATGACAACCAGAGCCCCATTTCGGAACTTTCATCCTTGCTATTGTCCTCTGCCTTTGAAGTTCTTCCTGCAGCCATTCACCTGGCTTACTCCCTCACCTCCTTTAAGTCTTAACTCAAATGCCACATTCTCAGCAAGGCCTTCTATGCCCCTGCCCCATTTAAAAATTGCAACTCCTGACATCTCTTTCACCATATCCTGCTGTATTTTTTCCATAGCGTTTACAACAATCTAATATACTATATATTTTCACTGTTACTTTATCACCTATCTCTCTGCGCTGTCATGTAAGATCCATGAGGATAGAGATTTTTGTCTGTTTTGTTCATTTGTCTGTTCATGTTCATTGCTCTAACTCTAGTGCCTAATGTCTAGTGTCTCACAAATAGTAGGTACTCAAAAAAAACTTGTTAAATGAATGAGCATTCCAGACAAGAAGGAGCCTAAGAACCAAGTCCCGCCTTCTTCCTTATTCCAATTCCTCTCTGTTTTTTTTCTTTTTAATTCCTTCTCCCCATTGTATTTCTAACTTTCCCTTTAACCTTTGCCTGATGAACTAAAAAAATAGTTGTTGAAAAAGTGGATTTTGTATGTCCATTCTGAGATATTTGTATATCCATTCTGAGTATTTAGTTATTCACTGATAACTAAGGAGTAAAAATTCCAGGAATATTTTCATTTTAGTAGGGATCAAAACCTATAGGCAAAGGGATTATCCACCTTCTTGGAGTCCCTGAGATCTCCTCACACTTGGGGTGCACTTGTTACTAACTTTGAGGGCACAGCACCTCTACTTTCCCCCTCCCACTTATTTAATGGCCCCCATGGGCCTAGCAGTTCCTTTAAGATTATTATTTGATTTTCACAATTCCCAGGGCCTAAAAAGAGGGCGTAATGTCAAGACCCTTCAGTGTGCTGTATTCAGGATACATATCTCATGTGCAAAGACACACATAGGCTCAAAATAAAGGGATGGAGGAATATTTACCAAGCAAAAGGAAAGCAAAAGAAACAAAAAGCAGGAGTTGCAATCCTAGTCTCTGATAAAACAGACTTTAAACCAACAAAGATCAAAAAAGATGAAGAAGGGCATTACGTAATGGTAATGGGATCAATGCAACAAGAAGAGCTAATTATTGTAAATATATATGCACCCAATACAGGAGCACCAGATTCATAAAGCAAGTTCTTAGAGACCTAAAAAGAGGCTTAGACTCACACACAATAATAGTGGGAAACTTTAACACCCCACTGCCAATATTAGACAGATCAATGAGACAGAAAATTAACAAGGATATTCAGGACTTGAACTCAGCTCTGGACCAAGCCGACCTAATAGACATCTACATAACTCTCCACCCCAAATCAACAGAATATACATTCTTCTCAGCACTGCATCACACTTAGTCTAAAATTGACTACATAATTGGAAGTAAAACACTCCTCAGCAAATGCAAAAGAACTGAAATCATAACAAACAGTCTCTCAGACGGCAGTGCAATCAAACTAGAACTCAGGATTAAGAAACTCCCTCAAAACTGCACAACTACATGGAAACTGAACGACCTGCTCCTGAATGACTACTGGATAAATAATGAAATTAAGGCAGAAATAAATACATTTTTTGAAACCAATGAGAACAAAGAAACAACGTACCAGAATCTCCGGGACACAACTAAAGCAGTGTGTAGAGGGAAATTTATAGCACTAAATGCCCACAGGAGAAAGCAGGAAAGATCTAAAATCGATACCCTAACATCATAATTAAAAGAACTAGAAAAGCAAGAGCAAACAAATTTAAGAGCTAGCAGAAGACAAGAAATAACTAAGATCAGAGCAGAACTGAAGGAGATAGAGACACAAAAAACCCTTCAAAAAAATCAATGAATCCAGGAGCTGGTTCTTTGAAAAGATTAACAAAATAGATAGACCACTAGCCAGACTAATAAAGAATAAAAGAGAGAAGAATCAAATAGACACAATAAAAAATGGTAAAGGGGATATCACCACTGATCCCACAGAAATACAAACTACCATCAGAGAATACTATAAACACCTCTACGCAAATAAACTAGAAAATCTAAAAGAAATTGATAAATTCCTGGACACATACACCCTCCCAAGACTAAACCAGGAAGACGTCAAATCCCTGAAAAGACCAATAACAAGTTCTGAAATTGAGGCAGTAATTAATAGCCTACCCACCAAAAAAAGTCCACGACCAGATGGATTCACAGCCGAATTCTACCAGAGGCACAAAGAGGAGCTGGTACCATTACTTTTGAAACTATTCCAAACAATAGAAAAAGAGGAAATCCTCCCTAACTCATTTTATGAGGCCAGCATCATCCTGATACCAAAACCTGGCAGAGACACAACAACAAAAAAAGGAAATTTCAGACCAACATCCCGGATGAACTTTGATGCGAAAATCCTCAATAAAATACTGGCAAACTGAATCCAGCAGCACATCAAAAAGCTTATCCACCACGACCAAGTGGTCTTCATCCCTGGGATGCAAGGCTGGTTAAACATACACAAATCAATAAACGTAATTCATCACATAAACAGAACCAATGACAAAAACTACATGTTTATCTCAAATGATGCAGAAAAGGCCTTCAATAAAATTCAGCACCCCTTCATGCTAAAAACTCTCAATAAACTAGGTATTGATGGAATGCATCTCAAAATAATAAGAGCTACTTATGACAAACACACAGCTAATATCATACTGAATGGGCAAAAGCTGGAAGCATTCCCTTTGAAAACTGGCACAAGACAAGGATGCCCTCTCTCACTACTCCTATTCAACATAGTGTTGGAAGTTCTGGCCAGGGCAATGAGGCAAGAGAAAGAAATAAAGGGTATTCAATTAGGAAAAGAGGAAGTCAAATTGTCCCTGTTTGCAGATGACATGACTGTGTATTTAGAAAACCCCATCATCTCAGACCAAAATCTCCTTAAGCTGATAAGCAACTTCAGCAAAGTCTCAGGATATGAAATCAGTGTCCAAAAATCACAAGCATTCCTATACACTAATAATAGACAAACAGAAAGCCAAATCATGAGTGAACTCCCATTCACAATTGCTACAAAGAGAATAAAATACTTAGGAATCCAATTTACAAGGGATGTGAAGGACTTCTTCAAGGAGAACTACAAACCACTGCTCAAGGACATAAGAGAGGACACAAACAAATGGAAAAACATTCCATGCTCATGGATAGGAAGAATCAATATCATGAAAATGGCCATACTGCCCAAAGTAATTTATAGATTCAATGCTATCCCCATCAAACTACCATTGACTTTCTTCACAGAATTAGAAAAAACTACTTTAAATTTTATATGGAACCAAAAAAGAGCCTGTATAGCCAAGACCATCCTAAGAACAAAGAACAAAGCTGGAGGCATCATGCTACCTGACTTCAAACTATATTATAAGGCTACAGTAACCAAAACAGCATGGTACTGGTACTAAAACAGATATATAGACTGATGGAACAGAACATAGTCCTCAGAAATAATGCCACATATCTACAATCATCTGATCTATGACAAACCTGACAAAAACAAGCACAGGGAAAAGATTCCCTATTTAATAAATGGTGTTGGGAAAACTGGCTAGCCATATGCAGAAAACTGAAACTGGACCCCTTAACTTAAGATGCATTAAAGATGTAAAGGTAAGACGTAAAACCAGAAAAACCCTAGAATAAAACCTAGGCAATCCCATTCAGGACATAGGCATGGACAAAGACTTCATGACTAAAACACCAAAAGCAATGGCAACAAAAGCCAAAATTGACAAATGGGATCTAATTAAACTAAAGAGCTTCTGCATAGCAAAAGAAACTATCATCAGAGTGAACAGGCAACCTATAGAATGGGAGAAAATTTTTGCAATCCATCCATCTGACAGTGGCTAATATCCAGAATCTACAAGGAACTTAAACAAATTTAAAAGAAAAAAACAACCCCATCAAAAAGTGGGCAAAGGATGTGAACAGATGCTTCTCAATAGAAGACATTTATGCAGCCAACGAACATATGAAAAAAAGCTCATAATCACTGGTCATTACAGAAATGCAAATCAAAACCACAATGAGATACCATCTCATGCCAGTTAGAATGGTGATCATTAAAAAGTCAGGAAACAACAGATGCTGGAGAAGATGTGGAGAAATAGGAATGCTTTTACACTGTTGGTGGGAGAGTAAATTAGTTCAACCCTTGTGGAAGTCAGTGTGGCGATTCCTCAAGGATCTAGAACCAGAAATACCATTTGACCCAGCAATCCTATTACTGGGTATATACCCAAAGGATTATAAATAATTGTACTATAAAGACACATGCACACATATGTTTATTGCAGCACTATTCACAATAGCAAAGACTTGGAACCAACCCAAATGCCCATCAATGATAGACTGGATAAAGAAAATGTGGCACACATACACCATGGAATACTATGCAGCCATAAAAAGAGATGAGTTCATGTCCTTTGCAGGGACATGGATGAAGCTGGAAACCATCATTCTCAGCAAACTAACACAGGAACAGAAAAGCAAACACCACATGTTCTCACTAATAAGTGGGAGTGGAACAATGAGAACACATGGACGCAGGAAGGGGAACATCACACACTGGGGCCTGTCAGGGAGTTGGGGGGTAGAGGAGGGATAGCATTAGGAGAAATACCTAATGTAGGTGACGGGTTGATGGGTGCAGCAAACCACCATGGCACGTGTATACCTATGTAGCAAACCTGCACATTCTGTATATGTATCCTAGAACTTAAAGTACAATTTTTTAAAAAAGAGTGCATAACAAGAAGAATAGCCAGGTGTGGTGGCTCACGCCTGTAATCCCAGCACTGTGGCAGGCTGAGGCAGGTGGATTGCTTGAGCCCAGGAGTTTGAGACCAGCCTGGGCAACATGACGAAACCTCACCTCTACTAAAATACACAAACTAGCCAGGCCTGGTGTCACGTGCCTGTAGTCCCAGCCACTAGGGAGGCTAAGGTGGAAGCATTGCTTAAGCCTGGGATGTCGAGGCTGCAGTGAGCCGGGGTTACACCATTGCACTCCAGCCTGGGCAACAGAGTGAGACCTTATCTCAAAAAGAAAAAAAAAAAAAGGAAAGAAAGAAAGAAAAGAAACAAACTCGTGGTGCAAAATAATAATGAGTATTCTTGAAGAAATATGGACACATGACTGCAAATACATACACGCCTGTAAATACATATACACATTTACATACACCAGTTGTCAAAAATATATCAAGGCAATTTCTAAGCAATATCCTACAACCAACAGCAATATATCTTATACTTAAAACAGCAAAGTCCTTGAAAAATTCTGTCTTGCAAAGTCCTGTATCTTTTATGAGCCAATAAAAATGTAATCCCAGATCCAAACATTTACAGATCACTCAAATTGCTCCCTTCCTCTACAAAAAGACAGGAGACAGGATGAACTCTGTTAATAGGATTACACCTGAATATGTGTGGGAGGGCCCAGGGTAACAATCAAACCATTCAGTTTTATTCAGGGGAAAGATAACCATCGTGTGTGTGTGTGTGTGTGTGTGTGTGTGTGTGTGTGTGTGTGTGTGTGTGTTGGAGGGAATAATCTAACACCCTCTGGGGTGAGAGGGTCTTAGAATCCTTTCAGCTCCCATCCACTGTCCATACCAGATACTTTTCTTCCTCTAGCACTGACTCCAATACCTTCTCTGGGCCAGGTCAAAAATCCCTTGTGGGGACTGGTCATTTTTGGGAGGTGAGAATGGTGACTGTGGAGCTTAGAGTCTGATGGAAAGTTGGACCATCTGGGATACCCAGCAGGACCTCCTGGCTGAATGCCCCAAATATGTGACCGGAAACAAGGTCATAAGCATCAAAGAGCTCAGAGAAGAGAGGAATGGTGGAGACAAATCTGTCAGCTTAAAAAAACCAAACCATTGATTTGAAGGAACATCTTATTGTTCAGGCCTCAGCTTATTTGATCCTTATGGAGGAGTCTAGTTGTAACTCAGTGTTTCTCAACATTTAATGTGCTTGTTAAAAAAGTTTCCCAGACCTCGTTCCCATAGCTGCTTAGTCAGTTAAGTTAAGGTTCATGAATCCGCATTTATAACAAGCCTATTGTCACCTATGCTGATGCTACTGGTTCTTCAAGAACTACACTTTGGGAATCACAGCTTTTGTTTTAGCTCAGAACTTCTCAAGCTTCAATGTGCATATGAATCATCTGGAAATCTTGCTAAAATTTAGATTCTGATTCAAAAGGTCTGAGGTGGGGCCTGAGATTGTGCATTTTTAACTAGCTCCCAGGAAATGGTGGTGCTGCTTGCTGGTTTATAGACCACACTTTGGCTACCAAGGGTTTAGCATATGTTCCCTGTGATGGTTAATTTTATTATATATGTCAACCTGACTGGGCCCCAGGATATGGAGACATTTGGTCAAATCCTCTTCTCAGTGTGCTCGTGAGGGTGTGTTTCGATGAGATTAGCATTTGAATTGGCAGACTAACTAAAGTAGATTGCCCTCCCTATTGTGGGTGGGCCTCATGCAATTGATTGAAGACCTGAATACAACAAAAAGGCTGACCCTACTACAAGTAGGAGGAAACCCTTTTCTGCCTGACTGCTTGAACTGGGACATTGGTCTTCTCTTGTATTTGGACTTGATCTGAAACACTGACTCTTCTTGGGTCTCAAGCTGGCCATCTTTCAGACTGGAACTACACCGTCAGCTCTCCTGGGTCTTCAGCTTGTCAACTGCAGAGCTTGAGACTTCTCAGCTTCCGTAATTATGGGAACCAATCCCTTATAATAAATTTCTTTCTATATTTCTTTCTTTCTTTTTTTTTTTTTTTTCTTTGAGATGGAGTTGCGCTCTGTCGCCCAGGCTGGAGGGCAGTGGCACAGTGGCGCGATCTCAGCTCACTGCAAGCTCCGCCTCCTGGGTTCATGTCATTCTCCTGCCTCAGCCTCCCGAGTAGCTGGGACTACAGGCACCCGCCACCATGCCCGGCTAATATTTTGTATTTTTAGTCGAGACGGGGTTTCACCGTGTTAGCCAGGATGGTCTTGATCTCCTGACCTCATGATCTGCCCACCTCGGCCTCCCAAAGTGCTGGGATTACAGGCGTGAGCCACTACACCCAGCCTTCTTTCTATATTTCTATCTATACCTCTGTCCATATCGATATCTATTTATTGTCTATGATCCATCTTTATATCCTATTTGTTCTGTTTCTCTGGAGAACCCTGGTTAATACATCCCCAGATCTAATTTGAAAATCCAGTCTCCCTATGATTGGGTACTGTGTTTCTATGTTGGGGGATATCAGTCTAAACTGGAATTCTGGAGGCCTAAAAAGTCATACTCTTTGGCATTAGAAGCAGTAACCAAAATCTGCTATGGGTTCATGGGTTCCCTGAACCTTGTAAACAGTAACAATTCATGTTTAGTGAATCTCACATTGTGCCAGGAGTTATGCTAAATATTTACATGAATTATCTTATCTGAAACTCCCAACAGGTGGTACTATTACTATCCCCATTTTATAAATGGTAAAATGAAGACTCAGAGAGTTTGAGTAAGTTGAGTAAGTGAGACACAACATTACTCTCTCTTTGATTTCCAGAAAGAAATCTTGGTCAATGCTTCAAGAGAATTTTGAACCCAATCTGTCTCACAGCAAGCCTAAGCTTCTAACCATTATATTACACTGTCCTTCCCGCTGACCGGTTATGGTATTGCCTAATTCACATGAGGGGTTCAAGGTAGATTTTGTAGACATGTCTCTCTGCTAGTTTCCCAGAAGATACACTGAAAATACTTACTGAGCTTTTCCTCTTTGTCAATGATTATGGGATGTTTACGTTCTAAAATTTGGTGACAGCTCTCAGCTCTGCATGGCTCATTTTTGAGTCATGGTTATATGTTGGGTTTCCTGTTGTAGGCAGATCACATTTAATACCTTACTCAGGCCCCTATCAGTCCAGAGGTCTAGGCTGGCTCTTTTTCACAGGTTAACAGCATTTATGCATCATCTGTGCATGTCTCAATATTGCAATCATCAGTAGACATCAGTTTCCAGAAAGTAGGCTCTAGCACTTTGGATGCAAGGGGCCTGCAGATTTCAGTACTAGGCAATGTTTCCTATCTGTAGGTGGCAGTAAACAAAGTGATGGGCCAGATGAAACAAATGGTTGCAGGAGTGGCCCAAGTCCAGATCCAATAAGAGCTTTCTTTAAAGCTCCCATTTCTGAAACAACCCATCATTCCCAGAGGAGAGGAGTATGGCTGTTTCAAAAGCCAAAAACAAACTCTCTCTGAACAGATTAATCCTTCTGCCACAGAGGTAAAGCTCAAAACCAAAAACTGGCCAAGGAGCTCTGATGATGTCTATCCATCAGCCAACCCAAGTGCAAATCAGGCTGCACACAGGCTGGGGAACAGAGCCAAACCAGTTGAGTCAGCTGGGCCCTTAACTGTAAGAATGAAAAATATTTCTCACTTCAACTGGTGGCATTATCACAAGGTACTAGCGCTCATTTATGGTGATAGTAGATACATTTGATTAAGGATCATATATACATGTAAATGTCCTTACCTCTTTTCTGTGCAAGCATCGTGTTTTCCTCATGCAATTGCTGCTGCACAAACTCAAAAGACTTTTGGGCAGGAAGTCTGAGTGCCTTGACCTAACATTCACCTTTTGTGCAAAGTAAGGTTTTACTGAGGAAAAGGAACTGGGGCTGGGTGGACTATAAGCTCTGAACAAATTTTTGTGGATTCGCTTGAAGATGCCTGTGCTGTTAACTCCTCCATTTATATGCATTTGCATTTGACTTCTAATTCCAACCTTATCTCTGCGGAACTGAGGGATTTGTCCATGACTGGCCAGCTTAGATAGGGAAATAGTGGCTTCTCAGAGGCCAGGTGTCGGGGTGGCAGCATTCATCTCAGCTCAGGATTCTCGGGAAAGCCTGTGGAGGAGGAGGAGAGGCAGATGGAGACAGCTGAAGCTGTTACTGAGTCCTTCCTGTCTGAGACTGTCCTTCCCCTTTGATTTCTGTAGCAGGCATAGTTGCATTACTTAATTTTAATGTCTCAGCCCTGGCATGAAGAAATGCTGCTGGTGCACCTGATTCACAGTACCCAGGAAAGGAGAGGCCAACAGGATCACTGGGCCCAGGCCTTAAGCTCAGTGCAGCAGCAGATTTTGGCTGCTGCTCAGTGACCTGTTTGTTCCATGGAGCAAGGTGGGAGATTTCCTCATAAGTATTGATCCATCTATCCTGCACCGCTGACGCCAGCACTAGCCAAATCTGTAGGTGAAAAGGATGGATCCAAGGGAGAAGTGCCTCAAAATCTGAAAACCACATGAGCTTCATTGAGAAGTTCTGAGGACTTGTGAGGTGGCATTTAAAAAATAATAGCTTAATCTGCATGTTGTCTGAGCTTGCTGATTCTTATTTATTTTCATTTATTTTACTTTTATTTCACTTCCTTTTATTATGACACAGAATCCCTTGACTGGCTTCCCTTAGTTAAGTAAACTAAGGCCAGTGTGTACATTTGTGCAAGAGAAAGGGTGTTACAGAGTCTTTTGCCCTAAGCTTCTCTAATTCTTTCTTTAAACAGAGCTCCAGGTGTGCGTGTGGAGTGGGGAGGGAAGGGTGGTGGCTTCTGAAAGGAAAAGGAGTGATACCCCAAGCTGTCTTCCTGGAGATTTCAGATTAGGGAAATCTGACCGAGTGGGTAGGCCTGACCATAGTTTCTTGGCAGGAAAGATCACTGAAGGCCATAAGGAGCAGCTCAGTGTGATGGAAGGGAAGTGTGTCATTTTGAAGGCTTCTTTTTCTCTGCTTCCTACTCTGCTTCTGGCTTCGGCATCTGCATGTGTTTTTGTTTCCCTGGGGTCACCAGGCACAACCTTAGTTCCTCTTTGAATTCCGAAAGAAATCTGCTCATACTCAGTATTCAGCAAGTCTGGATAACCTTCACTGATGTTTTGGGAGGATGCCAGGGAGGGGTCACAGCAGGGAGCCCTTCAGTGTCTGCCAGACCTCTTATATTCTTCTTCCTATCCTTCCTTTTATGCTTATTTTACCTTCCTCCATCCTAGATTGTGTTCCTACCTGTCCTGCAATTTCTTCTCCCTCTATTAGAGCATCTAGCAAGTCAATCCATCAAGGCCTCAACAGGATTAAGAATCTTTCTTCCGTGTTCCAGTAGCCATCCTCTTTAAAAGGAGGTATTTATTTTTGCCGCTATCATTTGTCCTCATACTTTCCCATAAGAAAGGTGGAAAAACAGAGGTAATAGGCATATAGCAATCCAACAGTATTGCGCAGGACCAAGCACAAGTCCTTTGTATACCAGCCTGGTTCTCTTTTCTTAAGAGCACTCTTTGTTCTTTGTAATAGGTTTGCTAACTGCACATGTTCTTTTATTTATTTATTTTTTTGAGATGGAGTTTTGCTCTGTCGCCCAGGCTGGAATGCAGTGGCACAATCTTGGCTCACTGCAACTTCCACCTCCTGGGTTCAAGCAATTCTCCTGCCTCAGCCTCCCAAGTAGCTGGGATTACAGGCGTATGCCACCATTCCTGGCTAATTTTTGTATTTTTAGTAGAGACAATGCCTCCCCATATTGGCCAGGCTGGTCTCGAACTCCTGACCTCAAGTGATCTGCTTGCCTCGGCCTCCCAAAGTGCTGGGATTACAGGTGTGAGCCACCGTGCCCGGCCCCCAACTGCACATGTTCTAATGAGGAATCTTTTCTGGATGGTGGATAATATGGTTTGGTAGTTTTGTTCCCTCCAAATCTCATGTTGAAATGTGACTTCCAGTGTTGGAGGGGAGCCTAGTGGGAGGTGTTAGTGTCATGGGGGCAAATCCCTCATGAATGGCTTGGTGCTGTCCTAGCAGTAGTGAGTGAATACTCACTCTATTAGCTCACACCAGATCTGGTTGTTTAAAAGAGCCTCGCACCTCCTGGCTTTTCTCTCTCTTGCTCCCCCTCTCACCAGGTGACATTCTCGCTCCCTTTCACCTTCTGCCATGAGTAAAAGCTTCCTGAGGCCCAACAGAAGCTGAACAGATGCTAGCACCATGCTTGTACAGCCTGCAGAACCATAAGCCAAATCTACCTATTTTCTTTATAAATTACCCAGTCTTAGATATTCCTTTATAGCAATGCAAAATGGACTAACACAGTGGATGATCTTGTCATTATCCCCTAGGCTACATGCTTCTCTAGGTTCTCAGGTGAAAACACCACCTCCCTAAGAATTGAGTGTTCTTGGAATGCAGCCAAAGAAACTTTCAAGATCTAGGAGAAAATACAGATCTTGGAAGGAAGAAATATAGATATTGAAAGGATCTTCAAGATCTATGAGAGTTGTTTAAATTGTTTGGGGTATATTTCCTCATTTTCAAAACCCACTTCAACACTAGCTAAGAGGGAAGAAATTGGGGAGGGATGACTGCAAAAGGTTGAAATAAGCACTCTTCCATAGAGGATTTTTTTTTTTGAGGATTTTTTTAAAAGCCAGTTAAGCCACTTACCACTGTGGTCAAGGCAGTCAACCAAATATTGAATTTCTTCAGGAAGACCTATTTCTCCTCTTACACAAAGAACGTCTGCCCCAGATCTCAGTATGCAGGGAGACTAGAGCTGGGGAAGGCCTATAGAGATAGTGAGTGTAGATGTGGTCACTAAATCTAGGAGACTCTTTCAGAGCCCACTTGAGGTTTTGAAAGAGGTATGTTTAGAGAAACACAAATCAATGTGATTTTATGCAACAGGAAACAAATAATGTATGGAATTCATTATCCTCAAGAGTTAGTATAAGCTGAAAGTATGTATAAATACCTTTTTGAAAGGGTTAGATGCTTTCATAAATTTATGCATAGCTGGTTACTAAGGGCAACAAGGATGTTTTCATGGGAAGCCAGAAACAGAAGAGATATTAGATATCAGCTAATCTCTTCCCCTCCACCCCTCTACCTCTGTAGTGAGGGGGTATCAATACAGGACCTCTTAGAGCCGAAGGGGAGACTAGATGGGAAATGGGTGATTTCTAGTGGTCTCCCAGGTAACCCCCACCCCAACCTTTTTCTTCAAAGTTAAATTTTAAGAGAGGGAAGCAGGGACCGTTAAACACACTTAAAAGCCTCTAATTGGCTAAAGAAGCCACATTGACTCCAGGTGTGGGGGACTTGGTGGATGGGCAGTAGGGCTAATATGCAAAGATGGGTGGTAAAAGGAGCCTGGACAGGCGCAGTGGCTCAGGCCTGTAATCCCAGTACTTTGGGAGGCCAACATAGATGGATCACTTGAGGCCAGGAGTTCAAGATCAGCCTGGCAACATGGCGAAACCCCATCTCTACTGAAAATACAAAAACATTAGTCGGGTGTGGTGGTGCATGCTTATAATCCCAGCTACTCAGGAGGCTGACGCATGAGAATCACTTGAGCCTGGGAGATAAAGGTTGCAGTGAGTTGAGATTGTGCCACTGCTCTCCAGCCTGGGTGACAGAGTGAGACTCTGTCAAAAAAAAAAAAAAAAAAAAAAAAAGCCTATTCTATATTCTAGCAGAGGCTCTCTTGGAAGAAATCAGTCTAATAAGGAAAATAAATAAGTGAGAGTATTAAGAGTTCATGTACAGCACAATGGATATAAAATGAGGGTGTGGAAGGGATGAGTACTGTGTACCAAGAAGATGGAGAGCTGGGCCAACTGGCCTCAGATGTGAGAGAGAACCTGAAGAGAAGGACAGCATTTGGCTTGGACACATCAAAAGTGGGAACAATTAGCTCTGCCATCATCTAATTGGGGCCATGGAGGCAGTTTACACCTCACGTTCATTCAGGGACAATGTAAATGGTGCCCCCTGGAGTTGTGCATCTCAGGAGCACTCCTCAAAAATCAGCTACGCCAACTCCCCCATTTCCAGATGAGGAAGTGGAGGCCTGGAGACATGAATGAGAGGACTACTTGGGTTGCACAGCTGTTTTACGTCAGAGTGGGTCTCTACTTCCCCTTCACCACATTATCTTGCCATGGAGGTTGAGCTATCAAAGGCAGCCTGGTCCTCTTATGAGACACACTTAGAGACCCCTTCATCAGGGAAACAGCTGACCAACACATTAAAATTACACGTTAGAATTACCCTCATTTCCTCAGCTGGATGTCATGCATTGACCAACCTGCCTGACCCTACATGGTAGTCCTGACAATTACAGAAAGAGTGGTAGGTTAAAGAAACTGTGAAGCTAATCCAGGAAGCACCTGTTATGCTCTGATGTTTCTATCAGAATGACTTAGGACTATGCCAACCTGAAGCTGCCTGTGGGCCTATGAACTGGAAATGAAACCCCTGGGCCAGAGCTGTCACTCTGTCAGGTAGAAAAAGGAGGCTGACTGCTTTTGGCTACCTAGGCTCCACCAGAATTGAGAGGTGACTGGAATTGCAAAGCTGAAAGTTTCTGCTAGGAGAAAGGCAGCTCAGTGGGCTGTTTATTCAACAGGCACTAAAAATGAAGTTTGGCACCTCGTTTGAGAACTTCCAGTAGAGTGAAGAAAGCTGATTCATTTGTTCAAATAAAACCCAATTGTAGTACTGTTTAACAGTGAGATAACAACATCTTATATTTATAAACTTGTCTTGTAGCCTGAGGGAGTCCACACCACTTTACAGACTTTAAAATCTGAGAGAAACTAGGACTATGTCTTCTAACACTGACATGCCCTACCCTGGGGTCTGGATGGCAAGGGTGGGGAGGGATCAGCCCCTGCAGCGACTTTACAACAAATTCTCCCCAGTGCAGTCCCACAGAGCAAGTTCCAGAATTGGGCCTCCTACCGACATACAGCGGGAGGGGGCCTCTGCAGGAGAAGGGACCCTGACCAGCTGGGAGGTGCACCAAAATTTTGCTTGGAGAGAGAGAGAGAAAAAAAACAAAAAGCCAGTCTGAACTGGGTGGGGTGTGCAGATAGAGTGCCAACTGTTGGCAGAGGTGGTATAGTACCTGATCAAACTCAGAGGGGGGAATATTTCATCTCCTGACAGTCAAAACAGGGCAAGTTTTAGAAATAAAGGACAATTCAGTTGTTTTAGGGCATTAAGCAACCCTCTGACTGCTATAGACAGGCCTAGCCTTAGAGTTGATGGCCTCAGCCTGACCAGTTTGGATCCCTGTCCTCAGGGCCCTTAAAACCACACAGCTTATCCTCCACTCCCAGAGTGTTCCTCAAACTTGACTGGACATCAGAATCACGTGGGGAGCTTGTTTTATATGCAGATTCCTGGTCCCTCACCACCACTCCCACTCAGACTCACTAGGTCTGGGGGAG
Source organism: Pongo pygmaeus (assembly GCF_028885625.2). Classification (NCBI taxonomy): domain Eukaryota; kingdom Metazoa; phylum Chordata; class Mammalia; order Primates; family Hominidae; genus Pongo; species Pongo pygmaeus. The sequence goes on along the minus strand of NC_072396.2, from coordinate 111,495,876 downwards.
AATTCAGGAATTTGAGATTTTAACAAGCATTCCAAGTGTTGTTGAGGATGCTACTCCTTTAACCACACTTTAAAAAAAATATTGGCTGGGCATAGTGGCTCACGCTTGTAATCCCAGCACTTTGGGAGATCAAGGCTGGTGGATCACCTGAGGTCAAGAGTTCGAGACCAGCCAGGCCAACATGGTGAAATCCCGTCTCTACTAAAAATATAAAAATTAGTTTAATTAGATCCCATTTGTCAATTTTGGCTTTTGTTGCCATTGCTTTTGGTGTTTTAGACATGAAGTCCTTGCCCATGGGATCTAATTAAACTAAAAAGCTTCTGCACAGCAAAAGAAACTACCATCAGAGTGAACAGGCAACCTACAAAATGGGAGAAAATTTTCGCAACCTACTCATCTGACAAAGGGCTAATATCCAGAATCTACAATGAACTCAAACAAATTTACAGGAAAAAAACAAACAACCCCATCAAAAAGTGGGCAAAGGATATGAACAGACACTTCTCAAAAGAAGACATTTATGCTGCCAAAAGACACATGAAAAAATGCTCATCATCACTGACCATCAGAGAAATGCAAATCAAAACCACAATGAGATACCATCTCACACCAGTTAGAATGGCAATCATTAAAAAGTCAGGAAACAACAGGTGCTGGAGAGGATGTGGAGAAATAGGAACACTTTTACACTGTTGGTGGGACTGTAAACTAGTTCAGCCCTTGTGGAAGTCAGTGTGGCGATTCCTCAGGGATCTAGAACTAGAAATACCATTTGACCCAGCCATCTCATTACTGGGTATATACCCAAAGGACTATAAATCATGCTGCTATAAAGACACATGCACACATATGCACACGTATGTTTATTGCGGCACTTTTCACAATAGCAAAGACTTGGAACCAATCCAAATGTCCAACAATGATAGACTGGATTAAGAAAAGGTGGCACATATACACCATGGAATACTATGCAGCCATAAAAAATGATGAGTTCATGTCCTTTGTAGGGACACGGATGAAATTGGAAATCATCATTCTCAGTAAACTATCACAAGGACAGAAAACCAAACACTGCATGTTCTCACTCATAGATGAGAATTGAACAATGAGAACACATGGACACAGGAAGGGGAACATCACACTCTGGGGACTGTTGTGGGGTGGGGGGGAAGGGGGAGGGATAGCATTAGGAGATATACCTAATGCTAAATGACAAGTTAATGGGTGCAGCACACCAGCATGGCACATGTATACATATGTAACTAACCTGCACATTGTGCACATGTACCCTAAAAGCTAAAGTATAATAAAAAAAAAAAATTAGCCGAGCATAATGATGCACACCTGTAATCCCAGCTACTAGGGAGGCTGAGGCACAAGAATCACTTGAATCTGAGAGGCGGAGGTTGCAGTGAGCTAGGATCGTGTCACTGCACTCCAGCCTGGGCAACAGAACGAGACTCCGTCTCAAAAATAAATAAATAAATAATAAATAAATAAATAAAATAAAATAAAAATTGATTCCAGATTCCAAACCACCGGTGTTGGAACAAATCTGGGTCTGCAACCCTTGCAAGTAACTCAGCACACAGTGAGCCTTGGTTTCAGTCACACTTTGCTTTCTGGGAAGAACTGAGATCTCGCCAGCCCTTTTCACAGGTTGCTCTGAGAAGATCCTGGACATCTTGGGACACAGGAGAAGTCCCTGCTGTGTAAAATTTAATAATGAGGGAAATTCAGACTATAGTTTCTGCTGAGTAAAGAATGAACCACACCAAGTCCACTAGGGAGTAGGGCAATTACCACTACCCTCCCTCTCCCCTCTCCCCTCTCCCACCCTCACAAGCCACTCTAGGGACACCTTTCTTCCCTTGGAGTCAATGAAGTTCGCTCTTTCCTGCCTGTGACAGCTTCATAATGTCTATATAAATGGGGTTTGTGGGGAACCCTTTGGTTGAAGGGAGAGGAGGTAGGGATTTTGCTTTGAGGCTGCGTTGGCAAAGCAAGCAAAGGTTTTTACTCAGCACAATGTTTTCTAAAGCTGCTTTTGTTTATGCTTAACATTAAAACTTCATTTGTGCATGTTAAAAAGAGTGGGGAGGGAAAAGCCAATGGAAATAATGAGGGACTAAGGACACTTCCCCATCTAACCTCTGCCATTGCCTCAGCCTACAACCATGACTCTGGCTGAAAATAATGCCAACTGTCTGAGGGCTGTGAGGCTAGAACTAGGTCTTATTCTCTCCTATCTGGCCCACACAGCTTATCTCCCTCCTAAGCCATCTTTCAGAGATATGCCAATTAAGCACAAAAACAGAAACTCTTGAATTGGAGCTTGTCCATGTTCCTCTTTCTATTGTTCCTCAATTTCCTGTGGCTCAGAAGATGAGATTGAACACACAGCCTGGGGGAAATTTTCCCCACTGACCCCAGCACTCACTAGTGCCTGGAATTCTCACACAAGTCTGATTTCGTCCTAACACATGACTCCAAGAATCCCTAGGTAATTATAAATAGCTCTGATGGGGCGAACACGTAGTATCAGTCACTAAAACTACAGTGTGAATGTGCTAGCCATCTCTTTTCCAATGGGATAAAAAGGGTCTATGAATCCAGAGACATTCAATTATGCCACACTTTAATGGAATGTATCTACTCCACCAAAGTCAGCTGTAAAATGACTTCTGCTTCTTCATTAATTGTTCTCCTTACCTTCTTTCCTTCCTTCTTCTTTTTGTCTTCCCTCCCTCCCTCTCTCCCTCCTTCCCTCCTTCCTCCCTCCTTCCCTCCTTCCTTCTCTCCCTCTGTCCCTCCAGTCTTCCAGTCCTCCCTCCCTGTCCTTCCTCACTTCTTCCTTGTTTTTGTAGATGTCCTTTTGCAAGTTGAGTAATTTCCCCTCTATTCCTAGTTTTCTGGGAGTCTTTATCATGAATGGTCATTGGATTTTGTCAAATCCTTTTTCTTCATTTATTAATATGATCATATAATTTTTCTTCTTTTGCTTGTTGATGTGATGGATTACACTAATTGATTCTTGAATGTTAAACCAGCCTTGTATACCTGGAATAAATCCCACTTGTTCATAGCTTATTGTTTTTATACATTGTTGGATTGGATATGCTAATATTTTATTGAGAATTTTTGCATCTATATTCGTGAGAAATGTTGGTCTGTAGTTTTCCTTTCTTGTAATGTCTCTGTTTGGATTTAATATTAGGGTAATGCTGGCCTCATAGAATGAATTAGGAAGTTTCTTCTGCTTCTATTTTCCAGAATAGATTGTTGAGAATTGGTATGATTTCGTCCTAAAGTGTTTGGTAGAATTTGCCAGTGAGCCCATCAGGTTCTAGTGCTTTCTGTTTTGGAAAGTTATTAATTATTGATTCTGTTTCTTTAACAGATGTAGACCTAATCAGATTACCCATTTTTCCCTGTGTAAGGAAAAATGTAGATATGTCTTTCAAGAAATTGGTCCATTTCACCTAAGTTATCAAATTTGTGGGCATAGAGTTGTTGAGAATATTCCTTTATTTTCTTCGTTATGTCTATGGGATCCCTTCTACTTTTCACCCATTCACTCAAGAAATATATATTCAGTACTTACTATTAAAAACATTAGTTCAGCATATATTTATTAAATGCCTATTATGTGCCAAGTACTCTGGTAGGGCTGGGGATAGCATGACATTGATGTCTTGGAACTTACTTTCTTGTAAAGAAGATCAAAATTGAAGGAATAATAGACATATCAACCAATTGTAATTGTGACTAGTGCCAAAGAAGGAATTAAACAAGATTGGAGAGAACTTCTTTAGCAAGTGTGGGCAGGGAAAGCCTCTCTAAAGGAGGTGACATTTTAGCTGAGAACTAAAAACTGAGAAGGATCCAGCCTTGAGAAAAGCCTAGGAAAGGGTATTCCAGGCAGAGGAAACCACACGTGTAAAGAAAGACACTCCAGAAAAGGAAGAGATCAGCATGTAGGAGGGAATGAAATAAATTCAATGTGTCAGGAGCATAGAAAGCAAGGCAGACCAGAAAGGTCTAAGAGGTGGGCAGAGGCCAGATCCTGTAGAACCTTATAAGCCATGGTAAGGAGTTTGGATTTTATTCTAAGTGGAATGAAGAGCTTTTGAAGGATTTTAAGCAAGAGAGTGACATGATCTAATTTACATTTCTAAAAGATTACTCTGTGATCTTTCCTCACTGCTATGGGGAAAATAGAATAGAAGGGAGCAAGAGTGATGTCACAGAAATCAGTTAGGAGCTATTGCAGTAATCTAAGCAGGAAGAGTTGGGTGGCCTGGATTTGGGCAGGGGGACAGTGACAGTCAAGATGGAGAGAAGGAAAAATGAATAAATGGGAATTTGTTTTGGCTGGCACTAGACTGGGCATTTACAAACTGCATGAATTGGGCAATCTCACTGCCTCCATCCAGCTCTGGGAGTGGCTCTTATAGATCCCTGGGCCTATCAGTGACATATGTTCAGGGGATCACTGGTTCCATTCCAAACAAGTGTTTCTACATTCTGGGCACATCCCAAGCAGTGCATACTCTGAGGATCATTGTTCTCATCTCTCCCGGTTGGGTGACATTTAGAATGATTATTGTTCAGTAGCACTCAGGCTTCTACTAAATGGTATGACAGAACGAAGAACTTTGACTATCATGGTGATTAGACAGTGGAATGGATTGTCAGAGGAGGTTATGAAGGTTCCTTCAGCCAGACAAGCTGCTGAAATATGAAGACATTATGTATCAACGTGAGCAGCATCTTTATATTCTAAGGGTGGGTAGAGAAAGCAATTCAAGTGACAAGAGGAGTAAGGTGGAAGGGTGCTGTCAATGCTAGGTCATGGGTGGCTGCCAAACAACACATGCCAGGACTCACAGGCAGGCTGGGTCAGCAGGCGAATAGGGAAGCTAGAACGAATGACCAGGGAGCTAGTAAAAGTGCGTTATGAGGGGGAAACCAAGGTCTGAATCCAGGGTGTAAAGCCAAACTGGAGGACACAGACAAGGTCTGGAGTCTGAAAAGATAGGCAAGAGTGAGGCTGCAGAGGTCCAAGCCAGGCAGAAGGCAGTGTCAGGAGAAGCCCATTCTAATAGTGGTGTTGGTCTCTGGCTGGGCTTCAAGCCAGGAAGAGGGAAATAGGTGGAGAGAAAATCAGAGTGGGAAAAGTGTCTCCTGAATCAGAACAGCTAGGTGCAGCCACATCTTAGCCAGCCAGCCTGTATCAGTGGAACCTAGAACTGGTACCAATCTGCTTTCTGCCCTGTTTTCCAGCTTCCCGAGAGAGTCAGAATCTCATAGCTTTCTGTGACTTCAGCACAGTGCTAGCCCTCTAGGGGACTGGGCATCACTGGGTAATTTACTGTCCCTGTCCTGTTCCGTGCATTTCTGTGGCCGGTGGATATCCTTGTGAGCTGGGAAACAGGCTGAAAATAAAATCGAGTTCACAACATAATCTCGCATAGAAATTTCTGTTTCTGCCCCTGCCTGTATTGGCCCCTCTTCAAAGTCTTCCACCAACCCAACTATTTCTGCAGGTCTCCCAGAGGTCTGTCCCAAGGTTCATTAACAAAACCCCTTTGCCTCCCCAGTGGCTTCCAGCATTTCCTCTGTTCCTTTTCTAGCTCCCTGGGGTGATAATCCTCTTCTAATGCCCATAGCAAAGCCATCCATACAATGAGGTTGCTGCTGCTGCTGCTGCTGCTGCTGCTGCTGTCACAAGCTGCCTCCTACCCAACTGAAACTACTAAAACCAATGCTTCTGATGTGGCTTTGTGTACTCAGTGCCCCACAGAGATTTTAGTGAAATAGTCCTTTAAATTGGTACTTATTCTTAAAAAGCTCTCTCTACTTAGGACTTACTATGAGATCTGGGAGGTGAATCAGAAGATAAGCAGGCTAGTGTCCTCTGGTAGGTATTGTTTTGTTTTATTTGTTTGTTTTTGGTCTTCCCAGCAGGCTTTCTCTCTCCCATTCCGTTAATGATAGACTCCACTCCTGACCTTAAGGGCAAGCATGTGAAGTAGACCTGGACAAACACAGAGTATCCATTCTCCTAGTGACAGTGATTGGACCAAATTACAGGCGCATTACCAAGGAAGGCCAATCAGAATTGTTCCCTGGGATAGATGAATGGACTCTGGGAGACAGAAATTCTCTTTGCTAAGCTATGGCTGATGGCAGCTGTGTTTCCTGCAATATGGAGAAGACCAGTCTATATCAAGAGAGTGAGACAAATGGGAAAGGAGATGCAGAGGCAAGCAGAGATAAAATACAGACACAGTTCTGACAACGTTGAATCCCTAGGCTTGGTTCCTTTGAGCATTCCACTCTCCTTCCTAGCCTTTTGCACCAATATAGTGCCTTTTTTTTTCATAAGCTGGGTTGGATTCAGTTTCTGTTATTAATTATTTTTAAATGTCCTGATTAATTACAACATGAGAGCTGTATTGAAAATTTTCTCTCTCTTTCAATCCTGAGGTCTAGGAGGACCCTCCTTATATGGCTATTCTTTCTTTCGTTAGTATATATCTTTCCTGAGAGGCCCCTTAGGCTCCTAAACAAATAGTTCCCTAGTGGACCTGCCTCCTAGACCCTCCAGATACACACAAGATGAATATGAATCTTTGGGAGAGTACAATTTGGGCTGCCATGTTGAGCCCTTTCACATATCATTTGTTCATTTAACAAATATTTGTTGAGTTCTTATGATGTGCCAAACACTGTTCTAGGAGCTGAGAATATAGAAATGAATAAAATAGGCAACATTTTTGTCTATATGAAGCTTGAAATAGATTGCAAACAAATAATTACATGTATAATATAATCTCATGAGCATTATAAAAAAATAGAGCAGGTAAATAAGATAGAAAGTAATGGAGCGGGGTTGCTGTTTTAGGCAGTATGGTCTAGGAAGGCCTTCTGCAGAGGGCACAGACCTGAATGAAGTGAGAATGTGAGTCATGTGTGTACTTGAGGAGAAAATATTATAGGCTAAAGAGACAAAGAGTGCAAAGGCCTGGAACTGCTTGACATGTTTGAAAAAGCAAGAAATGCCAGTAAAATGAGGTGAGCAAAGGAAGAATGGTGGGATACTAGGCCAGAGAGGTAGCCAAGGGCCAAATTGTGGAAGGCCTTGAAGGTTAGGCTCAGAACTTTGTATTTTTTTCTAATTGTGATGGAAAGCCATTAGAATGTTTTGATCTGCGGGTTGACAGGATCAGTTTACCTTTTAAAAGCCTCCCTCTGACTTTTGTGTAGAGAATGGACCATAGGGAATAAGAGTGGAAGCAGGAAGACCACAGAGGAGACTACTACATTAGATACTTTTTGGTGGTGTTGTTTGTTATTGTTTTTTGTTTGTTTGTTTGTTTTTACAGAGTCTCACTCTGTCACCCATGCTGGAGTGCAGTGACATGATCTCAGCTCACTGCAACCTCTGCCTCCCAGGTTCAAGCGATTCTTGTGCCTCAGCCTCCTGAGTAGCTGGGATCACAGGCGTGTGCTACCATGCCCAGCTAATTTTTGTATTTTTAGTAGAAACAGGGTTTTGCCATGTTGGCCAGGCTGTTCTCAAATTCCTGGCCTCAAGCGATCCTCCCACCTCGGCCTTCCAAAGTGCTGGGACTACAAGCGTGAGTCACTACACCCTGCTGAGAAACTACTGCATTAGTTTATGTGAGAGATGATGGTGGTGTCAACTAAGATGGGAGCAATGGAAGCAGTGAAAAGTATACGGATTCAGTATATATTCTAAAGATAAAGCCAATTAAAGCTAACAGACTATGCTGGTGAATTGGACATGGAGTATGAGAGATGGTCAAGGATGACTCCAAGTGTTTTGGCCTGAGCAACAAAGTGAATCAGGGTGACAACTATTGAGATGGGAAAGAATGGGAGAGGCACAGGAGAGGGGACTGAGAACATCATGAATTTTGTGTGGAATCTGTTAAGTTTGAGATGCCTATTAGTCATCTAAGTCGAGATGTGAAGAGGTTAGGAAAAAAGAAATATATGTCGAACAAAGGGATGCAAAGTATTAGGACAAAAAGAACCCGGAGAAACAAGGAGTATCCCAACCATCACCGTGCAGAGCACATCACACTTCCAATAATTTAAAGAGAGAAATATATCTCTTTTCTCAGGATTTCCCCAACCAGGACCTGGCAAAAATTCAAGCTATCACAATAGGAAGGGGTTTCGTTACTATAAATCAAGGTAGGCAAAGGTACAGAGACTCTATTAGCATAATAATCCAATGAAGGAATGGTAAGAGAATGTCAATATTGGTAGTGTGGAATACTATTAGCTCTCTCATAGATATCCCACTCTGAGGCTAGTCTTTAGTCAGGACCTCTTTTCCTGCCCCCACTCCCCCAGAACTGGAGGAGCTTCCCCCATGTACACTCCAATTCATTGGAACTGGATGGAACCAAATGAGTGACAGTGACTGATTACCCAAACTGGAGACTCACATCAGAAAAGGAGGTTCCCAGAGCCCATCGGGGAGGAGAAGAAGTAGTCAAGGGAGGTTTCTCCACTGTCTGCAAGAGGGAAGGAGTGCTACCAATGGTCTTATGCCCCCTGAGTAACTAAGAATGAGTGGCATAGTGAGGGGTCACTCAAAAATCTACATGTCCGCCCTTGCACAGTGGCTCATGCTTGTAATCCCAACACTTTGGGAGGCCGAGGCTGGTGGATCATTTGAGCTCAGAAGTTTGAGACCAGCCTGGGCAACATAGGGAGACCTCATCTCAAAAAAAAATTAAAAAGTAGCCAGGCGTGGTGGCCTGTGCCTGTAATCCCAGCTACTCGTGGGGCTGAGGTGGCAGGATCTCTTGAGCCCAGGAGGTTGAGGCTGCAGTGAGCTGTGATTGTTCCACTGTACTCCAGCCTGTGCGAGAGAGGAAGACTCTGTCAAAAAAAAAAAAAAAATCCGGGAACTTTCCAGAATGCCCCATGAGAGGCAGAGGAGTGGTAGCTGCCGAAGCTGCACACGGCTCCGGGCTCCTTTCTGCTCCCTCACACACCGGCCTCAGCCTGCTCACTGGCAGAAGATGGTGAAAGAAACCACTTACTATGATGTTTTGGGGGTCAAACCAAATCAATGCTACTCAGGAAGAATTGAAAAAGGCTTATAGGAACTGGCCTTGAAGTACCATCCTGATAAGAATCCAAATGAAGGAGAGAAGTTAAACAGATTTCTCAAGCATATGAAGTTCTCTCTGATGCAAAGAAAAGGGAATTAATTATATGACAAAGGAGGAGAACAGACAATTAAAGAGGATGGAGCAGGTAGAGGTTTTGGCTCCCCCATGGACATCTTTGATATGTTTTTTTGGAGGAGGAGGAAGGATGCACAGAGAAAGGAGAGGTAAAAATGTTGTACATCAGCTCTCAGTAACCCTAGAAGACTTATATAATGGTGGAACAAGAAAACTGGCTCTGCAAAAGAATGCAATTTGTGACAAATGTGAAGATAGAGGAGGTAAGAAAGGAGGAGTAGAGTACTGTCCCAATTGCCGAGGTACTGGAATGCAAATAAGAATTCATCAGATAGGACCTGGAAAGTTTCAGCAAATTCAGTCTTTGTGCATGGAGTGCCAGGGCCATGGGGAGCAGATCAGTCCTAAAGATAGATGTGAAGATTCTAAAATTTCATATTGACAAAGGCATGAAATATGGCCAGAAGATAACATTCCATGGTGAAGGATACCAAGAACCAGGACTGGAGGGAGAAGATATTATCATTGTGTTAGATCAGAAGGACCATGCTGTTTTTACTCGACAAGGAGAAGACCTTTTCATGTGTATGGACATACAGCTGGTTGAAGCATTATGTGGCTTCCAGAAGACAATATCTACTCTTGACAACTGAACCATAGTCATCACCTCTCATCCAGGTCAGATTGTCAAGCATGGAGATATCAAGTGTGTAATAAATGAAGGAATGCCAATTTATCCTAGACCATATGAAAAGGGTCGCCTAATCATTGAATTCAAGGTAAACTTTCCTGAGAATGACTTTCTCTCTCCTGATAAACTGTCTTTGCTGGAAAAACTCCCACCCAAGAGGAAGGAAGTGGAAGAAACTGACGAGATGGATTGAGTAGAACTGGTGGACTTTGATCCAAATCAGGAAAGATGGCGCCATTACAATGGAGAAGCATATGAGGATGATGAACATCATCCCAGAGATGGTGTTCGGTGTCAGACCTCTTAATGGGCCAGTGAATAACACCCACTGGTGGCATTTTACGTGCAGTAGTAAATGAGTGAAGGACTGTAATCATAACATGCTCACTACTTGCTCTTGTTTTGGTTTAATATTCAACTATACTAGTGTTTTAAAAAGTTAAACGAAGAATAAATGCAAATGTAAAAGCTCCGACTTTGCCCTGTATGTATGACGACTTCGGTGTGCAAGATGAAGTTTAATACCTGTAAAAACTACTTTACAAAGAAGTTCCCCTAGCATTTATAGGCCAAACCTTGTAATTGACTTCAGCTATGTACATGGACAAGCTTAGACTGAAATGCTAGGTATGTGTATTGGCTTCAGTGTATGACCCTTCATTGTTAAGCTATGAAAGTAAAACTCTGTATTTAACTGGCAATGAGGAAAAAAAATATGTAGAGGAGATTTGGTCTGTATAGTTCTTTGTGTTAAGTGGGATTCATTGTAAAGCCTCTGCATTTATTCTATTGCCTCAACTGTTACTTGAAGATGGCATAATATATAATTTGTCCTGTGGCATCAGTGATAAAAATGATACCTTTCTGTAGGAGAGGATTATCATAATGCTGCTGCTTCTTGAAGGCTTGCACTTCCAGAATTGTGTTTCCTTCTGCTGTGCCATCCATATATATATATACGTCTCCATATATATATATATATGTCTCCATATATATATATATCTCCATATATATATATATTTCCATATATATATATCTCCATATATATATATAATCTCCATATATATATATCTCCATATATATATATCTCTCCATATATATACATATATCTCCATATATATATATCTCCATATATATATATCTCTCCATATATAGATATATATATATCTCCATATATATATCTCCATATATACATATCTCTCCATATATATATATCTCCATATATATATATATCTCCATATATATATATATCTCCATATATATATATATCTCCATATATATATATATCTCCATATATATATATATCTCCATATATATATATATATCCATATATATATATATATATATATATATATATCTCCATATATATCTTGACCAGTCCTTGTTATTTGCCCCCCTCCTTGTCTGTGGACCATGATAAACCTGAGTAGTGACTTCAGAGCTGGGTAATGTAGAAATTAAAATGAAAAGACCTTTACATGGAGAAATAATTTGTATGGGTAATATAGGAAGGTATTCTTTAGATATGTTACAGGATTACTTTAAACCATTTGACTTATGCTCCAAAGTAACTAATGTTGGTAGCATAGCAAATTATGATGAATAGCTTTAATTGTATGTTTAAAAGTCTCATCATATGTTTACATGCTTAAATCTGGGTATCAGAATTTAAGCAATTCTTGAAATGTATTGTCTCCTTAATATACTAATTACAAAACAAACAAAAAAAATTCCAACAAACAAGATAACTACATGTACTATTGACTCCTATTGGTTAGAATAAGTGATGTAGACTGAGAGTAAAGGCCATTTTGTACATTTTCTTGAACTTCATGTATATGTTGTTGACCAACTAACAGACTGGTCTAATCACCCTCTTTTTCCCTCCCTGGAGTAGCACAAGTGTTTAAAGCACATTGAAATACTGAACTCCTTGAGGGCAAGGACTAGCACTTGGTTCAGTAGTTGGAACATAGTAGGCACTCAATAAGTGCTTGTTGAATTGTTTTAAAGCTACTAAAAGAATAATTCACGTAAAAATTGAGACGAGAATCAAACCAAAAGGACAAGTGAGCAGAATAAGAGGAAAGGAGAGAAAAAAATGTAAATGTGAAGGATAAGAATTCTATGACTGCACCTGGGAGGAGGATAAGATGCAATAGGAGGGCAGAAATTTAAAAAGGAAGCAAATTAGAGGGGTTAAAGTTATCATTAGAAAAGAAAAGTAGAACTGAGCAAGATTTTGTTGCCAGCTTTTCTGCCTGATTCCTGCCAACAGGGTGTGTAGCTTCGTTGATGAGAACCTTTTCTTGGCCTTGTACAACAATAGAGCAAGTACAGAAGAAAACTCATAGTTTCAGCATTCAAAGGTCACAGCCAGGCAGTGGGGATGGTGGCCAGCCTTGATCAATGCAGAATTGATTTACAATTTAATGCTTTTGTGTTTCAAAGTAAGATACCCAAAGAGGACAACTGGGGGGCAGACTTCAAATTCCTTCTTCCAACACTAAAAATGAATAGGAGAAGCCCATGTCACTTAAAGCAAGATATATAGTACTGGGAAAGAGTGACCTGTGAATAGGACGTGACAAAGAAAAGGTAGTGGGGAAAAGAAAGGGTAATGACCTAAAAGGGGAGGCTGAGAAAGTGATATACAGAGAAATATCAAAGGAGGGCTAAGCCTATAAAATTGAAATCGATGGATGAGGGGATGAGGACATTAAACAGATCTTTAAGAGGCTTCAGGGAATGTAAGATTGAGGGCAAAGCAGAGATGTCATGTGGAACACATTACATAACAAGCAGCTTGTGAAAGTTAATGCATAACACGATAGAAAGAAGGGTACGCACAGGGTAGAGGGGCCGGGGTGCCCCAGCACTTTGTGTCTGAATATAAAGAGTGGAGTGCCATGGCTACAGAGCTAATGGGATCTTGTGAAGACAAAAGAGGATGTTATAGGCTCTTTTTTTATATACAGAGAGGATACTGGGGTAATCGGGTTGACCAAGCATTGGTGTCAACAGAGTGGCATTAACATCTCAGTCCTATCACTTAAAAGGTAACTTATTTGGCCAAGCTCCTTTGACCTCTGAGCCTCAGTTTTCTTATCTGTAAAATGGGGACAATAAAACTCAAATCACAGTGTTGTCATCAGGATAAGCAGTGCATGAACAGTGACTTGCACATAGGAGACACTCAATACTACCACTACTACTACTACTACTACTATTGCTTTTTCTGTCATTATGCAATCATCCTTTTAATTAAAAAAATAAGGTGAACAGACAAAATACACTGTTGGAAATTATGCTACCCCTAATAAAAAATTCCTTTTGTTTCAAGGTAAGGAAAGAGAGTGGATCAAAGGGGAAAGGGCAAATGCACGATCTTAGACATAAAGGCTCATCCAAATTTGAGAATGCTGATGTATACGGGCACAGCAGAGTCGATGCAGGAACAAGCATGTATTAAATATGGTGTAGGGGACGATAGATGGGGAAAGAATGAACATTAGAGTTTAGAGTGTTTAAAAGTGATATTGATCATTTGTGGAAAGGTGTTTGGCAACAGAAAATAAACTGTAAATGGGCAAAATATCTTAAATCTTTTATAATTAAAAACTCCACGACATGGCCTTCCCTGGAGCTCGTTAAGAATTAGCCCCACATCTGTTTGGCATAGAGACGGAGGTACCCTCCTACGGGAAGAGGGAGAGAGACTGAGTCATCTTATCCTTTTCAGAGTTTCCTCGTTTTGCTTCCCTTCTTTTCCAACCCAGCCCTCACCTTTATTTAACTGTCCAAGAGCCTCAGAGCTAAGCTGGTCCACATGTTGATAAAATGCTTGCCTGGTAGAGCCTGGGTGGTTTCTTTTCTTTTCTTGGCCATGTGTCTTATTTTACTAACAAGCAACAAGCAATACAGAGAATGCTCAGACTGAGGGGGAAGAGGACAAGACAGACAATCCTCACAGCTTTGGCGAAAGTGTGTTCTTGGGGGTGGGGAGGAAGCACTGCCCACAGAGCAGTGCCTTTCACCAGCGGTTCTGAAAAGGAAAAGGAACCCTAGGAGGGTGCAGAGACTGAAATTAGCCACACAGGCAACTAAATCAGAAAGCTGTCAGTAAGAAGAGCAAGGCTTAGGGCACCCAAAGGAGAGTTAAAGATGAAAGCTGCCAGGCGTAGTGGCTCACGCCTGTAATCCCAGCACTTTGGGAGGCCAAGGCAGGTGGATCACCTGAGGTCAGGAGTTTGAGACCAGCCTGGCCAACATAGTGAAACCCCGTCTCTACTGAAAATACAAAAATTAGCCAAGCATGGTGGCACACACCTGTAATCCCAGCTACTTGGGAGGCTGAGGCAGGAGAATTTGCTTGAACCAAGGAGAAGGGGGTTGCAGTGAGCCGAGATCACCCCATTGCACTCCAGTCTGGGCAAAAAGAGCAAAACACACACACACACACAAAAAAAAAGGAAAGAAAGAAAGGAAGAAAGAAACAAAAAGAAAGAAAGAAAGAGAAAGAAAGAGAGAGAAAGAGAGAGAGAAAGAAAGAAAGAAAGGAAAAAAGAAAGAAAGAAAGGGTGAAAGCTTAGACATGCAAAGGACTATCCACCTACTGCTGCGCTGCAGGGTGCAGGCTGGTGGCTTGGCTTGGGGTCAGGAGTAGGGGCCCAGAGATGCCCTAGCTACATAATTTGCAGAATCCATTGCAAATTATGTTATTATTATGATGTTATAAGTGTAATTATTGTAAATAAACACATTATATTATTATTGTGTTATTAATAACATATAATTATTACTATTTGTTTAAAAATTATTCAGAATTTCAAAATAGTAGGTCATTAAACCAATTGGACCCTTTTGAGCATGGGGCCCCCAATTGCATCGGGCCTCATGCTCATGAAGCTGGCACTGCCTAGGGACATTTTTACGTGGCTCACCAAATGTAGGCTCATTATTTTATTTAATAAATCAAGATGATAGGGCTAGAATAATTTTGTGTTGTTTTATTCAAAGTTTTTTTTTGTAAATTTTAAAACTTCTTTTATGATTTTATATTATACTTAATATATATTATGATAATGCAATAGTATTCTAATGACAAATAAAAAGTTTTTTTTTTTTTGCAAATTTGTGTGAATGCCAAACACCTATCCTTTAAATAGGAGCTACTTCCTATTTTCTTTAGTTTCTCTGGCCCCGTGTGATTTTGACTGAGGCTCTGTAAAGTGGATAAAAAAGACAAAGAAAGCTATTTCCAGTGCTCTCCTTCTCCCAGCCTCATGCTGCTCTGTGTGTCCTCATTCTGGGCTCTTCTCCCAGCTCTCCTCCCTCCCAAATCTTTCCCTGAGCTCTTTAATGTTCTTTCTACTTATTTGTCACCCCTTGTGGCAGCTATAAAACCAAATCCTTACTTTGAGAATTGGTAATTAAAGGGAAAGAATTAAGCATTTATTTTGCCTTTCCAGTAAGGACTATATTTCAATATAATCAAATAGCCATAGTTTTGCTTTTTGTTTATTTAACACTTACATAGTGCTTACCAGGCAGCATGCTTTATTCTGATTGCTTTACTAGTATTACTTAATTTAATTATCATAACACAACATTTTATAGACAAGAAAATTGAGGTATGGAGAGGTTAAGTGACAGTCACATAGCTAGCAAGAGGTGGGACCAGGATTTGAATCCAGACCCTCTGGCTCTAATGTCCATGCTCGTATCCACTGCACTGGGCTGCCCTGGGTGAACAAGGTAAATTCTACTTTCCTGAACAACACTGGCTTGGAAATAGAGACAGGGTGATAGAATTTAAGAATCGTTTTTAAGCCTGTCATGAATTCATTGATTCAGACAAGAGTCATCAAGTGGGATTAAAACTATTAGGTGAATAGCTGATGGGGACCTGGACATTTGTATGGTGCCAAGGTAATAGCACGCAGACTATTTTCTCGTCATCAAGAGGAAAGCAACTGTACAATGGGTCTGGCTGCCATCATACAGATCTAGTTGTCAACCATAGCATTACTAACAGCGGGACAACCAGACACTATGTGTCTTCTGACATTCTGCTGTATGTGATGCAATGTCATGTGGATGTGCTGTAGCCAAAAATATTTAACTTGAATGTATGAAGCCTTTTGGTCTAATGTGCAGTTTCTCGGAAATACAGGAGATTGAGAAACAAGCTAAATAACACCACAAATAAGCACTTAGACAAATATAAAAGGTGGGACATTTTTTAGAACCACTGGCCTGATTTCCTCAATGAGTCAATTTAATGTGAAATAGAAAAAGAATGTTCTCTAGTTCAAGAGATTGAAGGGACATAACAAGATGACTGCATGATTTGAAACTGAATCCTGATGTGGACAAACCAGCCGTAAATAACATTTCTGGGATGATTGGGGAAATTTGAATATGGCTTGAGCATTGTTAAGTGTTAAGGAATTTGCACACTGAAGCAAAGAATTAATAAAATAATTTTTAAATGTCCATTCCAAAGTAAATGAGGTCCTTCTCTCTCTCTCTCTCTCTCTTTTTTTCTTTTTTTTTTTTTTTTTTTTTTTTTTTTTTTTGAGACAGGGTCTCACCTTGTCACCCAGGCTGGAGTGCAGTGGCATGATCTCGGCTCATTGCAGCCTCGACCTCCCGGGTTCAAGCAATCTTCCTGCCTCAGCCCCTCAAGTAACTGGGACTACAGGTGTGCACCAGCACGCCCGGCTAATTTTTGTATTATTTGTAGAGACAGGGTTTTGCCATTTTGGCCAGCTGGTCTCCAACTCTTGAGCTCAAGCATTCTGCCTGCCTCAGCCTCCCAAAGTGCTGGGATTACAGGTGTGAGCCACCAAGCCCAGCCACTTTCAGTCTCTTTACAGAATGGTCCCTCCACTTCGCCCTGAGTGAGTCTTGACTCCTTCCTTGCCCATTTCTTCCTATAGCAGATATTATTGGTGCTCTACCCATATCCCTTTGGCCGTCATCATTTCTGTCCATGTAGCCTGACTTCCAGCTGCCAGCACCTGCATCTTTTCCTGGAGGCTTTTCTCTGGCCTACAGAGCCCTCTTTGCCTGCACACATAGGAAGTCAGAAGTTACAGGGGATTATCAATGACTGACAGGAGTAGTTGATCCCTTAGGTGGGATAACTCTGAGATGCGTGTTCTACACAACCTCCTGGAATTCCCCAGCATAATTAAGCTCCACTTACCCACAGTGGTAACTTGATTTATAACACGCCCCTTTATTGGCTCAGTCCCCCACTCCTTTTGGGTATTTCCTGTGATCATCTCCAAACTACTTATGCTGGCTGGAATCTCATATCTCAGAGTCTGCTTTGGGGACAATCCAGATGAATATATTTCACCTGGAGCCCTCTTCTATGGCAATTGTTCTTTCTCCCATAGCCTGAGAGCAAGAGACAGTACCAGCATATTCCTAGTGCCATGCTTTTACCCTCATGCAACATTCTTTCCTTCTTTGACACTTACGCCGTTTACCCTCTGTGTGTCCTCACTGTTAGCATTTATTGGCATCATGGCTATTATCTGGTATCCACAGAAAATTCTGGTGCTCTCCTCTACACCCAAATCCTATCATTAGCCTGAGGGTTTCATATGGAAGTCCTAACCTCCTCCTGGCCTCTTGGCTTCAGGACCCCCTCATCTCAAGTTATCTTTAGCTCTGCTCCATTTTACCCACCGCCTTGGCCACACTGTGGAATTCATCATCGCCCTGAACTGCTTTACTTCTGAAATTCTAAACTTCAATTTTCATTCTTAGAGTATAAGAACCCATTTTTCCAGCTCTCTTACTCTTTCAAAGCTTGCTCATGGGCTTCACTGCATCTTTCCTACAAGCCTCCACCCAAAGCCAGTCCTGCAGTCTACCTTTTCTGTTCCTGATGACTGCTGGAGAAGATCACCCACGCTTGCATATTGCATGGTCTTTAGCCTCAGTTAAACTCTCAGTTTTTGGTCAATCATTTTGCTTATTGCTGGGCAGCAACTTCTCCTTCTCTCCAGTAATGTTCCTGCCTATTTTCTGGGTCCCTTTTCATTTGCCTCAGCCCACTCACTTCTTTTCCAATTTGGTTTCCATCTTGCCTCTGACTCTTGGCTCTATACTCTTTTACAATCTGCCTTTTGCCATCTAGTGGTTCTATTCTTCTCAGTCTTGGCTCAAGTATGTATGTACAACATTTCTTCTAGTGTTGATGGAAAAATACCAAACTGTAACATATTTTAAAGAGGTTTATTCTGAGCCAATATGAGTGACCACAGCTAGGGGCACTCATACCCAAGAAGCTTTGAGTAAGTGGTCCTGAGACAGTCAGAATGTAACTTTGTTTCATATATTTTAGGGAAGCAGGAGTTACAGGCAAAGAATACATTCCTTCCATATAAAGGAATGTATACCTTTCATGTAAAACAATACATGGAAGGTATACACTGGTTTGGCCTGAAAAGGTAGGATATCTTGAAGCAGGGGCTTACAGGTTATAGGTGGATTCAGAGATTCTTTTAAACTTTTAAGTTCAGGGGTACATGTGAGGGTTTTTTACATAGGTAAACTTGAATCATGGGGGGTTGTTGTGCAGATTATTTCATTACCCAGGTATTAAGCCTAATACCCATTAGTTATTTTTCTGTATTCAGAGATTTTTAAAATTTGCAATTGGTTAAAGGAATAAAGCTTTGTCAAAAATACTTGGAGTCAGTAGGAAAGAATGTTCAATTTAAGATAAGGGTTTGCTAAGCATCATGTGATGTTATGCTAGAGTCAGGTTGTGAGAGCAAGCCAGAAGATACTGGGTTAGAGTGACCTGTAGGGGGTGTCTGCCTTAACCCTTGCATGGCATGGCCTTAGGTTCTGTTTATAATTTGTTATCTTATTGTTTCAAAGAGTCCATTTTGTCAGTCTTATGATCTCTATTTTAACATTAATGCTGGTCAATTGTTGTCAATAAACTGCAAAAGGGAGGGAGTGTAATGAAGCATGTTTGACCTCCTTTTTTATCATGGCCAGAAACTTAGGTTTCTATTTTTATTTTTATTTAAAAAAATATTATTAGCCTGTCCTTTGGAAAGGAACTCCATTTTAAAGGTTTCTCTGCCATCCTCTTGGCCAAGAGGGGGTCTGTTCAGTCAGTTGAGGGGCTCAGGATTTTATTTTTAGTTTACATAATTGTACCTTCAGGACCCGAAGTCTGGCTCTGGCCTTGGACTGGCAGGCCTGCTGGGCCCTTCCGGCTTCACTCATTCCATAGTACTTTCCTCCTCCCCTCTCAATCATTAAGAGAGGATTTAGATAACTTCCATTTGTTGATTCATCATTTCAACAAACAGTTATTGAGTATTTTTTGAGCCCACTGACAGGCATACTGCTAGGAGCTATGCTAGGTGCTGGAATACAGTGGCAAATAAGAAAGACAAGGTCTCTGACCTCTCAGCTTGCACACTGTGACAATATCATTGAAAAAAAACTCATAGAAAATAGTATGAACTACTTCAGATAAGGTAGTCAGGGAATACCTCTATAAGGAGGTAACATGTGATTCAAGTCCTGAAGGTAGAAAAGGAGCTAGACATGGGAAGAACCCAGTGAATCAGTGTTTCAAGCAAAGGGAACTATAAATGAAACAGTTCTGAGGCTAGAAAGAGCATGACACATAGTGCAAGTACAGAAGGCCAATATGGGTGGAGCATAATCAGTTGAAGGGAGAAGAGTAGGAGAAATGAGAATGGAGCAAGAGTCATTCAGACCACTGGGCTAGATCATGCAGAGATTTGCAGAACAGACTGAAAAGTTTGAATTTTATTTTAGATGTGATGGAAAAGCATATAAGAATTTTGATAAGGAGAGTCACATAATTTGATTTCCATTTTTAAAAGATTACCTTAATTTACAATTTGGGCAAGAGATAATGGTCCCTTGGACTAGGGTAGTAATAGTAGAGATGGGAGAAGTGGATGAATTAGAAATTCATACTGGATATAGAATGGTCAGGATTCGCTGATGGATTGAATTTGGGAAGTGAGAGAAGGAGGAATCAATGATGACTCTCAGGTTTCTGACATATGTTAATGTCATTTTCTAAAATGGGAAAGATGGGAGAGGAACAGATTGGGTGGAGGGAGGGTGTCAAGAGTTCTGTTTTGCATGTGCTATGTTAGACATGTCTAATAAATATCCAAGTGGCGGTTTTAAATGGGCAGGTAGATCTCTGAATCCTAATTTTAGAGTCTTTTTAGGGTCTTCACTGAAAATCGTCAGCATAAAGATAGTATTTAAAGCCGAAGAAATGAATGAAACCACCTAAAGAGCAATTTGAGAAAGAGAAGAGAAGGCTCAGGAGTAAGCATGGATAACTCCAATAGTTAGAGTTCAAGTAGAGGACATTGAGAAGGAGTGGCCAAAGTGTGGTATTAACAAAACCAAAGGAGGAAAGATTTTAAAGAAATAGTTTTTAAAGAAAAGTATTAGAGATCATCTGTATCAAATGCTCATGACAGAGCTGTTAAAATCAGGACTGAAATGTGAAAACTGAATTTGGCAAAATACAGGGCTCTGGGGATCTTGAGAAGAGAGATTTCAGTGAGTTGATGAGTATGGAAGCCAGCCTGGAGTGGACTGAAGAATAAATGAGAGATGAGGAACAAGAGATTGCATGTGTAGACAATACTTTGGAGAATGTTTGCTGTTGGTGAGTGCAGAAATGTGGAGAAGAAGCTGGAGGGATAGTAGGATAAATAAGAGTTTATTTTTGGGTTAATAAATGCTAAATCAAGTTTGTATGCTGATAAGAATTACTTAGAGGAGAGGGCAAAAGTCCTTAAGAAGGAAAGAAGTTATGTCATGGCATAGACTGTTAGATATCCCCTAATATTTCTCTCCCCTTCTTCCACAATAATAAAATTCCCAATTTATAGCTGGCTTCATGGCCTACTAGAATAAAGATTATACTTTCTAGCCTTTCTTGCTGCTCCATACAGCCTTGTAACTTTACTATCTCTGGCCAATAAGATGTAACCAGAAGTTATGTCTCCTATCATGTGACAGCTCTTGGGAAACTTTTTTGAAAGATAGCTGGCATAATGCCCTTTGTCCCACCTTTTGTCTCTTTCTCCATCCTACTGCCTGAAATTTGGATGTGATGGCTGGAACTCAAGCTGCTATCTTGGACCTTGGCCTCACCCAAGGGACGTGGTAAGTTGAGAGAAGCCTGGGTTTCTGAAGACTCTGTGGAGCAGGGTAACCAGATCAACCCTGAACTGCCTACCTTTGGTCTTTTATGTATGACAGAAATACACTCTCTTGTTTAAGCCACTGTTATTTTTGACCTCTGTTGCTCTCAGATAAACCTAATGCTAACTGATTAAAATGGGATCCAGTAAACAAGTGGAAGGGATGGCCTTTAACAGGGGACAGTTCATTCAACATAGCAGAAGGCAAGAGTACAGATGGCAAATGTGGTGGTGGGAAAGTGATAAATTTCCCATTTAATTAATTCTCTTTTTTCTCAATGAGGTGGGAGGTGAGGTCTTCCACTTAAAATGGAGATGGACGCTATAGAAGATTGTATGTAGGTTGCGAAAATTTTCTCCCATTTTGTAGGTTGCCTGTTCACTCTGATGGTAGTTTCTTTTGCTGTGCAGAAGCTCTTTAGTTTAATTAGATCCCATTTGTCAATTTTGGCTTTTGTTGCCATTGCTTTTGGTGTTTTAGACATGAAGTCCTTGCCCATGCCTATGTCCTGAATGGTAATACCTAGGTTTTCTTCTAGGGTTTTTATGGTTTTAGGTCTAACATTTAAGTCTTTAATCCATCTTGAATTGATTTTTGTATACGGTGTAAGGAAGGGAGCCAGTTTCAGCTTTCTACATATGGCTAGCCAGTTTTCCCAGCACCATTTATTAAATAGGGAATCCTTTCCCCATTTCTTGTTTTTGTCAGGTTTGTCAAAGATCAGATAGTTGTAGATATGTGGCATTATTTCTGATGGCTCTGTTCTGTTCCATTGATCTATATCTCTGTTTTGGTACCAGTACCATGCTGTTTTGGTTACTGTAGCCTTGTAGTATAGTTTGAAGTCAGGTAGTGTGATGCCTCCAGCTTTGTTCTTTTGGCTTAGGATTGACTTGGCGATGCGGGCTCTTTTTTGGTTCCATATGAACTTTAAAGTAGTTTTTTCCAGTTCTGTGAAGAAAGTCATTGGTAGCTTGATGGGGATGGCATTGAATCTGTAAATTACCTTGGGAAGGATGGCCATTTTCATGATATTGATTCTTCCTACCCATGAGCATGGAATCTTCTGACAAAGGGCTAATATCCAGAATCTACAATGAACTCCAACAAATTTACAAGAAAAAAACAAACAACCCCATCAAAAAGTGGGCGAAGGACATGAACAGACACTTCTCAAAAGAAGACATTTATGCAGCCAAAAAACACATGAAAAAATGCTCACCATCACTGGCCATCAGAGAAATGCAAATCAAAACCACAATGAGATACCATCTCACACCAGTTAGAATGGCAATCATTAAAAAGTCCGGAAACAACAGGTGCTGGAGAGGATGTGGAGAAATAGGAACACTTTTACACTGTTGGTGGGACTGTAAACTAGTTCAACCCTTGTGGAAGTCAGTGTGGCGATTCCTCAGGGATCTAGAACTAGAAATTCCATTCGACCCAGCCATCCCATTACTGGGTATATACCCAAAGGACTATAAATCATGCTGCTATAAAGACACATGCACACGTATGTTTATTGCGGCATTATTCACAATAGCAAAGACTTGGAACCAACCCAAATGTCCAACAATGATAGACTGGATTAAGAAAATGTGGCACATATACACCATGGAATACTATGCAGCCATAAAAAATGATGAGTTCACGTCCTTTGTAGGGACATGGATGAAATTGGAAATCATCATTCTCAGTAAACTATCGCAAGAACAAAAAACCAAACACCGCATATTCTCACTCATAGGTGGGAATTGAACAATGAGAACACATGGACACAGGAAGGGGAACATCACACTCTGGGGACTGTTGTGGGGTGGGGGGAGGGGGGAGGGATAGCATTGGGAGATACACCTAATGCTAGATGACGAGTTGGTGGGTGCAGCGCACCAGCATGGCACATGTATACATATGTAACTTACCTGCACATTGCGCACATGTACCATAAAACCTAAAGTATAATAATAATAATAATAATAATAAAAGAAAAAAAATAAAAAAATAAAAAAATAAAAATAAAATTACAAATTATAAAAAAAAAAAAAAAAAAAAAAAGAAGATTGTATGTAGAAGAGAGATGGTATAATATAGACTCCTTTATATCTAGGAAAGTGGGGAGAAGTCTTTGATACCTGTGAGGAACCCTATACTGGATCTGAATTATTTCTTTCTTTATTTCTGGCTGTCATGTTATCCTGGATCCTTGACCCTATGACCACTTTTTTATTCTTTATTTCCTGCAAAGTACCCTTATTATGATGTTCTCATGGTTCTCACCGTGTACTTCCAAAGCTGTTCCCTCTTTCTTGGTTCCCAGGTAGGATTCCCCTGGGATGGCAGTGCTTTCCTAAAACTGAACTAGATTTGCCAGGCCTTTGTTGGGCTGTACTTGCAATTTTTAACACCCCACCCCCATTCATTCTGCCCATTTACATTTCCAATGTGCCTTGTTGTCCCTCTACCTTTCTCTTAAGCACACTCTAGCTGTTAGCTGACACCTTGTGAATTTCTTGTGCCAAAATCCAATTTGTCTATCCTTCAAGGCCCACTCTATGTCCCACCTCCTTCTGGAAGCCTTTCTTAACTATTTCAACCTACCTTGAGTTTTTTTAGTCATTGAATGAATAAGCTGACACTATTATGTGCCTAGAGTTGATTGCTGCCTCTAAAATATCCATACGTAAGTGTCCATACATTGATCATTTGTATCACATAGTTGAATACTTGTAACATATGGGTTTCTTCTCTAATGCAGCACAGATGACATATGGATGTTTCCTCGCACTACCCCTACTCCCTCCTTCTTTTCTTGTCCCTTACCCCTTTACTAGGAGCAGACTTTTTGTAAGTAAAAGTGAAGATTCAGAGGATTTTTTTCCCCTCCAAAATAAAGCATTAAAGTCATGCTTCAAAATGAAGTTAATACTAGCAAGAGAGTTTTATGTTGTACATGTATCACTCTGTAGAATGTGAAGGACCAAAGAGAGTGTTTCTTGGACCATTTACATTAGACTCAATCTGGGAAGCTGGGTAAAAATGAAGATTTCTATGTGCCAAGAGACATATATAAGAATGTTTATGGCAGTATTATTTATAATAGCAAAACAAAACAAAACAAAAGCTAGAAACAACCCAAATGACCACAAACAGGAGAATAGATAAATAAATTGTGGTATATTCATGCAATGGAATACTGTAGAGCAGTGAAAATAAGTAAACTGCAGCTAAATGCATCGACATGAATGCATCTCAAAAACAATGTTGAATGATAAAATTGCTAAAGAATATACACAGTATAACACCATTATACAAAGTCCTCCAACAAGCAAGCTAAACAGGATTTTTTTTGTTTTTTGTTCAGAGACACAATCATAAGCGGGAGACACTAAAGAAAGGTGAAGAAGTGATAATCGTAAAATTTGGTAAAGTTTGCCTATTTGAAGAAGAGGGGACTGCAGTTGGGAAAGGGTACACAGAAAAATGTTCTATTTCTTAAGCTCCGTGGTCGGTACATGGGCGTTCATTTTATTGTTATTACTTAAATTATCTGTACGCTCCTTTGTATGTATACCTCAGAGTAAAAAAAAATTGAGTGCAGATTTCTACACCCTGACCAGACCTACTAAACTTGAAATGCGGATTTCTAGGCCCTGGGCAGACCTAGTGAACCTGACCTTTAAGGTGAGGTCCTAGAAGCTGCATTTTTATTTGGCATTCTAGGTGGTTCTGAAGTCTAAGAACTACTGACATGAAATGTCTTTAAGAAACTCACAGGACCTAAAGGATCACACACTGCCTCTCCCTGACAGAGCCAGGAATCTGGGGCTGAGAAGCAGGCTAGAAAAAAGGCCCAGGGGTATGTGGGAGAGCAGATAAACTACAGAGATAAACTACAGAGATAAAGATCCCATGCTGTTTCTAGATGCCCTATGTGTGTAGCAGGACCTGAAGTTTTAGAAAAGTCAAGGGACTTTTTATATTCTTTGAGCTTTGTATTTTAATTCTGATTGGTGATAGAAAAGTCTTTCTGGAGAAAGTCTACATCTATACATCCTCCCAGATATGATCAGCAGTAGTAAAGTGTTACATGTGGGTTCTTTTTCATCTTACTGCAAGCTTCACAGACTTTTTGTGTATATATACACAAAAGTTTTCTGGGGCTGCCATAACAAAATATCACAGGCTGAGTGGCTTAAACAGCAGAAATGCACCTTTTCATAGTTCTGCAGGTTAGAAGTCAAAGATCAAGGTATCTGCAGGGTTGGTTTCTTCTGAGACCTCTCTCCTTGGCTTGCAGATAGCCATCTTCTCTCTGTGTCTTCACATGGTCATCTCTGTGCAGGTATGTATCTTGTTGTCTCTCTCTGTCTGTGTCTTAATCTCTTCTCATAAGGACACTAGTCATATTGCATTTGGTCCCACCCTGGTGACCCCATTTTAACTTAATTGCTTCTTTAAAGGCCCTATTAGTTGTATTCTGAGGCACTAGGAATTGAAACTTCAACATATGAATTTGGGGTGGGGGGATACAATTCAGCCCATAGCAGTATGAAATATATATTTTGTTTTTATTGGTTTGTTTTGATATGGCTTTTGTAATAAACTGTATAGAGCTGAGCATACAGTTGGTGCCTAATTCTTATTGACTGATTGATTAGTAACTCAGCTAAAAGATTTGGTGGGGAGAAAGCCAAAAAGCAATGAGTTAAATGAATTCATCTTTCTCCAGAGTTGATTGTAGTTGTCTTGTGTTTATCAGATTGACTAACCGATCAGTTATTTTCAATTCTAAATAAACCAGGCATTAAGAATCCATGAGACATTCATTCCCAAACATTATAAAGCATTAAGCTGCTTGAAGCCTGAACTCTTAACAGTTTGACATTTCCTTTAAAAGCTGCTGGAATCCCTCTCTCCAGGAAGCCCAGTAAGAGGGAGCTTAGTGTTTTACTTATCCAAGTCTTTGCAGCAATGAATTAAGCATGTATCGAAAAGGGAGGCATCAAATCTTGCAGCATCCCCCTCTCCCATGCTGAGCTGGTACGTCCCAAGGGCAAGGCCAATCAGCCTCATCATGGAACGGTGGAGGCAGACAGATTTATTGAAGAGGAAGAAACAAGCAAAGAAAACACTTTCCTTGGCAAAGAAAGTCTTTGATTTCTTGGCTCATCATCCCAGACAGAGCTACTGAGACTGTTCCTTCAGCTCCCACCACGGCAGGTCTGACTTCTGGGAACTTACAGGCATGTGGGGACTGGGAATGAGGGAAGGAAGCAGGAAGTAGACTCTGCTGTCACAAGACGTAGAAGAAGGACACAAGGCAAACCTGGCCAGATCCCAGTAATAAGCATCAATTCTGCTCACCATACACTTTTAACTTTGCAGAGTGCATTTACATCTATGACTTCATTTCACCCTCACAACAACCTTAGGAAATAGACAAGACAGGTAATATTTCTCTCTCATTATAGATCATGACAAAGAAGTCCAGAGAGATGGAGATGTGTACAGTTGGTTGGTGGTAGACCTAGGATTAGAATCCAAGGCTCTGGACTCACAATTCAGGGTTCTTTCAACTACGCAAAACAGATGACTCTCCTTGGGATAAGAATTAATGTAACTTTCTCACTACCTAGACTTTATACAGGGAGGAGGAGGGGTGGATTTGCACCACTGACTTTTAGAATTGGAAAGTAAACTTTAAAATCATCAGAAGAGAGTACAAGAATTCAGGAAAAGACCCAACAGGGCCCCAGAAGTCTATTATTTTCCATAAGCCACTTTTTAAAACTACCTCTGTAAGCTTGCCTTGCTTCTGCCTCTTCTGCAACATCCAGCTCAAATAGTGGCACATGAGACCTCCCTACATCAAGCCCTGCTTATCTCTCTGGCCTCCTCATTCTCTAGGTCTCCTCACTTTTCTGGGTCTCCGCTATTGTCCCATGATTCAGCCAAAAGGAACAGTTACTGGAAAATGCTGGGCTGTTTCCCACCTCCCAGCCTTCTAACACCTGCTCTTCTACCTCACAGCAACCTTCAGTCTCGTGATTCCTCCATTCTCCTAGTCGGTTAGTCCCTTCGTGTTCCCTCTTTCTTCCATACCAAGCAGGAACCTATAGCTGAGCACCCAAATCCCTGCTCAGCTTCCCCTCCCTTTGCTGGCACCCTATGCTTCTGCCACATCCACCCACCCAAACCCCAACTGTGGAGTCACACAACACTACCTTCTCTGCTCCTACGTTTGAACAGCTAAGCACTACTGGATGCAAATCCCACAATCATGGAGACCGTGGCCTTTACAAATTTCCACTTCCTAACTTCAGCTGGGCTTGCAGCCCCACTCATCAATCCTTTCACTTGTCCTTGGTCCAACCCCTCTCACAATCCTCTCAATGACTCTTCCAAACTTTTTACTTCTTTCCTCAAGCCCCTTACTTGACCCTGCTTCCTTCACTCTTGGCAGGAAACTTTGCCTCCTACCTCATTGAGAAAATTGAGGCCAGCAGGATAGATCTCTGTAACTTCCCACTCCCACCAACTACTATCTCATCTTCATACAGACCCATCCTTCCTTTTTTCTCTTCAAGTTTCAGAAGGTAAGGTGCCATCTTTCTGTTTAAGGCCAACACCTTTAGCTAATCTAGGCCTTGGACCCTCCAGGATCTTGCTCGGTCAGATGACTTCTCTCTCTGTCTCTCAACTCAACTCAACTATGTTTTTCCTCTAAGCTTAAAAACTCAAGCCTCTCTTACAAAAAAATAAGCAACAGAAAACCACAACAAAGCAAACACAAAGCAAAACATTTTGGGGCTCTTGGTCCCCTCTAGCTAATATTCAGTCTCTTTTCCTCTC
The DNA here is from genome assembly GCF_028885625.2 of Pongo pygmaeus. Classification (NCBI taxonomy): domain Eukaryota; kingdom Metazoa; phylum Chordata; class Mammalia; order Primates; family Hominidae; genus Pongo; species Pongo pygmaeus. The sequence goes on along the minus strand of NC_072396.2, from coordinate 111,467,841 downwards.
CTTCTCATGTAATTTTCTCAGAAGAGTATTCTACATTGGCTAGCTCCACATTCTTACTTTACATTCACTTCTTAACCAACTGCAGTCTAGTTTCTGTCTCTCGTCTACCACTCTGCTAAATGCACTCACCAAAATTACCAGTTACCTACTAATTTCCAGCCCAGTGGGCACTGCTCAGAGTCCTTATCAGACCTCTCTGCAGTTTTTCACACTTCTGATCACTCTCTCTTTAAAGAAAAACAAACAGGATCTCTTGACTTCCACGGCCCTCTCTTCTCTTGGTAGTACCCTATGTCCATCCCTCTGTATGTGTATGGGTCCCGCTTCCTCTAGTTACTTGTTCACTGTTAGTATTCCCCACTGCTGTCCTTAACTCACTGCTTTTATCATGCACTAGTTTCTCCTTGAGTGATTTCATGTGGGTGACTCTTCTTTTGGTTGGAAAAAAAAAAAACTCACTCAAACTATCCTCAGATGGCTGGGTTTCATTTGAGACTATACTGACTGAGATGAGAACACTTATCAGCTAGTTAAGCAGCCTCAAGAATTAAAAAGTCTCTCTGTTTTTCCCTTGGGCTATGTGCTCACTTTCTTTGTCTCTCTGTTTGTTATCTTTTTCTACTGTGTCTATTCCATTCTTCTGCCACCAACATCCTTTACTTTCCTATCATTTCCATCCCATTCTTACCTCAGCTTCAAATGGTCTCTGCTTGTCATGTCCCAATTTTCAACAGTCTTCCAGCTTTGACTCCCATTGTTAACTGGCCTGGAGTCTCTGTAGTTCTTAGCTCAAAATCCTGAGACAGGGATTCTAAATAACCCAGTTCATCTTTTTCACCAGATCTATATCATCAGGCTCTGGTCAACTTACAGATTGACTGCCCTTGGGTCAGTGACCTGGTAGATTCCATCAGCTGTAGCCAAGCCAGATAGGGTGGATTGCGTAGAACAAACTATGGCTGCACGGGCAATAGTCAGTGCATGCAGCAAGTTCCCTTAGAAATGGTATGATCATGGCAGGCTATGACTAATATCCTTAGTATAATCTCAAATCTAAATCTTTATCACAGATCCTCCCCATAGCTTTAAACTATTCAAATTGGGTGCTAGGTATCTTCCCTTGTATGCTCCATGGGCACCTTCAACTCAACATATCCAAAAGAAAATTGTCCATTTTCCACTAAACTAGCACTGCCTCCTGAATTCTCTATCACAGCTGATGGCACCACTATTCCTATTACCATCTTCATTAGTGCTATTATTATTATCTACATAGCTACCCAAGATAAAGATCAGGATGTTATTGTTGATAGCTACTTCACACATATTGTATTAGTCTGTTTTCATACTACTATAAAGATACCATCTGAGACTTGGTAATTTATAAACAAAGGAGTTTTAATTGACTCAGTTCCTCATGATTGGGGAAGCCTCAGAAAACTTACAGTCATGGCAGAAGGGGAAGCAGGCACATCTTACAAGGTGGCAGGTGAGAGAGTGAGCAAGAGCAGGGAAAACTGCCTTATAAAACCATCAGATCTCATGAGAACTCACTCACTATCAGGAGAACAGCATGGGGGAAACCACCCCCATGATCCAATCCCCTCCCTCCCTCGACAGGTGGGCATTACAGATCCCTCGACATGTGGGATCACAATTCAAGATGAGATTTGGGTGAAGACACAGAGCTAAACCATATCACATATTCATATCCAATTGATCACAAAGCCCTGCCAATTTTACCTCCTAATTTTTTCTTAATTCAGTCCCCTCCTTTCCATACCTACTGCTCCAGTTTAAGCCACCATCATCTCACTTGAAAAGCAGCAACAGCCTCCCAACGGGATTGCCCTTTTCTGTTCTTGTCCCCCTATAACCCATCCCTCACACGCTGATAAAATTATCTGTATTTCTAAAAACATACATGACCATTATTCATTGCTGTTTTAGATCTCTCAGTAACCTGCTATCACAGGGGTCCCCATCGCCTGGGCCACAGACCAGGACCGGTCCCAGTCTGTGGCTTGTTAGGAACTGGGCCACACAGCAGGAGGTGAGCTGCAGGATAGTGATCATTACTGCCTAAGCTCCACCTCCTGTCAGATCACCAGGTGCATTAGATTCTCACAGAAGCATGAATGCTATTGTGAACTGCACATATGGGGGATCTAGGTTGTATGCTTCTTACGAGACTCTAATGCCTGATGAGCTTCTGAGGTGGAACAGCTTCATCCTGAAACCATCCCTGCATACCACATCTGTGGAAAATTGTCTTCCATGAAACCGGTCCCTGGTGCCTAAAAGGTTGGGACCACTGTTCTATCATCTACTGGATAAAGACTAAACTCTTAAAATAACATGTGAGGGCCTGCTCTTCCTTCTGCTTCAGCTGATCTGACACCATGACTTACCTTTCATTTTGCATCCCAGCATCACCACGTTGCTTGTTCCCTTCACTCAGCATGTTGTGTCTTGCTTCTATGTCTTTGCTTATGCTGACTCCCTCTTTTTGTAATACCTTCCTCGCAGTCCTTCTCACACAATCTCTGCCAGGATAATTCAGATTCTGTTCAGGTATAACTTCATCCAGGAAACTTCCCCTGTCTTCTCCCATTTCCAATCTCAATAAGGCATGTTCTCCTGATATCCTGGTCTTATTTCTGCCATCACATAACCTCCCTACGAGTGTTTTTTTTTTTTTTTAGTTATTTAGAGAGTAGAGCCTGTGTCTCACTCATCTATAGATTTCCAACACCTAGCATAGGTCCTGGCACATAATAGGGGTAAAAATTTTGTTGGAATGTGTATTAGTCCATTTTCATGCTGCTGATAGACATTCCTGAGACTGGGCAATTTACAAAAGAAGGAGGATTAATGGACTTACAGTTCCACATGGATGGGGAGGCCTCACAATCACAGCAGAAGGCAAGGAGGAGCAAATCACGTCTTACAGGGATGGTGGCAGGCAAAGAGAGAGAGCTTGTGCAGGGAAACTCCCATTTTTAAAACCATCAGATCTCATGAGACTTATCCACTATCGCAAGAACAGTGGGGGAAAGATCCACCCCAATGATTCAATCACCTCCCACCAGGTTCTTCCCACAACACATGGGAATTCAAGATGAGATTTGGGTAGGGACACAAACAAACCATATCAGAATGCATGAAAGAAGAAGGAGGAGAAAGGAAGCTGAGGCAAAAATAGATAGGCCAGTGAGACAAAGAAGAGGAAGAGAGAGAGAGGATAGAGGAGATGGGAGAAGAGAGAGAGAGAGAGAGAAAGAGAGAGAGAGAGAGATTGTGTTGAAATAAACTTCAATATAACTCAGAGAAACTAGCTAGACGGCTGGGACCTGATTCATCCACCTTTCCTCTCCCCTAGAATCACAAAGGCTGGCAGAGCCACATCAAGGGCTGGGCACAAAAAACCCCAGAGACAGCCAGAAATGCAAGCTAAAGGATCATCTGCTTGGCCAGCTGTATCAAAAGGGCAGCAGACTGTAAGAGGATGAGGTCCTGCTGGGCTGCTGGAACTAGGGATGAGAGAACCACCAGTTATTAATAACCATAACTGGGCTGTGGGGGCCCAGAGAGGGGACTGACTCCGCTGAGCTAAGATTCCAATTTTCAAACAAGCCATTGCTTCACACATCTGTGGGTAATGATGCAGTTCCCAGAATGAAACCAGAGTCCTATCAACCAGTCCCAGGGTCTTGGCTTCCCTAACCACATAGAGAAAAGACAAATGGTAAGGGCTTTGAAATAATGGGCTGAAAGGCTAGAAATTATGACAGTGTGGCCTGGACTCAAGGAAGCCCAATCCTAGTAGAAGCAGAAAGAAGGCATGCCACCCCGAACAGACTGCTCCTCCATCCTCCTGTCACCCCCAAACCACTCCCAGGCCAGGCTTCTCCATTTCTGTCAAGGGTGTCAACAGCCTTTCAGTCACTAGGCTCTTCCTCACTAATTATCATTAATTAGTCAAGAATTGCTTATTCTTTCCACAAAATTTCTCTCTGCCTTTTCCAGTTAAGTTCCTATCCCCTCCCACACAGGCTAACATAGCTGCCTCTTAAAGCCCAAAGTCTTCAGTGGCTCAATGCTATCTGACAAATGAAGTCCACACTGCTGATCCCAAGCCTTCTTTCCAATTATGTTTCTTACCATCCCAGCATGAACTTTTTATCCTTTCCCATCTTGGAACTCACCCTTCTCTGAAACCCCCACCCCTGTGCTGTCCTACATCTGTGCTTGACTGGAGGATTCCTTCCACCTGGCACGCTTTTCACCAATCTCTCCCTCCAGCACAGTATAGGCAAGTAGTGGTAAGTCCATACTCAGAGTCAAGTCCAGGCCCTCTCACTTACTTTCAGGGCAATATTGGGCAAGTTATGTTGCCCACCTCCCCCTCAAGTTTCAGTTTCCTCATCCTTAAATAGGGATAATCCCAACACCAGAGTATTGGGAGAAATACAAACATTTTTAAAAATATTATTCAGTCTTATTGCAAATGACAAAAAAAAAAACCTCTAGCTGTATTCAGAAGAGTGATTTACTGAAAGAATAGCAAATTATTCACAGAATCAACTGAAAGACTGGCTTTCCAGTTCATAAAATGGTTAGGTACTATGGTGACCCTTAACTGGCTCAGGGCCAGCGTAGCTAAAATGCCACTGCTGATGCTACCATGTCACTGGCACCATCCATAGACTTCTGACTCATCTCTGTCTTTCTGCTACTCCTCTAAGATTCAAAATCCTGGACAGAAACATCAACTTGGCCAAACATATTGCATGCGCCTGTGTTTTAGGAGCCAAGGAGCTAGAAGACAGACTATCTGCCTCCTCTGCTTCCAGTATATATACATAGCCTGGCTCCTGGCATTTGGCTAAGTGCTTAGTAAATGGTAGCTTTCATGTTAAATCTTTACTATCCTTTAAGGCTCAACTCAATAACAATAATAATATCCACAGTTTTAAATATCCTTAAATGTTTATTATCTCACATGATCCTTCCAAGCACCTTGTCAGGTAGTCAGCAGGGGCAGAACTTATTTGCCGCAGGATACATAACTAGTAGTGACAGGCTGAAACTCAGGTCTTCTGTCCCTAAATACTATAACAGTAAAATTTATTGTGTATTTACTAATACACAATAGTAGATGCCCAGAAGATTCAGGCTCAGGGGTGGGTCTGAGGTTATCCCAGGCATTCCAAGGCTGAACTGGAGTCCAAGGTTTACCTATGAATGGACCCTGCCTTAGTTTGCTAAGGTTGTCATAGCAAAATACCAAGGACTGGATGGCTTAAACAACAGAAATTGATTTTCTTATAGTTCTGGAGGGTAGATGCCCAAGATCAAGGTGCTGGCAGAGTTGGTTTCCTCTGAGGCTGCTCTCTTTGGCCTGTAGATGGCTGCCCTCTTGCTGCCCTCTGTGCCTGCATGCCCCTGCTGTCTCTTATGTGCCCAAATTTCCTCATCTTATAAGAACACCAGTCAGATTGGATTAAGGCTCACCCTAAGGGCCTCATTTTAACTTAATTATCTCTTTAAAAACCTTACCTCCATATACAGTCATATTCTGAAGTACTGGGGGTTAGTGCTTCAACATGTGCATTTTAGAGGGACACAATTCAGCCCATAACAGTCTCCAACCCTCATCTTCCCTTGGCTTTCTCCCAACAGTGGTAGGTGGGAAATGGTGTGGAGTGAAGCTGGCTTAGTCTCCCAGGGTAGGTAAACAAGAACCTGAGTGACTCCATGCATTTGCCTCCACCCAGAAGTGGATAGAGAGTATCTTTTGAGACTGGACTTAAGGCTGAACAGGACAATGCTGGCACTTAGTGCTTCTCTTCCAGATATATACAAAATGAAATTTGTGCCATCTGGCTTTTAATATTCCACATGGGTGCTGTCTATTTAGTTAATAAAAGAAAACTCTCATAGCTGTCCTTTGCTAAGTGAGCTATTATAACATCTGTTTGAACTCCCCCACACACAAGTAATTAAATAAGCACAGTGTCTTTTGGGTGTGAAGCAGGGAAGTCCTAGTTGCACTCTCAAAGTTCTCCAGCGGTACAGTTCCCAATGTCCCAGAGTCCTCGTTCATTTAGCAACTGTTTCCTCAGGGCCTACTACTGACCAGGCCTGGGCAGGGGTGGCAACAGAGACAGAGACAAGGCATAGCTTTTGCCCTTAAGGAGCATACAGTCTAGTGGCAGAGAAAGACAAGTTGCCAGACCATGACAGTATGGTAGGACCAGCGCTATGACAGAGAGAGGCACAGGGAGCTGTGCATGCAGAGGGCCACTCAGCTGGCTTTCGCGGCCAGAGCAGGCTTCCTAGAGGAGGAGAAGATGCAAGAGCTCAGTCTAGAAGAAAGATAAGTTAGCAAGTTAAAGAAGGGACGGGCTGGGGTAGGGAGGTCACTAGATGCTGCAAGCCAGGAGATCATGTTGCATAAATCCAGGGGGTGCCATTCGCACTGTGGTGTATGAAGTGAACAGTGCTCACTGGAGTTGTGGTACTTAGTGACCCAAAGGAGTTAGTCTCCCAATTTTCCAGAAAATCTTCAAGAAGTTAGGCTGAGAATGTGGCCAAGGTCATATGATAAAGGCAAAGAAGAAGTCTTTAGGAGGGGGCTGCAGCAGAAAGGATGGGAGTGGGAATGGACACATAGGTTCCTACGAAGATCAAGTCTGAGCCCTCCACTGAAAGCATTTAAAAATGCCACCAGGACCTGTAAACAGTGCTAGGACTTGACTGGTGAAAGGTGAGGCTATCAGGAGGTAAAGCTAGAGAATGCTGGAACCTCATGTCCAGGAATACTAATAGACTTGGCTCATGCCTATCAAAAATCAGGCAAAACATTCACACTTAGTCTCATGTTTTACAATGTGGAGTTGCTCATTTTCATAAGCTCACCTTCAATAAATGATAGCCCTGGGCAAGATTGCAAGATAAATTCATACTGCCTTGTATAGTCTACATAAAGTTTTGTTACTCATTTTTTTATCTGAGCCTCATAATAACTCCATAATAACTCCATGAGACAAGTAGAATAGGGATTACCATTCTCATCTGGCATATGAAGAAACTAAGGCCCAGAAAAGTTAGGTTACCCAAAATCAGCGAACCGTTAAGTGGAACAGCCAAGCTAGATCTCAGGCCCTTGGAGATCTGGTCCGTGCTGTTTCCTCTAGGTCATGGAAAAAGGCTTGCCTTTGACAACCTTCCCACCTGCTCCCTTGCCCATGCTTCCTGCCCTGCCTTGGTGCACCCCACTCCTTATAAGCACCCCTTGGAACCTTCTGATTTTCCTCCCTCTCTCAGGTCTACCTTTTCTAGGCCACAGCCCATTTTTCACACCTAGCCTTTCTCTTATCTCAAGAACCTGTTCATGCAGAGGAGCTCTTTTGAAGGTTCTATCCACACGGAGTTTGGAGTTGATGGGGGAGAACCTATCCACTGACATCATTTACTAATTCTTTCCAAGAAGTTTGGGAAATGATTGTTATCCCTTTAAGTTCATAATGCTTTAATCCAAAGGATAGATCCAATGGTGGGAATTGTAGCATTTTGAAGCAACTATGAAGCACCTTGGTATAATATCATGTAACTGCCCCCACCCTCCCATCCCTAACACACACAAACACTTCAGGGACCCCACCTGGATGAGCTAACAAGCTACTCATCTAGTCCTTTGTGCATAGGCAAGACAAGTGCCTTCTTCCCTCTGAACACTGCGCACCCAGAGAACATATCTCCTTGACTCACTGCAGAAGGCTGGCACCTGTGGCCAACTGGCACCAAGAGGAAAGACTCCCAGGGAGAGCAGTTTGTAGTAAGCTAACAGAATGCCTGCCTGGTCTGCAGCTCCCTTCTCCCTATCATAGGTCTCCCCTGCCTGGCCCGTTATCCCTTATGGTAGCTGGGACTTCCCCTTCCATCCCCCTGAGGTGCTCTGAGATCTTTCTCAGGTAAGAACCAGGAAGCAGGCCACCCAGATTTGTCAAGATGGGAAAACAGAAACCACTGAGCCCACATGCTCTGTGCTGAGCCAAGGCCCATGTCCTGGGGCAGGTCCACTCGAGCCCCTGAGGAGACTCCAGGAAGAGAAAGGCAGGGAGAGTTCCTTTTAAACAAACAAAACTCAAGCAGGAGAGCAGCTTTCTTTAGGAAGGCCTTATGCTTGGCATTGAGCTGGACAGCGGTGTGGAGTCCCAGGGGTTCATCTTGGCCTCTGTGATAGTTTCCTTCCAAGTGGGAAAAGGGAAGGGGCGCACACAGACCTGGTTGGGGCGCAAGGGTGCTGAGAGGGAAGTGAAGGAGACTCTAGCACTTTGCTCTTGTCATCTCCCTCAGACTGGCAGGTACACAGGGTGAGCTCTGACCTCTACCCCAGCAAGCCTTTGCTTCTGTTTTCAGGGCACACCTTTGCCCACTTGGCTCTCATGCAGCCATCACTCTGACTGGGGAGGAAAGTCCTTTATCAGGCCACACTTTCAGACCTTAGGCCTGAGACCCTGGCTCTGCTCTGCCCTCCCGGGCTTCACCCACAGAGCTCTCTCGAGGCCCTGGTGTCTCCTATCCATGCCCTCAGCCAGCCCTGCCATGTCCCACTCCTCTCCTTCCTCAGCGAGGGCTCCTCAGCTGAATCATGCCCAAGCCCCGTCCCTTGTCCCCTTCATTATAAAAAAGCCTGACTAATTGAGCTGCCTGGATCTGTTTCAATCTCTAATTTATCTGCCAGCTGGGGAATAGGCCTCCCCACTTCTGCTCCTTATTTTCTTTATTTTCTGAAATCCCTGAGTCTTCACAACTGGAACTGATATCAGCTGTAAAACATGCCATGCCAGTGGCTGTCATGAAAGTGGTTTAAATCTCTGTTCGAAATGCTTGTTTGTATTACAGTCCAAGTGTTCTGTGTTGTGTGCCAAGGCTTTTACCAGTGGCAACAAGCTATTGGAGAAGTAAGTATCAAGTACAAATCAAGAGGGACCAGCCACAGGTCCCATTTAAAATGAATGGACAGAACAGACAAATCCAAAGAGAAGAGCGGAAAGAGAGTAGTTTCTCCTAATTAGGAAGCATGGCTTTCTAGATCCTCTCATCAGCAAGTCTTTGTCTTACTTTTTATCGCCTGTGTAGTAAAGAAGTAGCCAGAGAATGGGAAGGTTTAAAAAGCATTTTTTTTTTTTGAGACAGAGTCTCGCTCTGTTGCCCAGGCTGGAGTGCAGTTGTAATCATGGTTCACTGCAGCCTCGACCTCCTGGGCTCAAGCAATTCTCCTGCCTCAGCTTCCTGAGTAGCTGGGACTACAGGTGCACGTCACCACACTCAGCTAATTTATTTATTTATTTAGTTAGTTAGTTAGTTATTAGTACAGACAGGAGTGTCTCACTATGTTGCCCAGGCTACTCTCAAACTCCTGGCCTCAAATTATTCTTTTTCCTTGGCCTCCCACAGTGCTGGAATTACAGGCATGTGCCACAGCATCTGGCCTAAAAGGCAAATTAAGTTAAATTTGTTTGCAAAGTCTAGGGCAGTAGTTTTCAAACTTGAGCCTGTATCAGAATCACCTGTAGTAGGTCTGGGGTGGGGCCTGAGAATTTGTTTCTAACATTGTTAAGGGATCTTTGGGGCGTCATTGTTCTGGCTGGAAACCTCTGTGGCCAGTGGCGCCTTTGCCCGAATTTTGCTTGGGCCTGATGGGCTTGTTTTGCCCACTTGGCCTGGCAGGGGCGCTCAGCTCATGCTACCAGCCTGGGCCCCATGCCTGCCAAGGGTGAGTCAGGTGTGGAGTGGTGAAGGGTGTGTGAGCGAGCATGGGGTCCAGCCACTGTGCATTCAGACACTCCGGCTGCTGCAGTGGGGTGGGCAGCTCCAGGTGCCAGCATGGGTGCCAGCTCTCTGCAAGGCTGTGGCCAGACCAGGCGCACTACAAGCAGCTTCCATGCTTGGCACCAGGGAACATGTTGGCACCTGGAAGATTAGAGATGCCAGGAACCACAGGGCCCCAAAGAGGGAGTCACAGCCCTTGTTTGGGGAGCTCCCAGGTCTGGGCTCCCTGAAGGGCTGTAGCTCTTCTTTCTTTCTCTTCTTCCGCAGCATAGTGAGCAAGGGACATGCCTCAGCCCTGTTTGTGTTAGCCTCGCTATTCAGCAGGTCCCGAATTTTTGTCCTGCAGGAAGAATGAGGTACACAGACAAGTGAAAGGTGGGCAAAATGAAGAGGTGCTTTATTGAGCAATAGAACTGCTCAGAGGAGACCTGCAGGGGGCAGCTCCTTTCCGCAGCCAGGGTGTCCCATCAAGTATTTAGCTCCTAGCAGAGAGGGTAGCTCCTCTCTGCAAGCAGGTCGTCCCCACAAGTGTTCAGCTCCCAGCAGAGAGGGTAGCTCTTCTCAGCAGCTGATTGTCCCATCGTCTCTCCTTCCTCTGCTCTGCTCTGGCTGATCCCAGGGCTTTCATGGTCCTCAGAGGGCAGGAAGTGCACACCGATTGGTCCATGGGTGACCATAGGCGGGCTCAGAGAAGGCACCACAAGTCCCTACTCTGGTCTGCCGGCCTGGCAGCCCGGCCCCCAGCCTTCAGGCACACCCTGGCCTGAAGATGGGGCCTCCGTGGGGACCCGCCCCCTTCAGCCCAGAAGCCGGTCCGCCTCCTGCCGCTGTCCATGGTGCCCAGCCTGCTTATGCCAAGGGGCTCCTGCAGGCCAGCGCGGAGCTGCTCTCAGCCCCCACTTTGGCGTCCCCTTCTGTGCGCGTCTGCACCCAAATTCTGGAGAAGTCTGAGGCAGCAGGGCGCTGGCATGTCAGCGCTGGCCCCAGTACATGCACCCCTGACCAGGCTGCGACAACACCAAGGCTTGGCCCCACATTGCTCGGAGATTGGAGTGGGTGCCAACAGCGGGGAAAAGCCAGGCAGCAGGAGCAGGCACTTCCAAGCCTGCAAGGGTGGAGGGGCAGCCTTCCCAGGCCCTCAAGAGGGCAGAGAGGTCTGGGTCTACAGCCCTGACTTGGGCGTCTGCTGCTGCACCCAGAGGGGTTGGGTGGGGCTGCTGTCTGCTCCTGGCTCCTGCTGGCGGCTCCTTGGAGTGTGCAATACCGGCTGTGCACCCTCGCAGCCTGAGGCAGGGGTTTCAGGTCCTCGCTGGGCCCGGGGTGTCATCCAGGGCAGGGGGGACGTTGCCGCGAGCTTTCCCCACAGCCCTGTTGTTCAGGGGTGCCCCGGGGGTCCCCCTCACCTGGCTCGTGGCTTTATCTGGGCAGGGTGGTGTGGGGCGCCTCCGGGAGCAGATCGCGGCCACAGGCCCTGGGCCTCGGCCCTGGCTGTCGGGACTGTCAGGCTCGACAGTCACCCGGATGCTGGGCGGACCCTGGGGAAGCAGCCCCAGGTGGCCTCGCCCAGAGCCTCCTCCCAGGGCACAGGAACCTGGCACCCTCGGCAAGGTGGGCACAGTGGCTGCACCACTGGCTGGGTCCCCAAAGCGGGCACTGCTCCTACTTCCAGCCCCGGGCCCCGAAGTATGGTCCCAGCTCTACACCCCTCCTGCCTCTCGCGCTCTATGTGTAAGCCAGCACCACCCTGGGCCCAGCTCCGCCTCGGGGCCCCTCTCTGCTAGACCACGTAGCTCCGTCGCTGACGGGTGACCTGGCCCAGCTCCATTGAGGCAGCCCCCAGGGCGGCAGGCTGCGGGGGAGGTAGGGAGGGTGGGCGGGGGAGGGTTGCCTGCCTCTTCCCCACACCCTCCCCACAGCCGTGGCGTGATGGCAGCAGCCACTCTGGATAGCACACTGCTGTCATCAACATCTTTCCAGGTGGGGCTGATGTTGGTCTGGGACCACACTTGGAGAACCAGTGCTTTAGGGGTTGTGCAGAGTAGGCATGAAGGTCAGGGGTCTCTGGTCCTGCGAGGCCTTGTGCAGAGGCAGGAACTGTGCCACATGACCTGGAGGAGGTTCTAGTTCTGGTAGGCAGGGCTCTGGGCGGAGCTCCACAACCTGCTCCTGAGGATCCTACAGTTGTCAAAGAGCACGGGCCACCTCCAGGCCTCCTGGCAAAAGTTCAACCTCTTCTAGAGTTCTCTAGCTGCTTCTGTCATGCCTCCGTCTTCTTGGGTGGGGAGAGGGTGGTGGAGGGAACCCTGGAGCACATGGCCCAAGAGGAGCCCCGAGCCCTAGAGCAGTGATGATTCTCAAACCTGAGCAAGCATCACAATCACCCGGGTAACACGCAGATTACTGGGCCCATCCCCAGAGTTTCTGATCACAGGTCTGGGCTGATGGTGGCTGAGAATGTATATTTTCAGCAAGTTCTCAGGTGATGCTGGCTGATGCTTCTTGGCAAAGGGAATAAAAAGGTGTCTATGTTCTCATGTTTTTATGACTAGGTCCTAGAGGCCTTGGACACTGACAGTCGCAGTCCAGGGAGCCGTCTGAACAGAGACTGGGAATTCATCTGGTGCCAGATTAAGAATTCAGAATGACTTGATTTTTCTTGAGTGAAGGTTTGGCAAAAAAGCTACCAAATTACATACAACATTCATTCTTCGAAAGTATTTTTGAAACTAATCATTGGATGATGTTGTTTAGGTTCAGCCATTTCAACAAAGGGAGGAAGGAAGAGAACTCACATTTATCGAGCTCTACTAAGCTTTTTGCTAGGCGATTCCCCTACATTATCTCATTTGCTTCTTGAAACGACCATCAGAAGAGGAGGAAATAGGCTCAGAGAGCTTAAGTGACCTGCCTAATGTCACACAGCTTATGAGAGCCGGACTTGGATTCCAACTAAGGTCTGGCTCCAAACACTTCTCACTATACTGGAGAAGGGCTAAGAGGGTACCTCTGACCCCACCTGCCAATCAGGAGGCCAATCTCTTGGGAGGGTACAAAGCTTTTGTTTAAACACTAAATCCCACAAGTAGTAAACACGCCGATACACCACGCCTGACAGCAAGCAAGACAGACAGGCCATCTAAGCACATCTTTTAGAAGGCAGTAAATGGGCATTTCTAGAGGTGCAGAGTTTTGAGTCGAACAAGAGTGAGGGCTGAGCAAGGCTTTCAACATGTGCTGTGCTTGGGGAGGAAGAAATGGCAGTGGGTCACTCCACAAGGGAGACTATGAATGCTCAATCCAGACATAAGGGTTCTGGTTAAAATGACTCCAGAATAGACATCTATTGTCCTTGCTTCTATGTCCTACTTAATACATTTCCCCCATATGGAAAGATCAATCTCTGTCTTTTAAAAATATTTTATCATGAAATAATAAGATATACAAGCAAAGTATACAGACTAGTATGATGAACACCTATTTACCACTGTGTTTAAGAAATAAAACCCTACTAATGTGATTGTCATCTTCTGTTTACTTCATTTCCATCCACTTGCCCATTCCCAGTAAATAGCACCCTGACTTCAGAGTTTATCATCCCTACACATGTGAAAGCCCTTATTTCATCTGTGTAAATCCATATTCATCATATTCATCAGTAATTTTAAATGTAGTGCAAAAACTCACCTCCTTCGCAAATTGTCCTTGATTAACCCCACCACACTCAATTTCTTCACTGTCTATTTCCTAGCTTACATCTTTCATTTTTTTAAACTCTATTCACTTTTACTTGTGGAATCATTTTTGGAAATAGTTCACTTCCTCCATGAGCTTTTCTGATCACTCCAGGCAGCACTAATATCTGTTCCAAAGGTGAAATATAGGTGGCTTTTAAGTTAAAATGGTTCTGGGTTCAAATATGGACTCTGTCACTTACTAGCTCTGTGATCTTGAGCAATTGACTCCTTTCTCTTGGTGTCCAGTTGCTCATTTATAAGATGAGGTTATTGTAAATATCAAGTGAGATAGTATATTGTGGTGATTCATTTACATGCATGTGAATGTTATCTTCAAGATATTTAAATCCATGACCATCACCAATTTTTAAATTATAAGTATTGATTTGGGTGCTTGAGCTTTTTTTGGTTCATTTTTTGGTTACATACTGTCTCCTAATATGCTATAATGGCTCCATGTGCATAAATAAGACTTGTCTTCCCCCAGAAAAGCTGTGTTCTCATGGAAAGCAGAGAGTGAGCCATGCAGAATGACAATATAACTTACCATTCAAACCAAGACAGTTTGGAGAGTGAGAAGAGGTGCTATTAATAATAATTGCCCCAGGTCTCATCACAAACCAGGACTGTCCCTGGGAAGCCAGGACACATGGCTATCCTAATCATATATTTCTTTAGAGTCTCTCCAACCCTCAGCCCAGTGCTAGCTAGGAAGTAAGTACTTGCTAAATCAATACTTGTGGAGTGAAATTGAAGGCCTGGCAGCCTCAGAAGTTAGCAAACATGGCTAGTCTTATATAGCTCCTCCTTTCCTCCCTCTGTCTCTTGTGTGCTCTTCTTATTCAGCACTAATGTCACCCCCAAATGGCATATTCATCATCCCAAATTAGCCATTATTAAAGCCATCCATTTGCGGGGCTGCAGCTAAAATGAATTGTGTTATTATTCCAGTTATGGCAACGAATGGCTGAACATCAAAAGCCATTTTGATTTTGTAGCAAGAAGGCAATCAATTATTGTGTTCTGTCAGCTTGTCCAAAGTAGTGCCCAGCCTGCTGCTTGTGAGTATAAGCGTCCTTCTCCACCTTGTCATACACTCACCTACCTCCTTAGACCTCCCCTCACGATACTGGAGAGCCCAGGAAAGGGAAGGATATATTCTTTCTACCAGTCTGGATCAACTCTTCCTCCCAAAAGTTGGAGTCTTCTCGGCTTTGAGGCTAAAGAGGCTTCTCCTGACTTACACTGCCTTTCTCTCTCCCACTCTCCCACTCCTGATCCCTATAGGTCTGGGCAGTGAGCCAGCCTGAGTTTCAGTCTTGGTTCGGGTCCCCCTCCACTACCCTGCTACCTACACTACAGATTGGTCTTATCTGAGGCAACTTTGTGAGGCTCAGTACCCCCAGTGACTTCATTTCTCAACCCCTCCTTTTGGAGTCACACAGTTCTCAGGACCCCACCCCAGCTGCCCAGTCTCCTCACTCTGGAAAGTTACTGATAAATGAGAGGCTTAAGGCAGCTCATCTCCCAGAAAACCCCTGAATTGTAATAGGGTCTTCACTATTTTACCTCAAAGGAATGATTTAAGCTCCCCAGAGTAGGACAGTGCACAGGAAAGGAAGAGGGTGATGGGAAACACTGCCTAGACAGGAGACTGGAAGAGGTATTGATCAGAAGGCCCTTTCTGTGGTGGAAATAATGATAATGTTGGTGAGAATAATAGCAGCTACTGCTTTTCAGCTGTTTATACTGTTCTAGACATAAACCTAGCAGTCCAGGCCCCTCTAAACCCCACTGTGCCCAACCTCTGGCTGTTGGAAAGATTAAATGAATGAAGGTATTGCAACTCTCCAATGCATATTTCCTGTGGGCTACACTGGGTGAGGTGCTGTGAGCTCTGCTACTTCACATCACATTACACTGCAGCTCTGCTGCCTTTAGCCAAATCTCCCCATTCATAGCCTCGTCTCCCTGTCACCCACTTTGCTTTAGGAATCAGGCCTGAGAGTAAGATTTAGCAGGAGTGTGTAAGGTAGAGCAAATTTCCCCAGCTCTTCTCCCCATCAACAAGTAGAAGGCAACTAGGACCATGTTGATTAGCTGAAATTAATTTCTCTCAGCTAGATAATGTCCCCAAGGGCTACCCGTATAGAATTCATTTGCCTGTGCCCAGTGACAGAAATTACGCAAGACCTGGCATCTCCCTCAAGCCCCTAAAACAGGTTGTCAGCCCAATGGGTCTCTGATCACTAATATCTCCCTATCATCCCCACCCCCCCCACACACACACACTACAGACACACAGTCACACATTCTGATGAACTTATCTAATGAGATCCTTCTAAGATGTTCACATTGCTTGTGGGGACAGAATCAAGATTGTGAAGTATTTGATTAATGATTTTTGTTTATGGTTTTAAATTCCATTCCTGCCATTACCAGGAAGAGGAAGAGTAGACAGAATTCTCCCCATTTACAGGTGAGAAAACAAATATGAAAGATGAGAGACTTGTCAAAATTATGTTAAAAAAACAGACACTGGACTTGAATGACAAATGTAGCCTTAGAGTTTCTAATTTGTTTTCTCACCTTAAGTAATCTGAGTTCCGAGTGCTTGGCTATTTGTTCTGTTGGGCCAGGAAGATCCAAAGATTACTATGATCCTTCAAGTATTGAGCTGACTCAGATTCAACCTTGTTTTGCTCTGTTCCAACCTCTTTTTCTCTCAATAGGGAGCAAGAGCTTTCAAAATACAAATAATTGTTTTTCACAATTTAACAGCAATGCCAGCTTATTGCAGACATTTAGAAGCTGAAGATAAGCAAAAATATATATAATCTGCAGTTTCACCACTCAGTGATAACTGCTGTAATCATTGTGGTGCATTTCCTTTTTGTCTTTTTTCTGTGTCTATATACCCATATGTGTACATATTTTATACCATATTTCCTGCATTCTTCATTTCTGAAATCAGGATGCATCTTATAATGATGTCAAAATGACTTGTGAATGGCCAGGCAGAGGAATCTACTGTGATATTGTTGTCATTGCTTATAAGCATGCAGACTTAGCTGTACTGAGACGTTATCTATACATCATGTTGTCACTTCAGTTGAGTTATTTGCATTGGTAGAACCATCATGGTTAAATTTTTAACTTAAGTTTGGCTTTCTCCTTAATTGTCACTTAAAATGTCTTCTAAAAATTACACTATGATGCACATTGAAATGAAAAATTATTGTGTCTGCAGAATATTGCCTGTCACACACCAGACAATGCAATTAAAGGCAGTAGAAATTGCCAAATCCCTTGGAATAGATCATAAAAATTTCAAAGCTAGGAAAGGTTGGTGTGACCGTTGCATGCATTGTGAGGGACTATCACTCAGGCACTGAACATCTATCCATCAACAGTTTCTTGGTGACTTTCAAGAGAAAGTGATTGATTTCTGGCTCATGTAATTGAATTGAAAAACAAGACAAATAAAAGAAAAAAGGAAAAAATATTAACAATGAGTTTAGCCAAATTGGAAATGTGGATAAACCCCCAGGATTCTTCTACATGCTTTGATAATCTTCTTGTCACATTATCACAAGGGGAGGTTATGAAAAGCAGCAACATGTCAGCATAGTACACTGCATCCCTGCCAATGGTCAAAAGGAATTCAGAAGAATCTTTAGAGTCTGGAATGCGAAGAAAGCTTAGACTCTGTTTTTGGTGATGTTACTTAAGAAGAAAGTGGTATATAATTATATGGATATATATGTATGTTACCATCAGCAGAATAAAATTTTGGTATATTAAATATACTGTTTTTTTCTTTCTACCAAAGCTATTAATAAATCAGAGTCTTACAATATATTTAATCTCTGATGAAGAAGTAGTTGGGATCATGCTGTATTTATAGTTTTACATTATGATTTTTAAATGAATATTATATAATGAGCATTTTCAATGGCATTGAATATTTGAAAACATGGTTTGATGGCTTGCTATATCGAAAAATTGTTTCTCAGAAGGTTGTGCCAACTTACAATCCTACCTGTAGTGAATAAGAGTATACTCTAATTAACACGGTTAGTGGACCCTAATTAACATGGTTTTCATTAATTAAAAAAGATAGTGTTTGCTAATTTGACAGGCAAAAAAGACAGCATCTCATTTTTATTTAGAGTTCATTGGTTACTACCAAGTTTAAATTGAAAATGTAATTGGTGGCCATTTAAATTTTGTGTGTATAATTTGCCAGTTCATATCCTTTGCTCATTTGTCTATTGGGGTCTCAAGGTCTATCATATTTATTTCCAATAATGTACCAAATGCTGTTGATGATGCCCCACCCCATGTTCCCCTGGCCCACTGATTTTACCTGCATCTGCAGTTTCCAGCATCACCTCAAGTTGCTAGTCTGTCTTTTTTGCTTCAGAGTTTTCTCAAGCACAGTGGCAGCTTACTTTGCTACAGTCAGTTGCAACCTGGAAGTGCAGGACAGTTGATGCCACTGGAGCTAACCTTCAATCAATGGGGATGGAAGTCCATGGATAAATACCACAGACTCTCCATCCTCCAGTGGGATGTTTCTAAAACTGTTCCATACAGTTTCTCAGAGAGTCTCCAGAAGGACTGAGTCCCAGTTGCTCACAGGGTAAGCTTCTCATTAACACACTATTAACTTTCCTCCCTCGTTACACTTTCACCATTTCCTTTTTGTGTTTCCTAAGATCACCTCCCAAATAAGCCACCTCTCTCCAGATCTTTTCCTCAGGGTCCACTTTTGGGAACTGAAAATAAGAAAAAAAATAATATTTTCTGTCCACACAGCTTTTTATGGCAGTGATCACTCTCTCTCAAATTGAACTCCTCAATATGAATGGCATATTTGAAAACAAGCACTGTCCCACGAATAAACTTTGGAGTGCAGGACACAGCAATGCAAAGGCCTCTGTCACCTGGAGAATGCCAGTTGGCTGCTTCCAAAACCCTTGCAGGAGATGGCTTGACTCTCTAAGTAGAAACAAAACTGGCTTCCTGCACTGCGAGGCTGAAGAACAGAGCCCAGACTGAGTACATTCAATAAAGCAAAGTCTACTTAAGCAGGCTTACATGCCTGTTTGATATACAGAGACTTTTAAAAATGTTTGTATTTGTATATTTGTATCTGTCTATCCCCATATATATAGGCATTATACACACACACACACACACACACACACACACACACACACGTATGTATTTGCCAGGATGCCAATTTATTAATTTACTACAAGAAATACAATTGCTAAAAAGACCAAAATGCTTGACTAAGCAGATCAGTGTATTCTTTCCCTGTAGGCAAGTTGTGTAGGGAGCCAAATAAATTATCAAAAGATTGCTTGGTGAGCATAAAATCAGCACAAAGGAGTTAGTTGATCTTAAGAATGGTCTCTCAGCTAAGACAACTTGAAGCACTCTCATCAACTATAGGGCCAGCCTTGCCAAGGAACCCATCATGTTGGGTTCACTTGGCCAAGATCATTCTCCTGGATGGAACTTGGCTGGTAACTGTCATTTCTCTGCATTTAGCAGGCCAACTACTTTCTATTCATTCCAAGTAGTGTATAACACAATTAACTTGGTTCCCACTCAGAAAGTTACAATTGAATTTCAGTCCTGCCTCCTTAAGGTTTGTCCTAGATCACCTTGAACAGAGTTTTGAGTGTTCTCAAAATTTTTAGTCCCACTTTTACAGATAACTTCTTGGTTAATTTCCACAGATATCTAAATATCTAACCATATATCCTACATGTGGATTTTTACTAGTTTAACTCTCAGATGGCAACTGCATTTGCTTTTTGTGGGAGGGGGGTAAAGTGTGTATAGAGAGCATCATAAATCTGTCCCCTTCCTGTTGAGATGGGAATTAATTTCAACTCAACGGATTTCTGCCTTTTTTCCAGCTTCATCTTCCACAGTCACTCTGTGTTCTAACGTACTTTTCAGCTTATCACTTCCAGGATAGTCCATGCTCTCTCTCTCTCCCATATGCCACAATGCTAGATTGTTTTCCTGCCCTCATTTCCCAATGAACTGATTCATTTTTCAAGATCCAGCTCAAATATCTCTCACTTCCCCTAAGAGTCTGTATTAAGCCATTCTTGCACAGCTATAAAGAAATATCTCAGACAGGATAATTTATAAGAAAAGAAGTTTGTTTAGTTGGCTCACAGTTCTGCAGCATGTATAGGAAGCATAGAGGCATCTGCTTCCAGAGAGGCCTCAGAAAGCCTCCACTTATGGCAGAAGGCAAAGGGGGAGCAGGCATTTCACATGAAGGGAGCAGTAAAAACAATGAGAGAGTGGGAGGTGCCAAACACTTCTAAATGACCAGGTCTCATGAGAACTTACTCCCTTTCCTGAGGACAACACCAAAGGGTTGGTACTAAACCATTCATGAAAAACCACCCCCATGATCTAATCACCTGCCACCAGGCCCCATCTCCAATACCGGGGATTACAATTCAACATAAGATTTGGCAGGGACACACATCCAAATTATATCAGACTCCTTCCTTGAACCACTGCCATCTCTGCTCCAACATCAAAGAGTTGGACCTTTTCTTCTTAGTGTTACCACAACACCTAATTCAAACTTGTAACATCCCATTGTACTACAGTTATTTATATGTCCATTTTCCCCACTAGAGTATACATTATTGAGAGCAGAGGCTATTGTCTTATTTATTTTTGTATTCCCAGAGCTTAGCATAATGCCTGGCCCTTAGAAAATGCTTGAATAAATGAATTATCCAAAGTCCTACAGCCAGATATTCAGGAACTGCTATATTTCAAAAACTATAGTCCTGAAAGGTATATGACAGCAAATCACCATGAGTTATTTAGCAAAACTGACAGTGAGCTAGGGACTAGCATCTTGTGCCATCCATTTACTAATTTAACAAATATTTATTGAGCGCCTACTATGTGCCCAGTGCTGGGGATATAGTAGTGAGCAAGACACACAAGACCTGTACTTTCATGGAACTTACATTGTACTGGGGGAAGACAGATGATGAGCACATAAGCAATTAAAATAATTTCTAGATTTTCGTAGCTATTGTGAAGAAAATAAAACAGGGTGACATAAATGTAAGTGACTTGAAGGAAAATTTTTTTGGGGGTGTTGAGTGTTAGGAAAAGCATTTATGAGAGAGTAACATTTGATCTGAAAGCTGAATGATGAGAAGGAGCAAGCTATGTAAAGATGTAGGGACACAGTGTACCAGGCAGAAGGAGCAGCAGGTGCAAAGTCCCTGAGGTAGAAATATGTGGTTATAAAACAGAACATTTTGTGGTGCTGAAGAATATGTGAGTGCTGGAGGCATGGTACAAGATGAAATCAGAAAGGTAGGCAGAGGCTAGGGAATGTAGGGCTTTGTAAGCCATGGAAAATTGTTTGGATTTTCTTCAAAGTACAATGGAATGCCACTGAAGGGTTTTCAGTGAGAGAGTGATGAGTTTTGATTTACATTTCTAAAAGATAACTAGTCTGTCACAGGATAATTATACATAGAAACAAAGATTCTCATCTGCAACACAAAACTAAAAGCTATCACTGAATTCTGCTACTCCAGCAGCACTTAGTATAATGATGTACTGATTCACAAGGGAGTGAAAAACCAACTTAAGGCTCTAGTATATCCTCTAGAAAGTTAATTTACAGATGGTTGGGGCAGGTCTTGGAAGCCATACCCCTTTTCAAAAAAGATCTTTAAAGTGAAGAATGCAGAATTCATCCCAGCTGTATACTTACTTAAAAGACGAGGAGGAAAGAAGAGTAGTCAGCAAAATGGCCTAGAATAAGCTTTCATTATTAAGGTGTAATTAGCTTTCAGCTCACTGCTAGTGGTCAATAATCTGTGCTGAAAACTCCACCTCAACTCACTAAGATTCAGGAGTTTAGAAGAGAAAAGGGCTAAGCAGGCAGTAGTCCACAGAGCATCTACTTTCCCCTCTTGATAAATCACTGCAGAGAAAACACATAGCAACCAGGTCTCATTCTCAGGTCCTCTCTGCCAAGTACAGGATTTATAGCAATATAGGTGCAATTGCAATTCCACCATAACATATTCTATGTACCCTGTGAGGTTCTGTATGTGGAATTTTCCTTAAATAAACCTTAGGAGAGATATTGGAATGCAGTCCCACTGGAATATTCTATCAGGAGTTAAGCTTTTTGCTTAGAGTGAACCAAGGCTTCACGCTTCTGCTGACTCCTAAGCAAGACAGAACAATATCACCAACTAGGGAGACTTTTGAGAGGACAGAACCATGGAGGCCATTTCAATCCCAAGTCCCCAACAGACGCAGGAGCACTGGATAAGGAAGGCAGCCCTAGGACTCATAGCCTAGGAACAGTAAACATGGGGAGTTGAGCCCTGAGAGAGAAAGTAGATTTAGAAGGCAACAAGGAGGAGGTCCAGATGGAAGCGGCAAACTGCCAGGAATCTAAGGGAATGGACTGCCAGATGTGCTAGCGATGCTGATAAGATGAGGTCTTCACATGTAAAAGAAGGAAATAAAAAGTCCAAGGTATTGGGGCTGCCTAGGTAGAAGAAGGGGGCTATTCATATTGTTTGTCCCCAAAGGACACTTAAAATCCAGTGTATTACAGGCAACGGGATCAGGGACCAGTAGTGGAAGTGAGGAAAGGTTTAAAATTCTTTCCCCAATAGGTACACAAAATTAAGCTAGCATCCAGTCCATGGATGCAATTGAAATGTTAGGTGGGAGAATTGAAGTTGTTTCTTAAAAATCCAGGGGTGTTTGGCCACCCACATAGATTACATTCAAGACATAAAGACTTAAACAGTAATCTGGCATCTATCTGGGAGCCCTAAAGAAGGGAAAGACCTGAAAATTTTAGAAATGAGCATCTGGGGAGAGGTTATGCTGGTCCCTGAGTGAAAAGGAGCCCCAAGATGAGGTCAGGAAGAAAACTGAATGGAGGAGTTCCATGCTGTGAGTAAAATGGCCTACCTAGTGAGAGGAATCTAATGGCAGTGTGTGGGAAGAGCTGATTAATTAACTGAATTGTATGAAAGGATATAATTATAAATCCCCCACAATTCTATTACAGTCACTCCAGTAGGGGCAGCTATTTACTTCACAGCCCTTGAGCACCTGAATCAACAGTG
Organism: Pongo pygmaeus; assembly: GCF_028885625.2. NCBI lineage: Eukaryota > Metazoa > Chordata > Mammalia > Primates > Hominidae > Pongo > Pongo pygmaeus. The sequence continues at coordinate 111,445,091 of NC_072396.2, read as the reverse complement.
CATTCAGTGCTCCTTCCCCTCCATATGAGATTATCATCCAAAATTGACTGGAGAAGATTACAGATCAGGTAGGAGCAGTGCATGAAACTGTATTCAGCCAGGCACATGTGGGATGGAGGGTGGATGGAGAGAACAATGACCTCAAGGTGGGGAGCCCATTTTTGAAGCTGCTGATTGGCCACTCTGGTGCCAAGGGCCTTTTCTTATGCACAGAAGGCCAGGATGATGGGCTATTAAGAAATATCCGAATTAGTTTCAACCTCCCCCATGCTCTTCCCAACATACATTGCAGAGCTACTTCAGGCTAAGGAAATATGACACCTGGTAAATTGGTGGGAAGACAGGATAGCAATTGGATGATATGCTGTCCATAACACGGCTAAAATTGCAGGTTGGATACAAGATATTAGGGGAAATAGTGAGTATCACAGCTTCTATAAAGGGACATATCACAAAGGAGTCAATTTTTATTATATTGTTTGACCCCATGTATTTGAAATATAGCAAACTGTCCAACTCTATGGCACTTGAAAGATTTTGGCTTGACAGTTCCTGAGCCCTTCAATATGGGTGGCATTTCATTTAGAGAAATATATGACCATTGTCAGAGGAGATATAAAGCTGAAGGAGCAATTCCAGAGACAGTTAGCCAAAGCTCTCTTGGCCTTTTTCTCAACTTTGGGTTGATCTGTTAAGTTGAAATCATATTGCATTTTCACAGAGCCTTTAGTTGTTCTTCCAAAGTGTTGAGAGAGTCAGCGGGCTATAGGGGCAAAACACTGAATCACATTCAGACCATCTGAGTTCTATCAAGTGATAGAGCAAGGATATGAGTGGCTTAACCTCACCAAGTTTCCCCCTCTATGGAGAGGAATGACACCTCATCTACTTCACAAGGTTGTTCTGGAAGTCAGCTGAGAGAAAAATGGATGTGCCTTGTAAACTGAAATGTGTGCTATAAATGTAAGAGCTTATCGTTTATCATCACCATAGATAAGGGTCAATAATCTTTTTCAGTAAAGTGCCAGATAGTAAATATTTTAGTCTTTGTTGCCCTCAAAAGTTCTCCATCACAAAACCTTGTTTTTGTTGCTTTTAACCACTTTAAAAAATATAAAAACCATTTTTAGCTTACAGGCCTTATAAAAACAGGCTACTGGCCAGAATTCACCTGTAGGCTACAGATTACCAAGCCCTGTCCTAGATTATTGACATACGATGGTGCTGATGCTCCATCCTCTCCATATTTGGTAAGATTCCCCATAAAGTCTACTGTCTTGGTTATATGACTGTAAGAATTACCTAAATCTTTGAATTTTTTATTGAGGCAAAATTTGTATAATGTAAAATTCTCCACTTTATCTATATTAAAGTGTATAATTCAGTGGTTTCGAGTACATTCCCAATGTTGTGTAACCACCAGCACTAATTCCAGAATATTTGGATCACCCCCAAAATGAATCCATACAACTAAGCAGTTATTTCCCTTTCCCCACTTCCTCCAGCCCCTTGCAACCACCAATCTGCTATCACTACCTATACATATTTTATATAAATAGAATCATGCAGTATGTGGCTTTTTGTGTTTGGCTTCTTTCACTTAGCATAATGATTTTAATGTTCATTGATGTTGTAGCATATATCAGTACTTCATTCCTTTTTATGGCTAAATATTCCACTATATGGACATTTTGTTCATTCATTAACTGATGGACATTTGGGCTGTTTCCATTTTTGACTATTAAAATAATACTGTTATAACATCCTTGCATAATTTTTTGTGTGGGTATATATTTTTATTTCCCTTGGGTATATACTTAAGACTGAAATTGCTGGATCATATAGTAATTGTATGTTTAACTTTTTGAAGAACTATCCAACTGTTTTCCACAGTGACTGTACTGACTGTTTCATTTTATATTTTTGCTAGCAATGTATGAGAATTCCAATTTCTCCACATCCACAGCAACACTTGGTAATGTCATTAAAAAATTACAGCCATCCAAAGGACATAAATAGACATTTCCCAAAAGAAATACAAGCAGCCAACAGATACATGAAAAAATGCTCAACATCACTAATAATCACAGAAATGTAAATTAAAACCACAATGATTTATTATCTTACAGCAGTGAGAATGGCTATTATGAAAAGTAAAAAAGCAAACAAATGATGTTGACATGGATGTGGAGAAGAGGGAACACTTACACACTGTTGGTGGGAATGTAAATTAGTTCAACCTTTATGGAAAATAGCACGGAGATTTCTCGAAGAACTAAAAATAGAACTACCATTGGATCCAGCAATCCCACTACTGGGTATTTACCAAAGGAAAATAAATCATTATATAAAAAAGACACTTGTGCTTGTTTGTTCACCGCAGCACTATTCACAATAGCACAGTCATGGAATCAACTGAAGTGTCCATTAACAGTTGACTGCATAAAGAAAATATAGTACATATACACCATGGAACACTATTCGGCCATAGAAAAAGAATGAAATCATGTCCTTTGCAGCAACATAGATGAGGATGGAGGCCATTATCCTAAGTGAACTAATTCAGGAACAGAAAATTAAATACTGTATGTTCTCACTTATAAGTGGGAGCTAAACAGTGGGTACACTTAGACATAAAGATAAAAATAATAGACACAGGGGACTTCAAATGGGGGGGAGGGAAGAAGGGGGGAAAGAGTTGAAAAATTACCTACCAGGTACAAAGTTAACTATTTGAGTAATGGGTACACTAGAAGCCCAATCCCACCAGTACACAATATACAAAGGTAACAAACATGCACATGTAATGTGGTAGATACCCAGTAGAGGGATTGTGCACCTGAATATAAAATAAAATAATTTTTTTTTGAGACAAGGTCTCGCTCTGTCACCCAGGCTGGAGTGTAGTGGCACAATCCTGGCTCACTGCAACCTCTGCCTCCTGGTTTCAAGCGATTCTCGTGCCTCCCAAGTAGCTGGGATTACAGGCCCATGCCATCATGTCCAGCTAATTTTTGTATTTTAGTAGAGACAGTGTTTCACCATGTTGGCCAGGCTGGTCATGAACTCCTGACCTCAGATGATCCACCTGCCTGGGCCTCCCAAAGTGCTGGGATTACAGGTGTGAGCCACCTCACACGGCCTAAAATAAAATAGAAATTTAAAAATAATTATAGCCATCCTAGTGGATGTGAAATGGTATCTCATTGTCATTTTGCTTTCCATTTCCCTAATGACTAATGATTTTATGTGCTTATTACCCATTAGTATATCTTCTGATGTCTACTAAAATGTCCACTAAAATCCTTTGCCCATTTTTAAATTGGGTTGTTATTCTTTTTGTAGTTGAGTTGTAAGCATTATTTTATGTATTCTGGATACTGGACCTTTATTTTAAATATTTTTACATCCAGTGGGTTGTCATTTAGCTTTCTTGATAATGTCTTTTGATGCTCAAGAGTTTTTCATTTTGATGAGGTCTAATTTATCTATGTTGTTTCTTTTGTTGCTTGTGCTTTTGATGTCATATTAAAGAATCCATTACCAAATCCAAGGTTACAAGCATTTCCACTTAAGTTTACTTCCAAGAGATTTATAGTTTTAGCTCCTACATTTTAGGCCTTTGATCCATTCTGATTTAATTTTTATACAGTGTGATGGTAATTTTATGAGTCAACTTGACTGAGCCACAAAGTGCCCAGATAATTGGTCAAACATTATTCTGGGTGTCTATTTGAGGTGTTTTTGGATGAGATTAACAAGCATTCTTATACACAAATAACAGACAAACAGAGAGCCAAATCATGAGTGAACTCCCATTCACAATTGCTTCAAAGAGAATAAAATACCTAGGAATCCAACTTACAAGGGATGTGAAGGACCTCTTGAAGGAGAACTACAAACCACTGCTCAATGAAATAAAAGAGGATACAAACAAATGGAAGAACATTCCATGCTCATGGGTAGGAAGAATAAATATCATGAAAATGGTCATACTGCCCAAGGTAATTTATAGATTCAATGCCATCCCCATCAAGCTACCAATGACTTTCTTCACAGAATTGGAAAAAACTACTTTAAAGTTCATATGGAACCAAAAAAGAGCCCTCATCGCCAAGTCAATCCTAAGCCAAAAGAACAGAGCTGGAGGCATCACGCTACCTGACTTCAAACTATACTACAAGGCTACAGTAACCAAAACAGTATGGTACTGGTACCAAAACAGAGATATAGGTCAATGGAACAGAACAGAGCCCTCAGAAATAATGCCACATATCTACAACTATCTGATCTTTGACAAACTTGAGAAAAACAAGCAATGGGGAAAGGATTCTCTATTTAATAAATGGTGCTGGGAAAACTGGCTAGCCATATGGAGAAAGCTGAAACTGGATCCCTTCCTTACACCTTATACAAAAATTAATTCAAGATGGATTAAAGACATTAGACCTAAAACCATAAAAACCCTAGAAGAAAACCTAGGCATTACCATTCAGGACACAGGCATGGGCAAGGACTTCATGTCTAAAACACCAAAAGCAATGGCAACAAAAGCCAAAATTGACTAATGGGATCTAATTAAACTAAAGAGCTTCTGCACAGCAAAAGAAACTACCATCAGAGTGAACAGGCAACCTACAAAATGGGAGAAAATTTTTGCAACCTACTCATCTGACAAAGGGCTAATATCCAGAATCTGCAGTGAACTCAAACAAGTTTACAAGAAAAAAACAAACAACCCCATCAAAAAGTGGGCAAAGAACATGAACAGACACTTCTCAAAAGAAGACATTTATGCAGCCAAAAAACACATGAAAAAATGCTCACCATCACTGGCCATCAGAGAAATGCAAATCCAAACCACAATGAGATACCATCTCACACCAGTTAGAATGGCATTCATTAAAAAGTCAGGAAACAACAAGTGCTGGAGAGGATGTGGAGAAATAGGAACACTTTTACACTGTTGGTGGGACTGTAAACTAGTTCAACCATTGTGGAAGTCAGTGTGGCGACTCCTCAGGGATCTAGAACTAGAAATACCATTTGACCCAGCCACCCCATTACTGGGTATACACCCAAAGGACTATAAATCATGCTGCTATAAAGACACATGCACATGTATGTTTATTGTGGCACTATTCACAATAGCAAAGACTTGGAACCAACCCAAATGTCCAACAATGATAGACTGGATTAAGAAAATGTGGCACATATACACCATGGAATGCTATGCAGCCATAAAAAAATGATGAGTTCATGTCCTTTGTAGGGACATGGATGAAATTGGAAATCATCATTCTCAGTAAACTATCACAAGGACAAAAAACCAAACACCGCATGTTCTCACTCATAGGTGGGAATTGAACAATGAGAACACATGGACACAGGAAGGGGAACATCACACTCTGGGGACTGTTGTGGGGTGGGGGGAGGGGGGAGGGATAGCATTAGGAGATACACCTAATGCTAAATGACGAGTTAATGGGTGCAGCACACCAACATGGCACATGTATACATATGTAACTAACCTGCACATCGTGCACATGTACCCTAAAACTTAAAGTGTAATAATAATAAAATAAAATAAAATAAAAAACAAAAAAACCACAACAAAAAAACATTTAAATCAGCAGACTGAGTAAAGCAGATTGCTCTCTCTAATATGAGTGGATCTCATCCAATCAGTTGTAGGCCCAAATAGAAAAAAGGCTGACTTTCTCTTCCTGCCTGACTTGCCTTTGAACTGGGAGTTCAGCTTTTACCTGCCTTTGTACTTGAGCTGAAACATTGACTCTTCCTGGGTCTTGAGCCTGCTGGCCTTCAGAATGAACCTACACTATCAGTTCTCCTGGTTCTCAGTCCTTCAGACTCAGACTGGAACTACATCATTGGCTCTCTTGGGTCTCCAGATTGCTGACTTACCCTGCAGATCTTGGAATTTGTCAGCTTCCATAATTGCGTGATCCAACTCCTTATAATAAATCTTTTTCTAAATATACACATATACATCCTATTGGTTCTTTTTCTTTGGAGAAGTCTGACTAATAAATATGGTGTGAGTTAAGAGTCCAGCTTCATTCTTTTGCATGTGAATGTTCAATTGTCCTGGCACCATTTGTTGAAAAGATGCTTCTTTCCACATTGAAGGGTATTGGTCTCATTGTTGTAAATCAATTGACAATAGATGTATGGGTTTATTTCTGGACTCTCAATTCTATTCCAATGATCTATATAGCTATCCTTATGCCAGTACCACAGTGTTTTGATTAGTGTTGCTTTATAGTAAATTTTGAAGTATAGAAGGGGGAGTCCTCCAACTTTGCTCTTCTTTTTCAAGATTGTTTGGAGTATTTGGAGTCATTTACAATTCAATATGAATGTTAGAATCCGTTCATTTTTTCCTATAAAAAGGCATTTGGAATTTTTACAGAGATTGCAATGAGTCTTTAGACTCCTTTGAGTAGTATTGTCATTTTAATAATATTAAGTCTTCTAATCCAAGACCATGAGATGTCTTTCCATTTATTTAGGTATTCTTTAATTTCCACAATGTTTTGCAGTTTTTAGTTCACAAATTTTACACCTTTTTGGTTAAATTTATTTCTAAGTATTTTATTTTTTGATGTTTTTATAAATGAAATTATTTTCTTAATTTGCTTTTAGGTATGTTCATTTCTAGTGTATAGAAATGTAACTGACTTTTGCATGTTAATCTTATATCCTGATGCTTTGCTGAATTTATTTATTAGCTCTAATAGTAGTTTTTGTGTATGAATTTTTCTTAGGGTTTTCTATATGTAAGATTATGTAATCTGCACGTAGAGATAGTTTTACCTCCTTCTTTCTAATTTGGATGACTTTTATTTCTTTTTTACCTAATTGCCCTGATTAGAACCTCTGGCATAATATTGAATAGGAGTGGTGAGAGCAGACATCCTTGTGTTGTTCCTGACTTTAGGGTGAAAGCTTTGTTTTTCACTATTAAGTATGATGTTAGCTTTGGGTTTTTAAAACAACACTATTGAGGTATAATTGACGTGCAAAAACTGCAAATATTTAATGTATACAATTTGATGAGTTTGGACCTATGCATATATCTATGAAACTATCATCACAATCGAGGCAATAAACATATTCATAATCCCCAAAAATGTCTTCATGCCTTCCTTTCTTGTGGTAGTAACACATGAGACCCATCCTCTTACAATTTTTAACCTCACAATATAGTATTGTAACATCTCCTCTTTCATTTCTAATTTTATTTAAGTCTTCTTTCTTTTTTCTTACTCTAGCTCAAGTTTTGTCTATTTATTTGTTTTTAAAAAACCAACTTTTAGTTTTGTTCATTTTTCTATTATTTTTCTATTCTTTGTTTGTTTCTACTGTAATCTTTATTATTTACTTCCTTCCACTATATTTGGGCTTAATTTGTTCTTATTTTTCTAGTTCCTTGTGATATAAAGTTAGGTTGCTTATTTGTGGTGTTTCTTCTTTTTAAATGTAGAAGTTTATCATTATAAACTTTTAGTAGTGCTTTTGCACTTTTTTCATTTTCATTTGTCTCAAGATATTGTCTGATTTCCCTATTGATTTTTTATTTGACCAGTTGATTGTTCAAGAGTGCATTGTTTAATTACCACATATTTGTAAATTTTCCACTTTTCCTTCTTTTATTGATTCCTAGTCTCATTCCACTGTGGTCAGAAAAGAGATTTGGTATGATTTCAATCATCTTAAATTTGTTAAGATTTGTTTTTTGACCTGGCATATGATCTATCCTAGAGAATGTTCTTTGTGCACTTGAGAACAATGTGTATTTTGCTCCTATTGGGTGGAATGTTCTGTAGATGTCTGTTAGGTCAATTTGCTCTATAGTGTTGGTCAATTCAGTTGTTTCCTTACTGATCTTCTGTCTGGATGTATTATCCATTATTGAAAGTTGGATATTGAAGTTTCCTAATATTATTGTATTGCTGTGTATTTCTCCCTTAAGTTCTGCCAATGTTTGCTTTATATATGTGTTACTCTAATGTTGGGTGCATCTATACTTCCTGATAAATTGGTCATTTTATCTTTATTATATAATGTACTTCCTTGTCTCATTTGACAGTTTGATTTAAGGTCTACTTTGTCTCATCTAAGTATAGCCACCCTGATTTCTTTTGTTAACCATTTGCATGAAATATCTTTTTCCATCCCTTCACTTTTAACCTACATGTGTCTTTAAATCTAAAGTAAGTTGCTTATAAACAGTGTATGATGGCATCTTTTTTAAAAAACCATTCATCCGCTCTCTGTCTTTTGATTGGGAAATTTAATCAATTTACACTTAAAGTAATTATTGATAGGGAAGGACTTACTATTGCCATTTTGTTAATTGTTTTCTGTCTGTCTTGTAGTTCTTTTCCTTTCTTGCTGTCTCCCTTTGTATTTCATCGATTTTTTTTGTAGTGATATGCTTTCATTCCTTTCTACTTCTCTTTTGTGTATCTTCTGTAGGTATTTTCTTTGTGGTTACCACAAGGCTTACATAAAGCATCTTATAGTTATAACAGTCTATTTTAAGCTAATAACAACTTCAATCACATTTTACAAACTATATTTTTACTCCCCCCCACTTTATATTATTTACAACTTTTGTATTATGTATTCATTAAAATTTTTTTGTAATTATAGTTATCCTTAATAACTCAATAACTATTTTAACTTTTATACTAAAATTGAGTGATTTACATGCTATCATTACAGTATTCTGTATTTGCTTATAAATTTACCTTTACCAGTGAGTTTTATACTTTTATATGCCTTTTGTGTCATTGTTTAGCACCCTTTCATTTCAACTTGGAAAACTCTTTAGCATTTCCTGTAAGGCAAGTCTAGTGGTAAAGTCTAGTGGTGATTAACTCCCTCAGCTTTTGTTTGTCTGGGAAAGTCTTTATTTTTCCTTTATTTTTTGAAGGACAGTTTTATCAGGTATAGTATTCTTGTTTAGCAATTGGTTTTCTTGCTCTCTCAGCACTTTGAATATATTATCCCACTCTCTCCCGGCCTACAAGGTTTCTGCTCAGAAATTCACTGATAGTCTCATGAAGTTCCCTTGTAAGTGGCAAGTCACTTTTCTCTTGCTGGTTTCAAAAACACTTTCTTTGTCCTTGACTTTTGATAATTTGATTATAATATGTCCCAGTGTAATCTTCTTTGGGTTGGTTCTGTTTGGGGATGCTTGAGCTTAATGAACCTGGGTGCCTATTTCTCTCTCCCAAGACTTGAAAAGTTTTCAGCCTTTTTTCTTTAAATAAGCTTTCTGCCCCTTTCTCTCTTCTCTCTCTTCAGCTCCCATATTGCATATACTGGTTTGCTTGATGGTGTCTAATAAGTCATTTAGGTTTTCCTCACACCTTTTCATTCTTTTTGTTGTTGTTGCTCCTCTCACTAGTTTCAAATGATCTTTCTTTGAGTTTGCTGATTCTTTCCTCTGCTTAAGTATGCTGCTGATACTCTATTAAAAATTTCAGTTTAGTTATTGTATTCTTCAGCTCCAGAATTTCTGTTTGCTTATTTTTATGGTTTTAATCTCTTTATTGATAGTTTCATTTTGTTCATGTATCATTTTCCCAATTTTATTTGGTTGTCTGTTTTCTCTTGTAACTCACTGAGCTGCTTTAAGATGATTATTTTGAATTCTTGTCAGGCAATTTGTAGATCTACATTTCTTTAGGGTCAGTTAGCAGAGATTTATTTTTTTCTTTGGATGTGGCATGGTTTCCTGATACTTCATGTTCCTTGTGCTTTGCATTGGTGTCTGTACATTTGAAGAAACATCCACCTCTCTCAGTCTTTGTGGACTGACTTTGACAGAGAAAGACCTTCACCAATCAGTCTGGCTAGAGATCCTGGGAGCTGCTCAAACATTTACTGTGGATGTGCACACTCCACTCCTCTCCCTTCCTCCCTCCTGGGGAAGGACTGTCAGTGTTGTGCACCTTCTTCCAATCTTGCAGAGATATGGTGACTTGCAGTAAGCTGTCCAACCCTTTTCCCTAAAACAGTGTGCTGAAAGGCTGCAACATTGAAAAAACACTCTACTCCTTTCCCTCCATCCTGGGGGAAAAGTCTCATGGTTGTTGTCATAAGTTTATTTAACATCGTTGCTGCCTCAGTATCCATTTTTAGCCCTGACACAAGTTGTTTGAAACCCAATCATACCTTGTCATCTTTGGTCTAGTAAAAACTTCCCTATGTGGTTGTCTATGATACAGCCTGCTTGCTCCTCATCTCACTGACCCTAAACCCAGCACATGCCACAGCTGCTAACCATGATAAAAACCTAATGGTCAACACCAGAGTCATACAAATAAGTTCCCCCACTTTGCTTGTGTTTTCTTTAAACGAGCCAATTTAGAACTCCCATGGGAAAGCCTAAGGAATAATACCCATGGACCTTGATCGAAGCATAGCCTCCAGTCTCTCCCCCACCTACCCTGCTCTTTTTTGCTTGTTACCCACTGTTTGAGCTCCCAGCTTTCTCTAGATTTGCTGTCTGCCTTCCAATGGCACTCCTAAGATTTTGTTTATCTGGAAATATTTTAATTTTTTCTTCATTTTTGAAGGATAGCTTTGCCATATATATAACTATTGGTTGATAATCTTTTACTTTCAGCACTTTGAATATGCCATCCCACTGCCTTCTACATCTGTGGTTTCTGATGAAAAATGAGCTGTTAATCATGATTGTATGTGATGGCTTGCTTCTCTTTTGCTGCTTTCAGAATTATCTTTATCTTTTGACAGTTTGTTTATAATGTGTCTTAGTTTTGATCCCTGAGTTTCTCCTTCTCAGAGTTCTTGAGCTTGACATTCAGATTCATGACTTTCATTGTATTTGCAAAGTTTTTCACCATTATTTCTTCAAATATTTTTTTCTGGTCCTGTTTTCTCTTAGGTCCTTCTGGGACTACTGTTATGCATCGTAGATATCCTTGCTGGTGTTCCACAGGTCTCTGAGGCACTGATTATTTCTCTTCATTCTTTTTTTCTTTCTGTTGCTCAGTCTGGATAGTTTCAATTGTCCTGTATTCAAATTCACTTGTTCTTTCTTCTTCCTGTTTAGGTATGCTGTTAAACCCCTCTAGTGATTTTTAAAATTTCAGTTATTGTATTTTTTAGCCTGAGAATTCCTATTTTCTTCCTTTTTATAATTTCTATCTTTTATTCATATTGTCTATTTGCTAGACATCATTATCATGGTTTCTTTGATTTTTATATTATTTTATCTATTTGAATATATTTAAGAGAGTTGACGTAAAAGTTTTTTTCTAGTAAGTCCAATGTTGGGGATTCCACAGGAACAGTTTCTACTAATTTTTTTCCTGTGTATGGGCTCTACTGTCTTGTTTCTTTGCATGCCTTGTAATTTTTTGTTGAAAACTGTACATTTTAAATATTATGATGTGGCAGCTTTGGAAATCATGTTGTCTCTTATTCCCATGGCTTGTTGTTGCTGCTTGTTGTGGTTGCTCTTGTTTGTTTAGTGACTTCTAAACTAATTTTGTAAAGTCTATATTCTTTATTGTTTATGGCGATTAAAGTCTCAGTTAAGTTAGCTTAGTGGTTAGGTTAGTTAGTGAATAAAAATGCCACAAAGCTCTCCTTCCAATATTCTGCCACCTTCATCTTGATTAAACATTGGCCTGGTTGCCATACACCTTTGATTAGTTTCCAGAGCTCCAATAAAGTTAGTGATAGCTTTTGCCCATTTATTCACTCTTTTTGTGGAGAGATGGGCTCTTGGAGCTTCTTACTCTGACATTTTCATTGTTATTACCTGAATCTTTAATTTTGAAAGATAATTATAAACCTGTAAGTGTATGTAGTTTTTTGGTTTGGATAAGTCATTGAAATAATGGTATCATATGACAAGCCTGGACTCAAATCTCAGTGCCTTTATTTGACTTGTTCAATTTACTTTGCTCCTCTAGCCTCAGTGTACTCATCTGATAAGCAGGAAGAATAGAATTTATCTCATCAGGTTTTTGTGGAAATTAAACGGTGCAGTCTAGCACAGTAGGTCATGCTAAACCATTATGAATCATTACCACCTTTGCTCTAATTGGTTTCTAGGGAGAAGGTACACCTTAAGAAAAATGAGACTCAGAACAGGTCAACTGGATTGAGTAGAGGACAGCAACTTGGGTACCATTACTTATCTTCTAAGCAACCTGAACAGTATTAGCACCCTGCCTAGGGTCAGGGGAGGATGAGAAGACAGGAAAAACAACTTCTTACTTCATAATTTTGTCCTAGGTCAATCACCAGTGGCCACCACTTATAACTTAACTCCACAGAAAGCCTCCAAAACACACACCCAAAAAGCCCAAGGTACTTTTTGCTTATAAGACCACACTTAATTTCCTACTTTTTCACTAAAGCTTTCCTGATTTGTCCAATGAACAAAGATTTATCCATCATTAACCTGACTCTTTGCTTGTGTCATTAATTTGGCATTACATTTTAAATCACTCTTGTACCATTGTAGTGTTAACTTTTCATGGATTCCAACTCAACTCATCCTTCACTGCCCCTCCCTAATTGTACCACAACCTCCTTGAGAATGTGTTTGGCATGTTGTTCATTGTGTTTTTTTATAGCTCTCAACACAGTGCTATGCATGTAGAAGGTATCCAATAAATATTTTTTAAAATATTTTTTAAATGATAAAAACTTCTATCTCAAAAGATAGATGGAATTCTTCCAGCATCTCTATGTCAATGCAAATCATTTGAGTGATCATTAGTTCTCTGAGCTCAGCTATGAGCTTTCACATGCTTCAACAGAGAACAAGGGTCGTAAATGAGACTTAAAACAAAGCAAAATTCTTAGCCCAAATGGAGGGAATTATCTTTCAAAGAGAACCCATTCTATCTTCAAGTCCTACTGTTCTCTGTTAATCCAGAGCTACTTCTTGCTATATCAAAAGCTCTAGAGGCTTTTTTAGCTCAAACAACCCTGGATTCAAAATCAAACTTCCCAGCACATGAAGTGTTGCTTCTCTATCTCAGACTTTGCAACAAGCAGCAGAAACTTTGCACTTGCCCATTCCTCCACAGCCTATCAAGTCGGTTATCTCTGGGACACATCAGTCCACCCCTACAGTATCCAGGCTGTCAGAAAGTGTTTATTAATGATAGGGATACTTCCTCAGCCTGGTAGTTTCCTTACCCCTTTTGATTATATAGGGCAACCTGGCCCATTCTACAGGACTGCATCTTGCCATCATATTATTGACCCTTAGTTATGAAAGCTTTTGCCTGGAAAGCTGTGTCAGAGGTTAATGTGACTATTTTTTCTCTCCCTTCAAATTCACTTTACTGGAAACAAACTCCCCAGAATGCTGCTTAGAGAGTTATTTATCTTCATAACTTGAAAAGGCTATGTTCATGCCAGGGACTCTGGGTAAATCTTACTATTGTTATTTTTCCTCTGTCACCTCTCACCAGTCTCTTCAGCTAAAAAGATCCAAAACAGACTGTGAAAGGGAGTAGGTCAATAGAATGCAGCCTGGGCCTTCTAAAGGGCATGGCTTTTTTCCCAAAATGGTTTGTTACTGGACACTGGAAGACAAGGACCTGGATGGTTCTCTAGGGCTTTTACATCTTGAATTTGAATGAGCCTGGCTCAGGGTGAATCAATAATGATCTTTGCTTCATGCTTTTCATCCACCCTAACATGCTGCTCAGATCTACATTACTGTTAAAACATAAGGTGGAGGGCAGTTTCTTTCTCTTGGAAGGGCAGTCACTCCACTTTTTTTTTCCCGGGACTTTTCAATCTTCAACTCACGATCTCAGCTTAGTCATTTCTCTAAGGCTTGAGTTTTGAGGGGAAAGTGAGTGGTCCATCCTATTTCAGAAACCAAATTGCAGCTTCTCTAGAAATGCCCCCTTCATCTGGAAGGACAAGAATATGAGAATTTGAACTATGTACTAGATACGAGAGAGCCATAGGGATGGATGGAGAGCAAGTAGGCTAGCCCCAAAATCTGTTTCAAAGGCTGCCTCCTATGGGAAGACTTAATGTTTCTCTCTCTTTTGTTTCTAGTGTACTTGCCTAATCCCCTGGCCCTGCAATCCTAATCCCTTCTACAGAGGTAACCACTGTTACTAACTTGCTATATCTGCTTTTAGAATTCCTCTATGCATATGCAGAGCAAATATACATGAAACATGCAGGGTTTTTTTTTGTTTTCTTTCTTTCTTTTGAGACCGAGTCCCATTCTGTCACCCAGGCAGGAGTGCGCTGGTGCAATCTCAGCTCACTGCAACCTCTGCCTCCTGGGTTCAAGTGATTCTCATGCCTCAGCCTTCCAAGTAGCTGGGATTACAGGCTCGCTCCACCATGCCCAGCTAATTTTGGTATTTTTAGTAGAGACAGGGTTTCACCATGTTGGTCAGACTGGTCTTGAACTCCTGACCTCAAGTGATCTGCCCACCTCAGCCTCCCAAAGTGCTGGGATTACAGGTGTGAGCCACTGTGCCCAGCCTAAACATGTAGTATTTTAAAAATAAATACTATCATGCTGTACATTTCATTTGGCAACTTTTTTTCCCTTCTAAACCAGTGGTTTTCTAACGTTAGCATGCATTGGAAACACCTAGGAGACTTGTTAAAGCACAAATTTCTTGTTTCCACCTCCAGAGTTTCTGATACAGGAGGTCTGGGGTGGGACCTGAGAATTTGCATTTTTAAAAAGTTCTCAGATGAGCTGAAGCTGCTGGTCCGGGGACCATACTTTGAGAATTACTGCCTTAAATAGGCAGGGAGAGTTTTCCATGAATACATTTCATTTTTACAACCGCTGTATAGCATTCCGTGGTAGCACTTTGTACATACTCCTTCTATAGTGTCTATCCTGTATCATTACAGTTAGGAATCCTCCCAGCCATTATTGCCAACTCACCTCGCCAGTACACTCACAATAGATTGAACTCTGAAGGAAAACATTGTGTCTTTTGCCTTTATCGTGCCTGGCATGTAATGTACACCCAATATATTAATGAATGAAAGGATGAATGACCAACTGATCTGAAGCTCCTCAGAAGCTGAATGGGTATGTGGGCTTTGGGGGAAGTCCAGTAAAATTTCTTGATATCTGGCACTCCCTTTGGACTCTGATGAGACATTGATATTAAATCAGTGGGAAGTATGTCTACACATTGGGGTGAGGATGGTGTATGTATACTTGCAGTAAAAGCTTGTGAGATGATTCCTATATTTCCCTCACCTTTTCCTCAACCCTCCACCCCTCACTGTCCACCTGCCATTAAAAAAAAGAAGTGGCTATATAAGAGGGCAAAAGAAAGATCCTCTCTCTGTGCTCAGATGTTAATTCTTTGCTGGTTACATGTTACCAGAGGTAGAAATCACTCATCCTGCACTTTAGCATTTTCATTTGCAATATGAAGTGGTACTGGGAAAGGATACTAGTTTTAAACTTTGAGTTTAGCAGTTTTCATTTGAGAATCATAACGCATTCTTATCACTTTGGTCCTTGTCTCCTCTGCCTAGAGTGTGATAGTTTGCTCTCAGAAATACACTTTACTACAGTAATATGCAGATACATGACATTTCTACAGTGGACTTGCAATATGTTTCTTCTGATCAGCCACATTTCTTTATTAGTGTGTGAATTACAATCCTCTGCTCATTGAATAAGCTAACTGAAATCACTTATTCATAATATTACCTACTACTAGTGTGGCACCATGCTAAAATTTGAGGGCCACAAAAGAATTTTAAGGCAAGATTTCTGTTCTGAAGGAGATTATTTGTTAAGTGGGAAGATTAGACATCTACACATGAAACATTCAAGTAGTAATATATGATGATGTGTTATTAGATGCCAGTATGTATAGAACAAATCTGTGTTGTCCAGTACTGTAGCCACTAGCCACATGTGGCTATTGAGTAGTGACAAAGATTCTGCTTGGCCAACTTTAGTCAGGTTCCTGAACCTTCTCCTAAGTCAATCTATGCACTTCCCTGTAAAACCCAATTTTAGCAAAGGACCCTGCTAAGTCTGTTTGGCAAGAACCTCCTACCATTCTTCTCCTCCACCATCTCCCAGATGATGTCAGATCACCCTGGCCTGCCTTCAGCAAGAATCCTGTTAGGTTGGTTTAGCCAGAATCCCCTTCACCCCGATGTATCCTCTTAGTAATTTTCCATCCACTGACCGCCCCCGCCCCACACCCTGCTCCTTGGCTATAAAATTCACTAGCCCATGCTGTATTCAGAGTGAACCCAATCTCTCTCTCCTACTGCAAAATCCCATCTTCGCTACAGCTCCCAGCGTGAGCAACGCAGAAGACAGGTGATTTCTGCATTTCCATCTGAGGTACCGGGTTCATCTCACTAGGGAGTGCCAGACAGTGGGCGCAGGGCAGTGGGTGCAGCGCACCGTGTGCAAGCTGAAGTAGGGCGAGGCATTGCCTCACTCGGGAAGCGCAAGGGGTCAGGGAGTTCCCTTTCCTAGTCAAAGAAAGGGGTGACAGACAGCACCTGGAAAATCGGGTCACTCCCACCCCAATACTGTGCTTTTCCGACGGGCTTAGGAAACGGCGCACCAGGAGATTATAGCCCGCACCTGGCTCGGAGGGGCCTATGCCCACGGAGTCTCGCTGATTGCTAGCACAGCAGCCTGAGATCAAACTGCAAGGCGGCAGCGAGGCTGGGAGAGGGGCGCCCACCATTGCCCAGGCTTGCTTAGGTAAACAAAGCAGCAAGGAAGCTCGAACTGGGTGGAGCCCACCACAGCTCAAGGAGGCCTGACTGCCTCTGTAGGCTCCGCCTCTGGGGGCAGGGCACAGACAAACAAAAAGACAGCAGTAACCTCTGCAGACTTAAATGTCCCTGTCTGATAGCTTTGAAGAGAGCAGTGGTTCTCCCAGCACACAGCTGGAGATCTGAGAACAGGCAGACTGCCTCCTCAAGTGGGTCCCTGACCCCTGACCCCCGAGCAGCCTAACTGGGAGGCACCCCCCAGTAGGGGCAGACTGACACCTCACAGGGCCGGGTACTCCTCTGAGACAAAACTTCCAGAGGAACGATCAGACAGCAGCATTAGCGGTTCACAAAAATCCACTCTTCTGCAGCCACCGCTGCTGGTACCCAGGCAAACAGGGTCTGGAGTGGACCTCTAGCAAAGTCCAACAGACCTGTAGCTGAGGGTCCTGTCTGTTAGAAGGAAAACTAACAAACAGAAAGGACATCCACACCAAAAACCCATCTGTACATCACCATCATCAAAGACCAAAAGTAGATAAAACCACAAAGATGGGGAAAAAAACAGAGCAGAAAAACTGGAAACTCTAAAAAGCACAGCGCCTCTCCTCCTCCAAAGGAACGCAGCTCCTCACCAGCAACGGAACAAAGCTAGACAGAGAATGACTTTGACGAGTTGAGAGAAGGCTTCAGATGATCAAACTACTCCGAGCTACAGGAGGAAATTCAAACCAAAGGCAAAGAAGTTGAAAACTTTGAAAAAAATTTAGAAGAATGTATAACTAGAATAACCAATACAGAGAAGTGCTTAAAGGAGCTGATGGAGCTGAAAGCCCAGGCTCAAGAACTATGTGAAGAATGCAGAAGCCTCAGGAGCGGATGCAATCAACTGGAAGAAAGGGTATGAGTGATGGAAGATGAAATGAATGAAATGAAGCGAGAAGGGAAGTTTAGAGAAAAAAGAATAAAAAGAAACGAACAAAGCCTCCAAGAAATACGGGACTATGTGAAAAGACCAAATCTACGTCTGATTGGTGTACCTGAAAGTGACGGGGAGAATGGAACCAAGTTGGAAAACACTCTGCAGGATATTATCCAGGAGAACTTCCCCAATCTAGCAAGGCAGGCCAACATTCAGATTCAGGAAATACAGAGAACACCACAAAGATACTCGTCGAGAAGAGCAACTCCAAGACACATAATTGTCAGATTCACCAAAGTTGAAATGAAGGAAAAAATGTTAAGGGCAGCCAGAGAGAAAGGTCGGGTTACCCACAAAGGGAAGCCCATCAGACTAATAGTGGATCTCTCGGCAGAAACTCTACAAGCCAGAAGAGAGTGGGGGCCAATATTCAACATTCTTAAAGAAAAGAATTTTCAACCCAGAATTTCATAGCCAGCCAAACTAAGCTTCATAATTGAAAGAGAAATAAAATCCTTTACAGACAAGCAAATGCTGAGAGATTTTGTCACCACCAGGCCTGCCCTAAAAGAGCTCCTGAAGGAAGCACTAAACATGGAAAGGAACAATCGGTACCAGCCACTGCAAAATCATGCCAAATTGTAAAGACCATCGAGGCTAGGAAGAAACTGCATCAACTAATGAGCAAAATAACCAGCTAACATCATAATGGCAGGATCACATTCACACATAACAATATTAACTTTAAATGTAAATGGACTAAATGCTCCAATTAAAAGACACAGACTGGCAAATTGGATAAAGACTCAAGATCCATCAGTGTGCTGTATTCAGGAAACCCATCTCAAGTGCAGAGACACACATAGGCTCAAAATAAAAGGATGGAGGAAGATCTACCAAGCAAATGGAAAACAAAAAAAGGCAGGGGTTGCAATCCTAGTCTCTGATAAAACAGACTTTAAACCAACAAAGATCAAAAGAGACAAAGAAGGCCATTACATAATGGTAAAGGGATCAATTCAACAAGAAGAGCTAACTATCCTAAACATATATGCACCCAATACAGGAGTACCCAGATTCATAAAGCAAGTCCTTAGAGACCTACAAAGAGACTTAGACTCCCACACAATAATAATGGGAGACTTTAACACCCCACTGTCAACATTAGACAGATCAACAAGACAGAAAGTTAACAAGGATACCCAGGAATTGAACTCAGCTCTGCACCAAGCAGACCTAATAGACATCTACAGAACTCTCCACCCCAAATCAACAGAATATACATTTTTTTCAGCACCACACCACACCTATTCCAAAATTGACCACTTACTTGGAAGTAAAGTTCTCCTCAGCAAATGTAAAAGATCAGAAATTATAACAAACTGTCTCTCAGACCACAGTGCAATCAAACTAGAACTCAGGATTAAGAAACTCACTCAAAACTGCACAAATACATGGAAACTGAACAACCTGCTCCTGAATGACTACTGGGTAAATAAGGAAATGAAGGCAGAAATAAAGATGTTCTTTGAAACCAACAAGAACAAAGACACAACATACCAGAATCTCTGGGACACATTCAAAGCAGTGTGTAGAGGGAAATTTATAGCACTAAATGCCCACAAGAGAAAGCAGGAAAGATCCAAAATTGACACCCTAATATCACAATAAAAGAACTAGAAAAGCAAGAGCAAACACATTCAAAAGCTAGCAGAAGGCAAGAAATAACTAAAATCAGAGCAGAACTGAAGGAAATAGAGACAGAAAAAAACCCTTCAAAAAATTAATGAATCCAGGAGCTGGTTTTTTTTGAAAGGATCAACAAAATTGAGAGACCGCTAGCAAGACTAATAAAGAAGAAAAGAGAGAAGAATCAAATAGACGCAATAAAAAATGATAAAGGACATATCACCACCAATCCCACAGAAATACAAAGTACCATCAGAAAATACTACAAACACCCCTACGCAAATAAACTAGAAAATCTAGAAGAAATGGATAAATTCCTCAACACATACACCCTCCCAAGACTAAACCAGGAAGAAGTTGACTCTCTGAATAGACCAATAACAGGCTCTGAAATTGTGGCAATAATCAATAGCTTACCAACCAAAAAGAGTCCAGGACCAGATGGATTCACAACCGAATTCTACCAGAGGTACAAGGAGGAACTGGTACCATTCCTTCTGAAACTATTCCAATCAGTAGAAAAAGAAGGAATCCTCCCTAACTCATTTTATGAGGCAAGCATCATCCTGATACCAAAGCCAGGCAGAGACACAACCAAAAAAGATAATTTTAGACCAATATCCTTGACGAACACTGATGCAAAAATCCTCAATAAAATACTGGCAAACTGAATCCAGCAGCACATTGAAAAGCTTATCCACCATGATCAAGTGGGCTTCATCCCTGGGATGCAAGGCTGGTTCAATATATGCAAATCAATAAATGTAATCCATCATATAAACAGAACCAAAGACAAAAACCACATGATTATCTCAATAGATGCAGAAAAGCCCTTTGACAAAATTCAACAACACTTCATGCTAAAAACTCTCAATACATCAGGTATGGATGGGACATATCTCAAAATAATAAGAGATATCTATGGAAAACCCACAGCCAATATCATACTGAATGGGAAAAAACTGGAAGCATTCCCTTTGAAAACTGGCACAAGACAGGGATGCCGTCTCTCACCACTCCTATTCAACATAGTGTTGGAAGTTCTGGCCAGGGCAATTAGGCAGGAGAAGGAAATAAAGGGTATTCAATTAGGAAAAGAGGAAGTCAAATTGTCCCTGTTTGCAGATGACATGATTGTATATCTAGAAAACCCTGTTGTCTCAGCCCCAAATCTCCTTAAGCTGACAAGCAACTTCAGCAAAGTCACAGGATAAAAAATCAATGTACAAAAATCACAAGCATTCTTATACACCAATAACAGACAAACAGAGAGCCAAATCATGGGTGAACTCCCATTCACAATTGCTTCAAAGAGAATAAAATACCTAGGAATCCAACTTACAAGGGACGTGAAGGACCTCTTCAAGGAGAACTACAAACCACTGCTCAATGAAATAAAAGAGGATACAAACAAATGGAAGAACATTCCATGCTCATGGGTAGGAAGAATCAATATCATGAAAATGGCCATACTGCCCAAGGTAATTTATAGATTCAATGCCATTCCCATCAAGCTACCAATGACTTTCTTCACAGAATTGGAAAAAACTACTTTAAAGTTCATATGGAACCAAAAAAGAGCCCTCATCGCCAAGTCAATCCTAAGCCAAAAGAACAGAGCTGGAGGCATCACACTACCTGACTTCAAACTATACTACAAGGCTACAGTAACCAAAACAGTATGGTACTGGTACCAAAACAGAGATATAGATCAATGGAACAGAACAGAGCCCTCAGAAATAACGCCACATATCTACAACTATCTGATCTTTGACAAACTTGAGAAAAACAAGCAATGGGGAAAGGATTCCCTATTTAATAAATAGTGCTGGGAAAACTGGCTAGCCATATGGAGAAAGCTGAAACTGGATCCCTTCCTTACACCTTATACAAAAATTAATTCAAGATGGATTAAAGACATTAGACCTAAAACCATAAAAACCCTAGAAGAAAACCTAGGCATTACCATTCAGGACATAGGCATGGGCAAGGACTTCATGTCTAAAACACCAAAAGCAATGGCAACAACAGCCAAAATTGACTAATGGGATCTAATTAAACTAAAGAGCTTCTGCACAGCAAAAGAAACTACCATCAGAGTGAACAGGCAACCTACAAAATGGGAGAAAATTTTTGCAACCTACTCATCTGACAAAGGGCTAATATCCAGAATCTGCAGTGAACTCAAACAAATTTACAAGAAAAAAACAAACAACCCCATCAAAAAGTGGGCGAAGGACATGAACGGCACTTCTCAAAAGAAGACATTTATGCAGCCAAAAAACACATGAAAAAATGCTCACCATCACTGGCCATCAGAGAAATGCAAATCCAAACCACAATGAGATACCATCTCATACCAGTTAGAATGGCAATCATTAAAAAGTCAGGAAACAACAGGTGCTGGAGAGGAGGTGGAGAAATAGGAACACTTTTACACTGTTGATGGGACTGTAAACTAGTTCAACCATTGTGGAAGTCAGTGTGGCGATTCCTCAGGGATCTAGAACTAGAAATACCATTTGACCCAGCCATCCCATTACTGGGTATATACCCAAAGGACTATAAATCATGCTGCTATAAAGACACAAGCACACGTATGTTTATTGTGGCACTATTCACAATAGCAAAGACTTGGAACCAACCCAAATGTCCAACAATGATAGACTGGATTAAGAAAATGTGGCACATATACACCATGGAATACTATGCAGCCATAAAAAAATGATGAGTTCATGTCCTTTGTAGGGACATGGATGAAACTGGAAATCATCATTCTCAGTAAACTATCACAAGAACAAAAAACCAAACACGGCATGTTCTCACTCATAGGTGGGAATTGAATAATGAGAACACATGGACACAGGAAGGGGAACATCACACTCTGGGGACTGTTGTGGGGTGGGGGGAGGGGGGAGGGATAGCTTTAGGAGATATACCTAATGCTAAATGACAAGTTAATGAGTGCAGCACACCAGCATGGCACATGTATACATATGTAACTAACCTGCACATTGTGCACATGTACCTTAAAACTTATAGTATAATAATAATAATAAAAAAATAACAGAAATGTTTTTTTAAAACGCTTTAAAAAAAAATCCCATCTTCATGGTCCCTATATCTATCACGATGGTCCTGAATAAATTCTTCCTTACCATGGTTTAACAAGTGTCATTAAATATTTTTTTCCTTTAACAATATCTGAAAAGTGACTAGTTAGAATTGAGATGAGTTATAAATGTAAAATACACACAAGATTTCAGTCTTAGGACAAAGAAAGAATGTAGAAATAGTTCATTAAAAATTTTTATTTATTATATATTAACTGATACTTTAAAAATATATTGGGTTAAGTAAGATATATTATTAAATGTATTTCACCTATTTCTACTTTTAAAAATATGGTTACTAGAAAATTAAAATTATATGTATATATGGTTCATACTATCTTTCTATTGAGCAGAGTTGTTATAAATAAGTGTTGTAAGAACTTGTAAGAAGAAAGGAATAATGAGCTAGAGTAGTCACAAAGGAGATGGAATTCTTGATTACAAATGATGTAAAGTCAACTCAGACTAGTTTATTCACACACATACACATACAGAGAGAGAGAGATGGGGGAGGGTATTTTATTGGCTCACATAACTGGGAAGTCTACGGAGTATTTTGGGACTGTAGGCGGCCATCTCATCCACCATGTGAAAAGAATAGAGTCAAGACAGGCAGAATTCTGATGATGCTGTTTGATTCCCAGCTTCACGATGTCCTAGGTAAGCAAGCCAAGCAGGAAAAAAAAAAAATCTCTTTTCCTCTAGCTTCAATAGAAATTTCCTAGAGAAGATCCTAACTGGCCTTGCCACACCTGTGGTTGGGAGAGGCCAGAGCACTGTGATTTATAGCTTAATTAGGGTCACACCGAAAGGGGCAACTGTTCTCTAGCAGAACCAGAGGAAAGGAAGTAGGAAAGAGTATGTGGAAGACAAAAATCATCATTACTATGCCCACCACAGTTGGACTATACACATGTAAATACAAGCTAATGTGCTGCACAATGCCAAGGACAGACATTTTTTTTTCTTTGATTAACTTTCTTTTCTTTTAATTAAAGTCAAGGAAATTTTTTTTTAAGTTTTGCCTCACTGCTTCTTTCTGACATTAATGTTTCCTCCCCCCTACAGAGCCAATGTGGTATAGTGCAAAGACAAGATTTGTATTTGTCTTAGACTCAAGAATGAATTTAGGCTCTGCCATTTACTTCATACACAACATTGATAGAATACTTAATGTCTTGAGTCTCAGTTTCCTCATCTACAATATGGGTAGAATAACATATACCTTACAAAGTTGTTACAAAAATTATATGAGCTAAGAAATTTCGTAGGTGCACAACTGATAGTTCCTCATCTCCTTCTTAATGATAGAGAATATGTTTTGGAAAGAAATGCACAGAAGTGAACTATTAAATGTTTATGAACCAATTTCCTGGGTTAAAAAAATGCTATAATTTGTAGTGTTTGCCATTTTCTGTGGTGTAAATACTCCTGTTACCAGTAGAGGGTCTTGACTATAAGTCGTCCAGGTTCTTAGCATTTTGAACAGAGTTGGACAAAACGTGCAATAAAGCAAGGAAAGAATGAAGCAAAGAAACAATGAAAGCAGAGATTTGTTAAAAATGAAAGTACAGGCCAGGCACAGTGGCTCACGCCTGTAATCCCAGCACTTTGGGAGGCCGAGGCTGGCAGCTCTCTTGAGTTCAGGAGTTTGAGACCAGCCTGGCCAACATGGTGAAACCCTGTCTCTACCAAAAATACAAAAATTAGCCAGGCATGGTGGTGGGTGCCTATAATCCCAGCTACTTGGGAGGGTGAGGCAGGAGAATTGCTTGAACCCAGGAGGCAGAGGTTGCAATGAGCAGAGATCATGCCACTGCACTCTAGCCTGGGTGACAGAGCAAGACTCCATCAAAAAAAAAAGAAAGAAAGAAAAGAAAGAAAGAAAGAAAAGAAAAGAAAAGAAAAAAGAAAAGAAAAGAAAAAGAAAGTACATTCCACAGTGTGGGAGTGGCAGAGCAGCAGCTCAAGGGCCCAAATACAGAATCTTCTCAGGTCCAAATATCCCCTGGATGTTTCTCATTGACCACTTGGTGCTCAACTTATGTAAATGAAGTGGTGGCCTTCAATCAGTCTGATTGGTTGTGAACAGCAACCAATCAGAGGCTGAAGTGAAGTTACAAAGGTTGCACTCCTGTGCAAACATCTGATTGGTTGCAACCAATCAGAGGCTAAAGTCAAGTTATGAAGTTGCATTTCTATGCAAATGAATACATTGAGTATTTTATTAGTTGCAGAAAGCAACCAATCAGAGGCTAAAGTGAAGTTATGAATTGCACTTCTATGCAAATGAAGACTTGGCTGGCTATCAGTCTGACTAGTTGCAGGCAGCAACCAATCAGAGGCTGGAGTGAAGTTACAAAGTTACACTCCTATACACACTTCTGATTGGTTCCAAAAAGCAACCAATCGGAAGTACTTTGAATTTCCCATCTGCCGGGCAGAAAACGTGGGGGTTTGCAAAGGGAGTCGCCTCTGGTCGTTTTGTTACTTAGGCGTGGATAGTTAGGGTTTTCCTTTCAATTTAGTTCTAGGCGTGGATAGTTAGGGTTTTCCTTTCAATTTAGTTCTAGGAAGTCCACACGAAAGGGCCCTAGGTTCCCTGCCTCCAGACCCTATTCTCCTGCTTCATTCCCACCATGGCAGACTTCAAGATATCAATGTAAGGTCACTTAACACAAAGTTGGGAGTAGATGTGCATAATCAACTTTCATTATACCACCTTTATGACTCAATTCTCTCCTCAGATATTTAAATCAGACTGCTGTTCCCTTCAAAGGGGACTATAAAACAAAATGGAAAAGTAATTATTTGCAAATATTGTCACCGAAATTACCTCTTATACCCCTTCTATGCCTGCTTGTTCTGCTTCCTCAAATGAATCCATAGCTATCTCAGCTTTTCTTTAGGCATAGAAGAAGATTGGTAATTGCTTTGTAGCGTTAGGGAAACTGGCTCCCAGATGAATGGAGAAGATCTTTTAGTGTAAAAGTTCAAAACAGCTTTTCAGGCAAAACCAGTTAGGAGGAGCTTAAACTGAAACAATAGGAGATCTTATTTCCAAGAAATTCAAAATAGTTTCTCCTCTCTGGTTTACCTCTTCTAAAAATAAAAGATTAACACCATTATGTACTTATCAAAATGACTAACATAAAAGATAGTGACACCAACAAATGCTGGTAGGAACGTAGAGAAACTGGATCATTCATTCATTGCTGGTAAATATGTAAAATGATATAGCCACTCTAGAAAACATTTTGGCAGTTTCATAAAAAAACTAAAAATGCAAGTGCCATATCACCCAGCAATTGCACTCCTGGGCATTTATCCCAGAGAAATGAAACTGTATTCATACAGAAACCTGTACAAAAATGTTCATGGCAACTTTTACATTTGTGTTCCCCTATCTCCCCCCAAATTAATATGTTAAAATCCTAATCCCCAAAGTGATGGTATTAGGAGGTGGGGCCTTTTGGAGATAATTAGGTCATGAGGATGGAGCCTTCACGAATGGAATTAATGCCTTATGTAAGGGACCCCAGAGAGCTCTCTTGCCCGCTTTCTGGCATGTGGGGATACAACAGAAGTCAGCAGTCTGCAACCTGCAGGACAGCCCTCACCAGAACCCGATCATGCTGTCTGATCTCAGATTTCCAGTCTCAATAAATGTGAGAAATAAATTTTGTTGTTTATAAGCCACTGAATCTTTGGTACAGCAGCCTGGACTGACTAAGACAAGAGAAAAACTGGAAACCCAGATACCTTCAACAGATGAATGGTTAAGCAAACTGTGGTACATCTATACTATGGAATACGACCCTGCAGAAAAAAAAAAAAAAAAACAACCTATCGATACACACAGGAACTTAAATGAATCTCCAGGGAAATTATGCTGAGTGAAAAAAAGCCAGAGCGACAAAAGGTTGCATGCTTTGTGATTCCATTCATATAACATTATTGCAATGACAAAAATATAGAGATGGAGAAGAAAGTTGTTGTTGCCAGGAGTCAGGGACTAGACATAATGTGAGGTAGAGATAAGTTTGGCTATAAAAAGCAACATGAGGGATCTTTGTGATGTTCCAGCTGTTGAGTATCTTGACTCAATGGTGGATACATGAACCTACATGGGTGACAAAATTGTCATTGCGTGTATAGAATGTAACACACAACACAGACAATGAGTACAGGTAAAATTGGGGAAATCTGAATAAAATAGATGGATTATATCAATGTCAAGATCCTGGTTGTGGTAGTATACTATAGCTTTGCAAGATGTTACCATTAGGAGAAACTGGGAAAAGTGTGCAAGGGATCTCTCTGTATTATGTCTTATAACTGCATGCGAATCTACAGTTTGAATTAAAATTTCAATTTAAAAAAAATTCAGAGAAAAACCAAAAAGGAAAAGAAAAGAAAAAAAGAGAAGTTTCTCAATTCCAGAGTTCTCCAATGAGAAGTCTTATTTTAATAGAGGAATTTAATTTACTTGCTTCCCCCAGATGTCCCCTCTCCAGCACTGACCTTTTTGTCCATTAATATTTTCATTTAAATGCCTATGGGTATTCAGTTTCTCCCAATTTGCAACTGCATGTTACGTGCATCACACACAGTGTTTCTTGGTTATCTTCTCATGTCTCTCATCTCACACACTTTTTCTCACCTGTAGCATTCTTATTGGTTGACTGTTTTACAAATCTGGTGACTTAAACATAACAACAATGTTGACAACACTGGCCCAGGCCATTGCACCACCAGCCTATTTCAGTCTGATCTGGCAGCCTCACTTCATTTTCCAGGGCAAGCCTTCTTTAAACTATGCCACTCTCATGCATGTTATCTACCAGGAAGTAGTCTAGAAAAGTCTTGTATTCCAGTCATTTTGAGAGTGTTGGTTAAGAATAAGAGCTTTGGAATTTGACAGACCTAGGTTTGAATCAAGAGGTTGTCATTTATTAGCTGTGGCCTTAGGTTGCGTGTTTTCTCACCTGTAAAATGGGGATAAAAATAGTATCTATCTCACAGGCTGTTGTAAGGATTAAATGAGATAACGCATGTCAAGTGCCTAGCATACAGAAAGTACTTGTTTATTATTATTCTATTACTCTTTCTCTTACTTTCCTTAGACCTACATTTCCAGCTTTATGCTCATGGACTATTTAGGTATCTAAGTCTAGGATCCATTGCTTCAGTCTTTTGCCTCCCAGTGCCTTGCATGCTTTTGCTACCTGGTGCCTTTGTAAAGCTAAAACAGAAGACTATTGACAGAATAGTGGAGGAATGTGGTTATTGACAAGAGATATCTGAAGGTTCAGTCTCACCTTTATTTGACTCCTAAGCATAGACTACAGTGCAGCCTTTTCTTGCCTTCTTGGCTCTTGAGTGGTATTAGTAATAGCCCATGTGGGCCACCATAGATGTGGGGAAAACAACAAGGAGTTTATAGGCTTATCTGTTTTGTTTTGTTTTGTTTTTTTTTTTTCCAGTTCCAACCACATCCCTCAGGCCCTAGAGCTCAACTAATCAAAAATGTGGTTTATTTGCTCAGATAATTCTGGATAGGGTGGTAGAGTAATTATTCCCCTGAAAACTAAGGGAGAATCTTTCAAAGCCCATTGGAAAAAGCAAGCAATATCAACAATGTTATCACAAGCCTTTCCCCCCCCCCCCCCCCCACAGAAGAGGTAGTATATGGTAGGACAGTAATTCTCAAAGTGCAGTCTCTAGACCAGCAGCATCAACAACACCTAGGAGTTTGGTCAAGATGCAAAATCTTGGGCCCTACCTCAGATATTCTGAATAAGAAACTCTGGAGGTAGGGCCCAGGAATCTGTGTCTTAATAAGCTCTACAGATGACTCTGATGAACACTGAAGTTTGAGAGCCACTCACTGGGGTAGTGGTTAGGAGCACAGACTCTGAAGTCAAATTGCTTGGATTTCACTTTCTGCTCTTCCATTACTAGCTATGCGACCTTGGGCAAGCCAATTACACTCCCATGCCTCAATTTCCCTATCTGCAAAATGGGAATAATAGTATTCTCTCCTTGATCCTCCTTTTATTCCCCTCCTGGCTTCAGTGACACTACATTGTCCTCCTGGTTTATCTTCTACCTCATCGGCTCCTCCATCTATTTTGCTAGTTCCTTGTTCTCTGCTTGACTTCTTTTTTTTTTTTTAATTTTTTACATTATACCTTAAGTTCTGGGATACACGTGCAGAATGTGCAAGTTTGTTACATAGGTATACATGTGACATGGTGGTTTGCTGCACTCATCAACCCGTCATCTACGTTAAGCATTTCTCCTATTGCTATCCCCCCCCAGCCCCCGACCCCGCAACAGGCCCCAGTGTGTGATGTTCCCCTCCCTGCGTCCATGTGTTCTCATTGTTCAACTCCCACTTATGAGTGAGAACATGTGGCGTTTGCTTTTCTGTTCCTGTGTTAGTTTGCTGAGAATGATGGTTTCCAGCTTTATCCATGTCCCTGCAAAGGACATGAACTCATCCCTTTTTATGGCTGCATAGTATTCCATGGTATATATGTGCCACATTTTCTTTATACAGTCTATCATTGATGGACATTTGGGTTGGTTCCAAGTCTTTGCTTTTGTGAACAGTGCTGCAATAAACATACGTGTGCATGTGTCTTTATAGTAGAATGATTTATAATCCTTTGGGTATATACCCAGTAATAGGATTGCTGGGTCAAATGGTATTTCTGGTTCTAGATCCTTGAGGAATTGTCACACTGTCTTCTGCAATGGTTGAACTAATTTACACTCCCACCAACTGTGTAAAAGTTTTCCTATTTTTCCACATCCTCTCCAGCATCTGTTGTTTCTTGACTTTTTAATGATCACCATGCTAACTGGTGTGAGATGGTATCTCATTGTGGCTTTGATTTGCATTTCTCTAATGACCGGTGATGATGACCTTTTTTTCATGTTCGTTGGCTGTATAAATGCCTTCTTTTGAGAAGTGTCTGTTCATATCCTCTGCTTGACTTCTAAATGTTAGAGGCTCCAGGGCTCAGAACAGGAACCTCTTCCTCATTTCCATTACATTTTCTCCCTAGATAATGTCATGCAATCCCAAGGCTTTAAATATCACCTATGTGCCATTGACCCACAAATTAATTAATATATCTGACTCTGACATCCCCCAGAACTTGAGACATGTATATCTGACTATGTGATGCCTCAATTTGGAATATTATTAGGCATATCAACTTTTACATGTCTAAAACAACTTGTGGTACTTGATCACCCCCCCAACCCCCACAAGTCCCTTCTCCTTGAATCTTCCCCATTTTAGTAAATAATCCCATCATTCATCCAAGTTAGGAAACTTGGGAGTACCTTTGAATCTTCTCTTTTATACCCTACATCCAAACCATCACCAAAACGTGGTAGCCCTAAATCCAAAATACATACAGAATTGTCCTTGGTTCTGCTCCCCACCAAATTACTTCAAGCCACCACCCTCTCTCATATTGTCTTCTTGCAGTAGTCTCATAACTGGTTTCTCTGCTTCCACTCTCACTCTATTATAGTCTATTCTCCAAAAGTATCAGAGAGATCTTTAAAAATGCAAATCTGCTTAAGACCATCCAATATCTTCCCTGAACCACTGTTCAGAACAAGAATAAAAGCCAAGCCCCTGACCCAGGCCTACAAGGCCTCCATGATCTGAACTCTGCCCACCTCTCCAACTTCCTTTCTCCCAACTCTCCCCATTGTTCCTGACACTCCCGTCACACCAGCCTTGTCAGCATTTCTTCAGCATGCCAAGCTCCTTCCTGCCTTTAGGCTCAGGTACTACCTATTCCTTCTGCCTAGAACATTTCTCCCCTGGGTATGCAAATGACTGGACTTTTATGATTTATATCTTGGCCCAAATGTCACCTCCTCAGAGAGGCGCTCTTTTACCAGTTAATCAAAAGTAGATTGTCCATTTCAAACACACCACCCTGTCTATTTTTAAGGCACTTATTAAAGCACCTGTCATTATATATTTGTTTGTGTTTACCTGTCTTTCTGTACTAGAACGTGAGCTCCATGAGAGCAGGGACCTTGACTATCTTGCTCACTATGGTATCCCAGTGCCTAGCACAGTGCTGGCACATAAAAGGTCCTCAGTAAATATTTGCTGAATTAATATTCTCAAATAGTCGTAGCTCCTGGAAATTGGGTATTTCTCCATCTATATGCTGAAACATGCCAGACATGTTCCTACATGCATGTCTATGTTCACACCTAATCTTAGGATCGTTTTCACTCTGAGCAACTTATGGTATATAGAAAGGTGCTCAATAAATGTTCATAAATGAATAAATGAAGAAATAAACTTCTTCATGCCCTCATTTTTCCTAGCACATAGACATGAGCAACCATGAGTCTGTTACTTGTTTGACTATTTTTAGGGCATAGCCCTAAAAGCACTGCCCTCCAAATGAAGGGAGAGAGCTGCCTACATGTAATAATGGAAGAAAGTAACAGTTAAAGGAGTTAGACAAAGCAGTTCCAGAATGAGCTGCAGGCTGGGGGCAGCCAGGGGAGGGGATGGTGGGGTGGTGGTGATGTTCAGTGAGGAGTGAAGATGGAGTGCTTTAGCCACTGTATTGGTTCTCAAACTTAAGTTTTTATACAAAAGCAGGGATGCTTATTCAGAAGGTCTGAAGCAGAGTGACCACCCATCCTGGTTTGTTCAAG
Organism: Pongo pygmaeus; assembly: GCF_028885625.2. Taxonomy (NCBI): domain Eukaryota; kingdom Metazoa; phylum Chordata; class Mammalia; order Primates; family Hominidae; genus Pongo; species Pongo pygmaeus. The sequence goes on along the minus strand of NC_072396.2, from coordinate 111,413,873 downwards.
ACTTTTCCAGTTTTATCACTGAAAGTCTAGTGTCTGGGGGAACCCCTCAGTCCTGGGAGACCCCCAAATGATTGCTCATGCTAGTTCTGGGGTGAATTATTTTAATATAACACCCCCAGCTGTTTCTGATGCAGGTAGTTCCCAGGCCACACTTTTAGACGACACAGGAAAAAGCCTTGGTGGCAGCCCAATTTACCTCACTAACTCTGATCCCAAATAATAGGGTTGGCTCAGCTCCTTTTGTTCTCTTTCCAACCTTAGCTAAAAGGAACACTTTGTAAGGCTTCAATTGATTCAAGATGATTGAAAATTCAGGGCTAAGTGATTAAACCTCTTACAGATGGAAGAACACTTAAATGCCTAAATTGCTTGAGTACTTTAAAAATAGGGAGAAATGGCCAAATTGTATCACCCAAAAAGTTCTAAAATAATCAGCTAAAAGGAACCACTCAGAATGTGGGTGGCATAGTGTCATTTCTTCCCAGTCTGCTGACCTCTTCGCTTCAATGGCTATGGGCAGCGTAGTTAAGTGATCTATGAAATGTTAACCTTTCTATCACGACTACAGATGCTGTCACCGGAATAAATTGGAATTTAGCCTATGAAAGGGTGTCAAAGGACACCAATCTCTCTTTCCTCAATCATCTCCACTTCTTTCAAACATTTTCTGCTGCACTGTCACCGTAGCTTGAGATCCATTCCAGTTTCTTCACCCTAGATTCCATAGTTGAAGTGTGTATGATTAAGGATACAAGGATACAACATTTAGTTTCAAATAAGTCACAGTGAAGAGGGCCAACTACCTAAGTAAAAGTATATTTTCAATATATATGTTATTTATGGTTTGGGGTATGTGTTGGTGGAGAAGTGGAGAATTAGAACGCACATACATTGTTGGTGGGAGTGGAAAATAGTGCAGCAGTTCTGGAAAACAGTTTGGCAGTTCCTCAAACAGTGCAACATAAAGTTACCATATTACCCAGCAGTTCCACTCCTATGTATATGCCCCAAAAAATTGAAAACAGGGACTCAAAACTGCTATGAACATCAGTATTCTGATGTTCATAGCAGTATTATTCACAATAGCCAAAAGGTGAAAACAATTCAAATGTCCATTGGTGGATGGATGGGTAGACAAATTGTGGCATATATTATACATACAATGAAATGTTATTCAGCCATAAAAAGGAAGGAAATTATGATAAACATTAGGACATGGATGAACCTTGAGGACATTATGCTGAATGAAATAAGCCAGACACAAAAGGACAAATATTGCATGATTCCACTTATACGAAATGTTTAGAACAGGCAAATTTATAGAGACAGAAAATAGATTAGAGGTAGCCAGGGGCTGTGGGGTGGGGCAAGTGCGGAGTTATTCTTTAATTGATACAGAATTTCTGTTTGGAGTGATGAAAATACTTTGGAAATAGATTGTGGTAATGGTTGTAGAACAATGTGAATTGTACACTTAAAATGGTTAAAATAGAAAGTTTTGGGCCAGACATTGTGGCTCACACCTGCAATTCCAGCACTTCGGGAGACAGAGGCAGGTGGATTTGAGCTCAGGAGTTTGAGACCAGCCTGAGCAACACAGGGAAACTCCATCTCCACCAAAAACACAAAGACTTAGCTGGGCATGGTGGCAGGTGCCTGTCGTCCTAGCTACTTGGGAGGCTGAGGCAGGAAGATCACTGGAGCCTGGGAGGTTGCAGTGAGCTGAGATCGCGCCACTGCACTCCAGCCTGAGCAACAGACTAAGACTGTGTCTCAAAATAAGAGAGAAAATTTTATGTTACATATGCTTTACCAATTTTTTAAAAAGATATGATAATGAGTAGTAATTGGGAAGTTGGGGGTGGTAGTGGGTCCGGGGAGAGAACGATAAGCCTGATACCCTGAAGCTAGTTCCCTGGCAAGCTTAGTAGCTTTGAAGATAAAAATTAACTAGGGCCTGGAGCACTGTATGCAACAAAGATACAGAAGGTAGTACACTTCCATCTGCATTTTTAATAAGCCACTCAGGTGAGTCATGCAGGTGGTCCTTGAAGCATACTTCCATCAGCTACAAAATCTGTGGGTGGATAAGTGGTATAAGTTTTGCTAAAGAGGAATTTGAGCAAATGAATGAGTATCTAGGAGCCTAGCACAGCACCTAGAAGGTGCTTAAAATAATTGTGTTGCATTATTGATTGGAGAAAATGGAGCGCTCAACAAACATTTTTGAATAAATGAATTCATATCGTTGCCTGTTTTCTGAAATGCCTTTTTCTTCCATCTCTAGGAACACCATGCTTCTTCCCTCGAAACTTGACATAAACACAGACTCCTTTGTAAAGCCTTCTCTGATTTCATGTCCCCTACCCCAAGTAGATGTGACCTCTCCTGTAACTATGAGGGGTTATGAAGAGGTATAAGTGCTGGGGTTCAGAGGAATATTAGAAGCACTGGGAAAGGACAGCTGGGCTGGAAATGTCAGGAAGGATAACAAATTTGCACTTGGAATTTTTGCACTGGAGTGGATTGCTACAAGGGCAGGAAGCTGAGGGTCAATCAACAGCAAAGTAAGCAAGGCCAAATTCCCCGATTGGTCAGAAAGATGAATTAAAACTACAAGTTAGAGGGAAACTGGTGAACCAACGACAAAGTAATCCAGGCCCAGTCCCCTGATTGGTCCCAGTAATAAATTCAAAGCATGTATCAACTGCCCTCTTTAACTTCACATTAATGTCATTGCCTCCTTCTAGAACATTCTTTCCTTCCCATTTCTGCATGTGGAAATCCTGCCTTGTTCTTCAAGGCACAGTTCTGTTTGAAGCCCCTTCTATGAAGCTTTCTCTGATTTCATGTCTCTCATCTCTAACAGGAAGATGAGAAGACAGCACGAGACCTGGGGTGTAGGGCATTGTTGGAGGTGCCGGGACAAAAAAGATAGGATAGTGCTGTAAGAAGGACATAGGTTTCATATTAAGATTTTGTGCTTGAGTTTGTTCACTTACATTGTGGTTACTATCATTAAGGAAGTAACCAATCTGGGTCTCTTATGGTAAGAACTAATTCTGTGAGGTAGGATAACACAGGTGAGTGCAAGGAGTTGGCAGTGACACCTAAGACGAGAAGGTAGAACTACTAATTGGCAGAGCTGGAATTTGAACTCAGTTTCTTTCTCTCCTGAAAGGCATGCTGATAACCTCTATATCAGTTGTTTCCAGAATTTAGTATGCATTAGAATTACCTAGGTAGTTGGTTAAAATGCAGATTCCTGGGGCTCACACCTGAAAATCTGACTCAGTAAAAGGGTCCAGGAATTGAGATTTTAATAGACCCTTCAATTGATTCTGAATCCAGTGATCCAAGGACCACCTTCTGAAAAACTTTTCTCTCTTTCCTTGGTGCCACTGACCTCAATCCTCAACCTACCTTTGTTATTCATGCTTAGTGGTGTCATAGACAACTCATTTTAGAAAAGATTATTTTTCCCCATTGATTGGTCTTGGCATCCTTGTTGAAAATTAGTTGACCACAAATGTATGGGCTTATTACTGAACTCTCAATTTTATCTCATTATGTATTTCAGTTATTTACATGTCTATCCATATGCCTATACTACACATCCTTTTTATATTGAGATAAAGTTCACATCACATATAATTCATCATTGTAAACTTTCAAGCATACAATTTAGTGCCTTTTAGTACATTCATAAAGTTGTGCAACAATCACCAATATCGAATGCAGAAACACCCTCTAAAAAACCCAGACTTTGTACCCATTAAGCAGTCACTGCTTATTTCATTCTCCTTCCAGCCCCTGACAACCACTATTCTACTATGGTCTATCCTTGAGAATGATCCACATGTTAAGGAGAAGATTGCGTATTCTCCAGCCACTGGATAGAATGTTCTGTAAATATCTATTAGGTCCATTTGGTCTGTAGTGCAGATTAAGTCCAATGTTCTTCATTGATTTCCTGTCTGGATGATCTGTCCAGTATTGAAAGTGGGGTGTTGAAGTCTCCAGCTATTATTGTATTGGGGTCCATCTCTCTATTTAGCTCTAATAATATTTGCTTTATATATCTGGGTGCTGCAGTGTTGGTTGCACATTCATTTGCAATTGTTATATCCTCTTGCTGAATTGACACCTTATTGTTATACAATGACCATCTAGCTGTTTTTATAGTTTTTGTCTTGAAATCTATTTTGTCTGATATTAATATAGCTACTTCTGCTCTTTTTTGGTTTCCATTTGAATGGAATATCTTTTTCCATCCTTTTATTTTTAGTTTGTGCATGTTTATAGGTGAGCTGTGTTTTCTCTAGGCAATAGGTCATTGGGATTTGTTTTGACATCCAGTCAGCAACTCTGTCTTTTGATTGCAGAGATTAGTCCATTTATATTCAATGTTTATTATTGATAAGTAAGGATTTACTCCTGCTATTTTGTTATTTGTTTTCTGGTTGTTTTGTGGTCTTCTCTTCCTTCTTTCTTTTCTTCTCGTCTTCCTTTTAGTGAAGGTAATTTTCTCTGGTGGTATGTATTAATTTCTTGCTTTTTATATTTTGTGTATTTTTTTTTTAGACAGTCTCGGTCTGTCACCCAGGCTGGAGTGCAGTGGCACAATCTTGGAATTAGGAAGAAATTAAATCTCGAATTCTTAGAGACCTACAAAGAGACTTAGACTCCCATGCAATAATAGTGGGAGACTTTAACACGACACTGTCAATATTAGACAGATGAACGAGACAGAAAATTAACAAGCATATTCAGGACTTGAACTCAGCTTTGGACCAAGCAGACCTAATAGACATTTACAGAACTCTCCACCCCAAATCAACAGAATATACATTCTTCTCACATAATTGACCACATAATTGGAAGTAAAACACTCCACACACTGGGGCCTGTCGGGGAGTGGGGGGCAAGGGGAGGGAGAGCATTAGGACAGATACCTAATGTGTGTGGGGCTTAAAACCTATATGATGGGTTAATAGGTGCAGCAAACCACCATGGCACATGTATACCTATGTAACAAACCTGCACGTTCTGCACAGATATCCCAGAACTTAAAGTAAAATAAAAAAATTTTTAAAAAAGGAAAATAGCAAATGAAAAATCTTGCAACTACTGGATCTTCTTCTATCTTTCTGTGTATTTATATGTGTTGTATGTGTAATGTTTATATATGAATGAGCTCTAATTAATTAGCGTAAAGAAAAGTAACCACTTAAATATTTTGTCATAAAAATAAAAACTGTAATGCCTTTTAGTAGGCTACTGAAAAAACAGTTTTACATGCAAAGTGTGTAAGGAAAGTAAAATGTATTTTTGGTAAAAGATTATAAGAAGGCAAGGGAATGTGAATTTTGGAGGGCTTAGTTTAGAGGGTTAAAGGATTGTTTTAAGTTAGATAGGATAAAGCTGAAGGTTTGAACAAGTTGTGGAAGGTTTGTGAAAAATTAATCTTATAAAAGAAATTCTGTGTGTGAACATATTGGTTAAAGTTAAAGAATTATTATTCAGTTTTTCTGTAAATTGAACATTGGAATAAAAGCACAACAGAGCTTTCTTAGAGCACTGATCTTCTCTGTAACAGAAAATGGTAAAGAGTTATTTTAAAAGATTTATGAGAATCTTGCCTTATGGTCATACATTAAAATTGAATAGATTTTTCTATAAGGTTTTATTAAGAATTGGGTTTAACATCAATGTTATGCTAATGCAAAGGGTGAAATCTGGCTTTCTCTCTTGAACATGATTTTCATGTAATAATAATAAAAAGTATTAAAAAAAATTTTAAATAATTATTCTTGCTGCACTTTATACAAATAATCAGGCCAAGTATAATAAAGCAAATTGGTCTTACCATAATTTGTCTTTAGTAAAAATAGGAAACTGGAGAGAGAAAAATCATGCTTCAAGAACTATGGTACATCTGTTACTAGACTCTAGTGTCAGTTGTTTTTGCATTTTTTTCTGCAATTTAGACTGACCCTGCTTATTTCTGTGAACCAACCAGTGATCTCTTGCTGTGGCTCAGAAGAAACAAGAGGTATAGGTAATGTAAAAATCTGCATCAGTATTCTAATTCTGGGCACGTTGTAATTGGCAAGCAACCCCATATCAGCTTGGTTCCAACAATTGTCCAGTTCATGGAAAGCCTTATTTAGTTTACTTGGGATAATTTGACTTATTTTGTTTTACTGTTGTGGAATATATTGCAGTTTTATTCTTTCTGTAGTAATGCAGGATAAGCTTACTGAATGTTTTCTTAAACTGAACACTTATTAATCTTCCAGATATCACCTTTTGTCAGAACTCAGAGTTATGAATGGCCCTCGCCATACCTACACTTTTGGACTGAGCTCCTCTCTGCCCTGAATACAAGAGGCCCTAAGAGTTAGGCTGGAATATCATTGCCCCATTCAGCCTGAAGAAGTTACAGAAGATGGATCTTCTCCCCTCTACAACTGTTAGGATTAAGGGTTCCCTTGTAAAAGGGAAGGAGGAAATATGTCAGAGGCGTTTAAACCACAGTGACTCCATCTTGAATAGGAGCTGTGTAAAATAAGGATAAGGCCTACTGAGCTGCATTCCCAGTAGGTTAGGCATTCTAAGTCACAGGATGAGGTAGGAGGTCAGCACAAGATACAGGTTACAAAGCCCTTGCCCATAAAACAGCGTGCAGGAAAGAAGCCGGCCAAATCCCACCAAAACCAAGATGGTGATGAAAACAACCTCTGGTCATTCTCACTGTTCATTATGATACAATGATAAAGGCAGGGGGCAGAGAAATTCTAGGAAGACAGGGGCAGGTCCCTGGCGAAGCCCCACTCCCAAGCCAAAAAGCCTGAAACCCTGGCCCAAAGTGAGAACTTACATCCCTCTTTTCGCCTACGGAGTAGCCATGCTTTTATTCCTTTACTTTCTAAATAAACTTGCTTTCACCTTATGGATTTGCCTCGAATTCTTTCTTGCACAAGATCCAAGAACCCTCTCTTGGAGATTGGATCAGGACCCCTTTCTGGTAACATCTGTCCACATCACTATCAGCATTTTGATCAAAACCATTCAACAAGTCTCTAGGAAGTTCCAAACTTTCCCTCATCTTTCTGTCTTCTGAGCCCTCCACACTCTTCCAACCTCTGCCCATTATCCAGTTCCAAAGTTGCTTCCACATTTCTGGTATCTTTATAGCAATGCCCGCTTCCCAGTACCAATTTTCTGTATTAGTCCATTCTCGCACTGCTATAAAGAAATACCTGAGACTGGGTAATTTATAAAGAAAAGAGGTTCAATTGGCTCATGGTTTCTGCAGGCTGTACAGGAAGCATGGCTGGGGAGGCCTCAGGAAACTTAAAATCGTGGCAGAAGGTGAAGGGGAAGCAGGTATGTCTTCACATGGCCAGAGCAGGAGGAAGTGGGGGGAAGTGCTACACAATTTTAAACCACCAAATCTTGTGATAATTCACTTACAAGAACTGTACCAAAGGAGAAATCCTCTCCCATGATCCATTCACCTCCCACCAGGCCCCACTTCCAACACTGGGGATTACAATTTGACATGAGATTTGGGTAGAGACACAGACCCAAATCCTATTATATCCCATGTCATTTATGCATTCATCCATTGATGGATAATTGGATGTTTTCACTTTTCCTGCTATCATGAATAATGTTGCTATAAACATTTATGTGCAATTTTTGTGTGGACATATGTTTTTATTTCTCTAGGAGTGCAGTTGCTGGGTCATATGGTAATTGTATGTCTAACTTTTTGAGAAACTGCCAAATTGTTTTCCACAATTGCATAATTTTACTTTCTCACTAGCAATTTATGACGGTTCCAGTTTCCACATCTTTGCAAATACTTGCTATATTCTGGGATTTTTTTCTTAATTATAGCCATCTTAGTGTGTGTTAGGTGTTATGTCATTATGGTTTTGAATTATTCTTCCCTAATGACTAACAATGTTGAACTTCTTTTCATGTGCTTGTTGGTCATTTGTATATCTCCTTTGGGTAAATGTCTATTCAAGTCTTTCGCCCATTTTAAAATCAGTTTGTCTTTTTTGTTGTTAAGTTGTACAGCTTCTTTACATAATATGTATACTAGAACCTTATCAGATATACAATTTGCAAATATTTTCTCTCATTCTGTAGGTTGTCTTTTAACTTCCTTGACGTATCTTTGTGCTTAATAGTTTTAATTTTGGGCCGGGCATGGTGGCTTACACCTGTAATCTCAGCACTTTGGGAGGCCGAGGTGGACAGATCACCTGATGTCAGTAATTTGAGACCAGCCTGGCCAACATGGTAAAACCCCGTCTCTACTAAAAATACAAAAATTAGCTGGGTGTGGTGGCAGGCACCTGTAATCCAAGCTACTTGGGAGGCTGAGGCATGAGAATTGCTTGAACCTGGGAGGTGGAAAGTTGCAGTGAGCGAAAATCGCACCACTGTACTCCAGTCTGGGTGACAAGAGTGACTCTGTCTCAAAAAAAAAAAAAGTTTTTAATTTTGTTGAAGTTGAATTTATGTATTTTTTCTTTTGTTGTTTGTGGTTTCATCATATCTATTAAGAATCCATTACTAGGCCAGGTGTGGTGGCTCACGCCTGTAATCCCAGCACTTTGGAAGGCCAAGGTGGGCAGATCACTTGAGCTCAGGAGTTTGAGACCAGCCTGGGCAACATGGTGAAACCCTGTCTCTACCAAAAGTACAAAAATTAGCCATGCGTGGTGGCTCGAGCCTGTGGTCCCAGCTACTTGGGAGGCTGAGGTCGGGGGTCACTTGAGCCTGGGAGGCAGAGGTTGCAGTGAGCCGAGATTGTGCCATAGCACTCCAGCCTGGGAAACAGAACAAGACCTTGTCAAAAAAAAAAAAAAAAAAAAAAAAAAAAATCCATTACCACATTCAAAGTCATAAAGATGTTTACTTCTTTTTTTTAAAAAAAAAAACATGTTTGAGAAAACTTTTATTAGAAGATGTCCCAGAAGGCAACATTTTACAATCAGGCAATCAGTAATCAAAACTAAATACAAAATTTCAGGTAAACTTGCTTTTCAAAATAAATCAGACCCTTTTAACAGAATTTCCCAAGAGTTTTTTTTCTTGAACAAAAAGAGTTAACACTGCTTTGCAAACGTCATACAAAAATACAATATAAAAAATACTCCCCGCCAGTATACCAAACAGCAGCTGATAAAACACAAGTTATTTAGACCTTTTTAACGGAATTACCCACGAGTATTTTTTTCTTGTACAAAAAGAGTTAACACCACTTTGCCAAAGGCATATAAAAATACAATGTAAAAAATACTCCCCCTCAGTGTAATATCAAACCACAGCTTATAAAACACAAGCTATTCAGACCCTTTTAACAGAATTACCCAAGAGGTTTTTTTTTTCTTGTACAGAAAGAGTTAACACCACTTTGCAAAAGGCATACAAAAATACAATATACACTTTGGGAGGCCAAGACGGGTGGATCAGGAGGTCAGGAGATTGAGATCATCCTGGCCAACATGGTGAAACCCCGACTCTACTAAAAAAAAACAAAAATTAGCTGGGTGTGGTGGCGCATGGCTGTAATCCCAGCTACTCAGGAGGCTGAGGCAGGAGAATCGCTTGAACCAGGGAGGGGGAGGTTGCAGTGAGCCGAGATTGTGCCACTGCACTCCGGCCTGGCGACAGACCGAGACTCTGTCTCAAAAAACAAAAACAAAAACAACCCCCCCCAAAATATAAAAAATACTCTCCCCCAGTATAATACCAAACAGCAGCTTATAAAATACAAGCTATTCAGGTGAAACATCAGTAACCTACACTCAACCTGTTCTCCATAGACAGTTCCAAAAGTCAGCTGGCTCTTGTAAACCATGCTCCAGAAGGGTAAAGAGGCTATTTCCAAACATCCACTGGAGTTCTCTGAAGGCAAGAAGCAACCTCAGAAAGAAACCATTATGGACAATAGATTTGGAAGTAGCAGCTGGTGTTCCAGAGTCACATATAATACTTACCACTCCCCATCCTCCCAACTTCCAAGCAGGCACCTGCTGTCCTAGGCAGAGTTCTGGAGAGGCTGATCCTTCTCACAGGACAGGCTTAGGGGTTTCAGAGGTTACCCACATGACAACTGCGAGGTTGGGTGACTTTCCCAGACTGGAGGCAGCATCTGGATTCCACGTGGAGCTGCAGAGTCCAGCTGGGGCAAAATCTATCATGGAGGCAGGTGGATCACCTGAGGTCAGGAGGTCAAGACCAGCCTGGCCAACATGGTGAAACCCCGTCTCTACTAAAAATACAGAAATTAGCCAGGCGTGGTGGCAGGCGCCTGCAATCCCAGCTGCTCGGAAGGCTCAGGCAGGAGAATCGCTTGAACCCGGGAGGCAGAGGTTGCAGTGAGCCGAGATCATGCCATTAACCTCCAGCCTGGGCGACAAGAGTGAGACTCCGTCTCAAAAAAAAAAAAAAAAAAAAATCCGTCATGATGGTTGGCTAAGCAGAGCTCCTGGAGGCTCCTTTAAAACACACCAGGAGGCAAGCCCACGTTGTGGAGCACTGGATGAGTCCCAACAGCTCTCCAGAAAACTTCAGAAAGGCCCAGATTCTGCGAAAGACATCTGACTTATTGCAGGCTGGTGCGAGGGCCCAAGGGTGGCTGCAGAGCCAGTAAGCTCCTTGGAGATGCACGAAAGGAACAAGTTTTCATGGTTCTAGTAGAACTTCAAATTCATCAGTCAAGGATTGAGATGAGAGGCAGGTGCGAAAGAGGAAGTGTTACAGTTCTCCCATCTAAGGTGCCTCACACCCGCCTTGAGAAAAGATTGGGCCTCAAGGGCCCCTCAGAAAACACCTGGGCAGGGATTGAGTTCATGAGCCAGGAGTTGGGAACTTTCCCCAGGCCCCAGGCTAAGACCCATTTCCCTGTGTCTTAGAGAAATATTTCTAACCTGCCGGAAAGGGTGCTGTAGAACCCATTGCATAACAGAGGCAGAATGAGACAAAGTCCTTTGTGAGGACAGAAAGTTCCCTCACTCAGAGAAGAGAGCCCAGAGGGCTTTAAGACAAATTACTTACAGGTGAAGCTCTCTTAAATGTTCTGAGTCACAGCATTGAGAGTGGGAGAAAGGGGGTCAGCCAACATCATAATATATACATATATGTAAGGTTTCCAACTCCTCAGCTACTGTAGTGTCTGACAGTGAGGTAATGGTCCACGTTGATCAAGTCTCTGAGCTTGTTTTCACCCAAGGCAGCTTGTGTGTCTCCTGGAAAAAAATGGAGCCGCAGGGAGAGCGTCCACACCCAGCTGTCCTTGCATCACCCCAGAGACATCCTTTCCTAGCCTAAAGTTCATGTAGAGTGTGAGATTTCCTCTAGGCTGGAGCCCCCAACAACATCCACCACCTGTTGCATGGCATCTGTCAGCCTTTTCTTTGGAGATAGTGAGCCAGGAAGACCCCAAGTCTCCTCAGCTGCCTGCTGAGAAGCCAAAGGTGACAGAAAACACAAGGCACTCCCATGAGTCAGGGAAGAGAGCTGGGTTTCAAGGTTTCCAAGAATGCAAGCCTTTATATTGTTTGTGCACTGGCTGCAATGCATTCTGCAATCTACTGTCCAGAGTGTCCTGCTGTAACAAAAATGTACAAGTTACTAAAGGGGAGAGGGAGATCAAAAAGAAAACTTGTGTCTTTTTAAGACAGAATGGTCAGGCTTTTTGGTCAGTAGCTACTGAGGTACTCAATTCTTTTCTGCAATTGCTGTCGCTGGCATTCGAGCTGCCTTTTCTCCGTAGCCATCCTCTCCTCGGCTTCCACCAGTTCTTGTAAGTATTCCGTGGCCTTGACTAGGATCATTACTTTGGAAACCCTAGAGCAGCTGGCCAGGGCGGGTACCTCCTCCCTCAGGGCCAAGAACCGCGAACGTTGATCATTCCGTCTCATGCGCTCCAGGGAGCTGTGGTACTTCTTGGTCCGATTCTCAGTATCATAACGGATGGGTTTGGGCTGGCAGGACTGGGCAGCCTCACTTTCTACAGGTGGGAGGCTCACAGTCTCTTCATCTTCCTTATCATCCTTTCCCCCTGGAGCTTCTCCCTCTAGAGACTCTTTTGGGGGCATCCTCTTTGGAGCCCCTTCTTGGAAGCAGCTTTCTGGAGGAAAAGGGGCAGCATAGTTGTGCTGTTGCTGGTGGATGGAGATGTGGAAGAGATTCATGCGGGGATCCAGAAGGTCTGCACGCACCGCGATGGTGACTAGCTTCCGCGTACTCAAAGACTGCCTTTTCTTTACTGTCACGTCGATTTCTTCACCTTCGGAGTCGCTTGGGCTCTCAGACCTGGAGCAGGCCTGGATCTTGGGCTCGCCCAACAAACAGGGGAAGATGGGCGCTAGGTTGCCGGCATCGAGCTCAGGAGTGTAGTCGGGGGTGGCGAACTCCTTGGGCGAGTATCCCGAGGGCGCGCCAACGGCAAGCAGGTCACTCGCCGCTCTCTCCAGCGGCTCCTGGGCGGAGAAGCCGCTCCACATGCAGTCACTGCGGATGAGGGAGGCGTAGTTCGCGTCCCAAGCTTTCCAGTAGTCCTGGGATTCCGTCTCGTCCCCAGCGCACCCTACCGGCCACGGTTCCAGGAGACCAAAGCCGAGGGCTGGGTTCCCGGCGGCGGGACCCAAGTCCCAGGGCGGCGGCACCAACTCGAATTTCTTCCAGATGTCCTCGCTGGGCGTCGTGGAGCGGTAGAAATCCTCCCCGCCGTCATAGTCGTAGAAATAGTGCTGGTACGAGTCGCGGTCCATGTTGGCTTGCTTGCTCACGCAGCTTGCCACCTGGAGCAGACTGGTTCCCCTCCAGCTGGGGGCAGCGGGGCACTCCGCACACGCGCACAACGCGCCACCGAGCGCGCGACCCGCCCTCTGTTTATTTCTAAGAGGCTTACAATTTTAGCTCTTATATTCAGGTCTTTGGTTCATTTTGAGTTATTTTTTGTATATGGCGTGAGGTAAGGGCCCAGCTTCATTCTTTTGCATGTGAATATCCAAGTATTCCAGCACCATTTGTTGAAGAGACTATTCTTTTCCAATTGCATGGTCTTGATACCTCTTTGAAAATCAATTGACCTTAGATGTATGGGTTTCTGACTCTCAATTCTATTCCATTGATCTATATGTCTATCCTTATGCCAGTATCACATTGTTTTGGTTAGTGTGGTTTGTAGTACGTTTTGAAATTGAGAAATGCTAGTCCTCCATCATGCCCAGCTATTTTTTTCCTTCCTTCCTTCCTTCCTTCTTTCCTTCTTTCTTTCCTTCCTTCTTCTTTCCTTCATTTTCTTTCTTTCTTGTGTCACCCAGGTTGGAGTGCAGTGGCTCAATCTCTGCTCGCTGCGACCTCCGCCTCCTGAGTTCAAGCGATTATCCCACCTCAGCCTCCCAAGTAGCTGCGACTACAGGCGCGCATGGGCCACCATGCCTGGCTAATTTTTTTTTTTTTTTTTTTTTTGTATTTCCAGTAAAGACGAGGTTTCGCCATGTTGGCCAGGCTGGCCTTGACTCCTGACCTCAAGTGGTCGGTATGCCTCAGCCTCCTAAAGTGTTGGGATTACAGGCATGAGCCAATGAGCTCCACCTGCAGTGTGGCTATTTTAATTATAATTTTTTAATATTTCTTTTTCAGATTGTTCACTGTTAGTGTATATAAATATAAATGATGATTTTTGTATGTTGCCCTTGTATCCTGCATCTCTGCTTAAATCATTTATTAGCCCTTTTTTTTTCTTTTTTTTGAAATGGAGTCTCGCTCTGTCACCCAGGGTGGAATGCAGTGACGCTATCTCGGCTCACTGCAACCTCCACTTCCCAGGTTCAAGAGATTCTCCTGCCTCAGCCTCCCAAGTAGCTGGAACTACAGGCAACTGCCACCATGCCCAGCTAATTTTTGTATTTTTTGTAGAGACGGGGTTTAGCCATGTTGGCCAGGAGGGTCTCAAACTCCTGACCTCAAGTGATCCACCTGCCTCGGCCTCCCAAAGTGCTGGGATTACAGACATGAACCACCACGCCCAGCCTATTAGCCCTAAATTTTTAAAAAAGATTTTCTATATATAAGATTGTGTCAGCAGGGCTTGGTGGCTCATGCCTGTAATCCCAGCACTTGGCCAAGGTGGGCAGGTCACCTGAAGTCGGGAGTTCCAGCCTGGCCAACATAGTGAAAACCCATCTCTACTAAAAACACAAAAATTAACCAGACATGGTGGCCAGCGCCTGTGTTCCCAGCTACTCAGGAGGCTGAGGTAGGAGGATGGTTTGAGCCAGGGAGGCCTAGGCTGCAGTGGGCCGAGGTAGGAGGATGGTTTGAGCCAGGGAGGCCTAGGCTGCAGTGGGCCGAGATTGCGCCACTGCACTCCAGCCTTGGTGAGAATGTGAGACTCTGTCTAAAAAAAAAAAAAAAAATATCGTCTGCAAAGTTGGTTTTACTTTTTGTAATTTGAATGACTTATTTTTCTTGACTAATTGCTCTCGTTAGAACTTTCAGAACAATGTTGAATAGAAGTATTGAGAGCAGACATCCTTGTGTTGTTACTGATTCCTTTGGAAAAGCTTCCAGTCTTTCACCATTGAGTATGATGTGAGCTATGAGTTTTTCATACATGCTCTTTATCAGGTTGAGGAATTTCACTTCTATTCCTAGACTGCTGAGTGTTTAAATCAACCTTACATTCCTGGGATAAATCCCACTTGGTCATCATATTATTACATAATTCTGTTTATATGTTACCGGATTCATTTTGCTAGTATTATAATTTGTTTAGTGTTTTGCTTTAATAATAATAATAATAATAATAATTAATAATAATAATGTTTTGCATCACATTTTTGTGATGCATATGGGTTTAGTTTCAGGATAATACTTACCTCATAAAAATGTGTTAAGAAATGCTCCTTCCAAAAAACCAAACACTGCATGTTCTCACTCATAGGTGGGAATTGAACAATGAGAACACATGGACACAGGAAGGGGAACATCACACACCGGGGCCTGTGGTGAGGTGGCAGAGGGGAGAGATAGCATTAGGAGATATACCCAATGTTAAATGATGAGTTAATGGGTGCAGCACACCAACATGGCACATGTATACATATGTAACTAACCTGCACGTTGTGCACATGTACCCTAAAACTTAAAGTATAATAAATAAAATAAAAAAAGAAAAAAAAAAGAAACCCTCCTTCTTTTCTATTGTTTAGAAGAGTTTGGGAAGGATAGGTGTTAATTTTTGTTTAAACACTTGGTAGAATTCACTCTTGAAGCTGTCTGGTCTTGAGGGGTTTTTTTGTGGGAAAATTTTTATTATTAGTGCAATATCTTTACTTGTTCCAAGTCTATAAAGATTTTCTATTTCTTCTTGGATCTGTCTTGTGTTTCTAGGAATTTCTCTATGTTATCTAGAGTATCCAATTTGTTGGCATTCAATTGTTCATACTATTCCCATATAGTACTTTTTATTTCTATATAGGTTGGTGGTAATGTGTCCTCTTTTATTCTGATTTTAGTCATTTCAGTCTTCTGCGTTTTGTTTTGTTTTGTTTTGTTTTGTTTTTTAATTGGTCAGTCTAGCTAAAGGTTTCTAAGTTTTGGTGATAAATACCAAAATTTGGTTTCATTCATTCTCTGTGTTTTTTTTCTTTTTTCCAGATTTATTGGGGTATAATTGACAAATAAAAATTGTATGTATTCAAGGTGTACAATATGATTTGATGTATGTATGTGTTGTGAAATGATTATCACAAATTATTTAACACCTCAATCAGTATAGTTACCATTGTGTATATGTGTGTGTATGTGGTGAAGGCACAAAGAGAAATCTACTCTCTTTGTAAATTTCAAGGAAACAATGCAGTATTATTAACTATAATCATGATGCTGTCTATTACATTCCAGAATTTATTCATCTTTTTACTGAAAGTTTGTACCCTTCCGTGAACATCTCCCCATTTTTCCCACTCTCCAGCCCCTGGCAACTACCATTCTACTCTCTGCTTAAATGAATGTGAGTTTTTTATAGCTAAATATATTTCACTATATACCACATTTCGTTTATCCATTCATCCATCAAGGGACCCTTAGGTTGTTTCTATGTCTTACCTATTGTAAATAATGCTGCAATGAACATGTGGGTGCAGATATTTTTTGAGATACTGATTTTCTTTCCTTTGGATATATGCTTAGAGGTGGGATTGACAGATCATATGGTAATTCTATTTTCATTTTTTGGGGGAATCTCCATATTGTTTTCTATAGTGGCTGCACCAAGTTACATTCCCACCAACAGTGTGCAAGAGTTCCCTTTTCTGCAAACCCTCACTAACACTTATTATTGCTTATCTTTTTGATAATAACCATTCTAACAGGTGTGAGGTGATAGCTCATTGTGGTTTCAATGTGCATTACCCTGATGACTAGTGATGTTGAGCACCTTTTCATATACCTGTTGGGCATTTGTACGTCTTCTTTGGAAAAATATCTATTTGGATCCTTTGCACGTTTGTTAATCAGGTTATTTGTTCTTTTGCTATTGAGTTGAGTTCCTTATACATTTTGGATTAAAAACGCTTCATCAGATACCTAAGACATCCGTGCCATTGAAACATTTGCCTCTGGGCCAGGCACAGTGGCTCACGCCTGTAACCCCAGCACTTTCGGAGGCCGAGGGGGGCAGATTACCTGAGGTCAGGAGTTTGAGACCAGCCTGGCCAACATGGTGAAACCCTGTCCCTACTAAAAATACAAAAAAAAAAAAAAATTAGCTGGGCGTGGTGGTAGGTGCCTATAATCCCAGCTACTCAGGAGGCTGAGGCAGGAGAATCACTTGAACCCAGGAGGCAGAGGTTGCAGTGAGCCGAGATTGCGCCATTGCACTCCAGCCTGGGCAACAAGAGCAAGACTCCATCTCAAACAAACAAACAAACAAAAAAAAGACAAAGGAAAAAGAAAAAAAAGAAATATTTGCCTCTGAATGTTTTTGAGAAACATCCCCTGGGGAAAAGCTGTTAGCACTGTGTTCCTGATAAAGGCACACTTTTCAAACCAGTCGTCCAGGGAGCCGCTGAACAAATCAAATAATGACGATTTGAGGAGAATGAGTTCTTCTCTGCTCCCCTCAGTACTAGGAATGTAACTTTTTATTTTCAAAGCTACTGCTGAGCTAGGGAGGAGGGAGTGGAATAGGACACATTAAAATATCACAAACCTCACTCTTCTTACTAAGATTCAGCCACTTTTTTTGAATATGTGCTTCCCAGGTTGTTGCAAGACTTTGGTTAATTTCCAGATTTCTGAAATAGTTGAGTCTAACCGTTTTTGTCAGTTTTTCATTGTTTTAATGGAGGAGTGGAATTTTGTAGTTCCTTTCTTTGCTATTTTCACTAACATCACTCCAGCAAATGTTTTAATAATGCACTTAGTAACGGGTTTAGAATCCCTTGCCCTTGACTTCCCTAACCCCCAACATCAAATTCTACCTTTGCTCCTGGGACCCTGCTAGAGAAAGTTGCAAACAGGTAAAGGTCAGGGTCTATTATTTATTTATGCTCTCCACCTCAGTTATGTTCTCCACATTGCAGTCTTTCCATTCCTCCCCTATTGACTACAAGTAGCTGTTCCAAATTTCTTCTACTCTCCTCAAGTCTTTCATACAATTCCTGTCTATCTCACTTTGTCCTCATGAATTCCACAATTCAAAATATATTTGTATCTTATTTGTATTTCTCTTAGTAGCGGAGGTCTGAGGTCAGACTTCCTTAATTTAATTCCTGCCTTGATTTAATTCCTGCATTTATGTTTACTAGCTGCGTGATATTGAACAATTTACCACCTCACTTTGTCTCAGTTTTCTCATCCTCAAAGGATTAGTGTAAGGATTAAATAAAATAATCCATGTACAGCTCTTAGAACAGTTTCTTCAATACGTCTTCGCTATCAGCATCATCATTATCATCATCATCATCATAATTACCCCGTTACTCCTATCTTTAAAGCATGTGTCTGTCCTCAATACCAGTGTTAACCTGTGCTCTCTGGACCACATCTCTTCTATTATTTGTACTGAAATGATTTCCTACCTTAAATATTTAGTACTGACTCCTCTACCTTGGCCTGAAACTCATTCAAGTATGCAGATCTTTAAAAATTCAAAAACAAAAGGAAAAGTAAAAATAAAATACAAAAACAAAACAGAAAACCTAATACCACTCTCTCCCACAAACTGCTAGTCCATCTTTTCCTTTCCTGCCAAATTTCTCCAAAGTTCCCTTTTGTTACTTATTGATCTCTTCGAATCTAGATTCTACCCGCCCACAACATTGCTGTAAGGCAGTGGCCTAATCCTTTAATTCAAATAACCTTTTCAGTTTTCATTCTCCTGATCTCACTACAATATCTAACAGGCTTTACCTGGTTTCTCTTAACACTAACTTCTTCTGGGTCTTTGCCCATTTCTTCCTATGTTTTCATTCTGGCTCCTTTATTGGCACAGGGGTCAGTCTTCAGCTGCTTGTCTGCACTCTAGGAAGGGTGGAACATCTTCTTATGTCTTGTAGTTTTCACTAGTTTCTTTATACCTCTGTTCCAGCCCTGTTAGTGGGAGGCAAATTTAGTGCCTCAGTCCTAAGTAAAACCTGTAAAAGCTATGCCAAGCAAGCCAGCTTTGGTGGGCTAGAATGTATAGAATCTATAGCATCTTTTAACATTACTCTTGGATTCCTATAACAGAATCTCTGTATCTACCCACTTCATGCATCCTGCAGATGATTGACAGATTTTCCTGAAACATAAAAATAGTTAACAAGGTCATAGTTAGGAGGGGCAGGAAAAGTAGTAGGGGGAGGGGAAGAAGAAGAGGAAGGACAAGAAGAGGAAGGAGAAGTAGAAGAGGAAGGAGCAGCAGCAAAAGCTGCCTTATACATCATAATGATATAAAACACAATTAAAATGCATTTTTATAACTTCATGCAGTTTTAGTAATATAGTTGCTAACATTTTATATTTAATTAACATAGGCTTTCTGAAAAGGTGTATTGTTAGGCTTCCTTTAATGAAGAGCTATTTGGGCTGGGCACAGTGGCTCAGCCTGTAATCCCAGCACTTTGGGAGGCCGAGGTGGGCGGATCACTTGTGCTCAGGAGTTTGTGACCAGCCTGCCAACGTGGTGAAACCCCGTCTCTACTTTAAAAATATAAAAATTAGCCAGGTGTGGTGGCCTGCACCTGTTGTCCCAGCTACCCAGGAGGCTGAGACAAAATAATTGCTTGAACCCAGGAGGCGGGAGGTTGCAGTGAGCCCAGATCATACCACTGTGCTCCAGCCTGGGTGACAGAGCTAGATTCTGTCTCAGAAAAATAAAAATAAAAAATAAAGAGCTCTTTATATGTATCCCTACCTTTTAAATAAAACAATACCCATGCTAAAGTCTTCACAAAGTTAATTTCTTAATACGTTGAGGCACCATATCGTTTTGTTTACGTTATTTCATAGAAAACCAATGGAAGGTAAATTTTAGCTTAGTTCAAGTCAAACTATTTCAAAACAATGAAAATTTCCAAGTATTTTAAATGTAACTGAGGATTATGCGAGCAAGCTTTTCTGGGTCTTGGTTGCTCAATCAGTCCTGGATTTAAAAAAAAATAAAAGAATACTTAGAACAAGTAGGAAGTGGGAGAATGCTAGCACAGTCAATGAGAGAAAGTGACAATGATGCCTTGCCATACCAGGATTCAAAGATAATAGCTTCAAACCTGTGAAATGGTAAAGGTACAGTAGTCATGATGAAAATAGCCTGAGCCACAATTGAGTCCTAGGTCTGTCTTACTCTAGAGCCTATGCTCTTTAATTACTAGGTTATATACTGCCTCTCTTGTCTCTGTATCATGTCAATTCTCTGATAAAAATCTGGATTTATAGGATGAAGACAAAACTCTGCTGTCTTTCAAGCTCCGCCTTAATTTTTCCTCCACCTACCTAGCCAGTCTTATTCTCTGATAACCCCTAAAGCAATCATGCAATTTAGTCAGATGAGTTTCCATACTGTGCATCAAATCTGCCGTGTTCATTTCTTTTCTCTTTTCTTTTCTTTTTTTTTTTTTCAGGCAAGGTCTCGCTCTGTCGCCCAGGCTGGAGTGAAGTGGCCCGACCTCTGCTCACTGCAACCTCCACCCCCTGGGTTCAAGTGATTCTCCTGCCTCAGCCTTTCTGGTAGCTGGGATTAGAGGCACCAGCCACAATGCCCAGCTAATTTTTTTTTCTTATTTAAATGGAGTCTGGCTCTGTCACCCAGGCTGGAGTGCAGCGGCGCAACCTTGGCTCACTGCAACTTCCACCTCCTGAGTTCGAGCAATTCTCGTGCCTCAGCCTCCTGAGTAGCTGTGATTACAGGCGTGCGCTACCACACCCGGCTAATTTTTGTGTTTTTAGTAGACGTGGGGTTTCACCATGTTGGCCAGGCTGGTCTGGAACTCCTGGCCTCAAGTGATCTGCCCGCCTGGGCCTCTCAAAGTGCTGGGATTACAGGCGTGAGCCACCGCGACTGGCACAGTAAAAAAACAGTTTTAAAAAACAAGATGAAAAAATTGTGTCTACAGATGACAAATTATGTTGGTGTTCAGAGCAATAAGAGATCAAGGAAAGCTTCGTATGGCTAGGTATTGATTTGGCTTTGAAGGATGGCTAAGATTTGAGAATTCCAGGTAAATGAAGGCCCAGAATTAGAAATGAACGTGATAGGCCAGGTATGGTGGCTCATGCCTGTAATCCCAGCATTTTGGGAGGCCAAAGAGGGCAGATCACTTGAGGCCAAGAATTGGAGACCAGCCTGGCCAACATGGCGAAACCCCGTCTCTACATAAAATACAAAAATTAGCAGGGCGTGGTGGTGCATGCCTGTAATCCCAGCTACTAGGGAGGCTGAGGCACGAGAATCGCTTGAACTCGGGAGACGGAGGTTGCAGTGAGCCAAGATCCTGCCACTGCACTCCAGCCTGGGCAACAGAGCATGACTGTCTCAAAAAAAAGAAAAAAAATATTTTTTATCAAGTTATACACATAACATACAATTCCCCTTTTTAGAGTATACAATTTAGTGGTTGTTAGTATATTCACAAAGATGTGCAACCATGTTTTAATTGCCTGCTCTTCACCCATTGGTGAGGGAGAGAGTCCCATCCTAGGGTTATGGGGATGGCCAAACACATTACACCTGTCATGGGCAGATGAGATTGATAGCAGTTTATTAATCACAGATACTCAAAGCCCATAGAATGACACAGCATGGTATACAGGCCCACACAGACGTTATACTCAGGAACAGAGTGAGAGATCAAGTGGGTGAGGTGGGAGGTAGGTTTTGTAGTATCAAGAGGGCAAAGTGATCCTTGGTTTCCAAGAAAGGATGTGATTGGCTTGTTTGAATAATTCCACGGACTGGTGGGGACCTGAAATCTGCTACAGCAGTTTTGCCGAAGGATGCTCGCAGTTGAACCATTAGAGCCACACCCTCCCTCCCATTTCAGACGTCAAAGCAGCACATCATATTGAACCTTAATTTTAGGTCTTACACTACAAACCATCAACTTTTCTTTTTTCTTTTCTTTTCGTCTTTCTTTTTGATGGAATCTTGCTCTGTGGCCCAGACTGCAGTGCAGTGGTGCAATCTTGGGTCACTGCGACCTCCGCTTCGCAGGTTCAAGTGATTCTCCTGCCTCTGCCTCCCGAGCCACTGTGCCCTGCCGTGTCACCTTTTTCTATGTATAGAACCTTTTAATCACCCCAAAAACAATCCCCATGCTCATGAGCAGTCACTGCATGTCTTAGTCAGTTTAAGCTACTATAACAAAGTACCACAGGGTGGTGGCTTATAAAAAAACAGAAATTTATTTCTCACAGTTCTGGAGGCTGGAAGTCTGAGATCAGAGTGCCAGCATGGTCACATTCTAGCAAGCGCCCTTTTCCAGGCTGCAGACTGCTGACTTCCTCACTTGTATCCTCACAAGGTAGGAAAGGAAGCTAGCTAGTTCTGTGGCCTCTTCTTATAAGAACATTAATCTCATTTGTGAGGCCTCTACCCTCATAATCAAATTACTTCCCAAAGGTCCCACTTCTTAATGCCATCACATTGGAATTAGGGTTTATACATCTGAATTTTGTAGGGGACACAAACATTTAGTTTGTAACACTTCACTTCTCTCCTCTTCCCAGACCTAGGCAACCATTAATCCACTTTCTGTCACTGTGGATTTGCTTATTCGGAGCATTTCATATAATGAGAATCATACAATATATGGCCTTTGTGTCTGGCTTCTTTTTTTTCTAATTTTGCTTTTTTCTCATTTTTTTTCTTTTTTGTTTATTTATTTTTACTTATTTATTTTTGTGTCTGGCTTCTTTTTAAAATTTTTTGATAATTATTTTTTTTTATAGAGATGGGGGCCTCACTATGTTCCCCAGAATGGTCTTGAACTCCTGGACTCCAGCAGTCCTCCCACCTTGACCTCCCAAAGTGCTGGGATTACAAGCGTGAGCCACTGCACCCGGCCCTTTAAATTTTTTATTTTTATTTTTACTTTTTTAGAGGCAAAGTCTCAATCTGTCACCCAGGATAGAATGCAGTAGTATGATTGTAGCTTGCACTAACCTCAAATTCCTGGGCTCAAGGGATTCTCCTGCCTCAGCCTCCCGAGTAACTAGGATTACAGATGTGTGCCACCACACCCAGCTACTTTTTAATTTTTATTTTTTTGTAGAGATGGAGTCTTGCTATATTGCCCAGGCTGGTCTTGAGTTTCTGGCCTCAAGTGATCTTCCCCCAGTCAGCTTCCCAAAGTTTTGGGATTACAGTTGTTAGCTACCACAACTGTCCTCCGGCTTCTTTTACTTAGCATAATGTTTTTGAGAGTCATTCATGTTGCAGCATGTGTCAGTACTTCCGTCCTTTGTGTGACTCTATAATAGTCCACTGTAAGAATCTGCCATGTTTTGTTTATCCATTCATCAATTGATGGACAATTGTATTTTTCCCCATGTTGATTGTTATGAGTAATAATTCTATGAATATTCATGTACACGTTTTTGTATGGACATATGTTTTCAACTCTTTTTTGTACATACCTAAGAGTGTAATTGCTGGATCTATAGAAAATATATGTTTAAACCTTTGAGGAAACTCTAGACTATTTTCCAAAGCACCATTTTACATTTTACTTTACTACACTAGCAAAATATGAAGCCTCCAATTTCTCCACATCCTTGCCATCATTGATTATTTTCCATCTTTTTTATTATAGCCAGCCTGTTAGGTGTGAAGTGGTATCTCATTTTGATTTGTATTTTCTGAATGGCTATTGATGCTGAGGATATTTTCATCTGGTTATTTGCCATTTGTATATATATTTTTGGAGAAATGCCTATTTGAATTCTTTGTCCATTTGAAAAAAACTTTATTTTTAACTTTAGATTTATAGAAAAATTGCAAAGATATTACAGAGAGTTCCCATATACCCCACTCCAAGTCTCTGCTATTATTAACATTTTTCATTAATATGGTTCATTTTCTATAGTTAATGGTCAATATTAATACAGTATTATTAACTGAAGTTATTTTACTAAGTTACTAAAATTACCTTATTCATTAAAAAATACTTCAGGCCAGGCACAGTGGCTCATGTCTGTAATCCCAGCACCTTGGGAGGCTGAGGTGGGAGGATTGCTTGAGGCCAAGAATTCAAGACAAGCCTGGGCATCATAGCAAGAGCCCCATCTCTACAACAAAAAGATTTTTTAAAAAATTAGCCAGACATGGTGACCCACACCTGTAGTCCTAGATACTCAGAAGGCTGAGGTGGGAGGATCCCTTGAGCCCAGAAGTTCAAGGCTGTAGTGGGCTGTGATCATGCCACTGCACTCCAACCTGGGTGACAGAGTGAGACCCCAACTCAAAAAAACATACTTCAGCTTTTACCTAATGATGTCTTTATTCTGTTCCAAGATGTCATTGAGGATAACACATTGCATTTAGCCATCATGTCTCCCTAAGCTCCTTTTGGCATGACAGTTTCTCATATTGTCCTTGACAATTTGGATGAGTACTGGGCAGGTGTTTTCTAGGATGTCCCGCTATTGGGATTTATCAGATTTCTCATTGTTAGACAGGGGTGAGGGTACTTACTGTGAGCATGACTCATCACTGCCAATGTTGATTTGTATCACCTGGCTGAAGTAGTGTTCATCCAGCTTCTCCACTGTGAAGTTACTCTTTGTCTCTCATTTTCTGTAATGTACTCTGAAAGAAGTCTCTATGCACAGCCTATACTTAAGGAGTGAGGAGCTAAGCTCCACCTTTTTGAGAGTAGATTATCTACATAAATTATTTGGAATTCTTCCACACAGGAGATTTGTCTCTTCTCGATTATTTATTTATTTAGTTATTTGTTTATATGAGTATGAGCACATGGATATTTATTTTATACTTTAATGAGTTATATTCCAATATTTATTTATCCACTTTTACCACTTCAATTCAACATTTTACTAGAGGCACTAGCCAGAGCAATTAGGCGAGGAAAATAAATGAAAATCATCCAGATTGGAAAGGAAGATTAACTCTATTTTCACATAATATAATTTTGTGCATAGAAAAACATTAACAAATAAATTTTTAAAAAAAGAAAAAGCAAAGCACAAAGAGGCCAGGCATGGTGGTTCATGCCAGTAATCCTAGCACTTTGGGGGGGCCAAGGCAGGCAGATCACTTGAGGCCAGGAGTTCTAGACCAGCCTGGGCAACATGGCGAAACCCCATCTCTACTAAAAATATGAAAATTAGCCTGGCATGGTGACCATGCCTGTAATCCCAGCTACTCAGGAAGTTGAGGCATGAGAATCACTTGAACCCAGGAGGTAGAGGTTGCAGTGAGCCAAGATTGTGCCACTGCACTCCAGCCTGGGCAACGGAGTGAGACCCTGTCTCAAAAATAAAAGAAAAAGAAAACCACAAAGAATGCTTTAAAAACTCTTAGAGCTAGAGACTGGGTGCAGTGGCTCACACCTGTAATCTCAGCACTTTGAGAGGCCAAGGGGGGCAGATAACTTGAGGTCAGGAGTTCGAGACTAGCCTGGCCAACATGGTGAAACCCCCGTCTCTACTAAAAATACAAAATAATAATAATTAGCCAGACATGGTGGTGCACACCTGTAATCCCAGCTACTTGGGAGGCTGAGACAGGAGAACTGCTTGAACCTGGGAGGTAGAGGTTGCAGTGAGCTGAGACCATGCCATCGCATTCCAGCCTGGGCAACAGTGCAAGACTCCATCTCAAAAAAGACAAAAAACAAACAAACAAAAAAACTCTTTGAGCCAATAAATAAGTTCAGCAAAGTTGTAGGAAACAGGATCAACATACAAAAATAATTTGTATTTCTATACAGTAGCAATGAACAATCTGAAAATGAATTAAGAAAACAATTCTACTTATAATAGCATTAAAAATAAAATAGCTAGAAATAATTTTTTTAAAAGAACAGTATGTCTTGTACATGGAAAACCACAAAATATTGTTGAAAGGAATTAAAGAAAACATAAATAAATGGGAAGACATTTCATGGTCATGAATTGGAAGACTTAATATTGTTAAGCTAGAAATACTACAAATTAATCTACAAATTCAACACAAGCTCTATCAAAATCCCAACTGGTTTCATTTTTAAAAATTGGCAAGCTGATTCTAAAATTCATATGGAAATGCAAGTGACCTGGAAATGTCCAAACAATCATGAAAAAGATGAACGAAGAGGAACGAAGTTGGAGAAATCACACATCCCAGTTTTAAAACTTTCTACAAAGGTACAGTAATAAAAAAGTGTGTGGTATTGGCATAAGGATAGTAATATAGATTAATGGGGTAGAATTGATAGCCCAAAAATAAAGCCATACATTTATGGCCAATTGATTTTCAATAAGGGTGCTAAGACTCTTCAATGTCAGGTAACAAATGGTGCTTGGACAACTGCATATACACATGATCCTGACCTCATATCATATATAAAAATTATTTAAAGACAGATCAAAGACCTAAATGTAAGAGCTAAAACTACAACTCTTAGAAGAAAACATAGGTATAAAACTTTATGATCTTAGATTAGGCAATGATCTGGTATAAATTTTCATGACCTGGACTAGGCAACTGTTTCTTAGCCATGACACCAAAAGCACAAGCAACCAAATAAAAAATAGATAAATTGGACTTTGTCAAAATTAAAAATATTTGCACTTCAAAGGACATTATCAAGGAAGTAAAAAGACAATGCATGGAATAGGAGAAAATATTAACATTTTCAAACTATATATCTGATATGGGACTAATATCCAGAATATATAAAGAAACATTACAACTGAATAATAAAGTAACAACCCAATTAAAAATGGACAAAGAAAGAAGCCAATCAGTACCAAGGGGGACCGTGGTAAACCATTCATGAGAAATCCGTACCCACGATTCAATCACTTCACACCAGGCCCCACCTCCAACACTGGGGATTATATTTCAATATGAGATTTGGGCAGGGACACACTATATTACTCTCATAAGAGCTGTATACTGTATAATTTCAATTATATGACATTTTGAAAAAGGCAAAACATAGAGACAATAAAAGGAACAGTGGTAATGAGCAAAGGGTGGGGAGCTGATATAGTGTGGATGTGTATCTCTGCCCAAATCTTGTTGAAATATAAGCCACAATGTCGGAGGTGGGACATGGTGGGAAGTCATTGGCTCATGGTGGCAGATTTCTCATGAATGGCTTAGCACTCTTCTCCTTGGTACTGTCCTCACGATAGAAAGTGAGTTCTCATGAGATCAGGTCATTTAAAAATGTGTAGTACCTCCCTACTGGCTCTCTTGCTCCTGCCTTCACCATATAACATGCAAGCTCCCTCTTAGCCTTCCTCCATGATTGTAAGCTTCCAGAGGCCTCCCCAGAAGCAGATGTTGCTATGCTTCCTGTACAGCCTGCAGAACTGTGAGCCAATTAAACCTCTTTCTTTATTAAATTACCCCATCTCCAGTCTGTAGTGCAGTGGTGCTATCTCAACTCACTGCAACCTCCGTCTGCTGGGCTCAAGCAATTCTCCTAGCTCAGCCACCCGAGTACCTGGGACTACAGGCATGCACCACCACGCCTAGCTAATTTTTGTATTTTTAGTAGAGACGGGGTTTCACCATGTTGGCCAGGCTAGTCTCGAACTCCTGACCTCGGGTGACCCACCCACCTCAGCCTGCCAAAGTGCTGGGATTACAGGCATGAGCCACTGCGCCCAGCCTCAATTATTTCTTTATAGCAATGCAAGAATGGCCTAATATAGAGAGTAAGAAAATTCCCTTCTATTTTTAATTTGTTGAGCATATTTGTCACAAAGGATGTTTAATTTTGTCAAATGCTCTTTCTGTATCTATTGAGATGATCATGAAGTAATTGTCCTTTATTCTATTAATATAGTATATTATATTGATTGATATTTATATGTTGAACCAACCTTCCATTCCTTGGATAAATCCTACTTGGTCATGGTGTATGATCCTTTTTATATGTTGCTGGATTTCATTCGTTAGCATTTTGTCGAGGATTTTTGAGTCTATATTTGCAAGGGTTATTGGTCTATAGTTTTCTTTTCTTGTTGAGTGTTTTTCTTGTTTAAGTAGCAGAGTAATTCTGGGCATGAAACTCTGAAGAAGCTCTAACTGCATTTTGCTCCCTCTACTGTTTTCCCAGCTTCTTGTTTTTACTCTGATTGAGGTCCACTGATTTTCAAAGCTATTGTGGAACTGGGAAGGGGATGAGGATGGAAATAGGGTAGGTTGAAATGCCACAAATTTTGCTGTTTTTACTCAGATTCAGGTATTTCTCTCAAATAAATGTACCCTGGATTGTTGTAAGCTTTTTGTTACATTTCCAGGTTCTGGAAATTTAATTCTTAGAGTTTTCACTTAATGTTCTTGTTGCTTTATGGAGGAGAGGGTTTTTGCAAGTTCTGATCCCACCATTTTCACTAATGTCCTGAAGTACACAATTTAACACTTACATATTGTCGCTTATATGTTTTCTTTTGTATTATGTGTGCTACTCATGTCTTCTAAATTTAATTGTAAATTTTTTTAATGTATAGTTCTGTATACCACCCCCACAGTTTCTAGCAAAAAAGTTGATTAACCAACTTTATTGAAATTGAGATTGAGCTTATTGTTTATGTCTTTATGTTGAACAGGTTGTATTTGGGAAAGAAAACCAGCTGTAATCTACAAACAGATTCTCTGGTTTGTGTAATATATCCAGCAAAATTGGAAGCACACCACAGGTGTGGATGACAAAAAATAAAGAGAGTTCAGAGCTGCAAAGGAAGACAGAGCTGTGAGGCTACGATCAAAATCCTGTAGCTGACTTTCTCCTGTACTGACTTTTAAAAAAGTTATTTTAATTTGACAGATAAGAAACAAAGAAAAAAAGAAAAACAATAAAAAGAACAAAAATAAAAGAATAAATTGACAGATAACATTTTACGTTTTTATTGTGTACAACATGATGTTTTGAAGTACATAAACATCATGGGATGGTTAAATCTAGCTAATTAATAAATGCATTACCTCACTTAGCTATTTTTGTGGTAAGAGTACATAACATTCACTCTCTTTACATTTTTTAAGAATATGTCACTATTAACTACAGTCACCTTGCTGTATTTCTCTTAAAATTTATTCCTCTTCTGTGATTTGTATCCTTTAATCAACATCTTTCCATCCCCCATCCTCACTGCTAATGACCCCAGCTTATGGTAACCACCATTCTACTCTCTACTGCTATGTGATCAACTTTTTTAGATTCCACATATGAGTGAGATCATGTGGTATTTGTCTTTCTGTGCCTGGCTTATTTCATTTAACATGATGTCCTCCAGGCTCATACATGTTGTCACAAATGGCAGGATTTCATTCTTTTTATGGCTGAGTAACATTCCATTGTGTATATATACCACATTTTCTTTTCTAAATTTATTTTTACATTTAAAAATTCTTTTTCTTTAAAAAATTGTTTTATACATAATAGCTGTACATATTTTCAGAGTACATGCGATAATTCAATATATTCATATAATCAAGTTAGGGTAATTGGGATATCTAGTACCTTAAATATTTATCTTTTCTTTGTGCTATGAATATTTCAATTTTTCTCTCCCAGATAGTTTGAAATGTACAATCGATTCATGTTAGTTATGGTCACTGTACTGATCTATCGAACACCAGGTCTTATTTCTTCTATGTGTATACCTGTACCAATGAATCAACCTCTCTTCATCCTCCCCTCTTCTCTACCCTTCACAGCCTCCGGTAACTCTCTATCTCTATAAGTATGTGGAGATAAGTACTCCACATACTTGCCAGTACTTATTATCTTTTCTCTTTTTGATAATGGCCATTTTAACTGGAGTGAGGTGATATCTCATTGTGGATTTGATTTGCATTTCCCCGATTATTAGCGATATTGAGCATTTTTTCACACGCCTGTTTTCTATTTGTATTTCTTCTTTTAAGAAATGTCTATTCAGGTAATGCACCCATTTGTCAATTGGGTTTTTTGTTGTTGTTGTTGTTATTGAGTTGTTTGAGTTTCTAATATATCTTGGATATTAGCCCCTTGTCAGATATATAGTTTGCAAATATTTTCTTCCATTCTGTAGGCTGTCTTTTCACCCTGTTGTTTCTTTTGCTATGCAGAAACTTATTAGTGAGATGTAATCCCATTTGTCTAGTTTTGCTTTTGTTGTATGTGCTTTTGAGGTTTTATCCAAAAATATCCTTGCCTAGACCAACATCATGAAGTGTTTTTCTACGTTTTCTACTAGTAATTTCATAATTTTGGGTCTTACATTTAAGTCTTTAATCCATTTTGAGTTTAATTTTGTATATGGTGAGAGATAAGGGTCTAGTTTCATTATTCTGCATATGGATACCCAGTTTTTTCCAGCACCATTGATTCGAGAGATTTGAATCTATCCCTTTGTGTGTTCTTGGCACCTGTGAAACCCAAAAACCTGAGATAGGTCTCAGTCAATTTAGACACTCAGATATGCATTTATCTCAGTGAGCAGAGGGATGACTTTGAATAGAATGGGAGGCGGGTTTGCCCTAAGCAGTTCCCAGCTTGACTTTTTCCTTTATCTTAGTGATTTTTGGGCCCCAAGATTTATTTTCCTTTCACAAAGGTAAGATAGATATGTCTGTTAACCAATACACTGGATCAGGCATTAGGTCCTGTTTATAATTTATCTTATTCTCACATAGTCTGTTTTGTTAGTCTTATGATCTCTATTTTAACATTAATGTTGGTCAGTTGTGCATAATCTCCAAAAAGGAGGGAGTATAACAAGGCACATCTGACCTTCCTTCCCGTTATGACCAATAATTCAGTTTTTAAGGTTTTTCTGGGATTCCCTTGGCCAATAGTGGGTCTGTTCAGAGAGTGGGGGGCTTAGGATTTTGTTTTTAGTTTGTAGGTATATTTGTCTATTTTTATGTCAGTAGCATGCTGTTTTGGTTGCTAGAGTTTGTAACATACTTTGAAATCAGGTATTGTGATGCCTACAGCTTTGTTCTTTTTGCTTGAGATTGCTTTGGCTACTCGGGGTATTTTTTGGTTCCATACATATTTTAATACAGTTTTTCCTACTTCTGTGGAGACTGTCATTGGTATTTCGATAAGGATTGCATTTAATCTGTAGATTGTTTTCAGTAGTACGGCCACTTTAACAATATTAATCCTTCCAATCCATGAACACAGGATATCTCTCCATTTATTTGTCTCTTTAATTTCTTTCATTGGTGTTTTATATTATTCATTGTAGAGCTCTTTCACCTCCCTGGTTAAACTTACTCGTAGCCATGCAGCCTGGGGTTGGGGGAGGGGTGAAGTGAGTAATGCAAAACGGCCCTTTCCATCCCCTTCAGTGTGTCTTATTATGCTAAAATTAGGTGTTGTGATCTTGCACCTGGTTTCCTTAGCTCTTGTAAAGATTTTTTTCATGTGTTCAAATTGATATTTCTGTGGGGGGATGATTAATGGAGAGTCCTACACTGCCATCTCACTCTGCTTTTTAAAACACTACTTTTTTAAAAAAAAGTCACTACTGACTTTTTAAAACAACCTTTTTTTAAAAGATAATTTTTGACCCACAAGAAGTGGCCAAAATCATACAGTTTTCGTATTTCTTTCACTCAGCTTCCCCTCATGTTAATGTCTTGCATAACTATAGTACAATGATCAGAACTGAGAAATTAACATTGGTATAATATTATTAACTAAATTACAGACTTTATTTGGATTCCTTAACTGACCGTTAAAGCCTGTAGTACAGCAAGAATTGAAGAGGACAACAAAAAGGAGGATGAAGGGAAGGTACTGCCTAAGGTTGTATAGGCCCAAAGGCATTTGAGAAAGAGGCAAGAAGTTGAAGCCAAAAGTCAGCACAGCAATGTTGAGGGCCTTTTCCTAATTTGTCTCCCTTGGGTAGTGGTGGAGGTTGTAATTTGTTTACGAAGGATGCCTTTTTTTTTTTTTTTTTTTTTTACCTTTTCTTCAATAGGGTGGGGCTTTTCTTATTGGCATAAAGATTCCATGTTAACCTTGGCCTTGCCTTTCCCTGTACTGTGCGTTATCCACATGGAAAATGCTTTAAACAGAAATAATTATCTTTCTACTTGGTGTGGTGGCTCACACCTGTAATCCCAGCACTTTGGGAGACCGAGGCAGGCGGATCACCTGAGGCCAGGAGTTCGAGACCAGCCTGGCCAACATGGCGAAACCCCATCTCTACTAAAAATACAAACATAAGCCAGGCATGTTGGTGGGCACCTGTAATCCCAGCTACTCAGGAGACTGAGGCAGGAGAATTGCTTGAACGCAGGAGGCAGAGGTTGCAGTGAGCTGAGATCATGCCATTGCACTCCAGCCTGGGTGACAAGGATGAAACTCCATCTCAAAGAAGAAAAATTACCTTTCACACACTACTCATCCATTCAATTCCCCCTCCTGAGTGTGGGAATATTCAATATATTTAGGTAAAAGCACTGCTTAGGTTGAAATGTGTTTAAACCAAAAATTATCTGAGACAAATCTCAACCAATTTAGAAAGTTTATTTTGCCAAGGTTAAGGACGTGCTGCTGACACAGCCTCAGGAGGTCCTGACAACATGTGCTCAAGGTGGTCGGGGCACAGCTTGGTTTTATACATTGTAGGGAGACATAAAACATCAATCAATATATGTAAGATGTACATTGGTTTTGTCCGGAAAGGCAGGACAACTCAAAGCAGGGAGGGAGCTTCCAGGTCACAGGTAGATAAGAGACAAATGGTTGCATTTTTTTGAGTTTCTGATTAGCTTTTCACTGAATGCACAATTTACAGGAATAGTCGCTTATGCCTTAGTCTGGCTTAGTGAAACAATAGGCAAAGGAAGCAGTCAGGTATGCATTTGTGTCACATGAGCAGAGGGATAACTTTGAGTTCTGTCTATCCTTCGTCCACAAGGAATTTCCTCGTGGGCAAATTGTGAGGGAGGTATGTAGCTTTTTTATCTTTGTAGCTATCTTATTTAGGAATAGAATGGGAGGCATATTTGCCTGACACAGTTTCCAGCTTGACTGTTCCCTTTGGCTTAGTGATTTTGGGGTATCAATATTTATTTTCCTTTCACAGGTGATACA
Source organism: Pongo pygmaeus (assembly GCF_028885625.2). Classification (NCBI taxonomy): domain Eukaryota; kingdom Metazoa; phylum Chordata; class Mammalia; order Primates; family Hominidae; genus Pongo; species Pongo pygmaeus. The sequence goes on along the minus strand of NC_072396.2, from coordinate 111,381,072 downwards.
GTCGTTTTCTGCATGTGAGTAAGAAACAAAAAGGCATTTAAACAGATTAGCAGGATAAGGAAAACTGGTTGCTTCCCATCACCTGTCAAGTTGGATGTTCATAATGATGCTTCTGAAATTTGGACTGGTATAAATTTAGTGTAAGACCTATTCATGTATGTGTGAAATATACGCATGTGAAATGTATTTTAAAGTCAAATAGAAACATTTAAAAATTATCTTGTCAGGGGAATTGACTAAAAGTGCATTGCACTCAAATTCCATTGCTTTATAATATATTACAAATCATCAAATGCTCTTCTAGCAGCAAAATTTATGGATGATTTCGTAGTAAAATTAAATGGGAGAAGGCAGAGTGTGACAGTGAATGTTTTAAACATATTTTATAATGTTCAACTCTAGAGTTAAAAAGCCAAAAATTAATTGTTCCAAAATAAATTCCAGCTGGATACAGTTAAAAGTAAAAGATGAAATCTTAATACCGCCAGAATAAAAATAAGTGAATAACCTAAGAATATGCTACAAAACATAAAAACTTCCTATTAAAAATACTAAACAGAATTAAAAGACAAAAAATCCTGTGAGAAATGTTTGTAAAATATGTTACAGATAGCTAACTTTACTATTCTTAATATATAAGAAGGTTTTACAAATCAATAAGAAAAAAATAAATACTCTAATAGAAAAATTAGCAAAAGACAAGAATAAATAGACCTCAAAACAAGAGCATAAATAGCCAATAAATGTATGATAAATTGTTCAACCTCACTAAGTATGTCAAGGAATAGAATTTGTAAAAATGATATAATGTTATTTTTCCTTATTAAGTTGTAAATCATTAAAAAGGATGATGTTATTCAGGGTTTCCTAGGGTGTAGAGAAATGTGTACTAATATGAGCCTTTGACAGGCAATTTGGCTAAATTTATCAAAATATTTAGAAATGTGCATATAGAGCAATTTCACTTCTAGGACTTTAACCTGAGGAATAAAATACAAGATGCGGACAAAGATGTACAATAATGCTCATATCATTATTATTCATATATTACTCTTATAGAAAAAATAGAAATAATCATTATTGGATATTCAGAGTCCATATATATATATATATACACACATATATACATATATATATACATATATATATACACACATATATACATATATATATACATATATATACACACATATATACATATATATACATATATACATATATATATATATGTTGGGAGACTTCAAACCATTTAAAATCATTGTTGTGGACACTATTCTATGCCATCCATATCCTGCTTCAAGACAAAGGGCTTATTCTCCCAGCTACTGAGAGGGCTGCTGGCAGACAGCTGTCTGCTGTCATTCTTCTCTGGCAACCGCCCTTGGCTGAAGAGAGTGACCTAACGTAAGGTTATGCCCCTTCCCAGGTGCAGTTTGCATTCAATGGCCAGTCAGTGCAGGAGTATAGTCTCAGCCTCCTTGCTCCAAATGGAAACAATTCTGGAAGTTTATTCCAGATTCAGAGCTCCCTCTGTGGTCTGCTAAGGCCTTGGTATGACTCCATCATAGGTCAACCTCTTTGTCCAATTTTGCTTCCTTTTCTTCTTCCCACAAGTGTTGATCCCAAGAGTACTCCCCAGTAAACTTTTTGTCTGATTTGGAATCTGCTCTCTAGGAAATTCAATCTATAAAAATCATGTTGAAGAATATCAACATGAGAAGATATTTGAAATGTATTGCTAAGTTAAGAAAGTAGACCAGCCATTTCCAGCAATATGGTCAACTAATTACTTTTTGATATAAACTTCTATTAGCACAAGGTAAGATATACAAAATTTCTTTTAATTGAATAACTGAGCCCCCAATAAATAAGGGAAAACTCCCAAAAGCCAAAAATGAGGAGAAAACTGAAAGCCAGAGTGGTAATCTTGTGAAAGTTGTGGTTGCCCTGGCAAGGGAGTTTCAATTTTTAACAAACACAGAGACAGAAGATGTCTTAGGCCACGGGTCCCATCATAAAGCTCAGATTCTGTGCATCTTGGCACAGGGAAACGACAAGGAATCCTATCTGTCTCTGTCTAAGCTTTAGATGGAAGAAAAAATTCCTCTGAGAATTAAAGCACAGGCCTGGAACTCAAATAGGGTTGCAGTTTTAATTTATTCTACCTGAATGGCCTGGGAACATTAACTCTGCGGTTTTTTGGCAGAAGCAAAGGTAAAACTGCTTTGGAAGGATGCTCCCACAACACAGACCGTGAGAGATTTTCACAGATTTTTTTAAAGCCCCATGAAAAGGGATATCACAATAAAAAATACAAGAGTAAATTACCTACTGTTGATATGAACAGGGGGCAGGGAAATACTGGGTAGAAGAGGGCAGTCCCCAGTGAGGGCCACACCCTCAAGCCTGGACCCATGGCCCAAAGTGAGAACATGCATTCCTGTTTTCTTGTCCGAATGTTGTGTTTTCCAAAACCACCATGGCTCACCTTGCCCCCCATCCTGTACCCATAAAAACCCTAGGCCCCACTGGCAAAGTGGCAGAGTGGCAGAGAAGAAGAAAAGAGAAGAAGTAGCTGGACATCAGAGAGAAGCAACCTGACTTCAGAGGGAGGGCTTGACAGCGGAACCTCAGAGAAGAGTTTGCCCAAGGATGGCTGAGCTCCAGGGGAAGACCACCTTCCCATTCCATCCCCTTTTCAGCTCCCCAGCCCCCTGAGAGACACTTCCACTGCTCAGTAAAATCTTCCACATTCACCACTCTTCAATTCATTCATGCAACCTGATTTTTCCTGGACACTGGACAAGGGCCTAGGTGCAGGTGTAAGAGGCTGGCACACTGACCCTCCACTGAACTTTTTAACACTTAAGCTGTCCATGGATGGCAAAGATAAAAGAGCACACTGTAATACATTCCCTCTGGGGCTCCAGGGGTCATGGGCAACCCCTAGACGCTGCTGCAGGCCTGTGCAGAGTTCTGCTCAGGCCAGTTGCCCAGAAGCGCTCATCCTGGCCTCTGCACCTGCTCACCTCTGTGCTCCCCCCTCCCACAAGCGGTTGAGAGCTGCAGGCTGAGTAAATGAGCCAACGCCTTCACGAGTCCTGTGAAGGGGTAAAGGGAACTATCTCATTTCACTATGAGGGGGAGTCAGTGGACATAATCACTGGCAAGATTAGAATCCTGAGAATTATTAAACTGGGGAATAGATTTGAGAAAATTACCCAGTATTAAGAACAAAGAGAGATGAAAAATATGAGGCTAAAAGACATGGAGGACAGAATGAAAGATTCAACCTTTACCTAAGAGGACTTCCAGAAGAAAAATACAGAAAATGGGAGAAAGGCAATATTCAAGGAGATAATGGCTGAGAATTTTCATGTATTGATGGAAGACTTAAGAAGTACAAGTGCCAAGTAAAAAAAAAAATAAATAAATCTATATCTAAACATATTATAGTCAAATTGCAGAACACCAACAAATAAAGAGAAAAATCGTTAAAACTACCAGAGAGAAAAGACAGATTATCTACAAAGCAACAAAAAGACAGACAACAGACTTTTACATTACAACAGTATAGGCCAGAATGCAGGTAAATAATATCTTCAAAGTTCTGAGGGAAAATAACTGTCTGAGAGAAATTCCCTGTCTGAGGGAAAATAACTGTCAACCTAGATTTCTAAACCCAGTTAAATTAGTATTCAAGAATGAGGGCAATAAAAATATTTTCAGAAATTAAGTGAGAAAATAAAGAACTCCTTTTGCTGAGGGAAACACTAAAGTGTATACATTCAGAAAGGAAGCATTGATGTGGAAAAAGGATGGTGAACAAAGATACTGGTAAACACATGGGTAAATCTAGACAAGCATTGTCTGTTAAAAGCAATAATGATGATGAATAATCTGGTAATATACAAAGTGACAGAGGTATGGTTGGGTTAAAACTAAGTCCTTGAATTATTTTATGGGAGGGTAGCACTACTGAGAAACTTTAGACATTTATGTTAAAAAAACACAGAATATATAATTTTCAAACCAGTAAGAGGAAAAAATATTCAAAAATTGACAAATGGCAAGAAAGGAGGAAAAAGAAGAATAAAAGATAAATCTCATGATAAAATGATATAAATACATCCACATGTATCATTAATCACAATAAATGCAACTGGACTAAAACTTGTGAGTTTAGACAGAATCTTGGTTAAATTTTAAAACCCCAGATTTAGCTACATGCTGTTAATAAAAGTCTTATCTAAAACATGGAAAACATGGAAAGTGATAGAAAATAAAGTGTGCCTGACAAATACTAACCAAAATGATACAGCCATGTTAATGGTAAACAAAACATACATTAAAACAACAATTATTAGGGTTAAAGAGTTTCATAGCATATTGATAAAAGGAGTAATCCACTAGGAAGATATAACAATTCTAAATCTGTCTGTACCCAAAAATATAGCCTCAAAATATGTAAAACAAAAATGGGCAGGATTACAAGGAGAAACTGACAAATCTATAATCAGTGGTAAATTTTAATATACCTGTTAGTGTTGGCAGATAAAGCAGACCAAAAATTATCAGGAATGTAGAAGATTTGAACAACACAAAAAACTTGAATTGACATATGTAGAATTCAGTACCCGACAATTACACAATATTGTCTTTTCAAATACACAGATTATTTATCACATTCTTTTACCACAATGCAATACAATTAGAATTCAGGAAAAAAATATGATTTAAAAAGGAATACACTTGGAAATTAAAATAAAGTGGATTATAAAACCAGTGTGTGCAATATCATCCCATTTGGGAAAAAATAACATCAATGTTAGGCATCGAAAATAAAAGATTGGGAAGAGGCACCAAAATGATAACAGTGGTTTTTTATGGTTTGTTTGCTTACAGGTGATTTTAAATTTTGCTTCATTTTTAAAGAGCTTTTCTATTGTTCAAGTTTCCTGCTTGGAGCATGTCAGTGTCTTAGTCCGTTTTCAGTTGCTATGAGAGAATATCTGAGACTGGGTAATTTGCAATAAAGAGGTTTAATTGGCTCAAGATTCTGATGGCTTGGAAGTCCAAGAAGCATGGGCCCAGCATCTACTTGGCTTCTGGAGAGGGCCACATGCTGTTTCATCTCACAGTGGAAAGGTTGGAGGGCCAGCAGGCATGTGCAAAGAGAGAAGACATGAGCAATTTCATTCTATAACAATCCACTCTTGCATTGTAATACAATCCCATGAGAGTGAGCACTCACTCTTGCGAGACAACATTGATTTATTCATGAGGGATCTTCCCTCCATGACCCAAACACCTCCCACTAGGCCCCACCTCCCAACATTGCTGCATTGAGAACCAAGCCTTAGCATGTGTTTGGTGGGAACATACTATATTTAAACCATAGCAGTTAGTATGTATTTTTTCTAATTAGAAAGAAATGGATAATGAATTTTATTTAGGCTAACATATAGAATAATAACATAGCCTATTGCAATAGCCTTCTAACTTATCTCTTCTTTTCCATTCTTGCCTCCTAATACATTCTCTTCCCCCAAGCACTTAGAATAAATTCCAAATTCCCAACCTTAGCCTATGAGATTCCATATGACTTTGCTCCAGCCTACATTTCCAAACTTACCTCTAGGTGACCTCCCCCAGGTTTACCCTAGACTCACTGACTTTCATTTCCTGGAACTCCGCAAGCTGTACTCACCCTGGGTCTTCATATTTGCTACCCCTTGCACCCAGAAGCCTTACTGTTCTCCTTCCCCCAACACTCTCTTTACCTAAGTTCAGGTATTCTTTCTCTGTCAGCTGAAATCTTACATCCTTAAGATAACCTTTTCTGTTACCCCTCCCCAGACTAGGTTTGGTTCTCTGATATTCTCTAGGTACCTGTTCTGTTTCTTCATAGCAGCAATTATAATTTGAACATAGATATTTGTGTGTTTGTTCAGTTATTGTTTGTCTCCCTTGCTACACTGTCTGCTTCATGAGAGCAGGGACCACATCTGGTTTGCTGTTGCTATATGCCCAGCACCTAATACAGTGCTAAGCATGTGGGGAGTGCTTAGTGGATATTTGCTGAAAGAATGCGTAATTGAGTGAATGAATGAATAAGTGAATTATTGAATCCCCACAAATGCTACCGGAGATTATGGAACAAAAAAATGAGATAAAGGAGTTCATGAAGGAGATGTGTATGTAGCCTACACTATGCCACAATTGTGGCTTAACTTCCAGTTCTCCTGGTAATGGCTAAGATTCAGTAATAAACGCTGACAAGATAAGTTTCCCTTTGTATTCTCTTTTCTCCATTTGCTTTAGTGGACTATTCCTCTTTAAGGGAAGAAAGCACTGTGAATTAGCTTGAAAACAAAACAACAAAATAACTACTATAGTTGTTACTTCTGAAGCCAAGGACAGTGACCCAGGATGATTTCTAGATGGGTATAAGTCACTGGATCACATTTCATTGTTCTCAAAGCTGTTTCATTATATAATTGATATGATACCACATAACCAAAGCCCAATTCAAGTTGGCTTGGATATGTTCTATCTCTTCTTCTGGGAACAATCTGTACACATTTAGTCAACTTGGGTAAGAACAGTCTTTGTAATTAGGGCCAGGACATAGGAAAAAGATACATTTTCCACCAACTTTCTGTTTCTCTCTAGAGAAGAAAAAAATACTGATTACTGTGATGGATAATTTTAGGTGTCTACTTGACTGGATTAAGAAATGCCTAGAGGCCGGGCACGGTGGCTCACACCTGTAATCCCAGCAGTTTGGGAGGCCGAGGCAGGTGGATCACGAGGTCAAGAGATTGAGACCATCCTGGCCAACATGGTGAAACCCCGTCTCTAATAAAATACAAAAATTAGCTGGGTATGGTGGCACGTGCCTATAATCCCAGCTACTTGGGAGGCTGAGGCAGGAGAATCGCTTGAACCTGGGAGGCGGAGGTTGCAATGAGCTGAGATCGTGCCATTGCACTCCAGCCTGGAGACAGAGTGAAACTCCGTCTCAAAAAAAAGAAAAAAATGCCTAGAAACTTCGTAATTTTTGGGTATGTCTGTGAGGATGTTTCCAGAGGAGATTATTAGCATGTGAGTTTGAGTGGACTAGGTGGGGAAGATCTGCCCTCAATGTAGGTGGGTACCAACCAATTTGCTGGGGGTGCAGACAGAAGAAAAACAGAGAAAAGGCAAATGTGTTCATCCAAACTTGCTGCACCTGAGATACACTCTTCCTCTCCTGTCCTTGGACAACAACACCAGGCTCCCAGCCTTTGGACGTAAGCACCTCCCCTCCTCACCCCCATCCCCTCCAGTTCTCAGGCTTTCGACCTTGGACTGAGAGTTACACCACTGGCTTCCCTGGTTCTGAAGCTTGTGAATTTGAATTGAGCCACAGCCTGCATCCCAGGGTCTCCAGCTTGCAGACAGCTTGTCGTGGGACTTCTCAGGATCCATAACTGGGTAAGCCAATCCCCCTAATAAATTCCCTTCCATATATCTCTCTATATGTATCCTATTGATTCTGTCTTTCTGGAGACCCCTGACTAATACAGTTACTGCTTAGACTTGCCCCATAGCTTAAATTTGGGGCATCAACTTAAATTCTTAAAATATAGCCTTTTAAAAAGATGCTAAAAAAGCAAAGTATGATGCTCTTTAGGTCTTGTAACATCATGGACCTAAACTCACAGACGCTAGCTTTCTTTCAGTTAATCCCACCCTCAACTTTTGCCCCCATAGAAGAAAGTCGTGTTGGTAGCTTAAATGTCAAATTCTCTGTAAGAGCTTAGTGTTCTAACACAACCATTTTTTTCCCCAAATCTCAGTCTTTTCATTCTATTTCATCATTTCATCTAGTCACAAACTAGATGCTTGGTAGTTATACATATATAATTAACTCTAGAAAATATCTGCTAGAGTATTTATTCCCTTAATAGTTCATATAGAAGTGATGAACATCTTTTCATTGTTCATCTTTTCAAAATTTACTCCTTGGTAACTCCACAGTTCTACAATAATGTATGAAGCCAAGTCACACAAGCTTTATAATGTATTCATAAATAATTCCAAAATAAACATATGCAATACAGTATAGAAGAAGGAGGGGACATTGAGACAATTCCTAAAATAGATATGTCTATTTAAGAAGAAAGATAGGAAATGAGAGCAAACAGGATTTGTAAATGTGCCACACTTTTCTTTAAATTTATTTTGAAGTCAATGATTTCAACTGACTACATATAAATACAGTACCCCAAAAGGCAATGCTAATAATTATTAGTGCATATAAAAAATGTTTTTAACCTAACTATATCCAAGCATTAAAAGCACAACTGAAGAAGCCAAATAATACTGTACGCACAAAAGTGTTCCTTACTCAAGTAAATATGTTGATGGTATGGTACATCAAACTATTTATTACCTGCATATTCCAGAACAATAGTGAGAGCCTAAACAGAGAACACTGTAAATCATTTGCTCAAATCAATGAAAAAGCAACCAAATAAAATTCTCTGGTAATAATAATGACTAATTGCTATGCAACTGATTGTATCACAGTGTAAGTGTAAATAATTAGCATAAGTTTTTTAGACTACTGAAGTAAGTGGACCAACCATTTCATAATCATATTTCAATTATGTAATTGACCATGAAATATTCTAATTTTTTAACCTGTAAAGATTCTACTCAGCTGTCACTATAAAAATAGAAAAGTTTATTTATATAAGAAAACATATTTCCTTTTTTTGTTTGTTTTTTGAGACAGAGTAGCTGAGATTACAGGCACCTGCCACCACGCCCGGCTAATTTTCGTATTTTTAGTAGAGATGGGGTTTCGCCATGTTGACCAGGCTGGTCTCAAACTCCTGACCTCAAGTGATCCGCCTGCCTCGGCCTCCCAAAGTGTTGGGATTACAGGCGTGAGCCACTGCGCCCAGCCAAGGAAACATATTTCCTAACAGAGTAATAGAAATTACTGTAAATGGTCACAATATCACTAGAATTGAATTTTGTCCCTTTCAAAAATATGTCAGAATAATAAAGAGAATATAGAAAACAATCTTTTTTTCAAAGTTTTTTAATTGTTACCAATGCCATTTTACTACTTTTTATCTTTTTCATGCAGTTTCAGAAGAAATTAGCAATATCTAACTCTCTTTTCATAGTCATAGTGATTTCAAGAGTTTCAGTCTCTGGGATATAGAATGCTTTGGCACTGGCACATTCCACCAGCTCAGGAAGAGTTATCAACAGCTTCCTAAAAAAGCAACAACAAAATAAAACTTTAGCTTCCTAAAATGATGTATCACTTTCAATAAGACAATTGCAAACAACATACGCCACTAGAATGTTAGAAACCAACTCCCCCCCCCAATATTTAGATAGTGTAAATATTGGATCGAAAATATGCCTAAATAACGCAAACAGTATACCAGTTTTTTTGGACTTAAAAATCCAAGCAGTTGTTTTGGCGCCCCTATTTTTCTCCGAATTGACCTCATTTTACATAGTCTCAGGCTATGTTTACAGGCATAGAAATAGAACTATGCAACTTTTAAGTTTGCTGGACAGATCTGTTGCCACTCATACTTATTTATAGATGCAATGTGGCCGACGGATACAAATTTGAAAATTGGAATGGCTCTATAACACTTCTGCTAACATAGATTTAAGCAGAGTCTCTACCACAGGTGTAGTTTTTGAAACTGAGGCTGGGAATGATTTCAATACCAAATCAATGAAAGTGCTTCTCTCTCCTTGCTTCTGATTCTTTCTACTACACATTGACAAAAATTCCCTGTGATAGATTGCTAGTTTTATTTTGTGGTTTATAGTTCAGTTGCTGGATAGTTTTATGCTTTAGATGCAATGCTGGGATGAGACATCCATAATTCTGCCGTATTGGCATGAATCTAAATTATGCATGGGGTCAGCACATGCTGGTTTTGGAAGAAAATTAAATGCATGAAACACTTGTTACCTTGCATTTTCAGTAGAGAAGGTCTGAGTATCTCTATAAAAGGTGGACAGGATGCTCTTTTAGAAGGTATAATATCCAAATAAGTAAAGGAATATGGTATTTTTAGGGGCACTTATTGGGTTCTTGAATTGAGAACTAGTATGTATTTGAAAACAAAACCCTTGAAAATCAATTCCTTCTTTATTCCTTTGCAAAAACCTGAGTTCAGAAGACTGGGTTCATTAAAAGTATTTATTACACATTTATGGAACCTGAAGGATAAATTTTCTGTGACTCTTGTTCCTTTCCATGTGGGGTAGGAAAAACACTTAACCTGAATACGTTGCCATTAAGTGGCAATGCATTTTAATGTAGACTGTAATATTTGACATCTCAGGAATAAAAAAGTGAGTGCAAAAACCGTTTAGAGTCCATCCTTTAAAGCTGTTTACAATATAGGTTGTGCTAGACTTAGATTTCCTTTATACTTTATTCTATAAATGATAATATATTCACTTTTAAAAGAAAGCAAAGCTTAGTATGGTAGCTTCATTGCACTAAAAGACAACTATAAATCAGCTGAAGAAGGAGTTCCAATGATAATGTGCACTTCTCTGTCCAGAGAGAAATAAATTCAAAAGAGACAGTTAGTGACCATTGGAATGATCCATCTACGCCTGCATTTCTGTGTAGTTCTGAGTAGTATGGCTTCACATAATAAAATGTTGAACAGTAGAACTGTACAACTGATTTAGGCTCTTAGGAGAAGGGAAATATTTTCATCGTCTGTTTTGCTGTCTTATTATCTGTACTGAGATTTATATTTAAACAAAATAAAAATTCTCCAAATACTTATCCATGTACAATTCATGGGAGGACATTAATGTATCTTATCTCGGTGCTCCCTTAGTGTCTAGTGGAAGACTTTATAAATGTTCAGTGAATAAATAAATGAATGAGTGAGTAAATAAATGAAGCAAGTATTCAGGTCACCACAAAATAACATTTGAATAATTACCATAGATTAGTACTATAAGATATGAACAAACATTTAAACCCAATACCTCTACTTTTACATTGACAATGTATTTGCATTTTCAGAAGTTACAGTCTAGGCAGTGATCAAAGGTTCATCCAGTGTTAATTTTCATTAGAAATTAAATGCAAACAATAATACATGAATGTAAATACAAAAAAAATCTCTACAGTGAACTCAAGTTTAGAGACTTACATGCTTATATTTATATTAGAGAGTTTAAGTTGATGTTGTTCACAAGAGATTTAAGCAAAGGACATCCTGGTTCCCAGCATATTCGCATAATGAAATTTTTATCTTATATAATTAACAAAATTATTTGACTTACATATCTGGGTTAAAAACCTTTTTAAGGTTTACTGAAGGAGACATAACTATTTTCAAAGAAAGTGCAGAAATAGCTACTGAGCTGCAACTCAACTATTTCATTTAGAAAACTTCTTTTTTAGGTATCAGTCTTTGAAAATCAGTCAATTCTCAATCTGAACTAAAGGAGCACAGCAAATGTGTTAGTAATCTAAAGCAGCACTCAACCAAAAATTAGCTTACATTTGCCTTTAGAATGTGTTGTTATTATCACATTCAAGGTATTCATTTATGAAATTCTTAGAATTCACTTAGAAAAATAATGAAATCTCATATGAAGACTTAAGAGATCCTGGTAAATTATCCAATTTTATCCGTCTTTCCTCCTCTCCATTTACTCCATGTTGGGTATCTACATGCCAAAACAACCAATTGAAAAAAGTGAAGAATTTGGTAAACTGCTTTATTTATTTTGGTAAATACCTGGGTTTTATTGATAATTCGAATGCAATTGACTATTGTTTGACAGAAACCACTGATCAATTCAGTTAAAATAAATTCGCTTGTTTCTACCTTATAGATACAAGAACAGAATGCCCTCTCAAATCTTTCTCAGATTGGATAAACATAGCGTTATATGATGTCAAAGTTAGAAACTAAAGAAAGTAGGTGTGAATATCAATAAACTCAAAAACAAGACACATTCCTGATAATGCAATTTCAGAGAAAAGCATGGATCTAAAGGATTCTCAAGTATTTAGGAAACATGATAAAAATCTTAATTATATCTTCTGTCTTCTATCTTAGTTAAGCAGGTTTTCTTAAGAGATGGTACCTCTCTGCACTGCGCATTTAATATATAAGTACATTATGATCTAAAGGACCTAGTGTGTAGCCCATGTTCTATGTGGAAAAGTACTTTTAAACCAAAATGTATCCTCACAGAACAAACATCTCATGTTATAAAAATTGTATTCAGTATTTCTGCTGTCTCCATCAATCTTTAGGTAGCTGCTATGGCTGTGCCGTCATTACAGATATCCATCAGAATCCACTAAATGAAAGTCTCACAGACAGTGAGAACTGCTAGGGAAACGGAAATTAACTCCATGGTGTGTACACATGTGTGTGCTTTTAACAAGCTTGCAAATATCATGGACGATTGTTCATTTAACCAATTTTCCTTGTAAAGGTTATGTGGAAGAGTAAATTCGTATATAAAATGCAACAAAAAGGGTAAAATACTCCTTGAAGCAAACAGCAGAAATAGTGAATATAATTTTTATAACATGAGATGATTGTTCTGTGAGGATACATTTTTGAAATGATGTAAATAATGAGAAAACATTTGATATATATTTATCTTAAAACATTTGATATATATTTTGGGTTAAATGCATTTACTATAGAAGCCAAGATTAAGCTACATATGCATATTGGGTTGTTTACACATAGGAATCTTTTGTATGAGGGATCTCCTTGTCATTTTCTTGAAGTCCTAAGCTCAACAAAGGAGAATTATAGGTACTGATAATGGAAGGAAGAAAATGTGCCAGCAACTGCCGGCCTCCCAAATCCAGTTTGAAATGTTCATGAGTTACAGAGTTAGGACCACTGCAATGAACCGGTATGTGCTCACTGCTCTATATCCAGATAAGATGTGCACAAAGCAGTGAGGTATTTAGATAGTAATTGATGGCAAGACCTTTTTGTTGATTTAAATGAAAACAATCAAATTTAACCTTACAGCCCCACAAAATGACAAAGTGTAAAGATATTGCTTCCCTTATGTAATCAATGTACAAAAACCACATATAAGACTTACAACTTTATGTCATTTTCACTTCTAGTTATTTTTTCTGATAGATAAACTGCATCTGGGTGTCAAGAATTGTGTTTTGATAGCATTAACCCACTCCAAATGCACGGATGCAAAGTAGAAAAAAGCCCAAGTATTTCCAAACATATTTATGTTTACATTAATGTAGATCAAACATCTGAATGATTAACAAAATTTTCCACTTTTCTTCAGACTTTTAGGGGTGATACAAAATAACTGTACATTAAAAAAAATTGACTGAAGACTCATTAATATCATAATACACTATTCCAGTTCTAAGTTTTACTCACTTCTGAGGAGTACGAAGGTCAAGGATTGTTTCCTGGATATCAATTTGAATATCAGAAGGGCTTGTATTTGGCAATTTAATTTTAGCCTGAAAGAGAAAATGAGAAGAAAAATACTGATATCTTGGAGAGCAATTAGTTTGAAGAATATAAGAATATATGGGGAAAAGAGACTAATATTTATTGTCAACTATGTGCCAGGCTATGCCCTATCTTTATGTCAGTCTTGAGCAGCAGAGATTATTATCCCTATTTTACAGATGGAGAAACTACAACAGAGAAATTTAGTGAGTGGCCCAAGGGCAACCTCCTGTAATCTGACTAAGGTTTCTGGCTCCAAAGCTATACAGAAACACTTTGGTTACTTGACTGTAACCTTCATTTTCTGAAGGTACATAGCAGTACACCTGTTAGAGTTGGGGACCTTCAACTGCCTTTATATCAGTTGGCAATTTGTATAAAAAAAGTTTAGTTCTCATGTTGGGTATGAGTTGGTGATGCCATCTTATAGTCTTCTGGCAAAAATTTCCATACCACATTTTCTAGGGAGGTGTGGGAGTTCAGGTGTTATGTTATCAAAACAAAAGAGAAATAACAATATGACTCCCACCTCCCCAAAAGGACAACTTATTGGTTTAGTAAGATTTCACTTTAAATGTTTCATCTCAATTACCACATGGCCCAGCAATTCCACTCCTGGGTATATACCCAAGAGCACTGAAAACAGGTTTTCAAACAAAAACATGTACATAATGTTTTTGCTTATAGGAGCCCTATTCATAACAGTCAAAAGGTGTAAGCAACCCAAATGTGCATCAACTGATGAACGGAAAAAACAAAATGTGTTGTATCCATACAATGGAATATTATTCAGCCACAAAAAGGAATAAAGTACTGTTATATGGATGAATCCTAAAAACATTATGCTAAGTGAAAGAAACCAGGGACAAAATGTCACATATTATAGGATTCTATTTATATGAAATGTCCACAATAGGCAAATCTTTGTTTTGTTTTGTTTTGTTTTGTGGGAGACACAGTCCTGCTCTGTTGCCCAGGCTGGAGTACCGTGGGGCAATCTCAGTTCACTGCAACCTCTGCCTCCCAGGTTCAAGCAATTCTCCTGCCTCAGCCTCCAGAGTAGCTGGGACTATAGGTGCATACCACCACGCCCGGCTAATTTTTTGTATTTTTAGCAGACGGGGTTTCCCCATGTTAGCCAGGATGGTATCGATCTCCTGACCTTGAGATCTGCCCGCCTCAGCCTCCCAAAGTGCTGGAATTACAGGCGTAAGCCACCGCGCCCGGCCCACAATAGGCAAATCTATACAAACAGAAAAGAGATTGGTGGTTGCTAGGGGCTGGGGAAATGGAGAAGAGGGAAGTAACTGCTTAATGGGTATGGCGTTTCCTTTAGCACTGACGAAAATGTTCTGGAATTAGATACTGGTAGTGGTTGCACAACATCGTGAATATACTAAATGTCACTAATGGTAAATTTTATACTATGTGTATTTTTACCGCAACACAAAGTCTCTTACTCTCTACATGCTTTATGTTTCTGATGGAAGTTGATGTCTATATATAGGATAGCATGGCATACGGTTTCCATAAACAAAGAAATGAAGAAAATGCAGCCTAAGTTTCAGGTAAATTATGAAGCTTTCTGTAAAATGAGATAGAAGACTTGAAATATTGGACATCTGGTGAATTCATGGCTCTAATGGCCAGAGGGAAAGCAGTAAGTTATGAGGAAAATACATATCAAATAAATAATGCAACAAATTGAGATTTCTTGTAAGAAGCTTAAAGTAGGCAGTTGTGTTTTTGCAATATAATGTGTTTGGAGCAATACATGCTTGTGAGTTATATTTTACTTTATTAAATCTGTATATAAACAAAGATTTGTAAATAGAGCTCTACAGGTGCTACTATCTAAATACTATGGTTAACATTTTCATTCAACAAAAAATTGCCTCCTAATTTGTACTTTGAAAATTTGGATCTTCATAATCAGAGATGCTACAAGTGAGAGACGTATGGTTCTCAGGGGGTAGTTACAGGTGCTCTGCCTCAAAGTAAACAGGCATTCTATTCGACAAAGAAAGTCCCACCCATTTTTACTCTAATACTCAGATCTGATAGTCAAATTGAGATCTTTAACGTCACATGTTAACTCATGTCACCTCAAAGAAGAGATACAAATATTTGTTTCTTTAGTCTGAAATGTTTAGAATTTTCATGAAAAAATATTATTTTTCCAGGGTTAACATGCCAATTGAGAAAGGCAAAAATAGATAAAATTTCTGGGTAGAACTTTAAAGTGGTTCTTAAAATCATTTGCTGTTCTAGTGAAGGGCAATTCAGAAACAACTCACTAATTTTTCTTCTTAAGGAAATTAAAATTATATACTACAGTGGTTTCAGAGAAGAGACAAGAGAAGGGACAAATTAGGTGGAATCGCACACATTAATATCTTGCAAGAAAGAAGACTCAATGAGGAATCTTAACAGAAAAACAACTCCTGACACATGCATGAGATTTTTCCAGCAATACTTTAAAACAAATACCTGGAATACAGACATGGATATTAATTGACCTCTAACTGATTGCGTTCAAGACCTAACTTGTTAAACATTAGTAAATATAGGGTGATGTCATTGACCAAACAATTTAAAGGGATTGATGTTCCTTTCTTTACATAGGGTGCAAATTGAATTTGTTTTAAAGAATAAGTTATTTTAATAGGTAAACTAAGTAAAACTTTAAAAATTCATTGGGAAACTTTTAACCTGAGAACTCAACCTTTGGAATCAAACTTAGATTTAAATTCTGGTTCTGTTACTTTTAAAAAATTAATTATTTATTTTTGAGACAGGCTCTCACTCTGTCACCCAAGCTAGAGTGCAGTGGTGTGATCATGGATCACTGCAGCCTCGACCTCCTGGGCTCAAGCAATTCTCCCGACTCAGCGTCCTGAGTGTCTGGAACCACAGGTGTGCACCACCACACCTGGATAATTTATTTTTATTTTTATTTTTGTAGAGATGGGGTCTTGCTATATTGCTCGGGCTGGTCTCAAATTCCCGGGCTCAAGCGATCCTCCCATCTTGGCCTCCCAAAGTGCTGGGATTACAAGTGTAAGCCACCATGCCCAGCCACTTATTATTTATTGTTTACTGGTCATCTATTATTGCATAGCAAATTATACCTCTCCCCCAATTTATAACTCAAAACAACAATGTGCACGAAAATGCACATTTTTTCGTGCATGAGGAATTTGGGAATGGCTTAGCTAGATGGTTCTGGCTTAGGCTCTATTATGAGACTGTAGTCAAGATGTTGGCTGTGGTTGTAGACATCTGAAGGTTTGACTAGGGCTAGGGGATCTGTGTCTAAGATAGTTCACTCACATGGCTGTTTGTAAGGGGCCTAAGCTCTTCACCACATGGACTTCTCCATAGTGTTGCTTGAGTGTCCTTAGGATACAACAGCTGTATTCTCCCCAGAGTAAAGGATCCAAAAGATGAAGGCAGAAGCAATGCCTTTTTTAGAATGTAGCCTCATAGATTACACTTTTTCATTAAAAAAAATCTTACTAGTTATACAGGTCAGCCCTACTCAATATGGGAGGGGGCTACACAAAGAGAAGAATATCTGGAGGTGAGAATTATTGGGTGCCATGCTGGAAGCTGGTTACCCCAGTATCCATCACTAACTTTATTTCAAATATTTGCCTTCTGTCCTTATAAATAAAAACTAACAGGAAAAAAGCCCATAATTTAAGGTTTGTGAGATCCCTTCTTCCCACTTTCAGCTTCTCTTCAGGCAAGTAGTAAAAACTACTCAGTCTCTCTCTGGGAATTTACTTCGAGGCTTCCCTCAAGAGAGGTAAAGGAAGGTTAAAGTGCTTGCAAATCGTTTTCCTCAGCCTTCATTTATTGTCCTCTATGTGCTGTAAGAGAGCTGACTTACTAGGGGAGTGATTATTGAGTGATTATTATTGTGAGTTTCAAATCTCTTCTTTCCTGTCGTGTTCTTATGAGAGATGTATATGACAAGATGGTTCCCGAAAGGTCATATTCCTATAATTTCTAAGTGATTAACAGGCTTCTCAGCTCCTCAGATAAATGTCTACGATTATATTGTAAGATGTTTGAAAATTGACAAGAGAAGCCAAATAGCAGGTGTTCCATGGAGGTCATCCATTCTAGGTTTCCTCTTGAACTGTCACTCCATCACCATGATGAGAATAAGAAGTAAAAAATATCTTATATGTAACTTGACCAGCACTATTTACTGATATTTCAGTGAAGCTGCTTCACTGAAGGGTTTGGACTGACACTTTGGAAGATATTCTAAATTAATTTATTTATGGGTTCTAGATATTATAAGAATATTTCCATTTGACAGAAATACAGCAACCACTCCTTGCACATTTGATTCTTAGGAAAGAAGGCTATTTGAGTTCCCATTTGAAACTTAACAATATTAGGAAATTTTGATTAACAGAAAAAGTTTGGGTAGATTTCATTCTGAATTGCTTGAACTGTTTAATTTCCCATTGTTTAACTACAGAAATATGTATGAGATATTTTTTTCCACTGCAGCCATACTATTTTATAAAAACTCTCATGAAGAACGATAATCTATAGGAAAATTTTAAAAAATTAAAGGCATTAGATCTCTGCTTTGAAATTACAAAAATATTTACCTCTGAAGTATAAAAATATAGAGGTATGTATTGTACAAAACTAGGGCAAAGGCCCAATAGGTCATGTTTTTTTTTATTTTTATTTTTATTTTTATTTTTATTTTTATTTATTTATTTTTATTTTTTATTATTATTACTATTATTATTATTATACTTTAGGCTCTATGGAAGAATAGGTCATGTTTTTAAATTGATGGATAAATTTCAATAATGCTACCATTTTTAAACAGTCCAGTACTATATTGCCACACCTGTCTTTTTAAAAATGCTTCATAGATGCATACCTCGTCTCCATCACAGGAGTCAAGAGTAAGCTCAACTCATTCTGTAGTAAGAACGTTGATCTACAGGCATCCATATCTCCACTGGCACTCACCCTCTCCCCCAAAATAATCATAGCCTCACCACCACTACTTGTCTTGAGACCACCAGAACTAAATTCATTATACTTTTAACTCTATTTGTCAATAACCATAAGAAGTCTCAGACCCCCAAATCATTCCTTATCACATAACTACCATATGGATCTTCATATCTCCTATTATGTCTCCATTTTCTGTCCCTCATCAAATCCTGAGCCTTTTCCATTAGGTCCTCTGGAATACATAGTACATCATCCCTTATCTCTTAAGCCTCTTTGAATATTCTCAGCTTCTTAATCTAACTGAAATCTGGATCTCCCCGATTACACTGCTTCCCCTATAGTCTTCTCAGTTGGCGCCAGTTTTTTTTCCCTCCTATTTCCTTTATAACACTGGGCCTGTCCCTTTCTTCCAGTTAAAAAAAAAATCTCATGTCCTCCATTATGCTAAGTGAAAAATGCAGACACAGAAAGAAAAATACTGCATGATCTCTCTTAAATGTGGAACCTAAAAAATATCCAATATATAGAAATAGAGAGAAGAATGGTGGTTACTAGAGGTGGGGTGGGAGATGAAGAGATGCAGGTCAAAGGATACAAACTTGGGTTATTTAGCATGAATAAATCTAGAGCTCTGAGGTACAGCCTGAGGACTATAGTTAATATTATACCAAGTAGTGGAAATCTTCTAAGAGTAGATTTTAGGTGCTCTTATCCCCCACATACACAAAAGATACTACCTGAGATGATAAATATATTAATTAGCTTGACTGTAGTAATCACTTTACTGAGAATATGTATATTAAAACATCATGTTGTACACCTAAAACATATACAATGTAAAAACTCATGTTCTTATGCGATACCACCTATTACCCATCTTGTTGGAATCGTTTACTAGTTCCTGGGACACTTCCCCTGATTTCTCTAAGAATAGTTACTTGTTCTTTATTGATATTTCTAAGATTACCTCCTGTCTTAAATCTTGGAGTTTTAAATATTCACTTAGATTAACCTTTCTAGTCTGGGTGTGGTGTGCACACCTATAATCCCAGCGCTTTGGGAGGCTAAGATGAGCAGATCACTTGAGCTCAGGAGTTCAAGACCAGCCTGGGCAACATGGCGAAACCCCGTCTCTACAAAAAATACAAAAGTAGCTGGGCATGGTGATGCGCGCCTGTACTCCCAGTTGCTTGGGAGGCTGGGGTGGGAGGATCACTTGAGTACAGGAGATCAAGGCTGCAGTGAGCCAAGATCACACCACTGCACTCCAGCCTGGGTGACAGAGCAAGACCCTGTCTCAAACAACAACAACAACAACAACAACAACAACAAAACCCTTTCTAACATTGGAACCTCACTTCTTCATCTCTTTCAGGTGTCTGCTCAAATACTGCCTTCTTAGTGAAGGCTTTCATGACCACACTATTAAAAATTTCAGCCACCACCAACTCTAGTATGCCCTATCACTTCCTCCTCCTTTTCTCCTCAGAGCATTTTCACCTTCTGATGTACAATACAATGTATGTGTTTATTTATCTCTTCCACAATAAGGTAAGCTCTGTGAAGGCAGTGATGTTTATGTTTTGTTTACTATGCTTTCCTCTATACTTAGAATAGTACCTCTTGATTCCTGTGGTGGGAGAGGAGTCATGCATCTATGAACTATTTTTAAAAAGACAGGTATGGTAATATGTTGGGAAAAAGGCTTATGGGGTGCCTGCATGAACTGGCCATAAAAATATGGGACAATAAGTTGTGGAAAGCCACAAGAGGCTTCTGAGGACTCTTGACTCCTGTGATGGGAGAGGAGTCATGCATCTATGAACTATTTTTAAAAAGACAGGTATGGTAATATAGTACTGGACTGTTTAAAAGTGGTAGCATTATCAAAATTTATCCATCTGGCCAGACACAGTGGCTTATGTATGTAATCCTGGCACTTTGGGAGGCCAAGGTGGGTGGATCACTTCACATCAGGAGTTTGAGACCAGCCTGACCAACATGGTGAAACCACATCTCTAGAAAAAATACAAAAACTAGCCAGGTGTGGTGGCATGCACCTGTAATCCCAGCTATTCAGGAAGCTGAGGTGGGAGAATCGCTGGAACCCGGGAGGTGGAGGTTGCAGTGAGCCAAGATTGCATGACTGCACCCTAGCCTGGGCAACAGAGTGAGACCTTGTCTCAAAAAACAAAAAGAAAAAAAAGAAATTGATCCATCAATTTAAAAAGATGACCTACTGGTTTTTTGCCCTGGTTTTGGACAATACATACCTCTACATTTTTATACTTCAGAGGTAAATATTTTTATAATTTCAAAACAGAGACCTATCACCTTTAATTTTTTTTCATTTTCCTACAGCTTATCATTGTTAATGAGAGTTTTCATAAAATACTTAGTGGCAAATCATAGGCACTCAACAAATATTTGTTGACTAAATGAATGAATGAATGCAAGGATGGTTCCATATTAAGAAATTTGCTAATATAATTTACCAGTAGACAAAAACTAAAAAATCATATGATCTTCACAAATGGTAAAAAGGCATTTGATTAAATTCATCATCTATTCTTGCTTAGAACTCTTAAAATCGGAATAGATGAACAGATCCTTAACACATACCCCAAAAGTCAGTATCTAACTAAATGAAGAAACACTAGAACCATTCCAATTAAAGTGAGAAATTTATATTTTTGTTCCCATTAACCAACCCCACATTTCCCCTCCCTCAATGACCCCTCCCATTCTCTGGTAACCATCCTTCTACTCCCCATGTCCATGAGTTCAATTGTTTTGATTTTTAGATCCCACAAATAAGTGAGAAAGTGTGATGTTTGTTTTTCTGTGCCTGGCTTATTTCACGTAACATAATGATCTCCAGTTCCATCCATGTTGTTTCAAATGACAGGATCTCTTTTTTTAATGGCTGAATAGTGTATCTCTATTACGTACTCATATTTTTTTAATTTTTAAAAATTAAAAGTGAGAAATAAGAAAAGAGTTCAGTATTCACTATTATTACATAATATAGTTCTGGAGATACAAACATGCAATTAAACAAGAAATAGGTTAAAATGATTAGAAAGGAAGAAGTAAAATTTCATTGTCTGAGGGACTAGGTGGAATACCCAGGTGGAATGAATAACAAGGAATCTGGAAATAACTTGGCATATTGAAGGATCAAAAAGAAGGCCAGGATAAGCAGAACACAACAAACAAGGAAGAAAGTGTCACATTGGATGAAACTGTAAAAGTAGGTAAGGGTCAGATCACACGGGGCCCTTCCCTACTTTTAAGATAAGGAGTTTGGATTTTGTTCTGTAAGTGCAACAGGAAGCCATTGAGGGCTGTAAGCGAAGAGGTGATGTGGTCTGATTTACTTTTTTTTTTTTTTTTTTTTTTGAGACAGAGTTGCCCAGGCTGGAGTGTAATGGCGTGATCTCTGCTCACTGCAACTGCTGCCTCCCAGGTTCAAACAATTCTCTTGCCTCAGCCTCCCAAGTAGCTGGGACTACAGAAGTGCACCACCATGCTCGGCTAATTTTTGTATTTCTAGTAGAGACAGGGTTTCGCCATGTTGGCCAGGCTAGTCTTGAACTCCTGGTCTCAGGTGATCCACCTGCCTCGGCCTCCCAAAGTGCTGGAATTACAGGTGTGAGCCACTGTGCCTGGCCTTGATTTACTTTTAAAAAGGATCTCTTACACTCTGTGTGGAAAGGCTATAGGGAATGAAGAGTCAAAGCAGGGAGATAATGTCATTAGAGACTCGTAATGGTCCAGATAGAGATGATGATGGTTAGTAACATGATAGCAATTGCAGTGGTAATGAAAATTAGATGGATTTAGAATATATTTTGAAGGTACAGCCAGTAATACTTGCTGATGGATTAGACATGAGGTATAAAGGAAAGAGGAATGATGGATGATTTAGGTTTTTAGCTTGAGCAACTGGGTGAATGTTATTGCCACAAAGAAGATGAATGAGAAAAAGGTTAATGGAAGACAATTAAGAGTTCTGTTTTAGACACGTTAGGTTTGAGTTGTCTATTAAACAAATAAGAGATGCCAAGTAAATAGTTATATGAGGCCAGGGGTGGTGGCTCACGCCTGTAATCCCAGCACTTTGGGAGGCCAAGGCAGGCGGATCACAAGGTCAGGAGATCGAGACCATCCTGGCTAACACGGTGAAACCCCGTCTCTACTAAAAATACAAAAAATTAGCCGGGCGTGGTGGCGAGCACCTGTAGTTCCAGCTACTCCGGAGGCTGAGGCAGGAGAATGGCGTGAACCCGGGAGGTGGAGCTTGCAATGAGGCGAGACCGCACTACTGCACTCCAGCCTGGGTGACAGAGCGAGAGTTAAGAGTTATATGAATCCAAAGCCCATGGGAGAGTTCAGGACTAGAGAGATAAATGATATTTAAAGCTATGAGACTAGGTGAAAAGAGAATAGGTAGAGAAAAAAAAGGACATAGGTCAAATCTCCAGAGAACTTAAGGCAGAATAGGAAGAGCCAGTGATTTGGGAGTGAAAGAGAGGAGGAATGCCTAGTGATTTCGGAAGAAAAGAGTGAAGTCTTTCCTCACTCCTCAGTGAGAATGGGGTCATTAAAGAGAAAACTGTGTTTCAAGGAGAGGGCAGGCCGGGTGCGGTGGCTCATGCCTGTAATCTCAGCACTTTGAAAGGCCGAGGCAGGCAGTTCACTTGAGGCCAGGAGTTGGAGACCAGCCTGGTAACCCCGTCTCTACTAAAAATACGAAAATTAGCCAGGCATAGTGGCGCGTGCCTGTTGTCCTAGCTACTCAGGAGGTTGAGGCAGGAGAACAGCTTGAACCCAGAAGGTGGAGTTTGCAGTGAGCCAAGATCACATCATTGTACTCCAGCCTGAGCGACAGAGCGGGACTCTGTCTCAAAAAAAAAAAAAAAGAGTAGTCAACAGGGTGGAACGCTGCTGAGTAGCAGCACCCTCATATCTTCAATCCCTCTTTATCTAATCAGTGTTTTTAAACTAGAGGAAAGCAATATGGGTATTTTGTGTAGGACAATTCTTCATTCTTGAGGACTATACCTCTTATTGCAAGATTTAAGGCAACCCTGGCCCTGAATACCAAATGAAAATAATATCCTGTAATCAGCTG
Source organism: Pongo pygmaeus (assembly GCF_028885625.2). Classification (NCBI taxonomy): domain Eukaryota; kingdom Metazoa; phylum Chordata; class Mammalia; order Primates; family Hominidae; genus Pongo; species Pongo pygmaeus. The sequence continues at coordinate 111,357,408 of NC_072396.2, read as the reverse complement.
GGCATGGTGGCCCATGCCTGTAATGCCAGCACTTTGGAAGGCCGAGGTGAGAGAATTGCTTGATCTCAGGAGTTTGAGACCGGTTTGGGCAACATAATGAGACCCTGTCTCTACAAAAAATAAAAAACAAAAATTAGCAGGGCATTGTGGTGCATGCCTGTAGTCCTAGCTACCAGAGAGGCTGAAGTGGGAGGATCGCTTGAACCCAGGAGGTTGAGGCTGCAGTGAACTGAGATCAAGACACTACGTTCCAACCTGGGTGACAGAGCAAGACATTATCTCAAAAAAACAAAAAATTCTGTAATCATTGTGACAGCCAAAAATGCCTCCACCTAGGGGCCCATACCATGACTACTTTTTTTTTTTTTTACTGTTTGTTCATTAGCTCTAGTGACACACAGTAGGAACTAAATAAATATTACATGGATGAATGCATGGATTCTTGTCATCAGCTGAAATGCATACATAAATCTCTCCTGTCTTAAAAAAACTCCCCTAAATCCTGCCTCCTTCTCAAAAATCATTTCCTCATTCTCCTCCTCTTCACCACTAAACTTCCTCAAAGAACAATCTATATTTGCTGGCTTCTCTTCCTCACTTCCTCTTCACTTCTCAGCTTTCTTCAATCTGGTGTTGGCCATGCCACTGAAGCTGCTCTCTTCCAAAGATCACCAAAGACTTCTTAACTTACAAATCTCAAAGTTCCTTCTGCATCCTAATCCTGCTTGACAGCAGCAGATACTACTATGGTTTCCCTCCCATCTCTGAATATCCTTCTCAGTTCCTCTACCTTTATTCACCCCTCAAGTATTGGTAATTTCCAAGGTCAATCTGTGAATCTGCTTGCATGGAATCAGGAGTTTCTGCCAGGTCCACCTCAAGGATTCCAGACCATGTGATTCAGATATTTTGATGAAACCTCAAAACGACATCATCAAAATGTAAAATTACTCATACATATATGAATTAATATGTATATGACATCCTTTACCTTTATTCCATCCTTGACCATAGCCTATTTCAAACACACACACACTCTCTCTCTCTCAATTTTTCTCCATCTCATTATGATGGACTTTTATCATCAACTCTACTAATTTTGGTATTGCTTAAAATTTTACACATATAGTACTTTTATAATCAGAAATATACTGTCTATATGATTAGATTAGCTTTTAAGGAAGTATTTGTTACCATGTCCCACAACCACCATCATTATGAAGGAGTGTTATGACATTAACTATAAATGTATATATTATGAATATATTACTGAGACAACTATTAGAAATTTAAGTGAAGGTTTACTGTGCTGCCTGGAACTGACAATAAGGAATCATAGTATAGATCCAATATCCTTCCCTCTGCCACATGGTCTGGTATACAACCAATCAAACAAGGTTAACATAATCAGGAAGCCTACCAAAAAAAACTAGGTCCATCCTCTAGAGTGGAATAGAATGGAAAACAAAATTTATTTCATTATCAAGCAGCCAAATACATTTTTTCATTAAAAGTAAAGAAATATAGGCCAGGCACGGTGCCTCACGGCTGTAATCCCAGCACTTTGGGAGGCCGACAGGTGGATCACCTGAGGTCAGGAGTTCGAGACCAGCCTGGCCAACATGGTGAAACCCCATCTCTACTAAAAATACAAAAATTAGCCGGGCTTGGTGGTGAATGCGTGGAATCCCAACTACTCGGGAGGCTGAAGCAGGAGAATTGTTTGAATCTGGGAGGCCGAGGCTATAGTGAGTTGAGGCTGCACTCCAGCCTGGGTAACAAAGTGAGCCTCTGTCTCAAAATAAATAAATAAATAAATAAATAAAAATAAATGAAAAGTAAACAAATATAACTGTTTTAACCTTAAGAAAGAAATCAAGATTTGAAAAGCAGACCATTCAGGAAGCAAGTGAATTCTTAGAGGATGGATGAGCAAATACTTTGCTCAAAATGATTGATAGTACTTTCTGAGAGAAATGTGTATGATAAACATGTGACTCCTGGTTGTGTCTGCCTGCCAGATGGTGACTGACTTCTATCCCATCCCTGACTCTCATCCCATTCTCAGTGAGATTTAAAGATGGAGGAAGAATCATATCCTAGGGAGGATGTGATGTTGGGAAAAAATAGGCTTAGTGGCTTGTTTCTTGGGTCATATCAGAATGTCGCCTTATCAACATAGATCTATCAAAGTAAAACATCAAAATATGTGTTCATTCTAGGTCAAAGAGCATCAGCTATCTGCAAGCTGCCTTTCTCCTCTCCTAGAACAAACAAAGGGTAATTTGGCAGAATACCAGTAACCCTAGGCCCATTCATTTTTGGATTTTGGCACCATGGGTGAAAATGAGAATCTGCTGACCTATTTTTCCAATACACCCATCCCATTTCCTGCCACAAATAATCCTATGGAGAATTAGGGTATCTTGCTACATATTTTTGTACCTATAGTTCCTTTCCATACTCCTCAACTGGCACCCAAGAGGTCCAGTACTTCAGTCAGTCTGGCAATAACCAGTAGTCAGTAATAGCAAAACTGCAATTACTTTTGCACCAACCTAATATCACACCCATTACAGTGAGAGCTTTGGGTAGAGGGATGGAGAATATAGCTAGAGGATAAAAAGAAAAACAAACAACCAAAACAAAATGAAATAAGCTAGGGCCTTCCACTCGTGGGGTTTAAAGAAAAGCATATATGTCACCAAGGAAAAAGAAGCCCTCTAGATTTTTTATTCTTCTTCCATTAATGTATATGAGTATTTGAAACCTTGCAAGCCTGACCTTAGTTTATCAACTGTAATATCAGGATGAGAAATTAGATCAGCATCTTTCAAACTGTGTTCCAAGGAGCCTCAGCCATTCTCCTAAGAGCTGCCTCATGGGTGATAGTACCTTTTTAAACAAGGCAGTGGTCCTTTTTATGTTTATTACACTGGGCTTACTCATAGAATTTTATTTGGAAAAAAAAAGCTTGAGAGCTAGAAACAAAACAAAACAAACCTGTAAACCACTGGCTAGCTCTAGTTCTAAAATACCTAAATATAGATTAAGGCAAGGGAAACTTGGTGGCTACAAACTCAGGAGTAAAGCAGTTGCAGAGGATAACAATAGGGCAGGGAGTGTTTGGATAATGGGGCTCTTTGGGTTTGAGGTTCGAAGGGTTTGCTGAAGACATTCTTAATTCATAATTTTGTTTAGGACCGTCGCTTTGATTTAGGATTCATAAATCTTGCTTTCTTATTTGGAGTCTGGGGAGGGTAAAGGAAAGGATGGTGCTTGTGAATTTTTAAACCCCAAATCACTTCTTGTACGTAAACAGATCGTACTCCTATTGCCTTACTCGGTTTAAGTAAGGATTTTTTCTTAAAGTTTTTGGATTGGATTGTTACATATAGACCAGGTTCAGGACACAAATAACATATTTAGGCAATTCTCAGGTACAATTTTCCCCACATTTTAATGTTTCTGATATTGAGACGAACTGCACAATCAATGGTAGTATAATATGGTATTATATCTATTTTCCTCTGAAACATTGTTATTGTTAAATAAATGGCACATTTACAATTTTATGATGTCTTAGATTCAAGAAAACACCATATTATCAAGAAGAATGATAAGCATATACATTTGAGCAAGAAATACTTGAGATGGGCTCAACAACCTATTTACTCTGAGTCTTGTCAGTGGAGTAAGCAATGATAGTGGATGTCATCATTAGTATGCCTACAGGATAACATTCAAGCTACAAATAAAAGCTACAAGCTTTTATCTTTTTTGAGAGTCAGCTTACTAGTCCATTATTACCTAAACTTACTCTTTATTCTTGTTATATTCTCTGGTTACTCAAATATGCCATGCTATTTCATGCCTGGATACCTTTCCACGTGCTCTTACCTCTGCTTGGAATGCCCTTCTTAGAATGTTGTCCACTGTAGAAATATGATCCACTTGAAGTTGATCTCTTCCTGCTTTATGTTACTATGTACCTGATATATGTCTTTATTTTTCTATCTTTAATTTTTATGGGTACATAATAGGAAAATATATTTATGGGGTACATGTGTTATTTTGATACAGGCATACAGTGTATAATAATTACATCAGGGTAAATGGGGTGGGTTTGTATCACCTAAATCATTCACCATTTCTTTGTGTTATGAACATTCCAATTGTACTCCCTCAGTTACTCTAAAATGTACAACAAATTATTGCTGACTGTTATCCTTCTGTTGTACTATCAAATACTAGATCGTATTTATTGTATCTAACTATATTTTTGTACCCATTAACCATTCCCACATTTCCAACCCCCACTGCCCTCTACCCTTCCCAGTCTCTGGTAATCATCATTCTGTTCATGGTGTATGCCTCTAAATATGTACTTACCATACTGAACTGCAGTGATTTATTAGGTGTCAATCTCCTTTACTGTAAATTCCTTGAGGACAATTGATTGTTTATCATTTATTTTTGTATCTCTAGTACTTAGGACAGTCCTTGGTATGTAGTAACATTCACTAAGTATTTAAAGATGTAATAAATGAAGAAACAAAGAGAAATAAAGGAAAGAAAGAGAAAAGGAACAGTATACACGTGACAAAGTGCCACAGTATCAACAAATGTGTTATTTGCTGCTGCCTTTCAGTGGTGTCCATGACTTATCCCAACCTTCTGAACTTCTAGCAGACTTATAATTGTTTACACTGAGTTTAATTCTTAATAATAAAATTGGTTCATTTATGTTAGTTTTGTCTCCCCAGTTGATTATAAATTCATTTGATAGAAATATCAAGTCTTCTGTATATACTTATTGAGTTTTAGATAAACCATATATTCCTATTATGAGGTATGATTTAGTTTCCGAGATTCTTCATTCAGGATACCTTTATTATTAAAACTAGTGGCAATTTTTGCATGAGAGAAACTGTAAGGCTTGCAACAGTTTTATTTATTTAGGGCCTAGAATTCCTCCAGAATTTAGAGCAATCCCCAACACTACACATCAAAAACACAATTTTACAATAATTTAAGAGAGAGGAATTTGAATATTACTGGTAAAACCCTGGGAGCTAATTACTTCAAGATTACTTGAAAGCTTAATTCATTAGAGTTTGAAAAATCTCCTGAGGTACTTAAAGCCACTATTCCCATTATGTTACTTGATTGAATTGAATGTCTTAGATTTTGCTAATAAGAGAAAACCTGAAGTTCATGCAAAAGAGAAATTCCATTTATCATTTGCTTAAGGAAAAAATATTACCCATCTCCCATGGGCACCATGGTATTCTATAACGTATTGTAAGAAAGGAGGAAAAAAAATAGAAGCAAAGTTCCCGATCTCAAAAAACAAAATTTTAACACAAGAATTACTTGTTAATGTTGCTAAAATGAATCAAATTCCACACTCTAGGTTAGGCCCAGATTTTTCAACAAGGTCATTATCAGGATGAAACAAGCAAAAGTAAGGTGGTATCATTGATATTGTTGGTATTGCCACAACTATTATACAGAAACAGTGACCTGGTAAAGGATGCTCTCCAACATTCTGTAGCGTCATTCAGATAAGAAAGCAAAGTAACATTTTAGATGTCTTTCTTAGTGTTTTTAATCAGAAGGCAGATCCCAAAATTAAGAAAATCCCTTTGTAAGTCCCACATTGTAAGCTGAGTCATTATGAGAAATACAGAAATAAGAGATAAGACAGATGTGGGGAAGGAGATATTTCATTCTGATTGCCTGTCAATTCATCATAAGTTAATAACCAATCAGTTGGCATGCATGGGACGGAACTAGGATGGAAGAAAATCCAGTCCAATCCAATTGGGAAATTTTAATAGGAATAAAAATAGAAATTGTGTATTGTGTCATATGATTCTATTATGTTTATTTGTAAATCTCATCCAAATGTGTAAACTTAGTTTATTTTGTACAAGTTAACAATTTTAAACTGTCTATCCCATTATTACCCTAGTACCTGAAACATAGCAACCACGATTTTTAAAGAGTTTACAACCTTGCCTACAATATTATGTATATAATAGTCAGTCAATTTAGCTACAATGGTTGTATAGATAATGAAGAAGGGGAGGAGAGGCTTACCACTAGTTCACTGCAACAACCTGTTGAGGAGTCCTTTTTTGACAACCCTAAAAATATATCTTCAGTTCCCACATGCTGTCTGAATATAATCTCATACCTGAAAAATAAAATCAATGATTATAGGGACTCAGATGAAAGAGCAATTTCCTGTCACAGAAAAGAAAACTAGTAACTTATGAGGACATGCTATTAGAGAAAATAAAAGGACTAAACAAAGTGCTTGCAGGTCTTCAGGCATATAATAGAACATAAAGGAAAAGAAGTCTAGAAATGTGGTCAAAATAAACACTGAAAAGCAGGATTGTTATTATTTTCTAAAATAAAGCTTTACCTGTTTCAGAGCTAGACAAATAAAATAGACTGAGGGAACTTCTAATAAGATTCTAATAAGATTAAAAGCAGAAGAAAAAAAAGGAAAGTCTGTTCCTGAAAAACAATAGCTCAGAAAAATACTGAGTCCATAACCTAGGGATTGATAGAAACCTTCCTCTGCCAAGTTTAAACCACAGAGCAGAGGAGAAAATTCAGGCTTAGTACTGTTTCTTTCATTAACTGTGGACCTTGGTCAAGTCACAAACTCATGGGGTCTCAGTTTCTACATTTGTATGATTTATGGGAGGGAGGGGTGAGTTTGAACTGAATGATCTCTACGGCTAAAATTCTACAATAGAAACACTGGTAATATAGTCAGCACAGCTACACTATAGTGCTTAGAATCTAGCCTTACAGAATTCTGAGTTTAATGAAAGATTTTCCTGATATTTCACCCCACACATGACAATTCACAAATCATTCCTCCCTCCCAAATTTGGGCCTCCAGGAATACAATGGTTTATAGAAGCACCCACCACAAGGTACCCCATCTCTTCAGATAGAATGAAACAAACATTTACAAATTATTATTATTATTAATATTTTGCTTAATGCTACCTTAATGAAGAAATTGTAGATCTCTGGATAGTAAGACTAAAGCACTTGATTGAAATTCTGACCATTTGCCAATAGGAATGCCCAAAAATAAAAAAGTGATTTCTCTGAGTTTGAACATGGTTAACAATAAGCAGCTATTTGCTATGGGGCACTTTTCTCTTAATAGGCTATAACATCTACCAATTATTTATGAAGGTGAAGCCAGGTTAAAACAAACAGAATTGATCTATATGTTCATTACTCCTAATGGATTTGCTCAAGCTCCTGCTCTTATCCTGAGCTCCACACGCAATTTTCCAACTGTCTACTACAAAGGTTTGCCTGGATGTCCCAAAGACAGCTCAAAGTGTACATATCAAAAACCAGCTAGTCATGGTGGCTCTCAACTGTAATCCAGTGTTTAGGGAGGCTGCGGCAGGAGGATTGCTTGAGTCCAGGAGTTTGAGACCAGCCTGGGCAACACAGTTAGACGCAGTTTTCACAAAAATAAAGTGTGCACCTGTAGTCCCAGCTACTTGGGAGAGTGAGGTGCAAGAATTGCTTGAGCCCAGGAGGTTGAGGCTGTAGTGAACAATGGGCGGGGCCGGGGGGTAGTTGGCGAAGAAAAAAAACAAATTTGGTTGGGCACTGTGGCTCACGCCTATAATCCCAGCACTTTGGGAGGCTGAGGCAGGTGGATTGCTTGAGGCCAGGAGTTCAGGACCAGCCTGGCCAACTTGGTGAAACCCCGTCTCTACAAAAAATACAAAAAACATTAGCCAGGCCTGGTGGCATGCACCTGTAGTCTCAGCTACTTGCAACGCTGAGGCAGGAGAATCGCTTGAACCTGGAAGGCGGAGGTTGCAGTGAGCCGAGATCATACCACTGCACTCCAGCCTGAGCAACAGAGCAAGACTCTGTCTCAGAAAAAAGAAAGAAAGAAAGAAAAAGAAAGAAAGAAAGAAAGAAAGAGAAAGGGAGAAAGAAAGAAAACAAAAACAAACTCACTGATTCTTCTTAACCTATAATTCCTATCAAAGTTAATGGCATTATCATTTCCTCAGTCACCCAAGCTAATAACTTCAGCATCATCTTTGACGCTCTCCTCTCATCCATTTTATCTAACCAAATACCAACTCTTCATTCAAAACTCACTCAAATAAAGACCCTCATACTTCTCCCCAAGGCCAGTGCCTTAGCTCAGCTCCTTGTTATTCTTTTACTTGGCCACTTGTGATTCTTCTTTTTTGAACTGCCTGTTCATATTCTTTACCTATTTTCCTCTGTATCCACTGAGAAATGTTGAAATGCATTTTCATAAGGTAGAAGATGAAGATTTTTTAAATCTTATAAAGCAATTTTCCTCATAATAACCTGAAGTTATTATTCATTTAAAGCTTTCATGGATGTTCTATCTACCTAACATCAAACATCAGGATGAAAAGGGAAAAATTACCCAAATTTGAAGTTTGCTGCATATGGATATTTGACATTCGTTAGACAATATGACAAATAAGTGACTTAACTATTACTTTTCATACGGATATGTGGACACTATATAAACATAACTTCAAATTTACTCTCTTCATTCTCTAAGAAATGTTTTAAAATCTCCTTTGATTTTTTATGAGGTTTATGGTCTTGACATTGTTTATTTGAAAGCTGGATACTTCTTTCTAGTTAATTATCTGCAGTCTCCCACTGCTTCTATTTTCAAAACTTATGTAGAAGGCAGAAGCATGGAGTTTTTGTTTGTTTGTTTGTTTGCTTGTTTTACACTGGACAATTTTGGCTGGGCGCAGTGGCTCATGCCTGTAATCTTAGCACTTTGGGAGGCTGAGGCGGGCAGATTGCCTGAGGTCAGGAGTTCCAGACCAGCCTGGCCAACATGGTGAAACCCCGTCTCTACTAAAAATACAAAAATTAGCTGGGCGTGGTGGCAGGTGCCTGTAGTTCCAGCTACATGGGAGGCTGAGGCAGGAGAATTGCTTGAACCCAGGAGGGGCGCAGGTTGCAGTGAGCAGAGATTGTGCCACTGCACTCCAGCCTGGGCGACAGAGCAAGACTCTGTCTCAAAAAAAAAAAAAAAAATACTGGATAGTTTTGTATTCAGTATTAGAAAAGTTGTCAGATCACTTGCCACAGAAGTCTTTAAGAATGTGTTGGCTTTATTTTTCCTGCTATTCTAAATAGTCAATCCAAATTTTATTTCAAAATACATATATATAAAGCTTAGTCTATTTGACCAATGATCTTATCTATGTATATAAATATATTTTAAGGTTCTTAAAAGTATGAGTGCTTTTAAAATCAGAATAAAAGGCTTTTTATAATAATTCTAAATTTCATATTTATAACTTGATTGTACTGAAAAGGCTACAAAGCAAGTCTTGAACCCTGCTTGCAAAATACACTGAATACTAAATATAATCTTAGAATATCTAGTAAACAAGTCTGGGTAATAATTGATAATTGGAGAGAGAACATAGCCTTTCACCGAAATTGTGGAACATTGAGTAATTAAAAGCAAGTCCTTGACAAATAAACATGGCATTGTAATTTAGTTTGTATGAATGCTTGCAATTTAATGGGCTGGCTTTCTCCAACTGCTAGTTCCACATTATACAACAAACTGACATTAAATATAAATTTATAATGGAAATGACTATATTTTTCATTTTTGCTAGATAATAATTGAAAGGAAGGTGTTATGCTTTATTATTTGTTTCTGCTCCAGAAGGAAAAAATCATCAATTACACATGCCTTCCGTGTGTCACTGCAGTTTTATCTTTTATGTGGTATGTTACTTTATGAATCTTGCAAAAAATAAAATGCTATCAGATGACACAGCTAACTTAAACTCCTAAAGACATTCCTGGCTTCATTTGACTTACTCTGGGATTTCTCTAACATCCCACATATCATCATGTTCTGCTCCTTCTGGAATCTCTTCTGAATTCCAGATGTCCTCGTTATTTTCCTCGCTGGTTTCAGGGATGACTGTGAAGAAAGGGAAGATAAAGCTGAAGCTCATGCTTTTTTCCTTCTCTAAATTGCTCCTATTCTTCTTCACACTGAGTTTGGGATCATTGAAATAAAACATTATTTGTAATCACTAGCTTGTTTTTCGATCAAAACAAACTAAATTAGTAACTACTGACTAAATGTTTCTATCAATACAGAACCAATACATTGTAGAATTTTAATAACAACTTTAGAGAATTTGGCAAAAACATAAACAAAAAGAAGAAAATAATCTACAATCCAACTGCCTGGAGATAATCAATGTTAGTATTCTGTTGTGTATCATTCCAGTCTCTCTCACTCTCTCTCCATATACATGTGCAAAGAAATATTATACATTTTTCCAGAAACATAAATAGGATTATATTTAAAAATATTTTTATATAAAAGAAAAAATCGCAACTACAATCAATCTGATGTGGAGAGAAATGTCTTATCTTGCATTGTTTTTACTATATAAAAACGCTTTGATATCTTCTCCATGCAAACATGACATAATTCTCAAAATAATAATATAAATTAAAGAAACTGAAAGCAGTGGATACAATGATCATTTTTTAGTCCAGCATTTTCCTCATGCAGAGCTGAGCATGAGGTTGGGTTTCTGCATGTCATCTTTAAATGTTTAAAAATGGATAGGCTCTAGTAGGCATGCAAAAAACCCAGCTCACATTTGTTTTAACTATTGTAGCATCCAGTGGAGACCTGCATTAGGTGCAGAACACTGCTTTGAGTCATTTTAAACATTCCCAGAAATGCACCCGATTGTTAGGTTTTCAATTCTGGCAATTCTTTTGACATTTATCAGCTTCTTTTGACATTATCAGCACGGGCTTTGTAAAGCCTAACTACAGATTTATATATAACATTTTACATATGAATCATTGCCTTCAGAATTTAAAGATTATTAGACCTACATTATCAGAAATACAGGCAGCACAGAAATACATGAAATGTGAACTAGTCTGCCATGGAGCGAATATCTCTTGAGTAAGGCAAATAGCCTCTTGAGTATGTATAGCAATAATAACTGAAATTTTAAAACCATCCTTAGACCTCATTTTAGCCATTATTTTAAACATTTGTCCAGATTAATCTTTTTGCAATTAACTAAATTGATGAATGAAATTCACTTCCTCTCCCTTCCTATCCTCTGGTTAATGGTGATCATGACCAACAGAATTACAGCCTTTTATATTTTTAAAGATTTGTAAAATGTTCAACTCTGTAAAAATGTATAGCTCAAAATGCTGGGGAAACGTAAAAATATTATTTAGTCTCATTTATTGGACTTTTTTTTATAAGTAAACTCAAAGACGTTAATGTATATAAGCCTCTTAATGTAAGATAACACTGTGTAGTTATTTGTTTTATTGTCTTCTCCAAAAGTCTATTAGCTCAATCAGAACAGGGACTTTTTCTGTTTTGATCTGCATTGTAGTATCAGAGATGGTCATACTGCCTGATACATAATAGGTTCTCAATAAATATTTATTAAATAATTCAATGAATGAATTCCATGAAATTGCTAGAATATAGGAAGGTAGAAGGTAAAGAAGCTAAGCATCTTGGTAAATAGACCCTAAAAAATAAAAAATGATCTAACCACATGTGACTTTCTTGGTCTTCTATCTCAGAAAATATGCAAGGAATGTGGATAATTCAAGGCAAATATATTTCCATTATTAGAAAAACTATTTACCTGCAGTGGTAGAGTAAAAACAGCATCTTTATATGTAAATGGCTATTCATCATTTCCATGATTATTTTAGTTCATCTTTTTTCTTTTTAAAAATTATTTATTCATTTCTCCATTTTTAATGAACAAATAAAAATTGTATATATTTATGACATACCATATGATGTTCTGAAATATGTATACATAGTGGATGACTAACTCAAGCTAATTAACATATGGATTATCTCACCTACTTATCATTTACTTGTGATGAGAATACTTAAAATCTACTATCTTAGCAATTTCCAAGTATACAATACATTGTTATTTAGTTCATCTTAATAAATACTAGTATTAGTACGTATTACTCTCCCTATAATTTTTCTACCAAGGAAAAGATTATATTGATCTATATGGCTTTGTTAAATAACTTACCTTTGAGCTCTTCTATTTGGGGTGGTCCAATATTCCCAGGACCCATGGCTCCAATAGTAGATAAACCATTTGTCTGAGGGAGGAAAAAAAGTTCAGTATTCTATAATTAATACTTGTATAACCTATATGACTAGTGATACTTTAAATTTGATAGGATTTCCATCAAAAAAACTCATGGAGCTTTCCAGTTTAATTACCCATCATTGTTATACAACAGAAAGACAGATGTCAAGTACTATTTCGAATATGCTTTCCTTGTTCTTTCAAAAAGTGTTCGGTTTAATAGACTCTAGAGCAGAATTGATCTTTGGTCAGGCTAAATCCCTAGTTCCAGCTCAGTGAATCATGTATCCTTGGGGACAGAGGAATGAGCCACATTCATCTCTATGAAGGTTAGAACCAAGTATTAGTATAAAGGCATTGACACTTTTGGGGTTTAGCAGTGTCTGGTTGTAGTCAGATGGAGGACAGAGTATGTGAAAATTTTACAGAAATAAAAACTAACACTAAGCAGAAGCTAAGTATTCAGACTTCAAATTAATCATTCAAAAGCCCTGATAACTGCTTTTACTTTTTTCCACTATAGGTATGAAACACTTCCCTGTCCCACCGCCTCATGACACTGAACTAGTGGATTTAAACAGCAAACACAAATTAATAGTCTCTAATACATGCTGATGTACTTCAGTCTTCATAACTTCATAAGTTTATTTTTCCATCTTCTGCACAAGCATGCACATCCCCAAAGGACTTGCCCTGACTCACCAATACAAGCAATCTTCATTTTTTTCAACTAAGTATAACACATATTACACTATTGTTATAGTGACACCACCTCATTGGCCCGTCTCAGGGATTCTTTGGTATTTCAAGAAAATTCCAATTTCTTACCAATTGTTTTTTGCTGATGACAGACCCTGCAGCTCCAACTCACTCCACTACTGGCAGTCAAAAAATTCTTATCTCCTTGCCTACTGGCCAACTGGCACCTCTATCTCTCTTTTCTCAGGCCCCTGTCCTCATCTCCTAAGACTTTAGACATGTACAAAAGTTAGAATGTCTTGTTTGGGCAAGGAGAGTAGTGTCTGTCCTTGAAAGCTGATGGAACAGCTCACGTGGGTCTTTATTATGTGAAACTATTCCAACAGTTATAAATCAGAAATTAATCTATAATCTCTCAACAGTGTCTGAGATAGTAACTATTCCTTTCCAAAAGGTGTTTCAAAAGTGCTATGTCTGTGATTAAGGCATTACAGGCATTTTTATGTGAAAATCCCAAGACAATATTTGGGACATTTTTTTCCTCTTTTTAATCACTAATGTCATATAAATGTGTAGTACTTTTCTTAAATTATTAATCATCAGAACACTAATAGTCAATCAGAGTAAAGCATTTCTCAGAACATGAGGGCCTCTTGTTTAGTTGAGTGCTGCCTTCCACAGAAAATTAAAAGCAGTAGAAGTAAAACCTTGGACATTCATGACAAAAATTGGTATACTCTCCATGGACAGTGATTAGCTCAGAACACATGGGAGTTTCAATTTATTAATTTAATGAAAATAAATGATTAAAAATAAAATTTTCAAGTTAAAAGATGGAATGGGATCATAAAAACATTAAAAACCATCTGGCAATTGTTTTCTATTAGGACATCATTTGAGCCTTTACCATGAATCTACAGCCAATTATCTGAGCAATATATCATTGCAATTCATGCCACTTTGTAATATGTAAGACAGAACATCCTCGTTATAATGTCTGTGAAGAGCAGTGAACCTTATTTCCCACAGGCCTTAAGATCCCCTCATGGCTTTGAAAAATGACAGACACACTCTCTCCCTAATCTCCCAGATTCTTAACAAGTCATATAGAAAAGGGATAGTGTAAATGAAGCAATGTGTATGCAACTGTTCTCTTGCTGTTTTCAGAGAGCATATTTTCAAAAACACATCACTCTTGTAATCATCCCACAGTTCCCAAGATTAATACATGTTAAAAAATGAAAAGCAGTTTCTCTCCTGGAAAATGTAATAGTTCATTAGAAACATTAATTATTCTTCCACTGTTCTAATACTCTGTGTCCTCTAATGATATCTGTACTGTGGTGTCTGAATGACCAATTATCTCAAAATTGCTTATAACCCAGATATACAGAATCATACATTATTATAGTAATTTTCCTTTATAAACTGTACAACTCAGTAATATTATGTTGGTCTATTCTCATAAGCACTCATCTTTCCTCCTAGAAACACCTCTAGATGCAAATAAACACCTCCAGCCATAAACACCAAATGGAATAGGCTCTGTAAGCAGGGTAAATCCTTATATTTGAATCTGTCCCAGTTACAAGTTCCACTTCACTATATTCAAGGTCACTGTTTCTCAAATACTTGATATACTTTTTCTATATGGCATAACCTTACCTTTCCTAGGATGTAGGCTCCAGAAAATTATTATTCTGCTACTCAACTAAGGTAGCAAAAATGAGCTTGCCTTCCCAACTTCATTGATACATTGTTCCTAACTTTTTCTCCTGTATCCTGTTTGTTGTGTATAGCTAATGCTGTCATTAACATCCTGATGTTTCTTTATTTAGCCTCTGCTAAGACTTTTCCCTGACTAAAACTTCCTGGTTCCTGATCCTGGCTCCAAGCTGACTCAATTCTTCTACAAATTTTATTCCCATTTTACATCTTATTTATTCTGCCCTATTCCACCTAAGCTCTTCCTTAGGGTGGTGGCTCAGTTCAGTGTCAGTCTGAGCCACTGAATTTGCTGCCTGTTCATAGCTTGCTTTTTTCTCCAAATTGTGGCAAAAATAAATTTTAGGAGGAGTAAACTGATATGTACGTTTGTCAAAGATGATTTATTCATGATAAATTGGTCATATAACAAAATACTTCATTAAAATAATTTTATGAAAATTGACATATTCTGTTATGGTATAGGATTTTTTGCCCCAAATTTTGTTTGCCCTATCATAGGCAGTCTGATAGCCAAGGCTCACTGATAGTTAAGAAATAGGAGAATGGAGAGCAGGGAGTTATATAAAAGTGTTTTAATTGTTCTGGGAACACTGGCAGTAACCTTGGAGTGGTCAAAGGTCAGTTCAATGAACTCTTCTACCCAAAATGAAGCCCATCTTGCTACTGCAAGCCTTGCTGGCATTACCTATCCTGACCCCAAATGCTACTCAACTAATTAGACTCCACAACTTTATTTGTGCATTACTGGGAAGCCAATTTTGGTAGGCTGAAACTAGTTTGCCCTATTATTTGGCTCAAAAACTTTCTGTTCTGCGTTAATGTGTAGACAAATTAAAAAATTAAGGGACTGGTACTTGGTGGTCCAATTAATACTGTATAACTGAAAATATTTGTTTTATAGAAATATTGTCTAGGCTTAAACAATCCTAACTACCACTCTGCAATGGTTGTCAAGCATTCTTTGGCCACAAATATAAATGACAACATTTTGAAATGTGGCTATTTGTACCACAGTTACAGAACTATTTTCCTATTCAGTGTTCAGTTGGTTTAGAAAAATATAATTATGTTTGCTAGAAATGTACTACAGGTTACATTGTCATGCATAATCAGCCTTGTAGCTTCCTGTGAATGTATCAAATGACACAGCTCTGTTCCCACAGCTAGGTGGGAACAGGTTATTCAAATACAGTTCCACAACTTCCCATGAACAAAACTAATTCAACTGTAAGTATATGACCACCTGTCCATAGTCAGAATCATCCTCTTCTTCAGGATTAAGTAGCTTAGAGAGGGCTTCCAGAGCTGTAACTGAAGAAACACTCTCAAAGTCTACATTTTGAGATTCCATATTTTCTGTCTTCATATTTTCAGAATCCATATTTTCAGATTCCATTATCTGAAGAAAAAGATAATCAGAAAGAGGTATTTTACTTTTCTGTTTTATTTAAGACATGAAGATGTTTTATTGTCATATCTCCCTTCTTTCCCTGGATCACTCCATTGGTTCTTATACTTCCTTGGAAATCCTTTTAAACTCCTTCAAATATATGTATTTTGCTAACTCATAGACCGGGAGCACCAAGTAAACTCAAACATTCAGCCTGCTTTACTAAAATGTCATACTCAAGCTAACAAGCACTTATTGAGCACCTACTATAGTGGTTCTCAGGTTTTAATGTGCTTAATAATCACTTGGGGGAGTTGGTTTAAAATGCAGATTCTTAAGCCCTACCTCTAGAAAAAGTGTATGATACACTATGTATCATCATTTGGGAACATATTTTTTAGACATGAGCAGTGCTTCAGGGAAGAAAGGTTGAAGTCATGGTTACAGGGAGACCTATTTAGGGTGAAGAAGGATGCTGGCCTATAGAAGGTGGGGTACAGTTCTTGAGGATTGTGCACAAGTTGATTGCTAGAGATGAAGGTTCAGAATAGGGCAGAATAGGGCTCAAAGTTCCAGCTGGAAAAGAGAAAACAAACCAGGCGCTGCGTCGGTGGCTTTCTCATGTCACCTAGGTACCCACAGTGGAGGTTATGAAGGAATGTTATGGTTCCTTTGGTACATTGGATACTGGATTTAGAAAAACCAGATTAATTCTAAATCCCTACCAGTTATTTGGAAAGGAACTCTGGCCTGGTTCTCATTAGGTGGGAAGTAGGCCAGTGTGAGCAGTGGGAAGCTACACCTGTAGATTTAGTGTCTTTAATAACTGCAGCTGGCACATAGTCAGCAGTTGATTAATACCAAATGAAGCATGACTAAATTCATCTGAATGTTATATTTCAAAATAGTCATTTGGAAGGTTATACACTGATGTAAATTATGCTATCAATGCTCAAAATATTTTTTGATTTTTCTTTTTATTTGGAATTGCCTTCATATGTATCACCAAGAAAATAGGTATCATTATGGTATCATTTGGTTTGATTACACATCAGACTTGTCACCAAGTGATTTCTAGATATATTTAGATATCATGTCTACTTTCAAAATATGAAGATTTTCTTCTTTGAGGATACTCAAAAGAATGTGCTACATTCCTCAAGGTGATTCTAAAACAGAAGTTTCAAAAGCAATTTTAGCAATAACAACAACATTAGAATAAATAGATTAGCCTCCTAAAGTGACTACTTCGAAGGGGATGGTCATCCTTGGAATGTGTACACTTGTTTTTGTTAAATTATTCACAATAATTCTTAGTAACACTTTATGTATCTGAAGCATATTAGGAATTAGACTTCTTAAAGTACAATTGGACTTCCAAATTATGCTGGAATAAAATGCCATAGATTTGCACTATAGCTCAATTAAAATAGAAATATAATAATAAAATTACCACTTTAGCCAAAATATTTTTACCATATCAAATGTAATAATAATCTGTAAACACAAATTAATAAATCATGACAACAAAAATAAATAAATAAATCATGACAAGTTTGTTGATATTGTATTTTGATAAACAAAAGAATCCCAAATATTTTGTGACTAACTAGTTAAATGGTTCAAAGTATCAAAAGAGAAAAACAGTTTGTGAATTTTTAGAAAAAAACATTCAAAATTCAATAGAAAGGAAGATTCTACTAGCTTTTTAAGAAGTCTAACATATTAAGAATAACTTATTAAACTTTATTAAAAACATTTATTAAAATTAATTTGACACAAGTGGATCACAGCTGAAAAACTAAAACAGGAGGACTTTTTAGGAACTACAAATGAACTATTTGTAGGGAACTATCTTCACTACAGTGAACTATGCAGTGTTAGTTTATAGGTCTATCTTTTATTTCTAAATGTGATATACATTTAAGTTCATCCTGAGTCTGGCAATCAAGGTCCTTCAGGATATAGTCCCAATGTAATTTTCTGTCCTTCCCTCCTATTATTCTCCTACATATTCTGTTAAAAACTAAACTGCTTATTAAACATACTCTATAATTTCCTGCCTTTGTACCTTGGAGTGTATTCTTCCTTTTGCCCTGACTTATTGGATAGTACAGTGTAGCGATTTTTAAAAAGAAGATTCTGGCCGGGTATGGTGGCTGACATCTGTAATACCAACACTTTGAGAGGCCAAGGTGAGCTCACGGGTCACGTGAGCTCAGGAGTTCGAGATCAGCCTGAGCAACATAGTGAAATCCCGACTCTACAAAAAATACAAAAATTAGACGGGTGCGGTGGCATGCCCCTGTGGTCCCATCTACTCAGGGGCCCGAGGCAGGATGATAGCTTGAGTCCCAGAGATGGAAGTTGCAGTGAGCCCAGATCGGGCCACTGCACTCCAGCCTGGGAGACACAGTGAGACCCTGTCTCAAAAATAAATAAATAAATAAAATAATAACAATAAAAAATAAAAAAGAAGATTCTGGAGCCACACTGCCTAAAATGTTTGAATCTGGCACTGTCACTTAAATAGGCCAAGAATAAATTTAAACTAAGGAAAATTTAAGAGTTTCAGTAAAAACAAAATATATTACTGTCTTTTATTTGAGATTTGTATTTAGAAAATAAATTTTCTAGGCCCTTTGTTTTTCTTTCTCGCATTCTCTTTTGTTAGGCCAATGCTAATGGCAATATTTTCCAGACAGAGCCTTTGATTTTCCCACATTAACCTGAGTACTTGGGGTCTTCATAAATAGAGGCATGATTGGACCATCTACTAGCCACAATGAGCTAAAGCAACTGACACTCCAGAACCAGCTCATTACCATAACACTGGAGCCAGTCAGGGGCTGAAAAAGTTCAACCAGGTTGGCTCCAGACGCACAGCACTTAAGCAACATCAGTAACCTTGAGTTAAAGTCAGACTGGTTGTAAGGCTGGGATCATGCTTTCTATTTTATTTGTCTCCTCCACAGTATCAATAAAGATGGCTTTTGACATCAGTTAATTGTAGAAAAGTCTAGGTTAAATTAGTGAAAACTCTGAATTACAGACTATTCAAATAGATAATAGATTTTATTAATTCAAGTATATATGGTAAATAAAATCAGGGTGATAAAGAACCACCAAGCAGGGCTGGGCGCAGTGGCTCACGTCTGTAATCCCAGCACTTTGGGAGGCTAAGGTGGGCGGATCACCTGAGGTCAGGAGTTCAAGATCAGCCTGGCCAACATGGCGATACCCTGACTCTACTAAAAAACACAAAAATTAGCCAGGCATGATGGCGGGCGCCTGTAATCCCAGCTACTTGGGAGGCTGAGGCTGGAGAATCACTTAACCTGGAGGTGGCCGTTGCAGTGAGCCGAGATCATGCCACTGCACTCCAGCCTGGGAGAAACTCCATTCCCCCCCGCCAAAAAAAAGTCACCAAGCAATATCCTTTTGGAACTTGTTTAAGTAAATAGATATATCCCTATGTAAAATACTGACTTTAACACAATGATTTGCAAGTACTCAAAATCTATTTATTCTCTAAATAAATTTGGCATTTCTTCTGCAACTTTATTTTTATTTATTTATTTTTTAAAATCAGCTTTCCTAGATTGAAGCAACTTTATTTATATAGTGCCTTACTTAGCAATTCCTCCATTAAAATTCTTCTGAGAACACAACAGTGATATCATCTCTGCCTATGTCTGAATTAAATTATAATATACTAATTGCTTTCTGCTTTGCATTTTTTGATAACTATACTTATCAATGATTTCCCACCTATTAAAAATAATTCATTTTGAATTTATCTTTACAATACTAAGAATGGTTTCTTTTTCAGGTCTCTAACTTTCGCTACCATCAAATGTACTAACTCATAAGTAACTATGGGAACTTAACAGTTTTCGTTTCAAATTTAAAATATATTTAAGGAAGATGCTTTTTGAAAGTACTTGGAATCTTTCATAGAAAAAGAAGTCAATAAATTAAATAGTTATTGATTATTAAATCAAAAAAAGTGTCTTTTGGCTGGGCGCGGTGGTGCACGCCTGTAATCCCTGCATTTTGGGAGGCCGAGGCGGGCGGATCACTTGAGGTCAGGAGTTTGAGACCAGCTGGCCAACATGGTGAAACCCCGTCTCTATTACAAATACAAAAATTAGCCAGGCATAGTGGCGCGTGCCTGTAATCCCATCTCCTTGGGTGGCTGAGGCACAAGAATCGCTTGAACCCGGGAGGCGGAAGTTGCAGTGAGCCGAGATCGCGCCACTGCATTCCAGCCTGGGCGACAGAGCGAGACTCCGTCTCAAAAAAAAAAAAAAATAGCATCCTTTGATTTAAGATTTCCTCTGTTTTAGTCATTTATTCATAAGGAGTCTGTACCATCCCAATCCTTTTTGAAAACGGAGGTTTTTTTGTTTGTTTGTTTGTTTGTTTGTTGAGACAGGGTCTTGCTGTAGCCCAGGCTGGAGTGCAGTGGCGCGATCTCGGCTCACTGCAGCCTCGACCTCCCTGGCTCAAGTAATCTTCCCACTTCAGCCTCCCAAATAGCTGGGACTACAGGCTGCGCCACTGCACCCGGCTAATTTTTGTATTATTTGTAGAGACGGGGTTTCGCCGGCTAATTTTTGTTATTACTTGTAGAGACGGGGCTTCACCGTGTAGCCCAGAAGGGTCTCGAACTCCTGAGCTCAAGTGATCCCTCGCTTAGGACTCTCAAAGTGCCGAGATGACAGAAAAATTAGTTTTAATATGGAGAGGCAAATCCTTGGTTCTGTAGAACCCATCCTGAGTTATCGAATGCTCTATAGTACATTTCAGACAAACTTAATACACTTAATATTTTTTTCTCTTTATTTATCTATCTCAAGTCTCATACTCCACCTCTATCTAAAAAGAAGTTGGAGAGACTTCTTTTTAGATACAGGTGGAGTATGAGACCTCTTTTGTTTTTGAGACTACGTCTCACTCTGTCGCCCAGGCTAGAGTGCAGTGGCGCCATCACGGCTCACTGCAGCCTCGACCTCCAGGGCTCAGGTGATTCTCCCACCTCAGCATCCAGACAGGCAGGCGCCAACACACCCGGCTAATTTTTGTATTTTTAGTGGAGACCAGGTTTCGCCATATTGCCCAGGCTGGTCTCGAACTCCTTACCTCAAGTGATCTGCCCGCCTCGGCCTCCCAAAGTGCTGGGATTACAGGCGGGAGCCACCACGCTCGGCCTGGCAAATTTTCTTGCTGTGCTTTAAATTTTCTCCCCTGTCCTATTTTTTTCATTTCTTCAGGAAATACGGTCTCTGTTCTGAATCCTTATCACAAGAAGCTCTTAAGGAGTAATGACTCCTCCCTCTTTGGTCAAACTAGGTTCTCTCCCTTCACTCAGATTTAATTTTTTTGGTCACACTTTCCCACCTTTTGACAGTTACAGTCAAACGACATGTAATACTTACTCTCCCAATCAGCCCTTGGCGAGTAGCAGGTCTTGTAGGTACAAGCAGTCTCTGCACAGTACACTCGGGCCCACCAAGTGAAGGTCTGATTACTTCTCACTCCTCAGCTTATCTAACCAAGCAACACTGGAACCGTCAGGCCACAGCGTTCAAGTTGTCACACAAAGGACATTGCTCACATAGTAAGTACTGGGGCCATTTTTTTTTTTCAGTCTGAAGTGTTATATCCCCCAAAACATTTCCTAACCAAGGCATGCTAGGCCAGGATAAATCGTGCCTGCACATATAAAACAGAAGGCTGTTTACAGTGGCTGCTCCAGTTTGGAGCATCCAGGTCCTCCTATAAGAAAATATGGTTTACATTCCCATTAGTCATTATTAATGGGAAGGGAGAACCAATAAGTGCATGTGAGAGTTGAGAGAAGACCAGTTGGGAAACCTTCAGATGTTTACTTTTGCCTTCTGACAGTCGATCAGCATCCATCTCTCACTCACATCCTGTAAAACCGAGTTTTGTTAAAGCAGCGTCCTGCTTCTAGAGTCTAGGATAGTGGGATTTAGGGAACGGGTCTCCTCCACCTTGCCCAACTTGTGGCTTTTTGGGGTATCTCTCAGAGTTATAAATATCTAGAGTTCTCCCTAGTTTTTCTGATAGCCACGGCATCTGAGGACCCTGTCTTTCCCCCTCTTGAGGTTCGAATTTCCTCACCTTGGTCAGTTTTCCGGTCTCTGGCTAGGCTCCGAAAATAGACTGTGGAGAGCGTGGCGTCTCTCTGTTGCTGGGGTAACAACTTTGTTTTGTTCCCGCCCCCCACCTGCCAACCTCCGGGTTCCCGCTTGACTTTTCTGGCCAATCATAGAAGAGTCTCATCTGCGACCGCACTGGAATCGACCAATCCGAGCGCGTCCAGGTCAGGGTTACTGGTAGCCCTTTCCAGTTAACCCGGTCGACCCCTTTTAAGCCTCAGTCTCGGTTAGCTTCACTTCAGCGGAAACCTACCCACTGAGGAGGCCGGTTCTTTTCGGCTCGAGCAGGTCCGGACCCGCCCTTCTGGCGGCTAGCAGTCTCGGAGGACTGCCCGTATAGTTCAGGGCCGGACAGCGAGCGGCGGCGGCTGCCAGTAAGGTAAGTTTGTGGGGTTTTCTTTTGTCCCGTTCGTCAGCAGGCTTCGCTCTCTTTTACGCTTTTCCCGCGCGTGAATTCCCGATCTGAGGACTCGATCTCCAGCCGATCTGGAGAGGCGGGGGCAGAAGGGTAGGGTCAGTGGGCCAGGGGTAGGGAAGGTTTTGCTACAGTCCTCCACGCCCCCAGCCTTTCACGTCTCCCCCACGCGACAGAAACACGTGTTGTGCTTCCGTCTTGGCTTGTCGCGGGCGATCGTGTGTTTGTATGTGTGCAGGTGGGATCGCGCTTTTTATTCTCCTCTGTAGGCAAGGCTTCCGGGCCCCAAGTCCCCGGGGGAGCACCTGGTCAACTGCCACCCAGTTCCTGTGGGGCACTGGCTTGAGCTACGTGTCGTTCCCACTCTAGGGAAAATCGCGACTCCGGGAGCTTTGCTTTTCCCGCCTCGGAGTGGAGAAAAGCAGGCGCGCCGCTCGCTTGCCACTGCTGGGGAATCTGGTTGTCTTAAGTTCACTTAGAGATAGAGTTGTTACCCTAGTTTCCCATAAATTCCGTGGCTTGGTTTTAAAGAAAGGGGCGGCGGGGGGATGGCGTAATAAATATTTGGAGTATTCAGGACTGATTAGCCATGATCAATAGTAGGACCCCACAGAAGGTTTTAATGAATGGTTACTTTTGGTTATTCAGGTATTAGAATTTGATTATGAATGAATTAAACTGCTTCCCTTCTTTCTATATACCATGCATTTCTTAACGACCATCCCATCTGGCATAAGAGATAGTGAAGTTTGATTAATTTGTCCGTTCTACTTGTTATTATCTACAGTAAACAAAAAATGGGGATAGAATAAGGTTATTGGCTAAAGTAACGTTATTGGCCTTTTGGCCAAATTACCAATACCTTAATTCCGCTTATTACTGTGAATGATCAGAGTTTAGCTGTCTTGCATTTTGCTAATTCTCTAGATACTTGTGGAGGTTAAATTATAGATGTTATGCCATCTCCTTTTTCTTGCTTTTTTTTTTTATTCTGCCTCATTGTGCATTATTCTAAGTCTGTAATGCTCAGCCGGTGTTTTTCAGACTTTTTGACTGTGACCGACAGTAAGAAATAAATTTTATATTGTGACCTAGTACACATGTAGACAATATATAACCGACAACCGTTTTTACAGGAACAACACTTAACACTTACTACCTGCAATATACTCTGATAATTTCCATTAGATTTTAAAAAATGTACACAACACCCTAATGATTTGTCCCTAGACCTTTAGTTTTCAAACTTGTGTGTGCACTTTATTTAAAATTTATTTAAATAAATAATTTATTTAAAATGCAGATTGCCCTGGCTCCCTCCAGAAATTGGTTCTGTGGTTTAGTGGGACCCAGGAAGATATACAATATAGCATATATGAAATACTTGGTACAGTGTCAGGTGCACAGGTGTTCGGTGAATATTAGTTTTCTTCTTGGGGAACAAATGTTATTTATCTTTAGGGATATAATCAACTCTTCAAGGTTTCATCTGTCTCTGGCAAGGTGGCGTCCAATACTAAGAACTGTTTTCCCCAGGTAGAGGAAGTAGCGGGGTGGGGGATGGGTCCAGGATCGAGATTAATCTTTAAGCAGTTGGCTTCCCTGAACAATGTCGGAAATACAGAAGCTTAGAGGTTGAGGAACATAAGGATTAGAGAGGTTCTGTGACTTTCCCAGGATTGTGCCGTCAGTAAGTGGATCTCTGAGACTAGAAGTCACTTGCTTAAGTCTAATATTCTTGTCCATTCTGCCTTGATAGCAGCCGCAATCTAGAGGCAGTAGTTGAAGCAGAAAGAGAGCTTCCCTAACTTGCCTATCCCAAAGCAGAGACAACTGAATTTGACTCCTAGTTCGGTTTTAAAGTAATGAAACTTGAGAGATCTAAAATATTTTTTTAAATACACCCAAAGGTTTCTGTGGATTTATAGCTATGAAAAATGGATATAGTTTAGCTAATTCTTTTATAATATATAGAGTATTTTAAAACACTGGTTAAATAATTTATTAATGCAACATTGAAAGAAATTAAAGATGAAAAATCTCGCTCAATTCTGCTACCATAATATAACTGATAATTCTGTTCCCCTCCTATCTTTATCCACATGTACCCATGTTTTTACATGATTGTGATCCTTTTTCATATACTTTTTTGTTGTTTTTATTTAATACTGTTTTGGAAATTTTTTTCTATGTTGTGATGGTCTTTATATTTTGCATTATTAACAGCAACCTAATATTTCATAGAGTGAGTTGGCTGTAATTTACTTAGCCTAACTAACCAACAAGAGAAAATAAGACACTATGTGTCCTTTGAAAAGGGAGATGTAGCCAGGTGCGGTGGCTCACACCTGTAATCCCAGCACTTTGGGAGGCTGAGGCGGAAGAATCACTTGAATCCAGGAGTTCAAGACCAGCCTGGGTAACATACGGAGCTCCCATCTCTATAAAAAATATTAAAAAATTAGTCAGGCTTGGTGGCATGTGCCTGTGGTCCCAGCTACTCAGGAGGCTGAGGTGAGAGGATCGCTTGAGCATGGGAGGTTGAGGCTGCAGTGAGCTGTGATTACACCACTGCACTCCAGCCTGGGTGACAGAACAAGACTGTGTCTCAAAAAAAAAAGAAAAAAGTAAAGGGAGATGTGCTAATATAGTTATTCCATGATGTCTTGGGTTATTTAAAATCATTTCTATAACTTGTGTCTTACATAACAGTGAGCTCAATAGGAAGCCTAACAGGAAGGCCAGATCTAGATCTGGACCTCAGCTGGGAGTTTTTGCCCCTCTTGGATGTATGAATTTGACAATCAAGATTTCTATGTGCTAGAGCAGGCAGTGATCAGCCCTGGTGTCCTTTATACATATGAGTTAGATTGAATGTACTTTTTTTTTTTTTTTTTGAGACGGTCTGCTCTGTCCGCCCAGCTGGAGCGCAGTGGTATGATCATAGCTCACTGCAGCCTCGACCTCTGGGGCTACAAGTAGCTGGGACTATAGGCACATGCTACCATACTTGGCTAATTTTTTTTTTTCTTTTTTGGTAGGGATTGGGTTTCACCACGTTCCCCATGCTGGCCTCAAACTCCTGGGCTCAAGCAATCCACCCGCCTTAGCCTCCTAAAGTGCTGGGATTGCAGGTGTGAGCCACTGGGCCCAGCCATGAATGTTTTTTTTTTTGTTTTTTGTTTTTTTTTTTTTTTAAGACAGTCAAGTGAAGCAATGGGAGTGGAGAAGGAACAAAGAACTCTGTAACTGGTTGTGATTAATTAGTTGTATTAATAAATACCACCATACTCAGACCAGCCTGAATTTATTTTTTTTACTAAGTATAGACATTTTTAAAATGATTTACTTTAAAAACTGTATGAATCACAGCAGCTTCACATAGGTTCAAGTGCCATAGTAACACTCACACTGTTACTTTATGAATATCTTTTTCAAAGATTATATGAGTGTGTATTAATTTATAATTTAAACAATTTTTATAAAGGAGCCAATTAAGTTGGCTGGGAGAACAAAGGCTACAATTAGTCTATATTAGCACATCTCCATTTTCAAAGCACACATATTGTCTTATTTTCTGTCATTCTAAAACATTACTTCTTTAAAATTAAGAAATATTTCAAACAGAAAAATAGACTTATGAACCATCATCCATGTATCTACCAAAGATTTAACAATTGTTATAATTTTGCCACATTTTCTTTAAGGTGTTGATCCTTTTAAAGAACCAAAACATTACAGCTATCTCCTTATACCCCTTCCCAATCTCATTTCCTTCCCATCCCAGAGATACTTTTCCAAAGTTGGTATATATTTTTCCAATCTATATTTATAAGTGCCCTGACATGCGGCCATAAATGATTTGTAATATATTGTTTTGTGTGTCTTTAAGATTTATATAAATGGTATAATTTATTCTTCTGCAGTTTTTTTTCTTTTTTGAGATAGAGTCTCACTCTGCTGCCCAGGCTGGAGTGCAGCCACGTGATCTTGGCTCATTGCAACCTCCACCTCTTGGGCCCAAGTGATCCTCCTACCTCAGCCTCTGGAGTAGGTGGGACCACAGGTCTACAGGTGCACACCACCATGCTTGGCTAATTTTTAATTTTTTTTTGTAGAGACAAGGTCTCACTATGTTGCCCAGGCCGTTCTTGAACTCCTGGGGTCAAGTGATCCTCCTGCCTCAGCCTTCCAAAGTGCTGATATTACAGGTGTTAGCCACTGTGCTTGGCCCTGCAGCATTTTTTTTTTTTTTTGGTCAGCAGTATTTTTGAGATTTTAAAATGCAAATAAAGTTATTTTTTATTGCTATATAGTATTCCAATATATGACTAAATCACTTTTAAAAAAATCTCCGTTCTGTTATTGCTGTTGGACATTTAGGTTGTTGTAAATATACAGATAAGATTCATATAAATCATGCAAATATTGTTATGATTCTACTTGCATGAGGTACCTAGAATAGAATAATTCATAGAGACAGAAAGTAAAGTAGAGGTTACCAGGGGCTGGAGGAGGGAGGAAAAGGGAGTTAGTGTTCAGTGAGTACAGAGTTTCTGTTCAGGATGATGAAAAAGTTTTGTTAATAGATAGTTGTGACAGTTGAATAACATCATGAGTGTACCTAATACTACCAACATTGTACACTTTAAAGTGGGTAAAATGGCAAATATCATATGTATTTTACCACAATTAAAAAACTAAAAATTAGAAACATAAGAATTATGCTTATTTTTTCAGAAGCATATGTTTAATTGCTTTATTTTCTGTGGAGTGAGGCCATGATAAAAGTGAACATTCCTATTAAAAAATAAACTTTAAGTTATATTAGCCAGATCTGTTTTTCCTTGTAAATAATAGTTTTTGAGATCTTTATATGACAACTTTTCTTACTTGCATGTTTGTAAAAGGTTTTCATGATTATCGTTCTTCAGAATTCTCCAGTTTTTTGTTTTTTGAGGGTTTTTTTGCTCTACTTTTCCAGAGTTTTGGGAAAGATTCTTATAAATATGGGCATACCTTTGAGGCTGTCTTTTGCATTTGACTGCTATTCACCAGTTAGTTCTTTCAAGTATTTTACTCTCTCTCCTCTCCTCACCTACCCTCCCCTATTCCCTGCCCTCTCTTGCATCCCTCCACCCCCTTTCCAAGCAGCCATACCTCTTCCTAGGTCTTCATGCCCGCACGTACACTCTGCCATTCCTTGGGTCCTTCTCAGCTCCTCCAAGATTCTCTCTCTCTCTTTTTTTTTTTTTTTTTTTTTTTTGAGACGGAATCTCACTCTGTTGCCCAGGACGGAGTGCAGTGGCGCGATCTCAGCTCACTGCAACCTCCGCCTCCCAGGTTCAAGCGATTCTTCTGCCTCAGCCTCCTGAGTAGCTGGGATTACAGGCACTCACCACCATGCCCGACTAATTTTTGTATTTTTAGTAGAGACGGGGTTTCACTATGTTGCTCAGGCTGGTCTCGAACTCCTGACCTCATGATCTGCCCACCTCGGCCTCCCAAAGTGCTGGGATTACAGGATCAAACTTCACATGAGCAATTTACAGTCTTCAGCAATATCACACTTTTAACATTTGAAGAATTTATCCTCATTTTGGGATTAAAATAAAAACTTTTTCTAGGTCTTAAAATTAGATTCCAACCTTAAGGCTTTGAGAAGCTATAGTATGAAGGGGGAAAAAAGAACTTAATGTGAAAGATAATCAGCAAATTATACTGCTTAAGATGTTTAATATGAACTTGAAACCAATGCACCATTTTCAGAAGCCCTATATTTTGTTTTGGCATAAGATGATTACCATTTGAAGTTTGATCCCTCTCTGTTTCCTTCAAAATGCCTGGGCTAACTTCACCTCTCCCTATCAATTTCTCTCTGTGAACAGAAACATTTAGAGTAAGACATTAGTAATTCAGTTTTTACTTCCAGAGTTGGCATGCATAACTATTACTGACAAATAGGGTCATTACTGTGCTTTGAGGCTTAGATTTTTCTACTTTCTTCTTGAGTACTTTTTCTGGAAGACTTTATATCTTGGTAGAACAAGGGGTTTCTTCCATGAATTTGGACTTCCTTTGCATCTCTGCCTCTCTAATTAATGATGTGTTAAACAATCGTATGTATTGCCAGAGGTTGCTATTTATAGAAATGGTTTTATAACATGACTAATCATATGTGAATTTTCAGGCCACATCTCTGTCATGATGTTCTTGAGAAGGTTGAGTGCATTCATGGAACTTGATGATTGTCAATAACTAGGCATTTTAGGGAAAATGTTGCCTCTAAAGAAGAATAGTCTATTTGCTTCTAAGAAACTAGGAACAATTTTTAATAAATCGTATGGCTAAGCTTCTGTGCTAGTCACCTCTTGACAGTCATTTCTCAAAGTAAATGTAGGGGAATGAATGATTACTCTCAAAATCATTTATACTTTGTGAGACAGAAATCCTTAAACATTATGCTGAAATGGCTTATAATAGGTACCCAGGCTTGAACTGATTTTGTTTCTGCCTTTTGACACACAGTAGATTTATCTTCCTAATGATGTGTTGCTTAAGCTAGTATTAAAATAGAAGAATTGTGTCCAGTTCCTTCACTTACTAGTTGCTTGACCCTAGGAAAGTTAGTGTCTCAGAGCCTCTGCTTCCTCAGCTATAGAATGGAGATCAAAATACCTTTTTGGTTTGTTGTTAGGTAATGAAGGTAAGGGATTTCAGTTTCAATAAGTGCTTCCTTTTATCTTTTCCCCTTTATATTACATAAGAGAGTCTAGAACTTGAGTGATAAAGTGGTGTGTCCTGAAATGACCTACCGTCATTTATTGATTCTAGATCAGGTTTCCTACTACCGAGAACACTCCTGGAATCAATAAATAATAGTAAGTAGTACACAGAGCAGATAATTTGCATGCTGATACATGAGATAGATGAATAGTAATTTTTTAAAATTGTAGTTTGAAATCCAGTTTATGTTCACTGTCTGGGCCAGTTGATAGTGTGTCCGGAATTGGTTCCTTCTGGTGGGTTCTTGGTCTCGCTGACTTCAAGAATGAAGCTGTGGACCCTCGCAGTGAGTGTTACAGTTCTTAAAGATGGTGTGTCCGGAGTTTCCTCCTTCTGGTGGGTTCGTGGTCTTGCTGACTTCAGGAGTGAAACTGCAGACCTTTGCAGTGAGTGTTGCAGCTCTTAAAGGTGGTGTGTCTGGAGTTGTTCCTTCCTCCTGGTGGGTTTGTGGTCTTGCTGGCTTCAGGAGTGAACCTCCATGGTGAGTGTTGCAGCTCATAAAGGCGGTGCGTCCAGAGTTGTTCTTACTCCTGATGGGTTCGTGGTCTCACTGGCTTCAGGAGTGAAGCTGCAGACCTCGCAGTGAGTGTTATAGCTCATAAAGGCTGTGCGGACCCAAAGAGCAAGCAGCAGCAAGATTTATTGCGAAGAGTGAAAGAACAAAGCTTCCACAGCCTGGAAGGGGACCCAAGTGGGTCGCGGCTTCTGGCTTGGGTGGCCAGCTTTTATTCCCTTATTTGGCCCCACCCACATCCTGCTGATTGTTCCATTTTATAGAGTGCTGATTGGTCCATTTTACAGAGTGCTGATTGGTCTGTTTTTACAGAGTGCTGATTGGTGCGTTTACAAACTTTTAGCTAGACACAGAGCGCTGATTGGTGTGTTTTTACAGAGTGCTGATTGGCGTGTTTACAAACCTTTAGCTAGACACAGAGCACTGATTGGTGTGTTTACCAACCTTTAGCGAGACACAGAGTGCTGATTGGTGCATTTACAATCCTTTAGCTAGACAGAAAAGTTCTCCAGGTCCCCACCTGATTAGTTAGACACAGAGCACTGATTGGTGCGTTTTTACAGAGTGCTGATTGGTGTGTTTACAAACCTTTAGCTAGACACAGAGCACTGATTGGTGCATTTACAATCCTTTAGCTAGACAGAAAAGTTCTCCAAGTCCCCACCTGACCCAGAAGCCCAGCTGGCTTCACATCTCAGTAGTGCTCTATAATTATCTTTGATTTTCTGGTTCTTCACCAGCAGTGAGGATAACCCCAGCATTATATTTTGGAAAGCTTTCACATAGCACTTTACATAAAATTAAATTAGACAAGGTAATATATGTGAAGAGTCCTTTGCAAACTTATTTTTAAAATAATATTTTGGTTATTCACTTAATGAAACCATCAGAATTTTAGAAGTGAGGAAACTGAGGCTCCAAATGCATTTAAATGACTAGAACAGTCTAGTGGGCATCAACACTCATTCAGTTGTTTTCTTTCTCTCCAGCCATTTAGTTAATTCAGTAAGCCCCATTTAGATTGGACTGCCAGGTAGGGAACATTCTGCTCATTTCTAGTAGCCCTTCTAATAAGCTCTGATGATTTTTGGGGGCCTAGTGGGCTTTCTGCTGAGGGCCTTTATCATCTAGTATTCCTTTCTTTGAATGTGTGTGCTTGCATTGAGTCACCCAAGAGAGACTGTAAGCTGGGCTCAACATACAAAGCTGTAGTTTTGTCAGCTTTAAGCTCCTGTAGTTAGGCAGTGTGGATAAGGAGAGGTTACTTAGAAGAGGAAGAGAGGTTGTCTGGAGAAACCCAACAAGGCAGAGATAGCGTATTCCTCTTGATTGCTACAGATAGGGCGTACAGACCTGTTTCCCATTTTTTAATAAAGTAATGATATGCATAGGGAAGCTAAAGTGTGCTAAGTTCCTGTTTGTTAAAAAAGGATAGGGAATACTGATTAATTTCAGACTTTGTTTTAAAAAATATAAATTTCAGTCTGTATTAAAAGAAATAATTCAAGAGAATGCTTACAAATTAATAGAATATGTAATTTCCATGCCTGGGAAAAATTAAGAGAATAAAGAAAATCTCATCAATCCGAATATGCAGAAAAAGATAAAAGATATATAGAGCCTGGCAAATAAAAAATACAAAGTAAGATGGAAGAAAAATCCAGTAGTGTTAGTAGTCACAATAAATGTAAGTAAGTTAAACTCACTAACAGACTGTCAGATTGGATTTAAAATATTTCAGCTATGCTACTTACAAAAACCACATTTAAAATGACACAGAAAGGTTGAAAACAAGGGAATAGAAAAAGATGCACTAGGCCAATACCAACCTAAAGAAAAGTGGTGAGCCAACATCAGTGTCAGACAAAATATGACTTAAGGCAGTTTAGTAATAATTAGTTACTTCATACCGATGAAAGAAAGAAAATTTACCAAGAGTCTGTCAACTGTGAACTTCATATAGGCCCCTAACAATACAGTCTTGAAATACATAAAGGAGGCCGGGCGTGGTGGCTCACGCCTGTAATCCCCCCACTTGGGGAGGCTAAGGTGGGTGGATCACCTGAGGTCAGGAGTTTGAGACCAGCCTGATCAACATGGTGAAACCCCATCTCTATAAAAATACAAAAAAAAAAAAAAAAAAAAAAATTAGCCGAGCGTGGTGGCATATGCCTGTAATGCC
Organism: Pongo pygmaeus; assembly: GCF_028885625.2. NCBI lineage: Eukaryota > Metazoa > Chordata > Mammalia > Primates > Hominidae > Pongo > Pongo pygmaeus. The sequence continues at coordinate 111,325,291 of NC_072396.2, read as the reverse complement.
TGTTACTTGGGAGGCTGAGGCAGGAGAATCGCTTGAACCTGGGAGGCGGAGGTTGCAGTGAGCCGAGATTGTGCCATTGCACTGCAGCCTGGACAACAAGAGTGAAACTCCATCTCAAAACAAACAAACAAACAAACAAAAGAAATATATAAATGAAAAAGCAATGGGATTATAGGGAGAAATTGACAATTCATAATAATTGGAGGCTTTTAAACACCTTTGTCAGAAACTGGTCAAGCAAAATAGATTAAAAAATAAAAAAGCTAAGGATATGAAATATTTAAGATCTAAATGAAGTGGAAGGGCAAGAATCTTTAATTCCAAATTTTTAGTGACAAAAATGTACTTTTAGTCCAAAAAGTGATTTTTTTGTTTTATTTCTCAAATTTCTAAGGCAGAAAAAAATTAAAGTTATGTGCTACATTTAATAGGAAGACTCTTAAATTATTTCCAAAAGAATAGAAATTCCATAAATGCAAGGGCATAGGAAAAAAAATCCACCTTTTGATGGCTACCAGAAAACTTTAGTTTTGTCTGCAATATGACATTGATGACAATACCTAAATCTGGAAGTGTTTGTCAATTTCTTTTACAGGATAAACATCCACCATGGTTTGACAAACAATGAATTTTTCTATCAATATTTATATTATCATCATGTATATTAAAACATATAATACATAATTATATGTTATAAAACCTGTAATAATATTATTATAATTTATAACAACATAGCACTTGTAACCTCAGGAAAGTGGTACACTTGGGAATATAAAACTAAACACAGCAAATGCTCTTATTGCTTCCCTTTCTGTGCCTTCCAGGATTGAGTTGTTACAGTTGAAATCACCATTTGGAGCTCACATTTAAAAAGTTTTAAGATGTGTATAAGACTTAAAAATAAGCATGTTGTAACTAACACATTCAGATAAATGTTGTCCTTCAGAGTTACTTTTGGGAAAGTTTTCCCTTATACCCATGACACTAACAGTATTCAAGATGCTGTATCTCAGCCATTTAAAGAGGTACATTTTTTTCATATCTTAACATCTCTGAAATGGAGGCAAGTCTAATAGTTGAATGGTATCTTTTGGCCAGGTGGCAGTTGTGACATGATAGTTGTTCCTGCATGCACAGATAATATCAAAATCTTTAGGATCAAAACTTTCATAATGGATGACTGAAGTGAAAAATCCCTGAGACAATGGAGGATCACCTTTAACTCTTAGAAAATAGTGGTTGTGGGGAGAGAATAGGGGAGACAGTAAATCAGATTTAGTTATCAATATGCTGAAATGGGAGACAAAAGGAAAACTAGTCTACATATTTGCAAAGCTGACTTAAGAGCATAGCAAAAATGGCTTTTAGTTCTCTTATAAGTTATTTTTAAAAATGCTGCTTTAACAGTGCTCCTGGTGGCATAGAAGTTATCAAGAAATTTGTGTTGACAATTGGGGCCTGGCACGGTGGCTCATGTCTGTAATCCCAACACTGTGGGAGGCTGAGGCAGGCAGATCATCTGAGGTCAGGAGTTCAAGACCAGCCTGGCCAACATAGTGAAACCCAGTCTCTACTAAAAATACAAAAATTAGCCAGGCATGGTGGCACACGCCTGTAGTCCCAGCTACTCAGGAGATTGAGGCGGGAGAATCGCTTGAACCCGGGACGTGGAGGTTGCAGTGAGCTGAGATTGTGCCAGTGCACTCCAGCCTGGGTGACTGAAGGAGACCGTCTCAAAAAAAAAAAAAAAATTGGACTCAATGTGAATTTTTGAGATACATTAACCAAGTTACTTTGCTTATACGTTTTTCTAATGTATGCATGTTTGATTAAAATCTATGTCTACAATGAAAAGAGCTCTTTCTTTTTATTATTATTATTATTATACTTTAGATTTTAGGGTACATGTGTGCAATGTGCAGGTTGGTTACATATGTATACATGTGCCATGCTGGTGCGCTGCACCCACTAACTCGTCATCTAGCATTAGGTATATCTCCCAATGCTATCCCTCCCCCCTCCCCCCACCCCACAACAGTCCCCAGAGTGTGATGTTCCCCTTCCTGTGTCCATGTGTTCTCATTGTTCAATTCCCACCTATGAGTGAGAATATGCGGTGTTTGGTTTTTTGTTCTTGTGATAGTTTACTGAGAATGATGATTTCCAATTTCATCCATGTCCCGACAAAGGACATGAACTCATCATTTTTTATGGCTGCATAGTATTCCATGGTGTATATGTGCCACATTTTCTTAATCCAGTCTATCATTGTTGGATATCTGGGTTGGTTCCAAGTCTTTGCTATTGTGAATAATGCCGCAATAAACATACGTGTGCATGTGCCTTTATAGCAGCATGATTTATAGTCCCGCATTACTTTATGCACCACTAAGAAAGGAAGGGAGAAAAACCACCAACCTGTCATAATTCTAAAAATTAAATAATAAGGAATTATGACAGGTTGGTGGTTTTTCTCCCTTCCTTTCTTAGTGGTGCATAAAGTAATGCAACTCTTAGTTTTAATGAGACACTTTTGAAATTTGTTAGAATTGCCTTTCAGAGCTACTGTGTTAAAAACTAATTTTTAGTCATCTCATTTTATTAATTTTGACTGGGATAGAATTATAAGTTCACAATGACTTTTCCCTTAACACTTTTAAGATATTTTCCCACTGTCTTCTAATGTTTATTATTGCTAATGAAGAACCTGCTGTCAATCTAGTTGTTGCTCCTTATTAGGTAAATTTGTTTTTTTCTCTCTGGTAACTATGAGAATTTTTTCTCTGTAGGGTTTCAATATATTGTATATAACGGGTATGTGTGTTTGTATGGTAGTGAGGAGGGATTGCCTGCTTGCACTTGGTGGCTTTTTAAATCTGAGAACTAATTTTTCTTCAGTTCCAGGAAATTCACTTATCAACTCTTTGAATACTGCCTCTGCCATTCTATTTTTTCCTTCTCCGTTCCTTCTGGATATATATTGGAGCTTCTTTTTCTCCTTATTTCTTAATTCTCTCCCCTTTTCCATCTTTTTTATTTATTTATTTTTATCTGCCCTCGGTACTGGCAGATTTTTTTCTGTTCTCTCTTCTAATTTGCTAATTTTTTTCTCTTCAACTGTGTAGTCTATTATTTAAATCTGTCTTTTGAGCATTTTTATTTCTAATACTGATACGCATTTCTTGGATTTCCTTTTGGTTCTTTTTCACATTCACTTAGTTTTATGGATGCTATTTCTTTCTTGAGCTCTTTGAACATATCAAACATATATTTTGATGTGCTATTCAGATTGTGCTTTTATCTCTAATTTCTTGGAAAAGAATTCTCTCATTTTCTTAGGTCTGAAGATGACTGACTTAGATGTTTTGTATTTCTTGTCTGTGAGTTAATCTTCTAAGGGCTTTTTTTTGACTATATGTGACCTAGGAAGTGGAGATGTCCCTTTTGAGTAATGTCATGGGCAACCTTCCTGGACCTTGAAGGTTTTATCAACTCCTAACCAGTTTTTATGATAACATCTTATCTTGAAGTTTCTACATCACAAACATAAATTGAATTTGAGCCATCTATGCATATCTTCTGTAGCAGTTTGGGATTCTCACATGTCTCTTGTCTTTTCCATGCTCCTGTGGATGTTTCCCAGATTTAAACTTCACTAGGTCTCTGCTGATTCAGGAGCCTGTGGTCTTACCAGGTAGCCTTAAATCGTACCCCAAATTCAGCATTGTATTTCCAGCTATTAAGGCACATATCTCATTCAAGGTATCATCTTGGGCTAATCAACATTAACTTCTGCTCATGAGTGTGAATTCTCTTTCTGTCTGACACTTGGAAAATTTTCCTTCTTTCTGGAAAAACTTTGCCTTGTGTTAAAAAATGTTTTTATTAAATGATTGTAAACTGGTATTTCTAGAAGTTTGGAGTACGAGGGAGCAACTCCAGTGTGGCTTCTGTCCACCATCTTTTCTTTGAGGTCTCATTGAGAGCTCTAATTTTTTTTCCCATTCTTCTCTTATCCTTTTTTAGGGTTTGGAGTCATGAGCAGGTTTAATTTTGGAGGAACTTTACAGGTGGGTTCATTATTTGGCTCTGCAAAAACAACAGTGACTACTTCCACTACAGGGTTTATTTTCTCTACATCTGCTATAGGAGGGTTAAATTTGAGGGTTTCGTCCCAACCAGTTGCAAGTGCATCTTCATCTTCCACTGGCTTATTCACATCCAGCTCCAGCTACACAGACTACAGGATTCATTTTTGGAACACTGGTTGTGTCAACTGCCCCAGTAGCAACTGAATTTTCCTTAGAGTAAGAGCAATACAGTTTCTGATTTTTTTAGTGGATACAAAGGTAATTGTCTCTGAGAGACAAACTGGGTAAAGACATGATATGTTACTTCTAAATCAACTATTTCTGGCCTGGCGCAGTGGTTCACGCTTGTAATCCCAGCACTTTGAGAGGCCAAAGCAGGTGGATTGCTTGAGCACAGGAGTTTGAGATCAGCCTGGGTAACATGGCAAAACTCCGTCACTACAAAAAATACAAAAAATTAGCCGGGCGTGGTAGTATGTGCCTGTAGTCCCAGCTACTCAGGAGGTTGAGGTGGGAGGATTGCCTGAGCCCGGGAGGTTGAGGCTGCAGTGAGCCATGATTGCACCACTGCACTCCAGCCTGGGTGACAGAGCGAGACGCTGTCTCAAAAATGAAAATCTATTTGGAATTATGCTATTTATTCCCAAGGTAGTCTACCAAATTGAAGGCATCTGAGATTTGAGGCACAAGCACACTGGATTCTGTACTGTGGTCTCCCTTCATTTTATATGAACCATAGGAGGAGTACTCACTGAGTATTGGAAATGTATCATCTTGAAATTAGGCTACCTGCTGAATAAGTGACTCTTTAGAGAGATCTTTTCCCATTGATCATTGTAATGAACTAATTATATAGTTTTCCCTCATGCATCTCAGAATTTTAAAGGAGGTACTCATTTCATGCCTTTTTAGGTAAATCCACTTGTTTTTTCGTAGCACTGATAGCCTCATGTCTTTTAGTAGCACCTGAGAACCTGGTGAGAGCAAGGGTATTCCCTCTGGAATTCTCCTTTATCCTGTTGTAGTTATCTAATAACTTGTAATTGAATGCTAAATAATCTTTCTTAGGAGGATTAATTTAAATATTGAAGCATTTTGTCATGGGTCATGAAATACATTTAAAAATTTCTAAACTTTTCTGAAGTTGGTTAGTGTGGAAAAAAAGATTAAAAATCTCTAAAAATTGTTTTAAAGAGATGCGTGTTGTTTGATTTAGTGTCTAAAACAAAAACTTGTGTTGTTTAATAAGGTGCTGGACTGGCAGAAGGAGGAAGTATAAGTCCTTTTTTTTTTGTTTTGAGATGGAGTCTCACTCTGTCGCCAGGCTGGATTGCAGTGGCGCAATCTTGGCTCACTGCAACATCTGCCTCCTGGGTTCAAGCGATTCTCCTGCCTCAGCCTCCTGAGTAGCTGGGATTACAGGCGTGTGCTACTGTGCCTGGCTAATTTTTGTATTTTTAGTAGAGACAGGGTTTCACCATCTTGGCCAGGCTGGTCTCAAACTCCTGACCTCGTGATCTACCTGCCTCGGCCTCCCAAAGTGCTGGGATTACAGGTGTGAGCCACGGCGCCCGGCTGTATAAGTCCTTTTGTCTCTACAGAAGACAAAATTTTCTGAACTACTCTTTCCCCATTAAAACATTTTAAAATGTTTTTCCCCTTAAGGTGGATCAAATTAGGTAACCTTTATCTATGAATGAGAAATATGGAGCTCTGTACATGTATTCCTATATTAATATCTGGTTATTTTTCTGTATTGAGATGAAATAACCTATAGAACAAAACCTTCACATTTAAAAGTTAATTTGACAGGAGCCGTGTTATCTAGTTGCCTTTTAATATGTCAGATAACTATTACGTTCATTTTTGTTTCCTTTTTTCTATTTAGAATGTGCCTGTATTAAAATACCTCATGTAACCGTAAAGTGATACACCTACTAAGCCCACAACAATTAAAAAGAAAAAAAAGTTGGGCAACACTGCTTCCACACAACCTACAGTGATTACAGGGGCTTCTGGGGTAGGTGCCAACACCCTTACTAATGCTGCAACTAGCAATACCCTGTCACATGAGGTGACAGCATCCACTCCTTTTGCTTTTGGCTCTTCTCCCTCCTCTGCTATTCAGGTTTCTCATTCATCGGTGGAGGCACACCTCAGACTGGGAGCACCAGTTTCAATATTGTTTCCATGAGGCATGCAGCTCAGCCAACAGCATTTGTAGAATTACCCCTTATTCCTGCTACTTAGGCATCTGGTGGCACAACTGCTGTACAACCAATAGCTCCTTTCATCCTTGGCAGACAGTCTACAAGTAAGGTTTGAACTCTGCTCTCTAATGGAGAAGCACAGTATTCAAGATTGATTTTGAGATTCTTACTTGATTGATTCAAATCCAAATGTGGTCACTTCTCTTGTTGGAAGTTAGTGTTATTGATGAATGTAGGAGAAATTGAATACAAAGTGCCCCTTCTGGTTTATAGTTTTAGGTTTAGAACCAATCAATCTTTGTTTTGGAAAAAGCAACAAACTCCTGAGAACCAGTAGTCTAGACAAATTGGCATATAGTAATCAGAGTTACCCTGAAATATTTTGTTCAATTGTTTAATGCTTATGTTTAACAAATATTTCTTGTTCACAATCTGTTAATTGTTTTTCTTCCTCTCTTAAAACTTCTGAAATGAAATTTATCAGGAGGAACAATAGAACAAGAAAGCATATCTTTAGGGTAGTATGACATTTTAGAGAATATTATATGATGCAAAAAGTCAGTTATATGGCATGATTTGGGAATGGTATATTCTTGCTAAAATATTTTGGCTAGTGGAGACATCTTATATACTATACATGGGTAACCAGTTTCCAGTTAGGTTTCAGTAAAATACATTTAACCTGTATTCAACATTAATGAGAAGACATTCAGGATCTTGCTAAACCAAAATGCAGTTAATAAAATATTATATACACTGGACCATATACTATATAATCTTTTGGGAATGCCTTTTTTCACTCAGCGTAATTTTCTGGAGATTCATCCAGATTGTTGTCTGTATCGATTCTTTCCCTTTCTTTCTTTCTTTCTTTCTTTTCTTTCTTTCTTTCCTTTCTTTCTTTCTTTCTTTCTTTCTTTCTTTCTTTCTTTCTTTCTTTCTTTCTTTCTCTTTCTTTCTTTCTTTCTGTCTTTCTTTCTCTCTCTTTCTTTCTTTCATTGAGACAGGGTCTCGCTCTCGCTCTGGCTGGAGTACAGTGGCATGATCATGGCTTACTGCAGCCTCGACCTCCCAGGCTCAAGTGATTCTTCCACCTCAGCCTCCTGAGTAGCTGGGACCATAGACGTGCACCATCACACCTGGCTAATTTAGTATTATTATTATTATTATTATTATTATTATTATTATTTGTAGGGACGTGGTTTCACCATGTTGCCCAGGCTGGTCTCGAACTCTTGAGCTTAAGCAGTCCTCCTGCCTTGGCTTCCCAAAGTGCTAGGATTACAGGCATGGGCCACTGTGCCTGGCCTGCTTGTTTCTTTTTATTGCTGCATACTGTTATATTGTATGGATGTATTACAGTTTTTTTTAAACTATTATCTATGAATGGATATTTGTATTTTTTCTACTTTTTGGCTATTATGAATAAAGCTGCTATGATATGAAAATTTGTGTACTGATTTTTTTCATGAATATAAGTCTTCATTACTCTGGGATAAATACCCAGTAGTGCAATTTCTGGGTCATACGGTAGTTGCATATTCAGTTTTATAAGAAACTGCCAAACTTTTCCATGTTAGCTATACCATTTTACATACCCACCAGCAATGTATACAAGATCTAGTTTCTTTGTATCCTCACTATCATTTGGTGTTACTATTTTTTATTTTAGCCATTTTTGTAGATAGTGATATCATAATTGTAGTTTTAATTTACAGTTTCTCTGATAGTTAATGATGTTGAACATCTTTTCCTGTGCTTATCATCTGTATATCTTATCAGTTCATGTCTTTTTTTAGTGAGAAAAAAAGCATCCAAAATAGCAATGTATTATATGGGTCCTTTTTGCATGAGGATTTGAGTAATGTCAGTGGATAATATGATTTTACAAAAGACAGAATGCTGTTTGTGATTTTTTCTATTGTTAAACTTATACCTAGGTATTTCTTTTTTTTAGAGATTGCACATGATATTGCGTTTGCTTTTCATCACTAGTATATAGAAATACAGTTGATTTTGTATGTCTATCTTGTATCCTGAAACACTGGAGAACTCATTTATTCTAGGAGTTTTTTTTGTAAATTTCTTATGATTGTTCTACATAGATAATTATGTCATTTGCAAATAGAGATAGTTTCATTTCTTCCTTTCCAATCTGATGCCTTTTTTTCTTGCTTTAATGCAATAGCTAGAACTTCCAGCACTGTTTTGGATAAGAGTGGTGAGAGCAAGTTGCCTTGTTATTGATCTTAGGAGGAAAACATTCAGTCTTTCACTATTAAGTATAGTCTTAGCTGCAGTTTTTTGTTGGTGCTCTTTATCAAGTTAAGGAAGTTCCCCTCTCTGTATTCCAATTTTTTTTTGGCCGTGGGGGGGAGTGGTGGGGGGGAGTTTTTACCATGACTGGGTGTTGAATTTTTTCAAATGCTTTTTCTGTGTCAATTGATATGGTCATGTGATTGGTTTTCATTATCCCACTAATACAGTGAATTACATCAACTGGACCTAAATATTGTAACAACCTTGCATCTCTGAAATAAATCCCACTTGTCATGGTATATAGTTCTTTTATATATTGTTGAATTATATTTGCTATTATTTCATTAAGGATTCTTGCATTTATGTTCATGAAGGATATTGGTCTGCAGTTTTCTTTTTTCTATTGTCTGTCTGGTTTTGGTCAGTGAGTAATACTAGCTTCATAAAATGAGTTGGGCAGTGAGTAATACTAGCTTCATAAATTGAGTTCTTCTGTTTCATTTTCTGAAAGAAATTCTTTAAACATTTGGTAGAATTTTCCAATGAAATCATCCCAACCTGGAGATTGATTTTTGGGAGTTTTCACATTTATGAATTCAAATTCATTAATTGTCATAGGGCCAGTCAAATGATGTTTCTCATATTGGTGAATTGTGGTCGTTTATGTTTTTTGAAAAGTTGGTCCATTTCTTCTAAATTATTAAATTCATGGGCATAGTATTCTTTTGATGTCTGCTGGGTGTGTCACGGTATCCCCTGTTTTCATTCCTAATATTGGTAATTTGTGTTTTCCCTCTTTTATTGTCAGTCTTACTAGAATTGTTAATTTTATAGATCTTCCCAAAAATCAGCTCTTGGCCGGGTGCAGTGGCTCACGCCTGTAATCCCAGCACTTTGGGAGGCCTAGGCGGGCAGATCACCTGAGGTCAGGCGTTCAAGACCAGCCTGGCCAACATAGTGAAACACCGTCTCTACTAAAAATACAACAGTCAGCCGGGCATGGTGGTGCGTGCCTGTAATCCCAGCTACTCGGGAGGCCGAGGCAGGAGAATTGCTTGAACCCGGGAGGCAGAGGTTGCAGTGAGCCGAGACAGCACCACTGCCCTCCAGCCTTGGTGACAGAGCCAGACTTCATCTCAAAATAAATAAATAAATAAATAAATAAATAAATTAGCTGTTTGTACAATTTTTTTTTTATTGTTTTCGTTTTTAATTTTACTGAGTTTTTGCTCTTTTTTTCTGTTTGCTTTGGGCTTATTTTGCTATTTTTTTTTTCTCGGTTCTTCAGTTGGGAGCTTAAATTATTGATTAGATTTTTCTTCTTTTCTAATGTGTGCATTTAATGCTGTAACTTTCCCTGTCTGTACTGCTTTGTGTCTCACAAATTTTGATAGGATGTATTTTCATTTTCATTCAATTTGGTGTATTTTTAAATTTCTCTTGAGACTTCCTCTCTGACCCATTTATTATTTAGAAGTGTTCAGTTTCCAAATGTTTGAAGATTTTCCTGTTATCTTTCTAGTTTGATTCAATTGTAGTTGGAGAATGCACTCTATCATTTTAATTCTTTTAAATTTGTCATTGTTTGTTTTATGGCTAAATATATGATCTATCTTGGTATTTCTTTCATGGGCACTTGAAAAGTATGTGTATTCTTTTGTTTTGTTTTTTGAGACGGAGTCTAGCTCTGTCACCAAGGCTGCAGTTCAGTAGCGTGATCTGCAACTTCCGCCTCCCACGTTCAAGCAATTCTCCTGCTTCAGCCTCCCAAGTGGCTGGGATTACAGGCATGCACCCCCATGCCCAGCTAATTTTTGTATTTTTAGTAGAGACAGGGTTTCCCCGTATTGGCCAGGCTGGTCTCGAACTCCTGACCTCAAGTGATCTGCCCACCCCAGCAACCAAAGTGCTGGGATTACAAGAGTAAGCCATCACGCCCCGCTCGAAAAGTATGTGTATTTTTTACTACTATATAATTCATCCATGTAACCAAAAACCACTTGTACCCCAAATGCTATTGACATTTTTTTAAAGTAGTAGATATGTAGGATGAACAAGCCTAGAGATCTAATATATAACATCATGAGGATTATAGTTAACAAAATTGTGTATTAAGAGTATCTGCAAAACTGAGTAGATTTTTGCTGTTACACAAAAAAATGGATAATTATGTAAGATGATGGCTATGTTAATTTGCTTAACTATAGTAACTGTTTTATTATTTATATGTATCCCATAACATTATGTTGAATATATTAAATATACCCAATAAATTGATTTTTAAAAACGAAAAGTATGTGTATTTTGCTTTGTTGGGTGAAGTGTTCTATAAATGTCAATTAGATCCTGAAGGTTCATGATGTTTTTGAGTTCTTCTGTATCCTTGCTGATTTTCTGATAAGTTCTATCAGTTGGTAAGAGAGGGGTATTGAAATCTCTAACTGTGTAATAGTGAATTTCTCTGTAAGTTTCATCAGTTTTTGCTTTACATATTTGGAAGCTCTGTTGTTTGGTTCATACACGTATGATTACTAAGACTTCTTAGAGGATTGGCCCTCTTATCATTGTGTAAATATCCTCCTCTGTCTATGGTAATTTTCTTTGTTCTGAAGTCTACTTTGTCTGATAATAATATATCTACTCCCTACTCCCTTTTGTTTAATGTTGCATGGTATATTTTTTCCCATCTTTTAACTCTTAACTTGCCTATATCATTACTTTTGAAGTGACTTTCATAAAGACAACATATAGTTGAGTCGTGTTTTTAATTCCTTCTACCAATTTTTAATTGGTATGTATAGGCCATTTACATGTACTATAATTATTGTATTGCTGTATTAGGACTTAAGTCTGTCATTTTTTAAATTACAGTTTTCATTTCTTTCTTTTCCATTTCTGCCTTCCTATTGGTTATGTGAACATTTTTTAGAATTCCATTTTGATTTGTCTATAGTGTTTTTGAGAGTATCTTTTTGTATAGCTTTTACGGTCACTCTAGATATCATATACAGTATACATATCTTATCACAGTCTACTGGCATTGCTATTTTACCAGTTTGAGTGAAGTCTAAAAATTGTTCCTCCCTGTATGTCCCTTAACCCTTCCCCATTTGTAATGCAATTGTCTTAACTATTTCCTCTACATATATTTAGAGCCATATCAGACAGGGTTATAATTTTTGCTTCAGCTTTCAAACATAATTAAGAAAACTGAAGGTAAGAAGGAAAGCCTATTATATTTACCCATATTTTTGCTTTTATTTGTTGTTTTTTACTTCCCGAGGTTCCAAGATTCCTTCTTTTATAATTTCCTTTAGCCGTTTTTTTTTGTTGTTGTTTTTTTTTTTTTTTTTTTTTTGAGACGGAGTCTCGCTGTGTCGTCCAGGCTGGAAGTGGCGCGATCTCGGCTCACTGCAAGATCCGCCTCCGGGGTTCAAGCCATTCGCCTGCCTCAGCCTCCCGAGTAGCTGGGACTACTTTTACGGTAGTCTATTGGCAACAGATTTTCTGAGCTTTCCTTCAACTCTCAATGCCTTGATTTCCTCTCTTTTTTCTGGAGGATATTTTCGTTAGCTGTGAGTTGACAGTTCTTTTCTTTCAGCACTTGAAAAATATTGGGCTACTTCTTTCTTGCTTTCCTGCTTTCTGATGAGAAATCCTCTGTCATTTAAATAGTCTTTTCTCTCTTGGTTAGATGCCATTTTTCTCTTACTGCTTTCAAGTTTTTTTCTTTGCCTTTGGTTTTCAGAAGTTTAATTATTATGTGTCTTTTTGTAAATTTCTTTGTGTTTATCCTTTTTGGGTTCGCTCTGCTTCTTGAGTCAGTTCATTTATGCCTCTTTGGCATAAATTTGGGACATTTTCACCTATTTTTCTATCAGCTATTATTTACTTTTTAGCGCTACCCTCTTTCTCTTCTTGTCTCTGATGACATGAAAGTTAAGTCCTTGGTTATAGTCCAACAGGACCTGATGCTCTGTTAATTTTTTTTCAGTCTATTTTTCTCTGTTGTTTGGATTGGATAATTTCTATTATTCTATCATCCAGTTCACTGATTCTTATTTCTATATTCTCCCTCTATTCTACTACTGGGTCCTTCTACCAACCTTTGCATTTCATCTATTACAAATTTTTCATTCTAAAATTTTTGCTTGGTTCTTTATAACTTCTGTTTCTTTACCAATAATTAGTTAGTTAGTTAGTTTCTTTCTTTCTTTCTTCCTTCTCTTTTTTTGTGCTGAGGCGGTTTTTTTTTCATTTGTTTGAAGTGTGTTAATAATTGTTTGTTGATGAATTTGTTTTACATGAATGCTTTAAAATCTTTGTGATTTTTAAATTGAAACCTAGATATTCTCATACTATGTTATGAGACTCTGGATCTGGTTTAAACCTTTTGCTTTGGCTGGCTTTATTTGACATTGTTCTGGTAGGGGGGGAAAAGTGCTGCCTTTTTACTGCAGAATGGGAGTAGAACTTCAGTTTCCATACTTGGTCTCAGTGGATACCTGAAATGAGGGTCTCCAAGTTACTGCTAGGTGGAGTGGGGATTCCTGCCCCCGACATGGTTTCTGCTGGCAAGGTGAGGATGGAGTCTATTAACTGCTGGCAGGGATGAAAAACCTGCCTTCGAGTTTGGCTTTCTTTTATACCACCCTGGAGAGGGTGTTGGGATGCCTTATTATAGCCTCACAAGGGTGGGTGTCTAGGCTCTCCTGGTGTTTGCTGGCATGAGTGCAGATAGGACCACAAATTTTCCTGTGGTGGTTGGTTATAGTTAGAGTGGTTATTGTCTAAAAGTTTTCTGACTTGCTTGGCTGCCCCCTCCCTTGCCCTTTGTCTAAAAAAAGCAGACTTTTTTTGTTAGGGCTTTTTGAAAAATTTATACCCATTGGCATTTCTGGGTTGCCAGCCTGTTCAACTCCAAGCCTGGGAAATATGAGGCAAAAAGAAAACCTAGGGAACTCACCACCATATTGTTCCTTTGGTTTTGGAATCCCTAGCCAGTTTGCCTTCTTCTCTCTACGTTTCAGGATCTTCTTAGGTTTATTTATTTTTTATCTTATTTTACTTTTTCTCTTTTTTTAAGAAATAGAGCCAGGGCCTCATTATGTTGCTCAGGCTGGTTTTGAACTCCTGAGCTCAAGTGATCCTCCCACCTCAGCCTCCCAAAGTCCTAGGATTACAGGTGTGAGCCACCACTCCTTGGCTTCTTATGTCTATTTTATATGTAACGTCCTGGGGTTTTAGTTGTATCTAGGGGGAAGAAGAGGGAGAAGTACAGCTACTCCATCTGCCCTGAAATGGAAGTTCTTAAGATTTTAATTAATTAGAGACACGGTCTCACTCTGTTACCTAGGCTGGAGTGCAGTGACACAGTCACAGCTTACTGCAGCCTCAAACTCCTGGGCTCAAATGATTGTCCCGTCTCGGCCTCCGGAGTAGCTAGGACTGCAGGCACATGCCGCCATGCCTGGCTAATATTTTTCTTTTAAGACAGGGTCTTGCTATGTTGCCCAGGCTGGTCTTGAACTCCTGGCCTCAAATGATCCTCCCTCCTTGGCCTCCCAATGCACTGGGATTACAGGCATGAGCCACCACACCTAGCCTAAGATTTTAGTTATTATGTTGTCAAAACTTTCATTTTTTAGGGGTTCTCTCAAAGCTTATTCATATAGGCCTTTCCATCTCAACATTCTTATTTTTTTGGTTATTTTGTGTTTTATATTTTTAAGAATCTTAATTTTTTCCCCCTAAGAGACTAGTGAATTGAACCATTGTGTTTTGTTAAATAGACATCCTTTCTCTATTAATTGAAGTTGCTGCCTTCCTGATACACCAAATTATTGTTTGACTTGACTTGGCTTGACTCTGCTTCTAGACTTTCTATTCTGTTCTGTTGATCTCTTTTTCTTGTTCTAGTACTGCCATTTTGTTACTGTAGCATGCCCCCCCATCTTGTAGTGTAAGGCCACTACCTCTATTCTTTTTTAAAAAAACTGCTATTTTCTATGTCCTACTATTTATTAAGATAGTTGGCATTTTCTTAATTTCTTAAATGTAAAGGAATTAAGGCTGATTTGGGGATCCTTATAGCACTAGATGGAGGAAATTGTGATATTGAACCCTTCTTCTAGTTCAGTAGTTCTCAGCTGGAGACAGTTGGCCCCACCATGGGGGAATTTTGGCCAAATCTGGAGACATTTTTGGTTGTCAAGACTAAGGAGATGCTACTGGCATCAGAGCCCAGGGATGCTGCTGAACATCCTACAGTGCACAGTTCAGTCCCCCACAGCAAAGAATTATTTGGTAATGTCGAACAACTCTGATCTTGTCCTGTGATTAGGAAGCTAAGGTTTTTGTCTCTTAAATCCTTTTCTAAGATTCATTTAACTTAAAAGCAAATCATATTAAGTGGTATTTGCTCCCCTAGTTACCTTTAGGTATGTGATTTAAGGTCAGGCGCCTGAAATTATGCCAGTATCTGGGACAAATGATCAAGATTTTTAAATATGGGCATAAATCAAGTGTAAATTTAATTAGAGATAGTAAAGAGGTTTCAGTAATATGACCAGTTACAAAATAAATAATACAAAAATCAATAGCTTTCCCATGTTTAAGCAATAGCAGTTGGGAAATATAATGGAGAAAGGTCTAATTAACAATTTCAGCCAAAAGTATGAGATGCATAGGCGTAAACTTTTAAAAATATGCATGACTTAGATGAAGCAAACCACAAAATTTTACTGATGAATGTAAAAGAGGATGTGAATAAATGAAAAGACCCACTGAATGCTCAGACCCTATAAGATAAAGATGTCATTTATCTTTGAATTAATCTATACATTTAATGCAGTTCTTGTAAAACCATAATGGGAATCTTTGGGGGAAGGAAAGGAAGGAAGGACTTGACAAGATTTCAAAGTTTATATGGGGGAATAAATGCATGAGACTAGCCACCTCTATTTTTTTTTTTAGGAAAGTAATGAGAACTTGCAAGAAAATATGTGAAAATTATTATAAATGTATTCTTTTCCTGTAAATTTAAAATATTATGTAACATAAAAATAAAATAATTCTAGTGCTATGGAACAGGGATAGAAAGAAAAATCAGTGAAATATTTTGAAGTACAGTGCAGAAACAAACCTGTGCTTGTGAAAGTGACATTTCAAATTTGTGAGATAGAGAATAGAGTAGTGAATAAATGAATTGCAGTAGCTGGCTAACCAGTTATTGTGGGTAAGGGGATGAATTTTGCCTAAAAAGATTAACTGAAAAAAATCCTTGGTTACTTAAGGTAGAAAGTAAAACCATAGCCAGGTGCATGGCTCATGCCTGTAATCCCAGCACTTTGGGAGGGTGAGGTGGGTGGATCACTTGAGGTCAGGAGTTCAAGACCAGCCTGGCCAACATGGTGAAACCTCGTCACTACAGGAAAAAAAAAAAAAAAAAAGGAAAAAGCTGGGCCTTGTGGTGCATGCCTGTAGTCCCAGCTACTAGGGAGGCTGAGGCAGGAGAATCACTTGAACCCAGGAGGCGGAGGTTGCAGTGAGCCGAGATTGTGCCACTGCACCACTCCAACTGGGTGACAAAGCAAGACTCCACCTCAAAAAAAAAAAAAAAAAAAAGAAACCATAAATGTTTTTAAAGCATAGGTGAATATGAAAATGTGTAAATAATATTTCTGGAGTTGAGGAGATAAGCATTTCTATAGGAGTTTAAAATAACATAGTCAAATGGTTCAAAAATAAAACTATAAATAGCATAAATAGGTATATTATTCCCCATCTGCATCTTTATTACCCCTGCCCCTTTCCCATACTCAGTTAACCACTGTAATTGCATATGTCTTTCCAGAGCTTCTTCATGAGTTTGTTGAGAAATAAAAATACGTATTCTTAGTCCTCTGCCTTTTTTGATATAAATGGTATACTCTAGACACTATTCTGTACCTTGCTTTTTAACTTGTATTCTGTACCTTACTTAAAAACTTTATATGCTTATTTTACACATTTGGAATGTTTTCACATTAGTCAGTACATAGAGAACTTCCTCAGTATGTTTTTCTTCAGTATTTTTTATAGGATCATAGTATTCCATGCTCTGGATGTGCTATAATTTATATATCCAGTCCCTTGCTGATGGCCATTTGGGTTGTTTACATAATCCTTTACTAATACAAACAGTGATGCAATGGATATCATTTTACATGTCATTTTACAGGTATTCTAGTATATTTTTGGGGCTAAATTTCCAGAAAAAGTATTGCTGTTTCAAAAGATAGATGCATTTGTAATTTTTAAAACATTGACCAGTTGTTTCCCATAGTTGTACCAATTTATCCCCCCATTTGGAATCTGTGAGGCTGCCTGCTTCTTTATAGTGTCCTTAACAGAGTGTGTTTAGTTTTTGACTTATTGTCATTCGTTAAATGAAATTATTCTCAATGTAGTTATAATTTGCAATTTTCTCTTAAAAGTGAGGTTGAACACCTTTTCATATGTTTAAGAGAAAAGTCTTTTTAAATGTGATATGAAGACATAGACTATTATATAGAGACAGAGACCAGAGAGAAAAAATGATGGAAAGATTTGACTACATAAAAATAAAATAAAAACTGAATGGCAAACTGGGGTAGAGGAATTATTGCAACATATGACAAAATAAATAGCCTTGATATACACTTTTATTAAAAATCAGTAATAGTGTTGGTAGGAATATAAATTGTCTCAATTTCTATGGAAAACAATATGGAGATTTCTCAGAGAATTAAAAATAGAACCACCTTTTGACTTAGCAATTCCACGCTGGATATCTATACAAAGGAAAAGAAACCAGTATATAAAAAAGACACTTGCACTTAAGTGTTTATTGCAGCACTGTTCACAATGGCAAAGTCATGAAATCAACCTAAATGTCCATAAGTGGTTGATTGGACTATGCAGCCATAAAAGAATGAAATCATATCGTTTGCGATATCATGGATGGAGCCAGAGGCCTAAGTGAAGTAACTCAGAAACAGACAATCAAATATTGCATGTTCTCATGTATAAGTGGGAGCTAAACGGTAGGTACACATGGACATTAAGATGAAAATAATAAACACTAGGGACTCCAAAAGAAGAGAGTTGGGGGTAGGGGTAAAGGTTGAAAAATTACCTATTGGGTACTGTGTTCACTATTTGGGTGATGGGTACACTAGAAGCCCAACCCCCACTATTATGCAATATATCTATGTAACTTTAAAATAAAATTTAAAAATATCAGTAATAAGACAGTATTCTTTGATGTGAAAATGGGCAGATGACATGAATAGGCAATTTCAAATGAAAAAATTGAAGTAGCAATGAAACCCATATTAAAAATTCAACCTCTCAGATAGGTAATGAATTGTAAATATAAATGCTTTTGCTATACAACTGGTTATTTCTTTTCTTTTTCTTTTTTTTTTTTTTTGAGGTGGAGTCTTGCTTTGTTGCCAGGCTGGAGTGTGGTGGCGCGATCTCAGCTCAGTGCAACCTCTGCCTCCTGGTTTCAAGCAGTTCTCCTGCCTCAGCCTCCTGAGTAGCTGGGACTGCAAGCGTGTACTACCACGCCCAGGTCATTTTTTTTTTTTTATTTTTAGTAGAGACAGGGTTTCACCATGTTGGCCAGGATGGTCTCTATCTCTTGACCTCTATCCTCCTGCCTTGGCCTCCCAAAGTACAATTGGTTATTTCTTTAAAAGTGTACATATGGTTCTTCTCCTAAATGAAACATAGGGATATTGCACTGTGTAAATTTTAAGTAGTTTTTGTATGTGGTAAAGTTTCCAGTTCCTTCCCCACATCTCTTTTCTGTCTCTTTCACCCCCAGAGGACCTAGATGTTTTGGATAGCAGAACCATGACAGTTGAATGCAGGCAATAATAGATGCAAGTACAGTTACTTATTAAGCACCTTTTTCCTTTTAAAGGTGAAATAGAATATCTGTAATTATGTGTTAGAGTCTAGAAAAAGTTGGTTAAATTCAGCAGAAACATTTATTGAACAATTACTATTATGTGCCATGTGCATTGATCTGCAGTGAGGATGAAAAGATATGAACTTTGCTTTCAAGTAACTCTATCTTATTTGTGTCATTATGCATTAATTTATCCTTATAGTTTTCTTTTTAAAGAGGCAGGTAATCTGTTTTCTGAAAATTTATTCCAGACCTTCATTTATTCTTTATATACTATACAGCCATTTAAAATGTACAGTTCAGTGGTTCACAGAGCTATGCAACCATTACAACAGGCCGTATTAGAATATTTTCATCATCCCCAAAAGAAACTCTCTACTCATTAGCAGTCATTGCCCATTCCTCCTTTTCCCCAGTCTTTGGCAACCACTAATCTACATTTTGTCTCTGTAATGGAATCATATATTTTTTATAAATGGAATAATATATTATTCGGTCTTTTGTGACTAGCTTCTTTCACTTAGCATGCTTTCAAATCTCATTCATGTGGTAGCATGTATTACTACTTTTTCTTTTATGGCAAGTACAATTCTATTGCTTGGATATGCTGTATTTTATTCATCCATTCATCAGTTAATAGGCATTTGGGTTGTTTCTGCCTTTTGTATATTTTGAATAATACTGCTATGAATATTCACATATATGTTTTTGTGTGGATATATGTTTCATCTCTTTTTGGCATATCTATATATATATATATATATATCCCTAAGAGTAAAATTGCTGGGTCATACGGTAACACTATGTTAGCCCATTGAGGAAATGCCAGACAGTTTTCCAAAGAGGTACAGAATTTTACATTTCCAACAGGATCCTCATCAACACTTGATCTATCTTTTTGATTATAGCCATCCTAATGGGTATAATGTAGTATCTCATTGTGGCTTTGATTTGCAATTCCCCAATGACTAAGGATAGTGAGCATGTTTTCATGTGCTTTGTTGGCCATTTGTATCAGCAATTTTGTATCTTTCTGACCATTCTCTTGTAGTCACATCTGCCTCTGACCACATCCTGGAAAGGTTCTCTGCTTTAAAGGATTGGGGTCATTAAATTTTCTCACTTGGATAATTCAGGATAATCTCAAGGTATTTAACCTTAATCCCATCTGTAAAGTCCCTTTTATCAAGTAAGGCGATATGTTCACAGGTTCTGAGTATTAGGCCATCTTTGGGGACTGGTTTTCTGTCTATCACACCATCTTAACAATATTAAGTCTTTTGATCCATAAACATGAGATCCTTTAGAACATCTTTAATTTCTTCCAATGATGTTTCATATTTTTGTGTACATTATGTAATTTAAAAATTGTCCATATTTCTTTTTGAGCAATCATAAATGGAATTATATTCTTAATTTATTTCATTTTGTATTGTTCATTGTTATAATATAGAAATGTAATTATTTTTATATATTAATCTTGTATCCTGCAACCTTACAAAACTTGTTTATTGTTCTAGTAGTTTTTTTTATTTCTTAGAATTTTCTGTATTCGTGATCATGTCATCTATGAATAGAGATAGTTTTACTTCTTTCTTTTCAATCCACATGTGTTTTATTTCTTTTTCCTGCCTATTGTCCTGGCTAGAATTTTCAATGTATTGTTGAATGGAAGTGGCTAGAGCAGACATCCTTGTTTTGTTTCTGATGGTAGTGGGAAAGTATTTAGTCTTTCTCTATTAAGTGTGATGTTACTGTAGATTATTCATTAGTGCCCTTTATCCTGTTTAGGAAGCTCCCTTCTCTTCCTAATTTGTTGAGTGTTTCTGCCATGAAAGGGTATTGGATTTTATCAAATGCTTCTACTGCTTCTATTGAGATGATAATGTGTTTTTTTAATAATAGCATAATTAAGGTATAATTCACATATCTTAAAAATCACCATTTTTAAGTATACAATCCAGTGGTTTTTAATATAGTCACAGAGTGTACAACTATCACCACTATGTAATTTGAGAACATTTTCAAAGCCCCCCCACAAAAAAAACCCTATACCTATTAGCAGTCACTCCCCATTACCCACTCCTCCCAGACCCTGGGAATCATTAATATATTTTCTGTCCATGAATTTGTCTATTCTGGACATTTCATATAAATAGAATTTCACAATATGAAGCTTTTTGTTTTGTTTTTTTGGTCTGGCTTCTTACATTTAGCATAATGTTTTCAAGATTCATCCATGTTGTAGCGTACATCAGTACTTAATTCTTCCGATTTCAGGACGGACCTTTTCAGCTTCCTTTTTCCCTGGTTATCTCTGATAAACTATCCGACTTACACCCTAAATTGTTATTCTCTTAAAGCTCCCTGCCTCCTCTTAATTGTTTACCTCCCAAATCTCCATTTTTTAGAGTAATGTTTTGGGCTTGAATGTCCTCACACTCTGTTTCAAATAAAGTCAGTTATTTTGGGGATGGCTTGGGAGCTCTCTGTTCTTATGAATGGCCTTTATCCCTGGGCAGAATCGTTCAGCCAGTGCTTTGGGTACTGAGCAGTAGCAGTAGCCACTGGTCTTCTTGCTTACCTCTTCAGGTGTGGACCTTAACCCTGCAAGTGAACTGGGGTGGAATAATCAGGGTGAGGGTGTTTGGGGCCTCAGTATTCTCAGCCTTCTCTACTTGGGGTAGAGTCTCCACCCTGTGAGTAAAGGAAGGGAGCCCCTGAACTCTTGGCTATACTGAACAGGAATTTCACCCCTTCAACTCTGTGTTGGAAGTGATAAGAAATGCTGGCTACCTGTCCCTCCCATTGGGATACTCTATTCCTTGATTGGGAGCTGTGGGCAGAGGGAGTCCAGTTTTGGCTACCCCTCCCTAGAGAGTAGCTTCCATCAAGGTAGACAAGGGGATGGTGAAAGGAAAGGAGTGACTTGTGGCTCATATGCCATAGACTGTCGCTGTTAGATTACTGAGTTTTAGCAGATTTTCTTGAATAAATGTTTCTTCATTTGCTGTGGGGTCTTAGAACAATTTCCAGCCATTTCCTATTTAAAGAAAAAAAAATAACTTTTTGCTGGAACTTTTTGCTGGTTATGGATTTACTTGGGAACAGGTCCATGGGACTTTTTATGCTGCAGTTCTGGAAGTGGATCCCCCCTCTTAGGACTTCTTTTTCAGTAAAGTAGAATTTCTTTGTTATGATGGTGCTAGAAGACTGACTATACTAAAGTAGTACCAATGAACTGTTTTTTTAATCAAGGTTTTACTCTGTCTTATTGATTAGGTTTCAGGATACCTGCTTTTCCCTGCTTTGTTTTTATTTCTCCATATTAATGAACCTTGTTATAATGGTGTTTTACTTTTAAAAATTATTTTTGGTGACATATTTTTCTGTTTGTTACTTTGATTTTTAGGTTTGGCTCCAGCAGCTGCTGTTGCCACCACCACTAGTTCAAGCACCATGCAGTTTACCTCAATATCAAATTCTTTGACCTCCACTGCTGCTATTGGGCTCTCATGTAAGTTACTCATTCTAAAGAAAATAGTGTTATTTCCCATGAGGCCACCTTACTCTATTTGCCAGTATATGCTACAGATCTCTGTCTCAGAAATTATCATTATTCTTGAACCCATTTATAATTGCTGATATCAATAGTAGCTTTGCTTAAGAACCTAATTCTCATGTCTTTAGCTGTGAATTTTTTATATTAACATGGTTATTATAGCTTAAAATGCTAACTTTAAGCATGTAATTCATTAATATTGTGATGCATTGAAACAACTTCTTGAAGCTATTAACAGAAGGGAGAGTAGGAGTTTTGCCAAGTATTTCTGAGGGGAAGAAGTCCTTATCCATGTGACTAAGATAAAATGGGAAATAAATGTAGGAGCCTTGCTATAGTGTGTTTTTTGATACCGACCTGGTTTGTGGTCCTTACATTTTACCTATCAGAAGTGGAACATGACAAAGGACCACCTGTAGTTTTGGGGTTCTAATTGACATTGTGTGATGTCTTGTGACCTCTCCACCTGAAGAGGACCATCTATCTGGATGCTTTGACCTAAAAGGTGAGACATTATCTCGTAACCCCAACTTCTTTGTTACACATTTTCCATTAGTATAGTAATAGCAAATGTTGAAAATATTGAATTCAGGCCAGGCTCAGTGGCTCATGCCTGTAATCCTAGCATTTTGGGAGGCCATGGCAGGTGGAATGCTTGAGCCCAGGAGTTTGAGACCAGCCTGGGCAACATGGTAAAACCCTGTCTCTACAAAAAATACAAAAATTTGCCGGACGTAGTGGTGCGTGCCTGTAGTCCCAGCTACTGGGGAGGCTTAGGTGGGAGGATTGCTTGAGCCCAGGAGGTCAAGGCTACAGTGAGCCAAGATTGCACCACTGCACTCCAGCCTGGGTGACAGAGTAAGACCCTGTCAAACAAAAAAAAAAAGAAAGAAAGGAAGAAAGAAAGAGAGAGAGGGGGAGAGAGAGGGAGGGAGGGAGGGAGAGAGAGAGAAAGAAAGAAAGAAAAAAGAAAAGAAAATACTGAATTTTATATGTCTCAGGCAATTTTTTCTTACAGTCCTCTATAAACTGACTTCTTTTAAGGTTTCTTCTTCACAATATCATAATGTTCATCATTAAATTTTGTTGTAATCCTAGCTGTAATAGCCCCCCTCCCCCAGCTCGATGACAGTAAGATTGTCTCCATTCCTGGGAATACAACTAGCCAGAAAATGTTTGATGCTTCATTGAGGATGAATAGTGCTCAATTAACCATCACCATCCTCTTGTGTTATTGGCATAGTTAGGCATTAGTTAAGATTGGTTACCACATGAGTTATGTTTTCTACCACTTAGACTTCAATTTTGAGACATGACTATGATTCTGGAATCATTTTGATATATGTAAGCAGTATCCTTCTCAACTGTGATAGATTTCATGAATATGACCATGTCCAAGGTTTAGAGTTAAAATTATTGAATTAATTCCATGTTCAGTCAAAACTTGCTCTCTGACCTTTGACAGGTTCCCCCACTTTTCTCCCTCTGATGTCCTTGTCTACAAAATGAAAAGATATTGGGACCACAATATCTTTTAATTAACTTTAATGAATTATAACTTATACATCATAAAATTAACTTACTTTAAGTATGCAATCCAGAAATTTTAGTAAGTTTATCGAATTGTGTAACCATCACTGTATTTAGTTTTAGAGCATTTCCATCATTGCAATAAGATCCCTCAGCCACAGACAACCACTAATCTGTTTTCCATCTCTATATATTTGCCTTTTCTGGACATTTCATATAAATGGTTTGACCATGGTTTTTTGAAGTTTAACCAAAAGTTTCTAAAGAACTCTTCAGATGAAAAAGACTATATAAATTTCTCACTGTTTTTGATTTAAAGGGTAATAGTTAAGATTATGTTGTTCTCTGCAGTTGGTGCTCCAACAACTTCGGCTAGAACACTTGATATTATAACCTTGGGATTTGCATTAAAATTCTCTGGAGCAGGTGGAGCAGCTCCTACTGCAGTTAGTAAGATTTTAGAATTATCAGGATGTCTTGGGGCTCTCATTGGAAATGTGCTTCATAACAAGCAGTAAGTAGGTTCTATGGCTTTTAGGGCTAAGTGGTTTTGACCATCTCATCAGAGTATCCAAAAGGTACACCAATATGTTTATGTAGATGATTGCCAAAGAGTACAATGAGACAGTTGATATCAATGATGTTACTTCTTTGAGATGACTAGGCAAAACAGCTGCCAAATTCTTGCCAACCATCAAACTTAAGAATTTTTGTTATTGATCACAGTATTTATCTGGTTGAGATTGATAAAGTTTTTTTTTTCTCTAAAAGTTAATTTAAGTTTTGACCTCTATTAAAGTTGGCCCTCTTCTAAAGTTGGTTATAGGAGTTTCCCTAGACCTATTCTAAATTTGTTTCTGCCAGTTAGGAGCTAGTTAGGTTGTAGATGGAAGAAAACTTGGTTATCCATTGCCCATAGCTATTGGAGCTGGGTGGTAAGGGGTCATCTACTCAAACCTGTCTTTTAAGTTAGACTCCATTTTGGGGAAGTCTTGTTTGTTTTTACTGTAAGAAGTTTACTTAGGGATTAAATGAATCTTTTTAAATCTGGCTTAAACTAAAAGTCAATCCCTTTTAAGCTTAAAATAATTATTCCTAAACAGACATGTATATCATCCCTCCCTTTTTTTTAAAGATACAGTCTCACTTTGTCACACAGGTTAGAGTGCAGTGGCGTGATTATAGCTGACTGCAGCCTAATCTCCTGGATTCAAGCGATCCTCCCACCTCAGCCTTCTGAGTACCTGGGACTGCAGGCATGCACCACCATGACGAACTGATTTTTTTTTTTTTTTTTTTTTTAGTAGAGATGAGGTCTCACTACATTGTCCAGGCCTGTCTCAAACTCCTGGGCTCAAGCTATCCTCCCACCTTGGCCTCCCAAAGTGCTCAGCTTGTAGGCATGAGGCACCACACCTGGCCTCATCTCTTTATTTATTCTTTTACATGACCTTATGAGTTTCTACTGTTTAGTAGACTAACTGGCCAATGTGTGAGACTTGTGAAGGGTGTGTCATAAGAACATTACAAGTTACCATATTCGCAAAAAATGTAACACATTTCCCCATAAAACAATGACCAAAAAAACCCTGATTCTTTTAGTCATGGGTTGAATCACTGAAATATGAATGGGCAGCCTCTTTGATGATGCTGTCATACCCAGCCCTTATCTATATAAGTCTCAAATTCCTTTCTACAAATACTACTTTTGCCACTAGCCCATCCCTTAGCACCATGATATGGTTTGGCTATGTCCTCACCCAAATCTCATCTTGAATTGTAGCTCCCATAATTCCCATGTGTTGTGGGAGGGACCTGGTGAGAGGTAACTGAATCGTGTCTTTCTCATGTTGTTCTTGTGATAGTGAATAAGTCTCACAAGATATGATGGTTTTATAAAAGGGAGTTCCCTTACACAAGCTCTCTTGCCTGTCACCATGTAAGGTGTGACTTTGCTCCTCATTCACTTTCTGTCATGATTGTGAGGCCTCCCCAGCCATGTGAAACTGTGAGTCAATTAAACCTCTTTCCTTTATAAACTATCCAGTCGCGGGTATGTCTTTATTAGCAGCATGAGAACAGACTAATACACACCATTTCACCCACCAGGACCTTAAGCACTTACCCTTCTCCCCATTAGGTATGTCTCAACCTGACAGCCCCAATTTGGGGTGTTTTCTTCCCCCTACTTACCTTTCTTTCTCTTGAAGTGTATTTACTTATTCAGATTCTTCATCTCACTAACCAGTCTTGCAGAGCAGCTTTCAAGCATCTGTATCTGCAGATTTACAGCCATTTGGGATTACTGTCTGCCCTAGGTATAATCAGCAAATTTTAAGAGAAATTTGCTTTTTATAGTTTGGGAAGGTGATGATGACCATTTCCAATATGGAATAAGATGTATAGTTGTTGATCAGGGACAGGATAGGAAAATTTGATAGTAGAATATTTTAAAGGCTATTTTCATTATTTTTTAAATGTGAGTTCAAATTTAGTGTGTAGTTTTTTTGTATTATTTTTAGAACCATACTTCCCTTTTACTACACAGATATTGTAGGATTGACTGTATTAACTGGTTAAGACCAAAGTTGTAATTTGCAAAATCAGACTGTGATAGAACTTTCAAACCCATTCCTTTATTTGGTATCAATTGAAATATTATTTGAATATGCCAGAGTTAATTTATGCCTTTAAAAATAGCATGAAAGATAACAAAAATAAAACTGGATAAAAAGTTAAAATAAGCCGTGTGCGGTGGCTCATGCCTGTAATCCCAGCACTTTGGGAGGCCGAGGCAGGCGGATCACGAGGTCAGGAGATCAAGACCATCCTGGCTAATACAGTGAAACCCCATCTCTACTAAAAATACAAAAAATTAGCCGGGCGTGGTGGCATGTGCTTGTAGTCCTAGCTACTCGGGAGGCTGAGGCAGGAGAATCACTTGAACCCAGGTGGTGGAGGTTGCAGTGAGCCAAGATTGTGCCACTGTACTCTAGCCTGGGTGACAGAGCGAGACTCCATCTCAAAAAAAAAAAAAAAAAAAAAAGTTAAAATAATCATACTGTTTTAAAATGACTCAGGATTCCTTTATGTTTGGGCTGCTTATAGGTAAAAACAATTCGTACATGCATATATACATATCACTTCCTCTAGAGAGAACAGTTTGTTTATCTTTCTAGACTTTTTTCTAAGCATATACAAACATACATTAAATTTGTTTTATAAAAATGGTACCATACTCTCTCTCTGTGTGTGTGTGTGTGTGTGTGTGTGTGTGTGTGTGTACACACATTCTTAGAATTTGCTGTTTCCTCTTAAGTATACATCTTTTTATTTTCTTTTTCTTTTATGTTTTTTGAGACAGAATCTCGCTCTGTCGCTCACTTAGCCTCCTGGGTAGCTGGGATTACAGGTGTGCACCACATCTGGCTGATTTTTGTATTTTTAGTAGAGATGGGGTTTCACCAAGTTGGCCAGGCTCGTCTCAAACTCCTGACCTCCAGTGATATAACTGCCTCGGCCTCCCAAAGTGCTGGGATTACAGGTGTGAGCCACCATGCCTAGCCAATTATATATCTTTGAATATCTATCCATGTTAGGAAATACAGATTACTTTATTAGAAAACCATTTTTGGGTGAAGATATTCTCCTTTACAAGAAGGGCTCATGTTTTTTAAAAAAAATTTCTTTCTGCCTTGAATGCAATAGTTACTCAGTGTTTGGGTGAATTAATCAATAAAGGGAGTCTATTGGCATTATCATTAATTTTTAGCATTTTTGAGGAAGGTTTTCCTTTCAGGTAAGATTTTTGTTCTCAGATGAATAAAATGATGACTTACGGTTGTAAAGAATATCACACAAGATCCAATCTGTAATCTCTCCACTGTTCTAACCATAGTAACTCCTGGGCTTCTTTGTGATTGGGCATGGTCTTCCTCTGTGGTGCACATTTTACCCTCACAAGGGCTAACATAAAGAATGGGGAATTTATCATAAGAACCTTTGTGGCCAAAAAGGAAATGGAGTCTTGTGGAATTCAAGTAAAGTCATTGCCATGACACTGTTACCTTAAGGAAATTGGAACTTAAGATTATTCTTAAGGCAGCTTTAGGGACCTCCCAAATCAAACATTGCATATGCATAATTCAGTTATTCTCCCTTTGTCTACTTTTTTCTTTTTTTTTAATTTCTCATTGGTTTCCTTACCTCTTTCTCTGCTTTCCTGCTGTACCTTATTCTTAATTATGACTTGCTCATGGTCCCTTACTTCTACTTCATCTCCTTCTGTCAGTCCTATCAAGTCTTTCTGCCTATAATTGGATTCCTTCTATACTTTTGGAAATATTTCCCAGTATCTGCCTAGAGTCAGATTTTTTCCATATTGCTAAATTTTTGGAAATGAAATTCTGACTCATATTAATCCTGTTTTGCTATAGCTTTTTGTGCCAGACCCTCAGATAGGCTGCTAGTAGTACATTGGATGGCTTCCCATCCTTCAGTTGGCCATCCTGCCCAGTCAACTGTGAACCAGGAACAAAAAGGACAGAGTTATCTGGAACAAAGAATGGGTATTTGAGCTTGTTCCCTCAGCAGGAATGTTCCCTCAGGCCAGCCTCCCTCAGACTAGTCAGTGCTTATAGCAGGCACTATGGTTTATGCATTTATCTAGTGTGGCCATTAACCTGAAACTATTGCTAATTGGGAAAGCAAAGCTAACATAAAACAAACAATCATGTACGTTATATTTTCATAACAGATTTCTTGTTACAGAAGCAGCATTTACTAGTTGTAAGAACATTTGAAAATGCAGAGAACCAAAAAGAAGAAAATAAAACCTTCCCAGTGCCCTAGCAGCTACAATATTCTGTGCCTTGTTCATTAAGTGCTCAGTGTGTAATAAGAACCAAAAGTGCTGCAGAAATTTAGAAAACCAAAGGAAACTATGAGTAGGAGAGAAGTGGGTGATAAATATGGGGAACAAAGAATTTGAGTCAAGCCATGAAGTGTACTTAGGATTTTATCTATAGAGAGCAGGACATTCTAATAGGGGTGTAACAGAAAAAGACATATAGGAGAGAGTCTGGGCTTTAGATAAAGCTTTGAGAGGCTTTTGACTAGGGTTTGCAAAAATGCATGCCTAGTATTGGCTGTGGTATAAAGAAATAGGCACTCTTTCCTATTGATAGGGACATAAATTGGCAAAATTGTTTAGATAGGGCAATTTGGCAAGTTATGTTAAAATTTAGAGCATGCTGACACTTTGATCTAGAAATTTTATTTCTAGGAATTAATTATACAGATACAGTCATGTAAATATGCAAAGATATAGATGTACAGAGATCTTTTGTAAATTGCAATTATTCTTTTCTTGAAAGTTTCATAAAACTTACTAGCAGTGGCATCTGGGACTGGAGTTTTCTTTATGAGAAGAATTTTGAGGATTGATTTGATTTCTTTCATGGTTATTGGGTTGGTTAGAAGTTTTATTTTTCTATGAATTTATCCAGGATTTTCAGCTGGAAAGTTAATCCAGGTACCTGGCCTGCCGTTTATTATTTCATATTACCACAGTGTTGAATTCAAATCTGCATCTTTGAGTTCAAATTTGTATTTTTAAAAGTGCCTCCATAATTTTAAATCTGAATGATCAAGGCTTAAATGAAACAAATTTCTCATTTCTTACTAACATTATACACTTTATTTTCCAGTTACAACTTCAACGACTACCACCACCACTTTCACCACCAACACTACTACCACAATCACCAGTGGCTTTACTGTGAACCAAAACCAACTGTCATCAAGAGGGTTTGAAAACCTTGTACCTTATACTTCAACTGTTAGGTAAGCCTATTTATTTAAAAACTTGCATGTGTTTCATTTTATTTATCATGTACAAGACATTTGCTTGGATAACTTTAGAATAATATTTGAAAGTTAGCTAAATGACTGAGTTGAGGGAACAGTTAAGAGAAAGATTTCTGTAGCTTAGGAAGTTGAATAAACAACAGCATACCTTTACCTTCTGAATATCATTATAATGGAATCATTACTATTACTAATAATAGCTACCACTTATTGCACAATTACTGTATGTTTAGCAAGATGACAATGCATTACAAGCATCATGTCATTTATCCTCACAGTAACCCTATGAGGTAGGCAGTATTTTCATTCCCATTTTATAGGTGAGAAAAGAAGAGCATATAGAGATTTTATAATCTGCTCATAGTCACATACTTGTTAATGGTTGATCCAGGATTAAAATTCAGGAAGTCAAGCTCTGGAGCTTGTATATGATGTTTCTCTCTAGTATTTGTTCATTTTTTAAATTAAGCTTTTTATTTTGAGATAATTGTAGAGTCACATGTATATGTAAGAAATAATACACAACATTCTGTATGGTCTTTATATCATTTCCTCCAATGATAACATCTTAACAGTACTACAGTATAATATCACAACCAAGATATTGATATTGCTACAGTCAAAATACTGAACAGTTTTATAACTACAAGGATTCCTCCTGTTGCCCTTATATAGCCACACCCACTCCCCTCCTTTCCTTGACCCTGAGCAACAATTAATGTTCTCTATTTCTATAATCTTGACATTTCAAGAGTGTTATACAGATAGAGTCATATATATGTGACCTTTGGGGATTGGATTTTTTTATTCAGCATAATTCCTTGTGATCCACCCAAGTTGTCATGTGCATCAATAGTTTGTTCTTTTTTATTTCTGAGTAGTATTCCATGGTATTGTGGATGCACCATGGTTTGTTTAACCATTCACCTGTTGATGGACATATAGGTTGTTTCCAGTTTTTTGGATATTATGAAAAAAGCTGGTGTGAACATTGATGTACATGTTTATTATGAATATAAGTATTTCTCTGGGATAAATGCCTAGGAGTGCAGTTGTTGGGTGGTATGGTGGTTACATGTTTTTTGTTTGTTTTGTTTTTTAAGAAACTGTCAAATTCTTTTCCAGAGTACTGTGCCATTTTACATGCCCACTAGCAATGTATGGGTGATCCAGATTGTCTGCATTCTTGCCAGGATTTGGTGTTGTCACTACTTTTTATTTGAGCCCTTCTGACAAATGTGAAGTGATACCTCATTATGGTTTTAATTTGCATTTCCCTGATGACTAATGATGTTGAACGTCTTTTCACATGTTTATTTGCCATCATTAGATCCTCTTTGGTGAAATGTCTGTTCATATCTTTTGTCCATTTTCTACTTGGATTATTTGATTTTTTTACTGTTTGGTTTTCAGAGTTTGTTATGTACTCTAGATGCCAGTCTTTTGTCAGATATGTGGCTTATAAGTATATTCTTTAACTGTGTAACTTGGCTTTTCATCCTCTTAACAGGGTCCTTTTGCTGTATCAAAACCTTTAATTAATGAGTTACAGTTTATCACATTTTCTTTTAATGAATTGTGCTTTTAGTGTCAATTATAAGAACTCTTTTCTTAGCCCTAGATCCCAAAGATTTTCTTCTGTGTTTTTCTAAAAGTTTTATAGTTTCACATTTTACATTTAAGCTTGTGATCCATTTTGAGTCAATTTTTATATAAGGTGTGAGGTTTAGGTCAAGATTAATTTTTTTTTTTTTTGTCTGTGGATGTCGAGTTTTTCCAACAACATTTATTGAAAGACTATCTTTCCCCCTGAATTGCTTTTGCACCTTTGTCAAAAATCAATTTGTGTCAAATGCTTTTTCAGCCTCAATTGATAGTCTTAAGATTTTGTTTCTTTATCTTGGTGAAGTGGTAGATTACACTGATTGATTTTCAGATGTTCAACCAGCCCTGCATATGTGGAATAAATCCCACTTGATCATGGTGTATAATTTTTTGATACATTTTTAAAAATTTGGTTTCCTGGTATTTTGTTTGAGGACTTTTGTATCTAAATTCATGAGAGATATTAGTCTGTAGTTTTCTTCTTTTTTTATGTCTCTAGTTTTGATATCAGGGTAATATTGGCTCTATAAAATGATCTGGAAAGTATTCTGTTTTCTAAAAGAAATAGTGTAAAATTAATGTTAATTCATAAAATGTTGGCAGAATTCTCTAGCGAAAACTTCTCGGCCTGTATCTTTCTTTTAAAGGGGTATTTATTTATTTATTATTATTATTTTTTTTTTTTTGAGACAGAGTCTCACTGTGACGCCCAGGCTAGAGTGCAATGTCAAGATCTTAGCTCACTACATCCTCCACCTCCCAGGTTCAAGTGATTCTCCTGCCTCAGCCGAGGCCTCCTGAGTAGCTGGGATTACAAGCTCCCGCCACCATGTCCAGCTAATCTTTGTTTTTTTTGTTTTTTGTTTTTTTTTTTTTTTGAGACGGAGTCTCGCTCTGTCGCCCAGGCTGGAGTGCAGTGGCGTGATCTCGGCTCACTGCAAGCTCCGCCTCCCAGGTTCACCCCATTCTCCTGCCTCAGCCTCCTGAGTAGCTGGGACTGCAGGCACCCGCCACCACGCCCAGCTAATTTTTTTGTATTTTTAGTAGAGACGGGGTTTCACCGTGTTAGCCAGCCTGGTCTGGAACTCCTGACCTCGTGATCTGCCCGTCTCGGCCTCCCAAAATGCTGGGATTACAGGCGTGAGCCACCGCGCCCGGCTAAAGGGGCTTTTAGGCTAAAGGGGCCTTTAAATTACAAATCAATTTCTTTAGTGGTTCTAGAACTATTCAGGTTATCTAGTTCATTTTTGATGAATATATTGTTTTTAAAGAGTTGGCCCATTTTTTATGTTGTTAAAAATAAAGTAGTTCATAGTATTCCATTATTGTCCTTTTAATGGCTGTAGGGATATTCCTGTTTCATTTCTGATATTAGTGGTTTGTGTCTTTTATCGATTTTATCGATCGCTTCCCAAAGAGCCAGCATTTGTTTAATTATTCTCTATTCTTTTCATGTTTTCAATTTCACTTGATATCTACTCTATTATTTCCTTCCTTCTGATTGCACTGAGTTCATTTTGCTCTTTTTCTAGTTTGTTGAGGTATGAACTCAGACTATTGATTTGAGACTTTTCCTATTTTTTAACGTACACATTTAGTGCTATAAATACCCAACTCAACACTTCCTTAACTGTGACCTACATATTATGTTATATTGTGATTTCATTCAGCTCTATATACTTCTTAAATTTCCTTTGTGAATCCCTCTTTGACTAATTTATATTTAGAAGTGTGTTGTTTAATTTCCAAGTGTTTGGAGATTTTCTTGTTGTTTTTTCTGTATTGATCGCTACTTTGATCCCATTGTGGTATTAGAATATGCTTTGTATGATTTTAGTTCTTTTAAATTTATTTAGGTTTGTTTTGTGGGTGAGGATACAGTCTGTCTTGATGAATGTTCCATGGACATTTGAAAATTGTGTTTTCTGCTGCAGGGTGGAATGTTCTATATATGTAAATTAGATTCTGTTGCTTCATTGTAATTTCAGATTCTGTATTATTGGAGTCTTTCTGTCTAGTAGTTCTTTCAGTTGTGGAGAGTGGCTTTTTGAAGTCTCCGCCTTTAATTGTGGATTTCTCTATTTCTCCCTTTAGCTCTATCAGTTTTTATTTCATGTATTTTGAGGCTTTCTTGTTTGGTCGCCTATACATTTAGGATTGCTAGCCTTCTGGATGCCTTGATTCCTTTATCACTCTGTAATGTCTCTCTTTCGTTCTAGTAATTTTCTTTCCTCTGTAGTCCACTTTATCTGATATTAATATAGCCATTTCTTTTTAAAAAATGAACCTTGCATGGTACATTCTTTCCATTCTTTTACTTTCAAACTATGTATTAATATATCCTTGTATTTGAAGTGAATTTCTTATAGACAGTATATTGTTGGATCATTTTTTATTCACTCTTCCAGTCTCTGTATTTTAATTGGTATGTTTAGTACATTTATATTTAAGGTAACTATTCATGTTAGAGCTTAAATCTGCCATTTTATTTGTTTGTTGCCTCTGATTTTTGTTCTTCTCTTTCTTTTTTTTACCCTGCTGTCAGTTGTTTGAATATTTGGGGGGGGGGGTTTCATCTTGTTCTGTTTATAGTGTTTTTAAATACATTATTTTGTATAGTTTTATTACTGGTTGCTCTAGGTATTACAGATACACGCATTACTTACAACAGTGTAGTCATACTACTACAGTGTTTGGGTGAAGTGCAGAAACCTTAATTCCATTTAGTTCCTTTTACCCCTCTTAGCTTTTAAGTATGGTTGTCTCAGCCATTTCTTCTGTGTACATTGAATATCACATCACATGGGGTTATAATTTTTACTTCAGCCATCAAATGATTTGAGAAACGAGAAGTAGAATAGTAGATTTACCTTGTCTATACCCGTTTTGATATTCCTTACTTTATATCAGGGGTCCTCAACCCCTGGGCCAAAGACCAGTACTGCTCTGTAGCCTGTTAGGAACCGGACCACACAGCAAGAGGTGAGCAGCAGGTGAGCGTGCATTACTGCATGAGCTCCGCCTCCTGTCAGATCAGACATTAGATTCTCATAGGAGCGCGAACCCTGTAGTGAACTACACATGCAAGGGATCTAGGTTGTGTGCTCCTGATGAGAATCTAATGCCTGATGATCCTCCCCCAGGCCCCTCCCGCCGTCTGTGGAAAAATCGTCTTCCACAAAACCAGTTCCTGGTGCCAAAAAGGTTGGGGATCGCTGCTTTATATGATGTTCCAAGTCTTCTGTTTTCATTTCCTTTCTGTTTAATCTTCAAGGGTAGATTTGCTAGCAACAAATTATCTTGACTTGACTTTAGGTGAGAATATCTTTATCTCCCCCTTCATTTCTGAAGTACATTTTCACCAGATACAGAAGTCATTGTTGACACTTTTTTTTCATTCAGTGCTTGAAGCTTGCATGGTTTTAGATGAGAAATCTGTTGTCATCTAAACTGATACTCCCTTTTAAGTAATGCATTTTTTTCTTTCTGGTTGCTTTCAAGATTTTTTTCTTTGTCTTTAGTTTTCAGAAGTTTAATTATTTTGTGTCTTAGCGTGGATTTGAGTTATTCTGTTTGGGGTTTGTCCAGCTTCTTAAATCTATGAGTTTATATCTTTTCACAAACTTTGAGAGTTTTCAATCTTTTTTTTTTTTTTTAAATACGTTTTTCAGTCCCATTCTCTCTTTCCTCTCTTTCTGGAACTCTTATTATACAAATGTTACTACTTTTTATTATTGTCCTCCAAGTCCTTGAGACTTTTTTTATTTGTTTCTGCAAAGTTTTTCTTTGGTTTTCTGTAAA
This sequence comes from Pongo pygmaeus, assembly GCF_028885625.2. NCBI lineage: Eukaryota > Metazoa > Chordata > Mammalia > Primates > Hominidae > Pongo > Pongo pygmaeus. The sequence goes on along the minus strand of NC_072396.2, from coordinate 111,290,425 downwards.
TTGTATTTGTCTGTCATCAAGTTTTCTTATTCTATCCTCTGTTGACTCCATTCTGTTATCAAATTCCTTAGGTGAGCTTGTTAGTTCGGTTATTTTACATTTCAGTTCTATATCTTTCATTTGGTTGTTTTTCATAACTTCTATTTCTTTGCTGAGATTTTCTATTTTTTCATTTGTTTTAAGAAAATTTGAAATGGCTTGTTTGAGCCTTTTTTTGATGGTCGCTTTAAAATTCTTTTTAGATAATTCCAATATCTGATACCTTTCAGTGTTAGCATCTGTTGTCTTTTCTCTTTCAAGTTGTGGGTTTTCTGGGTTTTGATATGATGGGTAATTTTTAAAATTTTATCTTGGACATTTTGTCTATTATGTTAGGAAAGTCTAGGTCCTATTTTCAGATTTTTTTTTCATCAAGCATCTCTTTTTTGACATGTAGTACAAGGGGTGGGTGTGTTTGTATGTTCGGCTTCCCACTGGACCTTACCCACACCACTCCAGCAAAAGTGGAGCACTTACCACGCTGCCTCAAGGCAGATGGGTGGTATGGAAACTGCTTCCTGTTTAGCCCCACTGACTCATCCCTCATGAAAGGTGAACACTGCATGCTACCACTTTATTGCCAGTAAGTGGAGATGTAAGCTCAGCTCCCAGCTGGGCCCTGGAGCCCCCAGATCAAGGAGAAGTGGAGGACTGACTCACACTGCTTAGTTGCTGCAGATGGAGGCAGAATTTCAGCTTCCTGTTGGCCCCACTGACACAAGGGGAGGGAAGAAGAAGCATAATGTCAACTACTCTGTTTCATATCACTTCATTCAGCCTCCTTGGTTAGTATGAAGGCTTAGCTCTCTACTGGGCCCAGCTGACACAGGCTCATGGGAGAAGGGGGACAAAGTACTGACTAGGCGCTCTTTGCCCTACCTCATTTAGTCTTGGCTTTGCCAGTGGATGTGGAGGTCAAGCTTCTCATTGAGCATTGCTGACCCCATGGATGGCAGGAAGTAGGATCCCTATAAGCCCTAACTTGAATCACCTTGTTCAGTTGTAATGATGCTGGGTGGATATAGAGATTCAGTTCTCCACTGGGTCTCTCTGACACCAGAGGCAAGAGGTGAAGCCTAATGGTGACTAACCCTGGCTCATTCTGCCTCATTGAGCCCTGTTGCTACTGGGTAGGGATTTAGGTTCAACTTGTCATTGGATCCCACAGAAAGAACCCTGGTGGAGGAATTGGAATCGTGCCTGTGTCTTCCACTTAGGGAATTGATGATTACCTTCCCACTGAGCCCTGCTGACACTGCCCCAGCAGAGGAATCACCATTGACTGGCTCTGCTGGCCAAAAGATCAGCTAGTTGCTGAGCCTTTTTTGATACCACTTGGCAGGGGAATCAGAGTTCTGCATGGTTCTACCCAGTGGGGAATGCCCACTCTCTTGTGGATACTACTCAAACAGGGAATGGGTCACTTTGACTAAGAGCTGGGGGAGAGAGAATCCTATCTCCTTAGCTATGCCTACCTAGAAAGGAGCTTCTGTCATGCTGAGCTGGGATGAGGGGAAGAGAAGGAGCAGATTATGGCACAGACTTTAGCTATTCTTGCTGTGATTTAGTAGGTTTCTTAATAAATCTTTATGTACTATATTCCCCTAGGATAATTTCAAGTGACTTTGAGGGGTTGTTTTTTAATCATCTTTACCAGTTATGTTTGTTTTCTTGGGAAGCAGGTATGGGAAATTCCTTACATGCTGTTTTCTTCTCAGAGTCCTCCTGTGTTCGTTTTTAAAATCTGATCACACTTTTTAAAGTATGATTATTGGATCATCCTGCATCTTTTTATGTTTTAGTGCAATAGCAACTCCTGTGATGACATATGGTCACCTGGAGGGTCTTATAAATGAGTGGAACCTTGAGCTGGAAGATCAAGAGAAGTACTTTCTTCTCCAGGCCACTCAGGTCAATGCTTGGGACCATACATTTATTGAGAATGATGAGATGGTAAGAAGATATTTTCATTAATCTACCTACATTGTGCAAGTATTTGCACATGAACACAAGAAAATAGACCTGCCTGTGTTTTGTGGTTTTCTTTGTTGTTGTTGTTTTGTTTATGTTTTTGTTTTTTGAGACAGGGTCTTGCTGTATCACCTAGGCTGGAGCACAGTGGTGCAATTATAGCTCACTGCAGCCTCGATCTCCCTGGCTCAAGCAATTCTCCCGCCTCAGCCTCCTAAGTAGCTGGGACCACAGGGGCACACCAGCACCCCCAGCTAACTGTGTGTGTGTTTTTTCAGTAGAGATAGGGTCTCACTGCGTTGCCCAGTCTGGTCTCAAACTCCTAGGCTCAAGTGATCCTCCTGCCTCAGCTTCCCAAAGTGCTGGGATTATAGGCATGAGCCACCATACCCAGCCCTGTGGTTAATTTTCTATTCCAATATTGGTGAGCAGCTCAAAGTATATTCCTTAGGTAACAAGTACCCTGAATAAAAGGAAATCTTTCATATTTGAAGTATATTTGAGAAAATTAATATTGCTCTAAAATTGTTATATAAATTCAAATACTTATATTGTTGTATTCATATTTCTCTTTATAGATTAGTATTTTACATGGAGAAGTGAACAAAATGAAACTGGATCAGAAAAGGTAGAAGCTTAGATTTCCTTGGTTGAAAGATTAAAGACCTATCTTTTTATTCAGTGTTTTTTTTTCCTTCTGTAGTTTGTTAACTCTTTTCTTTTTGTCACTCTACATTCCTTTCATCAGCCTTTTTATTAACTTATTTTATTCAGGTTGGAACAAGAATTGGATTTTATCCTGTCACAGCAACAGGAACTAGAATTTCTGTTGACTTATTTAGGGGAGTCTACGAGTGACCAGAGTGGACTTCATTATCTGCAGGATGCAGATGAGGAGCATGTGGAGACGTAAGTAACTGAATAAAGATTGAAGAATGGGGCAGGACTTACATATTATGAGAGCATTCCAGGAACAGAGGGGAAAAGTCGAATTGGACGGCAAGGAATACAAATCGGTAGAAAGGGACAAGTTTTGTAGTTGACATTTATCAATTTGTTTGATTGTTTTCTGCTTATCTTTTCTGGATGCTTGTAAATGAGGAAATCATTCTGGCAATTTTGTTTTATAGCATTTTGTTTACTGTTATTACTGTCAACCTTATGCATGTTCACTGTAAAGTTTTTGTATTTGTCAAATTTGTTCTTAAATTAGAAGTACAAATTTTATGTGTATGGTGTCATGGTATTGTGGGATATTTATGTTGATTCTGCTAAAACTAATAGTCATGCAATTTCTTTAGTGATAAATCATTTGCTATTTTAAAGGCAATTTGTTAATCTGGAGGCAAACTGTATAGCTTTCAAAAATGGAGTGATTTTGTCAATGTCTTGGGAGCGCTATATTTTATTTGTGAACTCTTCAGTCTTTACCTTCTGTCAATACAGTGCCAGTATTCCCAAAGTAACTTTATTTCTCTGGAACTGAGGTTTGATAATTGGCCAATTTATTAAGTATTAGAATTTGTATGAATGAACAACATAATCTAGATTGAGACTAAATTGGACACATTTTATCAATGACTTATTATGAGTTAAGACTGGGCCTATTTTTAACATGCTTGCAAGTTAACTTTTTTGTAGGAGCATTAAATGTGGTAAGTACAACTAATCTATACTAACCTAAATCAGTTTCTGCTTTTGTATTTCAACCTTTGTGAATTTTTCTTTTCTTTGTATTGCTTTCTATGCATTCTATCTTTTTTTGAAACATATAGAGTTACATTTTTGGCCATAAGATTCTACCTGTAGTTTGAAGAAATCTTCATGACATTAGTTCCTTTCCAGTTGCTCTTTTGTAGTCATATATATATATATATATATATGTATATATATATCTGTATATATATATCTGAATATATATATCTGTATATATATATCTGAATATATATATCTGTATATATATATCTGAATATATATATCTGTATATATCTATATATCTGTATATACATCTGTATATATATGAATATATACACGCGTCTGTATATATATGAATATATACACGCGTCTGTATATATATGAATATATACACGCGTCTGTATATATATGAATATATACACGCGTCTGTATATATATGAATATATACACGCGTCTGTATATATATGAATATATACACGCGTCTGTATATATATGAATATATACACGCGTCTGTGTATATATGAATATATACACGCGTCTGTGTATATATACATCTGTATATATAGACGCGTCTGTGTATATATATGAATATATAGACGCGTCTGTGTATATATATGAATATATAGACGCGTCTGTGTATATATATGAATATATAGACGCGTCTGTGTATATATATGAATATATAGACGCGTCTGTGTATATATATGAATATATAGACGCGTCTGTGTATATATATGAATATATAGACGCGTCTGTGTATATATATGAATATATAGACGCGTCTGTGTATATATATGAATATATAGACGCGTCTGTGTATATATATGAATATATAGACGCGTCTGTGTATATATATGAATATATAGACGCGTCTGTGTATATATATGAATATATAGACGCGTCTGTGTATATATATGAATATATAGACGCGTCTGTGTATATATATGAATATATAGACGCGTCTGTGTATATATATGAATATATAGACGCGTCTGTGTATATATATGAATATATAGACGCGTCTGTGTATATATATGAATATATAGACGCGTCTGTGTATATATATGAATATATAGACGCGTCTGTGTATATATATGAATATATAGACGCGTCTGTGTATATATATGAATATATAGACGCGTCTGTGTATATATATGAATATATAGACGCGTCTGTGTATATATATATGAATATATAGACGCGTCTGTGTATATATATATGAATATATAGACGCGTCTGTGTATATATATATATGTTCAAGATGAAGTCTTGCTCTGTCGCCCAGGCTGGAATGCAGTGGCATGATCTCGGCTCACTGCAACCTCTGCCTCCTGGATTCAAGTGATTCTTCTGCCTCAGCGTCCTGAGTAGCTAGGATTACAGGCACGCACCAGCACGCCCAGCTAATTTTTTGTATTTTTAGTAGAGACCGGGTTTCACCATGTTGGCCAGGCTTGTCTCGAACTCCTGACTTCAGGATCCGCTCTCCTCGGGCTCCCAAAGTGCTGGGATTACAGGCATGAGCCACCGCGCCTGGCGCTGATTTATACTGTGATGAAATATTTACCAGAATCTTCAATAATCTAGGCAACCCATTCTATGGCATAAGTACTATGCCATAGAAAGGCAGTAGATGTTACCTACAAATCTAATTGACTCTTTCAATCTATATACACATTAAGTTTGAAAAATCCTCTGGCCACTTTAATTCTCATAAACATATTTATTGACTGGGTCGTGTGTGTGTGTGTGTGTGTGTGTGTGTGTGTGTGTTTTGGGTGGAAATCTCGAGAATTTAGGCAACTAACTTGTGAACTTAGCAGGTTTGTCTATCTTTGATTATTGTGAAGCTCATTTCTCAAAACACTTTTTTGCCTGATGAAGTATATTTATATGAGGTTTTATTTTGAAAATTTGTGTATTCAAGATCATTGAAGACATCTCAGCATTTATTGAATATTGCCAAACCCTAAATAACTTCTCTTTTGTATGTAAATGTCCTATAGGTGTATTTTGACACCTTAAAGGATTTCTTTGCTCTACAGATCCCCGGGGTATTCACCTAGAGGATAAATAGGTGAAGGTAAAAATGGCAAGGTAGATAAAAGTCTTCTCATTTGGAGTGTTTTTAGAATATGGTAATAATAAGGTCACAAATGCTGCATCCATGAAAATATATCAGTAGTCATAACTGAGCTCCACTGAAAAGATAGGGGAATTAGGGCAAATCCAATTGGCAGTGTCCTGTTTATATGTCAATAACAATAGGTAGTGGAGAAAACACTTTTTGTTAATCCCTTTATTTTACTTGCCTTTTCAGTTACAGATTAGCAAAAAGTATAGATGCTCAGCTGAAACAAATGGCCCAAGATCTCAAGGATGTTGTTAATCACCTGAATACATTTGAAAGTTCTTTGACACTACTGATCCGGTGTGTTTACTGCTTTGTGTACTTAGACAACCAAGATTTGGTATGAAATTAGCGTACAGCCAGGTATGGTGGCTCATGCCTATAACCCCAGCACTTTGGTAGGCCAAGGCAAGAGAATTGCTTTAGGACAAGAGTTTGAGACCAGCCTGGGCAACATAACAAAAAACCAAACACTGCATATTCTCACTCATAGGTGGGAATTGAACAATGAGAACACATGGACACAGGAAGGGGAACATCACACTTCGGGGACTGTTGCGGGGTGGGGGGAGGGGGGAGGGATAGCATTGGGAGATATACCTAATGCTAGATGATGAGTTAGTGGGTGCAGCGCACCAGCATGGCACATGTATACATATGTAACTAACCTGCACATTGCGCACATGTACCATAAAACCTAAGGTATAATAATAATAATAATAATAATAATAATAATAATAAAGTGAAAAGATGGCCAGGCGCGGTGGCTCATGCCTGTAATCCCAGCACCTTGGGAGGCTGAGATAGGTGGCTCACGAGATCAGGAGTTCGAGACCAGCCTGGCCAACATGGTGAAACCCCATCTCTACTAAAAATACAAAAATTAGCTGGGCGTGGTAAAAAAGAAAGTAAAAAGACAATCTTCAGAATGGGAGAAAATATTTACAAATCATATATCTGTTAAGGGACTTTATATTCAGAATATATAAAGAATTCTTACAACTCAACAATAAAAAGACAAATAGCTCAATTTAAAAATCAAAAAAAAAAAATGAAAAAATCTGTCTGGGCATGGTGGTACATACCTATAGTCCTACCTACTCTGGAGGCTGAGGTGAGAGGATCACTTGAGCCCAGGAGTTGAAAGCTGCAGTAGCTATGCTTGCACCACTGTGCTCTAGCCTGGGTGACAGAGTGAGATCCAGTCTCTAAAAAGAAATTAGCATTCTGTGGTTCTTTTAAGCGAGTCCCTTTCTTCCATCTTCTATAGTGTTTCTTCCTGCCTCTAGAGATATGAAGCCCCTTGGGTGTGGTTAGTGGAGCAGGAAACATCTAGAGGCAGAAAAGGTTGTGAGTTTTTTGTGGTTATTCCCAGGAAGGTGAAAATATTACTCTTCCCTAAGTTGTCATGGTTTTCTCCCTTATTCTTCACATAACTAAGTATGTACCTGTATTTATTTTTCTGTTCACTTATTAGCCAGTTCATTCTTTTTACATATTTGTTTACATACTCATATAAGTGTTAGTAGGTATGCTTGTGTCTGTTAAACACAACCAGGCAATCCTTAATTTATGATTAGATTGTATTTTAAAATTTGTTAGGTTGACAATTTGAGACTTTACATTTTTCTATAGAAACTTGGTGAAATATGGTTATTAGGTTTACACCTGCTCCCATAGAATACTACTTAGCTCATAATAAATGTATTATATCAGTGGAATTACAGCTGAGGCTCCAATTAGAGTTAAGGTGCTGTGAATTAATTTGGCGGTAAGAAAGAATTGTTTTTTTTTTCTTTCTCTATACTCTGATTAAACAGCTTATTTCCTGTACCTTTCCCTGTTGTCTTAGCAGCTAAATGGAGTCCTCCTTTTCCCGCTCCCACTCTGTGGCAGTAGTAGTAAGAGGGATCTCCCATTATGGGAGCTCCCATTGTGCTTTCTATCAGTTAATCATAATCAGGAGTGAGGCCAGGATCGGGTAGGTGAAGATGAATGACATATATATAAGTGGTGATTATTCTTTAGTAAGCTCTTTGTTCAATTATATACAGACAGTTCTTTATCTACATACACATTATCATTTTTTTAATTATGAAGATACAGTGTGTTATAGCTGAGAAAGTATTAGAATTTTAAGTCATTTAATCTCTCTGGGTCTTGGCTCCTTCTTTTGCAAAATGTCAAGGATAGACTAAATGATCTGTAAGTCTCTTCTGGCTATAAAAATTATGCCATTCTGTACTTTGGGTGAATCTAAAGTTGAACAAAGACAAATATAAATTAATCTGAAATTATTCATGCTACCATGTCCCTGTATTCACACAGATAGATGATCAAGAGTTTACAAAATACGGATTTTCTCTTAATGAAATATTAGATTACCATTGTAATTCCAAAATTCAAACTTGTTTTGTTGGAATAGAATTTTGGTGCATAGGTAAATATATGCAGATTTAGACACTCAGCAGAGTTGATTTCTAGTTTCTCTGTGTTGAATTAATATAAGTGGAGTGTTCTCAATCAAGTAAGTAAAAGGAGACTATAATTCTTTGTCCATTTTCTGTACTTAGCCCTGGATTGTTTTATTTTATTTTAGTAGTGGGTAGTAAATGGTTTGAGTCTTTTTGTTTTCCTGGCAGGGGTGATTGGGATGTTTAAGATGAGTCAATTAAAGGGTAATTGCTGTTTGATTGCAGAATAAAAGAAGAAAGAGATCACTGACAGCTCTTTTTGCAGATAGTATAAATCCTTGGACAAGAAACGGGAAAAGCATTTTCTGAACAATAATATTCCTGTAGATAATTTATTGTAACCAGATTAACAAAGCTTTATTACTCTGGATCATATACTAGGGTAGAAAAATAGGAGCTATGTGTTCCAGTATTCACGGTGATGAGATTTATCTATTTTTATTCCCCCTTTTTTTGTGAGCGGCAATGGGAAAGACCACCTAATGTCTAAAAGTTTTATTAAGTAAGTTCATATTATGCACTGTGTTATTCAGTCACATTTTCTTACAAAATCCGTAAGGAAAATTAAGTCATCTATATTACCAGTACCCTGATAATATACTGGTGTATTTCTTTCTAGTCTTTTTTACTGTGCTGCTAAAAATACTTCTTTTGTTTTAAAGAGTACTGGAAACTATATAACTTTTTGTATTCTATCTTCACTTAATATTTTCATGGTCTTTCCCAAAAATTTTAACCATTCTTTGAAAACATGAGTTTTAATGGTACTATAATGTTTCATCAGGGTTGACTTTACCATAATATATTTAATCATTTTTTGATTGGTAGAGATATTGTTTCCAATCTTTAGCCAATATAAAATAGTCCAGTAATCACCACTTATATTTAGATTTGATTATCTACTCTGGATAGCGGAAGTAGAATATACTGACTGAGACAAAACGTATGAATATTTTAAAGCTTTTGATATGTATCATAAAAATTTACATTTTGAAAGGTTGGGTCAATTTATATTACTATTGGCTATATATGAATGTACCTATTTTTCCCACACACTCGATAACTGAGTAAGACCATTTTTTAAAAATTGCTGATTTGGTTGACAAATGGTGCTATTTTTAATTTTTTATGTGAATTCATTGTCTTGTGAAATGTGTCTTAATGTTCTTTATACTGTGGTAGTCAGTTTCTTATTGAATTATAGGTATCCAATTCCTGATAGTTACAAATAATTAAATTGAACCAATATATAAAGATAATGAACATTGCAAATATGAATTAGCAAAAAAAAATTAGTATTTAGTAATTCTCAGTCCATTTCTTACCAGAAGAAATTAAAAGTCACTTCCTAATGTCAATTTCTTATGTTTATTTTTTATTTACCACCTCAGAATAATCATAATCTAAAAGTCTTATATGTATTTTTAGCTCCACCAGATCTGCAGAATTCTGAATGCCCATATGGACTCCCTGCAGTGGACTGATCAGAATTCAGGTGGGAGTTTGCTTGTATGCCACTCTGTGTATTTATTGCAAGTAGAAAACGTGATACATGTCAGTTGTATGCTCCATGACCAAACTCATATAAAAGCTGTTGTATGGGTGTTGCTTAACGCACAGTATGTGTATTATATTTCCGAAAAACTGTAACTCATTATTTTTTTAAATGAAGTACACATAGGATAAACTAGAAATTAATGAAAATAGAGGATGGATAGGAATGGGGCACAAAGAATTGGGATAGAAGCAAGACTTCTATGAACAGGCCTTTTTATACAGTTTTGACTTGGGGGCCATATAAATGTTTTACATACCAAAAAATTAGAATTAAGTCAAAAATAATGAGAAGGAAGACAAATACTAAAATTGAATACATACTGAAACTAAACAAACCTACATAACTAATTTATAACAATCGCCCAGTTCAGATAACTTTCGAACATAGTGTTCTTGATGATGCATCCTTCTAGGATGTCATCTTAAGGATATAAGGAATGTCAAGGAAATTTTAAACTTTCTCTTAATAGGTTTATTATTAGTTTCAGAATTATAATACCAGTATTACTACCATTTCATATATATTGAGAAATAAAGCATATTAGTGATAATAGAAGTCAAGATTTTCATTGAAAGTCAAAGAGATACAAGTTATTTTTCCTCTTCTTTTCTATTTGCATTATAAATTTGAATTTAAGATATCAGTAATGAATTCCTGTTCCTTTGTTCTATACACAGAAATGGCCTAGAAGCAATGACAGACATACCCCAGTGGCAATGAGCACACCTAGAACCTAGATCTTGGTTTCTAAATGCCATTCACACTAAAAGGAACCAAGTCTTCTTGGGGAACTGTCTAATCTCATGCCTCAGGCTGGGAAAGTACAGAGTGAGCTTGAGACTTCTTGTGCAAGAAAGCAATCATTGTTCAGTGACTAATAAGGTTACATCAGGCCACAGATTGTGCTTGAAGGGACTCCCACTGGCCACATTAGGATGGTTTGAACATCAAAAAGAATAGTAGTAGTAACAGATTATAGTAGATTTAGGGAAAATAAAATCTCATGAATCTATAATGATACTCCAAAAAAAAAGGAGGTACAGGAGAAAGTCTACAGAAGCATGCCAGCAAATTATTAAAAGAAGGAATGATAAAATTAGAAAACTACTATTAATAAAACTTTCAACAGAACACTTTCATTAAGCTCACTCTCATCTTGAACACCTGCCTCATTCGTAAAATGTTCAAACTGTCATTTCTTGGCAGAAAAATATGCTAGCAGAAAATGGACCAAATACAGTCTGTAAGTTGCTGAGTTAATTTTTTCAAAACAGTTTTATTGAGGCATAATTTACATACCATAAAGTTCACCCATTTTAATTGTACACTTCAATGAGGAAAAGAGCCATTTTGCAACCCCAGCACAATAATTGATTCAGGCAAGGATCATCAATGCATGCTAAAACCATTGAGTTTAAGATCATTGGAGAATAGGATATTTATGTGGTCTCAAAAATATCACTCCATAGATTACTGAATAATTACAAAGGACAAAATGTGCCTTTACAACAGCTATCTAACAAGTACCACTTTAATGAAGTGATCAAACTTAGCCTCTCCAATAGTAGGATAACTGGACTTTATGTGCCTCTTGATCTGACATGATAAGAAGTATACAATACCATTTATGTAGTAGTCTTATCAAAAATGTTTAAGTTGAATCTAATCATAAGAAAATAATCAGATATTTCACATGTGAGACATTCTGAAAGATGATGTAGTATTCTTACCCAAAATGTTTTAACTTGAATCTAATCTCAAGGAAATAATCAGACATTCTATGTGTAAGACATTCTGAAGGGTAATTGGCTTGGACTCTTCAAAAAGTTCGTTATGAGAAAAAAATTCGAAACAAGCAAACAAAAATAAGTGGATAGTCTTAGATTAAAAGAGGCATAACATTCAAGTCTACGTTGTTAACCTTGATTAGGTACTGATCAAAACTAAAAAGATATTGTTTAGAATATTGGGGGATTGAATATGGACCGTATATTAAATGATATTAAGGAATTGTTTATTTTACTAGATGTGATAGTTATTGATTATGTAGGAAAAGATCCTTATTCTTAGAAGATTCAGGCTATGTTATTTAGAGAATTCTCATGTCTGTGGTTTACTTTCAGCAAAAATTTGCAAAGAGGAAGATTTAGCAATTTGTGGCAAAATGTTAACAGTGGGTTAATCTAGGTAAAAGGCATACAAGTGTGTGGTTTTTACTATTCTCTCAACTTTCCTATAGACTTAAAAATTGGGGGGTGGAAATCATTTTTACAGACTTTGCCTAAATATGGAATATAATGAAGCCTAAGGAATTAAGACAAATGGGAGCTAGTTAACCAGAGTGATTACTTTTAAAGATGTGGCCTTAAAATAACACAAATTTTATTATTTGGCATTCTAGATTTTTCATTTTCTGCATTAATAGAGGTCATCAACCATGAACTTCTTCAGCTTCTTTCCCTTCCAGACATACCTATATCATCATTCATCTTTACTTCCCTCTCTCCTGTGTTAAGGAAAAAATATTCTATCCATTTTGAAACTATTTTGAATTATCAGAGGGAGGTTCAATTCTATATCGCTTTAATATTTTTTAAAACTGCCCAATGGGGAGAGTTTCTAAGTCAGATAGATGCGGGTTCAAGTCAAGGCATTACCACTTAATTGTTGTGTGACCTTAATTGTTACTTAATCTCTCTGAGTCTGTATCTTCATTTTTAAAATGAGGGATAATATCTATCTTTTAGGGGTTTTGTTAGGATTAAAAGAAGCAATGTCAGTAAATGGTAGTGGCAGAACTGGTTACTGATTATCAGAATTTACTATGTTCATGAGGTCAGGTAAGAGAAAAGAAGGGTCATGTGATTCAAAAGGTAGCTATTAAATTGGATCTAGAGAAGGTAGTTCCAGGTAGTTTATCACCAAAAACCACTTACCTAGACAAGTTATAAGAACTGCTGAGATGTGAGAGTGTCAGTAACTAGAAAACACTCAGGAATGAGATTAAACAATGCTTGACTTAGTTGTCTTCCTGTCGCAAGTTTTTCTACAGTGATCAGTGCTTCTTGGGTAGAGTTGAGGAAGGTGTCAAAAAGTAATTTGGGCTGTAGAGAAAAATTATAGTGATTTTTTTCTCTTGGCAGGGATTCTCTTTGTCATAAATGAAATCTCAAGGCTTTCAGCCAGTGTTTCCTTAATAAAATTAAGATTGTTAGCATTGAAAAGGGACTTACTTTATTTAAATGGAAAAACTGTGGCTCAGAGAGGTTGAATGACTTCTTTAAGAACACACAGCTAATTAACGGCAGAGCTAGGACCAGGATCCAGACTTCCTTATTATCAGAATGGTGTTCTTCTGGTACGCTCTTAAAACAATTGTAATGTAGGATCACTAAATATAAAAACAAATCTTAGTCATGTACCTAATGGTAGAGGACAAAGGTTATCAAAGTATGATAGTACTTTGGATAGGATATAAGTTCTAGGTATCTGGGGAAAGTTCTAAGTCAACACAGGATAAAAAGAGTAAAACAATGAAGAGTAATGATTACATGGAGTTACTTTTTTGCTAAAAATTCATTTGAGCTGGAGAGGCGATGAGATTTCATATTGGTTCTCAACTGAGACAAAGGAGGCCATGAAAAAGAATGAGAAAAAAAGCCTGGTATTTCTTGACTCTGTGGGCTCCTTTTTGCCATTCCCACCCAAGGAGCCTTTCTTTTTCATATCAGGAAATGACAAGATGAAGAAATTGAGAGTGGCAGGGTTTAATTATGCTGTCTTAAGAGAGGTTGTTTTTTGTTATTTTATTTTGTTTTTTAGTAGTTAATTGGATCGTGTATGCTGAAATGATCTGTGGACTGAAAAGTTTTATGAGTAAGCTCAATGAATCCATTTATTTCTACTCAAATAATAGTTATAGAAAAAGTAATAGATGTGTTATTTTAACAATACAAATATTATAGTTTTTTACTAAAGAGAAATCTTCAACTTGTATATAATCAAATCTTTATTTTAAAAGGATTCTGGGAAATGTTTTGATAATTTAATATCTTTAATTTTAATACACATTTTTTTCATCATAAAACATGACAACTGTTGCACTAAGAAGATCATATATTTAACTAAAAAGTTGGCTCTTTAAAAGTGATTTGGAGGCTGGGCACTGTCTCTCATGCCTGCAATCCCAGCACTTCAGGAGGCCAAGGTGGATGGATTGCTTGAGCCCATGGATTCGAAACCAGCCTGGGCAACAAAGTGAGACCTCATCTCTTAAAAAAAATAGTAGCTGGGTGTGGTAGCACACACCTGTGGTTCCAGCTACTTGGGAGACTGAGGTAGGAGGTTTGAGCTTCAGAGTTCAAGGCTTCAGTGAGCCATGATTGCATCACTACACCCTAGCCTTGGTGACAGTGAGACTGTGTCTTAAAAAAAAGGGTGATTTGGAAATGAAACATTACACTTTAAATATGTTAAAATATTACATAAAAGTCCAGTCAACTTTTCAATATCCATGAATAAGTTACAGAGAACCAGGCCCCTTTCTTTCTCTAACTTATATGATGGGTTAGATAAATGATGGGACTGAACTAGAAAGGTGTCAAAGTACTAGCTAATTGAATTAAGGAGTGTCTGAACATGTGTAGGTAATGACCAATTTTTACATTTGATATTTCCCTCCTTTGTTTAACATTAACTATGCCTTTTTTTCTCCCGATCAGTCTAGATAATTGGGAATTAGTAGTAACTATAGTCAAATACCAGTTTCCCCTCTTGTTATTCTCTTTTTAAAAATTTACATTATTTTGAGGTTGACTTGATGGCAATGCTGCAGTCACACATCTGTCTTCTTAGTTGGTAGTCATTGAAACTGCAGCAACTCCAGTTCTTCTGGGACCACTTATGACAGAGTTGGCAATCCATCTGAGCCAATTTGTTACTAGTTTTAAGTATATGGTGCTACTTCTCTTAGAGAGGCGACATGGGGTGAGGGATAGGCATTTTCTGTTTCTTCATATACCAAACCATAATCATGTCTGGTACTATTTATCCAACACCCCAATAAAGGAATGGGCAATGCAAAAATCTTATACTTGTAATTATTTGAAAGTTCACTGAGTATTTTCATGGCATTTTACTTCTTTCATAAAGTATCCCAAAGCTTCAAGACTAAAATTTATTTCATCCATAATTATTGCAGTCTCTTAAGGAATAGAACTGCATAATTATTTAATAGCTGCTCACAACATTTAGGCTGCTATTTAGGGCAGAGTTACTCCTTAGAGTAATTATAAGCACCATAGGGATTTTGTAATATTTCCAAAATACAATCCCATTAGTACTAAGCTGAATGGCTATGAACACCTTATTTTTTTGGTGCAAAACATTCTTAGTTGTCTCTCATGATTTGACTAACTCTTGCATAAAATGTCATAGGACCATTTTAGAAAAGTAGTTTTGTGTGATATGTAATAATCATACTTCATATTTACCCAGTGTTAATATTTATTGTCTGAGGGTATTGTTTTTAATTAGATTTTTTGGAGTTGGATTTTTTTAAGAAGCTTTGGTCCAGACAAGAAAGATTTTTTAAAAATACATATATATGTATTTTTTGAGACAGGGCCTCACTCTGTCACCCAGGCTGGAGTGCAGTGGCATGATCTCGGCTCACTGCAACCTCTGCCTTCCGGTTCAAGTGATTCTCCTGCCTCACAGCCTCCCGAGTAGCTGGGACTACAGGCACGCACCACCATGCCCGGCTAATTTTTGTATTTTTTGGTAGAGACAGGGTTTCATGGTGTTAGCCAGGCTGGTCTCGAACTCTTGGCTTCAAGTGATCCACCGCCTCGGCCTCCCAAAGTGTGAGGATTACAAGCATGAGCCACCACACTCGGCCTAAAAATATTTTTATTAATTACTTTCATCCCTCCCTCTCATATCTGAAAAGTATCAGATGCTGAGATGCCAAAAGATGCCTTTGAATTCCAATTAAAGTGCCTTCTTTCTGTTTCGTCTTCTAGAATAGAATCTGATTTACTGAGCAAGGTTGTTTCATTTACTTCCTCTTTTTCTTTAATTCTTTGGGAAATCTTGGTGACATTGGTTGATTGGTGAGGTCATCTCTTGTGTTCTTGAGTATAATGTTCCACTTCACCTACTTGAAAAGTGAATGCCCTTGTTCTGCCAGAGATGCGGCAGCAACACAAAGACATCTCTGTGAGGTTCACTTTTAGCGTCTCTTAACCTCAACAGACACTTGGTTGTTCCCAGTGCAGTTAATTGAAAGGTATTTTATGTCTTTCCACTGTTTATTAGCCACTTGCTCATCTTTGTTCCCCTTTACAGACAAAATAGATTTGTTGTCACACCTTTGTCTCTTGATTCTAAAGAACTTCTTGTAGGTTTGATTAGGGTACTAAAATTAGAATTGAGCAAGTATTCAGCTCCTGTTAGGAAAGCACATGTATGTGATGGTTAACATTCTCAGAGCTTCACTTCCCAAACTTCCTTTTCTATATGTAAATCCAGATTTGAAATACACTCAATACATCTGCAAAATTAGATTTCTCACTAATCCTACTTATGTACATTTTGTGCCCAAGTGAATTTCCTCAAGCTGGAGAGACTCCCCAGATGAAATATGTAACATAATTTAAATCACTTCCAAATAGCAGAATATATATTGTTTGTGAGAAGGACGGATTTTTCTCCAAAGTAATTTTATTTCTGTTACTGACCAAAAAACAAACACAGTACACTGAAGTCTTACTCTAATGCTTTTTTTGGGGCCCATCTCAATGGCCACCTCATGGATAAGATAAACTGATGGTATTTCACCAATTAAACTTTGCCAGATGGGATTTAGATAGGCCAGCTGCATTCTAAGCACTTCAGTGTTTGAAGGGACAACAAATAGTATTTGCTGCAATGCCAGTTATTAGCTCAGCATAATGCTTTTTATTAAAAAATTTCACAGCATTTGGCAAACAGGTGCACTGTAACAGAAAAAGCACTGTTATATGGGAATCTAAAGATACAGGTCATAGTAGAAATTCATTAGCTTTGGCCTTTGAGAGGTAACTTAACCTTCTTGAGTTTTTAATTATTTGTTCCATCCCAGGGTATTGTGGGAATCAAATAGGGTAATATATATTGGCATTTTGAAAACTGAGTGCTATATAATTGGAAGATGTTCTTTTAGATGCCAGTTGAAACAGCACAGTAGTTGTGACTCTAAATACAAAGCATCTACTATATGCCAAGTCATTGTATATCTCAGTGTAGGAGGTATAAATATTAATGGCACCTCTGCCTTGAACAGATACAAAGTGAGGGGGTAGGGGTATGGTAAAGGAAGAAGAACATAATATGCTGTTGATTTCCTAGAAAAGGTAGAATTTGAAATGAGACTTGAATAAGTAATAATTTCAACAGGATGACTGAATAAAGACCACTTAAGATATAATAATTCTACTACATTTTTCTCCTCTGCCTCCATGAATTCAGGATGCTTTCACCATCTTTTCTTTTTACACTCTTCCTTGAAATCTATTTTTTATTAATTTTGTGTGAAGGGCAGTGCTACATACAAGCAGAATGTCTTGTCACTTGTCACCACCTTAATATATCAGTGGCAAGACCAATATGTGTATTCTCATGGCAGAAATGGAGCTTTGTACATCTCTGTAAATACTCTTTCTCCCATCAGAAATACTTAGCACTAAGAATTCAGGTACATTTATTCTGAGTGTAACTTTGATTTTAATAAACTGGGTATCTTAAAAGAAGCTATGAGTAGTGAGAAGACAGTATTCTCTCTCTTTCATCCTCTTCCCTCTCCCCTCTCCCTGTATCCTTCCTTTCCTCTGTTTCTGAATGAGAAATAAACCTTAATTATGGCAAGCCCCTAAGATTTCAAGGTTGCTTTTAAACAGCCTAACTAAGAACCTAACTAACATAGAAGGTAGATTGGACAATAACTGAAACCTTAAAATGTGGCACTGGCTTAGCAGGCAGGCAACAATGAGGAAACATACAGTGAAGGCTGAAAAGATGGCCAGCCATATTAAGCAGTTAGAACAGATTTGGTAAAACTGTTGCCTAACATAAATTGGGGTTCATATTATATGGCTACTGAGCTGGCAGTTGTAGGAAAAGAGGTTGGGAATCAAAACTTATTTGTGTGTGTTGGTCTTTTTTTAATTGAAGTTTCTATTGAGGTAGTTGTAGAATAATATAGAAGTCATGTTAATTCTTTACCTAGTTTTCCTCAGAGGCAACATCTTACAAAACTGTAGTACAGTATTACAACTAGGATATTCACATTGATAAAATCTAATCTACTTCAGATTTCCCCAGTTTTACTTGTGTGTGTGTATTTAGTTCTGTACAGTTTTATCACATGTAGATTTGTATATCTACCACCATAGTCAAGATACAGAACAGTTTCATACCACATTTCCTCATGTTCCCCCCTTTATCACAGCATCCACCTTCCCTCCCTTCTACCAAATTCCCCTACCCACCCCTCTACCGCATTTCCTAATTAACTCCTTGACAACTACAAATCTATTTTCTATTTCTAAAATTCTATCATTTCAAAATATATAAATAGAGTCATACAGCACGTAACGTTTTGGGATTGGCTTTTTCCCCCTCAGCATAATTCTCCAAAGATTCATTGTGTTTCTGTGTGTATCAATAGTTTGATTCTTTCTATTGCTGAGTAATATTCCATGGTATGGGTATACCGCAGTTGGTTTAACCATTCACCTGTTGCAGGACATCTGGGCTGTTTCCAGTTTTAGGACATTATGAATAAAACTGCTGTGAACATTTATGTACAGGTTCTTTTGTGAATGTAAGTTTTTGTTTCTCTGGGATAGATATCCAGGAATACAATTGCTGGATCATATGGTGGTTGTGGGTTTAGAAACTGCCACATTATTTTCCAGAGTGGCTGTACCATTTTACGTGTCCCCCAGCAGTGTATGAGTGATCCAGTTTGTTTGTGTCCTCATTAGCATTTGGTATTTTCGCTGTTTTTCATTTTAGCTCATGTAATGGAGGTGTAGTGATATCATGGCAGTTTTAAGTTGCATTTCCCTGATGAATGATGGTGCTGAACCTTTTCCTGTACTTACTTCCTATCAGTATAAACTTTTCAGTGAAATGCCTGTTTGTGTCCTCTGTCCATGTCCTAATCAAATTGTTTATTTTTTACTGTTGTGTTTTGAGAATCTTCATGTGTTCTAGATGCAAGTGTTTTGTCACATATGTGGTTTGCAAATATTTTCTCACAGTCTGTAGCCTATTCATTTTCTTAGTAGAGTTGTTCACAGAACAAAGTTTTTTAATTTTGATGCAATTCATTTGATGAGTTTTATTTTATGGATTATGTTTCTGGTGTCCAGTCTAAGAACTGTTTGCCTAGCCCCATATCCCCAAGATTTTTTCCTATATATTTTTTCTACAAGTTTTATCATTTTACATTTAAGGCTGTGACCCATTTTGATTTAATTTTTATATAAGATAGGAGGCTTAGATTAAGATTCTTCTTCTTCTTTTTCCTACAAATATCCAGTTGTTCCAGCACCATTTTTGAAAAAGTACCCTTCCTCAATTAAATTGCTTTTGTGCCTTAAAAAAAAAAATAAAAACAACCTGTTTGACATATCTGTGTGGGTCTTTTTCTGAGGTCTCTATACTATGGGTCTATGTGTCTTTCCCCCAATGCTTTCATTACTATAGCCATACAGTAAGAAGCCTTAGTATCTGGTAGAATGATTCTTCCCACTTTATTCTTCTCTGTCAAGATTGTTTTAGTTTCCGTAAAAATTTCCTGGGATTTGATAGGAATTGCATTTAACCTATAGATCAATTTGGGGAGAATTAACATCTTTACTGTGTTGAGTCTTCCCATCTATGAACATATGTCCCAAAATTTATCTAGGTGTTCTTTGATTTCTTTCATGAGCATTTTGCAATTTTCATCACCCACATCACATACATGTTTTGGTTTTGTTAGATTTATACCTTAGTATTTTACTACTTTGTAGTGATTATGAATGGTATTATGTTACACAAGTTTTTGTTAGTGTAAAATCAACACAATTTTTGTGTGTTGATCTTATATCTTTTGACATTGCTGAACTCACTTGTTAGTTCTAGGAGGTTTTTTTGTGTGGATTCCTCGGAATTTTCCTTATAGACAGTTATGTCATCTGCAAATAGAGTATTATTTTTTCCTTTCCAATCTATATGCCATTTATTTCTTTTTCTTGTCTTTTTGCACTGGCTAGAACTTCAGTATACTATGTTGAGTAGTAGTGATAAGAGCAGACATCCTTGCCTTGTTCCTGATCTTATGTGGAAAGCCTTCAGTCTTTCACCTTAAGTATGATGTTATTTGTAGATTTTTTTTGTAGATGCCCTTTATCAAGTTGAGGTAATTCCCCTCTGGGAGTTTTTGTTTGTTTGTTTGTTTTACTATGAACAGGTACTGGATTTCGTCAAATTCCTTTTCTGCAGCAATTGACATAATCATGATTTTTCTTCTTTAACTCATAGTGGATTACATTGAGATATAATTATTTTATTTTATTTTATGTTTTGAGACAGAGTTTCACTCTTGTTGCCCAGGCTGGAGTGCAATGGTGCAATCTTGGCTCACTGCAACCTCCGCCTCCCAGGTTCAAGCGATTCTCCTGCCTCAGCCTCCCAAATAGCTGGGATTACAGACATGTGCCACCACGCCCAGGTAATTTTGTATTTTTAGTAGAGACAGGGTTTCACCTTGTTGGTCAGGCTGCTCTCGAACTCCTGACATCTGGTGATCTACCCGCCTCAGCCTCCCAAAGTGCTGGGATTACAGGCAAGAGCCACCACGCCCAGCCTACGTTGATATATTTTCAATCTTGAGTCAGCCTTACATATGTGGAATAAATTCT
This sequence comes from Pongo pygmaeus, assembly GCF_028885625.2. Lineage (NCBI taxonomy): Eukaryota > Metazoa > Chordata > Mammalia > Primates > Hominidae > Pongo > Pongo pygmaeus. Next base: position 111,269,605 of record NC_072396.2, on the reverse strand, counting down.
ACTTGGTCAGGGTTTATAATTCCTTTTATACATTGTAGGATTTGGTTTGCTAGTATTTTGTTGAGGATTTTTAAATGTATGAGAGATTTTTCAAGTGTTCATGATATGTATTGGTTGGTAGTTTGGGGCGTTTTTGGTTTTGTTTCCTTTTGCTGTTTCTGCCAGGTTTTGGTAATAGTATAATACTGGCCTTTATTTTTTAGAAGGATTTGTGAATAATTGTTATTAATTCTTCTTTAAGTGCTTGGTAGAATTTTCCAGTAAAATTATCTGGGCCTGGATATTTTGTTTTTGAGAGCTTTTAAATTACCAATGGAATTTCTTTAATGTTTCTAGGACTATTCAGATTATCTGTTTCATCTTGGTTGAGTTCTCATAGTTTGTAGTCTTTTAGGAATTGGTGCATTCCTGCTAAGTGGTTGACTTTATAAGTATAAATTTGTTGATAGGATTTCCTTTTTAGCCTTTTGATGGCAGTAGGATCTGTAGTGGTATACCCTGTCCTGGTTTTGGTGATTTGTGTTTTCTCTATTTTTTTTTCTGTCTTGCTAGAGGTTTATTAATTTTATTGATTTTTTTCAGAGTCAGCTTTTTGTCTCGATGTTTTTCTGTGATGTTTCTGTTTGCAATTTCATTGATAACAACTCTTTGTTATTTTCTTCATCTGCTTGCTTTGGGTTAATTTTGCTCTTTTTCTGTTTTCTTAAGGTAAGACCTTAAGATTATTGATTTTCAAACTCTCCTTTTTAATAAGTGACTTATGGGTTGGAGGGTAGCATATACAGCGTGGGTGTGTTAGACAAAGGGATGATTCACATCCTGGGTGGGGCAGAGCTGAACTGTGTAAGATTTCATCACACTACTCAGAATGGTGCACAATTTCAAACTTATACATGGTTTATTTCTAGAATTTTTCATTTAACATTTTCTGACCACAGTTGATCACTGGTAACTGAAATCATGTAAAGTGAAACCATGCCTAAGGGAGGACTACTGCATTCTCCTTATTTATTTATTTATTTATTTTTGCCACTGCGCCCAGCTAAGGGCTCATTTTTAATCATAAATAATATTGCCTAATATTACAGCTGACATTCCATTATTACCTTGCCTAGTAGGTTTCCAGAGAAACAGTGTTGAAAGCCAAACTCGAGGTCATTTCACCAGGGAGAAAGAAAAGGTTTTATTAACCCTTTACTCATAGCAGTCCAGGGTAATCTCACAGTATCAGGACCCAGTCTCCTATATTGCTGCTCTGCCATTCATGGCTTCTATTTCCAAGGTTACTTTGAAGTCCAAGAATCCTGCTGGAGCTCTAGCTACAACATCCATCTTCTAGCAGGAACAGAAGATGAGTCCACCTGCTTCCCCTTAAGCCTTTAAGTTTAAAGAAACTTCCCAGAAGCACCACTAAGCACTTGTTATTTTCTTTTTTCTTTTTTATTCCATCACTCAGCACTTCTTATTCCATGTCAATTCCAGAACTTAGTCATATGACCACATGTATCTGCAAGGAAAGCTAGGCACATTGCTAACCTGAATAAATTCTAGGATTCTGATACAAAGCAAAAAAGGGAGAACAGATCATTGGGTCAGGCAATTAGCATGCTCTCCTATACATACATAAGGAGGAAACAATAAGCTTTTTATTAAAAGCTGAGACTAAAAAGAAGTCATATAAATTAGCTGGGCATGGTGGCACGTGCCTATAATCCCAGCTACTTGGGAGGCCGAGGCATGATAATCGCTTGAACCTGGGAGGCAGAGGTTGCAGTGAGCCAAGATCATGCCACCGCACTCCAGCCTGGGCAACAAGAGTGACAGACTATCAAAAAATAAAAAAATTAAAAAGTCATATAGACATTGGGATATAGATGATTGCTTATAATCATCTGCTTATGATTTGAAAATGCTTTTTATCAAGGTAAGTCATTTTCCAATTAAATACAAAACTTTTGAAAGAAAAAAATTCTTTGGACCAGGCATGATGGCTCACACCTGTAATTATAGCACCTTGTCGAGGCAGGAGGACCACTTGAGCTCATGAGTCTGACACCAGCCTGGGCAACACGACAAAACCCCATCTCTACAACAAATACAAAAATAAGCTGGGCATGGTTGCACATGCCTGTAGTCCCAGCCACTAGGGAGGCTGAGTTGGGAGGATGGCTTAAGCCCAGGAGGCGGAGGTTGCAGTGAGCCCAGACTGCGCCACTGCACTACAGCCTGGGCGACAGAGCCAGAACTTGATTTAAAAAAAAAATTATTCATCCTAGAACGTTAGCTCTCTAATCTGTTAAAATAGTTTTATCTCCATCAATTGTGAGATGTAATTAACATGAGGTATGTTTTAACTTACTGGTACTAGGTTAAACTATAGGAAATTGCTGTTTTTTGTAGTCGGAAACAATCAAATATTGGCAATTTTACACAGCTCAACCTGTAACAAAGTATCAAAGGGTGTGAATAATTTACTTAAAAAATATAAACTAGCACAGATTTAGTTTACTGCCATGATAAAATGACTACTACAGCTGAATTTCAATAATCTTTCTCAAGTGGGAAAGGAGCAAAATTACATCTGGAATATTTGGAATTGTTCCTTTATCCTTAAGCACTTTAAAATTCTTTTTCTATTCCTAGATGAAATACTTATTGTAGTAGACTAAAAATAGGCCCCAAAGACTTCCATGCCCTAATCCCTAGTATTATGCCTGTGTATGTTAAATGACCTAGCAAAAGAGACTTTGCAGATGGAATTAATGTTGTTTTGTTTTGTTTTGTCTTTGAGATGGAGTCTCGCTCTGTCACCCAGGCTGGAGTGCAGTGGCGCAATCTCAGCTCACTGCAACCTCCACCTCCCGGGCTCAAGCAATTCTCCCGCCCCAGCCCCCTGAGTAGCCAGGACCACAGGTGTGTGCCACCACACCTGGCTAATTTTTGTATTTTTAGTAGAGACAGGGTTTCACCATGTTGGCCAGGCTGGTTTCAAACTCCTGACCTTGTGATCCACCTGCCTTGCCTCCCAAAGTGCCGGGATCACAGGCGTGAGCCACTGCGCCTGGCCAGAATTAATCTTATACACCTTCAGCAGGGTGCAGTGGTTCATGCCTGCAATCCCGGCACATTGAGAGGCCAAGACAGGAGGATCACCAGAGCCCAGGAGTTCAAGACCAGCCTGGGCAACATAATGAGACCCCATCTCTTAAAAAAAAAATGTAAAAAAACAGCCAGGCATGGTGGTGCGTGCCTGCAGTCCCACCCACTCAGGAGGCTGAGGTGGGAGGACTGCCTGAGCCCGGGAGTTCAAGGCTGTAGTAAGCCGTGGTCACGCCACTGCACTCCAGCCTGGGCAACAGAGCGAGATCCTGTCCCAAAGGAAAAAAAAAAGTTATCGACCTTAAAATAGGGAGATTATCCACCTGGGCCCAGAGTAATCAAATAGATATTTAACAGTGGAAATGGAAGACAGCAGGGTAGGTCAGAGAGAGGGATGATGGAAGAAGTAACAGGAATGATTCAAAATGGGAGAGGGACTTCACCCACTATTGCAGGCTCTGAAGAAAAGGGGATCATGAGCCAAGGAATGAAGGCAGCCTTCAGAAGCTAGAAATGACCCTCAGCTAACAGACAGCAAGGAAAGGAGACTTTGATCCTTCAACTGCAAAGAACTGAATTCTGCCAACAACTGAATAAACAAGGAAATGGATTTGCCCCCAATCCCAGAAACTCCATAAAGGAATGCATTCCTGCCAGTACTTTGAATTTAGGCCAGATAAGACCCGTGTCACACTTTTCACCTACAAAACTATAAGACAATACATTTGTGTTAACTCACTGAGTTTGAAGTAATTTGTAACAGCCTCAAAGGAAAACATATACTTACCTTAATAAAACCTTGAATTTAAAGGACTCAGAAGGGTCCCTAAAGTCATTTACAAGTATTTCATTTTACTTATTTTTTGAGACAGGGTCTCACTGTGTCACCCAGGCAAGAGTACAGAGGCGCAAACGCAGCTCACTGCAGCCTTGACCTCCCATCCCAGGCCATCCTCCCAGGTCAGCTGCCCAGTAGCTGGTACCACAGGCGCACAACACTATGTCCAGCTAATTCTAAAAAATTTTTTGTAGAGATGGGGCCTCCCCACGTTACCCAGACTGGTCTCAAACTCCTAGGCCCAAGTGATCCTCCCACCTCGGCCTCCCAAAGTGCTGAGATTACAGGTGTGAGCCACTGCACCCAGCCCAAACTGTATTTTAAAAATCCAATTCATGTCTGGTTCCAAATGATTCTGGTAAAATAAGTTGTGTTATGACTGGATATGTGTGTATAGCCGGTAAAATGCAATAAAATATTAAAAGACTGAAAGCTACACAGCAATTATTTTTATGTAAGAACTCTAAAAAGTTCTTGACAAGTTATTATGGGAAACATTTCATCTAGGAGTGATTTCTAAGGCAGCATTTGAGTTTCCATAAAAACAGAACTTTCTTTCTCAGAAGGTATATCAATAAGAGGACCAGAATCTTCTATTTCCAAGTGCATTGGTTTCTCCTGTTCACAACTCAGGTTTGAACTCTCGTTCATTTGAAACTTTTCCAATTCTAAAGATTTATCTGGGGCTGAAGCTACCACTTCTTCGTCTTCATTTTCATGTAGAAAGCTATAAATCATGTTGGGTCGATAGGAGAAATCATTATCCTTTATTTGCAACCATTCCATCCCACCTATGTTTTCTTCTCCTTCCTTCTTCTCTGTCAGAAGAGTTCTTGTCATGCTGAGCTTCTTCATTGTATGACATTTATATTTTAGCACTGTTTTATTATTGCCTTCTGTATCAGCATGTTCAACATTTTCTTCAAATATAACACAGGTCCCAAGAGTGTCTTCATACTCCCCAGCAAAGACACAGCTGTCCACTTGCAGAATGGGCCTCTCAGTGTCAATGCCCAAAACCTTGCATTTATTTTCACATGAGAGAAAGTCTGAATCAATAATTCCTGATAATTCCACTAGAACCAACTGCTCCTCCTCTTCCTCCTCTTCTCCGTCCTCCAGACCCCGCTAGTCGGCCGCGGCCTTGGTCCCGTGGCGCCTTGCCTACTAGTCACTGGCCACGCCCTCCGGGAGCTGCCATCTTGAGTACTGGCCCTGCATTCTCTTTTAAGGCATTTCTGATAATCAGCAATTTAAAAACCCTAGTTGTTATCTCCAACTGTCAATTTCACTAATGGTTCTTTTACTATCCATTATAAAGCTCCATGTTAACAAACATCTGCACATAGATATCCCAAAGGCTCAAATTAAACTTGTCTAAAACTAAACTCATTATTTTCATATTCTCCCGGGTCTCCCAGATCTGTAACTCCTTTTCTTTTTCTCAGCAAAAGACTGCTGCTATTTACTCAGGAATCTAAAGCAGGCTATTTCTATTTCTTCAGGAAGTGATGATGATTATACTTCTTAAATAGCTCTTGAATCCTTTCTCTTCACTAGTTTCCCACTACTACATCCCTATTTCAGGCTTGCTTTGTCCCCCACCTTGAAAATATATTTTTTTTCAGGTTTATGAAAAACAGCAGCTCCTTGTCCATACCTTATTTTCTTACTCCCTAGGGGCAATCACTTTCAATTATTTTAGCTAAATTTTGCAACTATTTATTTTTATATTTTTAAACATCATGTAGTGTTACTTTTTAGTTTTTCCATATTAGGCCTTCTCTACTGACTTTCCAAAATGGGTGGAGGGGAGGATTTAACTCTTCTATATCATATATATATACACACACACACACATATTTTCCTCATCCTAATATGTATATATTATAAATTTCACATAAATCAATATTTAATATTTGGATTATGATTGCATAAATGTTATTTGCAGTCTGGCCATGTAGCATACTATATTATATCTTCTTCCTTTTACAAGTTTTATTTTCTTTTGAATCTTATTTCTTTATTTACTTAGTTTTCTGTATACTTTTCTAAGTCCCTGCTTTTACTGTAAATCTATCAGTTGCATCTTTGATTCATCTCTGCCAGAGTCCTCTAATCTCCATACCACAGTCCTTAATTGTTGCTTTCTTGGTCTGCTGCTCGGCTATGGTCTGTCTTCTATAGCATTCTTATATTGACTCTACTCTTTGTTGGTTCTCCAGTTTCATGGCTCTTACTTATACTTCTGTTTCTTGGTTTATTCCCTTGTTTCTGATATAGCACATATTCTAGCAGTTTCCAGAAAGAGTGCATAGGAAGTAAACTTTTTGAGACCTTGCCTGTCTGAAAAGGTGTTTATTCTACCTTCACATCTAATCAATAATATCGGGTATTGAATTTTAGCTTGGAAATAATTGTCCCTGGAACTTTTGAAGAAGTTGTTCTGTTGTTTTCTAACTTTGAGGGCCATTTTGATTCCTGAACCTCATGTGAACTTTTCATTGTGTTTTTCAATGGAAAGTTTTAGGATCTTCCTCAAAATACTGAAATATCAGATGATGCGTTTTGGTGTGGATCTGTTTCATCCACTGAGCCCATTATTGGTGACTTAAGGAATTCATTTCTTTCAGTTTGGGTCTATTTTCTTGAATTAAGTTTTTGCTCATTCTTTCTGGAAATACTCTTTTTCTAATGTTTGATGCCCTGGACTGATCTAAATTTAGTTTCTCTCCTATTTTCTCGTTATATTTTTGTTAAATTTTCTGGGGTATGTACTCAACTTTTTATTTGTCTTTCTACTGATCTTTGATTTCTGCTATAAGTTTAATTTTGCAAGAGCTTGTTGTGTTGTTTTATGATTATATATATGTACTTTGTAAATAGCATCCTGTTCTTATTTCATGAATTCAGTATTATCTCTTTGAGGATATTAATGATTTTTTAAATGTATATTTTATTCTTTCTGGAGTATTTCTTTTAGCTTTCTTTATATTTCTGTTTTGTTTCAGTCTTTCTCATGTTAGAGGCTTTCCTCAAATATCTGGTGATTCTTAGTTGTCCATTTATATTCAAGAATGATACACTGAAAAGTTTTATAGGTGGGGCTTGTTAACTTACTATAGCATAATTTGGCTAGACCTTTTCATTGGGGGACCTCTAACTGTTATCTTCAGGATTTATCTCTTTAGCTGGTCAAATTCTCTGGAGAAGAAACTTCCAGCTCCTGGCTGGAGATTAGCCTGGTGTTAAGCCAGTGTTCTGAGAACTGTTAGAGAAGAGACTGCAGGCTCAGTGTTCAGCTTGTAGTCTTTCACTTTATCCCTGTATAACTTTGACTTAATTCCCGTTTTGGTACAGAATACTTGCCCTCTGCTCTGCCTGGTGTCCCTGATCCACAGCTTATTTGGTTCACCCTCTCCAAAGGAAAATTATCTCCAGGAGTTGGGTAGGGAGAATTGCCCAGATGTAGGATGTGGATGAGAGGAGGGGTCTGTTTCTTATGCTTTCACAATTCTGTTTTTAGCTCCACTTTCAATATCACTTTGAATTACCTAGCTCTACTAATTCCATATTCTTTCTAGGGTTCTTTTATACAAATCCAGTTGCAATTTTCATAGTTTTTTTGTTGTCTCCTTTCTTGTTTCTGTCCTTATGATTTTATGCTTTTGTCTTTTTCTTCTTCTTTTAAAAATATCTTTACTGCTATTTGACAAATATTTTGAAATGGAGCAGTGGTAAATGCATGTGTTTAATCTCTAACTGGTAACCTTAGTGGTCTCCTCCCTCTAGTCTTACCCCATTCTAATTCACTTTCACAATACTGTCAAGATGATCCTGATAAAGTCACACTCTATTCTAGTCATCTCTTTATTAAAACCCTTCACTAGTTCCCATTGCCCAATGATAAATTCAATTCTTTGCATAATATACAAAGTACCCTGCATAATCTAACCCCTATCTGGTTCTCTAGCCTCATCTTGAAGAAGTATTTATGGTTTTCTAAATGTCTGATATTCTTTCCTCATCTATATTTTCGGATGTTCAGTTTCTTTTGCCTGGAGTACTCTACCCCATCATCGTCTGCGTGGTAGCTGCTCCCATGTCAAGATGGTTTGTGAAGCCTTCCTTGACTTCCTTGGCTCATCATTCTAATAGTTGTTTATCCCCTTCTTTGTATCCAGGCTGTGTTCTACATAATGTAGTATTAGCATTTATCATATAATATTGCAGTTATTTGTCTACATATCTGTTTACTGGAATTTGAGCTTCTTGATAGAGATAATATCTTAATTATTTTTATATCTTCAGAATTTAGCAATGCCCGGCATGAGCTTGGGGTCCAATATATGGTTTCAATTTATTTGTTGCCTGATATTTACACAGCATACTGTATTTAGCTTTTGGTGGAGAAAGAGATACAAAGCTAACAGACATGTGTACATGACCATCTTTCCATGTTATTAAACATTCTACATTTAATGGCTGCTAAATATTGCATTATATGGATATACCATAGTTTGTTTAGTTAATAGCCCATTGTTAGGTATTAGTTAATATTTCAAACTTTTTGCTGTTTTAAATCACGCTGCAGTAAAAACCTAGCTGTAGGTAAATTTTAAGGTATACATCCATGATTACTGGACATAAATAAAATTCTTAGAAGTTAAAATGCTAAATCAGTAGTAATGTCTGTTTTAAAAGCTTTTGGTATATATCCTTCCAGGTAGGTTGTACTAATTTATATTTTCACCAGAAATTCATTGGGGGGACCCATTTTTCTGCACTCTTGCCAGTACCACTCCTGTAATTACTACCACCACCACCACCACCACCATCATGATCATTCTTTGCCAAAATTTACAAGTTAAAATAATATTTTCCTGGTTTAATTTGCATTCCTCTGGTTACTAATGAAGTTGAGTATTTTGAAAATGTTTGTAAATAATTTGTGTGTCATTTTATAAGTTGCCTATTTGTGTCTTTAACTGTTTTCCTGTCAGGATATTTTTTTATCTCACTGCCTCAATTATTTTCTGGGAGAAATGAGAGATGTACTATATAGCATTGTTTATGAAAGTACATTGTGTTCTTTGACAGTGAATTTAATCTCATCTAATAATTTTTATATGTGTAACTTAAAATTTTCTTAAAGCATTAATTACAGTTTCTAGAAATCTGTGTTTGGGTTTAATGACTAAATCTCTTTTCCTAATCTTTTTTGAATATTTACCTAAAGTATTTGCAAAAGGCTAAGTTGAAGAAACCATCTGTCTCCAAAACAGAATGACACTGATTGGAAGTAGCTTCACCAAAATCTTTTGAGAATAATAAATAATTGTTTTAAAATATTTTAAAATACACAAATACACCACCTTAACCAATAGCCATTTAGTTAGGCCTATAGAGTTGTACAGACATCAAACAATCCAGTATTAGAACACTTTTGTTACCGCCAAAATTTTCTCTTGGCCATTTGCAGTTATTCCCCATTTCTATCCCAAACCCCATGCAACCACTAATCTACTTTCTGTCTTTATAGATTTGCCTTTTCTGGAGAGTTTATATAGATTGAATCATATTATATGTGGCCTTTTGTGTCTGGTTTCTTTCATTTAGCATAATATTTTCAAGGTTCATCTACGTTGTAACATGTATCAGTACTTAATTCCTTTTTATTGCTGTATATCATTTCATTGTACAGTCATACCATATTTTGTTTATCCATTCATCAGTTGATGGAGATTTCTTGGTTTTTTTTTTTTTGAGACGGAGTTTCTCTCGTCACCCAGACTGGAGTGCAATGGCACAATCTCAGCTCACTGCAACCTCCACCTCCCGGGTTCAAGCGATTCTCCTGCCTCAGCCTCTTGAGTAGCTGGGATTACAGGTGCCTGCCACCACACCTGGCTAATTTTTGTATTTTTAATAGATACAGGGTTTCACAAGGTTGGCCAGGCTGGTCTCGAACTCCTGACCTCAGGTGATCCTCTTGCCTCGGCCCCCCAAAGTGCTGGGATTACAGGCATGAGGCACAGCACCCAGCCTCTTGTTGTTTTTTAAAATATAGTTTTAGCACTTACATTTAGATTGATAATCCATCTTGAGTTGATTTTTGTATATAGTTAAAGGTGGGGGTTTGATTTCATTTGGATGTAGATATCCAGTTGTCCCAGAGCCATTTGTTGAAAAAGATTATGATTTCTACCATTGAATTGCCTTGGTACCTTATAAGGTTTTATTTCTGGACTTTGTTTCTGTTTCATCGATCTCTATGGCTATTATTGCCCATATCATGCTGTCTTGATTACTTGATTAAGTTTTTAAATTAGATAGTATTAAGTCCTACAGTTTGTTCTTATTTTTCAAGATTGTTTTTTTCTGGATCCTTTGCCTCTCCATGTACATTTAAATTAAGCTTGTCTATTTCTATAAAAAGAGCCTGCTAGAATTTTCATAGGGATTACATTGAATCTGTAGATCAATTTGTGGAGAATTGCCATCTTAACAATAGTGAGTCTTTTAATCCATGAACATGGAATATATCTCCACTTATTTAGATATTCTTTAGTTTTTCTTAGCAATGTTTTTTTGTTGTCAGTGTACAGGTCTTATACTTCATTTGTTAAGTTTACTCCTAAGTATTATAATTCTTTTGATGCTATTGTGAATGAAATTGTTTTCTTATTTTCATATTGTTTAGTACAATTATTTTTTAATAATTTCAATATGTGTATGCCATATTTAATATGCTGGCAGGAACCAGTCAATCACTGATGCTTGTCATGGGACCAAAATTCTGGGCATTAAGTACCTAGGTGCAGTTTTTGCCCTTAAAGGATGAAAGTCCTAAAAAATTTAAAGTATGTTAATACAGAAATAGTCCTGGGAATTCAATTAGAAGACATGACAAAATGCTAATAGTAAGGCTCTCTTAATAATGCTGAGTTGTATTTCTTGACAGTTTATTGATTTTTAAAATCATTATAAATATACCCCTTTGCATTTAATATGTATCAATCAGCAAATTACTAGAATGTGCCTATGTTGACACTTCTGATCTCAAGTTAATGGTTTGTTGTAGTGCTCATCTGTGCTTCCATCATATTAAAAACTGTTATTTAGGGGAAAAAAATTGCACCCTGCAGTTAGTTATTACAACAAAAAGGAGATATATTTTGCCAGGTTGAACATAATGTTTTTCTGGCCTTTTATAGACAGCCAGCATTGAAATCACTGTCCTTAAAGCATGATCTTGCAGAATGTCTTTATAAGATAAAATGAGGTATTACACTTTAAAAACTCGGTAACATTAGGGTTTTTCTAATTGGGTGAAGAAAATTAAAGTATATTACAGCTGGCCCTTCAACAATGAAGGGTTTAGGGGTGCTAATCCCTACACAGTAAAAAAACAAATATAACTTTTGACTCCCCAAAACTTAACTACTAATAGCCTACTGTTGATGGAAGCCTTACCACTAACATAGTCGATTAACACGTATTTTGCATGTTATATGTATTATTATATACTGTATTCTTATGATAAAGTAAGCTAGAGAAAAAGAAAATGTTATTAAGAAAATCATAAGGAAGAAAAAAGAAACATTTACCAGTTATTAAGTGGAATTGGATCATCATAAAGTTCTTCATTCTCGTCATCTTCATGTTGAACAGGGTGAGGAGGAAGAGGAGAGGGTGGTCTCGTCTCAAGTGTGGCAGAAGTGGAAGAAAATTCATGTATAGTGAACTTGCGCAGTTTAAACCTATGTTTTCCAAGAGTCAACTGTATATTGTTTAAATTTTTTAGTGTTTCTCTTGTAAATTCTTTTTCTTCTTGGGCACCAGTTATGGCTTATTCACGAGTAACCATTAATGGACACTGAAAGAAATGACCAAGTTTATTTGTGCATGTTAATAGAAAAACTCAGAGTATCATGCTTACTTCAACAGCTTAGTTTTACTAGCAGAACATTACTGTTTCATATGATAAAATTAATGGTATTCTGTGGTACTCTGCCCCTGAGAAAATTTAAGAACCACCAAGTTAAATAAATCATTATTGGAAAAGAACAGAATTGTAAATATATTCAGTGCACTCATTTGCTTATAGGTAGCTAAGACCACCAAAACGTATACTCCCAATTTAATGACTACCCTGTATGTCACTTTTAGGGTGTAATGAGTCAAAAAGCAGTTAACACCTCATCCTAACAAAACATAAATGTCAACTAGACAGTTATTTGCCTGAAAGCTAGGGAGAGCAGAAAAAAAAAAAAAAAAACAGTCTTGTCCATTGTTTTCACAGTTTCCAAACAGATAGATGAGTGTTTTTTTCTTATGTGTTTTCTAAAACATAAAGCTATTGAAATTGCTATGTAAAATTTTGTTAATCATGTGTTGAAAGGAATACGTAAATTATGTTCATGGGATATTTTGGCCTTAGATTAATGATCGTGTGACTTTTTCTCCTATAGGCATGCTGCAAAGGAAGGTAGAAGTGGTAACACGGGTTTTCGAGGATTATCGTCACAAGGAGCATGCACACAATGTCAACACTGCTTTTTATTGAATGACCATATCTTCGGCATGTCGTTTCTGGATTATTACCTACAAATTCTGATGTTAAATAGAGTAGTATTTATACTTAATATTTCATCTTGATCATAATGAATTGTGCATCCTTTTTTTCATTTAAGTATTGTACTGTTGAGAATTACACCTTAGTTTTGTTTTTAGTATTAGAAAATCAAAATTATACTAGCCCCTTTGTCCAGACAGCAACCTCTTAGATGTTGACCCTATATGTGTAACTTATATGTCTTACTCTCCCTGGCATCAGTACACATCATCCTTCTCACTCCAGTTGAATCGTAGGGTGATGTTTGCCAAAAGTACATGCCAACCTATATAGTGCTAGATACTGTAAAGTCTCTTCTTCTCAAAGGAACCTACTGTCTAGTTTGAGATATAATTAATGCTTGTCTGCATAAAAACAATATAGATAATATAAAGAGGTGCAGTATGAATTATAGAAAGTGTGTTATAGAGATTCAGAGCAGGGGGGAAAAGTTAGGGTAGTTTATTATTAAAGGGTTAAGGAAAGGTAAGTTTCAAGGAATTTGGTTATTTTTAATATATGGATATACTGGCATTTTATTTGGTTTTAGCGTATGATTTATAGTTGGTGATTTCCGTGTATTTGTTTGCTTTTCTTTTTTTTGTTTGTTTGTTTTGTTTTGTTTTAAATAAGCCTTGTTCTTAGGTTTGGAACAGTCTGGTCTCCTGTGTTTCATGTTTCACCTAAGTCATAAATAAAGGTAATGTCCTAAAAAAAAATGTCATACTGAAATTAACTATTAAAAGTTTTTAAGTGAATAGAGCTCAGTCACCTATAATTTATTGAGCTAAATTTTCTGTTGTACTGATTGCACGCGACCATCCTGGCGGGTACACATTATACGAAGAAATATTTTTGAAATGAATATTAGCAACGATTAGTCTTATGAGCAGACTAAATGCCAAAATTGACATGGACTCTTTTTTTTCTACTCAAACTTTTCCAAGCAGCAGCTTCTTATCCAGTAAGTTTTTGTAACCACGCAGAATTATAGAATGTGAAAATAATCCAGAACTCATATAATCTTGTGGATTATTTCTGTAGGTAAACACAATTTTTAAGTATAATCTTTAGTAATCTCTAATTTTTCAGTTCAGTATTATTACTCTTATATTGTAAATAGTAATACTAAAGACATTTTTTCCCATTGCTTTTGGAGATTCAACTCTTGTAAAGTAGCCTGTGTACAAGTTCTACATTCAGTAATGAAAATATAGTTTATCAGAGGAAACACTGACTCTAGTCTTGTTCCTGCCTAATTAACTGGACAAATAATTTCATCTTGGGCATTATCTTTGTCCATAAATGAAAGAGTTGGGTCATATTAAGGTTTCCCAAACTGTTTTGTGAGAAGGAACTGGTTTTCATTTCTCTGAAGTTTTGAGATTCCTTTATGTCTTTTCACTGTGAGTAGAGTGCTTACTCTATATTTCCTAAGTAAAATAAAGAAAAAGGAGACTATAATACTGCTTATACTATCTTACTGTTACATTATCTTCAGTGGGATTTCTAGTGTTTTTCCCAGTACATAGAAGATGCCAGAGGATGGCAACTGGCTTCTAGATTGATCTAGTATTGTTATTAAGACTTACAGGGTGATCTCAGTGTACTGTCTGGAATTGTACATTGGACTAAATCATCTCTAAGATTCTTCCTGACCATTTCTAACATGTAAAGAAATGACATTGTTGAACAATTTTTTTTGTTTGTTTTTTGAGACAGGGTCTTGCTCTGTCACCTAAGCTAGAGTGCAGTGCCGTGATCTTGGCTCACTGCAACCTGCCTGCTGGGCTGAAGTGATTCTCCTACCTCAGCCTCCCAAGTAGTTGGGACTACAGGTGCACACCACCACACCTGGCTAATTTTTGAGTTTTTTGTAGAGACGGGGTTTTGCCATGTTACCAGGCTGGTCTTGAACTCCTGGGCTCAAAGGACCCACCCGCCTTGGCCTCCCAAATTGCCAGGATCACAGGCATGAGCCACCGTGCCCAGTCACATTGAACAAATCTTAATTAAAAGGTCAGAAATACAGAAATAAGCTATTTTTACCAGTAATGTTAAAGCACCATTTATGTTAGGCACTGGAGTCTTGAGCCCCTTGTAACCTTTGTTAACCAGCTGACATATTAGCTGAAGAATTCTTAAATTTAAAGTGTTGACACTATCCCAGTACATACCCATTTTTAATCCTTTGAAAAGATGCTATATTTGTTCTCTATGACAGCATTTATGCTATTTCGTTTGGGAAATTTGAAAGACTTGCACAGTTGTTTACTCTTAATATTAGATGGTGAGTAGATTCAAGAGAAGATTTTTGGTTTTAACATCTTCTTCCATATCTTGGAATCATAACTGCTTCATAATGTAGTCTTCAGAAGTGTGCCACAAACAAAGCACCTAAAAAGGACAAACCCAGAAAATGTGTCTCTGTTAAGAAGGAGCTTCTGGATTAATTAAACTAACCTTGTTAAATTGACAGAAAGACAAATGAGGCATATTTTTCGTTTTGTCATAAATTCTTCTAGGGGTAAAATTGTGAAATTAGGTAAGATCTCTGTGCCCATGTATAACATCTAGAGATCTCCAAGGCTTTGTATACACTGTCTGATGTCCTTTTAAGCTGGGGAGAAGGATGTTGTGGGAAACAGAATAGCTATTATTACACAGTTAACAAGTTTGGCAGAATTAGAAATGGCCTGGTTTTCTTTTTAGTGTAATTTTCTGAATGTTTGTCTTTTTGTACCTATCACTTGCACTGGTTACAGTTATACACAGGTATGTAGAGTACTTCTTATGACCTTGCTTTCCAGTTGCAATTCCACAGCTATGTGAACATATATCTTAGCTATTCATTCTCCACTCATCCCACCTAGTGGATTTGCAATGTAGTGTGTATCATTTCAGTATCAATAGGCTATATGTTTTATTAGAAGTTGTACACAAGTTTGGTGTGATGGTTGGTGTAATATTTGTTCCACCCTTTGCCACCGTCCCGGGGGATAAGCACACTAGCAACCTTGGTGTATTTTTCCATTTCCTTGTCAATATGTCAATTTGGACAGATTGGTTGAGCCACAAAATTCAGCTATACCACCGTATAGGATTTACCTGGTGCAGGAGATGATGTGACCCCCATTTTGTTTATACTTATATTCAGTTCATGTTCTGTGCCAAAGCTACAAAGTGGTACATGTTATGCCTGCAGTCATTCACCTTTATGCTTCAAGAGCACAGTTATTTGCATGTGACAGGTCTTAGGTAGCTCACCATGACATTTTCAATCTGATAGAAGTTTTCAGGACAGGAAATTCTACAATGTTTTTCAGTAGCTGCTTTTTGGTCCTTTGCTCTAACTTGAGCATGGCAATACAAAGCAGTTTGGATAAGTCTAAATCTACTGGTTAACATTTGACTATTTACTCATAGATTACCACTCAATCATGGAATAACTTTAAAACCATACCTTTGTATGTGCTTGACAGTCACCCTATTCTTAGGAGGTATCCTCATTTTACAGATGAGAAAACTGGCCTAGACCAGTTAAGAAACTTATTGAAACCCACATAGTCTAGTAACTTACCAGAGCAAAAATTCAAGTCCAGATTGCCTCTAAAACCCTGTTGTGCCATACTGTCAACTGAGAAGTGAGATTCAAATCCCAGTAGTGTGCCCCGCCCCCCACCATTACCTACAATCTTTTCTTCTTTGGCTCCTTGAGATGTAAGAGGGTTTCTCTTTGATTAAAAAAGTATTGACTAGGTAATGTAGTCATGGGTTCAAAATTCAAAGGGCACAAAAAGATACATGAAGAATTTTTTCTGCCCTTGTCCCTCAGCCATCCAGTTCCCCTACCTGGAGGCATTCACTCATCATTTGTCTGTAAGTTCTCCCAAACATATTTTGTGCATATATAAGCAAACACACACATATGTAAGTTTTTAAGTGACTAGAGCTCCCCTTTTTATGCAAATAGAAGCATAGTATACATATTGTTCTGCACCTTGCTATTGCACTAACTATATTTTGGAGATTGTTCAGTAGCAGTTCATAGAGAACTTTGTCATCTTTGTAACTGCTGCACAGTTTTTCATTGAATGATACCTTTTCATAGTATGTTCTTGGATATTTTCATTTCTGTTTTTAAAAACAATGTTGCAAGGAATGATAGTAGGTTAGAGGATATATAGTATTGAGGATTCTATTCATAACTGAATTGCTGCTTTAAAGGGAATGTACATTTATGATTTTAGTAGTATCCTCATTTGCCCCCAATAGATGTTGTACCAATTTATATTCCTACCACTAGTGTATTGAGAGTGCCTGTTTCCCCACAATCTCAATAAAACAAGTGTGTTATCAAACTTTTGGATATTTCCCAATCTGTTAGGTGAAAAATGGTAGTTTAGTGTACTTTTAAAAATAAACTTTAAGTTCTAGAACAGTTTTAGTTACAGAAAGGTTGCATAGTACAAAGTTCCACATACTTACAACTCAGTTTCCCTTGCATAACTCTGATACATTTGTCACAGCTAACGAACCTTGTTATTAGCTAAGGAGCATAGTTTGTTCACATTTCCTTAGTTTTACCTCATGTCTTTTTTTCTTTTCCAGGACCTCATCCAAAATACTGCATTACTTTAGTCATCATGACTCCTTTGGTTCCTTTTGGCTGTGACAGATTCTCATGTTTTTGATGAACTTGCTAGTTTTAAGGAGTACTGGTAGTCAGTGCACTTTAAAATTTGTGAGATTGGACATCTTTTCATACACTTAAAGACATCTGCATTTCCATTTCTGGGAACTAAGAGCCTATGCTTTTAATCACTATACTATACCTCTTTCTTGAGTCACCATAATGATCAATAAAACATATGTGGGCCTGAATACACACAGACTTCTGATTCTGAGTGGAGAAAACTCTCAAGTCTCTGTTACAGATAGAGGAGAACCATTAGTACAGGTGATATAGTCAGACTCGTGTCTGATGACTCTGGCTACATCGTGAAGGATGAAGCAGAGGCTCGACTGGAAACGGTAGGTAGGCTGGATAAATCCTTGAAAGAAAAGCAGTGTTGATAAGAAGTTCAAAGGAAATTACAGAAGAGCCAGGAATTAGTGGTAATGGATGAGAGAATCAAGAAGTCAAAGGTGACTCGTTTTATGAGCTGGATATTTTGGGTCTTCTTTTGAACCTAAATGAGAAATTCAAAATAAATATTTGGACAATGTTCAGCATACCTGTCACTTGAGACCTACTTTCTCTTTCTGTTGCCATACCTCTGTGCTACTACAATTCCCAGAGCCCCATGCTGCATCACAATCCCCTTAGAGTCCGCCGCGCGGAGTTCTGGGACTTGAGGTCCGCGGCCTATTTACCCAAGTTGGAGGTAAGGGCCTGTGGAAACATGAAGAGGTAAGGACTTGTTTGAAGAGCAGGCGGCAAGGGGAGCTCTGTTCTACCTTTTCTTGTGAAAATGGCTTCTATTGCTTTCTGGTTTGGGTATTGCACGTTCTCGGAATGCGGTTTCGTGGGAGCGGGAACACGACAAAGGAGACGGGAGGAGGGGAGACGGGCTGAATAGGCCTGCAGAGCGAAGTTCAGGAAGGGCTGCCACCGGGGCCGGCTGCTGTGGGAATGCCCTCCCGGCACGGGCCCCGGGAGCTGGCCAGGTGCTGCGGCTTCGTCGTTTCACCCGGACCCAGCTAGGCAAAAGGGTTTGAGGCTGACAAATTCCTGGCGCCGGAGATGTAGGTACCTCGGGCCAGCCCCTCCCCGTCCTCCCCTACCTCCACCTCCACCTGAGAAAGTCTCGGGGCGGGCGCATTTATTTGCAACGTCTATGTGTTAAAGACTACTTGCTCGGGCCCCGAAACCATGTAGCGCTTTCCAATCTTAAAGTAAGGGAGCGGTACTTTGTTTCTAAATGTGGAAGGACAGCACCAAAGCGGTTCGATTTATGGGGTGGGGGGAGGGGAGGTGGAAGGCATTGCTGGGCTCAGTTCCCCTTACTGGTCCTGAGGTAAATGGCCGCTTGAGCCTAAATGGCCTGAGCCTCCTAACTATTGACAGGCTTAAATTAATTTTAGATTCATTCTGCAAGTAAAATCATCACTCTGGAATAGTGCAGTGCATTTAAAATGCTTACTGATATGCTTTCCTGCACTGTCAGTTCCTTGCATCTTTTAAAAAACCGTTTCTGACTTTGCCTGCCTGAAACTAACCTTTAACTTTTTTTTTACGATATCTCATCCATGCAAAATAATGTATAATGTATATATACAGCTTAAAGAATAATAAAGGTTCGCATCCACTACAAGCTTAAGAAATAGGACATTGCCAGTCCCTTAGAAGTCTACTGTGTCTCTTCCCTCCCTTCGTTCCCCCCTAAGGTGGCCACTATCCGGAATTTTGTGTTACTAATTCCCTTGCTTTTAAAAAAGCAAATAGTTTCTAGTACATATGAATTTATCCCTAAACAAAATGTTCCTAGTCCTGTATTTGAAGTATTCCTGATACTTCATGCTGGCGTTTCTATTGTAAAAGGTACTAGACTCAATGTGGCTAAAACAATACTGACTTTCCCTTTCCCAAATCATTTATTCCATCTGGAGCTTTGTCTTTCCTTCATTGGTACCATTGTTTTCTCAGTTACACAGACTGAAATTTTGGGATTATCTTTGACTTCCTTGCCTCTGCCTCCAAAAGGCCTCTCTCATCTACCCCTTTCTTTCCATTTTCACTATTACCATTTCAGTCTAGACCTTCCTCACCTTTTACTTCAGTAGTTTCATAACTAGTTCTTCTTGTTTCTTCCCTTTGAATCTCTATGGCATATTATAACCACATTCATCTGTCTAAACCATTACTTGCACTGTGTCACTTAACTGCTTGATAAATTACTACTTCTCATTATCCTTCAGTATATATTACTGTCCCTTTGTACTCTCTTTCCCTGTTCTCCTTTTCCTCATCACACACCTTTGAATGTCAGCTTAAGAGTGCCTTTCTGAAGTCTTCCTTTACCACCTTTATCTCCCAATTTTCTCTTCTGTGAATTTCTACTAATTTGGCATATGCTTCTATGTGTTGTTATTCTCTCCTCCCCCCGCCGCCAAGGCACATGCACGTAACACATAAACACACGCTTCTTCTTCCTAAATAGATTGTGGGCTTCTTGAGGATAGGGACTATGTCTTAAACACCTTTGACTTCTCTCAGTACCTAGCATAGCGCATTCTGTGTAAACAGGTATTTAGTAAGTGTTCATGGACTAAATGGTAAAGGGCAATGAATTGTTGAAGTGTCTTTGAATAAATGGGGTCAGTAATGGTAGATAATATAGATAAGGAATATATTTTGAGACTCACAGTCTCTTCTGTTTTCTGTATATATTCTTATGTCTACTCCAGGGTAAACAGCTGTGTGAAGAGTGATGAGCATGTCCTGGAGGAGCTGGAAACAGAAGGGGAGAGGCAGCTGAAAAGCCTCCTTCAGCATCAACTTGATACTTCTGTCTCCATTGAGGAGTAGGTATTGATTTTGCAAACGGAGAGTATCATAGACTCTCACCTCCAGGTGACAGATCTCTCTTAAAGCCTAGATGGAATGTTCCTCTCCCACCTCCCTTTCTTTGTTAGACTTCAATGTATTAGGTAGGGTTTTAGTTCTGTGTCTCTTCCTCTGGGAAGCCTCCCATATCTCACTAAGTCTGAGCCAAGTACCTATTTTATGTCCTCCTACAGCATCCCATATTTCCCTTAACATAGCACTTGTAACCCAATATTATCATTGCCTGTTGACTTGCCTCTCTTCCACTGTTTTTCCACAAAAGCAGGAGCCATTTTTATCTTTTTTATAAAGCTATTAAATCCTTAGTACCTAGCAGAGTATCTGATGCATAGTAAGTACTCAATAAATACTTGTTGATTTAGTTTATTATTCCCGGATGAGGGCACTATTGATGGAGTTCATTTTGTTGCAGTGGTGCTTCAGCTTAGAAATAAGATGTAAGAGAAAATTTGCTAGTGAGTTTCATTGTACCTCTTACAGTGTTGAACCTCCATTTTTGTGAATGGTAGTAACCTCAAGATGTTCTTACTCTCCTCCTGCATGTTTTGCAGATGTATGTCTAAGAAAGAGAGCTTTGCTCCTGGTACTATGTACAAGCCCTTTGGGAAGGAAGCAGCTGGGACTATGACTTTGTCCCAATTCCAGACACTGCATGAGAAGGACCAGGAAACTGCTTCTCTCAGGGAATTAGGGCTTAATGAAACAGAAATCTTGATCTGGAAGAGCCATGTGTCTGGTGAAAAGGTGAGTGGGGTAATGTTTTTTTTGTTTGTTTTTCTCCTCAAGGAAACAGCAAAATATCTTCATTTTAGCATTGAGAGCCTTTTCATTTTTAGTTCTCACAAAACTGAGCTTGGTGTCTGAATCTTCTTTGATTTTTAGAATGCAGACATTGGTAAAAGAGAAGCTATTCTTTAACTTCTTAGCTAACACTTTCTGTAAACATTCATTTCTGGGCCCAGGTCATCTTTTTACTTGAGACACCAGATCATCATGTTCAGGTTGTGCCCTCTATGATATATGCCATCTTATTCCTCTGGTTTCAGAAGACAAAACTGAGGGCAACTCCTGAAGCAATACAGAACCGTCTTCAAGATATTGAAGAAAGGATCTCGGAGCGTCAGCGCATTCTTTGCCTGCCACAGAGATTTGCAAAGAGCAAACAGCTGACCCGGCGAGAAATGGAAATAGAAAAGTCTTTATTTCAGGGAGCTGATCGTCACTCCTTCCTTAAGGCTCTTTATTACCAAGGTATGTGATCCCCACTGACTTTGATATATTCTTTCACTGAGAGAAAGATTAAACAGCAGGGCATTAAATATGAAGAGTTAGTGAAGGGAATAGGGGAAAGACAAATTGTCACTACTTTTGAGGAATGTATAATACCATAAGAGAGACAAATATGTGCACAGTTAGTTGCATGACAACATGGAAACTGCTATTATAGAGATTTGAATAAAACGCTGAGGTAGTGCAGAACACAGAGCATCTAAGTCTAGTTGGGGGAGTCAGAAGTTGACATTTATACTAACTCCTGATGGATCAACGGGCATTTGTCAGGTAAATAAAGGGGAATGGAGATTAAAGATAGTAAATAGCAACAGGATTATGAAAGAACCTGGTGTGTCTAAGGAACAATGAGAAGTTTAATGTGGCAGGAGTAGAAGAAGTGACAGGGAATGACAGGAGGTGACACTGGAAGGAAGGGGAGGCGAAGCTAGATTGTGAAGGGTCTTTAGGCTGAACTACAAATTAGCACAAAATATGTAGATAAATAGTATGTGTCTTAACCAGAAGGATTTAGTTTGACAGATAAGTTTTACTAGACGCTGTGGAAGGTGCATGGAAGTTTAAGAAATGGTTCCTCACCTTGTGCCAAGTATAGTCTGGTTGGAGAGATAAACATGTAACATTTAGTGACAATACTAGATACATTTGTTAAGTGTTGTTGGAGTTCAGAGGAGGCAAAGGCCACTGTGTATTGGTGTGATTGAAGAAGGCCTCTCAGAGGAGGTAAGATTTATATGTTCTTTTAATACTACCTATTCTTTAGAAAAGAGAGGTAATGACATTTCAGTTGCAACAGATGGTGTGAGCACTACGGAGTGTGCGTTATGGAGGAGATGTGAGACAAGGTTAGAAAGGTAGCTAAAAATTTTGAACTGTATTTGGTGACTAGTATAGACCTATACAGAGTTAGTTATCAGTTAGTTTCAATATGGTTGAAGGTTTTTGAACCAGAAGTGACATGATAAAAGCCATATTTGAAAATTATTAATCTGGTGGTCAATAAATAGGATTAGAGAGAGGAAGAACTAGAAGCAGGCAGAATGGATAGGAGATATTACAGTCATTTAGGCATGAAGACTTGGTCTAGAGTGATAGCAGTGAAATTGGAGAGAGGTATGTTTATAAGGGAAGAACTAATAAAACTTGTTGGCTGAAAATGAAGGAGGGAGGTCAATGCAGAGGTATGTGTCAAAGATAATCCAGAGGTTTCAAGGCTGTGTGACTTACCAATTGGCAAAATTAAGAAAGCCTTTATGGGGAAATTTCGAGGAAGGATGATGAGTTTGATTTTAAACATGTTGAATTTGTGAGAATGGCAGGATCATCAAATGCAGATGTTGAGGAGACAGTTGGAAATGCAGCAGTGAAGCTCAGGAGAGAGGTCAGAACTAGATACATAGAACTGGGAATCATCTATCCTTAGATAACATGTTAAGGCCGTGAGAATGGATGAATGATTTGTTAGAGATAGAAAGACCATAGACATGGCAGAGCAGTGGTGAAGGAAGGAATGAATGAAAAAATGAATAACCTTTTGTGGAGAGACATTTAGCATAATGATTAAGAACATAGGCTCTGGAGGCAGACTGCCTGGGAAAATCCTGGCTCCCCCACTTACTAGCTAAGAGATGCTAGGCAAGTTACCTCTCTATGCTTCAGTATCTTCATCTGTAAAATGAGAATATTAATAGTAGCTATGTTACAGGGTTACTAAGAGGATTAAGTGAGAGAATACATGTAAATCACTTAGAGCAGTACCTGGTATTTGGGGTGGAGGGTGGGTGGTGTATGAATCTGTTCTGTTTCCTATCTTTGAAACTCCTTGCTTTAAACCTTCACAGCATACCACAAAAAGACAAGTGCAGACAAGTACATGACCTCAATGAAGAGGAAGATAAAATTAGGCACAAAAGGCAAGTCGAGAGTTTTCTTATAGTGTTAGATTTAGGAATGTAACCTAGGGTCCCAGTTGAGCACTTATTTAATTCCATATTCAGTATATGACAATGTTTATAGGAAATGATCCAGAGGGAGCATATTATCCTGATACAGAATATTAAAGAGAGGAGTTAGTAGAAGTTGTAAAGCTTTTACATTTAGTGCTGTTGTTTTTTATCTATACATTTAAATTATTGTACCAGACATAAATTGACCTTAATGATTTTTAGATCCCATTTCACAAATAATTCTGAATATTTTTATTAATCAGTAAAGTATAATTATTGGTGATGATGATGATATGATAGCTAGTATTTTCTTACTTTTGAAATGAACTTCCAATAAAATTGCATGGGGCTTCTTCTTTTTTGGTGTACAATTCTGTGAATTGTAAATCATGTAGATTGATGTAACCACCACCACAATCGAGAGAGAATAGCTTCATCACCTTAAAAAACTCCCTCATGCTGTCCCTTTATAGTCATTCCCAACCTACCATAATTCCTGACAATCACTGACTGTTTTCCATCACTGTAGTTTTATCTTTTAGAAAATGTCATGTAAATGGATCATACAACATGTAACCTTGTGAGATTGGCTTCTTTCACTCAGCATAATGCCTTTGAGACTCATTTGAGTTGTTGCGTGTATCAATAGTTCATTCATTTTGTTGAGTAGCATTTCATCATATGGACATTCCAGAGTTTGTTTATCCATTCACCCATTGAAGTGCATTTGGATTGTTTCCAGGTTATGATGGCTATGCATAATATTGATATGAACGTTCTTGTACAGGTTTTTTTGTGAACATAAGTTTTTATTTCTCTAAGGTAAATATCTAGAAGTGGGATTACTGGGTCATATGGTAAGTGTACATTTAACTTTATATGAAACTGCCAAACCATTTTCCAGAGTGGCTGTACCATTTTGCATTTTCACCAGCAATGTATGAGAGTTCGAGTTGCTCTACATCTTTGTCAGCAGTTGGTATTGTCAGTATTTATTTTGGTTATTCCAATAGCTGTCAAGTGGTACCTCATTGTAGTTTTAATTTGCATTTCTTTAATGGCTAATGATGTTGAACATCTTTCATGTGCTTATTTGCCATCCTTATATCGTGTTTGCTAAAGTGTCTGTTCAAATCTTTTGCTGTTTTATAATTGGGTTGTTTATTTTCTTCCTGATGACTTTTGAGAGTTCTTTGTATATTCTAAACACAATCTTCTGTTGGATATGTGATTTTCACACATTTTCTCCCAGTCTGTAGCTTGTCTTTTCATTCTCTTAACAGTGTCTTTTGCAGAGCAAACTTTTTTTATTGTGATAAAATATACATAACATAAAATTTACCATGTAAACCATTTTTAAGTGTGTAGTTCTATGGCATTAAGTACTTTCACATTGTTCTGCAACTATCACAACCATCCATCTCCAGAAATTTTTCATCTTCCCAAACTGAAACTCTGTACTTATTAGATACTAACTCCCCGTTTTCTCCACGCCCATCAGCCTCTGGCAACCACCACCCTACTTTCTGTTTCTATGAATTTGACTACTCTCAGTGCTTCATATAAGTGGAATCATACAATATTTGTCCTTTTTGTGACTGGCTTTAGTTAGCATAATATCTTCAAGATTCATCTAAGTTGTAGCATGTGTCAGAATTTTCTTTTTAAGGTGGAATAATATCCCATTGTATGTATATAGCACATTTTGTTTATCAATTGATGGATGCTTAAGTTGTTTCCATGTTTTAGCTTTTGTGAATAATGCTGCTACGAACATGGGTGTACAAATATCTGTTTGAATACCTGCTTTCAATTATTGTGGGTATATACTCAGAAGTGGAATTGCTGGATCACATGTTAATTCTACATGTAATTTTTTGAGAAACTGCCATATCATTTTCCATAGAGACTGTACCATTTTACATTCCCACCAGCAATGCACAAGATAAGAGTTCCAGTTTCTCCATACCCTTGGCAACACTTACTATTTTCTTTTCTTAAAAAATAATAGCCGTCCTAATGGGTGTGAAATGGTATCTTATTGTGGTTTTGATTTCAATTTCCCTGATGATTAGTGCTGTTGAGCATCTTTTCACATGCTTTTTGGCCATTTGTATATCTTCTTTGGAGATATATCTGTTCAGATCTCTTGTCCATTTTTAAAATAAGTTTCTTGTTTTTTGTTGAGTTGTAGAAGTTCTATATATATTCTGTATATTAATTCCTTATAAGATATATGACTTGCAAATATTTTCTCCTATTCCAAGAATTGCCTTTTCACTCTGTCTTTTGATGCACAAAGTTTAATTTCGATGAAGTCCAATTTGTTGATTTTTTTCTTTTGTTGTCTATGCATTTGGTGTCATATCCAAGAAATCATTGCCAAATCCATTGTTATGAAATGAAGGCTTTTCCTTATGTTATCTTCTGAGAGTGTTATAGCTTTAGCTCTTATGTTTAGGTCTTTGAACCTTTTGAGTTAATTTTCGTATATGGTATTAAGGTAAAAATTCAGCTTTATTATTTTCATGTTGATATTCAGTTTTCCCAGTGCCACTTGTTGAAAAAAGACTGTTCTTTCCACACTGAATGATCTTGGCACCCTATTCAAAAATCATTTGACTATATATACCTGTCTTTATGCCAGTACCACACTGTTTTAATTACTGTAACCTTGTAGTAAGTTTTGAAATCAGGAAGTGTGAGAACTCCAACTTTGTTCTTTTTCAAAATTGTTTTGGATATTTGGGGATCGGTTGAGATTCCATATGAATTTTAGAATGGATTTTTCTATTCCTGTAAAAAATGTTATTGACGTTTTGGTAGGACTTACATTGAATCTGTATATCACTTTGGTTAGTATTGATGTCTTAACAGTATTGTCTTCTAATTCATGAACATGGGGTGTCTATTTATTGTGTCTTGTTTAATTCCTTTCAGCAACATTTTGTAGTTTTCAGTGTATAAGTCTTTTACCTCGGAGAAAATGTTTTCAAGTTCTAAAATCTTGTTTATCAGTTGATCCTTTCATGGGTTGCTTTTTATGTATGTGCATTTATATGTATCTAACAACTCTACCTGTTCATGAAAAATATATTTTCCTATGTTTTCTTCTGATAGTTATATAGTTATACATTTTACATTTAGATCTATGATCCATTTTGACTTGATGTTTATATAAGGTATGAAGTTTAGGTTAAAGTTAACTTTTTTTTTTTTTTTTTGGCTTCAAATGTCCTGTTGTTTTAGAACCAACTGTTAAAAGAGTATCCTTTCTCCATTTACTTGCCTTTGCATTTTTGTCAAATCAATTGGCCACATTTGTGTGTTAATACTTAACCTCATAATTAATGGTGAAAAGTTGAAATTCTTCCCCAAAGATCAAAAATAAGACAAGGATGTCCACTCTTGCCACTTCTGTTCACAGTGGAATGAAATTCAAAATAAATAACAGAAGGACATTTAGGAAAATTACAAATATGTGGAAATTAACACTCTACCAAACAGTCAATGAATTAAAAGGAAATCAAAAGGCACATTAGAACATATTTTGAGGTAAATTAAAACACAACATGCCAAAACTTATGGAGTAAAATAAAATCAGTGTTTAGGGGGATATTTAGCTGTAACGCCCATAGCTGTATATGCCCATATTAATAAAGAAGAAAGATTTCAAATTAATAACTGAAATCTCCACCTTAAGAACTTATTAAAAGAAGAGCAAACTAAATCCAAATCAAGCTGATGAAAAGAAATAATAAAAAATGGAGCAAAAATGAATGACATAGAGGAAATAATAGAGGAAGTCAACAAAACCAAAAGTTAGTTCTTTGAAAAGATCAACTAATTTGTAATCCCTTAGCTAGACTGATCAAGTTAAACAGAAAGAAGACTCAAATTTCTAAAACTCAGCTCCACTTTGGTTCTTATTTGTATGGGACATCTTTTTCTATCTTTTTGCTTTTAATCTATTTGTGTTTTTGAACCTAAAGTGTGTCTCATGACAGCAAATAGTTTGGATTATATTTTCTCTTTTTAATCAATTATTTCAATCTCTGCCTTTTGAGTGGAGAGTTTAGTTCATTTATTTTAATGTATTTAATTAGAGTCTGTTAAGGATTTACATCTGCTATTTTGCTTTTTGTTTTCTGTTTCTCTTGTATCTTTTTTGTTCCTCTGTTCCTCCATTTATTCCTTCTTTTATGTTAAATAGATTTTTCCAATGTGCCATTTTAATTAACTTCTTGCCTCTTTTACTATTTTTGTGTATGTGTGTGTGTGTTAGTGGTTGCTCTGGGGATTACAATTAACCTCTTGGCTTAAATAAATTAATTTGCATTAAAACCAACTTAATTTCAATTATATTAAAAAACTTTGTTTAGCTGTTCTCTACCTCCCATACTTTCTACTGTAATTATCATACCAATTACATCTCAGAATGTGGCTTTTCATTGCAGTGCCAGGCAGGTCAAATAGTTCCATCCAGGTAAAATAGTGAAAATTCTCCAAGGATGGGGCTTTTATGGTGCTCCAGAACTGGTCTGCCACTCCAGTTTCAGATAGGCTGCTGGTTTTTGCAGCTTCTGTTGTTGCAAGATTGTTGGTTTTCAAGGCTACTGCAAAGCTAGAGAAGGGGAGATGGGATGATGGAAAGTCGAAATGCTACAAACCTCACTTTGACTTACATTCATCTCTTAGCATATGGATAGCCAATTGTCCTGGTGCCTTTAGTTGAAAAGACTATTCTTTTTCATTGAATTGTCTTAATATCTTTGTGAAAAATCAATTTACCATAAATGTAAGAGGCTTTTTTTAATGTTTTTTTTCTCTTTATGTTCAGCAATTTGATTATGCCATGTCTCTTCTGGGCATGAGTTCTTTGTTATTTCAAATTCTTGGTTTCTTACCCCTTCCTCCTGCTGCCATTCACTCTTCATAGCATCTAAATGTACCATATATTCTCTCCAGGTTTTATAACTTTATTCAACTATAGTATGGTACTCTCTGACTACAACCTTTTTCTTATCCTTCTGGCTCGCATAACTCTCTTAAATTCACATACCATCTCTTCAACCCTGTTTATATCTCCAGTTCCTTGACCTTTTAATTTTCTCCTAATCTGTCAGTCCCTTTCTATTTCTTCTTCCTTTCAAATCTCACTGAGACTCTATCATCCATTATTTAACCACCCATCTTGACAATGAATCATTCTCTTTGCTTCCTTGTCTGTGTATCACATCCACCCAGCAAAACCTCAAACTCAAATCAACCAAACTAATTGCCTTCTCTATTTCTACATCATGGCTTCTGGGCATTGCTAGAAAGAAATCATAACTTTGTTGATTATTGCCTCTACAACTTTCTTGTCTCTGTTATTGGTTAGAGCCTCTCCCTTGTTGAACAACCTATCTCCTAGTCCCTAGTCAGCTCACTATTTCATTCCTTATAAATACTATTTTAGATCCTCATTGCTCTTTCCTTTCCTACCATTTTGTCATTTTTAACAGTCTTCCATCCTATTTCAAAGGAAACTGCCATCAGCAAGAACTTTCATCCATTTCCTGCTTCATGCTCTGCTAACTTCTGTATCCTCACCCTTGTTTTCTTCTCTCTTGACTCAGTGCTAGGGAATTCCTTTCTGCTTAAGGCTAATGTGTATAATTTTGTGCTGGATCCTATCCCTTTTATCTTCCAAATAACTTCAGTCATCCCCAGTATTGCTTCTTTCTTTTTAGGGTTTTAACATGACTTGTATACTTGTCAGACTCCATGGTCTACATATGCCTACCATGAACTATCTAAAGAAAATGATAAAAATGAAAAATGTCTTTCAATTGATTAGCTACTTGAACAAATAATACATTTAGATCTTCTTCTTTTTTTATTATACTTTAAGTTTTAGGGTACATGTGCACAATGTGCAGGTTAGTTACATATGTATACATGTGCCATGTTGGTGTGCTGCACCCATTAACTCGTCATTTAACATTAGGTATATCTCCTAATGCTATCCCTCCCCCCTCCCCCCACCTCACAACAGGCCCTGGTGTGTGATGTTCCCCTTCCTGTGTCCATGTGTTCTCATTGTTTAATTCCCACCTATGAGTGAGAACATGCAATGTTTGGTTTTTTGTCCTTGGGATAGTTTGCTGAGAATGATGGTTTCCAGTTTCATCCATGTCCCTACAAAGGACATGAACCCATCATGTCCTGCATAGTATTCCATGGTGTATATGTGCCACATTTTCTGAATCCAGTCTATCATTGTTGGACATTTGGCTTGGTTCCAAGTCTTTGCTATTGTGAATAGTGCCGCAATAAACATACATGTGCATGTGTCTTTATAGCAGCATGTTTTATAATCCTTTGGGTATATACCCACTAATGGGATGGCTGGGTCAAATGGTATTTCTAGTTCTAGATCCCTGAGGAATCGCCACACTGACTTCCACAATGGATGAAATAGTTTCCAGTCCCACCAATAGTGTAAAAGTGTTCCTATTTCTTCACATCCTCTCCAGCACCTGTCGTTTCCTGACTTTTTAATGATTGCCATTCTAACTGGTGTGAGATGGTATCTCATTGTGGTTTTGATTTGCATTTCTCTGATGACCAGTGATGATGAGCATTTTTTTCATATGTCTTTTGGCTGCATAAATGTCTTCTTTTGAGAAGTGTCTGTTCATATCCTTCGTCCACTTTTTGATGGGGTTGTTTGTTTTTTTCTTGTAAATTTGTTTGAGTTCACTGTAGATTCTGGATATTAGCCCTTTGTCAGATGAGTAGATTGTGAAAATTTTCTCCCATTCTGTAGTTTGCCTGTTCACTCTGATGGTAGTTTCTTTCGCTGTACAGAAGCTTTTTAGTTTAATTAGATCCCATTTGTCAATTTTGGCTTTTGTTACCATTGCTTTTGGTGTTTTAGACCTGAAGTCCTTGCCCATGCCTATGTCCTGAATGGTATTGCCTAGGTTTTCTTCTAGGGTTTTTATGGTTTTAGGTCTAACATTTAAGTCTTTAATCCATCTTGAATTAATTTTTGTATAAGGTGTAAGGAAGGGATCCAGATTCAGCTTTCTACATATGGCTAGCCAGTTTTGCCAGCACCATTTATTAAACAGGGAATCATTTCCCCATTTCTTGTTTTTGTCAGGTTTGTCAAAGATCAGATAGTTGTAGATATGAGGCGTTATTTCTGAGGGCTCTGTTCTGTTCCATTGGTCTATATCTCTGTTTTGGTACCAGTACCATGCGGTTTTGGTTACTGTAGCCTTGTAGTATAGTTTGGAGTCAGGTAGCGTGATGCCTCCAGCTTTGTTCTTTTGGCTTAGGATTGACTTGGCAATGCGGGCTCTTTTTTGGTTCCATATGAACTTTAAAGTAGTTTTTCCAATTCTGTGAAGAAAGTCATTGGTAGCTTGATGGAGATGGCATTGAATCTGTAAATTACCTTAGGCAGTATGGCCATTTTCACAATATTGATTCTTCCTACCCATGAGCATGGAATGTGCTTCCATTTGTTTGTATCTTCTTTTATTTCATTGAACAGTGGTTTGTAGTTCTCCTTGAAGAGGTCCTTCACATCCCTTGTAAGTTGGATTTCTACGTATTTTATTCTCTTTGAAGCAATTGTGAATGGGAGTTCACTCATGATTTGGCTCCCTGTTTGTCTGTTATTGGTGTATAAGAATGCTTGTGATTTTTGCACATTGATTTTGTATCCTGAGACTTTGCTGAAGTTGCTTATCAGCTTAAGGAGATTTTGGGCTGAGACAACAGGGTTTTCTAGATATACAATCATGTCATCTGCAAACAGGGACAATTTGACTTCCTCTTTTGCTAATTGAATACCCTTTATTTCCTTCTCCTACCTGATTGCCCTGGCCAGAACTTCCAATAGTATGTTGAATAGGAGTGGTGAGAGAAGGCATCCCTGTCTTGTGCCAGTTTTCAAAGGGAATGCTTCCGGTTTTTGCCCATTCAGTATGATATTGGCTGTGGGTTTGTCATAGATAGCTCTTATTATTTCGAGATACGTCCCATCAATACCTAATTTATTGAGAGTTTTTATTCGATGCAGAAATCCTTAATAAAATACTGGCAAACCGAATCCAGCAGCACATCAAAAAGCTTATCCACCATGATCAAGTGGGCTTCATCCCTCAGATGCAGGGCTGGTTCAACATATGCAAATCAATAAATGTAATCCAGCATATAAACAGAACCAATGACAAAAAGCATATGATTATCTCAATAGATGCAGAAAAGGCCTTTGACAAGATCTTCTTTTACTGTATACCATAATAAGTAGCAGTTCGTTTAAAAAGTGAAATGTAAAAATTTAAGCCCTAAAAAAGATAATATTAAATAGATAATATAATATGTTAATATTTTTGATATCCTAATGGGAAAAGATTTTTTCTATTATTTGTTTTCAGTGAAAATTTTCAAACACACAGAAAAGATGAAAGAATTTTATCACAAAGAACCATTATATTACCATCTGGAATCTACCATTAATATTTTGCCTTATCACATATCTATCTATACCCATACCCATCTATCAATCCATCTTTATTAATGTATTTTAGAAAACCGCTGATGTAAATTCCTCCCCCCCAAATACTTCAGCATGTATACTGTTAATGAGAGTTAAATATTTATTAATGATTTTTCTTTTGTTGCATAATTTGCAAGCAGTTAAATGTAAAGCTCTTTTAAGTGTTCATTTGCTGACTTTTGACCAATGTATAAATCTGTAGTGATATACTGGTAAATGTTTAACAACCAGGTCTCTGGCAGGGTGGTGGGGGAGGGGAGCGGGGAAAACAGGCCCTGATTTGTATCATTTGCCAGTTTCCAAGGTGTACATATTACCACCATAGCCAGTTTCAAGCTACCAATATGTTATCACTGAACATGGAATTGGGAATAAAAACAATCATCAGACCATCTCCAGGACACACTGCATCTGTGTAACCTAACCCCATCAACACAGAAGATTACTATCACCCCAGAAAGTTTCAGCATACTTCTTTCCAGTAATTCCCATCCTACCGTCTCAGAGGCAACTAGTGTTTTGATTTTTTTCCACCATAGATTAGTTTTGCTTGTTCTAGAGCTTCATATAACTGGAATCGTACAGTATATGTTCTTAGTGTAAGGTTTCTTTAATTCAACATAATGTTTTTGGGATTCATTCATATTGTCATATGTATCAATAGTTTGCCCTTTCTACAGCACAATTCTTAGAAGAGTTTTCTATAATTACTGTGTTAGTTTCCTAGGACTGCTGTAACAAATTATTATAAATCTGGTGGCTTAGAACAACAGAAGTGTATCCTCTCCACAGTTCTGGAGGCTAGAAGTCTAAAATCAAAGGTGTCAGCAGGGCCATGCTCTTTCTGCAGGCTCTAGGAGAATATCCTTCATTACTTCTTCTATCTCTGGTAGTTGCCAGCAATTCTTGGTGTTCCCTGGTTCATAGATGCATAATTCCTATCTCTGCCTCTGTCATCACATAGCATTCTCATGTATCTGTGTTTTCACATTGCTCTCTTAAAAGGATATCAGTCATTGGATTTAGGCCCCACCCTAATCTGGTATTACTTCATCTTAATTTAACTACATCTGCAAATACCCTATTTCCAAATATTTCACAGTCTGTGGCTCCAGGTGGACATGAATTTTAGAGGTATACTGTTCAACCTAGTACAGTCTGCCCTCTGGTGCCAAAAATTCACATCTATCCACGTGCAAAAGACATAACATCCCCAAAAGTCTTAACCCATTCCAGCACCAAGTCTGAGTCCCAAATATCATCTAAATACCAACTCAAAAAGTCCTAAGTCTCATTATCTAAATCATCTATATCAGGTATGGGTGAGGTTCTGGATATGGTCCATCCTGGGGCAAAATTTCTCTCCATCCAGAGACTGGTGGAGCTAGAAAACAAGTTATCTGCTTCCAAAATAAAATAGTGGGACAGGCATAAGATAGACATTCCCATTCTGAAAGGGCAAAAATGAGGGAATAAAGGGGTTACTGGTCTAAAGCAAGTTTGTAGCCTAGCGTAGCAAATTCCATTAGTTTTCAAGGCCTATGAGTAATATTCTGGGCTCAGTGCTTTGTCCACTGGGCCCATATACTCAGTCTATCAGGGCAGCTATAGCCCCATCCTCTCTGGCCTCTACGTCTGTGGCTTTGCTCTTGTAATCATCCTTCCTTTGTCCTGTCTCTGTCTCTTTCACACCAGGCTGGCACTGGTGGTTTTTGCTGGTATAAGATTCTCAAAAACATTGTCAGTCTCATATATGTCAAGAGATTTATACCATTAGACATGAGGTTTCTCTACAGATTCTTCCTAGATAACCCGATCTGTATTCCTGGCTTCTGCTGAGTTGGTTGATTGGATCCTAACACTCTAACACTTAATCTCTTCAATGAAAGTTTGTCCATCTATACTGTTGGCCCTGTTTCCAGAGCACGCTATCTGTATAGGCTGAGAATTTTCCCAATCATCAAGTGTTGTCCCCTTTTTTCTTAACAGTTCCTTCTTCAATTTTCCTCTGTCCTCTTTTATTTTATTATAAGCATCAGGGAGAAACTAGCCTGCATCTTCCACACTTTGCCCATTCATCTCCTTAGCGAAATATCAGTTTGTCACTTTTAAGTTAGACT
Organism: Pongo pygmaeus; assembly: GCF_028885625.2. Classification (NCBI taxonomy): domain Eukaryota; kingdom Metazoa; phylum Chordata; class Mammalia; order Primates; family Hominidae; genus Pongo; species Pongo pygmaeus. The sequence continues at coordinate 111,235,565 of NC_072396.2, read as the reverse complement.
TTTCGCCCAACAGTAGAACTCAATTCAGCCAAGTTTCTGCCACTTTATAGCAAAGATTGCCTTTCCTCCAGTGTCTAATAACATGTTCATCATTTCCTTCTAAGGCCTTACCAGAAGTACTTTTAACATTTATACCTCTAGCAACATTTTGTTCATGATTACATGTATATAATCATGAACACATATATTCTCTAAGATAATAGAAGCTTTCTCTACTGTCTCTTTACTTCTTTCTGAGCCCTTACCAGAACTGCCTTTAACATCCATATTTCTACCAACAATCTCCTCAATGTAATATAGGCTTTTACCATCAAGCAGCTCAAAATTCTTCCAGCCTCTACTCATTACCCAATTCTAAATCCAATTCCACATTTTTAGGTATTTGTTAAAGCAGCATCTTACTTCCCAGTACCAGTGGTACTTTGTTATGGCAGCCCTAGGAATCTAATACAAACTTTGGTACTGGGAAGTAGGATGCTGCTTAAGGTGAATGGCTTAAAACAACAGAAAGTTATTCCCTCACAGTTGTGGAGGCTACAAAATCAAGATGTTGGCAAAGTTGGGTCCTTCTAGTGGCTCTGAGGGAGAATTTGTTCCATGCCTCTCTCTTATCTTCTGGTGTTTGCTGGCAGTTCTTAGATTATCTCTCCAATCTCTGCCTCTGCCATCACATGGCATTCTGGTTGTTGACTGTGTCTGTCTCTGTATCTTCACATGTCCTTCTTATAAGGACATCAGTCATTGGACTCAGAGCCTACCCTGTGACTTCACCTTAACTAATTATATCTGCAAAGACCCTATTTCCAAATAAGGTCATATTCTTAGGTTCTAGGTAGACATGAATTTTGGGAGGATTCTATTTAACCCAGTACATTTACTTATTGCCACTTGTTCACCTCTCATTCACTTTTTTTTGGAAACCATCTTTTTATAATGAGATAGATCATGACAAACAGCGCTTAAAACATTTTTAATCAGATCAAGAAATAGAACATGCCGATACTCCAAACATCCCCATATGTCCCTCACAAATCACAACCCTCTTCCCACTAGATATAACTACTGCCCTAACTTGTGATAATTTCCTTATTTTTCTTTATATCTTTACCACCCATACATGCAGCATTAGACAGTCTGGTTTGGTTTTGCCTGTGCTTAAGCATTGTGTCAGTGAATTATACTGTATGTATTCTATTGGGTCTTCCTTTTCTACTCAATATTGTGGTGTTTTCTGGCAATTGTATTTGAGATATTTGTACATATTGCTATGTGTAGCCGTAGTTCATTTTCACTGAAGTATGGTATAGTATTCCTTTATATGAACATACCATAGTTTATCCATTCTACTGTAGTTGCACATTTGGGTTGTTCCCATTTGGGGGGCTGTATATATCACTTCTGCCACTGTGATCTTTCTTGTACATGTTTTCTGGGACACGTATGCAGGAGTTTCTCAGGGTATATATCTAGGAGTGGAATTGCGTGGTGAAGTGTTCACATGTCTTCAACTTTAATAGCTGTTAACTAATTTCTGAAGGGATTCCCCCAAGTTAAAATTCCACCAGCCATGTGGAAATGTTTAGGTTGCTTTACATCCTTGTCCACAACGGGTATCCTCAGACTCTAATATGATGAGTATTTACTTGTATTTTGTTGTGCTTTTTTCCCTTTATTATTAGTTAACATTTATTTATGTTACTTTTTTTTCTTTTTTTTGAGACAGAGTCTGCTCTGTCACCCAGGCTAAAGTGCAGTGGCATGATTTCAGCTCACTGCAACCTCCACTTCCCAGATTCGAGCAATTCCCGTGCCTCAGCCTTCCGAGTAGCTGGGATTACAGACGTTTGCCACCACCCCTGGCTAATTTTTGTATTTTTAGTACAGACTAAAAATACAAAATGTTCACCAGGGACAGTGGCACACACCATGTTGGCCAAGCTAGTCTGGAACTCCTGACCTCAAGTGATCCACTCATCTCAGCCTCCCAAAGTGTTGGGATTATAGGCATGAGCCACCACACCTGGCCAATTTATGTTACTTTTTTAAAGGCTTTAGTGAAGTGTTATTTTCCTCAACCTTTTATTTTGGAAAATATCAAATGTGGAGAAAAATTGAAAGAATACACCCACACCCTTCACCTGCGTTCACCAACTGTTGACAACTTGCCACATTTGCTTTACCTCTCTTCCTCCATATGAGTGTATGTGTATGTAGTTTGTTTACTAATAAACTGTTTGGAGTAAGTTTCAGACATAAGAAGGATTTACTCCTAAATACTTAATTGTGTATCTCCTAAGAACAAAGACATTCTCCTGTGCAATCACAGTATAATGATCACTCTTAAGAAATTTAACATTGCTTCTCTAATGTTGCAATCAGGTTTCTCAATTATAAATCCAGAATACAATCGGAGATCACACATTACACTTAGTTTGCTTTAGAACAGTTCCCCGAACAGTTCCCCTGCCTTCGTGTTCGTGTGTGTGTGTGTGTGTTTGTGTGTGTGTGTACCTTTCAGGATGTCATTTTAAGAGTCTGAGCCTGTATTGTTTGTTTGTTTCATTGTGGTTTTAATTTCATTCTTGAAAACTAGTTATGTTGGATACCTTCTTACACATTGACTGGCCATTTGGACAGCCTGCTTTGTGAAATGGCTATTCAGTTCTTTTGCCCATTTAGCAAATGTGAAAATGCCTATTTACTATCTGAATGTCTTTCCATCTGTTGTATCTTTGTCCAGATGCAGTCTTGGTTCAGAGGTCACTTTAGGCATCTATCAAAACAATAGCTTTTGAATCTTGAAGTCAGCAGATAAATAACTTTAAAGACAAAATAACCAATGGGTGAACACCAAAGCACTAAGATATAGCACATCTCAGTTATTGCCACCTCTGTACAGGAAGGAAGGAGATAGGAAAGTGTTGAGGTTATACATCCTGAATACTCTGTATCCAATTTTTCTCTAGTCATAGGTGCATTTTCTTATAAATTTGCACCAGTCTTTTTATTATTATGGATACTTGTTCTTTGTTGGTAATATATGTTGAAAATGTATATTCCAATTCTGTAGTTTGTCATTTCACTGCCTTTATGGTATCTTTTGGTAAACAACAGTTGTTGATCTCTATGTAATAAAATTTATTAATTTTTTCTTTATACTTAGTGGTTTTGTGCTTTGATTAATAAATCCTTTTTTTTTTTTTTTTTGAGACAAAGAGTCTTCCCCTGTCACCCAGGCCGCAGTGCAGTGGCCTGGTTCACTGCAACCTCCGCCTCCTGGGTTCAAGCAGTTCTCATGCCTCGGCCTTCCAAGTAGCTGGGATTACAGATATGCGCCACCACGCCCAGCTAATTTTTGTATTTTTAGTAGAGGTGGGGTTTTACCACATTGGCCAGGCTGGTCTCGAACTCCTGACCTCTGGTGATCTGCCCTCCTTGGCCTCCCAAGGTGCTGGGATTACAGGCATGAGCCACTGCGCGTGGCCCTGATACTGTTCTTTATTCTAAAAGCTTTATGTTTTTTGCCTTTTACATTTAAGTCTTTAATCTACCTGGAATTGATTTATGTATATGGTATAAAGTAGGGTTCCAGTTCCTTTTTCCCTCGTGTAGATAGCCTTCTAACACCAAATATTGAAAATGTCTAGACTGTTATTGTGTTGCAATATCAGGTGTTCATATATGAATGAATTTTTTTTTTATTCTTTCTTTTGTTCCTTTGGTCTTTTTGGCTATTTTAGAATCAATATCACACAGTCTAGCTTTATGATGTTTTAGTATCTGCAGAATAATTCTTTCCAACTTGTTTTTCTTCAAAAGTGTTTTGTCTACTTTTGACACTTCGCCTTTCCATGTAAATTTGAAAATCTATCAAGTTACACATGCACACATACCTTTATATGATTTTGATTGGGATTCCATCGAGCATTTAAGTCAATTGAGGCCAATTGACATATCTGTGAGTCTTCAAATCTTCAAATGTGAACATGGTACCTTTCCATTAATTTAATTATCCTTTAATGACTTTCAGTACATTTTCTGTTTTCTATTTCTTCTCACCTTTTGTGATTCTGAATAATTTGTTTATTTTTAAACCGCTTTGTTGAGGTATATAATTTACACATGATAAAATCCACCTATTGTAAGTGTTCAATTCAGTGATTTTTAGTAAATTTATAGAATTGTGCTATCAAATCCAGAGTCCAATTTTAAGACATTTCCATCACCCAGGGCAAAATTCCCTAGGGCTCATTTGCAGTAAATGACTCCCACATATACCCCAAGCCTCTGTTTCCATAAATTTGTCTTTTCTAGATATTTCATAATGAATGGAATCTTACAATACGTGGTCTTTTGAATCTGGCTTCTTTCAGGAACCATAATGTTTTTGAGGTTCTCCATGTTGTTGCATGTATCAGCAATTTGTTCCTTTATATAGCTAGTTTTTTTATTTTACAGCTTTATTAGTCTGTTCTCAGACTGCCATGAAGAAATACTGGAGACTGGATAATTTTTAAAGGAAAGAGGTTTAATTGACTCACAGTTCTGCATGGCTGAGGAGGCCTCAGGAAACTTACAATCATAGCAGAAGGGGAAGCAGACACCTTCTTCACAAGGTGGCAGGAGAGAGTGTGTGTGAAGGAGGAACTGTCAAACATGTATAGAACCATCAGATCTTGTGAGAACAAACTCACTATCACAAGAACAGCATAGGGGAAACCGCCCCCATGATTCAGTCACATCCCACTAAGTCCCTCCCTTGACATGTGGGGATTATGGGGATTACAATTCCAGATGAGATTTGGGTGGGGACACAGAGCCAAACCATGTCAATAGATATACCACATTGTTTAATCTTTTCACCACTTGATGACATTTAGGTTGTTTCCACTTTTAGCTATTATCAATAATGTTGCTGTGAACATTTGTGTGAACATGTTTTCATTTCTCTTGAATGAGTAAAATTTCTGTGTCCTACAGTAATTCCGTGTATAACCAATTTGAGGAATTGACTATTTCCTAATGTGGTTGTATCATTTTACTGTCTCATCAGCAATGTATGAGTTCTTATTTCTCTGCATCCTTGCCAATACTTGTTATTACCTGTCTTTTATTACAGCCATTTCAGTGTGTGTACTGATAGCTCATTGTAGTTTTATTTTGAATTTCTGTAATAACAAATGATCTTGAATACTTTTTCATCTGCTCATTAGCCATCAATATGTCTTTTTTGGTGAAATGTCTGTTTAAGTCTTTTGCCCATTTTTTGATTGGGTTGTTTCTGAGTATAAGAATTCTTTATTCTGAATACAAGTCCTTTATAAGGTATATATATGATTTGCAAATGTTTTCTTCTAGTCTGTAGCTTGTCTTTATTTTCTTAATGGTGTCTTTTGAAACACAGATGTTTTTAATTTTAATGAAGTTCAATTCATTATTTTATGGCTTGTGCTTTTGGTGTCATATCTAAGAAATCATTGCTGAACTCAAGGTCAGAAAGATATTCTATTTTTTTTTTCTGGAATACTTATAGTCTTAGATTTTACATCTAGATATATTATACATTTGAGTTGATTTTTATGTGTGAAGTAAAGGGTCCAAGTTCATATTTTTGTTTATGGATGTCCAGTTGTTCCAGCACTATTTAAAGGCTGTTATTTTTCCCATTGTCTTGGCACCTTTGTGGAAAAATCAATTGACCATAAATGTAAGGCTTTATTTCTGGACACTCAACTTGGTTCCATTGATCTATATGCCTATCCTTATACTCTAAATCTTTTTACTGTACCTTTATAGTAAGTTTTGAAATTGGGTAGTATGACTCCTCCAACTTTGTTTCTCTTTTTTAAAATCACTCTTTCTATTCTAGGTGCTTTGTATTTCCATGTAAATTTTAGAAACAGCTTGCCAATATTTTAAGAAAAATAAGCCTGCCAGAATTTAATAAGGATTAAGTTGAATCTATAATTCAATTTGGAGAAAACTGATCTTTAATCATTAATCTTTTAATACAAGAAAATAGAATGTCTCTTCCTTTGTTTAGATCTTCTACAATTTATTTCAGCATTGTTTTGTAGTTTTTAAGTTACATTTATTTTATCAAACTTAATCTTATGCTTTCTTTATTGAATTTATTTATTATTTTTTAGAGACAGGGTCTTGTTCTGTAATCCAGGCTGGAGTGCAGTGACACAATCATAGCTCACTGCAGCCTCCAACTCCTGAGCTCAAGGGATCCTTTTGCCTCAGCCTCCTGAATAGCTAGGACTACAGGTGCATGCCACCATGCTTGGCTAATTGTTTTTAAAATTTTGTTTAGAGATGGGGTCTCACTGTATTGCCCAGGCTGGTCCCAAACTCCTGGCCTCAAGTGACCCTCCCACATCATCCTCTCAAAGCACTGGGATTACAGGTATGAGCCACCACACCCAGCCTTTTGAATTTATTTCTAAGCATTTTAATGATTTTCATGTTCTTGTGAATAGAATTGTTTTCACATTTCATTTTCCAGTTGTTGCATGCAATTATATAGAAATTGAGTTGATTTTTCTTTTTTCTTTTTTTTTTTTTTAGATGGATTCTTGCTTTGTCACCCAGGCTGGAGTGCAGTGGCACTATCTCGGCTCACTGCAACCTCCGCCACCTAGGTTCAAGCGATTCTCCTGCCTCAGCCTCCTGAGTAGCTGGGATTACAGGCATGCGCCACCACGCCTGGCTAATTTTTGTATTTTTAGTAGAGACAGAGTTTCACCATATTGGCTAGGCTGTTCTCAAACTCCTGACCTCAGGTGATCCTCCCTCTTCAGCCTCCCATAGTGGTGGGATTACAGGCATGAGCCACTGTGCCTGGCCTAAAGTTGATTTTTCTATATTAATTTGTATCCTGTGACTAAACTCTTTTATTCTAAAAGTTTTATTATGGATATCTTAGAGTTTTCTACATAGACAATCCTATTTCCTGTGAATAAAGACACTTCTGTCTTTCCAGTTTGGAGGATTTTTTTTTTTTTTTTTGCCTCCTTATACTGTCTGGAACCTTCAGTATAATGTTGAATGGAAGTGATGAGAGCTAACATCCTTGCCTTGTTCCCAGTCTTAGGGGAAAAGTATTCAGTTTTTAACCATTAAGTATGATCTTAGCTCTGGGTTTTCTGCACATGCTCTTTGGCAGTATATTACTTTCCTATGAAAATAAAGGTAATTAGTATGTAACTAATTACCATATATTGAGTGGCTTAAACAATATAAATTTCTGCCCTTGTAGTTCTAGAGGTCAGAAATCTTAAGATGTCAACAGGACTGCATTTCTTCTAGAGGCTCTGGTTGAGCCTTGTCCAGATTCTAGAGGTTACCTGTATGCCTTGGCTCGACCCTTCCTCACATTATCCTCTGCATATATCATCACATCTCCCATTCTGTCTCTGACCTTCTTGCTTCCTTCTGATAAGGACCCTTATGATTACATTGGTCCCACCTGCATAATCCAGAATCATCTTCCTATCTCAACCTTAACATGATCACATTTGCAAATTCCCCTCTGCAGTATAATTTAACATTTTCACAGATTCCAGGGATTAGGATGTGGACATCTTTGGGGGGCCATTATTCAGCCTACCACAAGCAGGTTGAAGATGCTCTCTTCTAGTGTCAGTTAATTGAGCTTTTAAAAAATTATAAATGGGTATTGGATTTTGTTTAACGCTTTTTCTGCACCTACTGTGATGATCATGTGATTTAAGATTTAATCTATTGATTTTTAGATGTTACACCAATCTTTCATTTCTGGGATAAATCCCCCTTATATGTGTGTGATTCTTTTGTATGTTGCTGGATGAGGGTTGCTAATATTTTATTAAGTATTTTTGCATCTATATTCATGAGGAATATTGGTCTGTGGTTTTCTTGTAATATCTTTGTTTACTTTTGTTATCAGTGTAATACTGACATCATAGAATGAATTGGAAAGTATTTCCTTCTCTTCCCTTTTCTGAAGTGTTTCTGGAGGATTGGTGTTATTTCTTTAAGTATTTGATAGAATTTACCAATGAAGCCATTTGGACCTGGGTTTTTCTTTGTGGGTTGTTTACTGAGTACTAATTCACCCTCTTGTTATTTGTTTTTTCTTTAAGAGTGCTTTGGTAATTTGTATCTTTCTATGAATTTGTCCATTTATCTAGGTTTCCTAATTTGTTGGCCTAAAGTTATTTACAATATTCCTAAATAATTGTTTTTCATTCCCTAAAGTTAGTAGTGATGCTTCCTCTTTAATTATTGGCTTTAGTCATTTTTGTCTTCTCTCTTACTTTCTTGTTTAGTCTAGGTAAAGGTTTGTCATTTGTTAAACTTTTCAAAGAACCAGCTTTTGGTTTTGTTGATTTTTCTCTATTTTTCCATTTTCTATTGCGCTGATTTATTTCTTAATCTTTATTGTTTTCTTCCTTCTGCTTGCTTTCTGTTTAGTTGACTCTTTTTCTAGTTTCCTGACTTGGAAGCTCAGGTTTTAAATTTGAAACCATTCTTCTTTTCCAATACAGGCATTTAAAGCTTTAACTGTCTGTCATATGGATGCAGCATTGTTTTAGCTGTATTCATAAATTTTGATATGTTGTGTTTTCATTTTCATTGAGGTCAAAATATTTTTAAATTTCCTTTATGAGTTCTTTGACCAATGGGTTATTTAGAAGTTTGTTGTTCAATTTCCAGATATTTGTGTTTTCCTGTTTCTTACAGTAGTGGATCACTAATGTATGTCCATTGTGGTTACAGAACATACTTTATATGATTTCAGTCTTTTTTAGTTTTTTGAGACATACTCCTACCTTGAGACCTCACTCTAATATCAGTATGATAGATGCCCTTGCTTTTTTCAGGTCTTCATTCAAATAGCACCTTCTCAATGAGACCTATCCAGACCAACATTAAAAATTACAACCACCTCATAGCTCTTCCAATCTTATCTTGTATTTTTTTTTCTTTTTTATAGCACTCCTACCTTCTAACATGCCATGTAATTCACTTAGCTCTACAAAGGGAGGAATCCTTATTTATTGATGCATCCTTAATTATTTTTTAGTGTATTTATTAATCTGTTCATCCACTTGGACATATGTAGCTGAAATCTGTTCACTTACTTTGGATGATAGTATTTCATCATATAAACGTACCAGAATTTTATAATTAATTCTTCTTAGATGAACATTTGTATTTTTGCTAACTATAGGCAATTATAAATAGCAATGATCTGAAAATTCTTATTATTGTGTCCTGGTGCATATATGCCTACATTTTTCTAAGGTATGTATGTGGGAGTAGAATTGATGGGTTGTATGTTGAGCATATCTTCAACATTAGTAGATGATGCCACGTTGATTTGCACTGTGTATACACATTCCCACCAGCAATATGTGAGGGTACCAGTTGCTCTACAACTTCACTGACATGTAATGTTGGCATTCTTTTTAATTTTTGCCAATATGTTGGTTTTCTATTAGTATCTTATACCCTTCCTAATTTGCATTTCCCTGAATTCTAATATGGCTGAACACTTTTGTATATATTTATTTTATTATTATTTTTTAATCTAGAGACAGGGTATCACCGTGTTACCCAGGCTGGTCTCGAACTCCTGGGCTCAAGGAACTTTCCTCCTGCCTCAGCCTCCCAAGTGCTGGGATTACAGGCATGAGCCACCACGCCTGACCCACATATATTTATTAGCTATGTGTATTTGCTCTTTTGTAAGGCATCTCTTCAGTATTTTGCCCATTTTCCTAATGGTTGTTCATCTTTTTCTTATTGATTTGTAGGAGTTATTCATGTATTTTAGTTTTAAGTTCTCTGATAATTCTTTGTGTAGCAAATATCTTTTCCTATCCTGTGGGTTTTTTTTTTTTTTTTTGGTCCATCTCTTTATGACATTTTGATGAACAGAAGTTCTTAATTTTAATGTAGTTGTCTTAGGAAATACTTACATAACTACTCCTATGCCTTGCTGGTGGAAATATAGAATAGTATAACTCCTACAGCGTGAAATTTAACAATACGTAGAAAAATTACATACACATTTGCCCTTTGTCTCAGCAGTTTCACTTCAGGGAATCTGTTTTAAACATATACTTGAAAAATACCAAATCCTGTATGCACAAAGCTGTTTATCAGGACATTATTCATAACAGTATGAGACTGGATATAAGACCAACGTGTATCAGGAGGGGAATAGTTAAATAAACTATGGTACATCCACACAATGGAGTACTGTGCAGCTTTACGAAGGAATGAGAAGAGCTCTACACATTAATATGGAACTATCTCCAGGATATAAGTGCAAAAAAGTAAATTGTAGAACAGTGCTTCTAGTAAGTTACTTTTTATGTAGGAGAGAGGTATAACTAATGAATTATGTGTATGTGTATATATGCCTATTTGCTTATATTTTCAAAAAAGAAACAATGGAACCATAAGCCAAAACCTAATAAAAATTATTATTTATGGGGAAGGAAGGGAATGGGATAAAGGGGACAGAGATGGAAGTGAGACTTCTGTGAAGGTACTGTATAACAGTTTCACTTTAGATCCATGTAAATATTTTGCATCATTTAAAAGTTTGATCAAAAAGGTAAAAATCAATCTCTAAAATTCAAAAACAACCTGAAGCAAATGAGCCTAATGATAAATAAAGTTAGTAGCATAAACACACAATTGGAAAACAAAACAGTTACTTATAGTGACTTTAAAACATTTGTATATTTCCAATGGGACCCATATTCTAAGGGCAAAAGTAACTGCAAAGAAATATAAAACTATATTCAGCAGTTTTATTGGTGATAGTATTGTTATTGACATTTTAAAATTCTATAAGTATATTGTAGGAAGAATTTAATGAATAATTTTGCTAATATTACTTTAAGCATATGAGAGGAGATACACTCTAAAATAAAGGAGTTTAAGTAAAAATCTTGTTATCTTAAATTTGAGTTGGAAATACCAATATAAACTGATGGTTTACTTTTCTCTTTAAAAATGTCCCTCTTGCTCAACAAACTAACACAAGAACAGAAAACCAAACACCGCATGTTCTCACTCATAAGTGGGAGTTGAACAATGAGAACACATGGACACAGGGAAGGGAACATCACATACTGGGGCCTTTTGGGGAGTGGAAGGAAAGGGGAAGGAGAGCATTAGGACAAATACCTAATGCATGCAGGGCTTAAAACTTAGATAATGGGTTGATAGGTGCAGCACACCACCATGGCACATGTATACCTATGTAACAAAACTGCATCTTCAGCACATGTATCCCAGAACTTAAAGTAAAATTTTAAAAAATAATAAATAAAATAAAACCATTCTAGTGGATCATTTAAAAAAAATGTCCTAGCTTTTGTCCACTGAAAAGGCCTGGAAACAACAACTTGGAAGTTGCTTCTGCACACACCAGCAACACACTTTGGTTTCTAAATACCACTTCCTACTAAAAGGAACCAAGGGTCCCTACAAAAATATTCCAGGTTTGAGTTAGGAGGTATGCAAGATGAGCTTAGGATATTTGGCTGTGCCAGAAAGCTGAGAAGCAATACAGGAGCCGATTTGAAGGGGCTCCCACTGGTCCTAAGTGGGATAATTTGGCCACTAAAAAGAATAATGACTATGTTTAATTGACACAGATAAAGTATATGAAAATACACGATTTCATTATTATACTAAAAATAACCATTGGTCACCACTGGACATTTTTTTTGTTTTGAGACAGAGTCTCACTCTGTCACCCAGGCTGGAGTGCAGTGGTGCGATCTCGGCTCACTGCAACCTCCGCTTCCCAGGTTCAAGCAATTCTCCTGCCTCAGCCTCCCGAGTAACTGGGACTACAGGTGCCCGCCACCATGCCCGGCTAATTTTTTTATTTTTAGTAGAGATGGGGTTTCACCATATTGGCCAGGCTGGTCTCAAAGTCCTGACCTTGTGATCCGCCTGCCTCGGCCTCCCAAAGTGCTGGGATTGCAGGCGTGAGCCACCACACCTGGCCTCCATTAGACATATCTAAGGTGTCAACTCTTACTCTCATAATTGGTAAATAATGGCAAAGAATCAAGCATTTATCCTGCCATTCCCATATGATCTACGTTTAGGGAAACCACATAGTTGATGACGGTAAGTTCATTTTAGAATTACAGATAATAAGCGTAAAAGAAAGAATTAGGAAAGCCATGATTTGCAACTCTTAATAAATTAATAGACTAGGTAATGGTCATCAATGGATGTAAAAAACCCATTAGGTGGAAGGTGAATGGGAAAATTTAATAATGGAGGGATGAGACTAATACCATCTACCACCTCAATCCACTGATCAATTTCAGTATCACTAAAAATAGGACCACCAAACATTATGTGTCTTATGACATGATACAATAGGAAGTACATATCTGTCTATAAAGGATTCTTTCCTAAAAATATAGAACCTGAACCTAATCAAACCTGTGGATCAGCACTGTCCGATGCAACTTTCTAAAATGATGTAATAGTTTTTATCTGTTCTGTCCAATATGGTATCCACTAGCCACATGCGACTGTCGAACACTTTAAATTTGTTAAGTTCAGCTGAGGAACTGATATTTAAAAATTAATTTAAATAGACACATGTGACCAGTGGCTACTATATTAGGTAGCATAGTTATAGATTATCTGCCAAGAAATAGAAGGGATTAAGGAACAAGTTAAACAACACCGTCAGAAAATGATTAATCAAATTCATTTGTTCATAGAACAAATGTAGTTTATTTAATCAATGGATGAGTGAGAAAATGAAATAGAGGGGTGGGAGAGACGAGGCACTGTTTTAGAATAAAAGTATCTTAAGAGATATAACAGCCAAAGGCTAGTTTAGATTTTGAATTGAATAAACAAGTATAAAAAAATCTTAGATGGAATCAGGACAATTTGAACATAACATTGGTATTAGATGATACTAAGGAATTATTAATTTTGTGAAGTATAATGCTATATTGCTTATATTTTTTTAAATGCCCTTATCAATTAGAGGTGCATATATTTGCATGACTCTAGGTGCCTCAGTTGCCTCACCATAGTTCTGGCCTATAGTTCTGCTTGAAATATACTGTAATAAGATAACTATTTACCATTGTCATTTGTCACAGGTTGTAAAGACCTGCCCCAGCAGTGTTTCTTTATCTGAGGTCCAGGATTTAATTTTTATTAATTTGTCAAAGGTTGTATTGGTAGGCTTTGTAGAACTTCCCTATCTCTTTGTCTTGATCCAGATGAACCCCAAAAGAAGAACAAAGGTGATCCCATGAACAACCTGGAAAGTTTTTACCAAGAGATGATAATGAAAAAACGTCTTGAAGAGTTCCAACTTATGAGAGGTGAACCCTTTGCTTCCCACTCACTGGCCTCAGCTACATCAGTGGGTGATAGTGGCACAGCTGAGAGCCCATCATTACTCCAGGACAAGGGAAAACAGGCAGCACAGGGTAAAGGCCCCAGTCTCCATGTGGCAAATGTTATTGATTTTTCACCTGAGCAGTGTTGGACTGGGCCTAAGAAGCTGACGCAGCCAATAGAATTTGTCCCAGAAGATGAAATCCAGAGAAATCGTTTGTCAGAGGAAGAGATCCGAAAAATTCCTATGTTTTCTTCATATAATCCAGGGGAACCAAACAAGGTATAGGCCAAACCAAGTAAAACAACCTGGGTTGATTTCGCTTTTATTTATCTCTACCTAAAGTAATACTTTTAAATTAGCTTTGATTATACCAAAGAATCATGATATAGGCACAGTGATTGTGTTTGTCCTTGACCTTGACTATTCATTCTCTGCATACTATTTAAGTAGTGTATTTCCTATAAGGTTCTTGGTACTTTGCTAAGGTCCTGAACTACCCTTAGTGTTTTAAAGAAATCTTGATAAGACTCTAGTCTATACCCATTAGAAGCCCCGAATTGAAGGAAGAGTAACCTCCAAGGTCCTACGGTGTGATAATCAAATAGTGTTCATAGGACCACCATAGCTGGTAGCCATGGTGCCTCTGGAATTAGCCAATAATTGACTGCCTGGTTGTGAGTTGGGTATATGCTACCACATGAGTCTTCTCTTCAGAATGTTCTACCTGGCTTTCGTATGACATATGACTTAAATTGCTGTTGGCAAAGCAGCAAAGTGAAAAGGTCCTATAAGCTTTAAGAAATTGTCCAACAAGGCCGGGTGTGGTGGCTCATGCCTGTAATCCGAGCACTTTGGGAGGCTGAGGCAGGCGGATCACGAGGTCAGTAGTTTGAGACCAGCCTGACCAACATGGTGAAACCCCATCTCTACTAAAAATACAAAAATTAGCTGGGCGTGGTGGTGTGTGCCTGCAATCCCAGCTACTCAGGAGGCTGAGGCAGGAGAATCGCTTGAACCCGGGAGGCGGAGGTTGCAGTGAGCCGAGATCATGCCACTGCAGAATCCAGCCTGGGCAACAAACTGAGACTTTGTCTCAAAAAAAACAAAAAAGAAAAGAAATTGTCCAATATGTAACTAAATAATGTTGTAAATAATTCTTATTTTATTGATCAAATCATTATTTCACATTCATGTTATACGTTACATCTGGAATGGAAAACTCTTCATTACTATATTACCTAAAGAGATTATGGATCAAATCATTATTTCACATTCATGTTATATGTTACATCTGGAATGGAAAACTCTTCATTACTATATTACCCAAAGAGACAACACAAGCCCCTGGAGCATATACTTTGTTGTGTCTAATTTAAAAAACAAAACCAAAATTATAATGTTAGTTTTTGACTGTCTCTGAATTAAAAATAATCATTCTAGATGAGGGATATTAAAACAGTTTATTTGACTGAATTTCTAATAGTTCAGGGGCATTTATACTATTAGTTCAAGGGTAGCTTTGTTTTTATTTACTTTTTGTTATGAAATATTAATATACCAAAAGTTATATAGAATAATATAGCAAATACCTGTGTAGCCAGCCAACCTTTATTAATCATTATCAATTCCTAATATTTTCCATATTTGCTTAATTAAAAAAATAATAAAGCATTATAGATATTCCTGAAGACTTCCACATATTCCTCACCAATCTCATTCTCCTTTATCCTTTCCAGATGTAAACACTATCCTGAATTTGCTATTTATAATTCCTGTGCATGTTTTTATATTTTTACTACATAGCCGTATATTCACAAATAACATATAGTTTTATATGTTTTAAAACTATATAGATGACATACTCTATCATTCTACAACCTTTTTGACTCGATATACATAATGCTTTTGAAATTTATTTCTAAAGATACAAGGAACTATATAGTATTCCATTGTAGAAATAGACCATTATTTATTATATTTATCCATTTTCCTGAAGATTTGTTCTTTCTGTTATTTTGCTATTACAGTTAATTCTGCAACAAGTATTATCGTACACCTCTTGTTGCACGTATGCCAGACTTTTTCTAGGACAGTGTTTTTCAAACTTAGATTACAATTAGGTTACAACCAATGGGATTTTTTTAATGAAATTGGAATAGAATAGAAATATCAAAAAGTGTTCCCTACAGTATGTTAGGGTAATTACTGTTTCTTAAAGCTTTTTTTTTTATATGTGGTTGTGTATATGTGACATAATGTGTGTGGGGCCACATTGAAGAATGCAGTTCTTCATGTAGATCTCAATC
Organism: Pongo pygmaeus; assembly: GCF_028885625.2. NCBI lineage: Eukaryota > Metazoa > Chordata > Mammalia > Primates > Hominidae > Pongo > Pongo pygmaeus. The sequence goes on along the minus strand of NC_072396.2, from coordinate 111,219,857 downwards.
AAAAGTGTTGGGAAGGTGTCATTCTATTACAGTGTCTCAAATGTTAGTGTGCATCCGAATTGCCTGGAGGGCTTATTAAAACACAGATTGCTAGACTCCACCCCCAGAAATTTTAACTCAGTAAATCTGGAGTGGGGCCTGAGAATTTGCACTTCCAACAAGTTCCCAAGAGATTCTGATCCTGCTGGTCTGAGAGTAACAATTTAAGAATCATCATTCTAGGTTATATACCTGGGAGTGGAATTACTGTGATATATATAGGGTATGTATATCTCAATTTCTAATGGAACAGGGTTTCAGAGATCCTCTTCACATTCTTGCCAGAACGTTGGAGTATTATTTTGCCAGTCTAATCAGCTTGAAAAGATATTTAATTGTTCTAATTTGCATGTTTCTGATTTCCAGTGAGGTTATGCATGTATTCTTAACATTTATTAGCCTTTCAGGAACTTTCTGTGAGTTACCTGTTACATTTCTTTGCTGAATATTTAATCATTTGTTTTTTCATATTTATTTATAGGGATTATTTTAGAATTCTGCATATGAATCCTTTCTGTTGTTTAGCAAATATATTTGCCCAGTGGATGACTTACTTTTTAACTTTGTTCCTGATGTCTTTTGTTGAGCAAAAGTCTTTCATTTTAATGTTATCAGATTATCAGTATTTTATTCAATGGTTTGTGCTTTTTGAATCATTTTAGGGAGATCCTTCCCTATAAATCAATAAGAAAAATACAAACAACACAATAAAAATAAAAGTGTTTATAAAAACAGATATAACAGGTAATTCACAGAGGCAAAAACACCAGTGGCCAATAGACTTAAGAAGTCTCATTAGTAATCAATAAAATGCAAAATAAATCTATACTATGATATATACATTTAGTACTTAGAATGCTGGCATATATTCAAAGGTCTGACAATGCCAAGTATTGGTGAGCATACGAAACAATAAGAACTCTATGTAACCTCAGCACTTTGGGAGGCCAAGGCCAGTGGATCACCTGAGGTCAGGAGTTCGAGACCAGCCTGGCCAATGTGGCGAAACCCCATCTCTACTAAAAATACTAAAAATTAGCCGTTTGATGGCACACACTTGTAATCGCAGCTGCTCAGGAAGCTGAGGCATGAGAATCTCTTGAACCCAGGAGGTGGAGGTTGCGGTGACCCGAGATCATGCCACTGCACTCCAGCACTCCAGCCTGGGTGACAGAGCAAGATTCTGTCTCAAAAAAAAAAAAAAAAAAAGAAGAAAAGAAAAGAAAAACAATAAGAACTCTAATATACCTCTGGGGGAATATAAATGAATACAACCACTTCCAAGAACATCATGGCAATGTCTAGTAAAATTGAAGATCTTCATACACTAAGTCAGCAGTCTCAGTCTTCATTATCTATCCTAGAGAAACTCTTAGACATCCACATTAGGAGATGTTATAATGATGCTTGTTGTGACATTGTTCATCAGCAGGAGTATAGATAAAACATGGTATGTTTATAAAATAGAATACTACACAGTAGCGAAAATGAATAAAATAGAATTATAGGTATCAATTTGGATGAAACTCACAAACATAATTTTGAATAAAAATAGCTAGTTGCAGATTTCTAGTTTCAGCTTCAGCATGTGAAGTCCTTAGAAGTCATCACTCCTGTCTTACAATAAGAAAAACAGTTGAACAAACTAAAAATCAATGACTTTTCTTAGACCCAACAGAAAATTTAAGTCACAGGGCAAACTGTAATCCTGAAATCTGAAGAAACGGGCAGTTACAGAAAATCACATCCCAGATTTGCTTATCAGGAGCAAAAGGCACTGGAGCCATAAACTGGTAGAAACACTTAGGTGGTAACTTTGACAAATTGCTGGAGTCAGAGTGTAGACTAGTGTAGGAATGACAAAACTCCTGGGGGCCCACAGTCTTAGAGGTTTGGATTGCTTCCAGGAACCCCACAAGTTTCAAGGTAAAGACTTAAGAAAAAAAATCTCTTGTTTCTGGCATGGAGAGAGGAAACATTATCATTTTTAAGTGTATCCAGAACTTTCTACTTAGCAAAGGGCTACCCAGCAAGGAAAACAACTTTACCAAAGCCCTATCCAACTCCAGGCTCTTCTAGCCTTCCTGTCTCATCTAAGAGAGAAAAAAAGCTGTGAAATGCTTGTGAAGGTTACAGGCTGGAGACACAGGCACACTAAAAGATTGAGACTTCATCATAGGATTAGAGAATGCCTCCCCTTCCACACCTTGCTACTACATCAACAGAGCTTCAGTATAATAACCGTGGATTATAGCTGAAAGACCTGCAAGGATCAGACTCTATGTAAAGAGGTTTTTTGGTCGCTGTTTTGTTTGATTTATTTATTTATTTATTTATTTTTTTGGTAAATCCAAAGGAAACAAGGGAGACAAAAAGACACTAGAAGAAACAGAAACTTCTGACACCTACAGCTACATCAAACATTAAGCACAGCCCAACTCCTGGCCAGATTAACATAAAACCTCATACTAATGGCCTCTTTGGATTAGTTCCTATTACTTGATAGATCATGTCCAGTTTTCAACAAAAGAAATTATAACGTATGCAAAAAAAAAAAAAAAAAAACACACACACACACAGTCTGAAGAGGCAAAACAAGCATGAGAACCAAATTCAGGTTTTGGAATTATCAGAAGTGGAATTTAAAATAACCACGATTAATATATTAAGTAGGCTATGAATAAAAGTAGGTAACATGCAAGACCAGATGGCTAATCTAAACAGAGAGAAACTCTAAGAAAGAATCAAAAGGAGATGCTAGAAATCAAAAACACTGTAACAGATGAAGAATGCCTTTGATACGCTCATCAGTAAGTTGGAAACAGCCAAGGAAGGAATCAGTAAGGTTGAAGACATGGCAGTAAAAACTTCCCATGCTGAAATACAAAGGAAAAAAAGACTGAAAAAAAGGAACAGAATATCCAAGAAGTATGGGACAATATCAGAGTATAACATACATGTTATTGGAATACCAAAAGGAGAAGAGAAAAAGAAGAAGAAATATTTGAAGTAGTAATGGCTGAGAATTTTCCAAAATTAATAGCAGATAACAAACTACAGATCTGGGAAGCTCCAAGAACACCAAGCAGGATAAATACCAAAACTACACCTAAGCATATCATGTTCAAACTACAGAAAGACAAAGAAAAGATTTTAAAAACAGCCAGAGAAAATAAACACTTTACTTATATAGAAACAAAAATAAGAATTACATTTCTCATCAGCAACTGTGCAAGCAAGAGAGTAGTGTGAAATATTTGTGTCAAAAGTAAAAAGAAAACACCCACCTAGAATTATTTATCCAGCAAAAAAAAAAAAATCCTTCAAAAGTGAAGGAAAAATAATAAAGACTTTCTCAGACAAACAAAACTGAGGGAATTTTTCACCAGTAAATCCCACCTTGTAGGGAAAAAAAAAAATGCTTTCGAAAAAAGTTCTCCAGAGATAAGCAAAATTATATAGGTCAGAAACTCAGATCTGCATAAAGAAAGAAAGAGCATAGGAGAATGCATTAAGGTAAAATAAAATCTTTTATTTTCTCATTTTAAAACAATCTAGAATAAAACTTTTCAAAGTAATAATAGTAATGTGTTGGATAATGATAGTATATGGATAAGTGAAATGAGTAACAGTGATATTATAAGGAATAGGTTGCAGGAATTAGTGTATACATATAAATACAAATTTGTCTTTGTTATAAGGTATTTGCACTATCCATGAAGTGCAAATTTTTATCTGAGAGTGGACTTAGATCAGTTGTAAATGTATATTGCAAACTCTAAGGCAATTACTAAAAAAATGTATATATATAAAGAAGTAAAATTGATATGGCTAAGAGAAGGGTGAAAATGGAAGCATGTAAAATAATACTCATTTTTTACAATCTTTTTTCAGAAAACAGAAGCAGAGGGAACACTTTTTAACTCATGAGACCAGCCTCAGCTTAGTACCAAAACCAGATAAGACATTACAATGACAAAAAACTACAGACAGTATCCCTCGTGTATAGAAGCAAAAATCCTCTATGTTAGGAAAATGAAAACATTTGATTGAAATATTGATTGAGAAATCAAAATGTTAGTTAATAAAATTCAATAATGTATAAAAATAATTATATACTATGATCAAGTATGATTTATTCCAGATATCCACCATAGGTTCAACATTTGAAATTCAATTAATATAATTTGCCACATCAATAGACTAAAGAAGAAAAATCATATGGTCACTTCAATTGATGTAGAAAAACATTTGAAATATCTTAACATCGATTCATGATAAAAACTCGCAGCAAACTAGGAATAGACTATAACATCCTCAACTTGATAAAGAATATCTACAACACCCTACAGCTAACATCATACTTAATAGAAACTGGATGCTTTCCCCTTTGATCAGAAATAAGGCAAAAATGTCCCCTTTCCCCACTTCTTTTTGACACTGTACTAGAAGTACCAGCTACGGCAGTAAAACAAGTGAAGGAAATTAAAAGTATACAGATTGGGAAGGAAAAAATAAAACTCTTTGTTCACAAGTAACATGTATGTCTGTGTAGAGAATCCCAAAGAATCAGCCAAAAAACAAACAAACAAACAACTCTTGGAACTAGTAGATTAGTATAGCTTGGAGGTTACAAGGTTTATCCACAAAAGTCAGTTGCTTTCCTCTATACCAGAAATGAACAATTGGAATTTGAAATTAAAAACAACACCGTTTACAATAGCACCAAAAAAGAGTGAAATACTTAGGTATAAATTTAACAAAGTATGTACAGGTTCTATATGCACACTAGTGTAAATCTGATGAAAAATTAAATAAGATCTAAATAAACACAGAGACATTTTGTGTTCTTGGATTGAAAGACTTAATACTGTTAAGATATCAGTTCTTCTCAAATTGATTTGTAGATTCCACACAATCCCAATGAAATCCCAGCATGTTATTTTGTGGATATTTAGGAACTGATTCTAAGTTTATATGAAAAGACAAAAGACCCAGAACATGTAACACACTCCTAAGGAAGAACAAATTTGGAGGACTGACACTACCCAACTTCAAGAGTTACTATAATCAAGTAGCATGGTGTGGTGTTGATGAGGGAAAAAAAGACACACGGATCAATGGAGTAGAATAGAGACCCAAGGATTAGACCCACATAAATAGAGTAAATTGATACTTGACAAGGGATCAAGGACAGTTTAGTGGAGAAAGAATAGTCTTTTCAACAAATGGTGCTAGAACAACTGAATAGCCACATGTAAAAAAAAAAAATGAATCTAGATACAAACCTTACATCCTTCATAAAAATTAACTCGTAATGGTCATAGACCTAAATATAAAACACAATACTATAAAACTTCTAGAAGAAAAAGATTAAAATCTAAGTGACCTTGTGTTTGATGATGTATTTACCAGATATATCACCAAAAGTACAATATATGTAAGGAACAATTGGTAAGTCGGACTTTATTAACATTATAAACTTCTGCTTTATGAAAAACACTTTTAAGAGAATCAAAAGACAAGCCACAGACTAGAAAAATATTTGCAAAACTCACGTCTGATAAAAAACTTGTATCCAAAATACACAAAGAATTCCCAAAATTCAACAGTATTAAAAAACTCAATTTAAAAAAATGGATAAAAAATAAGAACAAACACCTCACCACAGAAGATATATACGTGGCAAATAAGCATACGAGAAGAAGCTCATCTTTATTTGTCATCAGAGAATTGAAAAATAAGAAGTGCCACTACACACCTACTAGAATGGCTAAAGTCCACAATAAAACTGACAATACCAAATTCTGTTCAGGAAGCAGAGCAACAGGAACTTTTTAAAAAATGATAGATGTAGAAGATACAAGTGCAGTTTTGTTTGTTTTGTTTCGTGTTTTGAGGCAGAGTCTCGCTCTGTGTCACCCAGACTGGAGTGCAGTGGTGCAGTCTCAGCTCACTGCAACCTCTGCCTCCCAGGTTCAAGCAATTCTCCTACTTCAGCTTCCCAAGTAGCTGGGACTACAGGTGCAAGCTACCACGCCCAGCTAATTTTGTGTTTTTAGTAGAGATGGGGTTTCGCCATATTGGCCAGGCTGGTCTCGAACTCCTGACCTCAAGTGATTTGCTCACCTCGGCCTCCCATAGTGCTGGGATTACAGGCATGAGCTACCGTGCCCGGCTGCAGTTTTTTTTTTTTTTATGGATATATTTCATAGTCATGAAGTCTGGGACTTTTATTCATTGCTGATGGGAATACAACCTCTTTGGAAGACAGGTTGGCCACCTCTTACAAAGTTGAACATTATTTTACCACACAGTCCAACTACTGCATTCCTACTTATTTACCCAGTTGATTTGAAAAGCCTGTGTTCAACAAAAACTGCCATGTGAATGTTCATAGTAGCTTTATTCATAATTGCCAAAAACCGGAAGCAGTCAAGATGTCCTCCAATAGGTTAATGGATACATTCACCTGTGGCAGATCTATACAATGGAATATAATTCAGCAATAAAAATAAATGCACTGTCCAGCCACAGAAAGACACAGAGGAACTTTAGATGTATATTAATAGCTGAAAGAAGCTAGTATGGAAAGACTGCATATTGTATGATTTCATTATATGACATTCTGGAAGAGGGAAAACTATAGACAGATGATAAATGGTTGCCAAGGGTTTGAGGGGAATGGAGAAGGGAGGAATAGATGAAACACAGGGAATCTTTAGAGCAGTAAAATTATTCTGTATAATACTGTAGTTGTAGAGGCAAGACATGCATTTGTCAAAAGCCATTAAACTACATAGCACAAAGAGTGACACTTAATGTATGCAGATGTTAAAAACTCATTTAGGAGGTTGAGGGACCCTAGGAAAGAATGCAGACAGTAAGAAGAGAGTCTAACTGTAAAACAACCTCATCGAAGGGATGGGGGAAAAGATGCTGAACTAAGCATCTTTGGAAATAACGTGGAGTCTGAAAGACTAAAAGCAAATGAAACTTCACATAAGCATGGTACCCTTGTTGATAAGGTTATGTCCCATGGCGGGTACTGGTTACTTAGGGAGTAACAATTCTGATACTGTTATACATGCATAATGGAATGGAACAATTAAGTAAATGGATGGCAGATGGTGGGGGCCAGGTTTCTCACTGTTGCAATCTACAGATAAGTAAAGGGAGGAAGCTGAAATGATCCATGTGATAATGGTTTACAGTTGGAGACATCAGGATGAACTCATGTTTAACTTAATATAGATATAAGTGTTTACATATAGAAATATTTCTATGTGTTTATATATACATGGATTAGTATACATATTTTTTGTTCTGTGAGCTGAAAGGACCCAAATAAAAGGACACACCAGTAGCAATGAGCTTGCACAGCATCCTTATCTTGGTTTCTAATACCATTTTCTAATAAAATGAACCAGGGCTCCTTAGAGAAATGGCTGCTTCTAATACTGGGGCAGGAAATATACAAGATGAACCTTGTGCATCTTGTTGCGCCAGAAAGTAAGGAAGTGTTAAAAGAACAATATAAAATCATTATTTTATTGTTCTTTGACATGATGATTTTATGTTGTTTTTTTGACATTAGGGGTATTTCAAAGGAATACAGGAGCCAAATGAAAGAGCTTCTAATGACTAAAGCCAGAACAATTTGTGCAACAAACTAAATAAAATAAAATAAATCATTATCTTAAATCATTATTTTATTGTTCTTCGACATGATGATTTTATGTTTTTTGACATTGGGGATATTTCAAAGGAATACAGGAGCCAAATGAAACAGCTTTCAATGACTAAAGCCAGAACAACTTGTGCAACAAACTAAGATAAAATAAATCATTATCTTAAAATCATTATTTTATTGTTCTTTGACATGATTTTATGTTGTTTTTTGACATTGGTATTGCAAAGGAATACAAGAACCAAATGAAAGAGCTTCCAATGACTAAAGCTGGAACAATTTGTGCAACAAACTAAAATAATGTTGGATAATCCAATGTATAGAATAAACATCCATGAGTCCAGGTGATATAAATAAGTGATTGAGTAAACAAATATATAGAGGAAAAGAAATATACACCTCCCATGAAAAGAATTTCATACAACTTATGTAGATACTCCGCCTCAGGGAGGGAGAGCGTTAACTCCCCATTCCTTAGTTTTGAGCTACTCATAATGACTTCTTTCCAAAAGAGTACAGGAAGAGAAATCAGGAAAAAAGAGTAACTTTTCAAGAAGAAACCTGACAAACTACCTAAGCCAGGTGATTAAGGCCAACACCAATAGTTGTTAATCATATTGATGAATCATATTGATTGTATGTATGCTTAACATTATGTGATCAAAACTGTACTTCTCCTGTGTGGTTTTCTTCCCAATAATCCATAACCCCAGTCTAAATGTAATGTAACCTAGATCCTAGAACAGAAAAAGGACATTAGGTAAAAACTAAGGAAATCTAAACTGTGGACTTTAGTTAATAATAATGTATCAATACTGCTTCATTAATTGTAACAACATATTAATGTGAGGTTACATTACATTAATGTAAGATATTAATAACAGGGAAAACCATGGGGTAGATGGGAGTTCTCTGTATTCTCAATTTTTCTATAAATCCAAAACTGTTCTAAAATTAAAATCCATTTTTAAAGAGTTTTTAAAAATGTAGCTGTAGAAGAATGCATATTGTTTATATAAAGGGCTATATTATATGAAGTTGAAAACATGTAAAATAATACCGTGTATTGCATAGGGATACCAGGAAGAGCTTTATGCTGTATTATCACTTGGAAGCTCTGTTTTTCTTTTTCACAGCTTTGTTTATCTTGTTTTTGAACCTAGCTGTATCTGTGTGTGTGTGTGTGTGTGTGTGTGTGTGTGTGTGTGTGTGTTACGTATGTTGTGGATACATTCATACATACATACAAGTCTACACTTATGTGTATATATATGCAGAGGGGATGCATCCCTGCATCCCCTGACAGAGCCACCTCAACCAGAAGTCCTCTTTATTTTTAAAAAACATTCATATTGGCTGGGTGCGGTGGCTCGCACCTGTAATCCCAGCACTTTGGGAGGCCGAGGCAGGTGGATCACCTGAGGTCAGGAATTCGAGACCAGCCTGGCTAATATGGTGAAACCCCATTTCTACTAAAAATATAAAAAATTAGCTGGGCGTGGTGGTGTGCACCTGTAATCCCAGCTACTAGGGAGGCTGAGGCAGGAGAATCGCTTGAACCTGGGAGGCGGTGGTTGCAGTGAGCCGAGATCACGCCATTGCACTCCAGCTTGGGCAACAAGAGCGAAACTCCATCTCAGAAAAAAAAAAAAAAAAAAAAAAAAATCATATCAAAGGGAACAGTCTTAGTATGGGTCTTTCCTAATGGATGAGAAACTCGAAGTTTGTTTTCACATACCCCTTTCTATGGTTATTTAATTTGATATTTTCATGATTAGTATTTGAGAGCATAGGCAAGTCAATTATTCCATGCCCTTGCCTTGAAGATATGAACATACATAAATGCTAAATATGTTAATATCCAGGTTTTAAAGATTTTGAAACTTAAAGATTCTAGTACTTGTTAACAATATTTAATATATTTATTTATACCTTTTAGCACTTAAGTCATTTAAGAGGTATATTTGCTTGTTCTTTGCTTTTGCTGCTCCTGTCTGAATTCTTCCATAGTTCCTTTAAGCTATAAAGGATATAACTAATGCTAGGTAATGTATGATATTTTTTTTCCTCCTCCATTTTTTAAATTGTGTTTTAAAAACACAAGATCTATCCTCTTAACAAATTTTTAAGTGTACAGTACAATGTTGTGAATAATAAGCACAGTGTTGTACAGCAAACCTATAGAACTTTTCTATCTTGCATGACTGAAACTTTATACCTATCAAACAGCAACTCCCCATTTCCTCCTTCCCCCAGCCCTGGTGACTACCATTCTACTTTCTGTTTTACTACTTTAGATACTTCAGTAAGTGGAATCATGCAATATTTGTCCTGTGACTGGCTTATTTCACTTAGCCTATAGTCCTCGAGTTTCATTCATGTTACAGCATAATGACATATAGGATTTCCTATTTTTTAAAGGCTAAATACTATTCCATTGTATTTATTTATTTTATTTATTTATTTATTTGAGACGGAGTCTGGCACTGTCGTCCGAGCTAGAGTACAGTGGCGCGATCTCGGTTCACTGCAACCTCTACCTCCCAGGTTCAAGTAATTCTCCTGTCACAGCCTCCCATGTAGCTGGGATTACAGGCACCCGCCAATGCACCCAGCTAATTTTTTGCATTTTTAGTAGAGATGGGGTTTCACTATGTTGGCCAGGCTGTTCTCAAACTCCTGACCTCATGATCTGCCTGCTTCAGCCTCCCAAAATGCTGAGATTACAGGCGTGAGCCACCACACCCAGCCCCCATTGTATTTATATGCCACATTTTCTTTATTCATCAGTCAATGGACATTTAGGTTTTTCCACCTGTTGACTATTGTGAGTATTGCGGGGTGAACATAGGAATGCATATATCTCTTTGAGATGCTAATTTCAGCTCTTTTGGATAAATACCCAGAAATGGGATTGTTGGATTGTATGGTAGTTCTAATTTTAATTTTCGGAGGAACTTCCACACTGTACTTCATAGCAGCTGTACCAGTTTACATTCCCATCAACAGTGCACATGGGTTCCAACTTCTTCATATCCTTGCCAACATTTGTAATTTTCTGTTTTTTTGATAATGGTTATCCTAACAGGTATGTGGTATCTCATTGTGTTTTTCATTTGTGTTTCTCTGTTGATTAGTAATATTGAGCATCTTTTCATATACCTGTTGGCTATTTGTATCTCTTCTTTGGAGAAATGTCTATTTAAGTCTTTTGCCCATATTTTAATGAGGTTGTTTTCTTGCCATCAAGTTGTATAGTTCCTTATATATTTTAGATATTAAATATGGTTTGCAAATATTTTCTGTTACTCCATAGGTTACCTTTTCACTCTATTGTTTCCTTTGCTGTGCAGGGCTTTTTAGTTTGATGTAGTCCCACTTATCTATTTCTGCTTTTGTTGCATGTGGTTTTGGTGTCATAGCAAAGAAATCATTGCCAAGACTAATGTGAAGAAGGTTTTCCTCTATGTTTTCTTCTAGGAGTTTTACAGTCTCAGGTCGTATATTTAAATCTGTAATCCATTTTGAATTGACTTGTGTGTATGGCATAAGATAACAGTCCAATTTCATTATTTAGCATGTGGCTGTCTTGTCTTCTCAACATTTTGTTAAAGAGACTGTCTTTTTCTCATGTTATATTCTTGGCACACTTGTAGAAGATCAGTTGACTGTAGCTTCATGGGTTTATTTCTAGACTCTCAAATTGGTTCCATTGACCTATGTGTCCAGTTTTATGCCAGTACCATACTGTTTTGATTACTGTAGCTTTGTAATATGTTGTGAAATAAGAAAGTGTATGGCCTCTAGCTTTGTTCTTTCCCAACAATGTTGTGGCTATTTGGTATCATCTGTGGTTCTATATGAATTTGGGGATTGTTTTTTCTATTTCTGTAAAAAATGCCATTGGGACTTTGATAGAGATTGCATTGAATCTGTAGACTGCTTTGGATAGTTTGGATATGGTAATATTAAGTCTTCTAGTCCATGAACACAGGATACCTTTTTCATTTATTTGTGTCTTCTTTAATTTCTTTCAGCAACATTTGTAGTTTTCAGTGTACAGGTCTTTCACCTCCTTGGTTAAGTTCTTTCTTCAGTATTTTATTCTTTTCAATACCATTGTAAATGGGATACCTTTCTTAATTTCCTCTTCATATTGTTCATTGGTAGTGCGTAGAAACCACAACTGAATTTTTCTATGTTGATTTTTTATTCTGCAACTTTACTGAATTTGTTAATTAGTTCTAACTTTTTGGTTTAATTTTTTTCTTTTTTATTATTTCCATTAATATAGTCATAATTCCATGCCAATAATAAAATGGTATAATTAAAACAGAAAAGTGATGTTCTCAAGAGGTCTTCCATGAAAGCTATTTGAACTGTGGGCCAAATAAACATGGTACCACCATTCACCAGGTAGCAGCTTGTCTCAGCTGCAAAGTACCCAAGGGAGAAAAATCAATGTCTTGATTGCTGCACTTGTGAACCTTGATTTATTATTTTATTTATTTTCTTTTTAAAGTTTTTAAATTGACGTATAATAATTGTACATATTTATGGGGTACATACTGATGTTTCGATACATATAATGTATAGTGAACAGATCAGGGTAATTAGCTTATCGACCATCTTAAGTATTTATCATTTCTTCATGGTAGAAAAATTCAATATCCTTCTTCTAGCTATTTGATACTATATAATATATTATTGTTAACTATAACCATTCTACAGTGGTATAGAACACTAGCACCTATTCCTCTTATCAAACTGTAATTTTACATCTTTAACAGGTCTCTCCCTATCCTTTCCTTCCTCCTACCCTTCACAGCCTCTAGTATCCTCTGTTCTACTTTTTACTTCTATGAAATCAATTCTTTTTAGCTCCCACATATAAGTGAAAACCTGCAGTGTTTAACTTTCTGTGCCTGATTTATTTCACTAAACATAATGTTCTCTAGTTCCATCCACGTTGCTCTGGATAACAGGATTTCATTATTTTTATGGCTGAATAGTATTCCACTGTGTATATATACCACATAGTTGGGCACCTAGGTTAATTTCACATCTTGGCTGTTGTGAATAGTGCTGCAATAAATATGAGAATGCCATTGTCTTTTCAATATACTGATTTCCTTTCCTTTGGATAAATTCTCAGTAGTGGGATTGCTGGATCATATGTTAGTTCTATTTGTAGTTCATTGAGGAACCTCCGTACTGTTTCCCATAGTGGCTGTAAAAGTTTACAGTCCCACCAACAGTCTATAATAATTTGCTTTTCTCCACATCCTCACCAGCATTTGTTAACTTTTGTCTTTCCAGTAGTAGCCATCCTAACTGGAATGAGATGATGCGTCATTGTGGTTTTGATTTGCATTTTCCTGATGATTAGTGATGTTGAATATTTTTTCATATATTTGTTGGCAATTTGTATGTCTTCTTTGGAGGATAGCTATTTAGATCATTTGCCCATTTTTAAATCAGGTTGTTTGTTTTGATGCTGTTAAGATGTTGAATTCCTTGTATAGTCTGGATATTAATCCCCTGTTGGGTGAGTAGTTTGCAAATATTTTCTCCCATTCTGTAGTTCGTCTTTTCACTCTGTTGTTTCCTTTGATGTGCAGAAGATTTTAGTTTAATATAATCCCATTTGTTTATTTTTGCTTCTGTTGCCTGTGCTTTTGAGGTCTTATTCATGAAATCTTTTCCCAGACCAGTGTCCTGAAATGTTTCCCCTATGTTTTTTCCTAGTAGTTTTATAGTTTCAGGTCTTACGTTTAGGTCTTTGATCTGTTTTGAGTTGATTTTTGTATAGGGTGAGAGATGGGGGTCTGGTTTCATTCTTCATGCATATAGGTATCCAGTTTTCTCAGCACCACTTATTGACGAGACTGTCTTTTCCCAACTGATGTTCTTGGTGCCTTTATTAAAATATTAGTTGGCTGTAGATACATGGGTCAATTTCTGAGTTCCCTATTCTGTTCCACAGTTACATGTGTCTCTTTTTATGCCAGTACCATGCTGTTTTGGTTACTACAGTTTTGTAGTACATTTTGAAGTCTGGTAGTGCAGTTCCTCCAGCTTTGTTATTTTTGTTCAGGATTGCTGTGGCTTCAGAGTCTTTTGTGGTTTCATAAAATTTTAAGATTTTTTTTCTTTTTCTATGAAGAGTGTCATTGGTATTTTGATAGGGATTGCATTAATTCTGTAGGTTGCTTTGGATAGTATGGTCATTTTAACAATGTTCTTTCAGTCCATGAGCATGGAATATCTTTCTGTTTGTATCCTCTTCACTTTTCTTTCATCAGTGTTTTGTAGTTTTTCTTGTAGAGGCCTTTTACCTCCTTGGTTGAATTTATTTCTAGGTATTTTATTTTGCTTTTTGTGGCTATCGTAAATGAGATTGCTTTCTTGATTTCTTTTTCAGCTAGTTTGCTGTTCATGTGTAGAAATGCTACTGATTTTTGTGTGTTGATTTTGTATCCTGCAACTGTATGGAATTTGTGTATCTGTTCTAAGGGCTTTTTGGTAGACTCTTTTAGGTTTTTTTTTAGGTTTTTCTGTACATAAGATCATGTTGTCTGCAAACAGGGACAATTTGACTTCCTCCTTTTTGCTTTGGATGCCTTTTATGTCTTTCCTTTGTCTAATTGCTCTGGCTAAGACTTTCACTACTGTGTTGGATAAGAGTGGTGAGAGTGAGCATTGTTGTCTTTTGCCAGTTCTTGGAGGAAAAGCTTTCAGCTTTTCCCCGTTATACTGATGTCTAATTTTTTGTTGTTGTTGAGTCTTTAGTGTTTTCTACATGGATGATCATTTCAACTGTGAACAGAGATAATTTTACTTCTTTCTTTCTGATTTGGATGCATTTTATTTCTGTTTCTTACCTATTTGCTCTGGCTAGAACTTCCAGTACTATGTTGAATAGAAGTGAGAGTAGGTATCCATGCCTTGTTCCTGATCTTAGAGGAAAAGCTTTCAGTTTTTTAATACTGAATATTATAGCTGTGGACTTTACATATATGGCCTTTATTATGTTGAGGTAAATTCCTTCTATTAGTAGTTGAGTGTTTTCATCATGAAACAGTGTTGAATTTTGTCAAATGCTTTGTCTGCATCTGTTGAGATGATCATGTAATTTTTATATTTTGTTCTGTTAATGTGTTGTATTACATTGATCAATTTTTGTATGTTGAATCATCCTTGCATCCCAGGGATAAATCTCCCTTAGTCAAGGTGTATGATCTTTTTAATGTGCTGTTGAATTTGGTTTGGTAATATTTTGTTGAGGATTTTTACATCTGTTTATTAAGGATATTGGTCTGTATTTTTCTTATAATGTTTTTGTCTAGGTTGGTCTCAGGGTAATCCTGGCCTCATAGAATAGCTAGCATATAGTTGGATTTTGTTTATCCATTCAGATACTCTGTCTCTTGGGGAGTTTATTAATATTTAATGTAATTATTGCTAGCAAAGAACTTACTATTGCCATTTGTTAATTGTTTTCTGTCTCTCTTGCAGCTCTTTTGTCTCTCCCTCTCAGCTGTCTTCCTTTGTGGTTCATTGGGTTTTTTTTTTGTTTGTTTTTTGTAGTGATATACTTTGATATCTTTCCCATTTTCCTCTGTATATCTTTTATAGGTATAGGGCATGGTAAAACAATCTGTTTTAAGCTGATAACATCTTACGTTCAATCACATATAAGAGCTCATTTTTGTTCTGTTGACTTTTTTTTTTTCTGAGACAGGGTCTCACTCTGTTGCACAGGCTGGAGTGTAGTGGTGTGGTGTGATCATAGTTTACTACAGCCTCAAACTCCTGAGCTCCAGTAATCCTCCTGCCTCAGCCTCCCAAATAGCTGGGACTTGTAAAATTGGCCAGTTGTGGTGGTGCATGCTGTTTGCTCACAAGTAGCACATGCCACCCTGTCTGTTTTGCAGAGACAGGGTCTCACTGTGTTGCCCAGACTGATCTCAAACTCCTGGACTCAAGCAATCCTCTCACCTCAGCCTCCCAGAGCAATGGGATTACAGGAGTGAGCCACCGCACCCACCCTCCCATGCCTAATAGGTAGAATAATTTCTTTTATTTTCCTGAGGATATTAGTTATGGTTTGTTGAAGTTTTTTCCTATTTCCTTTCTTTTCTTTGTGTTTGTTGTGTTCTCTCTTTCACGTTAGAGGATTTCCTAAGATGCCTGATAATCCATGCCCAACTTTATAAGTAGGAACTAAAAAGCGGATTGGAATCTCTGAGCACACAAATGGCACTTGTTGACTTTGAGCTTCACTTTAAAGTGGTCTGGCTGGGTCATTTGTTAGAGAAATTCCTCATCCCAAGTCAGTATTTTTATATCTTTCCTCTTAGGACTTACCAGTTTTCCCAGAGAAGACTGTTCCAAAATCTTTCTTACGAGGGTACTACCAGCATTCTAGGAGCCAAATGGCAGAAAAGGACTGGGAGGACCTCAACATTTAGTGTGCATTCTTTTTCTTAGTCTCCTTGCTTTCAGAAACAGTGTTCACATCTTCAGCCATGTATGGCATTCCCCATCTTCTGACAATGAGCCTCAAATTTTCTACCAGGATTGGCAAGTTATCTTTTACCCCATAGCATATTGTGAGGGAGGGTATTTAAAAATCATATTGGCTTTTAGACAGCCTTCAACTGATCTGCCTTATTTTAACCCCATCCCTTCACATTTATTTCTGAAGGTAAGTGAAATTATCAGTTCCTGAACTATTTAAGATTCTTAAGTGGTGACAGGTGTGTTCTTGGCTTTCTCCACTACCAGTTTAAAATTCAGCTTTCTTCAGTGTGCTGAGTTGGTTCCTGCTCATCCAATTATTTTTCATCTTCCAGATTATTATTGCTGTTGTCTCCTTTTCTTGTTCCTCCTGACCTTGTTGATTTGTGTTTTTTGTTTTTTTTTTTAAGTGCCCGTAGTTTTAGAGAGTTTTCTGGATGGAATGAAATTAAATGAATGTGTTCAATCCACCATTTTTATGTGAAACTAATTCTAATCATAATGAAAGAGTTGCCTTACGGCTGGGCATGGTGTCTCACGCCTGTAATCCCAGCACTTTGGAAGGCCAAGGCGGGTGGATCACCTGAGTTTGGGAGTTCAAGACCAGCCTGGACAACATGGTGAAACTCCATGTCTACTAAAAATACAAAAATTAGCCAGGTGTGGTGGCAAATGACTGTAATCCCAGCTACTCGAGAGGCTGAGGCTTAAGAATCACTTGAGCCCGGGAGGCCAAGGTTGCAGTGAGCAGAGATTTCACCACTGCACTCCAGCCTGGGTGACAGAGTGAGACTTTGTCTCAAAAAGAAAAAAAAAAAAAGAGTTGCTTTACCTCCTTTATATGATATTTTGGTTGATCCTCAATTTGTTTTAGGTGTTATACCTGAAGAACCTTAGCCCTCGGGTGACTGAAAGAGATCTTGTGTCATTGTTCGCTCGGTTCCAGGAGAAAAAAGGACCTCCAATTCAATTCCGAATGATGACTGGACGAATGAGGGGCCAGGCTTTTATCACCTTTCCCAGTAAGTAGTTTCATCCAGATGATTACTCAGTTGCCCCTCAGTTCGCTAGAGATTACCTATAGCCTCTCTAATTTAGATATAGTCCTTTGATTGCTCCACAGCATGTGAGAACAAGAGAATGAACGAAAAATATGTTTTCAGTGTTTCTTTCTGTTTCCTCTCCTCCATTGACAGTGCATGGCCACACTACCCCAGTGTCCTCAGTTTTTCCCAGTCTTGGTACTTCCTTCATACCCTACCAAAATCTGTACTCCCTTCACTGACAGTAGTATTTCTAGTCCAAGTTATAATTAGATTACTCATTAATTAGTGTATTAGTATTCTGATCAGAACACATGTACTTGGCTTATGCGCTGTTCCTTTAGGACTAAGTGAGCGCAAGCTAATATACTAATTTATTACTAATTCATAATTAGTAGATGATGATACAGTCTTCTAAGTATTATTTGCATATTAATGCATAGCTTCTAATCCAACGGGAAGAAGAATATAAGAATTTCAGTTTCTATGACACACCAGATAATATGTTGTTTTGGGGGAAGGCTTTGTAGGATCTGTACCTTTCATTGTCCCTAAAGTATCGTCATTTCTAAATAGCCTATTAATCTGTATGTGGGCAAGTCGTTTTACACATGAATACTGCCAAACTCCCCTCCTTTTTTTTTTATACAGTCTTGTATCATCTTTCCTATCATACTGAAGGTTTTTAAATCCTCTATACCAGTGGTTTTCAGTCTTTTCAAGTGTAAGAACCCCTTTTAAATTTAAAAAACCATTTATGGGTGCCCCACATAATACGATGTATTAATTGAAAAAATACATAATAAAAAGGCTTTTTAAAGCAAGTGCTTTAAAATGTGTAGCTGTTTTACTAATCTTGAAAGCTATACACTTAAAAAAATTTGTAGTACATATATATATGAAACAAAATTGGTTTAGTCTACTTGTCTACTTAGGATTCCACAAACTCCTGGCCAACAAATCATCCCTTCCTTATTTCTTACATCCAGGCTCTTAGACCCATAAGTTGAATACTCCTGGCATATAGTATCTATTCTCACATTTCAACCTTCAATATGCCTACAAGGGTTCTTATACTTATTTATTCCAATAAGGTGGCCCAGAACCACTCTCCCACTGAAAAAAAAGTGGCAAAGTGCCCTCGATAACATGATAACTTCTTTTGTGTTACTCATTTTGAAAATGATTGATTCTAATAATACCTATAATCTGTTACCTAAGATAGAGGCTTGCGTATAATTACTAATAACTTAGACTTCTTTAGCACACTACCTATGTCTTTGTTTCTCTACTTGTTTCTTTGAATTAGGAGACACCCTCAAACACCCATTTTGAGTTTTTATTGTTATTATTTTTAGCCATTAATTTAATTTTGCTGAATAATGCAAATGGGAGATTATAGAAAAAATGATCAAATCAAATGACTATATGGCCTTATAGCTTACATTTAACTTCAAGGCAAAATAACCTAAACTAGACCTGGAATAGAATTGAATTATTAAGTCCTATGTAAATTGAAATTTTTTCTTTCTCTTTTAGATAAGGAGATAGCATGGCAAGCATTGCATCTAGTAAATGGATATAAACTACATGGGAAAATATTGGTGATAGAGTTTGGAAAGAACAAAAAGCAACGGTCAAATCTCCAAGCGACTTCTCTCATATCATGTGCTACAGGTAGCACTACAGAAATTAGTGGCAGCTAGAATATATATAAATTGTGGGTCCTGGATGGTCTTTCTTGAATTGGAATCTTGGATCTAGGATTTATGTATAGATACCAGTTTGTTTGGAGTTGAAGAGGAAAAACTAACTGAGGGAGGGGAAAAAAGTAATTTCAGCTTTTGGAGAGAACTGGTAGAAAACATTTTCTATTATATAATTGAAGACTATATAGGACAGATGATATGCTGAGTATGAAGGGTAAAGTGCAAAAGTATTATTTTCTCAGGATAAATTACAAGGGATTATTCCTAAGGATTTTTAAAAATCTTTATAATTTTTCTGGGGTCCTCAATATTTGTCTCTAGAGATAACATTCTTTCTTAGACTGCTTCGTATATACAGAAATTTAAAAAAATTAAATGTTGAAATATTTCTTTACTAGAGCCCATTTGCCATATTTTATCTACCTAGTAAATAAAAGAGTAGGACCCCCAGGCCTAAGCATCAACAAATGCTATTAAGTCAGAACTATCAGCAGTAATAGTAGGTAGTTTCATAAGTCAGTTGACATATTTAATGAATGCTTCCTCCACAAGTTATCAGTCTTCAAAAAGCTGTATATTTTTCTAGTGAAATATTTTAGATCAAAATGTTGGTGTTCTCATAGCCATTTAAGCTAGCAACCATTGAGTATCATTAAATTCAAAGCAATAAACATTGATTAAGTGTTAAATATTAGGCATATGAATTTTAGAAGAGTAACATACAAGCAAAGAATACCAAAGGGAAATGGAAAGAAAGCGTTCTCTAGAAAAGAGGATGCCAGTCACAAATCCCCCAGTTGTTTGTTTATGGTTGCTGGAAAATAAAAAGACAATATACAGAGAGGAAGTAGTACAAACTGGAGTCAGACCTGTACAGCCACACTTAACATTCTGTGACCTTGGCAAGTCACTTAATCTGAGCCTCACATTTTTCATCTATAAAGTGAGGATAATAATGCTACTTACCTCATTGGGTTGTGAAGATGAACTGAGATACTATCCAGGCTGAAGAACAGAAAGGAAAACAATGAATAAAATTGAACAACAGTATAGAACCTGTGTGACACCATTAAGCATTCTTACATATTTCTAATGGGAGTACAGGAAAAAAAGAAGAGAAAAGAAGGAGCAGAAAAATATTCTAAGAAATAATGGCTATAAATAGCCCCGATTTGATGAGAGACATTAACCTATACATCCCAGAAGAAAAAGAAATTACAAACAGATACATCATAAGAAAAATGCTAAAACCCAAAAACAAAAAGAAAATCTTGACAGCAATACGAGAAAAATGAGCCATCACTTACCAAGGAACCCAAATAAAATTAGTAGTTGACTTCCCCTCAGAAACAGTGGCAGTGGCAGTGGAATAACACATTCAAAGTAGTCAAAGAAAATAACTGTCAACCAATAATCCTATATACAATAAAACTATTTTTCAAAAATGAACGTGAAATAAAACATCTCACATAATCAAAAACCAAGAGAATTTGTTGCTGGCAGACCTGACTTGCTGGAAATACAAAAGGAAGTTCTTCAGGCTGAAAGCAAGTGACTTCAGACAATAATCTGAATCTACACACATGCAGAAAAAGAGCACAGGCAAAAATAATTATGTAATTATCAGAAACAATCTATGCATTTTTCTTTTTTCTCTTAACTAATGTAAAAGACAATTGTATAAAACAATATGTATATAGTTGCATCGTTTGGCCTATAACATATAAAATATAATATATTTGCTGATAACAGGTTGAAGAAGCTAAGTGGAAGCAAAACTGTCTTGTACTAAAGAACTGACTCCAGATGGTAACACAAATCCACAGGAACAAATGGAGAGAACGTGAAATAGGAAATAAGAAGTTTAATATAAAAAAACTATAAACATATACTTATTCTTCTCTCAGCTTCTTTTAAAGATGTAAAATTATATTAAGTAATTATAATAATGTGTGTTGGGTTTATAATGTATAGGAATAACATATATAACAATAATACCACAAAGCGGAGGATGGGTTTATATAGGAATAGGGTTGTTACATTGGAATTAAGTTAGTGTTTATCTGAAGCCTATTCTGTTAAGATGTGTATGGTAAGCCCTAGAGCAACCACTAAGGAAATAACTTTTTAAAAATCAAAAATATTATTAAAGAAATGTAAATATCACATTATGAAATACTCAATGCAAAAGAAGGTATGGAGAAGCAAAAAGCTTGAGGCATATCAAAAACAATAAAATGGCAGTCATAAATCTTCCTATATCAAAATAACAATAAATGTGCATGGATTAAGCAATACTATAAAAGGCAGAGATGTCAGAAACAAGTCTGATTCAACTTCATGCCATCTATTTGAGACACACTTTAGATTAGAAGATAGAAAGAGATTAAAGGTAAAAGGATGGAAAACAAATATATCACACAGACAACAGCCATAAGAAAGCTGGAGTGGCTATTCTAATACCAGACAAAATAGACTTAAAAAAATGTTACTGGAGATAAAGAGTAAAATGTTACAATGATAAAAGGGTCAATACATCAGGAAGATGTAACAACTATAAATATATATGCATCTAACAGTAGAGCCCTATACATGAAGCAAAAACTAAAAGGAAAGGAGAAACAGATAAGTCCATAAAAAGAGTTGGAATATTCAATACCCCTTTTTCAATAATAGAGTACCTAGACAGAAGATAAACCAGGAAATAGAAGACTTGAACAACATTATAAGGCAAATTGACCTAAAAGACATCTATAGAACTTTCCACCCAACATCAGAATACATATTCTTCTCAAGTGCATATGAAACATCTCCAAAGTAGGCCATAAGTTAAAGCATAAAACAAGCCTTAATAAATATAAGTGGACTGAAATCATGCAAAGCATGTCCTCTGACCACATGGGATGAAGTTAGAAAACAATGAAAAGTTGGGAAACTCACAAATATGTGGAAATCAGACACACTTGTAAGTGACTGGCTGGGTGCAGTAGCTCACTCCTGGAATCTCAGCACTTTGGCAGGCCGAAGTGGGAGGATTCCTTGGATCCCTTGAGACCAGGAATTCAAGACCAGCCTGGGCAACACATCAAGACCCTGTCATTACCAAAAAAAAAAAAAAAAAAAAAAAAAAAAAAAATGTGCCAAAGAAAAAAATCGTAAGGGAAATTACAAAACCCTTTGAGATGAGTGATAATGAAGACACAACAAACCAAAACTTACAAGATGCAGCTAAAGCAGTGTTTACAGGGAAATTTATAGGTATAAGTGCCTGTACTTAAGAAGAAAAAAGACCAGGCACAGTGGCTCATGCCTGTAATCCCAGCACTTTGGGAGGCCGGCGCAGGTGGATCATGGGGTCAGGAGATCGAGACCATTCTGGGTAACGTGGGGAAACCCTGTCTCTACTAAAAATACAAAAAATTAGCCAGGCGTGGTGGTGGGCACCTGTAGTCCCAGCTACTCAGGAGGCTGAGGCAGGAGAATGGCGTGAGTCTGGGAGGCAGAGCTTGCAGTGAGCCAAGATTGCGCCACTGCACTCCAGCCTGGGCAACAGAGCGAGACTCCGTCTCAAAAAAAAAAAAAGAAGAAGAAGAAAGACCATAGCACTAACCTCACTTTACACCTTAAGACTCTGGAAAAAGAAGAACAAACTAAACCTAGAGCCAGAAGAAAGAAGGAAATACAAAAGATTAGATGAGAATAACTGAAATAGAGTGAAAAAAAAGTAGAGAAAAATCAATGCAACCAAAAGTTGATTCTATAAAAATATATAAAACTGACACACCTTCTGCTAGACTGACCAGGAAAAAAGGAGAATCAAATTACTAAAATCAGAAATGAAGGAGGGAACATTTCAACTGAACTTGTAGAAATAAAAAAGATTATGAAAGCATATTATGAATAATTTTATGTCAATAAATTATCAATGAAGTGGACAAATTCCTAGGAAGACACAAACTACCAAAACCAACTCAGAAGTAGAAAACTTGAATAAACCTATACCAAGTAAATAGGTTAAATGAGTTTTTGAAAAGATACCCACAAAGAAGAGCCCAGGCTGAAATAGCTTCTTAAATGAATTCTACAAAACTTTTAATGAAAAATTAATGCAAATTCTTCACAAACTCTTTCAAAAAGTAGAAGAGTGGTGAACACTTCTGACACATACTACAACATGGAAGAACTCAGAATATGCTCAGTGCAAGAAGCCAGTCACAAAAGACTACATATTATATGATACTATTTATATGAAGTGTCCAGATTTGGCAAATATATAGAAATAGAAAGTGGATTAGCGGTTGCTTAGGGCTAGCATAGAGTTGGGGGGAATGGGAAGGGCTGGGGGTAACAGTTGAAGTGTATGAAGTTTCTTTAGAGGTTGATGAAAGTGTTCTAAAATTGGTTGTGGTGGTGATTTCACAACTCTGAATATACTAAAAACCAGGAATTGTACACTTTAAATGGGTGAATTGTGTGGTGTATGAATTATATCTCAATAAAACTCACAAAAGTAGGGATGTCCATCAATAGGAAAATGGGTAAATACATCTATTTAGTACAATACTATGCAGCCATTAAAATAGTGAAGTGTATCTATGAATATATTATGACCTATACTCATGTCCAAGGTTGTGTATTAAGTTAATAAACAAGATGCAGAAATATGTATAGTATGAATACATTTTTATGCAAAAGCATTCATTTATGTATAGTATGTATGTATATAGATATTTCTGAATAAATTTAAGAAAAAGCTGGGAAATAGACATAGAAAGTTGTAAACCTTTGGAAGTGGGATTGAATAGGCTGAAGGAGGACTTTCACTTTGTAAAATTTTTAAAGTGATGTGATTTTGGGGTGATTTTTACTTTTTTCAGTATTTTTTTAACTAAAAAGAAATTTTTAAAAAAATATTCTGCCAATGGCATGGCTTCCAGAATATTTGTCAGGCCTACTCTGGGGATATCATCTGACTATACTCAGGACAAACTCCTATTCCTTTGATATACTGCTCACTTAGGAGTAACACTCTAATTTCAGACATAGTTAAGTGACAAGGAATAAATTATCCTGATATAGCCTCTGACACATGTTACCAGGGGCATACTTCTAAGCTGGACTTTTTAGAAGGAAATGCTTCCTGTTAGGTAGAAAATTTCACCTCTGCTTTTTACTATACCTACAGACCACTGCAATTGAGGAACATAAAAATGAAGGATATCCTTCAACTGGTGCATAGATAAACCATAGTATATCCATGCAATGGAATCCTACTCAGCAATAAACTAATGAAATACACATGCAACCACTTGGATGAATCTTAAATGCAATTTACTAAGTAAAAGAAGCCAAACTCAAAAGGCTACTTACTGTTTGATTCCATTCATATTATTTTCTCAAAAAGAAAAACAATAGGGATGGAGAAAAAACTTCAATGGATGTCAGGGGTTAAGGTTGGAATGATCCTTGACTACAAAGTGGTAGCACGAGGAATTTGTCTTAATAATTGAAATTTTCTGTGTCTTTATTGTAGTTACGTAAGTATATGCATTTGTCAAAACCCATAGGCTTGTACACTAAAAAGGATGAATTTTACTGTGTGTAATTTTTTTAAAATAAATGTTATTTTTATGGAGGAAAAAAACTTGGAGAGACGGTCTTTTCTGTTAAGTAATTTTTTATTCTGTGGCCTTTTGATTACAGTTAAAAACTTAAAGCCACTTTGTTACCATTCCTTATTTTCTGCCCACAGGTCAGCAGAAATCATCAGTTAGAAACATCCGTAGGCCAGGCACGGTGGCTCATGCGAGTAATCTCAACACTTTCGGAGGCCAAGGCAGGAGGATCACTTGATGCTAGGAGTTCAAGAGCAGACTGGGCAACATAGCAAGACACTGTCTCTAAAAAAAAGAAAGGAAAAAATTCGTATACACATATACATATAAGCCCACCATTTTAAAAAATCAAAAGACAAGCTGGAAAATATATTTATCCCATTATTTATCCCATACAAGGAGCTAATTTCTTAGTGTACAATGTGTATAACTTTTTAGTATACAAAAAAAATCCAATAAAAAAGTGGGAAAAGGAAATTTGTTGAAAAGAAAATATAAATGACCAATAAACTAAGACAAATGCTTAGAGTAGTAACGCAAATTAAGACAGTGGGCTCTTATTTTCAAAAAGCCTTTTAGATTTATAGAAAAGTTGTAAAAATAATAAGGGAGTTGTCATATATCCTCCCTCAACTTCCCCTAATGCTAACATCTTACTTAACTATAGTACAGTTACCAAATCAGGAAACTAATATTGATACAACACTATTAGCTGTATTAGACCTTATTTTAATTTTGCCAGTTGTCCCATTAATGTCCTTTCCTGATCCAGGATCAAATCCAGGATCCCACATTGCATTTTGTTATCTCCTTATTCTGTTCCTATTTGTGACAGTTCTCAGTCTGTCTTTGATGACCATGACAATTTTGAAGAGTACTGGTCAGTTATATTGTATAATGTCCCTAATGAGGGTCTGTCTGATGTTTTTTCATGTTTTGTGTTTTTGGTGAGAATGCCACAAAAGTGATTTTTAGCCCTTTTTAGTGCATTATATCAGGACGTATTTGGTGATAATTTTTAATACTGGTGATGTTAACCTTGATCACTTGCTTAAAGGGGTGTTTTCTGGATTTCTTTACTGTAAAGTTACAGTTTTCCTCTTTACAATTACTAATATCTTCTGGAAGATGCATTGAGGCTGTTCAAATATTCTGTTTCCCATCATACTTTTGCCCACTACTTTTAGCATTCATCAATGGTTCTTGATAGCAGCAATTATTATGGTAGTGTTTACCTAGTGGGGATTGTCTTAGTCTGTTTGTGCTACTATAACAACAATAAAAAAAAATGGAGGCAGGGTAATTTTTAAAGAACAGATACTTATTTCTCACAGTTCTGGAAACTAGAAGTCCAAGATCAAGCTGTTGGCAGGTTCAGTGTCTGGTGAAGGCTATTCTCTCCTTCCAAGATGATACTTTGTTGCTACATCCTCCAGAGGGGAAGAACGCTGCTCCCTTTTATGGCGGAAGGTACAGAAGGGTAAAAAGGGCAAATCCCTTTTTATAACATCATTGATCCCAATCATGAGGGCTCCACCCTCATGACTTAATCATCTCCTAGAGACCCACCACTTAATACTATCACATTGATCACACTGATGATTAAGTTTCAGCATATGAATTTGAGAAGGCACATTCAGACAACAGCAGTGATTTTCTTTTTTTTTTTTTTCACTCTGTATTGAAATTCTGTAAGGAAGATGTCCCATCTCCTGCTTATTTTCTCATGTATTTATATCAGCATGGATGTTTATTTTACTCTATGGCTTATAACCTAATATTGTCATTGTTTTGTTGCTCAAATTCTTCTACCTTTGGCCATTAGGAGCTCCTTCAGGTTGGCCCCTCTGTTCTTAGACATGTCCCCAATTTTTGCCCACTTCCTTGTTTTCTGGTACCACAAGATGTTCCAGGCTCATCTTGTTTTTTCCCTACCCTAGCACTGGAATTAATCATTTCTGCATGGATCCCTACTTCCTTTTATTGGGAAATGACTTTTAGAAACCAAGATCTGGGCACTAGATGTTGAGTTGTCATTTTTTAACCTGTCAGAATGTCAGATATAAAAATTGGTAACACTAAATGTTGCTAAGGGTACGGAAAATAGACACTCTTGTACGCTTTGGATGGGAGTATAAGTAAGTATAACCTTTGGGGAGGGCATTTGGCATTATCTATTAAAATTTTAAGTATGTAGATCTAGAAAATCCACATTTTGATCTCTATTATATAGAAATACGTACATGTGTTCAAAGAGATAGGCACAAGAATATTCATTGCATCATAATAGCAAAAACCTGGAAACAAAATTTCATCAATAGGGGACTGATTGGTTTAAAATTATGGTACAACCGTGCAATAAAATATCATGTTGGCAGTCAAACGAGAACTTCCTCATTGTTTGTTTAATTTAATTTAATTTAATTCAAAGTTCCAGGTTACATATGCAGGACGTGCAGGTTTGTTACATAGGTAAACATGTGCCATGGTGGTTTGCTGCACTTATCAGCCCATCACCTAGGTATTAACCCCCACATGCATTAGCTATTTATCCTGATGCTCTCCCTCCCCTTCTCCTCACCCCGCCCCACAGGCCCCAGCGTGTGTTGTTCCCCTACCTGTGTCCATGTGTTCTCATTGAGAACCTCCTCACTGTTATAGACTGAATGTGACTCCTCAAAATTAATATGTTAAAATCCTAAACCCCAATGTGATGGTTTGAGGAATTGGGGCCTTTGAGAGATAATTAAGTCAGAAGGGCGGGGCCTCAGGATGGGGTTAATGCCCTTAAGAAAAACATATTTATCATTACCACTTATAAGACATTCTCTAAGATGCCATTGGGGTACTAGGTTAAACAATAAATATATGAGTCACTACCTTCAAGAATCTCTCAGCTAATAGGGGAGATAAGAAACCTGTTTGTAAGCTGTAACGTAGAGTGATGAGTACCGTAAAGAAAGATGCAAAGCACTGTGGGAGTTTAGATCCCATCTGGTAGGTAAGGGGATCAGAAACAAAAAAAAAAAGAGAGACCCAAGAGTGCTGTCTCTCTGCCATGTGAGGATACAGGGAGAAT
This sequence comes from Pongo pygmaeus, assembly GCF_028885625.2. Lineage (NCBI taxonomy): Eukaryota > Metazoa > Chordata > Mammalia > Primates > Hominidae > Pongo > Pongo pygmaeus. The sequence continues at coordinate 111,192,159 of NC_072396.2, read as the reverse complement.
TCAGTAGTCTGCAACCTGGAAGAGGGTCCTCACTGGAACCTGACCATGAGGGTACCCTGATCTCAGATGTACAGCCTCCAAATTGGGAGAAATTTCTGTTTATAAGGTACTCAGTCTGTGGTACTTTGTTATAGCAGCCTGACACGAGGCCCTTATTCTTTCAATACAAATCTACCGCCTACTTACCTTTGTGCCTACACTGTAGCTTCCTCCACTTATGGAATAGCATAATGGTTAAGGGCATGTGATCTAATGCCATATTCCCAGTGTATGGCTCTACCATACACTGTCTTTACCATTTACTAGCTCTGTGACCAAATCTGGCTACTATTTACTACCTGTGTGAACCTGAGTAAGTTAAACTCACTATGCCGTCATTTTCTCATTTTTGAAATGAGAACAATAATACTATTACCTCACAGGGTGGTTGTGAGAATTAATACATGTAAGGTGTTTTGAATAGTGCCTAGTATGAACTCAGTAAATGTTAGATTATTACAATAGACAAAGTGTCCTTGTTGCTATCAAAGATCATCTTTTTTTTTTTTTTTTTTTTTGAGACGGAGTTTTGCTCTTGTTGTCCAGGCTGGAGTGCAATGTCGCAATCTCGGCTCACTGCAACCTCCGCCTCCCAGGTTCAAGTGATTCTCCTGCCTCAGCCTCCCAAGTAGCTGGGATTACAGGTGCGTGCCACCACGCCTGGCAAATTTTGTATTTTTAGTAGAGACAGGGTTTCACCATGTTGGCCAGGTTTGTCTTGAACTCCTGACCTCAAGTGATCCACCCACCTCGGCCTCCGTAAGTGCTGGGATTACAGGCATGAGCCACCACGCCTGGCCTCAGTGTGGTTTTGATTTGCATTTTCCTGATGATTAGTGATGTTGAGTATTTCTTCATGTATTTGTTGGCAATTTGTATGTTTTCTTTTGAGAAATGTCTGTTCAGATCACTGGCCCATTTTAAAATCACAGTTTGTTTTGTTGCTGTTGAGATGTTGAGTTCCTTGTTAGTCTGAATATTAATCCCCTGTTGGGTGAGTAGTTTGCAAATATTTTCTCCTTCTGTAGGTTCTTTTTGCTCTGTTGATTGTTTCCTTTGCTATGCAGAAGGTTTTTAGTTTAATATAATCCCATTTGTTTGCTTTTGTTCCCTGTGCTTTTGAAGTAAATAGAGTACTTAAACATTTAAAATCACTTAAACCTAACAGACAATCTATAGAACACCCAACAACAACAGAATTCACATTATTCTCCAGTGCACATGGAAGACTATTCTCTAGGACAGATTGTATGTTAGGCCACAAATCAAGTCTCAATAAATTGTAAAAGACTGAAACAATATGAAGTGTCTTCTCCAAATCCAATGAAATGAAAGTAGAAATGAAGAACAGAAGTAAAACTGGAAAATCCACAAATGAGTTAAAATTAAATGAAAGATGCTTAATATAACAAAAAGAGACAAATGAAAACAAAAACACAACGTACCAAAAATTATGGGATGCAGCAAAAGCGGTGCTCAAATGCGTATTTTTAAAGTGCAAACATCTAATTTTTTTAAATAAAGAATGATCTCAGATCAATAACCCAGCTTTACACCTTAAGGAGCTAGAAAAATGAAAGTAAACCGAAAACTAGTAGAAGGAAGGAAATAATAAAGATTATAGTTAAGGGTTGGGCACAGTGGCTCATGTCTGTAATCCCAGTACTCTGAGAGGCCAAGGTGGGAGGATTGCTTGAGCCCAGGAGTTTGAGACCTGCCTGGGTAATATAGTGAGACTTCGTCTCTACAAAAAAATTAAAAAATTAGCTGGGCATTGTGGCTTATGCCTATAGTCCCAGCTACTTAGGGGGCTGAGGTGGGAGAATCACTTGAGCCTGGGAGGTCAAGGCTGCAGTGATCCATGATTGTACCACTGCACTCCAGTCTGGGTGACAGAGTGAGACCTTGTCCCAAAAAATAAATAAATAAATAAATAAATAAATAAAAATAATAGTTAAGATAAACGAAATAGGGACTAGGAAACCAATATAACCATTAAAATGAAAAAAAAAAAAGATTATTTGAGAAGATCACCAAAATTGGCAAACCATTACCTATAGTGATTAAGAAAAAGAAGATTCAATTTATTTAAGAAATTAAAATGGGAATATTACTGTCAGCCTTACAAAAATAAAAAGGATTATAAGAGAATACTATGAATAATTATATACCATAAATCAGATTACCCGGATGAAATGGACAAATTCCTAGAAACACACAACTACCAAAATTGACACACAAATAAAAAATCTGAATAGACTTATAACAAGAGATTGAATCAGTAATCAAAAACCTAACAAAGAAAAGCCCAGAAACAGAAATTTCTACTGGTAAGTTCTAGAAGCATTTAAAGAAGAATTAACACCAATCTTTCTCAAACTCTTCCAAGAAATGGAAAGGAAGGAAAGACTTCCTAACACATTCTATGAGGCTAGTATTACACTGCCATCAAAGCCAGAAAAATACACAAGAAATGAAAACTACAGGCCAATGTCCCTTACGAATACAGATACAAAAGTCCTCAAGGAAATACTGGCAAATCACACTGAGCAGCATATTAAAAGCATTATACATCATGACCATATGTGATTTATCCCAGGAATGCAAGGATCATTCACATAAGAAAATCACTCAATGCAATAAGTTACATTGATAGAAAGGAAAAAAACACATGATCATCTCATTTAATGCAGAAAAGTCATTTGGCAAAATCTAATACCCTTTCGTGATAAAAAACACTCAGCAAACTAGGAATAGAAGGGAACTTCTTCAACATGATAAAGAACATTTATGAAAAGCCCACAGCTAACATGATACTCAGTGGTCTTCCACCTGATCATAGGGGAAAAGATTTTAGCCTTTCACCATTGTGTATGATGTTAGTTGTGGTGACCTAAATATAAGGGCTAAAACCATAAAACTCTTAGATGAAAACATAGGGATAAATCTTTGTGTTCTTAGATTTGACTAGTCATTAGGGAATTGCAAATCAAAACCACAATGAGATACCACTACACACCACAAGGATGAGTATAAGAATACATTTCTAAGAAGGAAAGTAAGTGTTGACAAGAACTTTGAGGAATTCAAACCCTCATACATGGCTGGAAGGCATGTAAAATAGTGCAGCTGCTATGGAAAACAGATTGGCTGTTGTTCAAAAAGTTAGCCATAGAATTATGATGTGGTCCATTAAATAATGAGTCATTTAAATAAAACTTGGCCAGGCGCAGTGGATCACGCCTGGCTCTTTGGCATAACAGGTTTCTGCCAAATATAGATTCCCAGGTACGGCGAAATAGCCAGACCATTATATACACTAATTAAGGAAACTCAGAAAGCCAATACAATTTAGTAAGATGGGCACCTGAAGCAGAAGCAGCTTTCCAGGCCCTAAAGAAGGCCCTAACCCAAGCCCCAGTGTCAAGCTTGCCAATGGGGCAGACTTTTCTCTTTATGTCACAGAAAAAAACAGGAATAGCTCTAGGAGTCCTTACACAGGTCCGAAGCATGAGCTTGCAACCCATGGCATACCTGAGTAAGGAAATTGATGTAGTGGCAAAGGGTTGGCCTCCTTGTTTACGGGTAGTGGCAGCAGTTGGAGTCTTAGTATCTGAAGCAGTTAAAATAATACAGGGAAGAGATCTTACTATGTGGAATCTCATGATGTGAACGGCATGCTCACTGCTAAAGGAGACTTGTGGCTATCAGACAACCATGAGGAAAGTAACTAAAATCATAAATCCCCATGGCCCTCCCTTATCATATTTTTCTCTTTACTGTTCTCTTACCCCCTTTCACTCTCACTGCACCCCCTCCATGCTGCTGTACAACCAGTAGCTCCCCTTACCAAGAGTTTCTATGAAGAATGCGGCTTCCTGGAAATATTGATGCCCCATCATATAGGAGTTTATCTAAGGGAAACTCCACCTTCACTGCCCACACCCATATGCCCCACAACTGCTATAACTCTGCCACTCTTTGCATGCATGCAAATACTCATTATTGGACAAGGAAAATGATTAATCCTAGTTGTCCTGGAGGACTTGGAGCCACTGTCTGTCGGACTTACTTCACCCATACCGGTATGTCTGATGGGGGTGGAATTCAAGGTCAGGCAAGAGAAAAACACGTAAAGGAAGCAATCTGCCAACTGACCCGGGGACATAGCACCCCTAGCCCCTACAAAGGACTAGTTCTCTCAAAACTACATGAAACCCTCCGTACCCATACTCACCTGGTGAGCCTATTTAATACCACCCTCACTCAGCTCCATGAGGTCTCAGCCCAAAATCCTACTAACTGTTGGATGTGCCTCCCCCGCACTTCAGGCCATACATTTCAATCCCTGTTCCTGAGCAATGGAACAACTTCAGCACAGAAATAAACACCACTTCCGTTTTAGTAGGACCTCTTGTTTCCAATCTGGAAATAACCCATACCTCAAACCTCACCTGTGTAAAATTTAGCAATACTATAGACACAACCAACTCCCAATGCATCAGGTGGGTAATGCCTCCCACATGAGTAGTCTGCCTACCCTCAGGAATATTTTTTGTCTGTGGTACCTCAGCCTATCATTGTTTGAATGGCTCTTCAGAATCTATGTGCTTCCTCTCATTCTTAGTGCCCCCATGACCATCTACACTGAACAAGATTTATACAATCATGTCGTACCTAAGCCCCACAACAAAAGAGTACCCATTCTTCCTTTTGTTATCAGAGCAGGAGTGCTAGGCAGACTAGGTACTGGCATTGGCGGTATCACAACCTCTGCTTAGTTCTACTACAAACTATCTCAAGAAATGTGACATGGAACGGGTCACTGACTCCCTGGTCACCTTGCAAGATCAGCTTAACTCCCTAGCAGCAGTAGTCCTTCAAAATTGAAGAGCTTTAGACTTGCTAACTGCCGAAAGAGGGAGGACCTGTTTATTTTTAGGAGAAGAATGCTGTTATTATGTTAATCAATCCAGAATCGTCACTGAGAAAGTTAAAGAAATTCGAGATCGAATACAATATAGAGCAGAGGAGCTTCAAAACACTGGACCCTGTGGCCTCCTCAGCCAATGGATGCCCTGGGTTCTCCCCTTCTTAGGACCTCCAGCAGCTCTAATATTGTTACTCCTCTTTGGACCCTGTATCTTTAACCTCCTTGTTAAGTTTGTCTCTTCCAGAATTGAAGCTGTAAAGCTACAAATGGTTCTTCAAATGGAGCCCCAGATGCAGTCCATGACTAAAATCTACCACGGACCCCTGGACCGGCCTGCTAGCCCTTGCTCCGATGTTAATGACATCGAAGGCACCCCTCCTGAGGAAATCTCAACTGCACAACCCCTACCATGCCCCAATTCAGCGGGAAGTAGGTAGAGCGGTCGTCAGCCAACCTTCCCAACAGCGCTTGGGTTTTCCTGTTGAGAGGGGGTACTGAGAGACAGGACTAGCTGGATTTCCTAGGCCAACTAAGAATCCCTAAGCCTAGCTGGGAAGGTGACCACGTCGACCTTTAAACACAGGGCTTGCAACTTAGCTCACACCCGACCAATCAGAGAGCTCACTAAAATGCTAATTAAGCAAAAACAGGAGATAAAGAAATAGCCAATCATCTATCGCCTGAGAGCACAGCAAGAGGGACAATGATCGGGATATAAACCCAGGCATTCGAGCCAGCAATGGCTACCCTCTTTGGGTCCCCTCCCTTTGTATGGGAGCTCTGTTTTCACTCTATTAAATCTTGCAACTGCAAAAAATAATAAAATAAAATAAGTCTAGATGGTATGTTTTATGTTATGTGCATTGTCCACATTTTTAAAAAAAGCAAACTTCTTATCATAGTCTACAAAGCCCTATACCAGATCTGGCTATTGACCACCTCTCTGACCTCTTCTCATACTACTCTGCCCTTACACATACAGCAGACATATTGGCATTCTTTTCTAAGAAGTCAAGCTTCTCCTTACCTTAGCATCTTTGTTCCCTTTGCCTAGAAAGTTGTCCCCCACCCACCAACCCACAACCCCATATGTACACATGGCTGCCTCCTTCATCAGGCCAAATGTCACTTCCCTTAGAAAAGCTTTCTTTGGCTACCTTATTTATAAATAATTTCACCAACTCTCCTCTCAGTCACTTTCTATCTCATGACCCTGTGTATATCCTTCATACCACTCAACATTATGTGAAATTATCTTACCAATTATTTTCATACTTGATTATCTGTTCCCCTATTAACATATGACCTCCAAGAGGCCAGATGCAGTGGCTCATATCTGTAATCCCAGCACTTTGGGAGGCCGATGCATACAGATCACTTGAGGTCAGGAGTTCGAGACCAGCCTGGCCAACATGGTGAAACCCTGTCTATACTAAAAATACAAAAATTAGCTGGAAATCGCTTCAACCCGGGAGGTGGAGTCTGCAGTGAGCCGTGATGGCGCCACTGCACTCCAGCCCGGGTGAAGAGCGAGACTCTGTCTCAAAAAAAAAAAAAAAAAAAAAAAAGGATATGACCTCCAAGAGAGTAAAAATATATATATTTTTAATTATTATTATACTTTACGTTTTAGGGTACATGTGCACAATGTGCAGGTTAGTTACATATGTATACATGTGCCATGCTGGTGTGCTGCACCCATTAACTCGTCATTTAGCATTAGGTATATCTCCTAATGCTATCCCTCCCCCCTCCCCCCCACCCCCTTTTAATTGCCATGTTTCAAGCATCTAGAATAGTGTCATATAGTTGCTTAATAAACAATTGTTGAATTCGTGAATGAGAAGATATACTTGACACATTAGCTAATTCTTACAGTCTTTCCCTCTTCAAACAATTATAGTGAGAAACTAGCATGCCAAAAATTATTTCTCCTATAATACCTGAGCAACCATGGATGTCTTCTGTTCTCTGGTGGAATAAGCTTGTCCATAGTGAGTAGGGTCATCAGTCACAAGTATGCTCACAAGATTTTGACTTTCTCTCTGAGAATTTAACTTTCCTTTTTGGCCTAAACTTATAAAGAATCAGAATATGAATCCTAAAAGTCCTAACATTATATGGACTACTATTTGAAAAGTTCAAATGATTCTTGTAGTGAGATAATAATAGTAAGCATAACAATTTACTTACCATTGCTATGCTAACATGTTTTATATATCATACAATCTCATCATTTTTACAAAAACCCTCCCTTGATGTCCTCCCAGCTGACATCCCATTTCTATACTCCCTTTAATAGTAAAATTTATCCAGAGTTGTTTATACCTCTGTAAAGGTTCACAAGTCTGGCGGGGGCTTAGAGTAGACCCAGTTGCAACAGCAGTTCCAATAACATGAAAACAGCTGCGAGGAGCAAAAGGACCCCCAGTATCTCTACCACCTGCATGAGTTTAGTAAGACAGGACACTTGCACAAGTCAAGAAAAGCTGCCTTATTACTCAAAGATAGGCAGCAAGGATAAACAGAAGCCTAGGATCCAGGGTGAGCCGGTCTCTCAAAGGCTCAGGAAAGTGCCCAAGGTGATTGGAGTCTTGTCTGCACGTACGCTACATTGCACAACAGCTGAGTGACCCCGAAACTGCTTTGTTCTGGATTTATATATTCTGGATGCCACTTGTCCCACTGAGCACAAATGTTGCAAAACAAGGACATAGCTCAGATTTTTTCAGACACTTCAACTAAGAGGAAGGTGTGGGAAGAACTAGGTTGGCTGAGGTTATCCAGTCACCTGTCCTCGTATAACCTATTTATCTCCAATTTTCCTCCTTAATTCAGTTTAGTCAGGCTTTTGGCCCTACCAGTTTACTGAAATAACTCTTTAAGGCCACCAGTTGCCAAAAGATGTAATGGCCATCTTTTTGTCGCCACTTAACCTCTCAGCAGCATTCAACACAGTTGATCACTCCCTCCTTGAAATGTTTTCTTCACCTGGCTACTGTTACACCTTAGTCTTGGTTTCCTTCATCCCTCACTGGCTGCTCTTTCATTCTTTCCTTTGCTGGCTGATTTGTCTTCTCTCATCTTTAATGTTGGGTTTTCGCAGGGCTCAGTACTACAGAATACTTCTCTATCTGTACTAATTGATGACACTCAAATTCATTCAGATTGGGACTCCCCTGATTCTACTTGTATATCTAGCTGCCTACATGGTACTTCCACTTAGATGTCTAATATGCACGTCAAACTGATCTCATCCAAAACAGAACTCTTGATACACTTCCTATTCAAAAACTGATTCCATTCCCAATGTTAACACCTCCCTAAATGATCCAACTATTCACATGGCTGCTAAAGGTAAGAATATTGAAACAACTGTAGTGCTTAGAACAGTACTTGACACATAGAAGGTGAACAATAAATATTAATTGAATGAATTAATAAAATTAATATAATTCTCATAAGCCCATTTCTACTTGATGTAATGGAGTGCAACCCTGCAGGATATAGAAGATAGGAACATACCTCCCTCCTACTGTAACAACTATATATATATATATGTATGTGTGTGTGTGTGTGTATATATATATACATATATATATAGAGAGAGAGAGAGTTCTTTCTATGTGAGTGGAGATTAATGACCACTTTCCTTCCATGGGCATCTGCCAAGTCTGGGTATGGGCTGATAATTGTTTTTTGCCATAGGCAGAGAGACTCTGCTCAGGAGATAAAAGTAGTAGAACTTTTGACAGCCTTATGAGCTGACATGAAAGATCAGAATTTGGAGAATCCTCAAACTTGAAGTCAGGTCTCACCTTGGTTTCTCCCCACTGACTTTTCTTGAGTACTGGAGCGGCACTGGAGCCTCAGAGGATGATGGGCTGGAAAGTCAGAGATAAATCTCTTGCAATCTCATGATTTATAAGAGACAAAGTCTGGGTGTAGAAAAGATTGTCTCCCAAAAGGGAAGAATCTATTTTCAGATTTTGCCTTCAAGAATTTTGGTTAGGACAGAGTGGAACTAAACCCACAACCCTGAGCCAACCTAGCTCAATTTCTAATTGGTTTGAAGTGATTACTCCTCACTCATTTTCCTGACAAAAGAGCCTTCCCTCTCTAAGAGGAAAAAAAAATCATTGATATCAGAATCTATATCACTTTTGCACAATTTTCATTACTGTGGAGGCTAAACCAACTCAGTCATGGAAGCTAATCCACCATGCTGGCTTCCGATTAACCCCTGTTCCAGGAAGGCCTCCAAGATTTCCAGTTTGTCTATTGTTCCTTGTGTAAGAGCAGGTTCTTACCATAAATCCTGTCCTTAGGTCAAACAACTTTGATGTTATCATACTTCAGCTGTCCTACATAACCCTTCTGAACCACCCCCTCCCCTGTTGTATATAAACTCTGGGTCTAGGGGGTAATGGCACAGCAATCCACCATCTTGTCTCATCACCATCTGAGACAGACATGGCTTCTGTTCATAAATCCCTGTTAAATGTTTCTTTCTAAGAAACTGGATCTAAGAAACTGGATTTGTCAGCCTCTTTCTTCAGCCTCTCAGCTTCCTCGGACTTTGGGAAAGGTTTGCATAGACTTGTCTCCTGCAAAACAAGCATATCAAAAGATTATGAGACATATGAAGAAGCAGGAAAATGTGACCTATAATCAAAATGAAAACAGTCCGTATAAGTAGACCCACTAGTGATCCAGATGTTGAATGTACTGATACGTGATGCAGCATGGCTATACCCCAAAAACATGCTAAATGAAAGAAGCCAGGCACAAAAGGTCACATTTTTTATTCCACTTTTATGACATAGCCAGTATAGATAAATCCATAGAGACAGAAAGCAGATTGGTGGTTGCCAGGGTCTATGGGTAGAAGGGAATAGGGAGTGAGTACTTAATGGATATAGGGTTTACTTTAGGGGTGATTAAAATTTTTTGGAACTAGAGGTGGTGGTTGGACAACACTGAAGGTACTAAATGCCACTGAATTTTACACTTTATTAGTTTTATGTTTGTGTATTTCACTTTAATTCCTTGAATGGGTTTATTAGTAGACTGAACACAGCAAGAGTAGTGAACTCAAAGACAGTGCAATAGAAACTATTCAATTGCACTTGGCATGGCGTCCTCCAGGCTCATCCATGTTGCTGTAAATGTTGGGATTTAATTCTTTTTTGTGGCTGTTTCATTGTGTGTGTGTGTGTGTATATATACACGTATATATATACGTATATATATACACACCACATTTTCTTTATCCATTTATCCAACACTTAGGTTGATTTCACATCTTTGCTATTGTGAATAGTGCTGCAGTAAAAATAGGGGTTCGGATATCCTTTTGATATGCTGATTTCCTTTTCTTTGGATGAATACTTAGGGGTGAGATTGCTGGATCATACATTAGTACTATTTTTAATTTTTAAAGAAATATCCATATTGTTTTCCATAATGGCTGTACTAGTTTACATTCCCATCAACAGTGTATAAGAGTTCCCTTTTCAACATACCTTTGCCAGCATCTGTTTGGTTTTTTTTTTTTCCTTTTAATAATAGTCATTCTAGCTGGGGTAAAATGATATCTTATTGTGGTTTTGGTTTGAGTTTTCAAGCTAATTAGTGATGTTGAGCATGTTTTCATATACCTATTGGTCATTTGTCTTCTTTTGAGAAATGTCTGTTCATGTCCTTTGCCCGCTTTTTGATGGGATTATTATTATTTTCTCCTGTTGAGTTGTTTTAGTTCCATGTATTCTGTGAACTTTAGGCCCTTATTAGAGAAATAGTTTGCAAATATTTTTAAATATTAAATATTTAAATAATTTAAATATTAAATATTTTCTACTATTTAAAAAAAGAAACTATTCAATTGAAGTACATGGAGAAAAAATAATGGAAAGAAGAGAAAACAACATGAGAGTTATGTAGGAGATTGTCAGCCAGTATAATATTAGTGTAATTAAAATCTCAGAAGGAAAAGAGAAAGAGAATGAGGCAGAAAAAAAAAACTATTCAAAGTGATAATGGCTGATAATTTCTTGAAAGTGATGACAGACATCAACCCATAGATCCAGTAATCTCAGTAAACCCCAAATAGGATAAAAACAGGAAAACCGTACTTAGGCACATTATAGTTCAACTTCTGAACGAAGGATAAAGAGAAAAACTTAAAAGCAGCCAGAGCTGGATGAAGTGGTTCATGCCTGTAATCCCAACACTTCAGGAGGCTGAGGTGGGAGGATCACTTGAGCCTAGGAGTTTAAGACCAGCCTGGGCAATATAAGGGGACTCTGTCTCTATAAAAAATTTTAAAATGAGCCAGGTGTGGTGCTGCACACCTGTGGGAGGCAGAGGTGGGATGATTGCTTGAGCCTGAGAGGTCAAGGCTGCAGTGAGCCATAATCATGCCACTGTACTCCAGCCTGTGCAACAGAGTGAGGCCCTGTCTAAAAACAAAAACAAAAACAAACAAACAAACAAAAAAACAGCCAGAGGAGTGTGGGGAAAGGCAAATGACCTTAAAGAAATGAACATAAGACTAACAACAAACTCCAAAATAGCACAATACGTGGATGCCAGAATATAGTATAATCACATCTTTAAAATACTCTAAGATAAAATTGCTAATCTATAATTATGTGTCCAGTGAAAATCCTTTAAAAATAAAGATTAAATAAAGATTTTTTTGGACAAATGAAAGTTGAAAGAATTCATTGCCATCAAAACTGCACTGTAAGAAATACTTTTTCCTTCTGACTGAAGGAAAAGGATACTACATTAAAGAACAGCACTCCAGGAAGAAATGAAGAGCATCAGAAAGGGTATACATGTGCATAAATATAAAATATTATGTATTATTTAAAGTAATAATAATAACAATGCCTTGTGGAGTTATATGTAGAAGTAAAATATACGATAATAGTAGAAATGATGGGAGCAGATAAATGGACCTTTACTCTTGTATAATTTTTTGCATTATGAAGTGGTAAGTTACCAAGTAAGGAAGATTGTAATAAATTAAGGATGAAGGGTTTCTAGAGCAGGGTTTCTTAACTTTGTCACTTTTGACTTTTGGGGCTGGATAATTCTTTGTTGTGTATGGCTAACCTTTATATTTTAAGCTGTTTAATGGTATCCCTGGCCCCTACCCACTAGATGCCAGTAGCACCTTCCCCAAAATGTGACAGCCAAAAATATCTCTAGACATTGTCAAATGTTCCCTGGGTAACAAAATCACTCCTGTTTGAGAACTATTGCTCTAGAATAACCACTAAAATCATTGGAAAGGTATAAACAAAATGTTAATGGAGGACTCAAAATGAAGTTGTAATAATTAAAAACTGAATTAATCCAAAATAAGACAGCATAAGAGGAACAAAGAAACAACTGACAGATTAAACAACTAGACAACAATAGCAAGATAGTGAGCTTAAATGCAGCTACAGTCATGAATTGCATAACAATATTTCAGTCAAAAAGGGACTGCAAATATGATGGCGGTCCCATAATATCATAATGGAGCTGAAAAATTCCCATAATCTAGTGATGTCTTAGCCATATAATGTCATAGTGCAATGCATTACTCGTGTTTAAGGTGATGCTGGTGTAAACAGTAGCATGCTGTAGAGATTTGTAGCCTAGAAGTGATAGGCTATATTATATAACCTAGGTGTATATAGTAGGCTATAGTATCTAGGTTTGTGTAAGTACACTCTATAATGTTCGCACAATGCCATTCTCAGAATGTGTCCCTGTCGTTAAGCAATGCATGGCTGTATATCATTAGTCACATTAATACAAATAAACAAAATATTCCAACGAAATACAAAGATTGTCTGACTGGAAAAAATCAAGACCCAACTAACTATATGCCATTTACAAGAGACACATTTTATGTATGAAGATACAGATTGAAAGTACAAAAATGGAAAAATATACCATACAAACTCTAACAACAACCAACAACAGTAAAGCTGTCATGGTTATACTAATGTCAGACAAAGTAGTCTTTCAGTCAAGAAGTATTACCGGAGATAGGGAACACGAGCACATTTCATAACGATAAAAGGGTCTGCCGGGTACAGTGGCTCACGCCTGAAATCCCAGCACTTTGGGAGGCTGAGGGGGGAGGATCACTTGAGCCCAGGAGTTCGAAGCAACATAGGAAGATCCCATCTCTATAAAAATTTTAAAAAGAGTCAATTTAACAGAAAGACAATAGTCCTCATAGTATGAGGTAGGGAGTAGTTTTAATTATTCTAATTTTTACAGATGAGGAATCGAGGTCTCAGAAAGATTAAGCGGCCTACAAAGATAGTAAATAATGTATCCAGAACAAGCTTAAACTTTTAACTACTATAGAGTATTCTGTGGCCAAAAAAAAAAAAAAAAAAAAAAAAAACCACAGATCATTTTTTTCAAAATTGAAGTGAAAGATTCGCAGTACCTGAGCAACAATGCCACTTTTCTACATTCCTTTAGGAAAGCAGGGGAATTTCTTCACAAAGGCATTAATTATTTAAATTTTTAAACTTCGACCAGAATGAGGTCTTGATATGTCATTTCAGTTGTGAAGGTAACAGAAAAATGTTCTATGATACCAAACCCTGAATGTGTAGTTGCAGTCAGTGCAGCTGTACTCTAGGCTTCTCCTAAAATACTTCAAGCTACTTCAAAGAATCAAGTTCAAGTCATGCCTTTCTGGATTTCTGGAAAACAAAGTGGAAACTTTCTCTTTCCATTACCACTCAAACTGCTTTAAAAAACTAAGTCCTGTATTCCTGAAAAGAAGGATGGAAAGGATATGAGTGGAATTTGTCAGGAAAATAAATAAAAAAGAAATTTCCAGTAGGTCATATTCCTCTATTCTCTGGGGGAAGAAAAATAATATTTTTGATCTTTTCAAAGAAGCCACTGATCTGCAGGGAGTCATCTGGTCCTTGGCATAATTTTTCTACTTTTAAAAATATGTTATGAGTGGCTGGGTGCAGTGGCTCACGTCTGTAATCCCAGCATTTGAGAGGCTGAGGCGGAAGGATCACTTGAGGTTGGGAGTTTGAGACCAGCCTGGCCAACATGGTGAAACCCTGTCTCTACTAAAAATACAAAAATTAGCCAGGCACGGTGGCACACGCCTATAGTCTCAGCTACTCAGTAGGCTGAGACATGAGAATCACTTGAACTCAGGAGGCGGAGGTTGCAGTGAGCCGAGATCACACCCCTGCACTCCAGCCTGGGCTACAGAATGAGACTCCATCTCAAAAAATAAATAAAAATAAAAATAAAATAAAAACATGTTATTAGTTGTTTTATTATTAAACTAATACATGCTGGAAAGGGAGAAACAGTAACTTGAATGTGGAGAAACAGCAAATACCACCTTAACCAAGTGATCAAAGTGAACATCAGTAGGGAAATGTCATGTTGTTATCATGTACCCCAGTATGATGCAAAGAGGACACATCAATTATATCATATTTCTTCCAAAAACTCAAACCCTGGTCTAATTTTTAAAAATAGCCGATAAACACAAATTAAGAGGTATTCTTCAATATTCCTGCCTAGTACACCCCGAAACTATCAAGTTCATTAAAAAAACAAGGAAAGAAACTGTCACAGGACAGAGCAGACTAAGGAGACATGACAACTAAATGCAATTGGATTGGATCCTGGAAAGGAAAAAAGGAAATTAATGGAAAAATTCGTCAAATGTGATTGAAGTTTGGAGTTTAGTTAATAATGTACCAATGTTGGTTTCTTACTTTAAACAAGTATACCATAGTAATGTAAGATGATAACATAAAGAGAAGCTGAAACCATGTACTGTCTTTGCAGCTTTCCTGTAAATCTAAAAATATTCCAAAATAAAAAGTGTATTAAAGAATATATGATTGTGATGCAAAGAAAAAAATAAATAAATGAAAGAATAAAGAAGAGAAATAAGTAGAGAAAAAATGGAAGGAAACAATTAAAAATCATTAGTCAAAAGTAACTAAGTTTCAAAAATTTTCATCCCAGTCTCAAAGGTAAACTATTTTATACATTCATTTTTATGTATAATTCCAGACTTTTCTATGTAGGTAGCTTATTCAAATATATGTTACATTTTACAGAGAAGGAATAATATTATATATGTCTCATAATTTGATTTTTCATTTGGTATATAACTACTATATTTTCACTAATTCACGCATTTATTCTGTCAGCAAATATATAGTGCCTGATAATTATTCAGGAAGGAAGAGTATGTGTATGTGGTCTTACTAGCATTTCCTGAGGGTATTATTCTGCAAGCCTTGGGAAATACCAGAAAAGGAATGGGAGAAAGTGGAGTACATGGTAAGTAATTTTTAGGGCTCCTCTTCAGGACTCTAAGATTTTTAAAAGACTGAGTCTTTGCCTAGAAAGAAAAGGACAGATGTTCTTGCATGTGCCCAGATTTCTTGGGTATAAAAACACCTCTACAGCTTAAACCCTAGCCATTTCACATGAAAAAATTGCCCAGTTGGACCGGGCGTGGTGGCTCTTGCCTATAATCCCAGCACTTTGGGAGGCCGAGGTAGGTGGATCACCTGAGGTCAGGAGTTCAAGACCAGCCTGGCCAAAATGGCAAAACCCCATCTCTACTAAAAAATACAAAAATTGCAGGTGGTGTGTGCCTGTAATCCCAGCTACTCAGGAGGCTGAGGCAGGAGAATGACTTTAACCTGGGAGGCAGAGGTTGCAGTGAGCCGAGATCATACCATTGCACTCCAGCCTGGGTGACAAGAGGGAAACTCCATCTCAAAAAAAAAAAAAAAAAAAAGCACAGTTGTTGAACAGTTGGTGGAGAAAACAATTTAACCTCTTGTGGACCATTAGTAGTGAACTGAGGGTGTTTTCAAGAGAGCTCTATACCAGCACAAGGGAAAAACATAGAAACTTGGTGATATGGTTTGACTGTGTCCCTACACAAATCTCATCTTGAATTGTAACTCTCACAATTCCTACGTGTCATGGAAGGGACCCGGTGGGAGGTAATTGAATCATGGGGGCGGGTCTTTCCCCTGCTGTTCTCATGATAGTGAATAAGTCTCACGAGATCTGGTGGTTTTATAAAGGGGAGTTTCCCTGCACAAGTTCTCTTCTCTTATCTGCCACCATGTGAGACATGCCTTTCATCTTCTGTTATGATTGTGAGGCCTCCCCAGCCACGTGGAACTGTGAGTCCATTAAATCTCTTTCTTTTGTAAATTGCTCAGTCTCAGATGTGTCTTTATCAGCAGCGTGAAAACAAACTAATACACTTGGACTGGGACATGCTACTGAGCTGCAGCAAGAGTGGCATATACCAGATGTAGAAACAAGAAGGACAATGATGAAAAAAATAATAATAAAGTAATTAGTTTTCTCCAGGGAAGCAAAGCATCAGTTAGAAAGACCGAAAGTTTGAAGACTCATGAGCTGGCGTTTGAAAGCATTAAGAGCCACAGGGATGCACAGAGTACACTCCTTCCTACTTAGCAGAGTATGGGAAAAAAAAAGATATCTACTAAGTTTAAGGCTGGAAATACCTGTTGAAGACAACCAAAAAGAGGAGCAATTAATAATGAAGATCAGACTCACCTCAAGCTGGTGAAGGCAAGGGCTATCCTAGAGACACGCTGCTAAAGTTCTAGCTTTCCACCCAAGGACAGACACTTCTTACTCCTTCCCATGTTGCACATGATGTGGAAAAGAGAGAAAGAAAATGCTAACCTTCTAAGCCAACAAAAAGAGAAGCCCTCAAACAACTGAAGTGACTATAGAGACTGGTACAAATGATGAAAAGTTCAAGGAAAAAGAAAATCTGTGTCCTCTTGTAATCCCTCAAAAGGAAAACCACTGGATAAAGAGGTACAAGGATCCCACAAAGTAAGCTGGCCTACTAAAGGCGGGGGATGAGCTTATGTACAAATACTGACCATAAAATCCAATCTGTATTTTTCCCAATTGTAGTGAACATTTACTGTTTTTATCTACCTAGCATCCATCTCTCTATCCTTTTGGTAATAATATCCTGATTTTCACTCAGGTAGTTATCCCTTGTTACCCAACACAGACCATGTGTTTTAGGGGAAATGATTCCATGCCCAGATTCAGTTCTATATTGACTTAAGCTAATTTGGTCTAAGGAGACAGTTGCTGGAGGCTTCAGTATAAAAACTCCCTTGGTGAAAAGGAGGAGGAAGTGTTGACTTTCTTTTGGATGTGAATGAGGAAACAAAGCCTTCAGAAGTCAGTTTGGAGGGAATAGATAGCAGCTTTAAAGTGAAGTGGATATCAATGAAGGCAGCAAATAAAGGTGAAAAGATGCTGGGTCTTTGGTGACATCACTGAGCCGTTGAATTGGGCCTCACTTGAAACCTCACCTAACTCTGGACTTTTTGGTTGCAAGGAATAATAAGTTATCTTTATTATTTAAGGTAATTTATTTCCACTTTTCTGTTACATACAGCTGAAAGTTGTGATACACTAAAGTTGGAGAACATCCTGGAAAGGTTTGAAAGGTTGGAAAAATGAGTTTGTCAGAGGATGACAGTTGCCTTCCAATATCCAATTGACTAACTGGGTACTATGTATTTTGTGTACAGATTACACAAATCTGAGTCATATTATTTTAAAGCTGAAATTTTCCTGAAAGACTTATAGAAACATTAGCAGTTATGTGCCTGGCCCAGGTGATATGCAAAGCGTAGCTTGCCCAGTACTGTAGATAGCATTCCACCCCTTAGGTACTTAGACAGATGTCTATCCTTATGTTACTACCACATGATTATTTATTACTGTAACTTAAACAGCACTTAGGTACTACTGTCTAGGTACCTAAGGGGTAGAATGGCTGGATCATATGATAGGTATATATTTAACTTTTTAAGAATATGCCGGCCGGATGGAGTGGCTCACACCTGTAATCCCAGCAGTTTGGGAGGCCAAAGGGGGCAGATCACCTGAGGTCAGGAGTTCGAGACCAGCCTGGCCAACATGGCAAAACCCCGTATCTACTAAAAATACAAAAATTAGCCAGGTATAGTGTGTGGTGCTTGATGATACGTGCCTGTAATCCCAGCTGGTGAGGCTGAGGTGGGAGAATCGCTTGAACCCAGGAGGTGGAGGTTGCAGTAAGCTGGAGATCACGCAACTGCACTGCAGCCTGAGTGACAGAGCTAGACTGCATCTAAAAATAAATAAATACCAAAGACAAAAACCACATGATTATCTCAATAGATGCAGAAAAGGCCTTTGACAAAATTCAACAGCCCTTCATGCTAAAAACTCTCAATAAATTAGGTATTGATGGGACGTATCTCAAAATAATAAGAGCTATCTATGACAAACCCACAGCCAATATCATACTGAATGGGCAAAAACTGGAAGCATTCCCTTTGAAAACTGGCACAAGACAGGGATGCCCTCTCTCACCACTCCTATTCAACATAGTGTTGGAAGTTCTGGCCAGGGCAATTAGGCAGGAGAAGGAAATAAAGGGTATTCAGTTAGGAAAAGAGGAGGTCAAATTGTCCCTGTTTGCAGATGACATGATTGTATATCTAGAAAACTCCATTGTCTCAGCCCCAAATCTCCTTAAGCTGATAAGCAACTTCAGCAAAGTCTCAGGATACAAAATCAATGTACAAAAATCACAAGCATTCTTATACACCAATAACAGACAAACAGAGAGCCAAATCATGAGTGAACTCCCATTCACAATTGCTTCAAAGAGAATAAAATACCTACGAATCCAACTTACAAGGGATGTGAAGGACCTCTTCAAGGAGAACTACAAACCACTGCTCAATGAAATAAAAGAGGATACAAACAATGGAAGAACATTCCATGCTCATGGGTAGGAAGAATCAATATCGTGAAAATGGCCATACTGCCTAAGGTAATTTATAAATTCAATGCCATCGCCATCAAGCTACCAATGACTTTCTTCACAGAATTGGAAAAACTACTTTAAAGTTCATATGGAACCAAAAAAGAGCCCGCATTGCCAAGTCAATCCTAAGCCAAAAGAACAAAGCTGGAGGCATCACACTACCTGACTTCAAGCTATACTACAAGGCTACAGTAACCAAAACAGCATGGTACTGGTACCAAAACAGAGATATAGATCAATGGAACAGAACAGAGCCCTCAGAAATAACGCCGCATATCTACAACTATCTGATCTTTGACAAACCTGAGAAAAACAAGCAATGGGAAAAGGATTCCCTATTTAATAAATGGTGCTGGGAAAACTAGCTAGCCATATGTAGAAAGCTGAAACTGGATCCCTTCCTTACACCTTATACAAAAATTAATTCAAGATGGATTAAAGACTTACATGTTAGACCTAAAACCATAAAAACACTAGAAGAAAACCTAGGCAATACCATTCAGGACATAGGCATGGGCAAGGACTTCATGTCTAAAACACCAAAAGCAATGGCAACAAAAGCCAAAATTGACAAATGGGATCTAATTAAACTAAAGAGCTTCTGCACAGCAAAAGAAAATACCCTCAGAGTGGACAGGCAACCTACAAAATGGGAGAAAATTTTCGCAACCTGCTCATCTGACAAAGGGCTAATATCCAGAATCTACAATGAACTCAAACAAATTTACAAGAAAAAAACAAACAACCCCATCAAAAAGTGGGCGAAGGACATGAACAGACACTTCTCAAAAGAAGACATTTATGCAACCAAAAAACACATGAAAAAATGCTCACCATCACTGGCTATCAGAGGAATGCAAATCAAAACCACAATGAGATACCATCTCACACCAGTTAGAATGGCAATCATTAAAAAGTCAGGAAACAACAGGTGCTGGAGAAGATGTGGAGAAATAGGAACACTTTTACACTGTTGGTGGGACTGTAAACTAGTTCAACAGTTGTGGAAGACAGTGTGGCGATTCCTCAGGGATCTAGAACTAGAAATACCATTTGACCCAGCCATCCCATTACTGGGTGTATACCCAAAGGACTATAAATCATGCTGCTATAAAGACACATGCACACATATGCACACGTATGTTTATTGCGGCAATATTCACAATAGCAAAGACTTGGAACCAACCCAAATGTCCAACAATGATAGACTGGGTTAAGAATATGTGGCACATATACACTATGGAATACTATGCAGCCATAAAAAATGATGAGTTCATGTCCTTTGTAGAGACATGGATGAAATTGGAAATCATCATTCTCAGTAAACTATCGTAAGAACAAAAAACCAAACACCGCATATTCTCACTCATAGGTGGGAATTGAACAGTGAGAACACATGGACCCAGGAAGGGGAACATCACACTCTGGGGACTGTTGTGGGGTGGGGGGAGGGGGGAGGGATAGCTTTAGGAGATATACCTAATGCTAAATGACAAGTTAATGGGTGCAGCACACCAGCATGGCACATGTATACGTATGTAACTAATCTGCACATTGTGCACATGTACCCTAAAACTTAAAGTATAATAATAATAAAAATAAAATAAAAAAATAAAAATAAATAAATAAATAAATAAATAAAAATGGTGAAAACAAGAGGCCTAGTCTTGTACCTGATCATAGGGGAAAAACTTTCAGTTTTTCACCATTGAGTATGATGTTAGCTGCAGGCTTTTCATAATGCCCTTTATCATGTTGAGGAAGTTTCCTTTTATTCCTAGTTTACTGAGTGTTTTTATCATGAATGACTTTTCTGCATCAAGTGAGATGATCATGTGGGTTTTTCCCGTCTTTCTGTTAATGTAATTTATTATATTGATTGATTTTCTTATGTTGAATGACCTTTGCATTCCTGGGATAAATCCCATTTGGTTATGATGTATAATCCTTTTAATATACTGCTCAGTTTGCCAGTGTTTTCTTGAGATATTCACATGCAAATTTATAAGGGATATTGGTCTGTAGTTTTCATTTACTGTGGTGTCTTTTTCTGGATTTGGTAATAGGATACTGCTGGCCTCATAGAATGAGTTGGGAATGTTTCTTCTTCTCCAATATTTTGGAAATGTTTGAGAAGGATTGGTATTAATTCTTTACATGTTTTGTATTAACATAATTCACCAGTAAAGTCATCTAGCTCTTGATTTTTCTTTTTTGGGAGATTTTTGATTACTGATACAGTCTCTTTACCTATTACATCACTATTCAGATTTTCTATTTCTTCTTAAATCAGTTTAGCAGTTTATATTTCCAGAAATTTGTCCATTTATGTAGGTGATTATATTTGTTGCTATACAGTTGTTTATACTATTCAGCTATGGTACTTTTATTTCTATAAATTTGGTAGTAATATCTCCACTTTAATTTCTGATATTAGTAATTTGTCTTTTCTCTTTTTTTTCTTTGTCAGTCTAGCTAAAGATTTGTCAATTTTGTTCATCTTTTTAAAGAACTCACTTTTGGTCTTGTTGATTTTCTCTACTGTTTTTTCTGTTCTTTTTATTTCATGTATCCATGTCTAATCTTTATTTTTTCCTTCCTTCTGCTGGTTTTGGATTTAGTTTGCTCTTCTTTTCCTAGTTCCTTAAGCTGTAAAGTTGGGTTATGGATTTAATATTTATCTTTCTTTTTCTCCTTCTTCTTTTTTAAGAGACAGGGTCTTGCTCTGTTGCCCAGGCTACAGTGCAGTGGCGTGATCCTAGCTCACTGCAGCCTCAAACTCCTGGACTCAAGCAATCCTCCCACCTCAGCCTCCTGAGTAGCTGGGACTACAGGCATGTGCCATCACATCTGGATAATTTTTCTATATTTTTTTAAGAGATGGGATTTCACTGTGTTTCCCAGGCTAGACTCAAGCTCCTGGCCTTAAGTGATCCTCCCACCTTAGCCTCTCAAAGTGCTGAGATTACAGGTGTGAGCCTCCATGACCAGCTGTTTTTCACATTTTTAATGTAGGTGTTCATAGCAATTTAAATTTCCTCTGAGCACTGTTTTTATTGCATCCCATAAGTTGTATTATGTTGTGTTTTCATTTGTGTTCACCTCAAGGTATATTTTCTCATTCCTCTTGTAGATTTCTTATTTGACCTATCGTTTTAGAAGTGTGCTATTTAATTTCTATTTTTTAAATTTTAAACTAAAAACACATTTCTAACTATTACTTAAAATCTATGTTATATTGTTATCTGTTGCCTCATTAAAAATACATTTTTGTGTATTTTTTCACAGTATATTTATAATTGTTATACTGAATATATATTTATTTATTTATATATTTTTTAAAACTTTTACTTTAGGTTCCGGTATACATGTGCTGGTTTGCTATACAGGTAAATTGCATGTCACGGGGGTTTGGTGTACAAATCATTTCATTGCCCAGGTAATAAGCTTAGTACCCAATAGGTAGTTTTTGGATCCTCACCCTGCTCCCACCCTCCACCTTCAAGTAGGCCCCGGAGTCCGTTGTTTCCCTCTTTGTGTCCATATGTTCTCAATGTTTAGCTCCCACTTATACGTGAGAACATGCAATATGTGGTTTTCTGTTCCTGCATTAGTTCTATTAGGATGATGATGGCCTCCAGCTCCATCCGTGTTGCTTCAAAGGATATGATCTCATTCTTTTTTATGGCTGTATAATATCCCTTGGTGTATATGTACCACCTTTCTTTCTTTTCTTTCTTTCTTTCTTTCCCTTTCTTTCTTTCTTTTTCTTTTTTCTTTCTTTCTTTCTTTTTTTTTTTTTGACAGAATTTCACTCTTGTCACTGAGGCTGGAGTACAATGGCACAATCTTGGCCCACTGCAACATCTGCCTCCCAGGTTCAAGTGATTCTCCTGCCTCAGTCTCCTGAGTAGCTGGGACTACAGGCGCATGCCACCACATTTGGCTAATTTTTGTATTTTTAGTAGAGACAGAGTTTCACCATGTTGGCCAGGCTGGTCTCAAACTCCTGACCTCAGGTGATCCACCTGCCTCGGCCTCCCAAAGTGCTGGAATTACAGGCATGAGACACCATGCCTGGCCAGTACAACATTTTCTTTATCCAGTCTACCATTGATGGGAATTTAGGTTGATTCCATGTATTTGCTATTGTGAATAGTGCTGCAACAAACATACACGTTCGTGTGTCTTTATGGTACAACAATTTATATTCCTTTGGATATATACCCAATAATGGGATTACTGGGTCGAATAATAATTCTGTTTTAAGTTCTTTAAGAAATCACCAAACTGCTTTCCACAATGGCTGCACTAATTTACATTCCCACCAGCAGTGCATAAGCGTTCCCTTTTCTCCACAACCTTGCCAGCATCTGTTATTTTTTGACTTTTTAATAGCCATTCTGACTGGTGTGAGATGATATCTCATTGTGGTTTTGATTTGCATTTCTCTATTGATTAGAGATGTTGAACACTTTTTATATGCTTGCTGCATGCATGAATGTCTTCTTTTGAAAAGTATCTGTTCATCTCCTTTGTCTCTTGCTAAGAGAATAGATTTTAAGTGTTCTCACAACAACAAAAATGATAGATATGTAAGGCAACACATATGTTACTTAGTTCAATTTAGCCCATCTGTAATGTTTACATATTTTAAAGCATCATGTAATACATCATAAAGACACTTTTGTCAATTAAAAAAATAAAATCTTTGTCTAGTAAGCCTCCTATAGTTTGAATAATGGTATCTCCCCCAAATTCGTATGTTGACACTTAATTGCCAAAGTGATAGTATTAAGTGGGGCCTTTAAGAGGTCATTAACTCATGATGGCAAAGCCCTCATGGGTGGGATTAAGGCCAATAGAAAAGGCTTTGGGAGAGTTCATTCATTCTTTTCTGCCCTTCTGCCATGTCAGGACATAGCTTTCCTCCCTTCTGGAGTATGGAACAAGAAGAAGATACCAGGACCTCACCAGACACCAAATCTGCTGGTATCTTGATCTTGGCATCCCAGCCTCGAGACCTGTGAGAAATAAAATTTCTGTTTATAAATTACCCAGTCTGTAGTAGGATTTTTTTTTTTTTTTTTTTTTTTTTAGCAGCACCAAAGGCCTAAGACAAAGTCCAATGTCCGGGCTTCCTTGAGGACAATTTCTGTTTATTTATTTTCTTCTTTGAATGGGCCATACTTTCCTGTTTCTTTGTATGTCTTGTGGGTTTGTTGTTGTTGTTGTTGAAAACTGGACATTCAAATATCATAATGTGGTAGCTCTGGAAATCAGATTCTCTCCTTCTTCCCCAGGGTTTGTTAATCTTGATTATTGAAGGCTTTGGTTGTATTCCATGTTTTTCACTGAGGTTTTCTTGAATGCCAGGAATTTAAAAAAATCAAAAACCAAAAATAAACCTTCCCCAGTCATAATAGATTGGTTCTGTGCTGGACCCCTCTTTAAAACTTAGCTAGGCGATTTATAATTCTGCCTCAGCCTTCACTTCACTTACACTGAGCCTATAGATCAGCCAGTGTTGAAAACAAGGTCTTGTCAGGTCTTTTCTGAGCATGGTCCTGTCTTTGGCATGTGCATAGAACCATAAGCTGCTGTCTTCAAGACTGCTGTAGAGTAGGGAAAGGGGCGGGACAAGGGCAATTAAAAACACCAAAAGTGTTTCCTTGCATTTTAAAGTTATCTTTTTCTTGATTCAGTGTTTGTTTGGTTGCTGTAAACATTTGACTGATTTCCAGAGTTCTGAGAAAGTTGATTCTGACAGCTCTGCATTTTTTTTCAATGTTTCTGTGAATAGGCAGGTATTGGGAGGTGCCTACTCTGCCATTTTGCTCCCATCTGATGGAAGCAAAATCTTTCTTGAACTTTTGGTTGACTGATGACATACTCTTGGAGCTCCTGTATGTCTGCGAACATTTTTAATTTATTCTGGTTTTGAAAGATATTTTGCCTAAGTATAAGTTGAGAGTGTATTTTTCTCCCTACTTTAAATATATGTATCCTCCCTCTTCTAGCATGCATTGTTTTCAATGAGAAATCTACTGTCATTCTTATCTTTATTCTTGTGTAAGTAATGTGTCTCTGAATGTAATGTATTCTCTGATTGCTTTTAATATTTTCCCTGTATCACTGGCTTTAAGCAGTTTAAGATATGCCTTGGTGTATTGTTCTTTATATTTCTTGTGCTTGAAATTCATTGCGCTTTTAGGATTTGTGGCCTTACAGATTTTTATCGTATAGTTTCTGCCATTGTTTCTTCAAATAGTTTTCTCTTCCTTTCTTGAACTCTATTTACACATATATTAGACTTCTTTAAGTTGTCCCACAGAACTTAATGATGCCCTATCAATTTTTTAGTCTCTTTTTTCTCTGTATTATGATTTTTTCTTTTGCTATGTCTTCAAATTAATGAATCTTTCTTCTGCAATATCTAATCTGCTGTTACTCCCATATAAGGTATTTTTCATCTCAGAAGTTGTGTTTTTCTGATAAAGTGCACTTTGGGTCTTCCATGTCTCTTAACATGTTCACACTTTCCTCTACTTTTTTGAATATATGGAGTATAGTTATAATAGCTGTTTCAATGTCGGTGCCTAGTAATTCTATCATATGTTTCCTTAGTGTGTCTATTGATTCACTTTTATCCTCATTATGGGTTGCATTTTCATGCTTATTTGCATGCCAAGTAATTTTTTTTTTGATTAAGTGTCAGCCATTCTGAATATTTCGTTGATGAGGAATGGATTTTTAAAATTTCTTTATTTTATTTTATTTTGAGTTTTGTTTAGGGGTGTTGTTAAATTACTTGGAAAATCATGGGATACTATTGAGGCTTGCTTTTAAACTTCGTTAGGGTAAGATCAGAGCAGCTTTTAGTCTAGAGCTAGTTTGTCCCTACTACTCTGAGGTAATACCTTTGTGGTTCCTGGTGCCCTGGAATTATGGAGTTTTCCCCTCTGGCTGGTGTGAGTACAAATTATTCCTCACCCCAACTGAGCTCTGAGGATTGCTCCTCCTACTCCTTTCCATCGTACACCACCACCCCTCCATCCCAGCCTCAGGTATTTTCCTCACATGTATAATCAGTACTCAGCTAAAGATTTAAGGAAAACTCTCCGCAAATCTCCAGCGTTCATGCTTTGCCAGTCCCTCCTCCATTTTCTCTCTCTCTCTCTCCCTTCCTTCTCCCGCAACCCCCAAACTTCAACTCTCTCATGTCCAGTACTGTGCCTTTCAAATTCTAGGTGTCTCCATCTCTTTGAATTTTCTGTATCCTCAATTCAGGGATATTACCAGGCAGTAAGCTGGGAAATTTTAGGACTTAACCTCTTTTTTTTTTTTTCTTTCTCTTGGAGATAGCTGTCCTGCACTGCCTATTGTTCAATGTATGAAAACCATTATTTTAGGCCGGGCACTGTGGCTCATGCCTATAATCCCAACACTCTGGGAGGCCGAGGTGGGCAGATCACCTGAGGTCAGGAGTTCGAGACCAGCTGGGCCAACATGGCGAAACCCCCGTCTCTACTAAAAAATAAAAAAATTATTTGGGCGTGGTGGCACATGCCCATAATCCCCGCTACTCAGGAGGCTGAGGCTGGAGAATCACTTGAACCTGGGAGGCGGAGGTTGCAGTGAGCAGAGATCACGCCACTGTACTCTAGCCTGGGCAACAGAGCGAGAATCCGTCTAAAAAAAGAAAAAAAGAAAAAGAAAAAAAAATTATTTTGTATGTTTTGTCCTATTTTATAGTCATTTAAGGTAGAACCCCACCACTTGGTCTTATTTGTTTTTGTTTTGTTTTGCTTTATATTAACTTTGTTTAAATTGTTCCAAAAAATCTGTGGTAGCTTTTGGTCAAGTTGTTTCCATTTTTAGAGTGTCAATCTTATAAACTGATAACTACATTCTTTATCAGTTATGATGCTTTAGTGGGCAATTTATTAGTTTGCTAGGGCTGCTGTAACAAAGTACCACAGACTGGGTGGCTTACATTACAGAAATTTATTTTCTCACATTCCTGGGCAAGAAGTCAGATCAAGGTGCCCATAGGATTGTTTTCTTCTGAGGCCTCTCTTCTTGGCTTGTAGATGGCTGTCTTCTCTCTGTGTCTTCACGTAATTTAACAACACCCCTAGACAAAACTCAAAAAAAATTAAAGAAATTTTAAAAATCCATTATTCATCAACAAAATATTCAGAATGGCTGACATTTAGTTAGCCAGCCGTGGTGGTGGGCTCCTGTAATCCCAGCTACTCGGGAGGCTGAGGCATGAGAATCACTTGAACCTGGGAGGCGGAAGTTGCAGTGAGCCGAGATCGTGCTACTGCACTCCTGCCTGGGCGAGAAGAGTGAAACTCCACCTCAAAAAAAAAAAAAAAAAAAAAAAAGATTCCTTGGTATCTTGACTTGTATGTAATTAATGATACTGCCAGCAAGGGATGGGACTAGTAATTTTTGGGTAGGAAACTGACATAGTCTGTTACAAATTTCCACAAAATAAATGATCCACAAAATATTTCTTTTCATCTAAAGTTTTTACGATGCATTGTTATCATTAACTAGTCTTACACTTAAACTTCTGTAGCTAAATTAGACAGTTTTAAGATGTTTCCTCCTTCAGGATGGAATCCAATGCTTCATGCAGTGTATTTCAAGCAATGTAATCCTTATGTATTAATTCCCATCCATTTGATGAAGTTATTTTAGAGCTTGACTCCAGCATATTTTTCCCATTTCAATTAGAAATTAGAGCAAATACCACTGTTTGGGTTGTAGCCAATTTTTGAAAAGTAAGGGCTGGGTTCTTTAACAATTTTGTCATATATTTCCTGGTTGTAGAGTGTCTCAGTGGAATTCATTTTTTAAAACAAACAATTGTTTTATGTTAGGCAATTCCATCAGGCTTAAGTGTATGTGTAAATATTTTAGAAGAAAACATTTGTGTCCTGAGACATTAATGATGAGCACATAGGATTTGAAGGTGTTGAATTTCCATAGAAAGATATTGGTGATGGCATCACTTTCATGTTTAACTGAACGGTTTATTCAAGGCCCAGGCTTATTTGAGGGATCTCTTTCCCAGCTCAGGTACTGCCTTCTCAAACTTCTCAATGGTTCTTTTATCAATTCCACTGTATTTGCAAACCAGATGGCCAATATTGGTGGACTTGGCAGGGCCTATATGCCAATGGCTATGATAATGATGTATAGATTTTTACCCTTGCCTGTTTTGGCTTGAGTGTAATGATGGTTTTTTACAACTCTCTTTTGGCATTGTCCCATTGCCCCAACCCATATTTCTATCCTGGATGAGAACACTCCCTGGTCCCCTAGGTTAAATGCAGAGAGTTTTAGTTAGGAGAACTCACTAACACCTGAAGATGGAGGATGGTGAGATTGAGGAGGAAATTCTAAGCCAAGAGTAAACTTTTCTCCCTCTGTCAATGGGGTGGATGTGTTCAAGGTGACAAGCATAAGATGCAGTTCCAGGAATCTTTACTCATTTAAGAAACTATCTAGTAAGATTGAAAGGTAGACATTAAGAGTGAAGACTCAATATTTGGGTTCACATCTCAGCTCCACCAGTAACTAGTGTGTGTGCTTGGGTTAGTCATTTAATCTCTCCGTGTCTCAGTTTCCTCATCTGTAAAAGGAAATATCAACTACCATGTATGTTGTAATGAGTTAATATTTGTTGGACTGGAGGTGTAAATATTATTAAATTCCTATGGATGAAGTGAGCAATTAAAAGGAAGCTTTCATCTGTCTTGTGGGAATTTATCAGTCCGAAAGGCTGCTCCAAGTTATCTTTGTGAAGGAACTACTATATTCCAGCAGTTGATGGAAAAAGTGATTGGTAATTGGAATTACCTGGTGATGTTAGTTTATTTAAATGGTATAATTATATTTGCCAGGAATTTGGAGGAGAATTAATGATAACTGCTCTTAATATGGAACCCTTTGCAAAATGCAAGCCTGAAAGTATTCATTGGCAAATGCCAATTCTACCAGTCCTGGATTACATAGGGCATATTATGCCATGACTGGAGATGATCACAGATTTTCAAAATATTTTTGTTCTTATCAACTGTCTCTGTTCAGCAATTATATTAATTAAGGATGTTCTTGGGGTTCAATGGGCATTATAGATTTCTGAAACCCCTTTATGAACTGACTTGGAGTTACTAGATTTAAAATGGGATATTTCAATGACCAGATAGCCAGGTCATTCTACCCCTTTAGGGATTAGCCAGAAAAGGCATGTATGGCCAGACATGGTGGCTCATGCCTGTAATCCCAACACTCGAGGTCAGGAGTTCGAGACCAGCCTGGCCAATATGGTGAAACCCTGTCTCTACTAAAAATACAAAAAAATTAGCCAGACATGTGGTGTGTGCCTGTAATCCAGCTATTTGGGAGGCTGAGACAGGAGAATCACTTGAACCTGGGCGATGGAGGTTGCAGTGAGCTGAGATCACGCCACTGCACTCCAGCCTGGGCAAGAGTGAGACTCCGTCTCAAAAAAAAAAAAAAAAAAAAAAAAAGCCTATAGATAGGTATTTCAGGCAGTGATGACCTGTTTAGGCTTCCATCCTACCACTTTTGACCTCCCCAAAACTTGTATTTACTATTCTTTTTACATTAGGATTGTGGTTTATCAGGACAATTAAGAAGACAGAATATATGTATGTAGTTACTGCCAGTATAAGTCTGTCCGCAGGTGAGATTCAATATCCTATTCACAAAATATCATTCTTGGCTTTAAAAGGGCTCTTACAGAGAATATGTTTATGGTGTGCCTTTTCTTATGTACTGCTTATCTGTATACCTACCAATGCTGATAGGTGCTACTAGCAATAGCATTCATATATTAATTTTATGATTCAGTACAATATTGTCTACAGCCTTGGGTTTAAGATTAAGACAGTGATGCTGTTTTTCACAAGGCATATCTAAGGCCGTTGAAAGTATCTTGGATGAAGGGTTCAGGGCCATCTAGCTCCCAAAGTATAGGATACTTTTCTGAATGAGAAATAGCAGAAATTGGGGCTGGTCTCCAGGGAATGGGTCTATGGTGGTGATCAACTCTGGTCCTAACAACCTGTCAATCTTCCAACTAGGAGTCAGACCCAGAGGAATGGACAATGGACAGAATGCAAGCTAAAGTGGCTGATTAATGGAAAGGTCCAGGGCCTCCTAGGATAAATTTTATAAGATATTTCCAGGGGAATATATATTTTGCTTGAAGAATAGCATAAATGAGTACTGATTAAAGGTATGTTACATTATAACCTGGGTAAGGGCAATAGAAACAACTAATTATACCTCAAAAATGCTAGTCCCATGGTTTTGAGAGTTTTACAATGTGGTATTAGCCATTTGGGTAGGGAAATAACTGTAGACACAGGACCTAATTTGGGGCTAAAGATGGCTAAGGGCATCAAAATGTGAAACTTCTATTCTCTGCATCCAATGAAGAAAACTGCCAACACCGCAACTTCCCTGGAAGCCATTCAAAGCCAAACACTCAGAGTTGGTAGGTGTAACTTCTTCACTGTTTTGAATACCCAAATGGAGCACAATAAAATACATTTCCAAAAAGATAAATCTTACTTTTAGCCAATTAGTCACTTGCCCTGAGCCCAGAAGAATGTGCAAGAAAGGGATAGCTTTTCAGAACTGGAAGTAGCTTTTCCACACTGTGTAGCTCATCCTGCTAACAGATGTATGTGTGTTGAATCTTTTTTTTTTTTTTTGACACAGAATCTTGTTCTGTCATCCAGGCTGGAGTGCAGTGGCGCGATCATGGCTCACTGCAGTCTCGACCTCCCAGGCTCAAGTGATCCTTCCACCTGAGCCTCCTGAGTAGCTAGGACTACAGCTGTGCGCCACCATGTCCAGCTAATTTTTTCTCGCTATGTTGCCCAGGCTGGTCTTAAACTCCTGGGCTCAAGCAGTCTTCCTGCCTTGGCAACGCAAAGTGTTGGGACTACAGGTGTGAGCCACCACACCTGGTCTACATGTTGAACCGTTGTATTAATTCCTGGAGCCATCCATGTAGTCACCTTTCTCCTAGGGAACCACTTCCCTCTTGGAGTCATCTCTTCATTTTTCCACAGGCCTCTCCTGCTGTTAAGCCTCTCTCTTCTTCTGAGCCCCTACATTTTCTTTGCTTCAGTCTCTCACCTAGATTGTTTGTTATCTATTTATTTCATTTAGTTCTTTCATTGAAGATGGGAAGGGCTTTAAGTCCATGTGGATGGAGTATGGGATCAAGAAAAGCCCGCATCATTCTAGCATCCAAAAATAACTATAAGTCATTATGCCAGGAGTCCCAATCTGTGCTTACAGTTACATTCAAATAGCCTCCTTCTATTATCCTAGTTTCGTGTGTGTGTGTGTGTGTGTGTGTTTTGAGACAGTCTTGCTCTGTCACCCAAGCTGCAGTGCAGCCTCAACCTCCTAGGATCAGGTGATCCTCCCACCTCAGCCTCCTTAGTAGCTGGGACTACAGGCATGCACCACCATAACCAGGTAATTTTTGTATTTTTTGTAGAGATGAGGTTTTGCCATGTTGCCCAGGCTGGTCTCCTGGGCTCAAGCAATCCGCCTGCTTCGGCCTTCCAAAGTGCTGGGATTACAGGCATGAGCCATGGTGCCTGGCCCTAGTTTCTACATACTGGCATACCTTGTTTCATTGCACTTCACTTCGTTGCACTTTGCAGATATTTTGTTTTTTATAAATTGAAGGTTTGTGGCAACCCAGTGTCTGTCAGCACCATTTTCCCAATGGCATGTGCTCACTTTGTGTCTCCGTGTCACATTTTGGTAATTCTCACAATATTTCAAACTTTTTCATTATTATTATATCTGTTATGGTGATCTGTGGTCAGTGATCTTTGATGTTACTATCTTAGTTGTTTTGGGGCACCACAAACTATGCCCATATAAGATGGCAAACTTAATCCACAAATCCATGTGTTCTGACTGCTCCACTGACTGGTGTTCCTCCATCTCTCTCCCTCTCCTCAGGCTTCCCTATATCCTGAGACACAACAATATTGAAATTAGGGTAACTAATAACTCTACAATGGCCTCTAAGTATTCAAGTGAAAGGAAGAATCACATATCTCTTGCTTTAAATAAAAAGCTAGAAATGATTAAGCTTAGTGAGGAAGGTATGTCAAAAGCTGAGATAGACTGAAAGCTAGGCCTCTTATGCTAAACATTTAGCCAAGTTGTGAATGCAAAGGAAAAGTTCTTACAGAATAGTAAAAGTGCTACTCCAGTAAACACACAAATGATAAGAAAGCTAAACAGCTTTATTGCTAATATAAAGTTTGAGTTGTCTGAATAGAAGATCACACCAACCATAACATTCCCTTAAGCCAAAGCCTAATCCAGAGCAATGCCCTAACTCTCTTTAATTCTATGAAGTCTGAGAAAGGTAGAAAGCATCGGAGGAAATGTTTGAAACTAGCAGAGGTTCATTTATAAGGTTTAAGAAACAAGGCTTTCTCTATAACATAAAAGTGTAAGGTGAGGTAGCACGTGCTGATGTAGAAACTGCAGCAAGGTTTCCAGAAGAGCTTGCTAAAATCATTGATGAAAGTGACTAAACAACATATTTTCAATGTAGCAGGAAAAAAGCCTTCTATTGGAAGAAAATGCCATCTAGCATTTTCATAGCTAGAGAGAATTCAATGCCTAGCTTCAAAGCTTCAAAAGACAGACTGACTCTTTTCTTAGGGGCCAGTGCAGCTGGTGACTTTAAGTTGATATCAATGCTCATTTACCATTCTAAAAATCCTAGGGCCCTAAGAATTATGTTAAGTCTCTGCTTGTGCTCTATAAATGGAACAACAAAGCCTAGATGACAGCACCTCTGTTTATAGCATGGTTTACTGAATATTTTAAACCTACTATTGAGACCTATTGCTCAGAAAAAAGATTCCTTTAAAAATATGACTGCTCATTGACAGTGCACCTGGTCACCTAAGAGCTCTGATGGAGATGTACAAGGAAATCAATGTTTTCATGCCTGCTAACACAGCATCCATTCTGCAGGAGTAATTTTGACTTTCAATTTCTATTTTTTTAAGAAATACATTTCAAAAGGATATAGCTGCCATAGACAGTGATTCCTCTGATAGATCTGAGCAAAGCTGAAATTTGAAAATCTTCTGGAAATTGAAAACCTGGAAAGGATTCACCATTCTAGATGCCATTAAGAACATTTGTGATTTATGGAGCAAGGTCAAAATATCAATATTAACAGGAGTTTGGAAGAAGTTGATTCCAGCCCTCATGGACAACTTTGAGAAGTTCATGACTTCATTGGAGGAAATAACTGCTGATATGGTGGAAATAGCAAGAGAACTAGAATTAGAAGTGGAGCCTGAAGATGTGACTGAATAGCTTCAATCTCATGGCAAAATTTGAATAAACAAAGTGTTGTTTCTTATGGATGAGCAAAGAAAATAGTTCCTTGAAATGGAATTTACTTCTGGTAAAGATGCTGTGAACATTGTTGAAAAGAAAACAATGGATTTAGAATTTTACATAAACTTATTTGATAAAGCAGTGGTAGGGTTTGAAAGGACTTACTCCAATTTTGAAAGTTTTACTGTAGGTAAAATGATATCAAATGGCATTGTGTGCTACAGAGACATCTTTCGTGATAGGAAGAGTTGATCAATGTGGCAAACTCATTTCTTACCTTATGTTAAGAAATTGCCACAGCTATCCCAGCCTTCAGCAACTATCACTTTGATCAGTCAGCAGCCATCAACATTGAGGTAAGACCCTCCACCACCAGCAAAAAGATAATGACTAGCTGAAGGCTCAGATGATTGTTAGCATTTTTTAGAAATCAAGTTTTTTTTTTTTTTTTGAGATGGAGTTTCACTTTTGCTGCCCAGGCTGGAGTGCAATGGCACAGTCTTGGCTCACTGCAACCTCCACCTCACGGGTTCAAGCAATTCTCCTGCTTCAGTCTCCCAAGTAGCTGGGATTACAGGCGCCCACCACCATGCCCTAATTTTTGTATTTTTAGTAGAGATGGGGTTTCACCATGTTGGCTAGGCTGGTCTTGAACTCCTGACCTCAGGTGATCTGCCCGCCTCGTCCTCTCAAAGTGCTGGGATTACAGGTGTGAGCCACCACGCCCGGCCCAATAAAGTATTTTTAATTCAGATATGTACATTTTTTTTTTAGACATAATGCTATATTGCACACTGAATACACTACAGTATAGTGTAAGCATAACTTTTATATGCACTAGGAAACCAAAAAATTTGTGTCACTTACTTTATTGCGACATTCACTTTACTGTGGTGCTCTGGCACTGAACCCACAATATCTGCAAGGTATGTCTGTATTTGTGACTGCAACCCCACCCAACACACACACCATTTTAAGGAAGGATCAATTAAATCAAAAGACTGCAAATATTTTACTATGGCTAAAGTATAATGGGAACTCTTGTGTTGGCTGCAGCTAGTGTAATGAGCTCCCTGTCTACCCTCCACTCTCCACATACTAATATCCATTTGTTACCATTGATAAACTATGAGAAGTGTTTGTTTGTTTGTTTGTTTGTTTATTCTGGGGAGAGGAACCGAAAGAGATGAAGAAAGAGAACAGAGGTGATAATATAGGATGTGTCCCCAGCCCTGTGTACTGAGTGACCCCTTGTGGTTAGAGAAGGATGAACAAACCAGAAATGGCAGGGAACATTCAAGAGAGGCTCTGAAATTCTGGGCGTAAGTGGGTTAGCTTTAGATCTAAGTCAACACAGTGTAATACAGAATAGGAAAAGCCCTTTTTGCCTATTCTTGGTTCTCAGTACTGGTTTGATACCCTAAAAAGCGAGCATTTTTGAAGCATGCAGAGACAGTTTACTTGACACTCTAGGTGGTATCAGTGGTAATGCTTTTCTGAGTAGCTTGTCAGGCAGCAGTTGTAGACAAATGGGATTCAGAAAAGGAGAAAAGAACAGGGTGACTGCTCAGTGATAACTACAGTGGATAAATTAGTTTATAGTCACATGAGAGACATCTCTTTGCTGCAGTCTCCCAGTGGACATTTGTATTACATACATATACACAGGCACACATATTCATGGAAAACTGTATTGATGGCGTGAGTATGTATATAGAAAGACAAAATAATCTACAGATAAAAACTATAATAAGTGAATTTGGCCATTTTACTAAATAGAAAGTCATTATGTAAAAGATCAATTTTATTTCAATAGACTAGCAACAAGTAATTGTAAATGAAAAAATTTTAAAAATACTATTTAGAATAACATAAAATACCTAGGAATTAGTCTAACAAGACCTCTACACAAGAAACTACAAAATATTAGTGAGAGAAATTGAAGCAGATGTAAACAAATGGAGGAATTTACTAAGTTCTTGGAGTGAAGAACTCAATATTGCAGATGTGAGTTCTGCCCAAATTGATTTATAAACATAATATAGTCCAATTAAAATCTCAGCACATTCTTTCTTCAGGGAGTGGAAATTGACACGCTCACTCTAAAATTTAGAAAGTGATACAAAGAGCCAAGAATAGCCAAGACAATCCTAAAGTAGAAGAACAAAGGGAAGATTAACACAGATAGCAATACTTATAAAACTACATTAATAAAGACTGTGGCCTTTTCAAAAGGACAAATAGACTAATAGAACAGAACACAGTCCAGAAATAGGTCCACACACATATGACATTTGATTTATGACAAAGATAACACTGCAGAGCAGTGGGAAAAGGAATTCTTTTAAATTAATTGTTCTAGGTCTATAGAAGGAATGAAGGAAGAAATGAATCTCGACCACAACCTCACACCTATACAAAAATGATTTCAAGGTGGATTGTAGATCTAAATGTGAAAGGCAAAACAGTAAAGCTTCTAGAGCATAACATAATAAAACATATTCATGATTTTTGGAATAACAGATATTTTTAAATGGGAGGCAAAAATAACACTAACCGTTAAAGGGAAATATTAAATTGGAATATATTAAAATTAAGAACTTCTGATCATCAAATTGTACCATTAAGAGAGTGAAAAGGCTGGCCAGGCGCAGTGGCTCACGTCTGTAATCCCAGCACTTTGGGAGGCCAAGGCAGGCGGATCACTTGAGGCCAGAAGTTTGAGACCAGCCTGGCCAACATGGCGAAACCTTGTCTCTACTAAAAATACAAAAATTAGCTGGACGTGGTGACACATGCCTGTAATCCCAGCTACTCGGGAAGCTGAGGCAGGAGTATCACTTGAACCCAGGAGGTGAAGGTTGCAGTGGCCCAAGATTGTACCACTGCACTCCAGCCTGGGCGACAGAGTGAGACTCTGTCTCAACAAAAACAAAACAACAACAACAACAAAAAGGTGAAAAAGCAAGCCACAGAGTAGGAAATGTTTGAAAAATATGTTGCTGACAAAGTACTCATATACTATACAAAATAAAGAACTACAAATCAGTAAGAAAAAGACAGAAGCCGGGCATGGTGGCTCACGCCTGTAATCCTAGCATTTTGGGAGGCCGAGGCAGGCAGATCACCTGATGTCAGGAGTTCGAGGCCAGCCTGACCAATTTGGTGAGACCCTGTCTCTACTAAAAATACAAAAATTAGCCAGGCATCGTGGCAGGCGCCTATAGTCCCAGCTACTCAGGAGGCTGAGACAGGAGAATTGCTTGAACCCGAGCAGCGGAGGTTGCCATGAGCTGAGATCTCGCCATTGCACTCCAGCCTGGATGACAGAGCATGACAGAGCGAGACTCCGTCTCAAAAAAGAAAAAAAAAAGGGCAAAAGACTTGAAGAGGCACTTAATAAAAAAAGATATACAAATGGCCAACAAACATATTAAAAACTGGGCCATGTCATTAATCATCAGTATGTTCAAATTAAAGCCACAATGATAAACCACTACACATCCATGTGGACATTAACACTAGCAAATTATGAGGATGTGGAGCAAAAGGAACTCTCATATATTGTTGGTAAAAATTTAAATTGATACAATCACTTTGGAAAAGCTTTTGGCAGTCTCTACTAAAACTGAACATATGAATATTCTAAATGTATATAAAAGGCTTATCACTACAGTAACATTTCAATAAAATGATGTGTAAGATATATGAGAATAATCTTTTTTGGATAAAGTACTTTGAAAAGCCAGTAGGGTGAGGGAAAAATTCCTATGAGGCATGGCTTCTAAGATTGTTGCTTCCTTGCTGATCACTAGGCTTTTCTTTTGCTAAATGGGGTGCCAAGATAAAGGTAAAAGTTGAGTATCTCTGGATAATTGGGATAATCTTGAGAAACAGTTTGCATGAAGAAGAAGGATTGCTAACGGATGAGAGGAATATTAAAAAACAAGGGTGTTTGACAACTATCAAATTTCATAAAGATGCATAATATAAACTCTTTCCCTGGATTACATTCATTTAGGGGATGCCCTGGTGGACCTGTAGCAAGAACAAGGGCTGCCCATGGGGAACCTGTCACATATTGGTGGCTATTGTTATTATGCTGAACACATTTTAACCAGTATTATAACCCTGTTACTATCAAAAGAAATGAACATGTAGCTTGAAAGTGGCCCTTCCCCTTGGAGGCTGTAGCCTTTAAGTTGTCCTGGGAAGATACCACAGTATCCGCCCTTCCAACTCCCAGCTGGTGGACCTAAAAGCAATTTTTGAGGATCAAGGTTTAGGAATGATACAAGACTTACAGATCAAGGAAAATCACTTTCAAGTTATCAGAAAGAACATACTGCTCAGGGAGGTGCAGAGGCTGTGAATTCAACTAAGGAGGGTTTTGGGAGATTTTGTTTATTTTATTTATTTCTTTTGACAGAGTCTCCCTTTGTTGCCCAGGCTCAAGTGCAGTGGTACGAACATGGCTCACTGTAGCCTTGATCTCATGGGCTCAATCGATCCTCCCATCTCAGCCTACCAAGTAGCTGGGACTATAGGCTATATAAAAGGCTTATCATGACAGTAACATTTCACACCCCATGCCTGGCTAATTAAAAAAAAAAAAAAACTGTAGAAACGGAGGTCTCATTTTGTTGCCCAGGCTGATCTCAAACTCTTGGGCTCAAGCAATCTCCCCACCTCGGCCTACGAAAGTGCTGGGATTATAGGTGTGAATCACTGTGCCCAGCCAAGGAAGATTTTAATTACAAGATTAATGATACAAACAAACTAGCATTAAACATATGGCAAAGGAGGTAGAAAAAAATAAATCAAAACCACTTGATTGCAGCAGTTCACTGTGTGCTTGAAAAGTAGCTAAGAGGAACCAAGGGGCACAAATCTGGGCCCAAGGTTGTTGTAAGGTGCTATTATAACATAACATGATTGTGAGAAGATTAGAGAAAGGTGACAGAGTAAGATAGTGAAGTGGGGGAAACATAGAGTACAAAAGCAGAAAACATAGCAATGTCCATTAGAGGAAAAAAAAGAGTGCTTATAAATAGCATATATTATTGGGCTCCATTTCCCCCTCTGTAGGAAAAAGCAAAAATAGCTCTGAAAAATTGCTGATGACTATTTGTACTTGAACTTACACGCCCTTTAAAGTATGGCATAGGGGAGATTCGAGTGCCTATTTACTCCCAAGGAGCACCCGGCTCATTAGGGCAAGCAACTTTTCAGGACCCAAATAGGGTCTGTTTCACTTAACTATCTGTTTAGCTGTGCTTTGTATTTTTAAATACTAATTCCACATAGATGGGAGGACAAACACTGAATTAATACAGTAAGTTGCCTTCTCTTATAAACCAGAAGATAATATTTATTTTATTTTAACAGATATATCTGTAGTCACATCATATTGGATATGACTTGTTCCATTAGCCTCAGGATCATGTCAACGTCATGCAAATTTGTTTTTTAAGTTTTTGGAGGTGTATTTCACATTAAAAAATTAACCCACTTAAAATGTACACGCCAATGTTTTTAATATATTTACTGGGTTGAGAAACTATCACCACAATGTAATTTTAGAAAATTTTCATCCTCCCTAAAAGTAACCCTATATCCATTAGCAGTCACTTCACTTTTCTTCCCATGTGACCACCAACTCCTAATCAACCAATAATGTACTTTCTGTCTCTATAAATTAGGAAACCCAGGTGGGAGGATTTCTTGAAGCCAGGAGTTCAAGACCAGCCTGGGCAACATAGTGAAACCTCTGTCTCTACAAAACATAAAAATTTTAAAAATCAGCAAGGCATGGTGCTGTGTGCCTATAGTCTCAGCTACTGGGGAGGCTGAGGCAGAAGGATTGCTTGAGCCCAGGAGTTCAAGGCTAGAGTGAGCTATGATTGCACCACCCAGTATGGGCAACAGTGCAAGATCCTGTCTCTTAAAAAAATTATAAAACTGAGTACCTTACAAATTTTTCAATGGCGACCAGTTACTAAATCTATAGTTATTTTCTGTCATTTAACATCTCATAATAAGTTACTAAAGTCATGTACTTGTAGAGCAGAATGTTCATGTATTCATGTCCCAGACAGGTCAAGTTAATCTACATACCCAGTATTATCTAATCAATGTTTTTTTGTTGTTGTTGTTGTTTTTTTTTTGGACGTAGTCTCACTCTGTCGCCCAGGCTGGAGTGCAGTGGCGCAATCTCGGCTCACTGCAATCTCCACCTCCTGAGTTCAAGTGATTCTCCTGCCTCAGCCTCCTGAGTAGCTGGGATTACAGGGGCACGCCACCATGCCCGGCTAATTTTTTAATATTTTTAGTAGAGAAGAGGTTTCACCATGTTGGTCAGGCCAGTCTCGAGCTCCTGACCTCAGGTGATCCACCCACCTTGGCCTCCCAAAGTGCTGGGATTACAGGTGTGAGCCACCATGCCCAGCTCAATGCTTAAAAAAAAAAAAGTAGTGTGCATATACAAAGATTTATTCAAATTATTACTGAGGGAATCAGCATGATGATAAGGCAGACACAAAGGAGGATATGCGAGATTGAACTTAAGATAGTCAGTGGCCATTTGGTACAGCTGAGGGTGCAGCTGAGACACCCTTTAGTAAAGAGATTAGCAAAACTAAAAGGGATCCAGGTGCTAATAGTCAAGAGCATGTAAAAAAATGACCCCAAAATCTGGGCCACTCTGGCAGGAGCAGCCGTGGCTCAGATGGCCCCAATGACCCCAGATACTTGTGCTACCATTATGGAGGGCACAAGCCATAAGCATTGGTGATGTCAACATGGAGTTAATTCTGCAGGTCCACAGAATGAAAAAGCTATGGAGATGTGACTCCCTCCACCAAGATTTTAGAGGATGTATTGGAAAACCTGGGTGCCCAGGCAGAAACCTGTCCCAGGAGTGGAGCTACCACCAAGAGTCCCCATTGGGTAAAGGCCCTGTGGAGCTGCAGGGGTGGGGCTTCTGTCTGGACTCTAGAATGGTAAAACAACTGGCAGCATACCACCTCAGCCTGGAAAAGTTGCTGGCATTAGATTCCAACCCTAAGAGAGTGGCCACATGGGCTGTGTCCAGCAAAGTCATGGGACGGGGGCAGCCTGAGGCCTTGGAAGTCTACCCCTCCCACCAGCATGCCCAGGATGTGGGACATGGAGTTAAAGGAGATTATTTGGAGCTTTAAGGTTTAATGTCTGCCTTGCTGGGTTTTGGAATTGTGTGGGGCCTGTTACCCCTTTCTTTCGGCCAATTTCTCCCTGTGGGAAATGAGCATGTTTACCCAATGCCCTTAAAACCATTGAATCTTGGAAATAAATAACTTGTTTTTTATTTTGTAGGCTCATAGCTGGAAGGAACTTAACTTGAGTCTCAGATAAGACTTTGAACTTTTGAGTAGATGCTAAAACTAGTTAAGACTTTTGGGATTCTTGGATTAAGTGATTGTATGTTGCATGTGAGAAGAACTTGAGTTTTGTGGGGCCAGGGGAAGAATGCTATGTTTTGGATGTTTGTCCTCTCTAAACCTCATGTTGAAATTTGATCCCCAATGTGGCAATGTTGAGTGGTGGAGTGTATTAGTCCATTCTCACACTGCTATAAAGAAATACACAACGCTGGGTAATTTATAAAGAAAAGCGGTTTAATTGGCTCATGGTTCTACAGGCTGTACAGGAAGCATGATGGCTTCTGAGGAGGCCTCAGGAAACTTTCAATCATGGTGGAAGATAAAGGGGAAGCAGACGTGTCTTACACAGCCATAGCAGGCAAAAGAGAGAGAGGGGGAAGTGCTACATGCTTTTAAATGACCAGATCTGGTGAGAAGTCATTATTATGAGAACAGCGCCCAGGGGGATGGTGTTAAACCATTAGAAGGTGATCCAATCACTTTCCCCAGGCCCCACCTCCAATACTGAGGATTACAACTGAAAGTGAGATTTGAGGGGGACACAGATCCAAACCGTATTGTGGGACCTGGCAGGAGGTGTTTAGGCCATGGGAGTGATGCCTCATGAATAGATTAATGCCTTGGGATAGGGGTAGTGACTAAGTTCTGGGTCTATTCCTTCCCTCAAGAGCTGTTTGTTAAAAAGAGCCTGGCACCTGGGCATGATGGCAGGTGCCTGTAATCCCAGCTAATGGGGAGCCTGAGGTGAGATAATTGCTTGAACCTAGAAGGCAGAAGTTGCAGCAAGATCATGCCATTGCACTTCAGCCTGGATGACAGAGCAAGACTCTGTCTCAGAAAAAAAAAAAAAAGAGACTGGCACCTCCCCTCCATCTTGCTTCATCTCTTGCCATATGATCTCTTTGCATAAACCAGCATCCCCTTCTTTCCTTCATGAGTTGAAGCAGCCTGAGGCCCTCACCAGATGCAAATAAACCTCTTTGCTTTACAAACTACTTAGTCTCAGGTATTCTATTATAGTAACACTGAATAGGCTAAGAGAAAACCTAATCACCAAGATGACGGAATTAGGTGGTGGGGCCTTTGGGAGGTGATTAGGTCATGAGAGTGGAGCTCTCATGAATTAGATTGGTACTCTTATAAAAGAGGCCTGTGGAAGGTTATTAGTCCCTTTGTCCTTCCACCATGTGAGGACGCATAGAAGGTGCCATCTATGAGGAACAGGTTGTCAGCAGATGCTCAATCTACTAGTGCCCTGATCTTAGACTTCCCAGCCTACAGAACTGTGAAAGATAAATTTCTGTTGTTTATAAATTACCCAGTCTAAAGTATTTTGTTAATGCAGCCTGAACAGGCTAAGATACACATGTATACAGAGA
Organism: Pongo pygmaeus; assembly: GCF_028885625.2. Taxonomy (NCBI): domain Eukaryota; kingdom Metazoa; phylum Chordata; class Mammalia; order Primates; family Hominidae; genus Pongo; species Pongo pygmaeus. The sequence goes on along the minus strand of NC_072396.2, from coordinate 111,150,024 downwards.
CAAACACAGAGATGTGCACTTCAGTTGGGGACATACTCAGGCCCAGCACAATGCCTTCATAGAAACACACACAAATATACACAGATACGTGGGCACACACACACATATATACACACACATATACACATACATATCTATATATATACACATATACACATATGCATACACATACATGGAGGGGCCACTCTCAGGCCCAGTGAGGGCACGAGCCAGTCATACAGACTCACACAGACTGTGTGAGTTTGATGTTATTTAGACAAGGATTCTAAATTGCCCACCAAGACATCATGGAGGTCAACTGGTCATTTTAAATTTTAAAGGACATCTGCTCCATATTGCTGACTCCCATATAATCCCATCACCCCCAGCTAATTGAACTCTTTCACATACAAGAGAATAATCAGGGCTACTACCATTTCAGAAAGGTTACTTTGTCCCAGGTATTTTTCCAAGTATTTTACATATATCACCTCATTTTATTCTCACAGCAACTCAATGAGAGGGGCCATAAACACTACACTATGCTGCCTTTCTCCTTAACACAACACAGGTGACCTTCCCTCCTTTTGGTTTCATACTTTCTTTCTTTTTTTTTTTTTTTTTGAGACAGAGTCTCGTTCTGTCCCCCAGGCTGGAGTGCAGTGGCGCCATATCAGCTCACTGCAACCTCCGCCTCCCAGGTTCAAGCGATTCTCCTGCCTCAGCCTCCTGAGTAGCTGGGATTACAGGCACGTGCCACCACACCTGGCTAATTTTTGTATTTTTAGTAGAGACGGGGTTTCACCATATTGGCCAGGCTGGTCTCGAACTCCTGACCTCGTGATCCGCCCCGCCTCTGCCTCCCAAAGTGCTGGGATTACAGGCGTGAGCCATCGCATCCGGCATCCAAAATATTTTCATATGCACTATTTCAAGTTGATTTTGAGTCTTGAAATAACACTGTGAAGTAGGAAAGTTTGGCGTTGTAATTCCCATTTCATAGCTGAGAGTCACTTAGGTTAAGAAACTTTCTTAAGACTGTAACAACTAAGAAATATGAGCCAGATCTTAACCTTACTTTTGCATACTCCAGTTCCAGTACTTGTGTATATTTATTCCTTTGTTCATTTATTATACATTTATGTTCCTTAGCACTTTGCAGAGACTGTACCAACTACTATACAAACAAAAATAGAATAAGACATAGCCTTGACTTTGAAATAATTGGCATTGTAGAGGGGAAGAAAGACCAGTAGAGAGATATATCATAATATCATGTGCCAGATGCTGGGAGAGAGACTTGGGAAAACTGGGTAAAATAACTGGTTCTGCTGAGGGAGCCAGCATCAAATGGAGACCACGCACCACAGACCACAGAAAGGCCATGCTTTGTCCACGCTGCAGGAATATCTGCCTTTCTGTGTGCAATAGATGGTGGTGAAATGGTTTCTCAAAAACTGTGAAGTCAGTCATGTTCATCTACCTTTTCCTTAGGCAAGATGTGAAAGGTAGTAATCATTAATTGAAGTACAACTTCTAAGCCAATGCAATATCAGTTCATCAATTTTTTAGGGACCGATAGGATTTTGTTACAGACAGCTAAATTACTATAAGCAAGAAACGACATAACCAAATGTGTCCTTTAAAACTTGTTATGTGGTTTCCTAGTTATTTTAGAAAGTAAGTTTCAGGTAAGAAAATTCTGGCCCAAACAAGGTGAAATGTTACAATTCATATGGGGTCTTATGCTCATTTTTTTTTTTTTTACTTTTAATTTTTAGATGCCTTATACATTTCTCTCTCTCTCTCTCTCTCTATTATGGAAATTTTCAGCATACCCAAGGGTAGAGAGGATAGTAGAATCCGTATCCATCACCTAGTTTCAAAAATTACAACATTTTACTAATCTTGTATCACCTACTTCTTCGTAGAGCCACACCTTTTTTTCTTGAGTATTTTAAAGCAACTATGGTCTTATTTTGGAGAAAGGTTTGAAGTGGTGTAAAGTTAGAATGACAAAGTATATGTCCTTCTAAACTTCACGAGGCTTTAGCCCTAAATAAATTGCCAGTGTGATTTTCAAAAACACCATTTCTGTTTTAGTGTAATTTTTCTTATGGCAACACACAGCTCTGCTAGACAAGGTGTCTTCTGGCCCTTCTCCCTTTAAAAGAGTTCTGCCAGAACAAAGTGGAAAAGGTTTTTGACTTCAGGTAAGAACAAAGCACAACATAGAAACAGATACATAGGAGTTTTGGCTAAATATAATGGATACCATTTTTGTCACTGTTCTGAAAGTTTGTTATATTGGGGTTTTAGGATAACATGACTGTCCTCTCTGTCACTGGAGCTATGATTTCACTTGTTTCCTTGTTCTATATTTTCAGGAGAACCACCTCTTAGTTGGTGGGCTTAAGATATCCTGGAATTCACTATGATGATTACAAGGTGAAAATTGGTGAGTACCCTTTTGGAGTACAACTGTTAGGCAACATTATCACCAGCATTAGAAGTGGGAGATGGTTTCCAATTCAGATAGTTTTATTCCCAAAGATATAAGCTTCAATGTTTCTTTTACCAAAGAAATAACTTAAATGTGAATAAAAGGGGAATGATAAAGTAAATCAGAGTGCATCTATATAAAGCGGAATGTAATAAAAGCATGGTTTATAAAAACTTGCTTATATTATTACATTGCATGGTAAAAGCGATATATTAAATTATATGTCTAGGATGAGCTCAACTATGTAAAAAGTGCATGGAAACAAAACTGGAAGGTAATATGTCAAAAGCATAACAGTGGTTGCTTCTGAGTGGTAGGGTTATGAGTGATTCTTCTTCTGTTTGTTTTTATACTTTTCTATCTTTTTACAATTTTCTACAGTGAGCTTGTAATTACTTGTATAATCAGAAAAACATTTTTTTCTAAATAAAAGGTACAAGCAAGTCTTATAATCCCAGTGCCTAGAAGATCAGCAATCTGTTTTGAATGTTTCCAAGGCAGTGAACCAGGCAAGAGTAAGAAGGATGATTTCAGAGTCCCCAGGGGAGACTTGTGTAGTTAGTTCCTAGGAAACCAGAAGTTTTAGCCACTCAAAACACATGTAAGTGTTTTTGGTGTGAATCAAAACCTTCCATTAGACATAATTGCAACAGCAGCTGTTACACAACCTGTATAAACTATTTTTGGTGTGAACCAAAATTTTAACAGCATAGAAACTCTGTTAACTATTTCACGGTCACATGGGTGTAAAACTCATCAACCACTGGCCAGGTGTAGCTCCCTTGATACAGGGAGAATTCCTGATGCTGTGGTGGAGCTGGCAGAGAAGGCTTACCCAAGAATCAAGACAGTTCTCCTGAAAGCTTCCTTTTCTTTTTTGTTTTATTATTATTATTATTTAGAGATGGAGTTTTGCTCTTGTTGCCCAGGCTGGAGTGCAATGGTGTGATCTCGGCTCACTGTAACCTCTGCCTGCCAGGTTCAAGCGATTCTCCTGCCTCAGCCTCCCGAGTAGCTGGGATTACAGGCATGCACCACCATGCCCTGCTAATTTTGTATTTTTAGTAGAGACGGGGTTTCTCCATGTTGGTCAGGCTGGTCTCGAACTCCTGACCTCAGGTGATTCATCCGCCTCAGCCTCCCAAAGTTCTGGGATTACAGGCGTGAGCCACCGCACCCGGCCTTTATTTTATTCTTGTAAAAGAAAAAAAAGACAATTTCAAATGGCTTTTAAAATTTACTAGATTAAAAAAAAGTTATGGTAATTCATGCCCATTGTAATAAAAATAACAAAAGGATAAAAATACACAATCTTTTAATTTCTTCTGGTTCCACCCACTTAAGGAAAGCAATATTAATCTGATGTGTATTCTTACACACTTTTCTCTGTAGTATGTACAAATACACACACACACACACACACACAAATAGTTCCTTCTCCCCTTTTTTAAATTACAAAAATGGAGTGATATTTTGTGGTCGAATTTATCTGATCATATAATTGTCTTGAGTGGTTGTTAAAATATAGATTCCTGGCTGGGCGAAGTGGCTCATGCCTCTAATCCCAGCACCTTGGGAGGCCGAGGCAGGAGGATCAGCTGAGGTCAGCAGTTCGCGACCAGTCTGACCAACATGGTGAAATGCCATCTCTACTAAAAATATAAAAACTAGCCAGGCGTGGTGGCAGGCACCTGTAATCCCAGCTACTTGGGAGGCTGAGGCAGGAGAATCACTTGAACCCAGAGGCGGAGGTTGCAGTGAGCCGAGATCGCGCCATTGCACTCCAGCCTGGGCGACAGGAGAGAAACTCCATCTCCAAAACAAAACAAAACAAAACAAAACAAAAACAAAAATATAGATTCCTGGGCCCCACCCTATGCTTATTGAATCTGAGTTTTCAAAGAAGAAATTGAGTGAGTCCTATAACAAGAAGAGTTTGATAAGTGCTGCTAAATATATTATTCTGCAACTTTCTTTTAACAGTATACTATGGTTCTTTTCAGGTTAATGCCTATACATGAAAGTCATTATCTTTTTTTTTTTTTTGTATCTTTTGTAGAGATGGGGTTCTCACCATGTTGCCTAAGCTGGTCTTGAACGTCTGAGCCCAAGTGTTCCACCAGCCTCAGCCTCCCAAAGTGCTGGGATTACGGGCATGTGCCACCACGTTCGGCCAAAGTCATCATCTTTTGGTAGATATAGGGAAAGGGTTAACAGATTCAATTACAAAAAAAAGAATTGTTTTGCAAACGAAACTATAAACAAAGAGTCAAAAGACTAATAGAAAATATCTCTACTACATCTAATAACATTCCTAATATACAAAGAGATTTTACAAATTGAGAAGTAAGAGAAAAACTGGCACTGTTGCAGTAGGAAGCACTCTGAGATGGTGTTAATGAACATAATCATTCATTAAGAAGAAACCTTTGGTTCAACACCTACTGAAGAGAGAGCAAGGAAGCAGGAGTGGATGGAGGGAGAATTCAATCTGTGATGCAAGCTCAAAGGACAGTCTCAGCTAGAGTGGCCTTTAGAGTTATCTGTCATCTTCTTTCAAGGTCATCATGAGTGGGGCTGTAATGTGGCTGTCATTCATTTTTGGCTTACAGCCATGCACCATGGAAATCCATCCATGAACCAAATGCAGGCTTTTCGTCCTTTGTCAGCTGGTCATGAGGGATGCCCCCATATATCATAAGCATGAGCTTAGGAAGAGATACTGGTGAAATTGTGATGGATGACATGGGGGACTGAGCCACCTGCTCATTTGGCTGCTTGTGTCCTTTGGTCCTGCTTGTGCTGAATTTATCACTTCCTTATAGTAGCTTATTGCTAGGCCCATTTCACTTTCAGATTTGGTGCGTTTGATGAAACCCAGCTCATGATGAGTAGTTGTGACCACATGTTTACATAATGTCCTATCATCACTTTGCCACATTTATACTATGACCCAAAAACATATCAGAGGATTTTTTTCAAAGGCATGTACTTCTCTGAAGATGGCATGGCCTTGCAGACTGCATTGTGATTATCCCACGCAGTTTGCAATAAACTCCACATAGCATCTTCCCCTACCACTACTACCTTTAATACCATAGGGTATTCTGGTCATATGGCCCAAGAAGCACGGCTACTTACACTGTAGCATAAATCTGCTGCAGAGCACTTCTTTGATTCCCACTCAAGACTGTCAGTCAGTATATGCTGTCTGACATCATTCAGTGTATGGGTCAGAGCAGTATTAGCAAGTAAGGAATATACTGCTCCCAGAACTCAACGAGGCCTTCCAGATGTTGCACTTTCCTTCCTTGTTGTAAGAGGTGCGAGGTGCAATAATTTGTTTTTTTTTATCATGATGGGATTGCTGTGCGTGCCCCTAAACAATGGTGACCTAAAAAAATATGTTTATATGCCAGGCTCCTCAGTCTTCATAGGGTTTATCTCCCATGTTGTGAGTGAGTGTGCATTGCCAAGGCCACCAATGTGCAAGCTACTTCTTGCTCATCTGCTCTAATTAGCATGATTTCTGTGATATAGTGAATCCAGGTGATGTTCTGTGGGATATTGAGATATTTAGATCTCTTCTGTATTATGGCAGAGGGCCAGAGTTAACATAGCCATGTAGCAAAATGACTAATATATATTCTTGTCTGTCCCATAAGAATGTGAACTTTTTCTGACCCTCTTTTTCAAATAGTATGAAAAACAGCAGTCACCGAATTAATGGCTACATACCTTATACCAGAGGCTATGTCAATCTGCTCTAGAAAATATTCCACATTTAGCACAGTGGTAGAAATTAGGACCGCTATTTGTTGAGTTTACAGTACTCCGTCATTTTCCAAGTTTTTTTTTCTAGAGGTCAGATTAGTAAATTAAGAGTAGCTATAATAAGATCTAACACCCCTGCATACTTAGCTCTTTAAGAATGATACTAATTTCCACACCTACCTGACAAATACAATATTATTTTTGCCAATGTTTCATTATGGAAAATTTTCAAACTTACAAAAAGTTGAAATAACTATATACCAAACGTTTATATAGACACCAACTAGATGCTAAAATTTATAGTATTTGCTTTATTACAAATTTGTCTGTTCTTCTATCTATCCAACAGCTTATCTAATTTTCTTTTATTATTATTATTATTATACTTTAAGTTCTAGGGTACATGTGCACAACGTGCAGGTTTGTTACATGTGTATACATGTGCCATGTTGGTGTGCCGCACCCATTAACTCGTCATTTACATTAGGTATATCTCCTAATGCTATCCCTCCCTCCTCCCTCCACCCCATGACAGGCCCCAGTGTGTGATGCTCCCCACCCTGTGTCCAAGTGTTCTCATTGTTCAATTCCCACCTATGAGTGAGAACATGCGGTGTTTGGTTTTCTGTCCTTGTGATAGTTTGCTGAGAATGATGGTTTCCAGTTTCATCCATGTCCCTACAAAGGACATGAACTCATCCTTTTTTATGGCTGCATAGTATTCCATGGCGTATATGTGCCACATTTTCTTAATCCAGTCTATCATTGTTGGACATTGGGTTGGTTCCAAGTCTTTGCTATTGTGAATAGTGCCGCAATAAACATACGTGTGCATGTGTCTTTATAGCAGCATGATTTATAATCCTTTGGGTATATATCCAGTAATGGGATGGCTGGATGGTATCAAATGGTATTTCTAGTTCTAGATCCCTGAGGAATCGCCACACTGTCTTCCACAATGGTTGAACTAGTTTAGTCCCACCAACAGTGTAAAAGTGTTCTTATTTCTCCACATCCTCTCCAGCACCTGTTGTTTCCTGACTTTTTAATGATCGCCATTCTAACTGGTGTGAGATGGTATCTCGTTGTGGTTTTGATTTGCTCATCTAATTTTCTGATGCATTTCAAAGTAAGTTGCAGACATGAGGACACTTCCCTTGAATCACTTTAGTCTTCATATCATCGGAGATCAATGTTTGTTTACATTTCTTTTCTTAGGTAAAAATTTTCACACAATGAAATGCACAAATTTTAAGTATACCATTTGATGACTTTGGCAAATTCATACAATCTATGTATCATACCATTTAAATGTCCCCTACCCCCACCAAAACACACATGCACTTGCACTTGGGATAAGCCCTACCTGGATGAGCTAACAAGCTACTCATCTAGTCCTTTGTGCATAGGTGAGACAAGTGCCTTCTTCCCTCTGAACACTGCGCACCCAGAGAACATATCTCCTTGACTCACTGCAGAAGGCTGGCACCTGTGGCCAGCTGGCACCAAGAGGAAGGACTCCCAGGGACAGCAGCTTGTAGTGAGCTAACAGAATGCCTGCCTGGTCTGCAGCTCCCTTCTCTCTATCATAGGTCTCCCCTGCCTGTCCCGTCATCCCTCATGGTAGCTGGGGCTTCCCTTTTCTTCCCCCTGAGATGCTCTGAGATCTTTCTCAGGTAAGAACCAGGAGGCAGGCCACCCAGATTTGTCAAGATGGGAAGACAGAAACCATTGAGTCCACATGCTCTGTGCCGAGCCAAGGCCCATGTCCTATGGCAGGTCCACTCGAGCCCCTGAGGAGACTCCAGGAAGAGAAAGACAGGGAGAGTTCCTTTTAAACAAACAAAACTCAAGCAGGAGAGCGGCTTTCTTTAGGAAGGCCTCATGCTTGGCATTGAACTGGACAGCGGTGTGGAGTCCCAGGGGTTCATCTTGGCCTCTGTGATAGTTTCCTTCCAAGTGAGAAAAGGGAAGGGGCGCACACAGACCTGGTTGCGGCGTAAGGGTGCTGAGAGGAAAGTGAAGGAGACTCTAGCACTTTGCTCTTGTCATCTCCCTCAGACTGGCAGGTACACAGGGTGAACTCTGACCTCTCCCCCAGCAAGCCTTTGCTTCTGTTTTCAGGGCACACCTTTGCCCACTTGGCTCTCATGCAGCCATCACTCTGGCTGGGGAGGGAAGTCCTTTATCAGGCCACACTTTCAGACCTTAGGCCTGAGACCCTGGCTCTGCTCTGCCCTCCCAGGCTTCACCCACAGAGCTCTCTTAAGGCCCCGGTGTCTCCTATCCGTGAGCCCTCAGCCAGCCCTGCCATGTCCCACTCCTCTCCTTCCTCAGCGAGGGCTCCTCAGCTGAATCATGCCCAAGCCCTGTCCCTTGTCCCCTTCACTATAAAAAAGCCTGACTAATTGGGCTCCCTGGATCTGTTTTGATCTCTAATTTATCTGCCAGCTGGGGAATAGGCCTCCCCACTTCTGCCCCTTATTTTCTTTATTTTCTGAAATCCCTGAGTCTTCACAACTTGAACTGATATCTGCTGTAAAACATGCCATGCCAGTGGCTGTCAGGAAAGTGGTTTAAATCTCTGTTCGAAATGCTTGTTTGTATTACAGTCCAAGTGTTCTGTGTTGTGTGCCAAGGCTTTTACCAGTGGCAACAAGCTATTGGAGAAATAAGTATCAAGTACAAATCAAGTGGGACCAGGCACAGGTCCCATTCAAAATGAATGGACAGAACAGACAAATCCAAAGAGAAGAGTGGAAAGGGGGTTTCTCCTAATTAGGAGGCATGGCTTTCTAGATCCTCTCATCAGCAAGTCTTTGTCTTACTTTTTATCTCCTGTGTAGTAAAGAAGTAGCCAGAGAATGGGAAGGTTTTAAAAGCATTTTTTAAGAGACAGAGTCTCGCTCTGTTGCTCAGGCTGGAGTACAGTGGTGATCACGGCTCACTGCAGCCTCAACCTCCTGGGCTGAAGCAGTCCTCCCACCTCAACCTCTGGAGTAGCTGGGACTACAGGTGCACGCCACCACACTTGGGTATTTTTCTTTTCTTTTCTTTTCTTTTTTTTTTTTTTTTTTTGAGATGGAGTCTTGCTCTGTTGCCCAGGCTGGAGTGCAGTGGTGCGATCTCAGCTTACTACAAGCTCCGCCTCCTGGGTTCACGCCATTCTCCTGCCTCAGCCTCCCGAGTAGCTGGGACCACAGGTGCCCACCACCACTCCCGGCTAATTTTTTTTTTTGTATTTTTAGTAGAGATGGGGTTTCACCATGTTAGCCAGGATGGTCTCGATCTCCTGACCTCGTGATCTGCCCATCTCGGCCTCTCAAAGTGCTGGGATTACAGGCAAGAGCCACAGCATCTGGCCTAAAAAGCAAACTAAGTTAAATTCATTTGCAAAGTCTAGGCCAGTGGTTCTCAAACTTGAGCCTTTATCAGAGTCACCTATAGTAGGTCTGGGGTGGGGCCTGAGAATTTGTGTTTCTAACATCTTCCCAGGTGGGAAGATGGTGGGAAGCTGTTGGTCTAGGGCCCATACTTTGAGAACCAGTGCTTTAGGGGGTGTGCAGAATAGGCATAAAGGTCAGGGGTCTCTGGTCTTGCGAGGCCTAGTGCAGAGGCGGGGACTGTACCATGCGACCTGGAGGAGGGTCTAGTTCTGGGAGGCGGGGCTATGGGTGGAGCTCCACAACCTGTTCCTGAGGATCCTACAGTTGTCAAAGAGCACCAGCTACCCCAAGGCCTTCTGACAAAAGCTCGACTTCTTCTGGAGTTCTCCAGCTTGTGCTGTCATGCCTCCCTCTTCTTGGGTGGGGAGAGGGTGGTGGAGGGAACCCTGGGGCACGTGGCCCAAGATAAGCCCCAAGCCCTAGAGCAGTGGAGGTTCTCAAACCCCAGCGAGCATCACAATCACCCAGGATAACATGCAGATTACTGGGCCCATCCCTAGAGTTTGTGATCACAGGTCTGGGGTGATGGTGGCTGAGAATGTACATTTTCAACAAGTTCCTAGGTGATGCTGGCTGATGCTTCTTGGCAAAGGAAATAAAAAGGTGTCTATGTTCTCATGTTCTTATGACTAGGGCCGAGAGGCCTTGGACACTGCCAGTTGCAGTCCAGGGAGCAGTTTGAACATAGACTGGGAATTTATCTGGTGCCAGACTAAGAAATCAGAGTGATTTGATTTTTCTTGAGTGAAGGATTAGCAAGAAAGGTACCGAATTACATACAGCATTTATTCTCCTAAAATGTTTTTGAAGCTAATCATTGGATGATGTTGTTTAGGTTCAGCCATTTCAACAAAGGGAGGAGGGAAGAGAACTCACATTTATTGAGCTCTACTAAGGTTTGTGCTAGGCACTTCACCTATATTATCTCATTTGTTTCTTGAAACGATCATCAGAAGAGGAGGAAATAGGCTCAGAGAGCTTAAGTGACCTGCCTAATTTCACACAGCTTATGAGAGCTGGACTTGGATTCCAGCCCAGGTCTGGCTCCAAACTCTTTCCATTATACCCTGTTCATGAATGCATAAAAGACACATCCTTATTGAAAGAGCAGAGAAAAGGAGAGGAGAGCGTGATGGAAACATAATGTTCACGGTGGAGAATAAGTAACGAGGAAGGAGGCTGTAGGGAAGCGTCGGGCTAGATTATAGAGGGTCACCTCACGAATTTGCAAGTCACCTCACGAATTTGGACTGTGTCATAATCAATGAGAAGCCACTGCAAACATGTAAGATGGGGTGGGATGCCAAACTGGGGATAGCTTATCAGGAAGGGGGTGGTAGTGGAGCAGAGGGAATGGCTAGTGGATTCATAGAGCCCTGGAACTGGAAGGGATCCTAGAGTTCACCCTTGTCACTTAACTTACAGGTGACAAACTGGGACCTAGAGAGGGGAAGCAACTTGCTGAACTGAATGCCTGGCACTGCCCACCTCCACCCCTCCCCTTTAGCACTGAAGCATCATTTCCCAGCTGTAGGGTGCACTGGTGGCCAACAGCGCACAGTTGTGCCCGTCTCTGGGAATGGCCCTTGACTGAAGAGAGCCACCATGTTGAAGGTCGTGTATCCTTCCCAGGTGATGGCCTGCATCCCATGACTGCTTGATGGAGGAGCATAAATGCCTAGCCCCTTGCCACAATTCTGGAGAACTCTGAGCTTTTCTTGGGATCCCCTGAGGCCTTTGTTGTGGCTGCATCCCAGTCCCACTTCCTCCTCTGCCCAGTTCCGCTTTCTGCATTCCTCACAGGTGTTGATCCTGACAGTGCTCCCCAATAAACCTCCTACCCATGAAGCTCTCAGAGCCTGCTTCCCTGGGAACGTGGCCTGTGACACTTCCCCAAGGTCACAGGCCATTCCAGTGGAGGAGTCTGGACAGGAATCCATGCCTTGTGACTCAATTTTTCTACCACACCTGTCTGATCTCCCACTCTGATAAGTCTTAGGCTCTTTCTCCATCACACCCATCCAGGAACTTGGGACAAGTGACCTTAGACAATGGGTCAAAAGGTGTTAGGAGAAACACCCTCCACCCCCGCCCCCCCGCCCCCCCCCCCCAACACACACGCTGGAACAGTCTGCATGGTAACGATTACATGCATGTGTCAAACAATTGGAGCTACTTGTTACAGGGTTAACCGACCAGGAGGAAATTCCAAGTGCCTCTGCAGCTACTCCAGGGCTCCTCCACAAGTGATGGGAGTGTAGCTAAGGGAACTCAGCCTGGCCTAGGAGAAGGGACAGCTTGAAATAAAAACAGTAATACAGACAGCTCAGTGCTTCAGACCCAAGGCCGTGGATCAGGGGGAGTGCAGGCTGGCCTAGAGGTCCAAAGCTCTGCCCCAAGGCAGAAGCATACTAGGGATTCTCAGAGGGCTGCGCCACACCCTGCTGAAGCATTTCCCTGCTCCTCATTTTGCAGAAAACTCAGGCTTTCACCACGGGCCCCCATGCTGAACCAACTGCCAGGTTCTGTTCATTGGGATCCTCCCTCACAGATGTGCCAGCTGCTGCTAAAGCCCTGTTTGGTAGTGAAGCATGAGGAACTTTGCATTATGGCCTTTTTAGGGCCCCGTGGAGCCACAGCGATGGGATTTGTATGGATTTGTTTGCTGCTTCTGTTTATTGCTGGGCAGTGGCAGCAGGGCCTTGAGAAGGCCAAACCCTGGACTTTCAGCAGCTGCCTTGGCCCCTCAGAATTGCCTCTGTCGTGGGGAGCTGGAGAGGAGCCGAGAGGGGGGCTCTGACCTCACTTGCCAATCAGGAGAGTACAAAGCTTTTGTTTAAACACCAAATCGCACAAGTATAATAGTAAACACGCCGATACACCATGCCCGACAGCAAGCAAGATAGGCCATGCAAGCACATCTTTTCAAAGGCAGTAAATGGGCATTTCTAGAGGTGAAGAGTCTTGAGTCAAACAAGAGTGAGGGCTGAGCAAAGCTTTCAACATGTTGTGCTGTGCTTAGGGAGGAAGAAATGGCAGTGGGCCACTCTGCAAGGAAGACTATGAATGCTTGATCCAGACATAAGGGTTCTGGTTTAAACTTCTCCAGAATAGACACCTATTATCCCTGCCTATCTGTTTTTCCCCTAGGGAGGCCATGTTCTATTTACCATTTCCGTAACTGTACTTCAGTCTTTTCTGGCTGCTCCTTCAATCTTGCCACTCATTATGATCATGCCCCTACCTGACTTTAGATAGTGAACTCAGCCATAGGGTCTCTATCATTTCAGAGCCCTGCTATGATGAGCATAGTTGTAAGGGTCTCTCCACCATCAAGCCTAACCTACAGAGGAGAGCCGCCAGTGAATTTCTCAGTGGTGCTGGTGCCCCTCTTGCTAGCACATTCCTTATCGCCTTGATAAATGGTGTATCCTGGGTTTTTCTGTTTGAGTTTTCCAGGCTTGTTTGATCTATCCACTACAATAGGCTCACTTCTGAATCTTTTAATCCTTTCTTCTACTATTGTCACAGCAATGCTGGCATTTCAACCTCACTTAGCATGGGTCATCACTTTTTCTGTACTTCAAGGAGTCATCTAATTGTGAGACTGTTCTACCTCATGTGGTCCTTGCCAGAGTGTTAAATCCTATATTCCACAGTAGTGCTCCAAAATTGATAAACTGCCTGTTATGCCACCTTATAGTCTAGCTCTCTTGATCAAGCAGTCTCAGAATTCAATTCCATGTGAACCCTTCCAGTTCCTGCCAATCCATGCTGGGTATCTTGCAGCTTCTTGATGTATAATCGCTCTTCTCCCTGATCAGGCCTCACATGTCCATGCTGTGCCTTTGCCCTTGTTACAGGCCTAATGGCAAGGAGGGGAGGGGAAAGCACATGTTGTCTTGTTGGGGAGAAGCTTTGCATGTCTGCAAGCAAGAGGATGGGGCGGGCGTGGGTACTACCAATAGGGAAATTGCACCAGTTCTATGGGCTCAGCTGGTTCAGGGAAATCTAAGGATTCAAGATTTTGGTAGCATCAATCTAGATAGCCCCAAACCATGTGTCAGGGTCTCATTCTTTCCCGGGCAGCATCCCGATTTTGACATAGCAAATGTGTCTCTATTTCTCCATTGAGAGTTTACTCCTTTTTAGAACTCAATAATCACTAAATTCCATTGGTTCTTTTTGTTGTTGTTTTGTTTTGTTTCAGAGTCAGGGGCTCGCTCTGTTGCCCAGGCTGAAGTACAGTGGCATGATCATAACTCACTGCAGCCTTGAACTCCTGGGCTCAAGTGATCCTCCTACCTTGGCCTTCCATTGGTCTTATAGCTACTACTTCCTCCATATTTCTCAAACACTTGAAACATCACAGAAGATTATACGTTCCCTTTTACCATCCCAATTCACACCTGGTGGAAGTTTTAACAATAACAGGACTGCTGCCTTGTGGCAGGGGCTATCTGTGCTCCATCCACTCTGTAGTATGGTCCTCATTGCCAACTGGGCAGTAAGTGATTTAGCTCCCAAATATCATCCAAATGCTCTGGTTTCTCTTTGGATTGTATAAATCTTTCACCTTTTACCAAATATCATCATAGTCCCGACTTTCTTGGATCACTCCCAATTTCAAGTGTTACAGTTTGAGTTCCCCAGGAGGCAGATTCCAAGAAAGAGCTTTGTGTGCAGGGTGCTTATTAAGAGGTATTCTTAGATTAGGATCTGTGCAATGAAGTAGGTGTGGGCAGAGGGGAACACTGAGCTACAATGCAGGCTCAATAGCAGAGAGCCAACCCCACAGAGAGATTTGGAGTTAGAATGACCCTTCCCAATTGTCCCAAATTGGGTTGAGACAGTCAGGTCTTTATACTCCCTCTTTGGTCAGTTACTGTAGGCTGCCCCAGAAAAGTTTGTGACCTTGGGTAAGGCAGAGATTACCTGAAGCAATCCCTGAAGGGCTAACAGCTGAAGGCAGTCTGTCAACATTTCTCCCAGCAGCTCAGCCAACAAGTCTTTTATTGAAATGAGAGGTGGGCTGACACATCACAGTATCCATCACAGGCATCATCTCTTTACATTAAAAATTGCCAATTAAAAGTAGAGTTAAGCATTTACCATGTCCTTCCTATATAAATTGTATTTCAGATTAGCCAAATAGCCATGGTTGATGAGGGTAAGTTCTATACAGAATGACCCAGTTAATAAATTAGAAGAAATTATGAGATTGACTATCATAATTTTGCAGTCCTAATAACATACTTTTTTCAGACAATGAAACCATAAAGTAAAAGGTTGGTGGAGAAATTTATAGTGGAAGCTTCAGGCTGCCTCTCCCTGAAGTCACCGATGAATCTGAACACGTCTAAGTGTTGCACAGTATGTATTCCCTGATGTGATGCAATGGGAACTATACAGCACCATCTATCTATGAGCATTCCTATTTAGAAAACATTGTACTAGACTCTAAGACTCTAGAGACAATTTATGGTTTATAGTTAAGTTACACTTTTTCCTGTAACAAGAGGAGCAAGTTAAGTAACATGAAGAAGCAAACAGACAAATGAAAATGTAGGGCATTCAACAGTGTAACTGTCTTGGTTTCTTCAACAACTCAAGGGGTTGGGCACGATGGCTCACACGTGTAATCCCAGCACTTTGGGAGGCTGAAGTGGGAGGATCACTTGAGCCCAGGAGTCCAAGAGCAGCCTGGGCAACATGGGGAGAACCCATCTCTACCAAAAAAAAAAAAAAAAAAAAAAAATCAATAGCATGACTAAAAAAAAAGAGAGGGGAGACTTTTAGATTAAAATGGATTTAAGACACATAACCACGTGCAATGTGTGCACTTGGAGTCTAGATTTAAACAAACCAACTGTAAGCAGACATTTCTGAGACAATTGGGGGAAATCTGAATAAGGACTGGGCCAAGCAAAGTGGCTTGCGCCTGTAATCCCAGCACTTTGGGAGGCCAAATAGGGTGGATTGCATGAGCCCAGGAGCTTGAGACTAGCCTGGGCAACGTGGCAAAACCTCGTCTCTAGAAAATATAAAAAGTTAAAAAAATGACCTGAGCATGATGGCATGTGCCTGTAGTCCCAGCTACTCAGGAAGCTGAGTTGGGAGGATTGCTTGGTCCCAGGAGGTCAAGGCTGCAGTGAGCCAAGATCGTACCACTGCACTAAAGCCTGGGTGACACAGCGAGACCCTGTCTCAAAAAAAAAAAAGTCTGGGTATTAGAAGATAACAAAGAATAAGTATAAATTTTGTTTGGTATAAAAGTGGCATGGTGGTTATGTTTGTTAGAAAATGTCCATGTTTTTAAAGAACACTGAAGTATATAAAATAAAATGGCATGATGTTTGAGATTTGCCCTGAAATGCTCACAGCTTACAGAAATGAAAAAAAAAAAAAAAAAAGAAGAAGAAAAAGAAGAAAAGGGATATAGAAAACAAGTGCCTTAGTCAGATCTGGCTGCTGTTAACAAAGTACCATAGACTAGGTTGCGTATTAACAGCAGATGATCAGGTTCTGGTACGGTCTCTTTTCTGGGTTGCAGAATTCAGACCCTTTCTTGAGTCCTTGTGGAAGAAAGAGGATGAGAGAGCTTTCTGGGGTCCTTTTTATGAGGCACTAATCCCATCATGAGGGTTCCACCCTTATGACCTAATTACTTGGCAAAGGCCCCAACTCCTAATCCTAATACCTAATACCATCATATTGGGAGTTAGGATTTCAACATACAAATTTTGGGGGGGCACAAATGTTCAGTCCATTGCGGCAGGTGTGGCAGTCTTGATAATTACTGCATCTGAGTAATAAGTACATGGGATTCATTACATTGTTTTCTGTACTTTTGTGTATTTTAAAAAGTTGAAGAAAAGATAACTAAAAACCAGACAAATGTAAAGCACCCAATGGGGGTAAAAAATGATGCTCAAAGGACATAAACAGGCATTTGTAGAAGAGGAGATGCAAATGTATACTAAACATTTGAAAAGATATTCGGCCTTACTGGTAGTCAGGAAAATGCAAATTAGAACAATAAGGAGATACTATTTTTTATTGAAAAGACTGTCAAAAAGTTAAAAGATTGGGACCATCTAGTGCTATGAACATGGCAAAATAGCGCTGATTGTTGCTGGGAGGGCAAATTGCCTATCTTACAGTATTTATTAAGATTAAGCCATGCACATGCTATTAGATGCAGCAGTCTCATCTTTTGGAATTCATTCTGTGGAGATAACAGTATCAGAAA
The DNA here is from genome assembly GCF_028885625.2 of Pongo pygmaeus. Classification (NCBI taxonomy): domain Eukaryota; kingdom Metazoa; phylum Chordata; class Mammalia; order Primates; family Hominidae; genus Pongo; species Pongo pygmaeus. The sequence continues at coordinate 111,133,070 of NC_072396.2, read as the reverse complement.
TTAATGACCTGTACGTGAGTGTGTGAAGGAGCATTTTTTGTATTGTCAAAATTAAAAAAAGAGGACAACCTAAATTACCATAAAGGAATGGTCAAATAAATTATAGTTCATTCATGCCATAGAACATTACATATATTTTTAATGAATCTGTTTTTCTATTATCAGTGTATATTTATAGTATATTAGAAAACACAGGTAAGAAAAAAGGAAAAAAGTGTCTAGTTCCAGACCCAGAGATATCATCTTGGTGTATATCAAGTGGTTTTCATTGTGTGTGTGTGTGTGTGTGTGTGTGTGTGTATATGTATGTATGTATGTGTGTGTATATGTGTGTATGCATGCATATGTATATATGTATATATGCATACATATATACTTGTTTTTCCAATAGAAAAGGCATCATGCGTTCCACAATATGTTGTAACTCCTTGTTTTCTTCATTCCTTCATGAATATTTTTCTACATCAACACATACTTATCTACAAACATGGCCTTTAAGAACTGCATGGTATTTCATTTTATGCATACTTGGTAACTCGACCAATCCCCTACTTGGCGGTATTTAAGTGAATCCAACTTCTCCTTTTAGAAACACCGTCCCTGCATGCTAGCAAGACTTTGGAGATAGTTTGCTAATTGCCTTCCAGAAAGTTCTGGGCGCTTCTGGAGGCATTTGAGGCAGAGTAGGTAGAATGTTTTCCCATCAGGCGAGCTTGCTATCTTCCCAGATAGCAACACTGTAGTCTTTAGAACTTGAAAGACTTGTCTTATCTTGCCTGTTAGTCATGCAGCCTAAGCGGGACTAGGTTCCAGAAATCCCATACAGGCTCTCCCTCCTCTTGCTTCATTCACGCCCCTCCCCACGCGCCCCCGCCCCCCCCCCCCCCCCCGTCCCCCGCGCTTTCCCGCTCGGCGGCCTGGCCTATGGCAAACGCCAATAATTAATTAGGGGCGGGGATCAAGGAGCGGCTGTCAGGAGGTCGCCATATTTCTGTACGGCCCAGAGGCAGCCCGGGCAGTTGCCGGGTCGGTAGAGGTGCTGACAGGGCGGAGCCGCCGCTTGCCTCAGCCGGCTTCACCCCTCCCGCCCGGGACAGGTGGCTGGAGCGCGCTCCGCCTCCGCCAGCTGCGAGTGGGAGCGAGGGAGGGCCGGTCCCGGACGGTCGCCGCCAGCTGCGAGTGGAAGTGAGCGAGGGCTAGTCCCGGACCGCCGGGCCAGGGGTCCGGCGGCAGCAGACGGGTACCGTGGCGGCCAAAAAAATGCTCCTGTACCGAGGGGCCCCCGCCGGCCCTGGCGCGCCGGGCTGCGGGCTGGCCCGGCCCGGCGGCGGCCCGCAGGCCTTCGGGATCCGCCTGAGCACGGTAGGTCCGGGGCCCGAGGGGGCGGACGCGCGCGCGGGCCCCTGGGCTGCGGGGGGCGCGCGGGGAGGGCCCGGCGGGCCGAGGCCTCACGCGGGACGGGACCTTCTCTCGCCCCCAGATGAGCCCCCGCTACCTCCAGAGCAACTCCAGCAGCCACACGCGACCCTTCAGTGCCATCGCGGAGCTGCTAGGTGAGTGGCGAGGGCGGGCCCGGCCGTGTTCGCCCGAGGCAGTGGTGCCAGCGTGGTGCCGCGGACGCGAGAGGAATGCGCAGAGCCGCGCGGGGCGGGCCGGGGCTGGGGTGGGGGCCTCGGAACCGGCCCCGGCTCCGCAGGCGGAGGAGGGGGATGGCTCTCTCTCCAGGAACTAGGTTCCGCTCATAAAACGGAGGAAACGAGGTGTGTCTGAAGCGTTAAAGACACCAGTGTGGTTTTTCTCTCGCGCTCGTGATGTTCGGGCACTTTAGGATAGCTTAGTAATCAAAAGGAGATGCATAAAAACCTCGGGCCCCGAGGCAGCTGGGCTCCGTAGGGGCTGGCGACCGACGGAGGATGCCTAGCTAGCAGAGGGGCGTTGTAGAGGACCGAGGCGGGTCCTGGGGGAAAGGTCTGGAAAGCGGAGTTCCTTAACTTTTGAGACAAGAAAGTTAGGAATGATGGGACATCTCTTAAGAGATGACACGAGTGCATTTGGCTCCCTGCTACTGCGGAGGGCTAGGTCCGTGGTCCACGAGCGCCCTCACACCGCTGGAATGAATATTGAGAACTTAACCTCTCGCTCCACCGGTGTTTGCTTTTGAAGCGTTTTTAGTTGATCCCTTCAAGCCAATTACACCAGTTTTTGCAGTAGTGTGCTACTCTGTGGAAAGCAAAGAAGAAACGCAGTCCTGCACAAAACGCAGCAGCATACAGGTCGCATTATACATGCTTTGAAAATCGAAAGAAGGAAGAAGTGTTTATGGGCAAGGTTGCACAGAACAAACTCTTGAAAATGTTTTCAAAGCTCCCCAAATGAACCCCGGTCTCTACTTAAGCAGTCACTGTGGCCATGCCATGAGAGTTATCTTGGGTAAGAAGTCAATGGGTAGCAGGAGACTTACTTGGAAGGGTGATAAGAATGATAGAGACCTTTGATGATTAACCATAACGCGGAATGCTTTACAATATGTGTAATTTAATTAGAAGGTGAAAGGCAAAAAGTGGAATTGATACGTTTGGAACCCTAGAGCAGAGGGACTGTATCTTTGAGGTTTGGTACTGTGCCTTGGGGCTGTGCACTGAACCTCTGCAGAATGGAATACAATCCAAGTTAAGTATGTAATTTACAAGAAAGACTACAAGGGAGCAAAAAGTAATGATTTACATAGTGGGGGATGGGAAACCGAAATGTCTTGTTCTCTCATGGTTGGCACGGTGCAGAACGTGATATACCTGTGCTGTGCTTACTGTACTTTCCAGGTGATTTAATGAGTTTCCAATTTGTAATTTTGAATATTTGTGATTTTGGCCATAAGCATTACCTTAAAGAACCTAAGCCGGATCTAAGACGTCCAGTATGAGCGCGAGTATGTGTATGTATTATGCACACACACGCATACATACATGTATACAAACAGATTTTAAGACCAAATAACAACTATTTGTGAAAATATTAATAACAGGGAAAAGAGAGAGCAAAGTGTTAACTGGCAATCCAAAGCTTTCATTTTAGGTTTTCCTTCAATCATTTTCTCCACTTAAGTATTAATTTTCTAGTGAATCATTCATTTGGTAAATATTTATTGAGCACCCACTGTGCGCAAGGCCACTGTGGTAGGCACAAAAATGAATACAACACAGATTCACTCTTCTAGTAGGGGAGATAAAACATGTACAGAAGGTTTATGCTTTGTCTAACAACAAAATGGAAATCGATATATAAACAAAGATATAAACAAGTGCTGTGGGAGTTCAGAGGAAGGAGGAATGGCTTCAAGTTTATGAGGAAGAGGAAGGTTAGGAAAGGGTTTGTGGAGGAGGTGACATTTAAGCTGAGATTTGAAGGATTGGGACATGTGGATATGGGCGGGGAGGAATTCCAGGCAAAAGGAACAACTGCTTGAACAAAGGCATGAAGAATATTGAGTGGAGTTTAATTAGAGCATGGGGTTCACAAATAGTAAAAACGATAGGTACTTAAAAAGTTTACAAACAGCTTTCACAAATAACTTTTTAACATTACCATTTGAGGTAAACATTTATTTTCATCCTGCAGATGAAGAAAAAGAGGTTCAGAAAATTTAACTGACTTTTCCAAGGTTACATGTATACTAAGTAGCAGATCCAGGACTCAAACACAGGCCTTTTTACTCCAGATACTAAGTAAGGATGAGGTTAAAAAGGTCATCTGGGATCAGGATGTGACTGGTAGGCTCCAATATTTGGCTTTTTAGCCTGAAGTTTTCTGAGCAGGGGAATGTCATGATCAGAGCTGTGCTTCAGGAAAGTCAATCTTGCAGCAGTGTATAAAATTGAAGGAGAGAGAGATACGGATTTATATGACAGGAGGTTATTGCAATAATCCAGATGAGAGGAAATAAACTCTGTAAGAGACTGACAATGGAAATAGAGTAAATAGGATATGAGAGAGTCTAGGGATGTATAGGGTAAAGGAGAGGGAGGGATAAGAAAATTACTTAAATTTCAAATTTGTGGTCTCTTCAATGCTAACCTTGTGTGTGTTTGTTACAAAGGAAGAATAGGCTTGTGACAAAAGGTGATGACCTTACCTTTAGGCAGGAATACTTTCAGATACCTGTAGGATTTATGTAGGACAGTAGCTCCACCCTTGGCAATCTTTCAAGTAGCCACCTATAGGCCATCCTTCTGGAACAGGGGAGGATGGGAGCCTTATGATGCTGTGAAACAGAAAAGGATGAGAGGCTTGTGAAGCACTACCTCAAAGCCATCTCCGATTTGCCATCTTATCTCTCCTGGGAGGCTGTCATGGGATAGTTTCTCATTGCCTCCTAGATTCTGATGAGATACGAGAGCAAGGGGAAGGCAGAGATGGGGTCCTCCCATGAAGGGATAGCACGAGCCAAGTTAGGAGAGAGAAAACTCCTTGTGATCCGGTAGCACATGGGATTGTGTGGCCAGGTTAGGGAATGAAGACACTCCAGCATCTGATAGCACACTTCTCACCTAAGTGGTGGGCAGGGAGAGAGGAGTAAGGGTTCTTTCATTGTGCTAACTGTTCATTGGCTGGATGGGCCGGGTTAGGGGAGAAGATAGATTTTCTGGGATCCAATAGCATTTGCCATGTATTAGTAAATTTTTGGAGGGTTAAGCAGCAAGAGGTAGGATTGAAACCAGCCTCCAGATTGGTGCCTTGTTATCATAAGTTCATTTATTGAGGCCAGCCTTATTATTATTGTAATTTCATTTGCTGAGACCGAATGAAAGGCCATGTAAAACTGAAAGTAAGTACAAAACCGTGCTTGCTGGTGCCTCTCTACTGATCTCTCTTTCCCTACTGCTCCAGCTGACCCTGGCCTCTTGCGTGCCCCTTCCGCCTTGTATTCCATGAGCTTCCAGCCAAGGAGATAAAATGTTGAGCTGCTCCTGGCAGCTACATTGTAACTCCTGAAGTGCCTGTGTTAAAACTATTTGGTGTGTTCCTGTAAAAAAAAAAAAAAAAAAGTACCTAGTAAAGTTTGGGCAAAACTTGCAGTAAAGAGGAAAATAATTGAGATGATTTTGTGAGAGGCCTTTGAGCTGATTCGTTGAATGCACCGTTGGGTAAACATGTAGTTGCAATTGATATGTGTTACATGTTTGAATTGTGAATGTTCACAAATTGTTAGAAAAAAATACCTCTGTGTCCAAAGTTTTCAGTGTATAAATGATGTCCAGTTGATTGACAAGTTGTATCATCAGTCACAGTGCCTTTGGTTGTCTGCCAGCAGGAGTGTCTGATCAGTCCCAACACAATTCATGGCCTGCTTGCCGAATAAAGGTTCTTGAAACAGTGTAGGCAGCTGTGTAATGCTGAATCCTTTAGTCAGTTAAAGAAAAATACTGCTGCCTCTTACACAAAGTAAAGAACTACATTTCTGATAAAGCTGCCATTATAGGACAGACTTGTAACTCCTGCCAAAACTTAGCCCTCTTGTCTTGCCACATTATATGGGCCCTAGGCCACCAACCTGGTCTTTAAAGATTAACTATATCATCCATCAACAGAAGAATGGATAAAGAAAATGTGATATATAGACACAATGGAATACTATTCAGCCATAAAGAGAAGGAAATACTGTCATTTGCAGCAACATGGATAAACTTGAAGGGCATTATGTTAAATGAAATAAGCCAGGCACAGAAGGCAAACTATGTGGAATGTTCTAACTTCTATGTGGAAACTAAACAAGTACTAAGTAGCAGATCCAGGATGCAAACACAGGTCTTTTTACTGGAAATACCAAGTACGGAATGAGGTTAAAAAGGTCATCTGGGATCAGGGTGTGACTGGGAGGCTCCAGTGTTTGGCTTTTTAGCCTGAAGTTTTCTGAGCAGAGGAATGTCATGATCAGAGCTGTGCTTCAGGAAAGTTAATCTTGCAGCAGCGTATAAAATTGAAAGAGAGAGATACGGATTTATAAGAGTAGTTAGGAGGTTACTGCAATAAGCTTAGAAGTAGAAAGTGGAATAGTAGTTACTAAAGGCTGGGAAGAGTGGGAGGGGGGATAGCTAGAGGTCGGTTAATGGCTACAAAATTACAACTAAGATAAAAGAAATAAGTTCTAATGTTTTATAGCACTGTAGGATGGCTATAATTAATAACAATTAACTGTATATTTTCAAATAGCTAGAGGAATAGATTTTGAATGTTCCCAATGAAAGAAATGATAAATGTTTGAGGTAATGAATATGCTAATTATCCTGATTTGATCATTACACATTGTATAAGTGTATCAAAACATCACATTGTATTCTATAAATATGTACAACTATTATGTGAATTAAAAAATAAAAACACAAAAAAGTGGCTGCTACTCATATGAAATAAACTTTCCCTGAGGGCCTTCTAAATGGAAAAAAAAAAAAATGACTACACCAGGCCTCTGAATCCCCTTCTGGGACTATTGGTGATGCCGTACTACTGTTAAGACGTTTTCTGCTTACAGTCAGTGACAGTTTTATCAATGACTCTAGCAATACCATTGTGACCCTTGAAATTAATCTGTGTTTTGTTTTATTTGATGAACATTCCACATATCCAAGTGGCTGTAACTGATATCGTTAATTGTATTATAAAAAATGGGTGTTTTGCATATTTGTAATACTTCTCTGGATTGTAAGGGGTGTTCCCGGGAAAAAAATGGTATAATTTGATCAGTAGTAATAGAACAAGTGTATGGCCAGGACCTGACCTGGCTGTCTTAGCTTAGCTTTTTGGTATCACTAAAGCAGTATAGGATACCAGGGAAAGGGAAGAGGGTGGAAGGGAAGGACTCTCTCTTGCTCCAAGAGCTTAGTAGAGACAGGAACGATTAAGGAACCTATCCAACAGATTGTATAAACTGTCCCTCAATTGTGGCCAGTGAGCCACATTTGTCAGTGATTGACAATTATGTAAACTGGTGCCTGTGGCAAAAACATGTGGCAACTAGACAGTGGCACCCCCTGGGGTTGTGGACGTGACACAATTGTTAGACTATGGCAATATTTGATGTCTTTGGAGTCTTAAATAATTAACTCATTGTGAAGACATAAATCAGGAGGAATTGTGAACCTATGTATTTTTTCTACTTTAATTCTATGTTCTCCATTTCCTGAAAGGATGGACAGCCTTACCTTTAAAACTATTACAAAATACCTAAGCAAAAATCACTCCCTCTAAGTATGCTTGCTACCATCACTGAGATCTAGGCAGACAATTAAGTCTTTTGATTTTAAACTCTAACCCTTTCAGTGCCTCTTAGGCTATAAACAGGAATGGCAGTACTCTCTGTGTTCTTTAACAGAGGAGGTGATGTAAGAAAGAAGAAAATAAAATGATCACAAATAAACTGTAATGTGTGTAATATGCATCATCTTTTACCAAAGTTGCTCCTTCAGCTTTTCTCCGTAGCTGCTCTTTACTGTATGTGTATATAAACAGTAAAGGGGCTAAAAGGCAAGAAGTAATGAGACAAAAATGGAGCAAAATGCTTTGTATGTGGGAGTAGTTATTAATACTTTTTTCTAAAGACCCTGAAGTTTGAAGGTGGAAAGGCAGATTGCATATCGCTCATATGAAATCTGGAAATCAGCTTTAGAACTCAATCTGCTATCATCTCTTTTGTTCTCTATAATTTAGTAAGTGCACTATCGTTAATGCTCCCTGATACCTTCTCAAACATCCAAATGAAGGAAATAAAGGACATTTTCTATGTCTTGGAGTCACTGAACTAGAGATTTTGATACAACATTGGAAAAGGGGATCTAATATTGCAGATTTCTACCTTTTGCAGATAATGCTGTAGATCCAGATGTATCTGCCAGGACGGTCTTTATAGATGTTGAGGAGGTCAAGAATAAATCTTGTTTGACCTTTACCGATGATGGATGTGGGATGACACCTCATAAACTACACCGAATGCTCAGGTAAAAATGTCTTCATTGTCTTTTTCATGTCTTAAGCTCATGAACCCTATTTAAGGCTTCATAATTTTCATTAATATTTTGCTTTGCTTTTGTTCATTCAACAAATATTTATTAAGCATCTCTTATGTGCCAGAGCACTGGTTATGAAACAAATACTGTTCTTGCCCTCACAGAGCTTTCAGCCTAGCTGGCAATTCAGACAATTAAATAAGTAATAAAAAGCTATAAGCATAATGATAAGAAGGTACGGAATATTTGAGACGAGTCATCAGGGGAGCCCAATCTGATCCCAGAGGTTAGGAAAAGTGTGCTAGACAAAATGATATTTAAGCTGAGATCTAAGGGTGAGTACAGTTTAACCAGCTAAAGGGGCAGGGAGCAAGGGATGACAATTCACACAAAGAGAACAGCAAATATAAAGACCCAGAGGCCTTCACTGGTCCGAGACCTCCGATTTATATTAACCTAAACTCACTCTTAAATCAGAAGTATTGGAGTTGGGATGATTTATTGATTAGAACCATGAAGGTACCCGGGTATAATCAAACCCCATGCAAGGTAAATAGAAGGCATTCAGACACATACTCTTTAAAGGTTTTGCATTAGAATCACAAACTTAGGAAATTCTCCTTTCTAGCTGTTGAAGCTGGTGCTAGATTTCTATTGCCACTGTCAGTTCATTTAATCACTTTAAAACATTTGTAGTTGAGAACGTAAATTTATACTATATCATCTCCGCATATTACTCAGTGGAATATGAGTATTCCTTCAACTCCTTCCTTCTCTCTTCCTTTTAGCAGATGAGGTTGATTACTCTCCCTGTGGCTTCCTGAACTAGAGTGTGTGAAGCACGAGTAACAATGGTGGAATGCTGTGGAGGAGGGAAAGGGCTCCAAACTATAAAAGTGGAAAACAAATTCATGTGGTTGTAGTTACCCTTGTAGGTATTCTAAATCAATTACTCTGTTTGTAGGGAAATCCCTTTGATTCATCAAAGAAACAAAAATGAAATTTGGGCAAAGTAGGTGGTTACGTTTTACCACTCAGCAGTCTGTATACCTTGTGTCTCAGACCCTCCTAATTAGAAGACTATTTGAGGAAAACCTCTAAAAGTGAAACAAGAATTGTGACCAGTATGTTAGTGAAGGTAGAAAGTTGGCCCAATCCTTTAACTTATAACATCAGTTTTATATCCTGAAGTTAATATTATATATTGAGAAAAATACAATTTTAGATGGGACGGAACCAAAGCATTTATATGTTCAATTCTGTATGTACTAGTTGGTTGTTTTCCCCCTAAAATTACTTGTCTTCTTATTTTTTGAGACAGAGTCTCACTCCATCACCCAGGCTGGAGTGCAGTGGCATGATCTCAGCTCACTGCAACCTCAGCCTCCTGGTTTCAAATGATTCTCGTACCTCAGCCTCCCGAGTAGCTGGGATTATAGGCGTGTGCCACCATGCCCGGCTAATTTTTTTGTATTTTTAGTAGAGACAGGGTTTTGCCATGTTGTCCAGGCTGGTCTTGAACTCCTGACCTCAAGTGATCCGCCCACCTCAGCCTCCCAAAGTGCTGGGATCACAGGTGTGAACCACCGCACCCATTGAAAATTGCTTATCTTCTTAATGACTCCTTCCCATCATACCTTATCCCATTGACGTGGGTGTTGAGTAGTGGGCCCAGCACATCTGATCTTCCATTTTGTCTGTGGGACTACATCTGTGAAACTTGGTTAGAGTTATAAGGTAGAAGGGAGGAGAAGAATGGTTTCAAAATAATTGCCACAATTTTTGTTCCAGATTCATTCATTTATTCATTCAACAAATTTTTATTGAGCACCTGTGTGCAAGGCACTGGAGATAAAGTGGTGAACCAGATAGACATGATTCTTGGCTGACAGCTTAGTGAGAAAGAACAAAATTGACTAGTAATATAACTAAATAGGTTATTCCACCCAGTGGTAAGTGCTATGAAGGTAGAGCACAGTTTCTTTGAGAGCATATAACAGGGATCTAATCTAGTCTAGGGAATTAAAAAAGGCTACCCTGAAGAAATGACATTCAAATTGAAATATGAAGGATGAGTATCACCCATTCAAATTTTTTGTTCCCTCCCCAAGGAGCAAAATAGGCAGAAACTTTCTTAGCTATAGAATTTTCCCTATCATACCAAATATGTTTCCCACCAATTTGAGCTGGGCAATTGTTCCTCCTATTTAAAAAATAATTTTAGAAAATTATTTTAATGAGTCCTTAATGTAATATATGTACTGAATTTTATTTGTGATTGTATTTTGAAACAAACTTGAATCAGCTAGAAGATACCATTTTTTTTAATTAAAAAAAAATTTTTTTTGAGACGTAGTTTCACTCTTGTCCCCCAGGCTGGAGTGCAATGGCATGATCTCAGCTCATTGCAACCTCTGCCTCCCGGGTTCACACAACTCTCCTGCCTCAGCCTCCCAAGAAGCTGGGATTACAGGCAGGTACAATCACGCCCAGCTAATTTTTGTATTTTTAGTAGAGACGGGGTTTCACCGTGTTGGCCAGGCTGGTCTTGAACTCCTGACCCGAAGTGATCAGCCCGCCTCAGCCTCCCAAAGTGCTGAGATTACAGGCATGGGCTACCGTGCCTGGTGAAGATACCATTTATTTAAAAGAGATTATTTAAGGCCAAGCATGTTGGCTCATGCCTATAATTCTAGCACTTCCAAAGGCCAAGGCAGGCAGATCGCCTGAGTCCAGGAGTTTGATACCTGCCTGGGCAACACAGGGGGACACCATCCTTACAAAAAAATACAAAAGTTAGCCAAACATTTTGGCATGCACCTGTAGTCCCTGCTACTCGGGAGGCTGAGGTGGGAGGATCGCTTGAACCCAGGAAGCGGAGGTTGCAGTGAGCTGAGATTGTGCCATTGTAATCCAGCTTGGGCAACAGAGGGAGACCTTGTCTCAAAAATAAATAAATAAAATAAATAAATAAATAAAAATAAAAGAGATTATTTAGTCCAATCCTAACTTCTAGCAAGGGATTCTATTTTATTTTTTTTTTTAGATGGAGTTTTGCTCTGTCGCCGGGCTGGAGTGCAGTGGCGCGATCTGGGCTCACTGCAACCTCCGCCTCCTGGGTTCAAGCAATTTTCCTGCCTCAGCCTCCCGCGTAGCTGGGACTACAAGTGCGTGCCGCCATACCCAGCTAATTTTTGTATTTTTAGTAGAGACGGGGTTTTACCATGTTGGCAGCCAGGATGGTCTCCATCTCTTGACCTTGTGATTCACCCGCCTCGGCCTCCCAAAATGCTGGGATTACAGGCATGAGCCACCACGCCTGGCCCGAAGGATTCTATGTTTTCTGGTTTTTTGTTTGTTTGTTTTTGTTTTTTGTTTTTTTTTTTGGGGGTGGAGTTTCCCTCTTGTTGCCCAGGCTGGAGTGCAATGGTGTGATCTTGGCTCACTGCAACCTCCACCTCCCGGATTCAGGTGATTCTCCTGCCTCAGCCTCCCAAGTAGCTGGGATTACAGGCATGCGCCACCACGCCCGGCTAATTTTGTATTTTTAGTAGAGACGGGGTTTCGCCATGTTGGTCAGCTGGTCTTGAACTCCCTAACTGAAGTGATCCACCTGCCTCAGCCTCCCAAAGTGCTGGGATTACAGGCATGAGCCACCATGCCTGGTGCTGTTTTCTACTTGAAGGCATATTACTTTTGTATTTGGAAAAAATAATAGAAGTAATTATGCAAATTTATTAAGCCTACAGAAGTTCTATTTGACCTCTAACATTTGTTGTTACCCTGTCCACACTTTCCAACTCTTTATGCAACTCTATTTTCAGGCTGATAAAATAGTTGTGTAACTGTAGCAACAGTTTCTTCCATAAACATAGAGTTTCATGAAAATCAAATTAAAAAGGAAAAACCTATTATTAAGTTCCTTTAAGGTCCACAACTAATTATCTTTAGCTTCTGGGGCTAGTGTGTGGATCAGTTAGTCTGTATATTCAGCTGCCTTTTTCAGCAAGGTGGAAAACTTCTTTCAAAGTTCAAAGACTAAAAACAGCCACAGAACCACAGAAGGTATTTGCTACCTGTGCTCAGAAACGCACTTCCTAGCAGGTGTATTCTTCTAAAACAATAGCTGGAGAATAACAGTCTGCTTAGCACTCTTTCATTCTTTTATATTACATATTAAATCACAAGTATACCTAGGAAATAGCAGTGCTTGCCTTTGTGCACCCATGGATTTTGCCAAGGTTTGTTTCATTGGTCAGAGTCTTTATTTATTTATTATTTTTCTTAACTTTTATTTTTGGTTTGGAGGTACACGTGAAGGGTTGTTACATAGGTAAACACGTGTCACGGCAGAGTCCCAATTTAAATTTACCTCTCTGGATTCTGGATTCTTGACATTTTAAGATACTCCAGAGCAAGCTGCTGTATTTTTGGATTCCACTAAAAATGCTGGTATCCAAGCCACCTTGATGTGTAAACAGTGTTGTCTCTCACATGAGAGGATAGAGCAGGACTGACTTAGCAAATATAAACCACCTAAGCCAAGTTAGCTCTGTGGAAAATTATTACTGAGCTATAGCAAACCATCAAATTCATTCCTACAATTCTATTATTATGTGTGGTGAGGGCTTTTGTGTTAGGTAGTTATTTGACTGGTACCTGACATTCATTCTGCCAGTTTGCATTTAAATAGAATGCCGAACATGAGAACTTAGGTGGAATAAAAAAGCACACAGGAAGAGTTAAGTGAAACACAGTAACAACAACAAAAATCCAGAGTTTATAGCTCCTCTGTTCTCATTATTCTTATCCTTTTCCATTCTGGTTCTGGCCTGGCACTACTACTTATCTTCTCAACCTTGTATCATCATTTGGTCTCCTCAGATTAACACAGTGAGGGTTTATACTTTCAAAGGGAAAAAGAGGTGATAGATGGTGGAAGAGGCTAAAAAATTAAGGGAGTTGTAATCTCCCTATTTTCACCACTTTCCCTTGATCACCTAATTGAAGCTTTTGTGGTATAAGAGAAAGTTAAAGTCCGGTTAACGATACAAATTCATTTGAAGTGGTATGTAAGATTACTATTTATGAAGAGCCCTGAGTTTTAGGTGTGACCTTAGGTCTGAAGTAGGAGTAGGGGATAGCACATGACAGCTATCAGAATGACTTCTAGAGTTAGTTTAAAATTAATGTTTGAATACTACTTTATACTTAATGTATTTTGCATACAGTATATAATTTAATCCTCATAACAAACCCATTTTTTTAAAAAGCCAATTCTTCCACAAGAAGAATGGGAATGCCTGAATCTTACTATTATAAGTCTGTATCCTGGAATACTAAAGCCCATAGGCAACACAAACTGAAATTCTTTTTCTTTTTTTTCCCCCCAAAGGACTGCTGCCATGGAAATTACCTTTTTCTGTCACTAGATTTATTTGTAGGATACACACAGCTCCTATAAAGTGTCTACTCTAGGAGGACATATCATATTATTGTATAATGCTTTGAAATAGAAAATTAAAAGGTGGTTCCCTTTCTTAGTGAGTAAACACAAAACCACAACCTTCAGGAAGTAGAAATCAGATACCTCAGCTCTCCATGCTCAAAAGAGTAAAATTGTTAAAGATCAGCCTGCTCAGTCATGGTCTGCCAAGAGTATCTATTTTATTGATGTTGAGAAGCACCTAATCTGTAATATATGAAGTCCTTCCTTAGACTATAAACTCTGAAGGCAAGAATCATGTCTCTTATTAAAAATTGTCTCTAGTGCTTAGCCCAATGCTTGGCACATTGTAGGTGCTTAGTTTAAATATTTATTGAATGAATGATAGTGCACAACATTGTAAAATTAGTCAATCTGGAGAGAAACAATCATTTTTAGTATAATTTTTTTCCTTTATTGATATCTAATATTTTACATATTTATGGGGTACATGTGAGTACTTTATACATGCATACAATGTGTAATGATCATGTGAGGGTGTTTGGGGTTTCCATCACCTTGATAATTTATATGTTGGTAACATTGGAACTCCTCTTTTCTAGCTACTTTGAAATATATGATGTATTATTGCTAATTATAGTCACCCTGGTCTGCTATGGAACATTAGAACTTTTTTCTTCTATCTAACTATAAGTTTGTACTCATTCGCCAAACTCTATTCATTTCTCCTTCTCATCCTGAGAAACAATTCTTACAATTAGTTTTATTGATGGTGAGGGAAGATATATAATCATTTTATTTTTAATTTTTAAAGTTCTGTTATTTTGGTGTGCACCTGAATGGAAAATACAAGGAAGGGAAAGGTTCTGGCTTCCAGATTAAGCTGATCAAAAGGGGGCTACAGAGATTGTTGAGGTGCCTAAGTGAAAGGTCCTTAATAGAGCAAGAGAGACTTTATACTGCAACTGTTTGCTGATATTCAGAGGCAGAACTACCTATTTTTATCCTTTGGCCACATTCCAATGAACTGTCCCAGCAGATGGAACAGAGACTAAGAATTGGAAGGGTTATCCTTTGAGTGGAGAGTTGAAATTGTCAAGATATATGATCCCTGACTTTCAGATTTCTAGAGGATGATATAAACAGGTTAGGAGATGCCTAATCTAGTACCTCTGACCAATGACAATATCTAGAACTTTTGTTACCCTCTCTAGATAACTACACTTTTCACCTTACCCTAACTTTACTTCTACAGCAATCAGAGCTGTTTTATCTAGACAAGAAAGACAGCTGCCCAAGGCCTTCTCCAGCTATGTTAGCTGGTGAAAAGGGGCCCTTTTTTACATTTACAAAGTGTGACTCTCACGTAATGGAACTATTTATGTACACACAAACCACCCAGGAAAATTAGTCCCATTACCCCATAGTAATTTCCTGTGTTTTTAACCTAATAATTTTGCCCATAAATACCAAAAGGAATAAAAAAGGAAGGACTTTTTACAAGTGTTATTTATTTGTAGGCCAAATATTCTGCCTGTCACCTATCTTAGGATGCTTTTTACCTTTCTGATTTCTTTTTTTCTGATTTGTTTTTTCTTGTGTAATTGCAGCTTTGGCTTTACAGATAAAGTAATAAAGAAGAGCCAGTGTCCCATTGGGGTCTTTGGTAATGGTTTCAAGTCAGGCTCCATGCGGCTAGGAAAGGACGCCCTTGTCTTCACCAAGAATGGGGGTACTCTCGCTGTTGGACTTCTATCACAGACCTATCTGGAATGTGTCCAGGCCCAGGCAGTTATTGTACCGATTGTTCCATTCAACCAGCAAAACAATATCCTTTCTGGAAATGGAGAATGTTGGTTAAAAATTAGTCTAATCTGAGTGTTTTGATAGGAACCTCTTCAGGTCAAATCCAACTATCAGAAGTTTTAAAAGAGGTATTCAAATGTCTTAAATTTAACTGGGATTTTTCTCTATTAAATATTTAAAAAATAAATAGAACATTGACATAAGCTTAGAAATGTTTTTGCTATATTGAAATTTTCATTGTTAGGCAGTTTGATCTATATAGTATATCTCTGCTCTACCACCACCCGATGGTAAAGCTCTGAAGGCCTTCCTTTTTTTTTTTTTTACTAAGGATAGCTACATTTGCATTAATAGGCCTAGAAACATACTATTTATCAGCTTATATAATAGCAGAATAGCTCATTTCCTTATGTCTGCACAGCTGTTACTTCTGTTAGACACCTGGTTGTCTTGACTGGAACAGTATAGCAATAAGGTTTTAACTTATTGCTTCCAAAGAAGTTAAAAAATTAAGCCTTTGATCTTTTAAATATAAGACTTTGTTTACATGATATCTTTGAAGCTATATTCTGCATGGGCAACTGATTTTGGAGCTTGTCTCCACAACCTTTCTCCATTTTTCACCTTTCCTCCTTCTATGGCAGTAATATGCATGCTTTATGTCTGTAGTTTTGTCTAAATATGCAACCCAAAGGGCAGATCTTCCTTCTCAATAGCATCCTAAGATATTATTTTTTCTTTGACTATATTTGATTTTACAAAAAATGATTATTACCGAGGATTCATTGCCCAGCCTAGAAGCCATCTTGAACTATTCCATTTTCAACCGTGAAAATGACCTGCTCGCCCAGTTTGATGCCATCCCAGGCAAAAAAGGCACTCGTGTTCTCATTTGGAACATCCGCAGGTATAGTATTCCAAGGGTGATAGATTCTAATAAACAAAGGTAGTATGATGAAACACATTTTTTACTTAATTTTAACTTTTAAAATTTTTATAAAAAGACAGGATCTCATTATGTTGCCCAGGCTGGTCTCGAACACCTGGCTTCAAGTGATATTCCCTCCTTAGCCTCCCAAATTATTGGGATTACAAGTGTGAGCCACTGTGATTGGCCTAGCACATTTTAATAACTCTTTTTAGAGAAGCAAAGTAGATAAATTTTAATATATATTTATATCTCATTCCATACTTTTATGTAACTTTGTCTTAGAAAAACAAGAGTTCTGGCAGGGCACGGTGGCTCATGCTTGTAATCCCAGCACTTTGGGAGGCTGAGGTGGGCAGATCATGAGGTTGAGAGATCGACACCATCCTGGCCAACATGGTGAAACCCCGTCTCTATTAAAAAAAAAAATACAAAAATTAGCTGGGCATGGTGGTGCGTGCCTGTAGTCCCAGCTACTTGGGAGGCTGAGGCAGGAGAATCACTTGAACCCAGGAGGTGGAGGTTGCAGTGAGCCAAGATCGCGCCTCTGCACTCCAGCCTGGTGACAGAGTGAGACTCTGTCTCAAAAAAAAAAAAAAAAGAAAAAGAAAAAAGAAAAACAGAGTTCTGTTTGAGATAGTGGTTTTTGTTGGTAAAATGTGGCATGTTTAAGGTGGAAACACACATATCCTGAGGCTACTGCCACAGATAATTAAGACAGTTTAGCATATTCTAAGCTCCTCAGAATCCTTTATAAATATCTATTTCATATTCATGGACATTTTCTTTTTTGAGACAGAGTCTCTCTTGCCCAGGCTGGAGTGCAGTGGTGCAAACTTGGTTCACTGTAACTTTCACCTCCTGGGTTCAAGTGATTCTCATGCCTCAGCTTCTCGAGTAGCTGGGATTACAGGTGTGCGCCACCACGTCTGGCTAATTTTTATATTTTTTTCTAGAGACGGGGTTTTGCCCTGTTGGCCGGGCTGATCTTGTACTCCTGACCTCAAGTGATCCACCCACACCAGCCTCTATTACTGGCGTGAGCCACCGTGCCTGGCCAATAGGCATTTTTTTAAGTTTGGTAATTGATAGTTATTTTACCTATTAGACAATGACAATGAAGTATGAGAAAAAAAATAGAGTAAACAAAGCACAATAAGATCTTTAAAAAATAAGGAATTCTGTATTAGTGCTTTCACAGTAGCTGGATTAGAAGTAGAAAAATCTGGCCAGGTGTGGTGGCTCACACCTGTAATTCCAGTACTTTGGGAGGCCAAGGCAGGAGGATCACTTGAGGCCAGGAATTTGAGACCAGCCTGGGCAACAAAGTGAGACCCTGTCTCTTAAAAAAAAAAAAAAAGAAGAAGTAGAAAAAATCTTTGAATCAGATAAATATGAACTATGATGAGACTAGGTTAAGATCATGTCTTCAAAACTAATAAAACAATCTAGAACTACTTTATGCTATTTCATGTGTTTAATCTTAGCATGTCTAATGGAATACATTTAAGAATATAACACCTAAACACTAAAAAATAACCCTAAAAACCTTTAATATAAAATAGAGGTATTACTGATATGTTTAATAGAAAAGATTATCAGATAAATGTATTCATCGTTTTCTCCTTAAGTGAAGTATTTTGTCTCATTTACCTGGGTAAAACAAATAAAAACAATGCTGGTTTATATAGAGAGTACTGTATTTAACAATTAAAAGAAGTGTGACTCACACATTGGTAATTTAGATCTTCCCTGTGTCCTACTGAGAAAACTTCAAGTAATATAGTTTGTATTACAAAGAATTTTTTGAGGTATTTCCAGTGATTTACATATCTTAAACAGAACTTTTTCTTTGTATGTCGTTTCCCAGTTATGCATATGGTACTAGGTGGTATACAGGTTGACTTTCCCTAATCCAAAAATCTAAAATCTGAAATGCTGCAAAATCTAAAACATTTTGAGCACAGATATGACAACGCAAAGGAAATGATCACTGGAGCATTTCAGATTTTGGATTTTTAGATTAGGGGTGCTCAACCAGTAAGTATAATGGAAATATTTCAAAATCCAAAAGGATCCAAAACACTTCTGGTCCCAAGCATTTCAGTCAAGGGACATTCAACCTGTATAAATAAAGGATTACATGGTCAAATAAATTTGGGAAAAGCTGACTTAAAGTTTACTGTGTTGCTTTATTGTAGGACTTCTGAGAGTCCTGGAGTCCTTTAATATACTAATGTGCGTTGAAAATATGTAAAAGAGCAATATAGTATGCAGTATTTCCCAATCAATTTTTAAAAAGTATTTCTTCAGGTTGGGTGGTGGCTCACACCTCTAATCCCAGCCCTTTGGGAGGCTGAGATGGGAGAATCGCTTGAGCCCAGAAGTTGGAGGCCACAGTGAGCTATGATCATGCCACTGCACTCTAGCCTGGGCAGCAGAGCAAGACCCTGTCTCTAAAGAAAATGTTTCTACAGATCTTTTTTCCTTAGATGGAGAAGGTGAGGGACAAGGAGGACAGAGAATCTCCTCAGGGCATATGCATTGGGGTCAGGTGGGGTAGTGAGAATCAGAATTATCCTGGAAAATCCATAATATGCTATTATACATTGACATGGGCATGATGCAGACAACAGACCATAATGGTTCTGGTGCAGCCCTGTAAAAGGAGCTACAATTTCAACACAGCAGCTCTGAGCTTATGGAGCCTGAAGTATGAAGCAGAGTTATCACTAGAGCTCGAGGTGACTCTGAGGGCTGAGAATTATTTCTCAATTTTATTTGATCATAGAACTTTTATGTATTTATTTCTTTTTAAGAGTATCTTGTGAGATTACTGTTCCACAGAACAAATTTTGGGAAGTACTGTTCTGATATATACATTTTTTCTAAAACCTGTCATTTGAGTTTTTTCCAAGAATAAAGATGGGTCTTAACGTTTTTTCCCTGGCGGTGGTTAGTGATATAGCTCAGGGTCTTGGAATGGATCAAAACCAAGTGGCCCAAAAAGATTATGGGAAGAAGAAAGGTCCTTATGAAAGGAATGTTAGTACCATTATGTTTAAATGATAATTCTATAAATGGTATCCTAGAGGGCTAGTAAATATATGCTGCTTTTGTAACGTCTTTTTTCCTTTTAAGAAATAAGATTAGATCTGGGGAGATCTTAGTGTCTTATTAGTCTGAAGTTGGTAGAAGTGGGTTTTGATTCATCTGTTCATTCAGTTGGGGAAAATGATGTTGAGTGACTTACTAACAATACCCAGAAAGCTTGTGTCTATTTCAAGATCCCACTTTGAGGATAGCTGACATCCATTTGATTTATCAGATCATAGACATTCCACATTCTTTTTTCCTTATGAATGTGGCATCATCACCTCTATGAAAGAGTAGATTTGTTTAGAATGGGAATACCCTTAAGTATTGTCTGATCCTCTACCCAAGTAGTTTGTAGTTCCTTTGCACTGGTAGTCAGGGAAAGAAACAGGTACCTGAGTTTTGGCTCGTATTGTTTTTTTTCTTTTGGGTTCCTAGTGTATTTTTTGTCCTTTGGAGCCAGTTTTTGTTAGATTGGTACTTGTCTCTTTTCCCCAGAAATAAAAATGGAAAATCTGAGTTGGACTTTGATACAGATCAATATGACATACTGGTATCAGACTTTGACACAGAAGAAAAAATGACTGGCGGTGCTACCTCTGAGCTACCAGAAACAGAATATTCTTTAAGGGTAAGTAAGAATGGTTTTTCAACAATGAGAGGTAAGATTTCCTATAACCTGAAAATATTATAGAACAAGATCTTCTTTTAGTTATACAAAGATAACAACCTTCCAGCCATGTGCTAGTATTCCTTTTTATTGTCTCCATTGAGACAGTTTAGATAATATAGTCAGCAGTACTTTAGTGTGGTAGTTTACATAGTGTAATGAGGTATAGAAACTGAGCCAAATCTTTGCCCAGCATAGATATCAGTTGGTGGCAGTGTTTTATGGGGATGTCAGCAGAATTGACAATATCACATAATAACTTTCCCTTCACCATTCTGTTCCATAGGCATTTTGTGGTATTCTGTACATGAAGCCACGGATGAAAATTTTTCTGCGTCAGAAGAAGGTGACTACCCAGATGATTGCCAAGAGCCTGGCCAATGTAGAATATGATACATATAAACCTACCTTCACAGTATCCTTACAACTGTACCACTACATGAAGCTGACCTCTTTATTTCAGGATTAAGTTTTCAGGTTGACACAGAAAAACAAAAACTTTCCCTTTCAAATTCAAAAATGTATGTCATAGTACACATTCTATTACAGTGTACTCTGAGGAAGTCTTTCTTAAATGCCAATCTGTATACCATTTTTATCAGAAATCACCTGGAAACTGTTGAAATAATAGAATCCTGAGACTTTGGAGATTCTGGTTCAGTAGTGTCTGAAACCTTTTTTAAAGAAATAAGAAATATTTATTTATTTTAAAATCCTCAGCTGATTCTAATGAGCAGCCAGGTTTGAGAATCTCTGCTGTAAGGAATAATACACATTATTTGGTTTGTACTGGATTTTGATATATATTAAATTGATTGAAATAAGCAAAATACTGACTAGAACTTCTTAATCTTGTAGGTACACTGCAATTTTTTGTTGTAACAGGTCCAGACTTACATTGATTGAAGTTAGGAGGGTGGAAATTAAAAGTTGATTTTCTAGAGTGAAATAAATCTTCTTAGGTTTGACATAAATTCCTGATACTTCTCATAATGGTAGCCACTCAGAGGAGCCATTACTTGTTTTTACTTCTACCTCTCCCCCGCATTGCATCGAGAATGGATTTCAGACTAGAAAAAAATCTTAAGATGAACTATGGAAATTAGGTACAACTTTGTTGATGGCTTTTGGGGCAGAAAACGTCTTTGAAAGGCTGAAAACTTGCAAGGTTATGAAAAATTGTCCTTTTAATTTATTTTCTAGTAACTAAGCACCACTCTTGGCCCGAGAAACATGTTTACACTCTATTTGCTTTATCAAAGACATTATCTAGCATGCTTTGTCTTTCCCTGACCAAAGATGAGAAATCGCTGGTCTCTTTTTTCTCCTTTTTGAGAACACATATCTTGGCTACTAGGAATGTTTTCTTAAAGCACTAAACAAATCAATTTAATAAAGCCAGAGCTAGCATTGTTTGCTTCTATAGTTGAATTAGTTATAATCTCACCATATGTAGACTAGGATGTTAATGCCATAGGTTTAACAGAGCCAGTCTAAAGAAGTGCTTGCCAACTACTGTTTTAGGATATAACACAAACCTGTTTCTAGCTTTTTTCTTTTGTGGGTTTCTATAAGGGAAACTTCTATGCATGCATTCTATATGTTACCTCAACTCTTCTCAGACTCCCTTCCCATTAAACCAAATTACCTTCCAATATTATAGTTTGGACTAAACAGATTTACTGTAGGCATGAGTAAAATGAAAGTCCTAATAAAATTTCCCCCAAGGTCACTGAGGAACAAGATCATTGATACTAACTTATTTACTTCTCAATTATCAAAGGCTACTTCTTTCATCTTTGTTCTCTCTCCTTACGCTAATTTGGTGAGTCTCCTACCCCACTGTACCCTCACTCCATAATTTGGAATTTTAAAAGTGCACAACAGAAAGAAGAATTTGACAATCTTTATCTTTACAAAGTTAATTTTATGGCATAGGATTTTGGTTTGTTTGCTTGCAGGAGTTTTGTCTTGTTTTGTTTTTGCATTAGAATAGGTCTTATTTGAGGTTTTATGTGAACTGCTAGAGCCCAGAACTTTATATATTCTGAGCCAAACATTACTGTGTTAATGCACCCACTTGAGTCATGTCTTTGTATCATATGTGACCCATTTGTTATAGGGTATTGATGCAAGTAGCTTGTCTTTTAGACGGGGCATGGAGATCATTTTTTGAATAAGTAACAAAAGTAAATTTTCATTCAACTCATTTAGACATGAAGATTTCTTAGTATTTGTTTTAATGAAAATCTCAGTTTCTCTATCTCCCCTTTGTCTTTCTCACTTACCTTGGTTTTTAAATTAAGTAGGACTTGTTAAAAACTCATCATTATTCATGTTTTACTTATAATAATCAGTTGTCTTCATTTCATTTATCCAAGCTTGTTAACTTCTTCGCATGAAATATATCACTACAGGACTATTCATTGTTCTTTACCTTTGCTTTTGCTTTCATTGTGTTTGGTATGGTAAGAAGGATTTACCTTATTGGATATAATTGTACAGATTTGTATTGGACCATTTACAGCTCTTATCAGAACCTATGAGCCCTAGCAGCAAATTGAGCAACTAGCAAGGGCTAAGAAATGTTTTATGATTATTTGTCAATTTTTAAATCACTGATGGTGTTTAGGTATCTTTTCTTACAGTCTTTCTATGCATGTGTGTGTGTGTGTGTGCGTGTGTGTGTGTCTGTGATGTTTTTATAATCTGAGCATTTCCTGATATTCTCAGATATTTCAAGGACATAATTTTAAAAGAGCTGCATGTGGCTATATCAACATTTATTTAATCATTTCTTTATTGTTGAACACTTAAATTATTTCTGATTTTCTGCTTTTATAACAAATTGAAAAATCTCTGTAATTCCTAAACGTTTGTGGGCCTCCCTGACTGTTTCTGTGGGATAAATTCTTTAAAAGAGAATTGCTTGGTCAAATATTAAGAATATTCTTAAAGCTATTGCAACAGATGTTTAAATGCCCTCAAAAAGATTGTACCAATTTATGTCCCTTGGTATTTGATGGTTTTTGCTATAATATGGTGCAAAATTTTGTCGTTGAAACCCCTCGTATGTTTGTCTCCTTAACGATGTTCTTCTCAGAATAAGCAGGTGAGAATCACCTTTGGGTTCTCTTGCAAGAATAGTAACCAGTTTGGAATAATGATGTATCATAACAACCGACTCATAAAATCTTTTGAGAAGGTGGGGTGCCAGGTGAAGGTGAGTAGTTAATATTTCTTTGTCATAGGAGACTGAAAAGAGTAGGAAGAGAATTTAAAATTTGCAAAGGGGATAGGCTCATTAATGGCTTTTACTCCCATCTTATGATGCTTATTGAATTCTGATCCTGGAATTGTGTTACCAGTGAGCTGTCTTGTGTTGAAATCTCTTTCTACCTCTCATTCTTCAGATGTTAATCAACCCAACAACTTTACTGAATGCATTTTCTAAGTAGCTGTTAATAAGAGGCAGAATTAGAATACCAGCAAGTTTACCATGTGTGTCAGCTTATTTGTGTTTTAGGTAACTCTTTCCATTTTCCTGGAGAGACAATAAGGCATAGTGGAAGGCATATAAAATATGGTGGTTGAAGACCAGGATTTGGGTCCTGAATTTTCCATTTACAAGCTGTGTAACCTTGGATAAATTGTTTAATTTATCTGAAGCTCAATTTCCTGATCTTTATGTAAAGTGGAAACAACAATAATAAGCATACCTGCTTTGCCTACCTCGCAACTTACAGGGGTGAGAGATTTAAATGGGATAAATTATGTGAAAATATTTTTTAAACCACTCTATACAAATTTTACCATCATCTTTAATGTCTTAATGATTATTTAAAGTAGTAATGTCTTCAAGTATCCCTTTTATTCCTATTTTACAGATAAGATTGCTAAAGCACAAAAAATGATGAACTGCTTCAACATAGTAAGACAGTTATATAAAGCCCAGGATAGCTCGTTTTCAGCCGATTTTGTTTTCCCTTGTCATACCACCTTTAGACAACTCGTGTTTGTGTTCCAGTCCAATTACACCTTTACTCAGTTTCTTCCATTAAAGAATTAGAATATGATTTAAATCTATAAAACTCTTGCGTCAACTTGTAATTAATAATTGCTGTAAGTGTGACTCTCTTTAGTAGTTGTTTGGTGGCCTATGTATGTGGGAAAATCGTTTATTTTAATATAGGATCACATAGAACCCTTAAAATTGTTTTCAGATGAATATTTGTTTTAGTTCCTTAGAACAGTAGTATATAACCTTGGTTTTTTAGCACGGTAATTCTTTATTCAAATGCAGTCTTATGGCAGTCCTGGAATATAAAGAAGATAAAAGTGGAGGTAGTGTGGGTGAAGTAGAGATGACTACTAATTGCAGAAGACTCCTAGGGATCTATGGATCATATTTTGAAAATCTCTGCCCTAGAATTTGTCAGAATTTCTAGTTCAGTTTAATGCTTGCAGTCTGTTGATGTACATTCTAAGTGTTTCTCTAGATCTTGATGGTCTTTTCTTGCCCATGAAGGTTATGTAACCTTTCTATTATTGTTTGGAATCAAAAGGAAATGCCTCCAGGCAGCCAACAATAATGTAAGTGTTGAAATTAATATTTTCTTCTAAGCCAACTCGTGGAGAAGGTGTAGGAGTAATTGGAGTCATTGAGTGCAATTTCCTAAAACCTGCCTACAACAAACAAGACTTTGAGTATACCAAGGAGTACCGGTGAGTCACTCCCAACCTGAGGTGCTTCCGTTAGTTTGTTCAGATACGATTCTATTCCCCAAAGCCTCTAAAACCATCTCTAAAAACCAGCTAAATAAGTTAACTGAGAATTACTTCAAATTTGTTTTCCAAGATTAGAGATAAAATGATTTCATTTTTAAATTAAAGTTTGCTGAATGATATATGGAGTCTCGTTGAGATAAACCTTACCTTTAGAAATTATGCAAAGAGCATAGGAGTAATTTGGTAAAAGATTTCTGGGGAAATGAAAAGCTTTGGAATTGATCTTAATGGAAACAGATGAATGGATCTGAAGTTATGGAATACATTGGATAAAAAAAAAGCAGTTTGAAATTTGTTCCAAAAATTTTTCTTGAAGCCAGTGAACAGATTTGGAGCAAAGTGATGGAACAGCAGGAAAGACACGTGCTTTCATTAAAGCATCTAGATTTAATAGGGCAGGCAAACAGGTAAGAATCTGAAAGGAACTCGACATTATGGCTGAACCAGTAGGGATATTTTTAGAAAGGAGTTTTTAAAGCCAGGTTAGAATAGTTTGTTTAAAAAATGTCGAGAGGGAGATGGGTCTTTATTTCATTAAGTATTATGAGACAGCTTCTATGTGCCAGGTACTAAGGATGAAAAATAAGACGCTTTGATACCTGTGAACAAATATGTATGCAAATAAGAAACTTAAATACTTACAAAATAATTGCTTTAATAGGGGGTATGTGAAAAGTGGGGAGAACTTTAAATATGCTTAAGGGAGTCAGGGAAGGCTTCACAAAGCAGATTATATTTGAGATTAAATATGAAGCAAAAGTTTTCTAGGTGGACAATAGAGGAAGGACATTCTAAGCAGAGGGAAGTATCTGTAAGGGCAAAAAAGGGTAAGGGGTATTCTGGGAGTATGGAGAAAGAGGGCATGAGGACATTTGCTGTCATTTTCCTTGAAGTCTCAGTAGCAAATATTTTTCTTAGAGTGGGAGAAAAGAAATTTCCCAAATCTCTTTTGTTTTGTGCCCAAACTGTAATAAAGTCAAATCCTGTACCTTAATTTGTCTGTACCCACAAGAATTTTAGGTTTAGTGTTTGAGAGAGATAACTATTTGAATGGCAACTCCAAATTAATTTCAGGGTAATTGGTTCATGGTCACTTGGGCTACTCAGTGGTTATGACAACTACCTGCCCTCAGTCTAAGTAAAATGGTCATTTAAATATAAATCTGGCCCATAATGGAAATCTTTGACCAGGACTTGACTCTAAGTGAAAGCTTAGGAATGACATTAGTTTGACAAAAGTCTCCGAGTCAAGTTATTATGTTTCAGTTGAGTGAAAAGAATAGTGAATTGCTGATGACTACCTAAATAATTAAGATTTGTGAAATTCAAATGTTAGATATTAAAAATTATTTAACATCTTTCTATATCATCTTTGCCACCAACCCCCCAAATCTACCTTTAAAATTTTACAGGCATTAGATCTTTGGTTTTTAATGTCTAGTTTTGGTATGATGAGGTGATTGCAGTGGATCAGATAGAGATAGTCTGTAGACAGTAGATTTATTCAGTTGAACACACAGGATTTCTGACTTACTTAGCATAACATCTGCTACACACTTTATTAAAAACAGAGAACTAGTATACTATTCTGTGTACAGTCTTTTGAGGATAACAAATTTGCATAACTCTTATGCCAATTCTGGCACCATTGCCCTTTTTTATTCAACTTATTTTGTATAAGATGAAAAGGTATTTAAATTAAAAAAAGGAATTTAAGAGGGGGATTAGAGAAGGTTGTCTGCTATAACAAACTCATCCTATGAGTATTATAGATATCAAAACCTGCAAATGATAAAAGAGATACCAGCCATCATACTGCTGGAATGTCTACAAATAAATCATCTGTAATAACACTTTTAACAGTTGTGGAGCTTACAGTCATTTGTATAAACAGATTGTAACATATATGAAGTAATTTGGCGAGCAATAAAAAAGCTCCTTAATCAATCAAAACCTAAGTAGTATGTTATGGGGAAAATGCGTTGATATAGGAGATGGGGAAGGTTTTGGGTAGAAAGTATGACTTGAGATGTGCCTCACATGATATAAGATGTGGAAGAGAGGAAAGGGAATTCTAGGATGGAATTGTAACATGAGCTAAGGTAGTGTCAGGAACTCAGAATGGTAAGAATATGTGGAGGGGAGATAACAGGATATAGCTAGAGTGAAGGCAAATCAAGTTAAATGAGTAGAGTAGAGCCATACCCCAGAGCAGCAGTTGGTAAACTTTTTCTGAAAAGGGCCAGAAGGGGTCACAACTACTTGATTTTGCTGTAGTATGAAAGCAACCATAGACAATAAGTAAAGGAATCGGCATGGGTATGTCTAATATAATTTTGTTTACAAAAACAGGCAGTGGGCTGGATTTGGCTCCAGTTTGCTGACCCCTGTCCTAGAACCATCATTCTTAAATTACATGCTAAGCTACACATAATGAATTCATAGGAGAGCCATGAGGTATTTTACATCTTTGAGGGAAATACAGTGATACTCAACTTCTGTCTATAAACCACAGAAATTGTCTTCTATTGCTGTCATAACAAATTACCACATAACTTAGTGGCCGAAAACAATACTAATTTACTGTTGTAGTGTGCTGTAGGTTGGATGTCCTACACAGATCTTACTGGGCTATAATTGAGGTGTTGGCAGGGCTGCATTCCTTTCTGGAGGCTCTAGGGAAGAATCCATTTTCCTATCTTTTCCAGCTTATAGAGGCTGCCAGCATTTCTTGCCCATGGCCTTCTTCCTTCACCTTCAAAGCTAGCAGTGACAGGTTGAGTCCTCATATTGCATCACTCTGATGACCTTGCTTTTGTCATCACATCTTCTCTGATTATGACTCTTCTGCTGCACTCTTCTACTTTTAAGGTCCCTTGTGATTACATTGGATAATTCAGGATATTCTTCCTATCTCAAGGTCAACTTGATGAGTAACCTAAATTCCCACTTGCTGTGTAAACATTATTATGTCTATCACAGTCTACCCTTTGTTCTTTCAGGTTCCACTTACATCTCATATGCAAAATATGCTCACCCCATCCCAACGTTTCCAAAAGTCTCTACCCATTACAGCATCAATGCAGAGTCACAAATTACATGTAAATGTCATCAGCTCAAAAGTCCCAAATCTCATTATCTAAATCACATAAGGGCAATACTCTGAGTATGGTACATCTTAGGGCAAAACTCCTCTACATCCGTGGATATGTATTTTCTTTTTTGTATTTTGCTGTTAAAATACAGTGGTGGGACAAGCATAGGATACTAATTGTATATATTCTTGTTCGAATGGAGGAGAAACTAAAAGGAAAAAAGGGGTCACAGGTCCCATGCATTTTCAAAATCTAGCCAGGCACATTCCATTAAATGTCAAGGCCTTCATCCTCTAGTCTTGAGGCTTTGCCCTCTGGGCTTACGGCTCCACCCTCAAAGCTGTCTTTCCTTTTTCCTGAAGGGTAGCATGTGTTGGCAGCTGAGTAGTTTCATTAGCCTGTTTCCTGACTGTAGAATTTTGAGGGTCCAACAGGGTTCTCTCCATCCCTTTCATTTCAAGCTAGCTTTTTGTTTTGATTTTTTGTTTGTTTGTTTGTTTTTGAGATGGAGTTTTGCTCTTGTTGCCCAGGCTGGAGTGCAGTGGTAACCGCAACCTCCCTATCCCGGGTTCAAGCGATTGTCCTGCCTCAGCCTCCCAAGTAGCTGGGATTACAGGCATGCGCCACCACGCCCGGCTAATTTTGTATTTTTAGTAGAGATGGGGTTTCTCCATGTTGGTCAGTCTGGTCTTGAACTCCCGACCTCAGGTGATCTGCCTGCCTCGGTCTCCCAAAGTGCTGGGATTTCAGGTGTGAGCTACTGTGCCCGGCCTCAAGCTAGCTTTCATGCTAGCATGCCATTCTTAAGAACCTTGTGAGTCTCCTATGCGTGTCATGTATATTCATGTCATCCAACAAGAGGCTCTTGGCAGGTCTTTCCTAGGGAATCCTATATCTATTTTTTGGCCTCAGCTGAGATGGCTGTGGAGATCTGTGAGTCATAGGCTATATCTTTTTTTATTATTATACTTTAAATTCTGGGTTACATGTGCAGACGTGCAATTTTGTTACATAGGTATACATGTGCCATGGTGGTTTGCTGCACCCATCAACCCTTCACCTACATTAGGTATTTCTCCTAATGTTATCCCTCCCCTAGCTTCCCACCCCCTACAGGCCCTAGTGTGTGATGTTCCCCTCCCTGTGTCCATGTGTTCTCATTGTTCAACTCCCACTTATGAGTGAGAACATGTGGCATTTGCTTTTCTGATCTTGTGATAGTTTGCTGAGAATGATGGTTTCCAGCTTCATCCATGTCCCTGCAAAGGACATGAACTCATCCTTTTTTATGACTGCATAGTATTCCATGGTGTATATGTGCCACATTTTCTTAATCCAGTCTATCTTTGGTAGACATTTGGGTTGTTTCCAAGTCTTTGCTATTGTGAATAGTGCTGCTATAAACATACGTGTGCATGTGTCTTTATAGTAGAATGATTTATAATCCTTTGGGTATATACCCAGTAATGGGATTGCTGGGTCAAATGGTATTTCTAGTTCTAGATTCTTGAGGAATCGCCACACTGTCTTCCACAATGGTTGAACTAATTTACACTCCCACCAACAGTGTCAAAGGGTTCCTATTTTTCCATAACCTCTCCAGCATCTGTTGTTTCCTGACTTTTTAATGGTCGCCATTCTGACTGGCATGAGATGGTATCTCATTGTGGTTTTGATTTGCATTTCTCTAATGACCAGTGATGATGAGCATTTTTTTCATATGTCTGTTGGCTGCATTAATGTCTTCTTTTGAGAAGTGTCTGTTCATATGCTTTGCCCATTTTTTGATGGGGTTGTTTGCTTTTTCATTGTACATTTGTTTAAGTTCTTTGTAGATTCTGAATATTAGCCCTTTGTCAGATGGATAGTTTACAAAATTTTTCTCCCATTCTGTAGGTTGCTTGTTCATTCTGATGACAGTTTCTTCTGCTGTGCGGAAGCTCTTTAGTTTAATTACATCCCATTTGTCAATGTTGGCTTTTGTTGCCATTGCTTTTGGTGTTTTAGACATGAAGTCTTTGCCCATGCCTGTGTCCTGAATGGTATTGTCCAGGTTTTCTTCTAGGATTTTTATGGTCCTAGGTCTTACATTTAAGTCTTTGATCCATCTTGAGTTGATTTTTGTATAACATGTAAGGAAGTGGTCCAGTTTCAGTTTTCTGCATATAGCTAGCCAGTCTTCCTAACACCATTTATTAAATATGGAATCTTTTCCCCATTTCTTGTGTGTGTCAGGTTTGTCAAAGATCAGATGGTGGTAAATGTGTGGTATTATTTCTGAGGCCTCCGTTCTGTTCCTTTAGTCTGTATGTCTGTTTTGGTACCAGTACCATGCTGTTTTGGTTACTGTAGCCTTGTAGTAAAGTTTGAAGTCAGTTAGTGTGATGCCTCCAGCTTTGTTCTTCTTGCCCAGGATTGTCTTGGCTATGCGGGCTCTTTTTTGGTTCCATATGAAGTTTAAAGTAGGTCTTTCCAATTCTGTGAAGAAAGTCAGTGGTAGCTTGATGGGGATAGCATTGAATCCATAAATTACCTTGGGCACTAAGGCCATTTTCACAATATTGATTCTTCCTATCCATGAGCATGGAGTGTTTTTCCATTTGTTTGTGTCCTCTCTTATTTCCTTGAGCAGTGGTTTGTAGTTCTCCTTGAAGAGGTCCGTCACATCCATTGTAAGTTATATTCCTAGGTATTTTATTCTCTTAGTAGCAATTGTGAAGGGCAGTTCACTCATGATTTGGCTGTGTTTGTCTATTATTGGTGTATAGGAATGCTTGTGATTTTTGCGCATTGATTTCGTATCCTGAGACTGCTGAAGTTGCTTATCAGCTTAAGGAGATTTTGGGCTGAGACAATGGGGCTTTCTAAATATACAATCATGTCATCTGTAAACAGGGACAATTTGACTTCCTCTCTTCCTATTTGAATACCGTTTATTGCTTTCTCTTGCCTGATTGCCCTGGCCAGAACTTCCAATACCATGTTGAATAGGAGTGGTGGGAGAGGGCATCCTTGTCTTGTGCCAGTTTTCAAAGGGAATGCTTCCAGTTTTTGCCCATTCGGTATGATATTGGCTGTGGGTTTGTCATAAATAGGTCTTATTATTTTGAGATAAGTTCCATCAATACCTAGTTTATTGAGAGTTTTAGCATGAAAGGCTGTTGAATTTTGTCAAAGGCTTTTTCTGCATCTATTGAGATAATCATGTGGTTTTTGTCATTGGTTCTGTTTATGTGATGGATTATGTTTATTGAATTGCATACGTTGAACCAGCCTTGCATCCCAGGGATGAAGCTGACTTGATCGTGGAGGATAAGCTTTTTGATGTGCTGCTGGATTCGGTTTGCCAGTGTTTTATTGAGGATTTTCACATCGATGTTCATCAGGTATATTGGCCTAAAATTTTCTTTTTTTGTTGTGTCTCTGTCAGGCTTTGGTATCAGGATGATGCTGGCCTCATAAAATGAGTTAGGGAGGATTCCCTCTTTTTCTGTTGATTGGAATAGGTTCAGAAGGAATGGTACCAGCTCCTCTTTGTATCTCTGGTAGAATTCAGCTGTGAATCCGTCTGGTCCTGGACTTTTTTTGGTTGGTAGGCTATTAATTATTGCCTCAATTTCAGAGCCTGTTATTGGTCTATGCAGAGATTCAGCTTCTTCCTGCTTTACACTTAGGAGGATGTATGTGTCGAGGAATTTATCCATTTCTTCTAGATTTTCTAGTTTATTTTCATAGAGGTGTTAATAGTATTCTCTGATGGTAGTTTGTATTTCTGTGAGATCGGTGGTGATATCCCCTTTATCATTTTTTATTGTGTCTATTTGATTCTTCTCTCTTTTCTTCTTTATTAATCTTGCTAGCAGTCTGTCTATTTGGTTGGTCTTTTCAAAAAATCAGCTCCTGGGATTCATTGAATTTTTGAAAGGATTGTTGTGTCTCTGTCTCTTTCATTTCTGCTCTGATCTTAGTTATTTCTTGCCTTCTGCTAGCTTTTGAATTTGTTTGCTCTTGCTTCTCTAGTTCTTTTAATTGTGATGTTAAGGTGTTGATTTTAGATCTCTCCTGCTTTCTCTTGTGGGCATTTAGTGCTATAAATTTCCCTCTACAGGCAGCTTTAAACGTGTCCCAGAGATTCTGGTATGTTGTGTCTTTGTTCTCATTGGTTTCAAAGACCATCTTTATTTCTGCCTTCATTTCATTATTTACCCACTAGTCATTCAGGAGCAGGTTGTTCAGTTTCCGTGTAGTTGTGCAATTTTGAGTGGGATTCTTAATCCTGAGTTATAATTTGATTGCACTGTGGTCTGAGAGAGTTTTTTGTGATTTCTGTTCTTTTACATTTGATGAGTGTTTTACTTCCAATTATGTGATCAATTTTAGAATAAGTGCTATGTGGTACTGAGAAGAATGTATATTCTGTTGATTCGTGGTGGAGAGTTCTGTAGATGTCTGTTAGGTCTGCTTGGTCCAGAGCTGAGTTCAAGTCCTGGATATCCTTGTTAATTTTCTGTCTCGTTGATCTGTCTAATGTTGACAATGCAGGGGGGTGTTAAAGTCTCCCATTATTATTGTGTGGGAGTCTAAGTCTCTTTGTAGGTCTCCAAAAACTTGCTTTATGAATCTGGGTGTTCTTGTATTGGGTGCATATATATTTGTTGAATTGATCCCTTTACCATTATTATGTAATGGCCTTCTTTGTCTCTTTTGATCTTTGTTGGTTTAAGGTCTGTTTTATCAGAGACCAAGATTGCAACCCCTGCTTTTTTTTTTTGCTTTCCATTTCCTTGGTAGCTCTTCCTCCATCCCTTTATTTTGAGCCTGTGTGTGTCTTTGCACGTGAGATGGGTCTCCTGAATACAGCACACCAATGAGTCTTGACTCTTTATCCAGTTTGCCAGTCTGTGTCTTTTAATTCGGCATTTAGCCCATTTACATTTAAGGTTAATATTGTTATGTGTGAATTTGATCCTGTCATTATGATGCTAGCTGGTTATTTCACCTGTTAATTGATGCAGTTTCTTCATAGTGTCAATGGTGTTTATAATTTGGTATGTTTTTGCAGTGGCTGGTACCAGTTGTTGCTATCCATGTTTAGTGCTTCCTTCAGGAGCTCTTATAAGGCAGGCCTGGTGGTGACATAATCTCTCATCATTTGCTTGTCTGTAAAGGATTTTATTTCTCTTTCACTTATGAAGCTTAGTTTGGCTGTATATGAAATTCTCGTTTGAAAATTCTTTTCTTTAAGAATGTTGAACATTGGCCCCTACTCTCTTCTGGCTTATAGGGTTTCTGCAGAGAGATCCACTGTTAGTCTAATGGGCTTCCCTTTGTGGGTATCCTGCCCTTTCTCTCTGGCTGCTCTTAACAGTTTTTCCTTCATTTCAACCTTGGTGAATCTGACAATTGTGTGTCTTGGGGTTGCTCTTCTCAAGGAGTATCTTTGTGTGGTGTTCTCTGTATTTCCTGAATTTGAATGTTGGTCTGTCTTTCTAGGTTGGGGAAGTTCTCCTGGATAATATCCTGAAGAGTGTTTTCTAACTTGGTTCCATTTTCCTGTCACTTTCAGGATCACCAATCAAACGTGGATTTGGTCTTTTCACATGGTCCCATATTTCTTGGAGGCTTTGTTCGTTTCTTTTCACTCTTTTTTCTCTAATCTTGTCTTCTTGCTTTATTTCATTAATTTTATCTTCAATCACTGATTTCCTTTCTTCTGCTTCATCAAATCGGCTATTGAAGCTTGTGTATGCTTCACAAAGTCCTCATAATGTGGTTTTTAGCTCTATCAGGTCATTAAAGCTCTTCTCTACACTGGTTATTCTAATTAGCCATTCGTCTAACCTTTTTTTTAGGTTTTTAGCTTCCTTACTATGGGTTAGAACATTTTCCTTTAGCTCAGAGTAGTTTGTTATTACTCACTTTCTGAAGCCTACTTCTGTCAGCTTGTCAAACTCATTCTCCATCCAGTTTTGTTCCCTTGCTGTCAAGGAGTTGTGTTCCTTTGGAGGAGAAGAGGTGTTCTGGTTTTTGGAATTTTCAGCCTTTCTGCTCTGGTTTCTCCCCATCTTTATGGTTTTATCTACCTTTGGTCTTTGATGTTGGGGACCTACGGATGGGGTTTTGGTGTGGATGTCCTTTTTGTTGATGTTGATGCTATTCCTTTCTGTTTGTTAGTTTTCCTTCTAACAGATAGGCCCCTCAGCTGCAGGTCTGTTGGAGTTTGCTGGAGGTCCACTCGAGACGCTGTTTGCCTGAGTATCACGAGCGGAGACTGCAGAACAACAAATATTGCTGCCTGATCCTTACTCTGGAAGCTTTGTCCCAGAGGGTCACCCGCCTGTATGAGGTGTCTGTTGGCCCCTACTGGGAGGTGTCTCCCAGTCAGGCTACACGGGGGTCAGGGACTTACTTGAGGAGGCAGTCTGTCCGTGATCAGAGCTTGAACACTGTGCTTGGAGAACCACTTCTGTCTTCAGAGCTGTCAGGCAGGGACGTTTCTATCTGCAGAAGCTGTCTGCTGCCTTTTGTTCAGATATACCCTGCCCCCAGAGGTGGAATCTAGAGAGGCAGTAGGCCTTGCTGAGCTGTAGTGAGCTCTACCCAGTTTGAGCTTCCCTGCTGCTTTGTGTACACTGAATATAGAACCACCTACTCAAGCCTCAGCAATGGTGGACGCCCTTCCCTCTGCCAAGCTCCCGTGTTCCCAGGTCAATTTCAGACTGCTGCACTAGCAGTGAGCACGGCTCTGTGGGCATGGTATCCGCCAAGCCAGGCACATGAGGGGACCTCCTGGTCTGCTGGTTGCAAAGACCGAGGGAAAAGTGCAGTATTTGGGCAGAAGTGTACCACTTCTCCAGGTACAGTCACTCATGGCTTCCCTTGGCTAGGAAAGGGAAATCCCCCGACCTCTTGCGTTTCCCCGTGAGGTGATGCCCGGCCCTGCTTTGGCTCGCCCTCCATGGGCTGCACCCACTCTTCAACCACTCCCAATGAGATGAACCAGGTACCTCAGTTGGAAATGCAGAAATCACCTGTCTTCTGCGTCAATCTCACTGGGAGCTGTAGACTGGGGCTGTTCCTATTCAGCTATCTTGGAAGCGCTCACTTTATCTTTTCAAAGAGTATTTTGTGTGACTGAATGCTCTGACCTTTTGATTTTCTGAGCTATTATCAAAAGATTGTTCAGCCCCAGCCTCAGCTTTTTCTCTAGAGCATACTTTCCTGACAGTGAATCTCTAAATTTTAGCATATTTTGCAATCTAGATGGGCTGAGAATTTCCCAAGTAATCAAGTCCTGGTTTCTTTTTGTTTAACAGTTCATTCTTCAATTTGTCTCTCTCCTCTTGCATTTTACATAAGCAGCAAGAAGACACCAGGCCACACCTTTAACACTTTTCCTGAAGATCTCCTCAGCTAAATTTCCAATTTCATCATTTGCAAGTTCTGTTTTCCACATAACTGTAGGACAGTTCTGCTAAGCTTTCTGCCACTGTGTAACAAGGATCATCTTCTCTCAAGTTTTCCAATAACATGTTCTTCACTTCCTTCTGAGCCTTCACTAACAATGCCATTAACATCCATATTTCTACCAATAGTCTGTTTACAATGATTTGGGTATTCTCTAAGGTAATTTGTGTTTTCTCTACCATACTTTTCACTTCTTTCTGAGCCCTCATTAGTGAAAGCATTTATTAACATATGTATTTCTACTAACGTCTGTTGAAGGCAATGTAGGTTTGTTTCTGTCAAGCTTCTCAAAATTTTTGCAACCTCTGCCAATTGCCAATTCTAAAGCCATTTCCATATTTTTAGGTATTTGTGATAGTAGTACCCCTCTTCCAGGTACCATCTGCTACATTCTTTTTCATTATATCATATCTTTGTGAATCTGGATTTAATCCATTTACATTTAAAGTAATTACTGATAAGGAGAGACTTACTTCTGTCATTTTGCTGTTTGTTTTCTGTGTCCCTTGTAGCTTTCTTTGCCCCTCATTTCCTACATTGCCATCTTTTGTGTTTAGGTGATTTTTTTTATAGTGAAACATTTAAATTCCTGTCTCATTTCCTTTTGTGTATATTCTATAGCTATTTTCTTTGTGGTTATCATGGGAATTACATTTAATATCTTTTAAGTTATGACACTCTAATTTGGATTTATACTACCTTAACTTCAATTCCTTACAAAAATTCTGCTCCTTTAACGGCTCCATGACCATTCCTTTCAGTTGTTGATACCATAGAATTACATCTTTGTACATTGTGTGTCCAAAATCATAAATAATTTGTAATGGATTAGCCTTTTAAATTGCGTAGAAAACAAAATGAGGAGTTACAAACTGAATTACAATAATATTGGCTTGCAGACTCATAATTTTTATCTTTTCTTTTTTTTTGAGATGGAGTTTTGCTCTTGTTGCCCAGGCTGGAGTGCAATGGCACCATCTTGGCTCACTACAACCTCCCCTTCCCGGTTCAAGCTATTCTCCTGCCTCAGCCTCCCATGTAGCTGGGATTACAGGCATGCACCACCATGCCCAGATACTTTTGTATTTTTAGTAGAGACAGCGTTTCACCATGTTGGTCAGGCTAGTCTCGAACTCCTGACCTCAGGTGATCCACCTGCCTCAGCCTTTCAAAGTGCTGGGATTACAGGCATGAGCCACTGCACCTGGCCAATTTTTTTCTTTTAAATGTATTCTCTCACATTATATAGAAAATGAAAAGTGGAGTTACAAACTTCAAGGATTTCTTGAATGTAATATGTTGTTTCTCTCTTGGTGTCTTTAAGATTCTCTCTTTGTCTTTGACTTTCATGGTTTGATTACAATGTGTCTGGGTCTGAGTCTCTCTGAGTTCATCCTACTTGGAGTTAAGGTTGGATGTTTATATTCGTGTCTTTCATCAAATTTGAGAAGTTTCTGGCAATTATTTATTCAAATATCCTTTCTGTTGCTTTTTCTCTTCTCTTTCTGGGACTCTGCTAATGCATATGTTGGACTACTTATGGTGTCCTATGGGTCCCTTAGTTTTTGTTCACTTTTCTTCAATCTTTATTCTTTCTGCTCTTAATACTTCATAATTTCCATTTTTTATCTTCAAGTTCACTGACTCTTTTTTCTGTCTTATCAGATCTGCCTTTGAATTCCTGCAGTGGATTTTTCATTTCAGTTTTTAGAGTTTTCAGCTCCAGACTTTGTTTTGGATTTCTTTTTAGGTTTGTTATCTCTTTGTTGATTTTCTATTTTGCTTATGCATTGTTTTCTTGACTTTCTGCTCATCTTCATATAGTTTTTTGAGTATCTTTAAGACCATTTTAAAATCTTTGTCGAGTTGATCTATCATCAGTTCTTTTTCAGGGGTGGTTTCTATTTTTTTCCTTTGAGTGGGCCACCCTGTCTTGTTTGTTTGTATGCCTTGTGACTTTTTGTCATAAACTGAACATTTGAATCTAATAATGTGGTAATTCTGGAAACAAAATTCTCCTTTCCTAGGGTTTGCTGGTTTTGTTTTTGTTGTTGTTGTTGTTTTTGTTATGTTGTAGGCTTTCTCTGTGCCAAGGATTGACCTGAGAAGTAAGTTTAAGGTCTTTTCACTTCTTTTATCAGCTTGCTTTTTTTTCTGGGCATTCACAATGGCTTTCTAATTTTCCCCATATGTGCAATTGCTTTTGAATGGCCTTGTCTTTATGTCTGGCTCACAAAAGGGGGAAAATAGAGAAATAGAGGAGGAAAAAAAGATGCCAGGACTTTAAATCCTCTGGATGTCACTTCAACTGGAGGAGTAGAGGGTTGAAACAATGGGGGAGGTTCAACAACAATGGTCTCTTGCCTTTTTGTCTTCACATCTGTGATCAGAAGCAGCAAGCAGTGATCAGAGGATAGAATTGCAATATTTGGAGGACAGTGTCCTTTTTGCCCACACTGGTTCCTACAAGTTGCTCTTGGAACACATGGAGGGTTGTTTGCCACAGGGCTGGGAGTGGGGAATGGGTAGCTATTACTGAGCTAAGAACTGAAATTGACCAAAATTAACCACAATTTACTATCC
The DNA here is from genome assembly GCF_028885625.2 of Pongo pygmaeus. NCBI lineage: Eukaryota > Metazoa > Chordata > Mammalia > Primates > Hominidae > Pongo > Pongo pygmaeus. The sequence goes on along the minus strand of NC_072396.2, from coordinate 111,095,194 downwards.
AAGCCTTCCCCTGGAAGTTGCAAACTTTCCAATAGACTCCAGAGTTTCAAAATAGTTACATCATGCAGCTTTTGCTACTGCAGTTGTATATGTAAGGAGACAGCTTCCACATGCTTCTTATTCTGCCATCTTCCCATATGCCCATCTAATCTACTTCTTTTTCAAGTAGATTTTAAGTAGATTTTTAAGAGGAAATGAGGAATAGTTCTTCATCTGTGACTTGAGGGAAGAATATAGACATAGAGTAGGAACATTAATAGGTTGAAGGGGAATAAGAGTTTATAGGGGAGCTCATATATGATTACTTTAATCTTTTCTGTGTAGTGAGAATCTAATTTAATATGAATAAGGTGGAGATAAGAAAGAGTTTCTCTTAACAAGAGAAGAGCTCTGCAAAAACATTGGGGAATGATCCAGGGGGCCAAGATATTTAAAAAATTCTGAATTCTAAGTGTACAGTTTTCCAGTTGTGTGTAGCTCTACATTAGGTTTTAATCTCGGGTTATGGAATTAAATAGGAATTAGTAATTCGAAAGTTGGAAGTTTTTAAAAAATTCAGGTTTTGATTTTTACAAATTACATTTTTGTTGACCCTGAGTCTACTGTTGTTCCTTTGGGGAGAGAAATAAAAGAGAAAGAGCAAGGGCTGGAACTCAGATACAGCCTCCAGTAATGGCTATGTGGTAGAATGTTGGAGTGCTTGTTCATGGGCACCATAATGCTACTATGATCAGCATTTGGATGAAGAGGGACTATATAGACATACTAGAGTTAATATTTGATTGATTTATAATAGATAGGGTACAATATTTGATCATTTGATTTTTACCTTGTTCTGAATTATCTACCTGTAGTCATCTGACAATCAAATAACTCCCCATCAACTTATCAATATTTGGCTCTATCCTATCTCTGCAGTTTGGTCCTCTGTCATAGTCTCTAATGCCAAGTTACCCACACACTCCATGATTCAACAAGCCCTGAAAATTTGTAGAACTCTACTTTTTAGCACTTGTGACCATTTCACCTTTTCAACCAAAGTGACTGTTCAGTGTTACAACTTTGTCATTTTGACACGTAGCTTGCAAAGGCAATGGATTCCCATCTTGGTTTGTTAAAGTGTAGATGTTCAAAAATATGCCAGATACTCTAAATTATTGGTGTCTGTTAAATGGGAACTTTTCAAAGATCAAAGAATTGTTCAACAAGTGCTAAACTTTGACATACTTCTTGCATTTTCTTTCAGGCTAACAATAAATGCCCTTGCCCAGAAGCTCAATGCTTACTGGAAGGAAAAAACATCTCAAGATAATTTTGAGACCTCAACTGTAGCCAGGCCAATACCGTAAGTAATAGATACAGAATATGAATGTATTAGGGGTAATATCCATAGATCAAATGGAAGGAACAAGGGTAATGTGTCCGGATTTGGTTCTTGCCGGTGGGTTCGTGGTGTCACTGACTTCAAGAATGAAGCTGCAGACCTTCGTGGTGAGTGTTACAGCTCTTAAAGATGGCACTGACCCAAAGAGTGAGCGGTAGCAAGGTTTATTGTGAACAGCGGAAGGACAAAGCTTCCACAGCTTGGAAGGGGACCTGAGTGGGTTGCCACTGTTTGCTGGGGTGGACAGCTTTTATTCGCTTATTGTTCCCTCCCATGTTTCATTTCTGTCCTATCAGAGTGCCCTTTTTTCAGTCCTCTCCGCGATTGGCTACTTTTAGAATCCTGCTGATTGGTGCGTTTTACAGAGTGCTGATTGGTGCATTTTACAGAGCACTGATTTGGTGCATTTTACAATCCTCTTGTAAGACAGGAAAGTTCCCCAAGTCCCCAATCGACCCAGGAAGTCCAGCTGGCCTCACCTCTCAGTAAGATGGTGCTTTTCACATCAGGAAGTTTAATTGACTAAAAATAGTAACTCACAGGTACTAATTGCTTCATTCTCTAAACCTCTTCGTTCTGCTTTAACACATTTACGGTCTGGATCATAAATGTGAAGAGTTTAGTACTGGTAGTGTGATATAGTAGAAGATGATGGCTATTTAAATCAAACATTCCTGGGTTGAAAATCTGGATCTGCTTTTTAATAGTTGGGTGAGCTTGGGTAAGTAAGTTACTTCACCTGTCTGAATGTATTAACTTAGGTGACATACATTTTTAGCACAGTGACTGGCATATAGTAGGTGTTCAGACATGTTAGTAAACTTCCCCCTTTTTTATATTCCTGGTGAATATTGCTGGGATTGTACCAGTACTTGAGAGTAGGAATAGAGAACCCAGTATGTTAAAGAAAAGGTAGAATTTATTGACTCTAAGACAGACAAGTCAGGTAAGGAGCATAATACAGAGGATCAAATGTGTACCAACACATACACAGTCAGTTACACCACCATCAAGACAAACATTAGAGTGGTAGAAGTTCTTTTTGGAGTAGGTACCTGTTATTTTAATGGAAATTATTAGGCAAATGTATGATATAAAATTTTATTTCTGATGCAACCTAATGGCTGTATGTATATCATCCTCTTCTTATTCTGAAGATCTCAGCTTATGGCCATCCTCCATAGTTTTCAAAGAAGTACAAACTAAGATGAGATGCCATTTTTTGCCTTTCAAATTAGCAGTGATTAATGCAATGAAACAGATGTTCACATACTGCTAGAGAGTGTGTGTGCTGGAAGCAGAACTGTAATAATGGTAATTATTGAATGCTTACTTATATGTCAGGCACTGTTCTAAGTTCTTTACGTGCAGTGATTTATTTAATCATCACAACAACTCTACCTGTTAGATATTATTATTACTTCTTTACAGATGTAGAGACTGATACACCAAGAACTTAAGTAACTTGCCTAAGGTTAGACAAGCAGCAAGTGGTAGAACTAAGGTTCAAATATAGGTAATCAGGTCCCCTAAACCTAAGTTCTTAACTGCTGCTCTCTTCTGGAGGGATGCAATGAGGGGAATGTAGTAAAGCTACCTCAGCTACCAATTTCTTGAAAGCATGGGCTAAAAGCCTCTCCTATCTGCCTGGATTGAAGGATCTACCTTGATCTGCATGGAACCCGAAACAGAGGGTTGCTGCCTCTAAGCGTGCCTATCCCTGAGAGAGTAATACTGGCACTCTGCAAGAGACTCTCCTATCATATGCGTGTAGCACCAAAGCTAATAGGACCTTTCTTCTCCCCTCCCACTACTGCTGAAGCTGCTTTTTACTGACTCTGGCTCTAAAACAGTGGCTGTCTAGAAATATATCGACACCAGAGGTCAGGCCTGAGCTTAGAGCTTAGAGGTTGCAAGGCTGGAACAGCCTGGAGCTAGGAAATAGGAAGCTGTAGATCCAAAAATGTGTACAAACTTTCTTTGTTCAGAGTTTCAAAAAAGAAGAGGGCATTGTATTTCAGTGGTAGAATTATGAGTGCCTTTTATTTTCTGTATATATTTCTCTATTTTCTAGTTTTTAATAATGAGCTTATATTACTTTTATATTTAGAAAAAAGCACAATTTAAAGCCGGGCACGGTGGCTCACGCCTGTAATCCCAGCACTTTGGGAGGCCGAGGCAGGTGGATTGTTTGATCTCAGGAGTTTGAGACCAGCCTCGGCAACATGGTGAAACCCCGTCGTCTCTACCAAAAGTACAAACATTAGCTGGGTGTGGTGGTGCATGCCTGTGGTCCCATAGCTACCTGGGAGGCTGAGGTGGGAGGATTACTTGAGCCCAGGAGGCAGAGGTTGTAGTGAACTGAAATTGTGCCACTGCACTCCAGCCTGGGAGACAGAGTGAGACCCTGTCTAAAAGGAAAAAAACAACAAGAAAATAAAAAGCACAATTTAAGATGTTAAGAAAATTATTGAACTAAGACATAAAAGAACCGCACCACTCTGTTGAAATATCTAGTATAAGAGAAGTATAAATATAACATGCATAAATCTCATCCTAGGCTAAATTACATGTTAGTGAAATTGGCTGAGGTGCCCCTCTTCTTGCTTTGTGTGTCTTTTCTCCAGCCGCCTTCATTCTCACTCTAGCCTGTCTTTTACACCTTAGGTACTGAGTACTTCTGTCATATAAGGGCCACTTTCTTTCTCAGAGAAACAAATTCACTCTAAAGTGTAGGTAACTGAGGGGAATCAGAGTGGGTATGCATTTTAAGAGTTGAACTCTGGAAGAGTTTTATCTTAATTTAACCCCATTGTTGTTTGGAGCCACCATTTCTAGTTATGAAATTTAATCAAATTTATATTACTTTTTAAGATTAACTTTGGGAATATCAACCTAGTAAAATTTTGATTGAAGTATTGTAAGCAAAGGGTTTTTCTTGAGAGGGAAATGAAAAGGAATAAGGAGTCTCTGTAGGGAAATGGGGGGAGATGTTTTAATGGCAATGCTTCCATGACTCCCATAAATGGATTTTGAGCCTGTTACATGATTGGACAGAAGCAAACAAAATGATTCTATGGGTTTTATTTCTTGGTAATATAGTAATAAACAGAATTTTTCCAAGTTAATAAATTTTAGAGTTAAAATTACCCTATTGTTTGCTTGGAACAAGAGCTACCAGGATAAATATTATTTAAAAAATGTTTCAATAGCTTTTGGGGTACAAGTGGTTTTTGGTTACAGGATAAATATTATTGACCTCTATAAAAGTAGCTCACCATGTTAATACTTGTTACTATTTTTCATATCCGTATTTGCTATAGTTCTATCATTTTATCTGTGAAGTTAAAAATATATACATTTGGGCACCGAGATGATAACATTCCCAACACATTTCATATATGAAATTAGGTTCTTTCTTTTTTCGGCTGCACCTTTCTAATGTAAGACAAAGCACAGAGCTAAGATATACACAGTCACACTTCCATTTTCCTTCATTCAGGAAGGTTCCTGACCAGACATGGGTTCAGTGTGATGAGTGTCTTAAATGGAGAAAGCTTCCTGGCAAGATTGATCCATCCATGTTACCTGCAAGATGGTTTTGTTATTATAATTCCCATCCAAAGTACAGGTAAGGTTCCAGGACTCAATCTTATGCTCGAGGTAACTCCTGATTTATCTCTATAGTCTAAAACATTTTTCATCTCAGGTTCACACCCTTCAGCCTGGCATTCAAGGCCCTGTGCTGACTGACCCCAGCTTACCTATCTAGCCTTACATTTCGTGGTATCTTAACACAAACTTTGTACTTGAGCCAGGGCTGTGGCTTCACTATTCCCTACACATGCCATGCTTACTCTCATGTCCATGACTTTGATAGTGTCATTCCTCTTGCTTGCAATGACTTTCTGCATTCCATTTGTCTATCCTAATCACATCCATCTGGGCAGCAAGTGTTTTATGTGATGCTTTTCCTGTTGACCATAGTTTACAGTGATTTTACTCTGATTTCCTCTGGTATTTGATTCTTGACATTTGTTCACATATTGTTTTGTACTTTTTGGATGTTTTTCACATATGTATCTTTGAAGAGCTTTGGCTCTTCAAGAGATTGTAAACTCTTCGAGACAAAGGACTTTACATTCCAGGTCAAGTTGATGATGTTCTTTATATGCTTCGTATTTGGAATCAGTGTTAATACAGTAGTACCTGTACCTATTGTATATTCAGCGCTGTTTGTGTGTTTGTCTTCCTAATATACCATATGTTTCTTGCAGCATCCAACATCTAAATAGTGTCTGGCATATATTTAGGCATTAACTTTAAAAGTTTTTAAAAATTTGACTCAGTAGTCATATAGGTTCATAATAATAAGTCAATGTGCTTCAATTCAGCTGTGACTTTCTTAAAATTCTTCTGGCAGGATAAATACTGATAGAAAGGTGCTAAAATGGGTATGCATTTTAGGGGAAAAATTTCTAAAATTGAAGAAGTTAAATGAACAAAGGTTAGGTCTATAAATATAAGCATTTCCTCATAGTCTCTAGATATGCCCAAGTATCTTTCCATGGAGAGTAAATGAGATTGTGTAATTAGAATATGGAACTGAGTACTTAGAAGTCTCATTTTTGAATACTTTATCTTTTAGTACAGGAGACATAACCTTGCAGGCCACTTTGCCCCTTTATAAACTGGGTATAATATGGCCGCCAATTATTGTTAAATTTTGTTTGTTTCTAGGATTACTTTTGACCACTGAATGTATTTTCTAGTACTTCTTTCAGTTTTTACTCCTAAAATTCTCTTTCTCATGCTTTACATATAACAAGGTTTTATAATCTGAATGGGAGCTGAGCTCTGTAATGTTAGAGAGTTGTTAACCTGCATAGTTGTAAGGAAATTAAAAGGTAAAAGTGAAGGACCCAGTTTTTTTCCAAAGGATGATTTATTCTCTGTACTGCAGGAGATGCTCTGTTCCAGAGGAACAAGAACTCATTGATGAAGACCTGTGCTTGAGCAAAGCTAAGAAACAGTTGAGTATACATGAGATGGTGTTCTCTATCATAGGATAGAGTAGCCTGACACTTCCTTATAGGACAGGGGAGTTTTGAGAAGAGAGAATTTTTTTTGGTTCTTAAATAATTTCCCTCCTCACCTCTCTACTCTCCCAGTTCTTTATTCCTTCTAATCATCTCCTGAATGTCTCAACTAGTGATTGTCTTTAGTCTTTCTCTCTCCTCTCTCTCTCTTTCTGGTGGGGCACTTGAAATCTCACTTCAGTAGCCTAGTTCAGAAAGGCACCCTCAGTTACTCAATGAGGCTCACAGTATTTGTAATTTGGAAGGAACATTATAACCTAAATCTACAATTGGCAGTCCATTTCAAACTGAGAAGTTTCACGAGTGAACTAAATAGCACTTTTATCTTCTCCTAGAGAACAAACTGTTGAGGAGAAGAAGAAGATGCCTATGGAAAATGAGAACCACCAGGTGAGAGGCAGTGCACACACTTATTGTTCTCACATAACATTTTCCCCAACAGAAAATATAAGTTGAAGGAAGCGGCAATCTTGAAAGCTGCATAGAAATAACAAACCATTTCTTCTGTTGGTCTTTTCATTGAATCTTTTGGTTTTGCTTTGTTCTGCTGTCACTGATGTTTAGATCACCAAAAGTAGAAGAGGCAAATCGTTTATCTTCCAGATTTGGATTCAGTACTGACTCTGGACAGTATGAATATCACATTCAATGTCACAGAATATTCAGGGTTGTGTTCCATCCTCATACAGGCTTCTCCTGTTAAGTGTCTGCTTTTCCTGTCTCTTTTCTTCTAGGATTCAGGGGTGATCCCTTCCTCCTTCCTCTTGGGAAGAAGGGGTGGTTGTTTGTACTCCTCCCTGATCCCTGCTTACAGGCTGGCTGGCTTTATAAAAATTCTGCTGTTTTGAATTTTCAGGAGCACTGTCTCTCGGACATGGTTGCCCAGCTCCGGACGCTGAAGGGTGCAATAAGGTTGGCCGTCCTTTCAGGGACACTCCTTTCCTGACAGCCACCATAGCACCCACATATCTTTCCCTCCCAACCTTGCCTTTCTGCATGATTTCCCTCTTGACCCTCTTTCCAAGAGAGATCTGCTAGTCGCATGTTAGATTCACCTTCCACTCACTCAATCAGGGTAGGTCAGACTGGTGAGGATAGAGGCAATTTAATACTAATTCTTCTTCTGATATCCTGCCAAGACCCAGGCATATGAATAATCAGGTTTCATACCCTAATGCCTTGGTTTAATTGTCTGATGTAGAGATTGGTAGATTTCCTAGGACTGCCCTGTTCTCATTCAGTTTACCTCCCCTATATTTTCCCTCACCTTAATCATTCATACTATCTTCATGAGCTGGCTCTCCCACAAGATCCAAATGCATGTCTGTGTGTGTGTGTACTATGAATATACGTCAGTCTGTCGCATGTATTTCTCCCAAACTGGCACAGACACTTGCTGCAGTGCATTTTCCCACCATCCCTACCCTCATCATACATCTCAGGGGAGTGAAAACTCAGCCTTAAATTGGGTCACAAGAGAGAATTAGACAGTGATTAGGGGGCCTGGGTTTATATTGGGGGTGGGATAGTTCTAGGAGCCAGTAAGTAAGTTGGGGGAGGTCTGTTTGGTGTCCTGCTGATAAGGTTGATAACTGAGTATGCCTGGGTTCAGTGTTCTAGTGTACATTACTGCGCACTGTTTGTTTTGTGTAGGAAACAGTTTCTTTTTATTTGGCCAAGCATTCTTTCCTAGCATCAGAAGGATTGACTCATCCTTTGGCATTTGGTTTGAATTTGAGACTTTTACAAATCATTTCTGTCTTTTATAGGTATTCAGTAATCCACCGAAGATCCTTACTGTTCAAGAAATGGCTGGATTGAATAACAAGACAATTGGATATGAGGGAATTCATAGCCCTAGTGTGCTTCCATCTGGTGGAGAAGAAAGCAGATCACCATCTCTTCAACTTAAGCCTCTGGATTCCAGTGTTTTCCAGTTTTCCAGGTGACTAAAAAGCATGATCTCTTGTCAATAGTAAGCTTTAGGATCTGTTTTCCTGTAGAGTAAGTTGGTATGTTTTACCTTGTTTCTATTTTTTTCTAAGGCCTAGCATGGAATTCAGAAGTAGAAACACAATTTTAAGTTGATAGAATTGTGTGTTGCATGTACTTCCAGTTTTTCAGTATTATAACTGCTGTATCAGGTCTATAATTTTGAGGTGATCATTTGCTGATACTCTTTTTATGTATCATGTATTCACATTATATTGGGAATTATGCAAGTGAAATAATAGACAAAATTTGAAAAATGTGAAATACTACGCAAATAAGGTAATGTTATAATGATAAGCATTGTTCCTTTTCTTCAGTGTATGGATATTGAAGTTCTCTGGGGCCTCATAGGCCTAGCACATGTTGACCACATGTAAAAATAACTATTAGATATTTGTGCCATTAGGTAAGCTTTATCATTTGTTGTTTCCTAGAATAAATTATTAGTATAAGTTTAGCATTGGACTTTACTTGTTCACCTTCTAGCACCTCATCAGTGTTATTTTGTGTCTTCATAACAAGAAGGAGCATAACTGTTCTTTTTCTTAGATATCAGGAGTATTTGAAGCACTGAAGGATATGACTGCCCCTTTACTCCCATGGGACTGAACTCAGTACTCCTAATTATGACTCTTTGCTTTCTCTTCTCTATTCTGCTTCTCACTCTTGCAGGGCCAAGCCATATAGGGCAGGGACAGGGTTACTCTCTAATAGTAGAAATGTCTATGTTCATCAGTAATGTGACTATTATGTATTGCTCTTGTTGCCCAGGCTGGAGTCCAATGGCGCAATCTTGGCTCACCGCAACTTCACCCTCCCAGGTTCAAGCGATTCTCCTGCCTCAGCCTCCTGAGTAGCTAGGATTACAGGCATGCACCACCACGCCTGGCTAATTTTGTATTTTTAGTAGAGACGGGGTTTCTCCATGTTGGTCAGGCTGGTCTCGAACTCCCGACCTCAGGTGATTCACCCGCCTCGGCCTCCCAAAGTGCCAGGATTACAGGAGTGAGCCACCACGCCCAGCCAGGAAGTGAACTTTTTAGTGACTATTTTCAGTTTGGATATCTTCTTAACATATTGTAGAATAGTCAGTGGAATACATAATAGGATAAAGTGACTCCTGGTTGGTTGGTTTGTTTTTCTCTGTGTTTCTGGGTTCAAGACCAGCCTGGACAACACAGCGAAATCTCATCTCTTAAAAAAAACAAAAAAACAATAGAACAGTGCCTTGGAATATAGTAGGTACTCAATAAGTAATGGTTGAATCTGAGTCATATTTAAGAAGCAATTTCTAAGATTGAATTTTGTAGCAATGGGATAAGAAATAGAATCCAGCCTTAGTCTCAGGAGCTTGAGCCTAATTACACCGTTTCCATGCATACTTTTCCAACTCCCATTTTAGGTCGGGAGGGGTGCACTGTAAATGCTAAGTGTTTTTGAAGCACATAGTTACCTTTTTACTCTGGTCTCCTGGAGATGCTCATATATCACCATTGCTGCTGGAGTGTCAGGTGTCTTTGCTTTTGAAGACTATCCTTTCCTTACTATGACCACTTTTCCTTTTTTTCCAGTGTTTCTTTTATGACTCTGTAGTGGTTTTTGGTAACCTCAAGGGGATTACAAATGCTAATTTATATACTTATTTTATGAATGCAGTACAATAGAACTTCCATTGGGTGGCATACTTCATCAGTCTCTATTGGAATTTTTGTATGAGTCTTTATGGATTGCTATATCGAGAGTGAGGTTTTGGCTGTAGAGGACAGGTAAAGTACATTGACCATTCGTGTGTAATTTTAATTTATTGAGAATAAAATTATTTCAAGAGAAAGAGAAACATAAGAGGTATGTGATAGTTGCTGTTGCTAATGTCATATATGTTACATAAGATCAGTAAATGATGATTGTGTCATTTCAAGTTACACTTTTTGAGGGAATCACATTGATTGGGCTGAGACTACCTTTTTATGGGGGAAAATGGAGTTACTCAAGAGTCTAGTAAAATATATAGAATTTCTGATAAAACATTAAGGTTTAATCAAGAGTTACAAAGGTCTTCTGTTATTATCAGCATAGGAAGCTGATAAGGGTCCTTGGGTCATGTAGTTCAGCTTACTAACTCTAGATAAAATAAAGCCTACAGTATCCAAGAAAACTTTTAAGTTCTAGTGGGTAGTTTAGCAGGGGCTTCACAGGTGTCACTAGAAACAGCTTTGTGAGTCCCACAAATCTAGCAAGGGGAGGAGAGGACCTGCAATAAAGAATAGATTCCACCAGTATGTAAGCAGGTATAACCTTTTTGGGGAAGACAGCTTATTTCTGTTAAAGGAAATAATCCCTTTCTATTTGTTCATCCTACATGTATAATCGTGCCGCATAATGACATCTTGGTCAATAACAGAACACATACACAACAATTATCCCATAAACTTACAATACTGTATTTTTACTGTACCTTTTGTATATTTAGATATATTTGATATGCAAATACCATTTTGTTACAGTTGCCTATAGTATACACTACAGTCACATGCTGTACAGGTTTATAGCCTAGGAGCAATAGGCTATTGCCTAGGTGTATAGTAGGCTATACCATCTGGGTTTGTGTAAGGACACTCTATGATGTTTGCACAATGAGGAAATTGTCTGACAATGGATTTCTCAGAACGTATGCCCATCATTAAGTAATGCACGACTGTATTTGAGTGCCTACTTTATGAAAGGCCCTGTTCTAGGGTAGTGACAAGATCAAAGATGAAGGAGGTTTGAGTAGTCAAAGTTTGATATGTAAGTATCCCCAATATTTACATATAAAGTGCATATAGTTTTCTTTCCTTCTTTTTTTTTTGAGACAGAGTCTCGCTCTGTCGCCCAGGCTGGAGTGCAGTGGCGCAATCTCGGCTCACTGCAATCTCCGCCTCCCGAGTTCAAGAGATTCTCCTGCCTCAGCCTCCTGAGTAGCTGGGATTACAGGCACGTGCCACTACTCCTGGCTAATTTTTGTATTTTTAGTAGAGACAGGGTTTCACCATGTTGGTCAGGCTGGTCTCAAACTCCTGACCTTGTGATCCACCCGCCTCGGCCTCCCAAAGTGCTGGGATTACAGGCGTGAGCCACTACGCCCGGCCAAATACATATAGTTCTCTTATGAGTGATACAAAATAAGATTTAAAGTGGCCGGGCGCAGTACCTCACGCCTCTTATACCAGCACTTGGGAGGCCGAGACAGGAGGGTTGCTTGAGCCCAGGAGTTCAAGACTAGCCTGGGCAATACAGTGAGACCTGTTCTCTACAAATAATAAAAAATTAGCCAGGTGTGGTGACGTGCGCCTGTGGTCCCAGCTACTCTGGAGGCTGAGGTGGGAGGATCGCTTGAGCATAGGCTGCAGTGAGCCAGCTGTGATTGCATAACTACACTCTAGTCTGGGCAACAGAGCAAGACCCTGTCTCAAAAAAAGAGAAAGATCTAAAGTAACCATAAGCATTTGAATGAAGGCAAGAATTAGTGGCTGTAATTTATTTAGATATTTAGATTTGAGTAAGCTATATGTCAAAGGCTAATTCATATTTTTAAAGGTTAACAATTTCTGAATTGCACTGTTAACGGTGGAGGGAGAGAAGTAGAGACATTCTAATGTGTCTAAAGGAATACTTGAAATAACAAACAAGGGGTAGAAATAGACGAACAATTTTGCAAATGAATAAGATTGATTCAGGGGCTAGTATTAACATTTAAAAATATGATCTGGGGAAGCAACTTCCAGAATGGAGAAATGAGGAGCATAGTGGACTCTGTCACCAACAAATAACTGTTTAACTTGAAAAATATATTTTAAAAAAATCAGTGTTTCTGGATAGTGTCCTAGGGGCACACAGCAAAGGGAGAGATATTCAAGAAATCTTCTAAATCTCAGAAAGAACAGCAAGCGTCAGTGGCATTTGAACCAAAACCTGTCCCACTCCAAGCTCTGTTTTACGAAAACTACTGAAGGGAATTCTAATCCATGTGGGTGTGGTCTAGAAGATGGGGGCTCCGTCGTCCCCTAGCTCCTTGTCTAGAGCTATGGTTTTACCTGGGAGGAGCAGGCCTCTGGCTTTTCTCATCTCCTCTCCAGTTCTGTTTTGTAGAAGCTCTATTCCAGGCAGATCCACGAAGACTGGGTCTGTCTTCTCTCAGCCTTCTCTTCCCCAACAAAGCCCCCACTTATAGGGTGGGAGCACTCACAGAGGAACAGCAAGTTAGTAATACCATGCCCCTATTGTTCTACCCGAGCTTGTTCATAGGTCAGAAGTCTATGCTGGAAGAAGTAAGCCAAAAATTACCCCAGCACCCATTCATAAAGAAGGGATTTTACTCTGGGGAGAAGTATGTTACTGTTGTTGTCTCTAGTTCTTGCACACTGTGCCAGAGATTCTGCTTAAAGAGAGAGCCAGGCCTTAAGGATGAAGAACACCACAGCTCTACCTAAAGGAATTGACTTTATGTGGAGCAGAACATGAAGAATTCTGTGACTAAGGGGCATTGTCAAAAATAATGGAGATCTTGGTGGAGAACAATTATGAGGGCAATTATAACTCCATGACAAGTTTCAGCAAGCAAAATGTGCAAGCAATCATAAGTTTGGTAACAGAGAGAATCAGGGAAATACAGTCAAGAGCCCTCTTCGAATCATAGTCTTGGGTGTCAGAAAGGCTGTGTATAAGCACAGGGCTACACCCACTCAGAAGCAATCAGAGCAGGACCTAAGGTGGACTTGAAAGCCGTCCTCAAGCTGAACACAGATGAAACAGTAAAGAAGAGGAGCCTCACTGGCACTAGGGGTTTAAGCACAACCTCTAACCAACCACTGGCTGAACAATGTTACTCTGACCCAGGGAACGTCCTGGGAACCAGGCTTAAAAATGAAATCACATACATCTCTGGCAATCTGGGAGACTGTGTACATGTTCAATGCTATGCTACCTCCAGGGTGATTGAAGAGGGAAAATCTAAGCTATTAGTACCTGGCTGAATGTGGGACAGAAGCATACAGTTGAACTTTGGTAGTAACCTCCAAGTCTCGCACACACCCAATGGAAAAGGGTAAAAATCTAACCAGCTGAAGGGACTTAAGCACAACCTTTAACTAACAAGTGGCCTGTGCCAAACCAGGTATGAACTAGGTTGCCAGGTGAAAGATTAAAATCAAGAAAAAAAATCTGAACAAGTACATCAGAGGCTGCATAATACAGGGGAAATGGACTGCATAGAGTCAGTTCAGCCAAGTCACTAAATAACCAACCAAACAACAGCATCAGTGTCATAGGGAAGGGGAGATCAGTGTCCAGAATTGCTATATTGTCTAAAATGTCCAGTTGTCAACAAAAATTATGAAACATGAAGAGAAACAGGGAAGTGTGACCTCTACATGGGAGCAGAGGGTGGGAAGGAACAGCAATAGAAACTGCTCTTGAAGAGATTCAGATGTTGGATTTATCAGACAAATACTTCAATGCAGCTGTTATAAATACGTTCAAAGAACTAAAGGAGACCATGTCTAAAGAATTAAAGTATAGAATATCAATAATGGACAGAACTTATAAAAAGAATCAAGTGGAAATTCTGAAGGTGCAAAGTATAGTAACTGATACGAAAAAAATTTTAAAGGGACTCAACAGCACATTAGAGTTGGAAGAATAAAGAATAAAAAAACTTGAAGATAGATCAGTTATAGATTATGCAATTTGAAGAACAGTGGAAAAGAAAAATGAACAGAGCTTCAGAGAAATGTGGAACGCCATGAAATGCACCAACATATGCATAATAGAAGAATAGAGAGAAAATGAAGTAGAAAAAATATTTCAAGAAATCATGGCTAAAAACTTCCCAAAGTTGATGAAAAACATTAATGTATACATCTAGGAAGCTCAGCAAACTCAAAATAGGATAAATACAGAGATTCATAGCCAGACACATCATAGTGCAAATATTGAAAGCCAAAAGCAAAGAGAAAATGATTCATCATGTACAAGCGAATCCCAAGAAGATTAAAGTTGATGACTTCTCATGAGAAAAAAATGGGAACAAGAAGGCAGTGTGATGACATATTCAAAGGACTGAATGAAAGACTGTCAACCAAGTATCTTAAATACAATAAAATTACCTTTAGGAAATAAAGGTGAACTAAATACATTGCCAGATAAACAAAAGCTGAAGAAATTTGTTGCCAGCAGACCTGCCTTACAAGAAATACTAGAGAGATTTTTTTAGGATGAAAGCAAGCAATATCAGACAGTAATCTGAATTCACATGAAAAAGCAAAGAGTGCTTATAAAAGTAACTGTGTAGTTAATTAAAAAGCACAAAACAATAGAATATTTCTTCCTCTTTCTATTCTTAACCAATTTAAATAATAACAAAAAGCAATATGTATTTGTATATAATTGCATATATATATATCATTGTGCTTATAACATATACAAATGTAAAATATTTGACAAGAACAGCACAAAGGAGTTGGATGGGAATAAAGTTACATTGGAGTAAGGAAATGATGCCTCAGTGTGATATATATATATATATATTATATATATATATATTTTTTTTTTTTTTTTTTTTTGAGACAGAGTCTCACTCTGTCGCCCAGGCTGGAGTGCAGTGGCATGATCTCGGCTCACTGCAAGCTCCGCCTCCCAGGTTCACGCCTTTCTCCTGTCTCAGCCTCCTGAGTAACTGGGACTACAGGCACCCGCCACCGCGCCCAGCTGATTTTTTGTGTTTTTAGTAGAGACGGGGTTTCACCGTGGTCTCGGTCTCCTGACCTCATGATCCGCCTGCCTCTGCCTCCCAAAGTGCTGGGATTACAGGTGTGAGCCACCGTGCCTGGCCTCAGATTATATTTTTAAAAAATATGCAAATATACTATTTACAGGAAACACACTTTAGATGCAAGGATACAGATAGGTTCCAAGTAAAAGGATAGAAAAAGATTCAACATGCAAACATGGTTATACTAATATCAGACAAGATAGACTTTTAAATAAAAAATGTTACTGGCTATAAAGAGGGACATTTCATAATGATAAAGGCCATCAGGAAGATGTAATAACTACACTCACATATGGACCTAACTACAGAGCTCCAGAAATACACAAAGCAAAAACGGACAGAATTGTAGAGAGAAATAGACAATTCAACAATAATAGTTGGAGACTTCAATGCCCCACTTTCAATAACGGATACAACAACTGGGAAGAAGATCAACAAGGAACTAGAAGACTTGAAGAACATTCTGAACAACCAGACCTGACAAACATAGAGAAGACTTCACCCAACAACAACATAGTATGTATTCTTCTCAAATGCACGTGAAATATTCTCCAGGATAGACAGACTGTATGTTAGGTTGTAAAACAAACCTCAGTGAATTTAAAAGTATTGACAGTCATACAAAGGATGTTCTCCAATCGCAATATAATTAAATTAGAAATCAACAACCTAAGGAAATTTGGAAAATGCACAAATATATGGAAATTAAATGACACATGTCTTAATTTCCAAAATAAATGGGTAGAAGAAAAAAAATCACATTGGAAATGTAAAAATATATTGAAAATATGAAAATTAAAACAAAATATATGGAAACTATGGGTTAAAGCTAAAGAAATAGAGGGAAAATTATATTTTTAGATGCTTATATTAAAATTGAAAGAGGCTGGGCATGGTGGCTCATACCTGTAATCCCAGCACTTTGGGAGGCTGAGACGGGAGGATCATTTGAACCCAGCAGTTCAAGACCAGCCTGGGCAACATAAGAAGACCCTGTCTCTACAGAAAATACAAAAATTAGCTGGGCGTGTATGCCTGTAGTTCCAGCTACTTGGAAGGCTGAGGTGGGAGGATCACTTGCTGGTATAAATGCAAAATGTTGCAGCTGTTTTGGAAAACATTCCAATAGTTTCACAAAATGTTAAACAGAATGCTATATGACTCAGTAATGCCACCCCTAAGTTTATACCCAAGAAAACGGAAAACATATATCTATATAAAACCTTTTTTTTTTTCTTTTATTATTATTATTATTATACTTTAGGTTTTATGGTACATGTGCGCAATGTGCAGGTAAGTTACATAAGTATACATGTGCCATGCTGGTGCGCTGCACCCACCAACTCGTCATCTAGCATTAGGTATATCTCCCAATGCTATCCCTCCCCCCTTCCCCCACCCCACAACAGTCCCCGAAGTGTGATGTTCCCCTTCCTGTGTCCATGTGTTCTCATTGTTCAATTCCCACCTATGAGTGAGAATATGCGGTGTTTGGTTTTTTGTTCTTGCAATAGTTTACTGAGAATGATGATTTCCAATTTCATCCATGTCCCTACAAAGGACGTGAACTCATCATTTTTTATGGCTGCATAGTATTCCATGGTGTATATGTGCCACATTTTCTTAATCCAGTCTATCATTGTTGGACATTTGGGTTGGTTCCAAGTCTTTGCTATTGTGAATAATGCTGCAATAAACATACGTGTGCATGTGTCTTTATAGCAGCATGATTTATAGTCCTTTGGGTATATACCCAGTAATGGGATGGCTGGGTCGAATGGAATTTCTAGTTCTAGATCCCTGAGGAATCGCCACACTGACTTCCACAAGGGTTGAACTAGTTTACAGTCCCACCAACAGTGTAAAAGTGTTCCTATTTCTCCACATCCTCTCCAGCACCTGTTGTTTCCTGACTTTTTAATGATTGCCATTCTAACTGGTGTGAGATGGTATCTCATTGTGGTTTTGATTTGCATTTCTCTGATGGCCAGTGATGGTGAGCATTTTTTCATGTGTTTTTTGGCTGCATAAATGTCTTCTTTTGAGAAGTGTCTGTTCATGTCACTAATGTTCATAGCAGCATCATTCATGGTAGCCAAAAAGTGGATGCAATTTAAATAACCATCAACTGATGAATGGATATAAAATATGGCCTATTCATACAATGGACTATTATTTAGCTATGAAAAGGAATGTAATACTGATTATGTGCTACAACATGGATGAAACTTGAAAACATTGTGTTAAATGAAAGAAGCAAGTTAAAAAAGATCATATGTTTTATTCTATTTAGGTGAAAGAAGCAAGTTTAAAAAAGACCATATGTTTTATTATTCCATTTATATTAAATGCCTAGAATAGGCAAATCTACAGAGACAGAAAGTAGAGTAGTGGCCCAGTGGGGGCATGGGGAGTAACTGCTTGATGTGTAGGAGGTTTCTTGCGGGGTGGTGCATATTTTCACAACTTAGATTGTGGTGATGGTTACACAACTCTGTGAGAATACTAAAATTGTTGAATTGTATACCTTAAGTCAATTTATAGATTTCTGTCCCAGTAAAGATGTTGAAAAATACATCATCTGGAAGGAGTATATATACACTATTACAGGGCCGTGATTTTTGGTCCTTATTCTTGCCTATCATAGTTCCTTAAACATAGTAGGAAACATTTATGAAATGAGTGAGTAAAAAATGAAATATATTAATTTGAATGTATCATTCTCTGTCTTGGTTAGTGAAATAATACAAAACTGATAGTGGTTGATTACAGAAGCCTCTCAGAAAGCATTTTGAAGGAGCAGAAACATGGTGTATGTCAGAAAATGTAAAATACTTAAAGGAGAAAACCAAAAATACACCATGAATTGACAGACAATGGAGGAATATGACAAAGGGCAGAAAGAAAATAAGAGGAAACTGTGTAGTTGGAGAATTTCTAGTATATAAAACCCATAATTAATCTCTACTCAATGAGTGAATACAAGTCTGGTATGAGAATTGATTCCTAAAAGGACTTGCCAGACTTTCTGGAGAAGTATAGAGCCAATAAGTAAAATCTAGTTATTTTCCCTCATTCACATAATAGTTCTTTTTTTGGTTGCCTCTTATGTGAAAGTTTTGTTCCCTCCTCCCCATCTAGCATGGTTAATTAAGCTCCCTTCTGTGTAGGAACTTATACTTTTATACTTTTGTAAGGTACCTAGGAGACACACACACACACACACAGTAGTAAGTGATGCATTTTAATAAGAGAGTGCTTGAAGTGCTATAGGAATTCAGAAGTAACATTTGAGTTGGATTTACACATGCAGTGTTGGGTAGAAGAAGGGCACTCCAGTGAAAAGGCATCCAGTTTGATTGATGTTTGTGAAGGGAGTAATGAGAGATAAAGCTGGGGCCAAATTCTGTCCCAGCTCTTGATACTTACTAGCCACCTTGAGAAAGTTAACTTCTTCCTGAGCATCCCTTTAAAACAGTGGAGATAATAATCCCACCTGCCTCATGTTTATTGGGAGAATTAGATGAGGCAATACATGTTAAGCACTTCTTACATGGTCTGGTACAGAGTAAGTGCTCAGTAAATGTTTACTATGTTTTGGCATGGAAAAGCTTCAATAGTGAGCTAAGACATTTAAGATTTTATGTTGTGGGGAGCAATAAATAAAGATTTTGAATAGAGGAGTAGCATAATCAAAGCAATGCTTTAGGAAGATTAGCTTGGGACAGTGATCTGGAGGTAAGAGAAGGGGAGACTGGAGACAGGAGGAAGCCATTGCAGTAGTCCAGGAAAGGTAGTGGGAGCTTGAACTTGAGTATTGATAATGTATAAAACTACTGTATAAATATTACTGACAGTTTGGTGCTGTTGTAACACAAATAGGAAACATAGGGAAAAGGAGCAGGTTTGAAGGTGAAAATGAAAGGTTGGTTTTGTACATACTGAGTTCGAGATACCAGTGGGACCTCCAGGAAGAAATGTGTGACAGGCAGTTGGAAATTCAATACTGGGGGTCAGGGTTTGGGAGAATATGGGAGTTGTTGCCCAGAGGTTGTAGCCAAGAGGTTGTATAAGATTACAAAGGAGAAGAAATACAGAGTCGGAAGAGAAGATAGTTAAGGATAGAACCCTTAGAGGTGGGAAAACGAAGAGAAGGCAAATAATATAACTGTAATTGCTTTTCACAAGGCTTGGTTGTTGCTATTTAGTATTATATACTTTTCCTTTGTACCAGCCAACCGATTGTTTTACTGTCTTCTTCAGTACCACAGCTGAATGGGCCATCAGTAGTAGTCCTTATACATATTCAAAGATGGATACAGTTATTCTTACATAGCTCCTAAGTCCTTTTGCTTTTACCTAAGGCTAACACGACAAGATCTATTAAGATGGCAGATCAGTTGTATTTCTGAAGAACATATGGGCATTATAAGAAGCTACAGTTTGGTTTGTCTTACAGGTGTTCTCAAAAAATACAGAGAAATATGGGCAGCCTTGAGGTGCTATGAGGTGGCAAATCATATGTCTGATGCTTTCTCATTGAAAATTTGAAAGTTGATTTTATCTTGAAATGTCTTGGTTATCCAGAAGAAGGACAGAACAGTTGTAAGGATAAAAATGGGGTTCCTGCCCTGCTGCATGATTAAAAATTGCCTATGGATTTCTCTGGTGCCAGTTGTTTCATTAGTTCTTCAACCCCTAGTGCATACAGCAGCCAGAAATGGAAGATGGTTTAAGGTCATCATCATGGGCTTTCCTGCAGAACTCAGGGAGTGTCTGCTTGTGCTTGAGCACGGGAATTCTTTGTCACAAGGGGAAAATGACTTGAATTGGCTGATTCACTTTCTTTGTTTCTGACTAGGCCCCTGTGATTCAATTAACTTTTACAAGTGAACTATGGGCAATAGCCACAATCCAGTGGGCTGGTGAAAGAATTGTGTGGTTCTGCTGCAATATAAAAAGATGTGCATAAGTCTTTGATACGGGAAGGCATTTGTGACGCTGTAAAATTAATGAGTTGGCAGTATTCTCTGCATACTCTTCTAGGCTTTTTATGGCCTTTTTATTCCATTCTTGTGTTAGGGGATTTGGGGTATGTGTTTTTTCTTTGTCTTCCTTCTTGACTTTCATCTTTAGGATACTTCTAAGTCAGGATGGTCGCAATCTTATTTTTAGGATTCTTACCAAGGTCAACCTAGTCCTATCATATCCAGATGCTGCCCATTCACACCTTTCAACTTCACCTCTCCCTTAATACCAATCGCACTAGTGAAAGGGTTGAGGCTTGTGGGTAAAGTTGTATCCCTAACCTGAACTTGTCTGTGGGTAACATCTAGAGCCAGTCTGAATATGGGAAGTTTGAGTTGGGGCTCCATAGGATCAGAAAATACTTAACTTGTACTGTGACAGCTTACAATTTAATTTCCTCTTCTTGCAGTAAGTACAAATGGATCCTAGGTGAAGAACCGGTGGAGAAACGAAGAAGGCTCCAGAATGAGATGACAACACCTTCTCTAGATTATTCCATGCCTGCTCCTTACAGGAGGGTAGAGGCACCTGTTGCCTACCCAGAAGGGGAGAACAGCCATGATAAATCGAGTTCTGAGAGAAGTACACCACCATACCTTTTCCCAGAATACCCAGAAGCAAGCAAGAATACAGGTCAGAATAGGGAGGTTTCAATTCTGTATCCAGGGGCCAAAGACCAACGCCAGGGGTCCCTGCTTCCTGAAGAATTAGAAGATCAGATGCCAAGATTGGTGGCAGAAGAATCTAACAGAGGTAGCACAACCATAAACAAAGAAGAAGTCAACAAGGGACCTTTTGTAGCTGTTGTTGGTGTTGCCAAAGGTGTTAGAGATTCAGGAGCTCCCATTCAGCTGATCCCTTTTAACAGAGAGGAGCTTGCTGAGAGACGAAAAGCAGTTGAATCCTGGAACCCAGTGCCTTATTCTGTGGCCTCTGCTTCAATCCCTGCTGCAGCCATTGGGGAGAAAGGAAGAGGCTATGAGGAGAGTGAAGGTCATAATACACCAAAGATGAAGAATCAGAGAGAGCTGGAAGAATTGAAGAGAACCACAGAAAAATTGGAACGTGTTTTGGCTGAAAGGAATTTGTTCCAGCAAAAGGTTAGGGTAATACCTCACCACTAGGAATAAGAGACCATAGTAACCAAGGGAGTGGGACATTGGTGCCCTGATTATTTAATGTTCTGAGGCCTTTAAACAAAATATGCCCTTGAACTATTCTGTGGTGTGTTTCAGATAGAGTAACTGTAGTAGACTTCCTGCCCATTTTAGGGTATTGAAAAGGTCCATAAGTAGAGGAATATGTATAGTGGAATCACAGGATGACCACATGAGGAACGGTTTTTGGCATGCTCTTTTGTGGGGTCATTGAATTTCTGTTTCTTGGACTGCAGGTGGAGGAGCTGGAACAGGAGAGGAATCACTGGCAGTCTGAATTCAAGAAAGTCCAACATGAATTGGTGATCTACAGTACCCAGGAGGCAGAAGGCTTGTACTGGAGCAAGAAACACATGGGTTATCGCCAAGCTGAATTCCAGATTCTGAAAGCTGAGCTGGAAAGAACCAAAGAGGAAAAGCAAGAGTTAAAAGAGAAACTGAAGGAAACAGAGACACACCTGGAAATGCTGCAGAAGGCTCAGGTCTCCTACCGGACCCCAGAGGGAGATGACCTAGAAAGGTTAATTACTAGGGTTTAGTTATCAGCTTGTGAGTGCTAATGGGAAGCATCCCTTAGGACCCCCACTTACTGGCCATAGACAAAGGAGGAAGCCTTAATTCACAGGCCACCAAGAATTGAGTAATGACTTATTAGAAAGCTGCAGCCAGTCTCCCTGTGCTTGGTGGCGTTGTGCTTTCTTCTTTCTAGCTAATGAAAACATAACTGTTGAGAAATGTGGTTCCATTTTGAAGGGGCTTCATTTTATTCTGTTGGTTAATGACTTCATGTCATCTCTTCTCCTGCCCCCTCACTCCTTCATACAGGGCTTTGGCAAAGCTTACGCGGCTACGTATCCACGTCAGCTATCTCCTTACTTCTGTCCTCCCTCACTTGGAGCTTCGTGAGATCGGGTATGACTCAGAACAAGTGGATGGGATCCTGTACACGGTGCTGGAGGCAAATCACATACTGGATTGAGCACCAGACTGTATACCCTTCTCTTCTCTTATCTTCTGTCTGTTCTCTTTTCTCTCCCTCCCCCACATCTCTCTCTCTCTCTCTCTCTCTCTTACCCTCACCTTTATGCCTTATATAGAGAATCTCTGTGTAAATCCTGGCTCATAATCAGTCTCCTTTTTGTCAGTTTTGGTGTGGAGAAAGAGGCCAGTTTAAATAGGCTTTCAAGAGTCTAGGAACAGAAAAGCAATAGTCACCAAGCTAGGTGACCTGAAAGCTTTAATTTTCATGACCTGGATATGTGGTCTATTTTATATCTTTTTCTGAAATGGTTTGTATTCATTTAGGTTAAATCAATCAGCAGATATTGGGTCCGGTATACCAGGTGTTTTGGGGTAAGCTAACAAGTACAACTCATGTTTGCAGCCTTCGAAGATGTAACAATCTCGTTGGAAACATAAGACATACATCACATTATACATAAAAGTGTATGATATGTACAACTGAGTGGTACAGATATGACATGGAAGATCTGGGGGAGGAAGTTCAAGGAAGGCACCACACCAGAAATGGGACCTAAATTAAGGCTTAAAGAATGAGCATGGCCACACTGTCAGTGAGTGTTCTTTAGGTGGTAGGACTATGGTTGATATTTTTCTTCTTCCTATCTTCCTGCCTTTTTCAGATTTTCAATATTAAACTTGTTATTCTTACATTGGAAAAAATAAATTGTTTTTAAAAAGATCAAGTAGGCTTGGATTTGAATATCAAGTGAGAGATTATGTGAAAATATAAGGTAATGTTATATTTCTAATTTATATTAAATTTAGCATTACCTCTGGAAGAAGAAAAGCATAAACAAAGGCATAGAAAAATTTGGAATGTGAAAAATGTGTTTGATAGAAGTGGTGGGTTAATATAAAGGGAACTAAGGTTATATCATGATCTGTTCGCCTGCTTTGGTATTTGCATTTTAATAAGGGATTCTTGAAAAACCTATAAGGCTCAAATTAAAAAATATATTTATCATCAAATTAATGGGATTTCGGGTAGTTAGTGAAGTACTTTAGAGTAGAATCTGATGTCCCTCAGAATATACCTAGTTACTCTTCAGGCTAGTGCTGAGTGAGGGGTAAACCTCATACTATCAGAAATAGTAAAACGTATTCTCTTGTAAAAGGAGACATTGTATTCATTTCTTTATTGTGTTTACATAGCACATACTCTCCAAAGAGTTCAGGGTACTTCTCAAAAGACATTGAACAATGAACACATAAAAATATACCAACAGTAAAAAGCAGGAAGTAGAGGAGAAACAATCAAAGCAAGGTGAGATCAAGCAGTGGCGAAAGGATTAGCTAGTCCAGAGGAAATGTCTTGGATATTCATTCTGTTTCTCCTCCACAGAGTTACTTCAGAACACTTTTCCAAATTAATTTTACCTCCTTCGAAAGGGGGCTCATAGTAGATAGCCCAAGTGAGACTGCAGGGAATGAGAGGAGGCCAAATCCAGGCTTCATCATTAGAATGAGTACTTAAAGATATCCCCTGCCGCCTTACCTTCCACCTCACCCCAGTTCTAGCTTGCCATATGATTAATTTTCATGTTAGACATTTGGATTATGATAGTCAAGGCCGCAGTTGTCTGAATGTAAATAGTACTGAGGGAAGAGTAGCACATTCCGACATTCTCTCAGTGAGACTTATTCATCAGATGGGGACTGTGAGCGGGTGAGATTTCACACAAATGGATGGGAGTCTGCTGGAGGGAAAAATTCAGAGCATTGAAGGTTCTGCCTGTGTGAGTGTTTGTTGGGTGAATGAGGGGACTGAGGAGGAAGGAGGGCAGGCAATGAGGCTTTAAAGGGAAGAAGGTAGGAAATTTGAACTCATCTTTCCTAGTGCTTACTCTCAGCCCATTCCCTGGTTTGTGGTCCTGACCCCACACTGCTTTTTCCAGCACCACTGTCTGTGTGAGTCCATTCACTTCAATACCAGAGCTACCTCTTTGTTTCCTATTTACTAAGAAGCCATACCAGCATGAGATCTCCTTGCTAGTGTTAAATCCCACTGTGGAAAGATTGAAAAATATCTCCCAGCCTTACCAGAGGTTATGATCCAGTGTGGAGGCAAAAGACATTGAGAAGAAAAAAGCAAATGCCTCCTCCTGGCTTTCCTGTTAGGTTGACATAATCATAATTCCCCTTTGAAAGGTCTCCCACATTTGCCCTTTAACTTCCTATTGCCATGATAAGTATTTAGGTTATTACCTAAATAACTTATTACCTCGTGCCTTGATTATCTAAATAAATTCTTAGATGGCTTCCCTTGCCTCCTGTTCTCCCTCCTCGATCCGCCCTACTCAGTGTCACCAAATTTTGTTTTTTAACAACTTTGTCAGGTCATGCCTCTGCTTAAAGACTTGCTAGTGTTCCCAATTGCCCACTGAGTACAATAGAAATTCCCTAGGATGGTGCTCAAAGCCCTTTGTGATCTGGCTTCAGTCACCCTTTCTAGAGTCATCTTGAAACATTCTGGATACAAGCCACATTCCATCTAAACTGAACAATTTTCCAGTTTCTGAACATGCTTTAAGATTTCTCCCATCTCCATCTTTGCAATTTCATTCCCTTTACCTGTAATGCTTTCCCCCATCATCTTTCCTTTGGCTCAAATGCCAACTTTTTCCTGCAAACTTCTCTGATTAACCCAGCTAGACAAAAAATTTCTCTGTGAACATTTAAGTTTTCAAGGCTTTTATCACAAACATCCTTGTCCTGTCTTCCCTATTAGAAAGCTCTAGATTCAAATATTCAGCTGCCTACTTGACATGTACACTTAATATGCCTCACTAGAAATAAGCAGTGATACACCCTGGGGCTGTTCCCTTTCTCCCAGTTTTCCTCATCTTAGAAAATGGCACCTCCACCCATCCAGTTGCTTAAGCTAGAAACCTGGAAGTTATCCCTAATTTTCCTCTTCTCTCACTCCTTACATCCAGCCTGTCAACAAGTCTGTCAGTTCTACTTCCAAAGTGTGTCTTGACTCTCCTCACTTTTACTACAGCTACCTTAGTCCAAACTGCCATGATCTCCCATGGGTTATTATAACTCCTAGCTGGAGTCCTTGCTTCTACCCTTGTTCCTACAGTTGTCTATAGACAGTGATTTTTTTTTTAAGTAATAGATCATGTGACCCCCCTGCGTGAAGCCCTTAAATGATTTCTCATTGACACTTAGAATAAAATCCAAACTGCTTACAGTATCCTGCAAGGCCCCTGCCTACTTGTACTTTGTCTCTTGCAACCCCTCTTCATATACCACTTTCCCCCTGGCTCACTGTAGTCTTCCTATGGACACATGTTGAGCTCTTACTTACCTCAGAGACTTTACCCTGCTATTCCCTCTCCCCAAGCATACTTTACCCATACTGCTCCCTCCGCTAGAATGCTCCCATCTCCAGTGTTAGCATATAGCTGGCTAGTCCCCATCCTTCAGGTCTTGTTGTGTCACTTCCTCAGACAGGCATTCCCTGGCAGCCTTTTGTCTCTGTCTACCCTATTATGCTATCACTGTTTCCTGTTTTCCTCAATTCATAGCACCTCCCAATGTATCATGGTATATATGGTCATTTGCTTTCACTCAACAAATATTTATTGGGTACCGACTATGTGCCTTGTGATATACAGTAGTGAACACAATACACATGCTCCCCGTCTGCCTCCCTCACTAGTTAGTAGAGTTTCATGAGGGGAAGGGCCATGCCTGTTTTTGCCAATCACTGTATCCTAGAGCTTATCCTAGTACCTGGGATCTAGGAGGTAATTAAATGATGGGAACTGTGTTTTGTTCATGTCTTCATCTCCCTCAGGGGCCTGAAACAGTGCCTTCTTCATAAAGGGGTTGGATAAATACAGTATGAGTGAGGTAGATGGCAATCCTGTACATTCAAGTTGGAAAATGAAAGACTGAGATAATAAGTGCTATAGGTTATAAGGGGCGATCAGTGCGAGCTGCAGTGGCCTAGTGTTTCTCTTTAACTGATCTTTGGTATGGGTAGGTAGAAAGGCTACCGAAGGAGAACAGGAATGTGGGTACTCTTTACTACAAACATTCTGAATCTTATCAAAAGAGGCTCCCTGGCATGCAGTTTTTAAATACTGAGAACTATAAAACATAACCAGGAGATGTCTGTAGAGACCAGATCTTGAGAATGAGAACTAAAAGGAGAAAGAAAACATTCTGAGGAGGTGTCTGTTCACTTTTTCCGAGAGTGGTGATAGTTTGTGTCAAGAGAAGAAAGGAGCTGTCCACAAGCAAATAACAGACAGAACAAGTCTGTAGGAAACAAGTTCTGGGCACTAGGAGGTCGATATGTGCTTGTTGGATGAACTAATGGGCAGCTTAGGTAGAGGCTTAGACCAGGTACCTTGTGGCCCCAGGGAACAGGAAAATTTGCTTGCCCAGGTTTGGTGATTGCAGATTATCTGGGCTAACAATTCAGAGGCAGAGGCTTAATTGCAAGCTCTTCATTCCCAGAGGCAGTGTCCAGATGGAATGTCTTTCAGAATTCTGTATATGAATTCAAACCCTTTTCTATAGTTCTGTATTTGGAGTGAAGCTCAGGAATGCCAGGTGTGAGCTCAGGCTAAGTCAAGTGTAATTTCCTTCAAAGAATGACTTACGCTTTGTGAAATGGACATCTCTAACTCATGACTTCTGTTAGGCAAAGGGGGGCATTAAGGAACTATACTTTCTGAATCAAAACTTAGAGCACATGTTTGGATAATAAATCAGATAATTGAAAGAAGAGCTGACTTAGTCTTATGTATGTGAAAGCTTTAGTTACCAAGTGAGACATAAATGGTATTCATTTTCTAATAGAAAATAAAATCTTTCAGAAGAAATTTTTTTTGTTACTTGCCCCCATCCCTAAGCCGAAAGTTTTGATGTGATTCACCAGAAATTCCCAACCCAATTTTAGATAAAACCGTGTAAATGTTTTGGGTGCTTTCAACATACCAAACACCTTCCATATATCTGTCCATTGTGCCCTCAGGCAGGTAAGATGACTTTAGACAGAGGCTCAGGAAAGTGTTCCAGAAGGTCTGGTCTTCCAGATAGGCCCTGGAAACCTGGAAGGATTGGAAAGCTGAAGATGTGTGAGGAGGGTTTTCCAGGTATAGGGAAGAGTAAGCAAAGTCATAAGACTGGGTGGGGAGTGAATACAGAAATACCCAAGAGGGTTTGAGAGAGTAGATTATCCAGTGTGAAGCATAAGGAACATATTCAACCAAGGGCTGGGAAATGTTAGCAAGAGGGGCTGTGCTAAACCTGCTTAATGAATTAGGATGAAGTAGCTGTTGAAATCTCTCCAATTGTGCGTAAATTTGGGGTGTTAACCACAGTGTGTAGTTACCTTGGACTGACCTTTTCTCTAGCAGTGAGACCTGGTTAATCATGGATTTGTTCCAATCCACATGGTCACAGATGTGGATGACAGCCACCATTATCCCTTCCCTCTCCAACCTCTCAGGTCTGCCTTTCCCCTGGCCTCCCACATTTTATGAGTGGAAACCCATCCAAGGTCTTTAAGATATTTGAACTTTGGGGAAGAATCCTGAGAAGTTTTGGCCTGGGAAAGACCATTCCCTTGGTAACATGGATTCAGATCTGTGGCAGAAAATACACTTTGTTTTCTGCCCCCATTCCCCAAAGACACACATTGTGGTGTGGCTTTGACCCTACCTTTAGGTCACCAATCTACTTATTACCCATTTGTTAGTACCTACTGTATACCATGACCACACTGAAAGGTAGCTCTCATCCACATTTTATAGATGAGGA
This sequence comes from Pongo pygmaeus, assembly GCF_028885625.2. Lineage (NCBI taxonomy): Eukaryota > Metazoa > Chordata > Mammalia > Primates > Hominidae > Pongo > Pongo pygmaeus. Next base: position 111,066,922 of record NC_072396.2, on the reverse strand, counting down.
AACTGAATTGTAGAGAATTGAAGTGGGTTTCCCAAGGCCACCCAGCTAGAGTGCAGAGGCAAAATCCAAACCCAGATTCGTCTGACTCCAGAGCCCAAACTCACTGCCTATTACACCATACTGCCTATCTTGAAAATGATTAGTCTTGTCTTCTTCCTTTTAATAGGAAAATGCTAAAGCCAGCCCACACTAACAGGAATTTCCAAGGAAGACAGTTTCACGATCCCACACAATGTTTAACGGCCCTCATGATCAGGAAATTGTTCACTTATATAACGAATATCCCTCCAAACAACGTGGAAATTCATTTCCCCTTGACTGGGTTTTTCACTCACAACTGTCACTTGGCAGCTTTCCTGATATCCAAACAGCCATCGAGATCCTATTCTTACACTCCGGGAGGTCTTGGACTTGCTGGCCTCTGCCCATGGGTGTTCTCACTGGCTGCTTTGAATCCCCCTCTCCAGACAGTGCTGAGCTGGGCAAGTCTCTTGGGGAGTGAGAAAGTGACACTTAGGAACATATTGGTTTATTATTACACACAGAGAAGTAAAATTAACCATACAAGGTACCTCTGGAATTGCCAACAGGAGGATGTCACCACCTTTCTCATCCTGTCTGCCTTTTCCTTGATTTCTATCTTGCCTCCATTTTTAAGCTATTGAATCATTTCGGTAAAGGGTATGTTACTCAGAGAAGTCCCGTTCTCCTCCAAATTCCAGTGTCCATTGTTTCTGAATTTCAATTCTATTTTTTAAATCCACTGAACTCATCTTCTCTGGCTCCTTTTAGGCTAAACTGAGAAACTAGTGCAAATGCTGGTGTTAATACCTGATCTGTGGCTGAATGTGTTTCTTTTCCCAGCCAGTATACTTGCTTTTTAACCAAAGTGTTCAGTGCCTTTAAACCAAGGGAGTAGGGTCTTCACAGTATCATCAGATATATCCCTTTGTGGGGGATGCTGATCCATCCTCTTGTGTTCCATTGGGCAATTCCAGACATAAATATAGGTGAAAAGGCTGCAAAGAGCGTCTTCTCTTTGTAGGTTTTTTTTTTTAATTTTTTTTTATTTTTGAGAGTTTTGCTGTTGCCCAGACTGGAGTGCACTGGCATGATCTTGGCTCACTGCAAGCTCTCCCTCCCGGGTTCATGCCATTCTCCTGCCTCAGCCTCCCGAGTAGCTGGGACTACAGGCGCCCACCACCACGCCCAGCTAATTTTTTATTTTTTTTATTTTTATTTTATTTTTTTTTTAGTAGAGACGGGATTTCACGTGTTAGCCAGGATGGTCTCAGTCTGACCTCGTGATCTGCCCACCTCAGCCTCCCAAAGTGCTGGGATTACAGGCGTGAGCTACCATGCCCGGCCTCTCTTTGTAGTTTTTGTTTAACTGGCTTTTCTCCTGAGCAGCCCACACAGAATTTGGTCAAATATCACAGACTCTGAAAACACTGGTGGAGAATAGGAGCTACCGCTCAAATGCTGGCTTGTCTGCCACACTATTCATACTCGTTTGGCATCTCATTTCACATCCCATTAAACCTCCCTAGTATCTTTTTTTTTTTTTTTTTTTTTTTTTTGAGACGGAATCTCGCTGTCGCCCAGGCTGGAATGCAGTGGTGCGATCTCGGTTCACTGCAGACTCCGCCCCCTGGGTTCACGCCTTTCTCCTGCCTCAGCCTCCCGAGTAGCTGGGACTACAGGCGCCCGCCACCTCGCCTGGCTAATTTTTTGTATTTTTAGTAGAAACAGGGTTTCACTGTGTTAGCCAGGATGGTCTCGATCTCCTGACCTTGTGATCCGCCCGCCTCGGCCTCCCAAAGTGCTGGGATTACAGGCATGAGCCACCGCGCCCGGCATAGTATCTTTTTTTAAAGCATGTGAGCGTTCTCAGTGTTATCTCCACAAGGTCATGAGAATTTTCAAACAGAAACTTCTTCAAAACTCCCGAGGAGGTGACCTGTGAAGTGGTGAGGCTGCCATTCTGGAGGAATAGGACTTCAGAGAGGACAGGAAAGCAGCAGCTCTCTCCTAAAATGGACCTGATGATGTGCCCTTGCGTGGTGGCTTCCTGCTTTATCAAGCTCTAAAACTGCTGCTTGTCTTTGGGGGTGATGAAGCCCAGAGCAGGGAATTTTAGGTGAGAGTTAAGAAATTTCTGAGCTGCAGTTCCCAGGAAAGTGATGGGCTGTGGGGTGGGAGGAAGTGGTCAGATTATAGCCTCTGCATTACTGTGCCTGATAACAGCTTGTTAATATTTTATCAGTGATCACATCACAGCATATAGTGAGCCACCACTTAGGGCAGAAGAGAGAGATAACCTGCTAGACTTCCTGTTTGAGGTTCTTTTTCCTCTTGAGATAACAGAATTTCTCATCAAAGCCGGGAGCCGCTTGAGCAGGGAGACCATTCTGGGTGAAAGCCAGGCTTCAGCCAGCTGAGGAGAAGCACATGCACTTCCTGGCCTGGGCCTCTGTGTCCCAGAGTGGGCTGCTGCAGGCACGAAAGAATCCCCTGTCCGTGGGCCCAGGGCTGAGTGGGAGGGAACAGAGTTGGCCCTGCAAGGCCTCATCACCTTCCTTTAGCACTAGGCTCTTCTCTTGCCTGTCTCCCTTCTCCCACACCTGCATTTCTCCTCTGGTCCAGAGACAAAAGGCCCCTGGCTACCTGAATGGGCACTGCTTGTGCTGCCCCCAGCAAATTGCAAAGTCTTGTGCAAGGGAAGGAGATGAGGGAGGAGAAGCTGAGCCCCAGGGTCACTCCTTTTAGAGTCACATAAGGGTCCTGTGAGGCAAACTCAGAAGGATTCCGGATTAGCTGCACAGCATATCTCTGCTACCTCCTTAGCACCGCCTCTACACCCGATTGCTCAATTTCCCAGAGTCCTTCCATTGCAAGAAGCAGTTTTCATCATGCTTTCCCCAAAAGCTCATGTAGTGCCAGGCCCTCATTTCATATGGATTGGAATTTAAGGGGACTTACAAGACTATTTTTATCAGCCCTTGACCCCTATCTTACGTCACTTTTGTCATGTCTTTCACAGGACAGCCCATATGCTGCCTTGTACCACAGTTAGGTGTCCATGTCTTATCTCCTCTAGATGAGCTGTCAGTTCCTACAGGGTACAAACTTTACCTTGTTCACTCTCATCACCCTCAAAGCCCTTTGCACATTTCCTGACACAGAGTAAGAGTTCAGTGAGTGTGGGCTGGCCAGCAGATAGCTGTTTGAATGGCTGGACAAAGGTCTTTCCGAAAGTTGGAGCTTGCCTTTCCACTAAGAAGCCAGTTTCAGTCCTCCTTCTCCCATTAATGATCACATAGCAGTGGGTCACTAGGGCTCCAAGGGGAAGAAAATATGAGTCATGTTATTATCAGAGGAATGAGAGAGGGCAGAAACATCTCTCCTTGTGCAAGGGTCAGAGAGCCATGAGGCTGGAGCATAAACATAGTGGCCTTCACTATCCCCTAGGTCTGTGGCTAATCTAAATTACTTTATGAGGGAAGGCAATGGGGTGAGCTGAAAAGTGTTTGCCCTGGATCCAGGAGTCGGGAATATTTCTAGGAAACTACTTAGAGCAAAGCCTTTCTTGCTCAACCAGCTGGAGGGAACAGTTGCTCTTTGTTAGGTCTTCCCTGGCTTTTCTAGTTGAGGATGAACTTCTAACTCCTTCCACTGAAACTTCCCAGATTAACAAAGGTAGGAGGACCCCTCAGGCCAGCCTCCTTCTAAGATGAAGGAAAGCTCTGTGCTCTATATCCAACAAAGGCCCTTGTATTCCAGTGGCAGACAGGGACACGAAGCCTGCAAGAGTTTGAAGAGCAATAGTCCTCATACACCTTCTGGGACCAGAATGCTGGGCTCATGTTGCTGTGAGAAGTTTCTAAGCTTACGTTCAAACTCTGACACTGTGACCTGAGTGATATTGCTCACATCTCTGGGCCTCCATTTTGTCTCTTGTAAAAGACCCACTTCACTGGAGTATGTGGAGAATGCAATGAAATCGGTGGATCTGCAAGTGCTTTAGCAGCCAGATGGTGGCTCATCAGAGCCCATACCAGACTGCTGCCCACTCAGCATAGCAGAGCCAGCAAGGTGGTTTTATCTTCCAACCTCCAGTGGCCCCCAATCAAGGGCTCTGGGGTTCCTGGTGCCAGACCAGAGACATGACTTCTTGTTAAGCTTTTATCCAGGGAGCCTTCTCTCTCTCCCCTTATCCCTGCCTGCTGCCATTCCCTCTAAATGGACTTGGATGCTGACGTTCTAGCCTCTGCACCAAAGAAGGCTCACTTCAGAAGTGCAAGGGTAGTGTCTGATACAACAGGCTATGTGCTGAGGCCCTCTAGATCTAGGGGCTGGTTAAGCTGAATCAGGTAGGGCCCCATTATTGTCAGTGTTGCCACAGTGAACACCCTTATGAATGGGGCTTTGTTAATTCCTAGTGAGTGTAGAACAGAGCCAAATCATTGGCCTCCCAAACTGCCACACCTTCAGAGTTAGGGGAATTGGAACTGAGGTATTGTATTTTACTCAATGTAAGCCCGGCATCCCCCTGCTAGAGCAGCTAGCTGGGCCCAGGCTGGCCAGCATAGCAGGAGAGGGCAGTTCCAGGTGGTACACTTGATGATTTCCCAGATTGCCCTCATGGGCGACCAGGAGAGCCTGTGTGCCTTCCTTGTTACCTGGCTGGCTGTGAGTTATTTTCCTCAGGCAGCTTGGGGACCTCTGGAAGGCTCTTCTATTGGCTGTGAATGGTGTGGGATTAGCAGGGTCCTATTTTGGGAGTCAGGAGACTGAGGGAACTAACACTATCTTTGTGGCCCTGGGAAAATCTGTTTACTTGTGTGGGCCTTAGTTTCCCCATCTGCCAAATGCAGATGATCAGATCCATTTTACCTTCCTCATGATAGTGGTTCAGAGAATGAAATGAATAAATACATCATCGTTTAGCAAATAACTGAAAACAATTGTTATGAAAAGGAAAGAGCCCTGGGCAAGTTGAAGAGGTTGGAGTTGCCTTGGGGAGGAGATTGTCATGCTTTCTAATTATTTCTAGTAAGGTCTAGAATTGTCTATCTACCCTGTGGAAAGAAATGCCAGTTTCCACACTCCCCTCCCCTTAGCCGAATTCCCTCGAGTTTCACTTGCCCATTCTGGGCCCCTTTTAATCAGTAAGACAGTTACTCAATCAACAAGTGTTTATTGATCACCTACTGTGTGCCCGGCACTGTTACAGATAGTCTGGGGGAAACAGAGAGGTCTAGGATATGGCCCCCACCCACCGAAGGGTTTACAATGTACTTGTGAGATCGGACACACACACACACAAATAACGATCAGTCAAAAATTGTGAATGCTAAGCATCAAGAAGCAATTTATACATTGAGGGTTGGGGGAGGGAGGGGTAGGAGAGGGATGGAGTGATCAGAGAAGGCTCAATGAAGGAGGTGACGCTGAGGAAGTTCTCCAAGCCTGAGGAGGACTTGGCTAAGGGGAGATGGCCTTCCAGGTTGGGAGAGCAGCTGGAACATGGACAAGAAGGTGGACATGTGAAAGGCATGTTACAGACAACAGATGGGCCCTCTCTGCTGACACTGAGGTTTGAGGAGGTGTGCTGGAATTTTTCAGAAGCCAGTCATGCCTAGACTGGTGAGGGAAAATACCTTTGGTGTATGACCCCTCACTCCCACTCCAGGGTAAAGGGAACATTTTCAGACCTTAGAGGTGGAACTGTCTTCCTGGGAACCATTCTCTACTCCCACCTCAGCTGCAATCCCAGGCAGCAGTGCAGCTATCACTCAGATCATGGACACAGCACTGCGGGCATGGATATGCCATGCTGGAGCCCTTAGATGCCCTCTAGCCACTCTGGAGCATCTTCTGATGGACAGTGGGGGAATCTGAAGGGGCTCGCTTGGTGCTGTGGTCTTTCAGAGGCTCTGTAGTGCTCTGTAGGTGGACCCTGGGGTGGCCTGATCTCAGTTGAGCTGATTTTCCATTACGCCTGAAGACTTTCTGGGGGGCTGCCTCTCACTGGCAGAGTAGAAACACCCACTGGAGCCACCACACACATCCACCTGGCTTCTTAGACACCAAGGTTCTTATTCCTTCTTGGCCACCGTCAAGGAATGGTGTCTTCCTCAGTACCCCACAGCTCCCACACTGTCATCCCCCAGCCAAGGGCCATCCCTAGAAAAACTGGTTTACTGTTCCTAAGGAAACCATTGTCTATAGCCCTTAGCCTTGTGGTTTAGGCAAGAGGCCAGGTCAGATGCCCCAGAGTGAGGCAGGGGCTTCAGCGAAAGTTGTGATCGCAGCTTCTGAGGCAGTTCCTCAGTGGAGTCAGAGTCCGCTGCCACCTGAGCTTTCCACCAGATCTTCTTTCCTTTCCTTGTGCTTTCCTCAAGCTGCAGGCTTGATCCCCAGCCCACAAATATGAGAGAATTCTGGAAAGTGCCCTGAGAAATGGGTTCTGTTTTTTTTTTTTTTTCGTTTTTTTTTTTTTTTAATGTCCCAGGCTGCCTTCCTGTCCTCCCATCCTGCATCCTGCTTTCTGTTCCCTGGATACCGTAGGATGGTTTTATTTCAGTTCATGCACAAATTAGTCTGGACACTGTGGAGTCATAACAAGAGTGGGATGGAGGTTCCAGGGCCAATCAGTTTCTTTGGAGGGAAGCTTGAGAAGTAGGTTAGAGCAATGCCCACAAAAGCCACTGCTTCTCCTTCCCATCCCCAGCAATGAGCTAAGAGCCAACCTCAGCCAGAGAGAGGGTCTTTGATCACAGAGGGTCAGTCAGTGGGATGTGATTAGTGGGTTTGGAGATGGAGTCCCAGGTAAACCAGAGGGCAAAGGGATCCTCTGAGTCCTGGCTTAAGGTAAGGGAATGGGGTTTCAAGTTGAGGGTTGGGGACTTAGGGCAGGGGAGCGGCAAGGTGAGGAAAACAGAAAGGCTGGCATGGTGAGCATCCTTGGCAATTCAACCTGCATGCTGTTACACTAGCCCCCATTTCTGCCTTTGCTCAATCCAATGGCCAAAGTCAGTCTATCCTCAGCAGCACCTTCTGACACGATCCAGTGGTAATGTCCCTCACCTGTGGCCCTCGGGGTGCTGTCCACTGTTTTTCACAGACCCAGCCACCCCCCAGCTCTGGCCCCTGGTTCTTCACACATACCCTGTCAGGCTGTAGGAATTGAACTCACTCTTGACTTTGGGAGGTTGACCAGGCCTTGGAGAGCTCCTTGTGGCAAGAGGTTGGGCTTGGTAGGCATCATAGTAGTTGGAGCGATTTCTCTGGGATGAGCAGGAAAAGCAGAGGATGATTCCAGCTATCAGGGAGAACAGGGAAGAAATAATGCCCAAGTAAAGAGCCTCTCCAATCTCAAATTTCATGCTGTCAGGCACCAGTGGTGAGTAGAAGTCCCGTAGGATCCCATGAAGATTCCAGGCAACAGGAATGAAGCCCAGGAGGCCTCCAAGGATGAAAAAGACTCCACCTGCTACCGCCACTCTGTCTTTGGCTCGGGATTCCTGGCAGAAGACTGTGCATCTCATGCCCACCACAGAGATAATGCAGGCCAGGGAGGAGATTGCACTGGATGTCACCATCATGGCCTGGGCAGCCTGGATGTCAGCGGGCAGGCCCAGAAGGGTGCTATAGATGTCACACTGGGTGATACCTGTGCTGTGTGTGGCACACTCCATCCAGAGGCCCTTGGAGAAGCCAACTGCTGTCACAATGCTGGCACCGACGTAAGAACTTGTTTTCCAGCTGGGGAGCAGCATGGCAACCAGTGTGCCCAAAAGCCCCAGAAGGCCTAGGATGTAGCCCACAAGTTGGAGGCCAAGAGAGGCCATGGCAGACCTCTCAGTAGAAGCGTCTTCAGGGACTGCTCCTTGTCTTCAGGCTGAAGCTCTTGCTCCTTGAACACCTCTAATCCCTCATTTCAGAGTCTCTCTGCCAGGCTGACTTCTCTCCTCCTTACAAGTGTCTGTGGGTGGCCACAAGCAGCCTCAAGAAGGCATCCAGAAGACCTAAAAAAAAATCCATAAACCAGATTAAATATTGACCAGAAGCTTATGAGAAACCAGAAAATGCTGGATGCCTTTTGACCTTTGTTATCTTTAGAAATAACACATGAGAAACGAAAAAAAAAAAAAAAACTTTGAACGTGGAGCCAAAATGTCATCGCCTCCTGCGTAGGCACATGCCTTAGGTTGGCAGCTGGACAAAGCCAGGAGCCAGACAGGTGGCTGCCTTCCGGGAAGGTGATGATGGCAGTAGTGGTTGTGGTGGCTGTGTTAACTCAAGTGCTAGTCCCCAAGGCCTGCTGTTTAATACATTGCCAAGCAACATTGCCATAGGGCCCCTCAATTGCAGACTGAGGCCAAACTGCAGACTACATCAGGAGGAACAGATCCTAGAATGTAGCCTCGGACTCCAGCTTGTTAGAGGCCTCTTGAATCTCTAGGGGCCTACAGAGTAGTGGTCTAGCCCTGGATCATTCTGCCTATGGTGAAAATCTACTCCAGGGTAGATGGGGGTGGGCAGCAAAGCCTTCTGTCCGTGCTCTGAGAGTTCATATCCTCCCAGCCATGCCCAAATCCCTCTCTGCAGCCTAGTCTAAGGCCTTCTGCATGTATAACATGCCCAGACATTTCCTGTCCAGTCTCCTAATAGATGCTCCCATTATCAGCCTCTTGGATGATGAGGGAGCACTCTGGAACAAGGGTTCCAGGACTGACAGGGAGCCCTGAAATTCTCTGAGCCATCTGTTAGGGGGGACAAGAGTCTGCCACAGAGGAAAGGGAAACTGCTGTAGAATATAGGGCTTTGCATGAGGCAGGTATCTGAGTCAATGCTTTGGAATCTCAGAGCCATATAAGATTTTGCCGTGTTCAAGGAACCCCCAGTGTTGCCAAGATTGAGGACATTAAGAGTCAAGGGCACACCTCCCCATTCTCTACAAGACCCTCTGACCCACTAATTTTTCTTTCTTTCTTTTTGAGACAGGTTCTCACTTTGGCACCCAGGCTGGAGTGCAGTGGCATGATCTCCGCTCATTGCAGCCTCGACCTCCTGGGCTCAAGCGATCCTCCTGCCTCAGCCCCCCAAGTAGCTGGGACTACAGGAGCACATCACCACACCTGGCTAGTTGTGTGTGTGTGTGTGTGTATTTTTTGTAGAGACCAGGTTTTGCCATGTTGCCCACACTGGTCTTGAACTCCTGAACTCAAGCGATCCACCTGCCTCAGCCTCCCAAAGTGCTAGGATTACAGGCATGAGCCACCGTGCCCGAACTAACCCACTAATTTTTCAACCCACCACAATCTGGCTATTCCATTTTAGCCTTCTTCAAGATTTCTCTTTCCCTACTCATCTCTTAAATGTGAGTATTCCTCAGAAGTCCATCCTTTTCTCAATTAACACTCTGTCCCTGAGCAAACTCATCTTGCTTCCATAACTTAATCTACTACCCATCCACTGACCCTCCCAAATCTGAATTTCCAGGATAGACCCTTCTGAGCTTCAAGACTGGCAGAGCAATCACCTAGTCAGAATCTCCACAGGGAAATCTCATAGACATCTCGAATTTGACATGTCCAAAAGTGAACTCATCACATCCCCCATGCAGCTTTCCCCAAACAGTTCTTCCCTGTGTTCCCTGTGTTCACTGAATGATACTTCTGTCCATCTACTGGTGCCAGACCAAAATCCGGAAAGTGATCTTTGGCACCTTTCTTCTACTTACCTCCTGCATCCTATAGTCCCTATGTCCCAGTTCTACCTTATGAATATACCTCAAATCCATGGTTCCTTTCTCTCCATTTCCACGCTACTTCCCTAGTTCAGTTTCACCATTCGTTTTTGTTTTTTTTTTAAGACCCAGTTTTGCTTTTGTTGCCCAGGCTGGAGTGGGGTGGGGTGATCTTAGCTCACTGCAATCTCCACCTCCCGGGTTCAAGCGATTCTTGTGCCTCAGCTTCCTGAGTAGCTGGGACTACAGGTGCACGCCACCACCCCCAGCTAATTTTGTATTTTTAGTAGAGACAGGGTTTCGCCATGCTGGCCAGGCTGATCTCGAACTCCTGACCGTAAGTGATCCGCCCACCTCGGCCTCCCAAAGTGCTGGGATTACAGGCGTGAGCCACCATGCACGACCTCATCATTCTCTTTCACCTGGATTATAGCAACAGCTTTCTAACTCGTCTTTCTCCCAATTCATTCTCCACATCATTGCCAAGGTGATCTTTCAACACATTAATCTGATTAAGTCACTACTCTACATAAAGCATTCCAATGGCTCCCCATTTGCTAAAAAGTAAAGTCCAAACTTGCTTGTACCCCATGACCTCTCAAGCTTCATCTCTTGCCATTTCCCTCCTCATAGTCTGTACTATTGTGGAATTAAATTACTTCCAGTTCTTCAATCATGCCATGTGGTCTTTTGCTCCCAAATAGAAATAGAACAGAATATTCTACGCAGAGTGTTATGTATTCTTCGTCCTCTGTTTAGTGCCTTCTCATCTTTTAGGATTCAGCACAGATGTCTCTTACTCTAGCCTGGGTCAAGTACCCCTCCTGTCTATTCTTACAGTATCTTGTGTTTACTTCCATCATAGTAATAATAATAATAATAGCAACACTTATGTAGTGTTTCTTATGGGACCATTAGAAGCACTTTTTACATGTTAGCTTATTTAGTCGTCACAAGTTTTTTTGTGGTAGGCACTAATAATCCCTATTGTATAGATGAAGAAACTGACGCAGAGATAGTACATTTTGCATTATGTTGCAATTTCCTGTTTAAACCTTCATTCTTCCCTATTAGCCTGTGAGCTACTTGAGGGCAAGACTATATCTTATGTATCTCTGTATCTCATGTGCCTTACACACTGCTTTACCCAGAGCAGCAATTCAAAAACTATCTTCTTAATGAATGAATGAAGTTGGCAAAGAGGTTTGAGGGGCTCCATATGACTAAAATATAGGGACTTTTCAAATGAGTCAATAACGCTTCAGTGTAAGGGTCACTGAAGTGCTGCCCAATGTTGGGAAAGAAGAATGAGAGAGAGAGATAGGGGATCAGAGGAAAAAAGAGGTAAGGGGGGAGAGAGAGACAGCAGAGCTTCATTATGTATATATATAATGTATATTATATATATTTATAATATATATGCATTTGTGGAATATTTTGTCTCCTCAACCAAATTCTAAACAATTTGAGGGTGAAAAAATATATATTAAATGTCTATCATGCTTCCACGGCATTGGGCACATGACTGATAGTCAATACGATTCATCGGCATTGGAAACACCAATGCCAGTGTTGATGCAAAGCAGTGCAGAGCAGGAGTCGATAAACATTTGATGAAGGGAGAAAAACACAGTTTGAATCTCACCTCTGTCACTCATTAGCAAGTCTTTCTTGACATTGGTTTCTTATTGCTAACCTTGGCACAATCGTACCTGTCCTGATCATGACTATGTATCTCATTTAGGCCTTCAGTGCTGCTTGGAAATCCTTCTACTTCTCCCTGGTAAGCACCCTTCTGATGACTACTTCAAATATTTGCTACTACTTTCTGAGCTCCCTACCCTACCTCCTCCCTGTGCAGCTATTACTCCTATCTTCATCATTCTCTTTGCAGCCAAGATCCTTAAACAAGCCATTCATTATTGATGTCTCCACTTCTTCACCCTCCCACTCACTGCTCAGCCCTCTGCAGTCTGGCTTCCACCATTAGCCCTCCACTGAAAATACTCTCACCAAAGTTATCAACTCTTTTCTTGATCCAAAATTCAATGATCATATCTCTGTCATCTCACCTTGTCTCTCTCCTTCATAAAACTATCTTCTCCCTTGTTTTCTGTAGCACCACTCCATTTTACCTACTTCTCAAAATGATTCTTCCAGTTTTCCTTTATAAGTTCCTTTTCTTCTGCTCGCTCTTTAAGTCTAACTATCCATCTCTGCCCCTCTAGCCTCCTCAGGGTTTCATCTTGACTTCTAGATGGCTCTTCTTACCCTTCACATTTTTCATGGGTTATCTCATCCACTCTGTCTCCATGCCAGTGACTCCTGAATTCATACCTCTGCCACAGATTTCTCTCCTGAACTCAAGATTTGTGTAGTTAACTATTACTTGGAATGGCCCTACCTGAATGTTTTAATGGCCTCAAATTCAACATTTGCAAAGCTGGAATCATCTGCCCTTTTTTCTCCCCATGCCCAAACTGCTCCTCATGCAGTGTTCCTTACCTCAGTGGGGCCGTCACCCAGTTAATAACCCAAGCCAGTTATCCTTGCTTTTTCACCTCTTGTTGACATATAATTAATTATAATGTACCATCAGGTGTGCCTTCAAAAATAGACCGTGAATCCATCTACTTCTTTCTGTCGCCACTGCCCTAAACCATAGTTCAGACTATACAACCATCGTTTCTTGTCTATTTGAAAATCTCTTAGACACCTCAAATTGATCTCTCTAATTCCACTTCTGCCCCAATCCTGCAATAATGAATTACCCACCCAGTAGTCAAAGATCTTTGTAAAGTTGAAATCAAATTGTGACTCTCACCTCACCCTTTGCCATGCTTAAAAATCTTCAGGAGCTCAGCCGGGCACGGTGGCTTACGCCTATAATCCCAGCACTTTCGGAGGCCGAGGCGGGCAGATCACAAGGTCAGGAGTTTGAGACCAGCCTGGCCAACATAGTGAAACCCCGTCTCTACTAAAAATACAAAAATTAGTTGGGCGTGGTGGCATGTGCCTGTAATCCCAGCTACTCGGGAGGCTGAGGCAGGAGAATCGCTTGAACCGGGAGATGGAGGTTGCAGTGAGCCGAGATTGTGCCACTGCACTCTAGCCTGAGCGATAGAGCAAGACTTTGTCTCAAAAAAAAAAAAAAAAAAAAAAAATCTTCAGGAGCTCTTAAGTATTTCAGGTTGAAGTTCAAACTTGCTAGCCCAGGAAACCAGGAAAGCCCTCCATTATTTCACCCCAGCTTTTCTTCACAGCCTCATCTCACACCATTAACCTCCAACCTCATGCTTTATGCTCCTATACATACACATATGATCCAGCCATACCTAAGCACTTGAATTTATCTGACTGCCTTTCTCTCTGTCTCCAAGCCCTTAAGCATGCTATTCTACCATCCACCATTTGCTTGGATAATTGCAAATAATCTTTCAGGATGCATCCTTGCCTTGAAACCATCCTTGGGCCCTCCCTGCTCCTCACCCAGGCTGGGTTCAATACTTTTCCTTTCTTCCTCCTGTTTGTATCTGAGCTTTCAGTGAGAATTGGTGAGATACCTTGAGGTTTTCAAGGGGAAGACCTACTGCTTCCCAGAGGAGCAGCTCCTGCTTCAGCCTTCCTGGGATGGCAGCAGAAGAGTCAAGCTTGAGTTTCCCAAGGGAATCAACAGTGTCCCCAAGAGGAAAGCCTCTCCCCAGAGCCTGTCCTAAGTAATAGTAAGTAGGCAAGTATTTTGGGGTGAGGGAGAGGGCAGAGTCAAGAAAATGCCATTACTGAGGCTTGGAATCTCTAGAGTCTGACTTGGCATAGCAGCATGCCCAGGCAGGAGGAAGAACAAGTTATTGGAGCTTATTCAAGTGATAGAAATGGCCCCAATGAGAGGGGGCGGGTTCAGCTTTCCACCAGAGTTAGGAAGACCAGCTAAATGGCGAATTGTTGGGTGGTGAGCCAGGCTGGATTCAGCCAGGTTTTTGTTTGCCTGATGAGCAGTAGAGGTGAGGGCAGACAGGGTCCTAGTGTTAGAATCAAAAGATCTAGCTTCTTGTGGTGTCAATTCTGCCTATAACCTGTTGAGGAAGTCCTATAGCTTCTCTAGGCCCTAGTTTGTCATCTCCAAGATTTTTAGTCTCAAATAAAGGCATGGGGACAGGAAGCCACTTTGACAAATATAGAAGACTGAAGAGCTGTTGTTAGAAGCAGCCAGTTTTAATAGAAACCTCTCTTTGAGGGATCCTCCTAGAAGTCAAGTACTGGCTGCTTTGGAGGTACAGAGGACTCTAGGCCTTGTCAGCTGAATTTGTCTTCTGGGCATGGGGCCAACATACTCCATGGCCCAAGGACTGGGCAAGAAAGTTTAACTTAGGATCCTTACTTAATCTTCCCTAGTGGGGGGACCGGAGCTGCAGGAGAGGATTAGGAGGGTCAAGATTGACTGCAGCTCCTGACTTAACCCCTTCTCACCTAGGTACTTTCCCTGCTATTCTCCCCATCTCTTGCTCCAAGAGTCTTGTGCATGGTACTCTTTCTTTGGCAGTACCCTCCTAAGACTACATGGGACAGGGCACTTGGGGTTCCCAGGCTCAAGGAAGGAACTGATGTGACCTTCTGAGGGTGATGGTGGCCACCACAGCCCTCTTCTGTCAGTCAGCCTCATTTCTCCATCCCTTGATCTCACTGCCCCTCATAAGAATCTGAGACACTTGCCTCCTTCTCTGAAACTCACTTCCAGCTGCCAAGGGCACTAGTAGGTGGCAAAGCCATTCCCTTGAGGCCCTACTTTCTCAAAAGTTTGTCCTTAGAGCAGTTCATCTTTCCTTCTGCATCAATTGATTGATGGCAGTTCAGAGAATTGCAACTGGATTGAGAGATTTTCTTATTGTTTGAAAAAGAAGTTGATTTTTGTCCTGATCATCAAAGTAAAGCATTCTCACTTTAGAACACTGGAAAACACAGAAAGGCAGAATTTAGAAAACAAAAATCGCCTACGATCTCCCCAGCTGTAAGTGCTGTGAATGTTTTGGTTCCAACTTCATTTTCAAAGAGGGCACTTGAAGAGAGTAATACCTCAGTCCAAAGAAGGAATTTCTAATGACAGACTTGCAGACCAGTGGGAGAGAGTCATTGAAGGACTTCATGGGGAAACTTTATGACTTCACTTAGGAACCCACCTTCTGCTACCTCCCTGAGCCTTCATGCCAAGGAGGGCACTGGAGCTGGCTGTCAGGGAGTGCCCCTTCCGCCACTCCTCAGTCCACTATAATTAGGCAGAGGGGTAAACTGTGGCTCCCTTCCTCCAATTTTTATCCCAGTCCTTTTAAGCCCCCAAACCAGAAAATATCTGATTTGGAGAGTGCTTTCTCTGGTCCTGAAGTTTTAAAGATTTGAACCTTTGTGATAGCTTTGAGGAAACAAATACCACCAACCCAAATGCCACCGGAGTTTCCCCTCCCATACCCTTCACTCAGAAACCCAAGGTGGCCCAGCCTGGCTCCACCATGGGGTGAATGGATAGTGACTAGGAAGGAAGAGTGCCCACCTTGGTGAATTTAAAAGGCAGCAACTATATCAGGATGGAGATACTTACAGGGCAGTTCTTTGCAGAGCCTTGGAGGGGGAGATGCCCCTGGAGAGGGAGAAAGGGATCCTGAGGGAGGGGAGCGAAGTACAAGGGGCCACGGGCTGAGGTGATAAAGGATTTCTAATCGTTAACCACAGCTTTGCAAAATCTATCTGCAAATCTGAGCCGTGGGTCAGAGACTTATTACAGATCAGAATTAAACCCCTGGAGGCTGGGAAAGATTGAGGTACTTTAGGGAAAAAAAAAAAGGTTTGGTGGGTTTTGTGTGTGTGTTTTTTTTCTGTCAAAAACTCCACTCCAGCTGGGCTTTTGTGTGGTGACCTCTGTGAACCCAGGAGAGGCCTTGTGGGGAGGGGGATTTGGCCCAAGAAGGAATTCAGAACATTCCAGCTTTGAGGGTGGTGAGAGGAGGGGGCTCTGTCCCACCAATTAGGTGTCCCTGGCTAGCAGCCCTGAAGCCCAGCAGGGAGTAAGCTGCATAAACACAGCCCTGGTGAGCCAGTGCCCAAGCAGCCCTGCATGGCCTGCAGCTCCATAGACTTTTCTACTCAGCTTGATTCTCTGGCAGGCCCTCAGCCCTACCCTACCCCTAAGGTTGGTCCCAAGGCTCAAGGGCAAACATGGGTACTGTAGGTTCGACTCTGAGTTCAAAGAGCAGGTCCTACAAGGTGGAACTGAGTAAGCCAGCATAAGGACAGGGTTCTCCTTTTTACCACACATGGCAGTGCCATGTACTATGTCATTTAAGCCTCTCAAAAGTGCTGTGAAGGCCGGGTGCAGTGGCTCACGCCTGTAATCCCAGCACTTTGGGAGGCCGAGGCAGGTGGATCACCTGAGGTCAGGAGTTCGAAAACAGCCTGGCCAACACGGTGAAACTTTGTCTCTACTAAAATACAAAAATTAGCTGGATGTGGTGGTGCGCACCTGTAGTCCCAGCTACTCGGGAGGCTGAGGCAGGAGAATCACTTGAACCCAGGAAGCGGAGGTTGCAATGAGCCGAGATCATACCACTGCACTCCAGCCTGGGTGACAGAGTGAGACTCCATCTCAAAAAAGCAAAGCAAACAAACAAAAACCCAAACAACAACAGAAATAAAACAAAAACAAAACAAAAACATGCTGTGGAGTAGTAGAGTGCAGTGACTGGCTTTATTCTCCCAACGCAAAAAAAGCTTTCTAGTTTTTTCTAAGTAGAAAAATACTAGATGCTATTGAAAAGAATTCAGAAAATGAATTATAAAGAAGAAAATAGAGGTCCTCATAATGCCACCAGCCAGAAATAATCATTGCTAACATTTTGATGTATTGTAGAAGATATTGATGGGATTTGTTTTATAAAATTGAATCACACTATACCTACAATTTATGTAACCTTACATCATTTGTAAATAACATATCATGGACCTATTTCCATGTCAATTAAAACACAGAACTACATCATTCTGTCATGGCTGCACTGCATTCTATCATATAAAATATGATTTATTTAATCGTAAACTACTAGACGTTTTGTTATTTTCATTTTCACTGTAACCCAGCATCTTTGCACATAATACTGACAAAGTCTTAAGAATAGAATTGCTAGGTGAAAGAGTGTGCATGTTTTAAAGGCCAATACAACATGTTACAAAAATAGGACAGCCATTACTATTTCCAGATGAGGAAACCTCAGCCCAATGAGATGAAAAGAGTTGCCCAACATCCCAAATTGAGCAGTAATAGTTAGACCTGGAATCTAGGTCTGTAGATGTCTAGCTTGGCAAACTTTGCAGTGTACAACACCAACTCCCTCCCAAGGATTCCCATGTACAAATGATAAGGCCACTGTTCATTGAACACTTGGTAGGTGCCAGGCACTGTGCTGAGGTGTTTCCTATCCATAGTCTCACTGTGCTAGTACAGAGCGAGGCCTGGGTACCAAACCTGGCCACCTCTAGAGCTTGCCTCGTAATCATTATGCTTGACTCTATTTTTCAAGTCATATCAAAGCAAACAGTCGGATTTGTTGCCTAGGGTGAACTCAGTGAAGCAAACCAGAAATCATCCTCCTTCCCAAGGCGGCCCATCCCTACCTTGCAGGTACAAATGGGGCACTGATCCCTTGGCAGTGCTCCTGAACAAGGGTCTCTCCAGGGCGCTCCCTCTTGGCAGGCTGGGACATGCTAAAAGGGCAGCCATGCCTGAGCTCAGGCCTGGGGAGTCTTTGGGCATGAAAGCAAGCAAGGCTGAAAGGGTGGGAGGGATATCAGGCTAATCCTCTAACCATCTATGTGACCTCAGGCAAGCCTCTCCATTTTCTTTCTCCAGGCTTCACCCAGCCGAATTCCCAAGGCTGGGTGAATGAATGTGAATGCATTTTGACAAGTAGAAAATGCTGATTGAATGCAGAATGTTAGAATTTGTAGTAGAGAGGCACCTTATCAGTTCATAGTGACTGTGCAATTGAGGATAGGAAAAGGCAGAATCTTAGGGGCAGGTGCCAGGGCGGATGAGAAGACTGTGTTGGCAGGATGTGGTTTCCAGATTGGCAATCATTCAAGGACTGGGTTCTAACACTGTGTTTCCTTCAGGTCGGCATTGTCAGATCCTGGTGGAATCATGCCAAATACTATGACTCCTCAGTGTTGAGACTAGGAGGTTCTTTAGTAATCCTTCTGCCAAGACCCCTGCTGAGATCCAAAGAGCTTAGATGGGTGCGGGAATGGAGAGGGGGCTGAAAGAACAGGAAAGAATAGCAGTCTGAGAAAAGCAGCATTTAGTTCAGGAGACAAGTGAGTAGGGAGAGAATAAAGGGAGGGAAATAAGAGTATGGGAAGAGGTGGGTTGGGGGAAGAGAAAAGGAGAAGAGAGAAAAAGGGTCTTTGAGGAAGAAAATAGAAGAGAGCTCTGTAGAAAGCAAGGTCTTGAAGGAGAGGGAGGAAATGATGCTATGAAAAGAGGAGTCTAGAAGGAGAAATAAGAGATTCTAAGGAAGAGCGTGTAGGGATGGACTCTGGGAGAAGGAGTTAGGGTCTAGGGCAGAGAGAGGCTTAGAGACATTTCACCCTCACTATTCCACCAAAAGAAGTTCTTGTCACAGTTACCAATGACCGCATGTCACCAAATCCAATGGCCACTTTTAGTCCTTAATTTCTATGACCTCTATGCAACATTCAGTGCCCTTGATAACCTTGTCTTTCTTGAAATACTTTCTCCTCTTGGCCTCTGTGATAACAACACTCCTCTGGTTTCCCTCTTATCTTTCTGGGTACTTCTTCATTGGTACCTCTGCCTCTGCCAGACCCTTAAATATGGGCACTTCTCAGGAGCCTGACCTAAGTCCTCGTTCCTCACTCTACATTCCCATTCTGGGAAGTCTCATTTATCCTCTGTGGTTTCAGTTATCCTCTATCATCTGACGACTTCCAAATCATCATTATCAGCCCAGACTTCTCTGGGCTTCAGACCTTTATATACTAGCATCTCCATTTGGATAGCTGAAAGTTGTCTCAAATGCAACATGTCCAGGATCTTGCTCTGTTGCCTGGGCTGGAATGCAGTGGCATGATCACAGCTCACAGTAACCTTGAACTCCTGGACTGAAGCGATCCTCCTGCCTTAGCCTTCCAAGTAGCTGAGACTACAAGCATGTGCCACCATGCCCAGCTAATTTTTTATAATTTTTTGTAGAGATGGGGGTCTCACTATATTGCACAGGTTAGTCTCAAACTCCTAGGCTCAAGCCATCCTCCTGCTTCAGCCCCCCAAAGCGCTGGGATTACAGGTGTGAGCCAGTATGCCCAGCCTCAACATTGTATCCTTGATATCCCTTTGAACTGAAATCAGTCCTCCCTCAGTCTTCTCCCTTTGAGAAAGCCAATTGTTTAAGCCAGAAACCTCAGAGTTAGCTTTAATTCCACTTTCTCTGACCCTCATTGTATCAGACCTGTAAGTCTTTCCCATTCTACCTCCAAAATTTAGCTCTTTCGTCCATCTGCTGGTTTCCACTTCCACTCCCCTTAGCATCATATCTCACTGGGATGCAATACCCTTCTGATTTTCCTATTTCTCCTTTTGGCTTTCTACAGTCCATTCTCCACATAGTAGTATGATTTGGCCCCTACCTAGCTCTCCAAACTGGTTTTGTACTACTCTCCTCACTCCCCACTCTCCCAACTGGCTTCCTTTCAGTTTCTCAAGCCTACAGTGCTTTCCCTTCCCTCTAGGCCTTTACAAGTCCTGTTCCTTCTGCCTGGAACTCTTTCTGGACCCTGACCCTACTCCGCCTTCAGCTGGTTTTGTCTGGAAAACTCTTTATCCTTTAGGGCTCAGCTTAAGCATTGCTTCCCTGATTCCTGGGTCTCTTGGTTGGATGTTCCTCCTCTGTGCTCCCAAAGCATCTTGTTATCCCCCCACCAATTGTCTTGGGTTGTATTTGTTGTTGCTGCTCCTGCATAGGACTGTGAATGCCTGAAGGGTTTGGCTTTTTTTTAATTTTCTTAATTTAACTTTTATTTTAGGTTCAGGGGTATATGTGCAGGTTTGTTATATAGGTAAACGTGTCATGGGGGTTTGTTGTGCAGATTGGGTTTGGCTTTCAATTGTTATTTTCATCACTATTCTAGTCTAATACATAGTAGGTGCACCATTGAATTGATGGAATCAGACTGAGAAGAGATTGTGGTAAGAAGGGAAACAGTAGATGGGTCTGGGAAGAAAGGGGTCTGGGAGAAGAGGAAGGAGAGACAAGATGATTATGTAAGGGAAAGGTGGGTGAAGAAGAGAAGTTCTGGGAGGGGAGGCAGGAGAAGGGCTCATGAAGACATGTCTGGGAGGAAAGAGAGAATAAAGGTGTGAGAGGCAATGGATAAGCAGATCTAGGAGGAGAAATGTTGAGCAAGTGCTTCCTAAGCACTAATGCACAGACTTAAGAAGAAAGGAAGAGAGTGGTAGAGGATCACCAATAGGAAGAAACTAAGGCCAATGTAGCAAGATTTGTAAATTATTTAAAGCTTATTCAATTTAAAAGACTACTTGTAATTCCGGACTTATTCTTTGAATAGTTGGTATTAAGATTTCTTTTGTAAAATAAGAGGTGGTAGTATTTTTCATTGCCCTTAGTTAACAAAATTAAAAGTTTGACAACCATATGTTGATTCTCCCTCATTTTAAAAAATTTTGTAATTCCACTGGTCCACAAAAATCCCAAATTGAGGAGAGCTCTGGGAAGAGCACATTCTGTCAATGGGTCTCAACATTTTGGTCTCAGGACCACTTTACATTCTTATTTAGGAAATGACCTAAATGTCGTTCAACTAGTGAATGAATAAACTGGTACATCTGTGTAATGGAATACTACTCCACAATCAAAAGTAATGTACTATTGATACACACAGCTACATGGGTGAAGCTCAAATGTATTATGCTGAATGAAAGAAGCCAGACTCAAAAAGCTGCTTACTGTTATGTTCTATTTATATGACATTCTTGAAATGATACTACTTAGGGATGGATAATAGATTAGTGGTTGCCAGGGGCTGGGGTGGTGGAAGGGGTTTACTACAATGGAGTGGCATAAGGAAATTATTTGGGGTGTTGAAACTCTTAATTGTTGTTACATAATTCTATGCATTTGTCAAAATTCGTGGAGCTGCACACCCAAAAGAGTGAATTTTATACATCCCTCCACATTTTGTCATTCAGCACCTTAATATCTATACAAATTTAAAAATAAACAAATAAAAGATGTTAGTTAACAGATTATTGAGGACTCCAAAGGGCTTTTATTTGTCTAACCTCCAAAGGGTTATATCTATTGACATTGAACATATTTGAAATTAAAACTTACATTTTAACTATTTATATATTACTTTAAAATAAAAATTATAAACTTATTACAACATAAATAATATATATTTATGACAATTATAGTTTTCAAAACAAAAAAATGGCAAGAAAGTGGCATTATATTCAAAATGTTTGCAAATCTCTTTAATGTCTGGCTGAGCACAAGGCAGCTGGATTCTCATATCTGCTCTTGCACTCCAGCTGTTGCAATATGTGGTTTTTGGTTGAAGTGGGTGAAGAAAATCAAGCCCCACAAAGATAGGGAGGTAGAGAAGGAGGGTATTTAATAGTCTTTTTAGGCAGAATTCTAAGAATGACCCCGAAATGTCCCTCACCTGCCTATAAATTTCTTCTCTTTTGGGAGTGTTTCTGATGAGATATCACTCCCATGTTTGTGTTAGTTATATGGCAAAGGGAAATTATCAAGGTTGTACTCACCTAATCACAGGAATCCTTTAAAAGAGGGTTTGTGGCTGGGTGCAGTGGCTCACACCTGTAATCCTAGCACTTTGGGAGGCCGAGGTGGGTGAATCACCTGAGCTTAGGAGTTCGAGACTCCCCTGGGCAACATGGCAAAACCCACCTTTATTAAAAATGCAAAAATTAGCTGGGCATGGTGATGCGTGCCTGTAATCCCAGCTGCTTGGGAGCCTGAGGCAGGAGAATCACTTGAGCCCGGTAGGTGGAGGTTGCAGTGGGCCGAGATTGCACCACTGCACTCCAACCTGGGCCACAGAGCGAGACCCTGTCTCAAAAAAAAAAAAAAAAAAAGGGGTTTTCTAGTGGCGGAAAAGGAAGTCGGAAGTCAGAGAGATGCAAACTTGACTATGCCGTTGATGGTTTCCAAATGGAGAGAGCTGCGTAAGAAGGAGTGTAGGTAGCCTTTAGGAGCCATGAGCAGCCTCTGGATGACAGTCAGCAAGTCAGGGGGGCCTCAGACCCACACCCTGAAGGACCTGGATTCTGCTAACAACCTGAGTAAACTTGGAAGGGAACTTTTCCCCAGAGCCTCCAGATAAGAGCCCAGCTCAGCTAACCACTTCACCTCAGCCTTGTGAGACCCTAAGCAGAGAACTCAGGTGAACACACCTGGATTTCTAACCTATGTAACTGCGAGATGATAAATGGGCATCATACTAAGTTGTTAAGTTTGTGGTAATTTGTTATGGCAGCAATACAAAACTAATAAATGGTGTGGGGATTCTTCTTGATAACTACACCTACACTTCACAAGTGGTTGTTTCTTAATCTTTCTTTGCAGTGTTGAATCTGAAACTAAACCGTATCAGTGAACCTTTTGTACTCTGTTACATTAAAATCTACTGGTCAGCCAGGCACCATGGCTCACACCTGTAATCCCAGCACTTTGGGAGGCTGAGGTGGGTGGATTGCTTGAGGTCAGGAGTTCAAAACCAACCTGGCCAATATGGCAAAACACTGTCTGTACAAAAAATACAAAAATTAGCCAGGTGTGGTGGTGTACGCCTGTAGTCCCAGCTACTTGGGAGGTTGAGGCACGGAAATTGCTTGAACCTGGGAGGTGGAGGTTGCAGTGAGCCAAGGTTGTGCCACTGTGTTCCAGTCTGGGCAACAGAGTGAGATTCTGTCTCAAAAAAAAAAAAAAAATCAATTACACTTTGAATGGATCTGTTATCCATGCATGATTTTGTAACATCATGCATTAGTCATCTGGAAAATATCAGTCTACCCAGTTAGGCAGATCTTCCCATTGTTGACTCGCTTTTTGATTCTACAATATTAAAAAATCACATTCGTTAGTATCCCTACTAATCTTATTAGAAAGCTCTTTAGGATATTGAGAAGCTCGCAAGCTCACAGTGGCTGATACAGGTTTTCCAAAATTGTGCTCTTTACTTGAAAGCTTAACTTTTATCATTGACAAGAAATAGTAACAGTTGTTTTCCTTGAGGTGACAGGATCATTTTGTCCATTTTTAACAAAATAATTGCCAAGCACCCAAGTTTGAATAACCACAATTTATCCGTCAATCATTCAAGTAAAAAAAAATAAAGTGCTCCCCAGCACTTTGGGAGGCTGAGGCAGGTGGAATGCTTGAGCCCAGGAGTTTGAGACCAGCCTGGGCAACATAGCGACACTGTGTCTCTGCTAAAAAATAAAACAATTAGCTGGGCATGGTGGCGCAAGCCTATAGTCCCGGCTACTTGGGAGCCTGAGGTGGGAAGATCGCTTGAGGCTGGGAGATCGAGCCTGCAGTGAGCCATGATGGCACCACTGCACTTCAGCCTGCATGACAGAGCCAGACTCTGTCTGGAAAAAAAAAAAAAAAAGAGTTCCATAAAAAATTCGCTAGTTTAGCTTGCAAGTCAATTGTGCAAGTGCTTTTCCTCATGACAACTGCACTTCAGTATGCAGAAGTACTTTATATATCCATATATACCCATATATACTTCCTATGCCCAGCCCCATGAAAGTAGTTTTGACTGAACCTCCTGAATCTTAGGGGCTCCCTGGGTCTTTGGACCACATTTTTAGGGCTGCTGGTCTAGGCTGAGGCTGGAAGGGGAGGGAAGGGGCCTGGGAAAGAGTGGAGATGAAATTTTAATTATGCTTAGAAATGTCCTGTCAGTAGAGGAGACAGCTGGGCATGAAGAGGAGGAGAGGATTCCTAGGTTCCTTCCCAAAGGACCTCTGCTGTTGTTGTGCCCTTTCCTACTCCTGACCTGCCTTGTTCATGAGCTGTCCCAGCCAAGTCAACAGCGACCCTCTGTAACTACTCATATCCTGGGATCTTGGGTGCTCTGTCTTAGAAGGCCCCAATACGAACAGAGAATCCCACCCTGGCCCATGCACCTGTCATAGCTGTCTGCCACCCTACTGTGGAGCCCCAAGGCTACTTGCTACACTACATCTATTAGTCTTCTCAGACCAACTACCTGTGTCAACATCATTCCATTCACATGAAATGAACGCCTGCCATGTCCCCAGTCCTGTGCCAGGTGCTGATGGGAGGGAGGAGACAAGACTAAGCCACAGCACCTTGATAGAAAGGCTTGCTTCTTATCCAAAAAAGTGACTGAAAAGAGGGCTGGCACCCCTACATGAGGGAAAAGCTCAAATGAGAGGCCTGCAGAGGGAGGCAGATGTTAGCGTGGCTTGGAGGCTTCCTGCAGTCAGTGTGGATTCAAGGAGGACCTGGAAGGGAGGGCAGAATTTGTATCATGGGGAAGAGAGGTGTTCTAGTCTTGGCAGGGGTTTGGGGGGTGGAGATGGTCATGTGCAGGGACACTGTAATAACAAGCCTGCTGGAAGTAAGGGGGAGAGCAGAGTGGAGTCAGAGGTGAGGCTTGAAGGAACAGGGAAAACGTGTAAATGCCTCTTATTCTCATCACTCATGAGCTGCCATTGCGGGTGTCTGAGCAGGATGGAAGCTATGTTCTGGGAAGCCAAATCTGGCCCAGTCTGCAAAAACACCTGGAAGTATGTGGGACAGAAAAGGAACACCGGTTTCCATACAGTATTTCATTTCATCCTCACTCCAATCCTGGGAGATGGGTACTATTGTTTTCATCCCCAGGAAATTGAGGCTCAGAGATTGGTTCACTTACCCAATATCACCTGCGTGGTAAAGGATTGAGGAAGGCTTCCAACCTAGGCCTGCTTCTAAAGCCTGTGCTCTGAATAGCCACAATGTATGCAATGATGGAGGGGCAAAAGGAATAATCATAATAGTCACCATTTACTGAGTGCTAACTACATGTCAGGTTATAAGCAAAATCCATGCACTATTTCTTTCAGTCTTCACTGCAACTCTGTGAAGTAGGAACCATTATTTTTCCCCCACACCCAAGTCTAGCTATAGGGCCCAAGCTTTTTGCACATTAAGATTGACTGCAAAAGTACAGGCATTAGACAAGAAGGGCCTGAGTTAGAGTGGCAGACAAACCTCTCAATAGCTCCTTGAGCCTGGGTAAATTGCTTAATCTCTCCATGCCTCAGTTTTCTGCTGACCTTTACTTTTATGGCTTTTTTTTTTTTTTTTTTTTGATGGAGTTTCACTCTATCCGCCCAGGCTGGAGTGTAGTGGTGCGATCTAATTTTACTGCAACCTCCACCTCCTGGGGTTCAAGCGATTCTCCTGCTTCAGCCTCCTGAGTAACCAGGGTTACAGGTGCCCCAAGCCACCATACCCAGCTAATTTTTGTATTTTTAGTAGAGACAGTGTTTCACCATGTTGACCGGGAGAGTCTTGAACTCCTGACCTCAGGTGATCCGCCCACCTCGGGCAGATCACCCAAAGTGCTGGGATTACAGGCATGAGCCACTGCGCCTGGCCTCTGCTCACCTTTAAATGGCAGCAATAATAGTAACACTACCTCATAAGATTTTTGTGAGGAGTCAATAATAAAACAATAAAGCACTTAGCACGGTGCCTGGCACAGAGTAAGCAGTCAATAGATGTGAACTATTTTTCTTGTCATTGTTTTTGTTAGTTTCTCAGGATCCACATCCCAGGAAGATAGCTGCCTCTAGTTACTAGTATCGTTTGCTTACTTAGCCAGGATCATCAGGACACCAAGACTAAAAGGACAAGAGGAAAGACCGCACTACTGAGAATTCAGCATCGCTTCATCTTCCCAAGGTCTCAGGCCAGGCTGGGAAAGGGGGCTGTCTCAGAGAAGAGAGGATGAAGAGGCTGGCCCAAGGAGCCAGGGGAGGAGCTGGATAGAAGGACAGGACGGAGAAGGAAAGGAGCCCAGCTGGGAGTGACGTTTCCAAACACCTCCCTCCTGCCCACCTTCTTCCTCAGAGCTTTGTTTTTCTAGGCTTCTGCAGTCCAAATAAGGAGCAAATGGGGAGCTGCGAGAGGTTCTGCCAAGAGAGCCCACACCACATGGGCCACAGCCCTGGCTCAAATGGTGGACCAAGCAGCGGAGGGTGTAGGAAGAGAGCTAATCCAGGAACAAACTGTTCTCCAGAGGGGACCCCCTGTCCCAGGAACCCAAGGGACTGCATATAAGAGTTGGCACATTTGGGACATTTGGACTTGAGGGCAGAGTCCCCAGGCACCATTTGCTATTTATGATTTGGAGGCAGGCCCGGGTTGGGGAGAGAAACTTCTCCTTTGCTCCTTTCAGAGCAGACCCTGTGTTACTTCGGGCCTCCACCGGGCACCCTCACTGGATGTTTAGGCTTCCTGCCCTCAACCCCAGGGGACCGGGGTTGCAAGACAGAGGCCAGAGGGAAAGAGGAAGAGCTCCTTTCTGGAGAGGAGCGCAGAACCTGTTGCTGGAAATTTCAACCTGGCATTGAACGTTCTCCTCCCTCTGTTGCCTGCTGGCCTAGCCTCTCACTGTTCCCAAGACAGCCCACTCTCCCCACTGCTCCCCAGTGGCAGGATAGGGCTGGGCAGTGGTTAGGAGCACAGAGACTCCCCGAGTTCAAATCCCAATCTTGTCACTTTTAGCTCTGTGACCCTGGGTAAGTTACCCGGTCTCATCTTTAAAATGCAGCTTTTAATAGTATCTTCCTCACTGGGTTGTTTGTGAGGCTTGAATTAATTCACGCAGAGTGCTTAGAACAATGCCTGGCATATAAATGTTTAACAAATGTTCTCTACTCTTATTATCCACCTCTGTGCCACTTTTCTCTGCCAGAATTACATTTCCACCTTCTCTCTGCCTCCTTAAACCCAGTCCAGCTCAATCTCCCCCTCTTCCATGAAATCTTTGGGCAGTATCCAGTCTCCTGACCTCTGTTACACCCGGCAATGAGACCAGAACCATTTTGAGAGCAAAGGACAATGACATGAGCAGCACTAACTAAATGAATCACAGAATAACATCTGCGCTAATCTCCTTAGTGCTATCAAACTTTTTGACTGTGACCCACAGTAAGAAATATATTTTATAGCATGACCCAGTCCATGCATTTTGTATCAGTGTATTCATTTGATACACAATGCATTTGTATATAAACATTGTTATAGAATATGAAAAAAAAAAATAGCCGTGGGTGTTGGGACACAGCTATGGTCCCAGCTACTTGGGAAGCTGAGGTGGAAGGATCGCTTGAGTCTAGGAAGTCAAGGCTGCAGTGAGCTGTGATCGTGCCACTGCATGCCAGCCTGGGCAACAGGGTGAGACCCTGTCTAAAAAGAAACAAAAAAAAAAGAAAAGAAAGAAAAAAATACACTGTCCCAAGAATGACCCTGAGCCTTCCCTCCAGAGGCCCTAAACCCTGAAAAGATTACAGGTGAATGGCGTGTTTGCGGAATGGAGATAGAGTTGAGGTAGGCTGCAGTGGACGGTGTATGGAAGGCCTTCTGAGGCAGAAGACTGGAGAGCAGGCTGAGCTCAGATGTCAAAGGGCTTCAGCTGCCACACGAAGGAGTTTGGACATTTTCTATAGACACTGGAAGTTTTTAAGGAGAGGAAGACCATACTTGGCTATGTGTTTTAGAAAAATCTCTGGGGCAGCTGTGAGGAGAATGGATTGGAAAGACTAACTCACAGACAGGGAAAACTATGAAGAAGCTCTGTTGAGCATCCAGGTGAGAGAGGACAGATGAGGCCATAATTTAAGAAACAACTGGGAGAGTGGAAGAGTGGAGAACATGGAGGAGACAAAAGTCAGAAATAGTAAAGACCGAAATCAGCAGCTGAAGTTTTGAGCTTGAGTAACTGGGTCAATATAATGCTGGTTTCCAAGGTAGGTACAAAGGAGATTTGTCCGGCAAGAAAACAGTTCAGTTTTGGAATAAGTTTGAGATATCCACTGGAAAAATTTCAGTGGGAAACATAACTCTCATTCTTTCATTCATTCAATAAACTTTTATGGGACTGACATAGATAAACTAACGTTTTATTTTGCCAGAGTAGAAACATTAAACAAATAAAGTAACTTCCATCATTGCCATCATTTCAAAGAACATTTTACTACCAAAAAGTAGGAACAGCATAATCTCAGAACGAAGGAGAGTCCTTTATTATTATTATTATTATTATTTTGAGACGGAGTTTCGCTCTGTTGCCCAGGCCGGAGTGCAGTGGCACAATCTCGGCTCACTGCAACCTCCGCCTCCTGGGTTCAAGCAATTCTTCTGCCTCAGCCTCCCAAGTAGCTGGGATTACAGGTGTGTGCCACCACGCCTGGCTAATGTTTGTATTTTTAGTAGAGACGGGGTTTTGCCACGTTGGCCAGGCTGGTCTTGAACTCCTGACCTCAAGTGATCCGCCCGCCTCAGCCGCCCAAAGTGCTGGGATTACAGGCGTGAGCCACAGCGCCCAGCCTAGTCCTTTATAATTGAAAAAATGTATTTATTGAAACACTTTCCTAGTAAAGTTTTTCTCATTTTGCCATGAAAACATCGCTGTATAATACCAGCCTGTTCTGGGGACTGTAATTGAAGAACCACTGATTCGAGGAATGGGCAGAGGAAGAGAGGCCAGCAAAAGAGACCATGAGGAATGGTTCCAGAGGCAGTAGGAAAACCAAGAAAGCGTGATCATGGAGGCCAAAAGAGGGGAGAGTTTAGGAAATAAGGGCTTGGCCAATAGTGTCTTTTGCCACCCAGAGTTCAAAGAAGTAATCAAATTTGGCAATTAGGAGGTCATTGGTGACCTATGGCAGAGCCCTTTCACTGAGATAATGTGGCTGGAGCCAAACTGCTCTTGGTTGAGGTGTGAATGGGAAGCCAGGAAAAGTGGAAGTCTAGCATGTAGACTACTTTGAACAAATTTGAGAGTGAGGGAAAGAAGATAGAGAGAGGAAAGGAGGGAGGGAGAGAAAGAGATCAAGAGAGAAAGAGCAAGTTAGAGGAGCAAGAGAACATACAGTGGAGGGGGAGTTCTTGTTTTTTGGGATAACAGAGACAGGCATTTTATAATCAGGACAGAAAGAGCTGGTATAGAGAAGCTGAACTTTCCTGAAGACAAGAAGCATAACAAATGGCTGGAGGAAGGGCCCAGGAAGGAGGTGGATGAGGCCAAGGCCCAGGCAAAGGGATTAGCCTTTAACCAGAGGGGCACCTTGTCCCCTGAGAAGAGGGCTGGAGGGGAAGGAAGTTGGAAAGGCAGGCCAAGTTTGAGGGGGGAGTGGGGCAGGGCACTGAGGTAATTCACGCTTGAAGGCCTCTGTTTTCTCAGGGAAGTAGAAGGAGAGGTTATTCCGTGCAGAGAGAGGGGAGGGGCAGGAACATGGTAAGGAGCTGAAGGAAGTTTGGAATGTGGCCAAGCAAAATGTGGAGGCTGGAGCTGGGGCCTTGACATGTGAACACGCTCAAGGATGACTGAGGGGCGCTGGGGGTCAGCTGAGATTGATCGAGTCTGTCTTCTCTCTGTGGGTCTTGTCTCCTTTGCAAAGCTTGAGGCAGAGTCCATGGCACTTTCCTTTCCTGTCTGTCCGTTAGCTAGGCAATGCTAGCCCCAGTACTCTCAGAAAAGTCTGGAAAAGCAATCACTGGCAAAACCCAGAAGCACTATAGGGCTGTTAGGGGAACAGAGGTAAGATCTTAACTGCTCTGATAGGAGGGTCTCCATCTTGGTTGATCCAGACCTTTTCTGCTGCCCTGCTGACCAGTTTACTCCTGTTTTGTGTTAAGTGAAAAGGAGAACAGCTAACTTTTGCCCAGCAACACTTGCAGGCCTTAAATCTTACAGGCCGGGGAAAAGCCAACAAGAAGAGCCAGCGGCTTCATGTCCCACAAGCTAAATGAGGCTGAGGCAATTCCTAGGAGGTAGCAAGACAGAGCCATTGCGTAGGGAGGACAAAGACCCATGGAAACAGGATTGAAGGCTCCCTGGGCTCCAGGAGAGCATGCTGGGAGCTGGGTGTAAGTGGAACCCTGAGGCCTGCTGCTCAGGGGAGTGAAGGGACTGGACAGCTCCTAACGTGAAGGTGGTGACTGAAGGAACACAAGTTCAAGGTGGGAGGTGGCATGATGGGTGGCATGGTTGAGTCTGGTCAGGCATGAGCCCCGAGCTCAGGAGGAATATCTGCCTCTTAGCCCTCTCCCTCCTTCCTTCTGCTGATTCTCGGAGGCCACTTACAGGTGGAAAAGATCCTTGAGTGTGACAACAGGTGTTGTGCTTCTTTCTCTTTTGCACACCATCTCCTTCCAGCCCAGTCTTTTCAGCCTGGCTCCTTCTCTGAGCCACACTCCTCCTTTCAGCCAGTGATGCAGTCAGTACAAGGAAACGCTCAGCTCATAAAGGTAAATTTAGCAAGAACTCTCAGAGACTGATAGATGCTCTGGCTCCCCAGCAACCCTCTCTTTCCCCACAAGATTTCCCTCTTCAGGACCTGGGATCTATCTTGCACTTAGAAAATTCAGGGACAGAGAGCTCTCTCAAGTCCAAGGCAGCACATTCCACTGAACTCATTTCACCTCATATAATAAACCTCTGTTTATTGAGGGCCGGGACCATGCCAGGCCCTTGGGTTAGGTGGTGACTGAGCTGTTAGAAAGTTTTCCTTTGATTGAGCCAAAATGTGTCTCCCTGTAGCTTCCAGCCGTGGGCCTCAGCCCTGCCCTTTGAAGTCACCCAGAACAAGTGTAATCTCATTGCAGTCTAATCCTCAGATATTTGAAAATATCTGTCACTTCCCCCAGCTTTCGCTCCTCCATGGATAAACATTTCTTTCTTGGTTTATTTTTATTTTTAGTGCCTTTCCTTTTTATTACTCAAATAATGTCAGTTCATTGTGGAACTTTTTAGAAAATTCAGAAAAACATAATGTAAAAATCCACCCCACTGTTACTCCCAGAAATGACAACCCTAACACTCTTTCTTCTCACCAGTCTTATTTTTTCTCTGCATGCTGTCCATTCTATATCTTTTTTCTTACCAAAATGGGATCATCCTTTAAGTAATATTTTAGAGACTTATTTTGTTTTCACTCTTTCAATATGTTAACTTTTCCCTCATTCTTCTACCATGCCAATTTTAACATGAAATTGTGTAACTGCCCAATGATTTATCTAACCAGCTTTTAAAAGTGAGACATTTAGGTTGTTTTCAATTTTCCTTTGCTGAAAAGAACATAGTGGGACTAGAATTGGAAGTGGAGTGAAGATGGGGGGTAGGTGAACAGAGAAACGAGGAGCCCTTAAATTAGTCATGCTATCTTACCATCTGATTTTTTTTCCATTTTCTGTGTTGAAAAATTATACTTCCCAGAACATGATTGTGAGCACCTGCTTGGTATTCAGTTGCAAGGATTTGCCCTAATTAATGTAACTGGTTTCCTATTATTGGACATTGAGGTTGTTTCTAATTTTTGACCATTACAAACCAGACTGTGATGAACATCCAAGAAGCTAAATCTGTGCTGGAGCTGGACATTGAGGTCAGGAGGAATATTTTCGAGACCTCTGAAGCATAAGGTCCCTGCCAGTAGTTGTAACTAGAAGCTTTCCGGCAAAGGCCCAGAAGGCTGGCTAAGGTCGAGGACTGTGCTCAGGCCTCTGGGCTTGCCCGGGTTCAGTACCCATTTATGTAGCCCCTGTCAGAGAGTGTTCAGGCTGGCATGGTCCTATGAGACCACTGGGCCAGCACCCTCATCTCTCACATGAGGGAACTGAGGCCTGGGGCTGGGGCTGGTCCTTTGGCAGCTCTGTAGTCGGGCAGAACTTTGCCTCTCCCCAGCACCCTGGCTTCTGAACTGGAAGCTGAGCTTTGAGGTTTGGAATCTCACCCAGAGGCCCTGTGAAATCCTGCCTGCTCTCCTTCACTGGACCACTTACTGCTGAGGCTGGAGGGGGCACTTTGGCAAATGAACTGATCAGTAAGGGGCTGAGGGGCATTGAAAGAAGACTTAAGGTTTACCCTACAAGCAACTGGGCCTGCTCTGCCCAGAATGCCCCTTTTTTCCCTAACCCAGATGATATGCTTAATGGCAGTCACCCTACATTCAGGTCCACCTGGCAAATCTATCTGAGGTTGAGCTGAAATAACAAGTGAGTCCCTCACTCTCCTTAAAGGGGTCAGCTGTCTCTCTTCTTGCCAGGAACTGACTTTGTTAAAGGCCTGTCTATTCAGCCCTCTGTCCCTGACAGCTCTGTGGTTTCAGAGTGCTAATGAGCTCCTCTCCTTCCCCTCTCAGGCCTTGCTACTCCCTGGGGAATTCACACAAATGGTGTGCGATTTGCCCCTTCTGTGTTTTCCTTTCTGACTTGGAGGCAAAGCAAATCCCTCACCTCCCACTGACACCATGTTTATTCAACTGGGAGAGATTTCACACCCAGGAACCCAGCTCTCCCTCCCTGAGCCCCTTCCCTAAATCTTTGTCCCCCTCCCAAGTCATCCCACCCCTGTCCTCCCTGAATAATTTATAAGACCAGGCAGGGCTTATAAAAGGGTCTCCCAGGAAAGGCCAAAAGAGTGCAGAAGGTTCTGGGAAGTAGGAGACCCCACTGACTTTGGTCCCCTAAGAATGGACTCTGCTGCCTGTGCTGCTGCTGCCACCCCTGTTCCAGCCCTGGCTCTGGCCCTAGCTCCAGACCTAGCACAAGCCCCACTGGCACTCCCTGGCCTGTTAAGCCCATCTCCCCTTCTCTCCTCTGGACAAGAAGTAGATGGGAGTGAAAGGTAAGTTGAGCTTGGCCTTTGGCAACCTGAACTTAGGCTTGAGAGCTTCCTGAGAGAGGAAGGAAAATGAGATGTCCAGGGCACCCTGTTCTCTGTGAAGGGGAAAAGCAATGGCCTCATAGCCCTCCCTCCTCATCTCTAGCTGTAATATCTCATCTGACCTTTCACCTCACTAATCCCGCTGGGTGGCAAGAGGGGACTTGGGGACAGTGGCTGTTGCCAAAGCTGAAGGTGAAGCAGCTAGGTCCTCATAGGCCAGGTGGCTGAGTCCTCTGAGGGGGTTGGGGAACTGCCGTGAAACCTGGGCTTAACACAATCTAGACTGTGGGGGTGGGGAGTGTGGGGAAAGAGGACCAAAGTCTAAAGAGGCCCTTGACTGGGACATTGTCTTTTTCCTGACCATGCCGTAAGATTTCCATTTGCTTTTTTCCTACCTCTGCAAGTCCAGTGGGGAAGCAGTGGGCCCAGGAACATTTCTGGCCCTCTTCCTCAGCCCAGGAAGATGGTAGAGCTCTGAGTTCTACTTCTTGGAGCAGGAAGTAGGAGGCAAGATATTTTCCATCTAACCCCCATTCATTACTCCAAACATTTAGTCTTCAACAAACATTTACTGAAACAGCTACTGTGTACCAGACATTGTGCTAGGTGTTGAGGATTCAGTTATGATTGAGCATATCTTTGAGCTTAAGGAGCTCAAAGACAAGTAAATAGACAATTACAAAACAGCATGATAAAAGCAATAATAACAATGCTGAAGCCAAGAGGAGGGGCATCTGTCCTGGAATGGGCTCAGGAGCCTTAGGAAAGGCTTCCTGGAGCAGATGGCACCTGAGCCAAGCTTTTGGGAGGCCTCTTGTTATCTCAGGGAGCCCACCTTTCAGTCTCTTCCTCTACAGATTGATCTCTCCTCTTTGTCCCAGAAGAACTTGTCTCTGGAGGCCCTGGCTGTCTTCCACAAATGACTTTCCAAGGCAGATGAGGAAGCTGGTGGATTTGGTGAGTTCGAGCCCTTGTGACGCATGTTCACATGCAGCCACATGCATTAACACTGACCAGGTCACTTCCCAGAGAGCCCCTGACCTCAGTCCAAAGGTGCAGATCTGAGATAGCATCCTCACAGTTTTGTCAACATTTGATTCCAACAGAGAGCAGATCCAAGCTTTCTGTGGCAATTGGAAAGATGAGGAGACCAAGGCTCAGAGTGGGCAAGGGATCTGGGCAGGCCCCACAGCCAGTGTGTGGCAGTGCTGGTGCTTGAGGCCTGGTCTCCTGGCACCTTACTCCAGTGCTCTCCCACCCACCCCATCTCCCTGAATCTTTGCTGCTCCAGTAGAACTCTGTCCCCTGGAGAGCCTCCAAACAGGTGCTGGAACAGAGGCAGGGAAGCAAACAACCCACAGGACTCTGTCTGCTTGTTTTTCAACCAGAACCAAGAGAGACCCCTTGTTGAGGGGCGGGTATTGGGGGTTGCTGGGTCCCAGAGATGTCTAAGGTCTCTTCAAGATCATTTTACCTGCAGCTTTCTGACCTCTAGTACAGAGGAGGAAGTTATCTAGCCATGTACTTTGAGCCACATGCTAGCTTTTGCTTTGGACAGGCTGCTGATGGGGCAACGGCTGCTGAGGTCACCAAGGCTGAATCCAAGTTCCATCACCCTGTCAGGTAAGCTTCTGGCATGAAGCTCCAAACTTGACATAGATCCATTAGCTCTTTGAATCTTCACAAAGGTCTTGTGAAGCAGGAGAGGGGAGGAATTGCTATCTATGATCGCTGTTTCATAGAAGAGAAAACTGGAGCCCAGAGGTTAAGGGACTTTGCCAAGGCTGTCTTTTCTGGAGGCATTGTTAATGATGCCCAAGAATGATCCCCCATGGATGGGTCAGTGAAATAATCCTCAGTGGAAGGAGATGGGGCCATAGGGCTGGAGAATTCTTGGCTAGAAGCTTTCTGGGGTAGGTAGCAGGTGGTCAGAGCCATAAGTGGCAGATGCTGGGGCTGCCCCCCCCAACCTCTATAGGTCCATAAGGGGTTGCCTTCCTGCGTAGGGCCACTTTGTAACAATGCAGAAGGTTCTGTTACAAAACTTTCTTTCTTCCTTTCCCTATGACCTCATTGTTGCAGCCAAGAGAAGGGGTTTAGGGGTCAGCTTCTTTCTTGGCCCTACTGGCCCCTCTGCACATATGAGACCTGTTAGGGGCCATGCTTCTTCTCTGTCCACAGGCTCTTCTGGCCTAAATCCTGCTCCTTCGACTATCTGTACAGTGCTGGGGAGATTTTACTGCAGAACTTTCCTGTCCAGGCAACCATCAACCTATATGAGGACTCAGACAGCGAAGAAGAAGAGGAAGATGAAGAGGAGGATGAAGAAGAGAAGTAGGAGGCCAATGAAAAGGGGCCAGAAGAGTGTGTGAGGGTACCAGGGTCCATACCCTACAGCGCCACAGCTCATCCCCCTTCCCCACCCCTAACCTATCCAAATGGAGGCAGCCAGAGTCTGACTGGGGTTCAGTTTATCTGGCGAGTTTTCACAGACATCAATTAGCCAGGAGTATTAGTCCAGCAGATAGAGCTTTCTGGACTGAAAATTGGGTCCTCTAGCTGCCCAGCTCACCCTGGCTTACCTGACTGGCCTGTGAGCTCAGGCCTCTGGCATCTCACTGTCTGGGCTGCTGTTGTGTTGACCATGGGAGGGTTCTAGGAGCTCTAGAAGAAGGAAGGCTTGCCGAAGCCCCCAGGAAGCAGAGCAGGGCAGGGAATGCCCTTGTGGAGGGAAGTAGTCACTCCTCAGGCCCGTTGACTCCCCAGACTTCCCAGGTGACCATGTAGTCCCGTCTCTCTGTGGAAAGCCTGACTTCTGGCTTCACCCAAAGGAATACCAACAGCAGATCCATGCAAGGTTGGGGTGCCTTTTTTATGAGTCTTACAGGAAGGGAAGGGGGTGTGTAGAGAATCGGCTTGCTCTGGGGTGCCCCCCCATTTTGCCTGCTGTCCATTGAAGTCTGTGTGTTGGCATGAGATGAATCAGGAGAAAAAGAAACTGGATGGTGTTTTCCTTTTTCTTGGAACTGTGCTGATTTCTTAACTGAACTCTGCCCATATTGTGAAGCCATGGGCAGAGGGTCAGAGACCAGCTCAAGGCCAATTCATTGCTTTTCCTACCTGAGGTCAGTTGACAAGTTTTTCTTCATGGGGTTGTGGGGCTGGGGACCCAGCATGGGGCCAGGCCCTCTCCATCAATTTGTGAAATCAGACTTGATTAAACTTCAAGGACGGCTTGGAAAGAGAACAAAAAGGCCCCCAAAGGGCAGCTTGTAAGTTTGGAGTAGGGATCAGGTTAGAGGGGAAATATAACATGTGCAGCCTCATTTGAGCCTCAGAGATGGCTGTGTGCATGTGGGGAGGAGGGCTACTAGGACCTAGCAATTTTTTTCCTCAATTCCCTTTGTATTTACCGCAGCTCAGACCCTCATGCTTACCCTTGCTCCAATTACTCTTCGACTAATTTTTTTTTTTTTGGCCTCCAGCTGTCCCTTTGCGATTCATCTTCCACACTGACAACCAGATTAGACCACATCATGCCTTTGCCAACACTTTTGGGCTTATCCTTTTTTTTTTTTTTTCTTGTCACAGATCCCCTGGAGAACCTGTGGCTTCTCTACTCAGAAAAATACATTTGTTCACACCACACACACACACACACACACACACACACACACAGTGCTATATCTTCACAAATCAAGTACTTAACTTGATATTCTAGGCCTTTCAATTGTCTGGGTTTTGCCTGTCTCTTGAGACTCATCTCTCAACTCTTAAAGTTTACACTGCCTCTCCTTGAATGTTGCATGCTTTCTAACACCTCTGTGTCCTTAACCCTGTCTG
Source organism: Pongo pygmaeus (assembly GCF_028885625.2). NCBI lineage: Eukaryota > Metazoa > Chordata > Mammalia > Primates > Hominidae > Pongo > Pongo pygmaeus. Next base: position 111,030,303 of record NC_072396.2, on the reverse strand, counting down.
GAATGCCTTTCCACTTTCGCATGCCTAGGAAACTCATTCATCTAACAGAACCAGCTCAGACACCCCTGCTGTAGGAAGCCTCCCCAGACATCCCAGGCACCAGGTTGGGTGCCCCCACTCATTCAGAGCCTCCCCTACCATAGCATTTGCCTCCTTTCCTATACAGTAACCTGGGGCTGTATTTGATATTCCCATATGACTTCATTGCACAGAACACTGGCTGACACAAAGGAGGTGCTCAGGAAATGTTGAAAGAGAAAAAAGATTCTCAAGTCTTCTGAAAGTAGCTCTTGGTGGAACCACCATTGTTCCCCAACTTGCTAGCTTCCTGGTTTAGCTACAAAGGGGAAAGGGTAATGTCATTTCATTCAGGAGCAAAACGATGACCATCTTTCTTTTCCTTCTCCCTCAACATGAGACAGGCTGCTTCAGTTCTGAGCCCTAGCTGGGACTTCCCTGCATTGGACACAACCTTGAGTAGGCCACCAAACTCACACACTGGTGCCATCTATTGGTCAAAATTTAATCTTTTTCTTTAATTAAGGCTTCCAGGCAGTTGACCTTTGACTACATTAATTCTTTTAGTCCATTCTGTTTCTGTTTGTAAGTAAAGTGGAATCTACCATGTGCTAGCAGTATGACCTTGGGCCAGTTACTTATCCGCTCTAAGTCTCAGTCTCCTCATCTGTAAAATGGGGCTAATAATACTTCCTTTCAGAGTTACTGTGAGGATTAAATGATATAGTATATGTAAAGTACTTAGCATGCTCCCTGGCACATAGTACAAACCCTCAATAAATGGTAGTAGTCATAATAATAGTAGTCTTAGTAGCTGCTATTACTGATTTTATAAAGGAAATGATCTTATAGGCCAGAGTCAGCTAATGACGATTTACTCAACTAATAACTGATTTGTCAGTTATCACCACTTGATCTTCCTGGCACCATTTGATGGTTTACCAGTAAAAGCATCTTTTCAGTGTTTATTCCAAAATGAAAAAAGAAAGAAAGAAATAAAGAAAGAAAGAAAGGAAGGAAGGAAAGAAAGAAAGAAAGAAAGAAAAAGAAAAAGAAAGAAACCGCCCCCCCAAAAAGAAAAAAAAAAAAACAGAGGCAAAGTATGGCTCCCTGGACCACTATCTACATTCAAATGGTAACCCACAGGTTTCAGCTCCCTTTTTCCAAGGCCAGAGGTTTGTAAACGTATTTTTTTGTGCTTTAGCAGGAAAACCTTTCTTTTGAATTGAATGCAGAAGCCCAATATATAAATCAAATAAAAATGGAGCTCCCTGGTGGAAGCCTTAATGGGGGGGCCCAGAATTCTTATGCTGGTGTCTTCTCTCTGGTAAAGTAGCTGTCTCCACCCCTTTCTGTGAGGCACTTTCAAGGATCCCTAGACTGTGGAAAACACGATTTGGAAACCACTGTTCCAAGGGTTAAACCAGGATTGATTTGAAGTAGAAGGGAGATTAATTAGTACTTCAAAATGTCCAGTGTTCTGTTTAAAATCCTTGCTTTGGGTCCTAAGCACCCAGCATTTCACAGCTCAAAAATTGCTCGAATCCTTACACCATAGGTTATAGGGATTTAAAATCATTGGAATCCCAATATCCTTGGTTTTAAGGTATTGTATAGCATAGTATTACAAATCCCTAAATCCTCAGGGATTTAAAGACCTTAAAACCCTTGGAGCAGTAATTCTTAACTCAGAATGGGCTCTTCTCATTTCCCAACCCCGCCCTCCTTACTGCACACGTGCTGTTGTTTACTGGGCAGAAATTTTGTTTCGCTGTCCTCTCTGTCCCCTGTCCTGAAATGGCTTCCAATCCTCTTCCCCATACGTGGTTGCTAAGTAATTGGAATTCACTGTTCTGACTAATCAGAGCTCAGTATGAGTTACTTTGTTGTGGGTGTTTCCAATCCTTGTACCAACTTCAACTCCAGTGCACAAACTCAGGAGAAAAATCTCTGTGCAAAACTCAAGAGTCCTTCCTCCAGCTCCACCTGGCTGGCCCATCCTAGTGTCCCAGCACTTCCCCATCCTAGCACTGATTTCCTCCTGTTTCTCCCACCTTGTTGCAGCAGTGAGAGAACACATCTGTTGGGGTGAGGCTGCATTTGAGCTGGGCTTTGAAGGATGGGCATGAGTAGTAATGGAGGGAGAAAACTTTTCAGAAAGAGGCAGCACTATGAATGCCTTCATTAAACAATACTTATTGAGCACTTACTATGTGCCAGACCTTAATGTTGTAATGATTAAGAGCATGGGCTTTGGAAGCAGATGTACCTGGGTTCAAATGCCTTTTCTGCTGCATGGTAGCTCAATTCATAGGCCCACTCCCCTCAAGTGTCAAGGTCAGCTCTCTGCTCTTAACCCTTTCACTACAACCTCTGTAGTTTCTTTTTTGTTTGTTTGTTTTTTGAGACAGGGTCTCACTCTGTTGCCCAGACTGGAGTGCAGTGGCGCTTGGCTCACTGCAAACTCCGCCTCCTAGGCTCAAGCAATTCTCCTGCCTTAGCCTCCCAAGCAGCTAGAATTACAGGCGTGCACCACCACGCCCAGTTAATTTTTGTATTTTTAGTAGAGATGGGGTTTCATTATGTTGGCCAGGCAGGTCTTGAACTCCTGACTATAGTTCTTTATTGTATCACACCTCTTCCCCACACAGCACATACTTATTAAAATAGTTGCCTATTCTCCTCTGCCTCAGCAGGGAAAGCCCTCTGCCTACCCAGTGGGTGTTACAAACCCTCACCTCTCACCCCCTCCTCAAAACTGTGCCTGTGTGACCCATCTAGTGGGTAGATACATTGTCTCCTTTCCTCCCCACTTCCCTTTTGCCAAATGGTGGCCAATCTCCGTCCCAAATAAGGTTGTTAGCAGACCTGAATCCACTGTTTTGGCCTATCAGGAACATTGTGTTGGTTCCTGTGTTTTTGGTTTATCCCCTGGCTAGCAAGGCTCGTGACAATCTCCATGGAAACACAGAAACTGAGATACAGAAAGCCAACAAGGAATGAGTGCTCTGACAGCGGGTGCCACAGCACTTGCTACTGACGTTACACCCGTCATCTTGTGTGGTACTTGTAATCGCAACAGTCCTAGAGATAGGTCTTATTATTATCCCCACTTATTAATGAGAAAACTAACAGTTAGCTGGGTTTCTGTGCCTGGGTTTGTGTGCCTGCATGGAAGATGCTACAAGCCTTGTCAGCGGTGATTAAGTAAAAAATACAGGAACCAACACCAGGCCATGACAGGTAAAACAGTGAAGTCAGGTCACCAGTTTACAACAGGAGACTGGAGAAAAGAGGAGATGAACTGTCTGTCCACTAGAGAGCCATACAGGCACAGTGCAGGGCGGGGGAGTAGGAGGTGGTGACACCCACAGGTGTGGGAGTGGGGCTTTCCCTGTCCAGAGAAGACTAGACAATAGGATACGTAGGAAGATAAGAGTTAGAACAGCTGATAATTCTGGAATTTTTGTTATGGACCTTACATGGATTAACTCCTTTAATACAACAACTTTGAAGGATAGGTACAGTTGAGAAAACTGAGGCTTAGAGTGGTTTTTAAAACTTGCCCCAAATCACACAGTTGGTAAATTGTGGCACCTTCTAAGTGTCAGGCTTTTTACACATTTTATCTCATTTAATCCTTATGGCAACCCTAAAACTCAAGCACTATTATTTTCCTTGTTTTATGGATGAGGAAACTGAGTTTCAGAGAGGTTAAGGAATCTTAAGGTCATGTAATTAATAAATGACTGACCCAAGATTTGAGAGATGACAGCAATTGCTCCAGGTTACATTAATGGTAAGTGGCAGAACCAGGGTTCAGGGCTGCCTGACTCCAGAGCCCCGTGCTTTCAGGAGGTGGAATCAACAGGGTTTGCTGAAGGATTAAATCTGTGGGAGGGCAAGGGAGAAAAGATTTAAGTTCTGGCTGCAGGGAAGTGAGTCAGAGGATATGAAGAACTCTGGGCCAGGGGCCAGGAAAAACTGAGGGCCTCTGAAAGGTATCACTGAGGGAGGAATGTTTGGGGACCTCCTGCCCAGCAGTGGCAGGCTCTCACAGCACCTGGGCTGTGGGCACAGGACTACCAGAGGTGAGAGGGGGATGAGGGAATTCTGTTCCTGCCCCTCGGTGCTGTGCTGCCTCAGAGTGGAATGGGCCCTGGCTGGACATGTCTCACTCTGGCTGAAAAGTGGGAGAACTACCAATTGCTGAGCTCTTCTGCTCTATCCCAGGCACTGTGCTTGGCACCACACACACTTTATCCTGAACTGGGTGATGGCGGTGGTGGGGCATCCTAATGTTTACAGATAAGAAACTGGGACTCAGAGAAGTGAAGTGACCTGTTAGTAGCACAGGCAGTGAGTGGGAAGCTGGGGTAGAACAGGACAGTGCGACTACAGAGTCCTGGCTCTTAACTACTAGGCTCCTCCTTCCCTCCTCCTTATTCCCCCAGAGAAGCCCTGAAAGTCCCTTAGGGCAGGCAGCTCTCCCTGGCCTCCTGTAGCCTACGGGGAAAGAAGTGTGTAAACTGTCAACAAAAAGGCATTGCTATCCCCATCACTGGGGACACCTTGAGGCCTGGGACCAAGTGTGAATTAAAAGAGGTTGAGGGAGAGACCAGGAACCAGCTGGAGTCAGGCTCTGGGTTTTTCTAGAAGTCTTCCATCCAAGGGAGAGAACAGCTGCCTGCAAGTCCCTAGCGATTCAACTCGTTTTACGCTAACAGCAAGACAGGCAGCCCCCTCTAGTGGCTGAGCCCTAAACCTACAGCACAAGGCCCAGGATGAGGGGGCTCATCCATCCAGAGGATTCTATGGCCAGCACTGTTTTGTGCCTGGTGGTTATAGGGACAGACTCTGGACTTAAAACTAAACCTGGGTTCAAATACTGGCTCGACTCCTTGTTAGCTAAGTGATCATGAGAAAATGTCTCTAAGCCTTAGTTTCTTCATCTATAAAATAGGAATGATAATAATACCATTTTAACAGGGTTAATGTAAGAATTAAATGAGACAGCATACGTAAGGGGCTGGCAGAGTACTTGGCACATTACAGATGTGATAGAGACATGCATATATATTTATATATACATGTACACACACTATATATTGTGCATATATATGAATGTATATATATTGTGCATATATATATTGTGCATATATATGAATGTATACATATATATGAATGTATACACATCTAATAATTCCTATATATGTATACTCATCTAATAATTCATATATACACATATATATGAATGTATACACATCTAATAATTGTTCTTTCTTGACACATGCTATCATAATAGTCATCACCATTTTCACTTCCCTTGCCTTTCCCATCTGATATGGTTTGGCTGTGCCCCCCCGCCCCCAATCTCAAGTTGAATTGTAGTTCCCATAATCCCCAGATGTCATGGGGAGGGACCTGGTGGGAGGTAACTGAATCATGGGGGCGGTTACCTCATGCTGCTGTTCTCGTGATAGTGAGTTCTCAGAAGAGCTAATGGTTTTATAAGGGGCTTTTCCCCAATTTGCTTGGCAGTTCTCCTTGCTGCTGCCATGTGAACAAAGACTTGTTTGCTTCTCCTTCCATCATGATCCTAAGTTTCCTGAGGCCTCCCCATCCCTGGGGAACTGTGAGTCAATTAAACCTCTTTCCTATAAATTACCCAGTCTTGGGTATGTCTCTATTAGCAGCATGAGAACAGACTAATACACTATCTAGCTCTACTAAGCCCTGGTGCCCCAAGTACTGTCAACACACTCCCCTGAAGCTTATGGGAAAGACATGGGCTAAGATACTTGCTTTTCTCCATGTACACTTTCAAGAATCTTGGACTGCACATCTTTGTCCTTCAATATTCAGGGAATGTTAATAAGCTTGCTTTACACAGGTGCTAGGCTCTTTCTGTGTTTCAAAGCAACTTTACCTCCGTGATCTCATTTGAATCTCTTAATACTCCCAGTACTCTCATTTTTTTTCATTTTGTTTTAGATACGGGGTCTCACTGTCACCCAGGCTGGAGAGTAGTGACTCAATCATAGCTCACTGCAGCCTCAAACTCCTGGACTCAAACAATACTTCCACGTCAGCCTCCTGAGTAACTAGGACTGCAGGCGTGTGCCATCATGCCCTGATGGTTTTTTTTTTTTTTTAAATAGAGACAGTGGTCTCATTTTGTTGTCCAAGCTGGTCTTGAACTCCTGGGCTCAAGCAATCCTTCTACTTCAACCTTCCATATTGGATTACAGGCATGAGCCACTGTACCCGGTAACATTTTTAAATGAGGATATTGAAGATGATGACAAGGGAAATGACTTGCTCAAGGTTGCATAGCAAGTCAGTGCAGGAGTCAGGACTAACCTCCAGAATCTCGATGTTGAGTCCAGTGCTTTCTACCAACACTTGCAATCGTCCAGGGCCTTAAGCTCTGACTAAATATGAAGCACTTGGAATCCAGGACAGAGCTTACTTTTGAAGGCCACACCACTCCACTTTGACACCAATTTCCTGCTTCTACTGAGGCCAAGGTTGTATCTCCAGGAAACTATCAAACTATGATTCTTCACCTATAAGAAGTGGCGCCATGTTGCCAGGACTGGTGACCCAAGACAGCTACATCTCCAAAACATGCCAAGAATACAATTAAATGTTAGATGATGGGTTTGCAGAGAGGTGAACATTATCTTCTCAGCCAAGCTGCATGCACTGCTAAAGGAATAGCTGCTGTCCTGTACTCACAGCCAGCTTGACTTAGCCACTCTTTTTGTGTTGGACATAACCATCAGTGTCTCAGAAGGGCAGCCTTGTCCCTAGTCAGCACAAAAATTGGGAGGTGCTGATGCATGTCATCAGCATGGGTCCTGATGGCAGCATCTGTTTGTAGGCACTGAGAGAAGCAGTACGATAATAACTCAAAGCTCTCAGTGTCATTTGTTATCACTTTGGGGGCAGAGGATGCAGGCTTGACTGTCAGTAGCAGTGGCCGTGTTTTCTCATTCTAACACACTGGTGACAAAATGAGCACTGCTGAGATAACAAATCATGTAGCCCAAACACCCTCTCCCTAGCCGCCATGCGACACTGGCAAGCTTGGTTCTGCTCAGAGGGGAAGCTTGTTACTTCCTTCTGGAGTGTTGGATCTCTGGGTGGCACTGAATTTTTCTTTCTGCTATCACTTGTTTTTTACTTGCTCATCACCATGGCAACTCGAGAGTGGGAGCCAACATTGAAATCAGTCTCTCCCCAATAGACATATGTGGAACAGCAAGTGTACTCCCTCTCTAATATTAGGGAAGCAAAACATTTTTAACCCTCTCTCCGTGCTTCAGCCTTGGTCCGTGGTGAGAGAAAATACTTTCACCTGCAATTTCAGGCACCTTTGCTCTTCCTGCATGGGAGTTTCTAATCTCATTGGTCTGAGGCCAATCATTGGGCCACAGCTCACCAGTGACCCAGGTCATTACAGTGAAAAGAATCATACACATCTGTGACTAGATAGCCGGTTCCACTTGCTGCTGGATGATTAGGTCAGGCCAAATTTGTTCTGAAGACTTTAGCTTCTCAGATTCAGAGTGAAGGGAGTAGCTTAAGCTGCACTTTCCAATCAATTTTTTTAAACCAAAGAACCCTGCAACAGAAAGAGGAGAACAAGGTTACCAAGCCTATGTTGAATTCTCAGATCAAGTGTTTTATTAATGAATACTTTGCTTACTATTCTACTATTGCTCCTTATGCATATAATTTTCTTGGTGGGAAGGGTTGAGGAGAAGGGTGAGATTCAGGAATTCAGGAATAATAACTCCAACTTGAACCCACAACATCTAGGAAGGTTTGCCCAAGGTCAAAGTCTTGTCCCAGCCTATGTCTACACTGGGCAGAAAGGAGGCACATGTTCAATTTCCTCACCTTCCACTGATTTCTGAGGATTTTGGGAGTACATCCAACTGAAAATCAAATTTTATGTTGAGCTTTCAGTAGTGTGTAACTCTTTCACGGATACCGAGACGTGACCTGCCCATGTAATGAAATTGTTAGCCTGGGAGTAGGAGCTTTGCCTTGGACTAACAGTCAAATTTCCCCCTGCTCAAACACAACCATAGAAACTTGAGTACCAAAACGTTCTTGGAAAACTGTTGACAATTTCCACGTGTAAGAAAGCCCTGAAATAAAAAGCTATTCTTTGTAAACTTAGCAGATTTTTTTGAGTGGATATTTAATATCTTCTGAGATGGGGGAAGTGTGCTGGGAAGGAAAGGGCACCAAGCATTAGGAGACTGACTCAGGTACTTGTTTAGTTCTGTCATTTATTACTTGTTCGGTCCTCTAATATGTTGGACAAGTGATTTAATTTTCTCATCTCTAAAATGGGGACAACCTTCAGGCCTATCAACCTCGCAGGTTTTTGGGAATGAGGTTCCAGTATATAGTTATATGATTAAACCACTCAGAAAACTGTAAAATGTTATATAAAGTTGTATTTTATAAGCACTGTGAAAAGAACTTCAGGATAATAGTCTGCCTTTCAAAATGCAGACACAAGCCCTATACATTTCTGGGAGAAACCCTTGGCGATCTTGCATAGAAGTCATTCATGCAAATTGCTAGAGAAGTTAAACCTCATGGCTTCACTTAAAAAGGTAGTAGAAATAGTTTTTGTCTGCCCACCTTTCCTGGATACCCCATTTCCTAATCAACTTGGGGCAGTTTTCCAAGAGGCCCTGTATGTGAAACTGTAAATGTGGGAGCAGTAACTTTGCCTGAATTATTGGGAGTGGTGACATTTGGTGGTTGCCATTGGCAATAGCTTACAAAATCTGAAGTTCACATTATTTCTCCGAAGCTAAGCTGCTTGTGCATTTGAGTAACATGAACATATTATTTCATTCTTTTTTTTTTCTTTTTTTGAGACAGTCTCACTCTCTTGCCCAGGCTGGAGTGCAGTGGTGCGATCTCGACTCACTGCAACCTACATCTCAAGAGGGCAAGCAATTCTTATGTCTTATATAACTCCAGAAAATGTCCAGGGGAGCGCCAGCATGCCCAGCTAATTTTTGTATTTTTAGTAGAGACGGGGTTTCATGTTGGCCAGGCTGGTCTTGAACTCCTGACCTCAAGTGATCTGCCTGCCTCAGCCTCCCAAAGCGCTGGGATTACAGGCGTGAGCCACTGCACCCGGCTACATATTATTTCACTCTGAAGGCACTCAGCATGTTAGGAAAATGGACTTTTTTTTTTTTTCTACAAACAACTTTAAGGATTCATACTATTTAAACTCCAAAAAGGTAGAGGGAAATTTTCAGGTTTTTTTTTTCTCTAAAATAGTGGAAAAACTTACAAATAATCCATAAGAGAATAATTCCAGGCACAAGACCACCACCAAAAATGGTAGGCAAAATTCCAACTGACCAAAATGTTTGCTGAAACATAAAAAGTAAAATGAAGATAGAGTCATGGGAATACAAATAAAATGATCAAAGGTAGGAGAGTTTCTTTTTACTTTTAAGAAAAGGAAGGGTGAAGATACTAGTTTTTATGTAAATATTATACACGTTTTGTGGACTCTTCCCCTATTAGATATATAGAAAACCATACATAGGCTCATGAGGAGTTAGTAGAAATGAAAATTTTGCTCTTCCTATCTGAATAGAAGGTAAGAATCATAAATGTAGATGTTTGCAATGCTTCCTTATATCTATTTTTATGAGTCCAGTAAAATTGCATGCAGCTGGAGACTCGACAACTTTAACCAAATAGAAGGCAGTAGGATTAGACTGGGCATGGTGGCTCATGCCTGTAATCCCAGCACTTTGGGAGGCCACGAATCACTTGAGGTCAGGAGTTCAAGAACAGCCTGGCCAACATAGCAAAACCCCTCTCTACTAAAAATACAAAAATTAGCCAGGCATGGTGGCAGGAGCCTGTAATCCCAGCTACTTGAGAGGCTGAAGCAGGAAAATGGCTTGAACCCAGAAGGCGGAGGTTGCAGTGAGCCAAGATCACACCACTGCACTCCAGCCTGGGCAACAGAGTGAGATCCCATCTCAAAAGGGGGGGAAAAATGACAGTAGGATTAAAAAGAAAGAAATAGACAGGGGATTGAATAATGAACCCTCTTTAGTATCCAGAAGTGCAAATCTGTGGTTGTGCTAGGCTGATGACATTAGATATGATTTTACTTTATTTCCTCTTTTTTTCTAAATGTTCCTTAAAGGGCTTTCATTGTTTTTAGACTTTTAAGTTAAGGGTTAAGACAGTTGGAGGAAAAAAAGAAGACATATTAACTTCAAAAGTGCAACAATAAAACTGACAGCTTAAGAGAACCAATAAAAGCCAAAGACAATAGAATGAGCTTATCAAAGTGCTGGAAAATTTAAAAAAAATAAAAGCAAAAAAAAAATCTAGAACTTGATATCCAGTAAAAATGTCTTTGTAAAATTAAGGTGAATATCCTCACACACATATGCAAAATTGATTTTTATCAAAGACCTAAAAGCAGCCATTTCAAAAAATGGTGCTGGAACAATCAGACAGGCAGAGGCAAAAATAAAAAATGAACCTTGATCTAAACCTCACATCTTATACAAAAATTAACTCAAAATGGATTATAAACAAATGTAAAATGTGAAATTATGAAACTTTTAGAGAAAGCTATAGCAGAAAATCTGTGGTATGTACAACTAGGCAAAGATTTCTAGACTTGATACCAATATCATGATACTATATAAGAAAAATAGATAAATTAGACCTCATTAAAATTAAAAACCTGTGCTCTGTGAAATGTTCTGTGAATTAGACAGAAAGACAAGCTAGAGACTAGGAGAAAATATTTGCAAACCGTATAACTGACAAAGGACTCACATCTAGAAATTACCATTCTCAGTAAACTATCGCAAGGACAAAAAACCGAACACCGCATTGTTCTCACTCATAGATGGGAATTGAAAAATGAGAACACATGGACACAGGAAGGGGAACATCACACTCTGGGGACTGTTGTGGGGTGGGGGGAAGGGGGAGGGATAGCATTAGGAGATATACCTAATGCTAAATGACGAGTTAATGGGTACAGCACACCAGCATGGCACATGTATACATATGTAATTAACCTGCACATTGTGCACATGTACCCTAAAACTTAAAGTATAATAATAATAAAATAAAATAAAATAAAATAAAAAGAACTTTTAAAACTCAACAATAAAGAACCCAAACAATTCAATTAGAAAATTGGCCAAAGACATGAACAAATATTTTTCCAGAGAGGATATATCCATAGTGAATAAGCATGTGAAAAGATGTTCAACATCATTAGCTGTATTCATTTGCTAGGGTTGCCATAACAAAATACCACAGACTGTGTGGCTTAAACAACAGAAATTAATTTGCTTACAGTTCTGGAGACTAGAAGTCCAAGATCAAGGTGTCAGTAGTGTTGGTTTCATTGTGAGGCCTCTCTTGTAGATGGCTTGTAGATGGCCATTCTTGCTGCCTTTTCTTATGATTGTCTTTCTGTACAAACGTGCCCCTGGTATATCCGTCTCTTCTTATAAGGACACCACTTATATTGGATTAACGCCCTAATCTAATGGTCTCATTTTAACTTAATAACAATTTTAAAGGCCCTATCTCAAATATGGTCACATTCTGAGTTACTGGGGGTTGGGACTTCAACATATAAATTTAGAGGGGACACAATTCATCCAATAATATGTAATAAGAACATAAAAAGATGCTCACATTGGGGAAATACAAATTAAAACTGCAATGAGATACCACTAGACACCTAATAGGGTGGTTACATAAAAAGACAGACAATAACAAGTGTTGTTGGCAAGGATGTGGAGAAAATGGAAACCTCATACATTGCTAGTGGGAATGTAAAATGGTTCATTCACTTTGGAAAACAATTTGGCAGGTCTTTAAAATGTTAGACATAGAGTTACCATATGACGCAGCAATCTCACTCCCAGGTATATATCCAAGAGAAATTAAATCATGTCCACACAAAAACATATCATGAATGTTCACAGCAGCATTATTGATAATAGCAAAAAGGTGAAAACAATCCAAATGTTCATCAATTGTTGAATGAATATATAGATTGCAATATATCCATACAATGGAAAACAACTCAGCAATGGAAAGGAACTAACTGCTGATACTTGGCTACAACATGTATAGCCTCAAAAACATTATATGTAAATGTAGCCACATGCAAAGACCAAATGTTTTATGATTCCATTTATATTCACTGTACAGAAAAAGCAAATTACAAAAGGTAGACAGTAGATCAGTGGTTACCTGGGCCAGGAATGGGAATGAGGATTGGGAGCTCTCTTTGGAGTGATGGAAATGTTCTAAATTTGGATTTTGGTGATGGTTGTAAAACTGTAAATTTACTTAAAAATTATTGAATTTTACATTTAAAAGTGGGTGAGTTTGCATTGGGCACAGTGGCTAACATCTCTAATCTCAGCACTTTGGGATCTGACACGGGAGGAGCATATGAGGTCAGGAGTTTGAGACCAGCCAGGGCAACAGAACAAGACCCCATCTCTACAAAAGATTTAAAAATTAGCTGGGCATGGTGGCATGCACCCATAGCCCGAGCTACTTGGGAGGCTGAGGCAGGAGGGTTGCTTAAGCCTAGGAGTTCAAGGCTGCAGTAAGCCATGAACATGCCACTGCACTCCAGCCTGGGTGAGAGAGTGGGACACTGTCTCAAAAATAAAAAACAAACAAAAAACAAAAACAAACAAAAAAGGATGAATTTTGTGGTATATAAATTGCATCTCAAAAAAGCTATTTTTACAAGTATATGAACAATAAAAATAACATCTATAACAATAATAATAATAAAATAAAATAAAATAAAAAAGTAAAAAAAAATCTTATAAAATAAAACAATGCTACATACTCTATGATTCCATTTATATGAAAGTATAGAAAAGCCAAAACGACAGTGATAGGAAGCAGTTCAATGTTGCCAAGGGCGAGGAGTGGAAGGAGGAGATTGCCTCAAAGGGGCCCAAGGGAACTTTTTAAACTGATGGAAATGTTCTATATCTTGATTGGAGTGGTGGTTGTATGAGTGTATACTTTTTTCCAAACTCCTCAAACTGTTTAAAATTGGTAAAATTTCACTATCTATGCATTATCTCTCCAAAAAATTGATTTAAATATTTTTAATCAGTGAAAGATTTTAACAGACTTCACAAAAGATGATAAAAGAAACATCCATAAGTACATTAAGTGACATTGGACTTCATTAGCTATCAGTGAAATGTAAATTAACACTACAATATGAAATAATCTACATACCCTCTAGAATGGCCAAAATTTAAAAAGACAAACTTTTTAAAATGCCAAGTGCTGGCGAGAATGTGGAACAACTGGAGCTCAAATATACCGCTGGTAGGAATGCAAAATGGTACATTAATCTGAAAAACAGTTTGGATGTTCCCTAGGAAGTTAAAAAATATGTCCCATCATTTTCATTCCTGAATATTTACCCTATAGAAATGAAAATATGTTTACACAAAGACTTGTAAGCAACCGTTCGTAACAACATTATTCATAATTGCCCAAAACTGGGTACAACCCAAATGACAATCAAAGGGTGAATGAATAAACAAATTGTGGTATATTTATACTAATGGAACACTAAAAGGAATAAACTTCTGATATGGGCATGGATGATTCTCACAAACATTATGCCAGAAATAGCAGGCAGAAAAACTTAGTTATGACTCCGTTTTTATAAAACTCTGGAAAAGATAAATCTATAATGACAGAAAGCAGATCAGAGGTTACCTGGAACCTCCTGAGGGTAGGGGAGGTTGACCTGGTTGGGGAACAAGGGAAATTTCAGGGTGATGGAAATATTCTATATCTTGATTGTGGTGTGGTTGGTTACACGGGTGTATACATTTTGTAAAAATCATGCATTATACATTTTGTGAAAATGTTTAGAAATGAGTGCCTTAACTCTGTGTAAATTATACTTCAGTAAAGTTTACTTTGAAAAATAATTAGGAAAATGCAAATTAAAACTGCAATGAGATACTATTTTACACCCACCAGACAGGCTAAGATGAAAAAAGTTAGATGATATCAAGTGTTGGTGAGGATATACAGATATCAGAACTCTTATTTATGACTGATTGGAGTATTAATTGGCACAGCCACTTGGAACATTATTTAGCAGCATCTATCAAAGCTGAACATATACATACTCTATTGATGTAGCAATTTCACTTCCAGATATTTAAATATATACCCAAAAGAAATGCATAAATATGGGCATCAAAAGACAAATATAAGAATGCTTACAGCCACATTATTTTTGTATCCCAAAACTGGAAACAATTAAAATTTCCATCAACAGTAGAATGGATTTTAAAAACCATAATATAGCCATACAATGAATTGTCACACACAATAAAAGGGAATGAACTGCTGATATGTCACATAAATGAATTAAAAAACATAATGTTGAGTGAAAGAAGCCAACTAAAAAAATGCACGTTGCATCATAGCCATAAGATTCAATTTATATAGTTTTTCATGTTATTTTTAATGGACACATAATTGTACATATTTATGGAATATAGTGTGATATTTTGATACATGTGTACAATGTGTAATGATTAAATCAATGTATTAATGTATTCTTCACTTCACTTATTTTTTCTCATGTGCTGAGAACATTAAAAATTCTCTCTTCTAGTTATTTGAAAATATACAATAAATTATTAAATATAGTCAGTCTACGGTGATATAGAACACTAGAACTTATTCTCCTATCTAGCTATAATTTCAATATCTGTTATTATCCTCCCCTCCCCCTACACTTTCCAGCCTCTAGAAACCACTGTTCTCTATTTCTGTCTCAACATTTTTAGCTTCTACATGAGTGAGAACATACAATATTTCACTTTCTGTGCCTGGCTTATTTCACTTAACATAATATGCTTTAGGCTCATCCATGTTGCCACAAATGACAGGATTTCATTCTATTTATGCTGAATAGTATTCCACTGGGTATATGTACCACATTTTCTTTATCTGTTTGTCTGTTGATGGACACAGATAGATTCCACATCTTCACTATTGTGAATGGTGCTGAAATAAACATGGTAGTGCAGATATCTCTTGGACATACTGATTTCCTTTCCTTTGAATATATACCCAGTAGTGGTATTGCTGGATAATATGGTTTTCTATTTTTAGTTTTTTTTTTTGAGGAATCTAAATACTGATTTCCATATTGGCTAATTTATTAATTTACATTCCCACCAACAGTATATAAGAGTTCCCTTTTTGGCTGGGCACGGTGGCTGACACCTGTAACCCCAGCACTTTGGGAGGCTGAGGCGAGCTGATCGCTTGAGTCCAGGAGTTTAAGATCAGCCTGGGCAACATGGTGAAACCCCGTCTCTATTAAAAATACAAAATTAGCTGGGCGTGGTGGCGTGCACCTATAGCCCCAGCTATTTGGGAGGCTGAGGCGAAAGGATCACTTGGGCCCGGGAGGTAGAGGTTGCAGTGAGTGATCATGCCACTGCACTCCAGCCTGGGCAATAGACGGAAACCCTGTTTCAAAACAAAAAAAGAGTTCCCTTTTTCTCCACACCCTTGCCAGCAATTCGTTATTTTTTGTCCTTTTAATAATAGCTATTTGGACTGGGGTAAGATGATACCTCACTGTGGTTTTGATTGGCATTTCCCTGATTAGTGATGTTGAGCATATTTCCATGTATCTGTTGGCCATTTTGTATGTCTTATTTGGAGAAATGTCTATTCACCTCATCTGCCCATTTTTAAATTGCATCATTTGAGGGTTTTGTTGTTGTTGTTGTTATTATTGATGTGCTTAAGTTCCTTGTGTATTCTGGATATTGATGCCTTGCTAGATGAATAGTTTGCAAATATTTTCTCCCATTCTGCAGGCTATCTTTTCACTTTGTTGATTATTTCCTTTGCTGTGCAGAAGATTTTTAGTTTGGTATAGTCGCATTGGGTCTATTTTTTATTTTGTTGCTTGTGCTTTTGAGGCCTCATCCATAAAATCACTGGCCAAAGTCCTGAAGTGTTTTCCCTGTTTTCTTATAGTAGTTTCATATTTTTTGTGTCTGACATTAAAGTCTCTAATCCATTTGAGTTAATTTTTGTATATGGTGGGAGGGGTCTAGTTTCATTCTTCTGCATGCGGATATCCAGTTTTCCCAGCACCATTAATTGAGGAGACTTTCCTTTCCCCAATGTATGTTCTTGGTACCTTTGTTGAAAGTGAACTCTGCTGTAGGTGTGTGGATTTATTCCTGTGTTCTCTATTTTGTTCCATTGGTCCATGTCTGTTTTTGTGCCAGTACTATGCTGCTTTGTCCACTATAGCTTTGTAGTGTAAATTTTGAAGTCAGGTAGTGTGATGCCTCCAGCTTTATTCTTTTTGCTCAGGATTACTTTGGCTATTCAGGGTCTTTATTGGTTCCATACAAATTTTGGGATTATTTTTTCTATTTTTGTGAAGACTGTCATTGGTATTTTGATGGGGATTGCATTGAATCTGTAGATCACTTTGTGTAAAATATGGTCCCTTTAGCAATATTAATTCTTCTAATCCATGAGCATGAGACGTCTTTCCATTTTTTTATGTTCTCTTCAATTTCTTTCATCTGTCTTTTATAGTTTTCATTATAGAGATCTTTCCTTCACCTTGTTAAACTTATTCCTAGGTATTATATTTTTAATAGCTATTGTTAATGAGATTGATTTCTTGATTTCTTTTTCAGCTAGTTCATTATTGGCGTATGAAAATGCTGCTGATTTTTGTATGTTGATGTTGTATCCTGCAAATTTATTGAATTTATCAGTTCTAAGAGTTTTTGGGTGGAGTCTTCAGGTTTTTTCTATATATAAGATCATGTCATTTGAAAACAAGACAATTTGACTTCCTCTTTTTCAATTTGAATGCCCTTTATTTCTTTCTATTGCCTATTGTTCTGGCTAGAACTTCTGGTACTATGTTGAATAACAGTGGTGAAAGTGGGCATCTTTGTCCTGTTCCAGTTCTTAGAGGAAAAGCTCTCAACTTTTCCTTGTTCAGTATGATGTTGGCTGTGGGTTTGTTGTATGTGTTTTTGTGTTGAGACACATTCCTTCTATACCTAATTTGTTGAGAGTTTTCATCATGAAAAGATGTTGAAATTTATGAAATGCTTTTTCTGCATCTATTGAGATGATAAATAAAGAATGTAGTACCTGGAGTGCTTGCAGGTGATAACATTTCAAGGAAATAGGAAACTGGAGATTACATAATCTGGCTGAATTTGAAAGCAGTGATAATTATTTTAGTATTATAATACGGGATGTTGGTAGTACATGTGCCTATTGAAGGCAAGGCTAGATGGACCAGGTAACTGCCACTACAGATTATTTTAGCATTAATAATGAACCCAAGAATTGTGAAGTGGGCTTTTTCTAACTGTACTCTAGTGTTTAAAGAAAGAAAATGGCTACATTGGGATGTACATGGTCAGCACAAGAAACAGACAACTACGAGTTTCTATTCCCTTATTTCTTGATGTAGAACTGACATAGTTGAAAATTGGCCACAGAGTCTGATATAATGGGTCATTAAATCATAGTATACATTGAACTCACAGCCTTACCGGTTCATTTTTGGGAAAGTAAGGATATTTATCGGGATAGAGTGAGACCACCCAAGAATAGAAATGGGGACATTTGGTGCTCATCAATGATAGATTGGATTAAAAAAAAATGTGGCACAAATACACCATGGAATACTATTCAGCCACAAAAACGAATGAGTTCATGTCCTTTGCTGGGACATGGATGAAGCTGGAAACCATCATTCTCAGCAAACTAACACAGGAACAGAAAACCAAACAGCGCATGTTCTCACTCATAAGTGAGAGTTGAACAATGAGAACATATGGGCACAGGGAGGGGAACATCACACACGAGGGCCTTTCGGGGGGTGGGGGCAAGGGGAGGGATAGCATGAGGAGAAATATCTAATGTAGATGACGCGTTGATGGGTGCAGCAATCCACCATGGCACATGTATACCTATGTAACAAAATTGCATGTTCTGCATATGTATCTCAGAACTTAAAGTATAATAATTTTTTTTAAAAAGAAATGGGTACATTTGGGTAGATTCAGACAACTCTGTTTACCAACAAGTGTGCTTTGCCAGCAGAAGCAGCCCCGGTTTGATAAGGCTGGTCCTGCCTTCCTTGAACACTCTGAATTTACTTTTAGGGGAATGTCAACTTTCTTCATAAAGCACCCCTGCCCTCCTCATTGCTTCCAGACTTATAACTAGAGTCAGATAAGCGTATGCTCCAAGAGTACAAATATGAAGTCTGACCTGGAAGGAGATAAGAATTGCAAAATTTTGCTAATTTATAATGACAGAAATCTGGAGAATATGTGTAGGAATGTGTCTTAGAATGGTATACTACAGAGAAAAAAATAATTTTTGATCAGGCCAAATAGACCAACATCTGCATAGTTACCAAAGTCTAAATTCAATTACTAGTTTACCTAATTGGAAGTGGCTCTGATCAGTTGATTGATGGAAGCCAAGGCTCAGAACTAGCCCATATTAAATGAAGTTGATATGGCAGATATTCCTTGGTATGATGAAGAGGAAGTACTCCAAAAACTTAAGGAGATAGAAACATTGGAGTACATTTATATGATTCAGTCACCTACATTTTAACCATGTCCCTCTTCCAACAGGGACCAGGGGATGCTTTCTTACTCAAGGCGTTGAAAATTACCTTAATGAGAGGAGTCTTAGTATCCTTGAAACATGCTACAGTGGCTGTCTTTTGAAGGCTATGATTTATGGTGAAATTAAGTCTCCTTAACTTCTTTTTTAAAATTAATTTTTGACACATAATAATTGTACATATTTTATGGGGTGAAGTGTAATGTTTCAATACGTGTATACATTGTGCAATGATCAAATCAGGGTATTTAGCATATCCATCACCTCATATATTTATCATTTCTTTGTGGTGAGGACATTCAAAATCTTCTCTCCCAGCTATTTTGAAATATATAATACAATCTTGTTAATCATAGTCACCCTACTATTCTAACACCGGAACGTCTTCTTCCTATCTAACTGTAACTTTGTACTCCCTAACCCATCTCTCTCCATTCCTTCCTCCCCACTACCCTTCCAACCTTCTGGTAACCATGATTTCTACTTTCTTCTATGAGATCAACTTTTTCTAGATTTCACATATGAGTGAGATCATGCAGTATGTGTCTCTCTGTGTCTGGCTTATTTCACTTAACATAATGTCTTCTAGGTTCATCCATGTTGCCATGAATGACAAAACTTCATTCTGTTTTATGGCTGAATAGTATTCTATTGTGAAAATATACCACATTAAAAAAATCCATTCATTCATTGATGATTACTTAGGCTGATTCCATATCTTGGTTATGTAAATAGTGCTGCAACAAACATTGGAGTGCAGATATCTATTAGATGTACTGATTTCCTTTCCTTTGGATATATTCCTAGAAGAGGGATTGCTGGATCATATGGTAGTTTTATTTTTAATTGAGGAACCTCCCCACTGTTTTCCATAATGGCTATACTAATTTACATTCCCACCAACACTGTGTAAGTGTTCCCCTTTCTCCACATTCACACCAGTATTTGTTATTTGTTGTCTTTTTGATAGCAGTCATTCTAACTGGGGTGAGGTGATATCTGATTGTGCTTTTGATTTGCATTTCCCTGATGAAAACGGTGAACATTTTTTCATATATCTGTTGGCCATGTCTTCTTCTGAGAAATGTCTATTCAGGTGGTTTGCCCATTTTTCAATTGGGTTGCTTCTTTCCTGCTGTTGAGTTGTTTGACTTCCTTGTATATTCTGGATTATTAGCTCCATGTCAGATGCATAGTTTGCAAATATTTTCTCCCAGTCTGTAGGTTGTCTCCTTACTCTGTTGTTTCCTTTCCCATGCAGAAGCTTTTTAATTTGATGCAATCCCATTTTATTTTTAATTTTGTCATCTGTGCTTTTGAGGTCTTATCAAAAAAAAAAAAAAAAACCTTGCCCAAACCAATGTCATGAAACATTTCCCCTATGTTTTCCTCTAGTCATTTTATCATTTCTGGGCTTATATTCAAGTCTTTAATCCATTTTGACTCGACTTTTGTATATAGTGAGAGATAGAGGTCTAGTTTCAATCTTCTGCATGTGGCTATCTAGTTTTTCCAGTACCATTTATTGAAGACTGTCCTTTCCTCAATGTACATTCTTGGTGTCTTTGTTGAAAATCAGTTGGCTATAAATACCTTAATTTATTTCTGTGTTCTCTATGCTGTTTTATTGGTCTATGTGTCTGTTTTTGTGCCAGTAACATTCTGTTTTGGTTACTATAGCTTTGTAGTATACTTTGAAGTCAGGTAGTATGACTCCTTCAGCTTTGTTCCTTTTGCTCAGGATTACTTTGGTTATTCGTGGTCTTTTGTGGTTACATTTGAATTTTAAGAATTTTTTTCCTAGTTCTGTGACAAGTGTTATTTTTTTTCATAGAAATTGCATTGAATCTGTAGATCACTTTGGGTAGTATGAACATTTTAACAATATTATTTGTAGGTCTCCTTAATTTCTTAGTTCACACTGCCATTGTCAGGAGCTTGCTAATTCCAATGAGAATAATGGGAACCTAGAACGGTAGAGACCAAGTGGGAGAACTTAATGACTAGAGATGGGGTGAGCATGGTTGAGTATGATAGGAGCATGACCAGGGAAGTCATCTAAATGTTTTGACTTGCAGAGATGTTTGGTAGTGGCTAATTTTTCTTCAGGTCTCTTAGATTAAAATAAATGGTAGCCTACTAATTCCTACTTGATTTGTATAGCCAAAATATTTCCAGTCTGGTGAACAATGACCTAATTTGAATAATCATGATGCAGATTTAAGGTCTTTTACCCAATTTGCAGACCTGAGTCAGTTTACACACTCAGAGGCTCCTGAAGGAAAACCAGGTACCCGTGAGGAAGGATTTTGCAATACCATGAGCATGTGTTGTAAATCCTCTTTTAGGAAGAGGAGGCTGTGGCCATTTACCAGGGTAATTTGCACTGGGCAAATGACTTAGACTTTCAGAGATTATTTGACACTGACTCTGAGTTCACATTCATTCCTGGGAGAGATTAGAGGGGGTTAGAACACAATGGTCATCTAGTGGTCAGAGGCAGGGCTTATGAAGTCAAGAGATACAGTTTTATCTTGAATCCGTCTACAATGGATCTAGTGTATTTGCAAATATATTGTATAGCTATTTCTCAGTTCGTGAATGCATAACTTGAAATAGCCACAATCAGCAACTGACAGATATACCACATTTGCTCCCTGACCAGTGTAGTAAGAACTTTTTATGGTAGAAAGGGCCAAGTAGAATTAGTTGGGTCTGTCAATAACACATCCCTAGGGAAATCAGAGATGAGTGTGTACCAAAGATTTGAAGAACATGCGTGTGTATGGGAGGTGGGGGTGATTTCTATCTTACCCTCCTTTAACTTGCCTGTTTGGATTATGCCAAAGGTAGAGAAGTCTTAGAAAATGATAGTCAATTATCAAAATTTAATCATTTATCTCAAACAGGATTTTTTAAAAGCTGGATAGATCATAGGAAACTGTAGAACACTGAAAGATCAAGATCTTAAAAGTAGTCATAAAGAAATGGCATTACCTGCAAAAGGAAGACAAGTAGAATTAGAAGCTAGGAAATACATCGCTTGATGCTTCTGGGATGGGAGAAATATGTAGTTCTGATGACAGAAATGGAAACTGCAACATAATGTGAGATAGGATAAATGTGCTTCTTTTGATGATTATACACCTATGAATGTAGTTACCGGAATAATTTGCCTTGCCTTTAGGGATCCGGAGCTACAGTGCCCCAGCGTCACATGCATCACTGTTACTCTTCTCCCCTTGAGTGGGCGCAGGACCTGTGATTTGCCTTTAACCAACAGAACATGATGAAAGGGATGGGATGTCATGGCTGTAATTATGTTACATTATATAAGACACTGTCTTGCTAGCAGATTTGCTCTAGAGACTTTTCTTGCTAGCTTGATAAAGTAAGTGGCCATTTTGGGGGAAGCCGATGTGGCAAAGAACTGTCCACAGAAGGTGAGGGCAGCTGTTAGGAACTGACTGAAGCCTCTAGAAGCTGAGGGTGGCTGCCAAGTGACTACCAGCAAGAAGGTGGCGTCCCAGACTGGAAACCATAAGGAAATGAATTCTGCCAACAGCCTGAGTGAACCTGGAAGTGGATTATTCCTTAGATGATCCTTTACATAAGAACCATCCTGGCTGACACTTTGGTTGCAGCCTTGTGAGATCCTCTAAGCAGAAGGTCGAGCTAAGTTGAGCCCAAAGTCTTGACCCACTGAAATGGTGAGATAATAAATGTGAGATGGAATTAGTTATGCAACAATAGAAAACAAACACACTGTTCAATTTGCTTTCCACCCTCTTAGTTTGCCTTTCTATACCGTAGAGGCTAAAAAGCTAAAAGTAAATTTCCCAGATTCCTCTGCAACTAGGATTCTGGATTTATTAGCGGCCAATCAGATGCACACATGTGAGATCTGAATGACAGAAGTGAGGTGTTGGCTATGTTTCTGCCATTTCTGCTGGTAAACATAGTTGTGAAGATGTTTGGCTGTTCTATTGCAATTTAGTCATCAGTTTGTGGTTGATGAGAGGCAGGGTGCCTGGCATCTATTTTGCTAGTGTAAATCACAGCAGTTGAAGCATGGTTCCTGAGGTAGCAGCAGTAGTGATGGCTTTTTATGACAGCAGTAGGAAGTAGCACTGTCCTTACCACTGAAGAGTTAGCAATTCCCTTGGTGGCCTGATAGTGGTGTGTCTTTGGAAGTTGTTCTTGAAAGCTCAATTTAGTCCATCCTCCTGATAATTATGTAAGCCACTTGATATCCAGTAATAAATCTTTTCCTGATTAAACTAACTAGAGTGAATTAGCTCTCTGCAATTGAATTCTGATACAAGAGGGAAGTCCTCAAGTGATATCTGAGTGAAGTGTAAGTAAAAATACATCATAGCTCCGTGTGAACTGAAATTTAGAAAAAGAAAAAAAAAAAGCCTGAACATGGTGACTCACACCTGTAATCCACATTTTGGGAGGCTGGGGCGGTAGGATTGCTTGAGCCTAGGAATTTGAGAACAGCCTGGGCTACATAGGGAGACCACATCTCTACCAATAAATAAATAAATGAATGAATGAATGAATAAATAAATAAATAAGCCAGGCATTGTGGTGTGTATCTGTGGTCTCAGCTACTTGGGAGGCTGAGACATGAGGATTGCATGAGCCTGGGAGATCAAGGCTGTACTGTACTCCAATCTGGGTGACAGAATGAGACCTGTCTGTCTGGGTGACAGATTGAGACCTGTCTCCATAAAAAAAAAAAAGAAAAAGAAAGAAAAGAAAAGAAAAAGGAAAAAAAGACATCATAATAAATAATATTAATCTTTTTAAGTAAACCATTTTTCATGTTTAGTAGATATATTTATTTTTATAAAGACAAGTAAAGCCACCTTATAACATATTTAATTTAATGCATAAGGTATAATGAACTGGTTCAGTTTAACACAACTACATAAGATTTTTAATATTATGAACAACCTGTTTGGTTAACAAGATAGCAGCTATAAAACTATAATGTTTAGTTTGTTTCTCCTGCAGACTCAGAAAATAAATGTTTTCTTTTTGCTTTGCATTTATAAACTTTTTGCAACTCAAAAAATCTCTTTCAGTATTCAATTTTAATTAACCTAGCCTAAAGTATAATACTCAGTAACCTGTACTATTCTGATTTTAAAATCATATCAAATATTAATAACATATATGCTCTTAAGAAAGTACCTTTCTTTGTAAATACAACTGACAAAATATTCAGCAAAGTGTGTACAATAGTGCCTTGTATACATGTGTCTTTCTAGAGCTACTTCAGTATAATTTAACAATCATTGCATAATAGCAGATGTATAATAGTTTCCATATAAACTATTAACTAAGCTCTAAAATATGGACATAGTTCAGCAAATCATTTCTGAGAAAAGGCATAGATGTTTATTTACCAACTATCTCTTTAAGTGGTAATTTCCTTGAAAAGACAAGGTTGATTAAATAATTTAAAGACACTACTAGTAAGTGTTTAGCTAAAACCAATTTATGGGATTTTCAAAGGCTCAACTTGAAAATTCTTGAACTTCTTTGAAAATAACATATTCTGTGGGCGATGAAGCCCCTTTGTTCACAGTGGATTCTTCCCAAAGGCTGACTGTACCAACTCCCTCCAAGAAAGGGAGACCTCTTGAGTCACTCTGAAGGAGGTCTGCCCTTTCATGGTTTCACACCCAGAAAAGTTAAAAGGCTTATAACCAAAGTCTTTTGTAAAGAAAGAAGCTCCAATGAATGATTTCTCCCCCAGTTTTCTAAGTCAATTGATTAATAAATTGTCCTTGGTAGGAATAGCACAGGACAGTGGACAAGTGTGGTTTGCTTTTTTTTTTTTAAGTGCTAACAAAGCCCATTATCTCTAAATGGACTCTCTGTGTAATGATTGAAATATAAACAGCATAAAGTATATAGAAATTACACATCTAAATTGGATAGTCAAAACTTTTTAGACAGATGTCAGCAATTCTGTTACCTTGGCAATCATTAGATACAAGTATACTTTATGTGCTTGCCAGACTAATAAGATAATTCAGTCTTAGTGTAGCCATTCTTTACTATCTAATGTAAATTAACACATGACTGGTGAAAATCCAAAATCTAAAGCTAGAACCAAAACAATCATAAGCTACTCTGAGACAAATGCCACAAACAGCAGTGCCCAGAATTTCTAGTGATTTCTCGGTCTAATGAAAGACCTATATAGTTAATCGAACTGTTTCTTAGCCCTTCTCAGAAGGCTGATTTTACCCAGCTTAAATCCAAATCCAATATTGTTTTTTTCTTTATATCAGCCCAGAATTTAGAGTTATTGATTTGCTTTTATCAGTAACAGAGTTAGCAGTGTGAGTCAGCAGCCTCTGAACCCCTCAGGTAGGAAGACTGTAGAAGGTACTTAAAAAAGCATTTATTACTAGAAGACTGAATGAGATTAACTTTAAAAAATTAATAATATTTCAGTCAGATAACTTGAAAACAAGGGCCCCAAATGGTAATCTTTTAGATAATTTGGAAAGTAGGGTTTGTCGATTGACATGACATATCAGCCTCACTAACACCCAAGCATAACACCGTCTTTTCAAAATAATCAGTAATTCATATGTAAATAGCAACACAAGCTAGTAATTTCCTTAGTAAAAGTGATATGCTTATGCCCTCTGGTGGTAACATTTAGCATATTCCCCTGATATTGCATATATTGTGAAACATAAAAAAGTATATTTGTATTTGAGAATATCATCAAAATTTGAGATAACAAATGTGGTTTGCTTGTTTTTTTGTTTGTTTTTTTTTTGTTTGTTTTTTAAAAAAGTGCTAACAAAGCCCATTATCAACAACAAAGGAATGATACATTGTGCTTCTGGATATATATTTTGGCCTTCAGACACATTAGTAACAAGATAAATCCCTGAGCCCTACTCACAGGAATCAAGCTGACAGCTACAGGAATGTTAGTAAACTTGTCTATGATAGGCAATTCCTAGGGATTTACATCTTGGTTCTAGACCTTAACTGAGAAATTTTTGCATTTTCCAGCTTGGCTTTTACATCTATGGGTTTCTCAAAAAACCTCACCAATGCTGGTTCATTCAACAGCGATGCAAGAATCTGTTCAAATGCAAATGACCACTGAGGTTCCTCCCTAAAGGAACAAGGATCTTTCTCCAAGTGGCTCCCTGTTTTTTCCTCACTGGGTCCTCCAGAACCACAGACAGTACCAGAGAATCCTTTGGCTGATGATGTAGGGCTATGTAGTTTCCTTCCAACTTCTTCCATCCTGAGTAAAAGGCTGGTAACAACAGCAATGGCTTGATATAATGATTCTTCTTCAGGGTCCTCATGAAATAAGTTATAGAGGGTCTTCGAAAACTGAATAAACTGAGACTAGAAGACGCAAGTTGAAAATAGCACGTTTGAATATTAGACTTAGCAAATATAAGGAGAACTTAGAAGTGAATAGTCTCCTATATAGGATTTGTACCATAGAAGCTTCACCCTAGAAGTTATAAGAACTGGTGATTAATCCCAAAATAAATATTGGTTCTAGAAAGGTGAGTATGGGCCAGGCGTGGTGGCACATGCCTGTAATCCCAGCACTTTGGGAGGCCGAGGCGGGTGGATCATCTGAGGTCAGGAGTTCGAGACCAGCCTGGCCAACGTGGTGAAACCTCTACTAAAAATACAAAAAATTAGCTGGGCGTGGTGGCAGGCACCTGCAATCCCAGCTACTTGGGAGGCTGAGGCAGGAGAATCGCCTGAACCATGGAGGCAGAGGTTGCAGTGAGCCGAGATCGTGCCATTGCACTCCAGTCTGGGCAACAAGAGAGAAACTCCATCTTAAAAAAAAGATGAGTATGAACCATGGAAGAAAATTTCATTTAGGTGCTCTCACTTATTGCCTAATAGTACATTTTATCCAGACTAATTCCTGGACTGTTTGCCTGCCAGCATTACTTAAAAGTTAGGTGCTATTTTTTTTTCCCTAGACAAGGTCTTGCTGTGTTGTCCAGGCTTGAGTACCATGGTGCAATCATAGCTCACTGCAGCTTCCAACTGCTGGGCTCAAGTGATCCTCACACCTCAGCTTCCCAAGTAGCTAGGACTATAGGCACATGCCACCATGCCTGGCTAATTTTCACATTTTTTGTAGAGACAGGATCTTACTATGTTGCCTGGGCTGATCTCAAACTCCTAGACTCAAATGACCCTCTCCCACTTTGGCCTCCCAAAGCACTCAGATTACAGGCATGAGCCACTGTGCCTGGCCAGGTGGTACTTCTAATTAGGCAAAGTCCCTTTGAAGCTGTCCTCAGAGGATGAACAAGAATTCTGGACAGAAATATAGTTATAATTATGCATAAATTAGGCTGCACTTCTTTCTGCTTCCATGGAATGAAAAGTCACTGACATTAGAATCATAAGACTTTTGTTTAAGAATTGTTTAGGATGTTTAATCCTGAATTCCAGCAAAATAGCTGATGCAAACCAGTTTGAAGACTCCAACAGAAGAACAAAACCAGCATGAGAATAGTTTCTTCATCTCCCTGCCCAATGACTACACCCTGCATTCTTCGACCAATGATCTCCACGCTTTGGCCCACTCCAAAGCCCTTAATAATCCTAGTCTCAAACTCCTCGAGGAGACGGATTTGAGGCCTCCTCCTATCTTATTCAGCAGCCCTACAATCAAACCTCTTTCTCTGCTGCAACCTGATGTCTCGGTGTACTGACTTGCTGTGTACATCAGGTAAAGGACCTATTATGGTTACACCATATTTCCCTACACATAAATCATTAATTCATTAACCAATCCTAACAATTAAAAATGAGTTCCACTTAATCTGAAATGGCTGGAGTGGGTAGCTCAGCCAGAATGACTTAAATTTAAGGAAGAATGAGTTTTGGGACTATCTAGTAATGCAAGGTGACTCCAAGGAACACATTTTTTTCTTCTTTTTGAGACAGAGTCTTTCTCTGTCACCCAGACTGTAGTGCAGTAGCACGACCACAGCTGACTGCAACCTCGACCTCCTGGACTCAAGCAAACCTTCCACCTTGGCATCTCAAAGTGCTGGGATTGCAAACATAAGCCACCGTGCCCAGTCCAAAGAACACATTTGGACATGTTTCTCTTTAAAGGCTGAAGTGGGGCCTAAGTTGATAGATAAACTGGTTTGCCTGCTAATTGCACCTTGATGATCCATAGATATTCCTAGAAGATACCTGTCAATTTACAAAACAATTCCAACATAAGAATTCTACAAGTCAATCATCCTACCAGAAAAGTTTATCTGTAAACAAAAAGCAAATACAAAAGATACACTTCATGATAATATATTGTAACAAACATTTTTCTTCCTTCATTAATCTACAGTTCTAGTGTTCCTATATTTTAAATATATATATATATATATAATATTTTATATTTTTCTGGGTTCCTAGTTCACAACTCCCATAGTCCTTTGTTACAGTCTTTTCTTATAATGTTGTGTGTATTAGGCCACAGGGGCAGGCCTCAGAAAACAGAATCTTCTCCTCACTCTAATCTTCTTCCAACCTTCCTTTCTTCCTTCCTTCTTTCCTTCCTCCTTTCCTTTCCTTTCCCTTCTTCCTTCCTCCCTCCCTCCCTTCCTCCCTCACTCCCTCCCTCCCTTCCCCTTTCCTTCCCTTCTCTCCCCTTTCCCTCCACTTCCCCTTCCTTCCCCCTCCCCCTCCCCTCCTCTTCCTTCCCCCTCCCCCTCCCCTCCTCTTCCTTCCCCCTCCCCCTCCCCTCCTCTTCCTTCCCCCTCCCCCTCCCCTCCCCTTCCTTCTTTCTTTTTGACAGAGTTTCGCTCTTGTCACCCAGGCTGGAGTGCAGTGGTGAAATCTCGGCTCGCCCAGACTGGAGTGCAATGGTGAAATCTCAGCTCGCCCAGGCTGGAGTGCAATGGTGCAATCTCGGCTCACTGCAACCACCACCTCCCAGGTTCAAGTGATTCTCCTGCCTCATCCTCCAGAGTAGCTTTCTGACAGTTGGCCTTAAAACCCTCCCTAGAAAGGGTCCTACCTCATACCCTTAGGGGAAGGAATGCTGACATCATGAAGCTTCCATAAAAACCCAAGATAACTGGGTTCAGGGAGCTTCTGATAGATGAATGCATGGAGGCTGACAGGAGGAAGGTAAAGAAGAACTCATCCTCATGCCGGGAGGGTGGTGCACCCCAACTCCACAGGGACAGAAGCTCCTGTGCTTGGGACCCTTCCAGACCTCGCCCTATGTATCTCTTCTTCTGGCTGTTTATTTGTATTCTTTAAAATATCCTTCTTAGAGGGTGGTGCACCCCAACTCCATGGGGACAGAAGCTCCTGCGCTTGGGACCCTTCCAGACCTCGCCCTATGTATCTCTTCTTCTGGCTGTTTATTTGTATTCCTTAAAATATCCTTCTTAGTAAACCAGTAAATATAACTATTTCTCTGAGTTCTGTAAGTCTCTCTGTAGCAAATTAATCGAACTCAAAGAAGGGATAGTGGGAACCCCAACTTGAAGTTGGTCAGCCAGAAGTTCAGGAGGCTCAGACTTGTTACTGGGGGAAAGGAGGGAGCAGTCTTGGGGACTGAACACTCAACCTGTGGGATCTCATACTATTTCTAGGTAGATAGTGTTGGAATTTAATTGGAGGACACTCAGCTGGTATCTGCTGCTTGGTAGGGGGGAAGACTCCCACACATTTGGCCACAGACATTTTCTTCTATGTTGATGATTGTTATTGTTGTGGTGTGAGAGTAGAGGAAAAAAGGCAGTTTGAAAGAATTTTTCCCTAAACAATAGTACTGTTCATTTATAGTAATTCTAGATTAAATATATCATACTGACTCATTTTAGAAAGTACTTATTCAATTGTCAAATGATATAGTCCACTGAAAAATATGAAGTTATTTGATAGTTTTCATTTTTGGTAAAGTTCTCGGGATCCTCAGTATCTGTACTAACCTGATTTTAATTAAAAAAAGAAAAACGTATTTTGATTAGGCAGTGTATAAGAAAGAGATGAACTTGAAATTATGTTCAGATATAAGATCAGTAGGAACCAGGGTGTGACCCATCTCAGTAATTTATCATTCCCAGTACCTACCACTGGGTTTGGTATCTGGTATACAGTAAACAAATGTTTACTGAATAAATGAACATTTCCAATAAAGTTGGAAATATACTACACATACATTTTTTTTCTGCAGGTACATGTCACAGCAGAAGAATTCTCTGAAACACTGGACACATTTGAGTGTTAAAAATAAAAAAATCATTAAAACATTTCTCCCCACTCTTCCATGCTCATCTGAAACTTAGAGAGATAATACATAGATTATTTAACTATTTTGGGAATAGCATGTTAGCTATTTTAGAGGTTACACCCACATCCATACAAAAAAGCAAGAACTTAGAATTTTCTTTTTAAAAATGCTATACCTGATTCATTCTTGGTAAATCCTTAATGTTTTCTTCTTTTTTGAAAAGCTCATCTTGCCATTGACTTAGATATGCTTGAATATCAATTTTCCCTTTGCCTGAAGAAAGGGAGTAAAACCATTTCATAAGGAACAGCCCACTATACTTTCCCAAAGTTCAAAATTAATAATTATGATTAAAAGGTATTTCACTGAGATATAAGATTCCAATTTTTTTTAATCCAGGAAATGATCTGAAATTACCTTTCATTTCACCCACTGCCTCTCAGAATACTTTTCCCATTTCTGTTTAGACTAAAACGTTTACTTTAGGAAGGTTGGGAACTAGGGAATATGTGGCGAGAGAGGGAGAAAGGACATATTTAGATTAAAACAATACACCCCGACTTAATAATGCAAATTTTATGCAGTCATTCTCATGTACACTATTAAGTTTAAAACAGCTTCTATATTATGTTCTTAATATGCATATATTGTTTCAAAGTGGGCTGGGCGCGGTGGCTCATGCCTGTAATCCCAGAGCTTTGGGAGGCTGAGGTGGGCAGATCACCTGAGGCCAGGAGTTCGAGACCAGCCTGGCCAACATGGTGAAACCCTGTCTCTACTAAAAATATGAAAATTAGCCGGGTGTGGTGGCGGGCGCCTGTAGTCCCAGCTACTTGGGATGCTGAGGCAGGAGAATGGCTTGAATCTGGAAGGCGGAGGTTGCAGTGAGCTGAGATCATGCCACTGCACTCCAGCCTGGGCGACAGAGCAAGACTCCATCTCAAAACAAACAAAACAAAGTGGTCTGTAGTAGCTCTTTTTCAAAAATTGGAAACACTACTTATTCATTCAAAGAGTTTAAGATACAAATGTACTGACATGAAAAGATGTCCATGATATATTGCAAAATCAAAAAAGGAAATTATAAAACAGTACTTGTGGAATTTTTTTTTGAAAAGAGAGATGTCCGCATACATTGTGTATACATAGAAATAGATCTGAAAAGGATATAGACAAAAATGTTTTCGGGTAGGGTTGAGTGAAGGCAAAAGGACTTATGTACTGTCTGAATTTCTTTTCCAAGAATTATCTATTACTTTTGTAATTAACAAATCTTTTAAAAATAATAAAATTAAATGAATATGGGTCATTTACTATCATATTTTCTATAATTTCTGAGACATCAATAGCCTTTAAAAGGAATCCACCTTTTCCCCCTTTGTAGCTATCCTTATTTACATAAAAAATAACTAAATAAATTAAATGATAACTCCTAGATCATAGTACCTTTTTCAGGGCTGTGTTTTGCTGATTGTGCTTCCTTCTCATTTGCAGGCTTGGAAACTAGAAGAAAAGATGTAATTGCATTCTGTAAGAGGTTTAACAAATACTCTTTGAAAGCAAAATAATGTTTCATATAGACGTATAAGCACATTATTTTATTCAATTCTGCAAACAAATTTTAGCTGACTTGACCTATCATCAGAAGACAAAATATTCCAAAACTTTCACAGTAAAAAGAACATTGGGGGAAAATCCGTATTTTAAAAAATCTTAGAAGGAAGCATACCAAATATTAAGTATTTATTTCTGGGTGGTATTTTCTTCTTTGTGCCTTTCTTTAAATAAAGTTATATTACTTTTATTATCGGGGAAAAAAAGCACATACTGGACGTCAGAAGAGTGTGCTACAAAGCCCTGACTGTGGCAATAACTCAGTGTGAAACCTTGCACAAGTCACTTCTCTCTGGGCCTTAGTGCCTTTATCTATAAAAGGAAGAGACTTGACTAGATGATTTGTAAGGTCCCTTCAAACTTAATGTTCAAACACTTTAACATATAATAACCACAAATATACATTAATCAGGGTTCATCCCTCTATAGGACATTGAATATTTACTAAAATAAACTAAAGGACACAAAAATAAACTCATATCACTTTAAATTTTGTCTTGGAGAGAGACTCATCCCTGTCTCCTACACCTACAGTGATTTATAACAAGTGTTCACTGTTTGAAAAATAGCTGTGGCCTTTAATCATCAAAGATTCTATTGTACTTTATCAAGGCATGAAAATGGTCTAATACATTTTAGAAATTTCTGCAACGTAAGTAGAAACAAAATACTTTATTGAGTGTCCAATAAGCAAGAAATTCCACAAATCAAAGCACCAAAATGCAATTTGGTTAACCGGTCAAACATTTATGGACCATGCTAAGTGCTGTGGTAATACAAAAGAAGTATAAGGTAAAATGAAGCCCAATTTTAGCTGGGTAAAGTATATCTAAGTCAGCAAGATCTTTATGGGTGACTAATCATCAAAACAGTTAAAATTTTAAACAGGTATTTACCACGGAGCTGACTGAAATAAAGTAATTCTTCCTTGGAAAGTTCATCTCCTTTTGAAGCATCCTTAGATTTCACTTCAGTATAAGCTGAAAACATATAAATAACCCAAATTACATTTATTAACAACCAGGGGCAGAGACGAGGTTCATAATGGGTCAGGCAAATCTGGGTGTTAAAGAGTTTCTGTATAAGAAAGATGTCAGTGGAGAAATACAGAAGTGGTTCTACTCTACTGTAATATATAGTAATTATACTGTAATATATGTAATATATATAAAATATAGTAAATACGAGAAGTAGTTGATCATTTTGAGTTCTATTATTTTTCCTACTTGTTTTTTTAATGGTTTTCCAAGAGCTATTAAAAGTTGAAATTGTTTAAATCTGGCATTTAGAGATCTCTGAAAATGTGACCTCAGCCATTTAAAAAACATCCTCAATAATAAGGAAAACAGAAAGTTGGGTGCTTTGGTTTACTTTCTACTTGTGCTTTAACAGGTACATAATGTTTTTCCTATTTTTTATCCCTCTGTTAAAAGCATAGTTGATGACAATATCAAACATTCTAACAGTAGCCTGATTTGACAATGGAAACTCCTTTTATAATTAAATTTTTAGGTGATTTGTCTTTTGTTTTCAATGCTGTGTTTGTGATTTGAGTGTGTGAAGGGTTAAAGATGGCCTTTACCTTGTTGGTGTGGTAAAGAATGTTTCCTGGCTATCCTGAGAAAAGCTGAAAAGGGATCCCAGGTGTAGATTTAAACAAATTATGAGGTGCTGTTTGTTTTTGTGAATTACCCCATCTCGGCTAAAAGGTACTTTTTGCAATGCTCCTTCAGTTTAAAGCCTAAGACTGTTTTCACAAAGTAGGGATCAGGCCTTGGCAAGGCATCCTCTTCAGGTCAGTGGGAAAAACAAGTAAACTGAATGGTGTGGCAATTTTGAGGTAGTACGGAAGAATATAAAGAAATGTAAGCTTTGGAGTCAGACTTCAGTTTGCTATGCAATTTATTAGCGATGTGATCTTTGGCACATTTTTATCTTTCCAGCTCTCAGTTTCCTTATCATCAAAATTGGAAGGATAATACCACCTATCAGGGATATTGTGAGAATTAAATTTAAAAAATGCATGTACAGTTAATGTCTTGACAGAACAAGTGCTTAATAAATGATAGCGTTTATTGTGCTTCCTTTTAAAAATATTTGATATCCCTGCTGCCTTGTCCCATTTTTCTGAATAATTTGTAGTATTTTGCAAGTTTGGTAGTTTGTCTAAAGTTAATTTCCACTCTAATGACAACAACAACAATTCAACATTATACCAACAATCAAATGATATGTAATTCTTATATACAAACTACTTATCATTAAATTGACTACTAACAGGAAGGAAACTTGTGGGCCCATATGTTACACAGAATCTCTTCCATAGAAGATCACTGTATCTATATCAGCAAAAGTAGTCATAATATAATTTGAGGGCCACAATGAAGCAACGATCTTATATCATGTTGAAAATTAGTTTAGTTGTTAAAAAATCTGTAATTATACTTGCTAAAATGGAATAAATTCCTGCTGTACATCGTTAAAGACTGGTAAACTCTTACCTGGAGGAATATGTAGCTTAAAAAGCAGCTTAAGCTTCTCAGTAAAACTTCCATTGTACATTATGTCTGTTCAATAAAATTCAATTGTAAATAATCATGTATCTAAAGAACACTCAATCAATTTCAGCAACAAAGATTAATTAAGATATAGATATTAGTCAAAAATTAGGATTTAGAAACCTGTTACTTAAGCTAACAATTAAACAACCACCTAGTCAGTCAGATGCTCTCCTTAAAGTGTATAACTGTATAAGCAAAATACTCTTTATCAAAAAAGTAAAATGTTCTCTTTCCTAGCTCCTTTCCCCCAATCTTAGATTTCTCTTTTCTTTTGAATGAGGCCTGTGCAGGAAAGAACTGTTCTTCAAGGGGCGATCCCTGATAAGAAAGCATGCTGGCGTATCTGGAAAAGCAAAGGAACAATATCTACAGGTACAACATCTTGACTATCTGTAGGTACAACATGTTTGCTGGGTATTTATCTACCACTCTTCTAGGCTATGTGGTTGAATTTTTACGGGGAGGTCGGTGGGGTGGGGGAAGTCCTTCGGTAGTACCCATGCATCTGAGTGTGGGAAAATTGGGATGTTATCTTCCTTATGTTAACCCTTAAAACACTCACATCTAACAGCTTGCTTTTCTGAAAGGGTTGGGGAAAATAATACCAAAATACTTAGATTTAGCAACAAATGCAGAAAAGGGTCCATTTATTACTAAAGCTAAACACACTGTAACCCATGGTGATATAATCTGACTAAATTGGCAATAATAGGCAGTACTAAGTATTTCTAGGAGCACCTTTTTTTTTTTTTTTTGCTTAAAAAAATCATCTTACCAATTGCAGAGGAGAATTCTTTGAAGTTTATAAGGCAATCAGAGTTTTCATCTAACAATCTGAATGTCCATAAAGCTAGTGAGTCTCTATTTGCAGAATGAGCCCAGGGACACAACAAGTGATACAACGCTCTGAACTGCTGGCAGTCAATCTGATACTGTTCCAAATATGGCAGACTGGGGTCATGATGCTTCAATACTGGACAACCCAAACACCAATAACAAGATAAAAACAGCTCTTTCTATTAAAAATAAAAAAAGGAAAGTTACTAATTAGAAAAAGTAATTTTGGAAGATTTTAAAAACCATGTCTGCTAAAATAAAGATAAAAATAATTAGAATGGCTGTGATACAATTCTGCTAAAAAAAGCATTATTTTTCATTTAAAGAAGAACAACAGTACCTTAAAGATGACATAAAGTTGATCCAATTCATGAAGGCTCAATTTCACATCTTGTGATACAACACGCAACTTTAAAAAGATTAAAAGCAATTTAGTACACAGAATTTAACATTGCAGTAAAGAAATTCTCTTTGAATTACCTTAGAGTCTCTCTCTGCTAGAAGAAAATATTTGTCTTTTAACTTCTTAAATGAATAATAAAAAGTTATTATAAGTTATTATATTATAAAGTTATTATCTATTTTATCCTTTTAAAAAGTAGTAGTAGACTAGTTCAGTTCTACTCTAATATGTACTTTGATATTCATCTCTTCATACTCAGAAATCACTGCCAAAGAACAGCCACCTAAAGTCTATAAATATAAGTAACAGTATTCTAAGTCCTATTCCATATATTCCTCTCTTGCCACATAAGCAGCATATCTAGCCATCATGTGAGGTTGCTATTAAGTACTTCAAAGGCATTGGGAGATGTACATTCCCTCTCTATGCCAAAAAACATAATCCAAGAAGTAATAAGCTTAGAAAACATGTACTTTTATCCTATTCCATGAAGAAGAAGGACTAATGGTACAATCATTATGGTATCTAAGAAATTTGAAAACAAAGGTAAAGAAAAAAGCTAGAATTGATGAAATAGGGAAAATTAAGAAAAACCAGTAGACTCACAGTAAATAAAATTAAGAGTTGGTTTACTGAAAAAATCAATAAGATAGATACATTTCTGGCAAGTGAGATGAAAGAAATCACAAATGACTATCATTGAGAAGTGGATAATTTAAGTATGGATACAGAGGTCATTTAAAGTGCCCAGCAGAGGCATGGTGGCTCATGCCTGTAATCCCAGCACTTGGGAGGCCAAGGCAGGCAGATCACTTGAGGCCAGGAGTTCAAGACCAGCCTGGCCAACTTGGTGAAACCCTGTCTCTACTAAAAATACAAAAATTAGCCAGGTGTGGTGGCATATGCCTATAATCGCAGCTACTCGGGAGACTGAGGCACAAGAATCACTTGAACCCAGGAGGCAGAGGTTGCAGTGAGCTGAGATCATGCCACTGTATTCCAGCCTGGGCGACAGAGTGAGACTGTCTCAAAACAAAAACAAAAACAAAAACAAAAAGGTGCCCAGCATGGGAGGGGCCAATATGGCAAACTAGAAGCAGATCATAGGTGCTGCTCTCTTATGGAGGGGAAACAAAGGGTTTAGTGAACACTGACCCTAAAAGCCGATCATCTAAGAAACCACACTGGGAACCATCAAAGCAGCAAGGGGACACAGAGAGCAGAGAGGAGTGAAGCTGGGCAGCAGCCTATCTGGCATCAATGTGGAGTCAGGAGAAGCTCCCCAATACGGGAGAGGGTAATTCACACTCTCCATGGGGATCTGTGTAAGGCTGGGAGTGGGAGAATTCCCCTGCCCTAACCCCCTACTCGCCACTCTCATCCTCCCACCTCACCTCTAAACTGAGGCAGAGAGCCACCCAGATGGTTTGCGGAGGCAACTCTTAAGTCCAAGGGGACCTCTGCAAGCCTCGGATCCCGGAACAGACCAACACCAGCGCCACAGCCCCAATAGAGGCCACAGTCACGGTGCCTGGGAACAGTAGGATTGGTCCACCCTCCTCACCAGACAAGGCTTGGTGCCAGCTTCCAGCCCAGCACTCCCGCTTCTGCCTGAAATCAGCCAGAGGCTGCAGCCTCCTGTTGTCCCATGAAACACCTACACGGCAGGGCGGACGACCCCACCCACTCCTGTCACTGGTAGCCAGGTGAGCAACACCTGCTGGAGCTTCCAGCCCAGATGTCCCGCTTCTGCCTGAACTCAGCCAGTGGCTGCAACATCCTGTTGTCACTGGAAACACCCAACAGGCAGGGCAGGTGACCCCACCACGCTCCACCACTGGTAGCCAGGTGAGCAATGCCTGTTAGAGCTTCCAGTCCAGTGGTCCAGCTTCTGCCTAAACTCTGCTGGCAGCTGCAACCCCTGGTACCCTCAGGATGCACTTGGACAGCAGATTAGGTGACACTACTCACCCCCGCAGCTCCTAGTTGGGCGGGACTTTCTGGCTTAGGTGGTGCCCAAGCATCACTGAGAGACGAGACACCCAGGTTCGCAGGTTGATAGAGGGGTGGTGTGTGCCTCCCTCCACAGGGCTGACCCAGTAAGGATAAGACCTGTTTGCCAACTGTGGCTCCTACCTGAGGGAGCCCTGTGGACCAGAGCACCCAACAAAAGAAATGCGGGCATGAAGCCAGTAATCAGAGGGGGTTCCTCCAAGGCCCAGGGGTGGACTAGGTGAATGGGCCATCTCCCTGTCCCCAGTCACAGACCATTACCCCGGAGCCATGCAGCAGAGCAAGAAGCTATCTGCTGGCTAACACTCTTAAGCGCCACCTACTGGATTGCAGCCCAAAAGACAACACTAAAATATTCTGCCAGTATACACCACCTGTGAAAACTAAGGTAAAGGCTCCTACCAGCACCCAGCCTGAGCCAATGCATGTGTACGCTGCCACGCTGCCACGCTGCCACGGATGCTGGCATGCACGAGCAAGCATGGATTCCACCGCCACCACTCCGACTAAGTGTTTTGGCTAGCACCTCCATTGTAGTGTTGAGGCCAGTGGACTGGTAACACCTTGGCCTCTCTGGCAGAGCAGGTTCCTAGCCCCGAGGGCCCAGAGAACAAAGCTGGGGGTCTGGTACCAGCCCCGCAGAGGTAGCACACTCATCTCAGGAGAGCTCAGGTGAGCCTTGGCCATCTGAAATCTTCAAAATCAAAGCCAGTCAACTGAACCCACCTTATACCACAATCAAACCCCCAAGGGCATCAAAGAAGATAGAAGCAAAAAAAAAAACCCATCCAAAGAAAACAACTTCAGAGGTTAAAGGAATATCAGCTCACACAGATGAGAAAGAACCAGCACAAGAACTCTGGCAACTCAAAAAACCAGAGTGTCACCTTACCTCCAAACAACTGCACTAGTTCCCCAGCAGTGGTTCTTAGCCAGGCTGAAATGGCTGAAATGACAGACATATAATTCAGAATCTACATAGAAATGAAGATCACTGAGATTCAGGAGAATGTTGAAATCCAATCCAAGGAATCTAAGGAATACAATAAAATGATATAGGAGGTGAAAGACAAAATGACCATTTTAAGAAAGAATCAAACTGATCTGATAGGGCTGAAAAACTTCCAACAAGAATTTCATAATACTATCACAAGCATTAACAACAGAATAGACCAAGCTGAGGAAAGAATCTCAGAACTCGAAGACTGGTTCTCTGAATTAACTTAGACAAAAATAAATGAACATTTCCCCAACTTTGCTAGACAGGACAACATTAAATTCTGGAAATGCAGAGAACCCCTGCAAGATACTATATAAGATGACCATCCCCAAGCCACACAATCATCAGATTCTCCAAAGTCAACATGAAAGAAAAAATATTAAAGGCAGCTAGAGATAAGGAGCAGGTCACCTAAAAAGGAAATCCCATTAGCCTAACAGTGTACTATTCAGCAGAAATGCTACAAGCCAAAAAAGATTGAGGGCCTATATTCAGCATTCTTAAAGAAAAGAAACTCCAGCCAAGAATTTCGTATTCAGCCAAACTAAGCTTCATAAGCAAAGGAGAAATAAGAACCTTCTCAGACAAGCAAATGCTAAGGGAATTCATGTTCATTAGATCTGCCTTACAAGAGGTCTTGAAAGGAGTGCTAAATATGGAAAGGAAAGACGATTATCAGCCACTACAAAAACACACTTAAGTACATAGACTATTGACACAATAAAGCAACTACACAATCAGTTTTGCATAATAATCAGCTAACAACATGATGACAGGATCAAATCTACACATATTAATATTAACCTTGAATGTAAACAGGCTAACCAGAATGTAACCAGACTGCCCTAATTAAAAGGCACAGAGTGGCAAGTTGGATAAGATAGTGAGATGCAACTGTATGATGTCTTCAAGAGACTTATCTCGCATGCAATGACATCCAAAGGCTCAAAGTAAAAGGTTGAGGAAGAATCTACCAAGCAAATGGAAAACAGAAAAAAGCAGGGCTTGTTATTCTGATTTCAGACAAAACAGACTTTAGGCCAACAGCAACAACAACAACAAAACAAAACAAAAAAGAAATTATATAATGGTAAAGGGTTCAAGTCAACAAGAAGACAACTATCTTAAATATATATGCAGTCAACACAGGAGCACTCAGATTCATGCAGCAGGTTCTTAGAGGCCTATAAAGAGACTTAGATAACTACACAATAATAGTGGGGGACTTCAACACCCCACTGACAGTATTAGACATATCATCAAGGCAGAAAACTTACAAAGATATTCGGGACCTGAACTCAACACTTGACCAAATTGACCTAACAGATATCTACAGAACTTTTCCCCACAAAACAACAGAATATATTCTTCTCGTCTGCACATGGCACATACTCTAAAATTAACCACACAATCAGACATAAAACAATCCTCAGCAAATTCAAAAAACCCCAAATCATAACAACTATACTCTTGGACCATAGCATAATAAAAATGAAAATAAATACTAAGAAGATTGCTCAAAACCATATAATCACATAAAAATTACACAATCTGCTCCTGAATGACTTTTGGGTAAGCAATGAAACTAAGGAAGAAATCAAGAAATTATTTAAAACTAATGAGAATAAAGACACAACATATCAGAATCTCTGGTACACAGTTAAAGCAGTGTTAAGAAGGAAGTTTATAGCATAAATGCTCACATAAAACAGTTAGAAAGATCTGAAATTAACAACCTAACATCACACCTAGAGGAACTAGGAAAACAAGAACAAACCAACCCCAAAGCTAGCAGAAGACAAGAAATTACCAAAATCAGAGTTGATCTGAATGAAATCAAGACATGAAAACCCATACAAAAGATCAATGAATCCATGAGTTGGCTATTTAAAAGAATAAATAAGACTGATAGACCACTAGCTAAACTAATAAAGAAAAAAGAGATGATACAAATAGACACAATCAGAAATGACAAAGAGACATTACCACCGACCCCACAGAAATACAAAAAATACCCTCAGAGACTACTATGAACACCTCTATGCACACAAACTAGAAAACCTAGAAGAAATGATAAATTCCTGGAAACACACAACCTGCCAAGATTGGACCAGGAAGAAATTGAAACCCTGAACAGACCAAAGACAAGTTCTAAAATTGAATCAGACACACACACACACACACACACACACACACACACACACACACACACCCCAATCATAAAAAGCCCAGGACCAGATGGATTCACAGCCAAATTCTACCAGACATATAAAGAAGAGCTGGTACCATTCCTACTGAAACTATTGCAAAAAATTGAGGAGAAATGACTCCTCCTTAATGCATTCTTTTAGGCCAGTGTCATTCTGCTACCAATAACTGCAGAGACACAACAAAAAAAGAGAAAACTTCAGGCCAATATCCTTGAGGAGAACAGATGCAAAAATCCTCAACAAACTACTAGCAAACCAAATCTAGCAGCACATCAAAATGCTAACACACCATGAGCAAATATGCTTTATCCCTGGGATACAAGGTTGGTTCAACATACACAAATCAATTAATGCAATTCATCACAAAAACAGAACTAAAACAAAAACCACACGATCATCTCAATAGATGCAGAAAAAGCTTTCAATAAGATTCAGCATTCCTTCGTGTTAAAAAGCCTCAACAAACTAGGCATTGAAGAACTGTATCTCAAAATAATAAGAGCCATTTATGACAAATCCACAACCAAAATCATACTGAATTGGTAAAAGCTGGAAGCATTCCCCTTGAGAACCAGAAGACAAGGATGCCCACTCTCACCACTCTGGTTCAACATAGTATGGACAGTCCTAGCCTGAACAATCGGGCAAGAGAAAGAAATAAAAGGCATCCAAATAGGAAGAGAGGAAGTCAAACTATTTCTATTTGCAGATGATATGATTCTATATGTAGAAAACCCCACAGTCTCAGCCCAAAAGCTCCTAGATTTAGTAAACAACTTTGGCAAAGTTTCAGAATACAAAAATCAATATACAAAAATCAGTAGCATTTCTGTATACCAACAAAGTCCAAGCTGAGAGCCAAATCAAGAACTCAATCCTACTCACAATAGCCAAAAAAAGGTAAAATACCTAGGAATACAGCTAACTATGGAGGTGAAAGGTCTCTACAATGGGAATTACAAAACATTTCTCAAAGAAATCAGAAGTGACACAAGCAAATGAAAAACATTCCATGCTCATGGATAGGAAGAATCAATATTGTTAAAAAGGCCATACCAACCAAAGCAATTTACAGATTCAGTGCTATTCCTATCAAACTACCAATGACATTCTTCACAGAATTAGAAAAAACTATTCTAGAAAATTCATATGGAACCAGAAAGGAGCCCAAATAGCCAAAGCAATACTAAGCAAAATGAACAAAGCTAGAGGCATCACGTTATTCACCTTCAAACTATACTACAAGGCTACAGTAACCAAAACAGCATGGTACAGGTACAAAAACACACATAGTCTAACGGAACAGAATGGAGTGCCCAGAAATAAAGCTGCACACCTATAACCATCTGATCTTTAACAAAGTCAACAATAACAAGCAATGGGGAAAGGACAACCTATTCAATACATGGTGCTGGGATAACTGGCT
Organism: Pongo pygmaeus; assembly: GCF_028885625.2. Classification (NCBI taxonomy): domain Eukaryota; kingdom Metazoa; phylum Chordata; class Mammalia; order Primates; family Hominidae; genus Pongo; species Pongo pygmaeus. Next base: position 110,988,166 of record NC_072396.2, on the reverse strand, counting down.
AACCATAGGTAGAAGATTGAAACTAGATCCCTACCTTTCACCATATACAAAAATCAACTCAAGATGGATTAAAGACTTAAATGTAAAACCTACAACTATAAAAAGGCTTGAAGAAAACCTAGGGAGTACCATTCTAGATATAGGCGGTGGCAAAGATTTCATGACAAAGATGCCAAAAGCAATTGTAACAAAAATAAAATTTGACAAATGGGACTAATTAAACTAAGGAGCTTCTGCACAGTAAAACTATCAACAGAGTAAACAACCTACAGAATGGGAGAAAATATTTGCAAACTATGCATCTGACAAAGGTCTAATATCCAGAATCCATAGGAACTTAAAAAATTAAAAACCAGGCCAGGTGTGGTGGCTCATGCCTATAATCCCAGCACTTTGGGAGGCTGAGGCGGGTGGATCATGAGGTCAGGAGATTGAGACCATCCTGGCTAACGCGGTGAAACCCCGTCTCTACTAAAAATACAAAAAATTAGCTGGGAATGGTGGCGGATGCCTGTAGTTCCAGCTACTCGGAAGGCTGAGGCAGGAGAATGGCGTGAACCTGGGAGGTGGAGCTTGCAGTGAGCCAAGATCGCACCACTGTACTCCAGCCTGGGAGACAGAGCAAGACCCTGTCTCAAAACAAAAACAAAAACAAAAAACAAAACCCAAAAATCAAACAACTCCATAAAAAAGTGGGCAAAGGACATGAACAGACACTTTTCAAAAGAAGACCTACATGCAGCCAACAAGCACATGATCAACATCACTAATCATTAGAGAAATGCAAATCAAAATCACAATGAGATACCATCTCACACAATCAGAATGGTGATTATTAAAAAGTCAAAAAATAACAAGATGCTGATGAGGTTGTGGAGTAAAGGGAATGCTAATACACTGCTGGTGGAAATGTAAATTAAGTCAGCCACTGTGGAAAGCAGTTTGAAGATATCACAAAGAACTTAACAGAGAACTACCATTCAACTCAGAAATCCCATTACTGGGCATATACCTAAAGGAATATAAATTATTCTACCATAAAGACACATGTATGTGTATGTCACAGCATTATTTGCAATAGCAAAGACATGGAATCAACTTAGATGCCCATCAACAGTAGACTGGATAAAGAAAATGTGGTCAATATACATCATGGAATATTATGCAGCCATAAAAAAGAATAATATTATGTTTTTTGGAGCAACATGAATGGAGCTGGAGACCGTTATCCTAAGTGAACTAACAGAGGAAAAGAAAACCAAATACTGCATGTTCTCACTTATAAGTGGGAGCTAAACATTGAGTACACATGGACACAAAGAGGGGAACAATAGAAACAGGGGCCTACATGAGTATGGAGGGTGGGAGGAGGGTGAAGATCAAAAAACTACCTATTGAGTACCATTATTACCTGTGTGATGAGATAATCTGTACACAAAACCCTGTGACACATAATTTACCTATATAACAAACCTGCGGCTGGGTGTGGTGGCTCATGCCTGCAAACCCAGCACTTCGGGAGGCTGAGGCGGGTGGATCACCTGAGGTCAGGAGTCTGAGACCAGCCTAGTCAAGATGGTGAAATCTCATCTCTACTAAAAATACAAAAATTAGCTGGGCATGGTGGCAGGCACCTGTAATCCCAGCTACTTGGGAGGCTGAGGCAGGAGAATTGCTTGAACCCAGGAGGTGGAGGTTGCAGTGAGCTGAGATCGTGCCACTGTAGTCCAGCCTGGGTGACAGAGTGAGACTGAGTCTCAAAAAAAAAAAAAAAAAGAATAAGACAAGGAAGCCTGCTTCTACTGCTATTATTCAATAATTCTCTGAAGATCCTACCTAATGCAATAACACAGAAAAAAGAAAAGAGGTATAAATGTTAGGAAGGGTCAAAATTCTAAGACTGGAAATGACATGCTTGTCTATTCAGAAAATTCGAGGTCAACTAAAAAAAAATAGTACGATTAATGAGAGTCAATAATGTGACCACTTAGAAAAGCAACATACCCAAATCAATAACTTTTACACACACAGCCAATAAAGAATTAGGCAATGTAAAGGAAAAATGATCTCATTCATATTAGCAGCAAAACCATAAAATATATAGGGGTAGAATAAACCCAATAAGAAATGTGTAAGACCTACATGATGAAAACTAAAAATGCTTACTAAAGAACATTTAAAAAGACAGATTGTTAAAATGAATAAAAGCCTTACCAGATTACAAAGTAGACAAACCACGATAATTAAAAGAGTGTGGTACTGTTGTAGTAACAAAAAAAGAGAGTCCAAAAATAAAGCCCATGTATGTATGTAAGAATTTAGCATATGAAAAAAGTAGAGTACTGTGATGATAAACTATTTAATAATTGGTTTTTAGAAAATGAGTGATTTCTGTTGGAAAAACATATTACATAATAAACAAAAATATACTCTAGGTGTATTAAAGTTCTAAATGTTAAAAAAGCAATACCAGTACTATAGGCCAATATGAAAAAATATTTTTATAATTTATATAATTTTAAATAGGGAAAGCCTGCTAAGTTTGATATGAAACCGAGATACCATGTAATAAAAAAGAGAAAGACTTCATGGAAATTAGTAACTTGTATAATCTGAAAAACATTATAAGGATAATGAAAGAAATAATAAGACTAGGGGAAAATATTAGGCCACAAATATAGCTGACAAAGAACTAGTACTACTAACAGTCAAAAGAGCTCCTACAAATCAATACTTAAGACAATCTCATAGAAAAATAAGCAAAGGCTATGAATAGGCAATTAAGAGAAGAAATTAAAAAGGCTAATAAACACATGTGATCAGTGAATTGAAACCCTAAATGAAAAGTGATATTTGATCTATCACACTGGCACAAATTGAAGATTTTGTTTTGTTTTGTTTGTTTTAGAGACAAGGTCTGGCTCTGTTGCCTAGGCTGGAGTGCAGTGGCATGATTATAGCTTACTGTAGCCTGGAACTCCCAGGCTCAAGGTGATCCTCCTGTCTCAGCTTCCTGAGCAGCTGGGACTACGAGTGTGTGCCACCATGCCTGGTCAACAAATTCAAGATTTTAAATATCTGGTGTTAGTGAGAATGTGGGGAAAGGGGCATTCTTACAGGCTGCTGGTGGGATTACAATTTGGCAAAATCTTTTGAAGCATAATTTGGCAGGGACCTGTCAAATTTTAAATGGGCATACACTTTTACCCAGCTTCCACTTCCAGATATCTATCTTGCAAAGAATATATATACAAGAATGTTTACATAAAGTATTATTTGTAAGAGCAAAAAAGGGAGACATATTAAATGTACATCAGCAGTGAATAAATTATAGCATATCCATATTATGGTATACTATTCAATGCATTAGGAAGAGTGAGGTAGATCTATATTTACTGATATTCAATAATCATGATCTATTTCTGAATGAAAAAAGTTGCAGAGCAAAGTGACTGGTATGATCTCATTTCAAAAACTATATCCTTCCAATACACATGCATGTGTGCAGACACCTAGGTAAAAGATCTGAAAGGATATATGCCAAATTATTTTAAGATGGTTACTTCTGGGGTGGGGAATCTACTTCTTACATTTATGTAATGCTTAAATTATTTACAGTGAGCATGTATTACTTCAGTAAATTTTTAAAAATGCTAACATATAAAAACTAAAACAAGGGGCCCTATGCTAACTATGTCACAGTAACCTCACTGAATTATTCAATTGAAATCTAAACCTGGAATCTTCAGAAATGTTAATCTTCCCAGATTTGTATCTCTGAGGACCTTGGCCTTTAAGCAAGTAGGTTTACAAAAACAACACATGGTCATGATAGAAGCTCAAACAGTACAGAAGAATATAAACAGCAAAGTAAAACTCTCCTCCTTCTGACCAGTAATCTATTAATCTGATTCACCAAAGGCAACCAGTATTAACAGTTGCTTATGGAGCCATCCAAATATTAAAAAGACAAGTATTTAAAACATAGTATTTACTTTACGTATCCAAGGATAATAATATTCATTGGAGCACTGACTACTATGTAGATCAGCTGTTCTTACTGATGCAGCACATCACAAATATGTTATGCTTAAATGCCAACATGATAGCATTCAGCACTGAGCTGCAGGCTAGGTGTGGTAGCTCACGCCTGTAATCCCAACCCTTTGGGAGGCCTAGGCAAGGAGGATCTCTTGAGCCCATGGGTTTGAGACAGCCTGGGAAACATACTGAGACCCTATCTCTACAAAAAAATTTAAAAAATTAGCCAGGCATGGTGGTGTGTGCATGTAGTCCCAGCTCCTCGGTAGGCTGAGGAAGAAGGATCTCTTGAGCCCAGGAGGTAGAGGCTACAGTGAGCTGCGATCATGGCACTGCACTCCAGCCTGGGCAACAGAGCGAGACCCTGTCTCAGTGGTCTTGAAGGTCAAATAGTACAAAACATGTTGGAGAAAGCAACATAATTCAACCAGAAGAAAATAATTTATTTTCTCTAAAAAAGAATTTACCATAGGCTAAACCTTGGCAAGGATCTAGCTCAAAAGTTTAGTCCTTTTCATTTTATTTGCCCAGAAGATAATTTCTAAAGAAAGTTACAGAAAAAAAATTACTTCAACTGGTTTTTCCCCATTGGTTGCATACTTACCACATTCTGTTTTGTTGTTTCCTCTAGGGTCTGTATCACATACAACCTATTTCGACAGCGCATACTGTGTATATCTTCATAGCGAATATTACCATATTTCTGCAAGAGATATGATTTCAGTGGATACTCACTCACAATAAACATCAACTTCTTCTTTTACAATTCAGTTTTATCAGACTCAATTCTTGGAGGCCTTGATTCTATTTCTAGGTAATTTCCTGACTTGTTCAATGATTTTGCAAATTTTTACCTCCCACGTTTCAGTTTTTAAATATATTCACTGGAGAGAATTCCATCTACTATGTGAATAGACTAAGTACAAAAATATGGGTAAAATTCTTAATCTCTAAGAAGTGAATAATAATAATGAGAATAATTCACCTTTTAATACAGCGATAGATGTTTAAAGTGGTCATTATCTGTGAAAGCAAGTGAATTTAATTTCATTTAATGAAAAACAAATTGAGGCAGAGGAGGATACACAACCCAGGAACAGTTCACAGAACTCATTTTGAAAGTTAAGTTGGATTTTAAGTTGTATGTCTACTTGCATTATTATCTTACACTTAATATACCACTAGAGATATACCATAGTTCAATCATTTTAAATATGCTAGGTAATATATTTATGGCATGAAAAAACTTACCTCATTTGATTCTCTAATCAAATCTGTAATATCCACTCTAGTATGACTGGTTTTTTCATCACTCACATTTGAACCCTGCTGAACATTTGAAGGCAATGGACTATCCTTATTAGTGACATTGTCAAAGAACCTATTGAAAAGTGATAGTAATACAAGAATTAGTGGAACTACCATTATTAAAGCAGAGAAATGACACCTAATTTCTCCCTAGTTAGTTAGAGGTTACTTTCAACTGAGAGGACAAGGGAAGGTCTTATGAAGAAGTGGAACTTTGTCCCTGTTTGCAGATGACATGATTGTATATCTAGAAAACCCCATTGTCTCAGCCCAAAATCTCCTCAAGCTGATAAGCAACTTCAGCAAAGTCTCAGGATACAAAATCAATGTACAAAAATCACAAGAATTCTTATACACCAATAACAGACAAACAGAGAGCCAAATCATGAGTGAACTCCCATTCACAATTGCTTCAAAGAGAATAAAATACCCAGGAATCCAACTTACAAGGGATGTGAAGGACCTCTTCAAGGAGAACTACAAACCACTGCTCAATGAAATAAAAGAGGATACAAACAAATGGAAGAACATTCCATACTCATGGGTAGGAAGAATCAATAGCGTGAAAATGTCCATACTGTCCAAGATAATTTATAGATTCAATGCCATCCCCATCAAGCTACCAATGACTTTCTTCACAGAATTGGAAAAACTACCTTAAAGTTCATATGGAACCAAAAAAGAGCCTGCATCGCCAAGTCAATCCTAAGCCAAAAGAACAAAGCTGGAGGCATCACACTACCTGACTTCAAACTACACTACAAGGCTACAGTAACCAAAACAGCATGGTACTGGTACCAAAACAGAGATATAGACCAATGGAACAGAACAGAGCCCTCAGAAATAATGCTGCATATCTACAACTATCTGATCTTTGACAAACCTGACAAAAACAAGCAATGGGGAAAGGATTCCCTATTTAATAAATGGTGCTGGGAAAACTGGCTAGCCATATGTAGAAAGCTGAAACTGGATCCCTTCCTTACACCTTATACAAAAATTAATTCAAGATAGATTAAAGACTTAAATTTTAGACCTAAAACCATAAAAACCCTAGAAGAAAACCTAGGCAATACCATTCAGGACATAGGCATGGGCAAGGACTTCATGTCTAAAACACCAAAAGCAATGGCAACAAAAGCCAAAATTGACAAATGGGATCTAATTAAACTAAAGAGCTTCTGCACAGCAAAGGAAACTACCATCAGAGTGAACAGGCAACCTACAAAATGGGAGAAAATTTTTGCAACCTACTCATCTGACAAAGGGCTAATATCCAGAATCTACAATGAACTCCAACAAATTTACAAGAAAAAACCAAACAACCCCATCAACAAGTGGGCGAAGGATATGCACAGACACTTCTCAAGACATTTATGCAGCCAAATAACACACGAAAAAATGCTCATCATCACTGGCCATCAGAGAAATGCAAATCAAAACCACAGTGAGATACCATCTCACACCAGTTAGAATGGCAATCATTAAAAAGTCAGGAAACAACAGGTGCTGGAGAGGATGTGGAGAAATAGGAACACTTTTACACTGTTGGTGGGACTGTAAACTAGTTCAACCATTGTGGAAGTCAGTGTGGCGATTCCTCAGGGATCTAGAACTAGAAATACCATTTGACCCAGCCATCCCATTACTGGGTATATACCCAAAGGATTATAAATCATGCTGCTATAAAGACACATGCACACGTATGTTTATAGCGGCACTATTCACAATAGCAAAGACTTGGAACCAACCTAACTGTCCAACAACGATAGACTAGATTAAGAAAATGTGGCACATATACACCATGGAATACTATGCAGCCATAAAAAATGATGAGTTCATGTCCTTTGTAGGGACATGGATGAAACTGGAAACCATCATTCTCAGCAAACTATCACAAGGACAAAAAACCAAACACCGCATGTTCTCACTTATAGGTGGGAATTGAACAATGAGAACACTTGGACACAGGGTGGGGAACATCACACACCAGGGACTGTTGTGGGGTGGGGGGAGGGGGAGGGATAGCATTAGGAGATATATCTAATGCTAAATGATGAGTTAATGGGTGCAGCACACCAACATGGCACATGTATACATATGTAACAAACCTGCATGCTGCACATATGTACCCTAAAACTTAAAGTATAATAATAAAAAAAAATGAAGTGGAACTTGTTTTTTGTTTTTGAGATGGAGTCTCGCTCTGTCTTCCAGGCTGGAATGCAATGGCGCAATCTTGGCTCACTACAACCTCTGCTTCCTGATTTCAAACAATTCTCCTGACTTGGCCTCCCAAGTAGCTGGGATTACAGGTGCCCACCACCACACCTGGCTAATTTTTGTATTTTTAGTCGAGACGAGGTTTTGCCATGTTGGCCAGGCTGGTCTTCAACTCCTGACCTCAGGTGATCTGCCTGTCTCGGCCTCCCAAAGTGCTGGGATTACAGCCATGAGCCACTGCACCCAGTGAAGAAGTGGAGTTTGAAGATGGTTGAGCATTAGGAGGGCATGGGTGAGGGAAATGGGATAGTGAAGGAATCATTTTGGGGTTTTGAAGGAAGCAAACAGACTCAGAGAGTACTTGGCAAATACCACACAGCTCAGTAAGAGTGGAATATAGGGTATGTAGAAGCATACAGGGGGAAATAAGTGAAGAAAAGTACACTGAGCCCTTACCACAGAGTTCTGAATGCCAGAGTAAGATGTTTGTATTTTATTCTGTACATAATGGGATTTCATGTGGCATTACGATAGTTGCCCATTCAAATTTATTCATTAAGCATATACGAATGTGTGCATACACACATACACACACATACAACACATGTGCTCCAATACAAAATAGCATTCATACAGAAGCTACTAGGAAAATAAAGTTCAACCCACCTGAAACCACATAGAAACCAGAATAAGTTCCTGGCCACTGGATATTTAACATTATCAACTACCCTTTTCCTGCTTGAACTAATTCTACATAGACACTTTATAGCTCAAACTGGGAATATGAAAGTCCTAGCATACTGAATCAACAATATTAGTGTAAATGTGTACATAATTTAGTGGTTCACTTCAAAGTGATTTATTCTTGCTATATTTTTTCTGGAGATAGAGGACTGGACTTTAGGTGTAGCTCTTTCATTCAAGTGGTTTTGTAATCTCGGACAAACTGAAATTTCTAGGGCTCAGTTTCCTCTGTAAAATAGGGGATTGAACAACATCATCTCTCAAATCTCCTCCAGATTTAAACGTTATGGTTCTTATAATACCTGTTTAAAGCTGTCACAGCTTCAGCATCATCTTTACAAGTCAGCAGTTTGTCTAAATTATAGTCAAGTATTGCCAATCCCAGTTGCAAAATGGCCTTTATTCCATCATAGAAGAAACAGTCCACCACATTCACTGCACTTTCAATAGGTAGCACACTAATAAAAAGTGTGAGAAACCAAGAGAGAGAAACTGAGGAAAAGAATGTCATATCAGTCATGTGTTCTGTCAGCTGAGGAAGGTGATCCCTGATAAGTTCTTCAAAGACTGCCTGATCCACCAAGGCACCTAGAGAATATCAAAAGAAGTTTAAAAATAAACATTTTTCAAAAGGACTTGCTTCCATACCTCCCCACTTCTATTAGCATGCTGATGTATCTCATTCTTCTTCCTTAAATTATGAACTCTTTCAGAACCTCTTCTGTATTTTATACATCTAACTGCTAGTAGTGTCATGTACTTCAGAAACGCAATTCAAATTCATTTGAAGAGTTATTTATTGAGTCTTTATTATATGCAGAGACCTGTACTAGGTATTATAAGAGCTATACCAATTAATGAAATAGTCTCATGTTCAGGGAGTTTAATATCTAGCACAACTCAAGATAAATACACAAATAATTATAGTGAAAGACAGTACAATCAATGACCTAACCACAATCCTGAAAGCCTATTACGGTACAAAGAGACCATTCATAAGTTTTAAGGTAAGGGGTCACAGATCTGTAAATATTTGATGACTAAAGAAAATATTGGCCAGGCGCGGTGGCTCACGCCTGTAATTCCAGCACTTTGGGAGGCCGAGGCGGGTGGATCACGAAGTCAGGAGATTGAGACCATCCTGGCCAACATGGTGAAACCCCATCTCTACTAAAAATACAAAAAAAATAAAAATAAAAAAATTAGCCGGGCATGGTGGCGGGCGCCTGTAGTCCCAGCTACTCGATAGGCTGAGGCAGGAGAATGGCGTGAACCCGGGAGGTGGAGCTTTCAGTGAGCCGAGGCCGCACTCCAGCCTGGGCGACAGAGCGAGACTCCGTCTCAATGAAATAAAATAAAATAAAAATTATACCATTAACAAACTAAGAACTCGATCCTTCTTTGAAATCTTACAAATATCTATATAATTCATACAAATGTGGAAATTTTAAGCTGATTGAAATCTCCCTCCCATCAAGAAATTACAAAAATTCACCAGTAGCTGTGGATACTTGAGATCACCATTGTTTTAGCAACATAGAGTTTATAAACTTAATGCTTCCATTTTTGTTAAGAAACAGACCAGGTATTTTATTTTTAAAAGCAACATATTAAACAATCTTTCCGACTATACATTCAGTACAAAAAGCTCTTCTTTTGAGAATGTCAGTGAATGTGAAATTTTGATGTTGCTTGCATTTTATACCACAACATAATACATCAGTCCTTCTACTTTATTAGTAATTAGACAAGAGACATTGAAATTGTTTAGAAAAGAAATATACATCTCTGTGTGTGTATGCATACGTGTGTGTGTGGTTTTTCTTTTACCAATAATTCGACGATTAAAATAATCAGGCAACATTCGTTCACATACAGCAACCAGAAGCCAAAAAGCTTCTTCCTCTTTTGCATATAGAAGCAGCACTGAAGTCAAAATATTCATTGCCTAAAATTCATAAAAAATAGTATTAAAAAGCAAATATTGCTCAGGTAATAATTATACTTCTTCAAACATGATAGTTTTTGACAGCAAGAAGAATAACTGAGAGTAATAATAGTGTAACAACAGTGGAAACATGAGAACTCTGAGCCAGTCCAAGGCAAAACAAGGTGAAGTCAGGCTAACACTTGATAATCAGTTATTTTATAAAGTAACATTCAAGAAAAGTGAAGCAGTAATATAATAAATAAAGAACATAATAAGCAAAACCTCTCTAATTTCAAAGAGTGAAAAACCTTAATTATCACTAATCTGAAAAAAGCCTACATAATTTTCAAAGACATACTAAAACAAAAGAAAATGAACTTCATCTGTATTTCCAACTACCTATAAAGAAATAGTCCTCAGATATGAATCATCCTCAATTTTGTCCAAAACTGAACATCTTCTTTCCCCTATCAAGTAGGATTCTTCTTATCTATCCTAGTTTTGATTATGCTGAAAACCCTCTATCTGCTGCATCTGTTTCATATCCTAGAGTTTCTTCTTATAAAACATCTTTTGGATTTGCTTTTTCCTTCCCATTCCCACTACCACTCTAACTTGCTGCTGCTTCTTACCTATCTTGCATACAAATATCAGATCACTACTTTTATATACATTGCCACATCCCTTATTATAAAGTAATAAATCCTTAATGGATAGAATTTGGAGAGAATGGAAAAGTATGAATGAGAAAATAAAACCTCTTGTATCTTGTGTACCCAGAAGTAAACTGTTAACAAGTTGATATATTTTTCTGCAGTTTTTTCTTCCTTTTTCTCCTAAAATTTGTATCACATTGTGTACTAAATCTTTATTTTTTTGCTTAGCACTAGATAGTAATATTCAATGCCACTAAATATTCTTCTAAAACAGTATTTTTAATGACTAAAAAAATCTAAGGTGGATATAATATATTTAACCATTCTACTATTGTTGGACTTTTAGGTTAATTCCAATTTTTTACTACTACATATAATGCTGCAATGGTTATCTTTTTAATATAAATTTTCATCCAACTATACTTTTTTCTCAGGACACATACCTAGAAATGAAATTGTTTGGTCACATGGTATTTTTAAAAGACTTCATATTATTGCCAAATTAAATTCCTGAAAGAAAATACCAGTTTATATTTCTGACCAATAATGTTTAAATGTTTATTTCACTGCATCTTTGCCAATATTGTGAATCGTAATAACTATAATCATCTTTATTGATTTGATAGTGAAAAATGGTATCTCATTGTTTTAATTTTAATTTCTTTGAGGTTGAACTTCCTTTTTCAGACTTTAACATCAACCTGTATTTTCTCTTTGGTGATTCATCCTTTCATGTCCATTGCTCATTTTTATACTTTCATACCTTTCATATAGATTTGTATATTAACTATGTCAATTTCTTGCCAAATCTAGTACACTGTTTGATGTCAAGCTTAGTTTTTACTGAATCATTTTCCCATGCAAGAAACCATACTGGGAGGGGATGTAGTAAAAATGGCAGAGTAAGAACTTCTAAAAATGCTCTCCTCTATAAAAGCAACAGGAACACTGACAAAAGTCATCAGAATCAACTTTAGAACTCTGGAAATTAACCAATAGCTTACAGCAATTCAGGTAGCATTTATTTAATAAAATGGCTGAATCTCAGTAAAACCAGTAAGCTCTGTGGCATTTTAAATTGCCCTATTCCCACCCCCCTCCCCAGTTTCACAGTAGCCTTAAATACCAACATCTAGGCCAGGTGCAGTGGCTCATGCCTGTAATCCTAGCACTTTGGGAGGCTGAGGTGGGTGGATCACTTGAGGTCAGGAGTTCATAACCAGCCTGGCCAACATGGTGAAACCCAGTATCTACTAAAAATACAAAAAAGATAAAAACAGCAGGGCTACTCAGCTACTCATGAGGCTGAGACAGAAGAATCGCTTGAACCTGGGAGGCAGAGGTTGCAGTGAGCCAAGATCGTGCCACTGCACTCCAGCCTGGGCAACAGAGCGAGACTCTATCATTAAAAAAAGAAAAGAGAGAGAGAGAGAAAAAAAAAGAAAGAAACCAACATCTAGCAATTACAGTGGAAACCAGTACCTAGTAGCTACTGAATGGAACAGAATGGGGTTGGAACTCCAGCAAAGCCCCATTCCCAAATAATTGTTGTTATTTGACTTGTCTAGTGGTTCCCTGGAAGACTCCTCTCACAAGGCTGTCTTTATTTGACTTGACACAGAGCTCCTCTGGTGTAAACAGCGTTTTCCCCAGTGGTGTTTGTTGAAAACAATCAGAGGCAGTTGTTGAACATGTGGCTATCCAAGGCAGTGGATAGCAGTTGGGCCAAACAATATGCTAACAAAGTGTTAAAAGAAAAGTGGGGGCTTTGAAAAACTGTGACATATTCCTGGGAACCCAGAAGGCCAACTACATGCATATGGCTTTATGTATACTCACAGCTGTATGTATGCTTAGGAAAGAACAGAAAAGACCTAAGCTCTTATCTCCAGCTAATCTTCCAGCTTTGTGCGAGTAGAAAGTGATAAAGACTAGAAATAGAGAAAAATCAACAAAAGCAAAAGTTGGTTCTTTGAAAAGATTTTTTAATCTTTTCAAAAAAAAAAGGGATAAAAAACATAGAAATATCTTTAGGTAGCCTAACTAAAAAAATTTTCCAAAAAAAAAGAGCAAGAACGAGATAGTGTGAGTGAGAGATCAAGAGTGCAAAAGTGAGAGTGTGCAAGAGCAAGAGTGTGAGTGAGAAGGGGGGACTCAAATTATTATAGCTAGGAAATAGAGAACTATCAACCTTATAGAAGTAAAAAAGATTATAAGTGATTATGATGAAAAATTATATGCCAACAAATTAGATAATCTAGATAAAATGGACAAGTTTCTAAACAAAACCACAAACTACTGAAACTAAAATGGGAAAAGTGAAATAGACCTATAATAAATAAAGAGATTGACTTAGTAACGAAAAAACTTTCCACAAAGCAAACTCTAAGAGCAGATGGCTTCACTGGCAAATTCTACCAAACATTTAGAGAATAATTACCACCAATTCTTCATAAACTCTTCAAAAAATAGGAGAGGAGGAAACGCTATCTAACTTATTCTAAGAAACCTAGACACCCAAACTAGACGAAGACATCACAAGAAAACTATATATCAATATATCTTACAAATATAAACATAAAAATCCTCAACAACGTACTAGCAAACTGAACTTAAGAACACATAAAAAGGATCCCAAAAGGCCAAGTGGGATTTATTCTGGGAATGCAAAAGTGATTCAACATATAACAATCCATCTATGTTTATTTATATATATATATATATATATATATATATATATATATATGGAAAAATCACATGATCATCTCAATTGACACAGAAAAGTCATTTGACAAAATCAATACTCTTTCATGATAAAAACACTCAACAAACTAGCAATATAAGAGAACTTCTGCAACCTGATAAAGATGATCTACAAAAAACCCACAGTTAACATTATACTTTACAGTGAAAGACTGATTACTCCCCTTAAGATAAATAACAAGACAGGGACATGCATTCTTACCACTTCTATTCAACATTGTACCGAAGGTTCTAGTCAGGTCAATTAGGCAAGAATAAGGGAAAAAAAGACATCCATACTGGAATAGAAGAAGTAAAAGTAACACTATTCAGATGCCATGATTTTGTATATAGAAAATCCTAATGAATCCACAAAAAAATCTATTAGAACTAATAAATAAGCTCAGCAAACTTACAGGACACAAGATCAGCTATTAGTTGTATTTCTATATGCTGGCAACAAACAATCAAAACATGAAATCAAGAAAACAATTCAATTTACTATAATAACAAAAAATTAAAATACTTAGAAATAAAATTAACAAAGGAAGTACAAGCCTTGAGCACTGAAAACTATAAAATATCTTTGGATGAGGCAAATTAAAGAATGATTAAATAAATGAAAAGGAAAGACATCTTGTGTTTATGGGTTGGAAGAGTTAATATTGTTAATATGAAATACTCCCAAAATTGATCTACAGATTCAATATGATGACTATCAAAATCCCAGCTGCCTTTTTTTTCTTGTTTGCAGAGATTGACAAGTTGATCCTGAAATTTGTATGGAAATACAAGGAACTAAAAGAGCCAAAACAATCTTAGAAAAGAACAAAGTTAAAGAACTCACACTTCCTGATTGCAAAACTTACTACACAGACGCAGTAATCAAGACAATGCGGCACTGGTATAAGGGTAGAAGTATAAATCAATGGAATAGAATTGAGAGTCCAGAAATAAACTCTAACATTTATGGTCAACTGATTTTCAACAAGAGTGCCAAGGCACCACTTCAAGCTCACTGGAATGGCTGCAATCAAAAAGAAAGACAATTAAGAAGTGTTGCCAAGGATGTGCAGAAATTAGAATCCTTGTACATAGAATGGAGGGGAGATTTGGTAAAAAAAATAAAATAAAATAAAGACAAAGAAAAAACAGAACCCTCATACATTGCTGGAAGGAATATAAAATGGTGCAATCTCTTTGGAAAATAGTTTGACAGTGCGCCAAAATGTTAAACAGACAGTTATCATATAACCTAGAAATTTCACTTCAAGGTATTTACCCACAAGAATAAAAAACAATGTCCGTACAAAAACTTGTACATGAATATTCATAGCAGCATTATTCACAACAGCCAAAACAAGAAAACATCGCAAATAACTATCAACAT
Source organism: Pongo pygmaeus (assembly GCF_028885625.2). Lineage (NCBI taxonomy): Eukaryota > Metazoa > Chordata > Mammalia > Primates > Hominidae > Pongo > Pongo pygmaeus. The sequence goes on along the minus strand of NC_072396.2, from coordinate 110,973,132 downwards.
TGAATAAACAAAACGTGGTATATATCCATATAATGGAATATTATTAAATCATAAGAAAGAAGTCCTGATACATGCTACAACATGGATGAACTTTGAAAATGATATGCTAAGTAAAAGAAGGCAGGCACAAAAGATCACATATTTTATCACTCAATTTATATAAAATGTGCACAATAGGCATATTCATAGAGCTAGGAAGTAGATTAGTGATTGCTTGGGTTGGTAGTAGGAGAAATGGGGAGTAACCGCTAATGGATATGGGGCTTCTTTTTAGGGTGATGAAAATGTTCTGGAATTAGATAATGGTGAAGGTTTGCACAACTCTGTGAATATATGAGAGACCACTAAAGGGGTGACGTTCGTGGTAAATGAATTATATATCAACATTAGACAGATAGATGGAGACAGATGATAGATAAGATTAGATAGACAGAATAGATAGATAGATAGATAGATCGATAGACAGACAGATAGATGGAGCAAGCTAGCCAGCCATGTGTGTCACGTGGGTTTTTGATCAAAACCAACAAAATCTGTTTACCATATTAAGTTTAAACTCTTTTCCCAGGCTTTAAAGATTCTTCATGATATTGTCCCATACAAATTTACTTTTTTATTCCAATGTGAACCTAGCCAATCTTATCTCCCAAGGCGGGCTTATTCTCACCTGAATGGCATCACTCATACTTTAGCCCCAAATAACTTTCCTCCTGCCCTCCATGTTTCTAACTTTGCTCTCATCTTTTAGAAGTCAATATTAAGTGCTGCCTATTTTGAAGCTATTTCTAAACTACTGCTTATAGACAATATCACAGGGTCTGTGAGTATAAGCTCTTTGAGAAAAGAAGCGTTATGCTTCTTTTGTACCTTTCAGAGATCCTAAAATATGCTAAAAATCCTTGCCATTTAGATGTTCCATTCACTTAAACAGTTTTTCAAAAAAAAAATCTCTATTGACAAGTTACAGTGGATAGGTAGTATTGACATGTAACAATTACAGGTATTCAACCCATTATAAATAAATGTATGGTGCAGAGTGCTACCTATCCATGACATTCCAATCTCCTCTTCTTCCATAGCAGCTGCACATGTCTGCTCAGCCACACTATACTCCACAGACTTCCTTGTGAATAGGTGTATCCACGTGACTAAGATCATCCAATAGAATGTGCGTGAAGTGATATTTGCCCCTTTCAAGCCTAGCCCATAAAATCTTTTACAGTTGTTTCTCCATGCTCTTTCCCTGTTCCTGTGAGTGCTACTGGTGATGAAAGTGTATTCGGGAAGTTTTGTTTTGAAAATGACAGTCTGCTGTCAGCCTACAGTCTAAGTTCCTGAATAATCTCATGGAGGAGAGCTGCCTACTGACCTGAAGAGTCAATCTCCTTTGTTTATTCCTTCAAGAAATAAAATTATACGGTTTCATCTATTATCTGTGTTTGTGTTAGCAGTCTAGCCTATCCTAATTGTGTGCTCCTAAATAATTTTTTTCCAATGATTCCTCCACTGCCTATAAAATAAAATTCAAACTCCAGCTCTATCCCAATCTACCTTATTGATTTTTTTTTCTCCAACTACTTCACTTCATCCACCCTATGTTTCTACCAAACTAAACAAACATGGTCCTATATATACTTTACGTTTACTTCTACCTGTGGTCGGTTACATGGATTCCATCACCTGGCATGTTCTTTTCATTCCATTTCCATATGTCCAAAATTCACCAATTTTTAAGACTTGCAAATGCTACCTTTTCCACGAAGACTTCTCTGACTCTTCCAGATGAAAAATAGTTTCTCCTTGTTATAAATCATGACAGGACTTTATATTTCTCTAACAGTTTCTCTCACTTGATTTTTGTTTCTTAATGAATATGCTTTAATGTCTCCTGGTCTACATACTTTTAAGGGAGGACCCTTATCTGATACATCTTTATATAGCCTTAAGTACCTAGCAGAGTATCTTTTATAGAGCAGAAGTTCAATAAACATTTGTTAAGTGAAAAAGAAAAATAATGAAATATCAATTCTCCTAAGTATTCCCACTACCATCCTACTTACATTAATACTATGCTCTATCTGTCTCACCCCCATCTCTTTCCTTATAATCACCACTTCCAAATTAGTGGAATTGGATTTGATGTGATTTTATTTGGAACATACACACAGTTGGGCTCATAGTTAAGTCATACCTGGCAGTATCCAATTTTGGGATTCCTGTATGCATAAGCAGTGAGTACCCTTCTCAGAGCAGATATGCCAGTGTCACTCTGAAAGGCTGGGTGCTCAGGCAGAGAGCGACGTAAATCACGTTCAATTTCTTCAGTAGCCAAGTTGCAGGTCCCTAAGGACTGCTCAACCACTTCAGTATAATAGCCAGGATTAGTAGCCATGTCATTAACAGCACCTGTGAAGATTATTACATTAACATACAACAGAAGGGGGATATAATGAAGCTACTATTTCCATATATACATAAAGAATTGGATTTCATTACCTTGATATTTAGCCTTATGCTTAAGTGATTTCTGAGCACAAACAGAAAAGAGCTTTACACTAGAATCTACGTCAAGCTACTAATTTTATCCAACAGAATACCATTTTCATGAGCTTTTTTCCCCCTTAACTGACTGTTGACACTAGAGATAAAGATTCCCCCATTATACATACCTTGCCTAATAAATTAATCTGCTCAGATGCTGGATGTGTGGATAGATAGGTAAGGTGTAGATAACTACTTACCTTTCTTTGACTAGTCTGAACTCAAGATGAGTAAGACTTTGTACTAACCATCTTTGTAATTCTTTTGCTTTAGCTTAGGGCATAACTCCTAGAAAGGCATAGTTAATGTCTATTAAATAAATAAAATGAATAAATGTAATACCTGAAAAAAGCATCCAGAGTTCTCCTCTTAAGGTTTCTGGAATCCCTCTTACAACAAGATCTCGAGTCTTTTTGGTTCGAAACATACTAACACCACGCCCACATTCTGCAAACAGTATTTTCCATGACTGTTCCTTCATTTTTTCTTTCAACTGTAATGACAGAAAAATCAAAACAACTAAATCTAGTGAGAAATTAACTTCCGTAAAATAACTTTCCCACTCTCTTTACCTTGAAACAACATCTATAGAAATTAAGAACATAGAAAACCAAAATCAGTATTCACCCAGGGGTGAAACACTGAATCCTTGTCATCATGAAAATCTTTTAAACTCATGTGAGCATAGCAGCTTAATTTGCTATTTTAATTCTTAGCTAAACTCATACAAAAATGGTAAAAGTGTTATACTTGGGAGGCAAAGCTTTAAACCATCATTCTCCCCAAATCACATCTATGTCAGGATTAGAAAGCCATGCAAATAAAACCCAATGTCAATAAATGTGTACAACTATTATGTATCTGTAAAAATCCCCAATGTCCAACTTTTATCTTTTATCTTCATTCCTGATAATAGTCCTTGTGTATAGTGAAACTAAATAAATTACACAGTAGTACCTGCTGGAAAACTTTTCAAGTCCCAAAAGAAGCGTTTTCAGTTGTGGTACCTTCTAGTCTGCTTTTAAGATTTTTACTTTTCACCAAATGTTTCAGCCCATAGGTTTAAATATTTTGTTTTCCTACCATTTTAGAATTAAGAGTCTCCAAATTCTGAGGGTGAAATACCATCATTAAGGCTTCAGTGTTCACAGTTTTACTGCATTCCCTCTGACTTGTCAAAGATTGAACCTCAAAATTATCAGATGTCTCTGTAGACTCAGAACTAATAGCAAGCTGAAAAACAAAGAATGTAATTGTCCCAGATGCATGCTTAAGTTTCTACAAGAAAAAAAAATTCTAATGTTTACTGTCATTTATAAGCCACAATCTATATACACAACAAATATTAAAGCAATATATCAGAGATATACCTATCAAAATTAGATATGTCAACAACCTGACTTCTAGAATGGCAAGTTCAGAACCTCTGTGAACACACTCCCCAACAAAAGCAACAAAATAGTGGTAAAACATTCAAAATAAACCATTTCAGAACACTGGAATTAACCAAAGGCATGCAATAAACTGAAAAGCATCTATTCAAGAAAAACTAATGAGCCTGAGTAAGACCAGAAGAGTCTGTGGGGCTTTTAACTTTATCCACCTGCCCAAGCTCAGAAATGAAAGCCAGCAGTATGGCAGCCAGTGGATCTTTTGGAGTTTCATTAAAAGCCCTAACCCTAGGGCATAGACAATATTTGACCAAACTTGCAACTCCCTGGAAAATCTCTATTCCCAGGGTGTTGTTATCATTTGATTTTATTCACAGCTCAGCTTGGTGAAAAAACTCTGTTCCCAGGGTATTATAGAAAACAATAGCAATTGGTTGGTAACAACCTAGCTGTCCAAGGCTATGATTTCAGCTAGAGCAAACAAGAGCCTGGCTAAAGATTTAAAAGGAAGACCTGAAAAACCAGATGATGATGTGGAACTTTGAAGGCCTGCAACATATTCTTGGGGATCTAGAAGAATGAACACATGTACAGGGCTGTGAACATGCCTAGGAAAGAAATGGGACAGAAGAAGGCCCCAGTCACTCAACTCTGGCTATCTTTGAAAGCAGGGAATAAAAGCTAAAGCTGATGTGAAAATTGCCTGAAGTTTGACGTATACCTTCACACAGATATCCTTGAGAAAAAGGTGGAATATTTGATAGCATAAGGCATTAAAGGAAATCTAACCCATCACTGAATAACCACTAAATTATACTGATTCAGGGGGTGATCCAAGGAAGTCAGGCTTAAAAACAGAAATAAGAACTTAAAAAAGCAACCAATAGAAAGTGTCTTGAGGGGGCCCACTTGTTGGATTTTGTAAATAAAGACTGTAAAGTAGCTATTATAAATATATTCAAAGAATTAAAGAAAACTATGTTTTAAAAAATAAAGGACTCATTAAAAAGTGGGCAAAAGATCTAAATAGATACCTCACCAAGGAAGATATAAATGGCAAATAATCATATGAAAGAGGTTCAACATCAGCTGTCACTGGGTAATTGCAAATTAAAACAACATTACACACCTATTAAAACCCAAAACATTGAAAATACCAATTGCTTATGAGGATGTGTTGATACAGGCATGCAATGTTAAATAAGCACAAATATATAAACTATACCCCTATGTTTCTTGCAGCACTACTCAAAATAGCCAAGATATGAAATCAACCTAAATGTCCACCAACAGATGGATGGATACAGAGAATGTGATAAATTTTTACAATGGAATACTATTCAGCCCAAAAAAGAATGAAACATTTTCATTTGCAGCAACATGGATGAACATGGAGAACATTATGTTAAGTGAAATAAGTCAGGCACAGAAAGATAAATACCATATGTTCTCACTCATATGAAGGAGGTAAAAAGTTGAGCTCATAAAAGTATAGAGTGGAATGATGGTTATTAGAAGACAGAAAGTATGGGGTGGGAGGGTTGTACCATTTTACATTCCCAACAGCAATATATGAGAGTTTTAATTCTTCACATTCTCCTCAACAGTATTATCTGTCTTTTTAATTATAGCCACCCTAGTGGGTATGAAATGGTATCTCATTATGCTTTTGATTTGCACTTCTCTATTGACTAATGATATGAAAAATCTTTTAGTGTGCTTATTGGCCATTTCTTTATTTTCTTTGGAGAAAAGTCTATTCAAATCCTTTAACCATTTTTAAAATTGGGTTGTTTGCCTTTTATTATTTAGTTGTAAGAGTTCTTCATACATTCTAGATAGCAGTCCCTTACCAGACATATAATTGGCAAATATTTCCTCCATTCTGTGGGTTGTCTTTTCACTTTCTTGATGATATCATTTGCAGCACAAAAGTTTTTAATTTTGATGTAATCCAATTTACCTATTTTTTCTTTAAGGTCACATGCTTTTGTTGTCATATCTATAAACAATTGCCTAATTCGAGATCATGAAGATTAACTCCTATGTGTTCTCTGACAGTTTCATAGTTTCAGCTCTTACATTTTGGTCTTTGATCCATTTTAAGTTAATTTTTGTGTATGTTTTAAGAAAAGAGTACAACATCTTTTTGGGGGTGGGGAGTATGTTGCTGTCCATTGTTTCAGCATCATTTGTTGAAAATAGTTCTTTCCTCCATTGAGTTAGGTTGGCTTTCTTGTTGAAAATTAACTGACCATAAATAAATGTAAGAATGTATTTCTAGAGTCTCAACTATATTACATTGATCTACATGTCTCCCCTTATGCCAGTATCACAATGTCTTGTTTACTATAGCTGTATAATAAGTTTTGAAATTGGAAAGCATGAGTCTTCCAACTTTGTTTTTCCTTGTCAATACTGTTTTAGTTACTCCGAGTCTTTTGTATTTCCAGATAAAACTTTATGAACTCCAAAGTTTTACTCTTAAAACATATCAGTTACCCAGCTTCTATGGATTATAACTACACCAGCTATTGCAAGTTATTACTAGGAGTGCTAAAAAAAAAAAAAAAAAAAAAGAAAAGGCTCACTAAGTTCATCCCTTAAACTTTAGTAAACCTTAGTAGCTTAAGTAAGATAAAGAATGCCCATGACTGAGGCAGAGGAAAAGTAGCAGCTTAGGGTGGACCAATCCAGTGGTATTTTAGTTTGAAATCCAAGAAGCCAGTACAAGCCCTAGCAGGGCTGGACATTAAGATTGGCTCTGAGTCCCCACCCAAATCTCACCTTGAATTGGAATAATCCCCATGTGTCAAGCGTGGGACCAGATGGAGATAACTGAATCATGGGGACGGTTTACCTAATGCTGTTCTCATGATGGTGAGTGAGTTCTCAAGAGATCTGATGGTTTTATAAGGGGCTTCCCCCTTCACTCAGTACTCATTCTCTCTCCTTCCACCCTGTGAAGAGGTGCCTTCTGCCATGATAGTAAATTTCCTGAGGCCTTCCCAGCCATGTGGAATTGTGAGTCAATTAAACCTCTTTGCTTTATTATCCTGTCTTGGGTATTTCTTCATACCAGTATGAGAATGGACTAATATAGTAAATTGGTAGCAGGTAGTGGGGTGCTGCTGTAAAGATACCCAGAAATGTGGAAGCAACTTTGGAACTGGGTAACAGGCAGAGGTTGGAACAGTTTGGAGGTCTCAGAAGAAGACAGAAAGATGTGGGAAAGTTTGGAACTTCCTATAGATTGTTGAATGGCTTTGACCAAAATGCTGATAGTAATATGGACAATGGACTTCCTATAGACTTGTTGAATGGCTTTGACCAAAATGCTGATAGTAATATGGACAATGAAGTCCAGGTTGAGGTGGTCTCAGATGGAGATGAGGAACTTCTTGGGAAATGGAGCTTTAGCAAAGAGACTGGTGGCATTTTGCTCCTGCCCTAGAGATCTGTGGAACTTTGAACTTGAGAGAGATGATTTAGGATATCTGGTGGAAGAAATTTCTAAACAGCAAAGTGTTCAAGAGGAAGCAGAGCAAAAAGTTTGGAAAATCTGTAGCCTGATGATGTGACAGAAAAGAAAAACTCATTTTCTGGGGAGAAATTCAAGCTGGCCACAGAAATTTGCGTAAGCAACAGGAGCCAAATGTTAATCACCAAATTTGGATGTCTCCAGGGCATGTCAGAGATCTTCACGTCAGCCCCTCCCATCACAGGCCTGGAAGCCTAGGAGGGAAAAATGGTTTCATGCACCTGGCCCAGGGCCCCCCTGCTCTATGCAGCCTCAGGACATGGTCCCCTGCATCCCAGCTGCTTCAGCTCCAGCTGTGGCTAAAAGAGGCCAAGGTTCAGTTCAGGCCATTGCTTCAGAGGGTGCAAGCCCCAAGCCTTAGTGGCTTACATGTGGTGTTGGGCTACAGATGCACAGAAGTCACAGGTGCACAGAAGTGAAGAACTGAGGTTTGGAAACCTCTGCCTAGATTTCAGAGGATGTATGGAAATGCCTGGATGTCCAGGCAGAAGTTTGCTGCAGGGGTGGAGTCCTCATGGCAGAACCTCTGCTAGAGCAGTATGGAAGGAAAATGTGGGGTTGGAGCCCCCACATAGAGTCCCCATTGGAGCATTGCCTAGTGGAGCTATGAGAAGAGGGCCACCATCCTTCAGACCCCAGAATGGTAGATCCACTGACAGCTTGCACCTTGCACTTGGAAAAGCTGCAGGCATTCAACACTAGCCTGTGAAAGCAGCCAGGAGGGGGGCTGTACCCTGCAAAGCTACAGGGGTGGAACTTCCCAAGGCTGTGGCAGCCCACCTCTCACATCAGTGTGACCTGGATATGAGACATGGAGTCAAAGGAGACTATTTCAGGGCTTTATGATTTGGCTGCCCCGCTGGATTTCAGACTTGTATGGGGCCTGTAGCCCTTTTGTTTTGGCCAATTTCTCCCATTTGGAATTGTGTATTTACCCAATGCCTGTACCCCCATTGTCTCTAGGAAGTAACTAACTTGCTTTTGATTTTACAGGCTTATAGGCAGATGGGACTTGCTTTATCTCAGATGAGCCTTTGGACCCAGACTTTGGGTTAATGCTGGAATGAGTTAAGACTTTAGGGGGCTGTTGGGAGGGCATGACTGTGTTTTGAAAGTGAGGACATGAGATTTGGGAGGGGCCAGGGGTGGAATGATATGGTTTGGCTCTGTGTCACCACCCAAATCTCACCTTGAATTGTAATAATCCCCACGTGTCAAGGGCAGGACTAGGTGGAGATAATTGAATCATGGGCAGTTTCTCCCATGCTGTTTTCATGATAGTGAGTGAGTTCTCATGAGATCTGATGGTTTTATAAGGGGCTTCCCCTTTCGCTCAGCACTCGTTTTCTCTCCTGCCACCCTGTGAAGAGGTGCCTTCCACCATGATTGTAAGTTTCCTGAGGCCTCCCCAGCCACGCAGAACTGTGAGTCAATTAAACCTCTTTTCTTTATAAATTACCCAGTCTTGGGTATTTCATCATAGCAGCATGAGAACAGATGAATATAGATAGGATTCAAGGAAAGTTAAGGAGGAGTATTCAAATCAATGTGTAAATAAAAGGGTAAGGTAGAAGAAGCCAATAAAGGAAACATTAATGATTAGAGAGTATAGGTCTCAAATTGCAACAATTCCCTTCTTTTTTTTTAAATGCTTATTTTGACAAATCACATACTTGACAACTTAATATTAAGTTTAGCTGTTTGAACAAGGAGTTATATTTTTGCAAATACAGGTTGGAAAATTCATGGTTGTAGTCTGGATCTCAAGCACAGCACATTCCTTTAATTTAAATGACTGAATCATCAGTTTATCTATTGTTCTAAACTACAGGAAAAGTATCCCAGAGGGAAAAAATAACCTCTTAAGCAATGAAATCCTAAACATAAATTTATAAGAGTGATGACAAATATGTCAGTTCTATCCATTATTACCTCTTAAGTATTCATAAAGTCACGTTAAAAACTTCACCTTCATCAACAGGCAGTAAGTGGTTAGAAAATTTAAAAAAAATGACAAAAGAAATAAAATAAAAAAAATTTACCTTCAAAGATGGTAGTTTAATGTTTAAAATTTTGAAGAGTATAATAAAGTAGATTATTCAAGGAACTAAACTTAAATTTTTTGAACATTTTTGCTCTGGCTCTTTTGAATGGAAAGTTTTACCCATGGTGTTTTATATATATATACTTGGATAAATATCTATATTTCTCTCCATTTATTTGGGTGTTCACACTTATGACAAATAAACTTGGCACTCATCAGACTTTTAGTGCCTGAGCAAAATCCAATCACATCTAGAAAGCAACATAGATTGTTAACTCTATAGCAGGTATTCTTAATCTGTTTCATTTTTATTATCTGACATTGCTTTTACAATTATCATATGGCTCTAAAAGTGAAGGAAAGACAAAGCAAAGATGAACATTTCTTTATGTGTAAATTTCTACAAAATACTATATTTAAATTAGAATACTTCATAAACTCCGTATAATAAATGGTGGTTTGGGGGCCAGAATTGACCTGTAAAACCAATAATTAAAACAAAAAAAAATAAACAAATGCTTTTCTCAAATATCAGAAGCTTATCTTAAATAGGATCCTGTTCATAGTCCACAATTTAAAGGGTGTGAATTTCATTTTTAATAGTTTCTGGTTTCCCAACTTAGAAATAAATTTACCCCCACAGCTAAAAATCATTTTTCAAATTTATACTATAGTCATAGGAAGCACCTTATTCTTATCAAGGCAAGAACAAAATCAGTTATGTTGGTTAAACTACTATTTCAATCTACATTATCATGTAGGAAACCCATTACTTCTATTTAAAAACTTAGTAAGATAGTCCTGGTTATGAAACTATCTTATTAAGATAATAACTATATTACATATAGTTAGTAACTATCTTACTAACTATATGAAACAAGTTATGTTTACATATTCTGTGATAATCTGTAGAAGATACTTATTTGCCCATCTAAAAACTTCAAGGCATGAACTCAATTACTACCTTTCTTGACATTCCATAGTTTCTACAATTCATTCATAATGTAGTTTAAAAGCATCAGGCAATGGATCTTCAGTAGTGCTTTCCATTCGTAGGCCACTTTGCTTAAAACTAACCTAAGAGGGCCCATTTTTCTTTCATTGAGTAGTTTTGAAAAATTATCTTATCTAGTAATAGTTCTTGATTATATGTGTCAATGAAAGTAAAAGATTCATGTATTTTTCCAAGCAGTTTATTAGAATTTTACTAAATCTCTTTATATGCCCAGATTTTAGTATAACTTATTAAAATGTGGAACATTTAAATATATATCCATATAAAAACTTGGCTAGAATTGGTACTCATGCATAATTTCAATTACTTCTGGTAGGATTTGTTCTTTGTATCATGTCTTTGACATTCTCACAGGAAAAATTTCCTAAAGTACTTCCTGTATTCATATTTAGACTTGTTGATTTAGACTCTTGGAGACTTAAATTAAAAAGTCTTGTGTTTGTACAAAAGTCACCAGGTTTATTAAAATTATAGAATGCAATTTTTCTCTTTGTTTCAGTATAAGTGTAGTTATAAAAGAATATAGCTATAATTTCTGTTACTTAGAAATCAGATGGAACTAGCTCTTGTTTAAAAAGCTTTCTCTTTACTAATTTTTTACGTGTACTATTATTAAAGCTAGATATATACAGATACTAAAATGGGTCAATATTCTTCATCATTGATAAGATAAAAATCTTAAGTGAAAACAGAATATTATGGCAATTTAAAAATACATATTTCCAAGCAGATAGTATACTAGCTGGTATTTTGTACATATATTTATTAAAACCTCTAAAAACGAGTGAGAAACTAGAAAACTGTAGAATTCTGATGCATATTTGGAAAGATGGTAAACTCATTTTGAAACAAAATCCTTTCTTGACAACTGAGCATGCTCAGCTACTAAAAGCACATGAAAGTTTTAAGGGGAACAGTTACAGCTCTCCAGGTTTCAGAAAAGCAAATTAATTAAAGGAAAAAGAAAGATATGTTGAGCTCTGAAGCTAACACACGGACTGAATGTGAAATAGAACAGAACAAGGAAAACATGATATAAGTAAGAATTTGGGAGCATTGGGAGAGAAAACTACTAAGGCTGGTCAGATTTTACTTGTATTCCCACATCAAACTAAGGAATATCCTGGGTGCATACTAAAAGAGAATGAGAGATAATAAAGTTGGGGCAAGGAAAACTCTTGATGGCCAATGTAGAAATTCTGTGTCTGGAATTGAGATGGAAAAAAAATTTAATTACATGTTTTCATTGTGCTTTTTAATTATCAAAGGGAAAATTAGTTTTATCAATACTGCATTATAATTGACTTAGCATATTATTTTCAATCTCTACTCTGGAGATAGCAGTAAAAGGCTCTATACTCCAATTCAAATAAAATAATATAGCCAATAAAGACACATTTAGTTTTTCTTTGAATTTTAATTAAAATACAAATAGCTATAATTTGATAAGTTTTATCAATCTATTAAAACTTGGGGTTCCTAGACATTGTAAAAGAAAATTCATTTGAATTTGACCTGTCTGCATTTCCATGAGAGACATATTAAACATCAAAATCCTCCTTGTCCTCTCTAATATTTTACTAGTAAACAGATATACCACTATTTTGCTTTTGGCCAGATTATGTAAATAAGGCTGACCTACAAGATATTAAGTAAAAGATATCCAGACAGGTTTAAAATTGCTATCTCTTTGCAACAGTAAGAGGAGTCCTTTTTTGAGGCCTCACTGAATTCTCAAATATATTTTGACTTCTTAAAAACCAAACTATGTGAAAGTACAAGGTATATTTATATGGTAAACAGCAAATAGAGTAAAAGAAAGATCAAATTATAGTAATTTTATAACGTATGAGTTCCTAAAAATGAATAAAGTCCTTAATTCTCACTTCTGCTTTAGGATGTGAGTTAGACAATATAATTTCTTAGATTCTATCTTTAAAAAAAAAAGCCCTGGGCATAAATAGGAAAAGTACTATGAATTCCTCTTGAAGAATGGACTACATTAAACACACACCTTTTTTTCAAATGATTTGATTGCTGTATAATTAATTACCTCTGTGCTAATATCATGATATTGAGTTGAAGCTGCTCCGCATCTGAGCCTGAGTTTTGCTACCAGTTGTTCAAAGTCTTTAACTTCATGGAAGCGAAAAGCTGTTTTTCCTTTGATGCTAATGATGACAGATTTGCTGGAATCATTTGTCTTATCTATAGCTAAGACCTAGGGGGTGAAAAACATAGAGATAAATTAAATTTTCCTTTATTGTTGACACCTTCAAGTAAAATGTGTTTGGCTTACTCTTTTGTGGCCAAAAGTTTTGGTCTATAGTATGACTTATTAAGAAATAGACTTTGGTTACTAGTTGCACCAATCATACAAGTAACCTCTGTGCAAGTTATTTCACTTTTCGAGAAAAAGGTCTAACATGTATCCTTTAAAAATGACAATGCAAATGTAAAAATTCAGTATCAAATACCAACAATTTATTTGACTTACGTAAAAGATGTCAATGTTATTTTTTTTCTGACAGAGTACATCAAAAGTGATAGTCTAACTTTACCATTTAGTAGTCTTACAGCTCTTACTGAAAGTGAAAATTTTAAAACTTTAAAATTTAAAAACAAGATAAGCATTTAGGTTAATGCAAAATGGAGCTTGATCATTCAAAAATGTATGACATTCTCAGCAAACTATCGCAAGGACAAAAAACCAAACACCGCATGTTCTCACTCATAGGTGGGAATTGAACAATGAGAACACATGGACACAGGAAGGGGAACATCACACACCAGGGCCTGTTGTGGGGTGGGGTGAGGGGGGAGGGATAGCATTAGGAGATATACCTAATGTTAAATGACGAGTTAATGGGTGCAACACACCAACATGGCACATGTATACATATGTAACTAACCTGCACGTTGTGCACATGTACCCTAAAACTTAAAGTATAATAATAATAAAAAAGACTTTACTAAATGGAACTGAGAATATCTCAGAAGGTTGTACTCTTATTCTGAAGAATAATTATTTTAAATTACTAAAAGGATATTGCATCTTGAGGTTTTAATAATTTATAGAATTAAAGGACATTTTACTCTGTGAAGGATAACATTTTCAAACTAAAAACTGATATGTAACCAAATTTACATTACCTCTCGTAGTGGAATGATTACACTACACTGATTGCCATCTTGGCTAGCAAAGCAGATATAATTTTCTGAGATGCACATTTTCCCATGAGTATTGAAGTGGCTGAATGGTACCCATAAGGAACATTCATGTACTTCTTTCAAACTCTCTCCTTTGGGCAGCCTAAAAAAGGCATTAAATTGCTCACTGTGGGCTCTATTTTCTAGACCTCTGTAGGAAAGAAAAAATGGGATGAGGCACAAATGAATTCTTAGAAATGAATTCTAAGGTATACATATACCTATATTGACTAATCTACATACACTGTGAAGCACACAGATTAAACACTAAAAATGCTATATTTTTCAACAAATTCTGAAATAGAAAAAAATACACCGATTCCTTGCAAACTCCTCTTGTTTGTTCTTTTCTTCCAATTTCATTTTATTAGTGGATTAAAATGCACAAAGGTTAGAGATCATGTAGGTCTTCAAACTATCTCTAAGGGGTGATTTCCTAGAAGACTATTATATTATCGTATAGGCATAATATGTGACTATGGTTAAAATCAATCCTGGAAGACAACAATGTTCCTATCTGGTTACCAGAAAATCAAGCGAGTTACCCAGTTCAAGTAAAAGAAAATAATGAAAATTTGTGGCATAAAAATTTAGAGGGAACAAGTCGTCTATTAAAGACAGTATTAAAAATTAAGTGAAGTAAAATTTTAAATGAATGTTTTAAAAAATCTAAAGTAGAAGTACGATAAAATAATACTGCTTGTACTATGTTGGGCACAGGATAGGTGTGAATAAATACAGAGGGCTTATTAACTGATAGACAAATGTAGCCTTTGTGTAAAAAGCAATTGCTTTAAATAGTATAATTTTTTCTAGGCACACGAAACAATTGCATTAAGCAGCAATGCCATCTGGGATAATAAGTAAATAATGCAAGTTCTAACTCAAATCCAACAAAGCTAAAACGAAATTCATTCTTCCTGCATATACTATTTAAATATGTGGTAGTTCATCATGTCTTTCAAAATACTTCTGATAAACATGAACAGAAAACCGCAACCATGTTAATTTTTACCTCAGTTAAATGGTATTTTTTTCAACCTGGGAAAGCTGATAAAACAAATAAATTGCAATTTTGTGGGTTCACTATTATTTAAATAAAATAAAGTCCATTTATGTGAATAGAAAGATGTCCATGATATAAGAGGAGAAAAAAAGCAGATTGTAGAACAATGTGTGATGTCCAGACCTATTTTTGCAAATATTTATAAATTCATGCATTAAAAAGCCTAGAAAGATATACGCTAAACTTAACTATCATTATTGTGCTTCTGTACTGTTTAAACTATAAAAGTAATACATATTTGTAAAAACAATAAGCAGAGCAATAAAGATATTCCATTTTATAAAAAAGCCATTTGGAGACTAAGTCCCAACGAATTACTGTTCTTTTTAACTTACTAGAAAAAAAGATGTAGATACATACGATTTTCAATGGGCTCTCCTAAAAATGCACAGAGACAAAAATGGATTTATTATATCTTAATTAAATACAGATTTGGTGATGAATAACTCATTGATAGCCTTTTAGACTATATTTTAAGGGAAATAAAATGGCAAAACAGTTTATGTTTATGGTTGCCAATCAAGAAATGAAATACAAAAACAAATGCCCACCTATAATATAATACAAACAGGATTCTTAATCCTTATAGAATTCTATTTATAAATCATGCATACTGAGACCTAGTTTTGGTACTGAAGTGTAAAATATTTACCTTGCTGATCTAATTTCCAGAAAAGCAGGGAGGCTCACAAACAAATCCTTATGTATATGAATTTTAGGAATAGTTTAGGAACAGGTAAGAGGAACAACTGTACCCAATGAGGGCTGTGTAGTGATCATACAACCTTCTAGGTCACTTGTTCTGGTCTAACCATAGGACTTCGGCTTAGGTTCCTCTTATACTTTCCCATATAGTCTATACTGTCATCCTCCTTGCCAGAAGCTGCTTTCACTAGCTATTTCTGGATCATCTCCTCTCCTTTTCCCCTTTGGCATGCTCATTTTAGTCAACTGTTCAGAATGTTCAGCAGGATAAAAGATATCTGGTCAGTTTCAACAAACCAAATATAATGGCAAACAGCTATCAGACACATACTTCTGAAGGATGCACTAATAATGATGAATATTTGCCTCATATTTTATATTTTACGAAGTGCTTTCACACATATCATGCCCATTCCTCGTAAGTGCCCTCTGAGGTAGAAATGACAGATGAGGAAACTGAGGTCCTGAGAGATATGCCTTGTCTAAGGGTTGTTCTACTTTCATTATGAAGTCCATGCTCCACTGACTCCACGAACTTGCCTCTTCATTAAAAAATGTTTTCTATAAGTTATTTTAAAAAATAAACAATATGTTTAACAATTTTAGACCCAAACTGTCTAGACTATTCATAGAGAAATTTAGAGTTAGACTAACCACACATAAAAATCTATGCATTTCTGAAAGCATTCCAGGGCAAGTCCTATCTGAATCTCAAGAAATAATTTTCAAATCTAACTTCTATTATTTCTTACAATTAAATTTCCTGGAGAGAAGGGTACTATTTATGTAATGCATATGAATAAACTCACAAAACACACACACACACCCACAATCAACTCCAAAAAAACCCCTATCACATAATATAGAAGAGTTAACTTTTAATGGTAAGCAATACTATCATTCTTATGGTCAAACAATACTTTGAAAAGTAAAAATTAAGCTTTGAATACCTTTTGGTGATCTGTAGAGGATTATAAAGGACTGGGTCATTATCAAATGTTTCCTTATCAAAAAGTCTTCTAATGGCATAGTTTGCCAGCTGTTCCATAAGAAGGTATGTTTGGTTAATGTGCAAAAACATTGAAAAGTAGTGATTCTCTCCTTGGGAACACACGTGAACACTCTCTGTCAGTATGACATTTGAAGTCTTTTCAAGTTTTGAGACTTCATCCCAGGAGATAATGAGTTTTACTGCAAATAAGAGGTATAAGCAGGTATGATTAAATTTTCATAGTGATTTATGTTTATTAATCAGGTCTTCTGAAACAATAGTTAATCCCCTGAAAAATACTATAAACAGCTAAAACAGTTTAGAGTTCAAGATTAGTTAAAAATTTGAAGCATCAACATGAATGTGCAAGAATTGGTGATTCCAGGAAGAGATCTAATTTTAAATAATTTCTTTTGAGATAGAGTCTCACTCTGTTGCTCAGACTGGAGTGAGGTGACATGATCACGGCTCATTACAGCCTTGACCTCCCAGGCTCAAGTGATCCTCACATCCCAAATAGTCCCCCCAAGTAGCTGGGACTACAGGCATGTGCCACCATGCCCATCTAATTTAATTTTTTTTTTTTTTTGTAGAGACAGGGTCTCACTATACTGCTCAGGTTCGTCTTGAACTCCTGGGCTCAAGTTATCCTCCTGCCTTGGCCTCCCAAATTGCTAGGATTATAGGCATGAGCCACTGTGCCCAATTTAATTTTAGATAATTTTTATAAAAAAGATTCTGATTTGATATTTAAATCTATTTCTTTATATAATTACATAATTATATAACTACCAATGTAAAAGCTGTTTGTATGTATGCTATAAATAGCACTGTTTGATTCTTCTTTGTGGCTACAAAGTGAGATGTGGGCCATTAGGTACTATGGCCACTATATTCAAATTGTATGTTTAAAATAGATTAAAACACAGACTAAAGCATGTAGGTAGTTCATAACAAGGAATTGAAAGCAGTCATATGCCAGATCATCATCATCATTTAATACTGACTCACTTCCCATGATATGCAAGGCATTCTATATATACTTCTAATGGTTTTATGTTAAGCAACCAGTCTTAAAAGAGTTCTTTCCCTAGATGAAATAAACTTTTTATTGTACAGTTTAATTACCTTTAATATCAATCCTATTATTTTATTTACAACCTAACATCATTAGAGTTGATAGGTCAGACAGCAAATTCAAGGCCATAGTAAGCAATAGAAACCACTTACTTTCTGATCCCAACAAAAAAGAATAGAAGCTCAGAAAGTTGGTGCTAAGATAAAGCCAACCCTGACAAGGAACCCGTCCTTTCCAATAACTGCATGAATAATAGGTCACTAACTTCTCCTTCTCTGGTAAACCAAAACATTTTTCAAATTTCAAAAGGGCTTCTCGGAATTTCTCAGGATCATCTTCTTTTGCAAAACAATGT
The DNA here is from genome assembly GCF_028885625.2 of Pongo pygmaeus. Taxonomy (NCBI): domain Eukaryota; kingdom Metazoa; phylum Chordata; class Mammalia; order Primates; family Hominidae; genus Pongo; species Pongo pygmaeus. The sequence goes on along the minus strand of NC_072396.2, from coordinate 110,955,195 downwards.
TTTCCCTCTTCAGCAATTAATCCCTAAAGGAGACAAAATATTTTCTGAAAATTCATCACCTACCAACAAAAATATATTTCATACATTCAAACAGTTGATTGAATACAATTGTACAGTCAGCCCTCCATATCCATGGGTTCCTCATCCATGGATTCAACCAACCAGGGATTGAAAATATTTGGGAAAAAAATTCTACAAAGTTCCAAAAAGCAAAACTTGAATTTGCCATGCACCGAGGACTATGCAGAGTCCACTCAAATGAAGTGATGCATAGGCATTGTATTAGGAATGAGTAGTCTAGAGATGACTTTAGGTATATAGGCAGATGTGCATAGGTTATATGCAAATACTATGCCATTTTATATTAGGAGACTTGAGCATCTGTGAATTTTGGTATCTACAGCGGCGGCCAGAACCAATCCCCATAGATAACTAGGGACGACTGTATATATCTATACAGGCACATATATCATATGTGTGTACATAAATAATTCTCTTAGGACAGAGGTAAGCAGATTTTCTTCAGTTTTGTGCTTAGGTTTTTTTCTGAAAGCCTCATAAGGAACTATTACAAATACAAGTGCTAAATATATTTTTTTGAATGAACAAATGGTTTATTCAACTCAAAACTCAAGAGATATTCAAATAAAAATGCCCCTAAAAGCACTCACAAGGGCACCAAAGACAAACATTTAATGAAAGGGGAAAAAAGTAAATCCAGCTCATGAGAAAATATATAAAATTCTGAAAACAATATGTCAGTAATTGGTACCTAAAGAATAACCAGTATGTTTTAAGAGAATATTTCAATATCTATCAATCTCCCCCTGTGCTAAAGACTTTACAGTTTTCTTTAGCACACTGATTCTGAAATTCATATGTTTGTTTCTACCAATCCTGAAAGGTGCCAGTGAAACAATGACCTTCCATGCAAACTTTGATCCTCATACACGAGAGTCAAAGATTTTGGCACTCCATCTACAAGATATATCCGTGCCACTTACTCTTATTTTTCCTTGTACAAAATTAGTAATATCTTCATTTGAATCAAATACAGATAAGGTCTTCATAATATTTTGTTCCAACCAATCCCAATGCTTGGTTATTTCTTCTCTGTTGGCTCCTGATTAATAACACAAGAAAATAAAACAGTCAAGGAAAACTCCACAACAAAACTGTTCTTGTTATTTAAAAGCATAGTTTAAAAAGAAATAACATTTTCACTTTAAAAAATGACAGTCATAAAGGAGTAAAATATTTACATTTATTCTCTACTTTATCCCTCTATGTGGGCATGAACAGTATTTCTCATAAATAGAAAGAATAAAACATTTAATGAAAGGGTAGTAAAGTAAATCCAGCTCATGAGAAAATATATAAAATTCTGAAAACAAGATGCTAGTAACTGGTGCCTAAAGAATAACCAGTATCTTTTAAGAAAATATGTCGAGTACCAGAAAATACACAATGTATCATTCAATCCTTGGTCTCCAAATAATGCAGTTAGTACTGTGTCTATAATATGTGTGGCTGAAAACAGCATGTATGTGACAATCCTATGCATGCTAAGTAAATGCAGATTTCAACTGTGGCCACTCTACTTATTTAGAAGCCATGAAACCTTTGCTCAGAGCAACCCCATTCATCAAAAGACCTAGTAAACTTACAGAAATTTCATACAGGAGGTTAGAAATTCTGTAGCAAGGTTAAATCCATGTGACCCGCTGAATCAGCATTAGGAGGTTTGCTGAGGGTGAGATTAAACATTATTAGCCCTAGTCGCTTTGACTTGAAGAATATTTCAGTATCTATCAATCTCCTCCTGTCACTCACATACCATTAAAGTCTTCTCAGCACTATGGATTATATAAATATTCAAAAGTAATATGCTGACTTTTTAGTATATTTTATAATATATGGAGACTGGCATATTAAAAAATTTGTTGACATTGCAAATGGCCTATTTCCTACATTCAATCAGAATTTTATTCATGTTACTAAGTCACCATACCAAGAGTAATAACTGTCTTTAATGGACCACAAATAAAAGCCATGGGGGAAATGTTAAGGCCTTAAGTTTGATTCTTTTGGTATAAGGAAGCTTCATTAGTAGGTAATTACACTATTTCTGCATCAGGTTAATTTGGGGGAAATAAGTTATACAATCATCTTTATTTAAGTAGAAAGGCCTTTTTTTAAAAAATAATTTTTACTAACCAGATTTAGAGTTGAGATTACAGAATTCTCGTGATGTCAGCAGGTATAATGTCAACCTCATTTAGGTTAAATGACATTCAATTTAAGAGGGCCAGGAGGAAAGACTCACTGGCAACACTAAAAGAAATTTAGGGGGAAATATAAAAAACAAGCCACACATCCTAAAAAATTAATTGTATGCTATATGTTCACACATATGAATGTTCCAGAAATTCATGTGCTTTTGTTCTTTTTAAAAAAGTATAATATATCTACTTTAGAAGAGAGGGGGACAAGAAGAAAGGCAGTTTTTCAATATCAAAAAGGCTAGAAATCTGGGATTCTAATTTAGACCAACATTATCATGGCATCATAAAAGGAAGTAAGAAACTGTCAATGCAGCTTTTTAAAAATTTATTTTGACTTACTTTATTAGAAAGAATTATCCTAATTCCTTTCCTACCCATAATATATATGTTGAAGCATCTGAACCACCCTGTCATGAATGAATATGTAATATTAACTGTAAGACATTCCTTCATATTTCAAGGATATGATGCTTTTTCTGAGAAGGTGGGAGTGAATAAAAAAGATTTAATTTTCCAGGCTTATACTTCCTTAGGAGTCATTATGTTTTGGGTTCACAGATAACTTCAGATTCTTCTCATTTGAGTTATTAGTAATGAAACTATTTCATGGAGAAGTTCTCATCTTCCCAGCAGTTGGATAAAGCAGAAGTTGAAGAAAGGAGTTATATAGCAGTAACACTGACCAAAATCTGTGCAGAATCAGAATCAGCCCTGCTAGACCACATGCTTCAGGTCCCTCACACCAATGGATTAAAAAAAAAAAAACTTAATAACACATATCCTTTAAAAATAAACAGAGGTCTTGCTATTCTCTCAAAGTAAAGTTGCACATTTAATTTGTTTTTAAATCTCAAAGCAACTACAGACTATAAATAAATATGAATACTCAGCTTTGTAGTACCCTTATTTAATTTGAATTATGTTTTAAAAATCATACTCACCACATGCAATTGACAAGTAAACTTGAGAATCTGGTGTCTGGTGTAGGATGCGAAATGGAGCTACTTTAGCAGTAGAGTCTAAGACTGAATCAAGAGTCCCAACCAGAAGCCCTGTTGTAATAGAAAGATTGTTGAAATAAGGACTTTACAAGAGATAAATCAAATCTGTATCACTTCATATAACAAACTAATAAATTTATTTTAAAACTTTTCTAGCCCAAAGAGTCCTTACAGAGATTTTTCTTAAAGAAAAAATATATTTGGGATAAAGAGAGATTACAGTATGCCAATGTGAGTAGTATCTGAGAAAATTATCTTTCAATAAGAGTTAAGTCAGCTTCAATTGTCCAAATCTCAAAATGTATCTGCAGCACTTATGTATCTCGTTCATAAGGTTGTATGTATATTAGATAAGAATGTAGAATCTAGTACTATAGACTAACTGGGTTTAAATTCTGGCTCTGTCGCTTGTGTCAACTTGAGCAAGTTAAAGTACTTACCCTTTCTGCATCCTCATTTGTAAAATAAGGTTAAAACAGATCCTACTACAAAGGGCTGTTGTAAAGATTAAATGAGTTGTTACATTTAACGCACTTAGAGCAATGCTTAGCACACAGTAAAACACCCAATATTAGTTAATACTATTATTATTTAAGAAAATCTTAGATATTTAAACAAGATAAAACCTTGATTAAATAAAATGCTTCTGTACAGGGATTTTCTTTTCAACAATTCTTAATTCCTCAATTAGGAATTCAAAGCTCTTGATCAATTAGTTCCAGTTTAATAATCTAATTATATTTCCTACTATTTCCTAGAACAAAGTTCACTGTTTTCTTAAACAACCAGCTAATTTCTCCCATAGGGTCTTTGCTAAGCAACTATCATTTTACCTAGAAATGTTAATGAAAAAAAAAGAAATCCTAATGAAAGTCTTCTAGCCCAGTCCAACTAATCTGAATTCTACATTTTCTTCAAGACCCACTTCCCCTATGAAATCCTCACTGGCTATCCCAAGCAATAATACTTTCCCTTTTCTCTGAATATTCATAGGACTTAGAGTCTATACAGGTTGAGTATCCCTTATATGAAATGCTTGGGACCAGAAGTGTTTCAGATTTCAGATTTTTTCAGGTTTTTGATTAAGTGCATACACATACTGAGGTATCTTGGGGATGGGACCCAGGTCTGAACATGAAACTTATTTGTTTCACATATACCTTATACATATAGCCCGAAGATAATTTTATACAATATTTTAAATAATTTTATGCATGAGTTTTGACTGCAACCTGTCACATGAGGTCAGGTGTGGAAATTTTCCATTTGCAGCATCATGTCAGCAATCAATGTTTTGGATTTTGGAACATTTCAGATTTTTCATTTTTAGATTAGTGATGTTCAACCTGTACTACACAACCTAGCATATATTAGGCTGGTTATTATAACTACTTTCTAAGAGCTTCATGTATATAATTTTTGTCTCTTTATCTAGATTATTTGTCCTCTGAGGACAATAACCATGTCTTCTATCTCTGTGTTTATATCCATAACTTTCAACATATTGCTGCACAATACGGATATAGTTTGTTGATTTAACCATATCAATGGGATGGCTGAAATATATAAATTTACCTTCCTTTTCTGGAAGCTCTGATTGGTTGAGTGTTGGTTTTGCTTTATGAGGCATTTCCCTTTAATTTAGAATACAGATTTTTAAGAAAAATTTAAATCAATTATAAACCAGGCTTTTGGCTCTCTTCCTATTTTGACCCACTTAAAAAGAATTAAGATTTTAAGCAAGTTTTGAATGAGAATATAGATAGGTTGGCAGATGCTCACATCTGCCTCACATCACTTCCTATCACATTAGCAAGGTATATGCATGGAAGGAGGTAAATTAGAAGAGTAGGAGATAAGACAAAGACATAAAGAGAAATTTGGCTTAGCTGAAAGGAAAGGATAGGAGAGTAGATACAGGAATTGATAAAAAGTAAAAACAGGAGCCACAAATGTAGCATAATATAAATTAGCAATTTTCTGAGGATTTTGATGGGCAAAGTTCAAGAAAGAGGATTTTGGCAATGGCAGTATGTGCAGATTTTAGAGGAAAGAAGTTATCTGATATGAAAAAGAAGTTCAAGTATGAATTGAAGCTTTTAAAAAATAGAAATGAGAAAACTGACAAATATTATGAAAGAGAAAGTAATGGGGAAAAGACAATGGGAATGAGGATGAGGGAAACAGAAAATAATTATACTTCAACTAATGAGGAGGGAATTACTGATGGGTTTGGGGATAAAAGGAAAAATAATTCTATCACTTTTAGCATTGAAATAGTGACTATGAGAAATTGGAGATTTGGTAAAGTAAAAAGAAAGAAAAGTAGGAGCCAAAATATGCAGATAGTGTCTTCAGAACTATGTGATTAAAATTGCTGAGGAAATGGAGAAGAGGAGAATGTTTTCAATTTGAAGATAGGAATGTGAAAATACTCAAAAAAGGGATAAAAGAGTAGTCGCAAAAGACAACCAAAAGAACTATCACTATGTTGAAAAACAGAATTAAGTACATAAATGTGTGTGTATATAAATAAACATAACTTGTCAAATTTGTCAAAATAAAGAAATTAGAATTTCAAATGAAGGCACTTTATTGAATACAGGATAGCTTTAGCAGATAACAGATAAAGATAAAAGATAACTATCTTTTTGAAGATACTGTTTAAAGATTAACGGTGGCTATGTGGATGTGAGAGGAGTAGTCAAAATCACTGGCAAGAAAGGTCGCTTTTTGGCAGCAGAAATGTTCACAAGATTATAAGCGCCTTGTACTACGTAGAAAGAAAATTGCTCAGTTTTGTTAAGTGTGAAATCAGGCAGTTAGTATAAAACTATGCAACAAATAATTTGGAAGCTAGTGCTAGACTACATTTGTAGTCACTTGGGGAACTCTTCCAGCTCATTAAGCTGTAATCATCATCAAGTCCCTGCAAGTCATTCAGAAATTAATATGTACCAATTTCTGGGTTCTAAATACTCCCTCCTGGAGTATTTTAAAGTAAATTCTAGACATTGTATCATTTCATCCATGAATAATCCAGTATCTTTTAGTTTATTTTAAAAGGTCCTCAGAGGCTGGGCTTGGTGACTCACGCCTGTAATCCCAGCACTTTGGGAGGCCGAGGCGGGTGAATCACCTGAGGTCAGGAGTTTGAGACCAGTCTGACCAATATGGTGAAGCCCTGTCTCTATTAAAAATACAAAAATTAGCTGGGCATGGTGGCAGATGCCTGTAATCCCAGCTACTCAGAAGGCTGAGGTAGGAGAGTCTCTTGAACTTGGGAGGCGGAGGTTGCACCACTTGGAGTGAGCTGAGATTGCACCACTGCACCCCTGCTTGGGCAACAGAGTGAGACTCATCTCAAAAATAAATAAATAAATGAATAAATAAATAAATAAATAAAAATAAAAGGTCCTCATTTGAATCTAACCTGTGGCCAATATTGAGCACACTGATCTATGGTATTAATTGCCCCTTCCAATATTTAGACACCTGCAAATTTTATAAACATTTCTTTTTTTGTATTAAGTCAATGGTAATGATGAACAGGTAGGGCAATGGGCTGAGTGCTAGAGGAAAGACCAGTAAAACAGCCACAGCTTGAAAATGGTACTCATTATCAATGTGCTAGTCTAGTACACAAACTAAAGTGTCCTTTAGTTTGACAAGTGGCTCTTTCTGTTTGTAAACTGGATTGAGGGCACTGTGTAAGTGAATACTGCTCTAGCTGCAGAAGAGCCATGTAATGAACTTCCTAATTACAAACAAGATTTATTTCCATTCTAAGTAAAATGTTCAATCATAATTTTTTCCATGGTAATGATTACTGGAATCTTACAGTGGATTCTTTATTTTGTCATAAGTTGTCATGCTTACAAAGTCAAACAAGTACACCTTTACTGAACTTAGCTTCATTATATGTTAATAAAAAAACTAATTGGTAAACTGCCAATACACTTAGCAGGAAATATATTCAAATAAGAGAAGGTAGTGTGCTCAATAAAGTTTGTGGATTTTCCTGATTCTATTACTTTGCTACCAGATCTAAGTCCTTAAAATGACACTATGAATGCTTATTTTGGAATAATTCAATAGCCACAGTTGGCATTTTGAAAGCTGCCAACTTTATATTAAGAGTTTTGGAAAACAGTTAATAAAAATAATTCTTCTTTGGTCCTGTTTTCCCTCTCCCTGCATTCTTTTAAAGGCACTTACTTGAAAACTGAATATATATATATAAGCACTCATTTCCTTCCCTAACTGAAATCTTTTTTTCATTAAAGGATTTAGAATTTTTTAGGGAAGCAATTGACATAACAAACAACAGATTACAATGTCTTGTGGGAAAAAAAGAATAGATGAATTATTAATCAAACCCAGCTACATTTCTAAAGATAGAGACACAGGAAAATATGAGAATTGGTACTATATTTACAGCCACTTCTTACTCTTCAAGACCTATACACCAATGCACAAAAAGAGTAACCCTCAGAAAAGCAAAGAAATTGCAACACCTGAATTTCTAGGTATAAAGCAGAAAGCAAGTATGATAGCAAATGAATAAACTGGTATACAGTGTAGTACTTTTAAACATTATTTAGAAGAACTAAACCAGGCCCATCATTTTGGTTAGTTTAAAACAAGAGAGCAACTAATATTATAATAATAATCAGAAAATGTGATTACACCTTGTTTTATTTATTTATTTTGAGACAAGGTCTCACTCTGTTGCCCTGCCTGGAGTGTAGTGATGCAATCTCAGCTTACTGGAGCCTCCACATCCCTGGCTCAAAGGATCTCCCACCCACCCCAGCCTTCCATGTAGCTGGGGCTACAGGCACATACCACCAAGTCCTGCTAATTTTGTTTATGTTTTGTAGACACAAGGTCTTACTGTGTGGCCAAGGCTGGTCTCCAACTCCTGGGCTCAAGCAATTCTCCTGCCTTGGCCTCCCAAAGTGCTGAGATTACAGGCATGGGTCACCGTGCCCAGCCCTATACCTTGTTTTAAAACTTCACTTCTTTATAGTGTAGTAAGGGAGGGGAAAAAAGGGGCATATCACAATGTGTATTCCTCTCCCTCCCTGGAACATTTTATTCTCTGAAATCAAGTAAAAAATTACCTTTAAAGATCTCTTTGCACAAGAAAGGGCAGCCTCATAGGAGATTTTGAGAAATAAAGTATGGCCAATGTCATGACTTTTCAGTCTTGTTTTTTTTTTTTTCTTTTTCTTTTTTCTTTTTTTTTTCCATTAGAATGAAATCTACTTGACAGGAAATATTAGTTTTCTACTTAGGTATGCAGTCAATAATCTTTCCACTGCTACCAAAAAAGTGGGGGGGGGGGTGGGTAACACTAATCATCCTTCATTTTTCAAAACCTCCTACAAGGTTGCCCTTTCTCATTCAGAGATGTTTAAAGGTAATTTTTTACTTGATTTCACAGGGACCAAGATGTTCCAGGGAGGGAGGGGAGCACACAGTGTGATCTGCCCTCTCTAGGGGTTGCCCTATGTGATTTTCTTTTTAATAAGCCAAAATGTTAATTTATTTGGCTTATGAGTTGAAACATTTCTAGTGGATATCTGATAGATTACTGACTATTTGCCTAATTTTATCTTACTTAATTGTTCTGGCTCACAGCAGGATGGAATATCTTGTGGAAATTTTTGTTATACATAGGCTGTTTTGTGTCCACTGAAAGAACAGTGGACACAAAAAACAAAGGTTTAATTCTTAGGTCCCTTTAATTCTCTATCTTAGGTTTTCCTCTGGTATAGATTAAGACATTGCTCTTTAATAAACTTTTTCTAGTCACTAAGTGCATTATATATTGAGTCTCATATTTTCAACTCCACATAAATGAATCTAGAATATTTGCTGTGTCCCCAACAACTGTTATCTTTTGCTTTTGCACTATCACATTATTCCTCCTACTTAGAACGTCCCCCGCTCCCCCCACCACTTCTACCAAACCACCTCTCAGATATTGTTAGTGCTCATAGATGGATGATTTAATTTGAGAACACCCCAAACTGGTTTTTGGCAAGATGCTTCACAGATGCCACACTGGAACTTTGTCACCAGTACACCACCTATTATTAATCACTGCTTTTAGGAAATATTTGTATCTTTAACAGGATTTCGGATAAGCATACTTTACAAGACAGCTGGCCTTGGAAAATTGCTTTGAGGGTTTCCCTGCATTATGGAGATTTCTAAGCCAACAGAACAAGGCTGCTATTATTATTGACTACACTAGCAATTGTATTGGTTTGCTTACTTATTTATCAACTGTCTGACCCATCACATTATAAACTCCGTAAGGGCTGGAACTATTTCTGTCTTTTTTTTTTTTTTTTGAGACGGAGTCTCACTCTTGTTACTCAGGCTGGAATGCGGTGGCATGATCTCGGCTCACTGCAACCTCCACCTTGTGGGTTCCAGTGATTCTCCTGCCTCAGCCTCCCAAGCAGCTGGGATTACAGGTGTGTGCCACCACACCCAGCTAATTTTTGTATTTTTTGTAGAGATGGGGTTTCACCATGTTGACCAGGCTGGTCTCGAACTCCTGACCTCAGGTGATCCACCTGCACTGGGATTACAGGCGTGAGCCACTGCGCCCGACCAGAACTATTCCTGTCTTATTCACCACTGTATACTCAACACCCAGGACAAGGGCCAGCTACCACCCTATTTGTCTGTTTCCCTTCACAGAAAAACTCCTAGAAAAAATTATATGTATTCACTCTGTTCCCAAATATTTGGCTCATATATTCTAGTACCACAAGTCTCTGTTCACAGCTCACCCTAAGAGGCCTTCCCAGACCAATTTCTCTAATATACCAACCCCCTCCCCTCTCTATCATGATACTTTATTTTTCTTCATATGGCTTATCAGCACCAGTCATATCATATACTATTAGCTTATTTGCCTCCCCCAACTACAGTATTAGCCCCATGAGAGTAGGGACTTTGTTTTTTTTCATTGCTTTATCTCCAGCACTTAAAACAGTGCTTGGTTTTTAAAAGGCACTCAGTAAATATCTGTTGAATTAAAGCCTTGTATACCATCACATTTAGGATTTAATCTTACCTTTTGTGCTTACATAGCAGTAGCAAAAGGTGGAAAACTGGGCAAATGTTCTAAAATAAAGGCAATATAAAATCTGTCATAGCCGTACAGCAATGTGGCAAACATTATAATGCCTTTTACTTTTTAAAATATTTTTTATCTCACTATATTGCCTAGGCTGGCCTTGAACTCCTGGGCTCAAGCAATCCTCCCGCCCCAGCCTCCTAAGTAGCTGGGACTACAGGTGTGCACCACCACGCCTCACTGCTTTTTATTTTTTATTTTTAGCTTACCTTACAGCCATAAGCCTTCCACAACTGTTCACAAACTGCATGAGTTTTCATCAGTTGAATAATTATTTCCTTTTTAAGTATTGTTTTGAAAAATATTACTAAGGTAACAAATGTTATATGTACTCTTTATCACCACTCAGCAAGACAAGTGATGCTGATATCTATGGAAGCACTATTTGAGAACTTCCAGGTTTTGGGCGACAACAGATCAAAAGGAAATGATGTCATGATAAGTTATTCTAATTCTTGTACATTATTCTGATTATAAACCACAAATGCATAATCACTGTCATGCCCAAATTCTTCAATTAGTAACTATCAGTGTTTTGTTTTTGTAGTCATATCATTGCATATCAGATATAATCTATGTTACCACTCCAAATCAATTTCTATATACAACATGGGGAAAGTAATTACTAGGGAAAATAGCATAAATATATAACCCCTTTGGTCTTCAGGCCCAGAAAATGGCATTTTAACATCTTTCTCTTTCATTAATAGATAAATGTCAAGTATTTGTACAGTTGCTCACAAGTTTCAAAACTCATTTGACCCACATAAAAAATGCTGTGAGGTAGGAAAGACAAGTTTTATCCCCATTTTACAGATGAGGAAACTAAGCCTTTATAAAATAATTATAGCTGAATAGAGACATAAAACTATCACAAAATCAAGGAAGATAAAAGAAGCAGGGTTAATGGGGCAAGTGGAATCACTGAACTTGGTATTATATTCATATATTTGTGGATGTTGGCTTGTAGTTGGTTTATTTATTATTATTATGTTATTATTATTATTATTATTATTATTTGAGATGGAGTCTCCCTGTGTCACCCAGGCTGGAGTACAACAGCACGATCTCGGCTCACTGCAGCCTCCACCTCCTGGGTTCAAGTGATTCTCCTGCCTTAGCCTCATCAGTAGCTGGGACTACAGGCACCCGCCACCAAGTCTGGTTAATTTTTGTATTTTTAATAGAGACAGGGTTTCAACATGTTGGCCAAGGTGGTCTCAAACTCCTGACCTCAAATGATCCGCCTGCCTTGGCCTCCCAAAGTACTGGGATTACAGGCGTGAGCCACTGTGCCCAGCCTGGTTTATTTACTTTTTATTTTTTTTAAATCCCATAGGGCAATACCTAGGGAGGGCAAATCACACTGTATTCCTCTCCCTCCCTGGAACATTTTGTTCTCTGAAATCAAGTAAAAAATTACCTTTAAAGATCTCTTTGAATAAGAAAGGGCAGCCTTGTAAGAGATTTTGAGAAATAAAGGACGGTCAATGTCATGACTTTTCAGTCTTGTTTTTTTTTTCATTAGAATTAAATCCACTTGAAAGCAAATATTAGTTTTCTACTTAGGTATGCAGTCAATAATCTTTCCACTATTCCAAAAAAAAAAAAGGTGGGGGGTAACACTGATCATCCTTCATTACTCAAAACCTCCTACAAAGTTGCTCTTTCTCATTCAGAGATCTTTAAAAGTAATCTTTAACTTGATTTCACAGGGACCAAGATGTTCCAGAGAGGGATGGGAGCACAAAGCGAGATCTGCCCTCTCTAGGGGTTGCCTCATGGGATTTTCTTTTTAATAAGCCAAAATGTTAACTTATTAATTTTGTGTGTGTGTGTGTGTGTGTGTTTGTGTGTGTGTGTATGGGGGGGTAGATCTTTCCTTACCTTAAATGAAATGTCATGCTTTCCACTTGGGTACCCTCATCTCAGTAGACAGGTACTTAGAAGGCCAAAATTTTTTTATCAGATATGTCCTTTGTAAGCATGAAACGCAGGGATATTTTGCTAATAACTATCTAAGTTGAACATTTTCAGAGCTGGACTCCTTGAGTCTGGGGTGACGAAATAGGGGAAAGAAGCTTTATATTTTCAAGGGATGGTCACTAAGAGGTTTTAAAAAGGCTACCTTATTGTTTATTATGTATGTGTTTACGACAAATTGTTTACATAGTGATTTGCTCAGTCTATATAAATATCATAAAATGAAAAGCTTCTTTCAAATATTATCATATTCTGGTTTTTACAGATAATTTAATTTCAAAGTAATGGTACCAAGATGAAAAACGAAATCAGAAACAGAATGTCTAAAAATTCTCCATTTTAATAAGTTTTACTTCCTAGCTTTGTTTTACACCACACAAAAAAGGTCTACTGAGGGAGCTTATCAGTCTAACACCCAAGAACCTGCTTACACTATTCAGATATGGAAAATTCAAGAGTAAAATACTCTTTAAAAACTACCTATATGAAGGCTTCCTGATTGGCAGACCTTCCTAAATCCCATATACTAGAGTACTTAGTAGGATGTAGCCCCATAGCTCCATTCATGTAGTAGTTCCCATCTGCCAAGCAAAGCAAATTGATTTGTGCTTAATAAGACAAATATGCATAAATTAGTTTTAACTCTATAAAACCAGGTGCTAAATGTAGGTGCCATAGAAAAGTCATTATTAGCTAGGAGAAGCAAGAGATAACATAAGGGGACCGTAAAATCCAGAAGGGTGAATTATTTCTCTAAATGAAGGAAAATCGCTTTATCTATAAAACAGCTTATGTATACCAAAAATTTCCACAAAACATTCCATCCTGCTGTGAGCCAGAACAATTAAGTAAGATAAAGTTAGGCAAATGGTCAGTAATCTATCAGATATCCACTAGAAGTGTTTCAACAATTTAAAAGAGGTACCTCAGAATTCTAACTTACAAACTCATCTCTTGTTTTAATAATCCTTGAGTTCTCTGTTGCTGCTATTCCATTATTAGAAAAAAAATGGAGTCAACTAACTTTATCAAGTCCACACTTAAGAGTCATTACATTGCTGGTGATTAACACCAATTATCATATGGCAAAGAAATGAAATCTTAAAGTATAACCACTAACGTTTCTAGATGATCATTATCATTTCTTCATTAAACAAAATGCATAAACTAATCCTTTAAAGAGATAGCACACAACACTGGATTTTAGCAAACAAAGTGAACAGAGGCAAACTTATGCTGGCACACAGTCAAGCTCCTGTGAGAACTAATCCAAATGTGGATTTGTGGTAAAGCACAACAAAGCTTTTGGCTTCATGATTTTAAGTAAGAATACAGTAATTGAGCAGCCAGGAAAATCAGCACACACTTATGCTCTGGACCAAAAAGAACCAAACGAACCTTAAAAGCACCTCTTTGTTTCTTTCTTATCCATTTTGTTTAATTTACATGGAATTACAGTGGTAGCTCTCATGTGGTAATTTCAAGCATCTTGTCAATACCACAGATAAAATAATCATGAAGAGATATAAACTGACCACTAAATGAATGTGGATATCACTAGTCACAACATATATATGTGGTAGAAATCTTAGTTTATTTCTTCAGACAAATTTCTCTTATTCTAGACTATGGGGACTAGTAAATGGAGTGGGCAGGATAGAGGTAAACCAGTGCAGTTGGTCCATGCTTTAAGAAGAAAGCATGTCAGGCTGGGTGAGGTGGCTCATTCCTTTAATCCCAATCCCAATCCTTTGGGAGACCAAGGTGGGAGGATCCTAAGGCCAGGAGTTCAAGACCATGCCTAGGCAACACAGCCTGTCTCTTAAAAAAAAAATGAAATTAGCCAGGCTTAGTGGCTTGTACCTGAAGCCCTAGCTACTCCGGAGGCTGAGGTGGGAAGATCACTTGAGCCCAGGAGTTCCAGGCTGCTGTGAGCTATAATCACATCACTATCACTGCCCTCCAGCCTGGGTGACAGAGTGAGAGACTCTGTCTCAAAAAAAAAAAAAAAAAAAAAAAGGGAAACTTGCAACAAGTTAAAAAACCATGTAATACTACATTACAGTGATTATATTTTCAAGAATTTGATTTACCTACTTAAAGGAACACAGTTTTAGTATGAGGAACCAAAATAAATTATAAGACTATTCCTGAGGCTGTAACACAGGACTATAAAATCTATTTTAATTTTTTTTTCTTTGAGACAGAGTCTCCCTGTGTTGCCCAGGCTGGAGTGCAGTGGCCCTATTACGGCTCACTGTAGCCTTGACCTCCCAGGCTCAAGCCATCCTCCCATTTCAGTCTCTCAAGTAGCTGGGGCCACATGGCTGGCTAATTTTAGTAATTTTTGTAGAGATGGGTTTTCGCCATGTTGTCCAGGCTGGTCTTGAACTCCTGGTCTCAAGCAATCCACCTGCCTCGGCCTCCCAAAGTGCTGGAATTACAGGCATAAACCACCGTGTCCGGCCTGAAATCTATTTTAAATATATCCTGAACTATTCTCAATGGACTCAAGTGGATAATTTATGTCACTGGGTAATTATGAACATCGATTCTAAAATTTTGATCTGGAAAATATCTGCATCTATTAAATGGAAAGACTCTTCTGCAAAATAGCATTTGTAATTTTTAAAAATTAGAAAATGACAGAATGTCACATTTAACAGGGCAATTTTTGTTGCCATATTTTCAAGAGGGCCTTTTTAGAAGCTGGATAAGATTAATAGGTCTAGCAAAATTTTTTAAAATGTCCTGTAGAACCTCAGAATTCTTTGCACCCTGGGAGTGGCTTGAAAACGAAATAACGGCATACGTTTATCACCATCTTAACGACATACATTGATTTGGTGCTATTATCTTTCGTTTTATTCTCTCAACTCTGTGAGGTAGGCACCATTTTCCAAGAGAGAAAAAGCAAGGTCATCTCCTCCATGAATTATAACTTGCCTAGTTTACTAGGTGGTCTTTTTCCCTTAGCCCTTCCCACCATTCTTATCCAGATTATAAGCACTGCAAAGCCAAGAAACTGAATCTTGTGAACCTTGTAGCACACAGTAGGTGCTTAAGGTTGAGTAAATGAAAGAATTTGAGGAATGTCATCCAACAAGTAAGAGAGTAGGATGGGACTAAAATGCAGATTTTCAGAACTCTTCCCTTTTTCCATTACATCAGGCTGCCTGGTCTACCACTTCAAGGTCACAATACCAAATTAGAGATTGATTAGAAAAAGAGTTCTTGTTTTCCCAACGTCCAAAACTTTAAATGTCCCTACCCAAGATGAGTGGTCTCAAAATAACGTTCTCTGGAAACTTTAAACATTTGGCCAAAAAACAGTTTTTAAGAATTGGGGTCAGGGTGGGTTAGACAGGAAGAGTTAAACTCCTACCGTCTGGCTTACAATCACAGCTTTGAATGAAGGGGCAGCACCAGTTACTTAAGAGATTAATTTATTACGACGTTGTTAATAGCCTTTGAGAGGGGATCCCAAAGATTGAAAACTTGGAGACAAAGTAAAAGATGCTAAATTGGGAGAGATCAGCAATTCTGAGCCTACCCCTCCACCTCTCCTGACTCCAGTTCTCCCTCTTCCCTAATATTTCTTTTGAAGTCTATTTCTCAGGATGTGATTGGGGCGCCTCCCTGTCTCCTCACCATCCCATCCCCCATACACTTAATCTCCCCAGGGTGCTGATGATCGGTATGGGTTCTGTGAAAAAAGTTAAGTTCACAACTGCGAACTAGCCCCTGTCACCAGCCTAAATGCGACCTGTCTAGGTCTAACACTCATCATCAGCCTCCCTCCCCCTATGTGAAGCGACAAGGTAGGTACCCGTTTCTTCCTTGGCCTCAGAAAGAACCGCGCTCCTCCCTTCACCCGTCCCAACCAAAGAGCAACTCGTCGTCCAGTGAGACATTCTCAGGACTTGGAGGTGGTGGCGGAAAGGTGGTGTCGGGAGAAGAACCCCAGTCTCTCCGCCCACGATTTGGGATTGGGAAACTGGTAGCGACGAGTAACTGTTGTCCTCACCACCTTTTAAGTAACAGCGAACACAGCCCAGAGGCAGGTAGGGTGGCCACAGCTTACCTGTGAGCCCCCCTCCGGCTTCCTCCCCGTAGCCCCGACGCCGCTGCAGCACGAAGTAGTCGTTGGACCTTTCCATCAGCCACAGCTTCAGCGCATTTTTCAGAAGCACTTCCTCAGGCTTCAACCACATCGCGAACTTTGTGCCTACCGGGAACAGTGACCTAGATGCCCTCCTCACCTCACTCTCAACCCGTCTCTTCCCCTCTGCTTCTCCTCCCACCAAATCTTCCTCAGGCGACAGCAGCTCAGGTTCAGGTTTTCCACACTTCCCCCAACCCTCCCTTCTCTCCCACGTAGGCAGAGAGATTGCCAATTCCCTCCCACAGCGCTACCGCCAGACTGGGAAATAGTCCCGCTTCTTTACCTCTTGGGAGTTGTAGTTTCCTACGCGCTTTTCTGTGCTCACGCGGCTGGAACATGGGACTACCCTTCCCACAATACACTGGGGTGAGAATGGGTGGGGGTGCTTTCAAAGCGGGTCCCAGCCATCAGTTAAGTGTGTTTTGCGTATCTGAAGTTTAAAGCATTTTTTTTTGGTTCAAATAAGTGAGTCCCAGGTGTAAAGGTGTTGCTTCTTTTTATCGTTTTACAGCCGAAGGCATTAAACTGTAGAAAACAAATTTCTGGAATTTTGGAATATCGGTTCATTCCAGGAAGCAGCAGTAGCAACAACTAACATTTAATGAGCTCTCACTATAAACTCAGGCGATCTCACGTAATCCTCACAGCAGTCTTGCGAAGTGGACATTCGTCCCCGCTTTGCACATTAATAAAGGAAAGCGCTGTCGGGTGAGGCGACTTATCCAAGGTCACACAGTCAGTGATACGATTCCTTCTCTAAATCCAAAATTCATGCCTAGATTAAGCTCTTTTTGGTTATATAGGAAGAATACAAAATTTCCAGAAGCCACGCATTTTCTTCACTCCGTGCACCCCTCCTTTCCTTCACTGTCGCCTCTGTTTATTAAACTACTGTAATGAACCACAGAAAATCTCTCGTCCAACTTCCTATTTTGGAATCTAAACAATTTATGTGCATTTTTTTTTTCTTTCTTAAACTCTTAAGAAAAAAAATCCCTTTGGAAGCAAACTTGACCTCTTGGTATCTGGGCAATGATGCACAGCGGTTTGAACACTAAGGTGAGGTCAGTAATTTGCATGATATCGCTGTGAGGAAATATTTGAGAGATGTTTTTATTTATTGCAATAACTAAGTCCACCGGAATTAAAGAGTGCATTAAAAGTGAAAACAAGTTTAGAGGGAGGAAGGAGTTGGGAGGCCATGTATAAGCAAAGGGCTCTTGGCAAGCTGTTTTGAGAATAAAGCCTCAAAGCCATGTGGATTAAAAAAAAAATGGGGTGGGGCACACGCAGATGCCAAGCCAAGGAACTCTGCCCTGGAGGAGCGTCTCTGGGGTAACCTTCTAAGATGTGAGCCATCTCGAGTGAGGCAGGCGTGTGCTCCAACCAGGGATTTTTCTTGTGAATGAGAAAAGGGGCAATCTGGGATTCTCTTCTACTAAATGGCAGTAAGTAGTCCCAAGGCAGCTATCTGGACAGTTTGGAAAGAGATAATCCTTTCAGAGTTCAGACTGCAATGTATCTTTGGGAAAAGCCATCGCAATTTGAATGTGTACTAAGGGAGGTAATTTCTTCTTCTCTTCCTGGAGAAAGATCAGTAAATGTAGCAAACGTTGAGCGATATCTTCCTTTCTTTTTACCTTTCCTTCCCGTTTTTACTTCCTTCCCCATCAAACCACATTATTTTCCAATACCCTTAAAGGTTACAGTGTGGCAAAGGCTATCCAGAACTGGATGGCTTTTCTACCTGTTTACTCTGCAATTTCATCCAGGTATACCCACATGCTCCCTGTTACAGGATCAGGGCCACTTTTGGCTTACAGCAGGGCGTTTAGAGAGCTCCTGCTTTAGTAAATAAACATTTCACCGATTATGTAAACATTTTTTTCTAATTAAATTACTTATGTGATCTAAATTTTTGGCCGGATCGTAAACAACTTATTTTGCACCCTTGCAAATAAAAGTATTTTCCTAGAAGCATCTTAAAAAAATAGAGCGTGCCACTCTATTCAATGTCAATATAAATTTCTTGGGGAAGGACTGGGATTGCACACTGCCTGCATTGCTGGTACTGTACTGGTGCTGTACTGGTACTGTATATGTATTATGTCGTTTAATTTTCATTAATAAGCTTGCACATTTTTACATGCTTACTTTACGAATGAAGGAAAGGAGGCTAAGAGAAGTAACTTGCTTAAGATCATATAGCTAAATAAACAGCAAAGCTGGAATTTGAACCTAGATTTGTCTGATTACAAACCATGACACTATACTGCTTATGCATATGGTCCATAGTTACCTCAAATACAATATGTTCAAAGCCAAACTTATTTTTCCAATATTCCCCCTGGTTGATGTTTCTTCTACTGGGTTTCCTAGTTCAAAGGCCACTGTTTACCAAGACACTGAAGGTAAGAACTTGGTCTGTCAGTCCATTGGTTGGCCAGTCTCTCTCTCTCTCTCTCTCTCTCTCTGTGACACACACACACACACACACACACACACACACACACTCCTCTACTTCTTTTTCAAAAGTCCATCCCATCTGCCTATTATGGCTTTAGATTAGCCTCACAACACTTTCCTGCCATATGATAATATAGCTTCCCAACTCATCTGTCTGCTTCCATTCTTGTTTTCTGACTTATCTAAGCCACATATTAACAAACCCAATAATACACCATGTAGAGATAAATAATACCTTATTTTTCTGAAGGTCAGTCTTCCAGCTGACTCAGCCTTCTAAGAGCCTCAAACACCTATAAGAAAAGGTATTTGGCCATTCAGGACATAGGCATGGGCAAGGACTTCATGTCTAAAACACCAAAAGCAATGGCAACAAAAGCCAAAATTGACAAATGGGATCTAATTCAACTAAAGAGCTTCTGCACAGCAAAGGAAACTACCATCAGAGTGAACAGGCAACCTACAAAATGGGAGAAAATTTTCGCAACCTACTCATCTGACAAAGGGCTAATATCCAGAATCTACAATGAACTCCAACAAATTTACAAGAAAAAAACAAACAACCCCATCAAAAAGTGGGCAAAGGACATGAACAGACACTTCTCAAAAGAAGACATTTATGCAGCCAAAAAACACATGAAAAAATGCTCACCATCACTGGCCATCAGAGAAATGCAAATCGAAACCACAATGAGATACCATCTCACACCAGTTAGAATGGCAATCATTCAAAAGTCAGGAAACAACAGGTGCTGGAGAGGATGTGGAGAAATAGGAACACTTTTACACTGTTGGTGGGACTGTAAACTAGTTCAACCCTTGTGGAAGTCAGTGTGGCGATTCCTCAGGGATCTAGAACTAGAAATACCATTTGACCCAGCCATCCCATTACTGGGTATATACCCAAAGGACTATAAATCATGCTGCTATAAAGACACATGCACACGTATGTTTATTGCGGCATTATTCACAATAGCAAAGACTTGGAACCAACCCAAATGTCCAACAATGATAGACTGGATTAAGAAAATGTGGCACATATACACCATGGAATACTATGCAGCCATAAAAAATGATGAGTTCACGTCCTTTGTAGGGACATGGATGAAATTGGAAATCATCATTCTCAGTAAACTATCGCAAGAACAAAAAACCAAACACCGCATATTCTCACTCATAGGTGGGAATTGAACAATGAGAACACATGGACCCAGGAAGGGGAACATCACACTTCGGGGACTGTTGTGGGGTGGGGGGAGGGGGGAGGGATAGCATTGGGAGATATACCTAATGCTAGATGACGAGTTGGTGGGTGCAGCGCACCAGCATGGCACATGTATACATATGTAACTTACCTGCACGTTGCGCACATGTACCATAGAGCCTAAAGTATAATAATAATAATAATAATAATAATAATAATAAAAAGAAAAAAAAAAGAAAAGGTATTTGGAAACCCCAAATAGCAATTCCAAACCCTGTGCTATGGAAAGACTGAGGCTGTCACTCAGGATTTTACTGGCTTTTTTGAAAGGAATGTCACTAGCTTAGGTTATACTTTTTTTGCAGTCTGCAGCTAGTTTAGAAGCAGTAAGATTCAAAACAGGTGGACTACTGCCAGAGGAGAGCCATTTAAAGCTTTGCTACTGAAAGTGTGGACCCCAGACCATCAACATTTGCATCATCCTGGAGCTTGCTAGAAATTCTGAATCTCATACTTCCTTCTACACCTGCTGAATTGGAATGTGCATTTTAACAAGATCCCCAAGTAACCTGTAGGCACATTAGCGTTTTAGTTGCACTGAGTTAAAGCAAATTAGATATTTGAAAATCAAACTCTACAACAAATTGAGGGTACTCATGTTTCCATTAAGACCCACATAGATATATTCTTAAAAAATAGGCTATTAATGAATTTTAGATCACTGAATTGCTTTTTAAAAAGGTTTATAACAGGGGCTGGGTGCAGTGGCTCACGCCTGTAATCCCAGCATTTTGGGAGGCTGAAAAGCGGGTGGATTGCTTGAGCTCAGGAGTTTGAGACCAGTCTGGGGAACATGGCAAGAGAACATGCCTGTCTCTACAAAAAGTACAAAAATTAGCCTGACATGGTGGTGTGTGCTTGTAGTCCCAGCTACTCGCTAGGCTGAGGTGGAAGGATTGCTTGAGCCTGGGAGGCAGAGGTTACAGTGAGCCGAGATTGTGCCACTGCACCCCAGCCTGGGTGACAGAGTGAGATGCTGTTCCCCCCCCCCAAAAAAAATGTTTATAACAGCACATGACCATTTAGTTTTCTAAGGCCGTGGTTTAGATGTGGGATATCAGTTGGTATTATAACTAGAAGGGGAAATTGCCACTAACCTTCCATGCTAAATCCTATTTATCTATACTATTCTCTTAACCATCAATGTCTAGGTATGCCTATTAGTGTCCCACATTCATGAGACTGTTTATGTAGAAAAAGGTTGAGAACTAGTGGATAGTGTTTCTCAAACATTTCACATTAGCTCTGATGGTAGAGGATAATGAACATTTATCTCTGGAAGTCAAAGTGCCCATCGTAATAATGAATTTCTTTTAAGTTTCATGTAGTATATTTGTTTAAATTTTATATTGTTCAATGTTTAAAAATATAAAAAATTAACTCCAAACAAAAGCAATGAACAAGGTAAATAACTCAAAATTTGTTACAGCCTAAGATGATAACATTTTTCCAGACATTATAGAACTTAAATAAAATGTTTCATAAGTGAACAGAAACTAGATGTAGGTGGGGGAAGGAATCTTCCTAGCATTCCAATTGTATCTCTAAATATATTTTTACTGATTGACTTGGGAACCATGTATATTCTTATTTATAAGATAACACAACCTGCATTCCATTAAACTTACAAATAAACTGTGAAAACCCTTCTTAAGTTGGAGACTCCACAGACATACAAATATTACTGCCACTGTTAAAAAACACCAGCTTATATTTTTACTACGACGTGAGAGTGTAGCATGAAGTCTGATGCTCAAGCTAAAGAATGTCAAACGATAATAGCAGGAAGAAAATTCACAAGTGTTACGGAATTTCTCTCCTTGGTTTATAACCAAGAGAATCTAAAACATATATCTACACAAATACTTGCATGTGAATATGCATAGCAGCATTATCCATAATGGCCAAAAAGTTAGAACAGTCCAAAGGTTCATTAACTGTTGAATGGATAGCCACATGTGGTATATCCATACAATGGAATATTGCTCAGCAAGGAAAATGAACGAAATACTGTCATATGCTACAACATGGAGGAACCTTGAAAACATTATGCTAAGGGGAAGAAGCCAGTCACAAAAGGCCTATAATGTATGATTCCATTTATATGAAATGTCCACAATAGACAAATCTATAGAAACAGAAAGCAGATTGGTGGTGCTGTGGGCCTGGGAATGGGAGGGGGAACTGACTTTAAATGGGCATGAGGGAATGTTTTGGGGTGATGGAGTGTTTTAAAACTGGATTGTGGTAATAGTTGTACATATCTACACATTTGCTAAACATATTCCAATGATATATTTACAATGGGTAAATTATACTTCAGTACAGCCGTTAAATATTAAAAAACACTTAAAAATGCCCCCAAAGAAGTCCCACAAAACTTGAAAAGAGGTTAACTATCTAAGAATACAGGGCAAGAATGTAGGCATCACACATCCACCCCCGTCCCCGGCATATCGTCACATAAGACACATGTGCCTGGTTTGATAATCATAGTGCTGAGGCGTTCCAAGCATCTGTGTACTCTTAACATGCTTGAAAAAAGAAAGATGCACTTAACTTATTAACAGCATCCTGACAATCACACTGACAAAGAGAAGGCTGAAGAAAAACTTTAAAGTAATAAAAGTTTCTATGTCATGTATAGCTTGAAGATGGACTGGCATCAAGGTCTATTTTAATGTTATATTATTACTGGTCAAACCCTTTTTACCTTGCTGACATTTAACAATAATTCATGGTAAGTTGAATGATACTACAATGGCATCCATTCCTCTCTATGTAATATGTAAATATATCATACTAATGTTTTAGTGTTTATTGATCAAATATATAAATGGCCATTTATATCCAACCATTTTCTTATCTTCCAAATCCAGACATATTATATGAGAAAAATTAGTGTATGGACAGTGATAAGGTTTGGATATTTGTCCCTTCCAAATTTCACGTTGAAATGTGATTCTCAATGTTGGGGATGAGGCCTGGTGGGGGTGATTGGATCATGAAGGTGGATCCCTCATGAATGATTTAGCATCATCCCCTTGGTGATAAGTGAGTTCTCACTCAGTTCATGCAAGATCTGCTTAAGAGTCTGGGACCTCTTGCTTCTCTCTCTCTTCCTCCTGCTCTTGCCATGTGATGTGTTTCCACTTAGCCTTCCATCATGATTGTAAACTTCCTGAGGCTCTTACCAGAAGTGAAGCAGATGTTGGCCCCATGCTTACTATACAGCTTATAAAACCATGAGCCAATTAATCCTGTTTTCTTTATATATTACCCAGTCTCAGGTATTCCTTTATAGTGACACAAGAAACATCCTAATACAGATAGTTAAACTAACACCAGACACAAACTTTTATTGGAATATTTTATTTACATTTTATATTTAAAGAGAATCAATACAAATTGGGACATATTTACAGCATTTCAAATCAGTGTACAAGAATGCAATGGTTTCATCCATTCAGCAAACAAAAATACATGTCTGTTTTATTCTTGCCTAAATTCTGCTATAATTTGAACAAAATTCTAAAACAAAAGATAAGCCACACAGAGTACAAATAAAGTGCATTTTTAAATAGCTCTATTTAACTTTGGTGGATGAAGCTTCAAACTTTATATTAAGGCACCTGGAATTCTCCCCCCCTTCTTTTTCAAACACCAGGAAAATGCATTCACAAAATTTATAGTTACAAGGACAGAATTTTAGTTTATCTAATGTAATTTTAGCCCATTTAGGTCAAACATAAACTCAATTTTCAAAGTAACATTGTTTGGAAAACATTTTCAACAGACTAATTTTATAGAACATTTTTTTTTCTGTAGACTAATTCATGCATGAAGATCAATGACAAATATTAGTGTTACTTACTCTGTCATTAGCATTTTCAAACAGTATGATGATTCATATACTGAGCTTTTGAAAAATCCCACAAGTTTGAGAAATAGTTACACAGTATTTTTGTAAGGAATTTTTTGTCTAATCTTGTGTCAAGTTGATGTCACTAATATACCAATCAATTAAGTCCATAATCTCTGATAAACTATGGTTGACACTCACATGAAGTACATTCGGCCTAATTTTAAAAACAAGAAAAAGTAAAAATGAATATTTTGCTTTAATCTTTTCTATTAACTTAAAGCAGCTTAAATAGACATTTCAAGAAGTACTAGCCTAAGTTTGCATTGCTTTTTACATTACAATTCCAGATCAATATAAGCACCTGGAGAAAAACCCTGACACATATAGCCCAAGCTAAAGTAGTAGTATTTTTCATTAAGATACTATCATAAAATAAAGTGATTACAGCTACTCCACATTTTAAAAGCAAAATGTTTTTATAAGAAAATTGTTATAAATGAAAAACGTGACTTCTTGAAGACAGTTTTGAATGTCTAAAAATGTTGCTATCACTACTGAGAGGAAACTTGCCTATGAAAAATATTATAATGAGTTTGTGGAAAAAAGTTAACAGGTTAAATATTTTAAGTCATTTAACTATAGCATAATATTAGTCATCTGAGCACTTTTAGTATCACTCTTATTTTATTAAATTTATCCAATTTATTAATAGAAACTAGGCCCTGATTGGCAGTTCTGTTATTATTAACGGTTCAAGTTTTCTATTGACACAGATTTTAAGATTTAATTTCTCGAACAGCAGTCTCTTGATGAGGAGTTTCGTCTTCTTCAAAGGTTGGGTTGTCAACATGAGGAATAACATCCACTGCCACAGAATTTGCTTCATGGTTTACCAGCTGTAGATTTTCATCTTTAAAAAGAAATAGCAATTTTAGGATGATTTTGCCCCTCTCTTCTTTTAAGACAAAATTCATCATTTACTTCCAATAAGTCTTTCTTATTTAATTTCAACATACACTGACTATCATACTCATTCCCTGTACCTTTAATAATTATATGATTTATGCTATATCTTACATAAAGCACATATGGCATTATTATATTGATTTATAATTGCTCCTTTTTTGATTCACGTACATGTGCTTATTTCTACCTAGATTATAGCCTCCTTAAGAGCAAAAATTATGTCTTCTACTTTTTCCTTACCTTAAATATAACAAGCTGTTAAATCTGGCTATACATTTCAATCACCTGGGCATTTAAAAAATTACCAATGCTTCTTCATACACATAAATATAGATAGATAGATTAAGAAAATCAACCAGGAAGTTGGAAGGATGCCCAAAATTGAATACAAACAGTAATAAATGAACTTAATTGTATTATAAATGAAATACATAACCATGTGAAGAGAATGGGGAAGAAAACAACTAAACTTAAATAACTTTGGAAAACAGTATTTTGACTCTAACCTGTAAGGCTAAAAACAAAAAGAACTGTACACTAGTTACTGACATTGTTTTACACAGGGGTATGTGTTAGCAATGCTGAAACTATTTTATGTATATTCTATAATTGAACAAATAAGTAAAAATACTGTGGATAAAAAGAATCTTTCTCCTTTCACTGTTGGAGAAAGGAGTTACAAATAAATAAAGGGGGAGGCTAGAATGAACCCTGTGGTGTTGGATTGGAATCAGATGTATTAGTAGGGTCATTGTTTTTCAGACAGATAGATAAAATGACAGATAGAGAAATAATTTATATGTATGTGTATATTTGTGAGAGTAAATACATATATGTTCTAGTCTTGTTCACTAAAAGGGCCAATAGCAATGACACCCCGGTAGCAATAAACATGCCCGTTGCTCAGATCCTGGTTTTGAAATACCATTCTCCAGTAAAAGGCCTCCTGAAGAAGTGGCTGATTCTAGGGCTAGGAGAGGGAAAGTACAAGGTTAACCTAGATTTTAGCCTAGGGGCCAGCGAACTCAAGCCTACAAACTATAGCTAAAAGTGCTTATCATGGTTGTAAAAGGTTGTAAAACAAACCAACAAAAACAAAAAAATAAGAGTATGAAAATGAAGATTTAAGGCCTTCAAAGCCTAACATATTTACCATGTGGCCCCTTACAGAAAAAGTTGGCTAATCCCAGACCTAGAACACCTTGTGTTACCAGAAAGTAAGAAAGTTGAAAGAACACAGAAACCAACTTGAACAAGTTCCTGATTACCAAATCTAGGATGATATGAGCAAGGGATAAACGATGAGAATGATATTATAGAATGAAAGAAACATCTAGGATCCTACAGCATAATAAATAAATAACTGAATAAATAAATGGAGGAGAAGGAAGAGCTCTTCCTTATATTAGAAGTTTAATCAATAAATGTACAAAGAATGATGCAAACAGAAAATCACCATTTGGTAAATACTTCAGCAATAATTAAGGCAAGCAAGAAGCATCAATGATTGCTAAAAGTAGTGGGTAGAAGTATGATGAGTACCAGGACATTTGTGCAGTCTCCAAGTATCTCTCTATAAGATATTTAATAATTACAAAGGGAAAAATAGTAACTTTAAAGGGAGAAACCTGGCAGGCACCACCTCAACCAAGTGGGCAAAGTTTGAATCATCAGTAATAAGACACCAACATCACATGCTTCCTGGTATGATATGGGGGCACTGAAAGGGGCACAACATCATTTCTGTAGTATTCTTGACAAAAATGGACAATAAATTTAATCACTCGGAAACAGCAGACTAGCCCAAATTGAGGGACACCCTAGAAAATAACTGACCAGTAATCTTCACAAGTGTCAAGGTCATGAAAGACAAAGACTGAAGAAGTGTCACAGATTGGAGACTAAGGACACATGACAATTAAATGCAATGTGGGATCCTGGGACAGAAAAAGGACATTAGTGGGCCAGTTGGTGAAATTTGAATCAAGTTTATAGTTTTGATAATAACATTTTATCGGCAAATTTCCTGGTTTTGATAATTGTATATGGTTATATGTTAACATTTGGAGAAGCTGGGTGAACGGTATATGGGCATTCTTTGTATTATTTTTGAAACGTTTTTGTCAGTCAGTCTGAAATCATTTCAAATTAAAATAAAAAATACCTGTGCCCGGGCCCTGCACCTCATGTTAAATCACAGTTGCTCTGAGGTGCAGTCCAAACATCAGCAAAGTTTAAAATCTCTCCAGGTGATTTTTATGTACAGCCACGATTAACAGTAGGGCCCTTATTCAATGGTTCTCAAAATGTGGTCCCTGGACTAGTAGCATCAGTATCACCTGTGAACCTGTTAGAAATGAAAATTCCTAGGCATCACCCAAGACCCACTGAGTCAGAAACTCTGGTGGTGACCTCTCTGTTTTAATAAGCCCTCCAAGTGACTCAATGAATACTTAAGTTTGAAAACCAGTGCTCTAATAGAACTTAGCCCAATGATGTGACACACGACATGAACTATGTGTGTTTACAAAGTTATGCAAATCAACTATCACCATAAGAATCAATGGCTAATACGTAAGATTCTTAAACTAGTAATATGTAATCCCAGACAAAATTAAATCTGGTTTAAGTGGTAATTCATTCAACACAAATTTGAGTATCTACTGTGTGCTGGGTGCTGGATAGACAACAGTGAATATAAGACACTGTTCTTACCCAAAGGAACTTTAAAAGTTTTAATACAATTCAGTGTAGTAAGTGCAATGATCAAAGTTCTACGGAAGCCAACAGTAGGGCCATCACATCTAGTCAAGAGAGGCTTCTCAAAGAGGTGTCAATCTTAAAGGAGAAACAGGAGTTATACTGGGATCCCCTAATTTCTTGGGTAACGAAGAATAGAAGGAATAGGCAAAGAGAAGATAGTGGCTCAAACTATGACTGTGGAATTAAGGTTGGAAATTAGGGGACAGAGTTGAGAACACAGAAGTGGAAGTGGGAAGAATTTGGGATGTCCCTAGTTTCTGGTTTGGGGCGGTTGGGTGAGTATTACTATCATCCAAATTAAGAATACAGGAGGAGAAACATGGATCATTATTTCATTTGCTTTTCAAATCTCTGCAAAATCTGTTGTGCTTACCTTTTTCCCCCACCCCACCCCTACCCACAGAAGAACAGAACACAAAAAGAGTAGATTGGAATGTTGTTTTTTAAAAGACTAGCAAGAAATTATCTCATACACTCTCTTTTATCTTTACTGAATTCTATTACCACACAATTATGAGATTACAAGATCATCTGGGGCAATCAATGATTCTCTATTACAGGTAGAATAATCCACAGATTATTAAGATACTTATAACTAGTTTATATTCAAGGGAATGTCTGAAGATTAGATACAAGAAACACAAAGTTTGCCTTTGCGTGGTTATATTCATTGTGATATCTTCAGAAGTGGTATCTATGGCACTGATAAGCCTATAGAGGACAGAGGTTTATATCATAGGAAGCTGAAAGTTTCATAAGTCATCTTGACAATCAGTTTTTGTTTTACTTTTATACTAGAATTAAATTATCTCAAAATGAGGATTGAGAGAAGACTTTCAAACCAACAAAA
Source organism: Pongo pygmaeus (assembly GCF_028885625.2). Lineage (NCBI taxonomy): Eukaryota > Metazoa > Chordata > Mammalia > Primates > Hominidae > Pongo > Pongo pygmaeus. The sequence continues at coordinate 110,926,425 of NC_072396.2, read as the reverse complement.
ACATGGAAAAGATTGAGGTTAAAGAAAGGGAAAATAATTTTTATAGGGGTTTTATCTTTATAGGGAAAAACAGAACTCCCTAAAATTTCTCATTTGGCATAAAATTACTAAGTTGCAATACAAATTCACATGAATTTTGAAAATGATATATTCAATTTTAGTTTCTAACAGTTTGTTCATTTCATGGTAAATAGTCAACAGGTGGCAGCACATACCATTCTTAAACAGTTTCCTACTTGCAAAACATGGGTTCCGGAGAAGCTGGGTATAAATCAACCTTTTGTAAATTGAATTCTGTTTTATCATTTCAGAACTCCTTTATTTTAATTTCTGCTTTATCTGCAATAAACAATGGCTTCTAAAGTTTAAAGTTTCTCCTTACCTTCTGTGAGTAGTTAATAAGCCAAGATTTAAATGCATCAGAGAGAAGCTTTCCAATAAATCTTTCTTTTGTAAATAATTCCCACTCTGATGCATTTCATCTATTTCAAATACATTTGAATATATGTATATTAAGGTAGGGGTGCATCCTTCACGGCATTATTTTAAGTAGAAAAAACCTGGATCATGATAATGGCTGAATGGAACAAACGCTAAAAAGCAAGAGTACTATACAGGCATATGATCTACAATGGATTGCAGGGCACTCATTAACCTTTAGTATGATGCTTACTTGTTGACTGCACGTGTTCCTCCAGAGGCGGTTCATCTGCTCCCTGTACTGAAGCATATCCAGATGATGCGGTCTCACTGCGATTATCCTCTTCATGGGAGGAGGCACTATTAGATATTTCATTGGATACAGGGACTTGTAAAGACACTGATCCATCTTCAACATCCACCTTTAAAGAACATTTTAACAAATTAAAAGCCTCTCAGTGTACACGCTTTTCCTTGACATATCACTTCAAAGTTTCTTTATAGGTGACTCATTGGAGCAATATTTCTTAACCTTTTAAACCTATGATCCCTTTTGATGATCACAAGTCTCTTGTTAGCCCCAGTGAAAACAGAGTAACTGGGTCCACCAATGGGGTGAAAGATGCTATAGGCAGAGTGCACTCTCATCTGGTATGTTCATTTGGGTGATACCAGCACTTCATAAAATAATGCTGGGTACAAGTTAGATCCTAAAAAAACATCATGCTGTCCCCTATGGAACTTGAGAATCATTGTCATCTATGTACCTTCCCAAGTCAAGATTTGAGCTTGATTTTATGTTGTATCTTGAAAATAGGCCTTTTTTTCATTTACCAAATATAAAATTGTAATTTAATATTTATTATGCTTTCTCAAATTATGTCTGCTTATTTAACTACAAGTTTGGTCACTATGCAATAGTAAAAGATTACAAAAACAGAAAGAGGGATGCCAAGTTGGTGGTTTATATGGTTATCATTTCAAATTCTGACCAAATAATGAGTCTATTTGGAAAGAGGGAGGAAGAAGGAAAATGGAGATGGCCCAAGATGACACCTCACTGTCTATATGATATAAATACGCCTGGTTTTAGGTATAAACTATAAGTATGGCATACTACATAGCGAAAAAATAAGGATGTTATTTTTTTATTTTCCCCAAAGCCAAGGCATATATTCTTCATATAAATAACATATTAATGTTTACCTCAATTCCCAAAGCTTTGAGTATGTCGCATTTGCACATGGGGCAAGTCCTGTGTTCTAACAGCCATGGGTCAACACATGTCTTATGGAAAATATGGCTAATGCAGGAAAAAAACATAATTATCAGTTGTAAAGTAGCAACACTTTACCTAATATATATTAACAGATTACTTAGTGTGACTTTATTTAGTCTTTGAATGGATGCCTTTTCTTTTAAACACACTATTCATACAATGAAGGAGTCACAGAAACAAAACTTGGAAATTCCATAATACGGTACTTTTAAATGTAAAAGCCTCATTACTCTAGCTCCAAAAAAAATATATTTTCAGTACTCATTTGAAAATGGCTAGGATGCTACCTGACCTAAGACTTTGTTCATTATTTCAAATCTTAAACAGTTATAATTCCCTAACTGATAAATGGTACAGTCATTCTCAATAATACAGTCCAATATAGTACTGAGTACAACAACACTGTACTGATGCTTTAGGCAATGTGATATGTTCCAAGAGCATCACTATTGTATTAAATAGCTAAGAGAAGTAGTGGTAAAAACAACCTTCAGGAGAGGGATAATTTAAAAAACTAAGGAATGAACACTTTCAAATAGATGTTCATAAGTTGATTTCATTTTTTTCGATGGATTAGAATAAATTTAAAATTAATCCAGTACTATCCTTATATTCACATGCGTAACTATATATAATATTATATATTATATATTACATATAGTATATATAATATATAATATTATATATTATATATACTATATGTAATATATAATATATAATATTATATATTATATATAGTATATATAATATATAATATATATGATGTATAATGTATACAACATATACTATATGTTATATATAGTGTATAATGTACATTATATACTATATATTATATATAGTATATAATGTACATTATACACGTAAATATATAATATACATATATACATAATATAATATAAATATAATGTAAATACACATATAAATGTAAGGATAATACTGGATTAATTTTAAATTTCTTCTAATCCATCGAGAAAAAAATAAAATGAAATCAAGTTATGAGCATCTATTTGGAAGTGTTCATTCCTTAGTTGGAATTTGTATATATGTATTTTATATATATACAATTTACATATATGTATAATATATACACAATTTATATATATGTATTATATATAATATATATAGCATCTATATAATATATACTACATACTATATACTATAAACTATATATTATATATACTATATATTTTATATATAGTATATATAATATATGTATTATATATTATATAATATATATTCTATGTATAATATATTAAATATATTATATAATGCATATTACGTTATACATACAATATGTATAATATAATATATATTATATATTATATATGAAACATATTATATATATTATATAATACATATAATATATAATATATAATATATAATACATAATATATATAATATATAATATATAATACATATTATATATATAATATATAATATATAATACATATTATATATATAATATATAATATATAATACATATTCTATATATAATATATAATATATAATACATATTCTATATATAATATATAATATATAATACATATTATATATATAATATATAATATATAATACATATTATATATATAATATATAATACATATTATATATATAATATATAATATATAATACATATTATATATAATATATATAATATATAATACATATTATATATATAATATATAATATATAATACATATTATATATATAATATATAATACATATTATATATATAATATATAATATATAATACATATTATATATAATACAGATATTATATATAATATATGTATTATATATGATGTATAATCACCTTTGGGAATATATAGTATATATATATATACACTATATATATATACACTACATATATAATGCATATATATATGCACTATATATATAGTGTATATATATGCACTATATATAAAGTATATATATATGCACTATATATAGTATATATATATGCACTATATAGTATATATATATGCACTATATACATAGTATATATATGCACTATATATATAGTATATATATGCACTATATATATAGTATATATATACTATATATAATGTATACAGTATATATACTATCTATACTATATATAATGTATACAGTATATATACTATCTATACTATGTATAATGTATACAGTATATATACTATCTATACTATCTATAATGTATACAGTATATATACTATCTATACTATCTATAATGTATACAGTATATATACCATCTATACTATATATTATATATATAATATTATATATTATATATATATCTATACTATATATTACATATATAATACTATATAATACTATATTATATATAGTATAGATAGTATATATACTGTATACATTATAGATAGTATAGATAGTATATATACTATCTACTATATAATATATAGTATATAATATATAGTATATTATATATACTATATTATATATATTATATATTGTATATAATATATTCTATATACTATATATTATACATAATATATTATATACACTATATATTATATATGATATATAGAGTTATAGAATATATGTTATGTACTATATAATATATATAATATGCATATAGTATATAGCCTATACGCTATATGCTATATAGCGTATATATTCCATATATACGCTATATGCTATATAGCGTATATATTCCATATATACGCTATATGCTATATAGCGTATATATTCCATATATACGCTATATGCTATATAGCGTATATATTCCATATATACGCTATATGCTATATAGCGTATATATTCCATATATACGCTATATGCTATATAGCGTATATATTCCATATACGCTATATGCTATATAGTAAATATAGTATATATAATATAAATATATAAACTACATATAGTCTATAGTATATAGACTATATTATATATTATGAATTATGCAATATATAATGTTATATAATAATGTATTACTATATAATGTTATATAATGTTATATAATAATGTATTATTATATAATATATAATGTTATGTAATAGTGTATTATTACATAATATATAATGTTATGTAATAATGTATTATTATATAACATATGTTACATAATAATGTATTATTATATAATATATAATGTTACATAATAAAGTATTATTATAAAATATATAATATATAATAAAGTATAATTATAAAATATATAATGTTATGTAATAATGTATTATTATAAAATATATAATGTTATATAATAATGTCTTATTATAAAATATATAATGTTATATAATAATGTATTATAAAATATACAATGTTATATAATAATGTATTCTTAGAAAATATAGAATGTTATATAATAATGTATTATTAGAAAATATAGAATGGTATATCATAATGTATTATTATATAATATGTAATATATAATATATAATGTATTATTATATAATATATAATGTATTATTATATAATATATAATGTATTATATAATGTATCATATAATATATAATGTATTATTATATAATGTATTATTACATAATATATAATATATTATTATATAATGTATAATATACAATATATTATTATATAATGTATAATATACAATATATTATTATATAATGTATAATATATAATATATTATTATATAAGATATAATATATTATCATATAATATATAATGTATTATTATATAAGATATAATATATAATGTATTATTATAATATAATATATAATGTATTATAATATATAATATATAATGTATTATTCTAATATATAATATATAATGCATTATTATATAATATATATCATGTATTATCGTATAATATATAAGATATAATGTATCATGTATTATTATATAATATATAATATATAATGTATTATATAATATATATAAGACATATTATATGTAGTATAAGATATATTAAGTAGTATGATATATAATATATATTATGTGTAGTATAATATATAATATATAACATATATGTAGTATATATAATTGTATATACTATATGGTATATATTACTATATATACTCTCTCTATATAGTATATATATAGTCATACATACCATATAGTATATATTATATGGTATATTATGTATATTATATACTATATGTATTATATATACTATATTTAAAATATACTATATATAAAATATATTTATATATAATTATATAGTATATACTGTATATAATATATAGTGTTTGTATTATATATAATATACTATATAATATATATTACATATACTATATAATATATAAATATATTTTTATATGTAATATATTATATATAGTATTTATATATTATATAATATATATATATACTATATATTACTTATATAATACATATATATAAATTGTGCTGGCTAGGTTCTCAGTTTTCTATGGAATTAGTTTAGAACAAGTTGATCCAGATTACAATTAGACTTATACCAATTTCAGTGGTATTAAGAAATTAATAAAAATAAAAAGAAACCATTCTACATTTAAATGAAGTTAAAAAATAAACATTTTTTACATTAATTTGGAAATATTCAAAATAGTTTTATTCCATCACAGTCATTTTTGTAGGTCAGCTATTTTTATTGAAGATATAGAATAAAATCAAACTTACTTGCAGGTTAAGATGCGTACCAAATCATTTGGTTTATACAGTTCAATGCACACAGCACAACTATCTCCATCAGGACCAATTTCCTACAAGGAAGTAGTTATTGTTACTCTGACAGATAAGAAAAATTACGTTAAACTACAGAACAAGATCAGAACATACATGTACTTAACAAGCCTAAATTCCTATAAAAAGAGGAGCATTATATCACCTAATGATTATGTAACTGTAAAGTTCCCAAACGTGATTTAAAAGTATCCAGACTTTAAAAAGGTAAAAGAATAAAGTGAAACAAAAGGGGAACAGAACAAAGAGAAAGATGTAGCACTGATTTATTTTTCCTGATTTTAGAATTCACAAAATACCATTTGTACAAGTTCTATAACTTTTCTCATTTTTAAAAAATTAAGGTATAATTCACATACAGTAAAATTCACCCTTTTAGTGTACAGTTCTGCATGTTTTGAAAAATATATCATCATTTAATCCTTATCACCATCAATATATAGAATAGTGCTATTACTCCCAACAAACTCCTCCAAACTCTTTGTAGTTAACCCTTCCTCTCACCTCCACCTCCTGGCAACCACTGATCTGTTCTTATAGTTTTGGCTTTCTCAGAATGTCATATAAATGGAATCATGCATTATCTAGCTTTTGAGTCTGGCTTTTCAAACTTAGTATAATGCATTTGAGATTCATCCATAATGCTGTATGTATCAGTGGGATTCCCATCACACTTTTATTGCTAAATAGTATTCCATGATATGTATGTACCACGGTTTATCCATTCACCAGTTGAACAATATTTGGCTTTTTTCCAGTATTTGACAATTATGAATAAAGCTGCTATGAACAGTTGTGTTTTTATGTAAACATAGATTTTTTCTCCCTTTAGGGTAAATATCTAGTAGTGAGATTGCTAGGTGCTATGGTAAGTGTATTTTTAACTTCATAAAGAACTGCCAAACATTTTCAAATTGGCTATACATTTTGCATTCTCACCAGCAAATGAATGAGAGTACCAGTTGCTCCAAATCTCGCCCAGCTCTTGGTATTTTCAGTTGTATGAATTTTAGCCATTCTAATGAATGTGTAATTGTATTTCATTGTGGCTTTAATTTGTATTTCTTTAATTATTAATGATGTTGCATCTTTTATGTGCTTATTTGCCATCCATATATATATATATATATTTTTTTTTTTTTTGGTGAATTGTCTGTTTTGCTTGCCAGTTTTCTCTTAGGTTGTTTGTATTCTTACTGTTAAGTTTAAGAGTTCTTTATATTCTGGGTACAGCCCTTTAACAGACATATGATTTGCAAATATTTTCTCCCAGTCTGTACCTTATCTTTTCCTTCTTTTAACAGTGCCTTTCAAAGAACAGAAATTCTTAATTTTGACAAGGCCAAATGTATCTTTTTTTTTTCTTTTTTGGACTTGTTTTTGGAGTTATATCTAAGAAATATTTGTCACCCAAGTCATGAAAATATTTGTCTTTAAAGTTTTCTTCTAAAAATTTCATAGTTCTAGGTTTTATGTTTAAGGTCTATGATGTATTGAAATAATGTTTACGTAGGGTATGAAGAATGGATTTAAGTTCTTTTTTGTCTGTTTGCTTGTTTTTTGCTTAAGGATATCCAATCACTGCATACGGATAGCCAACAAAGGGCTATCCTCCTGAAAAGGCTATCCTTTCTTCATTGAATTGCTTTTGCACTTTTATGGAAAATCAATCGACCATATATGTATGGGTTTATTTCTGTACTCTCTCTTCTGTTTCATTGATCTATAAATCTATCCTTTTTCCAATACGACACTATCTTGACTGCTGTGACTTTAAAATAATTCTTGAAATCAGGTAGCATGAATCATCCAAAGTTGTTCTTTATCAAAATTGTTTTGTTTATTCCAGTTCTTTTGCATTTTCATCTAAGCTTGGAATCAGCCTGTCAATTTCTATAAAAGATTTACACTAGGATTTTTATTGAAACTGCATCAAATCCATAAATTAGTTTGGTGGGGAACCGACATCTTAACAACAGCAAGTCTTCTGACCCATGAACATGGTATATGTTTCCATTTATTTAGATCTTCTTTGATTTCTCTCTTTCATTAGTGTTTTACAGTTTCATGGCTTTGGTAAGACTTAAAATGGTGTATTATTTCCATAAGTTCTATAGCCATTTTTTGAAATACATGTTTTACCCATCAATGGTAGTTTTCAACTGTCCTAAATCTGAAAATGCATATTCAACCAAAGTAACACTAAAGCATTGTATTAGTTTCCTGTAGTTGCTGTAACAAATTATCATAATTCAGGGGCTTAAAACAACACAAGTTTATTCTCTTACTGTTCTGGAAATCAGAAGTCTATAACCAAGGCACTGGCAATACTGCACTCCTTCTGGAGGCACCAGGGGAGAATCCCTCTCCTTACCTTTCCCAGCTTCTAGAGGCTGTCTGCATCCCTTAGCTCCTAGCCTCTTCCTTGTATCGCCCCAACCTCTTGCTTCCATTGTCACATCCCTTACTGTACTGTGGTCAAATCTCCCTCTCTCTCCCTCTTATAAGGACACTGCAATTATATTTTGAATCTACCTGGATAATCCAGGATAATCTCCCCATCTCATGACCCTTAACTTAATCATATCTGCAAAGTCCTTTTTGCCATATAAGGTAACATTCACAGGTTCAAGGGAATAGATAACTTAGATATCTTTGGGAGGCCATTATTCAGCCAACCTCTAGAATCAAATGCATATAAAAAGTCAATAAGGTTCATAAATGCCAATAAAAGCATACTTAGGAAGAACATTTAGCCTCAACAATGGCTTGGTAGCACTGCTTTAAAACAAATAGCATTTAAAAGTCATGAATGTACCCTGTCTCCTTGTTTCAGTGTGCGTAGTTGAAGCCTTCCAATAGCTTTTTTAGCATCTGCCTTTAATTGCCTCTGTAAAAAAAAAAAAAAAAAAAAAGCAGGTATTAGAAAAACTATTTTTAAAAGAAGTATGATGAAAAAGATAGAGAGGATCAATAAATATTTATCAGGTAAAAGTCAATGTACGAATCAATTTTAAAAGATAAAACTTAATTAGCCATAATAAATGTCCCATTTACCTGATATAAGGCAGGATTTTCCAAGTTACTGAGACTTTTCACTTATGTTTCCCTACTTTCTTAAACAATACTGTTGGGACCATAATGGTAAAAATACATTTCCCCCACCCCTAATGGATTCAAATACTATGAATTTTCAAAGCAATCTTCCTATTTGCAAGCTCAGAGGACATTAATATGCATTTTTTTCCAATTTCCTTTTTGAATCGTGTCTTGTTTGGTGGAAAGTGCATAGGATTTGGATTCCAATGGTTCAAAATCTGACTTTGTCACTTACTCAATGAATAACCCTGCACGAGTCATTTAATTCTTTGAGCTTGTTTACTTATCTATAAAATGAGGGTAGTACCAACCTTTACACTGTTTGGTATTAAGAAAAATATTGGTGCTTATAACCACGATTGCTTAATGAAGAAGATTGATTCTGAGAGTGGTCGCCTTTTATTGTTTCACTGAGCATATATCTAGATGTGTCTGGATATGCAAAAGCAAGCCACAGGCTCATTTATGGAATAAAAACTAAAACATTATGCATAATTGAGTCAGAAGTGAAGTTGAGGTGTGGGAAGAATCTACCAGGTGATGGAAAGACTATAAAGAAAGTCTATATAGTTCAATAACACATTGTCCCTCTATGTATGGTGAACCAGCCAGAGGAAAAAATCCCAGGTGACATTTGTTAAGATATTTGCCAATTTGAAGTTACTGGTGACGCTGCAAATACTTCACTCCCCTTCACTAAAGTCTACTACATACACGAATGCCTCAAGTGAATATAATATACATATGAATTGAAGTAGAGGCTAAGTATGACACTTGGTAGATGCTGTGTTGAAATGGTGAATATTTGTCCCCTCCAAATCTCACTGAAGTGTGACCCCCAATGTTGGAGGTGGGGCGTGGTGGGAGGTATTTGGGTCATGGAGGAGGATCCCTCATGAAGGCCTTAGTGCCGTCCTTATGGTAATGAGTGAGTTCTCAGTTCCCGCTGGTTGTTTAAAAGAGCCTGGCACCTGCTTCCTCTCTCTCGCTCCCTTTCTCATCCTGTGACACGCGTGCTCCCCCTTTCCTTTCTGCCACGATAGGTAACTTCCTGAAGCTTTCACCAGAAGCAGAGGTTGGCACCAAGCTTCTTGTATAGCCTGCAGAACCATGAGGCAAATCAACCTCTTGTCTTTATAAATTACCCAGCCTCAGGTATTCATTTACAGCAACACAAACCCGACTAATACATGTGTGAAATATAATGGTAGCATGTGCAGCATGGCAAGATAAGTGATCTTTCTATTTTGAACTGTAAAATGAACAAACTTAGAAATTCGGCAAAAAGTAGGCCCCCAGAACTAGAGATCATTGGGAGAATGTAAGCAGCTTCCTTCCTATATGTACCCCCATCCCCAGCTGACATTTATGTTACATGAAAATTAGAGATAATGTAAGTATTTAGTATAATGTCTGGCATATAGCAGATACTCAACAAAATGTTTATTACATAAAATGTAAACTACCATTCATCAATAAGCATAACAGGTACTTGCCAATATATATTTGCTACAAATGCTACAAATATTTGTAGCAAATATATTTTGGAAGGTAAGAATCTATAAGTATCAGTATGTGAGGAATCTCCTTGATGCCCAAACCTGTCTCCTATATAAGATATCATTTTGTAGAAGATATTTAGCTTAATGCCAAGGAGAATATTAGCCAAAGTATTTCTTTGCTGTCACAGGAAAAGCAGAAACCTCTCAGATTATTACCTGACCAGCAAATAAGCCTAACAGAAACAGTGAATAGGAAGGCCTAGATTCTAAGAAGGAAAAGAGGTGATAATCAAGGCACTTTCACTCCCGTTTTGGGACATAATTGTGAACTAAAAAAATTCCATGATGGGACTTAATTTCAGCACAAATATCTTCCCTTCTATTTTGTTACTTGTAAGGTAATAACAGAGTGACAGTGAACAAAGGTACACCTAGGATCTTTAGATTACCGAGCCCGACATCTAATCAGACAGAGAAGAAAACTGATGCTCAAAGAGGAAGAATGTCTTGCTCGAAATATCAGAGCTAGTGTCAGCCCCACTGAAATCCAGAGTTATACCAAAGTAGCTATCTGTTTTGACTGTAGCATGGAGTAGGAAGCTACTCCCACCATTTCCTTACAATACACAGTTGTTATACAGTTTAAAATATATTTTTTATATCCATTACCTCATTTAATCCTCACAACAACCCCCAGAAGAAGGTAATATCCTCATTTTAGAGATGCTCAAGTGGAGGGTTGAAAAAGTAAAATAACTTATTCAAAAGGGAATGCAGCATCTAAATAATAAAGCTGGTACTGGAACTCTGCTGTTCATATTCCGAGTCCATTACAATATAACCATCCATAACTCAGCTGTCTTTTGATGTTTTTCTAGCTCCTGGATTCTAGGGTCTGTCAAACTGTGGCAATCCTTCCACCTGTATGCCTACAGGGTCCTGGCCCTGGCCCACACACCTACACTTCACTACTTTCTTTTCACACAGATCATGAGTCAGTTGGACATCGAGATGAGAAAAATGCAAATGAGAAAAAAATAGAGCCAGCAAGAAGAAAGGGGAAAAAAATGTAATGTAGTTGATGATGTCTTTCACAATCATTTTGCTCTTTGTCCTTAAAGCAATTCTAATTTAGGTTTAGGCAACAAGCTGTATCACACAGTTGGGGAAAGCTCTCATAAGGAATTGATACCTCTCTAGGGTATTTACTTGATTCACTCTATACAGTCTGATTTCTCATTGCAAAATATTTGATTCAATACAATATAAATGTCTGAATCTCCAGTGCTAGTGCTTATCAATTTATTAGGCATTAATGTCAAATATGTAACTTTCTTAATTATAGCCAAGACTATAATGCAAATTAATTTGAAGTGTGGGATCAAAGGGAAACTTTGTATGTAATGTCTGAGTCTATGCCCAGGAGAACAGTAGAACTTGCATTAAGGCCGATGCTAGAAAATGATGATGGGGGAGAATACAAAAAATAAAAAAACAGGGCCAAACCCAAAATGCCAGAAGACACTAGACAAGAGATTTGATTATAAAGGATCTCTAAAAGATTTGCAGCATAGCATAAACTAATGTTTAACAAAGCAGCCTTAGAATAAAAGTGTGTTTAAAAGAAAATTTGAATATTTTCAATAGCTCCTACTGGGCCGATATAAAGAAAAGCTATTTTCTTTAAATATAGATGCAAGACAAGTGATTTTAGTAAAAAGCACAAACTGTATTTTTAGAGCTTAAAGGAAAGTCACTCACAAAAAAACTGCCTCACGATATTCAAGATAGTACTCAAGATATTTCACTGTGACACTGATAGCAAGAGTGCCAAGACGCAAGCCTCCCTCTTAAAAAAACTGAAATATGAGAACACCATTAGGGCCCAGTAGATTATATTCAACATGTGTTTGAACAACATTATGTCAACTTTTGAGTGCCCAAATAAACCTCAACATTTAAAGACAATATGCCCCATGTGAACTATAATTTGTACCTTACTCCTTAAAAAACAGAATTTCAAGAACATATCTACATTATACAAATCACATGAGATACTTTTCCAATGCCTTGCTACCAGATCAGAATTTCCTTAGTCTATAAATTCCAGTAACACATTGTTTCCACCTCTTATCTTGTTCAGTAATTGTATTATTAATGTGCCTTTCTCTCTTGAGTAGCTGGAGGACTGGGCCTTAGTCACTTAGAAAAAAATTCCCCAGTGGCTAGAGTTTGCTCAAAAATTATTTTCTGAATTTAGAAAATATAAACAGACTTTCCTGATTTTCTCATGCAAGACACTTCTCATTTCAATTATTAAAAGTCTCTACTCCATTAAGTTTGGGGAAAGAAAGGTTTACACATTAATTGAGCCTTTACCATGTGTCAGGTTGTAAGCTTTTTACATGTGTCATCTTGTTTAATCATTAACAACATTGTGAAATAGCTATTTTAATATCCAAGTTTTATAGACAAGAAAAGTAAGGTTCAGAAGCTTGACTAAAGTCCAGACAGCTGGTTAGTTTCAGCGCTGTGATTCAATTCAAGCCCAGGTTCTATCTGGCTTTAAAGCCCATGATCTCTCCACTATTGTACACTGCCTCCACTGTGTAATGGCAAAGAAGCCTTTAAGAGGCTTCACATTCCTTGTGAAGATGACAAATGAAGGAAATTTAAAAACCCCTTTAAAGCCAGCAATTATCCAATCTTAAAATTCTTCCCAAACTGGCTATTTACTGTGATTTGGGGAATTTTAAAAAGCAAGTACATTATGTCAAATGCCTTTTGCCTTTCCCCTCCTCCTCTCTAATTCTAAGAGATACCTGGTCTAAGAATATTTGGCAGTAGAACTGAAGACTGATTCAAAGAAGCTGGTTTTGGCCAATTTTCTTAACAGAAGCTTAATGTGACTATTCTGACTAATCAAAAGCTGCATTCGCTCTAGTTAGTGAAGAATTTCCACTATATATATATTTTTTTATTCTGAATGGGAATATATTGGGGTTGACGATAAAATGTCAGACCAATGATCACACTTTATTACAATGTTCAATTTTGAAATTATGGTGAATGCAAAGATATTCTACCTAGTTCACTGGTGTATTTATATCCAATTAGGTAAAATATATGTTTCAGTCTGGTGATTTGTCAGCCTGATTTTTGGTCCCAGGGTGTTCAGCTTTTAGCTTAACTGAAACCCACATGAATAATATTAAGTATGTAGTCAAACCTAATTACTTGATGGAGGACAGGGCGTGCAAAAAGCAAGAAAGGAGAGAGATATAAGCAAACTAGATTTTTCTGTACTTAAGTCACCATATTTTAAAAATAAACATTTTCCTAAAAATTTGGCTAAAAGTTTTAACACCAGATATTTAAAATCAAGAATTATAGTAAGAGGATTCTTTTCCTCAGATATATTCCTAGGACAAAATAAAAGTCCGAGCCATGTAGCTGTTTAGGTATCTGAGAACTGAAAGAAATCCATTTTATTCAATAAAAACTTATCCATAATATTTGAGTGAAAACATTCCTACAGGCAAGAGGAGGTGCAGGCTATAAAACAGCTTCCCATGAATCTATGGAACTACAGATGAGGGGATAAATGAGTGCAGACCACTCCCATGAAGAACATAACTGTGAGCAGTGTAAGGAAATACACTATAAGGAAGAACCGTGAAGAAAGGGTGAATTTGATTCAGTAGATAGGTTATAGCTCAGATTACAGCATTTTTTTCAAATAAATGTGATTAACACCCTTTAGAATTTGTGGTATAACTGCAAGTTTGTATACTTTGACCAACATCTCCCCATTTCCCCAACCCCCCTGGCAACCACTTCTCTGTTCTCTGCATCTATGAGTTCAAATTTTTAGATGAATAAATCCTGAGGATCTTATATACAGCATGGTTTACTTGAAATTTGCTAAGAAAGTAGATCTTAAGTATCCTCAACACACACATGCACACACACACACACACACACGTAACTATGTGTAGGGATAGATGTGTTAATTTATGTTAATCATTTTACAATTTATATGTATATCAAATCATAATGTTGTACACCTTGAATATATACAAATTTTATTTGTCAAACATACTTCAATAAAGCTGGAAAAAGAATTAGTGATATAAATTTAAAATTAGAGTAAGTGAATATATAAAAATCCTGAGACCCATTATAAGAGCTTTCTTTTGTTCAGTGAGAAAGTCAGAAGAAAGATTGTAAAACTAAGTCCTATTTAGACAAGGATTTAATCTGCTCTTCTTATACAAGAGTCAAAATTCTCATGGTTTCTGTAAAAGACCCTGAACTACTCTCAAATGTAGGCAGAAATAGATACATACATGTGAACACACCAACTGCAAATGTATATATGTTAATAGTGGTACAGTGTGCAGGTACTTAATGAATCTTCCAGGTAATTTCGTGTACTAGTGGAGTAGAAAAAAACTTAATGTAACCAGAAATAGTTTAGATAATTTTTAGTAATGCTTTAAGTTGAAGGACAGATTTTAAGATATTAATGTAGCCTAGTCCTTCCTCATTTGAGAGCACACAGGAGTGCTCTTTCTCCCTGGCAGCAAACTACAGAAATGTGTGGCATATCTCTGCCCAGGGAACCAATTTAAGTGTTGGGATCCAAGACTCAGATGAAGGGACTGCTTACTAGGTGCATCCTGCTAGCAACTGGCCATGTTGCTGGAAACTGAGGACCCCAACAATGAAACTAGGATATCATCAATCTTGATTGTTGTGAAAAGCAACTCTGACAGGCTGGTACAACATGGTCCATTGTTCCAGGTGTATATAACAAAATTATCAATCACTAACATAAAGACCACTTTGAGAGCCACATTCCCAGGGTTGGCCAGGGGCCAATCATGGTTCCCTTGGGGACATGGAAGGAGTAAGCAACTACATCTGTTGTGTTACCTTTTTCATCACAATCCATCCTGTTTGTCAAAGCCTTTTTATAATAAAACTTTCAGTACAGCAACTGTTTGTACAGTATTTATATATTATCACTTCAGTTAGTACAGTAGTCAGTATAGTTACTATACAGTAACTATACAGTTAGCATAATATTTATAAACAGTGTACTACATACAGTATACAGTTGACCCTTGAACAACATGGCAGTTATGGGCACTGACCCTCACACAGCCAAGACTCCACATATAGCTTTTGACACCCCCAAAACTTAACTACTAATAGTCTACTGTTGACTGGAAGCCTTACTGATAACATAAACAGTTAATAAACACATATGTTGTATGTTATATAAATTATATACTGTGTTTGTACAATAAAGTAAATTAGAGAAAATAAAATGTTATTAAGAAAATCATAAGGAAGAAAAGAATATATATTTAAAGACACGGTCTCACTGTCACCCAGGCTGGAAAGCAGTGGCATGATCTCGGCTCACTGCAACCTCTGCCTCCCGGGCTCAAGTGATTCTCCCACCTCAGCCTCCCAAGTAGCTGGGACTACAGGCACACGCCACCATGCCTGGCTAATTTTTCTATTATTTGTAGGGACAGGGTTTTGCCATGTTGCACAGGTTGGTCTCGAACTCCTAGGCTCAAGCAATCCACCCGCCTCGGTCTCCCAAAGTGCTGGTACGACAGGTGTGAGAGAAAATAAATTTTATCTTAATTAAGAGGCCGTGGATTATCATGAAGGCCTCCATCCTTCTTTCTTCACATTCACTAGGCTGGGGAGGAGGAAAAGGATATATTGGCCTTGCTGCCTCAGGTGTGGCAGAAGTGGAAGAATATCCGTGTATAAGTGGATTCATGTGGTTGAAACCCAAGTTGTTTAAGGGTCAACTGTATATACTGTTCAGTTAGCACAGTATTTATATATAAGGTGCCATAAGAACAACATAAGTCTATCTAATACTTGCAGAAGCCAACAAGGAGTGGAAACAGGTTCAAAGGAACAATTCATCCAGTTTATAAGACCATCACAAACATCTTTACATTATTATACCAATTTAATTATCCATTTATTCCCTTGATCTATGGCCACTTGAACTTTGTGATAAACTTGCACAGAGCTATTTAATATAGTAATGAACTAAATCATTCTAATTCTTCTTCATGCCAGTCACTCTCCCTTGGTATCACACTGTGAGGAGTTTTTAGTTCAATGTCTCAAATACATTTGATTACCATATGATTTATTTATATAAGATAGTTGAATTTTACTAACAATACCAGTATTACACCATATCAGAGTATGGTTATGATACAGTTTGGTTTGGCTACAAAAAAATCTGGAAATGTCACAGAAATATTTATTAAACCTTCCTAGAAGAATTAGCCTTTGCCCATATGCCAGATATGATGAGGAACAAATGCTGTCACCAGTAGCAATCATTCTGTCATTTCTAGGTTCCATGTTAGCTGGGGACAAAGCCAATCATTTGTCTCAACTTATATTATTATAAAGTTATAGGTTCCTGTTAACTTTGTACAGCAAGGCCATTTCCCTCCCATGGGAGTACATGGGTATCATTCAGTATTCTATTCCTACTAGCCTTATTTTGGCCCATCCTTTGGTCAAGATCATTCAGAGATCAGCAGTGCAAGTTGCAATTTTACAAAAAAAAATTCCATAAATTTGGAGATCTGCATGTGTCTCAAATATTCTCTGCCTGAGCTTCTACAGCTAAAAATGGAAGGTCATTACCCCCATGGCTACTTGGGGATCACTTTTAAGTAAAATAGTTAATAGATTCTGCTGTGTTAGAGTATATTTTCTTTCCCAATATCGATTCCTAGCATTCTCTAGCATTATGTGTTGGGTCTGTGTGATCAGTTTATCAAAGCTTTATGACCTTTGCAAGTGGATTCCCATTCTTTTCCCTCCTCTTGGAATATGATTTCCTTCTAATCTGTCTATTTTAGTTAGTAAATCCTTTTCTTCTGAAAGCCACTCTTCATTAAAAGTAAATTCAGCTTTTCACATTATATCTAGGCCAGCTCCTATTTCACCTACAGCCCTCTTTTGTTTCACTGGTCAATGTTTAATCCAACACACGCATTGTGACTATTGAGTATTAACTGCTTGAATACAGTTAGGATACATTTACTGTACCCGAAAATGTTTGGTACTCCATGCTAGAGTCAAGTGTATAGTGGTCACTCCTAAATGTAGTTTAATTTGTGTATGCCATAAGGTTTCCCATAATCTTTCTTGTCTCAAGTTAGGGTTGTTCCTGGAAGGGACATGAAACTAACTTATAAGGCCTAATATGTTATTTTCATTTATAATCCATTGATACTTTTTTGTTCTGTTTAAAAGCGTTGTATCTACAAAACAGGGATGATATGTGTTCTTACACATCACACTACAACATATGAGGCTATTCTGTCTGGGGGCTCATCTGAGCATTCAGTCATCGGAATTTATGGTTACAGTTATCAGTTTCCTGACATTATATATCACGTATCATAACCTTCAGAGGAAGAAATTCTTGAATATATTAAATTTGCCTAACATTCTAATGAAGCCAAATTTCCATAACTCAGCTTCATCATCATTTCTACCAGTAAAATGGAGATAATATAGTTAAATGTTTAGTGATAATTATAATCAGCATATGCATTAATCTCTACCTTTTAAAAATTAATACTAAGTCATGAAAATTAAATATATAAATGACATTCTAGCACTCTCAAATATTTACAAGCAAAAAGGATTATCAGCCATATATTTAATCTTTTAGTCCCCAAAGGATAAACAGATATAGTCCATTAAGTAATTTTTAAAAGCCCCTTCAAAAGCCTTCTCCAAATAGATGAGAAGTTTTAATGCTATTCTTGACCATTTCTACAGAGGTTAATTTTCATAAGATGTATTATAAACTATGAAAATTAAATGCGTAGACCAGAGCTAAATGTCCAATGAAGCTCTGTAACACCAGACAAAGTTCTTTATAAACCTTATTATTTTCTGATGGGGTTTAATGCCATGTCAATAAATTTATTATAGCACTGAGAATACTGAAACACATACCCCACCATGAACATATGCAAACCAAACACTCTTGTCATTGTAACTATAACCTTTGAATAGTTAGTCACACTGGACACCAATTTCCTTCCAGCATCACAGATAAAAAACTGCACAATATACAAATGTCAAATATTAACACAGTGTGAAACTACTGAGTGGCCTGGTACAGGAATTTTAAACATCTTTTTGACCGCAGCTAGTATCAGGCTGAACCTGCCACCAATGTGATAAGCTGCTTGTCTAAGGAGAAGGATAGAAGCCAATTAACTTTAAACACTGAGATAACCATCACTTATTACCATATGCTGGTATCTAATCTTTATGAAGTTTTTATAATAAAATTTCAATTTCTCATCTATTCCTAAATTAAATTAACTTTCTTGCTATATAAAAATCCTCACTGCTCCTTCCGCCCCCTAAATAAATTGAGTTACTTTTCACTTATTGGAGGAAGAGTACATGAAGTGACCAGAAATCAATTGCCTTTAGAGAAACTTCTCAGTACATATAAAAATGTATTTTCATCTGAAAGCATTAAATCCCTACTGAGCTTTCTAAAGAAGTGGCACACCATTCCGCTGTTATACTGAGAATACCTGAAGGGAGGAGGAGGTAAGAAATCATGGTGGCTTTGACTGGGGTGGAAGCAACGGAAGTAATAAGAAATAATCAAATTCTGGATATATAATGAAGGTAGAAATAAAAGGATTTGCTGATAGAGTTTACGTGGGAGGTGAGAGAAAAAAGGAATAAAGAATAACTTCAAGGTTTTTGGCCTGGGGCCAAGAGAAAATCTTTTGAAAATGGGAGCAATAATACTATGTTTGCATGTTGGTGGAAAAGATCCAGAGGAGAGGGAGAAATTGTTAAAGTAGGAGAGTGAGATAGGACAATTTCTGGAGTGATGTCCTTGAGTATACAAAAGACAAAAATAATCTTATACCTGAGTGAAAGAGTTAGCCTTTGCAAAGGAACAGTTCATCCATAAAAACAGAAGACAAAGCAGGGGAATAGGATAGACGCAGATGAAGATAGATGAGAAGATGTGGAAGTATTATTGATTGCTTCAATCTTCTCAGTAAAATAAAATACAAATTGAGAGTAAAGTTGGAGGAGGTGTTGGAGAAAGGGAGAGGAACACATATGGTTAGCCAACAGTAGGAGAGTAAATGGTCAAGAAAACATAGTGTGATTCCTGGGTAGCATTAAGGGCCCACTCTGATTTTACGGTCACAAATTTAAAGTGAGATCAGTCAGTACAGCTGTAAATGCCTTTCTGATACTTCAGTTGTGCAAGGTGAAGACATAGAGTAGGTGGGAAGTAAATTTAACCAGGGTTGGATTTGTTTTTCCAGCAACTATAACAAAGAGAAAGAAGGGCCAAGGGAACTGAAGATGTATGCATGGGAGTGACCATGGAATTTAAGCTGGGTAAGGAGAAATGGGAGCATATCAGGGGGCTGAGGGGGACAATTTAATGGTGGCAGGAACAATGCCATACAACCTTAGGTACTTTACTGTTCAATAATGCTTTGGTATTTTTGCTCTGTTGTTTCTATACCTTGTACCTTTTTATACACTGTTATAATATGGTAGAAACTATTAATATTTGACTCCATTTGAAGCCTAACAATATATCATGCACAATTAGATCTTCTAATCTGCCTTCTCAGCCTAGTCCCTCTTCTCAGCCCCATCCCCACATGCAAATACAGACATACATATAAAATAATAGTGGTTACCTTTGGGTGATGACTATAGTTATATTGCTATATCAGGTTTTAGGTGAGTTTTTTTCCTGTGTACTTTCTAATTTCTAAGTTTTCTATATTGAGTATGAAATGTTTTTGTAATTTAGAAAAAAATGTTTATTTAAAAGAACATATGTATTTGCACCCATATGTAATTAAATGCTGGATGTGTTCTCTAATGAGGAGTTAGAAGATTTAATCAGGTAGGATTAAGTTCTTTGACAAATATAGAAAATAAAACCTTTGAGAAGAGCTGACATACTTTTAAAAACTACCAGATTTTGTAAAACATATGGGGAGATCATTGTCTAGCACGTAAAATGTATTGAAATGCAGGATCCTGAAACCACAATTAGAACAGTAATTTTTTTTTTTAATAGTGGAAGAAAGGACCATTACAAACCTGCTTCCTGCTTTGAGCTCTTGCATTCCGTAGCCTTCGAGCAGAATAAAAGATAAAATAGCCCACAGTTGCCGCCGTAATAATAAAAAAGGACACAGAAACGAAAAAAATTGAATAGTGATTCACCCAAGGGCCATGTTTTTTCCCTACTTCTATGACCATTGTCACTTGTATGCCTCTTTGAATAGATTGTAGAATTTTTGTGCCTTTCAGATTGCCGATCATGATTGCAACAATGTCTCCTGCACCTGTAAAATAAAACAAATTCAGTTTTAGTTTGGTGAAACATTCTTAGTATAATAACCCAATTGCTAAAATGATTTTAAATGGGTCTCAATGAGACAAAGGAAGGATACTCATTCATTCAATTAACATTTTTGAGCACCTACTATCTATATGAAAGTTGTAGGCTACATAAACACGCATGAGATTTGGTTACTGATTTTAGGGAACTCATAACTTAGTAAGGAAGCTATTATATACAACAAACACCTCCCCCTCCTCAGATTAACTATCTATAATTCAACAGTACTGCCTTTGAGACCCAATTTGCATCTTATATGAAGGCTTGCTTAAAGACAAATAGTCCCCCAAATTGTAGAAAATAGGGCTTATATGATAAGGAATCTAAGATTTGGGGAATACAGAAATATTTCCCAATTTATAAGATGATAAATTATCTCAAGAGCTCACTACTAGCATGTATAAGGATTTACATATTGGGATAGCAATTTGAGCCAAACAATGTTTACAAACCCAAATGTACAAACTATACATATGTCCATGATGTACCATTTTTCTATATCCTCAAAAGCAATATAAAACTTGCTCAAGGTGTTCTAAGGTTTTACATGGACGTGATCAGGTTAGCAATGAAGATAACATATAGAAATGCACATTTCTATGCACTACCTATTAAAGACAAGCCTAAAATAAGACTAATCTTATTACTAAAGGTCTAATTATCTATAATACTTACCTCTCTACCACCAATTATATAAGTTTTGTGGAAAAAAATAAAGTACAAACGTTATCTTTCCCAATGTTGTAAGAATGTCAGATTGCTCATGCCATTCCAATGCTTATCAAGGTTTACATTCCCTCTAGTTTATATGACCTGAGACCAATAATCTTAAGCAAAAGAAGAGCACTTATTGAATGTTAAGGTATAACCAACTAGAGAAACCTCCCACTGATATTAAGTTAAGGTGCTAATCTGGGTTAATGATTCAACTCCAATCTGGAATAAATACAAATACACACATACAACTCTAAAAGGACTTTTAGAGGAGGTTCCAAGATGGCCGAATAGGAACAGCTCCAGTCTGCAGCTCCCAGTGTGAGTGACGCAGAAGACGGGTGATTTCTGCATTTTCAACTGAGGTACTGGGTTCATCTTACTGGGGCTTGCCAGACAAGTGGGTGCAGCCCACGGAGCAGGACAAGGCATCGCCTCACCCAGAAAGCACAAGGGGTCAGGGAATTCCCTTTCCTAGCAAAGGGAAGCCATGACAGACGGTACCTGGAAAATCGGGACACTCCCATCCTAATACTGCACTTTTCCAATGGCCTTAGCAAATGGCACACCAGGAGATTATAACCCGCACCTGGCTCAGAGGGTCCCATGCCCATGGAGCCTCGCTCACTGCTAACACAGCATCTGAGATCGAACTGCAAGGCAGCAATGGGGCTGGGGGAGGGGCGTATGCCATTGCTGAGGCTTGAGTAGGTAAACAAAGCGGCAGGCAAGCTCCAACTGGGTGGAGCCCACTGCAGCTCAAGGAGGCCTGCCTGACTCTGTAGACTGCACCTCTGGGGGCAGGGCATAGCTGAACAAAAGGCAGCAGAAACTTCTGCAGACTTAAACATCCCTGTCTGACAGCTTTGAAGAGAGTAGTGGTTCTCCCAGCACGGAGTTTGAGATCTGAGAACGGACAAACTGCCTCCTCAACTGGGTCTCTGACCCCTCAGTAGCCTAACTGGGAGACACTTCCCAGTAGGGGCCGACTGACACCTCATACAGTGGGGTGCCCCTCTGAGACGAAGCTTCCAGAGGAAGGATCAGGCAGCAACGTCTGCCGTTCTGCAATGTTTGCTGTTCTGTAGCCTCTGCTGGTGATAACCAGGCAAACAGGGTCTGGAGTAGACCTCCAGCAAACTCCAACAGACCTGCAGCTGAGGGTCCTGACTGTTAGAAGGAAAACTGACAAACAGAAAGGACATCCACACCAAAACCCTGTCGGTACGTCACCATCATCAAAGACCAAAGGTAGATAAAACCACAAAAACGGGGAGAAACCAGAGCAGAAAAGCTGAAAATTCTAAAAATCAGAGCGCCTCTTCTCCTCCAAAGGAACACAGCTCCTCGCCAGCAACAGAACAAAGCTGGATGGAAAATGACTTTGACGAGTTGAGAGAAGAAGGCTTCAGATGATCGGTAATAACAAACTTCTCTGAGCTAAAGGAGGATGTTCGAACCCATTGCAAAGAAGCTAAAAACCTTGAAAAAAGATTAGACGAATGGCTAACTAGAATAAACAGTGGAGAGAAGTCCTTAAATGACCTGATGGAGCTGAAAACCATGGCATGAGGACTACGTGGTGCATGCACAAGCTTCAGTAGCCGATTTGATCAAGTGGAAGAAAGGGTATGTGATTGAAGATCAAATGAATGAAATGAAGCAAGAAGAGAAGTTTAGAGAAAAAAAAGAGTAAAAAGAAATGAACAAAGCCTCCAAGAAATATGGGACCATGTGAAAAGACCAAATCTATGTCTGATTGGTGTACCTGAAAGTGACGGGGAGAATGGAACCACGTTGGAAAATACTCTTCAGGATATTATCCAGGAGAACTTCCCCAACCTAGCAAGGCAGGCCAACATTCAAATTCAGGAAGTACAGAGAATGCCACAAAGATACTCCTTGAGAAGAGCAACTCCAAGACACATAATTGTCAGATTCACCAAAGTTGAAATGAAGGAAAAAATGTTAAGGGCAGCCAGAAAGAAAGGTCGGGTTACCCACAAAGGGAAGCCCATCAAACTAACAGCAGATCTCTCGGCAGAAACTCTACAAGCCAGAAGAGAGTCAGGGCTAATATTCAACATTCTTAAAGAATTTTCAACCCAGAATTTCATATCCAGCCAAACTAAGCTTCATAAGTGAAGGAGAAATAAAATTCTTTACAGACAAACAAATGCTGAGAGATTTTGTCACCACCAGACCTGCCTTACAAGAGCTCCTGAAGGAAGCACTAAACATGGAAAGGAACAACTGGTACCAGCCACTGCAAAAACATGCCAAATTGTAAAGATCATTGATTCTAGGAAGAAAATGCATCAACTAATGAGCAAAATAACCAGCTAACATCATAATGACAGGATCAAATTCACACATAATAATATTAACCTTAAATGTAAATGGGCTAAATGCTCCAATTAAAAGACACAAACTGAAAAAAAAAAAGACAGACTGGCAAATTGGATAAAGACATCAAGACCCATCAGTGTGCTGTATTCAGGAGACCCATCTCACATGCAGAGACACACATAGGCTCAAAATAAAGGGATGGAGGAAGATATACCAAGCAAATGGAAAGCAAAAAAAAAAAAAAAAAAAAAAAAAAACAACAAAGCAGGGGTAGCAATCCTAGTCTCTGATCAAACAGACTTTAAACCAACAAAGATCAAAAGAGACAAAGAAGGCCATTACATAATGGCAAAGGGATCAATTCAACAAGAAGAGCTGACTATCCTAAATATATATGCACTCAATACAGGAGCACCCAGATTTATAAAGCATGTCCTTAGAGACCTACAAAGAGACTTAGACACGCACACAATAATAATGGGAGACTTTAAAACCCCACTGTCAACATTAGACAGATCAACGAGACAGTAAGTTAACAAGGATATCCAGGAACTGAACGTAGCTCTGCACCAAGCAGACCTAATAGACATCTACAGAACTCTCCACCCCAAATCAACAGAATATACATTCTTCCCAGCACCACATCACACATATTCCAAAATTGACCACATACTTGGAAGTAAAGCACTCCTCAGCAAATGTAAAAGAAAAGAAATTATAACAAACTGTCTCTCAGACCACAGTGCAATCAAACTAGAACTCAGGATTAAGAAACTCACTCAAAACCACACAACTACATGGAAACTGAACAACCTGCTCCTGAATGACTACTGGGTACATAATGAAATGAAGGCAGAAATAAAGATGTTCTTTGAAACCAATGAGAACAAAGACACAACATACCAGAATCTCTGGGAGACATTGAAAGCGGTGTATAGAGGGAAATTTATAGCCCCAAATGCCCACAAGAGAAAGCAGGAAAGATCTAAAATTGACACCCTAACATCACAATTAAAAGAACTAGAGAAGCAAGAGCAAACACACTCAAAAGCTGGCAGAAGGCAAGAAATAAATAAGATCAGAGCAGAAGAGAAGGAGATGGAGACACAAAAAACCCTTAAAAAAATCAATGAATCCAGGAGCTGGTTTTTTGAAAAGATCAACAAAATTGATAGACCACTAGCAAGACAAATAAAGAAGAAAAGAGAGAAGAATCAAATAGATGCAATAAAAAATGATAAAGGGGATATCACCACCGATCCCACAGAAATACAAACTACCATCAGAGAATACTATAAACCCCTCTATGCAAATAAACTAGAAAATCTAGAAGAAATGGATAAATTCCTCAACACATACACCCTCCCAAGACTAAACCAGGAAGAAGTTGAATCTCTAAATAGACCAATAACAGGCTCTGAAATTGAGGCAATAATTAATAGCCTACCAACCAAAAAACATCCAGGACCAGATGGATTCACAGACGAATTCTACCAGAGGTACAAACAGAAGCTGGTACCATTCCTTCTGAAACTATTCCAATCAATAGAAAAAGAGGGAATCCTCCCTAACTCATTTTATGAGGCCAGCATCATCCTGATACCAAAGCCGGGCAGAGACACAACAAAAAAAGAGAATTTTAGACCAATATCCCTGATGAACATCCATGTAAAAATCCTCAATAAGATACTGGCAAACCGAATCCAGCAGCACATCAAAAAGCTTATCCACCACAATCAAGTTGGCGTCATCCTGGGATGCAAGGCTGGTTCAACATATGCAAATCAATAAATGTAATCCATCATATAAACAGAACTAAAGATAAAAACCACATGATTATCTCAATAGATGCAGAAAAGGCCTTTGACAAAATTCAACAACCCTTCATGCTAAAAACTCTCAATAAACTAGGTATTGATGGGACATATCTCAAAATAATAAGAGCTATCTATGACAAACCCACAGCCAATATCATACTGAATGGGCAAAAACTGGAAGCATTCCCTTTGAAAACTGGCATAAGACAGGGATGCCCTTTCTCACCACTCCTATTCAACATAGTGTTGGAAGTTCTAGCCAGGACAATCAGGCAAGAGAAGGAAATAAAGTGTATTCAATTAGGAAAAGAGGAAGTCAAATTGTCCCTGTTTGCAGATGACATGATTGTATATTTAGAAAACCCCATCATCTCAGCCCAAAATCTCCTTAAGCTGATGAGCAACTTCAGCAAAGTCTCAGGATACAAAATCAATGTGCAAAAATCACAAGCATTCCTATACACCAATAACAGACAAACAGAAAGCCAAATCACAAGTGAACTCCCATTCACAATTGCTTCAAAGAGAATAAAATACCTAGGAATCTAACTTACAAGGGATGTGAAGGACCTCTTCAAGGAGAACTACAAACCACTGCTCAATGAAATAAAAGAGGACACAAACAAATGGAAGAACATTCCGTGTTCATGGATAGGAAGAATCAATATCGTGAAAATGGCCATTCTGCCCAAGGTAATTTATAGACTCAATGCCATCCCCATCAAGCTACCAATGACTTTCTTCACAGAACTGGAAAAAACTACTTTAAAGTTCATATGGAACCAAAAAAGAGCCCGCATTGCCAAGACAATCCTAAGCCAAAAGAACAAAGCTGGAGGCATCACACTACCTGACTTCAAACTATACTACAAGGCTACAGTAACCAAAACAGCATGATACTGGTACCAAAACAGAGATATAGACCAATGGAACAGAACAGAGCCCTCAGAAATAATACCACACATCTACAACCAACCAATGTTTGACAAACCTGACAAAAACAAGAAATGGGGAAAGGATTCCCTATTTAACAAATGGTGCTGGGAAAACTGGCTAGCCATATATAGAAAGCTGAAACTGGATCCCTTCCTTAAACCTTATACAAAAATTAATTCAAGATGGATTAAAGACCTAAATATTAGACCTAAAACCATAAAAATCCTAGAAGAAAACCTAGGCAAATACCATTCAGGCCATAGGCATGGGCAAGAACTTCATGACCAAAACACCAAAAGCAATGGCAACAAAAGCCAAAATTGACAAATGGGATCTAATTCAACTAAAGAACTTCTGCACAGCAAAAGAAACTACCATCAGAGTGAAAAATGCAACCTACAGAATGGGAGAAAATTTTTACAATTTACCCATCTGACAAAGAGCTAATATCCAGAATCTACAATGAACTTAAACAAATTTACAAGAAAAAATCAAACAACCTCATCAAAAAGTGGGCAAAGGATATGAACAGACACTTCTCAAAAGAAGACATTTATGCAGCCAACAGACACATGAAAAAATGTTCATCATCACTGACCATCAGAGAAATGCAAATCAAAACCACAATGAGATACCATCTCACACCACTTAGAATGGTGATCATTAAAAAGTCAGGAAACAACAGGTACTGGAGAGGATGTGAAGAAATAGGAACGCCTTTACACTGTTGGTGGGAGTGTAAACTAGTTCAACCATTGTAGAAGACAGTGTGGTGATTCCTCAAGGATCTAGAACTAGAAATACCATTTGACCCAGCCATCCCATTACTGGGCATATACCCAAAGGATTATAAATCATGCTGCTATAAAGACACATGCACACGTATGTTTATTTCAGCACTATTCACAATAGCATAGACTTGGAACCAACCCAAATGTCCATCAATAATAGACTGGATTAAGAAAATGTGGCACATATATACCATGGAATACTATGCAGCCATAAAAAAGGATGAGTTAATGTTTTTGTAGGGACATGGATGAAGCTAGAAACCATCATTCTGAGCAAACTATCACCAGGACAGAAAACCAAACACTGAATGTTCTCACTCATAGGTGGGAATTGAACAATGAGAACACTTGGACACAGAATGGGGAACATCACACGCTGGAGCCTGTCGTGGGGTGGGGGGCTGGGGGGGATAGCATTAGGAGATATACCTAATGTAAATGACGAGTTAATGGGTGCAGCACACCAACATGGCACATGTAAACATATGTAACAAACCTGCATGTTGTGCACATGTACCCTAGAACTTAAAGTATAATAATAAAAAACCCAACAAAATAAAAATAAAATAAAATAAAATAAAATAAAAGGACTTTTAGACTAGAATTTAAATACAAAAATACTGAATGTCTGAAATGTAGACACCCTCTGTTGTATCTTCTTCCAATATGAGTATAATACCCAAATATCCCTTATGGGTCTGGAGGTAATTTTGCCAGAGAGTGCCCCTTTTTTCTATTTATTTGGGGATATTAAGTTTTTAGCTATGGCACTAAAATCACAGACATTATTTGTCTTTTCTCTAAAAGCCATTTCTCAGGAAAATATTAAAATAGTATTCACAGTTTTAATTTTCAAATTAAGGGTACAAACATTAAATGGCAATGTACACAGTAAAATTGTTAATCAAGCAATCCCTTAAATTTATGGTCCTCAGTAGCCAAAGTTTTCAAAAGATGAGGCCAAAAAGAAATATCTCATAGTATGCTAAGATTCTCTCTTTATTTGAAGTTATTAATTTAAAAATTTTATTCAAAGCATTTTATTATAGATCCTTAACATTCCAAAAGACACTATTTTTACATGATAGCCATGTAGTTAAGCCCTTTTTATAACTCTACTGACTCATGTATGATCATTCAGTTTGATAGAGATTAATGACTCACCTTGTTCTCATTTACAAAAGGAAAATCTCAAAAACAATGGGGAGTGAAGGAGTCTGAAACGTAGAGACCCTCTGTTATATTTTCTTCCAATATCAGTATATGACCCAAATATCCCTTATGGATCTGGAGATAATTTTACCAAAGAGTGGCCCTTTTTTCTATTTATTTAGGGGCTTTACATTTTTAGCTATGGCACTAAAATCACAGACATTATTTGTCTTTTCTCTAAGAGCCATCTCTCAGGAAAATGTATAGTAATAAAGTTGTGATTAATTATATAATGTAGCATTCCTGTCCGATATTATAAACTGTATAATCTTTGAAAGCATAGAGAATTCTAAAAGTTAGGCTTTGGAATATATTTTTAAATATTTCTTTTGAATCACAGATGTGTACTGCTAATAAATTGGTTTTTTTTTTGTTGTTGTTGTTGTTGTTTTGTTTTTTTTGAGACGGAGTTTTGCTCTTGTCACCCAGAGTGGAGTGGAGTGGCGCAATCTTGGCTCACTGCAACCTCTGCCTCCTGGGTTCAAGTGATTCTCCTGCTTCAGCCTCCCGAGTAGCTGGCATTACAGGTGCATGCCACCACACCCAGCTAATTTTTGTATTTTTAGTAGAGACGGGGTTTCACCAGTTGGCCAGGCTGGTTTCAAACCCCTAACCTCAGGTGATCCACCCACCTTGGCCTCCCAAAGTGCAGGGATTAGAGGTGTGAGCCACTGCACCTGGCCATAAGTTTTTTTTTTTTTTTTTTTTTTTTTTTTTTGGCTTAAACAATAGAAATTTATTTTCTCATAGTTCTAGAGACTGGAAATCAGAGATCATGGTATCAGCATGGTCAGGTTCTGGTGAGGGCTCTCTTTCTGTGCTCAGATGACCTTTCTCAGAGAAAAGCAGGGAAAGAGAGTGAGAGAAAGAGAGAGAGAGAGAGAGATCCCTTCCTATTCCTATAAATCCACCAATCCTATCAAATTAGGAACCCATCATTATGACCTCAGTTAACCTTAATTATCCCCTAAAGGCCTCATCTCTAAATATATTTGCATTGGGGGTTAAGGCCTCAACCAATGAATTTGGTGGGGAGAGGACACAATTCAGTCCATAGCACTAAGTAGCTTGTTTTCTTTGCAGTAATTGTAAATGGTACTGTTTTTAATTTGCTTTCCTCATGTTCTCTATTACTATAAAGAAATAGGATTAATTTTAATGTTCGATCTTTTATCCTGTGACATGGCTAATAGAAATGTTTTGTTCTTTTAGAACATATGGGGTAGGTGGCGGGGTAGATACTCAGGAACATATGGGCCATTGTGGTCAGATGAAGGTTAAAAAACAAAACAAGGTCGGGCGAGGTGGCTCACGCCTGTAATCCCAGCACTTTGGGAGGCTGAGGTGGGTGGATCACGAGATCAGGAGATCAAGACTATCCCGGCTAACACGGTGAAACCCCGTCTCTTCTAAAAATACAAAAAAAAATTAGTCGGGTGTGGTGGCGGGCGCTTGTAGTCCCAGCTACTGGCGAGGCTGAGGCAGGAGAATGGCGTGAACCCGGGAGGCGGAGCTTGCAGTGAGCTGATATCGTGCCACTGCACTCCAGCCTAGGTGACAGAGCGAGACTCCATCTCAAAAAACAAAACAAAACAAAACAAAAACAAAAAACAAGGATAGGCAAGAAATGTACATTGTATACATCTTAGCAACAATACTGTGCTTCAGTCCTCACAATCTATATTCATACATGCTATATACAGTCCAACTATTAAAAAACCTGAACTGGCCGGGCGCGGTGGCCCACGCCTTTAATTCCAGCACTTTGGGAGGCCGAGGAGGCGGGCGGATCATGAGATCAGGAGATCGAGACCATCCTGGCTAACACGGTGAAACCCCATTTCTACTAAAAATACAAAAAATTAGCCGGGCATGGTGGCGGGCGCCTGTAGTCCCAGCTACTCGGGAGGCTGAGGCAGGAGAATGGCGTGAACCCGGGAGGTGGAGCTTGCAGTGAGCCAAGATCGTGCCAGTGCACTCCAGCCTGGACGACAGAGCGAGACTCCGTCTCAACGAAAATAAAAAACAAAAAACAAAAAACCCTGAATTGGCTTCCTAATCATGTAAAAGACCTATTTCTAAGCATTTTGATACTTCCCACACACTTGAAAATATCTGTAAACTGCTCCCACTCCACTGTTCTCAATTGCAGTTAACAGTGTAACAACCCCTCTGGTCACCTAGTTTAGTAACCTCAGAATCATGTTTGAATCCTCACTGCTCACCTAGTCAGTCATGGAGATGCTATTTACTTTCTTGGTGTCTCCATTATCAGATCTTTCTATTTCTGCTGTTTTAATATAGACCCTCAAAATTTCTTTGAAATAGGGTACTGAAACTATTACAGTAACCTCCTAGCTGGTCATCCTATATCCAGTCCCTCCCTTAAAGTTTCATTAGAGTTGACCTTTCTGCTTGACTTTTGCTATAACATGGTTGAATCGTGCCTCTTTTTCTGCCCTGGAGTCTTTAGTGGCTCCTAATTACTCATTACAATCTGACTTCTTGGCCTAACAAGTAAAGTCATATATGATCTGATCTCAACTGATCTGGCACATGTGTTGGTATGTTATATAGGCAAATTGTATGTCACAGGGGCTTGTGTACAGATTATTTCATCATCCATGTAATAAGCATAGTGCCCAATAGGTATTCATCCTCCTCCCTTCCTCCACCCTCAAGTAGGCCCCGGTGTCCGTTGTTCCCTTCTTTGTGTCCATGTGTACTCAAAGTTTAGCTCCCACTTATTCATAAGAACATGTGGTATTTGGTTTTCTGTTCCTGTGTTTGTTCACTCAGGATAATGGCCTCCAGCTCCATCCATGTTGCTGCAAAGAACATAATCTATACACAAACCCCTGTGACACACAATTTGCCTATATAACAAACCAACACATGTGTCCTTGAGCCTAAAATAAAAGTTTAAAAAATTTCAAGACTGGGCTTGGTGGCTCACACCTGTAATCCCAGCACTTTGGGAGGCCGATGGGGGGCAGATCACCTGAGGTCAGGAGTTCAAGACCAGCTTGACCAACATGGAAAAACCCTGTCTCTACTAAAAGTACAAAATTAGCCAGGTGTGGCAATGCATGCCTGTAATCCCAGCTACTCAGGAGGCTGAGGGAGGAGAATCGCTTGAACCCGAGGCGGAGCTTGCAGTGAGCCGAGATGGTGCCACCGCACTCCAGCCTGGGCAACAAGAGCACAACTCCATCTCAAAAAAAAAAAAAATCAAAAGTGGAGAATGGAATAGTGATTACCAGAGGCTGGGGAGGATACAGGGTAGGGAAGGATGGAGAGAGGTTGGTCAATGTGTACAAACTTACAGTTAGGCAGGAAGAATAAGTTTGGTGTTTTTTTACACAGTAGGGTGACTATAGCAAACAGCAATGTAGTGTATGTTTTAAGATAACTAGAAGAGAAGATTTTGAATGATGTCACCACAAACAAATGAAAAATGTTCAGTGTGATGGATGTGGTAATTGCCCCCATTTGATCATTATACTATATAGTATACTTACATTGACAATCACATTGTACCCCATAAATATATACAATTATGTGTCAATTATAAATTTTTAAATTAAGGGTCTTTAAAAAAAAAAAAGACAGCATCTGCCCAAAATAAAAAAGTTCTTAATTTAGAGAGGCATGCCAATTGAGATGCAAAGTAAAATGAAATACTAGATAGAGGTTAGAAACCAAGAGACAGGGGACCAAAGAGGAAACATTTATTCTCTCACTTGGAGCTTGGAGAACCTGTATAGAAGCATCATTTGAGCTGGGACTTAAGTAATACATAGATAAGCAGAGGACAGGGAGTGTCAGAGCAAATATGGGTATTTTAGGCAGAAGGATCAGAATGAACAGTTAAGAAAAGTGAATGACAATAGTCCCATGTGGCTGTATCTGAGTACTCATGAGATCATACATGATCTCATTCTTTTTTATGGCTGTATATAATATTCCATGGTGTATTTGCACATTTTTTTATTCAGTCTACCATTGATGGGCATTTAGGTGGATTCCATGACTTTGCTATTGTAAATAGTGCTGTGATGAACATACACGTGCATGTGTCTTTATGGTAGAATGATTTATATTCCTTTGGGTATATACCCAATAATGGGATTGCTGTGTCAAATTGCAATTCTGCTTTGAGTTTTTTGAGAAATCAGCAAACTGCTTTCCACAATGGCTGAACTAATTTACATTCCCACGAGCAGTGTATAAGCATTCCCTTTTCTCTAAAACCTTGTTAACATCTGTTATTTTTTGACTTTTTAATAATAGCCATACTGACTGGTGGGAGATGGTATTGCATTGTGATTTGGATTGGTATTTCTCTAGTAATCTGATTAGTGATGTTCAGCAATTTTTCATATGTTTCATTTGTTGGCTGCATGTATGTCTTCTTTTGAAAAGTGTCTGTTCATGTCCTTTGTCCAGTTTTTAATGGGGTTGTTGGATTTTTGCTTGTTAATTTAAGTTCCTTAAAGATTTCGGATATCAGACCTTTGCTGGATGCATAGTTTGCAACTATTTTCTCCCATTCTGTTGTTGTCTGTTTACTCTGTTGATAGTTTCTTTTGCTATGCAAAAGCTTTTTAATTTAATTAGGTTGCATTTGCCAACTTTTGTTTTTGTTTTTGCTTTTGTTGCAATTGCTTTTGGCACTTAATTTCCTCCAGGTTCATCCACACTGCTGCAAATGACACGATTTGCTGCTTTTTAAATGCTGAATAGTATTCCATTGTATATACGTGTGACTTTTTCTATATCCATTCACCCATTGATGGATACTTAGCTTGATTCCATATCTTTGCTGTTGTGAATAGTGTTGAAATAAACATGGGAGGGCAGATATCTCTTGGACAAACTGACTTCCATTCCTTTGGATAGATACCCAGTAATTGAATTGCCAGATTATATGGTAATTGTATTTCTAACATTTTTTAAGACTCTCCATACTGTTTTCCATTATGGCTGGACTAATTTACATTCCCACCAACAGTAAGTATATAAGAGTTCCCTTTTCTCCACATGCTTGCCAGTATTTGTTTGTTTTTTGTCTCTTTTATAATAGCCATCCTAACTGGAGTGAAGTGATATCACATTGCAGTTTTGATTTGCATTTTCCTGATGATTGGTGACGTTGAATATTTTTTTCATGTAACTGTTGGCTATTTGTATGCTTCTTCTGAGAACTGTCTATTCAGGACTTTTGCCCATTTTAAAATCAGATTATTTGTTGTTTTGCTATTTAATTGTTTGAGTTAACAGTCTCTTAATGACAGTAATGCCTTTATCTGCTATTTTTAGGAATTAGATGTTCCATAAAAGTAAAATTTACAGGTAACAAAAGGTTTTACACAAATACTTAGTTTTAACAATTTTGAATGAACACTTGAAAAAGTAATCTATATTGTCCTAAATTTGATTTTTATTCTTTTTATAAAATGTTTAGTTTTTATGGGTGCATATCAGGTGTATATATTTCTAGGTTACATGAGATATTTTGATACAGACATACAATCTGTAATAATCACATCAGGGTAAATGGGGTATCCATCACTTCAAGCATTTTTATTTTCTTTGTGTTACAAACATTCCAGCTATGCTTTTAGTTATTTTAAAATGTACATTAAGTTATTGTTGACTACAGTCACCCTTTTGTGCTACAAAATGCTAGGTCTTACTCGTTCTATCTAACTATATTTTTGTGCCCAGTAATAATCCCCAATTTCTTTCTACCCACCTCTACTCTTCCCAGCCTCTGGTAACCATCCTTCTAATATATATCTCCAACTGTTTAAAATTTTAGCTCTCATAAATGAGTGGAAAACATGCAAAGTTTGTCTTTCTGTGCCTGGCTCATTTCACTTAACATAATAATTCTCCAGTTCCATGTGTTTTTGCAAATGACAGGATCTCATTCTTCTTTATGGCTGAATAGTACTCCATTGTGTGTAAGTACCACATTTTCTTTATCCATTTGTCTCTTGATGGACACTTAGGTTGCTTCCAAATCATGGTTATTGTAGAATAGTGCTGCAATAAACACGGGGGTGTAGACATCTCTTTGATATCCTGATTTCCTTTCTTTTGGGTATATATCTAGCAGTGGGATTGCGGATTAATTGGTAATTCTATTTTTAGTTTTCTGAGGAACCTCCATATTGTTCTACACAGCCGCTGTAGTAATTTACATTCCAACCAACAGTGTACAAGGGTTCCCTTTCCTCTACATCCTCGCCAGCATTCATTATTGCCTGACTTTTGAATAAAAGCCATTTTAACTGGGGTGAAATAATACCTCATTGTAGTTTTTATTTGCATTTCCCTGATGATCAATTATGTTGAGCATCTTTTCACATACCTGTTTGCCTTTTGTATGTCTTCTTTTGAGAAATGTCTATTGAGATCTTTTGTCCATTTTTAATCGGATTATTAGATATTTTCCTATTTAGTGATTTCAGCTCCTTACATATTCTGGTTATTAATCCCTTGTCAGATGAATAGTTTGCAAATATTTTCTCCCATTCTATGGGTAGTCTTTTCTATTTGATGATTGTTTTCTTTGCTGGTAGAAGCTTTTTAGCTTGATGTGATCTCCTTTCTTCATGTTTGCTTTGGTTACCTGTACTTGTGGTGGAGTATTGCTCAGATAATCTGTGCTCAGTCCAATGTCCTGGAGAGTTTCCCCAATGTTTTCTTTTAGTAGTTTCATATTTTGAGGTCTTAGATTTAAGTCTTCATTCCATTTTGATTTGATTTTTGTATATGGCGGGAGATAAGGGTCCAGTTTCATTCTTCTGCACATGGATATGCAGTTTTGCCAGCCGCACTAATCGGAGAGCCTATCTTTTCCCCAATGTATGTTCTTGGCACTTTGTTGAACATAAGCTCACTGTGAATGTATAGATTTATTTCTGAATTGTCTATTATTTTCCTTTGGTCTATATGTCTGTATTTATGCCAGTACCATGCTTCTTTGGTTACTATAACTGTGTAGTATAATTTAAAGTCAGGTAATATGTTTCCTCTAGTTTTGTTTTTTTTGCTCAGGATGGCTTTGGCTATTCTGGGTCTTCTGTGGTTTCATATAAATTCTATAATTATTTTTTCTATTTATGTGAATGATGTCATTGGTATTATATTTTAATAGGGATTGCATTAAATCTGTAGATTGCATTGGGTACTATGAACCTTTTAATAAAATTGAAACTTCCAATCCATGAACATGGAATATCTTTCCATCTTTTTGTGCCATCTTCAATTTCTTACATCATTGTTTTACAGTTTTCATTGTAGAGCTCTCTTCTTTGGTTAGGTTTCCTCCTAGGTACTTTATTTTATTTGTTGTTATTGTAAATGGGAATACTTTCTTGATTTCTTTTTCAGATTGTGTGCCATTGGCATATAGAAATACTACTGATTTATATATGTTGATTTTGTATCCTGCAGCTTTACTGAATTTATCAGTTCTAATAGTTTCTTGTGGGGCCTTCAGGTTTTTCAAACTATAAGATCATATTATCTGCAAACAAGGATAATTTGACTTTTTCCTTTCCAATTTTGTTGCCCTTCTTTCTCTTGTCTGATGTCTCTAGCTAGGACCTCCAGTACTATGTTGCATAACAGTGGTAAAAGTGGATATCTCTGTCCTGTTCCAGGTATTAGAGGAAAGGCTTTCAGTTTTTCCCTATTCAATATGATACTAAGCTGTGGATCTGTCACATACAGCTTTTATTGCAATGAGGTATGTTCCTTGCATACACAGATTTTTTAGGGTTTTTAATCGTGAAAGGATGTTGAATTTTATCAAATGATTTTCAGCATCAATTGGAATTATATGCTTTCTATCCTTCATTCTGTTGATAGGATGTAGGACATTGATTTATGTATAACTATCCTTGCATCCCTAGGATAAATCCCACTTGATCATGATCAATTACCCTATTAATGTGTTGCTGAATTTGGTTTGTTAATATTTGGTTGAGGTTTTGCATTGATGTTCATCAGAGAGACTTGCCTGTAGTAGTTTCCTTTTTTTTTTTTTTTTTTTTTTCGATATGTCTTTGTCTGGTTTTGGTATCAGGGTAATACTGGCCTCATAGAATGAGTCTGGAAGTATTTCTTCCTGCTCTATTTTTTCAGAATAGTTTCAGTAGGGTTGGCATTAGTTCTTCTTTAAACGTTTGGCAAAAATCAGCAGTGAAGTCATTGGGTTCCAGGTTTTTCTTTACTGGGGGACTATTTGTCATGGCTTTCTTCTCATTACTTGTTATTGGTCTATTCAGGTTTTGGTTTTCTTCCTGATCCGATCATGGAAGGTTCTATGTGTCTAGGAATTTATCCATTTCTTCTAGGTTTTCCAATTTATTGGCGTATAGCTGCTCCCAATAGTCTCCAGGGATTCTTTGAATTTCTGTGGTATTGGTTGTATGTCCCATTTTTCATCTTTATCTATTTGGGTTTTCTCTTTTTCTTTATTCTGGCTAAAGGTTTGTTGATTTTATTTATTTTTTTAAAAAACCAACTTTTCATGTCATTGATATTTTGTATTTTTTTATTTCAATTTATTTCTGCTCCGATCTTTATTAATTCTTTTCTTCTACTAATTTTCCATTTGGTTTGCTCTTGCTTTTCTAGTTCTATTATTAGGTTTTTAATTTGAAGGTTTTCTACTTTTTTGATGTAGGCACTCATTTTTATAAACTTTCCTATTAGTACTGTTTTTGCTATATCTCATAGGTTTTGTTACGTTTTGTTTTCATTTCCATTTGTTTCAAGAAATTTTTAAATTTTCTTCTTAATTTCTTCATTAACCCACTGGTCATTCAGGAACATACTGTTTTATCTCCATGTATTTGTGTAGTTTCCAAAGTTTCTGTTATTATTGACTTAGTTTTATTCCATTGTGGTTAGAGAAGATGCTTGATATTTCAATTAAAAAAAAATTTTGGCTGGGCATGCTGGCTCACATCTGTAATCCCAGCACTTTGGGAGGCCAAGGTGGCAGATCATTTGAGCCAAGGAGTTTGAGAACAGCTTGGGCAATATGGTGAGACCCTGTCTCTACCAGAAAAAAAAAAAAAAAAAAAAAAGGAAAAAGAAAACATTGCCAGGTGTGGTGGCATGTGCCTGTAGTCCCACTGTAGTCCCAGCTACTTGGAAGGCTGAGGTGGAAGGTTCCCTTCAAGCCTGGTAGGTTTAGGCTGCAGTGAGCCGAAATCATGCCACTACACTCCAGCCTGGGCAACAGAGTGAGAACTTGTCTGAAAAAAAAGAAAAAAGAAAAAAATTATTTGTTTTATGATTTAACATATGGTTTATCCTTGAGAATGATCCATGTGCCAAAGAGACAATTGTGTCTTCTGCAGCTGTTGGATGAAATGTTCTGTAAATATCTATTAGGTCCATTTGTTCTCTACTACACATTAAGTGTGATATTTCTTTGTGGATTTTCTGTCCGGATGATCTGTCCAATGTTGAAAGTAGGGTGTTGAAGTCTCCAGCTATTATTATATCAGGGTCTATATCCCACTTTCTAGTTTGTATAATATTTGCTTTATACACCTGGGTGCTCCAGCTTTGGGTGCATATATACACTTGTTCTATCTTCTTGCTGAATTGATCCTCTTATCATTATATAATGACCTTCTTTATCTCTTTTTATAGTTTTTGTCTTGAAATTTATTTTGTGTGATATAAGTATAGCTACTCCTCTTTGTTGTTTTCTATTCGCATGGAATATCTTTTTCCATCCTTTTATATTCAGTCTATGTGTGTCCTTATAGGTGAAGTGTGTTTCTTACAGACAGCAGCTAGTTGGGGCTTTTTAATGCATTCAGCCATTCTATGTCTTTTGATTGAAAAGTTTATTCTATTTAAATTCAATGTTATTATTGAAAAGTAAGTTCTTACTCCCTTGCCATTTTATTATTTGTTTTCTGGTTGTTTTGTGATCTCTTCCTTTTTTCCCTCTCTGTCTTCCTTTTTGTGAGGGTGATTGTCTCTGGTGGTATGTTTTAATTTCTTGCTTTTTATTTTTTGGTGTATCTGTTGTAGGTTCGTTGATTTGAGGCTACCATGAATGTTAATAGATAACATCTTATATTGCGTTATTTCAAACTGATGACAACAGTGATTGCTAAAACAAACAAACAAAGAGAAAACTAATTGAAACTCTATACTTTAACTTTATCCCCTCCATGGCTTTTTACATTTTTATTGTTTCTATTCATATCTTATTATACTGTCTATGTCTTCAAAACTTGCAGTTATTATTTTTGATAGGTTCATCTCTTAGTCTTCCTACTCAAGGTATGAGTAGTTCACACACCACAACTACAGTGTTATAATATTATTCCTTTGAATATGCTTTCTATCTCGATCTCTCTACCTCCTCTTTAAGGCAAATAACTCTTAGATCTGTACTTTTGAAGCTATTTTCTAGATGTTGTAGGTGTGCTTCATTCTATTTTATTCTTTTTTTTGTCTCCTCTGACTGCGTATTTTCAAACAGCCCCTCTTCAAGCTCAATACATTTTTCTTCTGCTTGATCAGTTCTGCTATTGAAAGACTCTGATGCATTCTTCGGTATATCAATTGCATTTTTCAGCTCCAGAATTTATGCTTGATTTTTTAAAAGTATTTCAATCTCTTTGTTCAATTTATCTGATAGAATTCTGAATTCCTTCTCTGTGTTATCTGGAATTTCACTGAGCTTCCTCAGAAGAGCTATTTTGAATTCTGTCTAAAAGGTCACATATCTCTGTTACTCTGGGATTGGTCACTGGTTCCTTCTTTAGTTCATTTTCTAAGGTAATGTTATCCTGGATGATCTGGATGCTTGTGGATATTTCTTGGTGCTTGTGCACTGAAGAGATAGGTATTATAATATTCACAGTCTGGGCTTGTTTATACCTGTCCTTCTTGAGAATGCTTTTCAAGCATTCAAAGGGAATTGAGTGTTGTGATCTAAGTTTTTGGTCACTATAGCCATATATGCATTAGGGGGCACCCCAAGCCCAGTAACGCTGTGGCTCTTGCAGACTAGTAGAGGTACTGCTTTGGTGGTCTTGGGTAATATCTAGGAAAATTCCCTGGATTACCAGGCAGAATGTGTTGTTCTCTTCCCTTACTTTCTCTCAAACAAAAGGAATCTCTCTCACCATGCTGTGCTGCCTGGAGTTGGAGGAGAGGTGATGCAAGCACCCCTGTGGCCACCACTGCTGGGACTGAGCTGCATTAGACCAGAAACCAGCATAGTTCTGGGTTTTGCCCAAGGCTTATGGTGAGTATTGCTGTTTGTTCAAGGCCCAAGGGCTCTTTAATCAGCAGGTGGTGAATCCAGCCAGGCTTGTGTCTTTCCCTTCAGGGTGGTGGTGTCCTTTCCGGCCCAGGGTGGGTCTAGAAATGCTGTCTGGGAGGTAGGGTCTGGAGTCAGGAACTTTAGGAATCTATTCTGTGCTTTATTTTACTGTGGCTGAACTGGTACCCAAATTGCAAGGTGAAGTCCTTTTTACTTTTCACTCTCCTTTCCTCAAGCAGAGAAAAGGAGTCTCTCCCCTTGGCCACTACAGCTGGGAATGTGCTGGGTCACACCTGAAGCCTTGCCCAAGGCCCAAGGTGAGTACTGCTTAGCTACTATTAATGTTTATTCAAGGTCCAAGGGCTCTGTAGTCAGCAGGTGATGAATCCTTCCAGAACTGGG
The DNA here is from genome assembly GCF_028885625.2 of Pongo pygmaeus. Classification (NCBI taxonomy): domain Eukaryota; kingdom Metazoa; phylum Chordata; class Mammalia; order Primates; family Hominidae; genus Pongo; species Pongo pygmaeus. Next base: position 110,885,481 of record NC_072396.2, on the reverse strand, counting down.
TCCTTTCCTTCAAATCAGTGGGTTCCCTTCTGGCCCAGGTTGTGTCTAGAAATGTCATCCAGGATCTAGAGCCTGGAATGTGGGCTTCAGGACTCTGCTTGGTGCTTTATTTTACTGTGGCTGAGCTGGTATCCAAATGTTAAGACAAAGTCCACTTTAATCTTTCCTCCCCTCCCAGAGCTGTGAGCTGTACTGCCTGGAGTTGGGGGAGGGGTGATGCAAACGCTTTCTTGGCCATATGCACCGCAAGTCCTCTGGTTCTGAGCCCAGCACAGCACCACCAGGACTTGCCTCAAAATTGCAGTCCTTTTGGTCTAGACTGCCTTTCATATTTATCTAGGACTCCAGGGCACTTTAGCTCACAGTGGTGAGGCTTGCCAGAGGGATGGACAATTCTCCTCTGGCTAGGGCTAGTCTAAATGCTCCCTCCATGGGTATGGGCACAATTATGCCCCATGTTGCTTTCCTCTGTGACAGGGTAGCACTGAGTTCCCATGCAAAGTCCCACAATCACTGTGCTCTCCTTCCCCTAAACACACAGATTTTCTCTCAGTGCCATGCTGCACCACCAGGGGATGAGGGAGGGGTGGTGTAAGAAATTAATGACTATCTTTCCTATCCTATCCAGTGCCTCTTTGCTTGATATGATGTTAAAACAAGGTACTGTTACTGCTCACCTGATTTTTGATTCTTACAAAGATGCTTTCTTGTGTGGGGAGTTGTTCAATTTGGTGTTCCTATGGAGGGGATGATCACTGGTGGGTTTTATTTGGCCATCTTGCTCCCTGTCCTATTTTCTTAACTAAGAGATACTGATTATGATTTATTATTGACACTGGATTATCTTTGTATGCCATTATTTAACATAGTAGTAAGATTATTTGTTTCTAAACCGTTGCAATTTTTCACTCGTCATAAATTTTTGGAAATGGAACAGATCTTAGCAATCAAGCAGTCTGACTCATTTTTGAGTTCTCACATTGGATAATTTTCTTTGAGGGAGGAAGGTTCTCACTTCAGTTGTTGCTTCTAGCAGCATCTCTCCTCTCTCTCTCTTTTTTTTTTTTTTTGGTGATGTCATGCTTCTAATATACCTTTGGCTCAGAAAAGACAATCAAGCTTGGTTCTACAGAAAGAGTAAAATTAGCTTCTAGAGAAAGCTTGGGGGCTTCAGGGCAAGTACCCTCTGTCTGACATTTACATTGGTGGCTCAGTGATGTTTTTATTTCCTGAATCCTGGCTATGCGCTGGATTTCTGAGGTTGCCAGATAAGATTTATCTATAAAACAGACCCTTAACATATTTAATCCTCATGTCAACCCTATAAGGTAGGCATTGCTACCATCCCCATTAATGATAAGACTGACTAATTGCCTAGGATAACACAAGCTAGTAAGTGAAGAAATGGTATTTGTACCCAGATAGTTTGGCTCTGGTATCTCTGCTCTTCACCATTCTACACTAGTTTTCTTCAATGAAACCTAAAGCTGTTATTTAACTGTAAAAGTGAAAATTAAATAGGCACATTCATGGGTGCAGTAGTAAATGTTTAGAAATCTGCTCTCAGGGTTGGAGAAAGCCCTAATTTGTAGTGTGTGCCAGTTTCCATGGTGTAAATACTCCCACCATAGCCACATGAATGTGGAATTGGGATGAAATGTGTACAATTGACTGAAGAAGCTCACCACTGGACATTACAGATTCAAAACTTAAGTACAATTGATTTTTCAGTCAGTTACAGATTGAACTGCTTATTCTACTCTTTCCCCACTTCTCAATACTGAACTTACCTAGTCTTAAAAAAGCTTAACTACAACTAAATACAATTCAAAATTTGTAACTATTTTACTTTGCTATTCTTTTCACTTGTGCATACCTAATTTCCTTTTTTTTTTTTTTGAAACAAGGTCTTGCTCTGTTGCCCAGGCTGGAGTGCAGTGGCACGATCACGGCTCACTGCAGTCTCCACCTCCCAGGTTCAAGTGATACTCCCGCCTCAGCTTCCCGAGTAGTTGGGAATACAGGTATACACCACCACACCTAGGTAATTTTTTTATTTTGTAGAAACAGGGGTCTCACTATGTTGCCCAGGCTGGCTTCAAACTTCTGACTTCAAGCTATCCTTCCACCATAGCCTCCTAAAGAGCTGGGATTACAGGTGTGAACTACCATGGCTGGCCTCATACTTGTGTTTAAAAACTAGTGAAAACCCATGCACATTCCCAAATTAAGTGTCTCTACTTGTGACTCTGTTGAAAACCACAAAATATGTACCCTGAAACTCCAAGGAAGAACAATCAAACTTCCTTTGTGGAACAAGAAAAAAACCCTTTTAGTGTGTGTGCTTTTTTGTGTGGTGTTGTGTGTTTCTGTTGCTACAGCAGGCCTTGTTGAGCCTCTTTTTCCCGTTAGCTTTTTCTATCCTTAAAATATTGGAAAGGGTCTCTTATAATGCGCCAGCAAATTCCAAACTTCTCAAATTAAAATTAGTGACTTTGTAAGTTATCTTTTTAAAGGATCACAAAACATTCAGTATGTAAAGTTAGCCATTTATTATAAGCAATATAGATGTGGTCATGTTCAGAATTTATCATAGATATTTAATCTCCCTGATTTTCAGTGTGTTAGGGAATAGAAAGTGAAGGGAATATTTAAAACATACACAGGACCAGAAGCTTTTCTCATATTAAACAAGATTTGGAAAATGTGAAGGATGGCATTTTTTTCAAAGACAGATTAAAATATCATCTTTTGCCTGAGAAAAAAATTCACTTTGTTTTTTAAAAATCGATGTATCATAGTTGTACATATTTTTGTGATAAGTGTGATATTTTGATAACTGTATATCATATGTAATGATTAAATCAGGGTAATCAGGATATTTGTCATTTCAAATATTTATTTTTCTTTGTGTTGAGAAGATTACATTTCTTTGAGCTATAAGTTATTCACTACTGTATTATTGTATACTAGAACTTATTTCTTCTGTCTAACTGTAATTTTGTACCCCTTATACAACTTCTCTTCATCCCTCCCCTTCCTGGCCTCCAATAACCACCAATCTACTCTCTATCTTCATGAGATTCACTTTTTAAGCTCCCACATGAGTGAGAACATGTGATATTTGTCTTTCTGTGCCTTGCTTATTTCATTTGATACAATATCCTCTAGTTTCATCCATGTTGCTACAAATGACAGGATTTCATTTTTTAAGGCTGTATAGTATTCCATTGTGTATACATACCACATTTTCTGTATCCATTCATCTTTTGATGACTGATTCCATATCTTGGCTATTGTAAATAGTGCTGCAATATCAAAGCATTTCTTTAAGTGCTCATAAAAATTGATCTTTGAAAACAAGAGTTTAGGTCCTCAAGAACACAAGTTCAATGAACAGATACCATATCACTGAATCTATGTTGTTTATGTTGCTGAGTTTTGCTTATCAGCAAATTTTGTTATTCTCTCATAATAAAACAACACCATATTATACAAATGCAATCAGTTTTACCAGTCTGTAAAATTAAGGTTTTTTCCTCAAAACGTTGAGAGCTGATCTTTAAAACCAATGTTGATATGCTAATATATAGATTGCTGTACAAGTTCTAGAGTTTTCCACTTTTCTGTCCAAAATTTCACTGTAACAACTATTTCCTTTGGAAAGTACCAGGCTTAAGAAGCCAAAAATGGGTTACATAGCTCAGTTGATTAAAATGTAGCACTAATAAGATCAAAGCTATGGTTCCATTAACTTTCTTGTGGACCGGTTATACAGAAGACAGACAGTACTCTTAATTTCATTCATTAAGTGTTTTTCTGAATATCTACACACATGCCTGGCACTATGCTAGCCTGTGGGGCTACAGAGAGTAATAAAGTGCAGTCCCTGCCCTCTACGCACTTGCAAATATCTTCCATATGTTAGATATTCATCACTAGGAAGAATATGATCCAAGCCAGTGAAATGAATTGTATATATCTACTATTATGGCCAGTAGTAGAAAATAATAATTCCCAAATCACATTTCAAACTGATACAAGTAGAATAAAAAGGAAAATTTATTTTCCTTCAATGTCCAATGATTTGTAAAATAACAAATTGTTTTGTATTGGTTTTGATATTTCGCAACTTGATAGTGTTCTTTATTTAAAAACTGGTAACCTGAAACAGTCTACAGTTTGGGAGAGAGAAACAGTATAATGTAGCCAAAGTAACTCAAATGGGATCAGAAGATTGGGCTGCATCTTCTGCATGAAGGAGGTCAGGCTGTGCTAGGTTTCTAAGGTTCTATAATCAAGTCTGGCAAAGGAAGATCACTACATTTCTTCTATCTTTATAGAATCTCCAAATCATTTATTAATTTCATCCTATTTTTCTAAACAAACAGAGCGCTCATCCCAAAGAAAAGAAAAAAGTCCTCAATTTGCTAAAAGTATCTGATGAGAAAAACTGATAATTGGACAACGAACTAATAGTCTAAACCCCAATCACCGAACAGCTGTCTTTTCAAGATTTCAATCTTTCTAAATCTGTACTTTGTTTCAAAGGTAATTGTGAGATCATTCACACCCTTTTCTTTCACGGACTGTTAGGCAAAAATCATTAACACAAACTATAAAATTTATTTGTTAAATGCCTATCTGATTTGTAGAGATCAATCAAGGATTTACTCATAAATCTTATATCTAATAATTACATTTTCAGAGTTGAATAGCAGAAAAAGCTGTCATTTTTATAATTCCAGTGTATTTATACCACTTTGTATTTGACAATTTAGTCATCAAGAGTAGTTAATCTGGACCCTTATTACTTAAATACAGATTCCTGAGTCCATTATAACTTAAAGAACACTTATCTTGATACAACAAATGTATATAGTAGTTATAGATTCCAATTCTATGAGAAATTCTCAAGCTTAATAGTCATTAATAATAACAAGACATGGCTAGAGTTTTATGCATTTTCATTCTGCTATCTAAAGTATCTTAGGAGAAGGGACAGATTAGAAATAGGTAGCAATTAAGTAGAAGAAGAAATAGAGATTCAATTTCAAATGTTTAACAGTGAAAAAAGGTTTTGGCATGTACCTATCTTGGGAACAAAGGTAATGAAATAAGCTGTAGCAACTCTTACCTATTGTTGAATATCATTCAATTAAAATGTTAATACAAAGAATGTCTATCTTGGGCATTATTGGGGAAAAATTATTATTCACAACATATAGAAATCCGTTGTAGGATCCTGCTGGTGGCCAACTTGTTTCTTTCAAAAAGCTAATGATATTATGGTTTTTGTCTAATCTTATTTGTAAACACAAATTCACTGGACAAATATTTATTAAGCACCAACTATGTAATAAGTTCTGTGCCTCTGGACCTTTTTTTTCCCCCACATTTAATATTAACGTGTTAAAATGTAAAATAAATTCTAAAATATTTTTACAATATATTAAATATTCTAAGCATAGTGATAACATACTTACAGCACCTTGGCATTGAAATACAAAATACAAGGTGAAGGAAGCTGTTCTAGTATCTCTTTCAACCAACATTTTCTAATATTAACATATTAGAAAAGAGAGGTTATTCACAATGAGAATAATAAGGGCAACTGAAGGGCAAAGTAGTTCTTCTTCTAAAACTACATTCAATACTGTCCAAACATCCTGATAATACAATAGGGTCAGCACTTCTGAATTTGCTGATATCCAGAATGAACAAGATCTAGCTGTAAAGAGTTCCAACATAACAAACATTTCCTCCATTATAAAATCTGGAACCAATTCAAGTGGACTTCTAAATATTCATTTTGTCCACAGTAGCTTTTCAAAGGCTTGGCTTTTCCTCCTATATCCCAAACTCTTTGGGCAACTAGGGAAGGACAACTATTTCAAAGGGTGATACCAAACCTCATCAGACCAAGAATCCCAAGTGGTGCTTTTTCAAAACAGAAAAAAAAAAAATCTAAACTTTTAAGCCAAACTAGCCTCTCTTTCTTCAAAGTCCTGTTTAGTGGCAACTTTTTTTTTTCCTTTTGATTGGTCTCAGTCACAGATGAACTAAATTTGCGTTTCTTGATTCCTTCATAGCAGTTCTTGCAATATATATATGTATTTACTATCAGTGTACCTCATCAAAGAAATAAATACACAAGTGATTTCTTAAAAGTATCTGGACTATATATCAGTGTTTCACTAGGAACCAGACAAAATCAGTAGTGCACACCCCTGTATAAAGTGATTATCCTCCTGCTATGGTTTGAATATGGTTTATTTGGCCCCCAAATAGATTTCTTTTCTTTCTTTACCTAGCCTCAGGTATTTCTTTATAGCCACACAAATGAACTAAGACACCTCCTATCTAGCCTTTTGTTAAAATCTAGTCTGTTGCAGAATAGGCATTAGTACAGATTAGCTGTTGATTAAAGCAATGGTTCTTAATATTCTGGATTATCACAGATCATCTTTTGGAGGGAGGGTGTATCGCAGGGAATGTGACCCAAATCACCTTTATTACCATTTTTTTTTTAAATCAACAAAGGCACACAGCTAATGCAGAGTACAGTGAGTTGCCTTTCTGCCCTGCACCTCTAGATAATTTTGCTGTAGTTTTTGAAGGCAATAATACTTTAGGGAATGGGTCACATACTTGATATAGCACAAAAATTCTCTGGCAGATGGAGTCCTCAGGAAACAGTATATTAAAGACATTGGGGAATTAGAAATGACACTGTTCAAAAGGTCACAGATGAATAATTTGTGGATGACATGTCATACTCATAGGTAAACAATTCTTAGAAATATTATGTAAAACACCTGATCCTGCTTGAACTATTCTGACTTCCACTAGTGGTTATGTTTAACGTATCACATAGAACCTAAGGGCTAGATCAGCAATTCTCCAATTTTTTGGTCTCAGGACCCCTTTACACTCTTTAAAGTTATTGAGAACTCCAAAGAACTTTTGTTTAGTAGATTATTTCTATTGATATTTACCACATTAGAAATTAACACAGAGGAATTTGAAAAATATTTATTTATTTATTCAGCTGGGCTTGGTGGCTCACGCCTGTAATCCTAGCACTTTGGGAGGACGAGGTGGGTGGATCACGAGGTCAGGAGATCGAGACCACCCTGGTTAACACGGTGAAACCCCGTCTCTACTAAAAACACAAAAAATTAGCTCGGCATGGTGGCATGTGCCTGTTGTCCTAGTTACTTGGGAGGCTGAGACAGGAGAATCACTTGAACCTGGGAGGCAGAGGTTGCAGTGGCTGAGATCGTGCCACTACACTCCAGCCTGGGTGACAGAGTGAGACTCCATCTCAATATATGTATATATTCATTTAAAATAATCATAAGTTCATGTTAATTAACCTAATTGTATTAAAAATAACTATATTTCCCAAAAAAATGTAACAAGGAAGAGTGGCATTGTTTTTCATTTGTGCCAACCTCTAATATCAGATTTAATAAAAGATAGCTGAATCTTCATAGCTGTTTCTGCATGAGATCTATAGTGATATGTTGTTTTGGTTAAAGCACAAGAAGGAAATCATTTTTTAAATTATACTTTAAGTTCTAGGGTACATGTGCACAACGTGCAGGTTTGTTACATATGTATACATGTGCCATGTTGGTGCGCTGCACCCACTAACTCATCATTTACATTAGGTATATCTCCTAATGCTATCCCTCCCCCCTCCCCCCACCCAACAGGCCCCAGTGTGTGATGTCCCCCTTCCTGTGTCCAAGTGTTCTCATTGTTCAATTCCCACCTATGAGTGAGAACATGCGATGTTTGGTTTTTGTCCTTGTGATAGTTTGCTGAGAATGATGCTTTCCAGCTTCATCCATGTCCCTACAAAGGACATGAACTCATCATTTTTTATGGCCGCATAGTATTCCATGGTGTATATGTGCCAATTTTCTTAATCCAGTCTATCATTGTTGGACACTTGGGTTGGTTCCAAGTCTTTGCTATTGTGGATAGTGCCGCAATAAACATATGTGTGCATGTGTCTTTATAGCAGCATGATTTATAATCCTTTGGGTATATACCCAGTAATGGGATGGCTGGGTCAAATAAGCACAAGAAGGAAAACTATATTCAGATATGCAATTGGAAAATTGACGGATGTCTCAATAGCATTTTCAGATAACTGTAGATATTATCCTTTGATACTATACCAAAACTCAACAAATAGTAGTTTCTTAAATACTATGTGTAAGATAGAATTTGAAACAATATCAATGAATTCTTTCTACTTGGTTAAATGAAAATCCATTGGTCTATCTCACACATTGAATGGATCTTTTATTTATATGGGGTTTTGTAATATCATGCATTGGTCATTTGGAAAATATTGGCTCACTGTGTTACATAGATCCCAGTTAGGCAGACTCAGTTATGCAGATTCACTGAGTTATGCAGTTATATGGGGACTCATTTCAAGATAAAACAATAACAAAAAAGTCAGTTGTTAATATCACCATTGATCCCATTAGAAAAGTCTAAGTATTGGGAAGTTATGCTTACATAGTAGATAAAAGTTTTTCCAAATTCTGATTTTTGCTTAAAAACTTAAATCTTATCATTGGCAACAAATATTGTCATTTGTTTTCCTGAAAGGACAGGCTCACCCAGTTAACTTTTGAGAAAATGTCTTCCAAATAGGACTGAAGTCTGAACAACTGTTGTTTGTCAGTGGATCTTCAAGTTAAAGAGTTGTTTGAAGTGGCTATTTCATCTCATGACTCAGTCATACAAGTGCTTTTCCTTCAGATAACCATCATACTTTGGTATGCTGTTGAAGTGCTTTATGCCTACTTCCCATTTCATGACACAGAAATACATATATATGTGTATATATGCACATGTATATATATGTGCATATACATATACGTATATCAATATGTACACACACTATATACATAGTTGTGCAGGGTAGAGATTTAATAAAATTAATTATTCTTTTTGATTCATCAAGGGCATTCTTAAGTGAAACCAGCATTTTCTGTTTCCTGAAGTGCATGGAGGTAGAGAATACAATTAATACAGTTTGGTGCCACAGTCTTAATTTGTGTTAAGGTGCCAGCAGTTTCACCCACCATTGCTTTTATATCGTCTGTGTAAATATTAACACAGTGAATAAGGCAAATAATGTGTAAGCATTATTATGAAAATAGTTTTGATCTCATGGACCCCTGAAAGAATCTCAGAGACTAGTAGTCCCCAGATCATAATTTCAGAACCATTGTGCTGGATCGATGATCCTCAAACGTTAATAGGCAGAAGAATTAGCTGGGAAACTTGTTAAAACACTGAGCTCTCTGGGCCCCATTCCTTCATTCAGTATATCTGGGGTGGGGCTTGGGAATCTGCAGGTTTAACAAGTTCTGTGGGTTATTTTGCTGCATGTGGTCTGTGGAAAATACATTGAGAAATACTGGATTGGAGTTTGTTTATAGCTTTTCCAACATTAAGGTCAAAGAGTTTCAAGATAGCAGTCTATTCCGTCTGTCCAGATCAATGCCAATCCTTTACCATGCAGAGAAAAACTCTGCCAATAGAATTATTTTGTTTTCCTCAGTATGTAATGTACTTCACATAGAATTTTAAAAATTTGCTATATCAGAAATAGTCCCATTCCTTTCCTGTTATAGTATATCTCCATTGTCACCATTATCTTTCATTTAAATCACCATTAACAACCCCTTAGCTGGTCTCCAAGCCACCAGTTTTAGACTTCTAATTCATTCTCTTCATGGCTACTAATGAAACATTTTGAAAAGGAAAAAGTACATTATTCTTTTTCAAAAGACCCTTAAAGAGTTCCATTTCACCAATGGAATAAAATTAAACCTCCTTTTATAAGATCCTGACCTGACTGTGTTAGATGTCCTGCTTTTACACTACCTACTACAGACTTCCCTTAAAGTTATCTGGTTTATTTGTCCTTCATAAACTATGAACTTCATGTTAGGGACTAGGTCTTTCATCACTGTATCTATAGCAACTAGCAGAGTGCCTACCACATAACACATGTCAAATAAATTTCTGATGAATGCAATTTTAAGTATAATATATTTAGTGATAATTTGAATTTTGATTTAATCTGAAAACAAATTCATCTTTTAAAGATAACTGTGGTTAACAGTCTACCGTGTGCGTCCTCTCTCTATATAAAGATGGCATATCTAGACAAGACATGTCTGCCTACAGCAAAGACCTATCACAAAAACAGATAAAAAATTAAATATTAATTCTATCCTATAGACCTTGGGTTTAGCGGAATGCTTATTGCCACAGTGCTGATTCTGTTGAAATTACCATACTTCCAGAGCTGCACTAATGGTGACAAATAATCCCCTTCCAACATGGGGCTTTGGTATACCTCAGTTTCAAACTTCCATTCAGATGCTGGTACACATGCCATTTTAGCCCAAAGCTCAAGTTAAAACACAATCATCCTGGTTCACTAGTAGGCTGATGGCTTGGACGGTTATGAGGAATTTCAGAGGGCATAAAAGAGAAGCACTGAAGCATCCAGAACAGGTTGAGTCTCTATAAAACCTTAAATTTCTGCTGATACTGAGGAAAAAAATAAGATATGCTATTGCAAGGCCAGGCAGAAATTATAGTGTATATGTTATTATACTGATAAATGGGTATTCTGTAATTATATTACAATTTTTATGCCAATGTTTTGTATTGTCGTTGTTTTTGTTTTGGGGTGGTAAGGTTTCTAGAAACCAGATTTAACATTTGCAGTTGCTATTTATTTATGTTTTCTAGAGGAATGCTAGTCAGTAAACTCTATACCATCAACATTTTCAATCCCTTGGGATTATAAACTATGAAATATAAAAAGCTGTTCAGAATCTGATAGGACTATTTGATGAGAAAAGGTGAAACAACTATGACTAACAAGATATATACAAGTGGTTAAAAATAATTAGATTATTTGCCGGGCAGTTTAAAAACAGGAGCAAACAGGAGACTTTGAGGTTTTAGGGAGAGAAAATTTATACAAATGATCATTAGAAATTACGGTGTTCCTTTTGTCCTTTATTTTTCGGTTCTAGCCAAGTGTGGTTGCTTATGTCTGTAATCCCAGCACTTTGAGAAGCCGAGATGGGAGGATTGCTTGAGCCCAGGAGTTCAAGGCTGCAGTGAACTATGATTGCACCACTGCACTCCAGCCTGGATGACAGGGCAAGACCCTGTCTCTAAAAATAAAAAGTAAAAATTATTTGTTGGTTGTATTTTCCTATAATGTGAGCCCTTGTAAAGGAGAATTCCACTGTTTATTCAATTGTTTATTTAGGAGCAAACATATGGGTACAGACATAGGTCATAGCCTAGACTTACAATGAAACTGGGACATGACCTTCACCACTTTATCCTGAACCTTTCAGACCAGGTGGAACTAGTAAAACAATGCATGAAAGGTACCTGTACTCTGTACCTTAAATGTTGCCAAACTCTAGTCAATGTAATTTTTTGTGCAGATCTGAAAGCCCTACCTAAATTGACATTTAAGTGCCGGACTAAAATATTATTAGGCAAAACAAACGAACAAAACAACAACAACAACAACAACAGAGGCTAAAAATGTGAGGTCCCTGGAAGGAAAAAACACTATCATTGTTGTTTTGAGCATGCTGCTTACTCACTCCCCTTCTCCTACTACAACATTCAGCATAATGCTGGTCATAAAGGGGCATTCAAACTTTTATTGAAATTGGTGCTTCTTCTTATATGCATTCTCTTCAGGTATAGTTTTTAATATGGGGATTGGGTTGGAAATTGCATTTGTCATTAAAGTTAGGAAGAGTATTATGTTGAGAGATTAGGTATTCATTTTGACCTGGCCACAAAATCCAAGGGTGCAAGAGTTCCAGTAGTCCAATTAGTTATTATTCCATTATGTATTCAAATTAGAGAAAAGGAGAATTTGGGATGCCTCTGCATGACTTTTGGTATCCTATAGGCACCAACAAATCTATAAAAAATAACATTCTAGTACTTGAGTATATTAAATTTCCTCCTGTATAACATATTACAAAAGCTAGCTTCTACATTAAGGCCCACACACGAATTATAAAACCAAACATGAATCTGTCTCACTTATGTCCTTATCTTTTCACTATAAATTGTTTCTGAAAGTCCGTAAAGAGAATAAACCTAGCATGTAGAACCACTTTAAAGCCACATAAACCTGATATAGAAGCTACCATATTAGTACAAAAAAAGAATATTTGTCATCACATTGAATATATTCTGTTCCTATCATACTGAGGTTAACTTTATTAGTTAGTCTCTGACATTGACAAAACTTTGATACAGTTAAAATATGAGGGCTGGGCATGGCGGCTCATGCCTGTAATCCCACCACTTTGGGAGGCCAAGGCGGGCGGATTACTTGAGGTCAGGAGTTTGAGACCAGCCTGGCCAACATGGTGAAACCCCGCCTCTACTAAAATCCAAAAATTAGCTGGACGTGGTAGCACACTCCTATAATCCCAGCTACTCAGGAGGCTGAGGCAGGAGAATTGCTTGAACCCGGGAGGCGGAGGTTGAAGTGAGCCCATATTGCACCACTGCACTCCAGCCTGGGTGACAGAGCAAGACTCCGTCTCAAAAAAAAAGTCAGAAAAAAAGAAAGAAAGAAAGAAAGAAGGAAGGAAGGAAGGAAAAAAGGAAGGAAGGAAGGAAGAGAAGAGAAGAGAGAAATTGTTAAGTGTCTGATAATCAGTGCTACCCAAATCGTATTTCAGATGTTAAGTATTTGGAAAGACAAAAAGGACTCTGCAGATAAATTCAGAAAATAATGCATTGAACAAAGTCAAACAGGGTTTCCTTTGCATATTAGAGGCTCTAAGAAGCCCTGCAGTGATATACACTGCCAATCTCCAAAGCTGGGCTATAGATGAGGGTAAGGAGATGGTTAAGCTATCCTTTAATAAACCAGGATGTGCACTGAGCACTGAACATATATTATTTAATTTACACCTCACAATAACCCTATGACATAAAGACAATTATATCACCCATTCTATGGGAGAAGAAACTGAGTCTTAGATTAATTTGGTTAAGGTCACAAAGTTTTACATGATAGAGTTGGGACTCATACCAAATCCATTTGATTCCTAAGTCCCCTCTTCTTAACCACTGTGCCAGCAAAAGGGTCATAGCCATTTCCATTGTTAGAGCTTAATATCTTGATTTTAAGGTTTTGCTTTTGCTTAAAGTGGAAATACACCAGGGAGAAGGAAGATAATATAGTCGTTTCAGTTTCTTGATTATGTGATTTCTTCCTGCATTTTTAAGGAACTGCCCAGAAAAATTGCAATATGGATGTTACGTTTTTTCTGCTTCTACATATGAAACAATTACATATTTCAAAATGTGGTAGTAAATATCTATAATAACCAATGGAGAAGTATTATGTTTAGTAGTAATGAAATTGTTAGCAAAGTTTCAAGAGAACTAGCATTTACTAAACGCTCACTACCTGCCAAACACTTGATTTATAATATCATAGAATAAGTAGGTATTATCATCCCCCTTTTGATGAACAAGATAAATAAGGTCTAGGTTAACAACTTGCCCAAGATCACATATTTATTAATTGGTAGAGCTGGAATTCAAATCAATCTGTCTAACTCAAGGACACCTGCTTCCACTGCAATATGCTGTCTCCCAATTTCAAATGGAACACATTCACCTTGGTACAATAGGTTGAAATAAAAACAGAGCAATCAAATAGCTTTCCTTACCATCAAATGATGATCTGTTGGCCTTTAATTACATTACTCAAAGTAAGTCAATTCTTTTGTCTTACTAGCTAGTTCAATCAAAAAGCATCAGCCATAGAGGAGCAGCAAAGATAATGGCAGTTATGGTTTGTGCCAAGGGAGGTAATTGGTGATTTTACACCATCCAGTTTCAGTCTTATATATCCTGCCGTTTTGCCAAAATGAACTGGCGATGAAAGAATTTGATTGAAACACACCTATAAAAGTATTTTGGAATTGTGTTCAATATAGATTGCCCATGGTTCTATGAATGAAACCCTCACTCAATATGATCACATTTTTTCTAGCTTTCATCCAAGTGACTGTTGAAATCTTCGAAGATAAGAGATGTATAGTCAGCCCTCCATATCCATGAGTTCTGCATCCATGGAGTCAACTAACCAAGGATCAAAAATATTTGGGAAAAAAAGTGCCTGTATTGAACATGTACAGACTTTCTTCTCTTGTCATTATTCCCTAAACAATGCTATTAACAACTATTTGCATAGCATTTACATTGTATTAGGTATTACAAGTATTTTAGAGATGATTTAAAGCACATAGGAGGAGGTGCATATATTATATACAAATACTATGCCATTTTATATCAGGGACTTGAGCATCTGTGGATTTTAGTATATGCGGGAGGTCATGGAACCAATCCTCCACAGATACCAATGGACAACTGTACTTGAAAATCTATTGATGGCTAACTAAGCCATAAATCAAGATACATTCTTAAGACTTTTAGGGACATTACAAATGCTCTTAAGATAAGCCAACATCTGAGATCCTCAAAGATTAAGAAAACAAAATGTAGTCTTTAAGGTGAAGTACATGGAAAAGGTGAGACAGAACTTTGGTCAACATGACAAAGAAACTGAATTAAAACTCCCTAAACCAGCATGGTTGGGAATAATATAATAATCCATACTCGATGGGGCTATCATAATGAACAGCCACAATAGAAACACTAATAGGTTACGTTTTAAAAGTTCATTTGTAAACCAGTTCTTTGGAAGTAGAGACAACATATTTTCCCATAGTAATGCTGCTAAACACTGGGTTCTCAAATGAGCTCAAAGATTATTACATATGAAAGTGCTTTGAAGACCAAAAACTGCAAAGCAAATTTAAATTATTATTTAACCCATATTTGTAATAAAACTTCTCAGAAAACAGTATCACTGCAATATCTAAAGTAAAACAAACAAAGGCACATCAAATTTATCATGAATACTGGTACATGAAGGAAATGTGTATTTAATCAGGAGGATTACATGGTTAACGGGTGGTTTTTATAGAATTTATGGGAGTAAGTTATGGACACCTTCAAGGTCATTAGATTTTGAGAGTACTGGTTTGCTATAATGTTTACTACTACATCAAAAGAAGTGGAATCACATAGAAGGAAGCAAAAAATTTTTGAAAAGGAAAAAGAAGCTCTAAGAGGGGTGTGTATGTATTTGTAAGATTATCTAAGGTAAAATTAATCATGTTATGAAAGACAGAGGAAGAGGGTAGAAAAGTATGACACAAAATACATTCTAAGAGGAAAATAAGTGGTACCAAAACAACCTTGGAATTTGACAGTTTCTTGTATAAACCACCAACTAGTGGAATTTTATATAGCTGAATAAAATCCCAAGGGAAATGCTCATTTTAAAAACAAGTAACTCAATTTAAATGAGCTTGTGTGTTCTATCATTAACAAAGTGTAAAATAAGAATATCACGATTCCCTTCTGCCCTTAATCTAATACAATTTCCTCCTGTTTTCTAGAATGACAAAATCTATCACCATCAGATGAAGTCAGTGTCTCATGGATGAAAATTACCAATATATTGAATTCTTCATATTGAGCTATTAGCACTAATCTTAACAGTAGAATGGATACTGAAGGGGGCTAATGAGGGTAAGCAGGCCTCTTATGGGAAAAAAAAACAAAAATGCAAAGAAAGGCATGGAATGTGCATTTTTTATGTATGTGTGTGTTGGGGGGAGGTTAAAAAAAAAGCTAGTGATACAATGGGTAAAGAGAAGAGAAAGATTCCATATTAAAATAGGCAAAGTCAGTCCTGAAAATTCTTTTAGTCGTCAAGGCACATGAAGAAACCAGTGTTAACAATAAAAGGTAACACCAACTATCATATGGATTAGATAGCTATATTCAAAAGGCCAAAGCAATTCTTAAATTCTCATAATAGTTTGTAAATCATTTCTATGAGCAGATATGCTTTGTTCCTGTTGTCACTATAGTCACATTAGTAATCCTTTCTTTAGGATCTATCAATAATTTTGGAGTATTTTGGGTTCTTTAAAATTACGAATTTTTCTGATTATAAAAGTAAAACATTCGTTATAAG
The DNA here is from genome assembly GCF_028885625.2 of Pongo pygmaeus. Lineage (NCBI taxonomy): Eukaryota > Metazoa > Chordata > Mammalia > Primates > Hominidae > Pongo > Pongo pygmaeus. Next base: position 110,869,310 of record NC_072396.2, on the reverse strand, counting down.
AAAGTCAGAAAATATAGAAAAATAATAATGAAGAGAACAAATACTTTCTCCCATAATTTCACCAACAATATTAACATTATGGTGTATTTTCTTTTTAAAAGCTAAGATGCTTTTAGTTGCAGGTAGTATTTAACTAAGCTATTTCAACATTTTGTCTGAAATGACAAGTTAACATCTAAAGAGAAACATATATCAATTATTGAGTTCAAGGACTATCTTCTTTCAAAAAAGGTCAAAATGAATAGGGTTAACTCAGAATTACTGATTTGTACCTAACCTGGTCATTCAAGTATTAAAAGCAAGTAATTCATGAGCAGATTCTGGAGCTAACAACCTTCATCAAGTCCAGTTTCCCAGAGGTCAGCATGAATCACCAAACTTTCCTTAAGAAACAAATCAATATTGCACTAAGACTATCGGTAAATTCAAGCAGCAACTACATGCCATGGTGCATAGAAGGACATACACACAGCTGAAAAAGAAAAGGACAGAACAGGAAATAACATAACAAAGAGCCCTTGTGTTCCACTTTGCCCATAGGGCTCCAAGGTGGTGGTGTACAGTAAAGTGTGGCAATTCTGAACTGGCTTGGAAAGGTGCATGTACTCTGTGCTTGGTAATAACTCCCTACGGTATGTAGCTGAGGATCACCACCATAAAATAACTCCAATGCAGTGAAGAGGAGAATATTTCTGTGGGTGACTGGGCTCCTACCACACGCTGCAAGACATCATTCCCTCAGGAAACAAAGTTGATAATTGTGCTACATAAAAATTCTTCATATTGGAGTGTGAGGTGCTCTTCTGGAGTTTGGTACTATTTTATTTCTTGAGCGGGGCACTGGTCACACAGGTGTGCTCAATTGTGAAATTTCGCTGAGCTATAAATCAATGATTTATGTACCTTTTTGGGATGTATATTATACTTCGATAGAACTTATATATACAAAAATTATTTATCCCCAGGAAATACCTATGGTGCCTTATCAAATAAACTTTGGGGTAAACACCAACAACAGTTTATAGTTCAGTAGCCATCATTATAATAGAAAAGCTACTTAAAAGCAACAGGGGAAACCAGGTGCAAACCTCAATTGTGAAGAAGACATAAAAAAAAAGAAAAAGAAAAAGGCATTACCTATGGGAATATTGGGGAAGAAAATGAACTGAAGCACAAGTGGTGATCAAATCCTAAGAAATACCAAGGCCACAATAGGCAATGCATATGGGTTAGATCAGACCATGTTTATGGCTAGTAAGTATATTTCAATGTAAACCTCGGTGGAGCATATTTTTTATTTAAATGCCCCAATTCACAACCCTCCCCATCTCCATTTTTGCACTTCCTTTCTGGTAGCTAAAGAAAGAGAGGCTCAATCCCCAACTCTCAGTCAATGACCACAACCTTCAACTACAAGAGGACCATCTTCTATTTCTAGATACATGGAGAAATTCTTACAATAGAAAGCAGTATAGAAAACTAGTATATATAGTATGTAATTCTTTAAATAATATATCTATATACAGAGCAAAAGAATAAAATGATACGCTGGGCGCGGTGGCTCACGCCTGTAATTCCAGCACTTTGGGAGGCTAAAGCAGGCAGATCACTTGAGGTCAGGCGTTAGAGACCAGCCTGGCCAACATGGTGAAACCCTGTCTCTGCTAAAACTACAACAATTAGCCAGGTATGTTAGCACAGGCCTGTAATCCCAGCTACTTGAGAGGCTGAGGCATGAGAATCACTTGAACCCGGGAAGAGGAGGTTTCAGTGAGCTGAGATCACGCCATGGTACTCCAGCCTGGGAGACAAAGCGAGACTCTGTCTCAAAATAAATAAATAAAAAAAAGAATAAAATGACTAACCCCCCCCCCCAAAAAAAATGCTAAAACAGATTTGTATATCTTTTTTCATTTTTTTCTGTATTTTATTAATACTACATTAATATTTATAAAAAATTAACTATTATAAAAGTAGAATACAAAGTTATGCCTACGTACAGAAGTCAAGGTAAGAAGGAATATTAATGGTGTCATCTGTGTTGTAAAATTATGGGTATTTTAGTTTTACACTTTTCTGTATTTTTCAAGTTTTCTATAACAGTTAATTTTATAATCAGAAAATTACTTAGAAAATGTCTTTAGTACTCTCCTCTTTTCTGTCCATTTGAGTGTGAACAGACTTAAAATGTGGCATTCTGTATTGAAAACACATATCTTCCAGGGACTGACGGGGGAAAAGTTATTTATGTGCTTAGAAAACAATTCACTGATCAAGCTATATAGTCATCCCTCAGTATCCATGGGGGATTGGTTTCAGGACCTCCCAATGATACCAAAATCCACAGATGCTCAATTTCCTTATATAAAATGGTTCAATGTGTGCATACAACCAGTGCACATCTTCCTGTATATTTTAAATAATCTCTAGATTATTTATAATACCTAATACGATGTAAATGCTATGTAAATAGTTGTTATACTGTATCATTTAGGGGATAATGACAAGAAAATGAGGTCTGTACATATTCAGTACAGATGCTTCTTTTCCCCCAAATATTGTTGCTCCTCAGTTGGTTGAATCCATAAATGTGGACATAGATACAGGGGGCTGACTCTATTTTCCTTTTTTTAAAAAAGATTTTTACTTTATGAAATTTCACATTCACCAACATGTTCAATGGAAGCATTTTAATTGGAGACATAAATATAATGCTGGTGTAGTTTTTAAAAGATCAAAAAAAAAAAAAACCAGCACAGGGAAAGCTCAATATGAAAACTCATTTGTCATTATTTTCTTGTTACCTAGGGCATTTTGCCATTAAAAATCCATAAAACCAGGCTAATCACCATAGAAGTTAGCCAGCAATCTTGAAGTATGTGTACACTCTATTCCTGTATGCTCTTCTTTCTTCTACCAGACTGTACATTGCTTAAGAGGGCAGGGACTTTATCTTAATTATTTTGTATACTCAGGCAAGAAGCACAGTATCTATCAGACAGCAGATCTTTGATAAATGCTCGATGAATTGAATTCCAATCCACTAGATACTTTTCTAGTGAATCTTGTGACCCTTCTGGCATTAGAGTTCTTGGGTGTTTAAGGCAATTCAGCAAGCATTTCTAGAGCATGTATAGTACAAAGGTTTCTATAGAGATTACAAAGATTAACAAAACATTAAAATGATTATAATCCAGTAGAAGGTAAAATATGTAAACAAATAATTACCAGCAAAATGCAGAACATACTATAAGAGAGGAAGTGCTATTGGAACAAAAAGAGATTACTATACTTTGTTTTGGGTGTGGGCTGTGCTGGGAAGAGGAAAAGAGAGAATTAAGAAAGGCTTCAAAGATGAGGAGGCATTTTTGTTGTATTTTGAAGGATGTGTAAATTTTTGACCAGCAGAGCCAAGAAAAACAGGTCTGTTGGCAATAGCAGAAGCAAAGGAATGTTAGTGGAAAAGAATAGAGAATGTTTAGGGACCAACATAAAAGAAGAGGCATATAAAGCTTTGAATGTAGTTTGGGATCAAATTACTAGGAGTTTTATATGCCATGCTGATAAATGTAGTCTAAAATCTATAAGTAATAGCATATATGTGATCAGAGCTGTGTTCTGATGGCATGGAGGAAGAACTGCATACTAGGAAAAAAACTACTGGAGGCAAGGAGACCAATCAAGAGGCTAAGTATTTTTTCCCATGAGAAGACACAGGAACTGAAAGCAGGGTATTGAAAGCAAGGAAGAAGGAGACATATGTGAGAATGTTTAAAGTGCCAGAATCAACAGGATGTGGCATCTATTTACTGGAGGAGGAGTACTAGGAGTCTGGGATGCAAGTGAGAAGTGTCAGATGCATGAATTAATAAAATAGTAATGAAACAAAAGAGAGGCAAGGAAGGAAGACACTACTTGGGATAGTTTTAAAGAGGTAGTTAACAGTGTCAAATACAGTCCTGCAGAGATACCAAGAAGGCTACATCTGAAAATGGCTTTGAGAATAGTATTTTACATTGGTTAATCATCACTGGCCAATCCCTTTTGAACTTCTCTATTAAAAAAAGATTTATTTTCAAAGCCAACATTCTAGAAAAAGTAGAATAAAACTTAAATATAAAAGGGTTGAGAAGGGATTGGGTGGTGATTAAGTAGTACAAACATACTATTCCAAGGTCCTCTGTGAACGGAAAAAGATTGGTAGCAGGAGGGAGAAGCAGTTATTTGAGAAAAGTACAACAAACATATGAGGACCAAAAGATCTTTTTCCTGTTAAAATTCAGTCTACCCTCCGTACCTAAAGGGATCAAATTAGAATTTCAGGTAATGTGGACTTTGAAGTACTCTAGACTGTTCATTTCCAATTATGTTCTACAAACACAGGATTCAACTTTCATTTTCTAAAACATATTTATCTTAACTGTGATTAAAACATAATAATAGCTTCCTATATGTCAGACACTGTGCTAAACACTTTACCTGCATTATCTCATTGAATCCCAGCAACCTTAGGAGGCAAGTTTATTATTATGCCTACCTTACATAGGAGAAAACTGAGACTTAGAGAAGTAAAATAACTGGCCTAAGATTGAAAAAATACTAATTGGCAGAGCACAACCTCTTAACTAATCTGTTCCACTATCTTTCAACAATGTACACAAGCAACTGTGTTATATATCAAACTGTATCCCATTGGAGACTCCCAAATCATTAATTAAACTGCTTGGTTCATTCACTTTTTTTTTTACAGCCCTCAGGAATAATGCTTCTCCTGACATCCCTTTGCATATGTTTCAAGCTCTTGTAAATGTTTCATGAATTATGAAGGTTGTAGTTCTGCACTGGTCTTTCAATAAATTCATGCCTACAATGTTGACTCAAGGAAAACTGTACAAGCAAGTATACATATCTCTTCAACCTGTGGGTTGTGCTCAATTAGACACCAGGCAAAGCTCAGGCCCATCTGCCTGGCGAAAGCAGAACAGTTTGTTGCGCAATAGTGAGAACATGCTTAACGTGTCTCGTGACAATCTTACATTTTAGGTGGTTTTGATGCTTACTTTAAGATTTGGCCACTTCTTATCTGACTTTCATTTTTAAGATAAGAAATTTGAATAGTAATTATACTTTGGAATAAAAATTTTCTCCTAATTTCCTTTCAGGTTTCTGCACTGATTTGATTGAAATATATCCAGAGATTGCAAGCCAAACTGCCAATAAGCATCTGTCATTTGCAATTATTTATCTGTGTGAAACAGAATTTTCTGAATACTCTTCAAACAAAATACAGAAATAAACTGCATGAGTTGATGCTAGGTTACAATTAACTTTTGTAAAATTTTGGTATACATAAAAGTCTCATTTTCCTAATTGATTGCTCTTATATAGTGGAGTTTCTTTCTCCTAAACAAAAATTTTAAAGCAACTGTTCTAAATTAGTTAGGTGAGAGTATAGACACTCAGCACAAACTCTAACCAAGGGCAAACAATTCAAGTGCAGGCCCCTATGAGAGTGAGTGAAGAGAGATTTTGTAAACAAAGAAGATACAGAAGGCTTTTCCACATTTGGTGGCCCCTTTGTAATTCACAGCAATATATAATGAATTAATCCATACTTAAATCTCAGTCCTATCTCTCTGCCACTATGATCCAAGATAAGTTTTTGACCAGAGATTAAAAGGAAACCCTAGGCTTACTCTGAGGAATGAGTAAAGTAAACAATATAACACTTTGCAAACAAATATTCAATAACACATGTGGATAATATGCAAGGTGATTTTCCCCCATATTGAAAAATAGTTTTTCCAGGAGTTCAAGGAGAAATGTGATTCCTTACCTCAAGTAATTTGCTAGTTTTGTCTAGTTAGCTTGATGGCAAACTTTGGTATAGCCTTTATCTCAGATAATATTGTTTTTAAAGTATCAAAATGCTTTTCTGAATGTAGTGTAATTTGGTGATCAATATTTAGGGCTTTATTCCTATATGGTATCCTGAAACACAACAGCCATAGTTAGATTCCCAGTGTATTCATGTCTTCAAATCGACAATTGCACAATCATACATTTGTACATTATTTTTTTGCATCCTGTTAGCATTAACCTATTATAACATTCAGTGACTATTATCAGCTGGGTAGTATATATATAATCCTTAATAATCACAGCAACATAAATATTATCTCCATCTTACAGATGGGGTATCCAAGGCTCAGTAAAGTTAAATAATCCTATCAAGGACACAAAGCTATTGTGTGGTAAATCCAGAATTTTATTCCCAATCTTGACTAAAATGCCTGTGTTTTTCTTAGTACACCATATTGCCTCTCAATAAAGTATAAGTAACATGTATGTAGAGTGCCTGGCATATAGTGGGAGCCCAGCAAAAGTTAATTTTATTGTCTCCTAAAACTATCAGATAAATACCCTTAACAGAAGTAAAAGGAAAATGGTCTAAGTAGGACTCTGTAATTAAATACTCTTTAATTACAAATCATTCATGCAAATGAATCTCATTAGAAGACAAAGTCAAACCCTTGCTATTAGACAGTCAACTGAAATATAAAGACTATAAACTTTATTAGGTCTTTATTCTTGATTTTCAGTAACTTCTAAAAGCTACTGATTCATTCTAATCAATGAATTATTGGCCAAGAGAGATACAGTTTCTCCTTTAATCAATATAAAATCTAAAAATCATAGCATTTTAGATCTGAAAGGGATCTTAGAGTTCATCTAGTTTTGTTTTGTTTCGGTACACCCTTCTAACTTGGCCTCCACTGCCTATACAATCATTTGACATGTGAGTAACTTGTACAAGGTTACAAAGTTGGTAGAGGCAAAGAAGGGGCTAAAAGAACTCAAATCTCCTGAGTTCCAATTCAGTGTTCTTTCCATTACGCCATCCAGCCACTCAATACAAGTGCTCTCTAGGCAGGTTCAGTCATAAGGTTTTAAGAAAAACAGAAAACCTCCAGTAGTCAAATAAGCAGCTTCATCCTTCCAGTGACTCCCAGAAGGCTAATCCTATCAGCTAACCCTTACTGAGAGTGGATGATGTGCTTTACTGCACTAAACTCTTTAAGGCATTATTTCATTTTATCCTGAAGGCAAACTTGTGGATAAGTTTTCTTATTATTCATTCTCATTTGACTGATGAGAGAACCCAGACTCTAAGACTTCAAATAAGTTGCCCAAGGTCACAGGACTAGTAAGCAACAGAGCAGGAATTTAAACCAAGCTCTGACTTGAGGCCCAGCTCTTAAAAACTATGATACACTGCCATTACACGTGTCTCTTTCTTTTTCTCTATTTTTTTCCCCTTTGTCCTTTAGGGTCTAGGATAACTATATACATAAGGTATGGATACCTAATCACAAATAGGGAGGTTTCTGGAAGGATAACCGACGGGGGAAAAATAGTAACCTCACACCATCTCCAAGAATTTAAGAACTACCTGGACTATTTTTTTCTCCAAAGTCTAGGCCTTCGCTATCCTCATGCAGAAACCTCTTCTTTTTCAAGAACGTTAGTCACCTGTTTTGCAACTCAATAACCTAAATCAGATTTTTCAGAAGCAAACAAAAGCACTGATACCAACAGTCACTTGGGACTTGAGACCACTGGGCAGAGAAGAACCCAAGAACTAAGCAAAGTTTCCACCAAAATTGCAATGAGGTTAACAGGGCACAGTAGCACGATCTAGTATTTTATACCCAGGAAACATGGAGAGAAAAACATGGAGAGGAGGGGAAAATCTGCCAGTCTGAGGTTGTTAAAAAGCAGAGTGAGGAAGAGATTTCCAGGTGATCTTCTCCTCTGTCATTTAAGACCGGATGCCCACCACCACTTAATCCAAGGCTAGACACCCTTGTGAAAAACCAGGACAAGGGAACGCAAAGAGCTCAAACAGTCCTTGATTTGCCAGCCTCTGCACCCGGTTTGTTTTACCCTTTTCCACCAGAGAGGCAAATGAAGGATTTTTTTTGCCCAACACCCAGCCCTGGTGAATCTCGGGAAGGACCCTGCCCCACTCCGTGGGGGACAGAAAGGGCATCCACTTTCCTTGGGAGCAAGGGGATAGGGCGAGGAGGGCAATGAGGAAAATAAGAGAAACTGGCCATGGCAGAGGTCTGGAGGGGTGCAATCTAGTAGCTGCACTCACCCGGGTGAGACATGGGGATGACCTCATTGCGGGTCCCTGGGAAGTTAAAGATGACGGCTCCAGACGCCCCTCTCTCATAAGCCAGATGGATCTTGTCTGCGAAGGTGCAGCCCCCGCCGCGTTGGATGAGGGCCAACCAAGAGACTTGCACGGTGCTTCCCCAAACCGTGGGCACAGTGAAATTCGTGTGCGGGTTACAGGCGTTGAGTGCCCCGGGCCCGTCGGGCGGTACCAGGACCCCAGCCACAGGCTCCAGCGGCGAGTCCTGGCCGTACACGCCCTCCTCGCTCAGCTCCCACACCGTACGGTTCACTCCGGTGTGCGGAACCCGCCAGGACACGTTGAGGTACGCGGTCCACACTGCTTCAGCCCCCCGGGAACCGGGTGCCTGCGGACTCAGGGCCAGCAGGAAGCACCATGCCAGCAATCTGGAAGAGCCGCAGCCACCGCGGCAGGAGACCCCGGCCCCAAGCGGCGGCCCCATGGCGCGCGCGCTCCGCAGTTCCCTAGTGCCCCTGGCACGCGCCCTCCTAGCACTTGGCAGGACCCTGGTCTTGAGCAGGTGCGCGCCAGGTGGGGAAGGAATGAAGGGAGACTGGGGAGCTGCGAGCTAGGTCGGAGCCAGGAGGCACGTAGCGTCAGCACACAGGTTGCCGCAGATGCAGCTCCTCGGAGCTCCAGTCTTCTCCGCTACCGCGGCTGCCGCGTCGGGCTCTGGGGCTTTAGCGTGAAGCTCCGCCCAGCCGACTGGGGGTAGAGGTGGCTGGGAGGGAGGAAAGGACACTGCGGGATCCGCCTCTTAAAAGGGTAACAGGATGGAACGATGTTAGAATAGGATCTGAGGCTGTGTGGTCAGGTGTGTCGCGTCGTTTTATAAAAAACGGACAGGCGAGGAACGATAAAGTCCGCAAACATAAAGCTTTCTGGCAGGATTCGAGTCGGTTTTGAATTGCAAGAATACATTTTTCCCTCCTAACATTTGCCTAAAGGACATTTCGGGCTTACGGTGCCAGAATGTGAAGTACAGTACTTCTAAAAAGCGCAAATCCAAAAGGTCTGAGTTGTAGTCAAGGGAATTTGGATAGGGAAGGAATTTGAGTAGAATCAGGCTATTTACTGATTCTCTAGAGGGGGGAAGGGCAGGAAAAGCGCGTTGTTACCCTTTCTTACTGACTTCAAATGGCACCTTTCTCTTTCCCTGCTCCTAAGAAGCCTCATACATGTGTATTTCCTTAACCATTACCCTAGGTTTAATGTACCGCATCAGATGCCTCTTCTAAAACTAATCTTAGTCCTCACAAAAGAATGACTGTTTTCACACACCTCAGAACCAAGCCTTTTTTCTGCATTTTTCACAAACCTGACTTACCCAAGCAGATGTTCCTGCGCTATTCATGACCTTAACTACATAATCTTTCTCCATTTCCCACTAACTGAAAGGAGCCTGACTCGCCTAGGCGATTCACTCATGGCATTATTACATTATGATTTATCCTTGCTTAAGTATACAATTATACAATTTTTGTCTACCTTGTCAACTATTATATTTACTAGATGGTTAACAAATGAACCTTGAATTAAGCTGAATTAATACACCTGGTGTCTGATAGTTATGAATAACTTTTGACCTTGGGGAACGTCCCTGTGCCTCAGTTTCCTCATCATCTGTAAAAGGGGGATAATAATAGCACCTACCTCACAGAGTGTTCAGATGATTAAATGAGTTAATACATGTAATAAAGCACTTAGAACAATGCTTAGCAATATAAAAAATACATGTTAAATATTAAAATTATTAAACAGGTTCAGAGACACAATTCTAAAATAATATTAAAGTTGTTAATTTGAGGTAATATCAGAGAAAATGATGTTCAAGATGTTCAGTCTTAGCCACTTTTTCAGTTCAAAGAAATACAGTCTACTTTATGCAGCTCAACATTTGTTAAATTTCTGATCAATTACTCCCCTCAATCCCTGGCCCCGCATTTACTTAATCAATGTTATTTACAAAGATTAAGCATGGAACAATTCTGTACTTGATACTCTTATGGCTTGAGAGAAACCTAGAGGAAAATTAACATCGTATACCAAACAACACCTAGAACATAAATAAATGGGCAATTTTGTGAAACATATACTCTTAGGTATTGAAAGGGACTTTAGAGGTCAAAGTGGGTATATGAGACCAATAGCATGGTACCCCCAAATAGTGATGGTAATCTCTGAGATAAAAATTACCTAGGGGAAAAATGGGTAGGACCAACCACCTCTGAGAAATAGTACAATTCCAGAAATTGTCTGATTTTGCTGGTGAAGAGCGTTCAAAATTCAATCGATATTACCTGAATGACAGCCAACTATATTGTACTTTGAAGAAACAATGTGTTCAGAAGAAAGAAGGTATTTTATAGCTACAAAAATGAAGTTCAGAGAGACATTTATTAATGCTTGTCCATTCATTATTTTCTTAAATATTTGTTGTACATCTGCCATAAGCCATGGGCTGAGCATTGTGGTACAAAATCAAATAAGACATCAACTCTCCTATCAAGAAGCTCATACATTAGTTTTGATGAGAAGGACAAGTAAAATGGTAAGTGCAGTATAGACTGATATATGTATATAGTGTAAGCACTATGATGGAGATATGACAGGGTAGTAGTGGATAACAGAGAAGCACCTAACCCAGACTGGGAAGTAAGGAAAAGCTTCCCAGAGGAGGTTAGACCTGGGCTGAGTTTGAGAGAGTTAACTTTTCTAGGCAGAAAACAACACAAGGAAAGGCATTGAAATATGAAAAAGAAATGTTAGGAAGCTACAATTACTACAGGCCCAGTAAATGCAAAATGGTTGGAACCCAAAGTAACAGAGGGAAGGTTGTAACAGATCATGTTGGAGAGGTACATGGGGGCCAGTTCTTGAGAGTCCTTTGGGTAAAGCTAGGAAGTTTAGACTTTATCCAAAAACAAGGAGTAATATAATCAGGGTTTAATCAGGGAGTAATAGAATCAGATCTGAAGTTTAGAGATCCTCCTCTGTGGATAATAGATTGGAGGGAATAAGAATAGCAGCAGGGAGCCCATACAGAAGATGGTTGGCAGTGCTACAGGTGAGAGATGAAGGTGGCTTGGATAGACAGGTAGTGGACATGAAGAGAAGTGGGCAGAATGGGAATGTTCTTTGGTGGTAGAATCAACAGGACTTGGTTTGGGGGATGAAAGAGAAGGAGGAGTTAGAAATTACTCTGAGGTTTTTGACTTGGAAGATTAGATGACATTCAATCAGGGAATACAGGAGGAGGGTTTTAAATGTATAGAATGGGTAGAAGGAGAGATGAGTTCACTTTAGATCTTTCAATTTTGAGGTGCCTATGATGTAACCAGGTAGAACTGTGTGATAGGCAGTTGAGTTTCTGATCACTGAACACCTACTAAGTGCAAAGCATGGGAGAGACAGGGGTGTAGAGAGACAAAAGAAACAGCCCTTGCCTTCAATGAGCTCATGGTCTAGTGAGACAATCAGAGAGGTAAACTATCAATAACAGTACAGTGTAATACATGTTATGACTGAGAAAAGTATAAGGCACTAGGGCAAGACGAGTGTGACTGAGTCTTTAAGTACAAATGGAGTGACCCAAGCAAAGAGAGTAAGTATTTTCAGGCATAGGCAAGAGTATATTATATGAGAATTCCAAAGAACATTCAGGGAACTAGCATTCAGTAGTTTGGTATGGTTGGGATATAAAATTGCAAAGGGGGAGCCAAGGGCAGTGAAGCTAGTCAAATAACTTGTGCCAGAACATGAAAAGTTTAGAAAATTATACATATATACATATATATATATTTTTTTTTTAGACAGAGTTTTGCTCTTGTTGCCCAGGCTGTAGTGCAATGGCACGATCTTGGCTCACTGCAACCTCTGCCTCCCAGGTTTAAGCAATTCTCCTGCCTCAGCCTCCCAAGTAGCTGGAATTACAGGCGCGTGCCACCATGCCCGGCTAATTTTTGTATTTTTAGTAGAGACGGGGTTTCACCATGTTGGCCAGGCTGGTCTTGAACTCCTGACCTCATGATCTGCCCGCCTCGGCCTCCCAAAGTGCTGGGATTACAGGCGTGAGCCATCGCGCCAGGCCAGAAAATTATATTAAAGAGTATGGACTCAATATGCATGCACATGTGTATACACATACATAAGGCAAATATGGCAAAATGACAACAAGTGATAAATCTAGATGGTGGGTATATGGGTGCTCATTGTACTTTTTTTCTACTTATACAGTATTTTAAACATTTTGTAATAATGAGTTTAAAATTGTGAATTTATATTGAAGTCAATGGAGCGAATGAATGGTATGATCAGATTTGAACTTAAAGAGATCATATGGATTGTATGAGGACAAGACTGATGAAAAAGAGAATAGTGAGGAGGCCAATATCTCCAGAACTATTCTGGAGGTCTAGACAATTGTGGAATGGAGGTATCAGACTACCATAGCTTGATAACGTGAGTCATTAAAATCATCCTATGAACTCCCCTTGCTCTGAGTTCATCCTCACCAAGCAACCCTACTTATTATCAGTTAGCTCCTCATGTAAATATGCCTACAGGGAGATAATGTACTGATTAGCAAACACTAGTATCTGGTCCACTTGGAAGTTGTACTTCTCATTATAAATTAATCAATTGGCATTCTGGCTTATATATTGTTCTCTAGTGAATTTGGTTAAGTGTGAGTCAGTCCCCAGAAACCCAGTCTCTGGTTATACTACCAATCAAATTTCAAGGCTTACAAAGCTAAGAACTAGATTGTAGATCATGACTGCAACAAAGTCCTTCCACTCTATGGAGACTTGCCTGGGTAACCCACTGGCTTTCCCCAACCATATTCCTGTATTTCACTGTGAGTTATTTTCTAACTACAACAGAGCCTTGCTACCAAGAATGAGGTCTGTTGATCAGGAGCATCAGCATCATCAGGGAGCTGGTTAGAAATGCGGAATCACAGGTTCCACCCAGACCGACTGACTTGGAACCTGTCTTTTAACATGATTCCCAGGGGATCTGCATGTATATATGTTTAAGGAGCCCTAGGGTAAACTAGAGTATTCCTGACAGGTAGCTAGCATCCAGCGTCTGCTTGAACACTCCCAGTGTCAGAGCTCACTACCTCACCAAGCATCCCATCCTGAGTAAGACTACACTTTTCTTGTTTGGAAGTTAATGTAAGTATAGTTTGACCCTGTTTCAGTCCTTCTTCTTCCTTCCACCCTCCTCTTCCAAACCCAGGCCCCAAGAGTTTCCATGCTACTCCCTGGCCATATCACTACTCCACCAGCGCCTTTGCTCTGAGCAGTCCTCCTGTACCAGACTTCACCTTATATCTGACAAATCAAATTTACTAGTCCCAAATATATTCCCTCAGAGTCCTACTCTCCCTAAGACTAATAACAGCTACTGTTCATTGAGCATTTACTGTATGTTTTACATGCATTATCTCATTTAATCCTCACAAGTATCTATTATTAACCCTAGTTTTACAGAAGGGAAAACTGGCCCAGAGAGAATTACAGCAACCTGCCAAAACGCATATAGCTAGGAACAGAAGAAGGATTCCAATGCCGTTCTGACTCTTAAGTATTAATAGCTGATAATGACTTAACAGTTTTCCCTCTGGAGAGTGCCATTCGCATTTGGATGTTGCTTTATACCGAAAAGAGAAAGTTCAAGTGAAATGTCTCTTGTATGCATTTCAGGCACTGTGACCATTGAGGGAGACATATATGGGCCAGGAGCCTTTTTGAATTCTTCAAATCCTACCACAAAGGCCTACCCTGCCAAATATTTGTATCAGCAATACTAAACTGAAAGCTGCCCTGAGCACTTCACTATTTAATGATGAACTGATAAGCAGAGCAGCATCCTGCAGGAGCAACAGCAGGGAACCATTGTGGCAGATTTAGTTTCCCATCACACTGACTCTATAGAGATGTTGAGATGGACGATAGTGTTCAGCTTTTAATATGTTTGCAAGAAATGAGACATTATATCTGGCTTCTCACCATTAAATGAATGGCAAAGCACAACTTGGGACAAACAGTATCCTGGCATCTAAGTGATGCTGGATACACAGCTCGACAACATAGGTATAGAGAATGTGTAGACAAGGGATGACAATAAATCTCCACTCCAGGCAGCTGCTCTATGGATAGCAAGAAGAAAATGGTGGGTGTGTGGAGAGAAGCAGCAGCCAACAAAACAAAACGAAAAGCCAAAGCATGATGCCAACAGCATACTTCCAAATAACATAATGTCACTTGCAAATGAAGATTAAACCTCAGTCAGCTCAAGTTAGTATACAACCATTAGGAAACAGGGATTCTTTTTTTAAAGCAAAACTTTCATGCACCCAAAGAAAGGACAGAATTACCGAGAGTGGCTTTACAAACGGTAGATACGGTGTATCTAAAACTAAGAACAATCTTTTCATATCCATAACTTTAATAACTACCATTGAGAGTCTACTATGGGCCAGGTACTTTACATATATTAATGATATCATTTTATTTTCACAACAGGTAATGATATCCTATTATAATTTACATTTTTTCAGATGAGGAAAATGAGACTCAGAAAAATGAAGTATCTTGCTGAAGGTCACATGGCTGGTAGGTGGTGGAGTTGGAATTCACATAGGGTTATGTATGACTCCAAATTCCATGCTGTTTTCATTCTGCTGTACTACCTCTACACATACATAGGGAGAACATTATTACAAGGTGGAAAAAATGGGTCTTCTTCAGCCACACATTTTACCATGCTAAGAACCCCCTCACCAGAATCCTGCTGAGCAGCCCAGAAATCCTAGATAACAAAGATTATGAGGCCGGGTGTGGTGGCTCATGCCTGTAATCCCAGCATTTTGAGAGGCTGAGGCAGGAGAGTTGCTTGATTGAGCCCAGGAGTTTGAGACCAGCCTGGGCAATATAGTGAGACCCTGTCTCTACAAAACATAAAAAATATATATTTTTAAATAAAAAAGAAAGAAATTGTGTTGGTGGAGATCATTGCAGAAAACTTGAGCTAAATTGTATGCACTTGATTGCTACTGGGAGATCAAATTAGCTATCTTGAGTTTAGGGAGGCGATTGAGAGGATCACAGATTGCTGAGAAGGAGAGGGATAAAGAGTGGGGAAAGGCCCAAGGCATGGGGGCAAGTTGAGCAAGGGAGGTGCTGGAAGGAACTATGGAGATGAGTGGTCTTTACTCCCCACTGTGGTATTGGGCAAACCTACCTCGGAAACATCTCGTCTCATGCAGTCTCTTATCTTTCCTTTTCAGGTTTCCAATAAGGTGAAGATTCCGAAAGAATTAAACCTGTGACCACAAGAGAATTTCTGTATATCTTAAAAGAAAGAAAAACAACTATTTGGGGAAAGTGGGAGAGGAAAATATTTTTAATGAACTATGCCCTGTAAATATGACCACGTATTCGAGGTTCATTTCCAATCCATTCAGCAGATCCAGTATGACACTCAATATACTAGATCCACAGAATCCCCCCTATTTTAGTCTCTGTTCTTATTTTTAACTCTGCTGTTGACTGGTTATGTAACATTGAGGGAGTCTCTTTTTCTTCTTTCTCAACTAAAATAGCAATACTACTGATAAAAAATTGAACAGATATATTTTGAATCACTTAATATTCCATATTAGATGAAAGCCTAACAAATCAGATAGTATATCTAAAATAAATATCTATGATCTTGCCATTGCCTAGGACAAATGAGAGAAGAGCTGTAGAAGGAAGTGGACCTGTCAGGCATGGATAAAATCAGTTTAGTAAATTGGGGAGAAATTAAGTTATTAAAAGTGCCCATGGCCAGGTGCAGTGGCTCACCCCTGTAATCCCAGCACTTTGGGAGGCTGAGGCAGGTGGATCACCTGAGAGCAGGAGTTTGAGACCAGCCTGGCCAACATGGCGAAACCCCGTTTCTACTAAAAATACAAAAATTAGCCGAGTGTGGTGGAGCACACCTGTAATCCCAGGTACTTGAGAGGCTAAGACAGGAGAATCGCTTGAACCCAGAGGGTGGAGGTTGAAGTGAGTTGAGATCATGCCACTGCACTCCAGCCAGGGCAACAGAGACTCTGTTTCAAAAAAAAAAAAAATGCCCATGGGCAGTATTTTTTTTTTTAATCTACAGGCAATGGGATTCTTTTCTGATAGAAACCTAACTTGATAATTTCTAATAAGGCTGGGGCTCCTGAAAAAACAATTTATGAACAAACATCCTTCTACTGTAGTATGTAATCACAATCACCTATTAAGCTAAGACTTACCCTTTAGAAGTTAAAGTCTTCATGAGTGGGGCAAAGACCGCCTTTTTATTCCAAGGGGGCAAAGTCACAAATTCACAGCTGCCAACTATATGCATTAGGATTAGTGGCAGCTGCGCAGGACTCAAACTTGATCAATAACTCGGAGTAAACAAGTATCTGGCAATAAGTGACCAGGTGCTAGCACGTAGTTGGGACAACTGAAATTGGCTTCCTTGCCACTCATGATTCACACAGTAATTAAGTTCTGTCACACCAGAATTAGACAAGTGTCATGGTTATGTTGGTAGCAGGAAACAGGCAAGGAACAAGCAGGCCTTCAACAGTAAGGTATTTTATAGCTACAAAAATGACTTCGGTTTTGACTTCACCACAAATCATGTAGTATAAAGTACAAGAACTTTAATGGGGAAAAATACTAACGGGAACATCAAAAGGAAAAAAAAGCCCAGATGCATTGAATCAGAGCACAACCTGGCATCTATAAAATCACATCTCCCTTAGCCGACAATCTTCCAATTAGCTGGGGGGTCGGGGGAGGCACATTTTTTCTAAGCTGTCTCTGTGTAGCTTTGGGTGCAGATAACATCAAAATATTTTATCTTCTTCATAGTAAACTAGTTCAGACACAGAAATCTGTGACTGTTGAATATTCTGGATGTTGCCAACTCTAGAGTCACAGAAAGTCTTTTATCAGAGGCAAGGAAGTGGCTCAGCAATGTTTGATTTTCGAGAGGGGAAAAAGAGGGCAGAAATTGAAACCCTGAAGCTCTTGTTTGTTTGAAGAAGAGGCTCATTAAGTTTATCTTCAATGATCCCACTAGTTCATTAAATGTCTTAGTTTTCTTAGGTGATAATGGAGGTATTTAGAGACCTGATGAGAGCATATGTTTGGCCTCTATATGGTGTTTAGGGCATAGCTCCCTCCTGGTTTTAGGGCCTTCTATTGGTTAGATTTAAAACAGAATAAAAACTCTTCAGTACACACATTCCAGTAAGCAGGCTAACATATGTCAGTGCTTTCAATATGCCCCATGTATGGCATTTTAGGCAGAGGTTTCCAAGTTCTAAGACAGAGGCAATAATCAATTGCTTAAGAGCAGTCTACCAAAGAGTAGATTTATACTGCCTGCTATTGTCCAGTTTGCAACAGAATCTTACCCTTGTCACTCATTGCAAGTTGTAATAGGTAGCAGTGAATAAGCAAAGAACAGAAGACTTTCAATGAAACAGTATTGCTAGGGAAAAATGTGCTAGACGAATCCCACTTAATCTCTACATTAAGTATACAAATTAAGGAACAAAACATTTTTATCAACTTTAACCCTCTGGGATTTCTAACATAAAATTGTAAGCAGTAACTATCATTGGGCATAGAGGTATTATAATTTTCTATTTTGGAGTTTCAGTGATTTAAAATAAAATTCATCCACTCTATTCATTAGAATAAACATTCTTAGAGTTTCTGCTGTCTACAAAGTCCTACAAATTTGCTGGGGAAGATAAAAACATGAATGCGACAAGTTCCCCCCATTAAAGATCTCAGTTAATAGGGTTAAACTGTATCAAGAAAAGATCTGTGGGTCCTCTCTTTGCTTTTACTTTCACATATCTAGATTATCAGCAATATAAGCTTTAATTGAAAGCACAGTCTGATCTCGATTGTCTGCTACTGGAGAAGAGAAGTGATATTAATTTTTTTAGATTATTGTAAATAGCCTTCTAATTGATTTTAGTCTCTTCCCTATTCCAAATCATCCTTCATATTACAGCCAGATTATACTTTCTAAAACCTAGCTATGATTATGTCACTTTTCATTGCATATTGAATACAATATAAATTTCTTTTCTTTTTTTTTTTTTTTTTTGAGACGGAGTCTCTCTCTGTCGCCCAGGCTGGAGTGCAGTGACGCGATCTTGGCTCACTGCAAACTCCGCCTCCCGGGTCCACGCCATTCTCCTGCCTCAGCCTCCTGAGTAGCTGGGACTACAGGCGCCCGCCACCACGCCTGGCTAATTTTTTTATATTTTTAGTAGAGACGGGGTTTGACCATGCTAGCCAGGATGGTCTCGATCTCCTGACCTCGTGATCTGCCTGCCTCGGCCTCCCAAAGTGCTGGGATTACAAGCATGAGCCACCGTGCCCAGCAATATATAAATTTCTTAACCTGGAATTCTAGGCCTTCAACAATCTAAGTCAATCTGACCACTTCCTCCTTTACCTCTTCACTGTATTTTACACATAATATATATGGCATCTTTCATACTATATTGCATTTATTTACTTACATTCCTATCTCCTTCATTAGAGACAGTTTCTTGAGAGAAGGGACCATGTATCTTTTTTGTAGCCACAGATCTTACTCTGGCACATGACTTGAAGAGCAAGTAAATGATTTGCAAGAATTTGAGGGCAGGCTGTCTAGCTTGCTGCCTAGCTGGTATTTTTTCCTAATGTTTTTGTTAAGATATAATTTACATAGAGTAAAATTCATCCTTTTTAGTATATGGTTATATAAGTTTTTACAAATATATACAGTCATTTAACCACTACCATCACAATCAAGATATAGAATGGTTTCATTACCACAAAAACTCCCTCATGCTATGCCTTTTTAGTCAAAACCCCTTCCCACTTTTAATCCCTGGTAACTACTCAGTTGTTTTCTTTCCCTATGGTTTTTGCCTTTTCTGGATTGTCATATACATGTAGCTTTTTGTGTCTGACTTCTTTCATTTAGCAAAATGCAGTTGAGATTCATCCATGTTATTGCGTTGGCGTGGCATTTAAACAAAAGAGTGGTCAGAGAGATAAGTGCTGTGAGGGAGTACAAAGTCCTGTGCTAGAATAGAGGCAGGAACGTATGCATCTGACTCAAGGAAGTAGGGGCTGTTTCATGGATAACAGCAGGGCCTTGAGGGATAGGTGGGATTTTGATAGACACAAATGGTGAGGGAAGGTATTTCAGTAGAGGATGTAGCAGTAACAAAAGCTCAGAGTCAAGACAGAGCAGAGCGGATTTGGGAAACAGTATTTTCATTTGGCTAGAGTACAAGAGGAGGAGTAGTGGGAGATTGGGCAGAAAAGGTAGGTTAGGGCATTGTTGACCTTGAATAACATATTTTGGAGTTGGTCTTGATTCACTGGGCAGTGGACTGTCATTGTAGGCTTTTTATTCGATCTCTTTTATGAGGAGAAGAGTAGTTTAGCCTGCAGGTAATTCTGTTGCCCTGCCTGAATTGTAGTAGACAGCTCTCTGTCCAGGTAGGTATACAACTTGGACTCCTAAAACAAGGCAACAAACTACATCTAAATATATCCAAAGTATACCAAGGACATAAAATATCTGCACTACAGATACTTGCTAGAAAATGCATTCATGAAATTATTGAATCCGATACCTGCTAAAAGCTCTCTTTTATCTCCAGTTGTATTCTCTCAATTCTGTCTACAGTCAAGGTATCAGAAAGGCAAGTTTTGTTCCTGGATCCTATTTTCCTAGTCCTCCACAAAAACATCTTCACTGGGGTAAGAGTTAATGTTAGGGCATCTGTCTTAGCAGATAGCCAATTAAAAAAAATCCCCATTGAACAGCATTTCTTTCTTTTGTAAAACCATATTATCCACTGATTACTTGAATTCCTATGTAAAAAGAACTTTTTCCTATTTTGGATGCTTGTGTCTGATTATAAAAGACATGAATAAACATTTCACCAAAGAGGAAATACAGATGGAAAATAAGCATACGAAAAGATGTTAAATGTCATTAGCCTTTAGGGAAATGCAAATTAAAATCACAATGTGATATCACTGCATACCTACCAGAATGGCTAAAATTAAAAAAAAAAAAATGTGTCTACACCAAATGTTGCCAAGGATGTGGAGAAGCTGGATCATATGTACATTTTTTTTGGTGGGAATGTGAAATGGCACAGTCAATCTGGAAAACAGTCTGGCAGTTTCTTATAAAACTAACATCCAACTAACCAGTTTCAGTCATGGACCTTTATCTCAGAAAAATGAAAAATTACATTCACAAAAACCCATTCACAAATTTTCATAGCAACCTCATTCATAATTGCCAAATCTTGGAAACAACCTGAATATCCTTCAGTGAGTGAATGGTAAAACAAACTGTGGTACATCTACACCATGGAATATCACTTAGCAGTAGAAAGAAAGGAGCTATTAATATATGCAACAATCTGGATGAATCTCCCGAGAATTATACTGAATGAAAAAAGCCAATCCCAAAAGTTTACATACAATGAGATTCAATTTATACAACATTTTTTGAAATGATAAAATTATACTAATAGCAGATTAGTGGTTGCCCAGAGTTAATAAGGGGTTACAGGGTGGAGGTCCTTTTGGCTATAAAGGGACAATATGAGGGAGCTCTGTTGCAATGGAATTGTTCTGAATCTTAACTGTGGTGATAGTCACATGAACCTACACATGTGATAAAATTGTGTAGAACTTGCATATAATTGCATGTAAAACTAGTGAAATTTGAGTAAGGTGGGTGGATTGTATCAACTCCAATTTCCTGGTTGTGATATTGTACTATCGTTATACAAGGTGATACCACTGGGGGAAACTAGGTAAAGGGATGAAGGGTATACAGGATCTATTTCTTACAACTGCATGTAAATCTACATTTTTAAAAAATAAAAAGTTTTTCTTTTTTAAAAAAGAGGAATACATGTTGATTGTAGAATTGTATAATGCATTATTTGAATTCAACTTTAGGAAATTATTTTTGTTGAAGAATTTGCATATTTTCTTAAAACATAAAAATCACCGTGTTTCTAGTTTTAACTTTCTGTCAGGAAACATAAAGCCCATAGTACTCCTGCTATAGTAGTTCTTTTGTTTTTTTTTGAGACGGAGTCTCACTCTGTCGCCCAGGCTGGAGTGCAGTGACGCCATCTCGGCTCACTGCAAGCTCCGCCTCCTGGGTTCACGCCATTCTCCTGCCTCAGCCTCCCCAGTAGCTGGGACTACAGGTATCCGCCACCACCCGACTAATTTTTTTGTATTTTTAGTAGAGACGGGGTTTCACCATGTTAGCCAGGATGGTATTGATCTCCTGACCTCTTGATCTGCCTGCCTCGGCCTTCCAAAGTGCTGGGATTACAGGCGTGAGCCACCGTGCCCGGCCTTGCTATAGTAGTTCTTAACCTTTCTGAGGTCAGAGTTACCTCTGAAAATTTGATGAAACCTAGGTACAAAATAAATCAACACACACAATTTTGTGCACAATTTCAAGGAGTTGTACGGACCTTATGAAAGTTATCCAACGACCCCATGTTCATGTTCATATACTGTTCAGTATGGTAGCCAATAGGCTCATGTGGTTATTTACATTTTTTTATATGAAAAATTCAGTTTTTCAGTTGCATTAACTATATTTCAAGCACTCAGTAGCCACAGATGGCTCGTGGCTACATATTCAACACAGAAATAGAATTTTGTATAATTGTAAAATGTTCTGTTGGACAGCATTGCTCTAGAACATTCAGAATAAGATTTGCTTTTAATTAATTTTTTGAGACTGAGTCTCACTCTGTTGCCCAGGCTGGAGTGCAGTGGTTGATCTCAGCTCACTACAACCTCCACCTCATGGGCTCAAGCGATCCTCCCACCTCAGTCTTCCGAGTAGCTGGGACTACAGGCTGTGCCACCACGCCCTACTAATTTTTGTATTTTTAGTAGAGACTGGGTTTCGCCCTGTTGGCCAGGTTGGTCTCCAACTCCTAAGCTCAAGCAATCCACCCGTCTTGGCTTCCCAAAGTGCTGGGATTACAGGTGTGAGCCACCGCACCCGGCAGAGATTTGCTTGTATTTTTTTTTTTTAAATTAACTTCATCGGGCTGGGGACAGCGGCTCACACCTGTAATCCCAGCACTTTGGGTGCCCAAGGCAGGGGGTGGGGAACCACTTGAGCTCTGGAGTTTGACACCAGCCTGGCCAACATGGTGAAATCCCATCTCTAATAAAAATACAAAAATTAGATGGGCGAGGTGGTGGGTACCTGCAGTCCCAGCTACTGGGGAGGCTGAGGTGGGAGAATCGTTTAAACCCAGGAGGCAGAGGTTGCAGTGAGCCCAGATAGCGCCACTGGACTTCCAGCCTGGGCCACAGAGTGAGACTCCATCTCAAAAAAAAAAAAAAAAAGTAACTTTATCTACTTATAACTTCAAGAATATTAGGAGGTAGTCAAGAGTCAGGCTTATTTACATAACACCAAAACAACTGGCTAAAAGTGGAATGTTCAGTGACTTTGTTCAAATAGTATATCTTTTATTTTAGTAAACATATATGATACTAACTGTGGCAAAGGGTTATTAAAATAACCCTTTTACTTAACTTTTAACTCAGTTAAGAGGGAAGAGCAAAATTTTAAATACTATGATGCGAAAAATAGCTGAGTTGAGTAACGTTTTAGATGTGTAGGCAGAAAAAAAGGTGGAGAATGCATAAGGGAACTTGTGTCTTGCAAAAAGTAGCATTCTGGTTCATTGTAGTTTGTCAGATATTTAGGAATAGAAGGTGCTCATGCTCAAAGTGTTAGTGATTTATCAAAGCTCTAATGATCTTTCTCTTAGAAGAATTATACGCTTAAAGCATTAACAATAACCTTGCTTTACTGGCTTTCTTCTTGAGATCTTAAAATTAACTTTTTCTTTTTTGAATTGAATTTTATTTTCTACCTAAAGCAATGTATAGTTTTTTCAGAGTTGCTGCTTATTAGTCCTTAAAAAGGAATTGAGTCAGTTACAGATACCAGTAGATGGGAAGCAGTGATGCAGATAATACAAAGGAGCAGATAATGAAAAGACACTTGAAGTTGGCTTTGAAATGCATTTTTCAGCACATTTTCATATTCTGTTTTATGCAGGCATTCTCTTCAGACCTATAAAGAGGTGACTCTGAAGTATGTTGAGTGATCAAAGAAAGTTAGCCTGAGATTTAACCACCACCGGTGGGCTAGCCACATGCAGGTAATTAAATTAATGGCAAAACTTAGCATATTTGTATTCTGTATGTC
The DNA here is from genome assembly GCF_028885625.2 of Pongo pygmaeus. NCBI lineage: Eukaryota > Metazoa > Chordata > Mammalia > Primates > Hominidae > Pongo > Pongo pygmaeus. Next base: position 110,845,756 of record NC_072396.2, on the reverse strand, counting down.
ACCTTACTCCCATGAGCATGTAGCCACTAAAGAGATTCTATGAACTTACTGATCTTATTCATTCTGGGAATTTATTCCCATCTTCAAGATGCTTAGTTTTAAAATAATCAATTAGATTGATTTTTGTTTTATTTAAATCTATTTGGCTGACCTTGGCTGAGTGTCTTGGTGTTCTCATAATTGAAGCAGTTGCCATATGGTGTCAGAAGACATTGGAAATTTGATTTCAGATGTCAATATAACAAGTTACCCAAACCTACACGTCCTGCACATGTATCCCGGAACTTAAAATAAAATAAAATTTAAAAAATGTGGAAAAATAAACCAAAATAAAATGTGCTTGAGACAAGTACTGAAGTGTTTGAATTAGCCATAAAAATGTTCAACATGCTCTCTGTTGGGCCTTTCTTTTATAAGGTTGGAACAAAAAAATGCTGTGTCATCTGTTGTACAGTGGGTTGAAAAAAGGAATTCCACTCTAACTATGATATGCAATAAATAAATCCTAAATACATATTCACAGGTTTTTCTGGTATGGATAAGTCTGGCTCACTTAGCTAGTTTCAAAAGGAAGATTTAAAAAACCGTCGAGATCCAAATAAATGCAAACTTTGTTATGTGCTTAGGAACTTTCCTGTGTCTTATGAAACAAAATGATCTTACCGTCTGGTGATTGCTCCATAAATATGTAAACCAACTAAATAATTCTACCATCCACAAGAGGATATCTGTTAAGGGGTGGATACTAATTTCAGATTTTTGCAGTGTTTGCAAAAGTGCATTTCCACTCCAACCCTCCACTCCCTTGGGGCTAGGCGGTGAGTAGATGGGGAGAGAGGCTGGCTCCTATAAATAAGCACATCTTCCTATAAATTAAGTGGGTGTTTTGAAAATGAGGAATCAGATTCAGTGATTTTTTTTTAGCAAAAATTATTTTTATATTTGCTGTGGATCAAAATATTTTTCAACATCCTGTGTGGTAAAGTAGCAAATATTCAACAAGTATTTTCCCACCAACTTCCTTCACAGTCAAATGGGGTTGTTCATAGTTCAGCTGCATATGTTGTACACATATAAATCACATTTTAGTTGACCACATATTTCGGCTTATAGCTTCAGAAGAGGCAAATCAAGAAGCTAGACTAAACCTAGAGAGACTATTATTTCTAAATAAAATTGGCCAGAATATAGTTGGCTATTTTCTTTGTGAATTTCTCCCTAAGGCACCCAGATCAGCTTTTTTTTTTTTTTTTTTTTTTTTTTTTTGACAGACTCTTGTCCAGGCTGGAGTGCAGTGGCACCATCTTGGCTCACTGCAAACTCTGCCTCCTGGGTTCAAGCAATTCTCCTGCCTCAGCCTCCCCAGTAGATGGGATCACGGGCGCCTGCCACCATGCCCTGCTAATTTTTGTATTTTAGTAGAGACAGCATTTCACCTTGTTGGCTAGGCTGGTCTCAAACCCCTGACCTCAAGTGATCTGCCCGCCTCAGCCTCCCAAAGTGCTGGGATTACAGGCATGATTCACAGTGCCCAGCCAGATCAGCTTTTCGTATCCCTGAAACTCTAAAAGGTTTTAATTTTATCAAACTGAAAATTATTCTGACTCATTTAAGTCAATATCCTCAATAAACTGTAGTTCTCTGAGTTTCCTAATATATTATCCATAATTGCTTATACCATTTTAACAAAATATATAACAGGTGCAAAAGTAGTGCTTGGAGGACTAGAAATTTGCCTTTTGTTGTGTATATCTTCACTGCTTTCCTTCTGTTCATAACAAATTCTAGTGGTATATCAAAGACAAGGGTGAAACTGACCTAGGGTCAGGAAAACAACCATATTAAAGGAATTGAGATTATCTATTTTTTTCATAGTTCAGTAGAACATGGTACTTTACTGTTTAGCTTCTCAGGAATCAGAACACAATTTATGCAGTACTTAAAATTTATATGAAAGTAAATTTAGAACATTGGAGTGTTTGTTCATTTTTGCCATTTTGTTTGGCTGAAGGTAAAAGTCTTAAATTACCCTTCTATTCTGAGTAATATTTTCTTTCCCTAAAGTACAAATAGGATATGTGATTGAGGAAGCCTTTCAAAAAATATAGACTATCTCCAAGATCCTACCGTAGGGAAATAAAAATATTCCATTAAGAAGTTAAAACAGGCTGGGCACGGTGGCTCTCACCTGTAATCCCAGCACTTTGGGAAGCCGAGGTGGTGGGATCACCTGAGGTCAGAAGTTCGAGATCAGCCTGACCAACGTGGAGAAACCCCGTCTCTACTAAAAATATGAAATTAGTTGGGCGTGGTGGCATCTGCCTGTAATCCCAGCTACTCGGGAGGCTGAGGCAGGAGAATTGCTTGAACCCGGGAGGCAGAGGTTGCGGTGAGCCGAGATCGGGCCGTTGCACTCCAGCCTGGGCAACAAGAGCGAAACTCCATCTAAAAAAAAAAAAAAAAAAAAAGAAGAAGTTATAACAGTTAAAAATGTTCCAAATAAATATAAAACAACACAAAACCACCATAGCTTCATATTATGAAAATGTAATTACATTTAAACGGCACAGTTCAGTGAAATGAAAGCCTAAAGTAGAAGATTTATAACGTATTATTGCTTGAATGAGACAAGTTTTATCAATATTTATCACTTTGTTAACATTTTATGTATTTATAGAGTAAGGATTAATGGGCTGTGGACATCTATTTCTTCAGAGAAGTATTAATAGGATATCCAATAATTTGAACAATATCCACAAATGAGCAATGGGGATATTCTTTTAGATATAACTTTTTTCATTGTCAGAAGTACAGTCTGAGCATACAAAATAAAGGAAACAGAAGCCTACTTTCATTATGAAATTATTTTGCAAATAGAGTGAAACTATACTAATAAAACTTGCTTGAAGTAGGCAAGTTCTATAATTGGAATCATAGAATATAGTAATATTTTATTATTTTGGAGAATGGTTAGCACTCATTCTATGATAAAGGAAATTCATACTGTATATAAGTTCTGCACTAGGAATCTTGTACAAAAAAAGACCCCACAATTTTTCTAGTGCTTTAGGAAGTATTCATTTGCATAAAAGCAACTGAAGTATTAATTCAAATCACTTACATTGTTCTTTGAAGCAGATTTCTATATTTCTTTAGCTTTGATTACATTACTATATAGTCTTAAACCAGGCATTTTATGTATTTTTAAATATATCCTTCCATTGTTAAAAAAACTGCTGTCAGGTAGGCCTTCCTCTTAAAGTTTTTTAAAAATATAAAATGCAGCTCTATTATTTTCAAGTAATATAATAACACAAATGAATTGCTACTAAAATGATGCCAAAAAGAAGCACTGCCAGATCTGCTTTATTGAATAGGCAAAGATTGTTTGCAGAAAACAGTTGCTTCTATATACTACTTAAAAGAGTTTCTTTCTCTGAAGGCACTTAATAATCTCCTCACTCCTCTAAGTGCTAACCCCACATTTTAAACTTAGTTTAAACACTGGTGAGAATTAATGAGGTTTTTAATACTCTACTCAAATTCACATGGTATGATGGAGATCACTACATCTACAATAGCTTATGTAGATAAGTGGAGAGTAATGTTAACTAATTCCACAATATCGTGCAGTGAAACAAGATCTGAACTGGAATCTGGTTCCTTCACTCCATAACCCTGTGTGGGTGTAAGCACTTTATGTAGCTGTGTGAATCACTGTTGGTAACCTAGGCAGTTCCTACTGCCAGAGCTTTATATAGAAACAGCCTAACAAAGAAGTCATGTCTCCAACTGCCAGCTAAAGATGAGACATCAAATAGCTGTGGGGAGAGCAGACAGAGAATAAAAGAACACTCTGTTAAGAGTCAGCATGGTGTCATTAAGCCGAGGAACCCCAATCTTTCTGGTGTTATAACACTTAAATGGTTCTAGATAAGATTATGAAGTAGGAAATATTTGACTGGGGGGATAGATGCTCACTTTTCCAGCTTCATTCATTCATTTTCATACTCTCATTTATTCATTCATCAGTGAGAGCCTGATATGAATCAGTCACTGTGCTATAATGAGATGAATGAAATAAAGTCCCTGGATCTCCGTCAGTCTCGTACTGCTTCCAGATCACACCTCAATCAATCTGCTATTTTACACTCAGGTTGCCATCAATGAATTAATCCCTGCTAAGTTATCAGTAGTACTTTTCAGTGGGTGTTTTTTTTTTTTTTCTTCCCTGGGACCATTTGCCTTTTTAACAAGGACTCAAAGACCCTGCAGCTTTTAAAACCCGAAAGAATGCTGTTTTAATGAAGGATGAAATTTTATACAGCATGTTAATAGGGAGGAGAATATTGTTGGGGAGGGGGACTCCTGAGACCCAAAAAACCACACATTGCACAGGTGACTGGTCCCCAAATCCTTCTCCAAGACACAAAAGTAAAGTTATCCTCAAAAAGTAGATGGAGTATATCCCATCCCACCAAGACAAAATTTAAAAAATAATTTATTTATAATTATTTTAGTAGTAAAAACATTGAAATTCTAACATTAGTTAATAAAAAAGCCAACATGTCAATACCACTGATTGGGAATTGACTGGATGATATAAAGTAAATAGAAGACAACTTAAAATATGTCCTATATTGCTCAGGAAGGTACAACAAGGAAAAATGTGTGAAAGTTAGAGGAAGGCACATTTTGGCATAGTTTGAACAATAACTTTCTAAAAACTTGAGCTATTCAGCTATGAACTGAAATGCCTTGTGAGATGATGAACTCTCTGTCCCTGACAGTGCTCAAGTAGTAAGTGAATGACCACTGGACAGGGTTTTAGTTTAAGGGATTTCTGAAGTACATGGAAATTATATATTTTTTAATGTTTAAGCTATGAATCTATTAGCCTATGATAGTTAGGAATTCAGGAATTATACAAATGAATATATAAGAATACATAAAAATAGGCAAAAAGGCAAAATTAGCATGACCCGAACTATGTATGTAAATTTTGAATAGGTGCCAAGTAAAGGAAATATCAGGATAAACTGTTAGCCAAAAAAAACTTCTTGTAGGACAAATATTTTTGCCCAAGAGTTTAGAGTGAGAAAGAGACACAGATAGGTGAAGAAGAGGGAGAATGAACTGAAAATAAGGATGACTTCATGAGCATCATCTTGCTACTACCGTAGTTTTTACTGTCTACTATAGAATAGACATTGCGCAAAGTGCCTTCTTTATATGCATTATGTAATTTAATCCTTACAACCACCCTATATAAAGTAGTACCACATACTCTTATTTCTTTTCAGATCCTGTACATCTTTCGCCGTTTAAAGTAGTATTGCTAGTATTCCCATTTTACAGATGAGATGACTGAGATAAGAAGACTGAAATTCAGAGTGTTTAAGTAACTAGACCAAGATCACACAGCTAGAAAACAAACAGTAGATCTGGGATTCAAACCCAGGTCTATCCGCCTACAAAGCCCATGCCTTGAATCACTACTACATCTCACTGCTTCTGGTAGAAGCCATGCATGCTTGAAGGTTCAGAGATAGAACTATGAAATGTAAAACTTGGGAGGACAAATAGTTGGCTCTCAGTAAACATTTGTTGAGTGAATAAGTAAATCCTTGTTTTTTAGATTTACAAAAATCACAGTTTTGCCTTCTTTTATTCCCAATTTAGAAAATCCAATTGTCAGCCAGAACTTGCTCTCCCTAAGAGATTTCCTCCTAGCCACACTGCAAAGCTACCCTTGGCCAAGGCTATGGACAAGTAAACAAGAATGAATAGCAACTCAGGGGTTCTTACCCCAGGGTTTCTCTTCACCCCTTGGTCTCCCATGCCGTGGAGGTATCATGCGGTAATGCATCAGGTTAGAGCCCTAGTATTTCTCTGTAGGCCTTCTTTAAGCTGCCCTTATTGAGGTAATGGACAGCAGCTTTCAGGTGAGAAAGATGTATTCCTTGTGAAACAATCAAATCACACACCTTCTTCTAACCAACATGTGATTTACCCACCTCTCTCTGAGTTCTGCTCCAAGGAGTCCTCACAAAGCCCTTTGGTAAATATGGTCATTTTGCATATCCTGGCTTTTTGAGAAAACTAATTTTCTAAGAGCATTTGCCTGTGTGTATGGTTGAAATAGTACTACATTTCTCAGATGTAACTACTGTGGCCTCCAACTGCAGCTAATCTTGCTATACATAAGTTAACTGAGCATTTAGATGCTGGCTGCATCCTATATGAGGCTAAAAATATCAGTTGAAAAATTATTTCTGAAAAATGGTTATTCGGTCCATGCTGACATTTTTAGAGCTAAAACAATATCAAACATCCTATTTGACTGATTGTACACTCCTCTTCCTCTGCTGAATTGACTGCTTTGAGGAAAAGAACTCAATTTACATTTCCATTTAAAACCTAAAAATATACATAAGTAAATGTTGATTGGATTTAATTCAATTCTGGAATGCAGGGTATCCAGGCATTTAGTGATTGCAATTTTGACATCCTAAGGCCTTGACTAAGTTTCTACCAGTTTTTACTAAAATTCTAATCTCCTCAATGCAGATAGGTAATTAGCATTAGTCATAACAAACAGATCATTTTCCAGCCATTTGATTTATTAAAATGGCCCCAAATAATTTTTCATGTGCTTGTTTTTTATAATGATTTCCTATTTTTATGCAACATCCTCCAGATACCCAGGTGACACTCAAGTCAAGGACCAACTTGTACCTGGATTAAGACTATAAAGCAGTTCCATTTGGAACCCTAGGGCAGGTTAATTTTATATTCAGGTCATTTAGCACCTGTTACCCTCCACTGTACCCTACCTCCCTGCCCAAACATTGACATGCTTCTCCATCCCTGTGATCTACAATCATAGATCTAGGAACAAACCCTTGTGATTTAAATTTATTCACATTTTCATCTCTAATCTGTTCAGCTCTGCCCTTGCCAGCTCCTTCAAGAGTGGCTGCTCCCTTGTAAATAATGCTCTTACATTGTATATACAATGCCAGCCCTTTACATTGATAAACCAAGTACCATACTTGCCTGAGACAAATTTACTCCAGAATTTTGTTTCAAATCTTTACATTATTGCCACCTGGTATCACATTCATTCCATCCTTAGCTAGTGCCCCAAATGGAAGCTAATTTGTTTACTATTCACTTCTGTGCACCTCTCTCTGTATTGCTCTTTACTTTCTTCTTCTACTTCTCCTCTCCTAAAAGTTTCCATGTGTCTTCTAGATCTCTGGTTACACGACAGATGTTTAACTTGTATACTTTCCTCATCTTCTCTTCACTGTGGGTTCCCTGTGCTTCCTGACTCAACCAAAACCCATCTTATCATGAGGACGCGACTTCTCCTTCAGATATTTTCAGTAAAGGCAGCCCATCTGTTCGTGCCCCACATATTTCAAGGAATAGGAGTCTCTTCACTCCCACATTGTTGTTTCCAGACTACTCCCCCACTCTTTTTTATTTTTTATTTTTTTTGAGACGGAGTCTCGCTCTGTAGCCCAGGCTGGAGTGCAGTGGCGCGATCTCGGCTCACTGCAAGCTCCGCCTCCCGGGTTCACGCCATTCTCCTACCTCAGCCTCCCGAGTAGCTGGGACTACAGGCGCCAGCCACCACGCCTGGCTTTTTTGTATTTTTTAGTAGAGTCGGGGTTTCACCGTATTAGCTAGCATGGTTTTGATCTCCTGACCTCGTGATCTGCCCGCCTTGGCCTCCCAAAGTGCTAGGATTACTGGCATGAGCCACCGCGCCCGGCCTACTCCCCCACTCTTATGAATCAAAATCTGCTTCTTGGAGACTCACAGCATTTGGTTTTAATAACCTCTATTACTTTCCTCTCTGCTTGGCCATGGACCAACCTCCCAGTAATTTCCCCACATTTATCGAAGACATTATCATTTGGATCACAGCCATCCTTTTCACCCTCAAATCTTTCCATCACTCAACATTCTGTCCTCAGTGTGGTTTAACTTCAGGAATTTTTGTCGCCATTCCACTTTATTGACCCCACTGCCATGGCCATACTCTGTATATTATCAGCATCCTAATCTGCTAAACCTCCGAAATCCTAACAGAAATATCCCACTTTCTGATTGGTTATCCTATAACTCTCTCACTTTCATATTCCCGGTACTGGTCTTTGACTTCTCTGCTATCACCTTCTGTGTTGATGACCCTTCCAACACTCTGACCTTTACAATTTCTTAATTGCTTCAGTTCTAATAACCTTAACATTTCTATTCTGCCTTTTATGACTTGTATAAATATTAGTCCCCCGACTACATTTCCCTCCTTGAGGGCAATGATGATATTTTTGTACCATTTTTTACAGTGCCTTCCATAGTATATGATCACTGGAAAGGTAGTATTGTGTGCTGATTAAGAGCACAGACTCTTAATTATTAGGATATTAGGTTTCTTTTTTTTTCTTTTTTAATTATTATTATACTTTAAGTTTTAGGGTACATGTGCACAATGTGCAGGTTAGTTACATATGTATACATGTGCCATGCTGGTGTGCTGCACCCATTAACTCGTCATTTAGCATTAGGTATATCTCCTAAAGCTTTCCCTCCCCCCTCCCCCCACCCCACAACAGTCCCCAGAGTATGATAAAAACTCTCAATAAATTAGGTATTGATGGGACGTATCTCAAAATAATAAGAGCTATCTATGATAAACCCACAGCCAATATCATACTGAATGGTCAAAAACTGGAAGCATTCCCTTTGAAAACTGGCACAAGACAGGGATGCCTTCTCTCACCACTCCTATTCAACATAGTGTTGGAAGTTCTGGCCAGGGCAATTAGGCAGGAGAAGGAAATCAAGGGTATTCAATTAGGAAAAGAGGAAGTCAAATTGTCCCTGTTTGCAGATGACATGATTGTATATCTAGAAAACCCCATCGTCTCAGCCCAAAATCTCCTTAAGCTGATAAGCAACTTCAGCAAAGTCTCAGGATACAAAATCAATGTACAAAAATCACAAGCATTCTTATACACCAATAGCAGACAAACAGAGAGCCAAATCGTGAGTGAACTCCCATTCACAATTGCTTCAAAGAGAATAAAATATCTAGGAATACAACTTACAAGGGACGTGAAGGACCTCTTCAAGGAGAACTACAAACCACTGCTCAACGAAACAGAAGAGGATACAAACAAATGGAAGAACATTCCATGCTTATGGGTAGGAAGAATCAATATCATGAAAATGGCCATACTGCCCAAGGTAATTTATAGATTCAATGCCATCCCCATCAAGCTACCAATGACTTTCTTCACAGAACTGGAAAAAACTACTTTAAAGTTCATATGGAACCAAAAAAGAGCCTGCATCGCCAAGTCAATCCTAAGCCAAAAGAACAAAGCTGGAGGCATCATGCTACCTGACTTCAAACTATACTACAAGGCTACAGTAACCAAAACAGCATGGTACTGGTACCAAAACAGAGATATAGATCAATGGAACAGAACAGAGCCCTCAGAAATAACGCCGCATATCTACAACTATCTGATCTTTGACAAACCTGAGAAAAACAGGCAAAGGGGAAAGGATTTCCTATTTAATAAATGGTGCTGGGAAAACTGGCTAGCCATATGTAGAAAGCTGAAACTGGATCCCTTCCTTACACCTTATACAAAGATCAATTCAAGATGGATTAAAGACTTAAATGTTAGACCTAAAACCATAAAAACCCTAGAAGAAAACCTAGGCATTACCATTCAGGACACAGGCATGGGCAAGGACTTCATGTCTAAAACACCAAAAGCAATGGCAACGACAGCCAAAATTGACAAATGGGATCTAATTAAACTGAAGAGCTTCTGCACAGCAAAAGAAACTACCATCAGAGTGAACAGGCAACCTACAAAATGGGAGAAAATTTTCGCAACCTACTCATCTGACAAAGGGCTAATATCCAGAATCTACAATGAACTCCAACAAACTTACAAGAAAAAAACAAACAACCCCATCAAAAAGTGGGCGAAGGACATGAACAGACACTTCTCAAAAGAAGACATTTATGCAGCCAAAAAACACATGAAAAAATGCTCACCATCACTGGCCATCAGAGAAATGCAAATCAAAACCACAATGAGATACCATCTCACACCAGTTAGAATGGCAATCATTAAAAAGTCAGGAAACAACAGGTGCTGGAGAGGATGTGGAGAAATAGGAACACTTTTACACTGTTGATGGGACTGTAAACTAGTTCAACCTTTGTGGAAGTCAGTGTGGCGACTCCTCAGGGATCTAGAACTAGAAATACCATTTGACTCAGCCATCCCATTACTGGGTATATACCCAAAGGATTATAAATCATGCTGCTATAAAGACACATGCACACGTATGTTTATAGCGGCACTATTCACAATAGCAAAGACTTGGAACCAACCCAATGTCCAACAATAATAGACTGGATTAAGAAAATGTGGCACATATACACCATGGAATACTATGCAGCCATAAAAAATGATGAGTTCATGTCCTTTGTAGGGACATGGATGAAATTGGAAATCATCATTCTCAGTAAACTATCGCAAGAACAAAAAACCAAACACCGCATATTCTCACTCATAGGTGGGAATTGAACAATGAGAACACATGGACATAGGAAGGGGATATTAGGTTTCAGACCTCAGCTTTGAAACATACTAGCTGTATGACCATGGCAAATTTAACCAATCTCTCTGTGCCTCAGTTTTCTTATATATAAAATGGAGATACTGACACTATGTACCTCATAGGAGTTGTTGGGATGATTACACTGAGACGAATGCTTGGCACATAGCTAACAGAGTACTTACTATTAACAACTGCCTTCATAAAGGGGAAGGAAAAACAGATACTTTAACAGGTACATTACTGAAAGAAATAAAGAGTTCCAATTTATTATGAGAAATGATGCTGAGACAGTCATTCAAAATATAAATGGAAAGCAAGTGAATTATTAAGGAAATTTTCATTTCTCTTTGTTCTTTCCACAGGGGAGATGTCAATGTATTGATTATTGCTAGAGACGAATTTACTTAACTACATTGTGTTACTATCATTGCATATTAAGGTCATTAGCTAGGTCATGCTGAGAATATATGTCATTAAAAATTTAGGCAAAAATATGATATACATCTAAAACTCTAAAAAGTTACAGTTAACATTACTATATTGTTAAATATTTACATTACAATTAACATTACTATACTGTTGAATATTTATGTGCTCAAAGCATGTCCTGAGCATGGGTGGAACAGGTTGTTGCTTGCATGATGTGATGAGGGACACTCTGAAACATCATCTCCTGGAATTCACTCTTCCACTGTTCTGTCAAAGGTCCTGATATCACCAGTAAGAAATCTGTTTTGTTTTTCCTTTAAGGCATATTGTTTCTAGGTGCAACAAGTAAATCTTTCCCCCAACTTTATCAAAATAGCACCTGAATATCGAAAAATTTTCTAAATAAGTAGCCATAAAACTTGCAAGTTTAGACAGAAACAGACATAATTTGTTTATATGATGTCCTTGCTGCCTAGGGAATGTACTCTTGAATGAAGGAAGAGAGGTAGCTGGGGTAAGAGCACTTGTGAACTGAGGACTACTGAAATGAGAGCGACAGAGAGAGAGTACTTAAGAGGAAGTAGCCTACTTTATGTAGTCTTGCTCAGGCATTGTTCTGTGTGTATTTACACACACACTCTTTTCTAATAATTGCAAGTAATTGTGGGGGAAATCTGTCTGAGCAGCAAATCATAATATAATAAATGAAACATTAAAAATTTAGGAGGAAGAGGCCAAGAGTTAAGCCAAGGATATGTTAATGAACAAATGGCACATGTTTAGATGCTTTCAAAATGTTCTTTGATTTTAAAATGGAGAAAAGGGAGATGAAATGTACTTGAAAGGGCTCACAGTAAATTTACTCATTTTGTTTTTATCTGGAAACTGGTGCTCAGAGGTACTATATCTTGATTTCCTTATAAACATACATTTTTATGCAATTATGTTTGTATGTGCCTGTACCCAGGGGAGGGGGGCACCTGGGCATTTGTGTGAAAGCATAAAAGAGGTACTAAAATCATTTGTTATTGTAAGTCAGGTAAAAAAAAAAAACTTATGATGTTTCAGAGATTCATGAATTCCAAGCATAGCTGAGTTATTTTCCAGGCGTAACATGTTATATACTTACTAATACATCCCATAATCATGTCAATTTTTAAAATAACTGTGTCATTCTTTAGTTGACTTGTGGTACAATGTAGTTGTCAAATATTTTGCTTAGAAACCTGTGTTTTTTGCCCATATATTTCTATTTTATATCTGTCTCTACATTTATTATTCTTTACTATTCACCATGGTACTTCATCTTGTTTTTAATAAATAATTTTCCTAACTTGTCAAGATGCTTTTACTGTTTGTTTGTGTCTTACAACTTGACACTCAACTTGGAGTCGCAGTGAAATTTCTTTTTCAATTGTTTTATCCAGGGCACTAATAAAATAGTATTTGGAAAATAACCCAAAATTGTCCCTTTTACCTATTGTTTCTTCTTTCCATACCTAATTTATGGAGATCATCTATTGTTTCTGTATACCACTTTATTATTTCTCGCAAGCTAACAGTAAACTATTGGATTTCCCTTTTGGGCATATCCTACATGGTGACTCTATTTGTATCTATCTACAGACAAACATATATGCATATATACATATATATTCATATTCTAGTTTACCCATAAGAATAACAAAATTAAAAAATCTTACTGAAGTCCTGAACCTTGATAAAGACTATCTCCCAGAAGCTTCTATCAAATAACATACTCAATGATAGAACGGTGGGTGCACTTTTTAATAAAGTCAAGAACAAGTCAAGGATGTATACTGTTATCACTATTGTAGCCCTAGACAATGGAATAAGACAATTGGAAAAATTAAGAGGTAGAATTAAAATAAAAGAAGAAGCAAAACTTTCTAGAGAAAATGATCACTTATCTTGAAAATTCAAGAGAATCAATGAATGAATTAATAAAATTAATAGGAGTTCAACAAGGTGGTCAGATGCAAGGTCAACAATAGTGATACAAGATCAATATCAATAGCTTTCTTATGTATCAGCAATAATTATGTTAATTGAAGTATTGTTTGTAAAAGAGCAGCACTGAAAACAACCCAAATGTCCATTGCTAGGGGACTGGTTAAATAAATTACGTGTGCGTATGCAATATTAATATAATGCAATAGTTAAAAGAATGAATTTGATTTAAATACAAATTTACTGACATGAACATAACTCCAGTTCCTATTGTTGAGTAGCTAAAGCAAGCTACAGAATAACTTTGTTAATATTGAAAATAAAACACAAATTGACTACGTGTTTTCTGTACGTATATATGCAAAAATGAATAGAAAAAGTCTGAAAGGTTACATACTGAATGAATAGCAATAGTTATCTCTTGAAAGGGTGCTGGAATTGGGGGTGGTAGTCAAGGGGAGACTTTAATTATATTGTTAGTATTTTTAATAGGAGAAACTACTCATTTATTACTTGTATCAGTAAAAATAAAAACAATTTAAAAAATACAATAGTTTGCCAAATTTACCAAACTTCATTTAAACTTGTCCATCTTTTCATATATAAAAGAGAATTGTTTTGTAGTTTCTTAAACTTTTATTCATTGAGCAAATAGTGAAGACCATGCACTATGCTCTGTACAATGGATACAATGGCAAACATGACAGACGTGGTCTTTGTCCTCCTGGAACTTACAATCTAGTGGGAGAAACAAATAATAAACAAATAAGAAAATAATTAGGCCAAGTGCGATGGCTCATGACTATAATCCCAGCACTTTGGGAAGTCGAGGCAGAAGGATTGCTTGAGACTAGGAGTTCAAGATCAGCCTGGGCAACACAGTGAGACCCCTGTCTCTAAAATAATAAAATTGCCTGATGTGATGACACAGGCCTGTGGTCCCAGCTACTTGGAAGGCTGAGACAGGAGGATTGCTTGAGCCCAGGGAGTTCGAGGCTTCAGTGAACTTTGTTTGTGCCACTGCACTCCAGCCTGGGTGACAGAGCAAGAACCGTATCAAAATAAATAAATAAATAAATAAATAAATTTAAAAAATAAATTAAAAAAGAAAATATACATTAAAATAAATTTTAACAAGAAAGAGCTGAAGGTTTTGATAGAAAATAATACGAATAAGGTCAAGGGAGACCTGTTAGAAGAAACATTTAAACTGGAATATGGAGTACCTGTTATGTGTGATAATGATGGTGGTGAGAGAGAGCAAGGCAAGTAAAAAGCGTCCCACGTGGAAAAAGCTTCACATGTTGGAGAAAATGTCCAAAGATCAGAGTGGTTGAAGCATTGTGAGGGAGAGGGAAAGAGTAGACTGTTAGGTTGGAGAGATAGGCAGAGGCCAGATCATGCAACTCCTTTTAGGCCTGATAAAATTTAGACTTTATTTGAAGAACAATGGAAAGTCACTGGGGAGCTCTGAGAAGAGGAGTGATGTGATCAACCTATATTTTTAGATCACTCTGGCTTCTGTGTAGAGAATATATGGGGTAGGTTGAGTAGAAGCAGGGAGCCCAGTTTGGAGGCTATTTGCAGTAGTCAGTGCGAGAGCTGGCAGTAGCCTGCACTAGACTAGTGGTAGTAGATAGACATGGTTATATTTTGGAGGCAGTGTTATGTGAAAAAAAATAATGAAGGAGAAGTGACTCAGGCAGAGGAGGCAGCAAATACAAAAGCTTGTGCTTATTTCTCTTAGTTAAAAAACAGAGAGAAAACCAGAGTGGCTGAGGCATGGTAATGCAGGGGAGAAGGGCATAGGATAAGGTCTGACTGTACACGATTAGCATCAAACCTTGTAGGCCTAGGCTCAAGGCCTGGATTTTATTCTAACTGGGGTGGAATTACATTTTCCACAGGATCACTTTGGCTGCTATGTGCTACAGAGGGGCGAGAATAGCAAGAGAGAACACTTAAGAAGCTATTGCAGTGGTCCAGGTGGGAGATGATTTTGGCCTGGGCTTGGATGGAGGCAGCAGAGGTGAAAAAGTGAATGGACTTAAGAAATGCTTGGAGGTAGGATCAAGAGAACTTTATGTTTAAGGAGATGTGGGAGCGAAGATGAGGAAGGCATCAGGAGTTACTTTCAGGCTGTCTGGCAAGGAAATGTTTAGTGGAATTGAGGCACTGAAACGAGCCCCGTGTGGCAAGAGTTCAGTGAGTAGAAGAGGAGGGAGTGAGAGGAAATGAGGTCACAGCAGTAGGCCAGATGATTCAGAGCTGGATAAAGTCTTGGAAAGAAGTTTGGATTTACCCTGAGTATCATGGGAAGCCACGGAAGGATTTTAAACAGAGTGAGATTTATTTTCTCTAAAAAGCCACTTTGGCTTATAGTCTGGAGATTGGGCTTGGAAGGGGACAAGAGTGGCAGGGAAATCAACTAGAAAGCTGTTGTAGAGGTCTAAGATAGAGTGAGTGGTGTCTTGGAGATGCACAGAATTAGACAGATTTGAGGCTCATTTGAAATGGAACTGATTAGTTTTCTTGAATTAAGCTCTTCTTTATGTACATATCTGAGTTAGTTTTACTGAAGTTTTTATCATCTTCTCACTTCATTTATATACCATGCTTTTATTTCCCCTTTTACTTCTAGAAAAGCATTTTTATAAAGCATGTGAGTTTGCTGTTATAATTAAACCCTTCCTTTTCATGCACTTCACTACTCTGGAATTGGTGAGTTTTGGGGATTCTGAATGCCGCACACTTCACTCTAATCCACTTCGTTGGACACAGCTGAAATGATAAAATGTAAAAACCATTTTATTCCTCCCAAATTACTGACCATACTGATATAAACTACATGCAAATCTAAGCATTTCTTAAAACATTTTACCTAAAAATAGCATATTTAACTTCCAAAGCTGACTGCTCAGCAAACAAGTACTTAACATGTTACGCGTCTTCTGCTTGGATAACTCAGGAGTCCTGAATTTTCTTGCATCTCTAGAATAGAACCGAAAGGCCATGTGTGCAGTGTTTGGAAAAGATTGTTAGGAAGTTACATACTTACTTAAGAACATGGTAAACATATCCTTTTATTTCCCACCTCATCAAAATGCCAAGTCAAAATCCCATTATTCCTTCTGGTAAGCTAGAATATGAAAATATATGTATATATACATGTATGTTTGTGTGTAGATAGATACAGATATATCCACCAATGCAGAATATAACCCAAAGGAGAAATCCAAGAGCAAATTAAGAAACTGCTACTGGACACAGCACAATGGGAAACTGAGTTAGAAGTTTACCTCCAAGTATTAGGCTATACACTATTCTTCCTCAGTGAAAGCTATTCTCTAACTGAAATTATCCCCTTCAGAAAAATAACACTCTTAGTAGGGAGGCTGTAAATAGACTGGACTCAAGAGTAAGGACATTCTGTATTTAAATCGTGAAACCACGTGAGACAAGGGGTGCAGAAGCATCCCTTAGACTTATCACGTCCCTTGAAGGCAACTTATAGGGGATGCGGAGGCACAGAAATGTGAAAGGACATGGGGGAAGAGAGTATATTTGCACAACAGTACGAGGGTGGCTGAAGTAGATTGTCAGTGAGAAAGAGACAAGTTGCTCCTGATATTTAGGACCTAGCCTGGCACTCTCAATTAAGCCTCGACATTTTCTTGTTGAATATAAACCATCTCACGAAACATCAACATTAGAGAAGGTCAATCTGTGACTATGACAGATCAAAACAAACAAAAAAGACCACTCCATAATCAGATCTGAACACAGACAAAATATGGACAGTGTCCACGCCACAAAAATTACCAAATATTCCTCTATTCTGGCTAATAAGGGTAACTACCAAATATCTCTCTATTCTGGCTAATAAGGATAACTACCAAATATCTCTCTATTCTGGCTAATAAGGGTAACTATTGCTTCTTTACCAATTACAGCTTTAGCCATGGGCTAGTCTTCCCCACTTATAAAAAAGGTTTATTTAGGAACCTAAACACAGAACCACAACTTACTGGCAGCCTCCAAGTTCAGAACAAGGCCAGCTAGGGTGGCCAACTTGTCACAGTTTTCCCAGGAATTTCCTGGTTTAACATTAAGAGTCCCACATCCCAAGAAACCTTCAATCTCAAGTAAACTAGAATGGTTGGTTAACAGCCACCTTCCTTCAACTCTCCCCCAAAACACCTAAAGCAAGCCCAAATCCTGCAAGTCCTTTTTAACACCCTCTTACTAGGATGCCCTATGGTTTTCCATGGTGTGTGCTCTTCCAATTGCTGCAACAAGTAATAAATCTACCTTTTTAAACTACAGGTCTGTTGCTAGTGGTCTTTGGCTGGAGAGCATTGACATTAGAAAGAAGTAAAGAGACACAACATTGTGGAAGTGCTTAGTAAGACCTAGTACAGGAAAATGGGACTGAAGGAATGAGGAGGTAGGGGGAGCCAGGGAAGAGTAGAAGAGTACAAGGGCCTGAGGGGGCTACAGTGTGATTTTCTGAAAAGGTGGTTTTTAGGGGGTAATACAAGATGAGATGACAGAAGGTGAAACCGTGAGCTTTATTGTAGGAGGATTTCCCACATCCTCTGTGTCAAAACAAAACAAAACACGAATGAAAAGACAGCAACAACAAACAAAATGTTGGCATAAAATAATGACAGTCTTTAATGATCTAGTGTCTGGTCATCTAGTTTTCATATCCACACTTGATTCCTTATGTTTGTCAACTGCATCACTGAATAGTTTTTATATAAGGGAAATTTCTAGGAAGGAAAAAATCCAATGGCACACTAGTTGGCAGGTCTTAAAAGGGCAAAATTCCAAATTTAGTTTTAATTCTTTGGGGTTGATATCATCATATGTTAAAAAACAACGTTCATTAAATAAAATAAACACACTATAACAGTGCCTGAAATATAATAAATGCCAATAAATGTTAACTATCACAGTTATGGTCATTATGCTATCTTTTTCAATGTGTTTATTTTAAAACAATACTGCAATTGCAGTTTTAAACAAAAGTGCAATACTGTAGCTTTAAAAATATTTTTGATCATGTGTCTTTGGTTATATTGGAGGTATATATTGAATGATAAGTCTAACTGCCTCCTTTTTAAAACTCTGTTCAGAGTCACATATTCAAATGATTATGCACATGTTTCTTTTGGAGAGATTTACTGTGAGTGATCTTTGGTAAATATTCCAAATTTACTGGCAGGGTACCTACATTCTACTAGATATTGGTCCCTAATACAGGTTGCAAAGAAAGTTTTGAAAACAGGGCTACTATTTAGTTTGATACTGTTTGTATTTCAAAAATAGCAGGAGAGTGAATAAGTAGAATGTGTTCGTGCAAAAGGAAACCCAGAGTATTCAGAATCTCTAAGTTTAAATGTATAGCAAGTTGGTTCCTTAGGACAGATTTAATTCCTAAGTTTTATCAGAAAATGGCATTGGTTTCTTTCTACAAAAATGAAAGTCACTCGTAAAAACACAGGAACAGGCAGGGAATGCTTATGAAATGCTCTTAGATAGAAAATAATATAAAATGTGAATGTCCGAGCTCTTGCAGTGTCCAGGATGTGTCACAAAAGGTAGCACATGGAGTTTTGTTACATCTACAGTAATTTTGTACTGCTGAAGTTCATCTTACTTTTTTTTTGATGCTTAGCGAAATAAGCAGTTTGGTTTTCAAATAGTAGTACTAAACAGTGATATTGTATGTGTACAACTTGGAACGTTCCAAGCACCATACTATTCTTAACATAAGTTTGATTTTCTCCTTTTCATAATTCTAAAATCTGTTTAATTTAATTTGCATTAATTTTCTTAGAGGCCAAATTTGGCAATAACACCAATTATCAAAATTTTGTATTCATTTACTGTCAGCTCTTGCCTTGATTGAAATTATTCCTTTTTTTTTTTTAGAACAAGTCTGATAAAAACACACATACCTATCCACAGTGAACAAAATGGGATTCAGAAGTTTACTTCTTCATTGGTTTAAGAATCTATTTACTTAGAAACTGTTTTTTCAAATAAATAAAATAAAAACCAGTAATTTTCAGAAGTAACTCCTTTAAAAAGTTAATAAATTAGAAGTTTCTATTTACTTAAGAAGCCATTAGTAAATATTTCTAAGGGAAATCTTTATTTTCTTTGTGAATTACAGTGTTATCCTATTTCTGCCATACACTTTTCAATGGGTAACATCATTTTTTTGCAGAGTAGTTTCATTTGTATCAGTCCCGCAAAAAGATTCAAATCTTACAAGCATAGAGTAGAGTCAAGTTCTCATTTCTATAACATTTTACACACTTATAATATGCTATTATTTAAGCATAATGAAACTGTTTTGCAGTTTCACAAACTTGAAAACATACAATCCCTTTTGCAGGAGAAAATAAATCAAACTGAGAAGTGCAAATTAATAATGAAATTAAATTTTTTAATGTTTAGAGGTAAAGGCACAGTTTATTAAAAAGCAATTCACGATATAATGCCCACTGAGGAAACTTATATTGCTAGGAAAACATGAAAGAAAATAGGAATCACTTCATGAATTGCTACTGTCTTTGGAACAAATTAATTAAAAATATTAAATAATAATAAAGTAATTACAAGTCGTGCCAGGCAAGAAAATTTAAAGTAAAATTATTTTACAACCTTGTTGCCAGATCCTAGAGCAGTTCTAGATGGAAATACCACTCTAAGATAAACGGACATTAACTCTCTTTGTGAATCAATTATTACTTACCAAAATTTGCCATCTGTATCGTCTGATTGCCAGTCTCTGGAGCATTGTAAATCACAACAGCATCAGCATTTCTTCTGCCCGCTGTTTGAATTTTTTCTGAAAATGTACAATTACCTCTTTCTATCAGCGCAATCCAGGGCTTCTTAGTATTACTAAACTCAGTGTTGTGGTCACAAGCTTGGTAGTTATTGTTCTTAGGGATGCCTACAACTCCCATAGCATTAGCCACTGGTGAAGCTAATCCATAAACACCACATTCACATGTCTCTATTGCAGTGTAGTTGCTGGTTTCATTGTAATAAGTCACAGTCACATAGGCGGTCATTGAAAAAGATGCTGTAATTTTAAGTAAAAAGGTAAAAATTACAAGGAGCCAAAAAAAACTGGACCTATTCTCCTGGTTCATTGCTCATTCATTTGAGCATAAAATTTAAGATGTTTGCTGATATTTCCAACTATCAGTTACTATTGTCCACTCACGTCCCTGCTGAACAGAAGTTTGAAATTTCAGTTGCACGTAGGTAACTGATCTCACCTCTAGCAACATAACCTCTGGATATATCAGCTCTATTTCACTTTAGTTATCTACATTCCCCTTTGCTTGCCACTCCTCCAACTGTACACACAGGCAACGCTTAACCAGGACTATCTTAGTAATAAATAACACCATCAACTTTATTTTACATGTCAACTTATTAGGATTGGATGACTTCCTGCAGTACATTTTCTTTTTCTTCTTACTGTTCCAACTAATGCACTTTCATAAACATGGAGTGGATTGGAATGAGGAACTGGACTCTGGGGAATCCCACGTGACAAGGCTGAAAGTTACCTCTCTCAGAATATCTAAAACACTAAACTGGTTTGCCAAGCCCTGCTGAAATATGCTATCAACCAGTTCAGCTGGGAGTAAGTTAAGATCCATGAGTTTAATTGCTATGGCATTAGTAGAATGAATTTTACTGCTTTTTTCTTTTCTAACTTCTCTCTCTCTCTCTCTCTCTCTCTCTGTGTGTGTGTGTGTGTGTTTTCTTAGCAGGCTCCCCAAGGGATATCCTCTGTTACCTTGTTTATTCGTTGGAAAACAAACATATTTCAGTAGCTAGAATTCCTTCCCTTTCAAGTATAGTGCCTTGCCCATGGCAGGCACTCAAATATTTGTTGATTGATACCTGTGAGTTGCTGCATTCCATTAATTTTTGTGCCCCATGTGTTATACTCTAAAAAAGTTTGTTTAAGGTTTAATTTTTAACATTTACATTTTTAAAGTTTTAGTTCTCCCAGATGTATAGACAACTTTATTTATTTCATTGCTTCCTTTAGTTCAAGCTCTGTTTTTATTCAGGAGCACACTGGACACTAACAGCATTAGGACACATACGCTACGGGGTCAACTGGTCTGTGAAAATTGCTGGTATGGGGAGATTGCAATGTGTGCCAAGGGCTGGTGAAGGAATAGATGAACAAACAAGACAAACAGAGATATCAGGAGTCTGACTGGGCCAAGAGTCAGCAAACTAGACAAACAGGCATCAGGCTGCCAGGGAAGCAAAAAGCTACCAGGTCAAAAGGAAGGTGGGTACAATGGTAGTCCAAGGTCCAAGTCAGGTAATCTGGAATCAGGAAGGTTTACTAGAGTCAAGGGGACAGGACAACCGAAAATAAAAAAATAGGAGACGTTGTTGATGGAGGTGGTCAATGAAGCTGTTTCTTCTCCTTACTTGTCTGCTTTTAAACATCTGAAATATCAGTGTTGGAGTGGACCCTGCAGGTGAGAGTTAACAGTTCACACCACTCAGCAGAGGGAAGGAGTTCAGGGAATCAGCAGCAGAACCTGCTGAATAAATCCCAGCAGATGTAAAATACAAATATGAACCTTGCTGTCATATCATAGCTGCCAATTACTCATTAGCGTACCCTCCCATAGTACCTGGTACTACCAGCATGATACACTTAGCAACAACCTAATAATTCATATAATTGAACCGAAAAGATTAAAGGTCTTGTGTATTATCTTATGGTCAATTTAAGAGTAAACACAAATAGTTCATTATTTTCCTACCAGCTCTATCATTTTGATATGTTTTTAAGATCACAATAAAGCCTGTATTCACCAGAGAAAATTATCAGACTAAAAACAGAAATGTTATTATTGTTATTACAAGTGTTGTCAAAACCATTAGCTTAGAGATTGCTGATGGACAGTCTTTTGTGATAAATTCAACATCAACATTCAACATTTAAATAATTAGTAAAATCCCAGAAATTCGATCTATCCTTTTCTGCCAGTTATTAAATTACTCCTTAAAAAACCTTCTCATAAAAAAATTTAAAAGCAGATTAGTGAGAAGTTACTTAAATCCATTAGAAGTCAAATTTTAAAAAATAATATTTCTTTGTTTATCTTAAAATTTCTTTTCATTATTCTGTGTAGGGATTTTTTCTTAGTTACATGATCATATTTATATATTTTTAAATTAGTTTTTCATTTAATATCTCAGTCATTATATATTTTATCTTATAATCTTTGTAGACAATCTTTGTTGGATAAATGATATTCCATTATGGAAATACCTCGGTTTACTTAGTCATTCCATTTTTGTTTGCTTGGTCAAAATTTTAAATAATATTTTTGCTATTATCATTTTGTTATAATAACTTTTTCTGTGTTTAAGATTATATCCTAACAGATTTTTTCAGTGGATTTAATAGGTTGAAGTTTTGAACATTTAAAAAATCTTAACACATTTTACGTATTCAGGAAACAATTCAGGATACAAATACACTAAGGAAAAGCTCTCCTGCCTTATTCCTCCTCCCATGTCTCCAAGGTAGTTACCAGAGGCTGGGAAGGGAAGGAGGAGGGAGTGATGAAGAGAAGTTGGTTAATGGGTACAAGAATACAGTTAGCTAGAAGGAAGAAGTTCTAGTATTCGATAGTACAGAAGGGTGAATATAGTTAGCAACAGTGTATGGTATATTTCAAAACAGCTAGAAGAGAAGAATTGTAATGATCCCAACATAAAGAAAAGATAAATGTTTGAGGTAATGGATATCCCAATTACCCTGATTTTATCAATATACATTGCATGTGTCAAAATGTCACATGTACTCCATAAACATGCACAACTATAATCTATCAATAAAAAATAGAAAAAGGCCAGGCACGGTGGCTCATGCCTGTAATCTCAGCATTTTGGGAGGCAGAGGTGAGCAGATTGCTTGAGCCCTGGAGTTTGAGACAACCCTGGGCAACATGGTGAAACCCCATCTCTACCAAAAAAAAAAAAAAAAAATAGCTGGTGTGGTGGTGTGCATCTGTGGTCCCAGCTACTTGGGAGGCTGAGGCAGGAGGATTGCTTGAGCCTGGGAGGTCGAGGCTACAGTGAGCTGAGATTGCGCCACTGCACTTCAGCCTGGGTGACAGAGTGACTCTGTCTCAAAAAACAAAACAAGACAAAACAAAACAACCCAAGAAGGCACCATTCAATAAACGGTGATGGGACAATTGGCTAGTCAGTTAAAGAAGGAAAATAATCAGTTTGCTCCCCATTTCCTCCTCACAAAACACCCAAATAAATTACAGTTGGATTAAGTAATAATGTTTCTTGAAAAATTAAGAATTTTTTAAAACCAGCAGGCACAGACCTGGGTATTTATTAAACCTTGTGAAAGGGAAAAATCATATCATATCAGTGGAAAAAATTAAAGTGGAACATTTGCCCACTCAACAATGTTAAACTATTTTAAATAGGCAGTGATACATTGGGGAAATATTTGTAGCAAATGCCCCAAAGATATTTTATTACATGTTATTAAAGATCTTATACCCATGGAAAGCAAAGCAAATTAAAGAATAATATGCATACTATGACTTTATTTTGGTAATAAAACCAAGCCTTTTTTGTATCTTTAAAAAGAAGTGTAATTGTATACACAAACAAGGAGAAAGGTAGGAAGGCACACCCAGGCCTTTACCACTGGCTCCCTGTTAAATAATCTGAACATACTAGTTTCAAATCTTGACATATTTTTGCACAAGTTAAATCATGAAGTTCTGAAAAAAGGACAACTTGGTTGGGTGCAGTGGCTCATGCCTGTAATCCCAGCACTTTGGGAGGCTGAGGCTGGCGGATTGCTTGAGCTCAGGAGTTCGAGACCAGCCTGGGCAACAAGACGAAACCCCGTCTCTCTATATATATATTTAAAAAAATACAAATAAAATAAATTTTAAACAATGACAACTTTCCCATAACATCTCGTGCCAGTGTTGGTGTAATAAGAGAACATTCCTAAGCTATTATGTTACACTGCACTGGAGGTTGAAGTACATAACTTAAACTTGAAAAAAAATGTTTGTGTGTGGGTAGGTGTATATATTCATGGGGAACATGAGATATTTGAATACAGGCATGCAATGTGTAGAAATCACATCAGGGCAAATGGGATATCCATCACCTCAAGTATTTATCTTCACTTTGTGTTATAAACAATCAAATTATACTCTTCTGGTTATTTGTAAATGTACAACAAATTGTTCCTCTGTTGTGCTATCAAATACTAGATCTTATTCATTCTACCTAACTATATTTTTGTACCCGACAACCATCCCTGCTTCTTCCCTCTGCACTACTCTTGCAGGCCTTGTAACCAACCTTTATCTTTCTATATCCATGAATTCAATTGTTTTAATTTTTATCTTCCACAAATAAGTGAGAACATGCAAAGTTTGTCTTTCTGTGCCTGGCTTATTTCACTTAACATGATGATCTCCAGTTCTACCTATGTTGTTGCAAATGACAGAACCTTATTCTTTTTATAGTGCTCTATTATGTATATATACCACATTTTCTTTATTCATTCGTCTGTTGATGGACGCTTAAGTTGATTCCAAATCATGGTTATTGTGAATAGTGCTGCAATAAACATAGGGGTATAGATATATCTTCGATATGTTGAGTTCCTTTCTTTTGTATATAGACCCAACAATGGGATTGCTGGATCTTATGGCAGTTCTAGTTTAGTTTTTTGAGGAACCTCCAAACTGTTCTCTACAGTAGTTGTACTAGTTTACATTTCCACCAACATTATATGAGAGTTCTCTTTTCTCCACATCTTCATCAGTATTAATTATTGCCTGTCTTTTGGATAAAAGCCATTTTAACTGGGGTAAGATGATATCTCATTGTAGTTTTGTTTTGCATTTCTCTGATGATCAGTGATGTTGAGTACATTTTCGTGAATCTGTTTGCCATTCGTATGTCTTCTTTTGAGAAATCTTTTATCAGATCTTTTGCCCATTTTGATTGGATTATTAGATTTTGTCCTGTAAGTTGCTTTTGTTCCTTATATATTTTGGTTATTAATCCCTAGTTTATAGATGAATAGTTTTCAAATATTTTCTCCCATTTTGTGAATTGTCTCTTCGCTTTGTTGATTGTTTCCTTTGCTGTGCAGAAGCTTTTTAACTTGATGTGAACTCATTTTTTATTTGATTGCCTGTGCTTGTAGAGTATTACTCAAGAAATCTTTGCCCTGTCCAATGACCTGGAGAGTTTCCGCAATGTTTTCTTGCAGTAGTTTCAGAGTTTGAAGTCTTAGATTTAAATCTTTAATTGATTTTGATTTGATTTTTGTATATGGTGAGAGATAGGGTCTAGTTTTATTCCTCTGCGTATGGATATCCAGTTTTCCCATCACCATTTATTGAAGAGACTGTCCATTCCCCAATGTATGTTCTTGGTGTATTTGTTGAAAATGAGTTCACTTTAGATGTATGGATTTATTTCTGGTTTCTCTATTCTGTTCCTTTGGTCTCTGTGTCTGTTTTCATACCAGTGCCATGCTGTTCTGGTTACTATAGCTGTGTAGTACAATTTGAAGTCAGGTAATGTGATTCTGCCAGTTTTGTTCTTTTTGTTCAGGATCACTTTGGCTATTCTGAATCTTTTGGGGTTTTATATAAATATTAGGAATTTTCATTTTCTCTTTGTGAAGAATGTCATTGGTATTTTAGTAGGGATTGTGTTTAATCCCGTAGATCGCTTTGGGTATTGTGGACATTTTAACAATTTTGGTTCTTCCAATCCATAAACATGGACTATCTTTTCATTTTTTTTTTTGGCCTCTTCAATTTCTTAAGTCAATGTTTTATAGTTTTCATTTTAGAGGTATGTTATTTCTTTGATTAAGTTTACTCCTCTGTATTTTATTTTGTTTTTAGCTTTGGTAAGTGGAATAAATTTTTTGGTCTCCTTTTCAGATTGTTTGCTATCAGCATATAGAAATGCTACTAACTTTTTTTATGTTGATTTTGTATCCTGCAATGTTACTGAATTTATTTATCTGTTCTAATAGTTTTCGGTGGAATCTTTAGATTTTCCTACTACAAGATCATATCATCAGCAAAGAAGGATAATTTGACTTTTTCCTTGCCAATTTAAATGCCCTTTATTTCTTTCTCTTGTCTGATTGTTCTAGGTAGGATTCTCAGTACAATGTTGAATAATAGTGGTGAAAGTGGGCATCCTTGTCATGTTCCAGATCTTAGAGGAAATACTTTCAGTTTTTCCCCGTTCAACATGATACTTGCAATGGGTCTGTTATATATAGCTTTTATTGTGTTGAGGTATGTTCTTTCTACACGCAGTTCTTTGAAGGTTTTTATCATGAAGGGGTGTTGAACTTTATCATAATGTTTTTAAGCATCAATTGAAATGATCATATGGTTTTTGTCCTTTATTCTGTTGACATGACGTATCACATTGATTGACCTTTTTATGTTGAGCCATCCTTGCATCCTTGGGATAAATCCCTCTTAGTCATGATGAGTGAACTTTTTAATGTGTTGTTGAATTTGGTTTGCTAGTATTTTGTTGAGGATTTTTGCATGAATGTATATCAGGGATATTGGCCTGTAGTTTTCTTTTTGTTTATTTATCTTTTTCTGGTTTTGGTATCAAGTTAATACTGGCCTCATAGGAGTTTGGAAGTATTCCCTCCTTCTCTGTTTTATGGAATAATTTGAGTAGAATTTGTATTAGTTCTTCTTTAATATTTGGTAGAACTCAGCAGTTAAACCATTTGGTCTCTTGTTTTCCTTTACTGGGAAAATTTTTATTATGGCTTAGGTCTCGTTACTTGTTATTGGCCTGTTCAGGTTTTGGATTTCTTCATGGTTCAATCTTGGAAGGTTGTATGAGTCTAGGAATTTATCCATTTCTTCTAAGTTTTCCAATTTATTGGCATACAGTTGCTCATAGCAGCCTTAAATGATCCTTCAAATTTCTGTAGTATCAGTTGAAATGTTTCCTTTTTCACTTCTGATTTTATTTATTTGTATCTTCCTTCTTTTTTTCTTAGCTAGTTTAGCTAAAGGTTTTTTCAATTTTATTTATCTTTTGAAAAAAACGAGTTTTTGTTTCATTGATGTTTTGTATTTTTGTAAATTTCATTTTCATTTATTTCTGCTCTGATCTTTATTACTTTTCCGTACCAATTTCAGATTTTGCTTGCTCTTGCTTTTCTAGTTATTTAAGATGTATTGTTAGGTTGTTTATTTGAAGTTTTTCTACTTTTAAAATGTAGGTGCTTACTGCTATAAACTTTCCTCTTAGCACTGCTTTCGCTGTATATGATACATTTTGATATGTTGTATTTCTATTATCATTTGTTTCAATACATTTTTTAGTTTTGTTCTCAGTTTCTTCATTGGCCCATGGGTCATTCAGGAGCATATTATTTAATTTCTATATGATTGTATAGTTTCAAAAATTCCTCTTGTTATTGATATCTAGTTTTATTCCATTGTGGGCAGAAAATATATTTGATATAATTTCATTATTTTTTGAACTTTAAAAACTTGTTTTGTGGACTAATATATGGTCTATCATTGAGAACGATCCACGTGGTGAGGAGAAGAATGTGTATTCTGCAGCCATTGGATGAAATGTCCTGTAAGTTGGGCTGTGACGATGACATTGTAGATATGGTCATTGCCCAGGAGGTTGCCGGGCTGGCCTAGTTCAGCCCGAATGAGGAGGCTTAGGGCAGTGCCTAGGACTCCAGCTCATGCGCCGAATAACAAGTACAGTGTTCCAATGTCTTTGTGGTTCGTGATCTACTAGGTCCATTTGGTCTATAGTGCAGATTAAGTTCAATGTTTCTTTGTTGATTTTCTGTCTGGAAGATCTGTCTAATGCTGAATGTAGGACGTTGAAGCCTCCAGCTATTATTTTTTGAGGTCTCTCTGTCTTTAGCTCTAATAATATTTATTTTATATATCTAGATACTCTAGTGTTGGGTGCATATACATTTACAATTGTTATATCCTCTTTCTGAATTGACCTGTTTTTCATTATGTAACGATCTCTGTCTCTTCTTATAATTTTTGTCTTGAAATATATTTTGTCTAATGTAAGGATAGCTACTCCTGCTCTTTTTTGGGTTTCCTTTGGCAGGGAATATCTTTTTCTATCCCTTTATTTTCAGTCTATATGTGTCTTTAGAGGTAAAGTGTGTTTTTCATAGATAGCAGATAGTCGGGTCTTGTTTTTTGTTTCATCCATTCGGCCATTGTCTATCTCTTGATTGGAAAGTTCAGTTCATTTATAGTCAATCTTATTATTGATAATTAAGGGCTTACTCTTGACACTTAGTTATTTGTTTTCTGGTTGTCTTGTGGTCTTCTCTTCCTTCTTTCCTTCATTGCTGTGTTTCCTTTAGTAAAGGTGATTTTCTCTGGTGTTATGATTTCTTGATTTTTATTTTTTGTGTATTTGTTGTAGGTTTTTTGAGGTTGCCATGAGGCTGGCAAATAATATTTTATAACTGATTATTTTAAACTGATAACTACTTAACACTGATTGCATAAACAAACAAACAAACAAGCAAAGAGAAAACTAATAAAACTCTATACTTTAACTTCATCCTCCCATGTTTTAACTTTTTGTTTTTTCTATTTATATTTTATTATACTACCTATTTCTTGAAAAGTTGTTGTAGTTTTTATTTTTGATAGGTTCATCTCTTAGTTTTTCTACTCAAGATATATGTAGTTTAGATACCACAAATACAGTGTTATAATATTTTGTGTTTTTCTGTGTACTTACTATTACCAGTGAGTTTTGTCTTTTCAGATGATTTCTTATGACTCATTAACATCCTTTTCTTTCGGATTGAAGAACTCCCTGTAGCATTTTTCATAGGACAGGTCTGGTGTCGATGAAGTCCCTCAGCTTCTGTTTGTCTGGGAAAGTCTTTATTTCTCCTTCATGTTTTAAGAATATTTTATCTGGATAGTCTATTCTAGGATGAAAGCTTCTTTCCTTCAATACTTTAAATATGTCATGCTACTCTCTCCTGGCCTGTAAGGTTTCCACTGAAAAGTTTGCTGCCAGGCATATTGGAGCTCCTTGGTATGTTAGTTGTTTATTTTCTCTTACTGCTTGTAGGATCCTTTCTTTATCCTTGACCTTTGGAAATTTATTACTTAATGCGTTGAGGTAGTCTTCTTTGGGTTAAATCTGGCTGCTGTTCTATAACTTTCTTGTACTTGAATATTCCTATCTTTCTCTAGGTTTGGGAAGTTCTCTATGATTATTCCTTTGAATAAACTTTCAACCCTGATCTCTTTACTTCCTTTTTAAGACCTATAACTCTTAGATTTGCCCTTCTGATGCTATTTTCTAGATCTTGTAGGTGTGTTTCACTCTTTTTTATTCTTTTTTTCTTTTATTTTCTCTTTGTATTTTCAAATAGGCTGTCTTCAAGCACACTAATTCTTTCTTCTGCTTGATCTTTTTGTTGTTGTTGAGAGACTGATGCATCCTTCAGTATGTCATTTGCATTTTTCAGCTCCAGAATTTCAGCTTCTTTTAAAATTATTTCAATCTCTTTGTTAAATTTATCTGATAGGATTCTGAAATCCTTCTCCATGTTACTTTGAATTTCTTTGAGCTTCCTCAAAACAGCTCATTTGACTTCTTTGCCTGAAATATCACATATCTCTGTCTCTTCAGGATTGGTCACTGGTGCCTTGTTTAGTTCATTTGGTGAGGTAATGTTTGCTTGGATGGCCTTGATGCTTGTGGACTTTGGAAATTGAAGGGATAGGTACTTATTGCAGTCTTCACTGTCTGGGCTTGTTTGTACCCATCCTGCTTAAGGAAGCTTGCCAAGTCTTTAAAGGGACTTAGGTATTGTGGTCTAAGTCTTTGGTCCCTGCAGCCATATCTTCATTAGGGGGCAGTCCAAACCCGGTAATTCTGTGTCTCTTGTCGACACACAGAGTTACCGCCTTGGTGGTCTTGGGTAAGATCTAAAAGAATTCCCTGGTTTACCAGGCAGAGACT
The DNA here is from genome assembly GCF_028885625.2 of Pongo pygmaeus. Lineage (NCBI taxonomy): Eukaryota > Metazoa > Chordata > Mammalia > Primates > Hominidae > Pongo > Pongo pygmaeus. The sequence goes on along the minus strand of NC_072396.2, from coordinate 110,815,573 downwards.
CTTGTTGTCTTCCCTTACTTTCCCCCAAACAAACAGAATCTCTCTCTCTGTGCTGAAATTCCTAGAGCTGAGTGAGGGTTGATACAAGTACCCCTGTTCCCACCACCATTGGAAATGTGCTGGGTCAGATCTGAAGCAAACAGCACTGGGTTTTGCCCAAGACCCATGGTGACCATTCCTGGCTACCACCTATGTTTACTCAAGGCCCTATGGCTTTACAATTAACAAGTGGCAAATGCAACCAGGCTTATGTCCTTCCCTTCAGGGTGGCAAGTTCCTCACCCAATCCTGGGAGGGTCCAGAGATGCTATCCTGGAGCCAAGGGCTGGGGTTGGGACCTTAGGAATCTACCTGGTAGTCTATTCTACTGAAGCTGATGTGGTACCCAAGTTGCAAGACCAAATCTTTTTTACCCTTTCCTCCACTTTTCTCAAGTGGAGGAGTTTTTTCCTGTGGCCATCACCACCCCAGGCTGTGGCAAGTACTGCCTGGCTACCGCTGATGTTTAACGGCCAAGGGTTCTTCTGTCAGCCTGTGGTGAATGCTTCCAGGTCTGGGTCTCTCCCTTAAGGGCACTGGCTCTCCTCTGACCCAGGGAAGGTCCAGAAATACCATCCAGGAGCAAAGGCCTGGTATCAGGAACTCTAGAAGCCTGCTTGGTGCTCTACCCCAATGTGGCTGAGCTGGTGCCCAAGCTGCAAGACAAAGTCCCTTTACTCTTCCCTCTCCTTTCCTCAAGCAGAAAGTCTCTCCCTGTAGCCACCACAGCTGGGAATGTGCTGGGTCACACCTGAAGCCAGCATGTCTCTGAGTCTCACCCATGGCCCACAGTGAGTACTGCCTGGCTACCACTGCTGATTATTCAGGACCCAAGGCCTCTTTAGTCAGCAGGTGATAAATCCTGCTAGCACAGTGTCTTTCCCTTCTAGGCAGTAGGTTATTGTCTGGCCCAGGGTGTGTCTGGAAATGTCATCTGGTAGCTGAGACCTGGAATGGAAGCCTCAGCACTCTGCCTGGTACCTTATCCTACTTTGACTGAACTAGTATCCAAGTTGCAAGACAAAGTCCTCTTTAGTCTCCCCTCTCCTCTCCTTAAGCAGAAGGAAGGAGTCTCTCCTGGAGCTGTAAGCTGCACTGCCTAAGGTTGGGGGAGGGGTGATGCAAGCACTCCCTTGGCTGCCTTAGCCAGTGTCTCACTGCCTGTGAGCCCTGCACAGCACTGTTGCTTGCCCAGGAATTGCAGTCTTGTGGTGTAGACTGCCTTTCATTTATTTAGGACCCCAGAGAACTTCAGCCTGTGGTGGTGGGGCTTGCTGGAATTCAGGTTCCTACCACTGGGATGGAGGATTCCCCTGGCTAGGGCTGTTCTAAATGCTCCCTCTGTGAGCACCGGCTGAATTCTGCCGTGTGTTGCTTTCTTCTGTGACAGGGCAGCACTGAGTTCCAATGCAAAGTCCCACAATCACTGCACTCTCCCTCCCCCATGCACACAGATTCTCTGTCCACACCACATGGTTGCTGCTGGTGGATGGGTGGTGTAGGCAATTCAAGATTGTCTTTTCTACCCTCTTCAGTGCCTCCTTCCTTAATATGTTAAAACCAGGTACTGTGATCACTTGCCTGATTTTTGGTTCCTATAAAGGTGTTTTTGTGTGGATAGTTGTTCAATTTTGTGTTACTTTTGTGCATATAATTGGTGGAGTCTTCTTTTTGACCATCTTGCTCTGCTTCCACCTGAAGTACATGACGTTATGGTAACCATCGTCATATATAATGCACATAAGTGCTTTTACATTTTCCTTTTATGGTTTTCAGAGAGTCATAACTTGCAAATACAATTTTCAATTGTTTTTAAAAATTTGCAGTTAAGTAGAATTAGTCCTAAAATAATAAATATCCATCAATACAATTTTCTTTCTTTTTTTTTTTAAACTCTTAAGATAATTTGCTGCAAGGTGAATGGTCTAAGTGCTTATTCAGTGTTTTTAGTTTGTCTGTGGAACACCTACATTAGGATCCCTTGGAAGCTTACTAAAATGAAGGTTCTTGGGTCCCACCCTCCATCATCTTGAATCAAAATCTGAGGGGAAACCTAGGAAGTTGCTTTTTAAATAAGCTCTCCCGGTAATTTCTATGCACTTTCAAGTTTAAGAACTTTAGATCATACAACTTCTATATGATGTATAGTAACTGGATCTAGTTCTGGTTTTGACAAATGAGTTGCTACCATTTCATTTTAAACTAATTGTGCCTCAACTTCCAATCTATAAATGTTTGATGTTTACTTTTACTTTAAGTGGTACTCTGAACATTTATGGAGCATCTCACAACCCAAAACTTTCCACAAGTGCCAACTCTGCAATAACTAGTATCATATCCTTGGGAAAATAAAAATCTCTCTGGGACCTTTACTTCATTTGCACAATAAACAAGGTTAGACTAGGATTTATCTATAAGGTCTTTTCCAAATGAAAGGCACTAGAGCTCTGTGAAAAACTTGTTTACAAATTACCAATTTCTAATATTTTCCTTCCCAGCAGCACAATTCATAATAAAGCAGAATTAAGAGTACATGAAATTACAGAGCCTAAATAGGCGGTGAGTTTAAAGCATTGTGTGATGCTTGAGCTCTAATAAAACTAACAAATGCTTGAAACAGCACTATATACCAATGATTTGCAAAGTTAGTTGCACATTAAAATCACCTGGGGACCTTTTAACTACTCCAGTGCCCAGGCCACACCCCAATTAGAGGTGCAGCTCAGGCACAGTAATTATGAAGCTTTCTAGGTGATACCAATATGAAGCTAAGTTTTAGAACCACTACTATATATTGCTGTCAAAATTTAACATTACTAGACCTTTTCAACTACTTGTACTTAATATTAAGTACCTGAATGAAAGTACTTATTACATTTAAAAATCTATATTTTAACTGTAACAAAATCTGCATTTTAATGTTACCTTTAAAATTTATATTGAATTTATCTACCTCTCTCAATATTATTTGTTACCTAGCTGGTCTCCTTGCTTTCACCTTTGCCTCCTACATTTGTAGAATACAGATTTAACTTCTGTTCAGATACTCAAAATAACAGTGACTTAAAGAAAATAGTTTATTTTTTGTCTCATGTAACAGCCAAAACTGTGGTAAGCAGTGTACAAAGCTGGTATGGCAGCTCCACAATGACAGGGACCTCGGCTCCTAATAGCTGGTTGCTCTGCCATCCCTAGGGTGTTGCTCTTCTCTGAGTGATCCACAATGTCTCATGACTATGCTCACTTTACAGCTAGCAGGAAGAGGGGGGTGGACGGAAATAAAACATTCCCTCTTAACCTTTGAGGAATGGTTCCAAAACTGTACATATCACATATGCTCACTCCCATTGGTCAGGACTTGGTCATAGGGCCTACGGGCCTACTTAGCTACAAAGGAAGCAGAGCAAGGTATTCTTTATTCTAGGTAGCTTTGTTTCCAGATAAATATTGGGAGATCTATTACTATAGAAGAGAACAGGTATTAGGGTACATCTATTATAGCAGTCTCTGCCAATCTCCTTATAATCCGTTCTCCTTCCAGCAGACAGTGACCATCCTAAAACAGGAATTGAATCATGGCATATACTAGCCACAAATCTTTCAATGGCTTCCCAGTGCTTTAAAAATACAAACTTCTAAAGTCTTTGCCATAGCCTATAAGATGGTACAGTCTGTAAGAGCTTTTGTCTATTTGCCTGTCTCATCTTGTATCTCACTTTCTGCACTCCAACCATATCAGTCCTTATTCAGTTGTCAAACACACCTTTTGCTGCATGTCCTTTATATCTCAGGAAAAACTTTCCTAGTACCCCCCACTTTGTTAAAAAGCTCTAATATAAATCACATGTTTCCATTGACACATTTGTCTCACTTATTTGTGCAATTATTTGGATGTGTTTCTCCTCCATGAGACTTTTAAGTTCCATGAGAATAGGGGCCTTGTTTATTTTTGTTTGTATTGTATTGTGTTCCTAGTGCTAGCTCAGTGCTAGGCATGGAGTGGACACTCGAAGATTTGAATATAAGCTGCAATAATTTAGCTCATTATTTCATGAGCCCCAAGGCATACAATCTATTGTGTAGTGATCTAATATACTAATAGAAATTGTATTATTATTTAAACATTTTACTTTTCCTATTTTTTTAGATGCAGGGGTCTTACCATGTTGCCCAGGCTGGTCTCGAGCTCTTAAGCTCAAGCAATCCACTCATCTTGGCCTCCCAAAGTGCTGGGATTACAGGCATGAACCACCACACCCAGCCTCAAACATTTTACTTTTTGCTCTAATTAGAGTTTAAAGAAATAGACTTTGGAATATAAGCTTGACCTTACCATTAAATTGTCTTTACTGATTTACATTAAGTCATTTAGTCTTTTTCTCTTTCAGTTCCCCATCTACAAAATAGATATTAAAACCTTGTTAGGGGCAACTTCTAGGTCTCAAGCTACTAGAAGTCAGGTACAATAACCTTAGAATAACATCAGAGTTACTTGAGTTCTTTTAGGGATATTGCTTGATTTTCACTGAAAATGTGCATATAATTTTTCAAAAAGCTAATATAGTTCAGATTTGTTTTGACAACAGTCTTTAAACCCATATGGAAGAATCATCTTGGCTCATTTAGTAAGTATACATTTAGGCCAAAAATATGAAGGAAACGCATCAAATTCATTCAAAATGAGACAGGAGACCAAAAAGTTATTGCATTTTAACTTCTTTAATAATTCACTCAAAACTGTAACACGAGAGGAATCCACTATTTAATTAACATTTACACACAATCATAAAGAATAAAAGACTGAACACATTTATGAACAAACTGCAGTATGTCTTTAGGTTCATAGGCTGCTCAACACATTTAAAGTGTATAGCAAATGAAGTCACAGAACTATGGGGCTACAAGGAAATCCCACAAGTTTATAGCTTAACTGGAATCAGATTTATCTTGATACAGAATAATCTATAAACTCATTTAATGGTCATTTTGTCTCATCTAACAAACCACACAGATGTCAACCACCGGGGCCTTGCAAATGCAGAGTGGCCATTTACATTTAAAATGAAGTATTATAGACAACCAGAATAAAATCAATTCCCGTATTTACTATTTTCCATTTTCAATATGAGCATTTGAAGTGTTAATATGAGATACAATTTCACTATTTAAACTCACATTACATATACTGAAACTACCAAGGAGTACACCAAGAATATAGATATACTGCAGCCTTTGACTTTAACATCAACACACTGGTTAAAATACTGAGAAATTCGAACCACACAAAGTCACAAAATGAAGTGGAAAAACCTTAAGACAATTTAATTTAGCATGCTTATTTTGCAGCTGAGCAAGCTAAGGACCAGGGGCAACTAGACCCTAATAATGTGTACTTTTGAAAATGATACAAACTACCTTGGTTGTGAGAAGTGCAGGTTGAACACTTTAGAACAGTCTTCAAACTGGCAATTCAAAATTTCCCATTATATGTGAATAAAATTGGAAGGATGTTAAATGTCCATGGAAAGTTACTCTTGTAAGTTAGGATGCCTTATACTGAGGCTTTAGAATGAAAGTACACTTCACAAATGGAATAGTGAACATAAATTACTACAAGTCAAGATAATAGTCATACTAGTAAGGTAAGCAAGGTAAATTTCCTTATACATAAAAATTACTTTGATGACCTTTTTCAATAATGAATCTAAAATGAAGTGTTTTAGCTCCCTAAACACAAAACGAACATAAAACTGCTTAATAACTTTAGAGCTCATGTAATATTCTTGCTGAAAACAGTTACTGAAATTACCAGCAAAATGACGGAATATCTTTAAAGCAGTACACTCGTATAATCTGTAATAATTTCATTTGCTAACTTTTAAGAAGTATTCTCTGGACTATAAATCTTGTGCAAATAGACTTCCACTTTATTATTACCCAAATTACAGATATCCAAGATACCGACGATATGCACTCTATCCAGTTCAGTTGCCGCTTTTATAATATCACCTAAAAGTAAAAAGCAGATGGTAAGTACTGTAAAATAGTTAAATATTTACTTGACTTTAGTATCACATAAGCTGTTAATTTTTTCTTATAATATTAACACTGTGTCCCATCCTCTTCCTCTTCCCTCCAATTAATTACATGCATTTACCAAAATCATATGGCAACTTCTGCAGATAGAGGTGAACACATCAAACAGATACACTAACAATGTCAAAGCATGAACTGGTATTCGAAAGCCACATTTAGCTTTTGGGTTTTTGTTTTGCTCTTGGTGGAGCAAAATAAATTCAGATATTTTCAAGGTCATTTACAAGCTTCCAAATAAATAGCTTATTGGTATACTTCAAAGGAATGCAAAGATAAAGTTTTCTATTTTGAAATTCAATTATCAATATTTTTGTAAAACTATAAGCCATAAAGCAAAACTGTATTTGCCTTATATATTTTACCACATAAATATATGTATACATATGTGTATATGTGTAACTGATGCATCTTTTAAAGTGTATTTCCTTTAAAGTGGCTTTATTAATTAAAACTTATCTTTGGATACTCTTGAGAAACTCTGTGAAAAATGTATCAGGTCTCCAGTAAGACAATTCGCTTCTTAGAAAAAAAAAAAAAAAAATGGATCAGGTGAGTGACATGGCAGAGTAACGAGTTCCAAGGCCCTGTCTTTCTATAAAGCATCTTATAAGCTGACAAAAACTCTTAGAATCAACTTTTGCAGAACTCTAGAATCTACACAAAAACTTAGAGCAACTAGGGAAAAATTAATAAAGAAATAAACTGCTACACGGTGGGTAGAGTGTGCTGTGGTGTTTTAAATTGCTTGCCTACCACTCCTCACTCCGCAGATAAGGGGCAGTCATGAAGACGGCTGCTTGCACTTCTAGTGCAGGTTGCTAGAACCAAAGGGAGCAATGCAGACATTATTCTCAAAGATGTGGTCATGTGTTCTCATCTTTACAGTAGCTCCCTCAAGGAAGATGCAAGGGTTTACTTTTGTTTTACCCAGTTTGGAGCATTCCCACAGCTGGCATGGCTTTTCTGGTGGTGGCATTGCTGAACGCATTTAAAGACAAAAATACTAGCCAGTGCAGCTGGGCAGGTTATAAAGTTGGGACAAGCAAGAAGCAAACCAAAAAATCCTGGGCAGAAAGAAGCTGAGAAAAGATATATATGGTGGAACGTGGGCTTTAAAAGCTCCTTTGTACAACGGGGAATCAAGAAGGCCACATGCATACCCAGGGCAGACATATGGTCAGAAAAAGGCTGAGAAGACTCTAATCACTCATCTGTGGCTGACCTTCATGCTCTGAGCAAGCAGAAAGTGAAGGCTAAGGCAGAATTGTAAATGGCCTGGCTAAGTGTCGAAGGAGTGTTACCACTCCGGGTCAATCTACAAAAACTGGGAGAATATATTTTTTCTTTTTCATTTCTGGGCTCCAGGTGTTTAAGGAAACTTAAAACACTAGCTGACTACTGCTAAGATAATGCATCACAGATTTTAGTGGCTACGCATAAAAATACTTTATTTTCAATATAAGAAAATGAAAACACTTAGAGGTTAAGTAACAAGCAAAGTCACATGGTGATTCTTATCCAGACAAGCTGGCATGAAGGCATATGCTTTTAATCTTTTATGCTAGAGCTACATCTCTACAAAACTGTGCTACAATATAGTAGTAGATCCAGGTTTTGTGGGACCCCAAGGGTACACTATTTGGGGGCACTTTTTAATGAAAAAATACAAAATATGTAAGAATGCCAAATGGGTTTTAGAAGCGGTTTGTACAAATTTAGGCTACATTAGCATCACAGTAAATCCATCTCTGCTAGACTTATCAAAAGATCTAATTAATGATTTAAAATTGTGTAAGTTCACTAAATCATAATGATTACAACTGGTAGTACTATATAATTTTCTTTTGCCTTGAGTGGGTGGACTTTAATCCAGATGCTTTGGAAAGATTTCAAGATCTTGAGATCTGATGCTAACAGATAATTCTAATTGTTATCATATTTTGACTTTTATGAACAATGACTTACTTCTATCCACAACATAAAATATAAATAAGTCTTCTGTTCAGGTAATTCTGCCTAGTTGTGTAATGCTTTGAACAAATGACAACTTCTCTATGCCTCAATTTGCTTATCTAGTACCTACATCATAGGGTATCTTGAGGATTAAATACACATAAAGCATTTAGAATGGTAGTTGACACATAGCAAGCATTCAATTAAATATTAGCAGTGATAATCTTTACTTAAGGAAACCTATTATGAAATTAGGATAGTATTTATATCATAAAAATTCTTTAAAAAGGACTATAGATTTTACCTAATAAAACGAGCTACTCTTCAGTTCATTTTAAATTGCTAGAATTACAAAAATTATACATTTTTAGGAACCTTACAAATGCATAAGGTAAGTGTGACAAAGGCAACACTATGTGTTCTCCACTCCATTTCTTCTCTTTGGTCACAGGAAAAAACAAAGTGTTCTGGCTTCCCTTGTAGCTAGGCTGGGATCATGTAACTTAGTTCTTGCAAATGAGAATGCAAGTAGAAGTAATGTGTCAATTCTGGTCCAGCGTAATTAAAAGCCAGCATCTCCTTCATCTTTTTCTTCCTCTGCCTTGACGACCCTAGAAGCCATTTTTTCCTGCTTGGGCAGCAACAAGATGGAAGCAGACTGGATTCGTGAATTGCTGCTGGGAAGAGAGCTGATGATTGATTGCATCAGACTTGAGCAAGAAATAAACTTCTTGAGTTAAAGTCTCTGTGACTTTAGAGTTGCTTTGTAATTGAGCATAGTCCAATAGATATTGTAATACAGTGTGGTATTCCTGTCTCTGAAACTAATGAGGGAAACCTTGATTACCTAGAGAATAATAAAATTGTTTTCTTAGATGTGTTAAAACATTTCCATATTATGCTGTACTTCCAAAATGATATCCTTGGACTTCAAAGTTAAAGATGACACCAAGTAGGATATCATATCAGTAATCAGTATTCAATAAATGACTTGGGATAAATGGCTATTTGGAGAAAAATATGAAGCTGGATCCCTATCTCACTCTTTTTTTTTTTTTTTTTTTTTTGAGATGGAGTCTCGCTCTGTTGCCAGGCTGGAGTGCAGTGGTGAGATCTCGGCTCACTGCAACCTCCGCCTCCCGGGTTCAAGCGATTCTCCTGCCTCAGCCTCCTGAGTAGCTGGGACTACAGGCGTGCACCAACACGCCTGGCTAATTTTTGTATTTTTAGTAGAGACAGGGTTTCACCATGTTGGCCAGGATGATCTCGATCTCTTGACCTCATGATCCGCCCGCCTCGGCCTCCCAAAGTGCTGGGAGTACAGGCATGAGCCACCGCGCCTGGCCAAGGATCCCTATCTCATTCTTTACACAAAAATAAATTCCAAATGGATTAAAATTTTAAGTTGTAAAGATGAAGCCATATCAACACCCCCCAAATCAAATTCAGAAATGGGCAAAGCATTTGAGTAGATATTTCTCCAAAGAAGACATACGAATGGGCAGCAAGCACATGAAAAGATGCTTAACACATCATTAGTAATTAGGGAAAAACAAATCAAAACCACAATGAGATACCACTTCACATCCATTAGGATCGCTGTTGTCAAAACAACAACAACAACAAAACAAAACAGAAAACAAGTGCTGGTGAAGATGTGGAGAAATTGGAATCCTCATGCATTGCTGGTGGGAATGTAAAATAGTGCAGCTGCTATGGGAAAGCTTGGCAGTTCCTCAAAAAGTGCAACATAGAATAACCATTTAATCCAGCAATTCCACTACTGGGTATGTATCCAAAGGAAATGAAATCAAGTTGAGGGATTGGAGGCAGAGCAGGAGGGCGGAATAGAAGGCTCCACCAATTGTCTCCCACCCCTCCCCTGGCAAGGACATTAATTTAACAACTATCTACACACACAAAAAAACACCTTCATGTGAATCAAAAGTCGGGTGAGCACTCACAGTACCTGGTTTTAACTTCATATCACTGAAAGAGGCACTGAAGAAGTAGAAAAAACACTCCTGAATCACCAATACCACCCCCCACCCCCTGCAGCCATGGCAGGGTACAGAGAGCATTTCTGTGCCCTGAGGAGAGGGAGATCCAGCAATTGTGAGGCATTGAACTCAGTGCTGCCCTTGTTACAGCAGAAAGCAAAAGTGGACCAAATTCAGCGGATGCCTGCTCATGGATGGAGCATTGAAACCAGCACTAGCTAGAAAGGAATCACTAATCCCAGCAGTCCACAAGCCTCACCACCACAGGCTGAAGTGCCCTGAGGTCCTAAATAAACTGGAAAGGCAGTCTAGGCTACAAGGACTGCAGCTCCTAGGAGAGTCCTAGTGCTGAACTGGACTCAGAGACAGTGTACCGGGGCGGGGTGTGTGTGTGTGTGTGTGTGTGTGTGTGCGCGGGGGTGGGGGGGAGACACAACCTACTGAGACATCAGCCAGGGTGTCTAAGGAAGTGCTGGCATCGCCGCTCCCTTAACCCCAGGCTGCACAGCTTATGGCTCCCAAAGAGGCCCCTTCCTTCTGCTTGAGGAGAGGAGAGGGAAAAAATGGGCAAAGCATTTGAATAGATATTTCTCCAAAGAAGACACAGCAAGATAGGGCATAGCAGGATAGGGCACCAGTCAGAGTCGTGAAGACCTTGTTTCGGGCCTTAGCTCCCAAATGTTATTTCTAGACACACTCTAAGCCAGGAGGGAACCCAGTGCCTTGAAGGAAAGGATCCAATGCTGGCAGTATTCATCACCTGCTAACTGTAGAGCTCTTGGGCCCTGAATAACCCGCAGTGATACCTCAGGTACTATGTCAAGGATCTTGGGTGAGACTCTGAGACTGGCTGGCTTCAGGTGAGACTCAGCACATTCTCAGCTGTGGTGGCTTTGGGGTGAGACTCCATTTACTTGTGAAAAGCAGAGGGAAAAGTAAAGGGGACTTGTCTTGCATGTTAGATACCAGTGCCATCACAGGGAGGTAGAGCAACAAGTGGGCACTTGGGGTTCCCGATTCCAGGACTTGGCTCTTAGATGGTATTTCTGGACCTGCCCTGGGCCAGAGGGGAGCCCACTGCCATGAAGGGTGAGTGCCAGGCCAGGCAGCATTCAGCGCAAGCTGACTGAAGAGCCCATAGGTCTTAAGCAAACATTGGTGGAGGTCTGGCAGTGCTCCCCATAGGCCTGTGGTGCTGATAGCCATGGATGAGGTCCCTCCTGCCTTTGGAAAGGGAAGCAAAGAGGGGGAAGGACTGTGTCTTGTTTGAAAGCCAGCTCACCTACAGTACAATACAATACCAGGTAGACGTCTAAGATTTTTGACTCTAGTCACTGACTCCTGGATGGCACGTCTGGACCTGCTTGTGGACTGGAGGAACTAGCTGCACTGAAGGGAAGGTCACAGGCCCGTCTGGCTTTGCCACCGCCTGACTATAGAGCCCTAGGGCATAAGGTGAACATAGGTGGTAGCCAGCGAGTGGTTACAGCAGGCCTTGGGCCAGACTCAGAGTGGTGCTGGCTTCAGGTCTGATCCAGTGCAGTCATAGTGGTGGCTACAGGGCAGCTTGTGTCACTCCAGCCTCAGCTTCAAGTGGCTCAGAATAGAGAGAGAGAGAGAGAGAGAGTATCTTTGGGAGAAAGTAAGGGAAGAAAACAAGAGTTTCTGCCTGGTAGTTCAGAGAATTCTCCTGGATCTTGTCCAAGACCATCACTCAGCCATAGCCACAAAAAGGAATGAAAAACAGGCAAATTTCTAGAGACAGAAAGTGGAATAGCTGTTACCCAGGGATTGGGAGAGGGGAGAATGGGGAGTTACTGTTCAATGGGTGCAGAGTTTCTGTTTGGGATGATGAAAATGTTTTGGAAATGAATAGTGGTGATGGTTGCACAACATTGTAAATGTACTTAGTGTCATTGAATAGTACATATAAAATGGTTAAAATAGTAAATTTTGATCTGTATGTTTTATCGTAATAAAAATATATCAGTATATATGGGTGAAGCTCTAAAAGTGCTGGATAAAGACAGTGAATTTAAAAAAATGTAGTCTTGATCTGAGTGATGCCTGAGTATGACATAAAACCAGCAGCTACAAGATAAAAAGTCTAGTGTATTTGAGTACATATGAGTAAAATTACTTAAACAACCAAAACAAACATCCCATTGAAACAATGTCAAGCTGGGTAAAAGTCTTTGTAACACATGATAAAAGGTTAATTTCTTTAATATGCAAAGAGAACTTACAAATTATTAAGAAAAAATAGAGACAAATGAAAGGCAAAACTAGCATAGAAAGTATATAGAAAGAAAAAACATATAAATGGCCAAGAAATGTATTAAGATTTTAAAGCTCAGAAATAATTGATAAATGCAAATCAAAATAATAATATATATTTTTGCTTATCTATCCACCATAGATTAGTAAGACCAATAATATCTAGTTTTTACAAGGGCATGAGTAAAGTGGCACTCTTGCTTTTGGTTCTAGTGTAAATTAGCATAACCATTTTAGAGAACCATTTGACAGTATCTACCAAAGTCACATATCTCTTGTATAAGTATGCCCTGTGGAATACTATTTAGCCATAAAAAGAATGAAATTATGTCTTTTCCAGGAACATGGGTGGAACTGGAGGTCATTATCTTAAGTGAAACAAGTGTAAAGATTTTATTGACACACACACAACACATAATGGATATTCATGCAGTACTGTTTGTTAATAGCAAAAACATTTGGAAACAATCTAAATATCTACCAGTAGGAAACTGGTCAAATAAATTTTGGCACATCCACACAGTGGAATACTTTGCGGTTATTAAAAAGAATGAGGTAGCTTTCTATATACTAATATGAAATATGTCAAAGACATACTGTCAAAGGGAAAAAGCTGGATATAGAACCATATGTTTACTAATTCCATTTTTGTGTATTTATTCGAGAAAGAGAGAGAGCAATAGAATACATACTTTCATATGCAAAAATCATTTCTTAAAGAGTTCAAATAATACTGGTTATCTCCTGAGAATAGGTGAGTGAGTTGGTGGAAAGGGCTGGACCTGGGAAGGCAAGGAGGGGAGCTTTCATTTTTACCTGGTACCTTTGTGTACTACTTGAATTTTTAAATTATTAATGTGTATAGCTTTTGTAATAAAAAAGAAACTATAAAGAATGTTTGAAAGATGACACTAGTATTATACCATGAGACACTGCATTATATCATTTTGTAACTATTTTTATCTTTCAGTTGAGAATCATGAAAGGAAAGAAAAAGTTTGGAATCGGATCAGGTTTCAAAATCTAGCTTACTCATGCTAGTGAATCTCTCTGATTTTCAGTCTAGTTATCTATAAATAGGGGATAATAAGGTTCACCTTGTGAGATTCTTATTAGGATTAGTTGTACCATATAAAATGCCCAGGTACAGTGCTTGGCACAGAATTAAATGGACACTATTATTATTATTATTATATTATACATATTATTAATGCTATGTCATGAAAAACATGGTATTCCTCTCAAAATGAACCACTTTGTTTGTGATTACCAATTAATTTTTCTTCCCTAGTGATTCTTATCCTTCACATCTCAAATATTACCTGTGTTGTCAGAAGGGTACCAGGTATATTTCATATGACCATGTTAGTGACTAATGGAAGAATACTGGCACTAGCACCAAGCAGTTAGCTGAGAACACTGAACTGGTATTTTATATCAATAATAGTATAGACATACAGCAGAAGACACATAACATAAGTGGATATTATATGAAACATGAGCATATATGAGTGCACAAATATTTAAGCTGCATGTTAGGGCACTAATTAAGAAATGTGAAATTACTGAAAGTCTAAGGAGCTCCAATGTAGAAAGTAATACTGCAAGTGTACATCATCTCTAAAATGGACTGTGGAAAAAATAAAAAAAAATCATCTCTTATAAAATTAGGTACCCAAGTTCAATTTGCAGCAACTGTTACTGCCCCAAATTACTTTGTCATCAGGCACAGCTCATAAGACTTGTTCAAAAACAACATACACTCAAGAGTTTCATCAGCTTAGAAAGACCCGCCACAAAATCCCAAGATAATAAGGCCTTTCTTAAAAGCCATTTTAAATGTAATATCCTGATAAGCTCAATGAAAACTGCTAGAAACTTTACCACATGATTAGGAATTAGAAATAACAAAAAAACGTGAATGGGGCAATTATAATTTATAGGTACATAGAAACAATTTAGAGTTCAGCATATTATGCAGCAACCTGAACAATTAGCTGGTTGAAGAGTTTCGTTATTGGGAATACATATGCTCCTAGCAGTTCTCAAGAAATTTATTGCATAGCACTGGAATAACTAAACATTTATAAGAAAGAACAATTTTACTGTATTATACTATAGAGGTATTGCAATTTCAGGCAATTACAAGGTGAAAGGACAAATTGTGTCGCCTGAGAAAAAGGAAGAAAAGAGTAGAATTTGTACTGTTCCATGTGCATACCACTTATGTCTGATGAAATAATTATACTTGGAGTTGTATTATAAGATAATATTCTTAATGCTTGCCTAGAGTAGAAACAGCTATTCAATTTATTTAAAAGACATATTCTCATTTATAAGTCTTGGGGAACATTTACCAAATAACCCTTTAATTAAAACTACATTAAATTTTAAAGCTAAAACTGTTTACATAATAAAATCTTAAGGTTAGGGCTGTTTATAATTATTTTTTTTTTCTGAGTGAAAAGAACACTGAGATTGTTTTACCCGCAACCGCTCTTGGACCTGGCAATCGGTCATTTCCAGTTGTGTCCTGTGGATATGCACAGCTGTAATTCATGGAGGTCAACAGTGTGTCTATTTGAGATGTTCGAATATCTTCTGGACAATACATGGGTAGGAATGCAACATCGATTGCTATCTCATGGTTCAGACCTGTTAAAGAAAATTCATACATTATTAAAAGTTCAGTGGGTTAGCATGTGGTGCTGATGCCGAGTTTGCTGGTTTGATCCCAACATGTTCCAGATAGCTTTAGATCTGAAAAAACCTGTGTTTGAAAACTGGAGACTAAACTCCTAGTATTGCAATTTATGAATACATGGTATTTGTTGAAAGAGTAGACACTCCAGTGCAGCCTTTCACCACTGCTGGAAATAACAGTTCAAAAGGTTTCCCCTACTGATGGAAGATTGGAATCTTACTATCCAAAGGATAGCATGGTCACATAAATGACACGTAGAGTGTTTCCTTGGTCATTTAGGACAGGTGCTATTCTGGGGCAGGGGAGTTTGGAGATGACTATTCGTTCCCTTATTGCCATTTGGACTCAAGGATATCTGACTAATGCAAGGTCAGGGATGACGTAGTAGCTAGATCTCATCTGTCCTCAAATATACAAGACAAGGTTCGCACACTCACCATTAGGGCCATACAAGGTTGTGCTAGAAAAGGGGCTAAGGGGGAAGAACTAAAGTGAATCCTGACCTTTGGCTGTCATCTTTTTATGTGGGTCAATGTCAGTTGGGGTAGATAAAAAAGACTTCCTAGAGGAAGAAAAGAATTCTAGCTATGTACTAAAGGATGAATAGCATTTAAATAAACAGAGAAGAGGGCATTTTAGGCATGGCAGGGAATAGCACAAGCCAAAGGTGTAGACCAGAGTAAAAGACCATCTTGGCTAGAGTAAGGGTAAACAAACACACAGAGCACAGCTTCAAAACTATGAATCCCATTTAGTGACCCAAATCAGAAACCTGAGAGTTATCCTTAACTCCTCCTTTTCGGTCTTTCCCAGATATTTAGTCAGCTAGATTCTATGACCTTAATATTTCTCTGATTCATCCCTTATAGTGATTCGTAAGTACTGAGTACGGGCCAATGATGGGTAACCAAATCCTTCTCGTTAAGCTGCAAATCAATCCAGAAACGCAAGTTCTTTGCTTTTTATGAGGAAATGACATTAAATCTCATATATTTAACTTAACATACAGCTAAAGGCCACTTAGCGCTTTCTAAGGATTATTAAAATTTGGTAGCCATAAATTGAAATAATCATGTTATCTAGAATTTTCCAAGAATTCTAATTCAGTATTATAAGAAGCATAGCCACGTCACAACTCCTAGCAATGCTGCAAGACTCATATGAATGTGCCCATGCTGGTATCTTATATCCTTGATTCTAAGACTAGATTTAACTTAGATATATATCATTAATTTTATTTTTTAATAAAAAGAAAACACTGCATTAAATTTACCATTGACCATTCCAACTTGCAAACAAAAAAGGAAGGACGCCTTAAAACTGAGAAACTATCAGAATTTGGAAATCCTGATATTTTCAAGAAAGTAGACATATTAGTGTGTTATTGATATTATTTTGAGTTGCTTTCTACATTATAAAATATTGGGAGTAGAGCTTCAGCATTATCAGTGAATTTTTTACTGAGCTGTTTGATTAAAACTAGAGTTCTGGTCGGGCGTGGTGGCTCATGCCTGTAATTCCAGCACTTTGGGAGGCCGAGGTGGGTGGATTGCTTGAGTCCAGGAGTTCGAGACCAGCCTGGGCAACATGGTGAAACCCTGTCTCTACTAAAAATACAATAATAAAAATAATAACTGGGTGTAGTGGTGTGCGCCTGTGGTCCCAGCTACTTTGGAGGCAGAGGTGGGAGGATTGCTTGAGCCCGGGAGGTGGAGGTTGTTGCAGTGAGCCAAGATTGTACCACTGTACTCCAGCCTGGGCAAGAGAGTGATAACCTGTCTCAAAAACAAACAAACGAATAAACAAACCACTAGAGTTCAAAGTACAAACGTTTAAGTCAATAGGCCTCAGGGCTTTTGTGCTTGCTGCCTCTGTGCCTAGAATGGCTTTTCCCCAGATAACTACGTCTCCACCAGACCTCTGTTATTTAAAATTTAACCCTTTCCTACTACAACACTCTCCAGCACCTGTTTTTCTTAGCACTTATCACCACCTCACTCTACTACAAGCTCTCATAGGGCAGGGTTTTTATCTGTTGTGTTCACTAATGTGACTTTAGCACTTAGAAGACTGCTAGGCACACAGTAGCTGCCCAGCAAATATTTCTTAAATTGAGTAAATAAATATACATGTGTGCATTTTACCTACAATTTTTCAATAATAGAATTTAAGACATTTGTGCAAGAGCATTCAAATATAAATTCATCCATATTGCCATTACCAAGAAATGAACACAAATATCCTGTACAAACCCCAAGAAAAATGGCTATGATGTAAGGAGAGCTGTTAAAATAATCTTTTCTAGATTTTTTTGTCAAAGCATTTTTTGGAAAAATTTGTCATATGGTTTGTTCTTTTCCTTTACTGTAAAATGCATTTAAAAGATAATTTCAAATTTTAATAACATTAATTGTGACATCAAGGTAATTTAATATACTATAGATACACTGAAATAATAAGGCTTTACTCATCTTTATATTTTCTTTTGTTAAAGCAGTCAAGTAGACCAATATAATTCTTTCCCTCCTTGGTATTAGCCTGTGGGCTCAGGATCAATTATTTCTACCTCTGGGATATGCTGCCTTTCTTGCTGAAAGCCTATTTGAAAGATTAGCTGAGTAGCACTGGGTTCCCTCAATGTTGATTCCCTTACCAATTAATGCTATTATTGGGGTTTATATCTTTTGACTTTTAAAAGACAAATAGGCAGCCTTCAGAGACTTGGAAAGGCTGGCTGGATTATGTTCCTAATTATCGAAGTCAAATGAAAATTGAGGAAATGACTTAAACTTTGATTGACTCATCAGATTTCATGGGTAACCAAATTAGTGTTAGTAGAGCAAAGATACACTATAACATCTGTAAGTTCAATTAAAACTTTTGAAAGGTGTATTCTTATATTTAAGGTGAGAAATAATTCTTAAAATTGGGAAAGACTGACCGACAGATTTTACATTTTGTACTTGGGCTAAGGGCACTGAAAATCTAGTGCGTTACTCCATCTCAATATATTCTATTTAAAGTGTGTGATCTTACATGGTAGGCAATGAGCTGAGGTTTTAATGGTTATAATCTATTGATTTGAGGCAAGTGAGATGGCCCAGCAAGAATTTAAAGGCAAGAACCAGTGCTTCTAGGATAGGTTTCTGACATTGCCATGGTACCAAGCTGGTGGTTGCTGAGAGCCATTAGGACTGTGGGAAAGAAGGAAGACTAATAATTCTACTCAATGTTTTCAAAAACAATTCACCCTTCCAGTCAGAGGTAATGACCAAGTAACAGGTTTGTGGTCCAAATAACATTTTTGGCTCCAAGAATAAGGCACTTCAAAATTATGAGGTCTTCTAGAGACTTGCAAGATATTGAAGAGGTATAATAAACCACTAGAAGATAGTATCACTAAATTAGACAATCTTCGTGCTTGGAGAACCTTAAACATCATACAGATTTATCTGCCTGGATTGGTTTAGGCAGTCTTAACTAAGAACAGGGGTCTAGAACAGGGTAAACGATGACCGGCGGGTTGGGGGGGATGGAAATTCAGCCTGCCCCTGGTTTTGTACATTCCATGAGCTAAGAATAGCTTTCACATTTTTAAATAGTTAAAAAAATCAAAAGAACAATATTTTATGATACATGAAAATATGAAATTCAAATTTTAGTGTACATAGCTTTTTTCAAACAGCCATGTGCATTCATTTACATATGGTCAATGGTTGCTTTCACATTAATACAGCAGAGCTGAGTAGTTGCAAAAGAAATTGTATGGCCTGTAAAAACCTCAAACATTTACTACTTGGCCCTTTACTGACCAAGTGTGCCACCTTGTATAAGATACACTTAAAGTCATCTTTCAGTTTTAGGATTCTACCTTTTAACAAATAGCACAGTAATAAGAGATTTATTCCTCTCTTCTGAGTTTATTGCTCATGTCCATGCTTAAAATATATACAAACCATTTGTCTGGTCTTATAATACAACTTGGGTTCATACTTTTATAAAAGATATGACAAATTCAGCACTTTCACATCAGATATTCAACTCTCATTCCAAGTAGTACTTGAAGTATAGATGTAGATAGTACTTGAATGAATGAAGATATGAATATAGATAGTACTTGAAGTATAGACAATGTATACTTCAAGTACTACTTAAAGCATAGTAGTTTTCAACCTTTAATCTATTCCTTTTTACCTGATGGACAGGATGTGTTCTTGGCAGTGGCATTCTCTCTGTGGCAATAAGTCTCTCTTATGAATGGAGTAGACTGAATGGGCTGCTTCTCTAGTGTGTATCAGAATTCTAAGAAGTATGAGTAGGTCTCTTGTAGATGACTTTGATAAGCTACCACCTCCCACCAAGACTGTATGAGAATCACTGGATCCAGTACCATTTATCCCAGTCCTCTAGGTTTTATCCCTTCATTAAGTTAAACTATTAGAGCGTGAAGTACTTGGATTATATAATAATAACGTGAAAATATATTCCTTTATAGAAATGCTTTATTAAGGTATGACTAATGATTATACTGATTAGGTATATTAAAATGTTGATGCACAAAGCAACTATCTGAAGATCATTTATATAACTTTTTAAAAAAAACTACAGTTGAAGTTTCATACAGTTAATTCAGACATGAATTTTGTTTGAGAGAAAAAATAGCAGGGTTCCTATATGTAATTGTTTTCTCTGCAACAGATGATACGTTTAGAGAATCAGGAGATCTGATTTCCAATCATGGCCTGGCTTTTACCTAGCCAAGGGTAAGACTAGAAGATATCCAAGGTTTTGTTTGGCTTTAAAATTAAATATCTCATCAGAAAAAAAAACAACAACTAAAAAAAAAAAAAAACTCTTCTCCCTTCCTGCCAGAAAACACAGAAAATTATTGCCAATGGTAGAAATTTGGTTATTTGCAAGTACCTAGTAATACCTACTTTTGTGCTTCCTTTAAAATGTTCTGTTTTGTTTCATTCATAAATGGCTTATTTTCCACTGTCTTTTAACTATGTAAACCATCCTTGGAAAAATGTAGGATATAAAATATATATAGAAACAGCATACTTCTAACATGGATTAAAGCTAGTGGGAGGAATGATGAAATTTCCTTCTTCACATTTGATTCCTGCTTTTAGCTGACTCATAGCCAAAGCTACACAAATTTATAGTTACATGTAATACAGCTGAGAAGTCTTAGTCAAGCTGTTTTAATAGAGCACTAACATGTTAAAAGTAAGAAAAAAAATCAAGTTCTATGTTTCTAGATGAACTCATCATTTCCATGGTTACCTTTTTAATTTTTAATTTTGTGGTTATTAAGTGTATATATTTATGGGGTACATGAGATATTTTGATATAGGCATGCAATATGTAAAAATCACATCAGGGTAAATGGGGTATCCATCTCCTCAAGCATTTATCCTTTGAGTTACAAATGATGCAATTATACTCTTTTAGTTATTTTAAAATGTACAATTAAATTATTATTGACCATAGTCACCTTATTCTGCTATAAAATTGTAGGTCTTACGCATTATTTCTAAATTTTTGTATCCATTATCCATGATTATTATTTTTTTGATGGATGGGAAATTTTGCTATAATTTTTGTTTCCTAGATACAAAACTAAAGTTGATGAACTACTTGAAGAGACCAAGTAATACATTCTAGTGAAAAAGCATTTGAAACTTAGGTCTGTGGTTGTCTAATGGAGTCAGTGAGAATTCAGACTTTTCATAGATTACATACATACTCACATGTCTGTACATATTTATATGTGAGGAGGTAGGGAAGAGGGATTGGGAGAGAATAAAAGGGAAAAGAGAATCTTGATAAAGATCAAGGCAATTCATCCAAGGACTGCAAATGTTAGCACCACGCTCTCACCAACTGAGCTAACTGGCCAAGATGTCCAGTACTACAAATGTAAAAATCCATGAACTACATTATTCGGTCATTAAGTTAATTTGCTAATAATTTTTTCCTCATTCCTTCATTTTAAGGTAATAAGACCTAGTACTAAGACCTTCCTGTGAAACACAAATGCATTGTTTTGCTTGACACTGAGAGTCATTTAAACTAAGATTTTGTTTTAGAATTTTTTCGTGTGTAAATTTTTCATCTTTCAGAAACAAAAAAAATCTAAGTTTTAAAATGTTTTGACTTCTTTAAATTTCTGTAAGTTCCATAGCTACATCTCAATTTTGAAAAACCTGGGTAAATCAGCTTATTTTCTCTTATCAGACAAGGGAAGTTTTTTCAATAACTTATTTCTAGTCAACCTCAGTTACTTGATTATTTTATTATCTTGAGGGTCTAAACAGATCTTTTTTTTTTTTTGTAGGGGCTTCTTTTGATTAGTATTCTTTCTTCTCTTTAACTTACACTTTACCCTTCAGTGGTTCCAATGAATGAAGAGGCAGAGAATATAGGCAAGAAAGTGGTGGCTAAGGGAGAACAGAAGCTGCCTCAGAAGTAGACTGATAGTCAGGAATGAGGAAAATTCCCTTAGTTCTCCCATTCTTCTCTCCCCAGATACTTTCCAAGGACTTGCCAGTGTTTAGAAGCACACAATTAGAGCTTCATTTATTCCATAATTAGTGCTCCATTCCTTTTGTTGGAGCCAAACAAGAACTTCCCTTGGGCTTAATGTTTTTGTGGGAAGGGCTTAAATTTTTAAAGCGAAATAGTAGGTATATTTAAAATATGTTAAATTAATGATATGCAAAAAGAACAGTGAACTTACCTAGTATGGTTACTTCAAAATGTCCAAGGCTTCGGGCGCTCTTAAAATCATCAAGTTTTGGGGGCCTTCCTTCTGGTGGTACATATTTCGCAGGCTGAGAATTATACTGGTCACTAAGAAACTTTCTGTGTTCAAACATAAATTTCCGTGGAATACTTTCAGGATAAACACGGCTGTAGTGTAGGTGATCTATTAAGCCAAACTTTTTCTCTCTCCACAGCTGACTCTCCCACCTATCACTTATAGTTTTTCTGGCTTTCCCTTGCAGACTAGTATTTATATTTGCTCGACCTGTTAAAGACACAAGGAGATAGACACAATTGATCTATAAACTAATCAAATCAAGTCATTCACTGCAAAAAAAAAAAAAAACACAGATTAATGAGGAAGAGTTTAAGTAACATTAAAAATCAAACCACCACCTACAAAATATAAAATGAATACACAAAAGAAAATTCTTATTAAAGTGAGGAACTAAATTCACTTTCAAAATAAACTTTTACCGTAAAATACTAAAGTGACATGGTTTTCTCTGTTGTTGGAATTACGTAGATTTGTAATTACCTTCTTTCTACTTTTTCTAAATGTTCTAAATGCTCTTAAACATATGTTCTTTTTATATTCAGTGACAAATTCAAATTAAATCAAATTCATGATTGGAGATCACCCACTCTTGGTGGAAATTTGAGCCTAAAATAAACTTTTGTTAATCTCTGCTAAAAGTAAACTGAACAAATACAGTCTCCTTCTTCAATACTTCTCTCCTTCAGAGGGGCCATTTAGGGGTTGGGCATGGTGGCTCATGCCTGTAATCTCAGCATTTTTGGAGGCTGAGGCAGGAGGATCACTTGAAGCCAGGAGTTCAAGACCAGCCTAATTAACATAGAGAGACCTGTCACTAAACAAACAAACAAACAAAAAACAAATAAACAAAAAAGAACAAAAACAAAAAACAAAGGGGCCATTTATTTATTATATATGACACTCCTTTAGGGAAAACAAAAAGGGAACGAAATTGAGATGAAAGACCCCCTCAATTTTTGCTGTTCTCTATCGTCAAATCATCATTTATGTATGATTAAAATCTAACACATTAAGTTTCTAATGCAGAATATAATTTATCCCTTATTGATATGGTTAGGCTTTGTATTCCTACCCAAAACTCACCTTGAGTTGTAATCCCCAGGTGTTGAGGGAGAGACCTAGTGAGAGGTGATTGGATCATGGGGGTGGTTCTCCCATGCTGTTCTCATGAAAATGAGATAGTTCCCACGAGATCTGATGGTTTTATAAGTGTTTGACATTTCTTCCTGCACACATTGTCTCTCTTGCCTGCCACCATATAAGACGTGCCTGGCATGATTGGAGGTTTCCTGAGGCCTCCCCAGCCATGTGGAACTGTGAGCCAATTAAACCTCTTTTCTTTGTAAATTACCCAGTCTCAGGCAGTCATTTATAGCAGTGTGAGAACAGACTAATACACGTATACATTATGACATTCGTTCATCCATTCAACAAACAATTACCGAACACCTATTATGTGCCAGACATTGTGCTAAGGAATTTGGTACAAGTAATATTTTGATTAAATAATGTACCATGGTAGAATCAGAAACACTGTAAAATCAGAATAAAAATTGATTTTGGAACAACAGTTCTGCTAGCTGAGATAGGCTGACAGCTTAAGAGTTTACCAAAGTTGCTGACTTTCTTTCTTGCCTATGTCCTGGTATTCTTATCCTAGCATAAAAAACCTTGCTGAGGCAGAAGGTGGCTGCAATAGCAAGGTTTCAGTATGGTTAAAATACTACTTCTGATTATCAGACTTCATTACATATTCCCAGAGTGCTTGCTTGATTTCTTAAGCCTAGCTGGAGACTTACTGAAAATGTATTACAAGGTAAAGTATTAGTTTGAGTTGTAAGGGAAGATGAAGAAGTTGAACACATACTTCTTACCAGGAATTTAAAATATTGCAATACTACAAAAGAGTTTTTTAAACTAAAAATTCAGTTGATGAACACACAAATTCCTATAATAATGATTGATAACAAAAGGGATAAAAAACTTAGTCACACATGAAAAGATCAAAAGGAATAAATCAAAGCTGAGAAAAAGAGTTAGTAGGACTAAATCAATGATTGGGAAATGCTTCATCTTTGGTATCTTCTAGAAATAAATCTCTTCTCAAACTAATAAAAGTACATAATCAGAACAACAATTAGTAGCTATTGCAATGATCTAACCCATATTAAACATTCCTGCTTGACTTATTTTAGAATACAGCACGCAAAAGAAAAAGTGATATGCTATTCTAATTTTTAAAAATTAAGTATTTACATCTACCTTATAGAAAATGATTATATGATTGACCTGTTTGGAAAAAGCCAGAATATTTTCTATGCATATTTTCTCATTTGAGTGTTAATATTAAGGACTGCCAAGGTACAAATGTTTATATGAAAAATTCCTCTAAAGAAACATGCTTTATTTTTTTTATTTTAGTAACTGGGGACTACAATTACCTACCTCAATTACATCTTCATAATTAAGTAATACAAATGGGTATGAAATCAATACAGGAGACATTGGCAGTTATTGGTTGTGAATAGTAACAAATCAAAGGCAATAAATAGGAAAGAGACAAAATATATCTAAAGCTCAGGTTTTTCTAAAAATAAGATGGAAAATCATGAAGTAGTTTTTTTTGAATATTAATAAAATTACTATATGAAACATGTTATATTTTAAGCTTAATGCATAGCTAAAATACAGGTTACTTAGCAAAATTATATTTTTATATTTTACAATTATAATTTTCATTCTATTATTTCAATTATCTATTTTACTCTTATTTCTGGTGAGATTGGTTCAATGTTTTAATGAGGAACATTTATATTTAGGTCGTAAGGTTAAAAAAAGAATGCAGTTCAAACGTATGTACGTAGGCATCGTGAATTTTTTTTTTTAAATCTACTCCAAGCATTTCATTACGTGGATAAGAGTGGTAGGTTGATAGAGGCAGGCTCACGCCTGTAATCCCAGCACTTTAGGAGCCTGAGGCAGGAGGACTGCTTGAGGCTGGGAGTTCAAGACCAGCTTAGGCAACATAGGGAGACCCTGTCTCTACAAAGTAATAATAATAATAATAGTAATAAAATAAGCAGGCATTATGGCACACACCTATGGTTTCATCTACTTGGTAGCTGAGGTGGGAGGATCGCTTGAGCCTGGGAGGTCGAGGCTGCAGTGAGCCATGATTGTGCCATTGCACTCCTGCCTGGGTGACAGAGCAAGACTCTGTCTCAAAAAAAAAAAAAAAATGTAATGGGGTGTATGGAGGCAGGGGGAGGGAAAGGAGCTATTTTCTTTGCCTCTCCTTCTTGCTTGCAAGTATATAACAGACTTTTTAAAGACTAGTGAAAGCCAGAGGCTACCTGTAATGCCTTGTGTTACTGTTAACTTTTCAAATGTATGTCTGAGTTACTAGATAGAAGCACAAACCACACAAACATATTAATTGTATATTCACAAAATGAATGACTTTTGAATTTACAAGCATATAAAAAGCCAAAGTTATCATGAAACTACCTGGGAATACATTAGTGACCATGTTGACACATATAGATCTAATTCATTCATTAAAACTGCAATATAATATTACAGTATATTAATATGCTATATTTATAATCATCTGTTAATTAGCATTTAGCTTTTAATTTTCTCTATTATAAATAATTTTCCAGCGAACATCTTGGAATGTGTCTTCCTATGTGGCCAAAGACATAAATGGAATTTCTAGGTCACAGAGTGTAACACATTTCCAACAAATTAGGTATTGTCAAATTATTCTCAAATGGTGGTTGCAGCATATTTATTCTAAGAAAGGGGGGAGGTGCATGAGTATCTCCCTAATACAAATGCCTACTCCAGCTGGAATACTGAGTTTGTTAAAAAGAGACAAGGAGTAGGTAATTGAGGGATCCTTGACTCTTCTCATTTCTCTACTTTAAATTTTTATCAATATCCAGTTATAGTTGATTGTATCAGAAATCTACTTTTCTGATATAAGTATAGACACTCAAGCTTTCTGTTGTATGGTATGTACTTTTCCATCTTTTTATATCATATCTTTACATTTAAATTGGTTTTCTTTTAGATGGTATATGGTTGGGTCTTACTTTTATACCCAATATAATATTCTCCACTTTTTACTTGGGGTATTTATGCTATTTATTTTAATATAAAGGCATACCTTGTTTTAATGCACTTTATTGTGCTTCACAGATATTGCATTTTTTTGCAAATTGAAGGTCTGTGGGAACCCTGTGTTGAGCAAGTCTATTGGTGACATTTTTTAAACAGCATATGTTCATTTTGTGTCTCTGTGTCACGTTTTGGTAATTATCACAGTATTTCAAACTTTTAAATTATTATATATATTATGGTGACCTGTGATTACTGATCTTTGATGCTACTATTGTAATTGTTATGAGGCGCCACAAACCACACCCATATAAGATAGCAAACTTAATTGAAAAATACTGTGTGTGTTCTAACTGCCCCAATTACTGGCCATTCCCCTGTCTATCCTCTTTTCCTCAAGTCTCCCTATTCCCTAAGACAAAATAATATTGAAATTAGGCCAATTAATAACCTTATAATGTTTTCTAAGTGTTCAAGTGAAAGGAGAGTCACACATCTCTCATTTTAAATCAAAAGCTAGAAACAATTTAGTTTAGTGAGGAAGGCATGTCAAAAACCAAGATAGGCTGAAAACCAAGGCCTTCTGAGCCAAACAATTAGCCAAGTTGAGAATGCAAAGGAAAAGTTCTTGAAGCAAAGTAAAAGTGCTATTCTAGTGAACACATGAATGATAACTAACTGAAACAGCCTTATTGCTGATCTAGAGAAAGTTTTGGTGGTCTGAATAGAAGATCATGCTAGCCACAACAATATTCCCTAAGGCCAAAGCCTAATTCCTAGCAAGGCCCTAACCTAACTCTCTTCAATTCTATGAAGGCTAAGATAAGTAAGGAAGCTGGAGAAGAAAAGTTGGAAGCTAGCAGAGATTGGTTCATGAGGTTTAAGAAAGGAGCTATCTCCATAACATAAAAGTGCAAGGTGAGGCAGCAAGTTCTGATGTAGAAGCTGCAACTTATCCAGAAAATCCAGCTAAGATAACTGATGAAGGCGACTACACTGAACAACAGATTTTCAATGGAGATAAAATACCTTTGTATTGGAAGAAGATGCCATCTAAGACTTTCATAGTTAGAGAGGAAAAGTCAATGCCTGCCTTTAAATCTTCAAAGGACAGGCTGACTCTCTTCTTAGGGGCTAATGCAGCTGATGACTTTAAGTTGAAACCAATGCTCATTTACCATTCCAAAAATCCTGGGGCCCTTAAGAATTATGCTAAATCTACTCTGCCTGTGCTCTAGAAATGGAACAAAGCCTCAATGACAGCACATCTGTTTATAGTATGGTTTACTGAATATTTTAAGCCCACTATTGAGAACTACTGCTCAGATAAAAAGATTCCCCTCAAAATATTACTGCTCATTGACAATGCACCTGGTCACTCAGGAGCTCTGATGACCAGGAGCTCTGATGGAGTTCCATCAAGGAGTTCAATGTTGTTTTCATGCCTGCAAACACAAAACCATTCAGAAGCCCATGGATCAAGGAGTAATTCTGACTTTCAAGTCTTAATTCTTAAGAAAAGCATTTCATAAGGCTATAGCTACCTTAGTGATTCCTCTGATGGATCTGGGCAAAAGTGAAAACTGAAAACCTCCCGGAAATTTGAAAGCCTTCTGGAAAGGATTCACCATTCTAGATGCCATTTAAAGTATTTGTGATTTATGGAAGGAGGCCAAAATATCAACATTAACAGGAGTTTAGAAGAAATTGATTCCAAACCCCATAGATGACTTTGAGGGGTTCAACACTTTAGGGTAGGAAGTAACCGCAGAAGTGGTGGAAATGGCAGGAGAACTAGAATTAGAAGTGGAGTCTGAAGATGTTACTAAATTGCTGCAATCTCATCATAAAACTTGAATGGACGAAGAGTTGCTTCTTACAAATGAACAAAGGTGGTTTTTTTGAGATTGAATCTATTCCTGGTGAAGATGTCGTGAACATTGTTAAAATGAAAATAAAGAATTTAGAATATTACATAAGCCTAGCATAATAGATAAAGTAGTGTCAAGGTTTGAAAGGAGTGACTCCAATTTTGAAAGAAGTTCTACTGTGGGTAAAATGCTGTCAAACAGCATCACATGCTACAGAGAAATCTTTCCTGAAAGGAAAAGTCAACTGATGTGGCAAAATTTATTGCTGTCTTATTTTAAGAAACTGTCAAAGCCGATTCCTCAAGGATCTAGAACTAGAAATACCATTTGACCCAGCCATCCCATTACTGGGTATATACCCAAAGGATTATAAATCATGCTGCTATAAAGACACATGCACATGTATGTTTATTGTGGCACTATTCACAATAGCAAAGACTTGGAACCAACCCAAATGTCCATCAATGATAGACTAGATTAAGAAAATGTGGCACATATACACCATGGAATACTGTGTAGTCATAAAAAAGGATGAGTTCATGTCCTTTGTAAGGACACGGATGAAGCTGGAAACCATCATTCTGAGCAAACTATCGCAAGGGCAGAAAACGAAACACCGCATGTTCTCACTCATAGGTGGGAAGTGAACAATGAGAACACTTGGACACAGGGTGGGGAACATCAAGCACTGGGGCCTGTCATGGGGTGGGCGGTGGGGGGAGGGATAGCATTAGGAGATATACCTAATGTAAATGACGAGTTAATGGGTGCAGCACACCAACATGGCACATGTATACATACGTAACAAACCTGCACGTTGTGCACATGTACCCTAGAACTTAAAGTATAATAAAAAAAAGAAAATCTGAAAAAAAAATAAAGCTGATAACAACTTAAAAAAAAAAAAAAAAGAAACTGCCACAGCCATCAGCATAAGGCAAGACCCTCTGCCAGCAAAAAGACTATGACTCACTGAAGGCTCAGATGATGGTTAGCATTTATTGGCAATATAGTATTTTTTAATTAAGGTATGTACATTTTTGGATATAATGATATTGCATACTTATTAGAATGTAAACATAACTTTTATATGTACTGAAAAACCTAAAAATTTGTGTGATTTGCTCTACTGCAATTTTCACTTTATTCTAATGGTTTGGCACCTAATCCACAACATCTCTGAGGTATGCCTGCAATTAACCATGGAAGGACTTAAATTTGCTACTTTTCTATTGTTTCTCTTTGACTCATCTATTCCTTAGATCGATTTTCTCTTTTCCTGTCTTCTCTTGGATTGAATGTTTTAAAAAACAATCCCTTTGTAGATTCTGGATATTAGCCTTTTGTCAGATGAATATATTGCAAAAATTTTCTCCCATTCTGTAGGTTGCCTGTTCGCTCTGATGATAGTTTCTTTTGCTGTGCAGAAGCTCTTTAGTTTAATTAGATCCCTTTTGTCAATTTTGGCTTTTGTTGCCATTGCTTCTGATGTTTTATTCCTAAGTCTTTGCCCATGCCTATGTCCTGAGTGATACTGCCTAGGTTTTTTTCTAGGGTTTTTATGGATTTAGGTCTTATGTTTAAGTCTTTAATCCATCTTGAGTTAATTTTTGTATAAGGTGTAAGGAAGGGGTCCAGTTTAAGTTTTCTGCACATGGCTAGCCAGTTTTCCCAACACCATTTATTAAATAGGGAATCCTTTCCCCATTGCTTGTTTTTGTCAGGTTTGTCAAAGATCAGATGGTTGTAGATGTGTGGTGCTATTTCTGAGGCCTCTGCTCTGTTCTATTGGTCACTTAAACAAATTTACAAGAAAAAAATAAACAACCCCATCAAGAAGTGGGTGAAGGATATGAACAGACACTTCTCAAAAGAAGGTATTTATGCAGCCAACAAACATATGAAAAAAAAGCTCATCATCACTGGTCATTAGAGAAATGCAAACCAAAACCACAATGAGATACCATCTCATGCCAGTTAGAATGGATCATTATAAAGTCAGGAAACAACAGATGCTGGAGAGGATGTGAAGAAATAGGAATGCTTTTACACTGTTGGTGGGAGTATAAATTAGTTCAACCATTGTGGAAGACAGTTTGGTGATTTCTCAAGGATCTAGAACCAGAAATACCATTTGACCCAGCAATCCCATTACTGGGTATATACTCAAAGGATTATAAATTATTCTACTATAAAGACACATGCACACATATGTTTATTGAGGCACTGTTCACAATAGCAAAGACTTAGAATCTTCCCAAATGCCCATCAATGATAGACTGGATAAAGAAAATGTGGCACATATACACCACGGAATACTATGCAGCCATAAAAAAGGATGAGTTCATGTCCTTTTCAGGGACATGGATGAAGCTGGAAACCATCATTCTCAGCAAACTAACACAAGAACAGAAAATCAAACACTGCATGTTCTCACTAACAAGTGGGAGTTGAACAATTAGAACACATGGACACAGGGAGGAGAACATCACACACTGGGGCCTGTCGTCATGTTGGGGGCTAGGGGAGGGATAGTATTAGGAGAAATACTTAATGTAGATGATGGGTTGATGGGTGCAGCAAACCACCATGGCACATATATACCTATGTAACAAACCTGCACGTTCTGCAAATGTATCCCAGAACTTAAAAGTATAATAAAATAAAATAAAATAAAAAATAATCCCATTAAGCCCTGCTATTGATTAGCTACACTTTTTTTTTAGTGTTTTCTCTAAGGTCTATAATATACAACATTAACTTACTACAATCTACCTTCAAATGATGCTATGCATCTTCATGCATGTAGTGTAAGAATTTTAGAACAGTGTATTTCCATATCCCCTCCAGTCATCATGCTATTTTTTCATAACACTTTACTTCTATATAAAGTATAAACTCCACAATATATTTTTATTATTTCTGATATAAAAGAAAAATGAGAAAATATATTTTATTTTACCCACCTATTTACTATTTCTGGTGCTTTATCTTCCTTTACTTAGATAAAAATTTCTATCAGGTGTTATACGTTTTCTGCCTGAAGAACTTCCTTTAATATTTTTCATTGTGTAGGTCTGGTGGTGATGAATTCTCTCAGCTTTTGCAGCTTTTGTCTTTATTTTTAAAAGTTATATTCACTGTGTATAGAATGCTAAGTTTACAGTTTTTTTTTTTTTTTTTTTTTTTTGACAGAATCTCACTCTGTCACCCAGGCTAGAGTGCAGTGGTGCAATTTTGGCTCACTGCAACCTCCGCCTCCTGAATTCAAGTGATTCTCCCGCCTCAGCCTCCCAAGTCACTGGTAATACAGGCATGCTCCGTGATTACATGATTTCTTAAGAGACATCTGCTGTCATGCTTGTCTTTGCTCCTTTTGACTTATGTGTATTTTTTTCTTTTCTCTTTTGCTTCTTTTAAGATTTTGTTTGTCCTGGTTTTCAGTGGCGTGTGTGTGTGTGTGTGTGTGTGCATATAATGATGTTTTTGTCTCCTTGTTCTATTATTTTAAGAGGAGTGCACCATGATTGTTATGTGCACCAACTGCTCTTTTAAAATCCACCAGGTTGTTTACCTTTTTAAGATTATATTATATGTTATATACATTCATGATTGTTACTGTATTCTTAGTGGAATGTTGATTTATCATCCTATATATTCTATATTGTCCCTATTTATCTTTACTTATAGTTTTTACCTTAAATTCTATTTACTTCATATGAATATTGCTATACCACTTTTCTCTTGGTTAGTATATATCAGGTATATATTTTGCCATTCCTTTATTTTCAACCTTTTATATAATTTTTCTTGAGTATGTCTCTCTCTTAAAAAAAATTTCTTTTGAGATGGGTTCTCACTATGTTGCCCAGGCTGAAGTGCAGTGGCTATTCACAGACATGATCATAGCACACTACAGTCTCAAACTCCTGGACTCAAGTGATCCTCCTGCCTCAGCTTCCTGAGTAGCTAGGACTATAGGTGCATGCCACTGCACCAGGCTTAAGTGTGTCTCTTATGTGTAGGATGTAACTGGATTAATTTTTAAGATTGAAATATGAAAGTTTAATATGTTTACATTTATTGAAATTGGTGATAATTCAGAATTATCTCAGCTATATTATTTTGTGTTTTATCTTAAAAAAAAAAAAGAGATGGAGTCCCATTATGTTGCCCAGACTAGTCTTGAACTCCTGGCCTCAAGTAATCTTCCTGTCTCAGACTTCCCAAGTGCAGGAATCACAGACATAAGCCACCATGCCCAGTCCATGTTTTATCTTAATCATGCTTTTTCTTTGCTTTTTCCCCCTTTTTTCTACTTTTACTGCCCTGAAAAATTTTTCATAATTCCTCCCCTTTTTTTCTGTGCTGCTTCAGAAGTTACACATTCTATCCTATTCTTTCAGCTTGATCTTAAATTTTTAACTCACATGTTTAAATTTACAAAGCCTGCAGTATATAAATCTCTACTATTTTCCATAAAGATACAATGATCTTAGAATGCTTTAATTCTCATCTTTCCATCCATTTCACCTTAAATAGTATTTTCATTCTACTTTGTTTCAAATCCCATGAAATAATTCATTACCATAGTTATTAATTTCTACTGCATATATTTATTTATATTTACCAATATTTTACTAACTTCTTTGCTTACCATTGCTTCTTACATTCTGATATTTCCTTTTGGTTTGATTTTCCATCTCTCAGAATTCTTTAGTAATTCTTTCATTGAGACTCTACAAGTAATAACTCTTTTAGTCTCTATATGAAAATATCTTTATTTCACCCTCACTCTTGCTTGATTGTTTAGGTAGACATAAAATTCCAGGTTAGGAATTATCTCAACACTTTGAAGACATTTCACTGTCTAAAGCATTATTGTTTCTGGGAAATTTTTCCATCTAATTTTGTTTTCTTTGTTGATAAATCTCTTTTTTTTTTATCTCTGGTAGTTTTAAGGATGTTTATCTTTGATGCTCTGCAGGTTCACTATCATGGTCTGTATCATTTATCACATATCATATGTCTAGATACAGATTATTTTTATTTTACTCAGAATTCACTGTGATCCTTCAATTTAATAATTCATTTATATATATATACAATTTTGAAAAAATATCCTCTTAAAATACTGCTTCTTCCTAACTATCTCTGTTCTGTCCTCCTGAACCTTTATTAGATATAAATTGGACTTTCTCATCCTATCCACTATGTCTTTCAACTTGTATTTTACCTTTCTAAACTCTTTACCACTCTCTAGTGTGATTTCATCAGTATCTCCAAATACACTAAATTATTTCTTCATCTGCATTTATCTATTATTCTACTCATCCTCTACTGATAAGTGTGTGTGTGGATACCTTTTTCACATATGTCAGTTCTTCATATTGATCTGTTTCCAACTTACTGACTTTTATTTATTCCTTTAACTTTTTAAACTTGTTTATTTTAGAGCTGGATGTGGTGGCTCACACCTGTAATCCCAGCACTTTGGGAGGCTGAGGCTGGAGGATCACTTGAGGCCAGGAGTTTGAGATCAACCTGGGAAACATAGTGAGACACTATCTCTATTAAAAAATTATAAAAATAATAAACATATGTTTCAAAGCCTCTTTCTGATTGGCCTAGCATTTCTAGTTTCTGGGGTATGAATTCTTCCATGTGTTACATCTGATCACATTGCCTTTCAGTAGTAGCTCATTTCCTTTGGAAGTTTGTAATTTTTAACCATGAATCCACTTTCTGTAGACATTGTTTTCCAAGGGAATCCCAAGCACCCTAGGTTACAAGAAACCTCCCTTTTAGGAAGTTTCACAACTGCCTTTGTCTAGACCTTAGGGTCTTGATTTCACTGATTTTGGACCAGATATTAGTATTAACTCCTTAGTTCAGTAGCCTCACCATTTTAATCATGTGAACTGCAACCATACTTCCATGCTGCACAGGTCTGGGATTCTACTTTCTCTCAGATGACTTTTTCTTACCCATTGCCCAGGAGATACAGGAAGCTCTTTGATACCTCTCCACATTGATGGTCACAATTTTTCTGCCCTTCTGCAAACTTCTAACTTTACATTAGTTTTACTTCTTCACAAATAGGAGGTCTGTGGTCTGGACTCTCCTTCCCATGTGGTTATTATACCTCAGCCCATGAAAATTAAGGCCTCTATCTAGTTCTGAGATGTCCATGAACACTTTTAGTTTTGGTTCCTACTCACTATTAAATTTAAATTCCTTTTTTGCTTCTGGTACCTGGTGATTTTTCATTCTTGTTTAGAGCTTGATTAGATACTTATATTACAATGTTTTTCTTTTGTGGGTTTTCAATCGGCCAGATTTACCATAAGGCAATCCCTCCTTTTGCTACTGGTCTGTCAGGCTATTCTTGGATTTATTTCTTTCCCCAGCCTAAGACTCAATTCATTCTATCTTTCAATTTTAGTTAGCAAGTGAATGATTAACTTACATCTGAACAAGAGCTTTCTCCAAAACAGCATGGAATAGGAAGGAAAAGTTGAAATTAATTTCAAATAACCACTCCCTGTGAGATAAACAAAATGTCCATAAACCTCAGCACAGTGCCTGACACATAAATGCTCAATAAATGGCTGGTACTACTATTATATAATTGTGAGAAGTACCATATTATCTTCTGTAGGTAAAAGAGATGGGATAATCTTAGCAGATGATAATATAGAAATCTGTATGAAGTTTAATCACCAAGCTGACAAGCTGAAGAATAGAATTTAATTGCTTTCTTGGATATTAAACAGAGAATCACAAAACCTGGGAACAATTATGGTTTTCTCCTTCATTTTTAGAATTTAGAGTCCAGGCAAGATCCATTGTCTGAGGAACATTTTTTTTTTAATTCAAATTATGCTTAGCTGGGAGAAATAATCTTTTTCTCCATAAGTCCCCAAATTACATTTTTTACTGAAATCATCTGAAGTGCTCATTGAAACTTTTGGACAAAGTATTCAGCCTTATAGAGAATAATCAATCTAGAATATGACAGGAGAAATGAATAAAAATCTATTATTAACTAACCCACATAAATCTAATAGGTAAGGACAGATGTTTCTACAAAGATTTAAAATGTTTAGAATGGACTTGTTCACAATGCCCCAATTTTATATCATGTAACAATCAACAAAAGTCATATTTAAATACTTTGGAAAGGTTCGTTGAGACATCAAATTTAACAAGGTAGTATTCAATAAAATGACAGTATCACTTTTGTCTAGGTGGAGGATGAAAACAAAATAACACCGAAAGCAAAGCAAGGAAATAAAGTGCTAAAAAGTCTAATCCAGAGAGATGATACCTGATAAGATCTGACTTAAACCAAACCACTCTACGGACACCCCACCAGAAAAAATTGTATTACAAAATCACTTCAGAAATGAGGCCAAAGTTCAAACCAGCCAACCCAATAGCAAAGAAAGAAGACACAATTTACTTTTAAGAGATATCCATATTTGTTGTCAATTAAAAATTAAACTTCCTACTTATTCTTCTATTAAAAATAGTACATTTGATGAAATATACTATTACTAATGAAACAAACTGTAAGTATAAGTTTGTTTACAATTACTTTCACTTTTGGGATGATACCAAATTGATCACTACACTTTTGACAGTGACCTAAGCTAATATTACTATATGCAAAGTATACATTCTAAGCATGTATTACTTGTGCTTAGTAATTAAATAGTAATCTTCATAGAATAATGTTTCATAAAGTTTTCATAAATAATAATAACAAATAGTAACATACGGTTGAAGATGCTTGGCATGCCTGGTTTAATTCCCTTTGTTTGTACAGAAGCTCCTGGTTGAGGTACAGCAACTCTATAAAGGATAAGAAGAGTATAACCAATCGTTATAAAAAGAGCCTCAAATGAAAAACAAATCAACTGGTTCTATTCAGAGTTTATTTTAATTCAATAAATTTAGAAAATATACAGGTTAAGTTTGTTGAATAATACATTAACATACACTAATAATTATGAAAAATATCCATATATAAAACAACTCAAATACTGCAATAGATTTAAATTTTAAGGATTATTCAATAAAAGGGATCATTAATTTTATTAAATATTAACTGAAGATAATATTTTTATTCTTTACGACAGAAATTTAAAATTTAGTGCATGCAGAGCAAACGAAATAATCAGTGAAGAGACAACCCACAGAATGGGAGAAAACATTTGCAAACTACTCATCTGACAAAGGATTAATAACCAGAATACACAAGGAGCTCAAACAAAACTGTAAAGGAAAAAAGCTAATAATTTGATGAAACATGGGGAAAAGATTTGACATTTTTATGAGAAATGACATTTCTCTAACAGACATTTCTCAAAAAAAGACATATAAATGGCAAACAGGTATATGAAAAGGTGCTCAACATCACTGATCATCAGAGAAACCCAAATCAAAACTACAATGAGATATCATCTCACCCCAGTAAAAGTGGCTTAAATCCAAAAGACAGGCAAATAACGAATGCTGACAAGAATGTGGAGAATGGGAAAACCCTGTATAATGTTGGTAGAAATGTAAATTAGTATATCCACTATGGAGACAGTTTGGAGGTTTCTACAAAAATTAAAAATTGAGCTACCATATAATCGAGCATCCCCCCTGCTTGGTATATACCCAAAAGAAAGAAAATCAGTATATCAAAGAGATAGCTGCACTTCCATGTTTGTTGCAGCAGCTTTTACAATAGCTAAGGTTGGAAGCAACCTAAGAGTCCATCAACAGATGAATGGATAAAGAAAGTGTGGTACATATACACAATGGAGTACTATTCAGGCATAAAATGAATAAGACCCTGTCATTTGCAGTGACATGGATAGAACTGGAGATCATTGTGTTAAGTGGAAATAAGATAGGCAATAAAAGATAAACATTGCATGTTCTCATTTATTTGTGGGAGCTAAAAATTAAAACAACTGAACACATGGAGATAGAGAGTAGAAGAAGAATGGTTACCAGAGGCTGGGAAGGGGAGTGGGGGAGTTTGGGAGAGGTATGGATGGTTAATGGGTACAAAAATATAGAAAGAATGAATAAGACCTACTATTTGATAGCACAACAGGGTGACTATAGTCCATAATAACTTCACTGTACATTCTAAAATAACTAAAAGACTGTGTAATTTAATTGTTTGTAACACAAAGGATAAATGCTTGAGGGGATGGATACCCCATTCTCCATGATGTGATTATTATGCATTGTACGCCTGCATCAAAACATTTCATGAATGCACCTAACATATACTTACAAAAATTAAAAATAAATAAGTAAAAATAAAATAAGTGCAATGGCCTAGTTTTTACGTTTTCTTTGTTCAAAAATTATGGGAAACAATCTGGCCTGCCTTTCCAATTTCATTTCATAGTTTTTTATGAGTCCCATGGTGCTTTAAACCTTCATGCTTTTCTTTCTGCCTGGAACAATCCTATGTCCCCTTTCATTTGCCTGGTTAACTGTTACTCATCCTTCAGGATTTAGCTCCAGCATAATTTCCTACAAGAAGCTTCCCTTGATCTCTTGCCAAGGCTAACTACCCCTTGTATATGCTATTACTGTGAATAAACTTCTATCATGGCATTCACCATATCATACTGAAATTACAGGTTTAAAAGTCTGTCTCTTCCACAAGACTTAGCTCTCTATGAAAGTATTAACTCATCTTTATCAGTTACATCTGCTATGACCCTATTTCGAAATAAGGTCATATTTAGAAATCCTGAGGGTTAGGACTTCATCGTATGAATTTTGTGGGGACACAATTTAACCCATAAGTCTGCCCTCTGGTCCCACAAAATTCCTGTTCTTCTCATATGCAAAATAGGTTCACCCCATCAAAACAGCCCCAAAAGTCTTATCTCATAGCAGCAAAATCCATTGATCTGTTGCTTATAAGAAACATACTTTACCTATAAAGATACATGTAAACTGAAAATAAAAGGATGGTAAAAGATATTCCATGTCAATGGAAACCAAAAAATCATAGGAGTAGTTATCTTTATATCAGACAAAATCGATTTCAAGACAAAAACAATAAGGAGTAGCTATCTTTATATCAGACAAAATCGATTTCGAGACAAAAACAATAAGAAAAGACAAAGAAGGTCACTATATAATGATAAAGGAGTCAATCCAGCAAGACAATATAACAATTTTAAATATGTATGCACCCAACACTGGAGCACCCAGATATATAAACCAAATATTATTAGAGCTGAAGAGACAGATAGGCCGCAATATAATAATAGCTAGAGACTTCAACACCCCACTTTCCGCACTGGACAAATCTTCTAGAAAGAAAATCAACAAAGAAATATTGGACTTAATCTGCACTGTAGATCAAATGGATCTAATAGGTATTTGCAGAACATGTAATCCAACAGTTGCAGAATACACATTCTTTTCCTCAGCACATGGATCATTCTCAAGGATAGATCATATGTTAGGTCACAAAACAAGTCTTAAAACATTCAAATAAACAAATAATATCTAGCACCTTTTCTGTCCACAATGGAGTAAAACTAGAAATTAGTAACAAGAATGATTTTGGAAACTATACAAATACATAGAAATTAAACAGCATATTCTTCAATTACCAATGCATCAATGAAGAAATTAAGAAGAAAATTGAAAATTTTCTCGAAACAAATGAAAATAGAAACAAAACATAACAAAACCTAAGGGATACAGCAAAAGCAGTAGTAAGAGGGACGTTTACAGCTATAAGTGCCTCCAACAAAAAAGAAGAAAACCTTCAAATAAGCAACCTAATGATGCATCTTAAAGAATTAGAAAGGCAAGAGCAAAACAAACCCAAATTAGTGGAAGAAAACAAGATCAGAGCATAAATAAATAAAATTGAAATGAGAAAATCAATACAAAAGATCAATGCAGCAAAAAGCTGCTTTCTTGAAAAGTTAAACAAAACTTACATTTAGCCAGACCATGAAAAAAAGAGAGAAGAGCCAAATAAGTAAAATTAGAAATGAAAAAGGAGCTTTTACAACTGATATTGCAGAAATTCAAAGGTTCATTAGTGGCTACTATGTATAACCATATGCCAATAAAATGGAAAATTTAGAAGAAATGAACAAATTCCTAGATACATACAACCTACCAAGATTGAACCAGGAAGAAATCCAAAACCTGAACGGACCAATAACAAGTAATGAGATGGAAGTTGTAATAAAAAGTCTCCCAGTAAAGAAAAGCCTGGGATCCAATGGCTACACTGATGAATTCTACGAAACATTTCAAGAAGAGCTAATATCAATCCTACTCAAACTATCCAAAAATGGAGGAGGAAGGAATACTTCCAAACTCATTCTGCAAGGCCAGTATTATCCTTATAACAAAACCAGACAAAGACACACCCATAAAAGAAAACTACAGGTCAATATCTCTGATGAATTTTGATACAAAAATCCTCAACAAAATACTAGCAAACCAAATTCAACAATATATTAGAATGATCTCTCATCATGACCAAGTGAGATTTATCCCTGGGATGCCAAGATGGTTCAACATATGCAAATCATTGTGATATACTATATCAACAGAATAAAGGATCAAAACCATACAATCATTTCAATTGATGTTGAAAAAACATTTGATAAAATTCAATATCCCTTCATGATAAAAACCCTCAAAAAGCTGTGGATAGAAGGAACGTACTTCAGCATAATAAAAACCATATATGAAAGACCCACAACTAGTATCATACTTAATGGGGAAAAACTGAAAGCCTTTCCTCAGATCTGGAAGACAATAAGGATGCACACTTTCACCCCTGTTATTCAACATAGTACTACTGGAAGTCCTAGCTAAAGCAATCAGACAAGAGAAAGAAATAAAGGGCATCCAACTTGGAAAGGAAGAAGTCAAATAATCCTTGTTTGCAGAGGATATGATTTTATATTTGGAAAAACTTAAAGACGCCACAAGAAAACTATTAGAACTCGTAAACTCACTAAAGTTGCAGGATACAAAATCAACATACAAAAATCAGTAGCATTTCTCTATGCTAAAAGTGAAAAATGTGAAAAAGAAATAAAAAAGTAATCCCATTTACAACAGCTGCACATAAAATTAAATACCTAGGAATGAACATAACCAAACAAGTGAAAGATGTCTGTAATGAAAGCTACAAAACACTGATAAAAGAAATTGAAGAGGACATTCAAAAATGGAAAAATACTGTATGATCATGTATTGGAAGAATCAATTTATTACAATGTCTATACTGCCCAAAGCAATCTACATATTCAATGCAATCCCTGCCAAAATACCAATGACATTCTTCACAGAAATAGAAAAAACAATCCTAAAATTTAGATGGAACCACAAAAGACCCAGAATAGCCAAAGCTATCCTAATCAACATATGCAAATCAATGTGATATATCGTATCAACAGAATAAAGGATCAAAACCATACGATCATTTCAATTGATCAACACACAAATCCACACACCTAAAGTGAACTCATTTTTAACAAAGGTGCCAAGAACATACACTGAAGTAAAGACAGTCTTTCCAATAAATGGTGCTGGGAAAATTGGATATCCATATTCAGAAGAATGAAACTATACCCCTATCTCTCGCCATATACAAAAATCAACTCAAAATGGATTAAAAACCTAAATCTAACACATCGAGATATGAAACTACTACAAGAAAACATTGGGCAAAATCTACAGGACATTGGTCTGGGCAAAAAGTTCTTGAGTAATACCCCACAAGAACAGGCAACCAAAGCAAAAATGGACAAATAGAATGACATCAAGGTAAAAAGCTTCTGCACAGCAAAGGAAACAATTAACAAAGTGAAGAGACAACCCACAGAATGGGAGGAAATACTTGCAAACTACCCATCTGACAAGGGATTAATAACCAGAATATATAAGGAGCTCAAACAACTTTATAGGAATAAATCTAAAAATCCAATCAAAAACGGGCAAAAGATTTGAATAGACGTTTCTCAAAAGAAGATATACAAATGGCAAACAGGCACATGAAAAGTTGTTCAACATCACTGATCATCAGAGAAATGCAAATCAAAAGCATATAATCGTTTCATCTGATGCTGAAAAAAACATTTGATAAAATTCAACATCCCTTCATGATAAAAACCCTCAAAAAGCTGTGGATAGATACCATTTTACCTCAGTTAAAATGGCTTAAATCCAAAATACAGGCAATAACAAATGCTGGTGATGATGTGGAGAAAAGGAACTCTGTACGTTTTTGGTGGGAATGTAAATTAGTACAACCACTATGGAGAACAGTTTGGAGGTTCCTCAAAGAAACTGAAAATTGAAATACAATGTGATCCAGCAATTCCACTGCTGAGTATACACCCAGGAGAAAGGAAATCAGTATACCAAAGAGATATCTGCACTCCTATGTTGCTGCAGCACTGTTTATAATAGCTAAGATTTGGAAGCAACCTACATGTCCATCAACAGATGAGTGGATAAAGAAAATGTGATACATATACCCAATGGAGTACTATTTAGCCATAAAAATGAGATCTAGTGATTTGCAACAACGTGGATGGAACTGGAGATCATTATGTTAAGTGAAATAAGCCAAGCATAGAAAGATAAACATTCCATGTTCTCACCTATCTGTGGGATCTAAAAATCAAACAAGTGAACTCATAAAGGTAGAGTTTAGAAGGACGGTTACCAGAAGCTGGGAAGGGTAGCAGGGGGGTGCGGGGAAGTGAAGACCTTTAATGGGTACAAATAAATAGCTAGAAAGAATGAATAAGACCTACTACTTGATAGCACATCAGAGTCACTATAGTCCATAATAACTTAATTGTACATTTAAATGTAACTAAAAGAGTGTAATTTGATTGTAATACAAAGGATAAATGCTTGATGGGATGGATACTCCATTCTCCATGACATTCTTATTTCACATTGTATGCTTGTATCAAAACATCTCATGTACCCCCATAAATATATATATATACCTACTATGTACCCACAAAAATTAAAAGTTAAAAAATTTAAAAAAATAAATTAAAAATTTTACCTATTACTTATTCACAACCAAAAACTGCTGTGCACCTGGGCACACTCTAAAAGACTGGAATTTTTAAAATCTTAAAATCCAAAGTGATTCTGCACTCTGCTTTATGAGTGTTTGGGCTTTCCTGACACTTTAAAGAAACCAAAACTTCCAATCATGTACAATTCATAATGTATGAATGTTGTAGTAAAGACCCATACTTAAACAACTGGTAAGCAAACGTAAGCTATAATGTTCTTGTTCAAGAAAATGGAAGAATGACCTTGGGAGTGAGACTACCTCCTTGGTTTCAGAGGACAAGGGCTCCCTTTTCAATTCCAGAGGGTGGGTTCATTTCCTTGGTTCCAGAGTGTAGGGCCATCACCCAGGGTTGTAGGAGTGGGTATGCTACCCCAGTGAGCCCAGAGGACATAAGACTGTGGCAAAGAGAATAATTCTGAAGCCTTAAAAACTAATGCAATTTATTTGCCTTGCTAGGTTTTGGAGTTGCTTGTGACCCATGATCCCCCTTTTCTTTCCAATTTCTCTCTTTCAGAATGGGAGTGTCTATCCTATACCTATCTCATCACTGTATTCTGGACAGATAACTTGTTTGACTTTATAGGTATACAGATGCAGAAGAATTTTGCCCCAGGATAAATCACCCTGATCATGGATGGACGAATTACATCCATATGAGATTTAGATGAGATTTTGGATTAGAATTGATGCTGCTGTGGGATGAGACTTTTGGGGATGTTGTGATGGGGTGAACCTATTTTGCATATGAGAAGGACAGGAATTTTGTGGGACCAGAGGGCAGACTTATGGGTTGAATTGTGTCCCCACAAAATTCATATGATGAAATCCTAACCCTCAGGACTTCTGAATATGACCTTATTTCGAAATAGGGTCATAGCAGATGTTACTGATAAAGATGACGTCATGCTGGATTAGGGTGGTCCCCTAATCCAATATGACTGGTATCCTTATGAAAGAGGTGAAATTTGGACAAAGACATTACACCGAGAGAACTCCATGTGAATATGAAGGCAGAGATTGGGGTGATGCTTCTACAAGTCAAGGAATGCCAAGATTGCCAGCACACTAAGAGGCTAGGAGAGAGGCATTGAACAGATTCTCTCTCGCAGCCCTGAGGGAACCAATGCTGTTGACACCTTGACCTTGAACTCTATCCTCCAGAACTTCGAGACAACAAATTTCGGCGTTTAAGCCACTCAGTTGTGGTATTTCATTATGGGGGCCCTAACAAATTAATATAGCTTCTACGAAAATTGCTTATTTTACAGGGTAGAGATAAACCAGAAGAAAAAATATACTTTACATATACTTAATACAAATGACTTACGGATTAGCGTGTGGGCCTTGAAGAATTCTTATTTTATTGCTCAGACTCAAATTTGTAGATGTAGTTTGGAAATACTGAGAATTCACAGGCTCATCATCTTGATGCCGTTTACCATTTCTTTCTTGAATTTCTACTCTAGCTGCTTGAGAGGTCGAGGGTCTGTTAGCGTTCTAAAACCAATAATTTAGAGAAAACACTTTATGCTAATTCACAATTATTAATCTAATAAAAGACTACAATTTTAGTATATTCATTTTTCATAATCAAGAGTTCTGGCAAAACTTTTCAATCATAACAGTGCTTTTATGAAAATGATTAAATCTAATCCATCTGCTATTAAAATATTTTTTAAAAGGAAGACAAACAAAAGTCCTTCTTATACTACTATCTGAAAAGCTGGATTAAACACTTATTTCCATATAAATAGTAGTAGTCCTAGACATACTGTTTAAAAAGATAAACTCATGGGAAAAATTAACTTGTTTGTCTTGATTGCGCCAAGATTCCAGAACTGGCGTCTTCTATAATACTAAACTATTCTAGAAGAGTTATAGAACCTGGGTAAGACTACTATGCCAGATATAGAGAAAACTTCCCATGAAAGCTTTCCTGTAGTACTGGCCTGGACAAAAGATAGGAAATTAATATAATCATAGATACCACCTAGAAATTTAAAACACCCACAATAGCCTCAAATTACACAGAATGCAAAAACAGGATACCAAGTTTTGAGGGCCTTGGGAAATGTCAAGAGGCTATAATCATTATTGGCCTAGTCTGCCCCCAGATAAATGACACAAAAAGGAAACAAACAAAAAACTAAAAATATTAGGTTGGTGCAAAAGGAATTGTGGTTTTTGCCATTACTTTTATAGGCAAAAACCACAATGCCTTTTGCACCAACCTAATGTTTTCTCTTAGGCTTACATTATTAAGAGTCAACACACGTGAGCTCTGAATAAAATGTAAAAGGTACCAATTGCAATCATAATCACAGTGCTTTCAGAGAAATACTATTAATTCTCTGGCACCATACCCGAAGTGTTTCTGATGCCGAGGCACTTTCAGTCGCACTGCTATGGGGGATATACTTTATAGCAGTAATTATCCCCTGAATTGCAATGCGCTTTTGTTCCCTATACTGCAAGTCTTCAATCTCCTTCCTGACTTCACTTATAG
The DNA here is from genome assembly GCF_028885625.2 of Pongo pygmaeus. Classification (NCBI taxonomy): domain Eukaryota; kingdom Metazoa; phylum Chordata; class Mammalia; order Primates; family Hominidae; genus Pongo; species Pongo pygmaeus. The sequence goes on along the minus strand of NC_072396.2, from coordinate 110,771,066 downwards.
CTGTCAAGAGCGACTCAACTGCAAAAGAGTAAGTCCGAGAAAATTGTAAGTTTTAAAGAACTGAAATGATAAAAATGAGAATTAGATTTGCAATGTAATTTCACAACACAAAATTATAAACTTACTACATTAACTGTGAGACACTGTGTTTATATCTGGCATCCTTTTATATAATTTTGTGAAATAGGCAAAATACTTTTATCAGTTAAATTTGAATACAGGCTTCCACTCTGTACCCCTCATTTGCAAAATAAATTTTGCATATTAAATGCAATTTACATATTATATTTCAAACTATAAAGTGTTGCCTAGCCACTGCATAGAAAAACACACTTTAATTATTTCAAACACTATTACATATTGCTAGCATTATGATGTATAAGAGGATGCCAATATTTCGATGATAATAGGTCGGCATTTTAAAGTTTCTCTTTTTTTCCAAAACCATGCAATTATCTCATAGCTTTTTAAAAAAGAACATGCTTGTGTTAAACTTTTCAACTGTCATATATTAATTCTACTAAAAAGTATATTAATAGTAGGCTTCTCATCAGTACTTCAATTCCAAATTCAGCATCTCATTTATTTTGGCATCATTTTATATTTAAAGATAGCACTCAATTGTGTTAAACACAATATATATCATTCCACAAGAGTCGCATAATACAGTTGTCAGTCTCTGAATATCAAGTTACCCAGTGTCTCCTTTAGATATCTTTAGTCTTTCTGTATAACATCATAGCAATTGAGATCTACACCAAGGTCAGATGTGATCTCAATGACATTAAATAAAGATATGTATAGGCTGAACATCCCTTCTCTGAAATATATTGGACCAGAATATTTCAGATTTCTGATTTTTTAAATTTTGGAATATTTGTATTTTACTTATCAGTTCAGCTTCCCTAATGCAAAATTCCAAAATCTGAACTGCTCCAATGAGTAGTTCTTTGAGTGTCACTTCAGTACTCAAAAAGTTTCAGGTTTTGGAACATTTCAGATTTTGGATTTTTGGATTAGGAATACTCAACCTATATCTCCAGTTGGTTATCTTCGGTGTTTTCTCTTTTCTTCCAGTCTGATAAAAATCAAAGTATTAATCTTTAGACCACCATGCGAGATATAGGGAAAACTATATAGAAAATACGTGACATATATTTTTAGATCTGCATTGACAGAACTATTATCGGCGAATGTTGCTAAACTTTAGTTCACTCCCATAAAATAAAAGAATAAAGATGACTAATTGAAATAGCATAAGCCATACGTATAAAATATAAACATATTTAGAAGGACTGGCAATTACATTAGTACCTTTAATAGAACTACTATACTTGGAAAATGTCTCTGGCACTGGTGGATAGGGGTAATATCCACCAATAACCATATTCTTCTGTTCCCCGGAATCGGACTTTGTTCTAATCCATTGAATAAAGTTTTTTACCTTGGCATCATATGTATACGGCTGGCCTCTATGACCTCCTCGCGGGAAGGGTAAATCATAAAAAATGAGAAATAAAAATGTCACTGTAACAATCTGTATGAATATTTTTGTGTAAAAACAGTTTACTATTAAAACAATCCCTCTTTTATCGCCAAGAAAAAAACAGTCAAGTTCACTTATTCACTATGTATAATTATCCAAAGACAGTAAATAAATCCTAAGAAGGAAATCAGACACACTGTGTATTAGAGTTTAAGTGGACTCAACTGTAGCTAGCTATAGGATGCTAAAAATCACAGGAAGAAGAAAAACTAATAATTTGAATTTTTCTAACTATCCAAATGGTTGACATCTTCTGAAATAACCGATTTTTAAACTACAAATTAACCTGAAATTATGGCATCATGTATGAATGAAACTTCCTATGAATATGGCTCAGCATTTAAATTTATGTTCTTAAAGCATACTTAAAAGTGCCGTATTCACATCTGATAGTATTTATAAAAGAAGATATGCATTGACAAAGATTTATGTTACACCTTTTCTAGGACTCTTCTTTTAACAAATTTCTTAATTACCAACATGGTAACAACCTGGTAAACACCCCATTCCACACTATTTCCTCACTCTCTCATTTAGAAACGTTTTTCTTTAATGTTTTGATCTTATTATTGGAGGGAATAGGGAAAAATAATATACTTGCAGACAAGTAATGAGACCTCTCTTGTTATATAAATAAAACATAGGATCTTGGGGCTGAAATTCGACACTCATTTTTGTTTTCATTTAGAATTTTAAAATATTGTTAACAGAATCCATATTATGATACCAGGCCTAACCAGGTCTTCAATCTATCAAGCAATTTATGATTATTACATTCTATGCCAAGCAGGAATCAAAGTTGACTGAAGGATATAAATGCAATTTTCCACTGAGTCACAAAATCATTGCCTCATTCGTAAGTAATCCATAAGCAACGTATTTCACAGGCCAAAAATTCTTTGCTAAAACACTCTTATAGTAATAAAGGAAGTCAAAATAAAGCTGTCTTGTAGTTGAATGTTATTATGTAAAAGTTAATATGTACTGAAGGATTCTAGGGAAGAGAAAATATATTTCTAATAATATACACAAAGAAATTACTCACCAGTAATAAACACTCCACTCTCATTTGTAGTGGTGAGGTAAAGCAGCTTAGGTACTTGATTGTCATTTCTGACAACTTTCAACTGTGTACACACAAAATATGCCACTAGAAAACAAAAACACTTATGAAATTACTTTTCCATTTCAAATAGGACATAACAAGATCAGGATCTAACACAATGCTTCTCAAACTTTAATGCACAAAGAAATCACATGGTACCAACGTTAAAATGCAAATTCAGATTCAGTAGGTCTAGGGTGGGGCCTGAGATTCTGCATTTCCAATAATCTCCTAGGCAATTATTAGTGCTGCCAGTCCTGGGACCACACTAGGAACAACAAGGATTTAACACTACTCTGCTTTTTGCGAGAGGCCCCTTTTTTTTCAGAAAGTACAACAGCTGCAACTAACTAAAGTCATTTGTTTGTTGCACAGATAAAGAGTGCAAGTCATTTTAACTGGGCACACAACTGAGTGTGAACAGTGATTTCCAACAGAGAAAAAAAAGCTTAGTTTCTCCATGATACTTTCACTGACTAACCCTATCTAACACTAAACTCTGAATTACTCTCCTTCCATCAGATAGGGCTTATACATTATTGATTCGTATTTGCTTATGCAAGTGTTTTTTATCTTTTATGTATTTATCTTAATTAGATTTTAAGGCCAATGGCAGGGCTTATATCATCTGTTTATTTTATTTTCACCTTGCTAACTTTATGGGCTAAAAAGAATATCTAAAAATGAGAGTATAATGTCTTCAGATTTCAACTACTTTCAACAGTTATCAATTGTTTTTACCTAACAGGCTATCTAATTATTATAGTTTCATTAATCCAACATTATTTTTTATTTTAACTCATTATATGTCAAAACACTTAACGGTTTTACAAACTAGGAAATGAAGAAATAAATGTAAATTCTTATAATCACACAAAAGTAATTTCTCATTTGAGAATAAAAATTTATCCAGAGCACAACTGTACATTCATTTACTACATCTCATATTTACTAAGTTCTTTATTCTGTAGCAATGAAAATGAAGAAATTCTGTTCAAATGCTAAGAATTATCTTAATTTATATTAATAATTATCTTAATTTTTCCTCTATTTCAAAAACTACAAGCATATGAATATTAATGGCTAAAGGTGTTGATACAGGAATATTAAAGAAACCTCTAAAATATGTTAAGCCAGTAGATCTCATGTTATGTGTTCTTACAACAATAAAATAAATTTAGAAAAAAATAAAGAAACCTCTAATTCTAAATTCATGGCCACTAAAAATCTGACAGTCAGATCTAACACTTCCTAGCTATATGAAATCCAGGAAATTACTTAACCCTTCTGGATGTTTTCTTTCTCACCTGAAAATTTATAACAACATCAACTCTTCAAAAGGTAATTAAGAGTACAAAATGAGATAACATCTATAAGCATCTGGTACATGGTAAACACACAACATTACTTCCCCTTAGTTCTTCACTTTTCTTATGAAAAAAAAAGAAGTCATACTACCAAAGAATTTTGGTATTATTCCTGAAGACTTTTGGCCATGCTCCCCTTCTTGGACCTGAAGCCCCCTTAATACTCACCATTAATTTAATGATTTTTTCCTTCACTTTTGCTCAAAAGATAAAAACAAATTGTGACTGTTGTCAACTATTATACTAGAATAAATCTCACCAAGATCTGAATATACGTTTCTTAGGATACATTTCACATTATCACAAGAAATACAATATGCGTGCTTGGCAAAGTTCCTGCGAGAAATCTTTATCCAAAATTCTTGTTAGCTTGTTGTTTAAAGTGGTTACAAACAAACAAAAAGGAAGCTGGCAATAAAAACCAAAAAGGAAGCTGGCAATAGGATTATCACCAGAAGTCATCACTGCCAATTACTTATGCCCTAAAAGAAGTTATATCAGAGTTAATAGCCCACTCACCTTGGAAGTCCATGCCTTGGTTTGGCCAAAAGCCTCTTTCTGTTCCATCCCCCATAAATTGGGGTGAGGTTTGGTTCTATTCAGATATATTTTTAAAATTTAATCTCACAAGCCTAGGGTGGAATCTAACAAAGCAGAGGTGTATAATACTGTTTTGTATAGAGAATAAAGGGGCAGCAAAACAGCCCTATATATAGTGTCTAGGTCTCTTGATGTTCTACAATGTCTATCTTATTGCTGGTTAAAAAAGTAATAATAATAGATATAGGCCAGGTGCAGTGGCTCACGCCTGTAATCCCAGCACTTTGGGAGGCTGAGGTGGGCAGATCACCTGAGGTCGAGTTCGAGACTAGCCTGCCTAACATGGTGAAACCCCGTCTCTACTGAAAATATAAATATTAGCCAGGCATGGTGGTGTGCTCCTATAGTCCCAGCTACTCAGGAGGCTGAGGCAAGAGAATCATTTGAACCTGGGAGGTAGTGGTTGCAGTGAGTCAAGATCGTGCCACTGCACTCTAGCCTGGGTGACAGAGTGAGACTCCATCTCAAATATACATATATATGTATATATATATATATATATATATATATGTATATAGATAGATAGATATACACACACACACACACACACACATATGTAGTAAATATTGGGAGTTTCTTCAGTGTTGGCCAAGCATTTAACACAGGTAGCAATTAGTGCTTATTCATGTAATTATTTGGAAAATAATAAAATGTCATCCCCTATCTAAAATAGCTTTATATTCTAAATTTAAATAAGGAAATATTCATTGAAACTGCTGAAAAGTATTATACTTTTTTCCTTATCATAATAGATCTGAAGACTAGCCTGTTATATGTAATATGTAATAGGACAAACCTAAAATAATTTCAAATAAATAAAACTAGTGGAAAAAATACTTTTATATCTGAATGAATCCAGGGGAGAAAGTCAATACCAAAGTAAGCCAAAGTAAAATATTGACCAGCCGGTATAAATAACACTACCAACTTACTTGAATAATTTAATATTCAACCGGAACTATACTTACCATTGTTTTTATGTAATTACATAGTCCACCAATCATCTACCAATTAATGCTATATAAGTCTTCGATGTCTTTAATGCGGTCTATTTAATCCATTTCCAAATGTATAAAAAGGGAATTGACTGCCTATGTTTTAGTCTTACTGAAATTTAAGGATTTTTTAATGTGTGGAATTTTTACAATGAGAATTGATAAGAGGACCTGTTTTCTGAAAAACTGGTTTCAATCCCAAGTTAATTCTGAACAGACAACCAACGGGTTGTTAATGTCTATAAAAAATGATATTAATATAGAAAAGATTTAAACATGCTACAGACTGCTTGAATTTGCCAACTCAATGTCACCCTACTTCTGTAAGTCAGTTTACTCTACATTTTTAAAGTTAATTCTCCTACTTCCAAACATAAAATAAAAATATTAAAAATTGCTTACTTGGGTAAATATTTTCAAAGATTTCTGGCTGCGATGTTGAAAACAGTTCCACTATAAATGGTTGTTCTGAAGTACCGTCAGCAATGTGAATCCAGCGATATGACCAAAAATCTTCACGGTTTTCTATATGGATAGAATATTAAAATAAATGAAGGTAACTGTTATATACATATGAACACAAAATTATTCACTGAAATACTTATGATTTTCAATTTTAAAAGCTTACCTTTCTTTTTTGACCGCTGGACCCTTCCTACAAAAACTAAAAGGCCAATAACATCACAGATGCAATTTTCTGGCATATCATCCAGTTCTGACCTAAAAAGGTAAAATCACTAAATTAATATTTTATTTTTAAACAGTGAAAAAGCATTCTACAATTATTATTTTGAAAATGTATATCTACATAATTGCTATAGCCTAATTCTGGGTAGATTTTGAGCAAATTATAATGTATTGTTTTTCAGTAACCAAGACTGAAGATTAATATTTAAGACATTTTACAAGAAATTATTTTACCTTGTGGTAAATCGGTGATTTAACTTTGGCAGTCTCCATTCTGGTTTCACCTGCTTTTCTGGAATGATAATTATATTTGTTGGGGGATCTCGAAGATTCAGGCAGATTTCTGAAAAACAAATATATTATTTTAATATGCTATTTAATACACACCAAAGAATATACATGAATATATATATATTAAAAAGCAAAATAGTAGACTGAACATTTTGAACCCACCACTAAACTCAAGAACTAGACTATTATCAATGTTCTTCTGCCTCCATTATCACATCCACTTATCTCTCCACCACAGTTTAAAAAGTTTAACCACACTTTGAGAACTTTGTGTTCTATCATTTCTTTAACTTGAAAAGGGTTTTATCACTTTGCCCAGACAAAATCCTATTTGGCTTTGTTTTTGAACTTCATACGAGTGAAATTATATTCTGTATTTTATGACTACTTTTTTCACTCAACATTATATTAATAAAATTCATCCATGTAGCTGCATGTAGCAGTCTTCTTGTCATTTCCACAGCTGAATAATGTTCCAGTGTGTTAATATACTACAATTTGTTAACTAAAATTTATTTATCCATTATTGTGTTAATGGACATCTGGATTATTTCCAGGTTGTTACTATTATATATAGGGTTGTTTAAAAATTTTTGTATATGTCTCCTTGTGCACACAGGCAACTGTTTTTCTAAGATATTATATGTAGGTGCAGAAATGCTGGATTATGTGACATGTAAATGTTCAGCTCTATAGCATAATCCCTAATCATTTTAAGTAACGAGCCTATTTGTGTTTCTACCAGCAATGTGTAAAAATTCCCATTGATACACATCCTCTCCAAACCTTGGTATTGTCAACTAACTTTCTTTCTTTCTTTTCTCTTTTTCTTTCTTTCTTTTCTCTTTTTCTTTCTTTCTTTTCTTTTTCTTTCTTTCTTTTTCTTTTTCTCTCTCTCTCTCTCTTTCTTTCTTTCTCTCTCTCTCTCTCTCTCTCTCTCTCTCTCTCTCTCTCTCTCTCTCCCTCCCTCCCTTCCTTCCTTTCTTTCTTCCTTCTCTTTCCTTCTTTCTTTTTTTTTTGACAGGGTCTTACTCTGTTGCCCAGGCTGGAGTGTAGTGGCACAATCATACAATCATGGCTCACTGCAGCCTTGAACTCCTGGGCTCAAGCAATCCTCCTGCCTTAGCCTCCTGAGTAGCTAGAATCATCATGTCCAGCTAACTTTTGTAATTTTTGGTAGAGATGGGGGGTTCTTATGTTGCCCAGGCTGATCTTGAACTCCTGGCCTCAAGGCTTCCTCCAGAATCAGCCTCCCAGAGCACTTGGGTCTCAGGTGTGAGCCACTGCACATGGTCAAATTTAGTACTTTTGGCCAATCTAGTGATATGACAATTTGTTGTGATCCTATTTTGTACTTCCCTTATTACTAATCATATTGAATGACATTTCATATACTTATGGTTCATATATGCATTCTCTTCTGTGAAATGCCTTGGTCTTTTGCCCATTGTTCTATTGAATTGTTGAATTGTCTTTTAAAAATTTGCAAGAGTTGTTTATATGTTGGATATTAATTCTTCATTGATTATGTAGTGGCAAATACAATCTTTACCCAGTTTATTTATCTCTACTTATTTATTTAAGGCTTTCTTAATGTCTTCCAATAATGTGTCATAATCATCTCCACACAGGTCTTACACATCTTCTCTTACATGTATTTCTAGACATCTTATAGTTATTGTTGACAATGTCAATGACTTTTTCAAGTTATAATTTCTAACTCTTTATTATTGGAGTATACATAATCAGTTGACTTCTTTTGTAGCTTTGCTAATATCTTATTATTTTTAATTTTTATTTTTAAAAACTTTTATTTTAGGTTCAGGGGCATATGTGCAGGTTTGTTATATAGGTAAACTCATGTCACGGGGGTTTGTTGTACAGATTATTTTGTCACACAGGTACTAAGCCTAGTACTCGATAACTTTCAAGTAGGCCATAGTGTGTGCTGTTCCCCTCTTTGTGTTCTCATCACTTAGCTGCCGCTTGTAAGTGAGAACATGTGGTATTTGGTTTTTTGTTCCTGCATTAGTTTGGTAAGGATAATAAATCCTATTTTTTTAATACTTTGTGTTATTTTTTTCTCTGTATAAAATTTAATTTGCGAGTAATAACAGTCTTGCACTTTTCTTTAAAACCTTTATACCTTTAATTCATTTTGTCTTCTCACGCTGGCTAGGACAGCCAGTACAACATTAAATAGAAATAGTAAAAAAAATAAAAAATAAATAAATAGAAATAATAATAATAGGAGACATCCATTTTCCCCATTTTATAAAGGAATGTATCTAACTTTTCCCCATTAAGAATTGTGTTTGCCGTTTGGTTTTGATTTTGTAAATACCCATTATTAGGTGTTTTTTTTTTTGGTTTTTTTTTTTTTTTTTTGTAGTTGTTGTTGGTATTGCTCTGTCGCCCAGGCTGGAATGCAGTGGTGCAATCATGGCTCATTGAAGCCTCAACCTCCTGGGCTCAAGCAATCCTCTCTCCTCAGCCTCCTGAGTAGCTAGGACTACAGGTGCATGCCACCACAACTGGCTAATTTTTTATTTTTATTTGTAGAGACAGGGTTTTACTATGTTGCACAGGCTGGTCTCAAACTCCTGGCTTCAAGTGATCTTCCTGCTTTGGCCTCCCAAAGTGCTGGAATTACAGGCATGAGCCACCATGCTCAGCCCCCTTACTTAGTTTAAGGAACGTTCCTTCTCTTGCTATTTTTTTAAAATTAATGAATAGTTGTAAAATTTTAATAAAAGCTTTTTGTGTATCTATTACAATGCTCATTATCTAATTTGTAAAAATGGTGGGTGACACAGATTTTTATATGTAAAACCAATTTTGCACCGCTGAGGAAAAGTGCAACCTAGTCACAGTATGTGAACTTATTTTTTTTTTTACACATGATGCAGTTTGCCAATATTCCATTCAGAATATCTATATATATGTTTATATGTTAGTGGCTGAAGCTGACCTATAATTTTTCTCCTTCATACTATTCTTGTTTGGTTTTGATTATCACGGTTATATTGGCAGCAAAAAATGAGTTTGAGAATATACTTTCTAGTCTAGTCTCTGGAATAGGTTTAGAATGATATATTCCCTAAATGTTTGGCAGAATTTCTCTATAATATGATGTATGCCTGATATTTTCTTTGTGGGAAAAATTTAAACCTCTGATTCAATTCCTTTAATAGTTATAAAGCTATTTGGGCTTTTATCTTCTTGGTTAGTTACATTTTTCTAAGAACTTTCTGTGTAGCAAACAAGGCTTAAACCAGGATGAAGATATTTTATTTCTATTTCTGCCTGTTACTAGTCATGTGATAGGAAATAGTCACTTTACCTTTATGAGTTTCAGTCTATTCATATATAAGCAAGCAAAGTTTGTATTACGTAATATTACCTTGCATCATAGTTTGCATATTCCAAAGTACTTTCATTGTCATAGTATCACTTAATTATATTCAAGGTCCCTTCCAGCTCTAAAATGCTAGGGTTCCTAATTAAAGAAATAGCCCCTGCCCGCCAAAATCAAAAATTCTTGTTGCTATCATCCAATCAATATGCATTATGTAATACAGTCTGAAAAATCTCAAGATTTTAAAGGGTGTATTATTTGTGTATGCCAGCTACATACTATTTTGTAAAAGATATACAGAATAATGTACAAAATTCAATATACAAAGCCATACACATCCAGCAAATAATATATCCTTTGTTTTGTAATAGAATTTCCATCTTTATAGATTTCCACTTATTCAGTCTTTTAAAAAAATTACATTGGCCAGGCGCGGTGGCTCACGCCTGTATTACCAGCACTTTGGGAGACCAAGGTGGGTGGATCACTTGAGGTCAGGAGTTCAAGACCAGTCCGGCCAATATGGCAAAACCCTGTCTCTACTAAAAATACAAAAAGTAGCCAGGCGTGGTGGTGGGCGCCTGTAATCCCAGCTACTTGGGCAGGAGAATCATTTGAACCCAGGAGGTGAAGGTTGCAGTGAGCCAAGATTGCACCACGCCACTCCAGCCTGGGTGACATAGCAAGACTCTGTCTCAAAAAAAAAAAAAAAAAAAAAAAATTAACATCTTAGTTCTTCTAACTTGGAACTATGTGTGGAAATATGAAAAATAAACCAAGATAAATGACCCCAATAGTTTTTCTTCCAACATGAACACCTAGAAGGCAGTGATGGTACCACAAATCCTTATTCCTTTACTGACCAACTCTCCTCCCACTATATACTGTTTCTCATTTATAATGCTTAGAACATTTAAACTCCACTGATATTTTTCCTAATCTCTGCTTAACACTTTCTCCCATGCAACACATTCTCCTACTTTACTGTCCATTCTTTCTTCAATTACATTTTTATTCATTTCCTTATCCTTTTTGTCTATTACATTTTTAATATGGTTTATTGTCATTCATCTTTCATTTTACTATAATTTGTTTATCTTACATAGCTGTCACCCCATTAGACTAATTTTTAAGAGTAGGACTGTATATTACTTACTTTTGCATCTCCTGTGCCTAACATGATTTACATAACTGCCTTTTTTTTCTCTTTAAAAGATAATTAATCACCTTCCGGCCAGGTGCGGTGGCTCACACGTGTAATCCTAGCATTTTGAGAGGCCGAGGCAGGTAGATCACTTGAGGTCAGGAGTTCGAGTCCAGCCTGGCCAACATGGTGAAACCCCGTCTCTACTAAAAAAACAAAAATTAGCTGGGCTTGATGGCGTGTGCCTGTAATCCCAGCTACCTGAGAGGCTGAGGCAGGAGAATCGCTGGAACCCAGGAGGTAGAGGTTGCAGTGAGCCGAGATTGCACAATTGCACTCCAGCCTGAGTGACAAAGTGAGACTCTGTCTCAAAAAATAAATAAATAAATAAATAAAAACAATAAAAAAGATAGTCACCTTTCTACTCTGTTTCTATGGGATCAGCTTTGTAGATTCCACTTACGAGTTAGATCTTACAGTATTTGTCTTTCTGTGCCTGGCTTATTTCAATTAGCATAATGTTCTCCAAGAATCTAAAAAAGTCAATCTCATAGAAACAGAGAGTAGAAAGATGGTTACCAGAGGCTGGGGAGTGAGTGGGGAGGGATAGGGAAAAGCGAGATGTTGATCAAAGGGTACAAAATTTCAGTCAGATTGCAGAAATGTCTTAGGGATCTATCACATTGGATGGTGACTACAGTTAATAATAATGTATTGTATATTTCAAAATTGCTAATAGATTTTTAATGTTCTTACCACAAAAAAGTGATAAATTGGTAAGGTGATGGATATGTTGATTGAGTCTTTCTACAATGTATACACACAGATCAAAACATCACACTAGACCCCATAAATATATTTTATTATTATTTGTCAATTAAAAATAAAGAAAATGCTAGGATAAAAAGATCATTAGTCAGTTTCATGCAGGTAATTTTTAAAGATCATAAAGCCATAGTTCCCAACCTTGACTGTACCTTTGGGATCAGCTGAGGAGATTTAAACCCATAGCAATGCCTTGGTCCCATTCTCAGAGTAATTAAATCAGAATCTCTGAGGGTGGGGCACCAGTGGCTCTTTAAAGCTCCCCAAGTGATTTCAATATACAGCCAGAGTTGTAATCCACTTATACATGTAGGCTAGGCAAACTACAGGCTGCAGATGGCTGCAAGTTTTTGTAAATAAATATTTATTGGAATATTGCCATATCCATTCCTTTACATACATATGGCTGCCTTCAGTCTACAAAGGCAGAGCTGAGAAGCTGAAACAGAGACCATATGGCCTGCAAAGCCTAAAATATTTACTACTTGGCGCTTTACAGAAATAGTCTATTGCTTCCTAAAAAAAGAGGGCAAAAGTCCTGTTACTTATCAAAAATATAAGGAAGAAAATAGAGACTGCTGCTAACATTAATAAGAAGTAAAACTGTTTTAAAGACCAAAAGGTACATTTTAAATATATTATCACCAACGCTAACATTACTAAGAAGTAAAACTGTTTTAAAGACCAAAAGGTTCATTTTAAATATATTATCACCAAGGCTATCATTTATAAAATAATTTCTGTATCTGCAATTACTTACTTCAAAGCATAAATAATTTCTCATACCTTAGAGAATTTCCATTATGAAAATCTGGTCCTATAATTCTATATAGCAGAGGTAGCATGCTGTAAATCAGCGTCCTCTTGCCAACTTTTATTGTGTTTTCTTAGTAAGTCACAATATCTCTACCAGTTTAGTTCCTTACCTTTCTATAGCAAAAACTAATGAGGTAATAGACTGTGTGTACCAGACTACCTAGGTAATAACTTCTTCATCTAGCAAGATCTGACCAATGTCTGCAAAATGCTTAAGATTTTAATAAATAATCATATAAGGTTTTTGCAAATAAACACAAGTTTAAGAAAACAATGAACAACTGCTACCTTTATCTGAATATTCTCTAAGTAATTAAGCTTAATGGATTAGCTGGGGAATTTAGAGTACACAGAAATTCAGGTTCAGAATAAAGGTATTATAAACCAAAAACAATATTTAAACTTAAGCAATGTATTCTACAATTCTTACAAATGAAAGTGAAAAAATCGCGGTCATATCTAAAAACAATTATTTAATATATTAATTTTAATGGTCCAAAAATATTTGTGATGTCAATATATCAATACTAACTAGGAAAAGCCCTTTCAAGATTGCAGCAATTGGCAAAATTTGAATACTGACTATAGGTTAGGTATTAGTATTGTATCAATTTTAAATTTCCTGATTTTGGTAATTGTACTCAGATTATGTAATAGAATGCTCTTGTTATTAGAAAATATACGCTGAAATACTAATGAAGTGTTTAGGCTTAAAGGGGTATGTATGATGGCTGCCACTTTCTCTTACTGGATCACAAGGAATATATATACATACACATGTGTGTATGTGTGTGTGTGTGTGTAAAGATATGTATATGTATGAAGAGAGATATATAATGATAAAGCAAAGGTAAATGCTAGTAATTGCTGAATATGCGTAAAGGGTATATGGGAGTTCTCTATACCATTCTTTCAACTTTTATGTAAGTCTGAAATTATTTCAAAAAGTTAACAGAAGTGCTTTTTAGATAGCACCTACTAGTAAGTGCAAAATATATTCGTTATTAACTTAATATTATATGACCAAAAATAAAATAAAACAAAATAAGTACAACCCAAGTGGAGCTCATTCTTCAATCAACAATAAATGTCTCAGATAATTTTTCTTAATAAATAAAATAATAAATAGGTATATTTATTAGGTTATGTGATTGCTTGAAAATTTTATGGACAAATAAATTTAAAGATTTCATAGGTTCTAACAGCTTTAGTAATTTTTATGGTCTTTTTTCCTAATATGGTATGTTGCAGATTTATATAAACAAAACAGCGATAAGACAACAAATTCACTGAATACTTAACCCATTGTAGAAATTAGTTTGATCTGTGGATCCACGGGGACAGGCTGTATTCTGAATGGATAACTCTTTTTAACAGAATAGTCTTGAAGCAGAAGAACTAAACCAACCCGCAAACTTTTATACCACTCAGGACACAGGGCATTCCACATAATCACTGACACTGTGCCTGAACTGTCAGCAACTTCCAAAAAGGTCTAGAAGGAAAATGAGTAAAAGCACATACATATTTGTCACTTTTATCTATACAGATAATATATAGCATATTATTTGTAATCATTTAGAGTGATGGAAAATAACATCTAAATTTTAATTATTTATTAATAATGATTCAGTTGTCAATTCTGCTAATATTGATCATCTAAAGTTTAGAGATAGAGAAATCTATTGAGGTGGAAAGTATTTGGAGTTTTTCTCAGTATTAAAATACAGTGACAGACAACTTCAGTTCTGCCTAAAAGGCAGTCTGTAAAGTGTTTTCTAATTCTTAATTTCTTCTTAAATAATGATGTTATATTCTCAGACCCTTTCTCTAAATGATGAATATACATTTTGGGTAATTCATTCCTTTATTAATTAAACATTTACTGAATCCATATTCCAGACATTATGTTAGGCCCTGGAATGCAGAGATGAATCAAACATTGTGCCTAATAATAATAGCTAAAATATATATAGGACTTGCTATGTGCCTGGAACATAGGTAAATCCTTTACTAATTCAATCCTCACATCAATCCTGTAAGGTAAGTACAATTAGTATCCATATTTTACAGATGAGTAAACTGAGGCTTTAAAAGGATAAATAATTTTCCCTACATCACAAAGGTAAGAAATGGTAAACAGAGCTGAAACTTGAATTCAGTTCATATGACTACAGGGCATGAACTCTTAAGCACTATTAGATACTTCTCTACAGTCAGGGAGCGCACAGTAGAGTAAGATTAGCAAATCTATTAACAGGTGTGTGTAACTGGGTTATGCATGCTTTGATAGACCTATGTAAGGGCATATAGTGGGGTCCTTAGTAGCATGTAGTTGATTCTCCCAGTGACTAGGCATATGGGTATACATGGAAAGACTTAAATCAGAGGTAAGCACTGAACTGAATCTTAAAGATGGCTTTGCCAATCTGATGAGAAGTGAGAGGAAGAGGATTCTAGGCAGAAGAAACAACATGAGCAGAAGTATGAAAGGTAGAAAACAATTGGTTACTGTTAGAAAATTTGCTTAGTATGATGCATAGAGAGCTCAGGAAGAGATGAGACTGGAGAGGCAAGCAAGGGCGAAATGATGGAGGCACAAAGAGGTAGGAAGGCAACAAATAAGCGGAGTTAAAAAATCAGGGAGGAAAGTATTGCAGCAATGAGAAGGCAAAAAACTATCGGGGAATGACTGAATAATTTATGATAGAATGTGCTAAAAATATATAACTGTAAAGTATTATGGATGAAGAATTTTTAGTGATATGAGAAAATATTTAAGAAAATGTTAAATGATACAAAATTGTATGCACAATATGGTTCCCATTTTGTAAAATAATTTAATGTGATATACGATAAACACACTCACATGAAATATATAATACATATACATATGCACATATATGTGAAACATATGATTAAATATCATAGATATGTGTATGTATATATATATATGATATGCTTGTATATGTGTATATATGTGATTTACACACACACAAGAAAGGGAATAAAACACACCATGTTAACAGTGGCTCTCTCTGAGTGGTAAGATCTTCAAACAGCTTTCTAAATTTTCCAAATTCCCTACAATAAGCATGTATAACTTTTATAATAAAAGTTTAATGAAACATCTAAAATAGTTCTTGATATCATGGGAAAATACAATATAATATTAAGTAAGAAAAAAATAGAACACAAACATATCAAGAAAGTAGAGCTCATGAGCATTATACGGCAGAGTCAAGACAATAGAGAAGTATCACACAGATTTGACAATTAGAGTTACTAGTGAATGATAAGCTAAGGAAAAAAGCCAAGCTAATTGTGTTGAGAAATGGGAGGCAAGAAGTAAAAACATCTAGTGTAAACTACTTCTTCAAGAAGCTTACCTGAAGAGAAAAGATAGGAAATAGAAGAGTCATAAGGCCAAGGGAGATTATTTTCTTTTCTTTTTTTTAAATGGGAGACTAGAGTATGTTTATATGTTGGCGCAGAAAGCATAGGTGAGAAGAAAAGGTTGAAGGAAAATAAAAAGGTGGGAAGGAGACCACCTGGATCAGGGAAATAAAGGGCACCAATACAGAAATAATTTCTTTTTGTACAATAAATTATGCAGAAAAATACTTTATAATATACATTTATATACATTTAAAAATTATTACATTGAACTTATGAAATGTCATTTAAACGAACAGGTTACACTGTGGAGTGAGGTGTGTAAGTTATAATTTATAACTTTTAAATTAACATATGATATCTTATTACTTGTACCTGATATGGTTCAATCATCTTTTTATCAGGTTTTCCATAGTATCGCAGTTTTGATTTATGTAAGATCCTCACAAGCAATGCAGGAAAATTTCTTCTGTTAGTCCAGGTCATTTCAAGGTGAGAAAGGGAAATTATTTTGGTATCTAAAATATAAAAAAGAGGAAAGAAATCCTGTTTAACATGTAATGGTAACTTCAAAGATCTATTTTAATGGTTAAAAATAGTAGCTTGATCATACCTAAAGTGACTCCTTCTTGCCAGCTAAACCTTGCCAGCTAAGTCTATATACCTCTCATAAACTACATTTGATCCCTAAAATTAACAGCTGAAATATATGTAGGGCTTACTATGTGCCTGGAACATAGGTAAACACCTATATTAACCAACACGTTGTCCCACCTAGAATGCCCTCCATCTTACCAAACCATTTAATAACTTCCTGGAAAACCTGGATCCAAACTCACCTCCCTTAAGATATTTTGTGGAAAAAAAAAAAACAAAAACCTCAATGTCATGGAATTTTTTTCCCATTACTAAGCACTTATATATTTAATTTATAGAAATGGGCCAGGTGCAGTGGCTAATGCCTATAATCTCAGCACTTCAGGAGGGCGAGACCAGCAGCTTGCTTGTGCAGAGGAGTTTGAGACCAGCCTGGGCAACATGGCGAAACCCCCCATGTCTCTCCAAAAAGACAAAAATTAGCTGGGTGTGGTGGCATGTGCCTATAGCTCCAGCTACTCAAGAGGCTGAAGTGGGAGGATCACCTGAGCCCAGGCAGCTGAGCTCACTGCAGCCAGGCTGCAGTGAACCATGATCACACTACTGCATTCCAGCCTGAGCAACTGAGAGCCTGTCTCAAAAAAAAAAAAATCATAGAATTGTTTTATTACACATTTTTGTATTGCCTTCACCTCAGTTTCATATGTATAAATTCTATCTCCCGCAAACATGACAGACATGGCCCTGTATCAGGACCTTTGCAATTGCTGTCTTCCCTTTAGATATCCAAGTGACTTTCTCCCTTCTCTCTTCAAGTTTTGCTCAAATATCACCTTCTCAGTGATATTATCCCTAACCATCCTATTAAAAACTGACCCCTTTACTTATCCTCCATTCCACTTTATTTTTCTACATTGTACTTACTATCTTCTCATATGCCATATCATTTACTTAGAAACGTTTTTATCTGCAAGCTTGCTGGCAAGTTCAAAAACTGCTAAAAAGCTATTCATCAACTTAAAGAATTAATTTGTAATACTGATGTATTCTTCCTTGGATTAAGAGAGGTTCCACCTGCAATTGTCTCCACATTTTTCTCTCTCACAGCCCACAGTTTCAACTATTAAGACTTGAATTTGCATTAGTACCAGTATTTCTTTTGCTAAGGCTACCTTCATTTCTAGCTTTGTTCAAATAATGTTTTACCTAGTCAACATTTTTGACACAAAAATCACACTTGTAATTTCTTTTTAATAAAGGATTAAGTGGTATTATATAATTATGTCTATACTATAAAACACACACACCATTTTTAGTATTAGGATACTCTGTAATTTTCCTTCCAGATTCTCCCAATAGATTACTATCCCAGGATCACAGGTCCTAACATTTGATCTGATATAATTAAGTGATTTCATTTTAACGTCAGATGAATCTCAGATCAGCTTTGAGTTGTCTGGGATGTACATGGAACATTCTTGATCAATAAAGGCACATATAGCTCCTTTATTGTCTGGAATAAATTCAAGAGCTACATAGTTTTGTAAAACCAGAGTTCTAAGAGCTTCTGTTTCTGTTATAATTAGGTCCAGAGAGTTAGCTGTAATCAGACATCTTTCTGGTTAACATTTTTCCCAGTTTGGGTTTTTAACTCACAAACTTCATGGAATACACATTTTATCTCTCAAATCTAAAAAAGAATTAGAGGCTGTTTACAGACAATGAAGAATTTGTGTAAATTCATAGTAATAAATGTGTTCATTATCAAAAAAGAAATAATGAAAATAAACTGGTTATTCAATATGCAATAGAACAGTGATTCTCAAAATGTTTTGGTCTCAGGATCCCTATACATTCTTAAAAATTATTGAAGATCTTGAAGAGCTATTTTTTTTTCTTTGTTGAGATGGAGTCTCACTCTGTTGCTCAGGCTGGAGTGCTGTGGTGTGATCTCGGCTCACTGCAACCTCCACCTCCCGGGTTCAAGCGATTCTCCTGCCTCAGCCTCCTGAGTAGCTGGGACTACAAGCATGCACCACAATGCCCGGCTAACTTTTGTATTTCTTAGTAGAGACGGGGTTTCACCATGTTGGCCAGGCTGGTCTCCAACTCCCGACCTCAAGTTATCCACCTGCCTCAGCCTCCCAAAGTGCTGAGATTACAAGCGTGAGCCACCATGCCCATCCTGAAGAGATTTTTACTGTACTATAAAGCAGACTAAGAACTTTTTAAATGACCAATTCATTAAAAACAACAATAAACTAATATGTATAATTATAAATAACTTTTTTTTTGAAAAATGACTATATTTTCCAAAACCAAAAAATAATGTAGTGAGAAGCGTGGCATTGTTTTGCATTTCTGCAAATCTTGTTAATATCTAGCTTAATAAATGACAGGTGGATATTCATATCTTCTTTGATACTCAGTTTGCTTTTATGTCACACGTCATTTAGCCCCTGGAAAGCTACACTGTACACCTGTGAGAGCATAAGAGTGAAAAAAGGTAAGTAAAGCCTTAGTATTGTGAAAATAGCGTTGACCTCATGAATCCTCTGAAAATGTCTTGGGGCACCACTAGAGGTCCCTGGACCATACCGTAAAAATCATAGCAGAAGAATAAATCTAAGGAATGCAGAAGGAATAAAAATTAAAGCTAAAAATAATGAATCAGAAAACACTATACCACAATAAAAAATAGAATTGATAAATTCAATTCTCTGGAAAAATTAATAAAAAGGTACATCTTTGGCAAGTCTAATCATGAAAAAGAAAACAAAAATGTAATACTCAGAATGTAAACTATACACACAAATAAAAATTGTTAAAAGATTATTATGTATGATTTTATATCAATAAATTTGAAAAGATCAGTGAAATAGATAATTTCTTAGAAAAATGTGAATTACCACTATTGCCATAAGAAGCAAAATAAAACCAAACTAGGTCCTTAGCCATGGAAGAAAATGAAAAAAGTTTATGAATGATGGCTTCCAAAACTGGCGGCAGGTTCACATGGTTTTACAAGAAAATTCTAACAAATTTCAAAGAACAGCTCTTTCCCTGAGCTATAAATTGTCCCAGAGCCTAATAAAGTATAGAAATTGTACCACTTTGCTTTATAAACTTAGAACAATCCTGAA
The DNA here is from genome assembly GCF_028885625.2 of Pongo pygmaeus. Classification (NCBI taxonomy): domain Eukaryota; kingdom Metazoa; phylum Chordata; class Mammalia; order Primates; family Hominidae; genus Pongo; species Pongo pygmaeus. The sequence continues at coordinate 110,751,196 of NC_072396.2, read as the reverse complement.
AAATTCCAACAGAAATAGTACAAGAAAGAAAACTGTAAACCAAAAATCAGTTATGATGGCAAAAATCCTAAATACAATACTTATTTAGAAGCATGCACAAAGACAACTGTGCCATGATCAAGTGGAGTCCTAAATATCTTCTCTTATTCAGTAGGAGTATATTATATATTTTGAATAATTCTGGAGACTGAAACAGACATGTAAGTTTAAATAATTTTGTTAAAACGTTAATACATGTACCCCATATATATCTACACCTACTATATACCCATAAAATTTTTTAAAAAAACATTCAGTAACAACTAGGAGACTAGGAGAATACAAATATAATGTATAATTTCCAAACTACTAGAAGAAAAAGAAAATTTTAATCTTGCAAAAGTAAAAAAAAATAAGGTGGCATATGGTAAACATAAAGTAGAATTTCAAGAACAGGTACAAACACCATTATTCACATTAAATTTAGATAAATTAAATTGATCTCTTAAAAGAAAAATAATTGGTTTGGATCAAAAGGCAGTCTTAGCTATATACTTTTTAAAAGAGACAACCCTAAAACAAAATGGAAATAAAGCGATGGACAAGCATACACTAAGGCCAGTGGTTCTCTTTTTTTATTTTTTGAGACAGGGTCTCACACTCTTTTGGTCCAGGCTGGAGTGCAGTGGCATGATCAAGGCTCAGTGCAGCCTCAACCTCCCAGACTCAGGCTCCCCCCACCCCACCCCTGCACCAAGTAGCCGGGATTACAGGCACAAATCCATGCCCGGGCTAAGATATTTTTATTAAAGATGGGGTTTCGCCATGTTGCCTCGGCTGGTCTAGGCTGGTCTGGACCTAGGCTGGTCTCAACATGGACTCTGAACTCAAGAAATCCGCTCGCCCTGGTCTCCCAAAATGCTAGGATTACAGGCATGAGCCACCGTGACCGGCTTGCCAGTGGTTCTCAAAGTGTGGTCTCTGTACCAATAGCATTGTTACCACCAGTGAACATGTAAGAAATGTAAATTCTAGGGCCCTACCCCAGACCTAATGAATCATACACTGGGAATGGTGGTCAGCAATCTGTATTTTGTTTTATTTCTGTATTTTTGCATTACTCAATTACTGTAGTCATTTTTTAAATAATTACACTCCAGCCTAACAGCCTTTCTTTACTGTTTTCCATCTTTCAAATCCATTTAAAAAAACGACAAAACTGATTTAAACAATCATGTTGGAAACTAAATGTTGTGATAACTTATTGTGCATCAATTCATTTTGATTATATACTTTCATGACTTTCATGTATTCTGTTTAGCTTTTTGGGGTCTTTGCCATTTCAAGTGAGAATTTTACTGAGATGGTAATATCTTTAAACCCCTCTCCTTTATTTTCAAGGCATGCAATTGGCATTTCTTTTTTGCTTCAACATTTGAAACATACTGCCTTAATAATTTCTTTAAGTTTTGGTGTATTCTTTATCTTTGCAACGTTTTCCAAATATTTTTTTCTGCTTAATTTTTTTTCTCTGATTTTTGTAAGTGTAATTTGAACTTGTTAGTACCTGGATGCTTATTTGTCTCCAATTCCCATTGCTCATTTTTGCCCCATCCATTTTTTTGCAGTGTTTCTTGATATTATTTGTGAATTCTTAGAGTTAGGAAGCACTTAAGTTATTTTTCTGACTGGCACTCTTGAGGTGATATGCGTGCCTACTCACATTTGAGTATCATTTTCCTAATATGCTACCAAAAAGACTGTGGAAGTGGCAAACATTACCATTAGGAAAAATAGAATTCAAGGCAAAAGGGACAAAGAGGCAAATTCCATATTGATAAAGTGTAAAACTCGACAATAATACATTAATCAGTTATGAAATTGCACGTTATAGTAACATCTAAAGCAAAACCTTTTAGAAATATAAGGAGAAATAAATGCAACTATCATCATAGAAAGAAGCCAATATTCTTCTGAGAAATGGGCAAATAAAGTAGATTAAAAATAAGGATCTGGAATATGTGAATTACATTTTTAAAAACTTGGTATAATAATAAACTTTAAACCTAATAAATAAGCTTTTTCTGAACTTTCAGAGATTAAAGAAGCAAAAAAGACCGGGCACAGTGGCTCACGGCTGTAATCCCACCACTTTGGGAAGCTGAGGTGGGTGGATCACCTGAGGTCAGGAGTTCGAGACCAGCCTGGCCAACATGGTGAAACCCCGTCTCTACTGAAAATACAAAAATTAGCCGGGTGTGGTGGTGTGTGCCTGTAGTCCCAGCTACTCAGGTGGCTGAAGCAGGAGAATCGTTGCTGGAGAACCTGGGAGGCGAAGGTTGCAGTGAGCCGAGATCACGCCAGTGATCCAGCCTGGGAAACAGAATGAGACTGTCAAAAAACAAAACAAAACAAAACAAAACAAACAAACAAAAAAAAAACCAAAACAAAACAAAGAAATGCCAATTGCATGCCAAGAAAATAAAAGAGAGAGGTTTAAAGATCTTACCATCTCTGTAAAATTATCACTTGAAATGGCAGAGAAGACCCCCAAAAGTGAAAATATCAGTGAAATTTAGACTCCAAAAGGCTAAATAGAATACAGGAAGGTAATGAAAGTATATATCAAAATGAACTGATGCACATTAAGTTATCACAACATCTAGTTTCCAACATGGTTGTTTAAATCAGTTTTGTCATTTTTTAAATGGATTTGAAAGATGGAAAACACTAAAGAAAAACCACTGGGCTGGAGTGTAATTATTTCAATAGTGATTACAATAATTCAATAATGCAAAAATACAAAAATAAAACAAGATAAAATAAGAAAATATAAATAACGAGTAACAATAAAATCTCTATACTTCCAAGCCTGGGGGATGCAGCCTAAGCAATACCCATGGGAAATTTCAGAATTTTAAATGCTTTTGGAAGAAACAAACAAGGAAATATATGAACCAAGCATTTAACTCAAGAAAGTAGTACAAGAAAAATATGAACAAAGGAAGTACGTAAAAGAAATTAAAGATGATAGCAGAAATTAAGTAGAAAACATCTCCTCATTATAGATTTTGTTATTAGTAAAACCAAGTGTCTTAAAAAACACCAACAATAAGACTGATAAACTTCTGGCAAGGCTCACCATAAGAAAAGGTGAACACACAAACATGAGGATTGTGAAAAGAGTCATGATTGACAAGATAGGTCAAAAAACATAGATTACTACATACAACTTTGAGATCTAGGTGAAATGAGATTTCCTAGCGAATTACCAACTCTCAGAAATGGGCTCTTGAAAAAGAATTATTGGTTTAATCATTTTCTCTAAAAGAAATTGAAAAAGAGGCATCCCCCGACAACCCCCAATCCCGGCCCAAGACAACAGGTTCAGATAGTTTTAGAGAGGAATTTTACTAAATCTTTAAGGAACATATAATTTCTGTAAGTACAGAAAGACGGGCAAGCTTTCCAACTCATTCCACTAGGCTAATATTAACTCCATATAAAAATTGCATTGAAAAAGTACTCTCCCTGCAAAAAACAAAAATAAAAACCAAACCCGTAGAACAAATTCACTTAAATAAACAGATGTAAAAATAATCATGACCAAGTGGGAATTCAAAAGTGGCTCAACATTAGTAAAAACATCAATTTATTTCATTCATTCCTTTATTCAACAAATACTGAATGCCTACTATGTGCCAGACATTGTTCTAGCTATAAGATACGGCCCACAGAAATGAAAAACAAAAGAGTTGTGGATCTTATAAAAATGTAAGGGGGGAAAGAAAAACAGCTAAAGAAAATAATTTCAGAATGCTATGATTCTACGAAGATCATTTGCAGGGTGGTATAATAAGAATAAATGGGGGAGGAAATATTTATTTAAAAGGCACTTTTAAAATGTTTTTATTTGAGCTGAAACTGGAAGATGGGAAGAAACTTTCCAGAAAGAGGAAAAAGCAGGTGCAGGAAAAAGACTGGAGGTTTGAGGATCAAAAAGAAGGCTGGTTGCTAGAACAAAATGGTGGAAGAGAGGGGTTAGAGATTAGAGAGGTGAGTAAGGGATTCTGTAGGGCAGGGGTCAGCAAATTATACAGCCCACAAGCCAAATCCTGCCTGTTGCTTGTTTTTGTAAATGAAGTTCTATTGCAACACGGCCAGACCCATTCATTTACATACCGCTTGTGGCTGCTTTCCATATACAATGGCAAAAGTGAATGGTTGTGACAGAGATCATGTCTGGAAAGACAAAAAGATTTACTGTTTGCCTCTTTACTGAAAGTTCGCCATCCTCTGCAGTACGGCCTGCCTTCCAGACCCCGGTAGAGTTTGGGTTGCTGCCTAAATGCAATGGGAGCCACCTGAGAGATTTAGGCAGGAGGGTGTGGCACAGGCTAACTTCTATTTTTAAAAGCTATACTTGAGGTTACAATATGTGCTACCTTTCAGATACGGTACTGACCAGGAGGAGGCATGAGGGAGACTTTTGGGGTAACAAGATACAGAAATGTTCTATATCTTAAAGAGAGGGGGGTGATGGTTACACAGGTATATATACGTGAAAATTTATCAAGCTGTATTTTTAAAATCTTTTTTTTTTTACTGTGTACAAGGTAAACCTTAAAGAAAAGTTTCAAAAGCACAAACGTGTGCCATAAACAAAGTTAAGAGAAAAAGAACAGAATGCAAGAAAATAATTTGCAGTATATAGCAGACAAAATTTTAATACCCATTAGCAAAGGAATCCTATAAATTAATTAGAAAAATGTCAAAAGATGTACTTAAAAATAGTAAGATATGGGGAAATGGGCATTCTTATATGTATGTTGGTAAATGTAAATTAGTACAACCTTTTCAGAAGATGATCTGTCTATATCCACAAAATTAAAAAAAAATTAAATACCTTTTAAGTCAGCAATTTCGCTAGAGGAAGCCATTCAACAGCGATGCTTGAACATAGTAAACAAAAATATGTGTACATTCTAATGATGCTTAGCATTGTATGTAATACTAAAACACTAATAAGTGCCTAAAACTACAAATTACCTATTCACATGGGCATGATTATAGAAATTATGGCACACCCATGCTATGGAATATTGTATGTACAGATGTACATGAAAGATGCCTGAGATGTATTTAGTGGAAATAGCAAATCACACAATGCGACATTAATTCCTTTTTTTAAAAAAATACACAACAAACTGCTGACAATTTGAGATTTTTAGAAGAAAGGTGAAGGCACTAGGGAAGGTGAAAGAGGTCTTTCACTTTTCCCTAATATTTTATTATTAACAATTTGAAATATATAGCAAAACTGAATAAATTTTACAGTGAACATCAATATGCCCACTTCCTAGATTTTATCACTAACATTTTACTATACTTGGGTGGTATATTTCTAACACAATATACTTTTAAATATACAGATTGGGTTTTATTTTGGCATACAGACATTGCCTTTTGTATTATAAATATGGTTTTAATGAATGAATAGATATTACAACAAAATACATTTTACAAAGTATTAATCCCCTCAACTTTTCTTGTAGGGCACCAGTTTTTCATTTACATATTCAATTCTAAAAATTAAAGTGATCAACATTTAGAGTAGTAATGCACTACTGCCTTATTTCACACTTGAGATAAAATCACTCCATTTTTTCATCCCCGAAATAGCTATCTTGCTTTTTAAAATTTAGTTATTTAAAACATCCTTGCCTACACATTTCTATAACATCTTTTTTTCCTTACAACTGGATGTGACTATAATTGCATGGTTTTTGAGCTAGTTATTCTTTTACTTTCAAGTTTGTTGCTCTTACACGTCACAGTAAGATTATCCATGATTTAGCATTGTGACAACATTGTAAAAGGGACTGAAAAGCAGTAATGTAGAAAATTATAGTCTTTCTCCTTCCAGTACTTTCTCTTATTTTATTTTTTGCATTTTATTTCTTTCCCCATTTCAAACGTGTTCATGCCTACAGTACTATCATTCCCCTTAATTTCATCTGTTAGAGAAAAAAAACAAACGTATTTTAGAGCAGTTGCTGATGGCAAGCTAGTGTTTTCAAGCTAACTTCCTACTTCTGATACAGAAAAATTGAAGTTCCCAGATCAATACTCTTTGTGGTGAGTAATAAGAAACAAGAAAATGAGAATGTCAAGCCTTCCCATAAAAATCACACAGTTAAAAGGTGATATTTACATAACTGTTACACGGCATTTCAATCAATGTAAAGTATTAAGGAATACATCACGGAACATCCTTTTTGAATGAAGATTAAAACATGCAAACCCGCAAATTTTTACAACCTTTATGCTAAATTCAAATCTATAAGCTCTTCAACCGACACAACGTACTATTTCCACAACTGGATTGGGAATAAAACTAAGATTAATTCCACCACACTCAAACATGTAACGAACGTATGAGGAATACTGACTCCCACATCAGTACGTTTGCCAGACTGAATTTTAAGATGTAGTCAGACACGCTTCCTGAATTGGCCACTTTTGCAATCAAACAAACAAACAAACAAAAAACACCAACAAAAACCACGGGCTGTGCAAATTTCATTGAGCATCCCTTGGTCATTTAAGAAAACTTGTCTACCTACCACTCCTGGCTTGTAATTAACAATACAAATGCATTTTCATTTCCTTTCCCGTTCACGCAAGCTCCTGAAAACTATTTTTTTAAAACCCTCTGCCGTTCTTTCCAAACACTTACCGCTAAAGTTGTGTTCCTCAGGTTGCTTGTCTGTTAACCAGATATCTCCATAGGGATCTTCGTTATTCCACAGAGCCAGGTAATGACTCTTCCCGCCTCTTAAAGGCCTCTCTGGTTTCTCCTGGTGCGCTCTATTTCTGAAGGGAGTTTCTAAAGAAATACTGTCTGAAGTCTCCCCACAGTGGACGTTATCTATGCACAGGATCCCCTGGCCTATCCTTTTCTCATTGTAAAGACATGAGACCCTGGAAATTCTCATTTGAATGCCAACTTTAAGAATATTTTGATATACGAGAGAGTTCAAGCTGGGGTCCAGGTAGCACTTCTCCTGGTACACCCCATCTGAGATCGTCACATCATAGCAATAAAGGGGAGGCTTGGGCACCGTGTCGCGTGGCTCATCCTCTAACAGGTACCTCTGGACGGCCAGCACAGTTACAGGCACCACCTCCGAGGGGGTGACACACTGGCGAGGTGAGTCCATAATCTGCTCAAGAACCTTTTGGATCCAGGACCTGGGCCCTTGGGAACCAGCTCTTCGGATCACCCCTCCCGGGACCCCAGCCCGATTCCTGTCAGGGTTCGGCCAATCTAGCCCTGCATGTGAGGGACCAGCCTCAGGCTGTCCTGACTCACCAGACATTGTTGGATAACTGCGTACCCGCTTCACTCCTAAAAGCTAGTTTGCCCCGTCCAAAGCGGAGAGAAATAAAACCGCGCGCTTTGGCGACGATCGCTACTCTGCCCCTGCTGACAGGCAAGGCTCCGCCCCGTAGCGAGGCTGCAAAGACTTTACGCGTGCGCGCGCCAGCTCTCCCACCCCGCCCCTCGCTCCGAGCGCTTCCGACTCGAGACACTGTTACTAGGCAGTCACACGCGCGAGTTACGTAGCAGGTCGTCCGACCTTGTGCCCGCCGGGTTGCCGTCTGGGGGAGGGATGACAGGGGAAGGGGAGGGGGAATCGGTGGTTGTCATGGTTCTCAAAGAGGGAGGGGGAGAGCGCTTGTGGTCCCCTGGAAAGGAGGATGCCTAGAGGCAACGGAAAAGAGAAAGTGGCAAGAATCAGGGTGCAGAGTCAAAGCTCAGGGATTTGGGGGTTTGGGCTTTGGGCCAGGAGCAGAAAGTAATTTAGAGTTGGTTAACATACGTTAATGTAATAACATGGGTTTCCTGTAGTATGAACAAAACCAGATAATTTATGCACAGCCTCCAGGACAGACCCTAGCACAAAAAGTCCTCAATAAACATTAGCTGCTATTGCGATTAGCATTAGCATAATTATCTGTAGTGGCTCCCTGAGTGTAGGGTGGGTGAATTAGTGTTTAAGTGCAAATGAAAATAGAAAACTAGAACTGGCTTGTAAAGGGCTGCCTTTAGATTAGACTTCTTAAAATGCACGTAGTTTTAATATAATACCTGGCCTAATATACATCTAGGGTATAGATTTCAGAAACTTTGTTTAATGTTTGTTTGTTTAATGCAAGGCATATATCAGGAACGAATGTAAAGTGAAAAAGCTGATAAGAATAGTAAAAAATTCAGGATAAAATATTTATCAGATGTACTTAGATGTACCAGTATACACAGAAGGGAGTAATTTTTCTAAGAATACTTTTTAAGATGGTTATGAGCTAATTTTGTTTATACTAATTTCCTTTGGCTCTCTATTTTATCATTCTTTATTCACTATTTATGAAGTCTCTATATGAGGTAGGCACTGTTTTAGGCCACTGGGGATAACTGTAGTCAGGGTCCTTCCCTCAAGTTTCTTCTCATAGCGCTTGGCATAAAGAGCCCTGCCGTTATTAATACTTAACTAATTTACTCATTATATACAGATTTCTTGAGTGTCTGGTCTGGGCCGGGTATAGCCTTGCTAGGGAGACCAAAAAACATAGTAAGGGGAAATAAAGTGGAGGGAACAGGAGTTAATATTTTATAAAAAGTATGATTACAGAAAGATTCTCTAGTAAGAGACTGAACAGAACAGAGATGTGCAGGAAGTGAGGAAGTGAACTATGTGGATATCTAGGGGAATGGCACTTGAATCAGAGAAAACAAGAAGAATAAATTCCATGAGACGGAAGCATACCTGATGTTTTCAAGGAAATGCATAAGCCAATCAGCTGCAGTGGAGGGGCGAGGGGGAGAGTGGTAGGAGGTGAGGTCAGAGAGGTAGCAGGGTTTCTTCTGTTATGAGCAAAGGAGTGACATGACACTTAGTCTTGAACCCCACTTCCTTCATGATGCCTCCCCTCACTAATTCAGTCTAGGATAATCTTTCTCTTCTCTGTATCACCCTGTATCACTCATTTGATACTTATCATCTAATACTTGCAGTTAAAAAAAAAAAAACTTAATGTATGCATAACTCAGAGTTTCTCAACATGGGCACTCTTGATTCTTTGGGCCAGAAAGTTTTTTGTTGTGGGCTGTCTTGTGCACTGTAGGATGCTTAGCAGCATCTCTGGCCTCTACCCATTAGATGCCTGTAGCACCTCCCCTTCCAGTTGTGAGAACCAGAAAGATCTCCAGACATTGCCAAATGTCCCCTGGGGTAGCAAAGTCGCTACAAGTTGGAACATCCGATTATGATCTGCATTAACTAGATCTTAAACTTTTCGAAAGCAGAAACTGATTTGTTCTTTCACTACTGCTATGCATAAAAGGCACTCAAATATTTTAAATAAGTAAAGCATATAATTCCCAGTGCCTCTCTACCAAAGGGAATATACAAGTGTGGCTTTCCATAAACAAACAAATACAATATACAAAAATCCAAATTTACCAAACATAAAATACGTTGCCTGAGTGTAGGTACTTTGTTATGTAAACTGCAGAATCTCCAGTGGCAAAATAAGTATCTAGCATATAGTAAGTACTCAATAGTATTGTTGAATGAATAAATGAAATTATGGATTTGTATTGCATTTACTGTAGGGGTCATTAAATGTCGACTACCTCTGTTGTTTATCAAAGGAGAATGTGTTTGAAATATTTCAAATCTATTCCATCAGCAGCCCCTAAACTATATATGCTCAGTGAAATTTATGACTAATAGTATTGTCTCATCACATTCTGGGTCCTTCCAGCTAATTCATGAAAGATGGATATTGGCAGTGGTGCTTAGTATTTGGATAATTACTGAAATTGGGAAGAAATAGCACTAATGTTTAGTTTTACGCTACTACTAACAAAGATGTATGGTGACTGTGGGCACACATTTGGAGACTTATATTGCTCTACTGGCAATCTGCTGATAGTGTGCAGCTCCCCAAGAATTAATGTGCCTACTTGAGTAGTGGTCACACCTCTGAAAGTATGAATGCTCTCTGATTTGGCATTACTAAGCACCTGTTTTAGGATCAATTTCACAATAATAGAAAAAGTAAAGGATATGAACTTCAAAGCCAGTAATGAGTATTATTAAGTTTATTGATCTTTTTCTACTCTCAGATCTGGATGGTTTATTACAGTGCCTTCCAGGGTTTAAAATGGTAAAAGTAGGCAAAACAGAATTTTATAAAATGGAATGTTCTAAGATATTCAAAACACCTTAAATACATTATGAAATGTATTTTGGTTGTCCACTAAATTTGGTGCAGCTATAAGCCACATTGATTTTCTTCATCTTTAAAATTGAACCAATAAAAGTAGTCATAGTTGTTGAAAAAATTAAGTTAGTTCATATGGGCAAAGTGCTTAAAACAATACCTGGCACATAGTAAGAGCTCAATAATTACTAGCTATTGTTACTATTATTCTAAAAGGAAGATAAAGACATAACATAAAATGATAGAATGCTAGAACTATAGGGAGCCATTAGATGCCCACAGTTCAGTGTTCTTCAGACTGTGGATTGTGAAACATTAATGAGGCTATGAAGTCAATTTATTGGGTCGCAACCAGCAATTAAAAATATGTAAAAATAACAGCACAGAAAATATCAGGGTAAAAGGGTAAGAATTGCTTCGTAAAATTTTTGTGTTAGATTTGATGTATGTATATGTGCATACTGGGTTGTGATGTAAACTGTATTTCTTACTATAGGTTTGGCCAAAATGTTTAAAAACAACTTCTATAGTACAACTATCTTTTATTATAAATGAAGAAACTCAGGCCTAGAAAGGGGGACGAACATGAACAAGATAACAGTGTGATAAGTGGCAGAGCATAAGGCTTTCCATGATGTTAGGTAGGACAGATCCTGCATTATCTTCCAAACATATCAATTTTTTTGTTTGAAGAACCTTGTTTTTTTTTTTTTTCTTATCCTCACATTCACTTAACAATCCTTTCATTCATTTGCCTAGATGGGCAAATTAGCATAATTCTCCAGCCTTGGACATTGGAGGTACACATATAGGTTCATCAAATTCATAAGATTATGAGAGTGTGGGTGGAGTTGTGGGGGAGGAAGAAAAAGAAGTGGCATGACTAGTTGGTGCTAAAAGGATGTGGAGAGTTCGGCTGCTATCTCAAAGAGTATTTAGGTAAGCTCTCCAAACATCACCACGGTAACAAGAGAGGGCCTGAGGGTGGCTGCCTGGCAACGAGAGCACTACAACCTCCAGCGCAGTGCTGCCCTTTTCCAACATCTTTCCCTTTTAAGGCTGCTCTTGATGATTTTATCAACTAAATTGCCGCTATATACAAGGATAGATCTGTATAGCTTATAATACCCCATAGCTCATCGGAATCAAGGTTGCTCCTATGTTATCTTTCTATCAGATGTCGAATGAGGTTTGATTGATATATTTGAAGCACGTAAACAGAAGTCTTTAACACAGATTTACCATTAAAGTGGTTCTAGACTCCTTTTGCCCTTTAGTATCTCAAGCAAATGTTCATATTTGTTCCCTGCCTTTGCTCAACCTGAGCACATATTAAACATACTATGAATGGTTGATTGATGTTGTTCCCTTTTCCTTTCTTCCATCCAAATCCTACTTCTATTTTTAATAAAGACCTAAGCATGTTAGATTTTCTTCTGAGTCTTAATATTATATATCTGTAAGAGACTTGGATTTTAGAATGTAGATTTGCTGTTTTCAATTTATTAAGTCTTTCTTTTCTCTGACTATTAGAGAAAGTGGGATTGCCAGTTAAGTCCTGAGATTCTACAGATTAACTTAGTCCTTCTTATACTCACTTATAATCCTCATTTGTCATGATGTGTCTAGCACCCTTTAATGCTTATATTATTTCTTTCAAGATTTTGTTTGTTAAAATGTGTGGCTAAAATTTGATAACATTTTGGAAATCTGAACTCCAGTGTCTACCCTGGGTTGCTGTACTTGAAATAGAACTGGACCGGAAGTTGGTTCAAAATAGGCTATTTCTCTAAAGATGTCTTTATTAGTTTTTTTTTGTTTTTATACAACAGCCTTATTAAAATATAATTCACAGACCATACAATTTACCCATCTGAAGTGGAAAATTCAGTTGTTTGTAGTATATTTAAAGACTTGTGCAACCGTGACCACAATCTAAGTTTAGAACATTTTATTATCCTATAAAGGAACCCCATACACATTAGCAGCCATTTCCAATTCCAACTGGCCACTGGCAACTGCTAATCCAATTTCTGTCACTATGGATCTGCCTATTCCGGACATTTCATATAAATGGAAACATACATTGTACTTGACTTCTTTCACTTAGCGTAATAATTTTAAGGTTCATCCATGTTGTAGTATACTTCATTCCTTTTTATGACTGAATAATATTTCATTGTATGGATACACCACATTATGTTTATCCATTCATCAGCTGATGGACATTTGGTTTGTTTCCACTTTTGGCTATTATGAATAAAACTGCTATGAATATTAGTGTATAAGATTTTGTGTGGACATATGTTTTCTAATCTCTTTTGTAGTTACCTAAGAGTGAAATTGCTGGCTCATACGACAAGTCTATGTTTAACTTTTTGAGGGACTGCCAAACTGTATGACAAAGGGTTGCATCATTTTACATTCCTACTGACAATATATAATTTCCACTTTCCCACATTCTTGCCAACACTTGTTATTTTTCCTTTTTTATTATTATAGCCATCATTGTGGGTGTGAAGTGGAATATTTTGTCAAATATTGCAAATATATTCTCCTAGTCTGTAGTCTGTCTTTTTATCCTCTTAACAGTGTCTTTCACAGAGCAAAAGTTTTTCAGTTTTTAATTTTGATGAAGTCCAACTTATTAATATATATATTTTAATTTTTAATTTTTTGGGTACATAGTAGGTGTATATATTTATATGGTACATAATATGTTTTGATACAGGCATGGAATGCATAATAATCACATCAGGGTAAATGTGGTGTCCATCATCTCAAGCATTTATCCTTTGTGTTACAAACAATCCAATTATGCTCTTTTAGTTATTTTAAGATATACAATTAAATTATTATTGACTGTATTCACTCTGTTGTGCTATCAAATACTAGATCTTCTTCATTTTTTTTTTTTTTTTTTTTTTTTTTTTGAGACAAGGTCTCACTGTGTTGCCTAGTCTGGAATGCAGTGGAGCGATCTGGGCTCACTGCAACCTCTGCCTCCGGGGCTCAAGCTCTCCGCCTGCCTCAGCCTCCTGAGTAGCTGGGATTAAAGATGCATGCTGCTGTGTCTGGCTAATTTTGTATTTTTAGTAGAAGCTGGGTTTTGCCATGTTGCCCAGGCTGGTCTTGAACTCCTGGGCTCAAGTGATCTGCCCACCTTGGCCTCCCAAAGAGCTGGGATTACAGGCGTGAGCCACTGTACCTGGCCCATTCTTTCGAACTATATTTTTGTATGCATTAATTATCACCATTTCCGCCCAACCCCTTATTTGTGGGATCTAATATTTCCTTTTAGTATCAAGTCTGAGAACACTTTGCCTTGCACTAAATTTCAAAAATAATCTCTGTGTTTTTTTTTTTTTTTTTTCCTAGAAGTTGTATCCTTTTACATTTTACATTTAAGTCCATGGTCCATTTTGAGTTTGTTTTTGTATAAGATGGGAGACTTTGGTCAAGATTCATTTTCTTACCCATGGATGTCCAATTATTCCAGCACCATTTGTTGAAGACCAAACTTCCACCGTTGAATTGCTTTTGCACCTTTGTCAAAAAATCAGTGGCCAGTTCTTTGGTGAGGATATTTCCAGGTTCTCAATTTTATTCCATTGATGTATGTGTATATCCCTCCAGAAATGCCATACAGTCTTTATTATTGTAGGTGGTCAACTCTTGAAATTAGATTTCTCCTTTCTCCTTTTATCAAATTTATTTAAGCTATTCAAATTTATTTACGTTTCTGTAGAAATTATAGACATATTTTGTCCATATCCACAAAAATCTTGGTAGGATTTTGATAGTAATGGCTTTAAACCTGTGTATAAATTTGGGGAGACTGACAATTTTACTACATTGAGCCTTTCAATGCATGAACTTTGTTTACTTAGATTTTCTTATCAGCATTTCATAGTTTTTAACATGTAAGTCTTGTGCGTGTATTGTGAGATTTACACCTATTTCAGTTCTTGAGCAATTGTAAATGATACTGTGTTTTAAATTTCAGTGTCCGTGTCTTCATTGCTAATATGTAGAAATAAATTGATTTTTGTATGTCGAAATTGTATCTTGCGAACTTGCTGAACTCATGTATTAGTTCTAGAATTTTTTGGTACCTTCTTTGGCAGATTTTACATAGACCACCATGTTATCTGCAAAAAGGGAAAATTTTATTTATTCCTTTCTGAATTGTATAACTCTTATTTTTTTTCTTGTTATGATGGTTAGGATCTCCAGTATGATGCTGAATAGCAGTACTGAGAGTGGACATCTTTACCTTGTTCCCAATCTTGGAAAGAAAGCATTTAGTCTTTCACCATTAAGCATGATGTTAACTGCATGTTTTTTGTAGATGCCCATTATCAAATTGAGATAGTTACCATCTATTTCTATTTTGTTGTAATTTTATAAAGCATCATGAATGGATTTTAGATTTCACCAAATGCATTTTCTGCATCAATTGGTATGGTCATGTGATTTTTCTTATTTAGTTCATTGATATGGTGGATTACATTGGGTGACTTCTGAATATTGAACATGTCTTGCATACCTAGAATACATTTTGCTTGGTCATGATGTATAATTATTTTTATACCTTGCTGAACTTGCGTGGCTAATATTTTGTTGAGAAGATTTATGTCTACATTTATGAAGAAAATTGGTCTGTAATTTTCTTTTTTTATTATTCTTTTTCTTTTCTTTCTTTTCTTTTCTTTTTTTTTTTTTGAGACAGAGTTTCGCTCTTGTTGCTCAGGCTGGAGTGCAATGGCGCAATCTTGGCTCACTGCAACCTCCACCTCCCAGGTTCAAGGGATTCTCCTGCCTCAGCTTCCCGAGTAGCTGGGATTGCAAGTGCCCACCACCACGCCCAGCTAATTTTTTGTATTTTTGGTAGAGACAGAATTTCACCATGTTGGCCAGGCTAGTCTTAAACTCCTGACCACAGGTGATCTGCCCGCCTTGGCCTCCCAAAGTGCTGGAATTACAGGCGTGAGTCACCATGCCTGGCCAATTTTCTTTTTTTGTACTGTCTGTCTGGTTTTTGTATTAGGGTAATAATGCCTTCATGAACTGAATTAAGCAATTCCACTCTTTTATTTTCTGGAAGAGATTGTGTAGAATTGTTATCTAAAAAAATTTTGATAGAGGTCTCCAGTGAAACCATTGGAGCCTGGAGATTTCTTTTTCAGGACCTTTTAAAAATTATAAATTCAACTTTCTCAGTAGATATAATAGGCAAATGGTGGAGTTGGTGTACATGAATTGAACCCAACGTACCTCCTAACTTACATTTTACCTCACGAGAGCAGAGTTTTTCCCACCAGTTTCAGCATGTAGTTGAAAGAATAGAGCAGAATGTACCATTGGCAGCAGGCAGAGATCACAGAAACCAGAGGATGAGGCTAAGCTGTGTGTGCTGAGATCATTACCCCAAAGTCATCAGTTTCATTATTCTTCCTGTGGGGAGGAGCAATTAAAGGGTGGGAAGAGAGGTCAAGAGTGTTAATCTAGTGGGGGGGTTCTTCAGTCAAAAATATTAATTCAAGAGAAGGATGGGATACCCCCCAAATAGCTACATGACAGTAAGATTTCAGAAGCAAACTATCTTAAAATGAGTGAACATACTTTAGAGAATTTTCTGCATCCTACACGTAACAGAAAAGGATATTATTACATTTCTTTAAAAAACAAAATTATTTTAAGTCCATTTTTAAAATTTAAAAACCGTAACTCTAACAAGAAAAAAAATGTTCTAAGTAAAATAATAGAGGTATTTAGACTATTTTCAATATACATTAGCCTTAAGGATGCATATACCCTGATTACTGTGGATTGCATTCTCTTGGTTTAGATCCTGTTTGGTTATCCTCCTCCTGCTTCTCCTCTTCTTACTTCTTGATTTGACTCATCTGGTTCTTTGCCATCTTCATTAGGATCTTGAACCTCTTCATCAGAGGCATCATTATTATCTGTGACACCTCTTGAGTGATGTCATATTGATCCTGGGAGTCATGGAAAAAGTGCTCCACTTTATCTGCAGCAAGGATAGTTTCAGCAGCATCATCTAGAGATCATCCCCCAAGAACTTCAAGGGGACAAAAGTAATTAAATAAAGAATCATTATATACGTGTTAGATTGGCAATAAAAAGGGCATGGACCAATAAACCGCTAGTGGGAATGTAAATTGTTTCAACTAGTGGTTAAATTGAACATATGCACACTCTGTGATCCACGAATTGTGTGTATGTGTGTGTATCTCTAAGAATAGTGTTTGTCAAAGTGGAGGGTGATACTAACATTTCATGGGGAAATGATTTTTCCTTGTGCTGGAAAGTACCAGACATTTTAGGGTGTTTAACATCCCTGGTCCTAACCCTCTGAATGTCAGTTGTACTCCCCAATCACTGTGAAAATCAGCCCTTCCCAGGTGAGAACTATTGGCCAAAAGAAACCCAAATAGCTGCACTAATAGATGTGTAAAAGAATGTTCACAATAGCTCTTAACTGGAAATAGCCCAAATGTCCATAATGGAAGACTGAATAAATAAACTGTGGTGTAATCACACAACAGAATAACTTGTTGCCCTCATGATATCGGCATATCAGCCCTCACTTGCCTATGGTCAGGCTTTATAATGTAAGAGCAAAATAATCTGTCTTATTCAGCTACCTTTCCAGTCTGTAAAAAAAATACTAGTTTGAAAATTACTGTGATTTGGAAATGAGCCCTGTCCTTTAGTAGGGACCCTGCCAAAAAAAATGTGGTATTGTAATGAGATTTTGCCCCTTTAATCACCACACGAGATTATCCCCTAAAATGTATGAGACCCGTAGGGCTTAGATATAATGCTGGTTGATGCAAGTTGATTATGATATAACATTCTGAATTGAGGCACCGATATTTTTGAAATGAAAGTGTGTGGTTGGCTTTCAGCTATATGATTTTTAAGGTGGACTACTATGCCTGAGCAACCCAGTCTCTGAATGTCTGACCACCTTTGATGTAATTAAGTTGGTCAGACTCTGGATATCTGGTGGTCCTCCATGTGATTGGATAGCTTAAATCTTGAATGTTTGCTAATTTTCATAAAAATCAGGACTTAGATGGCTTCATAAGATAGAAGACTTAATGTTTTAATTTTTTAAACAGCCTGGAAACAATTCATATCACTAGTTTGTGTTGGTGCTATTATAACCTCTGACACATACTTTAAAATGTACTATTCCTTCTTTGACTAGACACAATTTTCTGGATGGCTAGGTTTCTTTGGGAGTACCCTTAGGCTCTTGAAATAATTTTTTCCATACTTCTCCTCTACCAATGTACTTTATACTCTGAAGAATGTTGAGACATTTTAACTCATAATTTCTCTTTGGTTGAGAATCTTCCACTTTATTCCTCACTGGATCACAGGAGACAGGCATTGGCAACAACATATCTGTGTGTTTCATCCACAGTTTGCTTCTATTTTCACTACGAGAACTGGAAAGCTAACTTTTAATTCAACTAGTACAAATATGAATTCTTATTATTCCACGTACTAGTTGTTTCACCTTGTGCAAGTTACTTAAACTCTCTAGGCCTGTTTCCTCCTTTTAAAAGTGGAGTGGATCATCTACCTCACAAGGTTGTTATGAGATTTGAATTATACTGTACCTAGAAGGTCTAGAACCTGGCCTGTTTGAAAGTTAACACTATTTACAGGGTTAAAATAGCAATTCCTAAAGAGCAGTAGTCAGTAAAAAGATGTTTCATAATGTATACTACTCAGGCAGGAGAATGGCGTGAACCTGGGAGGTGGAGCTTGCAGTGAGCTGAGATCATGCCACTGCATTCCAGGCTGGGCGACAGAGCGAGACTCCATCTCAAAAATAAAATAAAATAAAATAAAATAAAATAAAATAAAATAAAATAAAATAAAGTAAAATAAAATAAAATAAAATAAAATGAAATAAAAATAAAAATAAAATTATAGACCAAATTGCCAGAAAATTTTAAAAGAGTGATAATGGGTTATTGTGAGGTAGCCATTTTGTCTCATCTCCAAGTGGTTGGACCTTAGTGAGGTGAGAGTAACAAGGAGAAGGACTTGTTAACCAAACTGTAGGGAAGGCACTTGGGCTGCTTATGGATCTTTCATGCTTTTTCTCCTTTCATACTATGGACTGATCCAAACTCTAAACATCACGTTAAAGCCAGAAGCCATCTCTTTTCTTCCCTCCAGAGGTGCCTCTAAGACAGAGATAAACCTCCGGAGGTGCCTCTAAGGCAAAGATATATTTTAGAATATAAAAATTATAGCTTGAACATTTTGCATCAAGCTTTTACTTTCAGCTAGGATGGAGCAGCTAATATCAAACTAGCTCTACTATTGACAATATTTATAAAGGCTTGACAAATATTTTACAAAGCTGTTTGAAGACACTAGAGACCAACCAAGGCAGATAGGACATGACAGGATAGGATATAGTGAAGGGAAAAACATTGAGGTGAGTTTTGTATTTGCTGCTGCTTTCTCCCTTCGAGGAATTGCCCAATTCACAGAGTGTTTGATATAAAGGCCAAACAGAAAGCAGCAATTAGAGATTATAGCACTCTTACTGGGCCAGGAAGACCAAAACTGAAGGTCACACCTACCAAGTGGCTGGGACTTGAATGGCCAAGGTCCCTGGGGGAAAAAAAGGAGGCTGTTATGGACTGAATGTTTATGTTGCTCCCAAATTCATATATTGAAATCCTAACCCACAAAAAGATAATATTAGAAGACAGAGTGTTTGGCAGGTCATTAGTTCATGAAGGTGGAGCCCTCATGAATGGGAATAGTGGATTTGTAAGACACATAAGAGAGATACTTTCTCTCTCCACTATGTGGAGATCTAAGAAGACGGCTGCCTGTAAACCAGAAAGAGGGCCTCCACTAGGACCTGACCATACTGGCACCTTGATTTTCTACTTCCCAGCCTCTAGCTCTTTGAGAAATAAATTTCTTGTTAAAGCCATCCAGCCTGTAATAATTTGTCATAGCAGCCTGAGCAGATTAAGACACAGCTAGAGAAGTGTGATTAACATTCTGCATGAAATTTCTCCTTGACTAGATCAGTAGAGAAAAAGATGGAAGGATACAGAAGAGAGAATAAGAAACATAGACAACATGATAAAAAGGTCTGACATATGTAGAATTGGAATCCGGCAAGAGAAGAGAGAGAAAAGAGGGCAAAAGCAATATGTATATATTTTTTCTTTTGAATTTTTTAAAACATTATTTTATTGTTTTTTTTTAAGTTCCAGGGTACATGTGCAGGATGTGCAGGTTTGTTACACAGGTAAACTCTTCACCTAGGTATTAAGCCCAGCATGCATTAGCTCTTTTCCCTAATGCTCTCCCCACACTGTCCTCCCCTGACAGGCTCCAGTGAGTGTTGTTCCCCTCCCTATGTTCAAGTGTTCTCATTGTTCAGATCCCACTTATAAGTGAGAACATGCGGTGTTTGGTTTTCTGTTCCTGCATTAGTTTGCTGAGGATAATGGCAAAAGCAATATTTAAACAAATACTTGCTGAGGATTTTCCACAAATTGAAGGAAGGCATCAAGCTACATGTCTGAAAGGCTATGTAACTGTGAAGGAGCATAATGACCCTAATTCAAAGAATCTGTGAATATGTTCTGTTACATAGCAAAAGAGATTTAAGGTTTCAGATGGAATTAAGGTTGTTAATTAGATGACTTTCAGATAAGGAGATTATCCTGGATTAGTTAAGATGTGCCCTTAAACATGGACAAGGAAGGTAGCAGTATTGATTAGGGAAAGACGTGGCATGAGAAGGATTTGATAAACCATTGCTGGCTTTAAAGAAGGAAGAAGGGGGCCATGAGTCAGGGAATGCAGGTGACCTCTAGAAGAAGGAAATGCTGATACTTATACCCAGTAAGAAAACTGGGAATTCAGTCATACAAGTGCAAAGTACTGAGTCCTGTTAGCAATCTGAATAAGCAAGAAAATGAATTTTCCCTTAGAGCCTACAGAAAGGAACTTATCTCTGCTGATACCTTAATTTTAGCCAAGTAGGACAATTTCTGGACTTCTGACCTATGAAATTGTAAGACAATACATTTGCATTGTTTTAAGTCACTAAATTTGTAGAAACTTGTTATGACAATAGAAAACTAATGCAGTGAGAAAGAAAACCAGACTTGGGTACATCAAAGTGAAGCTGATGGATATCAGAAACAAAGATAAAATTTTAAGAGTAACTAGACATCAAAGGTCCACGATCCTTAAAGGGGCAACAATAAGCTTGACAAATTTTTCAACAGAAATAGTGAAAGAAGACAATGTTGTGACATCTTCAAGTGCTGGAAAAAAATTAATGCCAACCTAGTAAACATTATTTCAAAATGAAAGTGAATCAAATGTGTTTCAAGATAAACAAAAATTGAGAGAATTTATAAGATGTGCACTAAAAGAAATACTACAGGAAGTTATTTAGGCAAAAGGGAAGTGATTGTAGATGGAAGCAAAGCAATTCAAGAAGGAATAAAGAACACTAGAAAGGATTAATATGAGTAAATCTATATGAATATTAGCTATTTAAAACAACAGCAATAATATCTTTTGGGGTTTAAAATATATGTGCAATTAC
Source organism: Pongo pygmaeus (assembly GCF_028885625.2). Taxonomy (NCBI): domain Eukaryota; kingdom Metazoa; phylum Chordata; class Mammalia; order Primates; family Hominidae; genus Pongo; species Pongo pygmaeus. The sequence continues at coordinate 110,730,282 of NC_072396.2, read as the reverse complement.
AATACATGATTACAGCACAAAAGGTAGGAGACTATAAATGGAGTTGAAGTGTTTTAAGGTTCTTACCTAATATGGGAAGTAGTAAAAGCACTATCTTAAGGTAGGTTTTATTTTTATTTATTTTTTAATTGAAATGTGACCATTTATTTTTGATTTTAAAAAATTTTAAGTTTTAATTTAGATACATGGGGCACATAGTTTGTTACATGGGAATACTGTGTGATGCTGAGGTTTGAAGTATGGATCCCATCACCCAGGTAGTGAGCATAGTACCTGGTAGGTAGTTTTTCAGCCCATCCACCCTCCGCCCCCTAATAATCCGGTGTCTGTTGTTCCCATATTTATGTCCATGCATGCTTAATATTTAACTCCCATTTTTGTTTTCTGTTCCTGCATTAATTCACTTAGGATTGTGGCTTCCAGCTCCAACCATGTTGCTGCCAATGACATGCTTTCATTCTTTTATGGCTGTGTAGTATTCCATGGTGTATATGTACCACATTTTCTTTATCCAGTCTACCATTGGTGGGCACCTGGGTTGGTTCTATGTCTTTGCTCTTGTGAATAGTGCAATGATGAACATATGAGTGCATATGTATTTTTGATAGAATTATTTATTTTTCTTTGAGTATGTACCCAGTAATCGGATTGCTGGGTCAAATTGTAGTTCTGTTTTAAGTTCTTTGAGAAATCGCCTGACTGCTTTCCACAGTGGCTGAACTAATTTACATTCCTACTAATGGTATATAAGTGTTCCCTTTTCTCTGTAGCCTCAAGGTAGATTTTACTAAGCCAAGAAGGAATGGTGTAATTGTGGCAACTAAACTATTAATAAACAATATATCACAGACAAGGTATAGGAGTGTTAAAATGAAATAAAAAACAACTTGATTAATTAAAAAGAAGGGAGTAAAGTTGAAAAAGGAATAAAGAAGAGAGAGCAAATTGAAAGCAAATAGTAAAATTGTAGATGGAAGCAAAGGAATTCAAGGAACCACATTAAATATGAATAGATTAAGTACTCCAACTAAAAAATGAAGATTGTCAGACTGGGTAAAAATACTAATTACAACTATGTGCTGCTTATAAGAGACATACCTTAAATAAAACAGAATATTTGAAAGTAAAAGTATTAAAAAAAGATATACCATACAAACATGAACCAAAGTGAAGCTGCTGTATTTGTAGTAATGTCAGACAAATTTGACTTTAAGACAGGAATCATTATGAGACATATTAGAGAGACATTTCACAATGATTAAAGGATCAATTTAACAAGTTTTTTTAAAAAACTTAATTGGTATGCATATATGAAGTAGATCAAAAATACAAAAAGTGAAAACTGACAGAACTCTAAATATAAATATAAATAGATAAACCTATAAGCATTGTTGAAAATTTTAGCACATCTCCTCCAGTAACTGGTAAAAGAAGCAGATAAAGAAAAGTGTGGATGTGGAAGAATGGATAAGAAGACTAACAGGTAAGTCCTAGCTAATATATTTAGAACATTGCATGCAATAAATGTAGAATGCACATTCAAGTGTACATAGGTTATTTATCAAAACTGACCATGTGCTGGGCCACAAAGCAAGTCTCAATAAATTTTGATTGGCTAAATTCACAGAATATGTTCTTTGACTACAGTGGAATTAAGCCAGAAATCATATCAAAAAGATAGTAGAAATCCCCAAATATTGGAAAATTAAGCAATATATTTCTAAATAAAGCAAGTCAAAGAAGCACTCAAAATGGAAATTATAAAATATTTTGTGCTGAATTACAATAAAAATATGACATCACATCTTGTACTTAGAGCTTTAAACCTTATATGCATGTATTAGAAAAGAAGAAATGCAAAATAATTATGTAAACACTCACATCAAAAGGGTTAAACAAACAACCAGTTAAATTCCAAGAAATGAGAGAAATAATAAGGGCTGAAACCAAAGAAATACAACAGAGACAATAAAGAAGATCAACAAAGCCAAAAGTTGGTTTTTTGAAAAGAATAATTAAATTGATAAATCTGTATTAATACCAATGAAGAAAAACTGAAGGCATAAACTATAAGTATCAATAATGGAAAAGGGACATTAGTACAGAATCTATAAATATTGAAAAGATGAGATGATATAATGAACAACAAATCTGATGATTTGCATAAAATTGCACAAATTACTTGAAATACATTTTACCAAAACTGATTTCAAGAAGATATACAAAATCCAAATAATCTCATAGACATTAATGAAATAGATTCCATAGTAAATATCATCCTGCAAAGAAAATACTGAATCCAGGTGCTTTCATAGTGAAACTCCCCAATATTTATGGGAAAAAAATAATACCAATCTTACATGAACTCTTCCAGAAACTAGAAAAAGAGGGAGGAACACATTTCCATACTTGTTTTGTGATGCTATTATAACCTTGATACTGAAAATCTATGAAGGACCTTATAAGAAAGGAAAACCATAGACCAATATCTCTTGTGAATATAGATGCAAAAATCTTACATAAAATATTAGCAAATTGAATCCAGGGATTTATAAGGTTAATACATCACAACCAAGTTGAATTTATTCCAGGAATGAAAGAACGGTTTAACATTTATAAAGCAATAATATAATTCATCACATTAACAGAAAAAAGAACATATGATTATTACGATAGAGGCAGAAAAAGCCTTTGATAAAACTCAACACTTGTTCATATGAAACAATTTTAGAAAACTAGGAATAGAAGGAAAGTTTGTTAATTTGATAAAGAGAATCTTTAAAAACTACAATACATCAATACATGGCATATTAATGGTGAAATATTGAAAGCTTTCCTCCTGAGATCAGAAATAGACCTGCTTGTCTGCATCACCATTTCTAATCACTGCATATTTTAGCCAGTAAAATAAGGTAAGAAAGATGAATGAACTTTACAAAGATTGTAAAGGAAGATGTAAATCTTTCCTTATTCACAGATGACATAATTATGTTTAGAAATTTCAAAAATATTTACAAATAACTTAGAAGTAATAAGTAAATTTTGCAAGTTTGCCAGATATAAGGTCAGTATACAAAAATTAATTGTATTTCTATATATTAGTAGAAAGCAGAAAATACAATAAAAAGCAATACCATTTGCATTAGTTTCAGAATAATCAAATATTGAGGATTAAAATTAGCAAAATATGTCCAAGATCTCTATACAGAAAACTTCAAAACATTGAAAGTAATTAACACAGACTTAGAGAATTATACATTGATTGTGAATTGGAAGACTTTATATTTTAAAGATATTATTTTTTCCTAATTTGATCTCTGATTCAAAATAATAATTCCAGTAGGGTTATTTTTCAAGGAAATTGACAAATGAATTCTAAATCTTAAATAGAATTGCAAATGTCAAGAGCAGCCCTGAAAATATTGAAGAAAAACAAAGTTTAATGAATAGAAATCAAGATATTTTACAAAGCCACAATAGTTAAACCAATAAATTATTGTTATAAATATAGAAAAATGGCACAATGGACTAGAATAGTCTAAAAAGAGAACTATACATATTCTCTTTATGACAAAGAATTCATAACAATGCAGTGGGGGAAAGGATGGTCATTTTAATAAGTAGATCTTGATCAACTGGGTATCCAAATGGATCCAAAAGAAACTTTGCACCTATTTCAAACTGCATACGACATTTAATTCCAAATGAATTGTAGAGTGAATGTCAAAGATGAAACAAATAAAAGTTACTGGATATAACATAGGAAAATGCCTTAATGGTCTTGATGTAGTCAAGCATTCCTTTAAAAAGACACAGAAAGCACTAACACTAAACAAAAATAAAATAAATTCGACTTCATTAAAATCAATACACTATTGGAGTTAAAACACAAGTCACAGAGTGGAAAATATATTTGCAATACTTATATCTGAGAAATGGCTTGTATTCAGAATACATACAAAACTATAAATCAATAAATAAAAAGCAACCCAATTGTTGTTTTAAAATGACAAGTCTTGAACAGCCAGATCAAAAACAGTATATCCAAATGGTCAATGCAACAATAAAAAGGTGCTCGATTTTATTATTTGAGTAAATATAAATTAAAATCAGTATCTGGTAATACTATATATCCATCACAAATGCTAAATATTTTTTTAAAAAGCAAGCAGACAGGTGTCATCAATGATGTGGAATGTGAGAATTCTAATACATTGTTGGAGGGCATGTCAATTGTTACAACTTCTTTGGAAAACTGATGGGCTGTATATCTTAGAGCTTATGGTGTCACCCAGCAATTCTAAGTATATAAGTACAATAGAAATGCCTATATATGTGTACCAAGAGAAATGCATGAGAACATTGATAGCAACATTATTGTAATAGACAAAACCAGTAAATAACCCAAATGTCCACCAACAACAGAATGAATAAATCATGTTATATTCATAAAATGGGATTTTAGCAACAAAGGTAAAGAGTAAACCACAATTACAAATAACAAGGATGCATTTCACAAAAAGAATATTGAGCAAAAGAAGCTAGATACAAAGAATATGCACATATTATTCCATTTATACAAAGTTTAAAAATAGTCAAAGCTCATCTAGGGTAATAAAAGTCAAAATAGTGGTTTATATCATGATGCCGGTGACTGAGCAGTATGGAGGAGGCTTCTGGGGTGCGGATGATGTTCTAGATCTAGATCTGGATGTTGGTTCCATGGGTGTGCTCATTTTGTAAAAAAGCAAAACAAACAAACAAAAACAAAACCCATCAAGCTGTTGGAAATACTCTTGCACATTTTTACTAAAATTTGACTACTTTGGAATATTGAAAATTGTACTTATGAGAAATTAAAATATACTTGTCATTGACCAAACAATTCCACTTCTGGGAATCTATCTGTGGTAGTCAATATTGTTTGCGTAATATTTCTGGTTTCTACTCTAGGTGTGTGGTAGGCTTGCTCTTCCCAGCTCCCTTGGATTTGGGTATTGCCATGGACTAGCTTTGGCCAATAAAATTTGAGTAGAAGTGACATATCCACAAACAAAATAGGTAAATAATGATTAGGTAAACAAACAATAAACAAAACAATTAAGTAAATTCAAATATAAATAGTACTGAGAATTGAGTTTTTGCCTATTTGGATATAAAAATTAGAAAAAGAACAAACACCATGTTGACAGTAGGGAAAGGAAACAGGCATTTTTGGGCCCCAGGTCACACAGCTGGGAAGTAGGGAAGCTTAAATCAGAACGCAGGACTGTCTGTATCCATAGCTCTCTCCTTGGAAAGCATAGACATACGGGTATCAGCTGCTGACTAGAGTTAGTCATTTATACAGGTAGATGACAAGGAAAACACACCCAGGGTATTTGGGCAAGTAGAGACAGTGGATTTATGGGCTGCACTGTTTAGCCAGGGAAAATTCCATTCTTAACTAAAGACAAGGATGTATGTGTATGTGTTCCTATGTGACAGGTTGTGATGTGTAACAAAATGAGATATGTCATTTTAAGCTTATTTTTTCTCTGATTATAATACTGTGACCCAAAGAGTGAGATGAAAAGAGAAACACACTCTAAGCAAGTCAGGCAACTCTTGACATCAAGTACCTATGCAGGACTCTGCTCTCCAGCTCCATGGAGAATTCCATTCTTATCGAAAGATAAGTCACGTGTGTGTGCTTAACAAAATAGGATAGGCCAGTTTCTGCTTCAATTTTTATTCTGATTTTATAAATGTCCCTTAAAAAAATCTAATAAGATGCTGAAAATTATAAAGGAGGACATATACATTATCAGTAATTTCTTCACCCAGAAATATTTGTTGTTAAGATTTAGGTCTATAAACTTCCAGACTTTTATCCTGCTTGTTGTGTGTTGAATGTGTCCCCGCAAATGATATGTTGAAATCCTAATCTCTGTTACCTATGAATGTGATCTTATGTGAAAATCAGGTATTTGCAGATGTAATCAAGCTTAAGATGAGATCATACTGAATTAGGGTAGGCCCTAATCCAATAGTGGAAGAAGAGACAGAGATAGAGAGAAAGAGAGGAGTGCCCTGGGAAGACACAGACGTATCGAGAGACGGCCATGTGAAGACTGAGGCAGGGTTTGGAGTCATGTATCTGCCAGCCAAGAACCAGCAATCACCAGAAGCCAGAAGAGGCAAGAATTCTCCCCATAGAGCCTTCAGAGAGAGCATGGACCTGCCAACACCTTGATTTTTGACTTCTAGCTTTCATAATTGTGAGAAAATAAATTTATCTTGTTTTAACCTACTTAGTTTGTGTTGTTTTGTTATGGCACCCCTAGGAAATTGATTCCTAAGGGTCCCATTATTCATACAATTTAAATAAACTATTTGAAAATCATTTTAAAAAAACAGCATATTTGACAAACTTCCATGTCCATACTATCTACATCACTACTTTGTGAATCACTTGAAGAAGGAATAATTTCTTCAGAGCTTCAAAATTGTTTACTTCTTTTACTTTTCTGACTACAAGGATAGTATATGTTTTAGATAAACAAATGGTAGGAAAAATCTGTAAAGTAAGATTTAGTTGCCCTATGACCCCACACCTAGGCTCCTTTCCAAGATATTCTCTATAAGCAGGTTTTTAAAATACGTTATTCCAGATTTGGTACCAAGAGAAATGTAACTGCCTTTTACTTTCGCTTACTCTCTCAATGAGAACTGCATATGTTTTATTGATGTACTCTATTAGCATAAGAATGCTTATTTGAAGCATTGTCTATAATGGCAAAATACCAGAAACTAATTGTATGTACATCAATAGCTGGATGCTTGAATAAATTGTGCTACATTAATAATAGACTATTTTCTTCAGCAATTAGAGGAAGAATGAGTTATAGCTATATTAATTACTAGAAGGATATTCATGATGTATTGGTAAGTGAAATGTACACACACTCAATATATTGAGAAAAGTGTACAATAATACACGGTAGGTTATCTGGAGTTTGGAGCTGAGGAAGGACAAGGTTTATGTGTATGTGAAATTTTATTTCTTTTTAAAAAAGATCATTATATTATTCCATTCCATTGCTTGCAGTGAATGCATATTAATTTTATAATTCTGGAAGAACATTTGATTACAGAATGAAATATGCACAAATTTGAAAACCTTTTGTTTAATATGGATATATCAGTTGAAGAATATATTTGAAACATTATCATTTATTATGTTTTAAACTTATAATAAACACATTACATAAAAGTAGAAAAAATAACACATTGCATAAGCCCTTGGTATTTAGGATCATAAACATAATAAATACATTTAATTTAGGAGTTCTCTTACAAAAACTTACTTGTGACACACACTTCCTTCATCAAAAAGACCTAATCATCACTCAATAACATAAATTATAAAATTTTATTTATTCAAAAATCCTCATTGATGACAGATAAAGATAGGGTACAATTACTTATCAGGAGGTTTTGTAATAGCTTAGGGTACAATTACTTATCAGGAGATTTTGTAATAGCATTTGCAGAAACCAAATAAAAGGATGTTACACAGAGCTCTTTTGAGAGGCTCTTCAGGGTCATTTACTTGTTCTTCCTGTGTGCTTCCTTTTCAGATTTCTATTTCAGCATGTAATTTTGAAGTAAGTCCTGATTATAGAAAATGGTCATTGTTCCACAAAATTTATGACATTTTAGCAAATAAAATAGCTTCTGTCACAGTAATTTTCTTCCTGACAACACATTGCTATCATCACAATCTTCACTTTAATTTACCATGGAGACTATAACAGTGTCAATATTTTTCCAGTCTGTTAAAGACTTAGTAAATGATTGAGAACTGTCATAATGTATATGTTACAAGTGGTGCTTCCATGATGTCCATAAGATTGTCTGAAGTAGCTTTCTCACTGGTCATGATCACAGCTTAGCAAGTCACAATATTTTTCTGTACCACACATCGTTTCAAATAATTAATTAAATGTTTCTTGTGTGCCAGGAACTGTGTTAAGCATTGTGCAAGCATATTATTACTCACACTTTAAACCATGGCTCAGGGTTTAAACCATTTGTCACGTAGCAAATGGAAGAGCTAGGGCTAAAATTTAGTTTTTGACTCCAGGTGTACTCTTTAACTACAAGCTATACTACATCCAGTAGTATCTGAGGTATAAATACTGGAGTTCAACAAGTATCTGGTTCTCCTCCATTTAACGGGTGCTGGAAAGCTATAATTCCTAGCCCTTTTGTAATTAGTCAGAGTCATATAACTGGTTCTGGCCAAAGGTCTGTTAACAGAAATGATGTATTTAGTTTCCAGGTTGCAACATTTAATTGATAATGTGAAACTCTCTTAGCATCTCTTTTTCCTAGTTGCAGCGGTGGAGGAGGCCCTGTGTTGAGATGCTGGAGCTTTAAATTTGAAGTAGCTTTATTACTTAGTCACCATCTAGAGGGCAGACACTCAGGAGAGTTGCCTCAATCCATAGTATAATTTGTATGAGTCAGAAACATGCTTTTGTTGTGTTAAACCACTGAGATTATAGGACTGTTTGCTACCATAGCATAGCTTAGCCTATTCTGATTAATTCAGAAATTGATACTGAAAGTGGAGTATTTTAACAAATCCCTGAAACGTGACATTGGCTAAGTGGTTTTGTGGCAGGATTTTGCAGTGGCAAAAATTTGGTATAACTGTCACCTGCAATGAACACAACACATAAAATTAGAGAACTTGTAACTCTAGAAGAAAAAATTGTCAAACAAAAATGTTAGTAGAAAAGAGCCTGGAAAACAAAATGTTAGTAGTGTTAATAGGAGTGATAGTACTGCTTGTTGATTGCTGCTGGCTTTGATTGGCAAGACAGTACAAGAGTGAGGTGAGATCAGAAAGAATTAGCTGGTTTGCATGCATAAATAAAGGGGAATAGAGAGTACAGAAACTTCAAAGCTTGTATGTTTGAGAAAACCAACTGAGTTTCAACTTCAAACTGTAAAAAAGAAAAGATTTAGAGAGCTTTTGGGAAAAAGTTAGACTAATGGTGTGACACCCTATAAACCTTTTAGTTAAATAAAATTACTCAAGGCAAAGATTATCTTAAGAATATAGTCTTCCCATAGAAGACTAACAGTCTCAGGTTAATCCACATTGAAAGTAGAGGGAGATATGGGGGGCAAGAAAGCAAACAAATGAAAAAACGGGCTATAAATCTGAGAGCTTTGCCTGCAAAAGAATTCTTGGTGTGGTTATTCACACATGGAGCTGACCGAAACCAAGCCTATTAAGTTTTTGAGACAATTGAACTGTTAAATCATGAGCCTAAACTAAGAAAGCCTGTGACAAAGACTTAAAATAATCTTTGGGCTACCAGAATTAAAACAATTTAGGCCATCAGACACAATGTAGGCCATCAGACTTAAAACAATCCTTAGTCCATCAAAATTCTGTAGGCAAGAAGCAGGCTGAGAGAAATACATATCCCACAAGAGGACATATTCCATAATGCTCACTTTAGTTACAGCTGAGGAAGATAATGGAAAAGGAAGAATTTAACAAGAGGGTGAATCGTGGGTCCACAGAGAACAATGAACAAGAGAACTGCTACAAAGAAAATAATCAAGACCTAATAAATGAATATCTCTAACCTCCCTGGATAAGAGATATTCACAATGCCTGCTACAATTTGCCTCTGTGAATGAGAGTGTTCATCGTGGTTACTCCATCCTTGTTTCATCATTGCATATTGGGCGAGTGGGGGACAGATTACCTATCTTTTTAGTTTATAGGTCTCAGAACCAACGGGAATCACAACTTGACCTGATGGAGAGTATTGTAAATCACCTGGAGATTCTGGACTTTTAAATTGTGACTGAATGGAGTTTGTGGTGTCTTCCTTGGAGAAAAGGTGAGTTTTCCCTGTGGGAAGAATGAAGCAAATATTTTGTGGACTATGATAGAGATAACTGTGTTCAACAATATCTATTTCTCGTTTACTTCCTGGGCATATAGAATATCACACTTACCATCTCTTTTAGAGCCACATGACCAGTATGACATTCACTACTTGGCAGGAGCATTTAATTGCTTTTGTGTTCTCTCTTCCTTTTTTTGTGGCAAAAAGATGAGGTCTTGGATTGAGATAGCAGTGCCAAAACTCGAAGCAGCTTAGCCTGTGTCACCATTTGGAGGAGAACTGCCCTACAGAGCCAATTGAACATGCTGAGATTTTTGGGTTGTTTGTTACCAAGACCTGTTCTATTATTTTTGTCAGCAGATATGAAACAATTTTTTTTAAAAAAATAAAAAAAGTATAAAAACAAATGGAAAAGATTGTTAAATATTTCCTAAACAACTTCTAACAATAGGTATCTCCTATGCTCTACAAACTAACCCAGGCACACACAGAAATGTACGCAGATATTCAATTATTCTTATAAAGTAGTATAACCTTAACACAAACCTGATAAAGATAACTCAGAAAAGCAGACTAATTGCATTTATGAATAGAGGTACATAAACCCTTGATAAATGTAGCAAATATTGTGAATTAACCAACATAACCTCCATTCTACCCTTCTAATTATAGTTAGGGTTCTGATAGCAAATTAGTTTCTGTCAATTAGATAGACTTGTCTTATTTGTAAGGTGGAAGTGAGATGGAGGACATCTTTCTGCTACTATTGCTGCTGGCAAGGTCAAAGATAAGAGAATGGCAGCTGTGGCTGGACTCAGTATTCCAGAGTCTGGTCACCAGTCTTATGAGTATGTAAAGGCAATTACAGAGGCCAGTTTAGCATCCTAGTGTGTAGTTCCTAGCTTCATGGGTGTAGGAAGTAGTTGTGGGTGGCAACAGTAGTGGCTTCCCTTGAATTTAATGATGCAGTGGCAGCACCCTGATTTCCACCCTCTAGCTATTACAATAATTTTATAAGCACCTAAATTCGTTTATTAAGTTTCTTTCTTCTTGAACTATGTAGAGTGGCCTCTATTTCTACTTTGATTTGGTAGTATGTGTTCTTGAACTGCAGACATTTGCATCAGCTCAGAATCAGTGTCCAGTGATACCCTTAATGTTTGGCTATTTCCCTTCTCCTGTGTACACTTGGCCCATTAAATAGTCACAGGTTGATAGGCTAGGGGAAATATTTATTGTATATACTTTTAGCAGTATTACAGCATCCTGCTTCCAGGGTAATTGGCCTTCCCTTCATTCAATGGGCTCTGGGCTTTAAAATGGCCCAGGTTTGGGAACTGTGAAAGAGCCTGTGACTTTCTATTGTGGTGACCTAAGTCATGCCTCTGTTCACCGGACTTGAGTTATTTATTTATTTATTTTTTTGGTATACAGACCAAATAGAACTTTAGTATGCTGCCCATCTATTTTAGTCTTAGAGTTACCATGATCAATTAGCCACTGCAAAAGGTCAGCAAAGGTTCTGTCACTTGTCCTCTACTGGTTCAGGATCCTATGATACCCAATGAAATTCAGAAGCCTATTTCTGTGGCAGCAGTTACCTAGCCTCCCAGAGTGCAGCTGCTATAGTGATATTATAGTACTCTCCTCTCCAATAATTTCTCAATTTTTGGTGAAGAAAGTGTCATTTGGGTCCTTTTGGGGGACATAGTTGGCAAGTTAGTGGGTTATACATGATAAACCCATTTCGCCATTCTTATCTTTCTAATTCTTTGGCTTACTTCCTCTACATTATATCAAGGAATTTATGGTAACACCATTTAGTGGTGTACACCTTTGAGTACAGGTGTGGCAGGCACATCCAGCACTCCAAATCACAATTGCACAACCTTATCTCTGACTTGTCCTACACATGTCAGCCAGCCTCTGTCCTTGGCTACTCCAGTGTTTGCACAATGGGCCTAGGAATGGAAAAGCTACAATGGTAAGAATGGAGGCTATACATGGGCTGGAAAGCATGGACTACTCACCAAGGCCATCCAGCATCTTGAAGGCAGGTTGATTACTTCAGACCTTCCTACCATGAAAAATGCAATGATTTGTCCTTAACAGTATTGATACTTTCTCCATATATGGGTTTAGTTTCCTTTCCCTGCCCTCAATATTTCTGTTGGCATCATAATTTGAAGCTTACAAAATGACTGATTTGTGACAGGGATACTCCATAACATTGTCTTAGATGAAAGGACCCATTTTACACTGAAGGAAGTGTGGCCATGTACATCTAATCATAGGATCCACTGATCCTATAATTTAACATATAACTTAGCACCAGGTGATCCAGTAAATCAATTGAATGGCCTGTTAATGGCTCAGCTAAGGCACCAGATAGAAGATAATACCTTGCAGAGTTGGAATACTGTCCTCCAGGATGAGGTATATGTACTAATATACTAATAACTGATATGCAGTGCTGTGTTTCTAATAACTAGACTCCATAGGTCTGGGAATTGATCCAATAACCTACTTATAGAATTTGTGCTTTTTGTTTCTACATACTCAGGCTCTGCTAAATTAGAGGTTCTGCTTTACAAGGAGAATTGCTTCCAACAGGGGGAACTTTAAGAATTCTACCAAACCTGAAGCTACAATTACCTCTTGATCAGTTTCAGCTCCTCATTTTGGTGGATCAGGAGGCAAAGAAAGGAGTTACTCTGCTAGTAGAGATAATTGTCTCTGATTATTATTAGGATTAGGGTTGCTGCTACATAATGAAGGCAACGGTCACAACAAGTGTGTAGAAAAATTGTTGTGTTGACTTGTAAAGAAAATAGTAATTTTAACATAACCATTGAAATAAGAAAATAATTTATAATGAGATATTTAATAATCTCCCACTACATAACTACATATAGCTTCCACATACCATTCCATTTTTAACCAGTGATATATTCCTGGTGGATATCTTTCAACATTGTCAGGACAAAATCCATGTGATACTGAAGTATCTGTGGTGTAAGGGTTGGTTTATTTTTTCATATAAAAATATGGAACATATGCAGCTTATCAATATGTACATATTTACTTTCCAGATCACTTCATGAGCATCCATGCCAAAATAAATATGCATTTATTTATATTCAATTCAAGCTCTAAGCCTCAGGGAATGCATTATGGCGAGCATAAATGGGTGAAATTGACAATCTTTCTAAATTCTTCCATTAGGTCCTTCACTATAGGATTATATGGGGTTTCTAGAAGCTGAAAAACTTGCTAATATCCCATAGCCAAACCCTCATAGTTTTAATAATGGTATTGCAGATTATAAATATTTTGTTCCATGTTATCACTAATGTTTCTTATGAGTTCACTATTTTGAGCTTGTTCTAGATACTGAGCTAGCCCTGCATACGAGGCTCGACTTGAAGTTGTCAAACAGCCAAATGATGATTTATGGTAACTGGAGCAACTTTGCTACTTGTTGATACAGTTGGACCTTGGTAACCCACTTGGACTTCAGAAAATTGAGAGAACTCTAGAACCTAAACATAGCCAAATGAAATAGTGTTAATCTTTACTAATGATAGTAACATTTTCAAGGTTAATATCTTGTATGTTTATAAGTAGTCTCTAATTTGGAAATAACTGGCATTAAAATTTTGCCTTGATAGCTGTAATAATGGACTTTTTTATTATACTTTAAATTCTAGGGTACATGTGCACAACGTGCAGGTTTGTTACATAGATATACAATTATAAATCATACTACTATATTGTTCCTATCTTTACGCTTGTGTGTATTCAATGTTTAGTTCCCACTTAGAAGTGAAAATATACAGTATTTGGTTTTCTGTTCTTGTGTTAGTTCACTTAGGGTAATGGCCTTCAGTTCCATCCATGTTGCTGCAGAGGACATGATTTTATTCTTTTTTATGGCTGTGTAGTATTCTATGGTGTATAGGTACCACATTTTCTTTATCCAATCCACTTTTGATGGGCACCTGGGTTGATTTCATGTCTTTGTTATTGCGAATAGTGCTGCAATGAACATATGGGTGCATGTGTCTTTTTGATAGAATGAATTATTTTCCTTTGGGTATGTACCCAGTAGTGGGATTGCTGGGTCGAATGATAGTTCTATTTTAAGTTGAGAAATCTCCAAACTGCTTTCCACAATGGCTGAACTAGTTTGTATTCCTACCAACAGCATATTAGTGTGCCTTTTTGTCTATAGCCTTGCCAGGATCTGTTGTTTTTTGAATTTTTAATAATAGCAATTCTGACTGGTGGGAGATGGTGTCTTGTTGTGGTTTTGATTTGCATTTCTCTGATGATTAGTGATGTTGATCTTTTTTATATGATTGTTGGCCACTTGTGTGTCTTCTTTTGAGAAGTATCTGTTCATGTCCTGTGCCCATTTTTTAATTAGATTTTTTTTGGGTTTTGCTTGTTGATTTGTTTAACCTCCTAGTAGATTCTGGATTTTAGACTTCTGTCAGGCGCATAGTTTGCAAATATTTTCTCCCATTGTGTAGGCTGTCTGTTTACTCTGTTGACAATTTCTTTTGCTGTGCAGAAGCTCTTTAGTCTAATTAGGCCCCACTTGTCAATTTTTATTTTTGTTGCAATTGATTCTGGGGACTTAGCCACAAATTCTTTGCCAAGGCTTATGTTGAGAAGGGTACTTCCTAGGTTTTCTACTAGGATTTTTATAGTGTGAGGTCTTACATTTAAATCTTTAATCCATTTTGAGTTAATTTTTATTTATGGTGAGGGCTAGGGGTCCAGTTTCATTCTTCTGCATATGGTTAGCCAGTTATTGCCACCCAATTTATTGAATAGGGAGTCCTTTTCCCATGCTTGAAGTAATACAGTTTTAATGTATTGTTTATAATACAGCATTTAATAATTTCTCACTCCATAGCTTTCTACGCATATCCCATTTTACTCCTAGTATCAACTGCATGGGTATCATTCAAATACATTTGTCATATACAAAGAAAAATACACACACATTAAGATTCCACTGAAATGCAAGGTATGGGGTGGTTTATTTTGTTGTATTAATTTTGTCATACAAATTTATTTTCATATTTCATCATTAGAACATTCTTTGTCCATGACTATGAAACCAGTTACTCTTCAGAACACTTTATAGACAGCCACCCATGCCAATATGTATATATTGCTAGACAGATATGTAGATATATAGATATAGGTAGTTGATTTTAAAATGAACCTCTGGAAACCATAAATAATGACTTGTGGGAAGAATTAATTGTTGCTAATTGGAATATTGATTTTTTAATGTGAGATTCAAATTTATCTAACAGTATTTTATGTGTTCATTTTACTCCATTGTGCTCTTCATCATGTTTTTAGCCAATGCCATATTTTTTAAAAGCATGTATGACAGACCAACTGTGTACTATGGTGCCTGCTACTGCTAGTACTCCTTAGTAGACTCCTTTGATCAGTAAATATCTAGGGGGTTAAAAGTGGTAGTTCATGTTGAGCCTAACTAAATATTGCCTAGGTAGGCAAATATCAGTTGCAGTAACTGGAGCAACTTTGCTGCCAGTTGATATAATTGGTTCCTGGCAGCCTCATGTATTCCACTCAATCACTGGGTATTAAGCTTGGGTTATAGAATAGTGATTTTTAAATATTTTAAAACTAGGCTTTATTTTTAAGAGCAGTTTAAGATTTATAGAAAAATTTAGTGGAAGTTACAGAGGTTCTCCACACATGTATAACCTCACCCATTATCAACATCCTCCACCAGAGTGGTACATCTGTTAAGTTGACAAATCTACATTAATGCATCATTATTGCCCAGAGCCCATAGTTTACATCAGGGCTCTCTCCATACATTCTATGGGCTTGGACAAATGTATAATGACATATATTTATCATTATAATATCATACAGAGTATTTTTACTGCCATAAAATTCCTGTGTACTCCACCTATACACCCCCTTCTGTAGCTTGACACTTGGCAAGTTTTTACTTGATTTTTTACTGTCTGCATAGTTTTGCCTTATGTAGAACATCATATAAGTGAAATCATACAGTATGTAGCCTTTTCATATTGGCTTATTTCACTTACATATGAACTTAAGCTTCTTCTATGTCTTTTCATGGCTTCATAGCTCATTTCTTTTTAACATTGAATAATAATCCCTTGTCTGTATGTGTCACAGTTTGTCTTTTCACCTATTGAAAACCATCTTGGTTGCTTTCAAGTTTTGGCAACTATGAATAAACTGGCTATGAACATCCATGGGCAGGTTTTTGTGTGGACATAAGTTTTCAACTCCTTTGGATAAATACCAAGGAACATGATTGCTGAATTGTATGCTAAGAGTATGTTGAGTTTTATAAGAAACTGCTAAACTGTTTTCCAAAGTGGCTATACCATTTTGCATTCCTGCCAGCAATGTATGAAAGTTCCCATTGCTCCACATCCTCACCAGCATTTGGTGTTTCAGTGTTCTGGATTTTGGCCATACTAATAGGTATATGGTGATATTGCATTGTTGTTTTAATTGGGATTTTTTAATTGGGATAATATGTCATGGGGAGCAGCTTTTCATATACTTATTTCCATTTGTACAGCTTCTTTGGTGAGGTGTCTGTGTAAGTCTTTAGCCAACTTTTAAATTGGGCTGTTCATGATCTTATTGTTGAGTTTTAAGGGTTCTTTGAATGTTTTGGAGAACAGCCTTTTCTCAGATGTCTTTTACAAATATTTTTTCCCAGCCTCTGGCTTGTTTTTCATTCTCTTGACAGTATCATTCACAGAGCAGAAATTTTTAATTTTAATACATTCTAGCTTATCAATTCTTTCTTTCATGGATTGTATCTCTGGTTATGGAACAGTGGGTTTAAATTTTTAAAAATTAAACTATTTTAAGAGCAGCTAAAGATTAACAGAAAAACTGAGTGGAAGGTACAGAAGATTCCCAAATACTCCCTTCCCCATACATGCATAACCTCCTTTATTATCAACATCTTTCACCAGAGTGGTACATTTGTTAAACTGACAAACTTACATTAATGCATCATTATTGCCCAGAGTCCACACTTTGCGTTACAGCTCTCCAAATCCAAAAGGCCATTGCCAAACCTAAGGTTATCTTGATTTTATCCTACACATTTTTAGGAATTTTATAGTTTTGCATTTTGTATTTAGCTCTGTGATCCATTTTGAGTTAGTTTTTGTGAAGGGTTTAAGGTCTGTGTCTGAAATTATTTATTTATTTATTTATTTATTTATTTATTTATTTAGTATGTGAGTATCCAGTTCTTCCAGCATTATTTGTTGAAAACCTTATCTTTTCTCCCTATATTTGTATTGCCTTTTCTCCTTTGTCAAAGATCAGTTTACTATTAATATATCTATGTGGGTCTATTTCTGGGCTCTCTATTCTGCTCCATTGGTCTGTTCGTTTATTCTTCCACCAATACCACACTGTGTTGATTGCTGCAGCTTTACAATGAGTCTTGAAGTTGGTAGTGTCAGTTCTCCACCTTTGTTCTTCTCTTTTAATATTGTGTTGGCTACCCTGGATCTTTTGCTTCTCTCTGTAAATGTTAGAATCAGTCTGTCAAAATATACAGAATAACTTCCTAGAATCTTGATTGTGATTGCATTGAATCTGTAGATCAAGTTGGGAAAAACTGACATCATAACAATATTGAGTATTCCTATCCATGAGCATAGAATATTGCTCCATTTATTTAGTTCTTTAAATTCTTTGAATAGTTTTCCTCATATAGAAGTTATACATATTTTGTTAGTTTCATACCTAAGTATTTCATTTTGGGGGGTGCTAATGTAAGTGGTACTGTATTTTTAATTTCAAATTCCACTTGTTTATTGCTGGTATATAGGGAACTGATTTACTTTTGTATTATATATTAACCCTGTGCCTTGGAACTTCACTATAATTGTTTGTTAGTTCCAGGAGTTTTTTGTTGAGCATTTTGGGTTTTAACCATAGACAATAATGTCATCTATGAATATAGTTTTATTTCTTACTTCCCAATCAGCATATCTTAATTTCCTTTTCTTGTCTTATTGCATTGGCCAGGGCTTCCAGTATGATGTTGACAAGGAGTGGTGAGAGGAGTTACCCTTGCCTTGTTCCTGAACTTAGTGGGAAATCTTCTAGTTTGTTACTATTAAGTATGATGTTAGCTGTAGGTTTCTGTAGATATTCTTTATCAAGTTGAAAAAGTTCCTCTGTTCCTACTTTAGTGAGAGTTTTTATCATGAAAAGCATTTGTCAAATGCTTTTACTGAGATTTTAGGGGGGTGGAGCCAAGATGGCCGAATAGGAACAGCTCCAGTCTACAGCTCCTAGCGTGAACGATGCAGAAGACAGGTAATTTCTGCATTTCCAACTGAGGTACCAGGTTCATCTCACTGGGGAGTGTCAGACAGTGGGTGCAGGACAGTGGGTGCAGTGCACTGAGTGTGAGCCAAAGCAGGGCGAGGCATCGCCTCACCTGGGAAGCACAAGGGGTCAGAGAATACCCTTTCCTAGTCAAAGAAAGGGGTGACAGATGGCACCTGGAAAATCGGGTCACTCCCACCCTAATACTGCGCTCTTCCAACAGTCTTAGCAAACGGCACACCAGGAGATTATATCCTGCGCCTGGCTCGGAGGGTCCTATGCCAATGGAGCCTCACTCATTGCTAGCACAGCAGTCTGAGATCAAACTGCAAGGTGGCAGAGAGGCTGGGGGAGGGGCGCCCACCATTGCCGAGGCTTGAGTAGGTAAACAAAGCGGTCAGGAAGCTCAAACTGGGTGGAGCCCACCGCAGCTCAAGGAGGCCTGCCTGCCTCTGTAGACTCCACCTCTGGGGGCAGGACATAGCCAAACAAAAGGCAGCAACAACCTCTGCAGACTTAAATGTCCCTGTCTGACAGCTTTGAAGAGAGTAGTGGTTCTCCCAGAATGCAACTGGAGATCTGAGAATGGACAGACTGCCTCCTCAAGTGGGTCCCTGACCCCCGAGTAGCCTAACTGGGAGGCACCCCCCAGTAGGGGCAGACTGACACCTCACATGGCTGGGTACTCCTCTGAGACAAAACTTCCAGAGGAACAATCAGGCAGCAACATTTGCTGTTCACCAATATCCGCTGTTCTGCAGCCTCCGCTGCTGATACCCAGGCAAACAGGGTCTGGAGTGGACCTCCAGCAAACTCCAACAGACCTGCAGCTGAGTGTCCTGACTGTTAGAAGGAAAACTAACAAACAGAAAGGACATCCACACCAAAACCACATCTGTTCGTTACCATCATCAAAGACCAAAGGAAGATAAAACCACAAAGTTGGGGAAAAACAGAGCAGAAAAACTGGAAACTAAAAATCAGAGCACCTCTCCTCCAAAGGAACGCAGCTTCTCACCAGCAACGGAACAAAGCTGGATGGAGAATGACTTTGACGAGTTGAGAGAAGAAGGCTTCACATGATCAAACTACTCCAAGCAAAAGGAGGAAGTTTGAACCCATGGCAAAGAAGTTAAGAACCTTGATAAAAAATTAGACAAATGGCTAACTACAATAACCAATGCAGAGAAGTCCCTAAAGGACCTGTTGGAGCTGAAAACCAAGGCACAAGAACTACGTGACAAATGCACAAGCCTCAGTAGCTGATTCGATCAACTGGAAGAAAGGGTATCAGTGATGGAAGATCAAATGAATGAAATGAAGCAAGAAGAGAAGTTTAGAGAAAAAAGAATAAAAAGAAATGAACAAAGCCTCCAAGAAATATGGGAATACGTGAAAAGACCAAATCTATGTCTGATTGGTGTACTGAAAGTGATGGGGACAATGGAAGCAAGTTGGAAAACACTCTGCAGGGTATTATCCAGGGGAACTTCCCCAATCTAGCAAGGCAGGCCAACATTCAAATTCAGGAAATACAGAAAACGCAACAAAGAAACTCCTTGAGAAGAGCAACTCCAAGACACATAATTGTCAGATTCACCAAAGTTGAAATGAAGGAAAAAATGTTAAGGGCAGCCAGAGAGAAAGGTCGGGTTACCCACAAAGGGAAGCCCATCAGACTAACAGCAGATCTCTCAGCAGAAACCCTACAAGCCAGAAGAGAGTGGGGGCCAATATTCAACATTTTTAAAGAAAAGAATTTTCAACCTAGAATTTCATATCCAGCCAAACTAAGCTTCATAAGTGAAGGAGAAATAAAATCCTTTACAGACAAGCAAATGCTGAGAGATTTTGTCACCACCAGGCCTGCCCTAAAAGAGCTCCTGAAGGAAGCGCTAAACATGGAAAGGAACAACCGGTACCAGCCACTGAAAAAACATTCCAAATTGTAAAGACCATCGATGCTAGGAAGAAACCGCATCAACTAACGAGCAAAATAACCAGCTAACATCATAATGACAGGATCAAATTCACACATAACAATATTAACCTTAAATGTAAATGGGCTAAATGCTCCAATTAAAAGACACAGACTGGCAAGTTCGATCAAGAGTCAAGACCCATCAGTGTGCTGTATTCAGGAGACCCACCTCACATGCAGAGACACACGTAGGCTCAAAATAAAGGGATGGAGGAATATTTACCAAGTGAATGGAAAACAAAAAAAGGCAGGGGTTGCAATCCTAGTCTCTGATAAAACAGACTTTAAACCAACAAAGATCAAAAGAGACAAAGAAAGCCATTACATAATGGTAAAGGGATCAATTCAACAAGAAGAGCTAACTAACCTAAATATATATGCACTCAATACAGGAGCACCCAGATTCATAAAGCAAGTCCTTAGAGACCTACAAAGAGACTTAGACTCCCACACAATAATAATGGGAGACTTTAACACCCCACTGTCAACATTAGACAGATCAGCAAGACAGTAAGTTAACAAGGATATCCAGAAATTGAACTCAGCTCTGCACCAAGCGGACCTAATAGACATCTACAGAACTCCCCACCCCAAATCAACAGAATATACATTCTTTTCAGCACCACACCACACATATTCCAAAATTCACCACACAGTGGGAAGTAAAGCACTCCTCAGCAAATGTAAAAGAACAGAAATTATAACAAACTGTCTCTCAGACCACAGTGCAATCAAACTGGAACTCAGGATTAAGAAACTCACTCAAAACCGCTCAACTTCCATTTGTTTGTATCCTCTTTTATTTCCTTGAGCAGTGGTTTGTAGTTCTCCTTGAAGAGGTCTTTCACATCCCTTGTAAGTTGGATTCCTAGGTATTTTATTCTCTTTGAAGCAATTGTGAACGGGAGTTCACTCATGATTTGGCTCTCTGTTTGTCTGTTATTGATGTATAAGAATGCTTGTGATTTTTGCACATTGATTTTGTATCCTGAGACTTTGCTGAAGTTGCTTATCAGCTTAAGGAGATTTTGGGCTGAGACAATGGGGTTTTCTAGATATACTATCATGTCATCTGCAAACAGGGACAATTTGACTTCCTCTTTTCCTAATTGAATACCCTTGATTTCCTTCTCCTGCCTAATTGCCCCAGCCAGAACTTCCAACACTATGTTGAATAGAAGTGGTGAGAGAGGGCATCCCTGTCTTGTGCCAGTTTTCAAAGGGAATGCTTCCAGTTTTTGCCCATTCAGTATGATATTGGCTGTGGGTTTGTCATAAATAGCTCTTATTATTTTGAGATACGTCCCATCAATACCTAATTTATTGAGAGTTTTTAGCATGAAGGGTTGTTGAATTTTGTCAAAGGCCTTTTCTGCATCTATTGAGATAATCATGTGGTTTTTGTCTTTGGTTCTGTTTATATGCTGGATTACATTTATTGATTTGCGTATATTGAACCAGCCTTGCATCCCAGGGATGAAGCCCACTTGATCATACAAAAATCAATTCAAGATGGATTAAAGACTTAAATGTTAGACCTAAAACCATAAAAACCCTAGAAGAAAACCTAGGCAATACCATTCAGGACATAGGCATGGGCAAGGACTTCATGTCTAAAACACCAAAAGCAATGGCAACAAAAGCCAAAATTGACAAATGGGATCTAATTAAACTAAAGAGCTTCTGCACAGCAAAGGAAACTACCATCAGAGTGAACAGGCAACCTACAAAATGGGAGAAAATTTTCGCAACCTACTCCTCTGACAAAGGGCTAATATCCAGAATCTACAATGAACTCCAACAAATTTACAAGAAAAAAACAAACAACCCCATCAAAAAGTGGGCGAAGGACATGAACAGACACTTCTCAAAAGAAGACATTTATGCAGCCAAAAAACACAAGAAAAAATGCTCACCATCACTGGCCATCAGAGAAATGCAAATCAAAACCACAATGAGATACCATCTCACACCAGTTAGAATGGCAATCATTAAAAAGTCAGGAAACAACAGGTGCTGGAGAGGATGTGGAGAAATAGGAACACTTTTACACTGTTGGTGTGACTGTAAACTAGTTCAACCCTTGTGGAAGTCAGTGTGGCGATTCCTCAGGGATCTAGAACTAGAAATTCCATTCGACCCAGCCATCCCATTACTGGGTATATACCCAAAGGACTATAAATCATGCTGCTATAAAGACACATGCACACGTATGTTTATTGCCGCATTATTCACAATAGCAAAGACTTGGAACCAACCCAAATGTCCAACAATGATAGACTGGAATAAGAAAATGTGGCACATATACACCATGGAATACTATGCAGCCATAAAAAATGATGAGTTCATGTCCTTTGTAGGGACATGGATGAAATTGGAAATCATCATTCTCAGTAAACTATCGCAAGAACAAAAAACCAAACACTGCATATTCTCACTCATAGGTGGGAATTGAACAATGAGAACACATGGACACAGGAAGGGGAACATCACACTTCGGGGACTGTTGTGGGTTGGGGGGAGGGGGGAGGGATAGCATTGGGAGATATACCTAATGCTAGATGACGAGTTGGTGGGTGCAGCGCACCAGCATGGCACATGTATACATATGTAACTTACCTGCACATTGGGCACATGTACCATAAAACCTAAAGTATAATAATAATAATAATAATAATAATAAAAGAAAAGAAAAAAAAACCGCTCAACTACATGGAAACTGAACAACCTGCTCCTGAATGACTACTGGGTACATAATGAAAGGAAGGCAGAAATAAAGATGTTCTTTGAAACCAACGAGAACAAAGACACAACATACCAGAATCTCTGGGACACATTCAAAGCAGTGTATAGAGGGAAATTTATAGCACTAATGCCCACAAGAGAAAGAAGGAAAGATCTAAAATTGATACCCTAACATCACAATTAAAAGAACTAGAGAAGCAAGAGCAAACACATTCAAAAGCTGGCAGAAGGCAAGAAATAACTAAGATCAGAGCAGAACTGAAGGAAATAGAGACAAAAAAAATCCTTCAAAAAATCAATGAATCCAGGAACTGATTTTTTGAAAAGATCAACAAAATTGATAGACTACTAGTAAGACTAATAAAGAAGAAAAGAGTGAAGAATCAAGTAGATGCAATAAAAAATGATAAAAGGGATATCACCACCGATCCCACAGAAATACAAACTACCATCAGAGAATACTATAAACACCTCTATGCAAATAAACTAGAAAATCTAGAAGAAATGGATAAATTCCTGGACACATACACCCTCCCAAGACTAAACCAGGAAGAAGCTGAATCTCTAAATAGACCAGTAACAGGCTCTGAAATTGAGGCAATAATTAATAGCTTACCAACCAAAAAAAGTCCAGGACCAGATGGATTCACAGCCGAATTCTACCAGAGGTACAAAGAGGAGCTGGTACCATTCCTTCTGAAACTATTCCAATCAATAGAAAAAGAGGGAATCCTCCCTGACTCATTTTATGAGGCCAGCATCATCCTGATACCAAAGCCTGGCAGAGACACAACAAAAAAAGAGAATTTTAGACCAATATCACTGATGAACATCGATGCAAAAATCCTCAATAAGATATTGGCAAACCGAATCCAGCAGCACCTCAAAAAGCTTATCCACCATGATCAAGTGGGCTTCATCCCTGGGATGCAAGGCTGGTTCAACATATGCGAATCGATAAACATAATCCAGCATATAAACAGAACCAATGACAAAAACCACATGATGATCTCAATAGATGCAGAAAAGGCCTTTGACAAAATTCAATAGCCCTTCATGCCAAAAACTCTCAATAAACTAGGTATTGATGGGACATATCTCAAAATAATAAGAGCTATCTATGACAAACCCACAGCCAATATCATACTGGATGGGCAAAAACTGGAAGCATTCCCTTTGAAAACTGGCACAAGACAGAGATGCCCTTTCTCACCACTCCTATTCAACATAGTGTTGGAAGTTGCCTAGGAAAACCTAGGCAATACCATTCAGGACATAGGCATGGGCAAGGACTTCATGTCTAAAACACCAAAAGCAATGGCAAGAAAAGCCAAAATTGACAAATGGAATCTAATTAAACTCAAGAGCTTCTGCACAGCAAGAGAAACTACCATCAGAGTGAACAGGCAACCTATAGAATGGGAAAAAATTTTTGCAATCTACTCATCTGACAAAGGGCAATATCCAGAATCTACAATGAACTCAAACAAATTTACCAGAAAAAAACAAACAACTCCATCAACAAGTGGGCGAAGGATATGAACAGACACTTCTCAAAAGAAGACATTTATGCAGCCAAAAGACACATGAAAAAATGCTCATCATCACTGGCCATCAGAGAAATGCAAATCAAAACCACAATGAGATACCATCTCACACCAGTTAGAATGGCGATCATTAAAAAGTCAGGAAACAACAGGTGCTGGAGAGGATGTGGAGAAATAGGAACACTTTTACACTGTTGGTGGGACTGTAAACTAGTTCAACTATTGTGGAAGTCAGTGTGGGAACTCCTCAGGGATCTAGAACTAGAAATACCATTTGACCCAGCCATCCCATTACTGGGTATATACCCAAAGGATTATAAAACATGCTGCTATAAGGACACATGCACACATATGTTTATTGTGGCACTATTCACAATAGCAAAGACTTGGAACCAAGCCAAATGTCCAACAATGATAGACTGGATTAAGAAAATGTGGCACATATACACCATGGAATACTATGCAGCCATAAAGAATGATGAGTTCATGTCCTTTGTAGGGACATGGATGAAGCTGGAAACCATCATTCTCAGCAAACTATTGCAAGGACAAAAAACCAAACACCCCATGTTCTCACTCATAGGTGGGAATTGAACAATGAGAACACATGGATACAGGAAGGGGAACATCACACACCAGGGCCTGTTGTGGGGTGAGGGGAGAGGGAGGGATAGCATTAGGAAATATACCTAATGTTAAATGATTAGTTAATGGGTGCAGCACACCAACATGGCACATATATACATATGTAACAAACCTGCACATTGTGTACATGTACCCTAAAACTTAAAGTATAATAAAAAAAAACAAATGCTTTTACTGCATCTATTGATATGATCACGTGATTTTTCTTCTTTGTCTTATTGATGTGATAGATTATATTGAACTGATTTTCAGATGTTGAACCAGCCTTGCATACCTGGGATAAATTCTTCTTGGTGGTGGTGTATACATCTTTTTACACATTATTGGGTTTAATTGGCTAATATTTTGTTAAGGATTTTGCAGCAGTGTCTAAGAGAGATGTTGGTGTGAAGTCGTTTTCTTAGATTGTCTGTGTCTGCCTTAGTGTTAGGATGATGTTGGCTTTGTAGAATGAGTTAAGAAGTATGTCCCTTGCTTTTATCTTTTAAGGGAGATTATAAAGAATTGGTACAACTGTTCCTTAAATGTTTGGTAGAATTCTCTAGTGAACCCATCTGAGCCTGGTGCTTTCTGTTTTAGATGGTTATTAATTATTGATTCAATTTCTCTAATCGATATAAGCCTATTCACATTGTCTATTTCTTCTTGTGTGAGTTTTGGCAGATTGTGTTTTTCAAGGAATTGACCCACTTCATCTGTTATCAAATTTGACCTATTTATCATTATGTTATGCCCATCTTTATCCCTGATAATTTTCTGTGGTCTAAAGTCAGCTCTATATGAAATTAACATAGGTTCTTTTGTTTTCTTTTGATTAGTGTTGTCATGGTATATCGTTCTCCATCTATGTACTTTTAATCTATATGTATTTTTATATTAAAAATGAGTGTATTTTAGACTACATATAGTCTACAAGTGTCTTATTTCTTGGTCTACTCTTTCTTTTTTTAAAAACCTTATATTTTAGGTTCAGAGGTACATGTGCAGGTTTGTTTTATAGATAAACACATCTCATAGGGGTTTGTTGTACAGATAATTTCATCACTCAGGTATTAAACCTAGTACCCAATAGTTATTTTTCCTGCTCCTCTCCCGTTTCCTACCCTCTACCCTCAGGTAGGCCCCAATGTCTGTTGTTTCCCTCTTTGTGTCTATGTGTTCTCATCTTTTAGCTCCCACTTATAAGTGAGAACATGCAGTATTTGGTTTTCTGTTCCTGTGTTAGTTTGCTAAGGATAATGGCCTCCAGCTCCATTCATGTTCCTGCAAAGAACATGATCTTGTTCTTTTAATTTCCGCACAGTATTCCATGGTGTATATGTACCACATTTTCTTTCCATTCCCCATTGCTTGTTTTTGTCAGCTTTGTTAAAGATCAGATGGTTGTAGGTGTGTGGCCTTATTTCTGGGTTCCGGTCTCTTTATTTTGTTCCATTAGTCTATGTGTCTGTTTTTGTATCAGTATCATGCTGTTTTGTTTACTGTACCCCTGTGGTATAGTTCAAAGTCAGGTAACGTGATGCCTCCAGTGTTTTCTTTTTTTTTTCTTAGGATTGCTTTGGCTATTCAGGCTCTTTTTTGGTTCCATATGAATTTTAAAATAGTTTTTCTAGTTCTGTGAAGAATGTCATAGGTAGTTTGATAGGAATAGCATTGAATCTATAAATTACTTTCAGCAGTATGGCCATTTTAATGATATTGATTCTTCCTATCCCTGAGCATGGGACGTTTTTCCATGTTCTTGTGTTACCTCTGATTTCTTTATGCAGTGTTTTGTAGTTCTCCTTGCAGAGATCTTTCACCTCCCTGGTTAGCTGAATTCCTTGGTATTTTATTCTGTTTTTAGCATGAGATTCTTTTGTGAATGGAATTGCATTTCTGATATGGCTCTTGGCTTGACTGTTGTTGGTATAAAGGAATGCTAGTGATTTTGGTATGTTTATTTTGTATCCTGAAACTTTGCTGAAGTTCTTTATCAGCTTAAGGAGCTTTTGGGCCAAGACAATGGGGTTTTCTAGATATATAGGATCATGTCGCCTACAAATAGGGATAGTTTGAATTCCTCTCTTTTTATCTGGATGCTCTTTATTTCTTTCTCTTGCCTGATTTCTCTGGCCAGGACTTCCAATACTGTGTTTAACAGGAGTAGTGAGAGATGGCATCCTTGCCTTGTGCCAGGTTTCAAGGGGAATTCTTCCAACTTTTTCCCATTCGGTATGATGTTGGCTGTGGGTTTGCAATAGAAACGTCTTATTATTTTGAGGTATCTTCCTTCAATACCTAATTTATTGAGAGTTTTTAACATGAAGCAATGTTGAATTTTATCAAAAGCCTTTTCTGCATCTATTGAGATAATCATGTGGTTTTTGTCTCTAGTTCTGTTTATGTGATGAATCACATCTATTGATTTGTATGTGTTGAACTGACCCTGCACCCCAGGAATAAAGCCTACTTGATTATGGTGGGTAAGTTTTTGATGTGCTGCTGAATTCAGTTTGTGTTGAGGATTTGTGCATCAATGTTCATCAAGGATATTGGCCTGAGGTTTTCTTTTTTTGTTGTGTCTCTGCCAGGTTTTGTTATCAGGATGATGCTGGCCTCATAGAATGAGATGGAGAGGGGTTCCTCCTCCTCAATTTCTTTCTTTTTTTTTTTTTGCTTTTTTTATTATACTTTAAGTTTTAGGGTACATGTGCACAACTTGCAAGTTAGTTACATATGTATACATGTGCCATGTTGGTGTGCTGCACCCAGTAACTCGTCATTTAACATTAGGTATATCTCCAAATACTATCCCTCCCCCCTCTCCCCACCCCACAACAGGCCCCGGTGTGTGATGTTCCTCTTCCTGTGTCCATGTGTTCTCATTGTTCAATTCCCAATTTCTTGGAATAGTTTCAGTAGGAATGGTACAAGCTCTTCTTTGTACATCCGGTAGAATTCGGATGTGAATCCCTCTGGTCCTGAACTTTTTTTGTTGGTGAGCTATTTATTACTGATTCAGCTTCAGAGCTCATTATTGGTCCGTTCAGGGTTTAACTTTCTTCCTAAGTTTCAATCTTCAGAGGGTGTATGTGTCCAGAAATTTATCTATTTCTTCTAAATCTTCTAGTTTGTGTGCATAGAGGGGTTCATAACATTCTCTGATGATTATTCGTATTTCTGTGAGGTGAGTGCTCATGTACCCTCTGCTGTTTCCAATTATCTTTATTTGGATCTTCTCTCTTTTCTTCTTTATTAGTCTAGCTAATTGTCTAACTTATTTTTTTTTCAAAAAATAAACTTCTGGATTTGTTGATCTTTTGGATGTTTCTCTGTGTCTCAATCTCCTTCAGTTCAGCTCTGATTTTGGTTATTTCTTGTCTTCTGCTAGCTTTGGGGTTGGTCTTCTCTTGCTTCTTTAGTTCTTTTAGTTGTAATATTAGGTTGTTAATTTGGGATCTTTCTAACTTTTTGATGTGGGCATTTATTGCTTTAAATTTCCCTCTTAACACTGCTTTACCTGTGTCCCACAGATTCTGATGTGTTACTATCTTTGTTCTCATTAATTTCAAAGAAATTCTTGATTTCTGCCTTAATTTCATTATTTACCCTAAAGTCATTCAGAAACAGATTGCTTCATTTCCATGTTTTGAATGATTTTCTTAGACCTGAATTATATTTTTATTGTGCTGTGGTCTGAGAGTGTAGTTGGTATGATTTTGGCTCTTTTGCATTTGCTGAGGATTGTTTCATATCCAATTGTACACTCAATTTTATATGCCATGTGGCAATGAGAAGAATGTATATTCTGTTCTTTTGGGGGTACAGAGTTCTGTAAATGTCTATCAGATCCATTTGATCTGATAGGCATTTGGTCCAGTGTTGAGTTCAGGTCCTGAATATCTTTTTCAATTTTCTGCCTCAATGATCTCTCTAATACTCTTAGTGGGTGATGAAGTTTCCTACTATTATTGTGTGGGAGTCTAAGTCTCTTTGAAGGTCTCTAAGAACTTGTCTTATGAATCTGGGCACTCCTGTGTTGGGTGCATATATATATAGGATAGTTATGTCTTCTTGTTGAATTGAACCCTTTACTGTTATGTAATGACCTTTTTTGTCTTTTTTGATCTTTGTTGGTTTAAAGTCTGTTTTGTCTGAAGTTAGGATTGCAATCCCTGCTTTTTTCTGTTTTCTATTTGCTTGGTAGATTTTTCTCCATCCCTTCATTTTGAGCCAATATGTGTCATTGCATGTGAGATGGTTCTCTTGAAGACAGTATACCACTGGGTCTCGATTGTTTATCCAGCTTGCCACTCTGTGCCTTTTAATTGGGGCATATAGCACGTTTACCTTCAAGGTTAGTAGTGATATGTGTGGGTTTGATCCTGTCATCACGTCATTAGTTGATTATTTTGAAGACCTGTATGTGTGGTTGCTTTATAATATTACTGGTCTGTGTACTTAAGTATGCTTTTGTAGCGGCTGATAATACCCTTTTCTTTCCATAATTAGTGCTTCTTGCAGGAGCTTTTGTAAGGCAGGTCTGGTGGTAACGAATTCCCTCAGCATTTGCTTGTCTGAAAAGGATCTTATTTCTCCCTCACTTATGAAGCTTGGTTTGGCCAGATATGAAATTCTTGGTTGGAATTTCTTTTCATTAAGAATGTTGAATATTAGCCCCCAGTCTCTTCTGGCTTGTAGGGTTTCTGCTGAGAGATCTGTGTTAGTCTGATGGACTTCCCTTTGTAGGTTACCTGTTCTTTCTCTCTAGCTGCCTTTATTTTTTTATTTTGACCTTGGAAAATCTGATGATTATATGTCTTGGGGATTATCTTCTTGGGAAATATCTTGTAGGGGTTCTCTGCATTTTCTTGTATGAATGTTGCCCTGGCTAGCTAGATTGGGGATGTTCTCATGGATGATATCCTGAAATATGTTTTCCAAATTGCTTCCTTTCTCCCCATCTCTTTCGGGGCCATCAATGAGTCACAGATTTGGTCTCTTTACATAATCCCATAATTCTTGGCAGTTTTGCTTATTCCTTTTTAATCTTTATTCTTTATTCTTGTTTAACTGTTTTACTTCAGAAAGCCAGACTTCAGACTCTGAGATTTTTTCCTCAGTTTGGTCTATTCTGCTGTTAATGCTTGCAATTGCATTATCAAATGTTTGTAGCGTGTTTTTAAGCTCTATCAGGTCAGTTACATTCTTTTCTATACTGGCTATTTTG
The DNA here is from genome assembly GCF_028885625.2 of Pongo pygmaeus. Classification (NCBI taxonomy): domain Eukaryota; kingdom Metazoa; phylum Chordata; class Mammalia; order Primates; family Hominidae; genus Pongo; species Pongo pygmaeus. Next base: position 110,699,829 of record NC_072396.2, on the reverse strand, counting down.
TGTGTTAGTTCCATTATCATTTTATTGTAATTCTTAGCTTCCTTGGATTGAGTTTCAATGTTCCCCTGCATCTGAATGATCTTCATTCCTACCCATATTCTTAATTCTACTCCTGTCATTTCAGCTATCTCAGCCTAGTTAAGAACCTTTGGCCTGGTTAAGAACCCTTGCTAGCGAATTACTGTGATAGTTTAGAGGAAAGAAATCACTCTGGCTTTTTGAGTTGTCAGAGTTCTTGCACTGGTTCTTTGTCATCTTTGTGAGCTAATGGTGCTTCAATCATTGAAGTTGCTCTCCTTTGGATGAGTATTTTTTCTTGCATCTTATTTGATGACCTTGGGGGTTTGATTGCAGTATTTCATGGACTCAGTCGACTGGTGTCTTTCTGGAAGATTTTGGGGGGCCAACGCTCAGCTCAGAACTCCTGGACTGCATGTTCTAACTCTGTTAGACTGGTACCAGACCCCAGCTTTGTTCTCTGGCTCCTCGAGAGTAGGAACCTGCTGCACTGGAGGGGCCAATTTGCTCCTGGACTGTTGGTCACAACACTCCAATGGGTGGTGCCAGCCAAAGCAATCTGTAGGGCAGTGGCAGCGGAATTCATCCTTGTTTGTATGTGTCAGCAGCAGCAGCAATGTGACAGGGTGCATGCTCCTTGGCTGTTGCAGGGTGCTAGTGGGTGCTTGGTTGCTGACCTCCATGTGGGCATTTGCAGCAGTAGCAGTGGCAGCACAGCTTGGGGAGGCAGGTGATTTTTGCTGGTGATTGTGCATGCATTCACATTAGTGGTGGTGTTAGCATGGGAGCAGGGTGCTGGTGGGCATAGGACTGTGTGCACCCTCTATGCTCGTTCATGCAGGCAGCAGTGGCCATTTAGGATGAGGGAGGATCCATTGATCTCTGTGCCTTGTTTCTCAGTGGAGGTAGTGTTGGCACAGGGCAGGGCTCTGGCAGGGGTGAGGCTGGCAGGCTTCAGATGACAATGATGGTGTGGCCAGGAAGGGGGTACAGGGTGCAACCACTCTGGCAACAGTGGCACGGCAAGGTGCATATGCACATGCGCACTGTCAGGGAAGGGAAGGCAAGGTCCAACTGTGCACACACTTGCTGGCAAAGTGATGTGGGGGGTGGCTGTGGGTAAGCACATTCAGGTAAGGTAGCACAGGGGAGGCTGCAGTAGGGGAAGGGCAGGGGTGGGCTGGTGCATGTCTGCAGAGGCCACTTTGCTGGAGCACTCTGCCAGTCAGGCACAGTCTGCCAGTGGAGGAGCTATAATCTAGGATCCCAGCAGGGTCTTGGGGGCTACACTGTAGGCAGACATGGCCAGGCTTGTGCCCCAACAGAGGCCAGCAGTCCGAGGTGTGCTCAGGTTAGACTGGCACCATCTCATGGGAAAGAATGCCCTGCAGAATTCAGGACCAATAGTTCCCCTAGGGCTGAAGTCTGCTATGGGAGAAAGTTGAGCCTAGTCGGACGGGCATCTCTGGATGTGCTCTACTGCAGACGCTCTGGCACCAAACGCTCTGGACTTGTGCACTGGCTGGAGTTCTGCCCCTATCATTTCTCTAACCAACTCTCCCTGCCAACTCAAGTGTCTGGTGGTCAAGGGTTCTGCCAGGATTCTCGAGGCCTGTGGCAAGAGTAGGTTTCTCCTTGCCTGTTCAACTCTCCCCTTCCGCAAGAGTTGTTTGGGGCCAGTGCACAGTAGCCCCATGCAGCATTCCCAGCTTTCTCCCACTTCAGTCCAGCATTTGTGTCTTCCCTCCATTTGCTCATTATGCACATTGTGCATTATGTGCACTTCCATTTGCTCCATTTTCCCTCTGAAAATCTGCTAGGAGTGTGCCAGTTTTCCTGATGTCCCAGTCTCTTGGTGGCCAATGTTCCTCCTTGCTGTGTCTAGTCAGCCATTTTGGAGAGACTTAGAGAGATAAGGTTTCTGTAGTTCTTTAACATGGCATCCCTATACACATTCTGCTGAGCAGCATCCAGGCTTTGCCACTCCTCCAGAGAGAATTCTATGGCCACATCCCGGAAAGTCTACAGTCCCTGCAGTTCACAGGGTCACAGAGGCTAGACCTCTAGGAGCAGAAGACACAGAGCAGTGAAGATGAGACCTGGAGCTCTGGCTGCAGTGAGAAACCCATATACATTCTTAATGTAGTACTGAAGCTGGCAGTGTTTGGAATCAGATGCTTCACAAAATGCCATGCACATGGTAAATATTCAAATGTAGGAATTGCTGTTACTACTTCTACTATTGCTGCTGCTACTGCTACTCCTACTACTACTCCTGCTGCTACTACTACTAGAGCTAGAAACTGCTGGAGGCAAGGTTGAACTCGTGTCTCCTGACTGAGCCCAGTTCTCTTTGTTCCCATTGCTCCTTTGCATATAATAAGTACATAGTTAATAGTGGACAGTGGAATATTTGATTCCACTCTCTTTGCCTCCTTCTGCATCCTCTTTTGGAGTCATGTGGCCAGGAGAGGGCATAGGGGATTTTAGTGAGCAAAAGAGGACTGGTTATTCCCCCTGAGCAGACATATATGTGTGCAGCACCAGAAGTCTAGTGTTGGAAGCTACCTTTGACATCATTTCCTCTGCAAACAATTTCTACAGCACCATTAGGAGGTTCACTCAGCTCTGCCTGTATTCACCTTTCTCCTTCAAAAGGTAGCCAGTCCCAGAACTGTTTAGCCCAGTAGTGAAAACTTTATTCTGGTGACTTTTGGTGCTTTTGCCTTATTCTGCCTGATGAAAAGACAGTTTTTCTAGCAGGGAAAGGGAGCCTTCCAGCTCTGACAATCCTCTTTCTCTTTTGTTTTACATGAGGGATCTGGCAGCCAAAGCAATCACACAAATTTCCATGCTTATCACTTTTCACTCTGTTCCTTTTGGCCTTGGTTTTAGGTCTTGGCTTTGAAAATATCATTTTGCCATTAATGCTGGGGTTAATGAGTAACTAAGTGTAGCTAGTTTTGCAATACAGAATATGTTATAGAGATGAAAAGGTTTTTCTTTCTGAGACATGCAAATGGCTTCTTGGGCATGCTTTATAAATACTTTTTTTCTTTTTGGGAAATTTTAACATCTCTATCAGCAAGTCAGAGTTCCAAATCACTATGAGGTCTGAACTGCCAGCTCCAGGATTCAAGGCTTAAGTGTGACCATCTGATCATTGGCTTCCTACCTGTCTCAGCAACTTTTTACAGAAAGAGGACTATGGCTACAATATGGAGTTTGGATGAAGTGTGAAAGAAATGAAGATGAGATGGAGGAGATAGAAGACTATGTGGCCTGTTTGGAGTTGATGCAGTAGTTCAGGCCTTGGACTTGATGCAGTGGCAGCAGGGATGGAAAGAAGGGAGTTTTGAGAGGTATTTAGAAGGTAATACTCACAGGACATCATGACTCATTAAATGTGGGCAATAAGAATGAAGAAAACCCCTAACACAATGCCTAGATTTTTGGCATGGGGGTTTCAGTAGACAGTGATATGATAGCCTGAAAATGTGGAACAAAGAAGGAGAAGACTTGAGGGTATGATGAGTTTACTTTTGGAAACTTTGAGATTGATATATGTGTGGACCATCCTGGTGGATATATCTAACAAGGAGCTGGATAAACGGCTAGGAACACAGGAGAGCAATCCGAGTTAGAGATATGTAGTTTTGTGAGGTAGAAGTTGAGTTTCTGGGAGTGGATTATATCACCCAGTAAGAGGATAGAGGTCTAAGGAAGGAGCCCTGTCCTGACTCCATGGATCTCTTCCTTCTGACCACTCATGTCCGTGGTCATTGGTGATTTCACAGCTGACCCCCTTACTCCATTGCCTTGTACTCTTCCAAGTTCAGAGCATGTGACACCATATCTTTCTGGCTTCCTCACTAGCAATTTAGAAATAATGCACGTGTATATTAAGAATAACAGTGTTAAATGCCTTGCAACTTAAAATGACTCTTTAGATGGTAATGATGATAAGAGCAATCTAAAATATAGACATTTACATCTTTATCTCCTTCTTGTTCAAAAATGCTTCTGTGATTTCCATGCATTGCACAAATGCATGGATTTCAACATGTGATCTTGCACACGGCTCCACAAACTCCCACCCTTCCTTCCCAACAAAACATATATTGTGAAAATTATTCTCCTTTTTCTTTTAGTCAAAGAAAGTATGAATCTTCTCTCATCTCATCTCTTATAGATTTTATCTTAAGAAAAGGCCAAATTAAAGAAAAACACAATCCAAAATTCTAATCTACACATAATAGTGTATGCCAAGGGAATACTAGTTTTATCTAAGGATTCCTCCTTCTTCAAAAGGCTGCCTCTGATTAAAATAAAAAGTGCTTCAATTTCCATGAATTTAATTTACTCACAGCAATTTCATAATTTTGCTATTACATCTAAATGAGAGGCCATGGCATTATTTCCGTGCCCCAGCAAGCCACTTCTCCTACTCCCTGCCCACATGAGATGAATCATCAGTTTTTCAAGGGAGAGAGACCTCCACCCAGCCCCTGGTGAATGCATCATCAAAATTTGGTATTGTTTTTTAAATCAAGGTAGGAGATTATTATGTTTCTCTGGCTAGGAGTATTTCATCCAACAAAGTTCCCCTAATGGTTCTCTTACTTCATCTCTTATAGAGTATCTTTCTTCTAAAATGTCATCATTCCTCTATCTGGTTCTCTTGGTACTTGAGCTTCATGCTACCATTCACTGTGCATCACCTAACAACTCTGAAGACAAAGTAATCACCTAACATTTGTCCCAACAAAATGCTACTCCATATAAAATGTCATTAATTAATTCTGACTTTGCATTCAACCTGTATTGGAGGTTCATTGTGGATACTCCACATAGAAACACTTTCTTTTCTCTTGTGAGCATTTTTGCAGTTTTGGCCATGCTTTCCTTTGAGGCCTGCTCCAGAACCCAAACTCAGATCCTGGGGTGTTTGAGATTCAACCTCACAGGCACGTCAATGATAGAGATCTTGCATGGCTTCCCCTCCCTTGAGGCATACTCCAGGACCCAAACACAGATCCTGGGGTGTTTGGGATTCAACCTTACAGACACGTCAATGATAGAGATCTTGCATGGCTTCCAGCACATGATCTACTCAGTGAATTTTCCGAAGAAGAGGCTAGAATTGCAAATGGGATACACTCTCTTCACTGGAAAGTGGCTGGAACGACTGGAAAAGTTGTTGGATGGTGTGAAAACATGTCAAAATCGTCTCTGAGACTTACTTCCCCAATGTTTCTGGATTCCAGTAGGAGATAAAAGGTAATATGGGAAGGAAAGCCAAAGGAAAAGTTGTAAGCCTTATCCACACCCTCAAACTGAACTTCATCATGGTCTTAGTGAACTTGAATTGCTTTAAAGGTAAAGCCCTAAGTGTCAATTTTAAGATCAATGTTAAGATCATTTGAAAATAGAAGAGGTAGCTCTGGATCTCTTCTCACTGGCCTAAACAGGTCTCCTCATACCACAGTGACATGCTCCCTGGCTATTGCTGCACATTATATGGGCATCTTTCATAGGGAGGTATGGGTCACACAGCTCTGTGAGTTATTCTAGGAAATTTCAATGGAGAGGGTACTTTCAGAGAGATGGGTGACAATGGCATGAATATCCTTCTCACGTCTCTTTAGAGCATAAGATTTTCCAAAAACTTTGGTAAGGTGAGAAAAGTCTGCATTTGGCGCGTGTCAGATTTGGGTTTAGATTCCACTGTGACCTGCACTTTTTGCGCACTCTGAGGCAAATTACATAAATTCTTCTGTCATGTTGTGTTAGTCTTCTCAGGCTGTCATAAAAATATCATTGACTGGGTGGCTTAAACAATAGAAATTAATTTCTCACAGTCCTGTAGGCAAGGTACCAGCTCATTTAGTTTCCAGTGAGGGCTCTCTTCCTTGATTGCTCATGGCTGCCTTTTTGCTGTGTCCTCACATGGCCTTTGCTTGGCACCTTGCGTGTGGAGAGAGAAATCTCAGTCTCTCCTCCACTTCTAATAAGGCCCCCAATCCTATCAGATTAGAACTCTGCCTTTATTGTTTAATTTAATCTTTAAACTATCTCCTAAAAGCCCTATTTTCAAATACAGGCACACTGAGGGTTGGAGCTTCCACATATAAAGCTTGGGGAAATATAATTCAGTCCATAATACATGTACTATGCACAATAGTTTTAATTTTGATGTAGTCCACTTTGCTTTTCTGTTCCCTGCACTTTTGATGTCATATCCAATAAATCATTAACAAATTTAATGCCGTGAAGGTTTATTATTATGTTTTCTTCTAAGAGTTTGGTGGTTCTAGCTCTTACATTTAGGACTCTGATCCATTTTCAGTTGATTTTTTAGTGTGGGATAAGGTATTGGTCCACCTAATTCCTTTGTTTTTGGATATCCATTGTTTTGTCATATCATTTGTTGAAAAGTGTGTCCTTTCCCCATTGAATGTCTTGGCACCTCTGTTGAAAATCATTTACCATGTATTTGAGGGTTTATTTCTGGGCTTTCTGTCCTATTTTATTGTTCTAATATGTCTGTCCTTAAGTCAGTACCATATTTTTTTGATTACTGTAGCTTTGGAGTGTGTGTCGAAATCAGAAAATGTGAAACCTTGAACTTTGTTCCTTTTCAAGATTGTTTTGAATATTTGGGGGCCTTTGAAATTCGGTATGAATTTTAAGATAAATTTCTATATTTCTGCAAAAAGTATTGTTAGGATTTGGTAAGGATCTGTAGATTGCTTTGTGTAGTGTGTACATCTTAACAATGTTGTCTTCATATCTATGAACAAGGGATGTCTTTCCATTTATTTGTGTCTTTGTTAATTTTTCAGCAACACTTCACAGTTTCCAGTGTATAAATATTCCTCCTTCTTAGTTCAGTCCTAAGTATTTTACTTTTTATGATGCTGTTGTAAATATAATTATTTTCTTAATTTCCTTTCCAGATCATTAGTGTCATTTATTCACATAATATCTTGTATATTTTTTTCTGTATTCTAATCAGACTCCATTCTAAATGTTGTATCCATGTTCCACTTGTTCAAGTAGGAATCGCCTGGTTAATCTGTATTTTTGTCTGTACTGTTACTGAAGTTTGTTACCTCCCTATCCCCATATCCTTTGACAACTACATTTTGCCTGTATATGCCATCCCCTCCATCTACCAAACTAGATTTTGTCTCAGAAAATATGTATTCAAAGCCCCAGTATTATAATTTGGTACATAAAAGAGCATAAGTATTAATGACATAGTAGCTGAAATTCTAGCCATAAGGTGAAACCTTTTAGCAAAAGTGTGAAAGTGCTGTTGCAGATATTGTACTTTTCATTTGTAATTAATATATGCTATTTAAAGCTATGTGTCCCATAACCATTTTAAATTTTTTTCTCATCAGACCCACTTGCATGTAGGTTTGCTTACTCTTGGTCTAGTTCACGCTTTGGTTTTATAGATAAAAAATTGGAATCCCAGAGAAGGAAAGTAACTTGTGGCTCAGAAAATTAATCGATAACATTGAGTTTGGTTTCACTGAAGTTACATTACAATCTTGGCTTTGCTGCTTACACTGTTTTGTGACATTGGGGCAGATGCTTAAACCTTGCATAACTTATTTTCCTCATCTGTCAAATGGGAGTGTAATAATATTCATGTCATCAGGTTTTTGTAAACACTCACTGCGGCAAAGCATTTAATGTGTTTATTATAGAGCCTGATACTTGATAAGAGCCCTGTTAATGTAAGTTGTTTCAATCATGTTGATCAACATCAGACAGTGGGGCTGGTATAAATTTCATTTGGAGGTTGGTGAAATGAAAGATTTTTTCTTATTCAAATTCATGCATCCTTTGAATTTTACTCTTAGACCTCTTTAAAGGGTTTGTGGACCCTAGGTTAAAATCTCCACCTTAAGAAAGTACCTTTATATCTAAATACACACATAGAGGAGAGCTTCCCACTGATCAAAAATATTTATGACAGATGATTAGGTGAGCAGACATAAACTTCTTTCTTCTTAAGAATCTGATTTATTGCTGGGCCCATTTCCTAAGCAGCCTAACCTTACTCCAAGTAATACAGAAATTGGTAGCCGTAGTAGAGATGTTGCAGATTAGATTCTTCTGAAAGCAGATTCTGAAACAGTATTTATTGTACAGGATGTTTATGTGGGAGTGCTCTTGGGATAGATAGCTGTGGGGGAAAAAAGGGAGAAAAGCAGAATTGGGCAGGGGCAGAAATCAAGATGAAATGCAGGCCCAAACAGCAAAAGTCTCTTGGATGACTGCATGAAGAGATCTGTAGTAAAAGTGGCCTGAGTTGTTTTGCATCGGGTCAAAATATCCAGGCCTACACACACACACACCTTGATCACTCACTGTATCAGAGTGAGATGTCTCCTGCAACTGAGGCTGTCTTTGATGGGCTAAAAGCTGAAGACTGCCTGCTGACAGGACTCCCGACATCTCAGACAATACGTCCTTTCTTAGAGGGAATCTGTATGGGGCACCTCCATGTCCAACGCTGGTTCACCCATTTTGCTGATCAAATTTACTTCTTCATATAAGTCTGGGAAATAGCTCCTCCAGGGTTCAGGTGCATCTTTCTTTTGGGGAGGAAACAGAGAAAGAAAATTTTTGGAATGTACTACAGCTTTTGCTGCAGAAGCTGGTCTTATGATCACAACTGATACTAATCATTTCCCTCTTCCACTATTCATTTGAGATTTTCCTTCCCCTCAGATGATCTCTGTAGTTTACTTGGTGACATTCCTGATGATTCTTAAACCATTGGTTACTATGTTTACCTTTGGCCAAGGTCATTGCTCTTGTCCATTTATCATCAAAATTGGGCGAGGGAGTACCAAAAGGTACCCATTTAATCACTTGGGGATCAAGCATATTCTGCTTGCTCTCATTATGTAAAAATATGCCTTCCTGCTCCTGATGATCAGGGTCAGTTGCCCCTGCCCACAATGTGTAATAGAGTCTGACATTGATGTTTGGCTGCTGACATCTTTTAAGCCTAACTTCTCCCTCTTTCCCTTATGCTTGACATGTGGGGTAGTTGGTAAGAAAGCCCAAAGTTTTCCCTTCTGTGGCAACATTGGGAGATTCAAACCACACAAGCCCTTGTCCATGCAAAGAGATCATCACCCTAGCCCCATCCCCTAGCCATTGCAAGAACCCCAAGCCAATTTCCTTCACCTGTTCTCTCAAGGTATTTTTGGACCAGTTTGGCAGGCCAGCCCTGCTCTAGAAAGCCTCGTTATGTAAGTAACCATCTTAGTGTGTATGTGATGTCATCCAGTTTTGTTGTCTGAATCAAATTTTGGGTGAGGTCCATCCAATGTCTGCAGGAAGTCCAAAACAGATGGTATCTCCAGTTCTTGCCTGTTAATGCCCTGAACATGAAGATCATGAAGTTTCCAGGCAGCTTCCATAACTTATAGTTGAATGTGATTCTTTCTGATTTTCATGGCAGAAGTGTTTGCCCTTTGGGGATCCTAACCCACAACTCCACTGTTCCCGGAGGGACAGGAAATGAAAAGTCCTCCAGTGGGTCATTGGGAATAATATGATTGGAACTACTCCTAATTCCACCCATTGTTTCCTTGACCCATTATTTCATTCTATTGAGGGACACACCACTATATAGAGGTCTCTGATTCAAGTTAGTGCAGTCATCCCTTGGTATCCATGGAAGATTGATTCCACCACCAACTGCAGATACCGAAATCCACGGATGTTCCAGTCCTTTATATAATGGTGTAGTATTTGCATACAACCTATACACATCCTTCTGTATACTTTTTTTTTTTTTTTTTTTTTTTGGAGACAGGGTCTTGCTCTGTCACCCAGGTTGGAGTGCAGTTGTGTGATACTGGCTCACTGCAACCCCTGCCTCCCGGGTTCAAGCGATTCTCCTGCCTCAGCCTCCCAAGTAGCTGGGATTACAGGTGCCTACCACCACGTCCAGCTAATTTTTGTATTTTTAGTAGAGATGGGGTTTCACCATGTTGAATACTTTAAATCATCTCCAGATTACTTATAATACCTGATACAATAAAATTCTATGTAAATAGTTGTTATACTGTATTATTTAGGGAATAATGACAAGAAAAAAGTCTGTACATGTTCAGCAAATATGAGTTTTTTTCCTGAATATTTTCAATCCATGGCTGGTTGATTCCATGGATGCAAGACTCATGGACATAAAGGGTCAAGTGTATACTGTCTTGGAGGAAGCAATACAGTTTTTAAAGTTTCACCTTTGAACTGGCACTTCAGTAAGCCTGAAGCAGGCTTTTCTAATGCTCTTTCATGACAGTAGCTTCCAAGTGCTATTATATGTCTTGTGATTCGTGAATTTCATGGTCATGGGCCCACTTTTGTAATACTTTTGATGTAAAACAGGTCCCTATGTTTTGACACAATATTATGTGAGTTCCTATGCTCCAGTAGCCTTTGGATAGTCGTACTAGATAAGGCTCTACATGCACAAAAGGCAAAAGACATATCTATTCATGTCAGAGAAAAATCACTGTTGCTTCCAGGGTGGAAAGGTTCAATGTAGTCATCTTTCTTCAAGGTGGCCAGTTATTCTCTTCAAGGAATTGTGCCATGTCTTTTTCATGCCTGCTAACACAACATTCATTCTGCAGCCCATTTATCAAGGAGTAATTTTTACTTTCAAGTCTTATTTCTTATGAAATACATTTAATAAAGCTATAGCTATCATAGATGGTGATTCTTCTGATGCACCTGGGCAAAGCAAACTGAATACCTTCTGGAAAGGATTCACCATCCTAGATACCATTAAGAACATTTGTGACTCATGGGAGGAGGCCAAAATATGAACAGTAACAGGAGTTTGGAAGAAGTTGATTCCAACCATCATAGGTGGCTTAGAGGGGTTCAAAACTTCAGGAGAGGAAGTAATTTCAGATGTAGTGGGAATAGCGAGAGAACTAGAATTAGAAGTGGAGCCTTAAGATGTGACTAAATTGCTGCCATCTCATGATAAAACTTGAACAAATGTGGAGTTGCTTCTTATGAATGAGGAAAGAAAGTGGTTTCTTGAGATGGAATCTATTCCTTGTAAAGATGCTGTGAATAGTGTTGAAATGACAACAAAGGATTTAGAATGTTACATAAATTTAGTTAATAAAGCAGCAGCAGGGTTTGAGAGGATTGTCTCCAATTTTGAAAGAAGTTCTGCTGTGAGTAAAATGCTATAATATCAAACAGCATTTCATGCTACAGAGAGATTTTTTCATGAAAGGAAGATACAATCTATATAGTAAACTTAATTGTTGTGTTATTTTAAGAAATTGCCACAGCCACTCCAAGCTTCAGCAACCACCACCCTGATCAGTTAGCAGCCATCAACATCAAGACAAAACCTTCTACTGGCAAAAATGTTACAACTGGCTGAAGGCTCAGATGATTGTTAACATTTTAAGTGAAATATTTTAAATTAAGGTTTATACTTTTTAAAGATATAATGGTATTATACACTTAATAGACTACAGTATAGTGTAAACATAACCTTCTTTTTTTTTTTTGAGACAGAGTCTCACTCTGTCGCTTAGGCCGGAGTGCAATGGTGCAGTCTTGGCTCACTGCAACCTCCACCTCTCGGGTTCAAGCGATTCTCCTCTTTCAGCCTCTCGAGTAGCTGGGATTACAGGTGCCGGCCACCATGCCAGGAAAATTTTTGTATTTTTAGTAGAGACAAGGTTTTGCTATGTTGGCCAGGCTGGTCTTGAACTCCTGACCTCAGGTGATCCACCCGCCTCGGCCTCCCTAAGTGCTGGAATTACAGGCATGAGCTACAACGCCCAGCCATAAACATAACTTTTATATGCCCTGGGAACTGCCCAAAATAATGTGATTTGCTTTATTGCAATATTTGCTTTATTTCAGTCTGGAACTGAACCACGATATCTCTGAGGTATGTCCACGTTCAAAATCATTGACTACATTGAAAATCCAGTAAATCTACAGATACATTAATAGAATTAAAATGAGAGTTTGGTAAATTTTTTTATTATACTTTAAGTTCTAGGGTACATGTGCACAATGTGCAGGTTTGTTACATATGTATACATGTGCTATGTTGGTGTGCTGCACCCATTAACTCGTCATTTACATTAGGTATATCTCCTAATGCTATCCCTTCCCCCTCCCCCTACCCCACGACAGGCCCTGGTGTGTGGTGTTCCCCTTCCTGTGTCCAAATGTTGTTGTTAGATACAAATAAACATACAAAAACTAATAGTGTTCTTACACCATACATTAATTGATAATAGCAGCAAATATATAAAGTACCTAAAACAGATGTCAAGATATTTATGGAGGGAATTTAAAAATTGAGATAATTAAAATAAACCTAAAATAAATAGAGAGATATACCATGTTTTTTTGGATTAGAAGATTGATATTATAAAGCGTTATTTCTCTCCAAATCTATCCGTAAATGTAGTGTAATTTCAATCAAACTCCCAGTAGGAATTCTTATAGACCAAATAAAATGACTCTAAAATCCACATGGATAAAATAAAAATGCATGAGTAGGCAAGAAAATTTGGGAAAAAAGCAAGGTAAAAGATAGGAACTTATGATAAAGTTATAGAAATTAGAGAAATGACATGTTAGTATACATATGCATCAGCGTAGTCAAGTAGAAACCTCAGAAACAGACCAAACATAAATGGGAATTTGGTATTTGATAGGTGGAATAAAAAATACAAAGGGAAATAATGATTGCATCAGTACTGGAGGTGGGACAATACATTTAACATATGGAAAAAATACAAGAACCCTGCATTTCACAATATTAAATAAATTCCAGATAGATTAAAGATTAAAGTGTAAAAACCTTGAAAGCATTAAAAACATAGGATATTTTATACTACAGCGGATGGCCAGGATTCTTGAAATAATAACAAAGTTAAACACATAAAGGCATATATTGGAAAATTTGGCCTCAAGAATAAAGCCTTATAATTGAAAAAGTACATCTTGAGCAAAGTGAAAATAAAATAAGTTATTTGCAATAAGTATACCAGACACAATGACATAATAAATGCCTACAAAGTTATAAGACAATGACATACAATCCATAAAGGGGGTAAAATTTAAAAAAATTAAGTCTCAGATAAAGAGAAAAGATTGTCCAGTAAACCTTTGTATGAAAAATGCTGTTCCAGGACCTATCACAGCTTTATAAAAACCAAATCCCTTGAGGTGGGGCCTGTGCACATTTTTTTTTTTTGCTATTCTTATCTTAAAGTTTTGATTTTTTAATTGCAGTAAAACACACATATTAAAAGTACAAAAATCATAAATGTTTAGCTCAATAAATTTTCATGAAGTGAACATACTGATGTAACCAGCACCAAGAGGATATTATCTATACCATAGAATCCACATTTATGCCCCTTTTCTGTTATAACCGCCTCCCCCAAATAAACCATTATCTTTACTCCTAACGCTACAAATTAGCTTTGTCTGTGTTGTTTTAAAACTTCTATAAATATAAATAGAATCATATAGTTTATATTCTTTGGTGAATGGCTTTTTTTCCCACTCAGCACTATGTTTATTATATTCATTTATATTTTTGCATGCAGTTATAGATTGTTCAGTCTCATTGTTGTATGGTATTTTGTTGTTTGATAATACCACATTTTATTGATCCATTCTATTGTTGATTGACATTTGGATAATTTTCAGTTTTGAGCTATTATGAATAGGGTCTCTCTGAGCATTATTGTACAGGTTTTTTGGTAAGTAAGTATATACCTTTCTGTTGTATAGAAAACGAGGAGTGGAATTGCTGGGACATAGGATGTACATATAATCAGCTTCCAGAGACATCTTTCTGCCTAGGCCAGAACCTTGATTGTCAGCATATTGCTGCATTCACATTGACAAATTTCCCCAGGGAAAGCTGTTGCACATCATCAAAGTAAATTCTTCTCTGTCTATAACTCTTGCCCCTTGAATATAGTGAAGTATTCTCAGCATAACTCCACTTGGGGAGTTTTTGTCTCCTAGGTCTTGAGAAAGTATTGGAAATTCCATTCTACTTTCCAGAGGGATTTCAGCTTAGCTTTTTAGGCTCCCTCTTTTTTCAGTTTTGGAATTTAGCAAATGTCTTGAGAGGGGTTCTGGTTATGTGTGTGAGTCCTCTCAAGTTTTCAAATTTGTCACTCTGTTTCCCTGTGGCCACCAAAATCTCATCTGGTTTGTTCATTCCCCATCAGCTACCCTCTGCCAGAATTGGCAAAATCTTCATGGAAAAAAGAAATTGTAGCTCCTCAGTACATCTTGGAAAGATTCTACGTTCTTCGGAATTTTTGAGCACCAAAAGTTTTGTGAATACTGTTTGAGCACCAAAATTAAGGAACCATAGCTACATGCCTAAACATGAATATATCTCAAAAAATGTTACCTGATAAAAGCCAAGTTGAAGAATGAAATAAAGTATGACACTGTTTACATCACTGTAAAGCACATAAAACAATACTAAATAATTAATGGACACATATATATGAAATAAAAGTATAAAAATATAGACTGGGAATATTCATGATAATGCTTACTTCTGGGGGAAGAAGAGTGGTAATGGGTTTGAGAAGGAGAATAAAGAGTAATTCAACCATATCTACAATTGTTTATTTCATTTTTATTATTTTCTCAGGGAATATGACAAAAATAAAACATATAAACATTTTTTAGAACTGTGTGACTGGCATCTAGGTGCTGTTATGTTATTCTCAGTACTTCCTTGTAGGTTTTATTTATTTTTTTGACACAGGGTCTCACTCTATCACCCAGGCTGGAGTGCAATGGCATGAACACAGCTCACTACAGCCTTGACCTCCTGGGCTCAAGTGATCCTCTTACCTTAGCCTCATAAGTAGCTGGGACTACAGGTGTGTGCCACCACTCCTGGCTAATTTTTTATTTTTCATTTTTATGTAGAGATGGTGTTTCACTGTGTTTCCCAAGCTAGTCTCAAATTCCAGGGCTCAAGCAATCCTCCTGCCTAAGCCTCCCAAAGTGCTGGGATTACAGGCATGAGCCACTGTGCCTAGCTCCTGTATAGGTTTTGAAACTTTTAAATGTTAAAAAAGAAAACTCAGTTCAAATATAACCTCTCTGGTGAAGCAGTCCCTGATTCCCTCAAGCAGATTTACCAGTTCTCTTCTCCCTATGCCCACAGATTTTTCTCAACATCTACAATAGTAGATGTCAGGGAGAAAAATATTAATCACAATCTATTTGAATGATCTATTTGCTCACATTGATACCTCCATATGAAAAACTATATAAGGAACCAACTCATACTCTGGTAAGTAATTAAAAAGTTTAACTATATCAGAGTACCTGGAGGTGGAGTCCAGGCATGAGCATTTTTTAAGAACTTCAGGTGATTCTAATGTGTAGCCAGGGGCAAGAACTACTGCTTTTGATTTGAGCTCCATGAGAGCAGGTATTCTTGAAGGGTGGAGGTATTCTTGAAGGGTGGAGGCTGGATCTCCCTTTTCACCTTTTGTGTCTGACAGTATAAAGCTGCTAGTTTGTTTTGTGTCATCCTGGAAAAGCACCTGTGATACTCCTGTTAATATCAACTTGGGTTCATCTATTTCATAAGACTGTTAAAGAGAAAAATGTAAGTTACTAGAAATTACAGACCTGATGACAGCAGCAAGCCCATCTGGAAGGTCATGCAAGTCATAGCTTTGCTCCTTGTTTCGAGAGATTACATCTTTGAAAGGTCCAGGCTGATCAGAGGTCCACTGATCATTGACTGAACTATGTCATACAAAATAAACGGAGTATTTTCTGGAGCCAAATACTCTCCACACATAATTCTTTGAAATTCCCTTTACTTTATTATGGTGGATTGGGGGATATTTCCTTGAAGTCGTTTATGAAAGTAAAAGCGAAATCGTTACTTTATTCTCCTACAACTACACCAAACTATGTTCTTGGCCACTTGAACTGTTTTTTAATTTTTAATTTTTGTGGATACATAGTAGGTGTATGTATTTATGGAGTACATGAGATCTTTTGATACAGGCATGCAATGACCAATAATCACAGGATGGAAAATGGGGTATCCACCCTCTCAAGCATGTATCATTTTTGTTACAAACAACCCAATTGTACTCTTTTAGTTATTTTACAGTGTACAATTAAATTGACTATAGTCACCCTGTTGTGTTATCAAATACTAGGTCATATTCATTCCTTCTAACTATTTTCTGTACCCATTAACCACCCTTACCTCCCCCGACTTCCCCTGTACTGTTCCCAGCCTCTGGTAGCCATCCTTCTACTCTGTATCTCCATGAGTTCAATTGTTTTGATTTTTAGATCCCACAAGTAAGTGAGAACATGTAATGTTTGTCTTCCTGTGCCTGGCTAATTTCACTTAACACAATGATCTCCAGTTCCATCCATCTTGTTGCAAATGACAGTATCTCATTCTTTTGTATGGCTGAATATTACTCCATTGTGTATATGTACCACATTTTCTTTGGCCATTCATCTGTTGATGTATACTTAGGTTGCTTCCAAATCTTGGCTGTTCTCAACAGGGCTGCAGCAAACATAGGAGTGCACATAACTCTTCAATATATGGATTTCCTTTCTTTTGAGAATATACCCAGCAATATGATTGCTGTATCGTGTCATAGCTCTGTTTTTAGTTTTTTGAGGAAACTCCATACTATTCTCCATAGTGATTGTACATATTTACATTCCCACCTTTTTCTCCACATCCCCACAAGAATTTATTATTGCCTGTCTTGTGAATATAAGCCATTTTAACTAGGGTAAGAAGATATCTCACTGTAGTTTTGATTTGCATTTCTCTGATGATCAGTGATGTTGAGGAACTTTTCATATGCCTGTTTGCCATTTGTATGTCTTCTTTTGAGAAATGTCTATTCAAATCTTTTGTCCATTTTTTGATTGGATTATTAGATTTTATCTTATAGAGTTGTTTGAGCTCCTTGTATATTTTGGTTATGAATCCCTTGTCAGATGAGTAGTTTGCAAATATTTTCTCCCATTCTGTGGGTTGTCTCTTCCCTTTTTGATTGCTTCCTTTTGCTATGCAGAAGATTTTTAACTTGATGTGATCTCATTCTTTCATTTTTGCTTTGGTTGACCATGCTTGTGTGTTATTACTGAAGAAATCTTTGCCCAGACCAATGTCCTGGAGATTTTCCCAAATATTTTCTTGTAGTAGTTTCATAGCTTGATGTGCTAAAGTCTTTAATCCATTTTGATTTGATTTTTGTCTACAGCAAGAGATAAGGGTCTAACTTCATTCCTGTGCATATGGATATCCGGTTTTCCCAGCACCATTTATTGAAGGAACTGTCTTTTTCCCAGTGCATGTTTTTGGCATTTTTGTAAAAAATGAGTTCACTGTAGGTGTGTGAATTTGTTTCTGGGTTCTCTCTTCTGCTCCATTGGTCTATGTGTCTGTTTTAATGCCAGTACCATGCTGTTTTGTTCACTATAGTTCTGTAGCATAATTTGAATTCAGGTAAAGTGATTCCTCCAGTTTTCTTCATTTTTCTTAGTTTAACTGGGTATTTTGGGTCTTTTGTGGTTCCATTTAAATTTTAAGATTGCTTTTCTGTTCCCGTGAATAATTTCATTTGTATTTTTATAGGGATTGCATTGAATCTGTAGATTACTGAGTAGTTTGGACATTTTAACAATATTGATTCTTTCAGTCCATGAACATGAAATATCTCTCAATTTTTTGTGTGTACTCTTCAATTTATTTCATTATTGTTTTGTAGTTTTCATTATAGAATTTTTTCACTTCTGTGGTTAATTCCTTGCTATTTAATTTTATTTGTGGCTATTGAAAATGGGAAAATGGGTTTACTTTTTTGATTTGTTTTTTAGATTGTTCACTGTTGGCATATAGAAATGCTACTGATTTGTGTATGTTGATTAGGTATCCTGCAACTTTACTGAATTTGTTTATCCATTATAATCATTTTTTTGGTGGAATCTTTAGGTTTTTCCAAATATAAGATTATATCATCAGCCAACAAGGATAATTTGACTTCTTCCATTCCAATTTGGATGCCCTTTATTTCTTTCTCTTGCGTAATTGCTCTAGGTAGGACTTCTAGAATTATGTTGAATAACAGCAATGATGTTCTATTCTCTGGCTGAATCAACCCATTTATTATTACATAGCGACCTTCTTTGTCTCTTCTTGTAATTTTTGTCTTGAAATGTATTTTTTTCTGACACGTGGATAGCTACTCTTGCTCTTTTTTTTTCTCTTGAGATGGAGTTTTGGTCTCGTTGTCCAGACTGGAGTGCAATGGCACAATCTCAGCTCACTGCAACCTCTGCCTCCCGGGTTCAAGCGATTCTCCTGCCTCAGCCTCCTGAGTGGCTGGGATTATAGGCATGCACCACTACACCTGGATGATTTTGTATGTTTAGTAAAGATGAGGTTTCTCCATGTTGGTCAGGCTGGTCTCGAACCCCTGACCTCACGTGATCTGCCCGCCTCGGCCTCCTAAAGTGCTGGGATTACAGGAGTGAGCCACCATGCCTGGCCTACTCTTGATCTTTTATGGTTTCCATTGGCATGGAATATCTTTTTCCATCCATTTATTTTCAGTCTATGCGTGTCTTTATAGGTGAAGTGTGTTTTTTGTAGGCAACAGTTCAATGTGTCTTATTTTTTTCATCCATCCAGCCACTGCCTGTCTTTTGATTGGAGAGTTTAGTCCATTTATATTTAATGTCATTATTGATAAGTAAGGAGTTACTCCTGCCATTTTGTTATTTGTTTTCTGGTTGTTTTGTGGTCTTCTTTTCCTTCTTTCTTTCCTTCTTGTCTTCCTGTCATAAAGGTGTTTTTCTCTGGTGATATGATTTAGTTTCTTGATATTTATGTTTTTGTGTATGCATTGTATGTTTTTTGGTTCGAGGTTACCATGAGGCTTGCAAATACAATCTTTATGACCCATTATTTTAAGCTGATAACAACTTAGAAAAATTCTGAACTGTTGAGGTGTGCTCACAATGAGGTTTCCTCTAAAAGTTACTTTTCTACTTTCTTCTGGTAGCAAAGAAGTTACCACTACAGACTGAATGCATTTGGGCCATCCTTACTGGGTTAAGGATTTTTGATAGGAAGGCTACGGGTTGTCAGTGGTCTCAGTGTTTTCAGGCTATGCCCTTGTTTAGACTGACAACAAGGTAGTATTGGAGTGTAATAGGGTCACAGAGAAGACCTTCAATTATCAATTACAGGTTTTAAATTTACCCTGGCTTTTAAAGGACTAGGGCACACTTTTTTTTTTTTTTTACTATTTCTTTTTTTTTTTTTTTTGAGATGGAGTCTCCCTCTGTCACCCAGGCTGGAGTGCAGTGGCACTATCTCGGCTCACTGCAAGCTCCGCCTCCTGGGTTCATGCCATTCTCCTGCCTCAGCCTCCGGAGTAGCTGGGACTACAGGCGCCCGCCACTACGCCTGGCTAATTTTTTGCATTTTTAGTAGAGACGGGGTTTCACCATGTTAGCCAGGATGGTCTCGATCTCCTGACCTCGTGATCCGCCCGCCTCGGCCTCCAAAAGTGCTGGGATTACAGGTGTGAGCCACCGCACTCAGCCTTTTTTTTTTTTTTTTTTTTACTATTTCTATCTTTCTCTTTCTCTCTTTGACTCCCTCTTTGTCTCTCTGCCTCTTTCTCCTCTCTGTCTCTCTCCTCTCTGTATCTTTCTTCACTGTCTCTTTCTGTCTCTCTCCTCTCTGTCTCTTTCTGTCTCTCTCTCTCTCTCTTTTTCCTCTCTTAGCCATTTACAAACTTGGGGTGTTGGCAAGGGTGGTGGGGAACGGGTCCCACATAACAGCCCATGTCGAGAGCTGTATACCTAAATCGGGAGGGACACCAGGGACAAGACTCACTGGGTTTATAGCCTAGATGCCTAACAATGCAGCATAGAGCTTCCTTAGATCCCTTTGGAGATACAACTTGCCGGAGGAAATGAAAGTCTGAACCATTAGTACCTAGGAGGCAGGGATCCGAGGAAGTAGATTCAGAGGTAAGGAGAATTTTGGGGCTACATTTTCAAGAAGTCACAGTCGGGACCCAGGAGGTATGGGTCAGAAGGAAAGGTAGGGGCACACGCATTGAATAGAGACTTCTGGCTGTGCCATGATCTCAACTGGCTGATGCTGGGAGTTCGGGACGACAGCTTTCCGTCTCTAGTCGGCCCTCAGCTTCCCCAAGAAAATTGAAAGTGGAAGCTCGTTCCAGGCAGGCCAATGTTCCCAACCCAGAAGGGTTGGGGGTTGTTAGAAAGCCCTTCCCCAGACAGCCTCACACCTGAGTCTTAAGTCTGGTGGCCACGCTAATTGTTTTTAACTGGCCAACAGGTGCCCAGTATATTCCTCCAATTCTAAGGAAGGATAGGACAGAAAAGCAAACAAAAGTGGTCCAATATTACCACCACTTTGAAGGTCCCTTCGTGGTCGCCAAATGTTACCAAGGGGTCCTTGCTCCCAGAGCTCCCAAGATGGTGGTGGGCTGCTTCCAAGATGGTGGCAAGCCTCGTGTTCTCTGACCTGGGGTTCTTGGCCTCACCAATTCCAAGGAATGGAGTCTTGGGCCATGCGGTGAGTGTTATAGCTCTACTAGAAGCCATGGGTCATGTGGAACCCAGTGACTAGCGTTCAGCTCGATTAGGACGAACCTGGGTACTTAGCCATGCAGGAACAATGGCAAGCCTTTAGCCTGATCGGGAGTGGCAATAGGCGCCTCACTGGATCAGGAGCACAGCGGACACCCTGCCAGATCCAGAGGTATGGAAGTCAGCGGCAGGTCTGCAACGGCGGCAAACAGTAGTGGTGGTCGGCGAGTGAAAGCTCAGCTCGAGCGGTAACAAACATGGACCAGAAGAGAGTGCAGTTGCAAGATTTAATAGAGTGAAAACAGAGCTCCCATAAAAAGGGAGGGGACCTGAAGAGGGTAGCTTGCTGATAACAACTTAACACTGTTCGCATAAACAACAACAACAACAACAACAAAAAACAAGCAAAAAGGAAATATAAAATTCTATAACTTAACTTTGTCCCCCTGCTTTTCAACTTTTTGTTGTTTCTATTTATATCTTATTGTACTGTCTATGTCTTGAAAAATTGTCGTTATTATTTGTGATTGGTTCATCATTTAGTCTTACTACTTAGGATAAGAGTAGTTTAGACACCACAGTTACAGTATGGTTTGTTATGATATTTTGTGTTTTTCTGTGTACTTACTATTACTGGTGAGTTTCATACCTTCAGGTGATTACCTATTGCTCACTAATATTCTTTTCTCTGTGACTGAAGAAGTCCCTTTAACATTTCTTATAGGACAAGTTTTTTGTTGAAATCCCTCAGTTTGTGTTTGTCTGGGAAAGTCTTTATTTCTCTTTCATGTTTGAAGATTATTTTCACCATGTATACTATTATAGGGTAAAAGATTTTTTTTTCTTCCATACTTTAAATCTGTCATGCTACTTTCTCCTGGCCCATACGTTTTCCGCTGAAGGGTCTGTTGCCAGAGATATTGGAGCCCCATTGAATGTTATTTGTTTATTTTCTCTTGTTGCTTTTAGGATCCTTTCTTTATCCTTGATCTTTGCGAGTATGCATATTAAATGCCTTGAGGTAGTCTTCTTTGGGTCAAATCTGCTTGGTGTTCTATAACCTTCTTATACTTGGATATTGATATCTTTCTTTCCTTTAGGTTTGGAAAGTTGTCTTTTATTATCCCTTTGAATAAACTTTCTACGCCATCTATTTCTCTACCTACTCATTAAGGCCAGTAGCTCATAGATGTGCCCTTTTGGGGTTATTTTCTCAATCTAGTAGGTGTGCTTCATTGTTTTTTATTCTTTTTCTTTTTTTGTCTCCTCTGATTGTGTATTTTCAAATAACCTGTCTTCAAGCTCATTAATTCTTTCTTCTGCTTCATCCATTCTGTTATTAAAAGACTGATGCATTTTTCAATAAGTCATTTGCATTTTTCAGCTCCAGAATTTCTGCTTGATTCTTTTAAATTATTTCAGTCTTTTGTTGAATTTATCTAATAGAATTCTGACTTCATTCTCTGTGTTATCTTGATTTTTTTTTTAAATTTTCCTCAACACAGCTATTTTGAATTCTCTGTCTCAAAGGTCACATATCTCTGTTTCTCTAGGGTTGGTCCCTGGTGCTTTATATAGTTTATTTGGTGATGTCATGTTTTCTTGGATGGTGTTAATGAATCAGTCAGGAAAAATAAAATAAATATCATTAATATGTTAGGGGCTCTAGAGGAAAATATGTAGATCACATGCAAGAACAGAAGGGTAATGTAAGCATAGATGGAAACTCTAAGCAAGATTTTTTTTAAAAAATGCTAGAAAAAAAAAAAACAGTGTAGCAGAAATGAAGAATGCCGTTGATGGGCTCATCAATAGATGATGAGGACAAGGAAAGTCAGTGAACCTGAAGACAGATTAATAGAAACTTCCGAAATTTAAATATTAAGAGAAAAATGGGAAAAAAACCCCAGAGTATCCAAGTACCATGGGATAATTTCGAAAGGTATAACATATATGTAATTGGAATGCCAGAAGAGATAATGGAGAGGAAGACATAACAGAAATAACAATGACCAAATTTACACAATTTGTGCTAGACATCAAATCAGAGACCCAGGAATCCCAGAGAAAAACCAATCCGGATGAATATGATAACATAAACTGCAGAAAAGACAAAGTAAAAATCTTGAAAGAAACAACAGGGAAAAATACCTTACCTATAGAGGAAAAAGGATACAAATCATGGCAGACTTCTCACCAGATGCCATGCAAGCTCTATGATAATGGAGTGAAATGTATAAAGTTTTGAAAGAAAACTCCACCAACCTAGAATGTTATACACAATGAAATTATACTTCAAAAGTGAAGAAGATACAACAGGAATATAGTCAGTTGATCTTTGACAAAGGAACAAAGGTGTTACAATGGAGTGAAGATAGTCTTTTCAACAAATGCTGCTGGAATTACTAGGCATCCATATGCAAAATAATGAACCTAAACACAGACTTTATACCCTTCAGGCAAAGTAAGTCAAAATAGATCATAGACCTAAATGTAAAATTCCAAACTATAAAAAAATTCTAGAAGATAACAAAAGAAACTCTAGATCATCTTGGGTTTGGCAATAACTTTTTTGATACAACACCAAAGGCATGGTCCATTAAAGAAATAATTAATAATCTAAGCTTCATTAGAATTAAATATTTGTGCTCAGTGAAAGACATTGTCAAGTGAATAAGACATGCCACAGACTAGGAGAAAATATTTGTAAAACACATATCTGAGAAAGGATTGTTATCCAAAATATACAAAGATCTCTTAAAATTCAACAATCAGAAAACAAACAACTCAATTTAAAATGGGCAAAAGTTCTAGGCAGACACCTCACCAAAGAAGGTGGCTCGTAAGCATATAAAAAGATGCTTCTCCTCGTAGATGTGAAAATTAAAACAATTATGAGATACCACTACATTTATTAGAATGGCAAAAATCCAGAACACCAAAACACCAAATGCAGGCAAGGATATAGAACAACAGAAACTGTCACTCATTGCTGGTGGAAATGCAAAATGGCACAGCCAAGTTGGAAGACAGTTTGGCAGTTTCTTACAAAGCTAAACGTATTCTTCCTATATGATCCAGTAATAGTGTTCCTTGGTATTTAACCAAGTGAATTGAAAAGTAATGTTCACACAAAAACCTGCATACGGATATTTTTAGCAGCTTTATGCATAATTGCCAAAGCTTGGAAGCAACTAAGGTGTCTTTCAGTGAGTGGATAAATAAACTGTGGTACATCAGACAATGTTATATTATTCATCCTTAAAAAAGAAGGAAATCCTG
Organism: Pongo pygmaeus; assembly: GCF_028885625.2. Taxonomy (NCBI): domain Eukaryota; kingdom Metazoa; phylum Chordata; class Mammalia; order Primates; family Hominidae; genus Pongo; species Pongo pygmaeus. The sequence continues at coordinate 110,675,820 of NC_072396.2, read as the reverse complement.
CAATTTGCAACAGCATGGATGAATCTGGAGGACATTATGCTAAGTGAAATAAGTCAGACACAGAAAAACAAACACTGCATGATGTCACTTATATGTGGAATCTAAAAAAGCCAAACTCATAAAAGCAGAGTAGAATGGCTGTGGCCAGGGGCTGGGATGCAGGGGAAATGGGGAGGTCTTGGTCAAACCGTACAAAGGTTCAGCTATGTGGGATGAATAAGTTTTGGAGATCTAATGTGCAGCATGGTTACTATAGTTAACACTTTACTATGTACTTGAAATTTACTAAGAGAGTTGATCTTAAGTATTTCTACCACACACATACACACATGCACACGTAACTATGTGATGTGATAAGCATGTTAATTTGCACACACACGTAACTATGTGATGTGATAAGAATTTTAATTTGCTTGATTGTGGTAAGTATTTCACTATATATGTATATCAAAACATCACATTGTACAACTTAGATATATACAATTTTTAAATTATGGTAGATATATTCAATTTTTATTTGTCAAGTATACCTCAATAAAGCTGAGAAAAAAAAAAAACAAAAAGAGATAGTTGAGGCACAAAAAACCTCTACCAAAATCCACTGAGTTTCTATGTATTAACAATGAACATATGGATGCCAAAATTAAAAATACTATATTGCTTATAATTGCTTGAAAATGAAATACGTGGGTGCAAATGTATTAAAACATGTATAGGAGTTGTATACTACAAACTACACAACACCAATGAAAGAAATGAAACAAGACCCACATAAATGGAAAAAAAAATTGTGTTGATGGATTGAAAGAATCAGCATAGCAAAGCTTTCAATTCTATCCAAATTAGTATGTGGGTTTAATTCAGTTTCTATCAAAATATCTGCAATATTTTGTAGATATATATGAATATTTTAAAAAATTTATATGGAAAGTGGGAGAAACTAACATAGCTAAATACATTTTGAAAAAGAACAAAGTGGGAGGAAATCAGTCTACCTGATCTCAAGACTTACTATATAACTGCAGTAATCAGATACATAGATCAATGGAACACAACAGAGAATCCAGAAATATAACTGCTGAAATATGCCCAACTGATTTTTAACACAGTTGCAAAAGCAATTTAATAGAGTAAATATAGCCTTTTAAACAACTGATGCTAGAGCAAGTGAATATACACAGGCCATCAAATGATGTTTGGTCCAATTATCATAACTTACACAAAATTAGCCATTTTGGACCACAGACTCAAATGTGACATGTACAATTTTAAACATTTTAGAAGAAAACAGGAAAAAAACTTTCAGAACTATGGCTAGGCAAAGCGTTCTTAGATTTGACATAAAAGTACAATATATACAAGGAAAAACTGACAAATTAGACCTCCTCGAAATTAAAAAACTTTTGCTCTGAAAAACATCCTGCGAAGAGAATTAAAAAATATGCTACAGAGGGTGAGAAAATATTTGTAAACCACATGTATAAAAAACGACTAGTATAAGAATATATAAAGAACTCTCAAAATTCAACAGTAAAATCAAAACAATATAATTAGAAAATGGAAAAAAAACCAGAAAGAGACATTTTTTCAAAACTAGATATACAGATGACAAAGAAGCCCATGCATGAAAAGATGTTCAACATCATTAGCTGTTAGAGAGTTAAAGCCACAATGAGATATCACTACAAATCTATAAGAATTCCTAAATAAGAAATAGTGACAACACCAAATGCTGGCAATGATGCAGAGAAACTGGATCATATTTTGCTCTGGGAATGTAAAATGGTACTTCCACTCTGGAAAATAGTTTGGCAGTTTCTTATAAAACTAAACATGCAACTACTATACTATCTAGTAATTGTATTCTTGGGCATTTATCTCAGAGAAAAAGACTTTACATTCACACACACAAATACCTGTACTTGAATGTTTATAGAAGCTTTATTCATAAACGCCAAAACCTGGAATTAATTTCAATGGGTAATGGTTAAATGGTTTGGTACATCCATACCATGAACTACTACTTAACAACAGGGAAACTGGGTAAACTGCACAAGAGATCTCTTTGTGTTATTTCCTATGACTCCATGCAAATCTACAACTATCTCAAAATGATGTTTCATTTAAAAAAATGCAATATGTAATATTGCCAAGATAGGATTCGCAACACAGGAGTGGGTGATGAGCAATAGAATGAGTACAACCATCTGTTATGGACACAGAGAGACCTGGGTTCAGATTTGGTCTCCTTCACTTCCAAACTGTGTGACCTAGAGCTTGTGTCTGAGGTTGCCCATTTTCTCACACCCTTACCAACAGCATATATTTTTCTATTTTGCAAATTCTAATAGGTTAAGGTATAGAATTTCATTGCTATTTATATTTGTATTTCTTTGATGATGAGTGAAGATGAATATAATTTTGCATCCTATTTGGCCCTTTTTATTTTTGTGTCTGTATGTTTATGTTCATGGGGGACATTGCTTTGTAAGTAAATTTTCTTGGTACATCCCTGTCAGAACTTGCTTTGGAGGTTATTCTAGCCTCATCAAAAAGTTTGGAGTTGTTTTTTCTTTTTCTATTGTAAGTTTGAGGTTGATACAATATCTTCAGCAATACACCAGGGAAGCCATCTGGATCTGAAGTGTTTTGTTTTTGGAGGGAAGGTTTTTATAGAATCGATTTATTTAACAAACATAGGATTACAGAGATTATCTAGCTTTCTCTTATCAATTTTGTAATTCATATTTTTCAAGGAATGTGTGCATTTAATTTGTCACATTTATTTACATGATGTCCATAATATTCCATTATTATCCTTTTAATGTCTATAGACTCTGTTGTGATATATTTTTATGATGTGGTTAATTTATTTTATTATGATTAGTTTTCTTTGTGGCTTATCCATTTTATTAAGATATTCAGAAAACTAACTATTGGCTTTGTTGATTTTCCCTATTTAATGGTTGTATACTATTTTACTGGTATCTGCCATTATCTTTATTATTTCTCTTCTTCTCTACTATCCTTGCTTTTCTTTTTCTAATTTTTTCAAGTGAAATCTTAGAATATTGATTTAAAATTTTCTTTTCTAAAAAATGCATTTGCAGCTACAAATTTCCTTCTATTCACTACTTGAATTGCATCCAACAAAGTTTTATGCATTGTATTTTAGTTATCATTCAGTCCAAAATATTTTCTAGTTTTCAGAACTTTGCATTATGAGCTTAAAAATTATTTTAGTAATTCTATTAGTTGGTTAGTAGTACCTCTTTGTGCTTTCCGTTACTCTGATGACTAATGATGTTGGGCAGACTTTTATACGTTCATTGACCCTTCATGTCTTCTCTGAGCTTTCTGTTCAAGTCTTGTGTCCATTTTTTATTGGGTTGTATTCCCATTATTGAGTTGAAATAGTTATTTATTTATTTATTTATTTATTGAGACGGAGGAGTCTTGCTCTGTCGCCCAGACTGGAGTGCAGTGGCAGGATCTCAGCTTACTGAAACCTCCTCCTCTTGGGTTCAAGCGATTCTCCTGCCTCAGCCTCCCAAGTAGCTGGGACTACAGATGCTTGCCACCACATCGGGCTAATTTTTGTATTTTTAGTAGAGACGGGGTTTCACCATGTAGGCCAGGTTGATCTCGAACTCCAGTAGAGATGGGGTTTCACCATGTTGGCCAGGCTGACCTCAAGTTATCCGCCTGCCTTGGCCTCCCACAGTGCTGGGATTACAGGCATGAGCCAGTGCATCCAGCCTGAGTTATTTATATATCCTAGGATCTAGTCAATTGTCTGATAAATTTATTGTGAATATTTTATCGCATTGAATTGGCTTGCCTTTTTATTTTCTTAATGTTTATTGAATATCAAGAAAAGTTTAACATGAGTGAAGTCCAATTTTAAAATATTTTATTCTGTTGGTGCGTTTTGTGTTATCTTTCAGAAATCCTTACCTACCCCAAGTTTATGAAAATTTTCTCCTATGCTGTTTTGTAGAAAAAAATATCTTTTGCATTTAGGTTTATAATCTAATTAATTTTTGTGAATGATGTGATTTAGGGCTTGAGATTCACTATTCTTATGGATACCTGGTTCTCCTGACACTATTTGATGAGAAGACTATTCTTTCTCCCATTGAATTGTATTCATTCCTTTGCCTAAAGCGATTGATCATCAAAGTGCAGGTCTGTTTCTGGACTCTATTCTGCCCTTTTAAATCTATACATCTTTCTTTAAGCCAACACAGTACTGTACTGATCACTGCAGCTTTGTGGCAAGCCTTACAATTTAAGATTGGGTAAGTCCTCCAACTTTGTCATTGTCTTTGTTATTCAAAGTTTGCATTTACATATACATTTTAGAAGCAGCCCTTCAATTTTTACAATAAAAGCTTTCTGTGATTTTGATTGAGATGGCATTGATTCCATAGAACACTTTGAAGAGAATTAACATCTTAAGAGTATTGAGGCTGGGCATGGTGACTCACATCTGTAATCTCAGCACTTTGGGAGGCTGAGAAGGACAGATCCCTTGAGCCCAGGAGTTCAAGACCAGCCTGGGCAATATGCCAAAACCCCGTCTCTACAAAAAATAGAAAAAAAAAATAATTAGCCGGCATGATGGTGTGTGCCTGTAGTCCCAGCTACTTGGGAGGCAGAGGCAGGAGGATCACCTGAGCTCGGGATGTTGAGGCTGCACTGAGCCATGATCTCGCCACTGCATTCCAGTGATAGAATGAGACCCTGTCTCAAAAAACAAAACACAACAAAACAAAAAAACAAGACAAAACGAAAGTAGTGAATCTTCCAATCCATGCACTTGGGATATCTCTCCATTTAAAATTTAGATCTTTAAACATTCTTTCAGTGACGTTTTGTAGTTTTCAATGATGTGGTCTTACCTATATTTTATTAAATTTATTTCTAAGCATTGTATTATTTTGATTGTTTTGTATGGTATGTATATACACACACCACATATATATATATACACACATATAAATATATATGTATACACACATATAAATATATATATATATACACACAGAGAGACACACATATTTATTTATTTATTTATTTATTTTGAGATGAAGTCTCACTCTGTCACCCAGGCTGGAGTGCAGTGGCATGATCTCTGCTCACTGCGACCTCTGCCTCCTGGGTACAAGCAATCCTCTTGCCTCAGCCTCCCGAGTAGCTGGGATTACAGGTGTGTGCCACCACACCTGGCTAATTTTTGTATTTTTAATAGAGACAGGGTTTCATCATTTTGGCCAGGCTGGTTTTGAACTCCTGACCTCAGATGATCTGCCCACCTCAGCCTCCCAAAGTGCTGGGATTACAGGCATGAGCCACCATGCCCAGTCTGTTTTATATAGTATTTTTAAACATATTTTTTGAATTATTTATTGTTACTATTAAAAATAAATCTGATTTTTATACTAACTTTGTATCCTGAATCTTTGGTTAATTTCAGTTATTAATTCTACTAGTTCTTTTATAGTTCTAAAATTTTCTAAATCAAGAATTATGTTGTATGTCATATTAATCAAGACAGATTAATGTCTTCTTTTTGTGTAATGGCTAGAATTTCTACTACAATATTTAATAGAGGTGATAAAATTGGGCATCCTGCCTTGATCCTGATCTTAGGATAAAGCATTTACTACTTCAACATTAAATATGGTGTTAGTTGTGGAATTTTTGCAGCTGTTCTTTATCATTTTGAGATAGGTTCTTCTCTACATAGTTTGCTAAGAGGGTTTTCTTAAAAATCATGAAGCTAGTGATGAATTTTCTCAAATCATTTTTTTGTATCTATTGAAATTATCATATGTCTTCATGTTTATCTCCTTTTGACTTAAAATGTGGTGACTTACAATTATTGATTTTTAAAAGTTGCAACAACCTTTCATTCGTGAGATGAGCTTCACTTCACCATGATGTATAATTATTTTTATATATTTATAGATTTGCAAATATCATGGTGATGATTTTTATATCTATAGTCGTGAAAGATATTAGCCTTCATATTTCTTTACTTGTGATGTCTTTTTCTTAATTGTAAGAAAAATAGACAATAATCATGGCGTCGATCATTGTTTATATTTGAGCTGTTATTCTGGTCTCATTAAATGATTTGAAAGCATTTTTCTCCTCTATTAACAGAGTTTTTAGTGTAAGATTGGTCTTATTTCTTACTTCAGTGTTTGATAGATTTCATATTGAGATCATTTAGGTCTGGGGCTTCCTCCCATCCTCTGGGAAAATTTTTTATTTTGAGTTGAATTTCTTTCATAGATATCAAGCTATCCAAATTTTCTGTTTCTCACTTTTGTAGTGTTGGTAAGTTGCCCTTTCAAATAACTCTGTCAATATCATCTGTTTTTAAATGTATTGGCATACAATGTTCATAAAATTCTTTGATTATTTTAACGTCTATAGAATCTGTAGTGATAGCCCATCTTTGTTTTCTGGTATTGGCTCATTGTGTTTCCCTCTTTCTTGATTATTCCAGCATGTAGTTCGTCAATTTTATAAATATTTTCTTAATTTTGCCTTTGTTAATTTCCTCTATGATATGTCTTCTATAATATTGACCCCATTATTTATTTCCTTCTCCATATCTTGTGCTTACATTGACTCAATTTTTCTATTCTAGTAAAAACTTAGGCTGTTGATTGAAAATTTGCTTTTTTAATATAGCTATTTATGGCTATAAATTTTTCTAAAAGCTGAATTTCACACATTTTTTACTTGATATGTTTTAATTTTTGTTGAGTTTGAAGCCTTTCTTTATCACCGTTGTAGATTATTGTTGACCAATGGGGCTTTTAGAATATATATATATATATATATATATATATATATGTATAGATACACACATACACAGACACACACACATATATTTGGGAATTTTTCATATTTCTTCTTGCATTTGATTTCTAGATTCATTTATTTGTGTTTGGATAGCAAACTATCTGGTATTCAAATATTTTGAAATTAATTGATTTTGATTTTGTTTTATGGCTAGCACATGATCTGTTTTGTAAACATTCCATATATACTCGAAAGAAATACGAATTTTGCATTTGTTGTATATGGTTTTCTCCAAATGTCTCTGATATATTTTGTCTAGATTTATGGTTGTTTATGACAAAATGGATAGTTTTATACCAGTTGCTCAGCTTCTCATAGACAAACTCTGAAATCTGCCTTCAATTTTGAAGGTTAGGCTCACTATACATATAATTCTAAGCTTCCTATAATATTTTTTCAGCATCTTTAAGAGATCAATCCATTGTTTTCAATTTCACTTTTTTTGTTTCAAGAGGCTGTTGATGTCTTACTGCTTTTTCCTTTAAGATACTGTTTTATGCTGATATTAATTATTTTGGAAGTAGACTCTTGCTCCTGGCTCTTGCAGGTTTTTCATGCCACTGAAACAACAGGAAAATAATGGGATCACTCTACTGTTGGGTATGACTGATCACGTTCACCAAGGAGAAATCATGTTGCAGTTTCACAATGGGGGAATGTGTATAAATTAGGGATTTCTCTGGGAATAACTTTTAGTAATTCCATGTGTAGTAGCAAACACTAATGCAAAGCTATAATAACAAAAATAAAAGGCAAGATTCCTGAGGATTCTGACCTTCCAGGAATGAATGGGTTAGCCCGTGAGATATAGAACTTTGATGATACGGAGTCCTGCCTGAAGCCAAAGGAAACAGGGAATAATCTGTACAATAAGGTAGTTATAAATAGTTATATAAATATTAACTATGATTCTGTGGATAAAGAAATGAGGAGGTTAGCAGCAATATATATTTTTTCTTTGCTTCTTTGTATATATTTGTATGTATACAAATATACACACATATATTTGTATGTATACAAATAATATACACACATATATTTGTATGTATACAAATAATATACACACATATATTATTTGTATGCATACAAATCATATACACACATATATTTGTATGCATACAAATCATATACACACATATATTTGTATGCATACAAATCATATACACACATATATTTGTATGCATACAAATCATATACACACATATATTTGTATGCATACAAATCATATACACACATATATTTGTATGCATACAAATCATATACACACATATATTTGTATGCATACAAATCATATACACACATATATTTGTATGCATACAAATCATATACACACATATATTTGTATGCATACAAATCATATACACACATATATTTGTATGCATACAAATCATATACACACATATATTTGTATGCATACAAATCATATACACACATATATTTGTATGCATACAAATCATATACACACATATATTTGTATGCATACAAATCATATACACACATATATTTGTATGCATACAAATCATATACACACATATATTTGTATGCATACAAATAATATACACACATATATTTGTATGCATACAAATCATATACACACATATATTTGTATGCATACAAATCATATACACACATATATTTGTATGCATACAAATCATATACACACATATATTTGTATGCATACAAATAATATACACACATATATTTGTATGCATACAAATAATATACACACATATATTTGTATGCATACAAATAATATACACACATATATTTGTATGCATACAAATAATATACACACATATATTTGTATGCATACAAATAATATACACACATATATTTGTATGTATACAAATGTACACACATATATTTGTATGTATACATATGTACACACATATATTTGTATGTATACATATGTACACACATATATTTGTATGTATACATATGTACACACATATATTTGTATGTATACATATGTACACACATATATTTGTATGTATACATATGTACACACATATATTTGTATGTATACATATGTACACATATATATTTGTATATATAAATTACTTTCCTCTTCTATCTCTTTTATAATACTTCCAATTATTTTGTATACTGATTGTTATTGGTGGTTAAACTTGCAGTATATACCTTATTGTATGGAATATTCAGCTCAAACAGTAACTGAATTTGAGGAGTGAGTGGCATTGATTGACTCAAAAAATATATGATGATTGGCATCCATATTTGGATAGGATTACTTTTAGGACTTTGTTTTTGGGGGAGTGGATGAGGGAAGATGGTGAGACTATTTTGCTTATATAAAGGACACTTATTTTCTTAGGCAAAAGTGGTAATTAGGTTTTATTGATGTATGGAAATATAAAAATTCATTAACATGCATGGATGTCTGTGTGTGTGTGTGTGTGTGTGTGTGTGTGTGTGTGGTGTTCTTAGCAGGCAAAAAGTGGATTGTGTTGTTTATGAAACCTTCAATATTCTGTTCTTTGCATTTTGGTATTGTGTCTATATCTTTCCTTTTCCAGCGGGCTGCCTGTCTTTAGTGGTTGTGAGGAGACTGCAAGTCTGACAGAGGGACTGGAAGTTTCCTCCTTCTTGTGTGTTTCCTTTTTTTCTCAGTGCCACCTCAGCCAATTATCTTGATTATTCTAGCATTATATTTATAAAATATCCCTTTATGTCTTCTTAAAGCTACTGTCCTTGAATTTTACTCTATCTAATGTTAAAATTGCTATACTTGTCTGGTTTTTTTTCACTCATGCCAGATTTATCATTTCCTGTATCTGTATAGTATTATTAAAACTAATATTTAGTTGCATAGGTAAAAATATCAATTGGTTATCCTTGTAAAACATTTAAAAATTAAAGGAATCCTAAAACTTTATTTCAGCAAATCTCCCATAATGCTACTACCCTAGCTTCATATGCAACAATTTCGACAGTTTGGTGTATATCATTCAAGTCCTTTTATCTATGCATTTATCAGTAATTATGTCTTAAGAAGAAATATAGCATCTTTTTCAATATGCATGTTTTATAATGCATGACACAATTTGTTACTTATTAGTCCATTACTTGATTTTATTTTACTATTTTTCCTGTTGGTATATTTAAATTTGCCTCATTTTTGTAATGGATACATAGTATTTAATTTTGTTTTTTAATAATAGATTGCTTCAAAGCTTTATTCTTTCACACTATTTTTATACATCAGTTGTCATGACAATTTGGAAACATGAAATACTACATATTATAAGCAAATTTATGTAAGGACAAAAATTGTTAAAATCAACTCAAAAAGAAATAGATTAATAGACTTATAACAATTAAAGAGATTAAATTAATTAAAAATCTTCATGCAAAGAATACCCCAGATCCAGATGGTGTCACTGATGCAGTCTACCAATTTTTAATGAAGAATGAATATAAATCCTTCACACACACTTTCAAAAAAGAGAAGAGAAAGGAACATTTCCCAATTCATTCTAATAGGCCAGGATTACCATAATACAAAACATGCACAAAAGCATAACCAGAAAAGGAAACTACAGAACAATGTCCCTGCTGAATGTAGATTAAAACATTCTCAAGGGAAGTATTTAATTTTTGAATAGACCATTTTTGTCTATTTTGTTATTTTATTTTGGTATTCCCCTCCCCTCCTTTTTGTAGCTTTGATTTTGTCAGGCAACTTGTCATAACATAATTTAATATAATAACAAATCTTGTAATTATTTCCTTAAGAATGTGGACTTTTCTGAATGACAGTATGGTTTCGGCTCTACAGATAATTTTAGAGTAATCATAGGAAGGAGAAGTTTATCTTATGACTTAGGTAAAATATAATTTCTGTGATGACTGAGATGCACTACATATTGCACAGAGAGAGAGATCTTCAGCAAAGGCATGTGCTGACAGGTGCTTCTGAAAACCAGTTTCTGGTATCTGGCGTTCTAAGTGACCCTTATCTTTGTGAGTTTGTGAGTTGCTGGTTGCAGGTAGACAGAAGAGTTCTAAGTCCTTCTCTGATTCACATCTGAGGCACTTACTGAAGGGAAATGAGAGTGTTTCAGACGTGCCTTCATTTCCCCCCTCTCTTTGAGAATTTGTGTCATTAGATGCCATGTGGAAGTGAGAGTGGAATCAGGACTGAGTGACCTCTGAGATATCTTTCAGACCAGAATGTATTATGGACATCGTACAAGGATGTGCAGTGCTGGGACTGGAACACAGATGTGTGTCTGACAAGAAAGCCAAAACTGTCAATCCTTCTATCTAAACTGATTCCCTAAACCACTGTATAGAAAGATTTTCCCTCTAATGCATATCTTTTGGTGAGTTTCTGGTATTCACTCATTTATTGGATTGAGGGGTTCAAGTTTCTGAGGTAGAGATTAAAATTTGGCCTCTGAGAATGAATTTGCACTATCCAGTTGCCATAGAAAACTGTGATTAACCATAATAACATGATGTACTTCTGGTTTCTATGACAACTGGACTACGCCATCTTATCCTGGGAGGCGAAATATTGGACTTGGATGTTTATAGGCAGAAAGTGTGTGATAATTGCATTAAAATAAGATCATTTGGGTGTCTACCATCACTGTGAATGTATGTGTATATGAGGGGGAAGGTAATAATTGAATATACGGTTGCAAATGTGGGGGCTGATTACTTGTTACATGGGGAGACTGGCAGCCACCGCTGCAAAGAAACTAAAGTGGCTGAGTCACCAGTTATTCCATTTCCTTCATTGTTTCTGTGTCCTCAGCTGACACCTGTAGTGTGAGAGCTCTGTAATCTTTGAATTTGTAAAGCAGAAGTTTGCACACCTTTTTGAGTATGCACCTCTCTCAGGAAATATTTTTGCTGAACCCCTAAAAGATATATCTTCATTTATACTATATATATATGGAAATTTGAGGAGGGTAAATTATGAATGTGCAAATATTTTTTGAGATAGGGTTTTGCTCTATTGCCCAGGCTGAGGTGCAGTGGCATGGTTGCATCTCACTGCAGCCTCTCAACCTCCAAGTCTTAAGCGATCCTCCCACCTCAGCCTCCTGAGTATCTATGATTACAGGTGCATGCCACCATGCTTGACTAATTTTTTAAAATTTTTTGTAGAGATGGGGTCTTGCTTTGTTGCTCTGGCTATGCACAAATTTTAAAACAAATTAATTGTGAGATATAACGGATATAATGGGAATACTAATACCTTTTTTCTGGACTCCATGAATCATTTGCGCGCCCTCTAGGTATCAGAACACCCCTTTGGAAATTGCTGCTCTAAAAGAAAACTTTCAACTTACTACATCAGTAATTAAAATCTGTAAATGGCTCCCCTTTACAATAAGCATAAAATACAAGCTCCTTAATAAAGCTTTTGTTCTCAGTGGTTGAATTTTGGATGTGATTTTTGTTGATATAATGGTTTTCCTATTCATTCATTAGGTTTCAAAAGAAAGGCAGAATATTTAAAATATTTATTATTGTTTACTATGTAGGAAATCTGTTTTAGTAAGCAGTTGGTAAATAAGGTATGTCTAAGTCTCTCAGCCTCACATTTCTGATTGTGCTCTGTGATACTTAAGCTTTATCTCTGCTAACTCTGTTTCTGCTTTGCCAACTGGTTCGTTGTTATGTTGTGTTCATAGGAAGTTTCAGAGGGAGACATGTATCTGGAGGAAAGGAAGTAAGTCAACCACCTGTCCATTCCTGAGATGAACTCCATCTGATAACACTGTATTATTCTTGTTTTATATCGTGGGTTTAATCTGCTAAAATATTTTTAAAATAGTGAGACACTTTGGGCTGTAGTTTTCATTTCATGTGATTTTTTTTTTTATTTTAGGGTAATGCTGGCCCCATTTAATTAGTTGAGAATTGTTTCTTTTTTTCCTCAGGAATAACTTATGTACAGTGAATATTATTGCTTTTTTTTCACCTATGATGGAGTAACAAGGAAAACATTTACCCTCTGTATTTGTGTCCTATTGCTGCTGTAACAAATAACCACAAACTTAGTGGCTTAAAACAATGCACATTCATCATGTCGCAGTTCTGGAAGTCAGAAGTTGGAAATAAATCTCACTGGGAAAGAAACAATATATCAGCAGGACCATGTTTCTCTAGAGGCTCTAAGAGAGAATCCGTTTCCCTGTCTTGTCCAGCATCTACAGATGCATACTTTGCATTCGTTGGCTCATGGCTCCTTCTTCCATCATCGAAGCCAGCAAGGTGGTATCTTCAAATCTCTCTCTACTTCTATGTTCATATTGACTTCTCTATTTCAAGAATACTTGAAATTATACTTGGTCAATGAAGATATTGCAGGGTAATTTCCTCATTGAAGATCCTTAACTTAATCACAACTGTAAAGTTCCTTTTGCAATAGGTAACATATTCACAGATTTTGAGCATTAGGATGTGGAGATTTGGGAGGGATTTTTCATAATTCATCCTACCTCAACTTCTTGTGAAACAGCCATAACAATTAGAAAAATATGAAATAATAGTATTCAAAACACTAAACAAAAATCAGCAAAGGGCAGTGGTAACTTAGAGCCTGTAAACCAACAAAGTGATTCCTATATTGCTCCAACTTGGTAGTTATAGAGAATGTTCTGGTCACGGTTTGGGGAGAGGAACTGAAGTGAAGCCTAGTGGACTACATGAGTAGAAAAGTTGGAACTAAGAATCTGAGAAAATCAAGGTGGCTAGAGCTTGTAGGATAGAACATAAACGAACCTTCACAGAAAGAACCTCCTAGGTTGTTAGAGAGTTCCCGAAAATATTAAGAATAGTAATCGGTATATGTACATGAGAAAATTACCCCAAGCTCATGAAAAAAAAAAAACAAAAAAACTTGAAAGTATCAGAGAACACTCTCTAGTGCTCACACAGAGAAGGGAAAAGTGCTTCTTCCCACTAGCCAGACTGGAAAAACTTATAATTCACTTGGTATTTGGTTGAATACACAGGATGGTCTTACATCAATAACAGAATAATCAACCCTGGATGGAATATAACTCCAAACCTGCTTAACACAGTCAAAAAAGCAATACCTAAAAGAGTCAAGCTATTTTTAAGTAACTTAAATGCATCTCAGAACAAAATCAAGAACATGTATGAAAATACAAAAATATCCAGCACCCAACAAAGTAAAATTCACAGCAACTGACATCCATTTAATGATTAATAGGCATTTGGTGAAGCAGAAAACCATAATCCATAATAAGGAGAATAATCAATCAATCAAAACTGACTTAGAACTGACATTAGAAGAGTTATTATAACTACATTTCATATGTCCAAACAGTTATACAGCAGTACAGAAGGCTACTTTAAAAATATCTTGTAGTGCTAGAGATGAAAATTACCATGTTTGGGATTAAAAAACACATAGGAGCTCAGATCAAAATCCCAGTAAATAATTGTGTGGATATCAATAAACTGACTCTAAAGTTTATATGGAGAGGCAAAAGGCCTCCGAATAGCCAACACAATATTGAAGGAGACAACAAAGTGGGAGGACTGACTCTACCTGACTCCAAGACTCACAATAAAGCTACAGTAATTAAGGCAATGTGGTGTTGGTGAAAGAATAGATAAATAGATCAACAGAACAGAATAGAGAGCCCAGAAATAGACCCACGTAAATATAGCCAACTGAACTTTGACAGAGAAGCAAAGGCAATACAATGGAGAGAACAAATGATGCTACAAGAACTAGACAACCAAATTCAAAAAAAAGAAGAAGAATTTAGATACAGACCTTATACCTTTCACAAAAGTTAATTCAAAATGCATCAAGACCTAAATGTAAATCACAAAACTATAAAACTCCTAGAAGATAACAGGAGAAAATCAAAGTGACCTTGGGTGTGGCAATGACTTTATAGATACTAAAGGCACAATCTATGAAAGAAATAATTGATAAAGTGGACTTCATTAAAATTAAAAAAATTCTTCTCTGTGAAAGACACTGTCAAGAGAATAAGAAGACAAGTCACACAGCAGACTGGAAAAATATGTTTGCAAAAGACGTGTAAGAAAAGACTGTTCTCCAAAATATCCAACCCTTAAAACTCAACAATAAGAAAATGAGCAAGCTGATTAAAAAATGGGCAAAAGACCTAAACAGATACCTCACCAAAGAAGATATACAGATGGAAAATAAGCATATGAAAAGATGCTCAACATGACCATGTCATTAGGGAATTGCAAAGTAAAACAACAGTGAGTTACGCTACCCACTTATAATAATGGCCAAAATTCAAAACACTGACACCACCAAAAGCTGGTGAGAACGTAAAGCAACAGGAACTCCCATTCCTTGCTGGTAAATGCCAATTGGTACAGCCATTTTGGAAGACAATTGGCAGTTTTTTACAAAGCTAAATGTACTCATACCATGTGATCCAACAGTAGTACTCCTTGGTATTTACCCAAATGAGTTGAAAAGTAATGTGTAAAAGTACAGCCAGAGAAACAATCAATAAAATGAAATGGCAGCATTTGAATTATTTGGTTTTGTTCTGATTTATGTCTCTTTTTTTGTGCTTTTCATTTCATCCGTGTATTCTTATCTTAATTTGGTTTAGTTGTTTATCTATATCTTCTTGGAGTTCACTGAATTTCTCTAAGAGGATTATTCTGAATCAGGTCATAGAACTACATTTCCTTAGTGTCAGTTATTAGAGATGTATTTGTTTCTCTTGATGGTATCACGTCTTCCTGATTCTTTATGATCCTTTTATCCTTACATTTGTGTCTGTGCATTTTTGGAAACAGTCACCTCTTCCAGTCTTTAAAGGTTTTCATTGGCAAAAAGACCTTCGCTAGTCAGTCCAGTCTAGGTTTCTGGATGGGCCAGCTGATAGAGTCTGTAGGTAGACAGGGCTTACCCTTGGGGTCTCTAGTTTGGTGTGGCTGCTGACCAATGTCTGAGGTCAGGTAGGGCCACTTGCTAGGCTCTGCAGTCAAGTAGACTTGCTAGATGTGCTCTGAAGTCATGTGGGCCGCTGGCTGGGCTCTATAGTCAGGCAGGGCCAATAGCTGGGCTCTGTGATAGCATCTGCTCAGACACAGTCACAGGCAGTGCTCCCTGGCCAGGTGGTGTCACTGACTGAATTCTGTGATTAGATAGAGCTGCAGTCTGGGATTCACAATACCAGTATTTGGGAGAGGCCTGAGACTGTGCTCCCTATCCAGATGGTGCCACTGGATAGACTCCTCATTCAGAAAGGGCCTCAGTCTGTGCTCTGCAGTTAGGCAGTGCCACAGGCTGGGCTCTGCATTTGGGCAGGGCTGCAGGCTGTGCACCACAGCACAGTTGGGCAAGTTCAATGGCTGGTTTCCCTATGCTGTCAAAGTTCTGTCTATGCTCCACAGTTTGTTTAGTTTGCTACCAGGCACCAGATTGGTCACGGTAGGGCCATAGACTATATTTCACAGCTGGGCAGGGCTGCACGCTGTGCTCTGCAATCACATGGGACTGCTGGCTGAGCTCCATGGTTGTGCAGGGCTGCTGGAAGGGCTGCATGGTCAGTTGAGACCACAAGTTGTACCCTGTAGTTGAGTTGGGCTAAATGCTGGTTTCTGCAATCAGGCAGGGCTGCAGATTGGGTTGTGTAGATTGTGATCACTGACTGGGCTCCCTGGTTGTACAGGGTATCGGGCTTTGTATGCAATTAGGTGAAGTCATTGAATGGAATCTTTGCTTGGGCACGGCCCCAGGCTGTGCTCAACAATCAGGCAGGGTTGTAGAATGGGCGTCATCACTGGGCAAGGCAGTAGACTGGGTTTCATGACTGGGTGGTGCTGTAGGCTGGGCTCTGTGGCTGGCTGGGGTTGCTGGCCAGCCTCCCTGGTTGAATGGAGCCAGGCTATGCTCCTCAGTTGGGTAGGACTGCTGGCTTGGCTTCTGGAAAGGGTAGGGCCATAGGCAAGGATCCACAGCTGGGTAGGCTCACTGTTCTGGCTCCATGGTTAAATAAGGCTATAGGCTATGCTCCCCAGTTAGGTGGTGTTACCAGCTTGGCTGGTTGCCCATGTGGGGCCATACACTCAGCTCTGAGTCTGGGCAGTGTTCCTGTTCATCATTCTTGGTCAGGTAGGCTGGAGACTACGCTCTGCAGTTAAGCAGGGTCTTTGGCTTGCCTCCTTGCCTGCATAGGTTTATATAATGGGTTTTGTGGCCAGGCCGGACCTCTAGCTAGGAACTCAAGCTGGAAAAATCTGCCAAATGTGCTCCCTGGTCAGACGGGGCCACTAGCTCAGCCTTGTACGTAGGTACAGCTGCTGGCTGGGCTCTTTGCTAGCAAGAGCATGGTGTCACAACCAAGATTTGTGTGCCCTGCCTTCCTTCTTTGTTTCTAGCTGACCCCAAGTTGTCTAACCCTAAAGATATCCCCAGTGTTCTTCAAGAGGTGAGACATAACTGCTCCCCACACCCCACTGGGAATTTCCCCAAAATGCCCTTTTGGTGTGCCAAGACTAACCTAATGAAGTACAAAAGACAAGTGGACCATAGTCAAGTCACCCCAGGCCTCTTAAAGGAGTCCTGCCCAGGTCAGCCAACAGCCAAATGACACACATACATCCAGGTGAACCCAGCCACAATCAGAAAAACCACCCAACTGAATCCAGACTAAATCACTCAGCTACAGACTTATGTTCTAAATGGCTACTGAGGTCTTTTTAATGCACCATTGTTATGGCAATATGTAACTGATACGAAATGCAACGCTAAATTGATACACCTTCCAAAAGGATGCTAGGAATTAGACCTTTTAGGATGATACAAATCTAAGATTAAACAATAGATTTTTTAATAGGGTAAAGAGGACCTCCCAAACACATCACCACATTACACATCCATAATAATAAAGTCAGAGAACAGAGATGCAGTATGAAACAGCTTATCCAGGGATTAATGAGCAGAGTAAGTAACTTTCTGTGGTCCAATTGTATGACTATAAAGCAAGATAAAGCAACCACAAACCTCAAGAGATTCATGGAAAAAGGGCCAGGATGAAGTAGAATCATTCTTGCTATAACTCTGAACAAAGCCTTCCATCCTTTTCCTGGTGGGGTGTGGTGAGAGTCATATCTCAAAAAATAAGTCTAAATCTCTCATAGTTTGTCATGGAGAAATAATTTGGAGCATTTTCTTATTTGAGCTTTCTGTTCAGATAGAAATTCAGAAAGACATGTGGTTTTGAGTCCAAGTCTTGCCACTTACTTATTGTATGTGTCTAAGCATGTTTCTAAGCCTTCTGTGTCATAAGTTTCCTCAAATGTCAAATAAGGGTAGTATTAGAGCCTTCCACATAAGTTAAAAACACATACAACACTGTAGCTCATCTGAAAATGTAAACATGGGAAAATGGATCAGGCAATAATGCATTTAAAATGAGAAAACCAGC
Source organism: Pongo pygmaeus (assembly GCF_028885625.2). Classification (NCBI taxonomy): domain Eukaryota; kingdom Metazoa; phylum Chordata; class Mammalia; order Primates; family Hominidae; genus Pongo; species Pongo pygmaeus. The sequence continues at coordinate 110,657,494 of NC_072396.2, read as the reverse complement.
ACCACAATATATTAAAATATATTATACAGCTATCACCAATAAAAGAGTTTGGTACCAGCTTTAGTTTATAGCAAGAGGCAACATGGAGACACAGGAAAGATGGGAGATGGAAACACAGAAATCAAAGTTTACCTCAGATGATCCATAAATACACATAGTCTATTTGCACATTAGACTAAATTTCGTGGCCTCTAATATTTCACATTGTGGTATATCTAAATTTGTTCCTGACCATAGTGGGGATGAGATGGTATTTATTGGGCCCACTCATATCCTCAACACACTCACAGTAATAAAATGGCTGACAGATACATACAATGGTATTCCTCTTCAGTAATAATAAAGGGCAAATATAAACAACAATGATATTTCACTTTTTCCACCTATTCAGAGTTGCAGAGTAAAAGACAAATGATACAACAGAGTGTTTACAAGGGTATGAGGAAATGAGCCACATAACTGGGAAGTTGTGAAGTCAAAATCAGAATCCAGGTTTGTCTGCCTTCCCAGCTGGTGAGTGTACTCTCTCTACCAGTCATCATTGCTTCATGGACTTGGAATCAGGTCAGAGGCCAGAAATCATGCTCCATACTGTTCAACGAGAAACATTTTAAACATTAAACCTCTCTCTCACAATTTTCCTCCAAAACAGTAGACAATACAACTGTGTGTAAAGGAAAGAACTGCAGCCTGCATTCCTAGTTGACACGAATTTAGATTCTGTATCATCAACCTACACCTACCATGTCTGTATACAAACTTTTTTGAGTGCACGGGAAGTTCTATTATCCTTAGTTAAAGATGGGGAGCAATGTGTATTCAAGTTAAGGAATGATGCTATTTTACAGCTGTGATTATTTTGTCCAAAAGATTCATTCCATATATATATTTCTGCAATTAAGTCATTTTATATAACATGTCATCATCCCATATTATTTAAGGGTTCAGCTTACTTGGTTTAAAAAATTATTCTCTTAATATTTAATTACTTGATTTTATACTATCAATACAGTGCATGATCATTACAGAAAATACAAAATAATAAAACAGTAATGAAAACATCCATAACATCTGTAATAGTAATAAAAATATCCATAATCCATTGCTAATTCTATAGTGTTTAACTATTCAGGTACATTTTATATGTGTATATACATATATTGAATTCAACCTAATTGTTTTAAACAGCTGCATCAGTATTTTGCTTAATATTCTCGTGTATGTTTCTATATATCATGCTGTTTAGTCACCTGCTATACAAAAACACATTTAATATCTTCTCTCTCTTCTGAGAAGACACAAAAAACAGATTAGTGGTACTTGCTAGCACTGTGGCAGGGACAAACAAATGACAGGCAAATAACAAAGGAAGCACATAGGAAAGGAATCAAATGAAAGTGCCCCAGGCTCAGCGCAGAGCAAGTAGGCAAAAATGCCTAGCTCTGTTTCTCCCTGGAAGGGAGTTTGTCTAAACATTTTCCAAGCTGGTGCCTGAAGATCAGGCTTCTAACTAGCCTGCATCTGAGAGCTGATGGGGCAGGTAAACGATAGACCTCTGAGAGCCTGAATAGGTACATGGGCACTTCCCATGCCTTCTCTCCACCCCAGCTCACTCCAGTGATAAAACCAGGTCTTCAACTTCTTCTTAGAAGGAGTTTGTCCATACTTTGAGCACCTCAAATTTTACAGCTCCCACCTGAGGGACAGGGTCCTAAATTACCTAGCTCTTGGAGCTGATGGGGGCTCTGCATTCATGATTCTTCATGGACCACAGAAAACAAAGAGGTGATTTTAAATGTGGGCATGAGCACTTTCAGTAGCTATTTCCCCTGGCTCAGCACAGACTAGGCAAGTAAGAACACACAGCTCCAGGTTCCTCCCTGGAAGGGGTTTGACTACAAACCTAACACCCTGACTTTCCTAGCTGCTTCCTGTGAGTCTGATCTTTAATTAGCCTGCATCTGGGAGCTGAAAGAGCAGGCACTTAGTCCACTGGGAACCTAAATGGATGTGTGGGCAACTTCCATAACTCCTTTGCTGGACCACTCCAGAGATAAAGCCAAGCCTACAGCCAGCTGACCTGTCTCTGAGAGCAGACGGGCGTTGGCATTCACTAAACCCCAAGGAACATCAAAGAACAAAGCAACAGGTTGAGATAGTGTGTGGTATGAATGAATATATAGGTATTTGTCACAGATACTCTCGCCAGCCTACTGCAAAGAATAAAGCAACAGGTTGAGATATCTTGTGGTCTGAATGAGTATATAGGTATTTCCCACAGACACTCTCTCCAGCTTACTGCAGAGCGAAAGCGAGGTAAACTGCAGATCCCAACTTTTTCCTGAGGATAGAAAGAGAAGGAACACACATCTAACACTACAACTTTTCCTACTGCATCTTGAGAGACTGGCTTCTATCTTGCCTGTCTTGGGAAACTGACAGGATTTGGCACAACCTAATCTCCTGAGGGCCACTAAGAACAAAGACAGCAGTTTGGACAAGCACAAAGGTTTGAAGGGCACTTAGAATCTCTAGCCAGGCTGACTGGCAAGGTCCATCTCCTACATGAGGTTTCTGTTAAGACTGGGAGAGGGGATATTCTTATCTAATGTGCAGAAACCAACACAGAACCAAGAAAAAAATGAAGAAACAGGGAAGTATATTTCAAACAAAAGAAATATGAATCTCCAGAAACTCTCTAATGAAATAAAGATAAGTGATTTACCTCATAGAAAATTCAAAATAACAATCATAAAGATGCTCATTGAGTTCAGGAGAGCAATGCATAAACAAAGTGAGAATTTCAAAAAAACAGATAGAAAAGATAAAAAAATACCAAACAAAAGTATAAGACTGACAAATACAATAACTGAATTATAAAAATCCAATAGAGAGGTTCAGCAGCCGAGTAGATCAAGTGGAAGAAAGGATCAGCGAACTCTAACAAGCCATTGAAATTCATTTAATCAGAAGAGAATAAAAGAATGAAGAGGAGTGAGAAAAGAGTGAAGATTGCTTAAGAGACTTATAGAGCACCATGTAATGGACCAATATATTTATTTCTAGAGATCAAGGAAGAGAGGAGACACAGAAAGCTTATTCAAGTAAGAAATGACTGAAAACGTCACAAACTTGGGGAATGAAATAGAAATTCATATCCAGCAAGCTCAAAGGACACCAAATAAGATGAATCCAAAGAAACTTGCATCAAGACACATTATCAAACTGTCAAAAATTAAAGTCAAAGAGATGATTTTGAAGGCAGCAGGAGAAAAAGCAGCCTGTTATGTACAAGGAAACCTCCATAAGACTTTTAGCAGTTTTTTCAGCAAAAACCTTGCAGGGCAGCAAACAGTGGGTAGATATATACAAAGTGCTAAAAGGAAAAAACCATGTCAACAAGAATACTATATTCAGCAAATCTGTCCTTCAAAAATGAAGGGTAGGCCAGGCGCAGTGGCTCAGGCCTGTAATCCCAGCACTTTGGGAGGCCATGGCGGGTGGATCACCTGAAGTAAGGCATTCGAGACCAGCCTGGCTAACATGGTGAAACCTTGTCTCTACTGAAAAAACAAAAATTAGCCAGGCATGGTGGTAGGCAACTGTAATCTCATCTACTCGGGAGGCTGAGGCAGGAGAATTGCTTGAACTCGGGAGGCGGAGGGTGCTGTGAGCCGCACTCCAGCCTGGGCAAAAAGAGCGAAACTCCATCTCAGAAAAAAAAAAAAAAAAAGAAGAGTAGATACTTTCCTAGACAAAGAAAATCTTATCACCACCAGATCCACCTTAAAAGTAATGTTAAATGGAGTTTTTCAAGCTGAAACCAAGGACACTAAACAGTAACATGAGAGCCCAAGATAACATAAAATTCGTTGGTGAAAGTAACTAAACAAAACAAGACTATTGTACTACTCTAACAGTGGCAGGTAAATCAATATGAATCTACTATAAAAGTTAAAAGACAAAAGTATTGAAAACAACTACAACTAAATTATGTATATGGTTACATAACATAAATATATGTAAATTGTGATATCAGTAAAATATAGGGTGAAGAGAGGAGAAGTAAAAATGGAGAGTTCTTGCATGCAAATGAAGTTGAGTTATTATCAGCTTAAAGTAGATTGTTACAAGATATTTTATGGATGTCCTTTGGTAACCACAAAAGAATTACCTATAGAAATTGCACACAAAAGAAAAAGAGAAAGAAATCCAAACCTATCACTACAAAAAGAGAAAAAATGAAAACAAAAGAAGACAGCAAGCAGAAAAAGAGCAAGAGCCACAAGGCAAACAGAAAACAGGTAGCCAAATGACAATAGTAAATCTTTTCTTAATCATAATTACTTTAAATTTAAAGAGACTAAGCTCCTCATTAAAAAGATATAGAGTAGGAAAAAAGTTAGAGTGGGGAAAAAATACAAAGTGGCTGAATGGATTTTTAAAAATACCACCAAGCTTCAAATGTATGCTATCTACAAGAAACACATTTTAGATTTAAGGACATATATAGGCTGAAAGCGAAGGGATGAAGAATGATATTACATGCAAATGATAATCAAAAAAGGCAGGAGTGGCTATACTTATATCAGACAAAGTTGACTTTAAGTCAAAAATTGTCTCTAGAGACAAATAAGTTAATTACATAATAACAAAACGATCAATGCAATAGGAAGATATATCAGTTATAAATATCTATATATCCCAAAAGAGAGTACCTAAATATAAAGAAAATATAGACAGATCTTAAAGGAAAAATTGACAGCAATACAATAATAGTAGGGTACTTCGATACCCCACTTTTAATAATGGATAGAACATCAAGACAGAAAATCAATAAAGAAGCAGGAGATTGAACAATAGTATTAAACAAATGAACCAATCAGACATACACAGAAGTTTCCACCCAACAATAGAAGAATATACATTTTCCACAAGCACATTCACCTGAGTATTCTCCACGATAGATCATATAATAGTTCACGAAACAAGTTTCAATTTAAGAAGACTGAATTCATGCCAAGTATATTTTCCAATCATAATGGTATGAAACCAGAAACCAATAATCGCAAAAAAATGAAAAAAATCACAAACATATGAAACTTAATAACATACTCTTGAACAGCCATTGGTTCCAAGGTGAAATCAAAAGGGAAAAGTAAAACTATCTTGAGATGAATGAAAATGAAAAAACAACATACCAAAACTTATGAGATGTAGCAAAAGCAGTACTAACAAGGAAATTTATAGTGGTAACCACCTACATTATAAAAGAAGAAAGATCTCAAATAAATGACCAAGCTTTACATCTCAAGAAACTAGAAAAAGAAGAACAGGCTCACGCTTGTACTCCCAGCACTTTGGGAGGCCAAGGCAGGCAGATCACTTGAGTCTAGGAGTTCAAGACTAGCCTGGGCAACATGGTGAAACCTCATCTCTACAAAAAATACAAAGCTTAGCTGGACACAGTGACACACACCTGTAGTCCCAGTTACTCAGGAGGCTGAGGTGGGAGGATAACTTGAGCCCGAGAGGTAGAGGTTACAGTGAGCCAAGGTCATGCCACTGCACTCCAGCCTAGGCAACAGAATGAGACCTCATCTCGAAAACAAAACAGCACAAAACAACACAAAAATGAAGAACAAACTAAGCCCAAAGTTGGCAGAAGGAAGAAAATAATAAAGATCAGAGCAGAAATAAATTAAATAGAGAATAGAAAATCTATTGAAGAAAATCAACAAAACTAAGAGTTTGTTTTTCAAAAAAATAAACAAAATGAACAAATCCTTAATTAAGAAACTAAAGGTTAACCCTTAACCCTAAACTAAGTAAGAAAGAGAGAAGATTCAAATAAAAATGAGACATTACAACATATGTCTCAGAAGTAAAAAAAGGATCTCAAGAAACAATTATGAGTGATTTTATGCCAACAAATTGGATAACCTAGAGAAAACGGATAAATTCATACAAACATACAATTTATTAAGACTGGATCAAGAAGAAATAAAGTGGGGTACAGTGGTTCATGCCTATAATACCAGCACTTTGGGTGGCTGAGGTGGGAGGGTCGCTTGAGGTCAGGAGTTTGAGATCAGCCTGTGCAACATAGAGAGATCTCATTTGTACAAAAATTTTAGCTGGATGTAGTTCTAGCTACTGGAAAGGCTGAGGCAGGAGGATCACTTGAGCCCAGAAGCTCAAGGCTGTAGTGAACTATGGTCATCTCATTGCACTCCAGCCTGGGTGACAGAGTGATAACCCATCACTAAAAGAAACAAACAAGAAGAAATAGAAAGCTTGAACAGACCAATAGCAAATAAAGAGATTAAACTAGTAAACAAAAACCACCCAACAAAGAAAAGCCAAAGATCAGATTTTTTCACAGCTGAATTCTACCAAACATTCAAAGAAAAATTAATACCAATCTTTCTTAAACTCGTCCAAAAAATAGAGGTAGAAGGACTACCTCCAAACTCACCAAAGCCAGACAAAGATACCACAAGAAAAAAAAAATACAGGCCAACATCTCAGATGAACACAGATGCAAACATTCTCAATAAAATATTAGAAAATCAAATTCAACAAGCACCAAATTGATTATACACCGTAACCAAATAGAAATCATTCCTGGGATGCAAGGTTGGCTTAACATATGCAGCAATTCAATGCAATACACCACATGAACAGCATGAAATATAAAAACCATATGATCATTTCAATATACGCAGGAAAAGCATTTGACAAAGTTCAATATCATTTCATGATTAAAAAAACTTTTAACAAAATAAGTATTGAAGTGTATTTCTCAGCATAATAAAGGCCACTTATGAAAATCCCATAGCTAACATCATAATCAATGGGGAAAAATTGGAAGCTTTTTCTTCAAGATCCAGTACAAAACAAAAATGTTTATTCTTGCCAATTTTGTTCAACATAGTACTGGAAGTACTAGCAAGAGGAATCAGACAATTAAAAGAAGAAGAAAAAAAGTCATCCAAATTGAAAAGGAAAAAGCACAATTATCTTTGCAGATGATATATGTAAAGATGTATGTATAAAATATACGTATAATATAAAACCCTAAACACTCCTTCACCCCCGCCCCCCCAAAAAAACCCTGGTTAGAACTAATAAACAAATTTAGCAAAGTTGCAGTGTACAAAATCAATATGCAAACATCAGTTGCATTTATTTGCATTATAATGGTCTATCAAAAAAGGAAATCAAGAAAATAATTCAATGTATGAGAGTATAAAAAAGAATAAAATACCTAGGAATAAACATAACCAAGGACATGAAAGATCTATATACTGAACACTATAAAACACTGATGAAAGAAATTGAAGATGATGATACAAATAAATGGAAAGATAATTTGTGTTCATGGATTGATGGACTGGAAGAATTAGTATTGTTAAAATGTCCATATTACTCAAAGGGATAAACAGCTTCAGAGCAAACCCTATCAAAATTCAAATGGCATTTTTCACAAAAATTTAAAAAATAATGATAAAATTCATACTGATATGGTTTGGCTCTGTGTCCCCACTGAAATCTCATCTCAAATTGTAATCCCCGCATGTCGAGGGAGGGACCTGGTGGGAGGTGATTGGTTCATGGCGGCGGTTTCCCCCATGCTGTTCTCCTGTTAGTGAGGAAGTTCTTATGAACTCACGTGGCTTTAAAAGTGGCAGTTTCCCCTACATGATCTCTCTCTCGGTGCCTTGGAAGTAGCTGCCTGCTTCCCCTTCACCTTCCACCATAATTGTAAGTTTCCTGAGGCTTTCCCAGCCATACAGAACTGAGTCAATTAAACCTCTTTCCTTTTAAACTACCCAGTCTCAGGTAGCATCTTTACAGTAATGTAAAAATGCACTAATACACAAAAGACCCTGAATAGCCAAAACAATCTTGAGGAAGAAAAACAAATTAGATACGTCATATGTTTAATTTCAAATTATATTAAACAATGTAAAACAAAGCTCTAGTAATCAAACAGCATGGTATGGGCATACAAACCAAAGACTAATAGACAGAATTGAAAGCCCAGAAATAAACTCAAGCATATATGGTCAACTAATTTTCAACATGGGAGCCAAGAATGCATAATAGGGAAAGGATAGTTTCTTCAATAAATCGTGTTGGAAAAGCTGGACATCCACATGCAAAATCATGAAATTGCACCCTTATTTTACACCATACTTAAAAATCAGCTCAAAATGGATGAAAGATGCAGACATAAGACTTGAAATCATAAAATTCTTAGATGAAAACATAGAGGAAAAGTCTGACACATTGACCCTGGCAATAATTTTTTGAATATTATACCAAAAGCTCAGACAACTAAAGCAAAAATAAACAAGTAGGACTATATCAAGCTAAAACCCTTCTGAACGGCAAAGAAAACAATCAACAGAGTGAAAAGGCAATCCACAGAATGGGAGAAATATTTGCAAACCATATATTTGATAAAGGGATAATATCCAAAATACACAAGAAACTCAGAGAAGTCAATAACCAAAAATCCAAGTAACCAAATTACAAAATGGATAAAAGTCCTGAATAGATATTTCTTTAAAGAAGACATATAAATGGCCAAATGGTATGTAAAAAGGTGGTCAACATCACTAATCATTAAGGAAATGCATATCAAAACCACAACATCACCTCACACCTATTAGGATGGCTATTATCAAATGGATAACAGATAAGTGTTGGCAAGGATATGGAAAAAAAGGGAATCCTTGTACTCTGTTGGTAGGAATGTAAATTGGTCAGCCATTATGGAAAACAGTATGGAGGTTCAGGCAGAAAATTAAAAATAGAACTACCATATGATCCAGCAATCTCTCTTCTGGGTATATACCCAAAGAAAGTGAAATCTAAACCTCACAGAGATATGAACACTCCCATATTCATTGCAGCATTGGATGTGAACACTCCCATATTCATTGCATATGAACACTCCCATATTCATTGGATATGAACACTCCCATATTCATTGCAGCATATTCATTGCAGCATTATTCTCAGAAGCCAATATTAAAACAACCTAAGTGTCTGTCAATAGATTAATGGACCAACAAATTGTTATATATATTATGTATATTACATATATATAACTCAGCCTAAAACAAAGGACAGCAGATCATTTTCAACAACATGGATGAACTTGGAGGACATTATGTTAAGTAAAATAAGCCAGACACAGAAAGAAAAACACTGCATGATCTCACTTATATGTGAAATCTAAAAAAGTCAAATACATAGAAATAGTGTAGAACATTGATTCCCAGAGGCAGAGGGGATGTAGTGACCTACATCTCGCTGGTCACTAGGGAGGATACAACTTTGTACCCTTGTCAAAGTGTATCCTTCGACAAAGGTACACATTTGTAGTTGCATAGGATTAATAAGCCTAGAGCTCTAATGTGCAGCATGGTAATTATATTTAAGAGAGTAGATTTCAGATACTCTTCCCACAAGAGGATAAGTATTTGAGGGTATGCTTGACTAGTAATATTTTCACGTGATTGCACATACATATGTGTATATATATATATATATATATCTCAACATCATGTCATACACCTTAGATATATGCCATAAAAAGAAAAAATGAGGTATTTTTTGTATATCATAAATGACAATGTAATTTTTGTTCTGCTCCAATTTTAGTCACTTGATTTTGTATTTCTCTTTCATATTTTAAATCTCCATCATTATTTTTAATTGTTGCACAATTTCCATGTTTGTGATATTCCAAAGATAATTTAGTGATTCACCCATAGAATGATACCTTGATTATATCTCATTTACAGTACTTCAGTGGGAGCATCAAGGGGAAAAGGGAGAGAGAGGAAGAAGCAGAAAAAACATTGTAAGAAATAATGTCAGAAAAGGCCCCAAAATACTAATCTATGCATCAAGAAACTCAACACATTCCAAGTAGAATAACTAGAAAGAGATGCACATTCAAATACATCATAGTCAAAAAGTTGAAAGCCAAAGACAATAAAAAATACGTTGAATACACTAAGAGAAAGAGAAACACATTAGACATTGTGTACAAAGGAACTCTAATAAGATTTTTTATTATAGAGACAGGGTTGTCTCCCAGGCATAAAGCAAATGGCAGACCCAAATGCAAACATACCAATAATAGCATTAAATGTCAATGGATTAAGTAATCCAATCAATACTAATACTGGAGAAAAACAAGTACAACTATGGTCTAACAACTATGTGTTGTCTAAGGGGGACATACTTAAGATTTAGAGGTACAAACAGGTTGAAAGTAGCAGAATAGAAAAATATAAACCAGGCAAACAGAAGTCATTAGAGGCTTGGAGCAGCTGTAATAATGTCAGGCAAAATAAACTTTACAAAAAATGTTTAGAAATAAAGAGGGACATTTTATAATGATAAAAGCATTAATCATTAGGAATAAATAATAGTTATACACACATATGCACCTAACAATAGAGCACCTAAATACCAATGCAAACCTGACACAATTGAAGGGAGAAATAGTTCAAAAATAATATTAAGAGACTACAATACCCTACTTTTACTAATGGGTAGCATAACTAAGCAGATCATCAAAGATATAGAAGACTTTGATTCTGCTGAGAGAGTATTTTAAAAATGAAAAAAGGACATAGACAACTTGAAAAACACTATAAAACAGCTAGCTCTGTCAGATAGACCACTCTACCTAATAAAAATAGAATACTAATTCTTCTCAAGTGCACATGAAACATTCTCTAGGACAGAGCATACATTGGGCTATAAAACTAATCTCAATTCATTAATAAAATCGAAATCATACATATTACATTCTTTGATCAGATGGACTGAAATTAGAAATCTATAAGCGAAGAAAGCTTTGGGATTTCACAAATATGCAAAAAGTAAGCAATACACACCTAAATAAATCATAAGTCAAAGTAGAAATCATGACAGAAATACAGGAACACAATAATAAAAAGTTAAGGTAATTTAAAAATGGACAAAAATCTGAAAAGACATTTCTCCAAAGAAGACAGGCAAATGACCCATAAGTATATGAAAAGATGCTCAACATAATTTGTTAGCAGAAAAATGCAAATCAAAACTACAGTGAAATACCACTTCACACAAAATAGTTTGGCTATAATACAAACGGCAGCCAATAACAAGTGTTGGAAGGGATGGGTAGTTATCAGAACCTTCCAACATTGCTGGTGGGAATATGAAATAGTGCAGACACTGTGGAAAATGGTTTGGTAGTTCCCCAAAATATTAAACAAGTTAGCGTTTAACCTATTAATTTCACTGCTAGGCATATACTCAAAAGAATTGAAAACATATGTTCACCAAAAAAAAAAAAACCTTTACGTGAATGTTCATATCAGCATTATTCATAACAGCCAAAAAGTGGAAACAACCAAAATGGCCATCAACTGAAGATTGGAAAAACAAAATACAGTATGTACACACAATGAGATATTATTCTGCTATAAAAACAGTGAAGTACCAATTCATTCTACATTACTGATGAAAACGTACTGCAGAGTGAAAGATCACAAATTGTGTGATTCCATTCATATGAACTGTACAGGATAAGCAAATCTATAAAGACAGAAAGTAGATTACTGGTTGATTAAGGCTATAGGGGATGTGGGGGATAGGAAGTGACTGTCAGTGGACAGAAGGTTTTATTTCAGAGTTGGTTAAAGTAATTAAAATTAGATTATGTTGATGGTTACATAACTCTGAATATGTTAAAGACTATTGAACTGTATACTTTAAATGGGTGCAATTTATGGCATCCTAAAAATATTTCAATAAAGCTGCTAAAATAGATAATGCTTATATGCTACTTTTTGGGCTAGATAAAATGTTAAAAAATTACCATTTTGTTATAGAATTACACATGTGTTTTCCTCACTTGGAAGTTAGTAATAATGTAGTTTCTATCTCCAGAGAAACAGGAAGCTTTTTAATCTCAAAAAGTTTTATCTATAGCTTTTTAATCTCAAAACATCACCTTTGAATTAATTATAATTGCATGGGATTTTGAAATTGTTACCTATTGTAGGGTGTAGGGGATGGAGGATTAAAACAGCACTTTTCTTTTTTTTTTTGAGACGGAGTTTTGCTCTTGTTGCCCAGGCTGGAGTGCAATGGCATGATATTGGCTCACTGCAACCTCTGCCTCCTGGGTTCAAGTGATTCTCCTGCCTCAGCCTCCCGAATAGCTGGGATTACAGGCATGTGCCACCACGCCCTGCTAATTTTGTATTTTTAGTAGAGACGGGGTTTCTCCATGTTAGTCAGGCTGGTCTGGAATTCCCGACCTCTGGTGATCCACCCGCTTCAGTCTCCCAAAGTGCTGGGATTACAGGTGTGAGCCACTGCACCCAGCCTAAAAGAGCATTTTTGAAAGAAATTTGGCCTCCTGACCTGCATTAGATCTGGATGATGTAGGGAAGAGGATCCAATGTGGTGTTAAAATATATTTTGAAAATTAACAAAGGAATTTAGTATGGGATATGTATAAAAGGATACTTAAGTAGGAGAGAAAATTAAAGTTTATGTCTCATGACTAGGGGACTAACTTTCTTAAATGATTTCTTTGTTAAAAAAATTATTGGGAAAATGAGCTCTGATTGTGAAAAAATTTGGTGCTGGACTACTTAACAGATGCCCTCCTCACTTAGCTCTCACTCTTCTCTGGTCCATCATGGTCACTACCAATTCCCCCTTTCTTTTCCCCAACTCCTCCACCTCCACTCACACACACACATGCAAATACACATGGCTTCGTTTTGCTCTGGCTCATCTAATGTCACAATAGTCCAATTTAGCATTTGGACTAAATTGCTAAGAAAGGGAAAGGAAGTAAAGAAAAAAAGGCAGAGGGAAGAGTAGCAGAATTAGAAAATTGTGTATTTCTCATTTGGGAATTTTCTTCCCTGAAGATTCTCATCAGACTTTGAAATTATTGTAGAGGAATCATCGGTTACAATATTGTGCTTTTAATGGTAATTTTATTGCAGTCCTTGAGAGATTTAAATTGGTGATCAACTTTTGGTTTTTGATACTCATTTCTATCAAGAACCTGTGAAGATTAGAGGTTAGTTTAAAAATTAGGTGATCTTCAGTATATAGTATTAGTGATATGCTAGAGATCAATATCACTATGTCTATATATTGATGTATTTCTATCAATTTCTATCTCTATTTTTCTGTAAAATTCACATATACAGCAAAAAGATAACAGAGTTGTATGCTTATAGAGACAGAATATACAATGAAAAATAACTGGGAGGGGGACAAATTTCTTTATGAAAGATACCTCGCAAAGGACTGAGGACTGAAGTGACCAGGGTGTTAACCTTCTTGTTTTACTTATTTCCTCCCTGTTTTATGTTAATGTTCATTTATGTTAACTCTGTATTATTTTGTAATCAGAAAAGTAACTGAAATTAAATATTTAAAAATATGCAGACAACATTCATTGAAAGTGATTCATACACAAAAAGATATAATCATACAGGAATATGGAAGAATATTCAAATCTTCTGTTGAGTTTAAAAGAAAAATATTTTCAAAACGGTTCATATGTGTTAATGGAACAAATATTTAGAAGTATATATGCAAATGTTAATCCAAAACAGCTGATGGCATTGATAATGATCGATAGTTCCTTCTTGGTCAGTTTCAACATGTTTTTAGGTTGTTCCCATAAGTATTCTTATACTTCAAAAGTAATTGAACTGAAAGCAGAATATTCCATTTCGTGGCCCCTTCCATTATCTTCCACAGACAACACACACACACACACACACACACACACACACACACACACACACACAGTGCAGACATACACACAGAGCCTTAACTTCAGGTGAAAGTTGAATTTTCTATGGGGTGGAAAGTGCTGTCTATGTACCTTGTGTCTCTAATTATCTGTATGCTCAGAGTGTGTTTCTCTTCTTTGGTTCTTTGGTTTTTAGACCACAGACAATGTCTAGTTATGAGATGTAACAAATATGCATTTTCCCAGTTTCTCAGAAAAGAGAGTGATAATACACTAAAATTATTTTTAATAGACTATGATATACTGCATGGTATTATTTTCATACATGCATTAAATGGAATACTAATTGAACCATTATAAAGGAGGTAGAATTAAATGTACTGACATCGAAAGATGTCATGCAATGTGAAAAAGGCAAATTGCAGAATGGCAATGTTACGTTAATGATCCAATTTCTAGGGAAAAACATACAGTGAATGTCAGAACATTATGTTATGATCCTATTTAGTTACATAAGCACCCCCTCCCCCTGGTCTTCAGTTGAGAGTGGTAGGAAGTTCTTTCTGTCCATAAAGCCTAAATATGCACGTGTTGGCAGTATGACTTACTTCCCTATGTCGGTCATCTTGCCCCTATCTATGCAGGCTTCTCTGGCTTTGATACTTATCTGCATATTCTACTTTTTGTAGGAAATTGGGAAGGAGAGAGGGAGGGTGGGAGGGAGAAAGAGAGAAAGAGAGAGAGAGAGAGAGAACTTGAGCTTAGATTATAACACAGTCTAAATTCCAAGTCCAGGAGGGAGTGATGAATGTTGGAGAGAGCACACCTGCCTGCTGTGGAGACAGAAAGACCTGCAATTCTATTTTGATCCCCTCATTCCAAGCTGTTTGATCTTTGGCATGTGCCCAACAGTGCCTGATTTCTCAATCCCTGTCCAACACTGTGCTTTGTCATTCTTTGCTTCTTTGCCTATTAAATGGTGAGTGGGTGGAGGTATTGGAATACAATCTAATTGCTGTTCATCTTTGCATTTGACTGAGTATTCAGCAGTGTGGCTACCTTTTTACATATTTACATATTTTACATATTTATTGGATATTTTTATGTCTTTGCTTTTCCTTTGCAATTTGTGCCTTCCCCACATGCATACATATATATATATATAGGCATACACATATATAGTCATGCATATATATATATATATATAGGCATACACATATATAGTCATGCATTGCTTAACAATGGGGATATGTTCTGAGAAACGCACTGTTTGGTAATTTTATCATTGTGCCAACATCATAGAATGTACTTGCAACAACCTAGATGGTATACTTACTACACACCTAGGCTATTGCCCCTAGGTTAAAAACCCAAATGTTACTGTACCTAGTACTGTAGGCAACTGTAAGTATTTGTGTATTTAAACATAGGCAAGTTACAGTGAAAATAAAGTATTTATAATTTTATAGGACCACTGTACATCATTGATCAAAACATCATCATGTAACACATAACTGTACATATGTCTGTATGTGTATGTGCATAATAAAATTCAAGCAATAGTAGAGACCCATACCTCTAGTCTGAAACTGAATGCAACAGGGACCTCTATGCAGTTCCCTGGGATAACTTGGGCTTCTTTGATCTTATCTTCCAACCTTCCTGTTTCTTCATAATGCCACTTGCTAAAAACTCATGTTAGTACCAACATTTTGAAATAATTGTAGCTCTATAAAATATTTGTATATGATATATTTGATTTGCCTTCATGATATTTCTGTTATGGGATATTTGTGAGTATGAATCTATTTTTCCAGACGAATTAGCATGCTGTTTTGTGTTCTTTTATCGACTCCTTAAAGCAGGTGTTAATATTTTTAGCATTTAGAGGAGATTGATTTCAGGCATCATAGCATAAAGAGCTCCACTGACCCATTTCTTAGTGAAAATGGTGAAGAGAAAACAATCATTTATATCCTGTGGAATTTAGAGTGTGCAGCTAAAGCAAGGCTTAGTTGGAAATTTACAGCTGTAAATGCCTTTATTAAAAAAAGAAAAAGTCTTCAAATTAATAACCTGTCTAAACAAGAACAAAACTAAACCTAGAGCAAGGAGAAGGAAATAACAAAGATTGTAGTAGGAATTAACATAATAGAGAACAGAAAAATAGGAAAACAATCAATTAAACCAAAACTCAATTATTTGAAAAGATTCACAAAATTGACAAACCTTTAGCTAGTTTGACTGAGAAAAAACAGTAAAGACTCAATTTACTAGAATCAGAAATGAAAGCAGGCATATGACATTACAAAATAAAAAGAATTAAAATAAAATGTTACGAGAAATTGTATGCCAACAAATTAGGTAGCCTAGCTAAAATGGACAAACTCCTAGAAATATACAAACTACCAAAAAAGACATAAGAAGAAATAGACAATCTAAATATACCTGAAACAAGTAATGAGATTAAATCAGTAAACAAAATGAAACAAAACAACTACCAACAAGGAAATGTTCAAGCCCAGATACTTTCACTGCTGAATTCTACCAAACATTCAAAAACGAATACCAATTCTTCACAAACTCTCCCCAAAAAGAACAGAACAACTCAGGTGTCCATCAATACATGGATAATTAAAATGTGGTATATTCATACAATATTATTTGGTGATAAAAAGCAATGAAGTACTGGTATATGCTACAACATTAATGAATCTTGAAACTATACTGCTAAGTGAAAGAAGCCAGTTTTTTTTTTAAAGCAATCCCAATTCTGTATGATGCCATTCATATTAAAGTCCAGAATATGGAAATCTGTAGAGACAAAAAATAAATAAGTTGTTGTTTAGGGCTGGATGAGGGGACCGGGGATATGTGGAGGATAGCTAAATGATATGGGGTTTCTTTTTGAGTTGGTATAAATATTCTAAAATTGAATTTCATGATGGCTGAACACTATCTGTGAATAAACTAAAAACCAGTGAAATTTACACTTCAAATGGGTGAATTTTATGTTATATGAATTATATCTCAGTAAAGCTGTTAAAACCATCATATGACAGACAAGGAAACTACAATTATGAAAGTCTCAAGGGCCTCTGCTCTTCAATTTCGTATAGTAGAGGTAGAGCTGCAAATCAAACCCACATCTGTCCTTTGGAGTGGCTCTCATTTGAAAAACTCAACCTTAAAACAACCCTACAATGTTGCCTTTCTGGAAAATCACAGAGGTTAGAATGTGGTCTTGATATTGTTCTCTTTACTAAGAGACTGTTGAATTCTTCAGTTAGTTTGGCTACAGGTATAAATCTGGCCCATACTGGCCCTTCTCTTGTTAATCCAGTGGGGGAATGTGGTGACTTCTTTTTTTAGATTCCCTAGAACCGTTCATAGAAGAATCCTCTTGCTTTGCTTATTAATCCCAGCAAGAAATGTGTCATATGGCATCTCTGTCTCCTAACCCAATTGACCACAGTGTGACAGGAGCTATTTTTACCTGTGTACTGTGATAATGTGTCTGTCGAGTTCTTGTTCCCTGAGATTTTATTTTATATTTAATCTTAACATGATATATATTTAAGATACTTAACTCATAGCCTCATTATCAGTTAGCAGTGAGGAGGTTTTAGTATTGCCTGAGGAATGCAAATCCCCAAATGTGACAGGCTCAAATTTATCTTCTTGTGGAGATTAGAGTACAGAGCACATTATTCAAATTTGTTTCTATTGTGAGGAAGCATTTTCCTCTCCTGCCATCTTCATGTGAATTTCTTTAAATATTGATCTGCATTCTTTCGTCCTGACAGTGCCTTAGTATCTGGCTTGCCTTCCTCTAAACCTGGGAGACTCATCTTCACTAAGTTATCATCTCCTAATTTTATTCCAATTTGACCATGAATTATTGAGCTTCCCACCTATGCAGACCTACCTTGCCTCATGACAGACCTTGGGATAGTTGTGACTACACCATCTCTACATGGGATGCTGTATAAGAGGAAAACAGACATAAATTTCTGAGCTTCTGTTTTCTTTTTTAATTTCATATTCTAACAGCTTAATTGACATTTCATTCAATTATTCACGCAACCATTCATACACAGTACTGTGAGGCACGTAAGAAATAGCGATATGGTTTGAGGTTCTACCTCTGAAGAAGTACAGATGGGAGAAGTGTCACAGAAAGATGTTAATCTTGTGAACCAGCTGAAAATCTTTCCCTGATGACTGGATTCATTGTTTTGTCTTAGAAGGAAATTTTTTTAGCTGAAGCAAGAATTAATGGGAATCACTGAATGCTGGCATCAGAAATCAGGAGTCCCAAGTGACACCATTTTTATGAGTTTATGGTTTTGTCTTCCTGGTATGAAATTCAGAACCTGACAAACACTTTGTTATAGTACATAGGGTTTACAAAAGTTATACACAAATATGTCACATATTAATTTATTCTCTTTTTACTTAATTATTGGTTTCACAAAATGGCACCTGGGGAGTGGATATGGATTTGGAGTGTGTGACCTATGAGATCACTTTTAGCACCAGCATGTGTTATTGCCAGTTCTAAGGTTTTCATGGGATGGGAAAGCAAACAATGTCTATGCTGGATGGATATATTTTTTTTTTACCACCATATACTGTATCTCTAGTCCACTGTTTAAAAAGCTTTGCCCTCTAGTGTATTTCCTTGGTTGCCTTCTCATATTCTTTCTGTGTGTCTCTCTTGAATTGGGCTAGGGTATATGTAGCTGAGTTAGTACTTATGGCTCTGATTCTGTGAATGAATTTTCACTTCCTAGTTGCTATAGTAGGCTGACATCAGCCAGAAGAACTTGTTTCTATGGCAACTAAGACCACTTGTTCTGGGATGACTCTTTCATATTTGCAAGGAAGCAGATACATTTAGCAGGTATGTTCACAGGCAAACTGTGTGGCATACTAGCATCAACATCAAACTTACTTGTTTTCTATCATTATTGATGGTGTGTTGAGGGAAGGGGAGTTTGTTAGGCATAAATGAGCTTAATTTTTCCTGTTGTATGAGATTATGGCAATCCATGCTGAGGAAAAACTGCTGGCTGATTCACTAGCCTTTACTTCCAGTTCTTAGTTTCTATGTCATAAAATAACTACTATAGTGGGAGGGCCATATGGTGAATGAGTTCTTTAAAAAAGAGGTTTGCAAACATTCTAATCATCCACCACTGTGAAGGAAAATGTGCTTGAAGTTCTATATTTATAACATACGAAAATAGCCCCTGCAATCATCAGTCATGTATTCAAATTCCTTATAATAAATACTTTGTTTATATATGTGTGTGTCTATACATACATTATAAGGAAATAATATTGTACAATATGAAACAAAAAATTTGAATAAGAAATGAGATACACATGAATATCAGTGAAAGTTGTATTATTTTATTTGTGGACCCCCGCAACAGATCATATTGTGAATTTCCTGAATTAGCCCACATTCTATTTTAGAAACCACTGCTCTAAAGAACATATTTGGCTGGGCACAGTGGCTCAGGCCTGTAATCCCAGCATTTTGGAAGGCCGAGGCCAGCAGATCACTTGAGCCCAGGAGTTCAAGACCAGCCTGGGCAATATAGTGAAACCCCATTTCTACAAAAAATACAAAAAAAATTGGCTGGGCATGGCAGCACATGCCTGTAGTCTCAGCTATTCAGGAGGCTGATGTGGGAGGATCACTTGAGCCCAGGAGGTTGAGGCTACAATGAGTTGTGGTCACACCACTGCATTACTGCCTGGGCAACAGAGTGAGATCTTGGCTCAAAAAAAAAAAAAAAAAGAGCATAATGGGTTTAGTTACACCACTATCTAAGTCTGTAAATGACCCCCATAGCATAAAATAATAAGCCCTTAATTATGTATGTGATTTGTGTGGTTTCATTTTTGGTAGTGGATATTGTTGATGTCACAGTTGTTTCATTTTTATTAATTATGTTTCAAAAGTATGATAGTTTTCTAATGTATCAACTTCAACTTGGCTAGGATAAACTATGGTGATAGAATAGAGGGCAGTGGCTGTTTTGTAGCCCACAAACACCTTTTCCCAGTTGTTCAATCAAGCACTAATGTGGGTGCTGCTCTGAAGAGATTTTGCAGATATAATTAAAGTCTCTTAATCAGTTGACTACAAGTAAGGTAGATTCACCTGGCAGTCCTGACTTAATCAGTGGAAAGCCTTAAAAGAAGATTTAACCATTTCCTGAGTCAGACTCCAAAGAACAGCTGAGTCTACAACTGTTCAACCATCACTGCATATTCCTTTCCTGATACCCTGTTGACAACTATGTCAGCCCATGCCCATGGAATTCTTTTCTGCATGTGATCTTCCCTTCCTGCCACTTGTTCTGTGAATTTCAGATTTGCTCAGCCAGCCCTCATAATCACATATTCCATTTCTTTTTAATAAATACTCCTTATGTTTGTCTGTCTCTCCATCATTTATTTATTGTACTGGTTCTGCATCTATGGCTGAAACTTGATAGAAAGAATGGCATAGTATCTGAAGCACATATTGAGGTTTTTCTTTGAAATATACATGCTTTAGGAAGAATCAGGTGGTAGGAATATTTGAAACTCTCATCTCCACATTCCATATTCTGCTTTGGTAGAGTAAACCAACAAATATCTGAGACAGATCGCAATAAATATAGAAGTTTATTTTGCCAAGGTTAAGGACATGCACCCAGGAGACAGGTCTGTGCCTTTCTCCAAAGATGATTTTGTGGGCTTTCAATATTTAGAAGAGAAAAGCAAGCTAGAGGGAGAACGGGAAGAGTATGGTCACATTACTGAATCCACGTGTTACAAGAGAAAAGGAACAGGAAGGGGAATAGTCAATTATGTATTGGTCTCATGCTCAGTAAATCAGCATTTTATATAAGATGAACATAGAGTAGCTACCTGTAGAGATATTTAAGTTTTTACTCGTAGCTATCTGTTTAGGAACAAAAGGAAAGGAGGCTTCCTGCATGACTCAGCTTTCAGCTTAATTTTTTTTTCTTTTGGCATAGTGAAATTAGAGTCCCAACTTTTTATTTTCCTTTCACATTTCTCTCTCTTTTCTTTTTTTAAATTTTTCAGAGAAAGCATTTTAGAAGAAAATGAGTCTCTGGTCTTGGGTTTTGTCTGATCTCTTGTAGCTAGGACAGTTTATTCCTAGATGACTAGTTCCCACATTGTTAGGAAAGCTCATTTTTAGATGGTTGTGAAGTCACATGACCTACGAAGAAAAAATAGGGGGAGGAAGAGAGAAAGAAAATAACAAACAAACAAAAAACAAGAGAACAATCCTGCAAAACAGATATAGGCCATATTACTCTGAATTTCATACATCAGTATACAGGTATGAAAGTAGTTCATGTATATAAATAGGTTGCTGTTATTTTCTTCTGAAGTTTAAGTTGTCTAGCTTCAGTTCACAGGGCTTTAAGAAAAACACAGCTTAATTTTTAGTAATTTTAAATCTAGAAAACTGGGAAAAAAGAAGGGAAAAAATTGAAAATATTATTTTGAAGACATAGAAAATACTTTAGAATTCAGTCCAAATTTTAGAAGATAATAAAAATTGAAAAACATTTGGCAAGGCTACAATCTAGTAAGAGGTTTACTCTAGTTTATTTTGAAATATATGTTTTTTCTCTTTCTAGTCTCCAACTTTTACCAAAGACAAATCATGGAAGGAACAATTTGTTTGCAAAATAAGTTTTAGTTTTATTGTATTTGGCCTGATTACTTGTATAAAGTGCAGCAAGAATAATTATTTGCCATATAGGCTCTTTTTAAAAATTGGCTTTGATGGCACTTTGTTCCATAAAGAATCTTAGATTAGACCTTTTAAATCCTTGACCCCAGACACGGATTTAAATGCACCTGTAAATACTTGTATGAGTTGGGTGAATTCCTCACCTTTGTAGGTCCCAAGATAACTTGAGGTTCCTGGGCTTGTCAGAAAATGATGTTCTTTACTTACCACAGGTCAGGAACCCTGTATATGGACTGAGTAGACAAGGTCTGAGGCCAGTTTTTCCAAAGGGCTTTAGTTAGCTCCATAAATCAACTTTGATTCTTTAAAGCAGTCTGTTTATATTTGAGAGCATGCCATTCCAGTCAAAGCCTTGGTAAAATAATCAGTGTTTTCAATGGTGTCCTGTTATACAAGAAAAACAGATTCTCATTGCACTTACACAAATAACTATATTGCCATAATTTAAGAATACTCACAAATATTTTCCAAATCCTGGAGAAATCAGGTAGAAAGAAATTTGCTCCAAGTTTTCCTCAGAGGAGTAAACTTTACTCCATTACTAAAAGCTGTAAATAGATCAAAAGAAAAAAAAATTTGACTAAAAAACAAAACAGAAAGAATCAACATTTTAAGCAAAACAAATTATAGAAAGTTTATTTTTCTTTTATTAGTTCAGTCCATGCTATTAACTCTTGTTTTGCCTGATATTGGGTCAGCAATCCTCATGAATACATCAGCTCTCCATGAGAGCCCTGGAAATTTTTATTTCTATTCCACTGGCACAATCTCTAAAGTTATCAAAGCCTATATTTAAGAGTACTCCTCAGAGTTCTATCGCTGATTATAAATTGCTCTATAAAAGAGTCAAAGTAAAATAACAATTGTGGATGACAAAAGTCTTAGAATAGCCATGGTTAAAGACACAAGTAACGAGGAAATTTGGTTACTTCTGTGGCATACAACAATTTTACATAATAATAATTACTACTGATAACATATACTAAGACATATCAGAATCACAGGACTCTCATACAATTTTGGAACGCATATAATAATACCTTTTATAAATATAATCCAAAGAAGGTTAAACATCATTCCATATTTGACAATACTTCCTATATGATTTTATTATACCAAATAAGTTGAATATGTCTCTTTTGGACTTCAGGGGACCTAATATCAAAAAACTAATGAGGACTGAATTTAGAATTTTATTTTAGAAAGTTTCTCAAATATAAAAAGCTTAAAACACTTGATATCATAAAGTAGGCTCACAGTTAATTGTAAACTAAGTCATTTATTTAGCCATAGTGATAACTGAAAGATTTTTTTTAAAGGCAAAAAAACCTTCATTCTTTGAGAGAAGAGACTTAACCTCCCAAATAATAAGCCCTAATAAAGACAGCATGAGGTCAATTAAATCTGTCTCTCAAATCTTATTAACAAATCTATTAAATTTTATTTATCCTGACCACAAGACATAATTTCCACAAATCTTTTCATAATCTTATAAATTTTTTTTTTGTTAAAGACCAGGTTAATGCTCCAAGAAAAGCTTGTTAATTTGACATAGGGGCCCAGACACTGGTTTTGGATCAGTGTGCCTTTGATATTAATGGTTAACTCATAGAGAAACTGAACTAAATTTATCTCTCAAAATCAGCTCTTACAATCTCACACGATAGTCCCTGGACCTAGAGGAGTCGGAATAATTTTAATTTCTGGCCCTGTGTCTCACGAATTCAGTCTATTTTGATTGTCATCTTCTACCAGGTCACTGCTGTCAATGTTTATGATTTAGCAGGACTTGGTGTCCTTTTTAGACCCGGGAGTCAAAGCCCTGCAACTTAATGGCACAAGGACTTTGAAAGCAATGCAGAAAGTTATATAGATGTAACAACCTTAATTTAAAAAAGTAATCTCAGTTTTTCTATGTAAATCAAAACTTAATAACAATGGCACAGGAATTATTTCAATAGAACTTAAAGTCTGTTTGTTAGGCCAGTCACCAAAAGTCAAAAGAAAAGACCTTCTGCAGTGTGACTGCTTTTCCCTAGCGGGAGTTTATTTAGATAATCTGCAGGTTAAAACTAATGAAAAGAGTACTTGAATTGAATTAATTAGACACAGGAAGAGTTTTTTTTTTTTTTTTTAACTGAGGTGGGGTCTGGCTCTATCACCCAGGCTGGAGTGCAGTGGCATAATCTCAGCTCACTGCAACCTCTGCCTCCTGGGCTTAAGCTATCCTCCCACCTCAGCTTCCTGGGTAGCTGGGACTATAGATGCCTGTCACCACACTCGGCTAATTTTTGTATTTTTTGTAGAAATGGCATTTCGCCGTGTTGTCCAGGCTGGTCTCGAACTATTGAGCTCAAGCAATCCACCCTCCTCTGCCTCCCAAAGCGCTGGAATTACAGGCATGAGCCAGCCACTGCGCTCAGCCCAAGATTCTTTCTCAAGTAAAATTATTTTCCTTTTAACCTTTCTCACCAAAAATACCTCTTTATACTTATACATTCCTTTACATTGCTCTTATTTACTGGTCCTTTCACCCTGTTTCAGAAATCGCCTTTAAGTGTTCTTTGAATTAGACAAAAATTATTTTTCCTTAAATATAAACTTTTTTTAGAAAAATGTTTTTCTATAACAAAATCTTTAAAGATAAATTGGAAATAACCCAGACATTTAATGGATATCTATTATTTAATTTTATATGACTTTTGATTCTAACTTATATAGTACTTTTATTTACAACCATTTCTTCCATTGCCCTAATTAATTAATTTTTTAAATAGTTTACCTAGATTACTTGTGAAAACTGTGATAGTCATCATTTAAAATTACTTCCCTGTTAACCATTTTTATAGCCTGTGAATTTCAGGTGTTTACCTAAGTAAGAACCTTATGGTTAAATAAATGCTCTTTTTTTGGCCAACAACCCAGGATTTAGCTGTTTTTGTTAAATGCACAATATTAAATGCCTTATTTATCAAAAAATTACACAACCAAAGGTAATTCTTTTGGGAGTTGCAAGCATTATAACCCTCATGTCAAATTTTGACACCTTATAATACCTAGCAGAGATAAATATTAAACTGCTTGACCAATAAATTTAAACAAAATGTATGTTGACGATTCTGAAGACATTTCTAATTTTATTTTACTAATAATTTTAAAACCATCTTATTTATTAAGGGTTTACTTAACTCATGTGAACTTGAATACAGGCTCGAGCTTAAAGTTTCTGTTTTTATGATAAAGTATTTTACTTAAGCACTTTATTTTCCTTTAAGCCAATCAGAGCTCTTTTATATACTTTTGATAGTGAAACGTTATATACTTGACACATAAATTCATAGATGTATTAGACATACAGATAGTAGATCTTAAAGATTCATAAGACCTCTTCTTTCCCTATTTTAGACTTCCGATTTCTTGATAACCTGTTTCATTACCCTAGGCAAGTGTCAGCTACATAGCCCTAAAATTGTATATCAAAGGAACAACTCAGGTGAAAATCAGATAGGGAAATTTACATCTCAAAGTGGTGGGGAGAGAGACATAGAGACAGAGAGAGAGATTAAGAGAGAGAGAGAGAGTCTGGTATGCTAGAGGGAGATTAAAAATGCATGCCATGTCAAACATAAAATTATAGAAATCTATCACAGAATTTTATAAGGAGGTCAATTTTATTCAGATAGGTAGTTTTAAATTTAGTCGCTATCTTTTAACTGAATTTCTGAGCTCTGGGCAGAGCTTACACTGAATCCTGGGTCTCCAAAAAGAAAAAAATGTCATGGGACTTGGCCACATAATACTTTTACAATGCACTTAGTTACAAACATATTTCTCTAAGTGTCTAAACCACACCCTTTCTTATCTTACACACTCAAGTAGTGTTTGTTCTAATAGCTATTTCAGTTAAAAAAAAAAAAATCAGGTAACACAATACACAAGCAAGCAGTCTAAGATCTGAGAGGAACTTGTCTCTTTACACTCTTGGGGTTCCGTAAGGAGAAACAGAAGTTTCTCACCAAAAAAGGAGCCTGGTGCCGTCTCTGTTTTCTTTAAGGAATCTCAGCCTGTTAGAAATTATTTTAGGTCTCTTATGCAGCAGAGGGTGGCAAGAGAAAGGAGAAACATGCAAAAGTAAATGCAGAAAACTAAATTCAGTTGATGGAAAAGAAAGAAATCTTGTTCTCAGAAATCAAGATTCTGTGAGAGAAAAAAAAACCATAAAGGCCTTACACATACACATACACACAGACACACACACACCCCTTGGATATTAGCTTTTAATAAAGCTGACTTTTAACCATTGAGCTCTTAAAAAAATCCTTTTAAATCTCACCATATTTTAGCTGGGACAATTTGCTATTTCAAAAGTAACACAAATATTAAACTGGAAGGGACTTGATTTAGCAATCAAACCCAGGCTATTTTGGTGAAAAAAAAAGGGGCAGAACCTTAGCTACTGAACTACAGTGTGGATGACAACCATTGCTCTTTCAGTTTGGCTTGGCTGGCAAAAAGTGCCAAGCTATGTAAATAAAACCCCTCAGGGTAGTCAAAAGTGTTTTTTTTCTCCTTTTTCTTGTCATTTTGTCTTTTTCCTTTTTTTCCCCCCCCAGTTGCAGGAATTTAGCCAATTCAGAGTCCTTGTTCCTCATAATTTTGAACTTTAGATTTGATCAAGTCAGGTAGAATTGGTCAAAATCCAATGGGAGAAAGACTGAAACAGTAACAAAAACAGAAACCAACAAATAAGCAAAAAAAAAAAAAAAAAAAAAAAAAAAAAAAAAAAAAGCCAGTTAAGCAAAACAAACAGCTACACATTTTATATAATTACTCAGCACTCTAATGGTAAGGAGAAATTAAGACCATCTGGTTGTTAATCTTAACTTTAGTCATTAAAAAGAATTTCCAAGACAAAACCCCAATTTAGATACTTACCTAGGAATTGGGGCCCAGGCTGAATTTTATTTGTACCATCCTAGAGGAAGGAAAATACTCAAACTTGCCTTCCCTGTTGGAAGTGAGTAAAACTCTAGAAAAGGAGATGTACAGCAAAATAAACCTCAGATCTCAGCCAAATTTTGGGATATCGGGGATTCTCTGGAGTGGGGAGCTCCCAGGTCTCAGCAAATCATTCTAGTGGTTTGAGCAATAAAGACAGCTCAAGCTGTCTAGAGGTCAAGCCCAAGCTGTCAGGTCAGAAGTACTTACACTCAGAATCCCTCCCTTTGTGGTTACCAATTTGTAAACTGTAAAGCATCTGAGACAGATCTCAATCAATTTAGAAGTTTATTTTGCCAAGGTTAAGGACATGCACCTGGGAGACAGGTCTGTGCCTTTCTCCAAAGATGATTCTCAGCAGGCTGGAGGGGAAAAGGGAGGGTATGGTCACATTACTGAATCCACATGCTGGAAGAGAAAAGGAGCAAGTAAGGAAGTAGTCAATTATGTTCTGGTCTCATGCTCAGTAAATTGGCATTTTACATAAAATAAGGTGAACACAGAGTAGCTACCTGTGGAGATATTTAACTTTTTATCTGTAGCTATCTGCTTAGGAACAAAAGGAAAGGCGGCTTCTTGTATGACTCAGCTTTTAGCTTAATTCTTTTCTTTTGGCACAGTGAAATTAGGGTCCCAAGTTTTCATTTTCCTTTGACAGTATTCTGAGGCAGAGGTTCTACCAACACTTTTTCTCCTTTACTTCCTGTTAGACTGACTAGGACAACAAAGGGAGACAGGAAGTCTGAAGGAGGGAGAACAAAGTTGCTGCTGCTTCTCTCTGCTTCCTGTTTCTTTTTGTCACCCTCACAAAAGACGTCTACCTGGGCAGGGCCATGTGGATTTAGTAGGAACAGGGGGGCCAATTTCATAGTTTCTCTCTAAATATGAAGAACTATTGTTATTATGGTGGCTTTCACTTCAGAGGGACTCCTCCTTCAAGAACCTGAGACTTCAGTACCAGTTAAGCAACTCCCCTGGTTTAAATGTAAATGTTCCAATTCGGTAGGGGCTCTTTCTCCAAGCTGTTTCAGTGCCATCTCTAATTGGGCAGCCCATTTTATCAGAGGTCTGGGTCCAAGTCTTACCCAAATATCCTAATTGCTTTCCCAGGCCTTGGATTGGTAGTTATTTCTGGCACTTTGAACACCTATTTTAACCAATTTCCTGTTGTAAACTCCATTTAAATATCTTCTGTGGACTTGGTTTTTTAATATTTTCCTTTTTCAGTAATTCCATTGTAATGCACCTATGTGTGATTTCTTTGCATGCATTCTGCTTGGGATTTGTAGCACGATTTGATGTATGGCTTTATATCTTTTATTATTTTTACAATATTCTTTGCTATTTTCAATATTTATTTTATCCATTCTTCGGCTTCTCTCCTTCTGGAACTGCAATTACGCATCTCATAGCCCTTTTCACCATGTCCCATCTCTCTTCATCTCTTGATCTCGCTCCTCTTTTTAAGACATAATTTACGTATCCTAAAATTAATTATCTTAATTGTACAATGCTGTGGTTTTTACTATATTCACATAGTTGTGCAAATATGACCACTATCTAATGTCAAAAATATTTTATCACTCCAAAACAAAGCCTTGTAATACTTTTGAAGTCCCTTCCCTCTCCCATTCCTAGCCCCACAGTAATTACAACACTGTATGAGTTTACCAAAATACTGTACATTTCATATAAACTGAATTATACAATATTTGGTATTTTGTAATTGGATTCTCTCACTTAGTATATTGTTTACAAGGTTCACCTATGTTGTATTGTACATCAGTACTTTATTCTTTTTCATTGCTGAATAATATTCCATCATATGAATTGACCACATTTCATTTAGCCATTCATCAGTTGGTGAACCTTTGAGAGGTTTCCAATATTGGGCTATTATAAATAATGCTGCTATTTTCATTCCTGTACAGGTTTTTATGTGGACATATGTTCTTATTTCTCTGAGATATGTAACTAAAAGTTGAATTTCTGAGTCATAGGATAACTCAATGTTTAACTCTTTGAGAAACTGCCAAAGAATTTCCAATATTTCTGCATAATTTTACAATCTGTGATGTATGAAACTTTCATTTTCTTCACATCCTCACCAACACTTGTTATTGGCTATTTTTTTATTATACCCAATCTAGTGGTTGTAAATTACTATCTCATTGCAGTTTGGGTTGTCATATACCTAATGACTAATGATGTTAGAAGTTATATCCTGTGCTTATCAGCCATTCATATATCTTCTTTGGATAAACGCCAATTCAAATATTTAGCCCATTTCAAAAATTAGCTTGTTTGTCTTCTTAGTATTTAAGTTTTTCTCTTGTCATTGTTATAACAGTTATAATTGAATTTGTGAAATTCAGTGGGAAAACAAGAACAAACTAAACATAAAGCAAGCAGAAAGGAAATAAAGATTCGAATGGGCATAAACAAATAGAGAATAGAAAAAAAGAGATAATCAATGAATCAAAATTTAGTTATTTGAAAAGATCAACAAAATTGACAAGTTTTAGGTATACTGACCAAGAAAAAGAGATATTAAATTCAAACCACTAAAATCATGAATAAGAAAGGGGGCACTACTAATAAAAAAGCCCTACAGAAATAAAAATAATTACAAAGAAATTCTATAAGCAATTTATGTCAATAAATTAGTTATCCTACAGCAAATGAGAAATTTCCTAGAAAGACACAAAATACTAAAAACTACTCAATAATAAATAGAAAATCTGAAAATACTTGTAATAATTAAAGTGACTGAATTAGTAATTTTTAAATCCCTTGAAAAATAACCCAGCCCTTGATGGCTTCCTGGTGAACTCTGTCCAATATTTAAAAAACAAAATAATACAAATTCTTCACAAAAGCTCTCAAAAAATACAGGAGGAAGGAATACTTCCCAACTCATCCTGTGAGGCCAGGATTATCCTGATACCAAAACCAGACAAAGATATCACACATAAGGAAAACTACAGATTAATGTCTCTTAAGAAGACAGATGAAAGAAATCCTTAACAAAATGCTGGCAAACCTAACCCAACACATGAAAAGGATTTCATATCATGACTAAATGAAATTTATCCCAGGAATGCAAGGTTTGTTTAACACATGAATATCAATTACAGTCACACATCACTTAACAGCAAGGATATGTTCTGAGAAACACGTCATTAGGCAATTTTGTTGTGCCAACATCCTACAGTGTACTTACACAAACCTAAATGGTATAACCTACTACACACCTAGGCTGTATGGTATAGCCTATTGTTCCTAGGCTACAAACCAGTATAGCATGTTACTGTACTGAATGCTGCAGGCAATTAAAACACAATGGTAAGTATTTGTGTATTTAAACATGTCTAAACCTAGAAAAGATACAGTAAAAATATTATCTTAAAGATAAAAAATGGCACACCTATATAAGGAACTTGCCATGAATGGAGCTTGCAGGACTAGAAGTTGCTCTGGGTGAGTCAGTAAGTGAGTGGTGAATGAATGTGAAGTCCTAAGTCATTACTGTACATTATTGTAAACTTTATAAACACTGTATACTTAGGCTACACTAAGTATATTTTAAAATATTTGTCTTTCTTCAATGATAATTTAACCTTAGCTTATCATAACATTTTTTATTTATGAGCTTTCAATTTTTAAAACTTTTGACTCTTTTGTAATAACACTTAGCTTAAAACACAGACATATTTTACAGTTGTACAAAAATATTTTCTTTCTTTATAGCCTTATTCTATAAGCTTTTTTCTATGTTTAAGATTTTTTAAAAAGTTTTAAACTTTTCTTTTAGAAACTAAGACGTAAACACACGCATTAGCCTAGGCCTACACAAGGTCAGACTCATCGATATGATCGTCTTTTACCTGTACATCTTGTACCACTGGAAAGTCTTCAGGAGAAATACACATGGATCTGTCATGTCCTATGATAATGATACTTTCTTCTGGAATACCTCCTGAAGGACCTGTCTGAGGCTGTTTTACAGTTACCTATTTTTTTAAGTAGAAGGAGTATACTCTAAACAATAAAAAGTATAGTATAGTAAATATGTAAACCAATGAGATATATTTATTATAATTATCAAGTACTAAGTACTGTACCTAATTGTATGTGCTATACTTTTATACTGACTAGCAGTACAATAGGTTTATTTGTACCAGCATCAACACAAACACATGAACAATGCATTTTTCTACAAAGTTATGGTGGGTATGACATCATAGTTTGATGGGTATGACATACTAGGTAATAGGAAATATTTTAGCTCCATTATAATCTTATGGAAACATTGTAATATCTGTAGTCTGACATTGAACAAAACATTGTTATGCATCACATGACTATAATGTAATACACCATGTAGATAGAATAAAATACAAAAAACGCACATGAACTCCATAGACCAAGAAAAAGCATTTGAAAACTCCAATAGCCTTTTTTGATAAAAGCCCTCAAGAAACTAGGAATAAAAGAAAATGTTCTCAACCCTTACATTTGTAGTCACTGAATTGTTAATAGGAGTGCCAGGACAATTCAATGGGAGAAAAGGGTGGTCTTTTCAACAAGTAGTGTTGGCACAACTGGGTATCTGCATGTAAAACAGTAGATTTAGAACTGTACCTGACAGCATATACGAATTAACTAAAACTGAATCACAGACATGAACATAACAGCTAAAACCATAACATCCTTAGAATAAAACCTATGAGTAAATCTTCATGACTGGGAGTGAGGCAATGCCTTGTTAGATATGACCCCAGAAGCATAATCAAAGAAAATGGATAAATTGGACTTCATCAAAATTAAAAACTTTTGTTGGCTAAATTACACCACCAAGAAAGTGAAAAGATAACTCACAAAAAAATTTACGTAGGAATAAATCTTCATGACTGTGGGTGAGGCAAAGGCTTTTTAGATATGACACCAGAAGCCTAACTAAAGGAAAAAGATAAATTGGACTTCATCAAAATTAAAACTTTTGATTGTTAAATTACACCATCAAAAAAATGAAAAGACAGCTCACAAACTTAGAAAACATTTTCTAAGTTTGTATCTGATATGCTGCTTCTGTCAGAATATAAGAAGAACTTTTGTAGTCCAACAATAAAGAGACCAATAACACAATGAAAAAAATGGGCAAATAATTTGAATGGATATTTCTTCAAAGAACATATATAAAAGGCCAATAAGCACACGAAAAGCAGGTCAACATCATTAGTCATTAGGAAATGCCAATTAATATCATAAGATACTACTTCAAACTTATGACAATGGCTAAAATAAATATGATAAACACTAAATGTGTTGTACAAGATGTGGAGAAAATTGAAGCTTCATGTGTTGTAGATGGGATTGTAAAATTGTGCAGACTTGGAAACTCTTTGGCAGTTTCTCAGAAAGTTACACATTGAGTTACTCTATGACTCAAAAATTTAACTCCTAGTTACATATCCCAGAAAAATAAAAACATATGTCCTCATAAAACTTGTGCAGGAATGAAAAGAGCAGCATTATTTATAATAGCCCCAAATTGGAAACCTCCCAAAGGTCCACCAGTTGTTGAATGGATAAATGTAATGTGGTCAATTCATATAATAGAATATTATTCAGCAATGGAAATGAATAAAGTACTGATATATGCTACAACATGAATGAACCTTGAAAACAATATGTTATGTGAAAGAAGCTAGACACGGGACCATATATTGTATAATTCCATATATGTGAAATACCCATAAAAGGCACATTTAGAAAGATAGAAGTTAGTTATTTCCTGGCTGGGGACAAGGAGAATGGGGGCTAACAGAAACTATGCATGTGGAATCATATTGGAGTGATGAAAATATTCTAAAACTGATTTATGGTGATGGTCATTTTGTGTTGCTATAACAATACCTGAGATTGGGTAATTTATAAAGAAAAGAGGCTTATTTAGCTCATGGTTTCACAGGCTGGGAAATTCAGGAAGCACAGTGCTGGCATCTGCTTGGCTTCTGATGAGGGCTTTTATGCTACATTACATCATGTTGGAGAAGATCAAAGGGGAAGTGGACAAATGTGAAGAGCTAAAACCCAAGGGGCATCCTGGCTTTACAACAACCCACTCTTATGCGAACTAATCTATTACCACAAGGACTAGTCCAGTGTCACCAGAGCAAGAACTCACTCACTACTGGAAGAATGGCACCAAGCCACCCATGAAGGTGGAGCCCCTGTGATCCAATCACTTCACATTAGGCTCCACTTGCCAACACCATCACATTGGGGATCGCATTTCAAGCTGAGTTTTGGTGGGGACAAAAAACCAATTCCAAACCATAGCAGGTGAAGATTGTACAACTTGGTTAATTTACTACAAATTATTGAAATGTATACTTTAAAATAGTGAATTACATAATAAAACATATATCAATAATAATAATACTTAAAAAGATCTCCATACATAGAAAACTCCCAATCCAGATGGCTTCACTGGTGAATTCACTGGTATTCTGGTATGTGTTTAGCAAACTTTTCTTCTGGGTTGGTTGGTTGCAGGGGGTCGATGTTCAGAAGAAGCTCTATTTTTAGCATTTCTTAGCGTTTGTCAATTTCTGTGGTATAAAATCTTGCACTGTGGCTCATTTCAAGCTAGCAATGTAATGTCACTGAAAGCAGAGTTGGGAAGATATTCTAACAATATCTTTCAAGAGCTAGTATTATTAGCTGGCTCTCAGCCCACCACTTGGTAAATTCTACCAAATATTCTGGTTGAATTATCTTCCAATTTCCTTTGTCATATCTTCTTTTACGTGTGGGTTGTTTTGAATAGTGTTGCTCAGCTTACTTCCAAATATTTGGGAATTTTCTAGAGATCATGTTATCATTAACTTCTAATTTAATTGTATTGTGATGGAAGAACATACTTTGTGTTTTGGATACTTGAAATTTATTAGGTCTTGTTTTATGGCTCAGCATATAAAAGTTTAAGTAAAAAGCCCATATGCACTTGAAAAAAAAGTGTTAGGCAGCGTTCTAGAGATATAAATTAGGTCAATTAATTTGATAGAGTCCTCCGTTTCTTCAGCATTCTTACTGCTAATTCAATACATGTCACCTAATGATTCGTTTCTATTGGATTTTAATTTTCCTACTTATGAATTACACTTTTTTGTGTGGCGTACCTAGAAATTTTTATTATATACTGGATATTCTGGTTAACACATTGTAGAAGACGGGGAACAGCCTTTTTTATGTTTCTTTTTTCTTACTGTTTTTACCTTTTTTACATTAATTATACAGTATTAATCATACATAGCTCAGCTACTAACACCTGGGGCCAGGACTATTCATAAGGATTGTAAGATTCATTACTGCAAGGACACTGGTCTCCCCAAGTTGATATAAAGATTAAACCCAAACCAAATCCTTATCCCTGTAGGTTTTGTTTGTGAGTGTGTATATGTGTGAAAAGTGGCAAACATTTGAAATGTGTTAGTAACGTTGTACAACTTTCTGAGATAATGGACATATTCTATATTTGTGCTGCTTATGACAGTAGTCAACATCTGGCTATTAAGTACT
Organism: Pongo pygmaeus; assembly: GCF_028885625.2. Classification (NCBI taxonomy): domain Eukaryota; kingdom Metazoa; phylum Chordata; class Mammalia; order Primates; family Hominidae; genus Pongo; species Pongo pygmaeus. The sequence continues at coordinate 110,623,307 of NC_072396.2, read as the reverse complement.
TGAAATGTGGCTAAAGTGGCTGAGAAATTGAATTCTAAAATTGGATTTATTTTTAATTATTTTAAATTTAAATTTAAGTAGTCATTCATTGCTAGTAACCACCATATTGGACAGTGCAGGTCTATGAAAATGCAGAATGGCAAACATACAGAAGTAATCTTGAAAAAGGAGGACATAGATTGCTACCCTTCAAACTTATTTATGAAACTATAAGAATTAAAGTATGGAGTATATATATATATATGTATATACACACTGACTCATCACAAAGAGCATAAAATGTATGTGTATACAGTTATATACATAGGAGTCACGTAACCCATGATAAATGTGACACTGAAGTATAATGTGGAAAGAATGGCCTTTTCAAGAACTGATGTTAGTCAGTTGAATATCTATTTGAAAAAGAAAGTTAATCTTGTGTGACTCCTTTTCAAACTATGTACCAAAATCAATTAGGGCCGGGCACAGTGGCTCGTGCCTGTAATCCCAGCACTGTGGGAGGCTGAGGCGGGCAGATCACTTCAGCTCAGGAGTTCAAGACCAGCATGGCCAACATGGTGAAACCCTGTCTCTACCAAAAATACAAAAATTAGCTGGGTGTGGTGGCATGTCTGTAGTACCAGCTACTTGGGAAGCTGAGGCAGGAGAATCACTTGAACCCAGAAGGCACAGGCTGCTGTGAGCTGAGATCGCACCACTGCACTCCAGCCTGGGTGACAGAGTGAGACTCCATCTCAAAACAAAACAAAAATCAATTGGAGAAGTTTTCCAAATATAAATGTGAAAGTTAAAAAAAAGTTTAAAGAGAATGCAGGGAATATCTTCATGACTTTGTAGTAAGCAACAATTTTCTTATCAGGACACACCAAAAGAGAAAAAAGTACTAACAATAAAGACACAAGGGGGATCACTCCAGGCAAGATGGCTGAATAGAAACAGCTCCGGTCTGCAGCTCCCAGTGAGATCGACACAGAAGTCGGGTGATTTCAGCATTTCCAACTGAGGTGCCCATTTCATCTCACTGGGACTGGTTGGACAATGGGTGCAGCCCACGGAGGGCGAGCTGAAGCAGGCTGGGGCATTGCCTCACCCAGGAAGTGCAAGGGGTTGGGGAATTTTCTCCCCAACCCAAGGGAAGCCCTTAGGGACTGAGCCTGAAGAACTGTGCACTCCAGTCCAGATACTGTGCTTTTCCCATGGTCTTCACAACCTGCAGACCAGGAGATCCCCTCTGGTGCCTACCCCACCAGGGCCCTGGGTTTCAAGCACAAACCTGAGCGGCCATTTGGGCAGACACTGAACTACCTGCAAGAGGTGTTTTTGTTTTTTTTTTTTTTATTCCGTACCCCAGTGGCTCCTGGAACGCCAGTGAGACTGAAGCATTCACTCCCCTGGAAAGGGGTGCTGAAGCCAGGGAGCCAAGTGGTCTGGTTTAGGCAGGTCCCACCCCCGTGGAGTCCAGCAAACTAAGATCCACTGGCTTGAAATTCTCACTGCCAGCACAGCAGCAATCTGAGATCGACCTGGGATGCTCCAGCTTGGTGGGGGGAGGGGCGTCTGCCATTGCTGAAGCTTGAGTAGGCGGGTTTTTTTTTTTTTTTTTTTTGCTAATTTTTTTTCTTTTTATTATTATTATTATTATTATTATACTTTAGGCTCTGTGGTACATGTGCGCAACATGCAGGTAAGTTACATATGTATACATGTGCCATGCTGGTGCGCTGCACCCACCAACTCGTCATCTAGCATTAGGTATATCTCCCAATGCTATCCCTCCCCCCTCCCCCCACCCCACAACAGTCCCCGAAGTGTGATGTTCCCCTTCCTGTGTCCATGTGTTCTCATTGTTCAATTCCCACCTATGAGTGAGAATATGCGGTGTTTGGTTTTTTGTTCTTGCGATAGTTTACTGAGAATGATGATTTCCAATTTCATCCATGTCCCTACAAAGGACGTGAACTCATCATTTTTTATGGCTGCATAGTATTCCATGGTGTATATGTGCCACATTTTCTTAATCCAGTCTATCATTGTTGGACATTTGGGTTGGTTCCAACTCTTTGCTATTGTGAATAATGCCGCAATAAACATACGTGTGCATGTGTCTTTATAGCAGCATGATTTATAGTCCTTTGGGTATATACCCAGTAATGGGATGGCTGGGTCGAATGGAATTTCTAGTTCTAGATCCCTGAGGAATCGCCACACTGACTTCCACAAGGGTTGAACTAGTTTACAGTCCCACCAACAGTGTAAAAGTGTTCCTATTTCTCCACATCCTCTCCAGCACCTGTTGTTTCCTGACTTTTTAATGATTGCCATTCTAACTGGTGTGAGATGGTATCTCATTGTGGTTTTGATTTGCATTTGGCTGATGGCCAGTGATGGTGAGCATTTTTTCATGTGTTTTTTGGCTGCATAAATGTCTTCTTTTGAGAAGTGTCTGTTCATGTCCTTCGCCCACTTTTTGATGGGGTTGTTTGTTTTTTTCTTGTAAATTTGTTGGAGTTCATTGTAGATTCTGGATATTAGCCCTTTGTCAGAGGAGTAGGTTGCGAAAATTTTCTCCCATTTTGTAGGCTGCCTGTTCACTCTGATGGTAGTTTCCTTTGCTGTGCAGAAGCTCTTTAGTTTAATTAGATCCCATTTGTCAATTTTGGCTTTTGTTGCCATTGCTTTTGGTGTTTTAGACATGAAGTCCTTGCCCATGCCTATGTCCTGAATGGTATTGCCTAGGTTTTCTTCTAGGGTTTTTATGGTTTTAGGTCTAACATTTAAGTCTTTAATCCATCTTGAATTGATTTTTGTATAAGGTGTAAGGAAGGGATCCAGTTTCAGCTTTCTACATATGGCTAGCCAGTTTTCCCAGCACCATTTATCAAATAGGGAATCCTTTCCCCATTTCTTGTTTTTGTCAGGTTTGTCAAAGATCAGATAGTTGTAGATATGTGGCATTATTTCTGATGGCTCTGTTCTGTTCCATTGATCTATATCTCTGTTTTGGTACCAGTACGATGCTGTTTTGGTTACTGTAGCCTTGTAGTATAGTTTGAAGTCAGGTAGCGTGATGCCTCCAGCTTTGTTCTTTTGGCTTAGGATTGACTTGGCGATGCGGGCTCTTTTTTGGTTCCATATGAACTTTAAAGTAGTTTTTTCCAATTCTGTGAAGAAAGTCATTGTTGGAAGTTCTGGCCAGGGCAATTAGGCAAGAGAAGGAAATCAAGGGTATTCAATTAGGAAAAGAGGAAGTCAAATTGTCCCTGTTTGCAGATGACATGATAGTATATCTAGAAAACCCCATTGTCTCAGCCCAAAATCTCCTTAAGCTGATAAGCAACTTCAGCAAAGTCTCAGGATACAAAATCAATGTGCAAAAATCACAAGCATTCTTATACATCAATAACAGACAAACAGAGAGCCAAATCATGAGTGAACTCCCATTCACAATTGCTTTAAAGAGAATAAAATACCTAGGAATCCAACTTACAAGGGATGTGAAGGACCTCTTCAAGGAGAACTACAAACCACTGCTCAAGGAAATAAAAGAGGATACAAACAAATGGACGAACATTCCATGCTCATGGGTAGGAAGAATCAATATCGTGAAAATGGCCATACTGCCCAAGGTAATTTACAGATTCAATGCCATCCCCATCAAGCTACCAATGAGTAGGCGGTTTTACCCTCACAGAGTAAACAAAACTGCTGGGAAGTTTGAACTTGGCGGAGCCCACTGCAGCTAAGCAAGGCCTCCATGGCCAGACTGTCAGATTTCTTCTCTCTGGGCAGGGCATCTCTAAAAAAAAAAAGAAAAAGGCAACAGCCCCAGTCAGGGACTTACAGATAAAAACCCCATCTCCCTGGGACAGAGCACCTGGGGGAAGGGGTGGCTGTAGGTAGAGCTTCAGCAGACTTAAACCTCCCTGCCTGACAGTTCTGAAGAGAGCAGCGGACCTCCCAGCACAGCTTCTGAGCTCTGCTAAGGGTCAGACTGCCTCCTCAAGTTGGTCCCTGACCCCCATGTATCCTGACTGGGAGACACCTCCCAGTAGGGGCTGACAGACACCCCATACAGGAGAGCTCTGGCAGGTACCCCAGTGGGATGAAGCTTCCAGAGGAAAGAGCAGGCAGCAATCTTTGCTGTTCTGCAGCCTCCACTGGTGATACTCAGGCCAACAGGGTCTGGAGTGGACCTTCAGCAAACTCCGGCAGACCTGCAGCAGACAGGCCTGAAAGTTAGAAGGAAAGGTAACAAACAGAAAGAAATAGCACGTCCACTCAAAGACCCCATGCAAAGGTCATCAACATCAAAGACCAAAGGTAAATAGATCCACAAAGAGGGAGAGAAACCAGCACAAAAATGCTGCAAATTCCAAAAACCAGAACACCTCTTCTCCTCCAAAGGATCACAACTTCTTGCCAGCAAGGGAGCAAAATTGGATGGAGAATGAGTTTGACGAATTGACAGAGGTAGACTTCAGAAGGTGGGTAATAACAAACTCCTCTGAGCTAAAGGAGCGTGTTCTAACCCAATGCAAAGAAAGTAAGAACCTTGAAAAAAGGTTAGACGAATTGCTAACTAGAATAACCAGTTTAGAGAAGAAGATAAATGACCTGATGGAGCTGAAAAACATAGCACGAGAACTTCATGAAGCATACACAAGTATTAATAGCTGAATCGATCAAGCAGAACAAATGCTATCAGAGATTGAAGATCAACTTAATGAAATAAAGCAAGAAGACAAGATTAGAGAAAAAAGAATAAAAAGGAATGAACAAACCTCCAAGAAATATGAGGCTATCTGAAAAGACCAAATTTTTTTGATTTGATTAGTGTACCTGAAAGTGACGGGGAGAATGGAACCAAGTTGGAAAACACTCTTCAGGATATTATCCAGGAGAACTTCCCCAACCTAGCAAAACAGGACAACATTCAAATTTAGGAAATGTAGAGAACACCACAAAGATACTCTTTGAGAAGAGCAACCCAAAGACACATAATCATCAGATTCACCAAGGTTGAAAAGAAGGAAAAAATGTTAAGGGCATCCAAACAGAAAGGGCGGGTTACTCACAAAGGGAAGCCCATCAGACTAACAGCAGATCTCTCTGCAGAAACCCTACAAGCTAGAAGAGAGTGGGGGCCAATATTCAACATTCTTAAAGAAAAGAATTTTCAACCCAGAATTTCATATCCAGCCAAACTAAACTTCATAAGCAAAGGAGAAATAAAATCCTTTACAAACAAACAAATGCTGAGAGGTTTTGTCACCACCAGGCCTGCCTTACAAGAGATCCTGAAGGAAGCACTAAACATGGAAAGGAACAACTGGTACCAGCCACTGCAAAAACATACCAAATCGTAAAGACCATCGACATTATGAAGAAACTGCAATAACTAACGGGCAAAATAACCAGCTAGCATCATAATGACAGGATCACATTCACACATAACAATATTAACCTTAAATTTAAATGGGCTAAATGCCCCAATTAAAAGACACAGACTGGCAAATTGTATAAAGAGTCAAGACCCATCAGTGTGCTGTATTCAGGAGACCAATCTCATGTGCAAAGACACACATAGGCTTAAAATAAAGGGATGGAGGAATATTTACCAAGCAAATGGAAAGCCAAAAAAAAAAAAAAAGCAGGAGTTGCAATCCTAATCTCTGATAAAACAGGCTTTAAACCAACAAAGATCAAAAGAGACAAAGAAAGCCATTACATAATGGTAAAGGGATCAATTCAACAAGAAGAGCTAACTATCCTAAATATATATGCACCTGATGCAGGAGCACCCAGATTCATAAAACAACTTCTTAGAGACCTACAAAGAGACTTAGACTCCCACACAATAATAATGGGAGACTTTAACACCCCACTGTCAATATTAGACAGATCAATGAGACAGAAAATTAACAAGGATATTCAGGACTTGAACACAGCTCTGGACCAAGCGGACCTAATAGACATCTACAGAACTCTCCACCTAAAATCAACAGAATATGCATTCTTCTCAGCACCTCATTGCACTTATTCTAAAATTGACCACATGATTGGAAGTAAAACACTCCTCAGCAAATGCAAAAGAAGGGAAATCATAACAAACAGTCTTTCAGACCACAGTGTAATCAAATTAGAACTCAGGATTAAGAAACTCACTCAAAACCACACAACTACATGGAAACTGAACAACCTGCTCCTGAATGACTACTGGGTAAATAACGAAATGAAGGCAGAAATAAAGATGTTATTTGAAACCAATAAGAATGAAGACACAATGTACCAGAATCTCTGGGACACATTTAAAGCAGTTTGTAGAGGGAAATGTATAGCACTAAATGCCCACAAGAGAAAGCAGGAAAGATCTAAAATTGACACCCTAACATTACAATTAAAAGAACTAGAGAAGCAAGAGCAAACAAATTCAAAAGCTAGCAGAAGACAAGAAATAACTAAGATCAGAGCAGAACTGATGGAGATAGAGACACAAAAAACCCTTCAAAAAATCAGTGAATCCAGGAGCTGGCTTTTTGAAAAGATCAACAAAATAGACTGCTAGCAAGAATAATAAGGAAGAAAAGAGAGAAGAATCAAATAGATGCTATAAAAAAAGATAAAGGGGATATCCCACCAATCCCACAGAAATACAAGCTACCATAAGACAATACTATAATGAGAAGTGAAGCCAGCTGGAGTTCCTGGGTGGAGTGATGACTTGGAGAACTTTTCTGTCTAGCTAGAGGATTGTAAACACACCAATCAGCAATCTGTTTCTAGATAAAGGATTGTAAATGCACCAATCAGCACTCTGTAAAAATGCACCAATCAGTACTCTGTATCTGGCTAAAGGATTGTAAATGCACCAATCAGCATTATGTAAAAATGCTCCAATCAGTGCTCTGTGTCTAGCTAAATGATTGTAAATGCACCAATCAGCACTCTGTAAAAGGGACCAATCAGCACTCTGTAAAATGGACCAATCAGCACTTTGCAAAGTGGACCAATCAGCAGGACGTGGGCAGGGACAAATAAGGGAATAAAAGCTGGCCACTCCAGCCAGCAGTGGCAACCCGCTTGGGTCCCCTTCCATGCTGTGGAAGCTTAGTTTCTTTGTTCTTCACAATAAATCTTGCTGCTGCTCACTCTTTGGGTGCACACCACCTGGAAGAGCTGTAACACTCACTGCAAGGGTCTGTGGCTTTATTCCTGAAGTCAGTAAGAACACGAACCCACCAGGAGGAACAAACAACTCCAGACCTGCCACCTTTAAGAGCTGTAACACTCACCGCAAGGTCCACAGCTTCATTCTTGAAGTCAGCGAGACCAAGAACCCACTGGAAGGAATAAATTCCAGACACATAAACACCTCTATGCAAATAAACTAGAAAATCTGGAAGAAATGGATAAATTCCGGGACACATACACCCTCCCAAGTCTAAACCAAGAAGAAGTCCAATCCCTGAATAGACCAATAACAAGTTCTGAAATTGAGGCAGCAATTAATAGCCTACCAACCAAAAAAAGTCCAGGACCAGATGGATTCACAGCTGAATTCTACCAGAGGTACAAAGAGGAGCTGGTACCATTCCTTCTGAAACTATTCCAAACAACAGAAAAAGAGGGAATCCTCCCTAACTCATTTTATGAGGCCAGCATCATGCGGATACCAAAACCTGGCAGAGACGCAACAAAAAAAGAAAATTTCAGGCCAATATCCCTGATGAACATCAGTGCAAAAATCCTCAATAAAATACTGGCAAACCGAATCCAGCAGCACATCAAAAAGCTTATCCACCATGATCAAGTGGGCTTCATCCCTGGGATGCAAGGCTGGTTCAACATATGCAAATCAATAAAAATGTAATCCATCACATAAACAGAGCCAATGACAAAAACCACATGATTATCTCAATAGATGCAGAAAAGGCCTTCAACAAAATTCAATACCACTTCTGCTAAAAACTCTCAACAAACTAGGTATCGAAGGAACGTATCTAAAAATAATAAGACCTATTTATGACAAACCCACAGCCAATACTATACTGAATGGGCAAAAACTGGAAGCATTCCCTTTGCAAACAGGTAGAAGACAAGGATGCCCTCTGTCACCACTCCTGCTATTCAACATAGTATTGGAAGCTCTGGCCAGGGCAATCAGGCAAAAGAAAGAAACAAAGTGTATTCAAATAGGAAGAGAGGAAGTCAAATTGTCTCTGCTTGCAGACGACATGATTCTACATTTAGAAAACCCCATCGTCTCAGCCCAAAATCTCTTAAGCTGATAAGCGACTTCAGCAAAGTCTCAGGATACAAAATCAATGTGCAAAAATCACAAGCACTCCTATACACCAATAACAGACAAACAGAGAGCCAAATCATGAGTGAACTTCCATTCTCAATTGCTGCTAAATAGAATAAAATACCTAGGAATACAACTTACAAGGGTTATGAAGGACCTCTTCAAGGAGAACTACAAACCACTGCTCAAGGAAATAAGAGAGGACACAAACAAATGGAAAAACATTCCATGCTCATGGATAGGAAGAATCAATATCATTAGAATGGCCTTACTGCCCAAAGTAATTTATAGATTTAATGCTATCCCCATCAAGCTACCACTGACTTTCTTCACAGAATTGGAAAAAACTACTTTAAACTTCATATGGAACCAATAAAAGAGCCCACATAGTCAAGACAATCCTAAGCAAAAAGAATAAAGCTGGAGGCATCACACTACCTGATTTCAAACTATACTGCAAGGCTACAGTAGCCAAAACAGCATGGTACTGGTACCAAAACAGATATATAGACCAATGGAACAGAGTAGATCCATCAGAAATAGCACCACACATCTACCACCATTTGATCTTTGACAAACTTAACACACACAAGCAATGGGGAAAAGATTCCCTATTTAATAAATGGTGCTGGGAAAACTGGCTAGCCATATGCAGAAAACTGAAACTGGACCCTTTCTGTACACCTTATACAAAAATCAACTCAAGATGGATTAAAGACTTAAATGTAAGACCTAAAACCATAAAAATCCTAAAAAAGATCCTAGGCAATACCATTCAGGACATAAGTGTGGGCAAAGACTTCATGTCTAAAACACCGAAAGCAATGGCAACAAAAGCCAAAATTGACAAATGGGACCTAATTAAACTAAAGAGCTTCTGCACAGCAAAAGAAACCATCATCAAAGTGAACAGACAACCTACAGAATGAGAGAACATTTTTGCAATCTATCCATCTGATAAATGGCTAATATCTGGAATCTACAAAGAACTTAAACAAATTTACAAGAAAAAAACCAACCACATCGAAAAGTGGGCAAAGGATATGAACAGACACTTCTCAAAAGAAGACGTTTATGCAGCCAACAAACATATGAAAAAATGCTTATCATCACTGGCCATCAGAGAAATGCAAATCAAAACCACAATGAGATACCGTCTCACACCAGTTAGAATGGCAATCATTAAAAAGTCAGGAAACAACAGGTGCTGGAGAGGATGTGGAGAAATAGGAACACTTTTACACTGTTGGTGGGACTGTAAACTAGTTCAACCATTGTGAAAGACAGTGTGGCTATTCCTCAAGAATCTAGAACCAGAAATACCATTTGACCCAGCCATCCCATTACTGGGTATATACCCAAAGGATTATAAATCATTCTACTATACAGACACATGCACACATATGTTTATTGTGGCACTATTCACAATAGCAAAGACTTGGAACCAACCCAAATGCCCATCAATGGTAGATTGTATAAAGAAAATGTGGCACATATACACTATGGAATACTATGCAGCCATAAAAAGAATGAGTTCATGTCCTTTGCAGGGACATGGATGAAGCTGGAAACCATCATTCTCAGCAAACGGTCACAAGAACAGAAAACCAAACACCACATGTTCTCACTCATAAATGGGAGCTGAACAATGAGAACACATGGACACAGCAAGGGGAACATCACACACTGTGGCCTGTTGTGGGGTGGGGGGCTAAGGGAGGGATAGCATTAGGAGAAATACCTAATGTAAGTGACGGGTTGATGGGTGCAGCAAACCACCATGGCACGTGTATACACATGTAACAAAACTGCATGTTCTGCACATGTACCCCAGAACTTAAAGTATAATAAAGAAAGAAAGAGAGAAAGAAAGAAAGAAAGAAAGGAAGGAAGGAAGAAAGAAAGAGAGAGAGAGAGAGAGAGAGAGAGAGGGAGGGAGGGAGGGAGGGAGGGAGGGAGGGAGGGAGAAATAAGGGAGGGAGGAAGACATACAACTTAAGAACATTTGCTCATCAAAACGCACCATTAAGAAAGAGAAAAGGCAGTCCATTGATGAGAGTATTTATCTGAAATAAATGTACTTAACAAAGAATTTGTATGCAGAATATATGAAGAATTTCTACAAATCCATAAGAAAAGGCAGGCAACCCAGTGGAAAATGGGAAAAGACAAACAGGCCATTCAGAAAAAATGGCTAACATAAATGACTAATGAACAAATAAAAGGATTCTCAACTTCATTATTCATCAGGATCAGGGAAATGAAAATTAATGCCATTGGTAATACTTTCACTCTCACACTTGAATAGATAAAATGAAAAATGATAGAAATATCATTTCTTTCTGAAGACATGAGCAACTGGAAATGTCAAACACTGCTGGTGGAAGTGGAAATTGATACAACTACCTTGGAAATTTACATGGCAATATCTAATATGTATGAATTTATGCACAACCTATAATACAGCAAATTTTACTTCTAGGTATTTATCCAACAGAAATATATGCATATGTTCACCAGAACACATGTATAAGATTGTTCATAGCATTACTATTTATACTAGGCAACAATTTAAAAACTTCCCCATTTACAAAAAGTAAAATGATTAAATAAATTGTGTTGTATTCACATAATAAAATAGCACACAGCAATGAAAATGAACAATCTATAACTACTCACAAAAACGGATGAATCTTACAAAAGAAATCAGTTACAAAATAGTATTATATGACTCTTTTTATATAAAGCTCAAAAATAGACAAAACTAATCTATGATGATACAAGTCAGGTAAGTGTTCATTCTCAGGAGGCTTAATAATTTGAAGCAGGCATGAGTGGGGATTCTGGTATGTGACAATGTTCTGTTTTTCATTCTGAGAGCTATTACATAGATGTGTTCACACTGCAAAAATTCATAGAATTTTATGCTTCTGATTTGTTCACTTTTTTCCTGTAGATTATACTTCAGTAAAAATTAATAAAACAGAAATGAAAATAACAGACTCATCAACCCTAGGCCCTTGTAAAATCCAGAAGGCTTCTATACAGCTGTGCTTAAAGAGAGCCTTATCTGCAGCAGCAAGGAAGACTGTGCTGAAAATCAGGGCTGGGAGCTAATTGTAAGGGGGGTAGAGATTCAAAATGGCACTGGATATATAACTTGAAGAGGTCTCCTATGTCAAAATCAGGGACCTCATGAAAAACAGTAACCGTAAGACTTGGATTAGGGAGATTTGCAGGGAAGAGCCTGAGAATCTTGAACTACCAGATTCCTCTTAATCTTTCAGATCAGCAGCAGTTCTCCTACACCTGCCCCTCTGACTTGCTAGAGGAGAGCAACCTCCTCAGACTTGGAGACCCTGAAAATACATTACCAACACAGGAGATTTACATAAGGGCACATTCAACATCTGCACTCTCATCGTGACCAAACCAATTAGCATTATAGGCAGAGCTGGGAAGTAAAGTCCCTGCTCTTGGAGGAAAGAGGTTACAACCAAAAGAAATGGAAAACCTGGCTCAAATATACTGGCACAAACCCCGGGAACATATGTGGGAGTAGATCTTGAGACTTTGAATGGGAATCAAGGAGAATAAAGGAGCATTACTGACATGACATGACACCCAGCAGAACCATTATACGATTACTCACTCCTAGAAGAAAATGACTGGCTGGTTAACTGCTTGCTATAGATAGGTGCTAAACCCTTGGCTCTGGTTGCTCAGCTGTGGTGCAACCCAGTGTTTATAGCCCACCTGCTCTTGCCAGGTTGCACAGTGGAAGTTGGAGACAGGTAAATTGGTGCTACCAGGCTGATATTCCTGCTGTTTGATGTGCTGTAAATAATAAATTGTTTTGCTCTGAGCCATTAAATGTTGTTGTCTTCTTTTGGCACCTGTGGGGTGTGGAAAACTGATATGCTTGCTTACTTAATCATTTCCTTTGGAGTCTAGCTACTCCATGCCATCCTATATGAATGAGTTTCTGCAAGGATTGGCATAGGAAGCAAGGTGCCAATATAGACAATGACTTTTTGAAAGAGAAAAGGCAGGGGACCTATGGGACAATTCAGGGATGTAAGGAAGCTCCTTGGGAGATAGGAGGGATTGTGTCTGCCCAAATAGTAAATTAAGGGGAAGGTAAATGGTCTGCTTTTTGAACATGAGTGTAAGAGTCAGATTACAATAAACTATTCAAAAGGCATCCTCTTCTACAGAGTAGGGGACAAAGGAAACACCTCTGATTCCTGTCAAAGAGAAAAGCACAACTTTCCCCCATTTGAAAACCATGGTTACTATTCCTATAACTGCAATATAACCCCATGCAGAGTAGTAAGATGCACCCAAGAGGCAAAGGAGGGAAATCTGATAAAACTTCTGTCCAAAGAGTGGGGTGCTGTTAGAGATTCAGTTGGTGCATCTTGTGCCGAAAGAAGAACGGTTATGCTTTACAGAGTGAATGGTAGCAAGCAGGCCTTCTCACATATGATTCATACAGACTCTTCAGTCAGGGCAGAATCATGTCACAAACCATGGCTTTGCTGGTTTCAATTTCTATTTCAATGACGATATTATGTTGAACCTGGGGAGAATACCAAGGAGGAAGTTGTTCAAAACATGATGGTTGTAGCTGCTCCAGAATGACTGTACCATGGGCAGAATGGTAATTTTGATAATGAGCCTTTCATCCAGAGAATGCCTGACAAGTGTTTATGCTCTGCCTCTCTAAAGTGAAAGTGGATGACTAACTTTGTTGTTAGTACCTCGAGGCCCTGTGCAGGTGGCTATGATTGTAGGTTGAAAAATGCCTAAGATAAAGACAGACTCATCCTCATCCAAGCAAAATTTCTGTAATCTGAGATAAAATAAAGAAGGATGGGAAAAAAATAAATCTCCTACAAAGGAACCTAGCCATAACTCAATATAGATTTGGCTGTAAAACAGAGTTTCTCAAAGAAGATATTAATGGGTTGAGCACTGAAGCAACTGGGTCCAGATAGGAGCTATAGGCATAGGGTGAAGGGGCACAAACAGGCAGTTGTTTATCCAGTTGAAACTTAAGTGCCTCAATAGGGACAGATTTCTCCATGGAGATCAATATTTCTTTATAGGAGGAAGTAAGAAGCCATTTCTAGTTAGCTGGATAGAAATGTTGGTAGTCTGGGTACCCCATTTGTGGGTTCCGTCTTTATAGGAAGAAGTAAGAAGCCAGTTGGCTACTATAGAATGTTAGTCAACTGGCTTCTCACTTCCTCATTATTATCCTATGGTAGCCAACTGGCTATCATTCCTTCAGCACTTCCACTGCCGGACCCTAAGCCCATGTATCCTGATCTGAAGAAGGGGGACTAAGCGTGAGGTCAAGGTCTTTCTGTCCCCAGTGGGGCCCAGAGGTCATATGCCTCTGCAAGTGTACAATGTGGCATGGGGTAAAGGTAGGAGATGGGATATTTTGTGGCTTGTTTGGATACCAGTGCTTAAATAACTGTCTTATCAGATTCTGTTGAGAGGCAAGTGCTACCAGTGAATTGGCTGAATTTGGCGATGTAGTGAAACGGGAAAGGGGATTAACTGTAACCATCTGGGTGTGGTCACTTAGACTCCCATTATGCACTACTGCTGTTACTCTTACTGCTTGATGTATAATTGCTATTGCTGTTTTACATGCATTTACTGTGAGTACTCATAGAGTCTAAGAAGGGGGATTCTCCCACTTGTGAAGAAGGGCATCTTGCAATATGATGATAGTGAGAAGATTACACCAAAACCACCAACTAGACTTCCAGTTCTCTCTTGTATTACACTACACAAATAATATAGAATTCCAGGAGATGAGAAAGTAATCAAGGCCTTGATGAAGGACTTAGTAGGAGTGTTGAAAGCTTTTATATCTTGACAATGGCCCTGAGTGTCTAGTGAAACAGGTGAATGGGAGGTGGAGGCTTATTGCCAACTGAATTTAGCCATTGTCCCTGTAGCTCCCACACAATTACTATTCTATATCTGGAGAAGCTATATTTTCTTGATGTTTGCCATCAGTGAGCATGCAGATGTATGGAATAAGTTCTTTTTACCTTCTTGGATAACTTGATTCCAATATATTGATGATATTGTGCTGGTAAGCCCCAGTAAAGAGCAAGTGGTAATGGCTGTTTGCTGACTTGCATTAAAGCCAAGGGGTGGCTCATTACTCCTAATAAAATATAGAGACCAACCACCCAAGTGAAATTATTGACAGCCATGTGGGCTAACGCTCAAATTTCAATCTCTAAGATATAAAAGGGAAAGTTACTTGCATTTGACTCACCACTACCTAAAAAGAAGCCCAGAAGTTAATTTGACTGTTTGGATATTCGAGACAATATGTGCCTCATCCAGACAGTTTGTTGCACCTTATGTATGTGTTGAGCAGAAAATCTAGAAAATTTAACTGGTTATGGTAATAACAGGTAGGCTAGGGCAGTGACATGGGCCTGTAAAACCCCAAGGGCCCCTTGTAACTACAAGTATCTGCTACTGATGACTATGCTGTGTTGAGCTTCTACCAAAGAGAGACTGCTTCCACCTGTATGTGCCCGTCGAGTTCCCTGACCAGGCCACCCATCACACTCCATTTGGGAAATAACTAAATGGCCTTCTATTGGGAAGTTGTGGAGAATGAGAACCTTATTCTGGAATTCCAGGTAACATTTTGCCCAGACACCTCCATCTTGGGTTTGTTCATTCAGATGCTTACAACAAAGTCAGAAAGGCACAACAGTCTTCTTTTATTAAATGGAAATCTTATATTTAAGAGAGAGACAGATCTCGTCCCACAACTGTGTCCTCCTTATACAAAAAGGTTACATACCTTTAGAGGCTTTTGAACCTCCCCTTGCTCATTCACAAGAGAAGCCTTTTGCTATCTGGTGATCACACTTCAAAATCCCCAAGGATGATTGACCTTGGATTACTGATGGCTTAGCTGAAGTAAAAGCTAATGGTGTCACTGGGTATTGGTAGTAATTAAGCCCCAAGGACAACCCTGGAAGACCTCCTGCAGTGAGGGCCAGTCAGCACAATTGGCTGATTTGAATACTGCCATCCTTGTCCTATATAATACTCATAGAGAAATGGCATATTGTATTTTTACTGACACTTGGGTTAGTGTCAGTGAAAACAGCTCAGCTGTCTGTTTGAATTCATGGAGAATGACTACTGGTATATAAAAGGCATCCCTCTACTGGGCCAGGAACTCTGGAAAGCTATATCTGCAGCCAGACAGAACATTTATGTAATCCATGTGAATGCCAAAGGAAAGCATCCATACTCAGAAAAGCCTAAATCAAACAATGTGGCCAATTGCATGTACATAGCAATGCTATCTGTATTCATCATAGGACTGGGCAAGTGACTATTCCACCATAATCCAATGGGCTTAAAAGAATTCCATCTGTGTCATCTGTCAGTAGGTGACACAACTTTGAGCCTTGACCATTCCTGATGGTCTACTTCCATTCTCTGCTGCCACCTTATGGCTATTTCTGGTATCTAACAGCCATTGAAATCTATTCCAGTTGGAAGAGCCTGCTACGGAACTGAAATTGGACATTTTATAGGAATTGATACAGATGTTGGTCCTCAAAAGCTACAAACCAGTGGTCTGCAAAATAAAATGTGTTGGAAACCTCAAAAAAAAAAGGAATCTATTTCAGCTATGAAGTTGCCATTCCTGTGTGAGTTGCAGATTCTGGGAGTACCATGGTAATACTTGAGTCTGAGTTCTACTATGTTTCTGCCACTTACAGTCTTCCAACGCACAGTGTTCAAGTTTAAGGAGACCCAACAGTGCACTGATGGGGATGTCATTCGCCATGCATCCCATGCCCCTTTTCATGCTCAGGCTGCTGGCATCATCAAGAGGTGGAGTAAATTTTCAAAACCTTGACTGTAAAATATTTCTAGGCAAGCTATGTTGTCAGAATTGTGGACTACACATCATAGTCAGACTGTATGGTTATTATCTGAAGCTTCTCTCTGTAAGAAATATTTATCTTTGAATGGTTGTGTGAATGTCAGGAGAGAAGGGGTCAGAGAACAAGGAGACCAGCCTTCTAGATCGGGGATTCTACACTGACAATCTCCAACCATTCCTCTTTTTTTCACCTTAGACAACAAAGTGAGATAGACTCCAACCTATTGTTCCTGCTATCACCTAGCTTCTGTCATTGGGCATGGGATGTCACAGATCACAAGGATAATGATCCATTGGTAGAATTTCTGAAGCTAGGATTTACCACTGCAGTGGCTCACTCAAGCAGCAATAGATAATACTAGATCATTGAATAGATAATAACATATCACTGAAATTCCTACCATTGTACCATAGCCCACATAACCCCTGGCACATCTGGATGGGTCTGGGAGCAAGTGAGAGATGAATGGGTGAATAGACAAGGTACTGACTACTGGATTAGGACCAACAGATTGTGTGGCCATGGAGGGAGAGCAACAACCTCATCGCCTGGGGGAAAGTAACAACCTCAGTTGTTATGTGGTCTTTAGACCTTGGAAGGTATGGGAATGGGGGAAGCAATCAATGTTCTATGTCCCCTGGATTCAGTACTACTGCTTGGCAAATATCTCCATGGTCCATCTGAGTCAAGTGGTAGCCGCAGCTGACTAACTCACATTGAAGTCCATCTTTCTCATCCACATGCTAAAAAGCTGAAAATCTCCCATAGCCACGGCTATCAAACTTGGATCCCTTCATGCATGTACAAACACTCTGACCAGTGCAATCTTGTTTATGTGTGACTGGTACTAATCCACATGATTCTCCTGATGCACCAATGGCCTATGCCATGTATGGCTATCAAAACTGTGTCTACTCAGTGACATCACCCATGTGATTTTACCAAACCAATATGAAACCAAGTATAAGAAGCCTCTTTGGGTTATATGCTTGTATGCATTAGAGAGGGGGCCACAGAACCTTTCCACTGCGGGTAGTGGTGATTTTTTTAGCTCATGTATGGCTCCCAGTAATCACTGAAGGTGATGCCACCCATTTTATCCCTTGTTGAAACACTGGATAAAGAGGGCTGTCCTAGCTGGGGGGTACTTTTACTCCTGGTTCTATGCCCCAGCATCAGTGTCCATGCCCCAGAGACAATGATCAGGTGCCAATCATTAGCTTTAGCAACCATAGCCAATGAGATGCCACAAACTCTATAACATCAGCTAATCAGTCTAAACTTTTTTGTACAGGTTTTAATGAATAATAGACTGGCCTTAGACTACATTCAGGCTCACTAGGGAGTAGTATTTATGTTCATCAGCATCTCCTTTGTGTTTGTCTTCATTCTATTATTCAGGTAAAGCAGCTCAGCTAATGTATCAGCTCAGGTGCAACACTTTGAGCAGCTAGGGCACTTTCCTCCAGGATCTGAAATAAAAAATGATATTTGATGCTGTGGCCTCCAAATCTAGAGTATGTGAATCTGGGAACCAAGGAGTAAAACATCAGACTGGCTCTTTATATATATATATATATATATATATATATATATATATATATATATATATAAAAAATACTTTAAGTTCTAGGGTACATGTGCACAACGTGCAGGTTTGTTACATATGTATACATGTGCCATGTTGGTGTGCTGCACCCATTAACTCGTCATTTACATTAGGTATATCTCCTAATGCTATCCCTCCCCGCTCCCCTCACCCCATAACAGGCCCTGGTGTGTGATGTTCCCCTTCCTGTGTCCAAGTGTTCTCATTGTTCAATTCCCACCTGTGAGTGAGAACATGCGGTGTTTGGTTTTTTGTCCTTGCGATAGTTTGCTGAGAATGATGGTTTCCAGCTTCATCCATGTCCCTACAAAGGACATGAACTCATCATTTTTATGGCTGCATAGTATTCCATGGTGTATATGTACCACATTTTCTTAATCCAATTTATCATTGTTGGACATTTGGGTTGGTTCCAAGTCTTTGCTATTGTGAGTAGTGCTGCAATAAACATACGTGGGCATGTGTCTTTATAGCAGCATGATACAAAGGAGTCTGATTCAATTTTTGAATATTTGAATGCTGAGAGCTTTTAAACCTCAACCCCCCTTCTTCCCCTCCACCCCATATCTGGGCAAACTGATAAAAAGTCCTGGGTAATTTCTCCTTGGGCACTAGCAGGAGGTTCAAACCATGCAAGTCCATACTTGTGCAATTGGAACCCTCATCCTGACCCCTCTCTCTAACCACAACAAAAACCTGAAGTCAGTCTTCTTTTTCCACTTTCTCAAGACATTTTCAGATCATCTTGGGAAGCCTGCCCTTCTCTCCTCTGAAAGCATTTATTATGTAAGTAATACGTCATACCTTCTTGCTTTGTGTAAGATGTTATCAGTCTTGACATCTGAATTAAATTTTAGGTGGGGGTTGTAGGGAGAATTCTTACCCAGCGTAATGCCTACGTGGTGTAGGTAAATTTCTACCCTGCCTTAAACTCTGCTTATCTTTAAGAAACAGAACGCCTGAGGTCAGAAGTTCCCTTTTGTGACCAAATGGGCTAAGACAGTGGGATCCAAGATGGAAGCTCAACCTCTGAAGAACCTCTAGGTTCATTATAGTCTAATTTCCATGCTAAATAACACACCCACCAACATCATGACCATTGACAGTCTTCATGACAACAACTGGAAGAAACCATAGAAGGACAAAACAGAAGGTGGTACTCCAGTTTTGAGAAGTTCTCTGCCCATTACCAGAAATGACATGAATATTCCTCCCCTTGCTTTTAATGCCCAACCCATTCATTAAAGATATCCTATATCTGTGTTTTCCCAGCTCTCATGAGTGAACTGAGAAGTTGATTTGTGAGCCACACTCCTGCTTCTCAATTTCATGGCCATCAAACAAGACTGCACTGCTCGAGGCTCTCTTTTGGTTTTGTGTATTGGCTTCACAATACTGAATAGGAAAAGATCCAATTTTTGGGGGGACCAGCTTTATCAGTAACAAGTTGGCTCACACAATCACAAAGGCAAAGTCCTGTGATAGGTTTTCTACAAGATGGAGAATGAAAGATCCCACTAGCTTGGGTCCTAGAGAAGCCAGTAGTGTGTTTCAGTCCAAATTTGAAAGCTCAAAACCAGGGAAGCTGACAGTGAAGACTTTAATCTGAGGCTGAAGGGCTGAAAGCCTCTAGGAGGCTGCTGGTGCACCTCCCAAAGTCCAAAGGCTGAAGAACCTGAAGTCTGATATCCAAAGGCAGTAGAGGGGAAAGGACATCCTGCTCTAGAAGAGAGAGAGAGCATGAAAAAGAAAACCAAATAAGCTGAATATCTCCCTTCTTCTGGATACTTTGTTCTAGGTCTAACCCCAGATTAGTGCCCATCCACATTGAGAGCATGTCTTCCTCTCTCAGTTCACTGACTCACATGTCAATCTTTTCTGGAAACACCCTCACAGACACAACCAGAAACAATGCTTCACCAACCATGTAGACATCTCTCAATCTAATCAAGTTGACATCTAAAATTAACTGTTACAGGGGTCCATCCTTTCTTTGTAAAGAGGCTACAACAGCTCTTCTCACCATCATTCTCCATAGCACATTTGCAGAATGTGTACTTCCTATCCCTGAAACTTTAAGGTCTGCCATATTAGATATCCTGTGTCCCAAGAGGGAGTGCTTCCAGTAAGAGACACAGGTTGGTTTCTATTAAACTTGAGGCTACAACCACTACCTGGTCACTTCAATTTCCTCATGGCAATGGATCAGCAGGCAAAGAAAGGAGTTTATATATCAATAGGGAAAATCAACCATGATTATCACTGTTGGGGTTCAGAAACCGACACCCCAAAATACGGCACTTTGACATGCTGAACTGAAAAAGCATCTAGATCTCTCTGACCATCCTCCTCCGTACTGTCTCTCAATCTTCTGTCTCTCCCGAAGCGCAGATAGAGTTCTCTGAAGTTTCTTTTCCTGCCTGAAGTGTGGACCCACCAAAGAGAACAATGTAACCACACCTGAACAAACCCTTTCACATGGTAATATCTGTCACACTCATTCAAATTCCCAAGAAAACTATTTACAAGTTAATCTCTGTCCCAAGATCTATTCATTCTCCCTAGTAATCATTTATCGCCCCTCAACAGAATCTCTCTTCTTCCCCCTCCTATAACTGTTCTGCCACAATAACCTGTTTTGCCAGAATCCAAGCCCCCATTCTTTCTGTAATTTCATGATGGTATATAATCTTCTACGCCCCATTGGGGTATGGGGCAATTACTCTGTGATTCTTCTTGTGTATGTGTTAATAAATGTGTATGTCTTTTCTCCAATTAATCTGCCTTAGAGGGCACAGAGGTAGATTTTCTTTTGGCCTCTGCACCATGCAGAGATAAAGGTTGTTGATGCATAATGGGGATAGGGAGGAATATGTCTGAAACCAGAGAATTCATCTGGCATTCTGTTTACAGAGAAACCAAACTCTGTAAAATATTTTAAAGAGGTTTATTTTGAGCCAATATGAGTGACTGTGGTTCAGGGAAAACACTAACCCAAAAAGCCTTGAGTAAGTGGTCCTGAGGAAGCCAGGCTACAGTTTGTTTATTATTTGTTTATTTTTTTGCTGATAGTAAATAGAATGCCATACAGTTTGGTTTTATACATTCCAGGGAGGCAGGAATTACAGGCAAAAACATAAATCAATACATGGAAGGTAGACGTTGGTTCGACAAGATATCTTGAAGTGCAGGGTTGAGGGAGAGTGAAGCTTACAGATTATAGGTGAATTTGGAGTTTTTTTTTGTAGTCTTGCTCTGCCACCCAGGCTTGAGTGCAGTGGTGTGATCTCTGCCTTCCAGGTTCAAGCAATTCTCCTGTCTCAGCCTCCCGAGTAGCTGGGATTACAGTGGCATACCGCCATGCCCGGCTATTTTCCTGTTTTTAACACTTCTTCAACTCCGTTCTGACTGCATCCATTTAAACTTTATGTATTCTTTTCTAAGTAGATTTAATAATGCTAAAATATCCAAATTCTCTCTCTGTACCATCACTGATATTTGATCTAGATACTGATTTATTTATTTATTTATTTTATGACAGTGTCCCTACTGGCACAAGGTGTCTCCAGGTGGAAACCGGGAAACAAATTAAGGTCACATGCCCCAGGAGGCCCAGCATATCAGAACACTATAGTTTGTTGGCAACGGTAGGATTAAAAGGACCACACTTGTGTGAGCTCATTGGGGGGCAGCGGGGGTGGGTAGCCCAGCTCCCTGAGGTCTCAAGGGAAACTGAGGACCTTGCTCACTCATTGGACACAGAGCATCTCCATTGTCACGTCTCAGCAAGTGAGTTTACAGCTTGTAAGAAGGGAAGTTGCCATTTGTTGACCCATCCAGGCTCTGCCCCTGTGGCTGACCTTGTCCGCAGCCATTTTAGTGGCAGCCTTGGTGGGTCCCACTTTGCCCCACCTTCGTGTTCCGGGGCTTCCACAGCCACTATCACAGACTGTTGTCTCCTGTTTGGCAGCCTTCTCTGCCACCCTCGCCACTTTGCAGCAGGCCTGACTGCCAGCGGACTCCCTCTCCTCAGCGGCAGTGATCTGGGTGGCCGCCATCTTTGCTGCCTTTGTCGCTGCAGCCCCGTTTGCTGCTCCAGTTGAGGTCCTGACTGGTGAGTCCCTCCTGCCATGTCTACCTCTGAGAAGCGAGACCTGGCCCAACATAGCCAGAGTGGAGCTTGTGACGGGGCAGCCCTGGACCCTGGATTCATCGGGAGTGCCTTGGTGCCTGAAGAATGGGTGGCTGAAGCCGAGGCAGAGGTGGCCCCTGAGGATTTCCAGGAGGCAATAGAAGCTGTTTTGGAGGAGGAGGATGAGGCCTGGGTCCCCATCGAGAACTGGTTTTTTCAGCTAGTAGAAGAGGAGGAGGAGCTAGGAGAGGAGGAGGAACTGGGAGAGGAGGAGGAGCTGGGAGAGGAGGAGGAGGAAGAATTTGAGGAGGAAAAGGAGGAGGAAGAATTTGAGGAGGAGGAGGAGGAGGGTGAAGAGGAGGAGGAAGAAGAAGGAGAGGAGGAGGATTATGAAGGAGAGGAGGAGGATTATGAAGGAGAGGAGGAGGATTATGAAGGAGAGGAGGAGGATTATGAAGGAGAGGAGGAGGATTATGAAGGAGAGGAGGAGGTTTATGAAAGAGAGGAGGATTATGAAAGAGAGGAGGAGGACTATGAAGGAGAGGAGGATTATGAAAGAGAGGAGGAGGACTATGAAGGAGAGGAGGAGGACTATGAAGGAGTGGAGGAGGACTATGAAGGAGTGGAGGAGGACTATGAAGGAGTGGAGGAGGACTGTGAAGAAAAGGAAGAGGATGAAGACAAAGAGGAGGACGAGGAGGAGGCTGAGGATGAGGATAAGGAGGAGAAGGAAAAGGACAGCAAAGAGGATGCAGAAATTGCTTGTGGCACCTGTGAGTTCCCGTGGTGATGTTTCAGTCCCTATTCCAGTATCTGGTCCATTTCTTTCTATACTGTATTTATTATTAATATAAAGACCTTATCCTGGTCTGGCCCCATGCAGACTGCGTGCTGTTTCCAGGAACATGAGGACCAGGGAGAGACACTTGCGCCAGGGGAGTGGGAGGATCCGGGAGTGGGAGACTCTGGGAGCAGGAGGACCCGGGAGCGGGAGGATCTGGGAACAGGAGCATCTGGGAGTGAGCGCACCCGGGAGCGGGAGGACCCAGGAGTGGGAGCCGAGGTCTGGCAGGGCGTGTACCTGGCAGAAGGAGCTTTGCCCGGGGAGCCAGAGGAACCTGCAGAGGTCGCTGCATTCCTGCAGGCAGAGGAAACGGCAGGGGAGGTGGAGGCTTGGGAGAGTTAGGTGCTGGCTGATGCCTGCAAATCCTGGGAGACTGGGGCCTGTGCAACGTAGAGGGCTGAGGCCTGAGAGTGGCAGCAAAGTCCTGGGGGGCCCTTGCAACTTCTGTTGGCACAGCTGGCTTAGTTGCTCAGAGCCTACCTGCCGTGGTTCAGCAGCGGGTCAATGCTGTCAGGAAACTTCAGGCAGCATATGCACAAGTAGAAGCTCAAGTCTATAAAGGTCTTTACGGTCTTGAAAAAAAATGTGCTTCCTTTTACCAACCTGTTTGATAAAAGATCTGAGATTATCAGTGTAATGTATGAGCCCATAGAAAGTGAATGTCAGTGGGAAGTAGGTGGTCAGGAAGGAAGGAGCTTGGGAGGAAATGGAAAGATCATGAAAACAAAGGGCAAATAGATGGCATACCTCGCTTTAGGTTGACAGCTTTTAAAAATGTAAGGATTTTTGGTAGGATGATCCCAGAAAATGATGAACTTGTACTAGAGCACTTGAAAGATGTGAAAATGAATCTTTCAGGGGTTGAGAAACCAATGAGCTTCACCACAAAATTTAAGTTAAAGAAATATTTTTCAATGAAATGAAGTTCTGACAAAAACATATCAAATATTATCAGACCCAGATGATTCTGATCTCTTCTCCCAAGGGCCAGGAACAATCAGCAGCACAGAGTGTGAGATCTGTTGGAAAGAGGGGAAAAATATTATGGTGAAAAATATCAAGAAGCAAAAATGTGAGGGTCATGGAAGTGTTGTACTTACCAGTAGAACATTCTCAGCTATTCTTTTTCCCCTACATATTTCTATTCCCCAGGTTCTGCTGAGCATAGAGTATGGGATACCGCTACTGAGGATAAACTGGAATACTTTTTCCAAGAAAGTCTCCCAATGTCTGTATTATTCTTCTCTAAAGAAGCGGCTGAATATAAGTATGAAAATTCTGATGAGGAGGCTCAAGAAGCTGGAGGCAAGAAGGAGAGAGAAGAGGATGAAATGAAGAACTGGAAGAAGGACTTGAAAAGGATCTGGACTGAGCAGAGGACAACCCCTTCAAAAATGTATAGTCTTGAGTATTAGCTAACCACTTGTGACATATACCTTTTACTAGCAGGGTTATGTTTTTAATTTTTCTCTGTAAGCTAAGTAAGCAAAATATTGGTAAAATTACAAAAGTTTAATGTTGATAATGTATTTTCATATTAGATAAATAGAAGGCAATATGTTCTGAAATGTACTTCATTCATAGCTACAAGTCCTTTATCTTGTAGCTCTAAGATTGCTACAGATGGGAAATCTATTAGACTTAGTAGTGGAGATCAATATTTGTTTAGAGAAAGGTCACAAGAAGAAGGAGCAGCAAAGTGGCCAGGCCATGCACTACTTTGGCCTTAATCGCTCGACCACAGAAATGTAGTCTCTTGTATTAATAATGTCTTTGAGAAGGTTGACTAGTGTACTTACAAGGTAGTAAAAAGTTAAGGATTTCAAGTGAGACCACACTTTGTGATTACTACATAAATATTAGTTCTGTTTATATCTTTTTATTTCATATGACATTCAAAAGAATAGAAATTAGTAAGTTATCATTTATCACTGAATTGGTAATTAAGTCTTAGCTTATATTTTCTTTATTGCCTTTCACTATCTTTCTGAATTTTCTTATCTGTGGATGTCTGATAACAGCCTCATTCTCATATGGAAACTGAGGGTCTGGAATATATATGGCTTGTGTAAAGAGAACAGACTTTTAAGGTGGAAAGATTTATGGAATTCATAAAGTGACCTCTCAAGAAAAAAACAAGCATTGCTAGTGGTGGACAAGAGGGCAACAAGGTTAATATGATCTGATCATTGAAATCATCGAATGTATGAGCATCCTAACATCCAAGGGTCTGTGTTACAAGAGGAAAATGTTTTGTTTTCTCCTTATTGAGACAACAGATGTATACAGGGTTGACTCATAGATTTAGAAAGTTATTAGTGCATGTTAATGGTGTACAAATGTTAATTGTTTCTTATTTCATCTTACAGCTTGGAGGCAGAGAAAGAAATAGATGGAGAAAGAAGAAATTAATTTCCTCTTCACGGATGTTCTGGTTTTCAGTAGCTCAAACAACTGGTTTTGTTAAAGTTCATTACACAAAAATGATACCAACTGATATCTGACTTTACTCTTATATTTTACATATATATTTGACAGCATTTGTTCATGTTAAAAAAATAAAAGCTTGTTTGAAATGAGTACTTTGCAGATTATTTTTTACAAAAATAATACTCACTGAAATTTATCTTTGTATCTTTTTGTTTTGGCTTAGCATATTATCATTAAGATAAATCTTTCAACTATTTGGTAAGCCTTTTAAAAATTCTGTTATTGCAGCCCAAAATAAAATACAAAGCTATAAACAATTTGTGTAATGACAGAGATAGAGGTCTAGTCTCTACTGACTTTTATTGAAAGAATCATATGAATGACCCAGCTTGTCTGGAGACCACATGGTACTAGTGGGCTGCTATTGACTGTCAGCATCAGCATCAGCATCAGCTGGAAAGTTGTTAGAAATGCAAATTGTATACATATGTAACTAACCTGCACATTGTGCACATGTACCCTAAAACTTAAAGTATAATAAAAAAATGCAAATTCTCAGGCCCTACTCTGGACCTAGTGAATCAGAGATTCTGAAGGTAGACTGGCAATCGGGGTTTTACAAGTCTTCCATGTCTTCAGGTGCTTCTGAACACACTGAAGTTTGAGAACCACTGGTTTAGAGCAATGGGGGAAAACAAACTTCACCTACAGTAGGACCAGCCTTAATTCTCTAACTTGGTATGGTTGCAGGTAAACCGAACAGAACAGTAAAGTATGGACTGGGAAAGAGACTAAAATTCTCAGGGGCCTGAGACACAAAGAGTGCCTGGAGGGATGTGTTTGTTTCCTAGGGCTGCCATAATGAATTGCCACAAACAGAGTGGCTTAAAACAACAGAAATTTATTGCCTCAGTTCTGTAGTTTAGAAGTTTGAAACCAAGGTGATGGCAGGGTTAGTTCCTTCTGGAGGCTCTGATGGAGAATCTATTCCATGCCTCTCTCCTAGCTTTTGCCATCAAGTTGTAGTATCTTTTGGCTTGCAAATATATCACTCTAACCTCTTCTTCCGTCTTCACAGACACAGTGTTTTCCCCTGTGTTTCTGTCTTTGTGTATCTTCTTTATAAGGACATCAGTCATGGATTAATGGCCCACCTAATCCAGTATGACTTCATCTTGAATTGATTACATCTGCAAATAAGATATTTTCAAATAAGGTCACATTCACAGGTTCTTGGGATTAGGACTTCAACATACCTCTTTGAAGGACCCAATTCAACTTAAAACAAGAAGCAAAGATTGGGTGGTGGCAGTGAAAAGTGGGTAAGGGAAAAAAAAAACAGTTCCAGAAGGATATAAGCATTATACCATTCATATGAAATCTAAAAACATGTAAAACAATCACTGTAATGACTGTGGTTACATACATTTATAGTAAAAGGCATACATGTCAGTGATGCATACACATGTAACATGCAGATAGGTATATATGAGAATGATAAGCACCTTAAGAGAGTGATTAGATCTTGTGGAGAAAGAGAGACAATTTAATTGGGGAGAGGTACACAGTGGACTTCACCTCTATTTGTAATATGCTTCTAAAGTTGGGAGGTGGGTTAACAGATGTAGTATTCCTATACCTTTGTGTAAGTCTGAAATATTTCTTAACATAAAAGAACACTTAAAAGAGGAAATGGGCCTATTATCTGGAACCTGTTTAAGGAAAAATATGAAGTTTGAGTTGGTCGGAGTAGAGGATCAGAGAAGGGGAGGGCCAGGGGTTTTAGGGTAGAAGGCCTTGTTTCTACATTTAGTTAAGACTGCCTGGATGCTTGCTAATTGGCATCAATATCTTTATATACTATGGCAGCACATCTCATATCCTAGTGTATATTAACATTACTTATATTTGTGTATCTATTCTCCTCCACCCCTTAGAGAGTGGACATCTGAATGTTTGGGACTTTAAAGGATTTTATTTATCTATTCCTCCTAAAACACATAGCACTGTGTTTTCTTTTTAGTAGGTGTCTGAAGAGAGTCTGTTAAAACAAAGTTAACGTAATGCATCCACAATCCATTTGTGTCACTACTGTTGACATTTAACAATGTATTATCACATAGTAACACACAATGTTTCCTATGGCTATAACCAAAAAAGGCACAAGGCCTTTTGTCACCATTTTTTAAAATGAATGGGCAGTCCAAGTCAGAATTATCCATGCCGTGTCATTTGAAGGGCCTTAAATTGGCTCTGATTGGTCCATGGCATGTTGGTGAACTGTCTTTCTATCTCTCCATCTATCTACAAAAGATGCTATGTTCTAAAAATTTTATTGGGTGCTGTGATTTGAATATGTCCTCTCCAAAACCAGGTGTTGCCAATGTAATGGTATTAAGAGGTGGAGCCTTTATAATGTGATTAGACCATGAGGGCTCCTCCTTCATGAATGGGAGTAGGTACCCTTATAAGGGGCTTAATGGACAGAGTTGGTTTTCTCTTGCCCTTCTGTCTTCTGCCATGTGAAGACATAGCAAGAAAGCCCTCACTAGGTGCTGGCATCTTGGTCTTGAATTTTTCAGCCTCCAGAACTGTGAAAAAATACATTTCTGTTTTTTATAAATTACCCAGTCTCAGTTATTCTGTTATGGCAGTGAAAAATGGACTAAGACATGGGAATTTACTCCATTAGACAAAAGGTATATACACAACTCTCTTAGATAAGCTCATTTGGCTTTGGACTTCGCTGAGACTGCTTAGGGACAACACCCATAATCCTCTTAGACAGAATATTGCTTTTCTGAGGTACTTCTCCACTTCTTTTTAGGCCTTAATAATGGATTTTATAATTGCATCACTGGCTTCATCTTTATATCATATTTTCCTGGAAGGGTTCTGGATTTGATCTTTGCTTAGATGCCCTTTCTTAACTTTAGCATTGTTTTCCATCTGGAGACACTGGGGGTTTTGAAAGCAGCAAATTATGTCTCCATTTTGTTTAAGCTCAAGTCTATCCCTTAACATTCTCTTCTCACATTTTGCTATAAACAGCACCCCCTTTCCCCCCAAAAAATCCAGGCAGCACCGTCAACATTCTTTTTGGAAATATCCTTTGGTGTATTCACAATCCAAATTGTGAATATGTTTTCTACTCTTCACATCATTGCACTAAATAACAAAGGATCCCTTTCCTCCAGTTTCCAATAAAGTTTTCTTTACTTTCCCTTAAGCTCTCTCACAGGCAACCTTCATAAAGACGGTTAGGTTTCTGATAATGGTGTGTTCCAAGCATCTTAGACTGTCATTAATACTCTCTCCAAACTCCTTCCAGCTTCAGCCCTCTGCTGGTTTTAAAGTCATTTCACATGTTAGGTTTTGTTACTGCAGCACCCTACTCTTGGCACCAAACATCTGTTTTAATTATTATTATTATTATTTTTTGCCACATAACAAATAAGCCCTGAAATGGAGTGGCTTAAAACTACAAATAATTAATGTCTCACAGTTTCTGCAGGTCAGTTATTAAAGAGTGGTTTAGTTTTTCCTCCTGCTCCAGCCATGTAGAGCATGCCTGCTTCCCCTTCTCCTTCTGCCATGATTGTAAGTTTCCTCAGGCCTCCCTAGCCATGCTTCATGTATGGCTTTGGAACCGTGAGCCAATTAAACCCCTTTTCTTTATCAACTTGAAAAATAGATAAATAAAATAATAAATAAAAAAAGAGTGGTTTAGATGGATAATATCATCTTTGGGTATCTCATGAGGTTACAGTCCAGAAGTCAGTTGTGACTAAAGTCATTTGAAGGTTTGACTATATCCAGAAGGTTTGCTTCTAATCACATGGCTATGGACAGGATACCTTGATATATCATTGGCTATTGATAGTAAGTATCAGTTCTTTACCACATGGTTCTCTCTGTTGGGCTGCTTGAGTGTCCTCATGACATGTATTTTAGCCTGTTTGTGCTGCTAACAAAACACCAGAGACTGAGTAGTTTATAAACAATGGGAATTTATTTCTTATAGTTCTGGAGGCTGGGAAGTTCAAGATCAAGGTGTTGGGAGGTTTGGTGTCTGGTGAATGCCTCTTCCTAATAGATGGTGCTGTTTAGGTGTTCTTACATGACATAAGGGAAAGAAATGGCAAAAGGGAGCGAGCACTGTGTCCTCATACAACAGAAGAGTAGAAGAGTAAAAGGGATCTAAGCTAGTTCCCTCCAGCCCTTTTATAGGACACTCACTAATCCATTTATGAAGGTGGAGCCCTCATTACTTAATCACTTCCCCAAAGGCCCCACTTCTCACTATCACCACAATGAGGATTAATTTTCAACATGAATTTTGAAGGTGACAAATTCAAACCATATCAACATGACAGCTGGCTTCTGTAAAAGTGAACAATTCAAGAAAGAGTAAGATGCAAGCCACAATGTCTTTTATGTCCTAGCATTAATGTCACACTTCATCACGTCCACAATATCTTACTATTGGTCACATAGGTCAGCTCTATGAAAGTGGGCACTACACTAGGACATAAGCAGCAGGAGGCAGGGATCATTGGGGTGACCTTGGAGGCTGGCTATCCCAGTGCCTATGCCAACCAGTTGTTAAATATAGTACTGCTCTGAGACCTAGACTATAGAAAGCTTGTAATGGGCTTTACACTTTAGAGGCTTCATGCCTTCCCTCTTCCAGTCTTGCCTTTCTGCAAGTGGCCAAGAATTCAGTGTGTGGGGTCAAGGGGATGTGCACACTCAGAGCCCGTGCCTCCCAACCCCAAATATTCTCCAGTTACCTGGAGCCCTGAATTTGCTGCCCAATTGGCTCCAAGATCTCAGCCTCAAGAGGCCTTCAGGTTCCACCTCACTGGGTCTGTGCTCCTGAGGGTTAAGTGCACTGTTAATGTGTACTCTCAGCACTAAGTGGTGATCAAGAAGCAGTAGCTGTATGCAAGGAGCAGGGGACAAATGGGCTTCAGCATCCATATATATGAATATTGAAGCCTTTTGAGGTAAGGAATGGAGCTCAGAGTATACAGTGAAGTGCTAAGGAATGAGGGATGCTGAGGCCTAAGATTTATAATAGAGACCTGGGGTGGTGACTCTACTATCCCACATCACCAGAACAGAAGTTCAAAGAGTCCAAGTGTCGTGGACAGATCCTAAACTGACTCCCAATAATCTTAACCTTCCAAAGTTGACAGTCTTGTATAATTTCCTCCCCTTGAATTGTATTGGGCAGGACCTGTGACTTCATTCTAACCAACAGAAAATATATGGCAAAGGTGATGGGATGTCACTCGTTATTATGTTGTGAGATTTTACATACGCACATGCACACACACACATACCCTCCCCATGTGGTAATTTGTTATGCAGCAACAGAAAACCAATACACCAGGCCCAGAATTAGGTGGTTTTTGTTTGTTTATTTGTTTGTTTGTTTTTTTTGCTGGAGGGGAGCCCTGGATATCGCAGATACCCAGATGTGTAGTCTTGAACCTCATCCAACCATTCAGAAACCAGCTCCTGAATTTTTGTGGGTTTTATTTCCCATTCTAAGGCATACATGCATCCTACCAAGATGTCTAGGGTAGTTGCCACATCCTGTGCATCAGGTCTGATCAGCATAATATTATCAATGTAATGGGAGAGCATGATGTCTTGAGGAATGCAGAGGAGATCAAGCTCCCTGAGGACTAGATTATGACATAGGACTAGAGTGTTAATATATTCCTTCATACCATCGCTGTGACTAAGATTCCTATTATTACTGCTTCAGCTCTGCCCCTTACTATAGTAACTTCAGCCAATTTGTCTTTGTTCATTAAGTATTGCCACTTGGTCACTTTCACCCTGGGATCACAATATTCCTATTGGACTCAGAAAGACCAATTCAATGGCAATAATTCTGACTGTCATTTCCACCCTAAGGAGATTATCTATCACAGGGTACTTGCTAGAGAAAATCAATATATTCCTCAACAGCTTATATGAAGTTTCTGTGTGGTGAATTTTTTTCTCTCTCTGATAGTAAAGGCCATATGAAACAGTAATGTACTAGAGAGTAATGAGGGAATTCCATTACTATTGTATGTTACAACATATTAGAAGCAAGCAATAAAAGGTTTAGTACTAGAGAATTAGTATAAAGAAAGGATGAGTAAAGATGTCAATGAAGTCCAAAGAAGGAGGTAAGGAAATTTGCAATTGAGGATGTCTTTGGGAAGAATGATCCAAGTAGAGGCACCAGCTGATGACAAGGCCTCTGGGTAGGAGCTGGCCTGGCACATTTGAGGAATGACAAAGAGGCCATATTGACTGGAGCTGAGTGAGCAAGGAGGAGAATAGTGGGAAAAAGAAGTCAGAGAGGTGATGAGGAGGCCAGATCGTATAGGGCCTGACAAGGCCATTGTAAGAATTCTGGCTTTTACTTTGAGGAAAGAAATTCAAAACCAATGTGGGGCTTTCAGTAAAGAAGTGACACAACAATAGTAGATAACACACTTGTAGACTCTATGTCAGACTCTATTGAAAACTTTAGAGATATTAATGCATCTAATCCTCACAGCATCTCTCTAGCAAGTAGGTGCCATTGCCATCCCCATTATTTAAATGAGTAAATTGAGACAAGAGAAGTTAGAAAAGTTGTCCAATGATACGCAGCTAGTATATGGAAGTGCCAGGCTGCAAAGCCAGGCAGTCTAGGCCCAATGCCCATTCACTTAGCT
Organism: Pongo pygmaeus; assembly: GCF_028885625.2. Classification (NCBI taxonomy): domain Eukaryota; kingdom Metazoa; phylum Chordata; class Mammalia; order Primates; family Hominidae; genus Pongo; species Pongo pygmaeus. The sequence continues at coordinate 110,591,301 of NC_072396.2, read as the reverse complement.
GTTGTAGAGAGCTGCTTCTTCTAATAGGTCTTTGGTTTTAAAAGGCTCACTTTGACTTCTGCAATTAAATAGAATGTTCAGGCATACTATTTATCAGCTAAGTTTGTTGCTACCAGTATGCCACCAGTGCTGCAAAGAATCAGTGTGTCATGTCAAGCACCAGATGAAGTCTGTGGCTTGGGTTTAAGGTCTATATACTGTTTGCAAAATGCCCACCTTTAGTCAGCAGCAATGAGAGACTAAGAAGTTCCTAGGGCCTGTCCTTTCACAGAAACACCATTAAAATGAACAAACATGGCCAGAATCAACATTATCGGAGCTCTGGAATATAGTTAGAGGATTATGGTAACCAAGTGAATGCTGAATACAGAAAAAGGAGACAAACATGGTAAGAGAGCTTTGTGGCATTTTAATAGCCTTCCTCCACTCCTTTTCCTGGTGTGATAGCAATCTTGAAGTTGACAGCCTGTATTCCCTAAAGGGACACTGGGTTTCAAAAGGAGCAGAGCATAACTTGTTTCCAAGGAATTGTGTTTATATATTTTTACCTGTCTGGGGGTTCCTTGAAGGATTGAAACAAGGCACTTGCCTTTGTTTTGCCTAACTTGGAACTCCCTCATGGACAAAAATGTCTAAGCAGGAGGTGTTCTTTAAAAATATCGGAAAAAAAAAAAAAAAGAACAAGCCACTGGCACCTGGGGCAAAGATTACAGTTTGAGTAAATAATAAACACACTGAAATCCTGTGAGGAAAAGCTGAGGCTGGAGTTATGATACTTTGGGGAATAAGGGCTTTGAAAAGCTCCCACATGTAATGGAGAATCTAGTAAGGCATGTACATGCCTGGGGCAGGATGCATGTTGAGACGAGTCTTGAGAAGGCCCTCAGCTGTCACCTCTGTCTGACTTTAGGCTGAGTGCAAGCAGAAGGGAAGGCTAGGGCAGAGTTGTAAATGGATTGACTGTCAAAAGAGTCCCCCAGTACTGAGCCAATCCGTAAAGACCAGAGGGTACATTTTTTTCTTTTTTTTTTCCTTTATTATTATTATTATTATTATTATTATTATACTTTAGGTTTCATGGTACATGTGCGCAATGTGCAGGTAAGTTACATATGTATACATGTGCCATGCTGGTGCGCTGAGGGTACATTTTTTTCTATTTTTTTTTAGTGGACTCCAGTCATTTGAGGACATTTCTGTCAAGCCACTAGCTGACCACAGGCTAAAGGAACAGAAACTTCTGAGACCTCACGTGACAAAGTCTTTAAAAAATTACTTTAGAAATGTCATAAAATAAACAAGCAACTAAAATATGCAGCAAGCAACATCAACAAACCATATGAGGGGAAAATATTATTTCCATGGTAGTTACACTATCACATTCAAAATGTCCAGTGTTCATAAAGATTAGGAGGCATGCAAAGAAATAAGAAAATATTGCATTCACAGGAATAAATTATATTAACAATGAATGTCCTTTAGGGAGTAAGCCATTGGATTTACTGGACACAGACTTTAAACCAACTGTTTTAAGTATTCTCAAATAAATAAAGGAAACCAGAACAAAGTCTCAACAAATAGGGAATATGAATAAAATGATAGAAATTATGAAAATAAATCAAATAGAAGTTCTGGAACTGAAAAGTACAATAAAACTAAAATTCGAAATTCACGAGAGGGTTTCAACAACACATTTGAACAGGCAGAAGAATCAGAAAATTTGAAGATAGATCAACTGAAATTATGCAGTCTGAGCAGCAGACAGAAAAAAGAATTACAAAAACCTGAACAGAGTCAGAGGACTATGGAACAACACCAAACACACCAAAATATGAATAATGGTAGTACCAGAAGGAAAAGAGGGAAAGGAGCAGAAAGAATACTTGTAGAATTAATGGCTGAAAACTTCAAAAATTTGATAAAAAAAGAAAAATCTACACATCTGAAAGCTTAATGAATTCAAGATAAGATAAACATAAAGGGACCTTCCACACTGAGACACATTATAATCAACTGTCAACAGCCCCAGAGAATCTTGAAAGCAGCAAGAAAGAAGTGAATTGTCCCATATAAGCGATCCTCAATAAAATTAACAGCTAATTTCTCATCAAAATCGTGGAGACTATGAGGCAGTGACATTTAAAAGTCTGAAATAACTTATTTATTTATTTGACATATTCTTTTAATGGACAACTACTCAACAATACAGAGAAACAAACTGTGAATACACTCAATAACATGATTGCTTCTTCCAGACATTATGCTGTGAAAAAAAAAAGCTAGACACAAAAGAGTACATGCTGTATGCTTTCATTTATATGAAATTCTAAGACTGAAAAAATTATCCTATGATTAAAAAAAAAAAACAGTGGCTCCCTCTTAGCAGAGTGGGAGGGTTTGACTTGGAAGAGATATGGCGAAACTTTCTGAGATGATAGAAAATATTTTGTATCTTGCTATGGGTTACATTGGCGTCTGCATTGGTCAATACTGTAGTTAGGATTGGTGAATTTTAATATATGTAAATCTTACCTCAAAGAAGAACTAAAGAAAGAAATATTAATAAAGTGGGAGGAGATGGGAAGAGAGGAGACAGCTAGATGAAACAAGCACAGCTGTAATCCTGGCACTTTGGGAGGCCAAAGCGGGAGGATGGCTTGAGCAGGGGAGTTTGAAACCGGCCTGGACAACATAGTGAGACTTTGTCTCTACAGATAAGAAAAATGTATCAGCAGGGTGTGGTGGCTTGGGCCTGTAGTCCCAGCTACTTGGAAGGCTGAGGTGGCAATATTGCTTGAGCTCAGGAGGTTGAGGCTGCAGTGAGCTGTGACTGCACCACCGCACTCTAGCCTGGGTGACAGAGAGAGACTGTGTCTAAAAAAGTAAAAAATAAAGTAAAAAATAAAATGACATTGATAAAACAAGCATAGCATTGATAGTTGATAACTATCAAGGCCAAGTGATAAGGACATGGGGAAACTATCAAGGCCAAGTGATAAGGACATGGGGAAACACTACACTGTTCAGTTTTTTATATATTTTTTTCTTTCCAACTTTTATTTTAGATTCAAGGAGTACATGTGAAAGTTTGTTACATGGGTAAGTTTCAGGTCACGAGGTTTTGGTGTACAGATAATTTTGTCACCCAGGTAATCAGCATAATACCTGATAGGTAGCTTTTCAACCTTTCTCCCACCTCCCACCCTCAAGTAGGCCCCTTGTTTCCTTCTTTGTGTCCACATGTACTCAGTGTCTAGCTCCCACTTATAAGTGAGAACATGTGGTATTTGGTTTTTTGTTAATTCGCTTAGAATAATGGCCTCCAGCTCCATCCATGTTGCTCCAATGGATATTGTTTTGTACTGTTTTATGGTTGCATAGTATTCCATGGTATATATGTACCATCATTTTCTTTATCCAGGCCACCACTGATGGGCATATAGGTTGATTCTATGTCATCGCTATTGTTAATAGTGATACAATGAACATATGTGTACATGTATCTTCATGGTAGAATGATTTATATTCCTTTGAGTATATACCCAGAAATGGGATTGCTGGGTAGAATGGTAGTTCTATTTTAAGTTCTTTGAGAAAACTCCAGATTGATTCCCATAGTGGCTGAAGTAATTTACAGTCCCACCAGCAGTATATAACCATTTCCTTTTCTCCACAGCTTTGCCAGCATCTGTTATTTTTTCACTTTTTAGTAATAGCCATTCTGACTGATGTGAGATGGTATCTCACTGTGGTTTTGATTTGCATTTCCCTAATGATTGGTGATATTGAGTCTTTTTTTTTTTCATATGCTTGTTGGCTGTGTGTATGTCTTCTTTTGAGAAATCTCTGTTTATGTCCTTTGCCCGTTTGTTAAATGGGGTTGCTTGTTTTTTGCTTATGGATTTAAGTTCCTTACAGATTCTGGATATTAGGCCTTTGTCAGATGCATAGTTGGCAAATATTTTCTCCCATTTTGTAGACTGTTTACTCTGTTGATATTTTCTTTTGCTGTGCAGAAGCTCTTTGGTTTAGTTAGGTCCCACTTGTCAATTTTTGTTTTTGTTGCAATTGCTTTTGGAGTCCTTGTCATGAAGACTTTTCCAGGTCATATGTCCAGAATGCTATTTCTTAGGTTATCTTATAGGATTTTAACAGTTTTAGGTTTTACATTTAAGTCTTTAATCCACTGTGAGTTGATTTTTGTATATGGTGAAAGGTAGGGGTCCAGTTTCAATCTTCTCCGTATGGCTAGCTAGTTATCCCAGCATTATTTATTAAATAGGGAGTCCTTTCCCCATTGAAATTTTGGTTGACTTTGTCGAAGATCATATGATTGGTTGACTTTGTCAAAGATTGTATGGTTGTAGATGTGCAACTTTATTTTGGGATTCTCTATTCTGTTCCACTGGTCTATGTTCCATTTATTTTGGGATTCTCTATTCTGTTTCATTGGTCTGTTTTTGTAGTATAGTTTGAAGTCAGGTAGTGTGATGCCTCCAGCTTTGTTCTTTTCACAACTTTGTTATAAAAATTTAGGAATAGCATTGAATCTGCAAATGGTTTTGAGCAATATGACCATTTTAAGAATATTGATTCTTCCTATCCATGAGCATGGAATGTTTTTCCATTTGTTTGTGGGTTGTCTCAGATTTCTTTCAGCAGTGATTTGTAATTACCATTGCAGAGATCTTTCACTTCTCTGGTTAGCTGTATTCCTAGTTATTCTATTATTTCTGTGGTTATTGTGAACTGGATTGTGCTCTTGACTTGGCTTGGATGTTGTTGGTGTATAGAAATGCTACTGATTTTTGTGCTTTTATTTTGTGTCCTGAAACTTTGCTGAGGTTGTTTATCAGATCTGGAAGACTTTGGGCACAGACTATGGGATCTTCTAGGTATAGAATCATATAATCAGCCAACAGAAATAGTCTGACTTCCTCTTTTCCTGTTTGGATGCCTTTTATTTCTTTCTCTTGCCTGATTGTTCTGCCTAGTACTGTCAGTACTATGTTGAATAGGAGTAGTCAAAGTGGCCATCCTTGTCTTGTTTTGGTTCTCAAAGGGCATGGCTTCAGCTTTTCCCCATTCATGAAACAACTTTAAATAACCGATAATTTTCAGTGAAACTATCTTTCAGAAATGAAGGTTAACATTGTATTATGTGAATTTCACCTCAAAAAAATGTTAATACTCATCTTCAGCCACTGGACCTCAAAAAAATGTTAATACTCATCTTCAACCACTGGAATCATGCTCAGAGTTCTCACAAGATTATGGGCTCTCAGGAATGAGAACAAATGAAGCAACATCTGGATCATGTCTCTACTTCACACTCACCCTTGGCCATAAATTAATTATCAGGCATCATCAACCACTTTTCCTCTCTTCCATCTCATGCCCTTTGCTAATGGGCATATTTGAATGTGTGTAAGTAAAGTTATAGAAACAACATTTCTATCCAACCCTTGGTGATCTGCTTGCTCTTCTCTCCCTTCTTTCCACTGCTAAATAAGACTCTGCTGACCAAGACTTGTGATAATTGACTGCTTCTTCCCACCTTTACTTCTATTATAGATCTTGCAATATCCTTAGCTCACAGGAACTTGCTTCTCCTTTTTATTATTAGTTTATACCTGGCCTTGATCCATTGCACCCCAAAACTGGGGGTTTTTCCAAGTGCCTCCTACTTCTTTAATCGCTGGTGCTTGCTCTTTCCTATTTGTACCCATTTCTTAGTGTGTCGCTATCTCCTTGGAATATCCTTTCCAATATATAGTCACTATTCTGGAAAATTCTTTGTTTTCCAGGGAATAAAACTATTGGTTAACTGTATTGGCTTTCATATTTTATCTTTTCTAGATGCAAACAAACTGCTCTAGGTGGTAGTTTCATTTATGTATATTTATATTTATTTATTATATATAAATTTATATAATTTATATATTATATAAATTGTATATTATATAATATATAAATAAAAATATATGATATATATTTATATAAAATATGTATTATATATTATACGTATAATTATATATAATATATAAAAATATACAAGAAGCAATCCTTGGTTAACATCCTGAGTGAATATACATATATATATACATATATATATGTGTGTGTGTGTATATATATATGTGTATGGCAATAGAAGTCAGGCACTTCAGCTGTAGCATATCCTGCACACTTTGGTAAGTCAAACAGCATCTCCGAGCCTCAGTAAGGTGGGGATAATAATTCCTGTCCTTGTAGTTTACACAGTTGTGAAAACAAGATGCAATATGCAAGGACCGTTGTAAAGAACATTCAGGGATAATAGAAGATTATCTTTCATAGTGAACATTCATAGAACCACTCAGTGGGAACCTGAGATTTCTCTTCTGATGACTAGTTCCATCTTTACGATGCACTGGATTCTTAGAATTAATGTTAGGATTGAATCAACAGGTGTTCAATGAATGCTTATGCATTGAAGTGAATCAATAAAATTTAATGCTATGGGTTGCCTTCATTTCAAAGCATTTTGGACCTTGCTTAGCTAAGTGCAGGAGGGTGGGAGCCTGGAGGTAGGACAGTGGTAATGATGATGGCTTGTTCTACTGCGATGAGCCCAAGTCAGTACTATAAGAAGCAATCCTTTGTTAACATCCTGAGTGAACCTCAGGACAGAGACAGCTCATTCCTGCCTGCATTTTCTCCAGCACTGAGTAGTGTTTGGCACGTAGTAAGCATTCAGTGATTTTTTTTTTTAATGAAAGAAGGAATGAATGGCAAGATAAAATAAATCTTTATGTCCAGCAATATGATTAATAAAGAGGTCCTGTGGAAATAGTACTGAACATGAAATCAGAATCCTTAGGTTCTAATCCTGATCTGTGGACTCCATGTGTAGCTTTGTGCAAATCTCTTCCCTCCTTTAATCCTCACACATATCTGGAAAACAATGGAGGTAGTGGTGGAGAGGGTAATTGATAAGGTGATTTCTAAGGGCATTCTTACTGCCTTGATGTTCTATGACAAGAGTTACCACATTATGATGAACAGTGAATCATTCAATTACATGGAACTGGAATATGGCTGTGAGGTATGCCATCATGGGATGTAAGTTGCAGCCTCTGTCAACAAATATGGAAGAGATAGATGCCTGAGAATCTGCAGCCTCAGGGGGAAAGACAACAGTCCTTGTCACTGTTAAAACCTTGTCTTTACCATATTGAGCAATGACACTGACTGAGGCTAGAAGGCAATGTAGATGGAGAAATGTATCACCTTGATGTAGAATTTTGGCAGAAAAGACAGAAATGCCAAAGACCAGTGAAATGGTTGTAAAAATCAAGAAAAAGTCAAGACCTTTCTTAATTCATAGAACTCTACGAAGTTAGGCCTGGCACGGTGGCTCATGCCTGTAATTGTAATCCCAGCACTTTGGGAGACAGAGGTTGGAGGATCGCTTGAGTTTAGGAGTTTAACACCAGCCTGAGCAGTACAGTGAGACCCCATCTCTCTCTCTCTTAATAATAGTAAAAGAAATCTAGGAAGTTGGAAATAGAAAGGCCCTAGCACCCATCTTATTCAACCTCTTAATTTAAGGGATAACAAAACACGCCCCCAAAAGAAGAAGGAAACTAGACTAATGTCACACACCCAGAATTTCATCAGTGCTGTGGCTGTATCTTCAAATCAGAAGCCTCTCTGTCTCTCTCTCTGCCCTCCATCCTAATTTTCTTATAGCTTATTAGAAGATAAATCCATGAATAATTTGGAATTGGAAGAAAGGATACAAACTTGGCAGATCTTACAAAGGAAGGGAGTACATAATTTAGCCTGCAGCTTCAAGGGATGATCAGACTCCAGCTTAATTCTCAAAATTCACATAAGGGAAGGATTCTGTCATTGTGCCTACTCTTACTGAGCATCTCTGACAGCTCTGCTATTTGGCTATTTTCTCTAATAGCAAGTTTTTCTGATATTCTGATCACATCAGAATTACATTACTTGCGTTCAAAAGCCATTATAAAATACTTCGAGTAGAATAGATGTGACATCAGCTTTAAAATAAATTAGGAGGATTAAAATAGACCAAATGAGAGTACATTACTAAGAGTGAGAGTGACTCATACTTTAAGATTGTGTTCATAAAAGGTGTCATCCAATTCATGTGTCTCTAGCCATTTTATGTGTTGCATTTAAACCGGTTTTCACTTGGATTTCTGATGTCATAATTTTAAAATAGAACACTCTACAGGTTAGGCCTGCGTTCGTTCTCTGTGATAATTCACTTGATTATTTTTATGATGTTCTACTCCTAAAACTTGTACAATAATTCCAGATTCATAAAACCAGAGGGAAAAAATGTAAATGTGGAAGGACCTCCTACAGAGGCAGGATTACTGAGGTAGAAACACCAATCTGTAAATCTTGGCAGTAGATTCATGGAAGTTACCCTGAGTTTGGAAAGGTAAGATAAAGTTCAGATTTGACACAAATTTGTAAGTTTTGACACAAATTTGTAAGTTTGTGTTCCAAGTAGCCAGCCTGTGGGACTCTTTCTTAAATATATATATCTTTTAATAATTGGCTGGGCGCGGTGGCTCACACCTGTAACCCCAGAACTTTCGGAGGCTGAGGCAGGCGGATCACAAGGTCAGGAGATTGAGACCATCCTGGATAACACGGTGAAACACCACCTCTACTAAAAATACAAAAAGAAAAAAAATTAGCCAGGCGTGGTGGCACTGGTAGTCCCAGCTACTCGGGAGGCTGAGGCAGGAGAATGGCTCGAACCCGGGAGGCGGAGCTTGCAGTGAGCTGAGATAGCGCCACTGCACTCCAGCCTGGGCGACAGAGCGAGACTCCGTCTCCAAAAAAAAAAAAAAGAATCAACTGTTCTGGACCCAGCCATCCCATTACTGGGTATATACCCAAAGGATTATAAATCATGCTGCTATAAAGACATATGCACACGTATGTTTATTGTGGCACTATTCACAATAGCAAAGACTTGGAACCAACCCAAATGTCCAACAATGATAGACTGGGTTAAGAAAATGTGGCACATATACACCATGGAATACTATACAGCCATAAAAAATAATGAGTTCATGTCCTTTGTAGGGACATGGATGAAGCTGGAAACCATCATTCTCAGCAAACTATCACAAGGACAGAAAACCAAACAGCGCATGTTCTCACTCATAGGTGGGAATTGAACAATGAGAACACATGGACACAGGAAGGGGAACATCACACTCTGGGGCCTGTTGTGGGGTGGGGGGAGGGGGGAGGGATAGCATTAGGAGATATACCTAATGTAAATGAAGAGTTAATGGGTGCAGCACACCAACATGGCACATGTATACATATGTAACAAACCTGCACGTTGTGCACATGTACCCTAAAACTTAAAGTATAAAAAACAAAAAAAAAAGAATCAACTGTTCTGGACAGGCACAGTGGCTCACACCTGTAATCCTAGCACTTTGGGAGACTGAGGTGGGTGGATCACCTGATGTCAGGAGTTTGAGACCCGTTTGGCCAACATTGTGAAACCTTTAATAAAAACACAAAAAAATTAGCCAGGTATGCATGGTGGTGGGTGCCTGTAATCTCAGCTACTCGGGAGGCTGAGGCAGGGACAATTGCTTGAATCCAGTAGGTGGAGGTTGAGTGAGCCAAGATCATGCCATTGCACTCCAGCCTGTGCAACAAGAGTGAAACTCTGTCTCAAAAACAAAACAAAACAAACAAACAAAAAGCAAGAATCAACTGTTCCTTCCTTAGTAGCTTCATTCAGGTATAGTTTACATACAATTAACTGTACATATTTGCATCTAATTGCTCAAACTGTACAATTTGACTTAAAATTTGACTTATGAACATAACTGTAAAACCATCACCACAATCAATATAGAGAATATATCTATCACTCCCAGAAATTTCCTTGTTCCCTTTTGTAATCCCTACCATCCCTCCTCACACTTTAATCCCCATACAACAATCGATTTGTTTTCTTTCACTAGAGACTAGATTGCATCTTAAACAATTTTATATAAATGGAATTATACAGCATATACTCTTTTTGGTCTGGCTTCTTTCACTCAGCATAATTATTTTGAGCTTCATCTATGCTGTAGCATGTATCAATAGTTCATTTTTATTGTTGAGTAGTAATCCATTGCATGAATGTGCCACAGTTTGTTTACTCATTCCCCTGTTGATCAGCACTTACATTGTTTCTAGTTTTGGGCTATAACGAATAAAATTACTACAAACATTTGTTACAAGTTTTTAAATGTGCATATGATTTAATTACTCAGGTAAATATCTAAGAGTGGTATGACTGGGCCATAAGGTAGGTGCATGTTTAACTTTTAAAGAAACTGCCTAAGTATTTTACAAAGTGGTTGTACCTTTTTATATTTCCAGTGGCAGTGTATGATTATTCCAGTTGCTCCACATCATTGTCTATACTTGCTATAACTGGTCTTTTGAATGTCAGCCATTTTAGTGAATAGGTAGTGGCATCTCATTGTGGTTCTAACTTGCATTTCCATGATAACTAATGATATTGAAAATCTTTATGCATACTTATTTGGCATTGATAAATCTTCTTTGGTGAAGAGTCTATTTAAATCTTTTGTCCATTTTATTTATTAGATTGTTTGTCTTCTTATTATTGAACTGTAACAGTTCTTTATATATTCTGGTTGTAAGCCATTATCAGATATACTATTTCTGAATTTTTTTTCCCCAAGCCTATGGCTTGTCTTTTCATTCCCCTAATAGCGACTTTCAGGCTAGAAAATTTGAATTTAGATGAAATTCTATTAAAATTTTGTTTTATGGATTATGTTTCTTGTGCCCTATCAAAGCAACCTTTGCTTAACCTAAACTCTCAATTTGTTTTCTGTATCTTCTCTTGAAGTTTTATAGTTAGGTTTTACATTGATGTCTACGATCCATTTTGAATTAATTTTCTATATGGAGCAAGGTATGGATCAAAGTTCTTTTCTTGCATACGGCCGTCCAATTGTTCCAACACCATTTGTTTATCTTAATGCCAATGCCACATTGTCTTGATTACAGTAGTTTAAGATATACCTTGAAATCAGCCAGGGTAAGTCCTCTGATTTGTTTCTTTTTCAAAGAGAATTTGGCTATTCCAGATTGTTTGCATTTCCACAGGGATTTTAGAATAAACTTTTCAATTTCTACAAAAATGCGTGATTGGAGTTGTTTTGAGTCTACAGGCCAAATTGGGGAAAAATGGCATCTGAACAATGTTGTGTTTTCAGCCCATGAACATTTTATATCTCTCCATTTATTTAGATCTTAATTTCTCTCAGCCATGTTTTCTAGTTTTTGTTGCACAGGTCATTCGTATTATTTGTTAGAATTACCCCCTGAGTATTGCATATATTTTGTGTAATTGTAACTGGGAATGCATTTTTAACATTTCTATTTCCAACTGTTCATTGCTAGTATATAAAAATTTAGATGTTTTTTGTATATTGATCTTTATCCTACAAACTTACCAAATTTATAATTTCCAGTGGCTTTTTGCAAAAACCATAGGATTTTCTACATAGATAACCATGAAGTCTGCCAAGAAAGACAGTTTTAATTCTGCTTTCCAATATGGATACCTTTTAGTTCTTCTTCTTTCTCCTCCTCCTCCTCTTCTTTTGTTTGACTGATTTCACTAGATAGAATCTCCAGTTTAAGGTTGAATATAAATTGTGAAAGTAGACATCCTTGTCTTGTTCTTGATCTTAGGGGAAAGCATTCAGTCTTTCACCATTAAGTATGTTATTACTTGTAAGTTTTCATAAAGGCTCTTTTATCATGTTGCAATCAACTTGTATTTCAGATTCAGGGGGTACATGTGCAGGTTTGTTTACGGGTATATTGCTTGATGGTGAGGTTTGGGGTACAGATGATCCTGTCACCCTGGTAGTGAACATAGTACCAAAAAGGTAGTTTCTCAGCTCATGGCCTCTTCCCACTCTCCCCCCTCTGGTAGTCCCCAGTGTCTATTGTTCCTATATTTATGTCTGTGTGTACTCAATGCTTAGCTCTCACTTAGAAGTGAGAACGTGCTGTATTTGCTTTCCTGTTCCTGTGTTAGTTTGCTTAGGATAATGGCCTCCAACTCCATCCATGTAGCTGCAAAGGACATGATTTCATTCTTTTTATGGGTGCGTAGTACTACATGGTATATATGTACCACATTTTCTTTATCCAATCCACCATTGATGGGCATCCAGGTTAATTCCATTTCTCTGCAATTGTGAATAGCACTACGATGAACACACAAGTGCATGTATCTGTTTCATAAAATTATTTATTTCCCTTTGGGTATATATCCAGTAATAGGATTGCTGGATTGAACTGTAGTCCTGTTTTAAGTTCTTTGTGAAACCTCCAAACTGCTTTCTGCTGTGGCTGAACTAATTTATATTCCCACCCACAGTGTATAAACATTCCCTTTTCTCCGCAGCCTTGCCAGCATCTGTTGATTTTTAGACTTTTTAATAATTGCCTTTCTGACTGGTGTGAGATGGTATCTCATTGTGGTTCTGATTTGCATTAGTCTGATGATTAGTGATGATGAGCATATTTTCATATGTTTATTGGCCGCTTGTATGTCTTCTTTTGAGAAGTCTCTGTTCATGTTCTTTGCCAATTTTTTAATGGGGTTATTTGTTTTTCCCTTGTTGATTTGTTTAAATTTCATGTAGATTCTGGATATTAGACCTTTGTCAGATGTACCTAGAACTGATAAACAACTTGAGTAAAGTTTCAGGATACAAAGTCAATGCACAAAAATCAGTAGCTTTCTATACACCAGTAACATTCAACTTGATAGCCAAATTAAGAACACAATCCCATTTACATAGCAACACAAAAATGAAATACCTAGTAATATAGCTAACCAAGGGTGAAAGATCTCTACAAGGAAAACTACAAAACATGGCTGAAAGAAACTATAGTTGGTACAAAGAAATGGAGAAGCATCCCATGCTCTTGGATCACAAGAATCAATATCATCAAAATGGCCATCCTGCCCAAAGCAGCTTACAGATTCACTATTCCTATCAAACTTACCAATATTATTTTTCACAGAATTAGAAAAAACTATTCTAAAATTCATATGGAACCCAAAAAGAGGCTGAACAGCCAAAGCAATCCTAAGCAAAAAGAACAAAGCTGGAGGCACATTACCTCATTTAAAACTATATTACAAGGCTATGGTAACTAAAATAGCATGATACTGGTACAAAAACAGATGCATAGACCAATGTAACAGAATAGAGAACCAGAAATAAAGCCACACATCTACAATCATCTTATGTTCAACAAAGTTAATCAAAATTTCAATGCGGAGAGGACTCCGTATTCAATTAATGGTACTGTGATAGCTGGCTATCTATATGCAGAAGAATAAAACTGGGTCCCTACCTTTCACCATATACAAAAATTAACACAAGGTGGATTAAAGATTTAAATGTAAGACCTCAAACTATAAAAATCCTATAAGAAAAATCTAGAAAATACCCTTCTTAAATGTCAGCCTTGGCAAATAATTTATGGCTAAGTCCCCAAAAGCAACTGCAACAAAGACAAAATTTGACAAGTGGGACTTAATTAAATAAAGAGTTTCTGCATGGCAAAAGAAACTCTCAACAGAGTATACAGACAACTTACAGAATGGGAGAAAATATTTTTAATCCACTTTTTATTTTAAAAAGTAACACAGTGAATACTTCTGACAGCACAGTAGATTAGGTATTCTGAAGTACTTTCTTGCTCCACAAACCAAGTTGCTGAATAGATTACAGCAAATGTCTTTCTAAATGCATAGCTGATCTTGCAAGAAAGTAAAGGAATTCCCTTGAGGTTAAAACCAAATTGGCAAGGGAACACAGAATGCACCTGGGATCATATGCCGATTTTGGAAACTTTACAGCTTTTGGGTTTTAACAGCTGACATCCTCTTTGCTCTATCTCAGTCTCCTTCAGAAGCTCTCTTCTTATCTTTGTTTCTTAAATATTGGTCTTCATCAGGGCCCTTTCCTGGGCTCTCTTCTTGTTCTCTGGTTGATCTTGTCTGTTTACTGTTTTAATATCACCTCTATGCTTATGACATGGAAATCTATATATCCCAGGTTTCTTTCCTGAACTCCTATTTCTCCTGTCCAGCTTTCTAATGGATACCATCTTGTCTTTGACATACTACAATTTCTTCAAACTCATGTCCAAACTGTACTCATCGCTTCCCTGCCTGCATGTGTTTCTCCTTCTGCATTCACTACCTTAGTTATTGGCATCATCATTTGGGAGTCATCCATATCTCACTGACACTTACTGGTTCAATCTTCTAAGTGTCTTTGGAGCCCATTTCTTCATTTCCATACTCATTGCTACTACCTTTTCTCAAGTCACCATTTTTCACCTGAATTACTGCAATAGTCTCCTAACCAGTTCTCTACAACCCTTCCAGCTTTCTTCAGTCTATCCTTCATAGTGCCACTAGAGTCATAAGTTACAAACGAATGCCATAAACACATAATAATGTTTAATCTTTTCAAGCTGTCATGTAAGTGCTGCATCATCTGAGCCCTGACTACCTTTCCAGCTTCATCTCTCTCTCTTTTATGTTTTACGTCCCAGTCATCTTGAATAACATACCATTTCCTGAAACCTCTATGCTCTCTTCTGCTTTTGTGCATTTACTCATGCTGCTCCCCCTGCTTACCTCTCTCTTGTTTCACCTGGCTAAATAAATTATGTTCATGTTTCAGAACTCAAGTGTCACCTAAGTTTTCTGTCATTGTTTTTCTAATGAGGTGCTCCCATATCACTACAGTAGTTATCTTACCATACTGCAATAGATTGCCTATTTGACTTTTCTTATTACCTATAGACTTCCTGAGAGCAGAGTCTGTAGCACAGCAGTAAATAAAAAATTAACATTTTAAATAAATTATTTAACTAATGAATTAATTAGTTAAGTTAATTAGTTGACCATTTCAAAGACAGAAATATTGTGGTGAGGTAGGAATAAGATAGTGTTCACTCAACAATAGTTTGTTGAACATTTACCACTGCTTTACGAGTTGACAAAGTGGAAATAAATAAGACACAGGATTTGTTCTCAAGGAACTCAAAGGCCAGTAGGAAATGAAATGAAGGGGGCTCGGGCAGGTACAAGTTGTAAGAAAAGCTCAAAGTGCTTGAGTATGAATACTCAAGGAATGTGCATATTCAGTATTCCTTATTTCTGTTTCTGGCTCTTTTACTCAACTTAATCATGTTAACTCTATTTTGACAAACTTAAAATTACACTTTAATCTTTTTTGTGAAGGATTAGTCCACTGAAAACAAAACCAGTTTTGACACTGATGTGGTGTCTGAGTTCCTGTGTAATGTAAAATGTAAAAATACTCTATTTGCCTTATTTTTCTACATAAACATAACTAAAATCATAGTAGATATGTGTAAAATATGAATAAACTGCAAGTAGCTTTGAGAATCCCATCATATCTGGTTGTGAGAGAATCTTGGTATGTGTTTCATACTGAAGGAAACACATACTCAAATATTCCTTGAGTATGGAAACACATACCAAGATTCTCTCACAACTGGATATGATGGGATACCATATATATCACATACTGAGAAAGTTTTCATATTCAACTACAATTCATACATGTTGACTTCAGAAGGCCTAATTCAAAAGGTAGGCTGCATTTGAAAGGAGCAAAAACATTTATCTTTGAATAACATCTAACTTATTTTCTGGTGTTGTTCTTATGGGTTCTGATTTTCTGAGTTCTGGACCATACCGGCTGACCAGCTGGGACCTGCTTGCTCCTTCTTGCATTTCTTAATTCTCCTAGACTTGACTCTTGGCTTGACTGGAACTGAAGTTTGCCATAGTTTCATGCAGATGTAGGTTCCCAGTACTAAGGCCTTCCGAATACTTCTGTCTCACCACGTTTGCATGATATTCTCTCTAGGCCAAAGTAAAAAGTAAAATGACATTGCTTGCTACAGTGTGCTTTGTAGTGCCTTTATGGGTTAAAGTATACATCATGGACAGTCCTTTACCTGAACCTACCACCACAATTCTCTGACTAGTTTGCCTGGTTCTCATGCCCACTTCCAGTTTCTAGAGCTGCCCAAATATCCTTCCACCCCAGTAGAGTCAGAATTGAGCTTCTAAATGTAATAACTTCCACTTAAATTATGTACTCCTTGCCCGTTACTATTTCCTGCATCTTCTGAGAGGAAGATGCACTCCATAAGGCTGAGATGACTTGGAGACTCTGCATCTGAGGAAGCAGCCTGTATTACAGTGTAGTTATTAAGAGGATGTGTTCTGAGGCCAGATCTCTTGGGTTTGCATCCTAGGTCTACTTCTTAGCAGACAGTATGAATTAGGGTAAGTTATTTAACCTCTGTGTCTTTGGTTTCTCATATGTTAAATGTGGATAACTGTGCATACCATATATGATAGTTGAAAGATTAAATGATAAAAATCAAGGAGAACTACAAACCACTGCTCAACGAAATAAAAGAGGATACAAACAAATGGAAGAACATTCCATGCTCATGGGTAGGAAGAATCAATATCATGAAAATGGCCATCCTTCCCAAGGTAATTTACAGATTCAATGCCATCCCCATCAAGTTACCGATGACTTTCTTCACAGAATTGGAAAAAACTACTTTAAAGTTCATATGGAACCAAAAAAGAGCCCGCATCACCAAGTCAACCCTAAGCCAAAAGAACAAAGCTGGAGGCATCACGCTACCTGACTTCAAACTATACTACAAGGCTACAGTAACCAAAACAGCATGGTACTGGTACCAAAACAGAGATATAGATCAATGGAACAGAACAGAGCCGTCAGAAATAACGCCACATATCTACAACTATCTGATCTTTGACAAACCTGACAAAAACAAGAAATGGGGAAAGGATTCCCTATTTAATAAATGGTGCTGGCAAAACTGGCTAGCCATATGTGGAAAGCTGAAACTGGATCCCTTCCTTACACCTTATACAAAAATCAATTCAAGATGGATTAAAGACTTAAATGTTAGACCTAAAACCATAAAAACCCTAGAAGAAAACCTAGGCAATACCATTCAGGACATAGGCATGGGCAAGGACTTCATGTCTAAAACACCAAAAGCAATGGCAACAAAAGCCAAAATTGACAAATGGGATCTAATTAAACTAAAAAGCTTCTGCACAGCAAAGGAAACTACCATCAGAGTGAACAGGCAACCTACAGAATGGGAGAAAATTTTCACAACCTACTCATCTGACAAAGGGCTAATATCCAGAATCTACAATGAACTCCAAAAAATTTACAAGAAAAAAAACAAACAACCCCATCAAAAAGTGGGCGAAGGACATGAACAGACACTTCTCAAAAGAAGACATTTATGCAGCCAAAAAACACATGAAAAAATGCTCACCATCACTGGCCATCAGAGAAATGCAAATCAAAACCACAATGAGATACCATCTCACACCAGTTAGAATGGCAATCATTAAAAAGTCAGGAAACAACAGGTGCTGGAGAGGATGTGGAGAAATAGGAACACTTTTACACTGTTGGTGGGACTGTAAACTAGTTCAACCCTTGTGGAAGTCAGTGTGGCGATTCCTCAGGGATCTAGAACTAGAAATTCCATTTGACCCAGCCATCCCATTACTGGGTATATACCCAAAGGACTATAAATCATGCTGCTATAAAGACATATGCACACGTATGTTTATTGCGGCATTATTCACAATAGCAAAGACTTGGAACCAACCCAAATGTCCAACAATGATAGACTGGATTAAGAAAATGTGGCACATATACACTATGGAATACTATGCAGCCATAAAAAATGATGAGTTCACATCCTTCGTAGGGACATGGATGAAATTGGAAATCATCATTCTCAGTAAACTATCGCAAGAACAAAAAACCAAACACCGCATATTCTCACTCATAGGTGGGAATTGAACAATGAGAACACATGGACACAGGAAGGGGAACATCACACTTCGGGGACTGTTGTGGGGTGGGGGGAGGGGGGAGGGATAGCATTGGGAGATATACCTAATGCTAGATGACGAGTTGGTGGGTGCAGTGCACCAGCATGGCACATGTATACATATGTAACTTACCTGCATGTTGCGCACATGTACCATAGAGCCTAAAGTATAATAATAATAATAATAATAATAATAATAATAAAAAGAAAAAAAAAGAAAATATAGAGATAAATTTAACATTAAAAAAATCATGTAAGGCTCTTAATGCAGTACCTAGAAAATGACAAGTGCTCAATAATTATTAATTATCAGTAGTATTTTTATGTCAGTATACCAAAGAATTCACTTGAACTTCTCATACACCAGATGAAATGAGTTGACCAAATGCTTCTATTCCAGGTTATCAATTAGGCTATAAGAAATGAGCTCATGCAAATTAAAATACCCTAGAATTAGAGGAGCTTAACACTAACACTAGTTGTGTTAAGCTGGGTGAGTAGGCATAGGAAGAGTTTCCCCAGAAGTGTCTTTGCTCCAAATATGTGCCACAGAGGCTGGTAACTCTACAACCAAATAGTAGAAGCAAAACCTCCCAGAAGCCTCTCAGATGGCCTTCCAAGGAGCTATATTATTATGAAGATTTTGCTCTGTGCAGTTTTAGAGCCCCAAGGACTTAGTGTGTCCTGGGACAGACGGTTAGGATGAAAGCCTCCATGAAAATCCTTATATCCACCATGGATTTGAATCCTTACTCCGAGAAGAGAGAATCTATATTGGTCTTGTGTGTCCCTGAGGTCCCAGTCCATTCTGTAGATGTCAGGTTTACAGGACTGCATTTTGTGGCCCAGGTGCCTCCTTGTGGCTATGGGAGAGATTGTTTGGGGGTCTTCATCTCTGGACCCACCACTCTCCCTATATTTGGAGTGCTCCTCTCAGAGACATTCTAAACCCAGCATTCTCCTTGGTTCTTCAGACTCGTGGACACTGTCAACTATTTAGAGCAGAGATCTTACTCTGTATGCATTACCCTTGCTACCAACTGACTCATATAAGTCTTCATATCAAAGACTGCATAAGGAACTTGCTACTTACCTGAAAACTCAGGGTCCTATATATGTTATTCATGTTATTCAAAGACCACAGGGTCAAGTGTTTGTGAAATAAGGAAAATAGGAATACTTTTAGAATAAAAGAGTAAAGATATTTCTGCCATCAAACTCAATGTATCATTATGGCAGCCACAGAAGTTTGCTGTTTGGATCTCCCTTCAAGCAAGAACTTGCCATTCGGCAAAGAGTGAAGTGAGCTGACAGCCTCCAGCTACTAGTGCTTTTAGGATCACTCTCAGCTTTTAAGCTAAAACCACTCTTCCTGGTTCTTGGGCAGGACTTTTCCTGGGAAGGCCCCAGACAATGACTAACAAAGGCTTGGACATTTCTTCCCAATACAGAATTCATGTAACGGGAAATGTTTGCTCCAGAGCTTCTCATTTGATGGGCTGACACTTTGTCAGATCTGCATTGAGATCTGAGTCTCTCCTGCCCAATCCTTCTTCATTCCCTCTTTTTTTTTCAACAGTTGCCCTCTTGTACTCCTGCATCTCTCACTCAGTGTCTGCTTCCTGGAGGACCCAAATGACACAATTACCTATTTGCGCTGTAAGCACATTTCAGAGGGAATTGATATACTTGTTCTTTTATCCCCTCCCCTATTCCTCCTACACAGACACATGAACGTATCACCAACTGAGGCGTTTGTACAAAAAAAAAAATAACAAAAAATATGTTTTTCCATACTAATCACTATCCTTAGTGAATTTGCTGTTTCAAATGAGTAGGTCTTCCCATTCATCCCAGAATTATTCAAACATTTTTGATGGGCCAGATGTTTCACAAAATAAAAACCTTTAGGGTGCTTTAATCAACTGGGTGAACAAAGGACATATATGGAAGATAGCATTTTTCCTGAGACATGAGCTCTGCATACGGTGCCTTGCTGTTCGTGCTGTGTAATTCTCCAGGCTTTTCTAACAAAATCATGAAGAATTTCACAAAGTAGCTCATTGTTATCTGTCAGGGCAATATCCTGGTCTTTTTCATGATATTAGGTAAGCATGACTAGCAGCTGCAAACTCTATTAGAATATCTCTAGAATGGCCAGTTAGATGTTAGATGTGAAACCAGAAAAGTTAAAACATGAAAACTTGAAATTGACTCAGTAAAGTGGAATCTCCAAGTCATATCATCTTGTCTAATATATTACAGATGAGTTCCCAAACAGTGTCCTCAATTACAAATGGGACCCTCCAACACATATGAAGAGTACAAAAATTCTTTGCCCTCCCCAACATTTTTCCATATTATTCTAGGTGAATAAAACAGCCCTCACTGTCTTTTTTTTTTTTTTTTTTTTTTTTTTTGAGACAGGGTCTTGCTCTGTCACCCAGGCTGGAGTGTAGTAGGACAGTCATGGCTCACTGCAGCTTCGACTTCTTGAGCTCAAGTGATCCTACTACCTCAGCTTCTGGAGCAGCTAGGACCACAGGTATGCACCACCACACCTGGCTAATTTTTTAATTTTTATTTTTTGTAGAGGCAAGGTCTCACTATGTTGCTCAGGCTGGTCTTGAACTTCTGGGCTGAAGTGGTCCTCCTGCTTCGGCCTCCCAAGATGCTGGGATTAAAGGTGTGAGTCGCTGTGCCCAGCCCTCTCACAGACTTTTTCTAAAAACCCTCCCAATTCACAGAAAGAGGGTGGAGGGACTTCTAATTCTCAAAGACTTTGGATGTTCCTGCCATCTATAGCCAGTGTAAGGTGGCTTCACCTCATTCCAGGAATTCTTGTGACAAGTAAAGGTGTTGGAACATACACCTATGCAGTTTCCTCTTCTATGCTTCATTGAACTTTACTTGAGACCCTCTCCAACTCCAGATAAAATGCTAGACATCACCCATGGATTTAAATAAGTTGTCAGAATGTAACCAGAGAACGAAGGCGTCAAAATTTTGCCTTTCGAGTTTTTCAAAATCGTAAACTCAGGGAAACCCTTAAGGGTTCCCTTAAACCCTGCCCACGCATCAGTAAATAGTCTCTTTATGAAACCTTCCTCAAACTATTCCATTTGAGAGAGCTATGTTTTCTGCTGGTATATACCCTTACTATAAAGGCGATCATATAAAATTAGAAGATCGAGGCTAGAGATCAAAATTTGGAAGTTATTCAAAAATAGCAAGTATTTGAGTAGGTGTAGCCAAGGTGTAGGGTAAGACAGAGAAGATTTGGAAACATTTGTAACCTAGTTTTCTTTTCTTATCCTGCCCCAGATTTCACAGATTGGGGAGGGAAGAGAGGAGAAGGGAATGGAGTCAAAAGGGTAAAACCATCAAGTTTCACTGGGGAAAAACCCAATCAGTGATCCGCATATGAGAGCCATTTTTCAAGGATCCCATTGCTCACTAATGGAGTGTTCAGCAGGAACACCTGGGCAAGGTGGGATGATAAAGAACTGTCGAGATCGCCCATTGAATCAAGACTGGTGAAACACCCATTGCTAAAAGGTTTGCACTTGCTCTCAAGTGGTCATTGCTGTAGAGTTAAATATCATCAGGTAATCCATCAGAATTGTGTGTCAGAGTTAGGAACTCTCAAATAGTTCTGCTTTTTCCATTATTATCAATGAATCCTGATGAAGTCACTGAAGACAGGATATTATGGCCATTAAAGCTGAGTTTTAAAAACGGCTACACCTACTCAAATACTTGCTATTTGTGAATAACTTCCAAATTTCCATATCTAGCCTCGATCTTCTAATTTTATATGATCACCTTTATAGTAAGGGTATATACCAGCAGAAAACATATAGCTCTCTCAAACTGGATAATTTGAGGTAGGTTTAATAAACAGACTATTTACTGATGTGTGGGCAGGGTTTAAGGGAACCAACAAGGTTCCCTGGGGCTATTAATTGCCATAACCCTTACTTTCCCTAGGTCTGAAAGAATACGAGGAGAGCAGTTACCAGAACCTGAAGGGAGATGGCGGACATAAAGAGAAAGCTTCCTGACAGAAGTGATGTTCAATAGGGGAGCACCACAAACCCATGGTGGGCTAGCAGGGCAGTAGCCAAGGGAATAAATACTCTGTTCTCTTTCTCTTCTAACCTCTCCCATTGATCTCCTGGAGATGCCTCCTGGTAGCTAAAGCCAACTTGAAACCACTGGGCAAGGGGACCCATTGAAGCAGTCCATGCATGTCAGAGCAGGGTGGAGGAGTGGAAAGCCGGGTTATGAGCAGGAGGCAATGAGAAACATTCAGCACAGACAATTTAATAAGAGTTGGAAGAACTTCCTGGAAAGCCTTGTTTCCTTGGAGAATTTGATAAAAGCTATGAACCTTCACACAACCAGTAATAAAAAGAACAAATAAATATACATATATGATTTTTACATGACTTTTCAAAAGGTGGTTTCAGCCTCTGTGGTTTCTCAATAGTGTACCTGGGGTTCCATACGTAGCAAGTTAAGAACCTCCTGCTCTGGAGAGCAGTATGTAGGAGTACATACCATTCTGTAATACTTTTTTTTCCTTAGCTTTTCCCCCTATTGTATTTTCAGCAACTTAGATATCATGGAGTGAAGCTGAAAAATCTTTGGCCAACTATAAGTGAGCCAACCAGACCTGTTCTTTCCTCAGATGTACTGAATCTGAGCTATAATATGGAGCCTGAATAGCAAAGCTTTCAAGGAGCAGCAGACAGAAAATGTGGGGGCGGCCATGAGATAATGGGTTGCCTAGCAACAATGGCTGGAAGGCTGTCTTTTCTGGAGTCTCTCAGCAGAGAGAATTCGTTTTTAAAATGTGTGTATGTGAGAGAGGGAGAGAGAGAGAAAGAGAGAGAGAGAGAGTCGGGGGCAGAGAAAGAGAGAGACAGAGAGGGAGAGGGGCAAGAGAGACAGAGTGAAAAGCAGAGATAGTCAGACAAACACAGGCAAAAAGGAGACTTTAGTAAACAAAGACATAACAGAAGTAAGAAAGAATGGGAGCAAATTTAGGGGAAAGGAGAAATGGAGATAAGTTCAAGGGGTGGGCTGTGAGATGAACTCAGTTGAAGAAAAGGGAAAAAGGAGAGGAACAAAGGTTTAAAAGAGAAACGTCCAAAAGAATTAGTGAGGGAATGATGGAATGAGTGGGAGCAACTTTTTCCCAGGCCTCACTGAAGGCTGCAGTGTTAACTTTACCTCACAATGAAAGTTACCCAGTCTTTTTTCTAATTAAATGTTTTCCTTGTAAGTCGAAAACCTTTAGTTGTAGCAGCAGAAAGAACCGGGAATTATTTATTAAGCACTACTGGGGCTATAGCATTTCTCAGGCTAGTAAAGATTCCTTTACAATAACCACAACGAGGACTTGTCTCCTTAGTACAGCTTTTAAAATTTTACCGATTACTGTCACAGCTGTCATCTCAGGGGACCCTTACTGCAGCTGTCAGGCAATGAAGGGATTGTCATTACTTCAATTACACACATGAAGAAACTAAGGCCCTGAGAGGAAGGGTGGTTGCCTGAGGTGCCACGTTTAGTAAGCTTAGATCAAGGACTCAGTACTTGTGGCCCTGACTTCAAGTTCCAGGTCCAGGGCTGGCATGCATCTCTGCTCGGACTTTCCAATTGCACACTAAGTGTGGTAGACCTGACACTGAAGCACTTGCTCTCTACCACGTGCTGAAATTTGAACTGAAGAGCTATTGCAAAGTCTCAAGCCAGTAGGGGTCTTATGCTTTCTTCTTTCCCCATAATGTGCAAATGTGTACATTTGTGCCTCCAAGAACAGTGCTTAATTGGCCCAAGTATGCAGCCAGTATCCAATAGCTCCTTGAGATATTCCTTGGCACTGATCCTCTCAGAAAAACCTTGTATCTCTTGTTGTCACACCAATCATCAATTATTGCAAAAGACCTCTTGGGCACAGGGAGGGGTATTTGAGATATGGAGAGAAATTTGTTACTAGAACTAAGGGGCTGAAGGATCACACAGAGCACAAGAGCTAGCAACTGAATGCCATGGAGCAGTTGAGTGGCTCCTGTGCCCTTTCATGCCTCTCCAATGCTTCAGAACTAGGATGGAGCAAAAATGAGCCCAAGTCATCTGTTTGGCAGCAAGCTTATCTCCTGCCTTGGTCCTTCCCTCGTCTGTTCAATCGTGTACCTACTTGACAGATTAAATTTCCAAAAATGGCATTCACCTGCTTAGTAACTTTTAATATTTTCTCCATTCAACATGGCATTAGTTTTGTCATCTAGCATTCAAGAATTGCTTTTACTCCAAACTTTATTTTAGTTTCATATATTCCTATTCTTACAGTCCAAATGTCTGAAAAACTGGGCTAGTTATTGACTCTCAAACATACCCCATACCTCACATCTGTGCCCTTGCTCAACATATCTCCTCTTCCTGTAACCCTATCTGTCTTCCAATGAGAAAGTAGTTCCTACCAATTGTCTCCACTTAACACTTGGGTTTGTAATGTATCCAACTGGCTAAGCCAAGTTATGTTTCCAAGAATTTCCTTTTCTACAGGTTATGGCGGGTCACAAGAGAGATTCTTGTGAGAGTTTTACAAGACAGAAGGGAAGCAGCTGTCATTTTATAGCTCATAAACATTGCCACATATCTCCTGGCTCATCTTGGTGGTGTAATGCAGCAGCCAGGCCTGCAATTGCTACACCTTTCTCTGAATTCTATTTTAGCTTCTCTAACTTCTGGACCAGGTTGCTTATTTAGTTCAATAACAAAGGGCCCCAAATTCTCCAGGACACTCACACAATCAAGATCAGAGCCATCAAGAACAGACATGAGTTTCAGTTTATCCTGTGAGCTCTAGCGTACACCAGTGGGTCCCATCTTGTTTTTGCTCTACCCCATCTTACATTTTGTCTTTCCTTCCCTGATGCCTGACCTGTGGACTTTAAGATTCAAAATCAGATGCAAAGACAACAGCCCTACAGATTCTGTTTAACTAGCCCCGCAGTTGTCAAATTCCTATAATAAATTCAGATATTTAAAAAAAGATATCTTTGTGGTTTTGCTTCTCTGATTCAACTTGAATGTGAGCTTCTTGAAGGCAGATACAATGTCTTTGATAAATTCTGACAAACTTTACAGCTTACAAAATGCTTTCACATTCATCATTTCATTGAATTCTCACAAACAGGGCCACTGCAAAAAGTTATGTATTGACTAGCATTAGTTTCATCATCCTGGCATTCAGGTTGTAATAGGACTGCCACTCCTCCCCTCCCCAGAGGTGAGCAATATGGCATCCTTGGTCATCACAGCCCTTTGCAGTGGATTGCACTAAAATTCTTATCCTTGCTGTTCCAATGAGAAAATGTGAATTGGGGAGAGGTTACTCCATCTGAATGATGAAGTATCATTCCTGGTGTCATGCAATAATATGAGATAGAATCACTGACTGCACATCTATTTATTTATTTGTTGTTTATTAACTAAGAGACCCAGTCTTTTATTCTTGATCTATGAGGTTAAAGCATAGATAATGCCCTTGTTCTCCTACCTTTCCCATCTATCATTTACTTTTACCTTCAAAGTCAGTTATGAATGGGGTGAAAATAATGTCTACTTTACCAAGGGGAATACCTATCCCACAATGAATTGGCATTTTCCCTTTTCATGGCAAGAGCATAATGGAAGTGAAATGGTGAAAGCCACCCTAACTGAGGAAGGGTCGACGCAATGACATATGAACCACACAAGGGTTTATCAGAGCCCTTTTCTGAAAGAGATATAAAGTCCTTGAGAGTTATTGTTATTGTTCTACTGGAGTTGTTAAAGTTGTTCCATGTAAGTCTTATCTCTCTATATAAAATTACATCTAGTATAAGAGAGAAAAGGCCTAAGAAAAGCAGAACTGAAAAATGGAGGGGGAGAGGAAAAGTGAACTAATATCATTTGAACTACTGGATATACCCTTGAAATTCCCAGTTAGGTAAGCTAATAATTTCCTTTTGGCCTAAGTCAGTTTCAGAGGCTTTTCTGTTACTTGTAACTAAAAATCCCTGATCATTAGATAGATTGGTACAAAAACAGAAAATTTTGAGTTAAAAACCTAAAGATTTGGCTAAGTGCAGTATTTATAGTGTGCAGACTAAGTTCTAGCTCCAGCATTATGAGTTTTGCAAGTCATTCCTCTTCTCTGGGTGTAAGTTATCCCATCAGTATAAACAGAGAATTTTACCAAATGATTTCTAAGGGCACTTCTAGCTCTAACATTCAGAATAACGATATCCATGGCTCATTCTTAGCCTCTGGAACAACAAAAAGCCGAGAGTAGGACATAAGGATTCTAGCCTTAGCTCTGCCTCTGGTTAGCTGGAGGACCTTGGTCAAGCACCTTCTCCTCTCTGGGATCCACTTCGCCTCCCCACATTCTTATGCAGAAGTTAGACTTGCTATTCTCAAGGGTTTGCTATGGTTCTGGTGTATCAGGCTTCTCTGAGTCTCTGAGAGCTTGTTCCTAATCATATCAGAATATTTCCTGTATTTCTGTTTCTCTGGATGTTTGTGGGGTTTTCTATTTTCACATATGTAAAAGTTCTCATTGAGTCCTTCAAAGTTGAACACCTTGTGCTTCTTTTAGGGAAAGGCCTGTCTTGTTCCCCTTTGCCATGTCCAGGAAAATATATTAATATTTCATTTAGTTTATAGCTCAGTCTTTTGAAAGAGTATGATCGCAACTTTTCCTTTTATTTCACTATCTGGAGGGTAACCACTGGGGAAAAAGGAGTGGGGTGAAGGGGTTTAGAGTTGGAACCAGCTTTCTGTACAGTTAGAAATACTCTAATGAAACTAGTGTTAGAGATGAAGGATGACTCTTTTTCTAAGCCCCCTATTTTCAGGTGCTTATGACTTTAAGTGATACGAATGAGTACATGTTTTAGAAGTCTAATGGAGCAGAATTCTGAGACAATGAAGTTTTATTAAATATGCCATTATCAAGTTCTTTGAATCACATTATGTAGTGGGATTGGTTTTAAGGCATGAAACTTGTATTCCTCAGAAGTCTGAGAAATGGATCATGTATGTTTACTTAGAATATAAGGAATCATTAATTTCATCACCAAATCTATGAAGAAAATGAGCTTAAAACTCTTGTGTCTACTCAAGAAGCACTTAAAAGTTGTTTCTCCTCTCCTTCATGCAATTATTTACTCTAGTGCCCTCCTTTCCATTCTAGTTGTCTCTAGTTGCCATTCCGTTTAGACCTCATTACTTCCTTATAAATTATGGACTATTTCATGTATACAGAAAAGAACATAGCATATATGTTAGGTATGTAACAGAATAAAATGAAAATCCTGTACCCATCACCAACCTTAAGAATCGGAACATGGTCAATGACTTTGAAAACCACATGTGCCCTATCTGATTCATCCCCTCATTCTTTCCCAGAGGTAGCCACTATCCTGAATTTTGCTAATAATTCACTTATTTTCTTTATATGTTCGCTGTACAAGTAACTGTGATTTTGTCAGTTTTTTGGACTTTATATAAGTGTAATTATCCTATATGCATTTTTTTGCTTATTCTTCCCTCCCACCAACTTCGTAGCTGTAGTAATTAGTTTTCACTTCTGTATGGTTATCTATCCCATGAAAATTGTATGCCTTTACAAATTATGGTGCTCCAAATCTTTTTATGCATATACCCTGATGCCCATGTACAAGATTTTTTCTAGAGCAATGGTTCTCAACTGGGGGCAATTTTACTCCCTAGGGACATTTACTTCTGTCTGGGAACATTTTTGGTTATAACAACTGGGGGTGTGCTATTGTCATCTAGTGGATAGAGGCCAGGGATGCTGCTAAACACCCTAAAATATACAAGATAGCTCTCCACAATCAAGAATTACCTGACCCAAAATGTTGATAGTGCTAAGTTTGAGAAACCCTGACCTATAGTATATGCCTAGACCTAGAGTATTTGAAATATCTGGGTAATAGGATCTTCCCAAATTCAACTTTTTCTAGGTAACACCAATTATCTTCCAAAGTGGTTATACCAGTTTATACTCCCAACAACAGAATATGAGAGTTCTACATGCCCCACATTCTCACCAACTCTTGGTATCATTACCTTCATTACTACTTGCCTGAACTTTTGCCATACTCATCCAACTTTCTCCTACATTCACCTCTTTCCCCACAGATTCATTCTTCATATTATTGTCAAATTAATTATCTAAAACCTAACTCTGATCATTCAAAATCTTATAGGAATGTTTCTGGCTCTACTGCCTACAGATAAGCCTTGTATTCAACAGCTACACAAAAACACTCCATTAGCTCTGTACACCTAATCATACTAGCCTATTAGGTGATCCTCAAATAAGCTCTGCCCTTTCTCTGCCCTCTATGCTATCTTTGTCTTTGAAGACTTACCCTTTCTTACAGTCATTTGCTCTTTCATTATGTGCCCATGCATTCATTTAGTCAATAATTATTTACTTTGCTGTGCTCCTACTATGTGCCAGGCACCATTGTTAACGCTGGAGATGTAACAGTAAACAGTACATTCAAGACTCTGACTGTTCCTCTGTAA
The DNA here is from genome assembly GCF_028885625.2 of Pongo pygmaeus. Taxonomy (NCBI): domain Eukaryota; kingdom Metazoa; phylum Chordata; class Mammalia; order Primates; family Hominidae; genus Pongo; species Pongo pygmaeus. The sequence continues at coordinate 110,562,621 of NC_072396.2, read as the reverse complement.
GCTTTCCCTACCACAAAACCATCTGAGCTCAGAAGCACTTCCCATTTTTGATTCCAGGAATTCCTAGCTCTTGGAACCTAATGTTTTTCAGATTTCAATCCTGATCCCTGTCCATCTGGTCTGCTCCTTCCATCCAGGCTTGAGATATGGGCATCTGAAGGGGCTGGAGGAGGAAGGGGCCCTCGGGAAGTGGAGAGATTGGCTTTTTTCTGGCTGTCCTGCCAGAGTTGGCCTTAGCTAACTAGTTTCTGGGCAGGTTCTCCCTTTGGGTCTTCACTGGATTCTCTGGTCTTCTCCTGTTGCTGTCCTGCCCTGCTGTCCTCAGTGTCTATCAGGATGAACTGGAGGAGGCTATGGTGAGGGAGCAGAACAGAAGCTATTTACTCCACATTCTATGGCCTTGGTCTTAGACCCAGCAGAGCTGCCCAGAGATCTGCGAGGTTTTAAGTAGGGAGTCTCCAACCTGAACCGGGTTTGGATTGAGAGCAAAAGGCAGGAAGAGGCTTCTTAAAGTGTCTTCTTTCAGATATTATTTGCACTCCATACAAAAGGAACTACTGCTTCTAACTCAATAATTTGGAGGAAAGACTGAAAAAAAATTTGGAAAAAAGGCCCCAAGGAAAGGTTGCCACCTTTTGCCATAGTCTCTCTTTGCTCTGTATTCTGGGTCTATGTAAATAAAAGTAATGACCAGGGGTGACTGCACTTCTTTAAAACACTTTTCCCTGACATTTAAACTTATAAATTGCCTCGCAAGTCTCCTTGCAGATGCACTAGGGCTAACACCTTGTCTTTCAGTAGGGCTGGGCTTTGGGATACTTCCTTCTATAGCTGAGGAAAGTCAATGATATTGATGCTACTTTGTCTATGTATTATTCAGTGTTATACTCTAAATCTCAGGGGAGTTAACTTGCTTAGATCCCAAACAGAACAAGTTCCCCTAAAACTTGTCATCATGTGTCCTAACTTGTCATACTTCCAAGAGTAATTTTCATGTTAAATTCAAATTTGCTCTATGTGCCCTGAAGACTCATTGATGACTTAAGGATTCATTCTGAGGCAATCTCTTGCCCAGCTGTATCTAGCTGATGGATCTATTGGAAGCATTTGCAGCAATCTAGTCAACTCAGAACTAATTTGAAGTATAAAATAAGATTATTTTACACTGCATTCAGGTTTGTATTGCTAAATAAATTATCTATATGTTGGAAAACAATTTATTATTCTTCCTGAGGTATCATTAGAACCATGAAGTTCAAGAGAGGTGAGAAATTTGTTCATTTCTTCACTCAACCAATAAAAGTTTCCTAAAAGGGCATCTACCCTGTACCTGTTTTCGATCTTACCTAAAACTCCTGTGTGCTTACCTAAAACTCCTGTGTGCTTACTTTGCAGTATTATGGCACTTATCCAACCAACCCAAATGTCCAACAATGATAGACTGGATTAAGAAAATGTGGCACATATACACCATGGAATACTATGCAGCCATAAAAAATGATGAGTTCATGTCCTTTGTAGGGACATGGATGAAATTGGAAATCATCATTCTCAGTAAACTATCACAAGAACAAAAAACCAAACACCGCATATTCTCACTCATAGGTGGGAATTGAACAATGAGAACACATGGACACAGGAAGGGGAACATCACACTTCGGGGACTGTTGTGGGGTGGGGGGAGGGGGGAGGGATAGCATTGAGAGATATACCTAATGCTAGATGACGAGTTGGTGGGTGCAGCGCACCAGCATGGCACATGTATACATATGTAACTTACCTGCACATTGCGCACATGTACCATAAAACCTAAAGTATAATAATAATAATAATAATAATAAAAGAAAAAAAGAAAAAAAAAAAAGAAAGACAAGGAGATACTTAGAGAGAGAAATAATGACATGGAAGAGGGACTGCTAGGCAGAAGGAAGAGTACGTTCAAAGAAAGTCGTAAGGGCACGAAAGAGTATTTCTGGAGTACTGCCAATGTTTTGGTGTGACTGCAGCAAAGGATTTTATGAGGCAGAGTAGTGGGAGTTAAGGGTAAAGAGGCAGGTAGGGGCCTCAGCTGCAGGAGATCAACTGGAAACTGAGTAGTTTAGCCTTCACCCTTAAGGTTACAAGAAGCCATTAAATGGCTCTAATTTTGGAATTGAGTTGTGTTTTAGCAATGTCACTCTGGAAGCAATGTGGAGAAAGAATCAGAGAGGGGAAAGAATGAAATACAGATTATAGCTGTAATTTAAGTGAGATGCTGAAGGCCTAAACTAAGGTAGTGATAGAAGACATATTGAGAAGTATATAGAATTGAGAATAAGCAATTGGATGTGAGCCATCACTGGATATGGGAACACAGGAGGTGTTAAAACTATAGAGGAATAAGTGGTAGCAGATGTCTTGACAGTTTAGTAAGCCTGAATGTGAAAAGGAAAAGAAGGTAAAAATGAAAATGCCCTCAAACCAAACAATGGTGAGAGAAGGGAGAGGGAGAGAGCAAATGGGGAGAAAATTGAGAGGTCAAGGAACAGGAGGTCTCAATGAGATTTTTAAAAATCACATATGTAGGGCGAATAAAGAATGAGAGAGGAGCATGGCTAGGAGACTGGTCCACGACAGGGATATTTTAATTTAGAGTAGTTTAGGGTGAAGAATAAATTGAGAGTATGTCTGTGGGAAGGTGTGGCTAATATTGTTTCACTGGAAATGAGAAGATCAAATTGTTGAGCAGTTGATGGGGATGTCGGAATAATCTGGAGGATGGTAAGATGTGTAAGACAGGAAGACCAGTGGATGGCTATGATCAGTGGAAAATAACATAATGGAGTATGGTATAAGCCTCATAATGACAGGAGTTATTTAAAAGAATAATGAGGAAAGGTCTGGAAGCAAAATGGGAGTGACAAAAACCCCTATCTCTTTTGGCCTTAAGGTACATGTTGTATAAGAGAACAAAGTCTCCACTGAAGAGGACTTCAGTGTAAGTTATATTCTCAGTGAATAGCCAGGTTGTGGTTAAGACCTAAAGATGGAGGGAATAATCAGAGAAAAAGTTGGAATGGAGATGTTTCTCGGTTCCCTATCCTGTTCTGTTGATGTATTTATTTTAATTTGTCTTAATTACTATAGTCTTTTAAATTTTTGGTAGAGTAAATCTTTCCACCATCTTCTACTTTAGGAGTATCTTGACTATTTAAGATCCTTTGATTTTCCAGATAAATTTTAGAGTTAGATTGACAAATTCCACAAAATAAGACCTGTTAGAATTTGATTGCGGTTACATAGAATTACCAATAAATTGCAGGAGTGTTAACATATTTAAGATATTGAGTCTTTCAAACTATGAATCTGGCATATCCTCATTTATTTCAGTCATGTTTTATAAAGTTATATAATTTTCTTTGTGGAGGTCTTGTACATTTTATATAAGATTTATTTCCATGTACTTGATATTTTTAATGCCACTGTAAATTTAGTTGTAATAATATTTTCTAATTATTTTCTTAAGTCAATATTGTTGTTCTTTTTCTAACTACTTGGGAAGAATAACTTTCAGGTTTTCGTCTCTTTCTTCTGATTTCTACTTTAATTGAATCTCACGAATTTTGTTATTTGGTATTTTCATTATTTTGCAGTTCAAACTGTTTTCAAATCTCCATTATGATTCCCTCTTTATCCATGAAGTCTTTTAAATTGACTCTTTATTTCCAAAATAAGATTTTTTCTAGTTAATATTTTGTTGTCAATTCTTAGCTTAATTTGCTTATGGTCAGAGAATATGATCAGGGTGGTTTCAATCTTTTGCAATTTTTGACTGAACATGATATAGTCAATTTTTATAAATGTTATATATGTGTCTGGAAAAAATTGTACTTTCCATTTGCTTGGTGTATGCTGATGTAGATAGATATAGATATACAAGTACATAAAGGTATAGCTGCACATAGATCCATATGTCCATTAGGTCAAGTTCATTAATTATTTTTTCAATGCTGCTATATACTTACTGATTTTTTTCCCTGCTTGTTCTATCAATTTCTGAGAGAGGTATGTTATTCAACTATGATTGTTTATTTCTCTTCATGGTTATGCCAACTTTCAGTCCTGTATTTTTAAAGTATGTTATTAGGTAACAACAAATGTTAAGACTGTAAGAAGTAATAGACACATTAACATTTGTAGCTGATTATTTTAACCCACCACTCTCAGAACCTGAAAGTTCAAGCAAACAAAAATAAGCAGCAATATAAAAGGCTTAAACACAATAATAAAATTGGGCCATTAGACAATATAAAACTCTACCCCAAAAAACAGAATACAAATTATTTTGAGCACCATTTACAGAAATATGCTATGAATTAGGAAAACAGAGCCCACAATAATCTCTGAATGATTGATATTGTAAAATCTAGGCTTTCTCATCATGATGCTTATCCACGGTTAACACAAAGATGGCTCTGAAACCCAAATGTTTGGGAACAAAATAGCATATTACTAACTAACCTCTGAGTTGAAGGAAACTAAGAAATATTTAGAATTGAATAAAAACATTATATGCCAGTATTCTTTAAAGTTTAAAATATATTTACCCTGAGACCTAGCAATATCACTGCTAAGCACTTAGCCTAGAGAACCCAATGCACACATACACCAGAAGACCTGGCCAAGAGCTGAATTGCTTATAGTAGTCTCAAACTGGACACAACCAAAATTTCAACACTAGTTGAATATTTATATAAATAGTGATATATCCATAAATGGAATATCATACAGAAAATAAAATGAACAAACTTGGCTAGATACAAGTTGGATGCATCTTATTAACATAACATCAAAGAAAAACAAACCCCAGACACACAAGAATATATACTATATAAGGCCATTTTTATAAAGTTGAAAAACTTTATAAATAAATAGATGATAAAATATACAAAACAACCAGGAATGTGTAAGGAAAGAGCATGGGGGACTTTTGGGGGGACTGATCATGCTTTATTTGACTAAAGTAGTGGTTACTGGAATGCTCACATTATAATTTATTCCTTATAATATATTCTTTTTATGCACTTTTCTATAGATGTGTTATATTTCACAACCAGCTTAAATATCACTCAATAATGTCATACTCCCACAATGGAACCCAGTCATCATGTTGCTGCTGGAGACTAACACTTCCCTTCATACATTAGAGCATGTATGTGTGTTTTGGTGGGGATAGGAATATTGGAGTACAGAAAAGGATGTTGCATACCATGTTTAAATCTGTCTGAAGAGAAGATAGTCTAACAGAATTCCCCTGGTTTGCAATGGACTCTAACTTTTATTTTTTATTTTTATTTTTTAAGGCCAATCAAGTGAAGCAGTGGGAGTGGAGAAGGAATAAGGAAATCTGTAACTGGTTCTGATCAATTAGTTGTAAACACCACTGCACTCGAATCAGCTTGATTCTGCATTTTAAAGAATGAGAATGTATGCTTTCATTTGTGACAGCAGACCCATTCCAGAATTTTTTCATCTGACAAATTATCTATGGTCAATACTAGTGTCTCTCAAATCTGCATCCTGAAAATTATTTCAAAGGAAGATTTGAAATTGCAGAATCTTTGGAGTTATCCCAAGGAGAGGATGCGGCAGGTGGAGGAAATCTTATTTTCGAAAAAGTATACCTGGAGATTTTGAAGAAGGTGATCCAGGGACATGGGAAATCAACACTGCAGTGCCTAATACTTCTTTTGGCTTTGGCTTTATGAATAAAAATGTCTGATCAATTCAAACCCAAACTAGATTTGAATTATCTCCTAGTTCCAAAGCACTTCAAGGTCGCCTGTTCACTGATGCCATGGTTTCTAATTCTCTGTTCTTCTCTCTTCCATCTCCAGAGCATCCATCCCAACCGATTCCTACAGGATGGTCCTTTCTTAGTCAGCTCCCTGACCCTTATTGCTGAGCATTTCATCTTTCCTCCCTCTTTGCAGGCAGTGGTTGAATCTTTCTCTTTTTACTCCCACCCCAGAATGCATAGTGTTAGGTTGAATACCCAGGAGAGCCTTGCAAAGTGCAGTTTTGTCCCCTCAAGTGATCTGAACGTCAACATCCTGTTTTATTACTCCCCAAATGACCAGACTGCACCAAGCACATGATTTTGTGGAAGAAAATTCTCAACTAGGCTGCAGTACAGATCATAAACTAGCTTTCTAGTTGGATGCCAATGAAATAATAACACCCACTGCAGACAAGTCTGGATGTTCTTCACATTGCTTGCATATATCATCTCTATCTCATAGTTGCAAACCGTTCTTTAAAAGTACTACCTTTCTTGGGAAATTGGAATTTTCAGTCTTTGGTGCTTTGCTTTCCCAAATACCCTGAACACCCCAGCAGCACTCAAAAATCACTAGGATCTTCTATTTCTTCCTCCTCCTGAAGTCCTAAGTATTTTCTCAATTTGTATGTGTTGCTGCTTTTTTCCCATAAATCCACTAAAAATTACAGCAAGGTCCATACCCTTTGATAACTAATATTCTACCAGAGAGAGGCAGATGATGTACCAAATAAAGGACATAAACATGACGGTCTCAGAATGATGGATGCTCTGCAGAAAATAAACAGGGTACTGTCATAGAGAGTGATGTTGGGCTACTTTATATTAGAAGGAGATGGCTAGAATTAAGTGAAAATTTGAACCATGCAACATCTAAAGGAAGAGTATTCCAGGTGGTGGGAACAGTATAAACACCTGAGGCAGAAGTGTCCTTGATGTGTTTGAGAAACAGCAAGAAGGCAAGTAGAGCTTCAGTGAAGTGAGCCAGGGTAGAGTGGAAGGAAATTATCAGTTTGGCTTTTATTAGTAGTAGCAGGGAGAAGCCATTGGAATGTTTCAAGAAAAGAGGTTATAGTATCTGGTATTCATTTTTAAAGATTTCCTTTACCTTCAGTGTCAACAGTAGCATGCACAGTACTGATACAGATAGCAGAAATCACTTTAATACATTTAAGCATGAAGGGGGAATTAGGTACTTACAAAGATGTTTTAAAAAGCCAGAATAAAAGACTAGGTTGAATTTCCAGAACTATTATCTGAACAACACCAGAAGACTGGTATAATCAGGAGGGTGGAGAGTGAAAAAGCCATTACTCCAAATAGCAGGCTCTAGGACCACACTGCTTCTGCTGAAATCATTACAAAGTGCAGCTCCAAGACCACACTGCCTCATCCTCGATCTATATAAACAAACTGGGTGTTTCATGCCATGCTTTTTGATACCCACAAAACCGGGAACAAATACCTTTATTATTGCTGCTGCAGAAGAAAGCTTCCAAGAAGTCTTCCAAGATCATGCTCTTTAGCAAAACCCAGAAACCACAGAAGAAGCATGAACTTTCATTCACTTCCCCTTCCAAATTTCATGCAGGTGTGTCCACTTGACAGAAGCCAAGTCATCTGTGAAATCCAGGCCATGAAGACAAAAGTTCAGGAAGTGTAGTCGCTTTTCAACCTCTATCGTGCAGTAAGACATGCAATAAATGGGGCTGGAATGGAGTAAAGTGAGCTAATCTGTGATATTTGCTATAAGAAAAAAAATGTGTGGGAAGGCCAGTTAAGAGGCTATTGTAGTAGTCCATCTGACAGATGATGGTGGTCTGGACTAGCGTGAAAAAGGCAAAGATGCTGAGAATTGGTTGGATTTATATTTTGCCTTAAAATAGGACTTGCTTATAGATTTGGGCAGAGTTGAGGAAAATATATAGAAGCCTGATTAGTACTTCTTCCAACCCTGCTCCAATCACCCAATTTTATTTGCAAACTGTCAAGTCTGGTTTAGGAATCCCTCTTACGTATATCACAGGACCATACTGTATTGGAATCACTTATTTCATTGTCTGTATTTGTACCAAATTATCACATCCCTAGAGGGCAGAATGTGTATATGGCTGTGCATGGCAAAGTGCCTAGCAAATCATGCTCTTTCAAAAAATATTGTTTACAAGAATGAGTGAAGGAATATTGGATTGCCTTGAGTCTACCTGCTCAGAGGCCTGGCCAGTTTCTCTGTACTAAGGGTCCCTATGGTTCCTTGCTTATTGCCAATGTTGCTGGATGGAGCCACATATTCAAGCACGCAATTGTGAAATCCTTTAGGTGGTCAGAAACTGGAATCCAATTTTAAATGAGAAGTGTAAGATTGAGCCTTACTCAAACCAACGCACATTACGTTCAGCTAAATTTCTCCTTTATTCACCATGGGGGTGATTGTTGTAAGTGCACTTATCCTTCATTATAGAAAATTGGAAAGATGAAGAAATTCTGTATTTTGTTCTGTGCTCCATTGTGAATCAGCCTGTGACCACATGAATATCTGAAACAAAGCTGCTGACAGGAAGGTACAAATGCTGAAGCTGGAGCTATAGAAACTACCCGAGAGCGTGACTGAATAATAAAGGGGAGACACCAGTTAGTTCAATACGGATTGAGAACTTTGAACAAAACTATATTTGAAACATTTAAATTAAGTGACAGTAAAACATCAAGTACAATCAGAAATTACGAGGTAAGATTACAAGGTGGTCCCATGTGACTCAGATTTTTGACTCCGCTACTAAGTTAGCTATCAACCGTGCTTCAGGTCTCCCAAGGAAAAACTATGATGAGCAGTTAGTTGCTTTGTAAATTGTCACTTCTAAATTAAGAGGGTAAAGTCATAGTTTAAAATTAAATTCATTGTGATTAATTGAGCTTAGCAGTTTATATATTCCTTGGAGTTCTAGAATCTTCCTAGGGACTTGTTGTATAGGGAAAGGCCTTTTCTCATCTCCTGGACTCCAGGAGATTGGGGCTCAGTCAGAAACATTTGGGACACATTCCAGACACTAACTCTCTCTAGATTGCATTCTCCAATCCGCACTCCCTCATGCCCCAATCAGAAACACGTAACTCATCTCAGGAACTATGGATAAGGTTCCACATTTTTCCTTTCCACTTGTCCTTTTGACAGGCCAGCAAAAGGTCACCTAATTCCAGAAGAAGAAAAAGAAGGTCTTCCATTTTTTTGAGGACTGACCATATGCTTGACAATAGTTTTAGGTGTTTCTGCATATTAACTCATTTTGCCATATAAGGAAGTTCTATTATTATCTCAATTTAGTGATGAGGAAACTGAGGCATATAGAAGTTAGGTACTTGCTTAAGATTATACAACTAGTGAGTGACAGAACTGAGATTCAAACCCAGGCAGTCTGACTTCAGACCTCTGGGTCTAACCTCTGACCTCTACTACAGTCTGTCCTCTTCTGGATGAAAAATGGGAAGAATAATAGTACCTACCTTACAGGGTTGCTGTGAGGATTAAATTATTGTTATGCGTCATCTGGAGTAGGGTGATCATTTTCTGACCAGTGAGCTGTTGTAGAGAGTACCTTTCGCAAATTAAGTTTCTTTCCAACATGATCCTCAAGCTGAAAAAAGCATTTCCATTTATTTTAATCAATCTGAAGTGAAGTTATGCATAAACAGAGTGCCACAATATTGCATTTTGGTGAAAAGAAGCTCTCTTAATGTGTTTACATTTAATGGAACACAAGAAGGGTCACTCTGACTTCATTTCCATAAGCGACTCCTAAATAGGATCTATAGGTTAACAGTAAAGCTTTCCTGCACCTAATGGCTTTTGGAATAGGTTTATGCTATTGAATATGTGTGCACACTGTTCCAAATGCCCAATGCCTTTTCCCCACTTTCATCATGTCAGTGTTAGCAAACATAGCCGTAGTCACTGTTTGTCATTAAGGCATATTGACCCTTTATACTCCATCTCAATCCAATAAGCTCCATGTAGGAGAAAACAAGTCTAAGGAAACCAATTCACTGTAATGAGAAATGTTTTCATAAACAGCATCAGGAACACGGGAGCTGTCAGAGGAGCTAAGGTGAGTTTCTGTCATCTCGTTTTGTGGAAATCGATAATGCCTAAATAAATGTTTTATACCCACCTCTGGTTTCTATGCTAGCCCATCCTATACATTCAAGGGTTAAATAGATGCAGTATGCCCACATGCTTAAGAGCAAACTAGAGAATGGCTAATTTCTTTTTTTTTTTAAAAAAAACCCAAAAAACATAATGCCTAAGTACAAGCCTAAAGCTTAAGTTATTCACACTCACAAGCTAATAAATGAGTCAAATAAATAGTTTAAGCGACCCTCCCCATTGGGTTCGACATTTCTGAAAAAGGAAAAGGGACACCAGGGGAGCACATGTTGCTTCTTGTTAATTAAGAACACCTAGGCAACATTCAGTGGAATTGATCAATTGTAGTACGATTTTTTTTTTCATTCAAACTTCTGCATTGTCAATTAGTACCTAAGATGCCTTCTGTAACTTGTGCTTTCAGGATGTCCGGCATTAAGTTACTTTTCATTATAACTGACATACAACCTGATTGGATTTCTTTGTTTATTTGTGAAATGAGGGTAAGGATTCAAGGGATAAATTACAGTGAGCAAAAATAGTTTGTCTTTCAAATGAGAAAGAATATAGAGAGAATGCAGCTACTGATGAGAGAAATTAAGCTTCCAAGCTTTTAGAGGAAATGAGACATAAATACACAGAACTCTAATGAAAGGTAGTATGTGATGCAGGCACAAAGAGAACCACACAGTGCACATTCAGTTACAGCCCTCACAGGTGGGTTTGGGGAGAGAGGTATATGGTCTAGGCTTTAAAAGAAAGATGCAATTTTGTCAGAAGAATGAAAAGTGAATAACTGTAAGAAGGGGTTGCTCAGAGAAAGGCCAGTGGCTCCATTAGGTTGAAGCTGAGTGTGTATGACAGGAAGGGCAGTGAGGAGAGAGCTAGAAGGGTAGGAAGGAGTCAGTTAGTAAATGGCTTGGACAAAGACAGGATTAAAGAGGGGGTGAACATCAGAGGAGGAAACAAAAACAATTAGAAGACTATTGGAAAAGTCTAGGTCAGGGATGAAGGCTTAAACTAGGATCAGGAGCGTGGCGTAATAAAGGCATAGTGGGAAGTAGCATCATGAAGGCAGACCTGGAGGACAAACTGAAAAAGATATTGTAAGCCTCGCATGAAAGCTTAGATAATTAATAAACACTCTTTCTCACTGCATCAACTTCTAAAGTCTTCTCCCCAAGTGGGAGTCAATTATGATAAAACCATGAAAGAGTAAATGAGAAATTAGTATGGGAAGCCCCAGTTCGCTGAGTCAAGGAGTAAAGTGAACATACAGTCTCTTTGGGTGTTTATTTGATTATGGGAAGAACATGTAGTGCTGAGGCAGGGTGCCATGTGTGGCAGAAGCAGACAGCACAGCTGGCAGTGTGCTCTCGAACTTGAGATAGTACACATGTTCCTTCCCCCCTCCACACACACACATAGTCCCCTGAATAGCATGTACACTCACCCTTAGACCAGTTGCTCCCAAAAGACCTTATTTGAGCATGAGGTCTCCATTATTAGCAGAGACAACTTTTATGTCTGCATTGCGATTGCTTGGGATTCTCAGCACTATAAAATTGAAGATTAGAAGGAACTTCAACGTTCAGCTGGTAAAGCCATTAGAATCCTCTCTATAAAGTTCCCACCAAGTAGTCATGTAGTCTGTTCTTGAGCATTTCCATTGATGGGGACCTCATTCCATCTTTGACTTGTCCTGAGTATTATTTCTCTTTTATCATCAACCCTTTCTTAACAGTTACTATGCCAGGAACTACTCTGGTTGCTTTACTAAGTTTATCTCACTTAATATTCACAACATTGAATTTAACAGATGAGGAAACTAAGGATCAGGGAATGTGACTTGTCCAAGGTCACACAACTGATGGAAGGCGGAACTCCTAAACCTATCTGACTCTGATGCTCCCTTGATTAAAACTTAGTCTAAGTCAAAATCTGTCTGTAAAACCCACTCACTGCCAGAGTTATAACATCCTTTCCTGGGAAGAGGGTGGTCTCCTTGAGGTACAGTTGGAGACACAAATCTTCTTGATCATTTTTATCACCAAAACACTTGACAGATGTTTGAGAATCTGATAGACAAGACTATCAAAATAAAAGGCAAAGAACGCCACATAGCAAATCCTTTAGAGAGAGTGCCTGTCTTTACCCTCTTTTCACTCCTCAATATGGGACACTCAGCTTTCTACTCTTTCAGTGCTCAACAATGAGCCTTCTAATCAACAAATCTGATCGCCACTTCCAAGTCTTTATCTTCTATGAGCTCCACCTTCTGGAATTTTTCTCCTCTCTTAGTTTCAGAGATGATTCATAACAGCTAGGCTCTCTTAGGGAGACTAGGAATGTTCTGATCAGAAAAGAAAGATATCATATATTCAAATTCCTATCTAACATCAACACTTAAATGTCTAATAATCAAAACTAATGTAAAATGTCCAAAACTAAATTCTTACATTACACCATATTAAAAATGGATCAAACACCTAAATGCAATGACTTATAGAAAAAAGTAAGGGAAAAATTTTTTTTTAAAGCATATAATCAATAATTTAATTAGAAATTTCTCAAAAGTGAAAAGCCATCTGTTAAGATCTGAGTAGATACACCTTTTTCTTTTTTTTTTCTTTTTATTATTATTATTATTATTATTATTATACTTTAGGCTCTATGGTACATGTGCGCAACGTGCAGGTAAGTTACATATGTATACATGTGCCATGCTGGTGCGCTGCACCCACCAACTCGTCATCTAGCATTAGGTATATCTCCCAATGCTATGCCTCCCCTCTCCCCCCACCCCACAACAGTCTCCGAAGTGTGATGTTCCCTTTCCTGTGTCCATGTGTTCTCATTGTTCAATTCCCACCTATGAGTGAGAATATGCGGTGTTTGGTTTTTTGTTCTTGCGATAGTTTACTGAGAATGATGATTTCCAATTTCATCCATGTCCCTACAAAGGACGTGAACTCATCTTTTTTTATGGCTGCATAGTATTCCATGGTGTATATGTGCCACATTTTCTTAATCCAGTCTATCATTGTTAGACATTTGGGTCGGTTCCAAGTCTTTGCTATTGTGAATAATGCCGCAATAAACATACGTGTGCATGTGTCTTTATAGCAGCATGATTTATAGTCCTTTGGGTATATACCCAGTAATGGGATGGCTGGGTCGAATGGAATTTCTAGTTCTAGATCCCTGAGGAATCGCCACACTGACTTCCACAAGGGTTGAACTAGTTTACAGTCCCACCAACAGTGTAAAAGTGTTCCTATTTCTCCACATCCTCTCCAGCACCTGTTGTTTCCTGACTTTTTAATGATTGCCCTTCTAACTGGTGTGAGATGGTATCTCATTGTGGTTTTGATTTGCATTTCTCTGATGGCCAGTGATGGTGAGCATTTTTTCTTGTGTTTTTTGGCTGCATAAATGTCTTCTTTTGAGAAGAGTCTGTTCATGTCCTTTGCCCACTTTTTGATGGGGTTGTTTGTTTTTTTCTTGTAAATTTTTTGGAGTTCATTGTAGATTCTGGATATTAGCCCTTTGTCAGATGAGTAGGTTGCGAAAATTTTCTCCCATTTTGTAGGTTGCCTGTTCACTCTGATGGTAGTTTCCTTTGCTGTGCAGAAGCTCTTTAGTTGAATTAGATCCCATTTGTCAATTTTGGCTTTTGTTGCCATTGCTTTTGGTGTTTTAGACATGAAGTCCTTGCCCATGCCTATGTCCTGAATGGTATTGCCTAGGTTTTCTTCTAGGGTTTTTATGGTTTTAGGTCTAACATTTAAGTCTTTAATCCATCTTGAATTGATTTTTGTATAAGGTGTAAGGAAGGGATCCAGTTTCAGCTTTCTACATATGGCTAGCCAGTTTTCCCAGCACCATTTATTAAATAGGGAATCCTTTCCCCATTTCTTGTTTTTGTTAAGGTAGTTTACAGATTCAATGCCATCCCCATCAAGTTACCAATGACTTTCTTCACAGAATTGGAAAAAACTACTTTAAAGTTCATATGGAACCAAAAAAGAGCCCGCATCGCCAAGTCAATCCTAAGCCAAAAGAACAAAGCTGGAGGCATCACGCTACCTGACTTCAAACTATACTACAAGGCTACAGTAACCAAAACAGCATGGTACTGGTACCAAAACAGAGATATAGATCGATGGAACAGAACAGAGCCGTCAGAAATAACACCACATATCTACAACTATCTGATCTTTGACAAACCTGGGAAAAATTTTATGACATTTGAATTAACAATGATTTCTTAGATATGGCACCAAAAACACTGTCAATAAATGAAAAATTAGATAAATTAGAGTTCATCAAAATTTAAAACTTTTATGCATCAAAGGGCACTATGAAAAGTGAAAAGGCGAAAAACAAAGAATGGAAGAAAATATTTGCAAATCATATATTTGATAAGGGTTTAATATCTAGATTTTACCCATAGCTGAGTATATACCTAAAGGAAAATAGATCATTATATCAAAGACACATGAACTCATATGTTCATCACCATGCTATTCACAATAACAAAGATATGGAATCAACCTAGGTCCTCATCAGGAAATGTGGGACACATACACTATGGAATACTATGCAGCCATAAAAAAGAGTGAAATTATGTCCTTTGCAGCAACATGGATGGAACTGGAGGACATAATTCTAAGCAAATTAATGCAGGAACAGAAAACCCAATATTGCATGTTTTCACTTATAAGTGGGAGCTAAACCTTAAGCACAAATGGACATAAATATGGGAACAATAGACACTGGGAACTACTAAAGGGGAAAGGAAGGGAGCGGGGCATGGGTCAAAAAACTACCTATTGGATACTATACTCCCTACCCAGGTGCAACATACTCATGTAGCAACCCTGCACATGTACCCCTTATATCTAAAATAAAAGTTGAAGAAAAACATTCCAGATTACATAAGTACTCCTACAACACAAAACAACAACAACAACAATAACAATTAAAAACTGGGCAAAGGATTTTGATAGACATTTCTCCCAAGGAGATATAGAAATGGCCAATAAGCACATGAAAAGATACTCAGCATCACTAATAATTAGGGAAATTAAAGTCAAAACCACAACGAAATATCATTCTACACCCATCAGGATGGCTATTATCAACAAAACAGAACAGAAAAAAAACAAACAGAAAATAACAAGTGCTGGTGAGCATGTAGAGAAATTAGAATCTTTGTACATTCATGGTGTGAATGTAAAATGGTGCAGCTACTGTGGAAAACTGTATGTCTTTTTCTCAAAAAAATTAAACATAGAATAAACATGTAATCCAACAACTCCACTTCTGGGTATGTACTCAAAATAATTGAAAGCAGGGACTCAAACAGATATTTGTATATCAAGGTTTATAGCAGCACACATATATGTGTATATATATGTGAATATATATATACACACACATATATATATATAGTGTGTGTGAATATTATTCAGCCTTTAAAAAGGAGTGAAATTCTGACACATGCTACAACATGGATGAACCTTGAAGACATTATGCTAAGTGAAATAAGCCAGACACAAAAAACAAATATTGTATGATTTCACTTATATGATGTACCTAAAATAGTCAAATTCATAGAGACATTAAGTAGAATGGGGGTTACCAGGGGCTGGGAGAGACTATATGTAATGCCACTTAACTATATACTTATAAATGGGTAAAATGGTAAGTTTTATGCTACGTGTATTTTACCACAATAAAAAACAAAACACCAAGTCCTTGGCTTTACGTCCAACTTAACTTCTTTATTCCAGAGTCTTCCCCAACTCAGTAAATGGCAAGTCCATTATCACACCTAATCAAACCTAAAGTCCTGGAGTCTTTTCTTTTGTTTTGTTTTGCCTCCTCTCTTTTTTTTACATCCTACATCTAATCTGTCAGGGAGTCCTTTGGCTTTATCTTAAAAATATTACCAAAATCTGACCACTTTGTTCACCACTTCCACTGCTACAACTCTGGTCTGAGCCCATCGTCTGTCATTTGAGTTATTGCAATAGCTTCCTAACTGGTCTTCCTACTTCTGTCCTTGCCCCTTGCAGTGGTCAGAGTGAACACTCTAAAGCATAAGTGTGACCATGTCACTCCTCTGTCTAAAACCTGCCATTGGCTTACATCTCACTTCATGTGAAAGTCACCATTCGAGTTCCATTCTGACATCATCTCCTATTCCTCCTGCCTCACTCATTCTGTTCTAGCCTCATGGGCCTTCTTGCTCTTTTTTGAACACACCAAGCACACTTCCACCTTCAGGGCTTTCCCTTTGCTGTCCCCTCTCCTAGAATGCTTTTCCCCCAGATGTCTACATGACTGACATCCTCATCTCTTTCAAGTCTCTGATCAAATGCTATCTTCACATTGAGGTCTTCCCTGATCACTTTATTCAAACAGCATCTTCACCCTCCAGTCAGCCCCCCATGCAGTGTTCTCTATCCTCCTTCTATACTTTATTTTTCTCTGTTGCATTTATCATTAACTAACAGGCTAGGTATTTTACTTATTTTGCTTGTGTGTTGTCTACCTTCCCTTCCTAGAATGTAAGTTCCATGATGACAAAGATTTTTGACTGTTCTTGTTTTTTTCCATTATTATGTCCCAGTTTTCCTAAAAGTGTCTTGTACGTAATAGACATTCAATACATTTGATGAATGAATGAATGAATAAATGATGACTTCCTGGATAGGGGAGTGGAGAGATAAAAGGAAATGACATAGATGACTTCTAGGTCACCAATCAGGTCACAACTGAATATCCATTCACTAAGATTGAGAACAGCCTAAAAGAAGAGATATTTGGGGACTAGGGTAAGACTGGGACATATTTTTATATGTCTAATTTTTAAATTTTTTGGTAGAGATGGGGTCTCAATATGTTGCGCAGGATGGTCTTGAACTCCTGGCCTCAAGCAATCCTTCTGCCTCAGCCTCTCAAAGAGCTGGGATTACAGACACAAGCCACTGCACCTGGCCCAAGACTGGGTTATTTTGGATTCAAGCTACCTATAAAACATAAAGGAAGAGTCGTTCATAGACTTTTCTAATAATGGTACAGGTGTTGACAGGAGTGCAAGAGAGAGAGTGCCTTTGTTAAGACAGGGTAGGCTTTGATAAAATAATAAATAAATCTCCAAATCTCAACAGCTTAACATACATATACAAAGCTTGATTTCCAGCTCACATGAGTTCAAATGCCTGTCTGCAGCTCTCTTTTTCATCTGAGGGCTCAGGGATCTAGGTTCCCTCCATCTTTGATGTTATCATCTCAACATCTGGCAAAGAGTTACAAGAGCAAAGAAGAGAGATCTTATGATCATGCACTGGGTCTCAAATATCTCATCCTGGAAATGGTATAGGTCACTTATGTTTGCATTTCATTGTCTAGAACTGGTCACATGATCCCAATTAATTGAAAGGGGACTGCGGAATATGAGGTGCATCTGGAATACATTATGAGCACTACTCACAGTGAGAGATAATGGAGTAAAGGGATGTTTTGGAGCAGTACTGAGAAGTAGAGACTAGAGTTACTGACAGGATTAAGTGCCTTGTTATGAATTATTTCTATTACCACAAATGTACACTATATTGATACAATAAGTCTATGTAAGAGAAAAGCCTTTGGTCAAAATTTAACATGAGCAGAGAGAACTTGGCTAAGAATGCAAGGGTATAATAATTAGGAACTGAGGGGGCTGATGTGGATCCTATAAGAATTGAGGGCCGGTGCAAGACTAATGCAGTTCTCTGACACTCAGAAGAGAGTCACGTTAGAAAGGAGATCTTCTCACCAAAGGCAACACATATGGCCACACAGACTGCACTCTGCAAAACTGCAGGGGCTACTATTCACCTTTTGTATAGGACTCTTGGTTCTCATCCTCTGGGTGCAGGAGCAGGGGCAGGGGTGCCCAGAGGGCAGCCATCAACAGCCCCCCTGAAGGGCAGAGTAGCTGGTGGCAGCTAAGACCCAAATGTAGAAGCACAAAGCCATCTATTTGTGCACTAAAATCTCCTTGCTCGCAAGGGTCTCTGTTCCTTGTGCTTATCCCTGAGCTTCTGAAGAGGGTTCCTTTTGAAAATATCAGCCTGGCTTACCCAGATTCAGGAAAAGAATTAGATAAATAAAAAGGCTCATTTCACGATTAGATCAGGATTGCTGAGGACCCCTGGTGGCTATAAGTGATAGTGACAGCAACCCTTCCAGATGGAGATTATGAGAAACCTGACCAAGATGAGGGAAGTGAAATCACAGAGCTCAGAAGCTTTGACAGATAGGGATTCCCTACTGTTAGGGCTGCTCTGTTAACAAACAGGCATTATTATCACCTCCATATTTCAGATAAGAAAACAGATTCAGAAGCTATGTCCGATCTTCAGATTTGTAGTCAAATGCCCTTTTTAGTATATTATGCTACAGCAAGTCCCTGGGATAAATCTTAGAGTAATGGAACATTTTCCCTGATCCTGCTCTTCCGTAGTAAGGGTAGTAAGGGAGGAACATACTGCTAAAAGATGCTACAGATACTAAAAGGCTTTCACAGGCTTTGGGAGAGAGCTGTGGCCTACACAAATTGTGAATGCCTGGCAAAAGTAAAGAGAAACGCTGCAAAATCAAAATTAAAACCCAGCTACCCCTCCCTTTGTGACACTTGATCAAAATTGTTGGTGACATACTGCATACCACAGATGAAAGCAGGTTAATGCATTCACTGTTGAACTGCTTTCTGGTTGGGTTGGCACTAGGCAACAGAGAAGCCTTTCCTGCCCTCCCAATATCTTTTCTTGAAGAAACAGTTTTCTGTGATGGTGATGGGGGTCTTTATGGCTATATAAGATATTTGTCTCTCAAATAGAATAAATGCTGGACATATTTTGAGCAAAAACAGTTTAAACTCTTCTTAGAAGGCTTCACAGACAGCTGCTTTTGGCTTAAATTGTCAGAAATTTTTAGACATTCAGGGGACCACAGAATCTCTGAAATAACATCCCATATGGAGCACAGTTTTCTTTATCATATCCCTAACAAGTGGCCATTCAATCTCTGTATGAACAACTCTATTAACAAGTAAAAATCTCACTCCTTCCAAAGACGGGCCATTGCATTTTTAGATCTAGTACAAATATGAACCCCCCTGCAGGAATTGTATGCCAGCCAAGCCTAGATAGCCCAATAAGTGAGTACACATGGTCCACCTTGAAGGTTGTAATAAGACTCCCTGAAAACTATAAAATTGTTCATTTTACATACTTTTCCTTAGAAACAGAGTGAAAGTTGTGCAGTAAGCAGGTAAGCAGAAGGGAAGAATTCCTATAAAGATTCACTTTTGGCCAGGCCCGGTGGCTCACACCTGTAATCCCAGCGCGGTGGGAGGTCAAGGCAGGAGGATTCCTTGGGCTTAGGAGTTCAAGACCAGCCTGGGCAACGTGGTGAAACTCCGTCTCTACAATTTTTTTTTAAATAGCTAGGTATAGTAGCATGTACCTGTAGTCTCAGTTACTCCAGAGGCTGAGGTGGGAGGACTGCTTTGAGCCTGGGAAGCTGAGGTTGCAGTGAGCCGAGATCGTGCCACTGCACTCCAGTCAGGGCAACAGAATGAGACCCTGTCTCAAAAACAAACAAACAAACAAATTCACTTTTATTCTCCTTTCTGTTAGAAAGTCACGTGAAAGCACATTTCTCCAGCCTTAAAGTTCAGCTGCCACTAGCATTTTATTCCTCTGGAAAATATTTCTTTCGGGCCCATGGGATAAAGGACATATAAAACCATAGCCTTCCATGTATGACAAAGACAATTGGAAATGGCTCCCAGGTATCAGGTTGCTCCAATAAATTCATTTGTTAACAAATGTATTTTTATTTATTAGGAATGAAATGGATAACATCTTTATAAAATAGTCTTTCGTGGAAAGTTTGAGCAAAAGGCATTCTAAAGGATAGATTCTAAAGGCCCATTCCCTTGTCTCAATTTATATTGCTCCTGCCCAGCGTTAAGACTCCATTACCTCTAATTTTGATCATTATAATAGCCTTCTTTCTCTCTGATTTTCTGCATTTTCACTATGATGTATGTAGGTACAGATTTCTTTTTATTTATCCTGTCTAGGATTCATTGAGTTTGTAGAATCTGTAGATTAGTTAATGCTTTTCATCTGTTCTGGAAAATATTTGACTATCATCTTCCTCATTTCCTCAGAAAAGAGTCTTCACTTTCTGGGACTTAAACGTATGTAAGATCCTCTCATTCTATTCATTACGTTTCTTACCCTATCTTTTCTTTTTTTTCACATAATTTGTTTCTCTAGGCAGAATTCTGGATGATTTATTCTAACCTATCTTCCATTTCAATAATTCTCTCTTAAGTTAATATTTCTCCATTGCACTTATCATCATCTAACAGTTGTGTTTAGCCATCTATTAAATGTATCCATTAAACTCTCTATTTTATGGTTATATGTTTTAGTTCTAGAAATCCTATTTGTTTTTCAAATTTGTTTTTTTATTATACTTTAAGTTCTAGGGTACATGTGCACAACGTGCAGGTTTGTTACATATGTATACATGTGCCATGTTGGTGTGCTGCACTCATTAACTTGTCATTTACCTTAGGTATATCTCCTAATACTATCCCTCCCCCCTTTCCCCACCCCATGACAGGCCCTGGTGTGTGATGTTCCCCACCCTGTGTCCAAGTGTTCTCACTGTTCAATTCCCACCTATAAGTGAGAACATGCAGTGTTTGGTTTTCTATCCTTGCAATGGTTTGCTCAGAATGATGGTTTCCAGCTTCATCCATGTCCCTACAAAGGACATGAACTCCAACCTTTATTCATGTTTGCATAGTATTCCATGGTGTATATGTGCCACATTTTCTTTATCCGGTCTATCATTGATGGATATTTGGGTTGTTTCCAAGTCTTTGCTATTGTGAATAGTGCCGCAATAAACATGCATGTGCATGTGTCTTTATATCAGCATGATTTATAATCCTTTGGGTATATACCCAGTAGTGGGATGGCTGGGTCAAATGGTATTTCTAGTTCTAGATCCTTGAGGAATCGCCACACTGTTTTTCACAATGGTTGAACTAGTTTACAGTCCCACCAACAGTGTAAAAATGTTCCTATCTCTCCACATCCTCTCCAGCACCTGTTGTTTCCTGAGTTTTTAATGATAACCATTCTAACTGGAGTGAGATAGTATCTCATTGTGGTTTTGATTTGCATTTCTCTGATGGCCAGTGATGATAAGCATTTTTTCATGTGTCTCTTGGCTGCATAAATGTCTTCTTTTGAGAAGTGTCTGTTGATATCCTTCGCCCACTTGTTGATGGGGTTGTTTGATGTTTTCTTGTAAATTTGTTCAGGTTCTTTGTAGATTCTGGATATTAGCCCTTTATCAGATGGGTAGATTGTAAAAATTTTCTCCCATTGTGTAGGTTGCCTGTTCACACTGATGGTAGTCTCTTTTGCTGTGCAGAAGCTCTTTAGTTTAATTAGATCCCATTTGACAATTTTGGCTTTTGTTGCCATTGCTTTTGATGTTTTAGTAATGAAGTCCTTGCCCATGCCTATGTCCTGAATGGTATTGCCTAGGTTTTCTTCTAGGGTTTTTATGGTTTTAGGTCTAACATGTAAGTCTTTAATTCATCTTGAATTAATTATTGTATAAGGTGTAAGGAAGGGATCCAGTTTCAGCTTTCTACATATGGCTAGCCAGTTTTCCCAGCACCATTTATTAAATAGGGAATTCTTTCCCCATTGCTTGTTTGTGTCAGGTTTGTCAAAGATCAGATGGTTGTAGATGTGTGGCATTATTTCTGAGGGCTCTGTTCTGTTCCATTGGTCTACATCTCTGTTTTGGTATCAGTACCATGTGGTTTTTGGTTCCTGTAGCCTTGTAGTATAGTTTGAAGTCAGGTAGTGTGATGCCTCCAGCTTTGTTCTTTTGGCTTAAGATTGTCTTGGCAATGCGGGCTCTGTTTTTGGTTCCATACGAACTTTAAAGTAGTTTTTTCCAATTCTGTGAAGAAAGTCATTGGTAGCTTGATGGGGATGGCATTGAATCTATAAATTACCTTGGGCAGTATGGCCATTTTCATGATAGTGATTCTTCCTATCCATGAGCATGGAATGTTCTTCCATTTGTTTGTGTCCTCTTTTATTTCATTGAGCAGTGGTTTGTAGATCTCCTTGAAGGGGTCTTCACATCCCTTTTAAGTTGAATTCCTAAGTATTTTATTCTCTTTGAAGCAATTGTGAATGGGAGTTCACTTATGATTTGACTCTCCGTTTGTCTGTTATTGGTTTATAGGAATGCTTGTGATTTTTGCACGTTGATTTTGTATCCTGAGAGTTTGCTGAAGTTGTTTATCAGCTTAAGGAGATTTTGGGCTGAGATGATGGGGTTTTCTAAATATGAAATCATGTCATCTGCAAACAGGGACAATTTGACTTCCTCTTTTCCTAATTGAGTATCCTTTATTTCTTTCTCCTTCCTGATTAACCTGGCCAGAACTTCCAATACTATGTTGAATAGGAGTGGTGAGAGAGGGCATCCCTGTCTTGTGCCCGTTTTCAAAGGGAATGCTTCCAGTTTTTGCCCATTCAGTATGATATTGGCCGTGGGTTTGTCATAAATAGCTCTTATTATTTTGAGATACATCCCGTCAATACCTAGTTTATTGAGAGTTTTTAGCATGAAGGGCTGTTGAGTTTTCTCGCAGGCCTTTTCTGCATCTATTGAGATAATCATGTGGTTTTTGTCTTTGGTTCTGTTTATATGCTGGATTACATTTATTGATTTGCGTATGTTGAACCAGCCTTGCATCCCAGGGATAAAGCCCACTTGATTATGGTGGATAAGCTTTTTGATGTGCTGCTGGATTCGGTTTACCAATATTTTATTGAGGATTTTTGCATCAATGTTCATCAGGGATATTGGTCTAAAATTCTCTGTTTTTGTTGTGTCTCTGCCAGACTTTGGTATCAGGATAATGCTGGCCTCAAAAAATGAGTTAGGGAGGATTCCCTCTTTTTCTATTGATTGGAATAGTTTCAGAAGGAATGGTACCAGCTCCTCTTTGTACCTCTGGTAGAATTTGGCTGTGAATCCATCTGGTCCTGGATGTCTTTTGGTTGGTGGGCTATTAATTATTGTCCCAATTTCGGAGCCTGTTATTGGTCTATTCAGGAATTCAACTTCTTCCTGGTTTAGTCTTGGGAGGGTGTATGTGTCCAGGAATTTATCCATTTCTTATAGATTTTCTAGTTTATTTGCATAGAGGTGTTTATAGTATTCTCTGATGGTAGTTTGCATTTCTTTGGGATTGGTGGTGATATCTCCTTTATCATTTTTTATTGTGTCTATTTGTTCCTTCTCTCTTTTCTTCTTTATTTGTCTTGCTAGTGGTCTATCAATTTTGTTGATCTTTTCAAAAAACCAGATCCTGGATTCATTGAGCTTTTGAAGGGTTTTTTTTGTGTCTCTATCTCCTTCAGTTCTGCTCTGATCTTAGTTTTTTCTTGCCTTCTGCTAGCTTTTGAATGTGTTTGCTCTTGCTTCTCTAATTCTTTTAATTGTGATGTTAGGGTGTCAATTTTAGATCTTTCCTGCTTTCTCTTGTTTGCATTTGGTGCTATAAATTTCCCTCTACACACTGCTTTAAATGTCTCCCAGAGATTCTGGTATGTTGTATCTTTGTTCTCATTGGTTTCAAAGAACATCTTTATTTCTGCCATCAATTCATTATGTACCCTGTAGTCGTTCAGGAGCAGGTTGTTCAGTTTCCATGTAGTTGTGTGGTTTTGAGTGAGTTTCTTAATCCTGAGTTCTAGTTTGATTGCATTGTGGTCTGAGAGACAGTTTGTTATAATTTCTATTCTTTTACATTTGTTTAGGAATATTTTACTTCCAACTATGTGGTCAATTTTGAAATAAGTGCGATGTGGTGCTGAGAAGAAAGTATATTCTGTTGATTTGGGGTGGAGAGTTCTGTAGATGTCTATTAGGTCTGCTTGGTGCAGAGCTGAGTTCAGTTCCTGGATATCCTTGTTAACTTTCTGTCTTGTTGATGTGTCTAATGTTGACAGTGGGGTGTTGAAATCTCCCATTATTATTGAGTGGGAGTCTAAGTCTCTTTGTAGGTCTCTAAGGACTTGCTTTATGAATTTGGGTGTTCCTGTATTGGGTGCATATATATTTAGGATAGTTAGCTCTTCCTGTTGAATTGATCCCTTTACCATTATGCAATGGCCTTCTTTGTCTCTTTTGATCTTTGTTGGTTTAAAGTCTGTTTTATCAGAGACTAGGATTGCAACCCCTGCCTTTTTTTGTTTTCCATTTGCTTGGTAGATCTTCCTCCATCCCTTTATTTTGAGCCTATGTGTGTCTCTGCATGTGAGATGGGTCTCCTGAATTCAGCACACTGATGGATCTTGACTCTTTATCCAATTTGTCGGTCTGTGTCTTTTAATTGGAGCATTTAGCCCATTTACATTTAAGGTTAATATTGTTTTGTGTGAATTTCATCCTGTCATTATGATGTTAGCTGGTTAGTTTGCTCATTAGTTGATGCAGTTTCCTCCTAGCATTGATGGTCTTTACAATTTGGCATGTTTTTGCCGTGGCTGGTACTGGTTGTTCCTTTCTATGTTTAGTGCTTCCTTCAGGAGCTCTTGTAAGGCAGGCCTGGTGGTGACATAATCCCTCAGCATTTGCTTGTCTGTAAAGGATTTTATTTCTCCTTCACTTATGAAGCTTAGTTTGGCTGGATATGAAATTCTGGTTTGAAAATTCTTTTAAGAATATTGAATATTGGCTCCCACTCTCTTTTGGCTTGTAGAGTCTCTGCCAAAAGATCTGCTGTTAATCTGATGGGCTTCCCCTTGTGGGTAACTGGACCTTTCTCTCTGGCTGCCCTTAATGTTTTTTCCTTCATTTCAACTTTGGTGAATCTGACAATTATGTGTCTTGGAGTTGCTCTTCTCAAGGAGTATCTTTGTGGCGTTCTCTGTATTTCCTGAATGTGAATGTTGGCCTGCCTTGGTAGGTTGGGGAAGTTCTCCTGGATAATATCCTGAAGAGTGTTTTCCATCTTGGTTCCATTTTCCCCATCATTTTCAGGTACACCAATCAGACATATATTTGGTCTTTTCACATAGTCCTATATTTCTTGGAGGCTTTGTTCATTTCTTTTTACTCTAAACTTCTCTTCTTGCTTCATTTCATTCATTTGATCTTCAATCACTGATAACCTTTCTTCTAGTTGATCGAATCGGCTACTGAAGCTTCCGCATGCGTCATGTAGTTCTCATGCCATGGTTTTCAGCTCCATCAGGTCATTTAAGGACTTCTCTACACTGTTTATTCTAGTTAGCCATTCGTCTAATCTTTTTTCAAGGTTTTTAGCTTCTTTGTGATGGGTTCGAACACCCTCCTTTAGCTTGGAGAAGTTTATTACCGATTGTCTGAGGCCTTCTTTTCTCAACTAGTCAAAGACATTCTCCGTCCAGCTTTTTTCCATTGCTGGCGAGGAGCTGCCTTCCTTTGGAGGAGAAGAGGCACTCTGATTTTTAGAATTTTCAGCTTTTCTGCTCTGGTTTCTCCCCATTTTTGTGGTTTTATCTACCTTTGATCTTTGATAATGGTGACGTACAGACGGGGTTTTGGTGTGGATGTCCTTTCTGTTCGTTCGTTTTCCTTCTAACAGTCAGGAACCTCAGCTGCAAGTCTGTTGGAGTTTGCTGGAGGTCCACTCCAGACTCTGTTTGCCTGGGTATCACCAGTGGAGGCTGCAGAACAGCAAATATTGCAGAATGGCAAATGTTGCTGCCTCATCCTTCTTCTGGAAGCTTCGTCTTAGAAGGGCACCTGGCTGTATGAGGTGTCAGTCAGCCCCTACTGGGAGGTACGGTCTCCCATTTAGGCTACTCGGGGGTCAGGGACCCACTTGAGGAGGCAGTCTGTCCATTCTCAGATCTCAAACTCCATGCTGGGAGAACCACTACTCTCTTCAAAGCTGCCAGACAGGGATGTTTAAGTCTGCAGAAGTTTCTGCTGCCTCTTGTTCAGCTATGACCTGCCCCCAGAGGTGGAGTCTACAGAGGCAGGCAGGCCTCCTTGAGTTGTGGTGGGCTCCACCCAGTTTGAGCTTCCCAGCCGCTTTGTTTACCTACTCAAGCTTCAGCAATGGCAGACGCCCCTCCCCCAGCCTCACTGCCACCTTGCCGTTTGATTTCAGACTGCTGGGCTAGCAGTGAGAGAGGCTCCATAGGCGTGGGACCCTCTGAGCCAGGCGCGGGATATAAACTCCTGATGGACAGTTTGCTAAGACCCTTGGAAAAGTGCAGTATTAAGGTGGGAGTGTCCTGATTTTCCAGGTACCACCTGTCACAGCTTCCCTTGGCTAGGAAAGGGAATTCCCCGACCCCTTATGCTTCCCAGGTGAGGTGATGCCCTGCCCTGCTTCGGCTCACACTCTGTGGGCTGCACCCACTGTCCGACAAGCCCCAGTGAGATGAACCCAGTACTTCAGTTGGAAATGCAGAAATCTCCCATCTTCTGTGTTGCTCACGCTGGGAGCTGTAGACTTGAGCTGTTCCTATTCAGCCATCTTGGAACTGGAACCTTAAAATACAATTTCAATGTCATTTTTTGGTTTTCTTTCCCTGAAGATATTCTGAAGCTTATCTTTTTTTTTTTTTTTGCATGGAGTCTTGCTCTGTCACCCAGGCTGGAGCCCAGTGGAGCCATCTTGGCTCACTGCAAGCTCCACCTGCCAGGCTCACGCCATTCCCCTGCCTCAGTCTCCCGAGTAGCTTGGACAAAGGCTCCCACCACCATGCCTGGCTAATTTTTTTGAATTTTTAATAGAGACCGGGTTTCACCGTGTTAGCCAGGATGGTCTCAATGTCCTGACCTCGTGATCTGCCTGCCTTGGCCTCCAAAAGTGCTAGGATTACAGGCGTGAGCCACCGTGCCCAGCCTGAAGCTTATCTTTTATTTCAACTATGGGAAACCATAATGATTGGAGCCTTTGTCTCATAATTCTAATACCTGAAGTCTTTGTGAACTTGTGTTGCCTATTTTTTTATTCTGGCTGTCACTTAAAATGTATTTTTTTCCTTGTGTGCCTAGTTATCTTTGATTATGTACTAATATGTTATTGAAAAAACATTTTTAACACTGATTTCAGGCCTAGGAAGACAAAACCTTCTGCAGAAAGTATTTTCATTTGCTTTTAACAAATGCCTTGGGACATTTGCTTTTAACAAATACATGTCAAGGACCACTGTAAACCCTGTCCAAGTTCTGGGCTTGAGGTTCTTTGGACCAGTCAGGTAGTGAGTGGCTAGTTTGCAAGTTCATGCAAGATCTGGTTACTTCTGGTTCACTATTATTCTCTTTTTGTTTTTTTAGATTCAGCAAATGCCCTCAGGCAAAAGTAGCTTTGGGTGCTGGGCTTTCCTATTTTGGTTCTTGTCTTCCAGATTTTAGCTTCATCACTCCTTAGCTCTTAATAAATATAATTTATTTTTATATTTCATCTATCTTTTTAGTTGTCCTTATTGGAACAGTTAGTCTAAATTATCTAGCCTGTCACTACCAGAAGCAGAGGCGTGCAACACCTCCTAACTGCTCACCTTGTTCCTAGTCTCTCTTCCTTCCGGTCTCTCCTTCACAAAGTAATGGAAAGTTTCTTCTTAATGTACCACTCTGTGACACTCCCCTGAACATATCCTTCAAAAGCTTACTGTTTACTCTAAAATGGAAATCAAGTTCCTTAGTTTTGACAATCAGGTCCCAAACTCTTTTTCTTGCTTCATTTATTCATTCAACAAGTATTTTTTGTGCACTGAATATGTGGCCCTCACTAGGCAGATGCTGCCTATTCTTTTGCCTGTTAACTAATTTAACCTCTTGTCATACCTCCCAAATCACCTTATGCTCCAGAGAAACTTGTGTATGGTCATGTACCACATAATGATTCTTTGGTCAACTACAGACAGTGGTCCAGTAAGATTACCATGGAGCTGAAAAATTCCAATAGCCTAGTATTTACTGTGCTTTTAATTATTGTTTTGGAATGTACTCCTTCTACTTATAAAAAGCTTAGCTGTAAAACAGCCTCAGTCATTTTCTTCATGAGGTATTTCAGAAAATGGCATTGCTATCATAGGAGACGACAGATCCATGTATTTTATTGCCCCTGAAGACTTTCCAGTGGGGCAAGATGTGGAGGTGGAAGACAGTGACATTGATGATCCTGACCCTGTGTAAATCTAGCTTAATATGTGTGTTTGTCTTAGTTTCTAACAAAAAAAGTTTCAATAGTTATAAAAAATAGAAAAAAATGCTTATAGAATAAGGATATAAGAAAGATATTTTTGTACAACTGTACAATATGTTTATGTTTTAAGCCAAGTGTTATTACAAAATAGTCAAAAAGAAAAAAACTTAAAATTTATAAAGTAAAAATGTTACAGTAAGCTAAGGTTGATTATTGAAAAATAAACTTTAAAAAATTAATTTAGTGTAGCCTAAGTATACAGTATTTATAAAGTCTATAGTAGTATACACTAATGTCCTAGTCCTTCACAGTCACTCATTACTCACTCATTGATCCACTTAGAGCAACTTCCAGTCATGCAAAATGCATTTACGGTGAGTGCCCTATACAGGTGTACCATTGTTTATCATTTACACAATATTTTTGTTGTATTTTTTTAGGCTTATATAGGTTTAGATACACAAATACTTACCATTATGTTATAATTACCTATAGCATTCAGTACAGTAAGATGCTGTACTGATTTGTAGTTGGGGAACACCAGGCTGTTCCATATAGCCTAGGTGTGTAGTAGGTTATACCGTCCAGGTGTGTGTAGGTATACTCTAAGATGTTTTCTCAACAACAAAATTGCCTAATGACACATTTCTCAGACCATATCTCCATCCTGAAGCAAACAGATCTACTCCCATCTGCTGGTGGTTGCCTGAAATACCAATGGAAGCTGACTTTCACAGAAAAGCACACTGTTAAAGAAGTAGGCCAATCTGGAATTGGAATTCTAGTTTCAGTCTCTGCCACTATAGAACTTTGGGCCAATCCCTTTTCCTTCTCTAGACCTCAGTTTCCTCACATGCACATTTCAGATGCTTGGACAAAATGACCTGAAATGGTCCTTTCATTTTTGACAAGCCAGGATTATCTCTTAAAGAATGCCTGCATGACCAGGGACCAGGAGTGCAGGATGAATAGCAGGAGGGCTGGTTTCATTTGACCTATTCCTGTATGTGATGGTCAATGATATATGGTTCCCTTCACCTTTTTTTCCTTCTCTCACACCCATTTGGGAAGGAAGAATTTGCTGCAATGTAAGACAAAAGAGGGGAGAAAAGGAGAAGGGGAAAGAAGTTATGAGGGTACTCTACTGGTTAAAATAAGACAGGAAACTGTCTTGGATACAATTTTTTAAAACGTGTAATTCTAAAATGCTTAAAAAAGGGTGGGGTGCTGTGGTTTGGATGTTTGTCCCCTCCAAATC
Organism: Pongo pygmaeus; assembly: GCF_028885625.2. Classification (NCBI taxonomy): domain Eukaryota; kingdom Metazoa; phylum Chordata; class Mammalia; order Primates; family Hominidae; genus Pongo; species Pongo pygmaeus. The sequence continues at coordinate 110,533,076 of NC_072396.2, read as the reverse complement.
TCATGTTGAAATTTGATCCCCAATGTTGGAGGTGGGGCCTAATGGGAGCTGTTTGGGTCGTGGGCAGATTCCTCATGAATGGCTGGACATTGTCCTCGCAGTAATGAGTTATTGCTCTATTACTTCCCACAAGAACTGGTTGTTTAAAAAGTCTGGCATTTACCTCTTCTCTCTTGCCTCCACTCTTGCTATGTGATCTTTGCACATGCCAGCTTCCCTTTGACTTCAGCTATGAGTAGGAGCACCCTGAAACCCTCGCCAGAAGAAGATGCTGGCACCATGCTTCTTGTACAGCCTGTAGAACTGTGAGCCAAATAAACCACTTTTGTTTATACATTATCCAGCCTCAGGATATTCCTTTATAACAACACAGACTAAGACAGGGGGTGTCAATAGAGTTAAAATTCTTAGCTGTGCAACATACTGAGCCACTCCTGGGACTTTCAGGTAACTGAAACTTTGCAATATGCTGGATATACACCATCTCAACTCATTTCATCAAATACTAAGGGAAATGGGAAGGGGAGCATTTTCTGTTTGAATGTTCTAGTTAAGCAAGTATGAAATTGAAGTCCATTTTGCTTTCACCACTTCTAAATGGCATACCTTATGAGGTTCAGTGCTGGTGAACATGATTGATCTCTATTTGTTGATTGCTCATTTGGCTATGGGCTCTGGAGAGACTTTTTCTGAGCTCACTTTGTCATGGACCTGAGATAGGAAGGATGGAAGGGATTGAGTGGAGGCATTTCCTTATCCTCTGACATACTTCTGTTCCACAGCATGATGTTCAAGGTAGTGGAAAGAATAGGAGCCCTCTAGTAAAATTGCCTGGCTTTTCCACATGATGGGGCAAGAATATTGCAGCATTGGAGTGGGCTGCTTGTCAGGGGCTAACTTCCTTGAAGATCAGATACAATGACGTCTGCCTTCTTTTCCCCTTCTATGGTGTAAGCCAAGAACTTTCCTTCAGTACTGCATCTCCTGGCTATGGGACAAGGTCACATCTTAGGGGGTGATCCCAGTTGGTGAAGCTATCCTTCCAGTTCTCTGAGCTCTGTCTTGGGGACCCAAACTTGAAGCAAAGGGCACTCTGGGTAATTCAAATTTTCAGGCAACTCTTGGGCTCCTGGAGTCCAATTTCTGTTCTGATGGAGGAGTACACCTCTCGGGGCCAAAGTCCTGTCATAAAATCCATTAGTGATCTTTCTTCGCCCCATCCAGAGGGGAGCCAATCAGGTTACCAGAGGCTCAAGAATCTGAGAATGAGCAGCAGTGAAGTACCTCCTGATCCTCAAAGGTGTCCAGTCTTTCGGAATGCAGATTCAACCATGGCAGTCAAGTCACTGCATTCCCTTCCCTGCAAGAAGCAAACTCTGGGGCATATGTTGTTTCAAGAGAAAGGAACATTTTGTATTTTTACAGAGGGACAGGACAGGGTAACCCTAGCTGCAGATCCCCGGCCCAGCCCTCTAGCAGCCCAGGAGCTGCAAGGGGAGATGGAGTTAGCCCTAAGGGGACTGCAGAGAGCCAGGGAGTTGGCATACTGAGGGTGGAGGTTGGACCTCGCACCTTTTTGTGTGACTCCTGATACCTGCCAGATTGGCTAGGCTGGCTGTGATCTGGATGGGTGGAGTCAGCCACATGTCCTGCTTAGTGCCCACCCAGCTGCAGCAAGAAGTGGCTGCGTATGTCAGCATATAAAACTCCAAGTCAAAAGGTCAGACTGTGCACTTGATCTCTCAAGTTGCCTGCTTGGCCCTCTTCCAAGTGTACTTTACTCCCTTTCATTCCTGCTCTAAAGCTTTTTGATAAACTTTTACCACTGCTAAAAAAAAAAAAAGAAGTGGCTGCAGACTAAGCGGACTTCGAAGCGGCCTGATGCATCCTAAAGGTGCTGTATGGAGTAGAGCTGCTGCTCGGCTGTTCCTGTCGCTGCTCCTGGGCTCTAGGCTCCTGACGGATGCCTGGCCTTCCCACTCCCATTGACCACGAAGCTCTCTCCTTTGAGGTGACTCTGTGAAATAGCTAGTGTCCCTCACCTAGTTCTCCCTTGCCGTGTGCTACCCTGTTCACCCCACTTCTGTCCTCTTTCCAGTCCTCAGCCATCCTCCATGCCCTCTGTCCTTCTGGGGTCCATGCAGGCATTCTTTAAGAGATAATCCTCTGTGTTCTACTACTCATCAGGACCTGGCTCCTGGAGGGCAGCAACCCCAGTACTATTTTGAAATTCCACTTTGGCCTCTAACCTCTCCCTTGATGATCCACTGTTTTCCTGGACCTCTTTTATTGGTAGGCACGACCCTCAGGCTTCCACAAATGGAGAGGGCAGGCGACCCCTTGGAAGGAGTTGGCTGATGGAGACATGGACCTGCACTTCTGAGCCCCAGCTTGCTTACCCTGTCTGCTGGCCCCAAGACAGCATTGAGGTGGGAAAGGGGGTGTCCAGTTGAGACGGAACCCTGTGCTTCAGCCCACCTGTTACTGCAAGGCTAGGTGCTTGAATGCCTTCATTCCATGGTCCACTCATCTATCTTCACAGACTAAGGTCTTGGGCAGATAGATCTCCACAGTCACTTACTCTGGCCTCTGATTATGTGTTGAGGAGATGTGGTACAAGAACTATTGTCTTGTCTTAATTCTCCATGATTAAAATATCCATTGCCCAAAAATATCCCATAGTGGGCATGGATGCTTGGACCCAATAAGTTATAAATTACAATTAAATTAAGTCTTTGCATTTAAAAATTGGTCTGACAAAATGAGACTCTAAGGACTGCCTAATTAAAATAGTTAATATGAGCCGGGTGTGGTGGCTCATGCCTGCAATCCCAGAACCTTGGGAGGCTGAGGCAGGTGGATCACTTGAGGTCAGGAGTTCAAGACCAGCCAGGCTAACAGGGTGAAACCCTGTCTCTACAAAACATACAAAAATTAGCTGGTGTGGTGGTGCCTGTAATCCCAGCTACTCAGAAGGCTGAAGCAGGAGAATTACTTGAACCCAGGAGGCAGAGTTTGCAGTGAGCTGAGATAGTGCCATTGTATTCCAGCCCAGCGACAGAGTGAGATTCTGTCTCAAAAACAAACAAACAAAAAACCGAAACAAACAAAAAACGGTTAATATGGCACAATGTAAATTCAAAATAGGGCCTTCAGGTATGAAACTTATTACATAAGACCTAATGAATGAAGGGGTAATTATCCCCACTGCTTCTCCATTTAACAGCCCAGTTTAGCCTGTACTTAAACCTGGAATAATTGAATGGTACTTCATAGTGTATTAGTGCAATCTTAATCCTATGTTCCTATCCATTAAGGCCCCATATCCAATCTTACTGAAATTACTGACTCCGTCGAATCTGCACCAGCAAACATTTTGCCATTTTACATTTGACTAATATTTTCTGTTCTGTGTCTGTATCAACAGCCATTCAGCTTCAGTTTGCCTTCACCTCTGAACAGACATGATACACATTTACCAGGCTACCCACGGGGTATGTCAGAAACCTTGCCATTGCAAATAGTCTTTGCAGGAAAGTTCTTAACTGTATCACCCATTCTCCAGGAGCACAGGTATGATGTTACATAAGAGACACCCTCTTCCAAAGAGATTTATTTGACACACTCATTAAGTATACTCATAAAGGAGCTCATAAAGAGGGAATAGGCCATTGCCCCACACTTATTGTAAGGTTCCAACACCCTTGTTAAGTTCCTAAAATTTATTTGGTAAGCCCAGGACTGCTCCATCCTTGACACTGTCAAAAACCAACTACTGACAGTCTCATCACCCGCAATGTTAATGTAAGTTCAGCATTACCCATTTCTGAGTTCTGAGGGCAACATAGTCCTCATTTACAATTTTGTCTTAATCTCACTATTGCTATTACTTGCAAATCAGCACAGCTCAAATGGGCCTCTTCCAACAAAAAGCTCTAGAATTTGTCCTAATCTAAATCAATGGGCACTCCTGTTAGTGCTATGAGAGTTTCCTTTATTGTAGAGGCTTTAGTAACCTCCTGACATGCCCTCACTGTGGTCAATGGACCAGCCATAAAGGTTATAAGTTTATTGAAGGCTTCTGATGCAAGAAACTGCCCTACTCAGCCTTGCACTATATACCATTAGAGTGAGAATAACTGGCCATATGCTGGCTGTCCCCAAAATGGAGGCTCTCATAGACCCTGAGCCTTTGGTTCTCTACCTCTGTAGTTGTCCAATATGCTTTGGGTCATGGAACCAGCACCCTATGAAGTCGTGATGGTTACTTAAGCCTCTTTGATACAGGGTGGAACCAAATCTGGGCACTTGGCAGATCATACATGTAAGAGGGAATGACCTCCGCTATCTTCAGTCCCTTGCCAATTACCATGGTGCTGGAGGAGGTCACCCCATATCCCTTAGCTATGTGGAGAGCCCTTTGGGATCAAATTAGTGAACAGCAATGGGAGTTTGTATTCTATAGACAATATTGTCACCATCATACGTGTTACTGCTATCCATTTCTTAACCAGGATATCTGTGATAAAGGGCAGGAAACAAAGAGTCAGCACAATTGGCCAAACTTCAGCCATCATCTTAGCACTGGGTGCCATGACCAACAAATGGCCCAGTAAGTACAGTTTTATGAACTCTTAGGCCATTGCCTCAGAGTTGCCCCCAAAGTAAGGAACTTTGGGAATCTATTCCCTTGCAGATACCCAAAATATAAATCAGGGTATTACAGACTGAATTGTGTCTTCCCAAATCCCTATATTGAAGCCCCAACTCCCAATGTGACTGAATTTGGAGATAGGACCCTTGAGGCGGTAATTATGGTTAAATGAGGTCGTAAGGGTAGGGCCCTTATCAGATAGAACTTGTGTCCTTATAAGGAGAGAAAGAGACCAGAGAGCTCTTTCTCTCTGCACATGCACAAAGGAAAGGCTGTGTGATGACACAGCGAGAAGACGGCCATCAGTAAGTCAAGGAGAGAGGCCTCACCATTAATCAATACTGCTGGCACCTTGATCTGGGACTTCAAATCTCCAGAACTGTGGGAAAATAAATTTTAATTGTCTAAGTTACTCGGTCTGTAGTATTTTGTTATGGCAGCCCTAGCAGTCTGACACACAAGATAACAGATGTCCCTACATGTACAGTTGATTCTCATTATTTCTGGTAGTTATGTTCTAAAAAGTCACTGTGAGCACTGAATTAGTGAATATTAAACCATGGTTCCTAGAGTAAATCCAGGCTCACTTTCTGTGAGCCTCTGGTTACAACATTTTCATTAGCCAGTCAGTATATAACCTTGTTTTATATGTGTTTTTGTTTAAAGACACTTTATTTCATGTATATTATTGATTTGTTTACATTGCTATTTAATATATATTGTTTATTCATTTGCATTGAACTTATGGACAACAGCACTATACTCATGCCTAGCACATGTATTTTCTCCATAGGGCACATCACAGCCTTCTTGTGCTTAGGAACACTAGACAACACTTTAGCACTATGCTTGGGGGCAATTTTAAACAGTGAAATTATTAATAAAAAGCATAAAATTTGAACAATGTGGTATTAAATATACTGCAAAAAGGATACTTGTTTATGGTATGAGAGCTGAGACAAGAAGGCAGAGCATCACCTTGTCCAACCTCAGCTGGGAACACATGCAGCAGATAAGTCAATTTTTTTGCTGATCTATGCATGTTTATGAATGACCACAGAAGCACTGCAAGAATTGATTTGAGGGTTATAAATAAGTTTCAGTGAGTAGGTAAATCCTTAAATATGGAATTTGCAAATAATGAGGACGGACTATACTAAGGCCCAGTACAAGGCCTCAACAGGATACTCCTTATCCCCTTTGGAGTTCCAGACATTACTGCTATGACCAAAGCACTCACCTCACTTCTCAGAATACACAGTCTAGGCTCTTGAATAAGACAGTAAATGGAGCTTCCACTACCCTTATAGACCACAGGCAGCTGGTTTAATTGACAGGCATAAAAGGCTCCTCAAAGAACTCCTATTTAAGTTACAAAGTGATACCCCTCTAGGTGTCACTATTACCACAGGCATTGATTAATCTAAATTAATGCCTTCTAGGACATGGCTTCCCTACACCAGTGCCACTCAGGTCCCTCAGTTGCCTTTATTGGCCATAAAGGGGGACACCTCTGAAGTTCATGCTTTTGATGACCACCTCACCATGTGGCCCTGTCCCTGCCTGTCTCCCTAGGAAGTGAAGTAGACAATTTTCTTTCTCACCAATAGGGTTGAACAGGTGATCAAAACAGGGTGCAGGATAATGGGCAAGACACAAAACAGACATGAGAGACACATGTTTGAGTTCAGATTTTAGCCCATTCCCAGGGCATGTGTATTAGTCCATTCTCACACTGCTAATAAAGAAATACCTGAGTTTGGGTAATTCATAAAGAAAAGAGGTTTAATTGGTCCATGGTTCTGCAGGCTGTACCGGAAGTATGATGACATCTCCTTGGCTTCTGGGGAGGCCTCAGGAAACTTAAAATCATGGTAGAAGGTGAAAGCGGAGCAGGCACTTTCACGTGGCTGGAGCAGGAGCAAAAGAGAGATGAGGGAGGGTGCCACACACTTTTAAACAGTCAGATTTTGCAAGAGCTCACTCACTATTGTGAGGACAGTATCAAGAAGATGGTACTAAACCATTCACAAGAAACTGCCACATAATCCAATCACCTCCCACAATGTCTCACCTCCAACATGGGGGATTACAATTCAACATAAGATTTGAGTGGGGATATAGATCCAAACTGTATCAGCATGTGTGTTTGTATGTTTGTGTATGTTTGTAGACACTTCACTTCCTAAAGAGGCACTTCTATTCCCTAAAAGTCTCAGTCATCACAAGAATTTACATTGATGTGAAGGCATCAAGGAGTCAATTATGGTGCAAGGCCTAAATTAATATTATGCACTGCCTGGACATCCGGTAAAATTAGGAGGACCTTGAATGTCCTAACTGCAAATTCCCCTCCCCACTCCATGCCTGCAGGTAAGGTCCCTTAACCAAACAAGTCTCCTTATTAAATGAGCCAGTGCAGTTCCTGCTTATCTTTAACTAGAGAGTTTCAATTCCTTGCCAGTCTGTGTAATTATTCGAAGAAGCCAGTCACATTCTCCCCCAGGAATCAGGGACACTCCGTTCTTTTGATACTATAAAGTTTGCCTCCTACAAACCCTGGTTGTTTATTGTGTTCCTGAATGTAACCCCAAGTGGCCCTGTGTGGTGTATTATGTACTCTCCAGGGCTTTAAGTGTATGTGACTAATAAAACTGCTAGTGATTTTATCTGTCCAGGGTTGACTGTCATGTGTTTGGCCATCCCCATATCCCTAGGACAGGAATCCCTCCCTTACCAATGGAGTGAAGAAGAGGCCACCAAAACGGTTATAGGGTGATGGGCAAGACACACAACATTGACCTGAGAGACACCTGTTTGAGTCCACATTTTAGCCCATCTAAAGCATGTGTGTGTGTCTTTCTCTCTCTTTCTGCGTGTGTGTGTATTAAGGGGCTAGGGGATCTTTTTTGATGCAACAGAGAGAAATTATTGATTCAGCTCTATTGGAGGGAGATAAGACTGTGCAATCTATGGTTGTATAACTGTGAGGCCTGGGGTGGGTGTATTTTGTACTTACTTGTGTGAAATGTTTGAAGATACAGGGTTCTTTTCTACGTTTACTTTAAATTTGTTTGGGTCTCATAATATCTGAAGATATATGTATTTGCAGTGTCTATAGATCCTGAGTGCTGGCACGTGGGTAAAGCATGGTTAGAAACAGGTGGGAGTACATTGCTTTAATTCAGGAATAATTCATGCACACATTGGAATGCTGCTAAATGAAATTTCATGATTAAAGATAATTGAGAATAAGGTTTTACATGGCAAACCGGAAATGAACATGTACCCAGTGGAAAAAAAAGGTAGTTGGGCAAGGTTCTAGCAGATAGCACTGCAGTTTCCACATTACCACATGAGACTATTAGTGAACACACACACACACACACACACACACACACACATGCTGAGATTTGCAGGGAGTTCATTGGTTAATTTGTGAAAGATCCTAAGAGTCTCATTAATGCCCAGGGCCCAAGGCCTGTTCTCATTCAGAAGCTACTGTTGGGGGAAACAGCCCTGCTAATGATCTCAGTTGTCTTGAGTGAGCACATCAGAGACCTCTGAAAAGCCAGCTCTCTGCAGGGCTACAGCTGGGTACTTACATGTACTCACCCAAGACACTTCTAGGCTGGAAGCACATGATTAATGAGAGTAATGCCAGCTTCCAGAATGGATGTCTCTGTGAAGCCAGCCCTGAGCCTCAAGAATCTGAAATGGCTTCATTGGGTGAGGGTCACAAATCTCTGCTACATGAACAAGGCTGTCTGTTTGTGTCACATGCCATATGTCCAGCCCTGAGAACAGATGTACAAGAGCAAGGTTGGCATGGATGTAACAACAAAATGCCCAGTCCCAGGCCACATAGAGGAAATGTGACTTTGAGCTGGAGAATGTATACTGGTTGGCTCAGCTCAGGAGGGCACTGAGGGTGGAAGATTGCTTTTCTTTAGTCAATCAGATGCCCCTGGAAGGAGGATTCCCTGTAATTGCAAGAGCTGTGTCCATGCTGATTGCAAGGTGGGGCTCTTTCAGAGGTTGAAGTAATGCGTTTTTTGAAGGCTCCCACTTACCTGCTTCCTCCCCTCTCCACTTCTCAGAAAGCCTTCCCCATACCCCGATATCCCACCTGGTAACATGGACAGTCTTTGTGCCTCACTCTCTGAACAAAAGCTGGGGTGGGAAGGATGAGTCTTCCTTGCTGCTATGTTTCTGGCTGACTTGCTATGGGAAGAGAAGAGGGGTGTGAAGAGTGCATATACTTATGACTGGATATGACTGTATGTGTGCAGGAGAAGGGAATTCCTAGGAAAGTTAGTGGCTGGGGTGTTCTTTGCTGTTTGTTCTCTGAGAAGCAATGCGGCATTTACTGATAACCAGTTACTTCTCTGTTTCAGCAAAAAGTGTGCAAATAAGGCTGTGGTTCAAAAGGTTTTGGACAGGATGCTGATGGGACACAATGCCCATCTGAGACCAAATTTTGGAAGTAGGCCACTTCCAGACACTTGAGACCTTTGTGTTAGGTCAAATAGAGCTGAGACACAGCAAACCAACCCAACTGGTAAGCCTACCAGTGGCACTCCGCAGGCTCTACACCTCTGCCTCTCTAGATCCCACCTTCCTGACCCTGAAGAGACATGCAGCTGAACACTCCCGGGCCTCCAATCTCCAGGCCTTTAGCTCTATCCCTGGAATTTCTCCCACTTCTTTGCTTGTATATACAAGAGATCTTCTGCTCTTTCCACAGTCCCTTGTGAGGGCACCAAGCCTAAATATGCACCCCCTGTTATGGCTGAAGAGGAATTGGGTATGCAGGCTTCAGGGTGCTGTGCTTCTCAAGCTGGAGCTTTCTGCTCCATCTATTACACTCTTTGGGTAGGGCACTTGAGCACACATTCTTTGCACCCTGGGCACTCTCCCTGTTCATTTTATTCAAAACTGTGTGCATATTCTTCACCATGCAGTCTACTTCACAAATCTCTGTTCAGTCTACTCTGACTACCCAGGCCTCAGGGTCTTCCCCCATTGTCCCCAAGCCTTCAGTTCCCACTGATTTTTATTGGCTCTACCTCTGGAAAACATCCTAACTCTGTTCTTATCCCTCCATTGATCATGAGGCCCCTGGCTTAGGCCTTGGTCATCTTGCTCCTGAATTACTGCACCTTGAAAGTTGCTTTCCCTTTGCTTCATTGCTCTTCCCAGAGTGTGAGGGCATAAGATGCAGCCCACAGTGTATGAGATGATTGTGCACCTAGGGACTTGGATGCTAGGGTATAGAGGGCAGAAGGCAGGCTCTTTCAATAACCTTACCCTATAAGGATAGCAATGCCTCTTCTTGGTGGGCCCCCTAAGGAAGAGGCCAAGACTTTTAAGGGAGAGAGGTCTAGGTATATTGGAATTCAGGTGTTAGGTCACAGCCAGATCCCCACTGCATTACACCAGAGCTTGTGTCAATTGAGCCAAATACTGGTGGGTGTCAAAGAAGTAGCTACTTCATGTACTCCTTTCTTTGTTCCCATGTTTTTCAGCAAAGGCTAACTAACAACCAGTTAAGTACACCAAGCACATTCTCCCTACTCCTTTATGGTCAGGTTGTCATCTTAGCATGCATCCAAGACCAGGGAAAGGGAGGAGGGGCAAGGACCAACCTCTGGGGATTATCAGGTGTGGATAGTCCCAAGGTTCCTCACCACCATTTTTCACACAGACTCTGATTTGTTTATGCTTGTTGTCTCAGGTAGAAGAGGAGGGGGTTGCTTTAAGCTTTCTTAGCATGCAGACTTGGGGCAAATGAGAAAAGGTGGGTTCCTGCATTGGCCAAGCAGTAGATAAAGGTAGGAGGGCAAGACAACTGAGGACCTTTTTTAGACATAAGGGGGCACTACAGGCTCTATGTTTGGGGTGTGTGTGTGTGTGTGTGTGTGTGTGTGTGTAGGGAGGCCAGTAGATGAAACAGCTGCACTCTGAATGGGTGGGTGGAAGGGGTGGAGGGAGTAGAGAACAGAGAAAAACACCCAGAACACTGTGTTTGTCCTTGGAGATAGCCTCACCACCTGGTCAGCAATTGCAGCATGCTCCAGAGGGGAAGCCCAGCCAGGGGAGCAGGAGAAAAGGCTGGGGGTGTTTAGCTGGCAGGAAAGGGGGCCTGGGTAGAGATTTACAACTTGATTCTGGAAGAGAGCAAGAGTCTAGGAATCAAGGAATTAATAGGCTAAATTACATATTGGATTGCATTTAATTGATGGAGGCAAGATGCCAGCGGGAGAATGAGAGCTGGCACTGGATAGAAATGCATAGAGAAGCCATGACGGAAAAGAAAAGGGATGAGAGTAAAGAATAAGGAAGATAGGAAGGAAAATACTGCTTAAATAGGTAGTACTTGGTATATCAATAATACTTAAAATTCATTTGAACCATTGCCTGCTTCCCAGGCAGGTTGAGTCAGCCCATCTCCAGGTCTGTCAGGTCAGCAGTGACAATCAGGATCCAGGCAGTGACACCTATTTCATTAAAGAGTCAAAAGCCCCCATCCCAATCCATTTTTCCATGCAGGTCTTCAGGGAAACCAAGCCAAGGGCTTCAGGGTTTAGGGACCCCCGGAATTACCTGTGAGGCCTCCCACAAGAATAAGAGTCAGATTTCTCTCTGTTTCTGAGGTGAAATAGAGTTTCAAGGCTTAACCTGTTCCTTCCACTCCTTTTCAAATTCACAAACAGAGGCCTTAGTGAATTTCCCAGAGGCCTTAGTGAAATTCACAAACAGAGGCCTGGTCAGGTTCATATGGGAGCTTTATTACTTCCTTGAGAAGTAGGGTAGGGTGGTGAGGTGAGGAGGAGGAGGAAGAGGGAGGGAAAGCTAGCAAAGCTTCTTCTCTGTGGGCAAGAGAACTGGGTTACCACAGTGCTGTGAAAAGCAGTTCCCTGGGGGCTTCACTTAGCACAGTACCTGGCATGACATAAGCATCCCAATATTGTAGGGTGAAGGAAAGAATGAAACATTTTCCTCCATTCCTTCATTCACCTGTTTTTTGATCACTGATACTGTGATGGATGCTGGGGAGGGAAGTAGTCAACCCCACCACTTTTCTTGCCTTTCTGAACTCATCAGGAAGGACAGTGATACATGGCTAAGGCCATCACTCCAAAGATGGCATTTAGGCACCTTATCTGGAGGCTTCTTTTTTGATTATGCTTTTAGAGATATAGGTATACCTTAGCTAAGTTCTCATCCTGATCACAGCTAGCATGTAAAGTGGCTCATCTGGGCAGATAAAGTAGAAGTATTCTTTCCTCTGGTCTGCATCTCTGTGCCAGAGCACAGGGCTTAGTGAAGGTAATGTGGCCTGTGTTTCTGCTCCCACTTGCTCCTTCTGCTGGGAACCTTTAGATAGGGCTCTGTGCTGGCCCTTTAGGGTACCAGGATTCCACTGAAAGGGAGGAGTTGCTTGAGTGGCACTGAATGGTCTAGGATAAGAAGTCTGATCCTGGGATTGGAGGAGGGGAGGGGGCTGCCTGGCCTTGCTGGGATTTATTAACTGTATAACACAGCCTCTATCCTCTAAACGCATGTGGGGAGCCCGAAAGGCTATAATCAAGAACTGTGTTTCTAGAAACCTGTCACTGCATAGCGCTTTGCTAGGGCTTGTTCACAATAGCCCTGAATGCTGGAGTCTGGGCTGCGCCCTAACACAGACACCCATTTACTTCTCAGTTGTCATTCAGACACTTATTCCCAATAGCACTTTGCTTTTTGAAGCATTGGGGTTAGAGTACACGTTTCTCTCTTTGCAGCTCAGCTTCTGGGCAGTCAGCCTGCAAAGAAGCCAGCAGGCTGAATCATGAGGGTCACACGTATTTTCATAGCAGGAGTGTGATGTAATACACAGAGAACAATGGCCTTGCTATAGAGCTGGTTATAGGCAGCTTTGAACCCATAGGGAATAAAAAAAATTTATTTGTGCACAACACCTTATAGTTTACTATACACTTTAAAATCCATGGTCATATGTACATTTTGCCAGTGGACAGTGATAGCACAGAGGCCCAAAGACAAACCTCAAGATGAAGAAACATACTCAGATACATGCTCACACATTCAGTCACATTTGCACACTAAAACAATTACACTCCCATGTATGTTCACATAACTCACACATGAATACAGTCTTAGATTCACATGTATGCCTGAACATACAATAACATGCTCACACACACATTTTCACTTGCAAGTGAACACATTCAAACATATGAACTTACACACATATTGAGACACTCACATATGACTTACATGCTCACATCTTCACTCACACATGTATATACTCACATATTCACTTAATTAACTTATTAACATTTTAACATGCTCACATAAAAAATCATCATGAATCAACTCACAAAAAGGAAAATATTCCCATAATTGCACAACTGACATTCATTCACACACACAGACGTTCTCAGGCACTCATGACCACAATAAGATATAACGTGCTCACAAATTAACTGACAAACCTATACACACACCCTATACACACTCACAGACATACACATACTTACATCACCTCAAGCTGTACATGATCACACTCCCACACATGAACTTCCTTATGCTTTTACATACCGATGAACATGCTCACACACACATCATTTACTCAGACATGAATGAATTTCACATATTCGCTCACACAAATGAGCTTACAAATGTATTCACACAGACACATTCACTCACACACATTACATGCTCAAAACATCAACTGCAAACACTTTTATCTGCACATGCTTATGCTCACACAAATGAACATACTTATACATTGACTCACACATGAACTTACTCAAACATTAACATAACAAGACACATGAACATGCTTATGCATTCTCTCACTCAAGCGCACATTCCTACTTTGACTAATATTCATGCATAAACACACTTACTCAAAGACATACTCATGTGTTTACTCACTCATGTACATGCTTGCATACTCACATACACACTCTTACATGCATCATTCACTCATACTCACATATGAAAACACTTAGATATGGACATGCTGCCACGTTCACTCAAAAACAAGAATGTACACTTACACAATCACTCATGCATGAACAAGTTTACACTTGGAAACAATTTCACATATTCACAAGACTACATGCTCATAAATACACATGTACACACATTAAAAGTTTCACACACACCAGTGCACACTAGCTCAGAAACATGAATATGATCACATATTCACACACAGACAGGATCATATTCATTCATACAGTCACACACACATGGACAAACTCACGTCTACTTATGTCCTCACACATTCACTATACTTGCACATGAACACAAACAGACATACATCATCACTCTTACACAAACATGTTCATACAGTTATCAACACCCTCACACACACATGGTCCCACATCCACTAACACTTATATTTTAACATGCACATGCACGGACATGCTCATGCATTTATCCAGACATAAACATCTTTGCACATTCACTCATACACGAATATACTCATTTACATGCACACGTTCACTCACACTCACATATGAACACACACAAATATGGTTACACATTCATTCAGACACATAAACATGTTCACACACAAATGTATGTACTCACACAATCACTTGCACACAGACATGAAAACATTCACATATTCACACAATGAACCTGCTCACAAACTTACACATATAACCATTAACACACTCACACATGAACACAATCAACATTCACACACAGACACATGCACACAATCATTTTGACACTTATGCGAATGAACATGCTTATACATTCACTCACAAATGAAGATGCTAACATGTATGCACATGCTCACAAATTTACTGACACACATGAACGCACACATTCACTTAAGCACACAAGTAAACTCTAACACTTTCACACATGTACAGGTTCAATTCATTCTTACACAGACATATTCACATACATGCACATAGTTACAATTCACTCATATAAACATGCTCACAGATTTATTCTTACTCATAGACACACTCACATATACTTGCACAAACACACAAATATACTAAACATACTATGTATTCACTCATGCACTCAAATATGCCTCATATACACAATGTTACTCACACTTTAACTCATTTGCATGTACACACTCAACCTGAAGATGCTCATACACTTATGCAATCAATCACACACAAAAATCATGGCCACACATTCACACATAGAATGTGAGTGAATTTGTAAGTGTGTGCAAATGACTATATGTGATCATATATATTCACACATATAGTCATTTGCCTAAATGCTTACAGACACACACATATAGACAAATTCACCTACATGCTTACATACACAAACATGGTAACTACTCGCTCACATGCATATTCACTAACATCAACATACTCAAAAATTTACTGACACAAAAAATGGTTAAATATACACACACTCAAAAATTCATTGACGTTAAAAAATCACTGACACAAATGAACATGCTCAAAAATTTATTCACACACAACACACAGACCCACACCCACATGCTTTCACATTTACTCATGAGACATGCTTACACATTTACTCACATATATGAACATGATCATAAATTGACTTACGCAGAGGCACATTCATATGATTACATTCATGCTCATACATCCACTTGCACAAAAATGCTCACATATTCACTCACATGCATATGCTTACAAATTCACTTACACTCATGTATGATCATAAGTACACACTCAAAATTCACTTACATATGCACATTAACATGTTCCCAAATGGTAACATGCTCACACATTCACTTGAACACAGATTTGCTCACACTCATCACTAAGTTCACATATTCAGTCACACACACACACACATTCACACATACTTTCTCAAATACAAAAATGCAGTCATACACTAACAAGCTCACACAAATGAACAAGCTTACACATTCACTTACACACAAACATGCTGACATCCATTCACATGATTATAAATTTATCCACAAATATGGACACGTGAGCATTTACTTCATCATACAAATATACTTGCATTAACATAGTCTCACACATGAACTGCCTCAGATGGACATGAGCATTTATTTAATCATACAAATATACTCACATTAATACAGTCTCACACATGAACTGGCTCAGACATTCACTCACACAAAGATGAGACAGACATTTACACACCCATACATTTACTCAATGAATGCTCACAAATTTACTCACACTTTTTTTTTTTTTTGAGACGGAGTCTCGTTGTGTCACCCAGGCTGGAGTGCAGTGGTGCGATCTCGGCCCAATACAGTCTCCATCTCCTGGGTTCAAGCGATTCTCCTGCCTCAGCCTCCCGAATAGCTGGGATTACAGGCGCCTGCCACCACATCCGGCTAATTTTGTATTTTTAGTAGAGACAGGGTTTCGCCATGTTGGCCAGGCTGGTCTCAAACGCCTGACCCTGTGATCTGCCCGCCTCGGCTTCCCAAAGTGCTGGGATTACAGGAGTGAGCCACCGTGCCCAGCCATTTACTCATACTTATAGACACACTCACATATACTCACATACACAATGACATTCACCAAAACACAGGTATACTCATATTTACATACTCATATATATAACAATATTAATTCACTCACATACCCAAATATTTCCACATACATAAAATCATTTACACATTTACTCACACACATCAGCACACTCACATGATCACTCAAACATGTTAGTATACTTGACTTTATCGTGCTCACACATTCACACACATACACAAACATGCTTACAAGTATACTTACATACATCAACCTCCTTACATAAATCATTTGCATAACTCACAATCCGGTAACACTCATACATTAACATGCTCATATATTACACATGTACTCAAAATTCACTGATAAATACTTGCTTACTCACATGAAGATGTTCAGATTCCCTTAAACATAAAATATGCTCACATACATGCACATGCTCACACATTCACTGACTCACATAACACACATGTTCATATACAAACACAAACATCTTCACAGATTTGCTCACACGCATAGACATACTGACATTCACTTGCAGCCATACACTTACACATTCACTCACCCACGCAAACACACTTATGTATGCGTTCACTAAAATTTGCTCACTTATTCACTCACATTAACCTGCTCACAAACTCACACATACTCATATGTGCTCACATGCAAATACTCACATATTTACTTACCCATACACATTAACAAACTCAGTAAAAACATGTATTACCTATTCTCAGCATACTCACATATTCTCACAAATGAATATGCTCTTACCATGAAACTCACACATTCACTCATACACACATTCATTCATTCACATATACTTACATGCCCATGCTTACACATTCACTTACACTGATATATTCATATTCAACAAGCTCACACAAGCACATTTACACATTCATTCACACACATGAACATGCTAACATCCATGCCCATGACTATGAATTGACTCACGACACATACACACTCACACTGTTGCACATATGCTACAAATTCTCTCAAATGTACTCATACATTAAAAATGTCACACAAATAAAACGTTTACAAATTCACTGACACGTACATGCTAATATCCACATTTGGTCACACATTCACCCATACATGGGAACATGCACAAACAATTGCACAACTATACTCAAATTAACACACTCATACTTGAACAAACTCACATATTCACTCTCCATCATGGGCACTGTTATATAAATTAACCAAAGAAGGCCTCTATATTACCGGCCCTTTGTTGTTTACCTCTTCAAAGCAAGCTAGGATCCATTAGCTTGAAAGCCAGCTGGCACAAAACTCAAATTTTACACATTCTGTTATTTTAAAAATAGCCCAAATAAGCAGAATTGTAGCCATTGGAGAGCCTGCCTGTTTTGCATACTCCACAAAACAGCACCCAGCATCTGCTATCCATAGCTAAGATAAAGCCTATAGCTATAAGAGACCCCCCCCCAAGTCACCGCTGTTCTTTGGCACTCTCTGACCCAGAGACTCTGTCATCATGCTGCTGAGTGACATCACCTAGACACACAGGTCCCCTCTCTGATTCCACTGTTTCCTGGAAATTATCTTGCCCTCTTCCATACCCTCTTCTGGGTGGTGCCTCTGGATGGTCTCCTGTTGTGAGGGTTGTCTCTCTCACGCAAACCTGTGAAAGTGTCATCCAAATAAAGCTCGCTGTGTGCTAATGCCACATTTGGGTCCTATCTTTTTCCCTGATCAGCCCCTAAATTCCTTGAACTCACTACAAGTGGTTATGAGGGAGAGGAAGAATTTTGGTGATGATCAGGAAATCAATACAGGGTCCACCTAATTAGTAGTAAAATCAATTGACAAAATTATTTCAGACAGTCTTTAAGTAGTTCAGACTCAAAATTTGGAAGGCCTCCAGTTTGGTATGGCTTTACTCTGTGCTATATTATACTCTATATTTGTTATGCCCCCCCCCAGGCCTTATTAGCCTAACCAAGCACCAGCACTCGCATTTGAGCAAACCCATGACATTGCAATGGAGTTTGGGGGTCAAAGGCACTGAGCTCCCTGAGGAAGGAGGTCTGCCTGCCCACGTGGGTCCCTCACTGGGCAGGTGCTGGAGATTTTAAGACCTGTGGGCCTGAATAGAAAAAGGGGAGGAGTGCATACCTGTAGACCAAAGGTAGGTTACCCTTGATTTGGGGTACTCTGAGACGAGAGGACATCTTTGTCCCTGGGGACTGTTATGACAGAGATGTCAGGCCTAGGCTGCTCTCTTAAGCACAATTGGGGGAGACACCTTCATAAACAGCAAGCATGACTCTACTGCTGTTTGATTTGTATCTCTTATTGCAGAAGGCATTATTCTAGTTCCTCTTCTGCAGGAAATCGAGACCTAAATCCTTGGACTGAGCTGGCTAAAGCATTACTTGTAGTGACTAAACACAAGGATGTTTATATTCCTGCCCCTCCCAGAACTCTGAGGGAAGTGGCTATCCTACTGAACAGGAAGAATGCTAGCTAGGCCTTACTCACGGCAGCTTCTCACTAGGACACTGCTGGAAAGGAGGCAGGTGCCCAAACTCCTGAGGGAGACAAGACAGACGGGAGGATCCTGGAGAAGAGGATTGATGTCCTCTAGAAGAAAAAGCAGCACAGTACCACCATGATACTGATGAGGATAATTTGCCTTCTGCTTTCTAGGTAAGCACTCACAGAGTGGTAAAGACGGAGAAGACTAAAAGGGAGGGTCAAGGAAGTGAGGTCGTTTTTTGGTTAGAGGAGGAAACACATCCTCTCTCGTCCTGAGATCCAGTCTTTCCTTAAGGACCTAGCCCAAGAACCAGATGAAAAAAAAGGGTTGCATGGCTATATAGAACATATATGCTGGGAGCAAACTCCACCTAATGGGAGCTGAAATTAAACAACTGACTACCATCATATGGTATGGAAAATGATGTCTCTACTAAAAGATCCTACACAATTAGTGGGGAAGGTAGGAATAATCCCAGAGGAGGCATTGGGCTCAAGTCTACATATATCTTGTTGATGTGGACCTTTATGGCTCGAGAGGATTCCTGCCCTACATTAGGCCTCCTAACAGCCCTGGGCAGACTGTCAGTGTAAAACATTCACCTCCTATTAGCTGGAGATGTTGAAATGGGCTTATCAGGCAACAGATGGCATGCAGCATAGTGACTTGGCAAGTCTGGAGGAGGCTGAATTGAATCTTGAATCCAGCCAGTTGTTTCTCAGGGGGGCTCCTGACAAGTATAAGTCCACATTATTGGGCAGTGATGGCTAATGCTGAAACAATTCAAGAGGACACAGCTGCCCTGGATTTATTAGAAATGCATGAAAGACAAACAGATCAAGTGTTGCCTATTAATTCTACAAAAAATATCCCACCTGGCCAAAACCAAAATTACTATTAAATGAGAGGCTGCCCCTTTCTTAGGCCAAACAAACCACCTATAGCTGGGACCCCTGCTTAAGCATGAACCCTTAGATAAATAAGAGAGATTATATTGGACCCAAAGGAAAAAGGGGTTCCCAAATTATATGATCTCTGGTAAATCTATGGAGTAATTACAATACTTACTAGGGTTAGATTACTGTCTGGGAGGGCTTTTCCTTCAGAGACAGCCCTACCTTCCACACCTGCTCCTGATCTCCGCCAGTGGCAGGGATCCCACACATATGTAGGGATCCAGTAGGATTGAAGTAAGCACCTTTTGACAGACAAGCACCCTTTTACAACATTAACTGCAGTTTGAGATCCAAAAAATAAATACCGGCTGGATCTGATAAATACAAGTGCCCAAATATCTCGAATCCCAGGAATCACTCATGCTTTAAAGGAATCCACTCCCATCCCCAGGAGGTGAACAGTTTGGGAGGAGGATTAATTAAAGGAATAATTACCTGCTTAACTGTAAAAATTCATCCAATTTTGCTAACAAATTATTCTGTCCTGGTTGTTCTCCCTGGGAATGTCCCTTTTCCCATTATTGGAATGAATCTCCTCAGTTAGCCGATAACATGGAATGAGCCTAAGGCTTTTATGTTACTGGTGGGCTCCAGCCAGTGGCAGCCAGTTTATCATTCTTTATGGTGCAGGGGGAAAATATACCATAGTACTGGCTAAGGCAAAGTGCTGAGGAATTATGACCTATCATAGCTGACTTAGTTAAAAATGGGGTACTGATTCCCACCTTTCAATTCTCCAGCATGGTCTGTGCCACTACTAGAGAGTGGAGGCTAACTATAGACTAAAGAGAGTTAAACAAGGCTGTTCCCTCTATTAGAGCATCTCCACCAGATATCATAATCTTAATGAATCACACTAAAATTAGCATAGGTAAATGGTTCAGAGTTATAGACTTAGTTAATGTGTTCCAGCCAGTGAAAATTTCATAGGAAAGTCAACCACGAATCACCTTCACTTTTGTGGATCAACAATAAACCTTTTCCCAGTGGCCTATGGGGTACTTAAATTGTGCATGGAATTTTCATACAGCATCTAGACACCTGTCCTAAATGGTCCCCAGAAACTAGGCCTTGGCATTATATTGATTACATCCTCCTCACAGGACCTGACTAAGAATCTGTCTAAAGTCAATCACAACAGTGAGTAGACACCTCACTAAGGGGATGGGCAATTGTCCCACATAAGGTACAGGCTCTTCCTAGTCTGTTAAATTTGGGAGCTACATTGAGAATTCAGAAGAATGAACTGTTCCCAATTCGGTAAAAAACAAGCTCTTAGTGCTCCAACCTCTGACATCAGTAACGGAGGTCCAGCATTCGGTAAAGACATTTGGATTCTGGTGCCAACACATTCCTCAACTCGTGTTTGCTGGCCTCCATCTCTGGAGTCACCCATAATTCTTCCATTTTTTAGTGGGGACTTACACAACAACATACACTACATAAACTAAAGGACACCATCACTTTAAGTCTCCAAATAATGTACAGAGAGCAGGACTTAAAATTAGTTCTACCATCCCAAATTTACTTCCTGGAACCTCTGGACCAAATGGATGGATAAAGGCCTTACCCATGAGTTTTTGGTGTAAGCAGCTCCCAGACTCAGCCCAAAGGTTTTTGCTGCTAGAGAGGCAACACCTGGAGATGTACTGGGCAGTTATTGAAACTGAAGCCCTTACTGGGGCAGAGCCAGTTACCCCATGGACCAAGATTCCTATTATGCCCTGGGTCATGGATAAAGTTCATCATAAATTAGATTGACAACAGAGGCCTCTTTATTAAAATGGAAATGGTATATACTGGGTTGAGTTAAACCCAGCCCTACTGGAGTGTCACAACTCCATGAGGAAATAGCCACATACCCTGGCACTGAGGTTACTTTGGCAAAACATCCAGAAATGCCTCTACCTCTTACTCAATGGGGACTGGAAGGAGGATGGACATCACTCTCAAAAAAGAATAGTAATGGTCTCTCTTTACTTATGGAGTCAGTACAGGGTATGAAGGAGCTAACAATAGATAGCCTCAGACCATCACTTCTATTCAAACACTCCAGTTTTGTGGGGGGTTCAATGAGATGAGCTGTGGGCAATATTTGTAGCAATCTAGTATGTCCTTAATAATTTTTATAAGATTCATACTTTTACTGACTCCTGGTTTGTGGCTAATTACTTAGTTGAGGCTTTGGCAAAATCAGTGTTAAAAAATCAGGGTAAAGAGATGTGGGAAAAAATTCACCACACTGGCTCTTACTCCACCCATCTTGGTGCACTATACCTCAATTTGTACCAAGCAAGGCAAAGAAGAGGCATGATACACAATGCCAAAGCCAACAAAATAACCAGACCACAAAGGTAGACTAGTCTCTTAAAGGAGGGGGAGTCTCCAAAACTTAGGGATGAGCTATCTCACCCCTTCTATTGGTAGGCACATGAGGGGTCAGGGAATTCGGGCATTGTTGGGTTAAGAAAGTGGATTGTTACTAGAGAAGTCAACCTGGCAGATAGATGTGTACATAAAACTATTAATATTAGAAACTGTATCACATTGACAGAAATCTAGACACTGGGCCTACTTCATGGAAGGAGAAATTTACAGAAAAGGACCACATGACAACTGGCAAATTGATTTCATTGGGCTTCTCCCTGCTGTGGCTGGAGCCATTAAAATATGCCTTAACAATGGTGAATACCTACACAGGCCTTCATTTATTTACCCATGCAAGACACCAACCTCTGCTAGTGTTATTGAGGGATTAACAAAAACAGCTTTCACAGTCTTTGAGAGTGTTACAAGTTATGTTGTCAGATCAAGGCTCCCCCCACAAAGCACAAAACAAACACAACAATGGGCATTACAAGATAACATTGTTTGGGTTTTTTACCTACCCTATTATTCTATAGCAGGCATCATAGAAATATATAATAGTCTTTTTTAAACCAGAGCTATTGAGAGTTCTTAGAGGACAGTGGTCTCTGAAGTGATCAAAAACATTGCCCATAGTCCTGATTATCATGTACCTATGTATGGCATAACAATACCATATGTAAATTCATGAATGATGAGACTACCAACAGAGATGTTGTGACATCTGCTAGTGTGCACACCCACACCAAACACAACCCAATTACCAGTTTTTACAGACATGAGAATCCAGATGTTGCCACCCACTGAAAAGGAACATTAGTCTAGTACTTTCACTTTTCCTTTTGCCTTCATAGAAAACTCAGAGCTAGCACTTCCCTCTTGATCCTGACAAGGACCTGATGTGGACCAATGACTCTGGAACTGACCTCAGGCTGTGTCCACTCATGAATAAGCATAAGCCAAGCTCTTTCTCACTACCATCTGGAGATAAAGCTGCTTTCATCTGCTACCTATGTACTTTGCTCTATTAAAGGCACTGTGGAATAAACCTGGATCTGCCTCCTGGCAACCAGGGGATGGCTCTAAACCATTACCAGACAAGGTAACACCATTTGGGTGTCACCCAGTGGGCAATCAGTGCTGGCCTTCTCACTGCTGGCCACAGATGACCTCTGACTTCAACCCCTACCCTGTTGCTGTGTCCCTTCCTCACCTGAAAAGTTTCTATTGTTGTCACGTCTACTGGATGTCTACTGCATGTCCACTGGTGGATCACCCTAGCCCTGGTAATCTACACACTACTGTTGACTATATATATATATATATATATATATATATATATATATATATATATATATATATAGACTTACATAACATTGTATGGAAGCAGGCTCTTTAACAATTGCATTGCCGTCTGCCAACAGTAAACAATCATAGACTTTTGATGTTTCAATAAAGACAATTCCTACAAAAACATATTCGATTCCATGGACACATCTATTCACTCGCTAAATGGCAGTTTCTCTATTGAAATTGATAACTACTTGCTTATAGCTGTTACAAAATTTTTCAGGGCTAAAAAGAACACCATTAATAAGGATTTGGGGAATATTTAAGGGAAATTGCCCAATTTTACTCTTCTGCGAGGTCCTTAAAACACATACACACTCCATCTTATAGAAGATAGAGACAATAACGAGAAGCCTGGTAGCAAAACTAATTCAGGAGGACATTTATTGGTATTAGTCATACCACCACCTCCCAAGAGGCCAGCCTAAGGCTATTAATGCTGCCCTAGAAAAGTTTTCCATAGAGTGGAAGCAGTGAAACAGGTGATCCCCCATTGAAACATGGCAACATTGTGATAAACAGGGACAAAAATGGGCCAATTGATGTCTAATTTTGAAATAACTTAGCACACCTGTGAGGATCCCATATGTAAGTGCTCCTTATTTCAGTATCTAATTTATTGCACGGCTACATAAACAACCTTTATTCAAGCTGCTGAGAGTACCTGAGAAATTATCCCTCACCTATGGGAATATACCAATGCTATTTGCTGTTGGCAATTGGCAGGAAAAACAAGTGACAATGCACACCAATTTGAAGAAGGAGGAACATACACTTGCTCACCAAAAGAAAAAAGCATGAAACTTTAGTAAAAATACTACCTAAGATGCAAATTAAACCACATACTGAGCTTGCCTCCACCGTCATCGCTTTGGTACACATAGCATAATACTTCTCCCTGGCCAAGCTACCCCATAAATCTCATTTATCAAGATAAGCCTATTACTCTAACCATTGACATTCACCAACAATATCCAGAGGCTAATCTCATGAAGATATGTGGGCAATGGTGAGCAGAGCTCATAACCAATTTAGTTGATCCAGGTGCTGAATGCAAGGCAGATAACATGCAAGCTTGTTTGACTATGACATAATATGCTCCTCTTAATACCACCTGGAATTGCACTAAGCTACACAAGATTACTTTTATAGGAGCAAGAGGTAGCAGAGGGAGCCTGGTGGGCCTGCAAAAGAATCAAATGGATTCCTCTGTCACAAGATTCCCTTTTTTAATTTTCAAAATTTTATAACTTTAGAAAACATACATATGGTGGGTTGGTCACTGTGCAAGGGAATATGTACTTGGCAATACTTTCAAACGATGAAACATGGCCATTCCTTTAGCTGAATATTTCTTTTTTGTTATTATTTTTTAACTTTTAAGTTCAGGGGTACACGTGCAGGTTTGTTACATAGGTAAACCCCGTGTCATGGTGGTTTGCTGTACACATTATTTCATCACCCAGGTATTAAGACTAGTACCCATTCGTTATTTTTGCTAATACTCTTCCTCCTCCCACCATTCACCCTCTGGTAGGCCTCAGTGTCTTCTGTTCCCCTCTACGTGTCCATGTGTTTTCATCATTTACTTCCAACTTACAAGTGAGAACATACAATATTTATTTTTCTGTTCCTGTGTTAGTTTGCTAAGGATAATGGCCTCTAGCTCCATCCATGTTCCTGCAAAGAACATGATCTCATTCTTTTTTTATATCTCCATAATATTCCATGGTGTATACGTACCATATTTTCTTTATTCAGTCTGTCATTGATGGGCATTTAGGTTGATTACATGTCTTTGTTATTAGGAATAGTGCTGCAATGAACATATATGTGCATGTGTCTTTATGATAGAATGATTTATATTCCGTTGGGTATATACCCAGTAATGGGATTGCTGGGTTGAATGGTAGTTCTGTTTTTAGCTCTTTGAGGAATCTCCACACTGATTTCCACAATGACTGAACTAACTTATATTCCCACCAACGGTGTATAACTGTTCCTTTTTCTCTGCAACCTGGCCAGCATTTGTTACTTTTTGACTTTTTAATAATAGCTATTCTGATTGGTGTGAGATGGTATCTTGTTGTGGTTTTGATTAGCTTTTCTCTAATCATCAGTGATATTGATATGGTCTGGCTCTGTGTCCCCAACCCAAATCTCATACTGAATTGTAATCCAAATTGTAATCCCCACATACTGGGGGAGGGAACTTGTAGGGGGTGATTAGATCATGCGGGCAGTTCCCCCATGCTGTTCTCATGATAGTGAGTGAGTTCTCACAAGATCTGATGGTTTTATAAGGGGCTTTTTCCTGCTTTGCTCTGCACTTTTTCTTCTTGCTTCCATGTAAAGAAGACGTGTTTGCATTCCCTTCTGCCATGATTGTAAGTTTCCAGAGGCCTCCCCAACCCTGCAGAACTGTGACTAAATTAAATCCTTTCTCTTTACATATTACCCAGTCTTGGGTATTTCTTCATAGCAGCGTGAGAATGGACTAATAACAGATAATGAGATTTTTTTTCATATGCTTGTTTGTGGCATATATGTCTTCTTTTGAAAAGTGTCTGTTCATGTCCTTTGCCCTTTTAAAAATTACTTTAAAAACGAGTTGTTTCTTTCTTGTAAATTTGTTTAAATACCTTATAGATGCTGAATACTAGAACTTTGTCAGATGCATAGTTCACAAAATATTTGTCCCATTCTATAGGTTGTCTGTTCACTCTGTTGATAGTTTCTTTTGCTGTCCAGAAGCTCTTTAATCAAATCCCATTTGTCGATTTTTGGTTTTGTAGCAATTGCTTTTGGCATCTTTGTCATGAAATCTTTGCCTGTTCCTATGTCAAGAACATTATTGCCTAGGTTGTCTTCCAAGATTTTTATCATTTTAGGTTTTACATTTAAGGCCTTGAATCCATCTTGAGATAATTTCTGTATACGGTGTTAGGAAGTGGTCCAGTTTCAGTCTTCTGTGTATGGCTAGGCAGTTATCCCAGCACTACTTATTGAATAAGGAGTCCTTTCTCTCTTGTTTATTTTTGTCCACTTTGTCGAAGATCAGATGGTTGTAGATGTGTGACCTTATTTCTGGGCTCTCTGTTTCATTGATCTGTATGTCTGCTTTTGTACCAGGACCATGCTGTTTTGGTTACTATAGCCCTGCAGTATAGTTTGAAGACAGCTAATATGATGCCTCCAGCTTTTTTATTTTTGCTTAGGATTGCCTTGGCTATTTGGGCTCTTTTTTGGTTCCATATGAATTTTAAAATAGTATTTTTCTAGCTCTGTGAAGAATATCATTAGCAGTTTGACAGAAATAGCATTGAATCTATAACTGGCTTTGGGCAGTATGACCATTTTAATGATATTGATTCTTCCTATCCATGAGTATTGAATATTTTCACATTTGTTTGTGTCATCTCTGATTTATCTGAGCAGTTTTGTATTTCTCATTGTAGAGATCTTTCCATTCCCTGATTAGCTGTATTCTTAGGTATTTTATTCTTTTTGTGGCAATTGTGAATGCTATTGCATTCCTGATATGGCTCTCGGCTTGACTGTTGTTGGTATATAGGAATGCTACTGATTTTTTTACATTGATTTTGTATCCTGAGACTTTGATGAAATTGTTTATGAGCTTAAGGAGCTTTTGGGCTGAGACTATAGGGTTTTGTAGATATCATGTCTACAAATAGGGATAGTTTGACTTCCTCTCTTCCTATTTGGATGTCCCTTATTTCCTTCTCTTGCCTGATTGCTCTGGCTAGGAATTCCAATACTCTGTTGAATAGGAGTAGTGAGAGAGGGCATTTTTGCCTGGTGTTGGTTTTCAAAGGGAATGCTTCCAGCTTTTACCCATTCAGTATGATATTTGTTGTGGATTTGTCATAGATGGCTCTTATTATTCTGAGGTGTGTTCCTTCACTACCTAGTTTATTGAGAGTTTTTAACATGAAGGGGTATTGAATCTTATTGAAAGCCTTTTCTGCATCTATTGAGATGATCATGTGGTTTTTGTATTTAGTTCTGTTTATGTGATGAGTCACATTGATTGATTTGTGCATGCTGAACCAACTTTGCATCCCAGGGATAAAGCCTACTTGATTGTGGTAGGTAGGCTTTTTGATGTGCTGTTGGATTCAATTTGCTAGTTTTTTTTTTTTTTTTTTTTTTTTGAGATGGAGTCTCACTGTCTCCCAGGCTGGAGTGCAGTGGCACAATCTTGGCTCGCTGCAACCTCCACCTCCTGGATTCAAGTGATTCTCCTGCCTCAGCCTCCCAAGAAGCTGTACTACAGGCACGTGCCACCACATCCGGCTAATTTTTTTGTTTGTTTTGTATTTTTTTAGTAGAGACGGGATTTCCCCATGTTGGTCAGGCTGGTCTTGAACCCTTCACCTCAAATGATCCACCTACCCTGGCCTCCCAAAATGTTGGGATTACAGGCGTGAGCCACTGCGCCCGGCCTCCAGTATTTTCTTAGGGATTTTTGTACGATGTTCATCAAGGACAGCGGCATGAAGTTTTCCTTTTTTGTTGTGTGTCTCCAAGGTTTTGTTATCAGCATGATGCTGGCCTCCTAACTTTTGGGGGGATAGTTTCAGTAGGAATGGTACCAGCACTTCTTTGTACATCTGGTAGAATCCAGCTGTGAATCCATCTGGTCCTGGGCTTTTTCTGGTTGGTAGGCTATTTATTACTGATTCAATTTCAGAGCTATTATTGATCTGTTCAGGTACTCCATTTCTTCCTGTTTCAGTCTTGGAAAGGTTTATGTGTCCAGGAATTTATCCAATTCTTCTATATTTCCAGTTGGTGTGCATAGAGGTGTTCATAATATTCTCTGATGGTTGTTTGTGTTTCTGTGGAGTCAGTGATAGTATCTCCTTTGTCATTTCTAATTGTTTTTATTTGGATCTTATGTTCCCTTTTTTTTTTTCTTTATTAGTCTGGTTAGCAGTCTATCTGTTTTATTAACATTTTCAACAAACCAAACCCTGGTTTCATTGATCTTTTGAATTTTTGTGTATGTGTGTCTCAGTCTTCTTCAGTTCAGCTTTGATTTTGGTTATTTCTTGTTTTCTGATAGGTTTGGGGTTGGTTTGCTTTTGCTTCTCTACTTCTTTTAATTGTGATGTTAGGTTGTTAAATTGAGATCTTTCTAACTTTTTGATGTGGGTGTTTAGTGCTATAAATTTCCTTCTTAACACTGCCTTAGCTGTGTGCCAGAGATTCTGATATGTTGTATCTTTGTTTTCATTAGTTTCAAAGAACTTCTTGATTTCTGCCTTGATTTCATTATTTACCTAAAAATCATTCAGGAATAGGTTATTTAATTTCCATGTAATCATATAGTTGTGAGCTATTTTCTTAGTCATAAATTTTATTTTAATTGCCTGTGGTCTGTGAGAGTGGTTTTTATGTTTTCAGTTCTTTTGCATTAGCTGAGGAGTGTTTTATGTCTGATTATGTGATTGATTTTAGAGTATGTGCCATGTGACAATGAGCTGAATGGATATCCTGTTGTTTTTGGGTGAAGAGTTCTACAGATGTCTATCAGGTCCATTTGACCAGTGCTGAGTTTATGTTTCCTGAATGTCTTTGTTAATTTTCTGCCTTTATTACCTGTCTAATACTGACAGTGGCATATTAAAGTCTCTTACTACTTTTATGTGGCAGTCTAAGTCTCTTTGAAGTTCTCTAAGAACTCACTTCATGAATCTGAGTGCTACTGCATTGGGTGCACATATATATATATATTTAGGATAGTTAGAGCTTCTTATTGAATTGAATGCCTTACCATTACATAATGCCCTTCTTCATCTTTTTTGATTTTTTTTCCTTAAAGTCTGTTTTGTCTGAAATTAAGATTTTCCCACTTTCTCGGTAGATTTTTCTCCATCCCTTTATTTTGAGCCTATGAGTGTCATTGCATGTGAGATAGGTCACTTAAAGACAGTCTACCATCATGTCTTGATTCTTTATGCAGCTTGCCACTCTGTGCCTTTTAATTGGGGCATTTATCCCATTTACATTTAAGGTTAATGTTGAAATGTATGGATTTGATCCTGTCATCGTGATGTTAGCTGGTTATTATGCAGACTTGTTTATGTGGTTGTTTTATAGTGTCATTGGTCAGTGTATTTCAGTGTGTTTTCGTAGTGGCTGATAATGGTCTTTCCTTCCCATATTTAGTGCTTCCTTCAGGAGCTCTTAAAAGGCAGGTCTGGTGATAACAAATTCCCTCAGCCCTTGTTTGTCTGAAAAAGAATCTTGTTTCTCCTTTGCTTATGAAGCTTTGTTTGGCCAGATATGAAATTTTTGTTTGGAATTTCTTTTCTTTAAGAATGTTGAATATTGGCCCTCAATCTCTTCTGACTTATAGGGTTTCTGCTGAGAGGTCCACTGTTAGTCTGATGGGCTTCCCTTTGTAGGTGACCTGACCTTTCTCTCTAGCTACTTTTAATATTTTTTCTTTCATTTTGATCTTGGAGAATCTGATGATTATGTGTCTTGGGGATGAACTTCTTGTGAAGTATTTGTGGGTGTTGTCTGCATTTCCTGAATTTGAATGTTGGCCTCTATAGCTAGGTTGGGGAAATTTTCATGGGTTACTCCTTGCCAGTTCAACTCATCCATTTCCCTGGAAGTCACTGGGGGCCAAGAACAAGCCCCAGGGTGTAGCAGCCCCACGCAGGGTTTCCAGATTCTTCCCCTTTCAGCCTAGCTTCTTTGTCTTCCCTTCATCCACTCTCAGTGCCTTCCCCTGGAAGATCTGTTAGGAGTGTGCCAGTTGTCCCAGTCCCTTGGTGGCAGCTGTTCCACCTGGCTGCATCTAGTCCAAGATTCCTCTTGTCTAACCCTGAAAAATACTGCTTGCACTTGGGTTTTACACAACTTTCCAGATATTTATTCAGCAGCTGAACTCTCAAGTACTTTCCTTCACAAACTGTACAACTCTCCAATGCTGCAAACAGGCTCACATACATGCACTCTCTCTCACGTTTACTCACAAACCTTGCTCACACACTCACATGATTATGCTCACATTTACTCTCACACACAAATATGCTCATATATTTACTCACACATGAGCTAACTCACAAATTTATTTCCACACATACTCATGTTCACATGCACACACTCATTCACTTATGCATGTATATTAATACACTCACAGAAACATGCTCACATATTCACTCAAACATGCTTATGTATAGCAAGAAGCTCACACATTCATACACTCACATGCACACCCTCATCACCCCTCACACAAATACACTCACACAAATGACCATGATTACACATGAACTTACACAAATATGCTAACATTGAAGCACGCAGTCATAAATTATGCTTATAAACATGAACACTCAGGCCAGGCATGGTGGCTCATGCCTGTAATCCCAGCACTTTGGGAGGCCGAGGCGGGTGGATAACCTGGGGTCAGGAGTTCAAGACCAGCCTGA
The DNA here is from genome assembly GCF_028885625.2 of Pongo pygmaeus. Lineage (NCBI taxonomy): Eukaryota > Metazoa > Chordata > Mammalia > Primates > Hominidae > Pongo > Pongo pygmaeus. Next base: position 110,502,285 of record NC_072396.2, on the reverse strand, counting down.
CCAACATGGAGAAACCCCGTCTCTACTAAAAATACAAAATTAGCTGGTCGTGGTGGCTCATGCTTGTAATCCCAGCTAATTGGGAGGCTGAGGCAGGGGAATCCCTTGAACCCGAGAAGTGGAGGTTGCAGTGAGCCGAGATCGTGCCTTTGTACTCCAGTCTGGGCAACAAGAGTGAAACTCCATCAAAAATAAAAACAAAAACAAAACAAAACAAAAAACAAGAACACACAAGCATTTACCTGATCACACAAATGTAATAAACACTGACATATGAACTAGCTTGTATTTTCACTCATATAGAGGGCGATGCTGAAATATTCACTGACACCAACATGCTTATGCTCATGGACACACATATTTACTCACACACATGCTCACAAATTCACAGAAACATAAGTATACTTTGTATTGTTTGGATATTTGTCCCTGCACAAACCTCATGTTGAAATGTAGTCCCCAATTTTGGAGATAGGGTGTGGTGGGAGGTGTTTGGGTCATGGAGGTGGATACCTCCATGGAACCCCATAGGTTGGTGCTGTTCTCACCATAGTGAGTTCTTATAAGATCTGGTCATTTAAAAGTGTGTGACACCTCCTCTCTTCTCTCTTGTTCCTGCTTTGACCGTGTGACATGTCTACTCCCTCTTCACCTTCTGCCATGAGTAAAAGCTTCCTGAGGCCGGCCCAGAAGCCAAGCAAATGTCGGCATCACACTTTCTGTAAAGCCTGAAAAACCGTGAGCCAATTAAGCCTCTTTATAGATTACCCACCCTCAGGTATTTCTTTATAGCAATGCAAGAATGGCATAATACAATAATGAAATGTACATGCTAAATATGACAATGCTAAATACATATATGAAAATGCTAAATCACTCACATGCCAAGTATGCTTATATACATGAAGTCATTCATACACATTCTGTCACACGCATCAACACACCCACAATTTTTCACACACTCACATTTATGATCACACAATTTTCATACACACATTCGCTCTCCCATTAACATGCTCACATATACAAACATGTTCACTATTCACTCATACATGTACTAACACATATGAAGATGCTAAAGAATTCACTCAGACATAAACAGGCTCATATACATGCACATGCTCACACATTCACTGACACACATGAACATGCTCACAATTTTATTCACACATAACACTCATATTTGCTTCTGTGCACATACTCATATTCACTTATACACACACATTAACCTACTCATAGAAACATATTCATGTATTTATTCACACATGCATTTACTCATATATTATCATGCTATTACATGTGTTTGATCACCCATTAACTCACACATGAACATCTTTGCACATCTACTCACACAGGCACACTTAATTCCTCACATACATGAATATTCTCATACATTCACCCACATATTGACACTCTCAAATAAGGACATGCTAACACATTTATTCACTCTTAACATTACACAGATTTGCTCACTCACATAGATACACTCACATGCTGGTGCTCACATTCACATAGTCATACATTAGCACACACATATGAACTTGCTCACACATACAATTATACTCACATATACAAACATACTCATTCACTCACTGGAGAACCTGATCCTACACATGAATGTGCTCACACATTCACTCACAGAAATAACCTTCACATATTACACACTCACACTTTTACTTTCACACAGGTAAGTTCACTCATACAGTCAAACATACTCAAAAACTAGCTCCCTCACAGACACAATATGTTCATATGTTCACTTATAGTATGAACATGCTTACACACACATGCATACTCAGTGATGCTCATATAAGAGATGCTCACACATTTATTCACTCAACCAAACTGGCTCCCAAATTAGCTCATTCACATGAACATGGTTACAATTTCACTCACACAGAAAACACTCATATATGGTCACATGTACACACTTACTCTCTCACACAGGCACATAAACACACATAAACAGGGGCATGCTCACACATTCACTTGCAAACACACACACATATACTTGCAAACACACACACATATACTTGCAAACACACACACACGTATATACTCACAGAAATATATTCTTCCATTAAGAAGCCCACACAAATGAACCCACTTTCACATACATTCACACACAAAAAATGCTCAAACAGCTATTCACTCACACAAGTTGGATTATAGATCCCCTAATTCACGTGAACATTCTTAAAAATTTACTCAAAGACATTCTTATATATGCTCACATGCACATATAATTCATTCACACATGCAAATTAACACACAAACAGGGACACACACATTCACTTGCAAGTAAACATTCACACTAATCACACACATGGATGCACACATATACACACAAGTACATGGTCATGTTTTCACTCACAACTTTACTCACACATTGACAACCTCACACAAACATGAATACTTTTACATCCTTATACACATTTATACATGAACATTCAGTTAAGCACACAAATATGCTCACACTAACACATTCATACATGAACAGTGTCACACATGGACATGCCCACATACATACATATACTCATGCATTACTCACATAATCATGCTCAGAAGTTTACTCACACTGGTGGATACAGTCACACTCTCACACACACATGCTCATTTATTCACTCAAATACACTCATCAACATGGTTAAATACATGAAATGCTCACACATTCACTCACCCATTTATGCTCAAAGTTATTCAAATGTTCACTCACACATATCAACACTGAAACATTTACTCACATGCAAGGACATACTTGAATTTGAGCTCACACATAAACTCACATATTACTTATCAAACACAAACATGTTTTAAAATTCACACACATAGACACCCTCACATATAATAATTTACACATATTTACACATCCACACACAGATATACATCAGTATACTAAATATAAAACGTAGTTTTCTATTTGCACAAATATGTATGTGTATTCAAATACGCAAATTCAAGAATTTACTTAGAGATTTATTTATACATGCACACACAGATTCAATCACTCACATTAACACACAATTCACTCACTCAAAAGAGCATAGTGATAAATTAACTCAGTCACACTCACATACATGTCTACAATCTCACACATTCTTTCATTCACACAAACATGGGCCAGGCGTGGTGGCTCATACCTATAATCCCAGCACTTTGGGAGGCCAAGGTGGGTGGATCACTTGAGGTCAGGAGTTCAGGACCAGCCTGGCTAACACGGTGAAACCTCATCTCTACTAAAAATACAAAAATTAGTGGGGTGTGGTGGCAGGCACCTGTAATCACAGCAACTTGGGAGGCTGAGGCTGGAGAATTGCTTGAATCCAGGAAGTGGAGGTTGCAGTGAGCTGAGAGATTGTGCCACTGCATTCCAGCCTGGGCGACAGAGTGAGACTTTGTCTCAAAACAAACAAACAGCAACAATAAAGAACAAAAAAAATCAAACATGCTCATTCACTCACTCACATGAATGTGCTCACAAAATCACACACACCAGACAGACTCATTCACACTTATATGTACATACTCACACATTTGGTTACCCAAAATATTATGACCACAAAAGGAATATTTTCAGGTATTCACTGCCCATGAATATGCTCATGCTTACATAAAAGGTCACACATTCACTTACATAAATACACTCACACATTAAAGTTTACAAATGGACTTGCTTTGCTCATGACATGCTCATATATTCACTAACATATATAGACACACACCTTCATGTGCACACATTCACACAAACTTGCTCACACTTTCATTCTTTCACACAAACTTGCTCACACTTTCATTCTTTCACATGGACATACCTACAAACTTACACACAGGACCCACTCATATATGCTCACATTTACTCACTCATACTTTCTTTCACACATGTATGTAAACATAAACAGGGACATGCTAACACATTCAATCACACACACATTTATAAAATTAAATCACATTTATAATATATAGATACCTTTACATACAATTATTTACAACCACATGCCTAATCATATTCCCATAATTATATATTCACATATACATTCTCATTATTTAGTTACACACACTTACGCTCACATGTGAACATGCTCACAAATACACTAAAACACAAATTTGTGCTCTCATATATAGATATGCTCACACACTCAGTAACATGATCATGCTAAATTTTCACACATATACAACACTCACATACACTATCTCCAAGACATATACACTCATGCACATGAACATGCTCACAAGTTCATTCATATATAAGACACACTTGTATATCTCATCTGAACACTTTTACACATCCCTTCTCATGCATTAGCACACATAAAAACAGGGACCTGCTCACACACTGACTGATTCACATGTGTATTCTCAGAAATTCATACCTATAGAGACACAATTATATACACTGTGTGATCACACTCACCCGTACAATTAAACAGGCACATTAACACATTCATGAATAGTAATCTGTTTACCTATCACTCTCACACAAACGTGCTTACACTCACAATGATCTCAAACATTCACTCACAGAGATACACTTCACAGAGATACACTTCACACTCACATTTAACTCACACAATATACTCACACATTAAAAAGCTCACACAAATGAATATGACACACATTCACTTATTAACACAAACATGCTAGCACCTATGTACATGCTCACAAATTCACTTTAACACACCCATTGACTTCAACACTCAAATATTGTTACACTAGCACAATCTAAGACATTACAAATTCACATATTTACTCTCATATGCTTACATATATATGCGTACATGCTTACATATACATGCTCACATATATGCACATGCTCATACATTCACTCATATTAACATGTTTAATATTCACTCAATCAAATGAACTTAAAAAATTACACATATAGACACATGCATACATTCACATTTACATGATCACACAGTCACTTATTTACACACATATGCTCATACTTTCACACACTTATGTGAGCATGATCACGCGTTCGCTCACATAAACATGCTCACAAATGTACTCAAATAAATAGACATATTGGATACACTCACACACACCAATAAATTAACATCATACAATCCTGCTCATTCATTTAATCACATAACATATGCACAATTTCACTTACACAGACACACACATTCACAGTTTCATGCCCACACACAGTCACTTATTTACATAAATGTGCTCATACTTTCACACACCTATGTGTGCATGATCACATATTCACTCATATAAACATGCTCACAAATGTACTCAAATACATAGATGCATTAGATACACTCACATGCACACACCAATAAATTAACTACATACAATCATTCTCAAACATTCAATCACAGAGCATTTGCACAAATTCACTTACACAGGGACTCAAACAGATGTACTCGGATGCTCCCACTTTCACATGGACATTAACACTGTCATAATCAGGAACATGTACACATGGGCACACACAAACATGCTGACAGCCACATGACACACATTCACTCGCAGAAAAAATACATACGCATAACCTCACACACTCACATTTCACTCACAGAAATATACTCACATGGTAACACAAGTATACTCACAGGTTATAAGCTCACAACAATAACCTGATAAACATTCAGTCACTCACATGACCATGCTAACATCCATGCTCTTGGTCACAAATTCAAGCATATTATTTGAACACACAAAAACATTAATTTCAACACTCAAATATCATCACACTCACCTCTCACATGTATACGTTCATATATTCACTGTCAAATATGCCTACTCACATATATTCACATGCTCACACATTCACTGACACAAACATATTCACACCTCACTCATTCACATGAGCATTATCACACATTCACTGACATATATGCTTAATCAGAAAATGACACACACCAGAACCACTCATTAGATTTATATACACATAATCACATATTCACTTACACTTGCAAAATATCATTGACATAGAGGAACTTGCTCCTATGTTCACTGGCACATGAACATTATCACACTCACCAAGAAGCTCACAAATTCACTCAAAACATGTAAAACACTTACATTTACTGACACACATGTCCTCACACATTCCTTTACATAACTAAGTCTATATCAACATAAACACATATATGTAACAAGATCGCACCAAAGACCACTTGCACACTCACTACTCACAAACATGCAAACATTCACATGCTTACAAATTTAGTCATACAGATGAGCACAGACAAATATTTAATGAAATATGAATTCACATACAAACACTTTCACCCATGAATAGTCCCACACATATACTCTCATACATATTTATGCTCACATACATACAAAATCTCATGCATTCACTCATTCACTCACTCACCAAAAAAGCTCACTCATTGAATCACACAAATATGAATTTCAAAAATTTCACTCACATACCTATATACAGTTAAATATACTCACAAAACATTGACATACTCTTTCACACAGATAGGCTTAAATGATTTCTCAATCACATAAACATGCTTACAAAATTTATTCATATAGGGACTCAAATATATATCCTCAGGTGTTCCCCCATACCTTTTTATCTATACATGCACATTAACCTTCTTAGAATAAGGAACATGTCCACATATACACTTGCACATGGACATGCCCATATCTACCACAAAGCTGAAACATGCATTCACACACAGATATACTCACATGAACTTTAACTCATATGGTTACCTTACCCTCACACAAGAATTCCCAAGCTGAGTGAGGGCAAGATGGCCAACTAGATGCAGCCAGGTGGAACAGCTCTCACTGTGGAACCTAGAAGACTGGTGTGCTCCTAACAGATCTTCAGAGAGAAGGCAACAACAGTGGACAGAGGGAAGACACAAAAGCTGGGGTGAAGGGGGAGAAAGTTGGGAATCCTGCACGGGGCTACTGCACATCAGTACTTGTTCTTGGCCCCCAGTGGCTGCAGGGGAATGGATGAGTTGAACTGGCAAGGAGAAACCCACTCTTGCCATGGGCCTCTGGAACCCTGGCAGGAGGAGACCCCTCGACCACCACAGACACTTGAGTTGGCAGGGAAAGCTGCTTAGAGAAGTGGTAGGGGCAGCAAGCCAGCTGATGTGGAGCCCAGAGTGTTTGGTGCGGGAGCATCTAAAGTGAAGAACCACTGTCCCAGTGGAGCCAGGGACAGTCATCCCCCTAGGCTTGACTTGCTCCCATAGGAGATAGGCCAAGGGGAGCTGTCAAACTTGAACTCTGCAGGGCAGTCTTGCCCCTCAGACAGGGCTGGGCTGACCTGAGCACCGCTTGGTCTCCTGGCCTCTCCTAGGGGCCCAAGCTGTCCATGCCGGCTTGCGGGGCAGTCTCGGGTGCCCTGGGGGCCCACACCATAGCTTCTGCACTGGCAGACCGTGCCTGCCTGGTGGAGAGCTCCAGCAGGCTGGTTCCAATGGCCACACACCAGCCTGCATGCTCCCTCCCTATACTGTAGTTTCCCCCAGGACCACGGCAACTCCCCACATTGCTTTGCTGATGTGTGTCTGCACGGGCGGGTTTTGCTTTCCTTGCCCTGCCAGCACACAGGAGTCTAGTTCACCCCAACTACCCTCCCTGGCCACCATTGTAGATGGAGTCTTGGTGGGCATAGAGTCAGCCAGCACCATCCCCATCAGCTCCCCATCCTTGTGCTAACACTGTGCAGAGAACAGCAGATCCTTCCCCACCCTGAGTGAACACTCCTGCTTGTGGGGCACAGAGAAGGCACCCAAACCTGTGCCCCCTAGCACCCTGCCCCTGAGCCAACACCACCTTCAGCACAATCACACACCCCACCAGCTGCATCGCCTTCACCACTGTGGTGAGCACCCTCAGTTGTGGGCACCCTGGCACTTGCTAGCAATCTGCCACAGCTGCTGCTATGAGGATGGATCCTGCTATTACCACACTATTAAACATTTTGGCTAACACCACCCATCTGAATGTAGTGACCAGCATTCCAGGAGCACCTCGGCCACCCTAGTGCAGTAGATTCCTAACCTTAAGGAACCAGATAACAAGGTTGAGGCCCAACACAATTCCCCCAGAATTAGAGCATGTAGTTTAGGAGTTGGTGGCTGAATGTTGGCCCCCTAAATATTCCAGAAATGATGCCAGTTGGCTAAATCCACCTTACACCACAATCAAACCCTCAAAGTCATCAAACAGGATAAAAGAAAAAAAATCCAAAGATCAGAAACTTCAAAGACTGAAGGTAGACAAGCCCATAAATATGAAAAAGAATCAGCACAAGAACTCTCCTGACAATTCAAAAAGCCAGAATGCCTTTTTTTCCAAACGACCACATAAAACTCTCAAGCACACGTTCTGAAGTGGGCTGAAATTACAGAAATATAATTCAGAATATGGATAGGAATGAAGATTATTGAGATGCAGGAGAACATTGAAACCCAATACAAGAAAGCTAAGAATCATGAAAAAACAATGCAGGAGCTAACAGACAAAATAGCCAGTATAAAAAAGAACATAACCAACCTGATAGAGCTGAAAAACACACCACAGGACTCTCATAATGCCATCGCAAGTATTGATAGTAGAATAGACCAAGCTGAGGAAAGAATCTCAGAGCTTGAAGACTAGTTTACTGAAATAAGACAGTCAGACAAGAACAGAGAAAAAAGAATGAAAAAAAAACAAACAAAACCTCTGTGAAACATGGGAATATATAAAGAGACAAAATCTATGACTCATTATTGTCCCTGAAAGAGGTGGGGAGGGTGAAACTAACTTGGAAAACATATTTCAGGATATCAAGCAGGAGAACTTTCCCAACCTAACTAGAGTGGCCAACATCCAAATTCTGGAAATTCTTAGAGCCCCCACAAAACATTTCCCAAGCAGATCTTCCCCAAGATATATAATCACCAGATTTTCCAAGGTTGAAATGGAAAAAAAAAAAAAGTTAAGGGCAGCTAGAGAGAAAGGACAAGTCACCTACAAAAGGAAACCCATCAGACTAACAGCAGACATCTCAGCTGAAACCCTACAAGCCAGAAGAGATTGGGGGCTGATATCCAATGTTCTTGAAGAAAAGAAATTTCAAACAAGAATTTCATATGTGCCTAAACTAAGCCTTATAAATGAAGGAGAAATAAGATTATTTTCATACAAGCAAATGCTGAGGTAATTTGTTATCACCAGAACTACTTTACAAGAGCTCCAGAAGGAAGCACTAAATATGGAAAGGAAAGACCATTACCAGCCACTACAGAAACACACCAAAATACACAGACCAGTGACACTATAAAGCAACCACATAAACAAGTGTGGAAGATAACCAGCTAACATCATGATGACAGGATCAAATCCACACATTTCAATAGTAACCTTGAAGGTAAGCAGGATAAATGTTCCAATTAAAAGGCACACAGTGGCAAGCTGGATAAAGAACCAAGACCTGTTGGTATGCTGTCTTCAAAGGATCCATCTCACATGCTATGACACACATAGGCTCAAAATAAAGGGATGAAGAAAAATCTATGAAGCAAGTGGAAAACAGAAAAAAAACCAGGGTTGCAATCCTAGTTAAAAACAAAACAGACTTTAAACCAGCAAAGATTAAAAAAAAAAGACAAAGAAGGGCATTACATAATGGTAAAGAATTCAATTCAATGAGAAGAGTTAACTATCCTAAATATATAAATGCACTGCACCCAACACAGGAGCACCCACACTCACAAAGCAAGTTCTTAGAGACTTTCAAAGAGACTTAGAGTCCCACACAATGGTAGCGGGAGACTTTGACAGCCCACTGACGATATTAGACAGATCATTGAGACAGAAAATTAAGAAAACTATTCAGACATAAACTCTGCACTGGATTAAGTGGACCTGATAGACATCTGCAGAACTCTCCACCCAAAAGCAAAAGTATATCCGTTCTGCTCATCGCCACATGGCACATACTCTAAAATCAATCACATAATCAGACATAAAACACGCCTCAGCAAATGTAAAAGAACTGAAATCATAACAGTCTCTTGTACCAGAGCCCAATCAAATTAGAAATCAATACTAAGAAATTCACTGAAAACCATATAATTACATGGAAATTAAATAACCTATTCCTGAATGACTTTTGGGTAAATAATGAAATTAAGGTAGAAATCAAGAAGTTCTTTGAAACTAATGAGAAAAAAGATGCAACATACCAGAATCTCTGAGACACAATTAAAGCAGTGTTAAGAGGAAAATTTATAGAACTAAATGCCCACCTCAAAAAGTTAGAAAGGTCTTAAATTAACAATCTAACACCACAACTAAAAGAACTAGAGAACCAAGAGCAAACCAACCACAAAGCTACCAGAAGACAAGAAATAATCAAAATCAGAGCTGAACTGAAGGAGATTGAGATGCAAAAAAAAAAAAAAAAACTATTCAAAAGATCAATGAATTCAGGAGCTAGTTTTTTGAAAAAAATAATAAAATAGTTGCTAGCTAGACAAATAAAGGAGAAAGAGAGAAGATTCAAATAAACACAATGGGAAATGACAAGGGGAATGTTACCACTTAACCCACAGAAATACAAACAACCATCAGAGAATATCCTAAATATCACTGTGCACATAAACTAGAAAATCAAGAAGAAATTGATAAACTCCTGGACACATACACCCTTCCAAGACTAAAAAAGGAAGAAATTTAATCACTGAACAGACCAATAATGAGCTCTGTAAAATTGAATCAGTAATAGTCTACCAACTAAAAAAAGCCCAGGACCAGATGGATTCACAGCTGAATTCTATCAGATGTACGAAGATGAGCTGTAACCCTTCCTGCTGAAACTATTTCAAAAAATTTGAGGAGGAGGGACTCCTCCTAAATCATTCTATGAGGCTGGCATCATTCTAATACCAAAACCTGGCAGAGACACAACAAAAAAATAAAAATTCCTGCCAGTGTCCTTAATGAACATCAATGCAAAATCCTCAAGAAAATACTGGCAAACCGAATCCAGCAGTACATTAAAAAGCTTACCCTCCACTATCAAGTAGGCTTTATGCCTCAGATACAAAGTTGGTTCAACATAAGCAAGCTAATCAATGTGATTCATCACCTAAACAGAACTAAAGACAAAAGCCACATGATTACCTCAATAGATGCATAAAAGGCTTTCAATAAAATTCAATACCCCTTCATGTTAAAAAGTCTCAATAACCTAGGTATTGAGGGAACATACTTTAAAATAATAAGAGCCATCTATGACAATTCTACAATCAATTTTATAATGAATGGGCAAAAGCTGGAAGCATTCCCCTTGAAAACCAACACAATACAAGAATGCCCTCTCTTATCACTCCTATTCAACATAGTATTGAAAGTCCTGGCCATGGCAATCAGGAAGAAAAGAAATAAAGCACATCCAAAAAGGAAGGGAGAAAGTCAAACTATTCCTCAGCCCCAAAGCTCCTTAAGCTGATTAACAACTTTAGCAAAGTCTCAGCACACAAAGTCAATATGCCAAAGTCACCAACATTCCTATACACCAACAACAGTCAAGCCTAGAACCAAAACAGGAATGCAATCCCATGCACAATTGCCACAAAAAGAATAAAATACCTAGGCATGCAGCTAACCAGGGGGGTGAAAGATCTCTACAATGACAAATACAAAACACTGCTGAAATAAATCAGAGATGACACAAACAAATGAAAAAAAAATTCCAAGCTTATGGATAGGAAGACTCAATATCATTAAAATAGCTATTCTGCCCAAAGCAATTATAGAATTAATGCTATTTCTATTAAACTACCATTGACTTTTTTTGCAGAATTAGAAAAAAGTATTTTAAAATTCATATGGAACAAAAGAAGAGCCCGAATAGCCAAGGCAAGCCTAAGCAAAAAGAATAAAGCTGGAGTCATCACATTAACTCACTTCAAACTGCACTACAGGGCTACAGTAAGCAAAATAGCATGATACTGGACAGAAACAGACGCATAGAACAATGGAACAGAACAGAGAACCCAGATATAAGGCCACACACCTACAACCATATGATCTTCAACAAACCTGATAAAAATAAGCAATGAGGGAAGAATTTCCTATTTAATAAATAGTGCCGGGATAACTGGCTAGCCATATGCAGAAGACTGAAACTGGATCCCTTCCACACACCATATACAAAAATTAACTCAAGATGGATTGAAGAATTACATATAAAACCGAAAACAGTCCAGGTGCAGTGGCTCATGCCTGTAATCCCAGCCCTTTGGGAGGCCGAGGTGGGTGGATCACTTGAGGCCAGGAGTTTGAGATCAGCCTGGCCAAAATGTCAAAACCCCATCTCTACTAAAAATACAAAAATTAGCCAGGTGTGGTGGCACACACCTGTAAACCCAGCTACTCGGGAGGCTGAGGCACGACAACCACTTAAACCCAGGAGGCGGAGGTTGCAGTGAGCCAAGATTGCGCCACTGCACTCCAGCCTGGGCAACAGAGTGAGCCTCTGTCTCAACAAAACAAGAATCCCAAACAACAGAAACCCTGGAAGACAACCTAGGCAATACCATTCTGGACATAGGAATGGTAAATGTTTCAGATGAAAACACCAAAAGCAATTGCAACAAAAGCAAAAATTGACAAGTGGGATCTGATTAAACTAAAGAGCTTCTGCCCAGAAAAGGAAACTATCAACAAAGTGAACAGACAACCTAAAGAGTGGGAGAAAATGTTTGCAAACTATGCATCTGACAAAGTCTAATATCCAGCATCTATAAGGAACTTAACAAATTTACAAGAAAAAAAACAACCTCATTAAAAAGTGGACAAAGACATGAACAGACACTTTTTAAAAGAAGACATACATGCAACCAACAAACATATGGAAAAAAGCTCAACATCACTGATCATTAGAGAAATGCAAATCAAAACCACAATGGGATACCATGTCACATCAGCCAGAATGGCTATTATTAAAAAGTCAAAAAATAACAGATGCTGGCAAGGTTGCAGTGAAAAAGTCATGCTTATACACTGTTGGTGGGAGTGTAAATTTGTTCAACTATTTTAGAAGACATTGTGGTGATTCCTCAAAGACGTAAAAACAGAAGTACCATTTGACCCAGCAATCTCATTCCTGGGTATATATCCAAGGGAATATAAATCGTTCTATTATAAAGACACATTTACGCCTATGTTCATTGCTGCACTATTCACAATCGCAAGGCATAGAATTAACCCAAATGATTATCAATGGTAGACTGGATAAGGAAATGTGGTACATAAACACCATGCAACACTATGCAACCATAAAAAGGAACAAGATCATGTCCTTTGCAGAAACATGGATGGAACTGGGAGCTATTATTTTTAGCAAACTAATGCAGGAGCAGAAAACCAAATACCACATGTTCTCACTTATCAGGTGGAGCTAAATGATGAGAACACATGGACACATAGAGGGGAACAACACACACTGAAGCCTATCAGAGGGTGGAGGGTGGGAGGAGCAGGAGGATCAGGAAAAATAACTAATGAGTACAAAGCTTAATACGTGGGTGATGAAATAATCTGTACAACAAACCCCCATGACACAAGTTTACCTATGTAACAAACCTGCACATGTAACCCTGAACTTAAGAGTTAAAGAAAAAAGAATTCTCGCAAGCTTATACAAGTGAACCCAGTACACATTCACTGCCTCACACAAACATATGAACATTCATGCATATGCTCACAAATTTTAGGCATACAATTGAACACATTTACTTCAACACTCAAATATTGTCACACTAACAGACCCGGATGTAGAGGTTTGCGTATTCAATGTCATGAATGACATGCTCACATATATGCACACATTTATAATTCACTCACTGAAGATACATACTGACCAAAACACTCCCATACTTAGATATACACACATATATTCTCACCACACACTTACACATTCACTCAGTGATGCAAATATTCTCCTGTATTTACTCACATGTACTTGATATGAATTTCACTCACACACCAAACGCACTCACTAAATTTATATACATACAATTACACGTTAACTTACACATGCAGATTATCATTGTCCTGCCCTGCACGCTTTCACATGAGCATTACCATGTATGCACATGCATGAATATGATCACAAATTTGCTGACACAACAGTCTCACTCATTACATTTATATGCACAGAACCACAAATTCACTAGCCATGCAATGCACTGTACATTCACTTGCACACAAACTTGCTTAAACTGTCCAAGTTGATCACAGATTTATTCAACACATAAAAACACATTCACTTACTCATATGCTCATGCGTAACCTTACTCAAGTATATTCATACATTAACAAGACACATTTGCTCATTACTCATTACATGTGAACATCTGTTACACATGCACATACTTACAAAAGCCCTCATACAGATGATTATGCAGTTACTCACTTTAAACACACATATTTACACAGCAAAACACTATCACGTATCCACAGTTCCACATATACATTGTCACACACAGACATGCTCACATACATACATACACTCACACATTTACTCACTAATGAAACATATGCACACACCCACTCTCACTCAAACATGCTCACAAATTCACATAGATACATAGATACAGATATATGGACATGCACACCCTGACACATTTAGTCTTTCATACAAACAAGCTCTAATGTTCACTCAATTACATGAGCATACTCACAAAGTCACTGACATAGGGACACCAGTATAAAAACTCAAATGTTTCCACTAACCCATTCACTCTCACCTACACATTAACAAAATCTCAAACAGGAGCATGGTCACATATACACTCAAACACACAGATGCTTATACTCACCAAGACATTTAAACATTCCTTCATACATAGATGCAAATAAATTCACACACATGCTCCCCATTTGCTCAAATAATATGCTCACAAATTAACAAGCTCAAACAAATAAACACAATTTACATTGACTTACTCACATGAATATACTATTTGTCCAGGCACATGCTCACTAGTTCATACATACAAAAGAACACACATATTAACTTCAGCATTCAAATGTTGTCACACAACTACACTGTCCTATGTACAGTTCACTTATTCACTCTCATAAATGAAAGCACATGCTCACATATATGCACATGCTCATTCACTCACTCACATTAACATGCTTACAATTTGCTCTCCAATAGCATGCATATTGACAAATTTACTAATTCATGTAGACATACATACATTTGCATCCTCACACTCACACATTCAGTCATTCACACAAATATGCTCGCATCTCATTCATTCATATGAGCATCGTCACCCATCTGTTCACTCACACATAATATCATGACAACAAATTAACTAACATATCAGACCCACTCGTTACAATTATACATGTGCACTCACACATTCATGCACCCATACAAGTTATCATTGTTACAAATAATAACATACATATGTACTTGCATGTGAACATGCTCTCACTCACCAAAAAGCTCATACATTTACCAATGTATCTCCACAAATAAAACATTAACATTCACTCACATTCACATACTCAAAGATTACCTTACTCAAATATACTCACACATTAACAAGAGCACACAAAAAATACACACTACAGACAAACATCCTAACATACATGCAGATGCTCACAGACTCATACAGATAAGTGCATAAAAAATATCCCCTGTAAACACATTTACACACATTATAACACTCTCACCCATGAACAGACTCACATAAACTGTCACACACATTCTCTCATACACACATGGTGACACATTCACTTACTGAAAACACTCTCAAATATTGACTCACAAGAACATGTTCATTAATTCACTCACATACAAACACACAATCTGATACGCACATACATACACTGACACATTCATCCTTCACAGAAACATGCTCATGCATTCAATCACATGAGCATGCTGACAAATTCATGCACAGGGGAACATAAATATATATACTCATATGCACCAACAGACCTAATCACTGGTCACAGGCATTAACATGCTTATAATCAGGAACATCTTAGAGAAAAACTTATACACAAACTTGGTCATACTCACATTCTTAGTATATTTTGTGTTACCGTAAAGGAATACCTGAGGCCGAGTAATTTATTAAGAAGATATGTTTATTTGGCTCATGGTTTTGCAGACTGTACAGGAAGCATGGCACCAGCATCTGCTTCTGGTCAGAGCCTCAGGAAGCTTTAAATTATAGCAGAAAGCAAAGGAGGAGCAGGTGTGTTACATGGTGAGAGAGGAAGCAAGAGAGAGAGGGGAGGGAGGTGCCAGATTCTTCTTAACAACCAGATCTCATGTGAACTAATAGAGCAAGAACTCACCTATTATCACAGGGAGGGTGCCAAGCCATTTATGAAGCATCCACCCCCATGACCCAGACACCTTCCACTAGGCCCCACCTCCAAAGTTGGAGATCACATCTCAACATGAGATTTGGAGGGGACAGACATACAAACCATAGCACTTACCATGAAGCTCTAACATTCATTCACACACAGATACACTCACAGGCACTCATACTCACATGCTCACATTTTGCTCATGCAATACACAACCAAATAACAAGATCACAGAAATAGATAAGATAAAGCATCACATTAACACCAATATGCTACCATCCACTCACATGCTCAAAAATTTACATATACACAGGAATACACACAAATATTTATTCAACAGTCAAATACTGTTATACAAACACACCCTGAGGTACATACAAGTTCACATATTCACACTTATAATGTATATTCTCACATATGTATACACAGTTAAATTAACACACAGAATTTACTCAAATGAGCATACTAAATAGTAGTAATATTTAGTCAGTATAATCATATTGATTATAGTATCATACAGTATATTAGCATTGATTATAGTATAATAGACACACTCACATACATTCACACCCACATGCTTCCACAGTCACTCATTTACATAAACATGCTCACAACTTCAATAACTTCCATAAGCATGATTATACATTTACTTACTCATCTAAACATGCTCACAATTTCACTGGCATACATAGATACACTTACAGAAACACACTGACACATCCTTTCCTTCACAGAAACAAGCTCAGGCATACGGCCATTATTATAATTTTTTCCACACAGGGACACAGATATATACAGTCTGATGTTCCTATTTATCCAATCTCTTTTCACATGTATTAACATGCTCACATATACCCTTGCACATAAATATGCTCATGCTCACCATGAAGCTCAAACATTCATTAATACACTCACATGCACTCAGTTACAAGCACTCACAATTACATGCCCACATGTCACCTACACAGTATACCCACACATTAATATGCTCATAAAATGAACATGATACACATTCATACACTCACACTAACATGTTATACTCCATGCATATGCTCACAAATACATACACATGAACTCAGATGTTTACCTCAGCACTCAAATATTTTTCCATTAATACATTCTAAGACATCTACAGGTTCACATAGTCACTGCCACAAATATACATGCTTACATATGTGCACATGGACACACATTGACTCATATTAACAGGATTATAATTTACTCACTCTCATAAACATATTGAGAGATTACTCACACACATAGACATATTCACATATATTCAAACCCACACCCTCAAACACTCACTCATACAAACGTGCCCACAGCTCACTCAAATAAGCATTATCACACATTCACTCACACACATGAACATGATTTTAAAAATTCACTCACACACAAAACACTTGTATATAAACATGCACACAGCCACACATGTGCACAGGCACCATGTATTTCAAACATTTACTCACTGAAGAAAATACACTCATATGTACTTACACTCACACTTTCACATTATGATACAAATACACTTACATGTTAACTAGCTCATAGAAACAAACCTGGACACATTCCCTCACTCAAATTAACATACTAATGTTCATATTGTCAATGAAAAATTGCAGCAGATGGAATTAAACAAGCAAGGAAGGCTTTACTCAAGACTATCATAATAAGGGACAGAAGCTATTGTAAAAAGGGAGACAGATTAGACTCAACTTCATACAAAGCAGATACAACTAAGGATTTATATAGCCAGTGGGCAAAATCAAGGAGTTAATGAATGGAAAATTACCAAGAGAACCTTGGTTATGTATCAAGGAGGGAGAGGATAAAAAACTTGATTAAATATCAAGTGTCAGGTGATTCTTGCTTAGCAGGCTTAGCAAGACTTTTGTTAAACTGAGTTTGGCAGGCCTAGGATGAGGCCAAGTGTGAGGCTTAGTTGAGAAGAGGGCTCAAAATACCTTTAAGTTTAGTCAAGGAGGAAGTTCTTGTTAGTTCCTCCTCTTATTCAAGAAGAGACATTATGCTTTCCTCTGAACAATATAAGTCCGTTTCTCACTTGGTCATCTTTGTTCATTAAAGATCAGCTGAGCAATCTGTTGAGACTTGATAGTAGGGTAGTATTTTCTGGATAGTGCAAGCAATCAGGCGTTTAATGAGGGAGATTTCTCTGAAAAGAAAAAGAAAGATTAATGCTGGAATGGATTATAAATCCAGCTTCTGAGTCCACAAGACAGCCAGTTAAGAAAACTTCTAGATGTTGGGCTTGAAACTGTTTAGATGGTGGAGTGAGGATGGTATTGGCAATTTGATGGATTTCCTGTTCTTCAGATTGAATGTTTTGATGATGGCATAGACATCTAGTAGATATAATATTAGCATATTGACTAGTAAGATAAAATAGAATAAAAATGTATGCTAATATTATACTTAATGCTTATAACTCAGAAGGCATAGCTATTTGATTAAACCAACAATATTCAATAAGTTTTATTTGCCACAGTTTTACACCAATTATGTAAGCTTGCATTTTTAAAATATTTGAGTTAGTTGTTATAAGAATACCTTTTTTTCCATGTTGAAAGTATTAGAATTTCACTTTTTTATTTTGGGGGAATTTCAGTAATATTTAATTTATATACGCATTTACTTATCTCTAAGACAATTAGAGTAGATTTCCTTTACAGGATTATATAAGTTAATTTGGTAATGTCATCCAGAAGTAGGAAAATAGGAAAATATCACACATATATAAACATATACATGCATACATAAACATACAGACAGATGCAAACAGAGATCTCATATCTTTCATTTCAAAATTTTAGCTACAAGTCAGGGATAAACACAGTGATATAAAACTCACTGATTTATATTAAAAATTTGGCTCTTGTCTTTGCCCCATTTGAAGCCACTGGGCCAAATTAGTGTCATAGTATTAAAGCATACAGTCAGCTAGAGTCTTCAAAGGAGGAGAATCAGAAGAATGAGATTTTTCCATGCAAAATGAAGGCACTAAAGTTACAGCAACAGAGACAGAAAATCTGAATGAGATCTTTACAATGAAAACAGGATCCAAACAGGATCTCTACAAATGAGATCTCTACAAATGAAGAGTAATGTATATATCAGAGAACCAAGGTTCAACCAAATAAGAATCAATCAGAAGTTCCCATTTTCTAAAACAATGGTACCTTTCAAATAAAGAAGGCTGGCACCCTAACCCAGACTCAAAAGTATACTCAGAATCCTAAAAATCAAAATCTGTCATTACCATGCATCAACAAACTATCATTCAGAGCACTGGATCAGAAGTCAGACTTACTAATGAATCTTGGATGAATAAGTCAGAAGTGAAGACAAAGGCTTCAAAGGTGTGTACCCTGGAGAAATCCCAAGACCTTACCTGGGTGAAAGGTCTGGTGATCCAGGAATGAATCCTATTCTATCCAAGTCATGCCCCTGGAACTGTGTCATGACTCATAAAATTTGAGAAAGATAGCACTGGATGAAGTTGAATCAGTAAGGAAGACTTTATTCGAGGCTATTGCAAAAGGGAAAGATATGAAATGCAACTCCGAATCCAACAGGAACAGCTGAGGATTTCTAGCCAGTACACTGGGTGAGGGAGTCAGTGGATGGAGAATTTCTAAAAGGAACTTAGATATCAAGGGTTTGGGGAAGAGGAACTTGATTAGGTGTCAAGGTTGGGGGAATTCTGGCTAAACTTTCTTAGCATGATTCTTGCTAAAATATGGCTCAGCAGACCAAGGATGGGGCCATGCATGAAGCTCACTGGAGAAGAGGGGCCAGAGGAATCTAAAATTCGAGCAAAAAGAGTCCTTGAAAATGCATACGGTCTGAAATTCAAGCATACATCTGAACACACATAAAAATTTACATCAACACTCAAATATTGTTATACTAGCATACTCATATATACAAGTTCACATACTCACTGTCATCAATATAAATTTTCACATGTTTAAACATGCAGTCATTCATTAACCTGCTTACTATTTGCTCACTCAACTGCCCATACAGACAAATTTACTCATACTCATACATAACGTTATATGCATTCACACTTGGATGCTCACACATTCACACAAATTACTCTCATGTCATTCACTCACAT
Source organism: Pongo pygmaeus (assembly GCF_028885625.2). NCBI lineage: Eukaryota > Metazoa > Chordata > Mammalia > Primates > Hominidae > Pongo > Pongo pygmaeus. The sequence continues at coordinate 110,481,812 of NC_072396.2, read as the reverse complement.
ATGCTTAATCACACATTCACAAACACACATGAACACGATTACAGATTCACTCACACACCACACATGCTCATTGCATTTATGTGCACACAAACAATTACTTACTCATGCAAATTATCGTTGTCAAAAACTATAACATGCTCACATATTCATCTATACATGAGTATGCTCACAGTCACAAAGAAAATCACAAATTCACTCAATTACATATGAAAAATTACATTACTTACACACACTCAAAAATTACCTTATTCAAACATAATCACACATCAAGATTACATCAAGAAACTTTTATCTGCTCAATACACACCAATATGCAAAAAATCGTATGCTTACATATTCACTCATAAAGATGAACACACTTAAATTTTCACTTTCAGCATGCAAATTTACACCCAAGAAAACACTCTCATCTATGAACAGGCTCACACACCCACTGTCACATACAGTCATGCTCACAGTCCTATACTCACTAAAATATTTACTCACAAAACACATTCACTCACTCAAACATGCCCTCAAATTCACTCACATTCAAAGATAGATATACATTGACATGCACACTGACACATTCAATCCTTCACATAAACATGCTGAAAAATTCACTCAATCATATGACTATAACCACAAATACACTTGTACAAGCACACAAATATATACACTCAGAGGTCCACAATCACATATGCACAGTAATATTCTCAAACTAGAAACATGCTCGCATTTAAACTCACACACAAATATGCTCACATCCACCATAAAACTCAAACCTTCACAGAAGAAAATATTCTCACATGCACTTACACTCACCTGCTCACATTTCACCCACAAGAACATACTCACATATTAAGGAGCTCACAGCAGTGAACCCAATACTTTCATTCACTCACACAAAGATGCTAACATCTATGCATATGGCCACAAATTCATGCATATGCTTAAATACACAGTCACTCACACTCTCACTCACATAGCATGCTCAAATATTCACTCATTCAAAGATTGTTTTGGCTATTTAGGGCTCTTTGAGGTTCAATATCGATTTTAGAATTTCTTTTTTCTATTTCTCTAAAAACTGCATGGAATTTTGATAGGATTGCATTGAATGTGTAGATTGTTTGGGGTAGTATTAAAATCTTAATATCAAGTCTTGCAATCAATGAACATGAGATATATTTCCATTATTTGTGTCTTCTTTAATTTCTTACGTAAGTATTTTGTAGTTTTTAGTATACAGGTCTTTTATTTCCTTGGCTAAATTTATTCCTAAGTATTTTGTTATTTTTGATGCTACTGTAAAGGGATTGTTTTCTCTACTTTCCCCATATATTCTATTTACGGAAATGTCTCTTCAATGACAATCGTTTCTTAAAACATAGGTTTCTGAGTATCTTCATAACTGATACTGGTTGAATTTCCTTAATATAGTTGTTGATCCCCACGTAGAAGGCAGGTAGAGACATTGTATTCATGTTCTGGCTACTGTAGACCTATGTGTCCAGGCTGTCTGTTCAAAGAGCCCATTTCATATGGTGTAAATTGCTGAAAAAGCAAGCATTTTATTCTGGGGTTGTACCTTAAAAATGCAGTCATTTGTCTCAATCCAAGCATGTTTTATCTTTTGATTTATTCACAGAGCAGCTGCTGCAGATTTAGAGACACACTTTAGATACAAAGATAAATATACAGTAGATTTAAAGTAATAGGATAGAAAAAGCAACAGAAAGAAGATTAAGTGGATATGTTAATATCAGACAAAATAGACTTTAGAACAAAAAAGTTACTATAGATAATGCTGGATTTTTTATAATGATAGAAGAATCTTTCACATAATGATAAAAGGGATACAAACGAAAGACATTGATATTAGAAAGAAAAAATAAAAGTATTTTTGTTAGCAGATGACTTCATCTTGTATATAGAAAATCCTAAGGAATTTACTAAAAGAAAACTATTAGAAATAATAAATGAGTTCAGAAGCACAGACCCAGTTAAGAAGAGGCTCACGTATTGTATAGCAATAGACAACTAGAACACGTTTTGATGCTAAGAGCAGGATACTGTGGTAACAAAAACCTAAAATGTCAGAACGGCTCTGCACTGGGCAGAGGGAAGAAACTAGAAGTTTGAGATGAGTATTAATGAACATCAAAAATGTCTGGAAGAGACCATTATCAGAAACCTGATGGTTAATGCGGAGGTTGCCTATGAAAGCTTAAAGGGGAGTGAGGAAAACATTATTGGAAACTGAAGGAAAGGAATACCTTGTCATGTAGTGCGATGATGTGGCGAGTAGAAAATGTGCCTAAGGAAATGGGTGATAAAACTAACGAGATTTCTAGAGCCTTGCAAGTGCTACATGGTTTCTTCTTGCTATGTGTAGGAGAGAGAGTTAAGGTAAATAAACTATTCAATAAAGAAGAGACAAACTTCCTAGTCTTAAAAATTTCCAGCCTCTCTAAATGGCAGAGAATGTTAAAATTAAGAAACTGCTTCCAGATAAAGATCAAATTCAGAAGCCATTTGGAAAACATAGTCTAAAGATTAAGTCAATGCTGTAAGTATAAAATCCTTTGTTAAGACCTCAGGAAGATCTGAGGAAGTACCTCAAAGAAACATTCAGTAAAATAGTAGCCTTTCAAAGAAGATGAAGGTTGTTGCACCTAATTAGTCTTAGCAGAAGCCCCAGGTGTGAATGGCTTATCTGAACAAGATTTGCAGGTGTGCCTTTTGTGTAATAGAGTGAGCACCAATATGATTCACAGAACTTGCACATATTATATTAGTAGAAATTCTAGCAGCATTGACAAATCAGAACCACAATGTGCCTCCTGTCTCTATGACCCATGAGTATAATAAACTGTTTTTTGTTGTTGTTGTTTATTTTTTTTTTCCTGAGCCTCTCCTCTGCCTTCCTTTGTGGCTACAGCTGGCTGAACATCTCATAAAAGAATTACAAAACAATTGGTGTCACAAACAGGATGGTCTAGTTATGGGCAAGAGGAGACTTAGGAGGTGCCTCTTAGCTAGTTGGCTTACTAATAGGCAGTCTCAGTTGGGCTCTACCATCTGAGAATTCTCCAGCGTCATGTTAACATTTCTGTGTACTGCTCTATGCCACTTTTTGTTGCCTCTTTTAGGGACTGCCAAGGCTACTGCCCTAAGTTGTGGATTGCATCCTCCTACAATGCCCAAGGACTCCACTTCCAGCTAGCTCTGACTCAGTAAGAGGGGGAAAAAGATTCTCCTAACATTCCCCAATTAAGTTAAAGACTGGAACAATTGCCTAAAAATATTACAAAGATTCCACTGGGATTGAGAATGACGTGGAAGGGTGAATTTCCCTGCAGCTAGCAAAGGCTTACTGAGTACCAGGTGCTAGGTACTAGCTGATTTGTCAGCAAATGAGAGCTGGGTGACCTTCTCAAGATTACTTATGTTGACAAGTGGCACCTGGACAGGGAGCTGCCTCATGTTCACATTCAAATTCATGTTTCTCCTGTTTCTGCCAAGTTCTAACAAGAGAGGAGCTTTACCTTCAAAGGAAGTCCACCATTGTGTCCAGTAAGGGTTAATGCTGCTGGCAACTCCTTTTCTGCTGTGTGCCTTGCTTCTGTCAGTCTTCCTTCCTGACTTCATGGGATATCTCGAATCTCACCCATAGAGAGGAGTGGCTCAATAAAAAAAAGGAAAAGGAGAAGGAATATTTTGTTCCTCCTCTCCCTAAAATACCTCAAGTTTCTCAGCTGATTTGAGATTACAAACTTCCAGTTCAATGTGCTTGGACACTCTTAAGTACTACTGCCTATTGACATGCTGAGAGTCTCCTCCTTAAAATCAAATTGTCACAAAACCAAAAATTTAAAAGGTAAAACTGAGGCTACCACTGCTCTCTTTGATGTAGACCACAGCACCTCAGAGGTTGATTGAGACACCCTAGAGAGGGAGGCTACTGCTTACAGTAGAAAGGCTACTGCCTAGAGGTGTCACCCTCCCCCCGCCCCCCACCCGCCCCGTTCTTTATCAGCCATTTTAGGTGGCTGAGAGTGAAAGGGAAAGAAAAAAAAAGGAAGGAATGAAAGGGGGTAACAAAGACTTGCTTTAGGTGGCTACAAGCCCAAGGGGGTTAAAAAGAAATTTAAACCTTATGTATGGAGCAAATGACAGGTCTAACAAAAATAATACTCGCCCTAGGACCTTTCCAATTTATAAACAAACTCAAACCAGGGAGAAGATGAAAAGAAATTAAATAAATTATGCATACATATACATTTTTAATATAAATATATTATTATAAATTGTGTATATATAAACTATAAACAAAAATAGTTCTACTTTGATATAATTGGAAATTAAAAATTAATATACTAAAGAATTTATATAACAAAAGATAAAAAGGGCATTGGTTGACTTTGTGCTTGTACAACATAAATTCTAACTTAGCATTTGCTAAAATGCATCCAATTGACAAAACTTCATGGACTTAACCAATACTGGGCTCAAATTATAGTTATACTAGAGGAGCCCATTAAGTTAAAACATTATATCCCCTATAATCTTAAAAATTAACTAAATATAACATTGAGGTAAAATGGGTATGCCTCACTTTAAGTGTAGCCTTGTCTGTATTTCCTATACTCACAATACCCATTGCCCTAAAATATTCTATATTTGGCATAGATGCTCTGACATAATAAATAATGAATTAAAATTAAAGTAAGTCTTTAACACTGTTAAAAGAATAAACTAAGGGACAATAAAATTTTAAAGAGTTTATTTGAGCAAATAGTGATTAATGAATAGGGCAGCTCCAAACCAGTGGTTTGGGGCTCCACTGAGGAAGCATAAGGGACAAGCTTCTACAGAGTGAATCCAGAAGTCATATGAAGAAAATATTTGATTGGTTACAGTTATAAAGTTGCCTTATTTGGTCTATCCTGCTATATAAGTTACAATACAAGGATATAAATGTAAACCAAAAATAAAATTCTAAGTCTCCCAACCATCTGAATGCCCTTTTGGCAAGGGCATTCCAGAGTTAACCTGAAAAACTATTACAGGACATGATGGGAAGGAGGAGCCAGTCATGCCTCTTTATACTGCCTCCCTTTTGGAATTACTGATAGAACAGACTCTTTAAGTCTGATAAGAAACATTTACTATCTATTCTTTCTGAACCCTGCTATCTGGAGGCTTCATCTGCAAGATAAAACCTTGGTATCTACAACACCATATAATAACCCAGACACTCCTTTCTGTTGATAATTCTTTCAACTTATTGCCAATCAGAAAACCTTTGAATCTTCCTATGACCTTGAAGCCCGTGCTTCCAGTTGTCCTGCCTTTCTGGACTGAATCAATGTACATCACACATGTATTGATTGATGACTTACATCTCCCTAAAACTCATAAAACCAAGTTGTGGCCTGACTACCTTGGGCAGATGTTCTCAGGATCTCCTGAGGGCTGTGTTATGGGCCATTAGTCACTCACATTTGGCTCAGAATAAATCTCTTCAAAGATGTTACAGTTTTACTCTTTTTGTCAACAATAATTTGATGTCCAATGTGGGGCCTCAGGACCCTGAAGGAGCTGCCTAAACTCAGAGCTAAGGTGTCAGCAGGGGCCCATTGAAATCCTCTCTGACTTCAAATTCCTCCTCTGGTGGAACTGGTAAGTCCTCCTGAGTCCTGAACCTTCCTTTGGTTGATGGTCCTTGATTTATTCTGAGCTGTTTTATTTTTCTCCTAAGATGTTGTTTAGAATCCTAATTCTAGTTAAGAGGTGCATTATAAAAGATCGTCTCTATTTCCTTTCTGTAAAGACAAGGAGAATGACTGCCTTTCAGGCACCCTGTTTGGTTTCAAGTTCAGAGATGCATTCTAAAGGGTCTTCTCTACTGCTTTTTCTTCCTAAAAATTAAGCTCATTTGGCTTGTGTTTGCATTTCCATGAGGAAATAAAGTGTCATTTTTGTAGATAAATGAGAGACTGAGCTTTCTCATCTCTGAAGAGAAAGGGCATTTTACTCCTTCCAGCTGAAAGATGCCATTGGGTGACCGGGGGTGGGGCTGAGTGGGAATGCCTGGGGGGTTGACCCTCATGACATGCAGTACCCCTACAGGGAACCCCCAACAAAATTAGTTTAAAAAGCCTCATCCAGGATATGCATATAAGAGCTGATTACTCCATGCTTTGAGCCCTCTTGGAGGTGATAGACCTCCAGAGAGAGAAACAGACATGTAAGAGGGCAGAAAATACTCAGTGCTAAAACACTGTGGAGTCATACCCAAAGTCAGCACACATGAATCGACCACACATAAAACTGTAGGCCACAGCTCAGTTTCTTCTTTTAAGAAAAGTGGGAAACAAATATGAAAGGAAAATACATTTGGGGACCTCTTAAATCACTGAGACAAAGGGAAAAGTCAAGCTGGGAAATTAATCAGGCAAACCTGCCTCCCATTTTATTCCTAAATAAAATAGCTACAAAGATGAAAAGATGCTGCATACCTTCCTCACAATCTGCCCACATGGAAATTCCTTGTGGGTCTCAAAATCTTTACCCTAAAACAGTTGTGTTGAATTTCACCATGGCAATGTAAATTGATAGCTTATCTTCACAGGTGCAGGACAAAGGACAGAACTCAAAGTCATCACTCTGCTCACCTGAGACAAACGCATATTTGATTGCTTCTTCTGCCCTATTGTTTATGCAAAAATGAAGATTCAGTGAGCCAGACTAAGGCATAAGTAACTATTCCTCTACCCGCATCTCTCATGTTAATTATGTATTCAGTGAAAGGTTGATCAAAGACTCAAAAGGATGCAAATGTTCCTCTCTTATCTACCCACACCTTTTTAAATTTTCTTCCTCTTTCTCCAATATCCATTTTATCCCCTTTAAGTATTGAAGGCCTCAAAATCATCTTTGGAGAAAAGCTCAGACCTGCCTCCTGGGCACATGTCCATAACCTTGACAAAATAAACTTTTTATATTGATTGAGAACTGTCTCAGATACTTTGGGTTCATACAAATAAGAATGAGGAAAAACAAGGAGAACAACCCCCTTTGGAGTACCCCTTTGGTTTTATGGCACCTCTACTTGTTTTTGTGTAAAATGGAAAAGTTTGAGGCCACGCCAGTTTTTCTAGCACTCCAGCTGGTTACTTATTTTGGTCTTTTTGTGCACATTTTAAACTGATGGGCAAACTACATCAAGGAATAATTCATAGCCCAAAGGTTGACCTGCAACTGTAGAGTTCCTAAATTCTCAATTTCTCTATTTTCTTTTCTTCCTGCTTTAAATCTGCTCTCACTTTTCTACTGAGATAAAAAACAATCTTTGGATCCAACCTTTTTTTTTCTTTTTTTCAAACTGGTGAGTTTGTATTAATATCTCATGGCTAGAGTTCTGAAGTAAAAGCTAAAGGGTCTTTGTTGGTTTGTATGAGTGTGTATGTGTGTGTTTATGTGTACATACACATATTTTGTTATGTGTTTTGGCCACAAGGTACCAAATTGGCTTAAAGAGTACTCACAAATTAAATAATAAGCTAAAATGCTTTTTAAGTTCACATGACTGAAGTAAAATTTTTATTATTATTATCATTATTATTATACTTTAGGTTTTATGGTACATGTGTGCAATGTCCAGGTTAGTTACATATGTATACATGTGCCATGCTGGTGCACTGTACCCACTAACTTGTCATCTAGCATTAGGTATATCTCCCAATGCTATCCCTCCCCCCTCCCCCGACCCCACAACAGTCCCCAAAGTGTGATGTTCCCCTTCCTGTGTCCATGTGTTCTCATTGTTCAATTCCCACCTATGAGTGAGAATATGCGGTGTTTGGTTTTTTGTTCTTGCGATAGCTTACTGAGAATGATGATTTCCAATTTCATCCATGTCCCTACAAAGGACATGAATGACTTAAGTAAAATTTTTAATAAACCAGCTTTAAAATTGAGAGGTGGAGCCAACTGGGCTTCTGAGTCAGGTGGGGACTTGGAGAACTTTCGTGTCTAGCTAAAGGATTGTAAATGCACCAATCAGTGCTCTTTGTCTAGTTAAAGGATTGTAAACACACCAATCAGCACTCTGTAAAATCACACCAATCGGCACTCTGTGTCTAGCTAAAGGATTGTAAATGCACCATCAGCACTCTGTATAATGGACCAATCAGCTCTCTGTAAAATGGACCAATCAGCAGGATGTGGGTGTGGCCAAATAAGGGAATAAAAGCTGGCCACCCAAACCAGCAGCGGCAACCCGCTTGGGTCCCCTTCCATGCCGTGGAAGCTTTGTTCTTTCGCTATTCACAATAAATCTTGCTGCTGCTCACTCTTTGGGTCCACACTACCCTTATGAGCTGTAACACTCACTGCGAGGGTCGGCGGCCTCATTCCTGAAGTCAGCGAGACCACGAACCCACCGGGAGGAACAAACAACTCTGGTCGCACCACCTTTAAGAGCAGTAATACTCACCATGAAGGTCTGCAGCTTCACTCCTGAAGTCAGTGAGACCAAGAACCCACTGGAAGGAATAAATTCTGGACACAAAATTGCTGGTAAAGTAGTATTAGAGATGTCTTTAAAATTGTCAGCACTTTTGTTTGCATTTATTGATCAAGTAGTTTCATACTTATCCTTGCAGAATATCGTAAGGTGTCAAAATTGGCCATAAGAGTTATAAAACTATAAACTCAACCCCAAACATAATGATCTTTGCTTGTGTAATTTTTGATAAATAATACATTTAATATTGTTGGTTTAATGAAAACAGCTAAATCCTGGGTTATTGGTAGAATACCCATATGTTTAGCCTTAAGTTTCTTGCTTAGGTAAACACCTGAAATTCATAGGCTATGAAAATTGTTAACAGGGAAATAACTCTAAATGATGACTACCACAGTTTTCATAAATAATCCAGGTAAACTATTAAATGAACTAATCTGGTAAATGTAATGGAATAAATGCTTGTAAACAAACTTGTCATATAACTTGTAATCTAAAGTTAGATTAAATAATAGCTATTTATTAAATATCTGGGTAATTTCCAATTAAAAATAATAGGAAACATTTTTAAATGTGTTTTTATTAAAAGATAAATATTGTTTGTCTAATTCAGAAGTTATATATAAAGCAAGGTAAAAGGAACCAAGAATTAATAGAGATGTAAAGAAAGTTATAAAGGGGTATTTTTGGTAAGAAATGTTAAGAGAGAAATGACTTTGTTTGCAAGAGAATCTCATATGGTAAATTTTTGTTCTAAAATGAATACACTGATTGTTTAACAAAGGGGAATATTTAGGACAAACCAGAAAGTCCAAGCATATCGTGAGTAGTCTGTGTAAGTTGTAATCAGGTTAGTAAAAAAGGAATTTATAGGAAAAAACGTTATATAATTAAGTTGGCTAAAATGAAATTACAATCATCCTTCTAGAAATTTGATTCTGATATTAAAAATACACTAAAAACCTTTGGTTAGAACAAATTTTATTGAAAAATATTATTCAATGCAAGAAATTTTTAAATTCTATAATCTGTTTCTTTTTGAAATTCTTCAGATTGATATCTCAGAAGTTTAACTTCTGCTGTCCCCTGCTGCTTTAGCTCTTTCTTTCTTTTGAAAAGGGCTGAGATGGTAACTCTCTCCTATACCTTTTGTTGGCACCTGTAACTTTTTTTTTCAATTAAGATTCTAAAGTAAGGAAGTAAGGGAGATCATTTTTGAAAACGGGCAAGTGAAAAAATTGTTTGGGTGGTGCCTTTGTCTGTTTGTCTATATGTTTATATGTGTCATGTGGAAATCGTATTTGACTACCAAACTATATGAAACAGCTCTAATCAATTGCCTTAAAGAATCATCCAAATAAAAGCTAGTTCTAATGCCATTTAGTTCACAGGACTTTAGTAATATTTGGTAAAATTCATTTGGTAAATTTAATCTAAAAATTCTATCCAGTAGCTTAAAATCTTAAAGTCATGTTATGTTACATTAAGTAACCTCAGTATTTCTCACTGGGAATTTGGGTTACTAAGACTTAAAATAATAAGAGACTAGAAAGTGTTTTGGGTGAAGTTTATAAAGACACAAGGATGTGGTATTTGCTAAAGAAAATGTATTTTTTTTTCTCATTTAGAGGTTATTGAAGAGTTACTTTAAAATAAAGGAAAAAAATTATACAGATAAAACTAAATGGATAAAGAGAAAAATAAAAAGGTGGGAAATGAGAAAGCTTTGACTCCTGGGTGGCCACATGGTCACCCATATTAAAGAGCTGCAGCTGAGCTGCATTCAGTTACTAAAGGCCAAAGTTACTAGTGAAATTTAGAGATGAATCATACTCCCAGGGATTTGGCTCACTGGATGCATAAGGAAATGCAAACAGATAAGACAAAAAGCAAATATGCAATCTGTTGGCTATTGTTATCTCTAATAGCTAAAATTAAGATAAAAGAATGCTTGGTTTGGTGTTAATGCTGGACCAAGCTCAGATATGGGTCTGTCTCAGCTCAGGCCACTAGCCTCAAAACTACCCACAAAAGGAAAAATTAAGCCAGTGCAACAAAAGTTACCTCCAGATCTGTGGTTACCAAGAAGATAGTCAATGTAGGGGAAGGGCAAAACCAAGTAACTATTAAAACCAAGGCATATAATGTAAAGGAATTATTCCATTTTGTAGATTGGTATCATTAGCTTTCTGAGAAACCTTTACTATAATAGATTGTAAAAATAACTGCTTTAAGGATAGTATCTTTAATTTTGAATGCTACAGAATAAAAGAGCATGTTTGGGTTGATGTAGGGCCCACAGCTCACTTTTTTTAAAAAAATTATACTTTAAGTTCTGGGGTACATGTGCAGAACATGCAGTTTTGTTACATAGGTATACAAGTGCCATGGTGGTTTGCTGTACCCATCAACCCATCACCTACATTAGGTATTTCTCCTAATGCTATCCCTCTCCTATCCCCCCACCCCCCAACAGGCCCTGATGTGTGATGTTCCCCTCCCTGTGTCCATGTGTTCTCATTGTTCAACTCCCACTTATGAGTGAGAACATGTGGTGTTTGGTTTTCCCACAGCTCACTTTTAAATATTCACTGATGAGTACATGTGATCCAGACACACAGGATGTTATTCCTGAGAGAACGACCAACCTAGTGGACTGGATAAGTGCCATTGTAAAGTCTGTTTACCCTTAGAAGGGGACTGTCCAATTCTCCCTATAAAGTGCAAAGTGGGCTGTGTGTGGTGGCTCATGCCTGTAATCCCAGCACTTTGGGAGGCCAAGGTGGGTAGATCACGAGGTCAGGAGTTTGAGACCAGCCTGACCAACATGGTGAAACCCTGTCTCTACTAAAATTACAAAAAATAGCCCAGCGTGGTGGAGTGCACCTGTATCCTAGATACTCAGGAGACTGAGGCAGGAAAATCGCTAGAACTCAGGTGGCGGAGGTTGCAGTGAGCCGAGATTGTGCCACTGCACTCCAGCCTGGGCAACAGGGTGAGACTCCATCTCAAAAACAAACAAACAAAAAACAGCAAAGTGGAACACCCCAGATGAAGAAACTGTTATGCTTCATATGCAAGCCATGTGTGACTGGCTTTATGATGACTGGGATATTATCCCACTGAATATACCTATTACCCAGGTCCTGGTAAGTGTTGGTGTTAAAGGAGCCGCTTTTACATGGGCACCCCAGGCAACATTACTCCTGGAGAGTCATACAACTCTTTGAGAAGCCTTATCAAATTTGCTGTCCTGCAAGCGTCTTATAGATGCTTAATAAAACATTAGGGTAATTAAAAACCAAAAAAAAATGGAAGAGCAAAAGGGAGTCAAAGGACTTACCCTAGAAGAGTGGTTGAAATCTTTAGATGGTTATTAAGAAATGAAATAAATTAAAACTGATGAGGTTAAAACAAAGGTCTTTGCAACACTATCAAAGGTTGGGTGGACCAAAGGGGACCCCTGATGGTCCCCCAACATTAAATGGCCCTACACCAGTTTTCTGCATTTGCCCCAGACTGGAGAAATTTAAGAAAAATCAAAAGGCAAAGGTTATAATGAGAAAGCTGACATTGCCTGGTCAATGTTGAGGCAAATTAAGATAAACATTGAAAAAAGAACGTGAGTCCCTTGGCTTAACTCCCTGATGGGAACCCAAATTTTCTTTCACCAGAAAAGGTAAAATGGTCTGGGGGTAGAGAATAAAAGTTCCTGGGACCAGAATGTAACAATGTAAAGGTTGACATTATGAAATATCAACCTTTTTTAAAGGTAGGATTATAAAATTTGAGATGTTTAAACCTTACCTTTATGTAAGGTAGTTATAACCCCTTTACCTAAATGTCTTATGAAAATGGGTATTGTATCTGACTGGGGGATGTTATCCCTATCTAGTAAAATAAAACTGAAGGCATATAAATCTTCCCTTTGAGAAACATTAATTGGACACGCTAAATTGGAACTAGTAAGATTTGCCTAAGCCCACAGAATATAGGCTGGAAGCTGGAGTGCTGGTCAGGACAAATCCTCCCCTTCATAGCCCTTTGTGGAGCATTTATTGGGGCTTATGGCAAAAGCCTGTGAATTCCTAATGACAAATACCTGGAGTTTGGACTACAGAATTTTCACTTGAGGGGCATTTACTGCCTTGCTATAGAATGTTAACTGAAGCCAACTCTATCCTAATGAAAATAATGGTGCCCAAATGAGTTCAATGATAAAATAAAAATGGTTTTTATAGGATCTTGCTATCTGGGGATGCAAGGAGGAGATACTCATGAGCAGAGAGCCTCTTTTTCCTTAGGACTGACTCTAACTATATGAGGAGCTGCTAGATTCTACAGCGCCTAATAAACAACCCTTATCTGACAACAGCTGCTTGGCTTGTGAATGAGAGTTCCAAGGTGAACAAATAGCATCTTGTTTGGAAGGCTGCTGCTCTGGTTAAAGAAGAGTCAAGGAAATATTTTTCTTTTTAGTTATTTATAGTTTAGAGCAATTGGGTAAAATACGTTGTTTTGAGAAAATTTACCTTTCTCTCCATCTGAGTTCTTTCTCCAAAATTTGGAATAGCAATATAATTACTTGCATAAGTTTAGTAAGAGTCTTTTCTTTTTAAACAGGACAATTGGAGACAGTGGTTATTTTACCAAGGCTTTGACTGTAGTAACACTTTTATGTAAAGTTCCAGAAAAGCCAACTTAACAAGAGGCTATATGGCCACTCAATTCTTGCTGCACTTTTTGCAAATGATCAAGCCAAGTATAATAAGCCTAAAACTTATTTTGTACACGAATTGGTCTTAGTATAATTTCTCTTAAGTATAAGAGGAGGGTTAGAGAAAGAAAAGTTATTTTAAAGGAAAACTAACACTTATTGCTAGATTCCAGCCCCGACTTTTGTTTTTGAGTGCAGATTGAATCATGAATTATTTATTGGCTACAATAATCCTCTAAAGAGTACCAGATTTTAATTTTATTCATTTTTTTTGTTGGCACCCTAAATAGAATAGATTTCTTTTTCTGTTCTGACACACACATTCTCTTTTAAGTGTGAAATTATTAATATTATTCATTGCTTATTGTTTTACTTCTCCTGAGAAAACCATAAATATGATATTCCAAAGACTAGCGATGATTTGACAAATCCTGTGAGTCTCCCTTATTTGAAATCCCACTGGAACTGCTCTGCTTTTCACTGCAAATGCCCTGCTGCTAAAACTATATAGGCATACTCCCTCTCCGCCCTGGGACTATCACAGAAGACATGGGCACATGAGATTATAAGGGCTGGTTTTGAGGGATAGAATTAGTTCAGGCCATCCAAAATCAAGCATGCATGCACAGATTTTTAAACATCTGGTAAAACAAGAGACTTTGCCTTCTGAGATATTATGTGGCATCTTTTCATTTGTCACAACCATAAAGAATTGCTGCTTCTTGTACAGTTAAAAAAAATTATTACTGAGATAATAATAAGATACCTCGTGACAAAAGCCTCCTTGTTATAATACTCTTAGTTATGAGATTTATGAATATGAATATATTTTAAAAAATTTTTATCAGCCATCTTAGGACAAATTACAAAAAGACCAGAAAAAGCATTGCAGCACATCAAAAGTCTGTAAATTCCTTAGCTTAAAAGGGTTTAGCAATGCTTATGTTTGGTATACTCAATTGCTGTAAGCCAATAACTAAAACCAAGATTAAAGTAGCTCAACACATAAAAGTTAAAGACAGATAAAGTCAATTTGTAGCCTCACTTTTGGCTTTTTGTTTGTTGGCTTTTAAATTACTTTAAAATTTTTAAAGGGTAATGAATGTCTGTCCACGTCCATTCCTGTTTGCCTAGAACACGTAATTGGCTATAAGTCTTTTGGCTCTCAACCCCTTGGCCATAGGGGGTCCCACTGAGAGACAGGATGGACCCAGGGCAGGTAGCCATGCTGCCTTGGCAATGCTATGGGACATAATAAAAGTTTGGTGGCCATTGATGTTGCCTCTGGCAAATCTTGGCCAGAAGGGGGAGAATGTAAACCAACAATAAAATTCTAAGCCCCTCAACCATCTGAATAGACACCTCCTCTCAGCAAGGGCACTCTGAAGTTAACCTGAAAAACTAGTTCAGGCCATGATGGGAAGGGGGAGCCAGACATACCTCATTATACCCCCTCTGTTTTTGAGTTACTGATAGAACAGACTCTTTAAGTCTGATAAGAAACATTTACTATCTATTCTCTCTGAAGTCTGCTACCTGGAGGCTTCATCTGAATGATAAAACCTTGGTCTCCACAACCTCTTATCATAATGCAGACATTTCTTTCTATTGATTCCAAGTCTTGTAGATAATAATTTAACTCTTTCAACCAATTATCAATCATAAAATCTTTGAATCTGCCTATGACCTGGAAACCCCCACTTTCAGTTGTCCCACCTTTCCAGACTGAACCAATGTACAACGTACATGTATCGATTAATGCCTTATGTCTCCCTAAAATGCATAAAACCAAACTGGGGCCTGACCACCTTGGGCATATGTTCTCAGGATCTCCTGAGGGTTGTGTCACAGGCCATTTGTCACTCATATTTGGCTCAGAATAAATATCTTAAAATATTTTACAGAGTTTGACTCTTTTGTCAACATATGTATCTCTACTTATATAAGTTTTTTAGCTGCTATAATCTCTAGTTACATAAGTTTGTTAGCTTTTTCTGATTGGTTGAGTGTAAGTTCTATTTTTCTTTAATATAGGCATCTACAAGAAACAGCTCAAGTTAAGTTTTGTTTACGTTTGCAAATCAAGAAAAGTTAAAGTCACTTCATCTGCTCAGGGATTCTTCAGGCCTGGTCTTCACTTTAATTCGCTTTAACAATGCTTATAAATTGGCTTGATGAAATGGGATCCCATGAACCCATAGTTAAAATAGTATGGCCCAATATGACTAAAACAGGGCCTTCAAAGATTAAGATTTATTATATAAAACCAATTAATAATGGGATGGTTGTCCCCACTGCTTCTCTATTTGACAGCCCAATTTTGCTCAATTCTAAATCTGGAAAAAGTAAAGGATGCCTTATGGTAGATTACTACAAAGTTAATTCTGTGTTCCCATCCACCAAGGCCCCCCGTACACAATACCCACTTCTCCATTTAGTCAAAAATCAGTAAATATTTTACTCTTATAGATTTGTCTAACATGGTCTGTTCAGTGCCCATTTCAACATCCTCTCAACTACATTTTACCTCTTCCTCTAAAGGGACATAAGAAACCCTTTACAGGCTACCCATGGGGTACCTCAACAGCTTTGCTTATGAACAATCTTTGCAGGCAAGATCTTAACTGCATCTATCTTTCTCCAGGAACACATGTAAGACATTACATTAATGGCATCCTCTTTCAAGGAGATGTATTTGATACCCTCATTAAGAACATATAAGTCCAACATCTTTGAGTACTCTCTGGGTTCTGGTAACAACATATTCCACATTTACAAATTTTACTTTCAAATGAAAGTTAACAAACACTCCTGTTAGAGCACTCAAAAAACTCCTTCACTGTAGAGACTGTGGCATCCTCTTCTCATGCCTCCTGTAGTCTCTGGCCCACTTAAGATAGCCATTAATTGCCCAAGGACTTCTGATGCAAGAAATTGCTTCCTTCAGCCTCATGCAATACATCATTAAAGTAACAAATGACTGGCTTCCTGCTGGGCTCTTCTAGAAACTGAGACTCTCACATACCTTTTGGTTTACACTCTCTTGAGAGTTATAGACATTACTGGTTGTAACGAAGACACACACAGACATTCACTTCTTAGAATACACACTGCTGCACTCTTGAAATAGACATTAAATAGAATTTCCATGTTCCTGATAGACCCCGCATAACCAGTTTAACTGAGACCTAATGGTCTCCTAAAATGACTCTTTTTAAAATTTCAGTCCAACAAATAAACTCCTAAAGTTATCCTCTTGTCCCAGGCCTTAACATATTTTTTATACATTTTTAATCTTACCACAATCTCATAAAAACTGCAGGCCATATTTAAGGGGCAAAATCTCCTGGGACTCATCAACCGTAGATTGTTCCACAGGCCAGGCAGCTGCTCATCTGATATGGGAACAATTTGAACCTAAAATTCCACCAAAAACACAAAAATAAAATCCCTGTCAGGTGCAGCTGCACACCATTCTGTTGACTATTGATTTTTTTGTTTTTTGAGACAGGATCTTACTCTGTCACACAGGCTGGAGTGCTGTGGCATACCCTTGGCTCACTGCAACTTCCACATCCCTGGCTCAGGTGATGCTCCCACCTCAGCCTCCGGAGCACCTGGGACTACAGGCCTGCACCGCCATGCCCAGCTAATTTTTCTATTTTTGGTAGAGACAGTGTCTTTCCATGTTGCCCAGGCTGGTCTCGAACTCCTAGGCTCAAGCAATCTGCCCATCTTGGCCTCCCAAAGTGCTGGGATTACAGGTGTCAGCCACTAGGCCCGGCCGACTATTGATCTTACTGTTGATTTGGGTGCTTTCACTGGTTTACAATCTGGGAGCCCAAACCCTCCAAGTAAGTGCTTGCTTCACTCAAACATGGCAGATGCTGAGGTCCACATCTACTCGAGTGTGTACTAACTCAAAAAGAACATCCTAGTCCTACATCTCAGAGGATATCACCCTGGCCCAAGACCTCACTTTGGGAGATGACTTCGACACCCACCCCCATCTTGGAAATGACTTCACCTTAGACACTAAAACCTTTGCTCAGTGACACCCATGGACAGCCTTTTCTAAGGCCCCACATTTTTGGTTTTCTTCATTCGATATTAAGGATTCTATTATGTTTCTGAGCTCCCTGTCTGTTTAGCCCATGATCCTGATAAACTCCTTGCTCTGCAAATGTACACACCTACACTCTGGTGGGGATCAGGACATGCTACTCCAAAATATGGCACCTTGGCATTTGAGAGATAGCAGAGGCAGAAAGGTCACTCTCACCTTCTGCTCGCACTTTTCCCCTGAAGCAGGTCATAAAACTTTTATTCCAGAAGTACCCTCCTGTATTAGTCTATTTTCACACTGCTATGAATAACTTCCCAGGCTGGGTGTGGTGGCTTATGTCTGTAGTCCCCGAACTTTGGAAGGTCAAGGCAGGAGGATCACTTGAGGTCAGGAGTTTGAAACCAGCTTGGCCAATATGGCAAAAGCCCGTCCCTACCAAAAAAAAAAAAAAAAAAAAAAAGCCAGGCATGGTGGCATGCACCTGTAATCCCAGCTATTCAGGTGGCTGAGGCAGGAAAATCGCTTGAACCTGGGAGGAGGAGGTTGCTGTGAGCCGACATTGCACCACTGCACTGCAGCCTGGGTGACAGAGCAAGACTGTCTCAAAAAAAAAAAAAAAAAAGGAAAAAAAGAACTACCCTGAGACTGGGCAATTTATAAAGGAAAGAGGTTTAATTGACTCATTCACAGTTCCACATGGCTGGGGAGGCTTCAGGAAACTTACAATCATGGCAGAAGGTGAAGGAGAAACAAGGACCTTCTTCATATGGTGGCAAGAGAGAGAGAAGAATGAAGGAGGAAATTCCAAACATTTACAAAACAATCATATCTCATGGGAACTCACTATCAGAAGAACAGCATGGGGGAAACTGCCCCCATGATACAATCACGTCCCTCCGTCGACATGTGGTGATTACAATTTGAGATGAGATTTGGGTGGGGACACAAAACCGAACCATATCACCTTCTTATACCCAGAGGAAAGGAACATCCTTATCCTCAAAGACACAGAGACACCAATAATTTGAAAAAACAGGCCTTGCTAAGTTCCTTCCAGTTATTATCATTACATGTCCCCTTTGTCCTATTATATGTCTGCATGACTGTCTACTCTTCATCAAACCCGAGCATAAAAATACACAGGGTTCTCTGTTTCTTTGGGTTTTCATTTGTGCAGGCTTCCATGCCATGTAAAACTTACATTAAGTAAATTTATATGCTTTTCTTTTGTTAATCTGTTTCTTGTTATATGTGCCTCAGCCATGAAGTTAGTGTTGAGTAAGAAAAGAAATCCAGCCAGGTGTGGTGGCTCCTGCCTGTAATCTCAGCACTTTGGTAGGAGGGTGAGATGGAAGGATTGCTTGAGCCTAGGAATGATTGTGCCACTTCACCACAGCCTGGGCAACAGAACGAGACACTGTCTCAAAAAAACAAAAAAAAGAAAAACAAAGAAAAAACTAAATTATCTTTCCCCACAGTTCCTATGCCTAAAGAGAAATCTGATTGAGGTTAGTACTGCCTGTACTCCTCTAAACATTAATGGAGATTATTGCTTTCCCCAGGAGGCACCTGCCTCTTTATCAGTCAACCTCATGGCCTCCTAGGGAGAGGACCGCTGACTCCCCACTGCGTACTCCTACTAAACCCCATCCAGGTTTTCAGGATGACCTCCTGCCTGTGTCTCCAACCAAAATGACTCCTTCCCTTGGGCTACACACAAATATCACTGATATTTACATATACTTTACTAGCTTACCATTTCATACCCTCCAATAACATAACCTTGCATCTTGACCTGAGCATATTTCTAACACACTACAACTACATTAAGATATTGTTAGAGACCTCAAAATTTCAGATCTATTTTACTTGGCTAATGCCATATAAAAGGAAAATTTAGTTATGGAGCAGCCTGCAGAGACTCCTTGTATTTCTACTTGTGTTCCTTCTTTCCTATTCTCATAATAAAATGTTTTGTATGCTGTTTGGGGAAATTTATGTATTAGTCTCTAAACGTCTCCACTATCATCACCTCAAAGTTTCTTTAATATGATGCCAAAACATCAGAAGACCAATTGTACTGTAAACATTTCCAGTTTAAAAATTTCCTGTATATTATGATGTTTTGACATCTAAAAAAAGAGAAAAACACTGGCGGGGGAGAGACTACGCCTCCCTGGGCTAGGCAATTCTCAAAGATAACAAAGGGCTCAACCAGAGCATGTCTTTATGCAAACTAGCCAACCCACAGCCATACTTCCTCTGTCTGGCCCTCTCACCACAGGAGGCAATATTCCTCTGCCTTAATCATCCCAAGACTAGATACCAGGCAACTAGAGACCACCCATATAGTTTAGAGACCTCCAAAATTATTCAAACTAGCCAACCCTAAACTGTTCACCCGGCACTGCCTTGCCTTTCCCACAGAAATCCCAATAAAGACCTTGGCCTAAGGGTCCCTTTTTCCTGTCTTCTGCCCCCTGACTACCCTAGTATCTTTACCATGTGGCTCTGAGTGGCATGGCATGCCTCTTGTCTCCAGGACCTGTGAGTATAATAGTATAATAAACTTTTTTTTTTTTTCCTGAGTCTCTCCTCTGTCTCCTTTTGTGGCTGCACCTGACTGACCATCTCATAAAATAATACAAAACAGATGTGCTCCCAAAAAATATGAGAGCAGGTATTAAGGCTATCTACAGAGCACTGAAGCAAACTTATGTAAAAGTAGAATTAGGCCTTCCACCTTCAATACCTTGTCTTTTCCCTTTCTAATCCCGCACTCTGGTCACCTACGACTTCATTTTTTTCCTTAAACAGGTTCCAGTTATTCGTTCAATTTTCTCCCTTTCCTCTCTTAATTTTTATTTTTTCATTAGGAAATATTGCCAACCTAGATAACAGAACATAGAATACTATATCTATGTACCCACCACTCAACTAAAGCAATATCACATTACAAAAGCACTTGAGGGCCCCCATGTGCCCCTCTCCAATTAAATTCTCCTCCGTTTCTCTTCACAAGCCACAGCTACTAAAATGTTTATTGTTCTCATACATGACTTTTTGCATCCTACACATGCATACATCACACTCATGCATTCCTTTTACCACATACATATGCACTCATAGTTAATTTATGGTGATGGTTTTGAATGTTTTTAAACTTTTTTTCTTGTAAGACCATTTAGAGATATAAATAAATCTTTCCACACTAAAAGCCTGTGTTCTTTTATAGACCATAAACTCAGCCTCACAGAATTTCACTAACCCTTTCTAGACAGGACTTTTCATGGTCCCCACACTACAGAGGCTCCATACCTGCCCTTTTCTGGTCTCACTTTTCTGTAAGCAGCCAAGAGTTCAGTGTTTGGGGTCATGAGAATCTACGCACTCACTCAGAACCTGTGCCTTCCACCCCTAAACATGCTTCAGGTATCTGGAGCCCTGAATTTGCTGTCCAAGTGGCCCCAAACCCCAAGAGGCCTGTAGGCTCCTGTTCACTGGGTCTTGTGCTTCTGAAAGTTAAGTGCACTGTCAATGTATTTTCTCAGCACTGAGAGGTGACCAAGAGGTGAGTGGGCTTCAGTATCCATATATATATATGCATATTGTAGCCACTTGAGGTGAGGAATGGATCTCAGAGTATGCAGAGAAGTGCTGAGGCATGAGGGGATTCTGGGGCCTGGGATGTAGTACAGAGGTCTGAGGGTGTGGGTCTGCTCTAGCTACATCACTGGAACAGAACTTTGAGGTGTTCAGGTATCATGGACAGACCCTAAACTGACCCCCAATAAACCCAACCTTCCGGCATTCACAGTCTTGAATAACTCCCTCCGCTCCTATTGGGCGGAGCCTGTGACTTCTTTCTAAAAATGAATAGAAAATATGTGGAAATATATGGCAATAGAAATAGAAAATATATGGTAAAGGTGATGGGATGTCACTCTTGTTATGAGATTTTACACACACACACACACACACACACACACCCCTTCTTTGTGTGATTCATTTTTATGCCACAACGAACAACCAAAGCACTGGGCCCAAGAGAGGGCATCCCTGGGGGTTCCAGGTACCTAGATGCATAGCCTGGCACCTCACCCAACTATTCCTGATATATACCTGTTACTGAAAGCTCTATGTTTCTAAATTTCTTCAGTAAACTAAATAAGAAAAAAGATCTTTAAAATACACCAAGTATTCTAAATTTAACCCTGCCTTTCAGATTGATAAGAAGGTATATCTATCATGGTAGGAAAGATGCTATATTTAACAGTTTATTAGTTGATTTGAACCTTTCAGATATTTGTATACATGGCACGTAGGCCTCCAAATGAACTCTTGCCTAGAACCCTGCAAATATTACAAAAGGTATAGATGGTCTAGTTTAAATATTTGGTCTCTTACTCCTTCCTCTTCCTCACTTCTTTTTTTTTGGTAATAAAATACTTTACTGGTACCATTTAATAAGTGTCAAAAACATATAACATTTCCATTGCTTAGCTTCCATCTTTAAACTACAAGCTAGTTTAAAAACAACAGGAACAAAAGTAAACTCATTTGATTCTCTCAAAAAAACAAGCTGTAACTTATCTTTGCAAATAATTAACTTCTCTCACTTTAAATATCATAATTCACTGGTCTTCATAATAAATAATTATAATAATATATAAAAAGGGACAGTGGCCTGAATTATTTTGCAGAGAACATTTCACACATCTTTAAAAAAATCACTAAACTACCACAACTTAAAACTTGTAAGAATAATTAGGTAAGAATTATTGTAATATTGAATTAATATAGCACCTAGAAATTTGAAATTTGTGATATTTTAGATGATATGATTTACTGAGAAAAAGAGTAATGATTTTTCTTCAGTGAATTTTCAGGGGTTTTCAACATAGGTCTCTTTTAAAAGCCAAAGGTTAAAAAATTTATGCATACCAGGAATTGACCTGATGGTAACAGATCCATGTGTGACAAATAACGTAGCGCAGTCCTATCTGAATATAATTTCTTATTCACTTTGTCTCATTAATTTATACCTCAATTAAAACATTCTATATGCAAGTGATATATTTCTCTAAAACATTCCGTATTTCAGATTTCCATTCAGACTGTCTTCCCCTCCTCCCTTTTCTCAAATCAGAGTGATCTTGTGGCATACCATTTGCTTTTTCTCTCCACAGTGAAACTCTTTTTCCATTCAAAGTATTATAGTAATGCAAATACAAATATAGCATATATTAATATATTAGAAGAAAGGATAGTAAATACATATGGATCCATGCCAAATGAGAAAACTGAAAGCAAAAACAAACAAAACCATGCTATGCTCATCTATTCTGAACCACCATGGGAAGACCCTGATGTAGCTGGCTCACATAAACTAACGTTCCCAGACACAGCTAGGATCCTGTACTCCAACATAATTAAATGCTCTGTTAAAAATGTTTCCGTGTTCTTTTCTGTTTGTTCAAAATAGTTTACAGCAACTCTGACTACTAATCTTAATCCTGAACATGATAATGTAATAACATTATATTTTTAATCAGGCCATAGATTCTAACCTATTTTCTACTATTACCCACTTGCTTAAAAACAGACTTTCAGGGGTGTGAGCAACAGTAAGTTAAGGAGTTTTTATTTCTACCTTTCTCTTGGTTGATTGATTGGGGATTTCAGATGTGTCAATTAATTATCCTCTACTTCAGTGGAAAAGGATTCTTCAAGCTATCAAATTAAGCAGGCTGACTCAGGGGTGGGCAGATGAAGATACCTGTCCACACACTATGCTCATAGCACTTCATCTCCTCCGTAAGAATGTGCTGCTCTCCACCCAACAGCGGCCCAGCACATTCCATCTGCTCCACCTAGATGCAATCAGGACACCATGCAATCCCACACACAATCAGAACATGGGCACCAGGTAGAACTAACTCAAAACAACTTTTGGGACAAATACAAGATTTCAATTTGTCAATTATTCCATAGTGCAGTATTCTCACAAAACAGATTTCGTGTTGAAACATTTGTTTTTTTCTTCTCACATCAAGTTGAATTGCTAAAGTAATGTCAGAAAGAACATGAAAAAGAAACATGTCTTCTCCAAAAAAGGCACTGCATCTGAAAGTAGAAGCAAGGCTAAATAAATAGTGCTGGTTTGTGGTTCACACAGTAAGGCATTAATTATGATTTCAACCTATAGCTTCGCTGTTTGTCCTGTATGCCTGTTTATGAAGATGCGTCTCTATTTCCTCCCTGAAGACCAGCATTCCCAGGTGGGAGTGAGAAGCCTCATTCATGGCTTTAGACTGGATGCACATGCGGTACTGCTTGGGCGTCAGCTCATCAGCACAGCGCTTTTCATGCCAGAGGTGGAAAAGACCAAGAACCGGATTCTGAATCACAATGAGGTCACCATGTAAGTATTTTCGATAAAGATGAACATCTTCTCCACCCAAACCTTTCACTTCCATGTCAAATCCTCACTTCTTATCACAGTTGGTTACCTAAGCACAGAAACAGCGCTGCCCCTTGGTTCAGAAATGGCCTCTTCAGCTTGATCCCATAGCCCCTTTTTCTGTGGGCTGGGAGCAACATACCTAGTCCCTGGGCAAGGCTAAAGTATAACCACCAACCGTTCTGCCACTCTAACCATGCTCAACTGCATCCACCTTCTTTCCCACACATCTTTCTTTCTCCCCAAACTCCAGGCCCAAATCCTCTTTCTCAAGACTACTTCTTTCCCATACCAATAGCCACCCAGAGGAGGCTATCTGCCATCAGTTGGATCAGGCACACAATCCTTCTTAAGAATGCTTTGCTTCTCTGACAATGCTCAGGTCTGAACTGTCAATGTCCTTTTTGATTGTTCTCCACTGCTACGTACAGGTTGAGATAAGCTACAGAAGGGTTTTTGTTTTTGTAATTTAGTTTTTCATAGAGCAGAGACCAAGGAAGCTACAAAGAACCTGGCAACTCATCAGAATGTGCTTCTTGGTATCTAGATATTCTTTACCTCTTCATTAAGCAACAGTTTTATTGCAAACTTTTGAAAAGAAAATATTAATAGGAAAATTCCAACCTTACATTGGTTCACTATAAGAAAAAGTAAGGGCGTGGAAGGTGTAATAGCTATCTGTCACAATGATCTGGATAAGGGTATCAACCCAAATAAACTATTTTCCATGAAAATTATAAGGAAATATAATCATTTATATCACCTATAAGATCCTGAAAATGCTCTATGCAGCATCCTGATTTGCAACCATCACTGCAAATGCAGTGCACTCAACCCTCAGAAGTACAGAACCAGTGAACAGAAGTCTACAGGTTGCTTGGAACTTAGGGTTTGGGGCTTGGGAACACTTGGGCAGAAAATTCGGGGCCCCAGGCACCTGTAGCGTGTCTGGGAAAGGGGGTATAGCTCTGAGTGTGCCCATCCCCTAAACTCCATACATTAGACTCTTGGCTGTTTGCAAAGAAGTGTGGCTGAAAGAGGGCAGATGTGGACCCTCTGAAGCGTTAAGTAAATGAAAAGCCCCTTTGAGCCTGGATATCAGAGCAGTATTGTATTTAACAACTGGTTAAGCATAGGCACTGGGATAGCCAGCCTCCAAGGTTGTTTTGGTGATCCCTGCCTCCTGGTGTTCATGTCCTAGTGTAGTGCTCTCTCTCATTTAATAGAGCTGAGACATATGTGACAAAACATTTGTATGTATTAATAGCAACAGATAACTAGCACACATGTTGGTACTAAGCATAAGTTGCTGCAGTAACTAAAACCTAAAATAGGGGAATGGCTTTGAAACCAGACAGAGGGCTGAAGCTGGGAGGAGTTTGAGGGGAGCATTAGTAAAAGTCAAACATGCTTGGACCAGACTGTTATCAAAAACCTGACGGTCATTGTGAAAGTTGTCTCAGAAAGCTTAAATGGAAATGAGAAAAATGTTATTGGAATCTGGAGGAAAAGGGTGCCTTGTCATATATTGCAATAATGTGGGGAGTAGAAAATCTACACCTAAAGAAATGGGTGATATAACAAAGGAGATTTTCAAACACAGTGTTGAAGGTGCTCCCTGGCTGCTGCTTCTTGTTTGTAGGAAAATGTGTGAAGAGAAAGTTAAACTAAATGAAGGACTTTAGCTTGAACAAAAAGGAGCTAGCACTTGTTTCTTTCAAAATTCCTAGCTTTTCTTAGATGGCAAATGATGCCAAAATTAAGAAAAGATTTTTGGGCAAAGAGCAAATCTAGAAGCCATCCAGGAAAATAAGAGCTATAAAGATGAAGCGAAAGGTGTGACTATAAAGCCTCAGAAAGATCTGGGCAGTGCCTCAGAGATCCTTTAAATGAAACAATATGCCTTCTAAGAAGTTTAAGGGTGTTAGTTCCTAAGCAGTCTCAGCAACAGCCCAAGACCCAAACTGCTTATGTCAAAGAGAATTGTGGATGTGTATTTTGTCTAATGGAAGTGAACCCCAATAAGATTCCTAGAAAGACCATGTAGGACTTTTAAAAAATGTTCGCAGAAAGAGTGCCAGCTAAGCACAAACCAGTCAGGACCAATCTGATGCCCTTCAAATGATACTGCATAGATAAAATCCAATTTGGAATGTCCTTTCATTTTAAATGATGGTGACCAAAGGCCCTGTGCTTTTTGTGATTCCAGCCATATCATAAGGAATACTGCCTGTTGCTATGTGATAATACATTTTAGTATGTCAACACTGGTGACAAAAAAGGAGTGTGGTTGGATTATGTTAAATTTGTTTTAACAGATATTTATCAGTGTGTTTTGGGGGCAGAGATAAAATCCTGTAAAATCCTGATCATTTAGAAGTTTGCTCTCTAGGGGTTAGGGGAGATAGACACACATCCTGCTCCTGGCTTATTAGGTTTCTGCTGCTATCTTTATCAAAACTTCCTTATATGTGATTTGCTTCTTTTTTCTTACTGATTTCAGGATCCTCTCTTTATTATTATTATTTACAGCATAATATATCTTGGTGTAGAATTGTTTGAATCGAATCTCATTGGAAACGCTTGACCTTCCTGTATCTGGATATTTATATCTTTCCCCAGATTTAGAAAGTTTTTTGTTATTGTTTCTTTAAATAACCTTTTTTTATCCCATTTGCCTCTCTGTCCTTCTTGAGCTCTTATAACTTGAAGATTTGCTTTCTTGATGTTGTGCCATAAATCCTGTAAGCTTTCTCCATTTTTTTGCATTCTATTTTTCCTCTTTTGACATATATTTTCAAATAATCTGAAGACAGATTATTTTCTTTAGTTACAGATTTTTTTTCCCCGTGTTCAATTCTGCCATTGATGCTCTTCTATTGCATTTTTCATTCTATCCATTGAATTTTTCAGCTCTGGAATTTTTGTTTGATTTTTCAAAAATAATCTCAATCTCTCCATTAAATTTCTCATTTTTGTTGTTTATTATTTCCCTGATATTATTAAATTGTTCTTCTGTATTTTTTCTGAGGTTTGCTAAGCTTCCTTAAAACAATTATTTTGAATTTTTTCCCTGGTAGTTGGTATCTTCTTTCTCAAAGAAATGAAGATACTAACTGCCAGAGGAAAAGAAATCAAAATAATTGAAATGAAAATGAAGTTGGCATTTTCATTTCTTTGAGGTCGTCTACTGGGAGATTCTGGTATTCTTCTGGTGGTGGTATGTCTCCTTATTTATTCATGTTTCTGGTTGCCTTACATTGATGTCTGCACACTTGAAGAAGTATGGACTCATTCCAGTTTTTGCAGACTAATTTTTCTGAGAAAGCCCTACATGAGTCAGATGATCTAGAAATTCTGGGCAGGCCATCTGGTGTGGCCCATGGGCAGGCTTGCTTCTGGAGTCCGGAAGCAGTCTGGCCTGGTACCTGCATTAGTAAGTGGGTGGGCCTGGTGTCTGATTCCACTGGTTTGGACCAGGAGCCTGAATCCATTGGAACGGACCTGTTTATTTGGCTTGTAGAGGTGGGCTTGGGCTTGAGTCCTCATGGGCAGACTTGGAGCCTATAACCTTGGTGGCTGGCCTAAAGCCTCAGTCCATAGTGCCTGGTCTGGAGCCTGGGTAAACTGGGATAGGCCTGGGCCCTGGGTCTGCTGGATCAGGCCTTGACTCTGGATCATCTGGGGCCCGGGGCCAGCCTGGTCCTGTGGCAAGTGTGAAGCCTGGGTTTGTGGGGACTGGTCTGGAGCCTGGTAGCAAGAGTGATGGTCTGGTGACTGGTGACACAGAGGCTGGCTTCAAGCTTTGGGCTATGAGGACAGTCCTGGATCCAGGGTCCCTTGGGACCAGTATGGTACGTGTGGCTGAGGCCAATAGTACTCAC
This sequence comes from Pongo pygmaeus, assembly GCF_028885625.2. Classification (NCBI taxonomy): domain Eukaryota; kingdom Metazoa; phylum Chordata; class Mammalia; order Primates; family Hominidae; genus Pongo; species Pongo pygmaeus. The sequence continues at coordinate 110,454,167 of NC_072396.2, read as the reverse complement.
CTGGTGCTGAGATGGGCTTGGAGCCTAGGGCTGTGTGAGTTGACCTGGCTCTCAGCTGTTCTGAACCCTGGAGCAGGCCTGGTGCCTCAGGTTGCAGGGGGCTGGCTTGGTGCTGGGTTGGCTTGGAGCCTGTATCCACAGAGGCTGACCTGGAGGCTGGGTCCGTAGGTGCTAGCCTGATGACAAGGGCTGTGGGGGCTGTTCTGTTGCTGGGACCAGCCTGAGACCTGGGACCATTGGGGCCAGCCCAGATGTGGTCTACAGCCCAGGGTTGCTGGGGCTGGCCTGGCCCTGGGATGGAAACTAGAACCTGAATCTGTGGGGGCTTGCCTAGCATTGGGGTGGGCCTGAAGCCCAGGGCTGCTGGAGTTGTTCTAGAGCCTAGGGCTGCTGGTGGTGTTGGCCTGGAGGTGGAGTGGCCCAGAGACTGAGTCAACCAGGAAAGCCTGGAGCCTGGGGCTATGGGATGCAGCCTGATGCTGAGTTGGCCCTGGAGACTCAGTCCATGGGTACCGGCATGGAGTTTGGGGTATTAGCAACATGCCTGGTACTGGGTTTTACTTGGATGGGCCCAGTGTTGGGGGCTGAGACAAAGTACAATGTTCACTTCCCTCTCCTTCCCCCAAGTAGGGGTTATCTCTCTCCATGTTGTGCTGTTGTGGTTGGGGAAAAGGGTGATGTGGGGAATGTAAAACCGTTCTTCCTACCCTCTTCAATGAATCTTTTCTTATTCCTGTGCCACAACCATGTGCTGTAATCTCTCACCTGGTTTCCTTAGCTTTTGTGAAGATATTTTCACGCATGGATACTTGTTTCTGTGGGGGGATAAGTGCTAGAATGTCCTATTCTCCCATCTTGATGACATCTGTCGGGCTGTCTCCTGCATGTCTTTATTTATGTTTCCTGCTTAATTGTGCTTACTTAAACCTCCAGTACAATTTTGAATAGAAGTGGCAAAAGCAGACATCATTTTCTGTTCTTGAACTTGGGGGAAATCTTTCCGTTTTTTTTTTTTTTTTTTTTTTTTTTTTACCGTTAAGTACGATAAGGGAGGGGTTTTCACAGATGCTATTTAAGAAGTAAGAAATTACCCTTCTATTCTTAGTTTGTTGAATGTATTTCTTATGAAAAGTGGTTTGATTTTTGTCAAATATTTCTTTCTGCATCTATTGAGATCATTACGAAATTTTTGTTCTTAACTGGGGAAGGAACTAGTGAACTATTTGAGGTTGCTGAGAGTAGTATTATGCACATCAGGCTCAAGTGATATAGTGTTTCTTATAGCAAGAAGAGCGAGGGGGTACACACAAGTTCCAGTCCCTGTTAATATGTTAGTTCCTATGGCTAGTGGGTCAGTTAGGCAGCCAACTCAGGCACTGTGACTTCATGTACCCCATTTCATGCTGCAGTGGAAGGACCCCTATCCCCTCCCTTGTGGGGTCTGAGATGCAGAAAACTGAGGGCATGGCTTAGGGACACTCAGGCATATGCTTAAGCAGAAAAAGAGTACACATCAAGGTCAGAAGAGGGAAAGATATCTCCTCACAAGATGATAAGCCCAGCATAGGCTGTGAAGGTTCTTCATCTTCCAATAAGGAAACGTTCCAGGCCCAAAGCTCATTCTTATGCAGCCAAGTGGGGGTTGACAGATTGGGCATGACTGCCTTTCCCGACAATTGCACTGACTGATTTTCATATGTTAATTGATGTTGCATTCTTAAAATAAATTCCACATAGTTATAGTGCATAATCATTTTCATATGTTGCTTGATGAGTACTGATAATATTTTGTTCATGATTTTTGTGTCTGTATTCATAGGGGGTTTTGAGCTGTAGGTCTTTTCATGTTATAGCTTTGTCTTTGGTATCAGGGTAATATTATTGACTTCATAGTATGAGTTAAGAAATGTTTCCTCCTAATTTTTTTTTTTTTTTTGAGACAGAGTCTTGCTCTGTCGCCCAGGTTGTAGTGCAGTGGCACCATCTTGGCTCTCTGCAAGCTCTGCCTCCCGGGTTCACGCCATTCTCCTGCGTCAGCCTCCCGAGTAGGATGGTCTCGATCTCCTGAACTTATGATCTGCCCGCCTCACCCTCCCAAAGTGCTGGGATTACAGGCGTGAGCCACCACACTGGGCCTCCTCCTATCTATTTTTCGAAAGAGTTGTAAAAGATTGATGTTAAGCTTTATTTAAATGTAGAGTAGAATTACCTAGTGAAGCCATTGGGACCTGGACTTTTCTTTGTGGGAAGTTTTTGATTAGTAATTCAATCCTCTGTTACAGATCTGTTCAGATTTTCTATTTTTTAGTTGATTTTGGTACTTTGTGTCTTCCAAGTAATTTGCACATTTCATTTAGGAGATATAATTTGTTGGCATACAATTTTTCATAGTACTCTCTTGTAGTCCTTTTTAATTTTGTGGCATCAGTAATGATATTCCTTCTTTTATTTCTGATGTTTTAAATTCAATTTTCCTCAAGTTTTTCCTTGGTCAGTCTAGCTAAAGATTTGTATCTTTTGTTGAACTTTTTAAAGAACAAAACCTTTTTGTCACTGAGTCTCTGTATTCTTTTTCTATTATCTATTTTATATATTACTACTCTTATCTTTATTATTCTATTTCTTGGGCTGACTTTGGGTATATTTGCATCTTATAAGTTTTGATAAGTTTTCCTTTCATTCATATATAATTATTTTCTAATTTCTAATGTAAGTTCTTCTGTGATTCATAGGTTATTTAGGATTATGTTGTTTAATTTGTATGAATTTTCCACATCTTTTATTGATTCATACTTTCATTCCATTGCCTTCAGAAAAATTACTTAGTATGATTTGAAACATTTTAAGTTTATTCATGCTTGTTTTACAGCCTAATATAAGGTCTATTCTGGAGAATATTCCATGTCCATTTGAGAAGAATGTGTATTATGTTGTTGAGTAGGTTGTTCTAGATGTCTATAGATCCAACTCGTTCATAATGATGTTCAAATATTCTAATTTCTGTTTCATCTTCTGCCTAGTTTTTCCATCCGTTTGTGAAAGTAAACTGTTGAAGTCTCCAACTATTATTGTTGAATTGTGTATTGTTTTTTCTTCAGTTGTATCACTTTTTGTTTCAGACATTTTGATACTCTGTTCTTTGGTACATCTATTTATATTTGTTATCTCATTCCTATGAATTGACCCTTTAATCATGAACTGTTTCTTCATCTCTGTTCGATAACTGTATCTTAAGGCCTGTTTTGTTTGATATGGTAGCAAATTCACCTTTGGTTACTCTTTCTATGGTATATATATTTTCCATCCTTTTACTGTCAATCTGTTTCGAATCTGAAATGTGTCCCACGCAGACAGAATAATTGAATTGTGGTTTTAAAAATCCATTCTACAAATTTGTCTTTTGATTAGAAGACTTAGTCTATTTACATTAAATGCAATTACTGATAAGATAGGATTTATGTGTGATATTTGGATATTTCTTTACCATATGTTTTATGACTTCTTTCCCTCCATTTATTCATTAGTTCCTTATTTTGTGTTAAACACATAGCTTTACTATACTATTATAATTGCCTTATTTTCAGTTTCACTATATTTTTGTTGTTTTCTTATTGGTTGCCCTAGGATTTGCAATTGGCATTTTAGCTTAAAACAATCTAGGATGGATTAAGAACCAACTTAATTTCAATAGAAAACAAAATTTTTGTAACTATTAGCATTTTCTCCTTCTTTCTTTGGGCTATTATTGTCATATAAATTTCATCCCTACATATTGTAAGCCCATCAGTGCATTTTAATAATTATTGTTTTCTATGATGTCTTTTAAATCAGACAGGAAAAAATACAGAAACAAACAAACTCACCTACACCGTCTTTACATTTACCTATCCATTTACATTTTCTGGTACTCTTTATCATTTTATGATAGATAGAGTTACTGTCTAGTGTCCTTGCATTTCAGCCTGAAGTATTCCCTTTAATACTGCTTGTAGGACAGGTCTGCTAGTGACAGAATCTCTGTTTTTTTTTTCAGTAAAATCTTAATCCAAAGTATAATAATAATAATAATAATAATAAAAAGAAAAATAGTTTTTATAGACAGAATTGTTGCTGACAATCTTTTTCTTTCAAAACCTAAAATATATCATCCCACTGCCTTTGGGCCTCCATGGTGGTTGATGGAAAGTCAGCTATTGATCTTACTGAGAATCTTTTACATGTGATAAGTGTATTCCCCTTGTTGCTTTCTAGATCTCTTTGTCTTGGGCTTTGAAAGTTTGATTATATTGTGCCTAGGTGTGTCTCCTCTGAGTTTATCCCACTAGTATGACATTGAACTTCTTGAATGCATAGGATAATGTTTTTCCTATTAATTTGGGAAGTTTTGGCCATTATTTCTTACACACTCATTCTGCCCCGTCCTCTCTTTCTTCTCCTTCTAAGAATGCCTTATTTTTGCCCCATAGGTTTCGGCATCTACAATTTTCCTCATTCCTTTTCCCCCCTGTTCTTCTGTCTGGATAATCTCAAGTGACCTACCTTCAAATTTAATGATTCTTTCTTTTGCTAGCAAATCTGCTATTGAGCCCCAATGGGAAATTTTTCATGTCGGTTACTGTACTTTTTGAATCCAGAATTCTGATTTTTCCTTTTTAAATAATGTCTCTTTCTTTCTAGTCTCTATTTGGTGAAATATTTTTCTTTCCTTTAACTATTTGAACATATTTATAATAATTGATTTAAACTCTTTGATAAACCCAGTGTCTGGGCTTCAGCAGGAACAGTTTCTATTGACTTGCTTCATTGTTCATGAGCCATGCTTTCTTGGTTCTTTGCATATTTTATAGTTTTGTTGTTGTTATTGTTTTAGTTGGACCTTTTAAACAATAGGATATGGCAACTCCGGAAATGAGATTACGTCTCCCTCCCCAAATTTGTTGTTGTCTGTTCTTGTTTTTGTTCTTGTTTTCTTACATAGTAACTTTACTCAAATAATTCTTTAAAGTCTGGATACTTTGTCATCTGTGGCCACTGAATTCTCTGATAACGTTCAGCTAATGATTAGACAGAGATTTCATTAAGTGGCTTGAACCAATAAATCTTTTAGGATTTACCTAGGTTCTTTGTGTGTGTATTTCGGGATGCCTGTAACACTCAGGCAGTCTATTACCATGCCTAAGCTTTCATTTTCTGCTTGTGCAGAGCCTCAATATCAATGATAGATGAGAGCTTAGGGCCTTCTCAGCTATTTCCTGAGTATGCACACAGTTCTGCACATGCTCATGGCCTTTCAGATCTCATTTATATTGGAACTTTTCAAAACATTCTGTGGAAATTTCTTTTGTCACTTTTTCATTTTAAGGTTTTTTGACGCTTCCTGTTAGTCCTCACTGATATTGTATTACCACCTCCGGAAGCTGCAATGTTAAACAATTGCTGCTGAATGTTTTTTCAAATGTGCTAAGGGCAGGCCAGTTTACACAAAATAGATGCTTCAGTGAGATAAAATGAAGTCATGTCTGCAAGTGGAGCATTTCCGAGAGCTGCCAGATGGGTCAAATAATAATTCTCTGAGGTTAGAACTGTAAGGGAGCTCCAAACCTGTTTTGCTCTTCCACTGATTGCCAGGCTACAGGTTTCTCAGGTAACATAAATGCAAAGCTGTTGGTTCTGAAGGCTACCACAGATCTTGGATGACGGTCAGATTAGGCCAAATTGAAATGCAACAAAGCTTGCTGTTCATAGTAATATTTGCCCATTTTTCTTAAATAAATGCTTTTTGGATGATTGAAAGCCTTTGGTTCATTTGGAGAGTGCTTAAAAGTTGATTTTGACAATTTTTTTCCAGTGTTCTCATTGCTTTTTGGAGGTCCTTACTCTACCATCCCAGAATTGCTTCTCTCTTTCTTACTTTCACTAAATGTTCCTTTTAGTTGTGGAATTTCCATTTGGATTTATTTACCATGTACTTCTAGCCTATTTTGCTTTATAGATTTCAAAATTATGCTGTCATGTACTTAAGTGCGTATGATGACTAATTATTTAACTGGAATGAAATTTCCCTCTAAGTTCCTTGGAAAGCTATTTGTCATAAATTATACTATTTCTCATATAGACTTTGCTATATTTATTTTGTTATCGGTCACATATGCTCTATTTTCTTTCTCTTTAGAAGTTTTTAAAATAATGTTTAATAGAATATTTGAATAATAATTGCACTCGCCTTATAAACATTTTAAATATTATAGAAATACTAAAATCCTGTTTCTTCATCTATCACCATCCTCATTCTTCCTGACTTCATATGTTACTTCATCATCACATTATGGAATATAATTCAAGATCTTTGTTATGTGCATTAACATGACTTTGTGCACTACAAAAATGTATATATTTCCTTATATGTATCTGTGAGTTTTAAACAAAGGATATAATTTAGCACTTATTGATTTACAATCTTATTTTCACTTGAGTTGTCTTGCCATTAGTTATATTTACATAAGTCTCATTCTTTTTAATTGTTACATAATAATTCATTTTCTGGGTAGGCCATAGATTTTTATTATTTTACACTTTGATACACACTTTCATTTTATAAAGGAACATTTTATTGTTATTACAGAAAATAATACAGTGAATAACCTTGCAAACATCTCTTTATGATCATGGGATACCCTGTGTCTGGACCACCAGTGAGGACAGTCAATAGGCGATACAATTACATACCTATCTCGCTCACCTAGAAGTGATAATGAATGTCTTAACTTTGGCAAAGGATGAAATGACTCTTGCCTTTTTATCTCAAAAGACCATTCAGTAATTACAGTTACAGGAATTTTGCAATTCTCATCCATGTCAGGGTCATTGAAACTGGAGAGATAAATTAAGATCTTTAAGAGGAAGTTGTCTGAAAAGCAATATTTTGAACTTTTCATTGTAGATTCCTTTTTTTTTTTTTGAAAGCTGATGTGGCTATATTCACATTAGACAAAGCAGACTTCAAAACAGGGAGCTTTACAAGAGAAAGAAATGGGATATCAGATAAAGATAAAATCATCAATACATCATGAATACATAACAGTCAAAAATGAGTATGCAAGTACAGAAAGACTGTGGTGGTCTAGGTTCTGCCAGCTCATGGTTCCTCCCAATTTGCTATTTTGTCATATATTTTCTGTATTTCTGCACTTCTATTTTGTGTTCTAATTTCATGGTGTCAGCCACATTTTGTGGTTGGCTTTTTAACAATAATGACATTATATTTGGTCACGATCCTTACCTCATCTATGGCAACAATTTGGTGGAAAGTGATCTTCATATGCCATTTATTTTCCTGTAAATTTCTTGGTTTTATCTTTCAGAGTTTTGCATATGCCCAGTAACAGATTTTTTAAATAAAAGCTAGTACTTTTGTGATTATTTATTGTTCATGAATTTATTGTTCATGAACTCAATTTTTATTTTCCTACAACTATTACGACATTCATGTTGGAGAAGAGGAAAGTCCTTGTTCTTTTTTTTATTTTATTATTATTATACTTTAAGTTTTAGGGTACATGTGCACAATGTGCAGGTTAGTTACATATGTATACATGTGCCATGCTGGTGTGCTGCACCCATTAACTCATCATTTAGCTTTAGGTATATCTCCTAATGCTATCCCTCCCCCCTCCCCCCACCGCACAACAGTCCCCAGAGTGTGATGTTCCCCTTCCTGTGTCCATGTGTTCTCATTGTTCAATTCCCACCTATGAGTGACAATATGCGGTATTTGTTTTTTTGTTCTTGCGATAGTTTACTGAGAATGATGATTTCCAATTTCATCCATGTCCCTACAAAGGACATGAACTCATCATTTTTTATGGCTGCATAGTATTCCATGGTGTATATGTGCCACATTTTCTTAATCCAGTCTCTCATTGTTGGACATTTGGGTTGGTTCCAAGTCTTTGCTATTGTGAATAGAGCCGCAATAAACATACGTGTGCATGTGTCTTTATGGCAGCATGATTTATAGTCCTTTGGGTATATACCCAGTAATGGGATGGCTGGGTCAAATGGTATTTCTAGTTCTAGATCCCTGAGGAATCGCCACACTGACTTCCACAATGGTTGAACTAGTTTACATTCCCACCAACAGTGTAAAAGTGTTCCTATTTCTCCACATCCTCTCCAGCACCTGTTGTTTCCTGACTTTTTAATGATTGCCATTCTAACTGGTGTGAGATGGTAACTCATTGTGGTTTTGATTTGCATTTGTCTGATGGCCAGTGATGGTGAGCATTTTTTCATGTGTTTTTTGGCTGCATAAATGTCTTCTTTTGAGAAGTGTCTGTTCATGTCCTTTGCCCACTTTTTGATGGGGTTGTTTGTTTTTTCTTGTAAATTTGTTGGAGTCCACTGTAGATTCTGGATATTAGCCCTTTGTCAGATGAGTAGATTGCAAAAATTTTCTCCCATTTTGTAGGTTGCCTGTTCACTCTGATGGTGGTTTCTTTTGCTGTGCAGAAGCTCTTTAGTTTAATGAGATCCCATTTGTCAATTTTGGCTTTTGTTGCCATTGCTTTTGGTGTTTTAGACATGAAGTCCTTGCCCATGCTTATGTCCTGAATGGTAATGCCTAGGTTTTCTTCTAGGGTTTTTATGGTTTTAGGTCTAACGTTTAAGTCTTTAATCCATCTTGAATTAATTTTTGTATAAGGTGTAAGGAAGGGATCCAGTTTCAGCTTTCTCCGTATGGCTAGTCAGTTTTCCCAGCACCATTTATTAAATAGGGAATCCTTTCCCCATTGCTTGTTTTTCTCAGGTTTGTCAAAGATCAGATAGTTGTAGATATGCGGCGTTATTTCTGACGGCTCTGTTCTGTTCCATTGATCTATATCTCTGTTTTGGTACCAGTACCATGCTGTTTTGGTTACTGTAGCCTTGTAGTATAGTTTGAAGTCAGGTAGTGTGATGCCTCCAGCTTTGTTCTTTTGGCTTAGGATTGACTTGGTGATGCGGGCTCTTTTTTGGTTCCATATTGAATTAGTTTTAAAATTCAACTTTGTTAAGCTATAATTTGATGGCAAAAGAATTTACTTATTTTAAGTAATCAATGAGTATTAACAAATGTATATACCTGTGCAACCAGTCACCACAATACTCAAATACACACAAAATTTATAGTTATTTATCTTTAAGTTTATATTCAGTTTGTTTACACTAACAATGAATTTAAGACCTGGGTGGATGTGTGTAACCATTATCACAATACGAATTCTGAACATTTCCATCCTACCTAAAAAAATCTCTGGTGCTTTTGCTATGCAGCCAAGCCTTTCCCAAGCCCCTAAAATCCTGGAAGACATTGATTTATTCTCCTTAGAGGTTTCCTTTCTTTTTTTTTTTTTTTTTTTTGGACAGTCTCACACTGTCGCCCAGGCTGGAGTGCAGTGTCACAATCTCAGCTCACTGCATCCTCCACATCATAGGTTCAAGTAATTCTCCTGCCTCAGCCTTCTAAGTAGAGTAGCTGGGATTACAAGCACCTGCCACCACCCCCAGCTAATTTTTGTACTTTTAATAGAGACGGGGTTTTGCCATGTTGGCCAGGCTGGCCTCAAACTCCTGGCCTCAAGTGATCAGCCTGTCTTGGGCTCCCAAACTGCTAGGATTACAGGTGTGAGCCACCGGGCCAGGCCCAGAGTTTTCTCTTATACATAACATCATGTACAATTAAATCAGAGTATTTAACATTTTGACATATACTTCTTTCATTCAGTTTGATGCCCTTGAGATTCACACTTGTTGCTGTATTAATAGTTTGTTCCTTTCTATTGCTCAGCAGTATTTCATTGTATAGGTGTACCATAATTTATTAATCCATGCACCTGTTGATGGACAGTTGCTTGGGTAGTTTCCAGTTTGGTCAACTATGAATAAAATGCTATAAAAAATTCATGTAGGGCCAGGTGAGGTGCCTCACGCCTGTAATCCCAGCAATTTGGGAGGCCGAGGTGGGCAGATGACCTGAGGTCAGGAGTTTGAGACCGGCCTGGCCAACATTGCAAAACCCTGTCTCTACTAAGAATATAAAAAATTAGCCAGGCATGGTGGTGCACGCCTGTTATCCTAACTATTCAGGAGGCTGAGGCAGGAGAATCGCTTGAACCTGGGAGGCAGAGGTTGCAGTGAGCCGAGATTGTGCCTCTGCACTCCAGCCTCGGCAACAGAGCAAGACTCTGTCTAAAAAAAAAAAAACACAAACAAACAAACAAACAAACAAACAAAAGTCACGTAGGTTTTTGTGTAAAGACAGGTTTCCTTTTCACTACAGCAAAAATTAGGGGTGGAATTGCTAGATCCATATGGTAGGTGCATCTTAAATATTTAAATAAATCTATAACTTCTTTATTCTTATTAGCAATGATTCAGAATACAAGTTGCTTTATTATCACCAGCTGATGGTATTGCCAGTTTTGTTTTGCCGTTTCTTTTAGTTGTTTTAATAGGTGTATATTGGTATTTCATTTTGGTATTAATTTGTTTTTATCTAATGGATGATTTTGAACACATTGTGATGTGCTTATTTGCCATCTGTATGTCTTTCTGACTAGGTATCTGTTCAAATCTTTGCCTATTTCTTAATTGTATCTTCTCTTCTTATTGTTGAGTGATATGGTTTGGCTGTGCCCCCACCCAAATATCAATTTGAATTGTATCTCCTAGAATTCCCACGTGTTGTGGGAGGGACCCAGGGGGAGGTAATTGAATCTTGGGGGCCAGTCTTTCCTGTGCTATTCTCATGATAAAGAATAAGTCTCACGAGATCTGATGGGTTTATCAGGGGTTTCCGCTTTTGCTTCTTCCTCATTTTTCTCTTGGCACTGGCTTCTTCCTCTATCATCTCCATTCTGCTTTTCAGATCATCCAGTGAGATTATATATATAATATATATAAATATATTATATATAGAGAGAATATATATATAATATATTTTATATATAGAGAGAATATATATAATATGTTTTATATATAGAGAGAATATATATATATATATATATACACACACACACACGTGTGTGTGTGTGTTTTAAACAAGGTCTCACTTTTTCACCCAGGCTGGAGTGCAGTGACACAATCTTGACTCACTGCAACCTTGATCTCCTGGGCTGAGCAATCAATCCCCGGATCAAGTAATCCTCCTGCCTCAGCACCCCCATGTACATGTAAATGTAAAAAAGTTGAACTCATAGAAGTAGAAAGTAAGAATGGTGGTTACTAGGGCAGATCTAGGGGAGTATGGGGGAGATGTTGGTCAAAGGATAAAAAATTTCAGTTAAGAGGAATAGGTTCAAGAGATCTATTGTACAATATAGTGACTATACTTAATAACAGACTATATTTGATAATATATTGTTCTTGAAAAAGGATGAGAGTACATTTTAAGTGTTCTCATCACAAAAAATGGTAACTATGTGAGTTAATCCATGTATTAATTTGCTCTATTTAGCCAATCTACAAAGTATACATATTTCAAAACATCATATTGCACATAATAAATATATGTACTTTTATTTTTAAATTAAAAATAAATTAGAAAAAAAGAAAAGACATGAAAATTGAAAAAGAAGTAAAATTATTTCTGTTTGCAGAAGGCATGATCTTATATATAGAATTCCCAAAAGAATCCACATTAAAAAATTAAAACTCACCGGGCACAGTGGCTCATCCCTGTAATCTCAACACTTTGGGAGGGTGAGGGAGGAAGATCACTTGAACTTAGAAGCTTGAGACCAGCCTGGGCAACATGGCAAAACCCTGTCTCTGCCAGAAACATTTTTTAATTAGCTGAGCACAGTGGTGTGTGCCTGTAGTCTCAGCTATTGGGAGGGTGAGTTGGGAGGATCCCTTCAGCCAGAAGTTGAGGCTGCAGTGAGGTGCTATGGCACCACTACACTTGAGCCTAGGTGACAGAAAAAGACCCTGTTACAAAAAAAAAAAAAAAAAATAGAGCTAACAAGTGAGTCCAGTGTGGTTGTAGGATACAATGTCAATATATAAAAAATCATTCAACATTGCTTCCTGATGAAAACCCTAAAAAAATTGGGGATAGAAGAAACGTATCTCAACCTAATAAAAGTCATATATGACAGACCCACTGCAAAAGGTTGGTGCAAAAGTAATTGCGGTTTTAAATCATTATAACTAGGCTCAGTCACATCTTTATTTATCAAAATAGAAACCATTATAATCAACACATTTTTTGACAATGAGAAATAAGTTTGTTTATTCCTGTCATGTAGAAATCCATGCTTCGGGATTTGACGAACACATGGAAAGCATTTCCTGCATGCTGCTGCTTGTGGAAGTCTTTTCCCTGAAAAATATTGTTGCTTTGCTTGAAGAAGTGGTAGTCAGTTGGTGAGAGGTCAAACGAATATGGCAGATGAGGCAAAACTCCGTAGCCCAATTCGTACAACTTTTGAAGCATTGATTGTGCGATGTGCGGTTGGGCGTTGTCATGGAGAATTGGGACCTTTCTGTTGATGAATGTCAGCTGCAGGCATTGCAGTTTTTGATGCATCTCATTGAAATGCTGAGCGTACTTCTCAGATGTAACGGTTTCGCTGGGATTCAGAAAGCTGTAGTGGATCAGACTGGCAGCAGACCACCAAACAGTGGCCATGGCCTTTTTTTGGTGCAAGTTTGGCTTTGGAAAGTGCTTTGGAGTTTCTTCTCAGTCCAACTGCTGAACTGGTCTTCACCAGTCGTCGTTTGAAATCCATTTTTTTATCGCATGTCACAATCCAATCAAGAAATGGTTCATTGGTACTGAAGGAAATAGAGACACAAAAAACCCTTCAAAAAATAAATGAATCCAGGAGCTGGTTTTTTGAAAGGATCAACAAAATTGATAGACCACTAGCAAGATTAATAAAGAAAAAAAGAGAGAAGAATCAAATAGATGCAATAAAAAATGATAAAGGGGATATCACCACCGATCCCACAGAAATACAAACTACCATCAGAGAATATTACAAACACCTCTACGCAAATAAACTAGAAAATCTAGAAGAAATGGATAAATTCCTCGACACATACACCCTCCCAAGACTAAACCAGGAAGAAGCTGAATCTCTGAATAGACCAATAACAGGAGCTAAAATTGTGGCAATAATCAATAGCTTACCAACCAAAAAAAGTCCAGGACCAGATGGATTCACAGCCGAATTCTACCAGAGGTACAAGGAGGAGCTGGTACTATTCCTTCTGAAACTATTCCAATCAATAGAAAAAGAGGGAATCCTCCCTAACTCATTTTATGAGGCCAGCATCATCCTGATACCAAAGCCTGGCAGAGACACAACAAAAAAAGAGAAGTTTAGAACAATATCCTTGATGAACATTGATGCAAAAATCCTCAATAAAATACTGGCAAACAGAATCCAGCAGCACATCAAAAAGCTTATCCACCATGATCAAGTGGGCTTCATCCCTGGGATGCAAGGCTGGTTCAATATACTCAAATCAATAAATGTAATCCAGCATATAAACAGAACCAAAGACAAAAACCACATGATTATCTCAATAGATGCAGAAAAGGCCTTTGACAAAATTCAACAACCCTTCATGCTAAAAACTCTCAATAAATTAGGTATTGATGGGACGTATCTCAAAATAATAAGAGCTATTTATGACAAACCCACAGCCAATATCATACTGAATGGGCAAAATATGGAAGCATTCCCTTTGAAAACTGGCACAAGACAGGGATGCCCTCTCTCACCACTTCTATTCAACATAGTGTTGGAAGTTCTGGCCAGGGCAATTAGGCAGGAGAAGGAAATCAAGGGTATTCAAGTAGGAAAAGAGGAAGTCAAATTGTCCCTGTTTGCAGATGACATGATAGTATATCTAGAAAACCTCATTGTCTCAGCCCAAAATCTCCTTAAGCTGATAAGCAACTTCAGCAAAGTCTCAGGATACAAAATCAATGTACAAAAATCACAAGCATTCTTATACATCAATAACAGACAAACAGAGAGCCAAATCATGAGTGAACTCCCATTCACAATTGCTTCAAAGAGAATAAAATACCTAGGAATCCAACTTACAAGGGATGTGAAGGACCTCTTCAAGGAGAACTACAAACCACTGCTCAAGGAAATAAAAGAGGATACAAACAAATGGAAGAACATTCCATGCTCATGGGTAGGAAGAATCAATATCATGAAAATGGCCATCCTTCCCAAGGTAATTTACAGATTCAATGCCATCCCCATCAAGCTACCAATGACTTTCTTCACAGAATTGGAAAAAACTACTTTAAAGTTCATATGGAACCAAAAAAGAGCCCGCATCGCCAAGTCAATCCTAAGCCAAAAGAACAAAGCTGGAGGCATCACACTACCTGACTTCAAACTATACTACAAGGCTACAGTAACCAAAACAGCATGGTACTGGTACCAAAACAGAGATATAGATCAATGGAACAGAACAGAGCCGTCAGAAATAATGCCACATATCTACAAGTATCTGATCTTTGACAAACCTGACAAAAACAAGAAATGGGGAAAGGATTCCCTATTTAATAAATGGTGCTGGCAAAACTGGCTAGCCATATGTAGAAAGCTGAAACTGGATCCCTTCCTTACACCTTATACAAAAATCAATTCAAGATGGATTAAAGACTTAAACGTTAGACCTAAAACCATAAAAACCCTAGAAGAAAACCTATGCATTACCATTCAGGACATAGGCATGGGCAAGGACTTCATGTCTAAAACACCAAAAGCAATGGCAACAAAAGCCAAAATTGACAAATGGGATCTAATTCAACTCAAGAGCTTCTGCACAGCAAAGGAAACTACCATCAGAGTGAACAGGCAACCTACAAAATGGGAGAAAATTTTCGCAACCTACTCATCTGACAAAGGGCTAATATCCAGAATCTACAATGAACTCCAACAAATTTACAAGAAAAAAACAAACAACCCCATCAAAAAGTGGGCGAAGGACATGAACAGACACTTCTCAAAAGAAGACATTTATGCAGCCAAAAAACACAAGAAAAAATGCTCACCATCACTGGCCATCAGAGAAATGCAAATCAAAACCACAATGAGATACCATCTCACACCAGTTAGAATGGCAATCATTAAAAAGTCAGGAAACAACAGGTGCTGGAGAGGATGTGGAGAAATAGGAACACTTTCACACCGTTAGTGGGACTGTAAACTAGTTCAACCCTTGTGGAAGTCAGTGTGGCGATTCCTCAGGGATCTAGAACTAGAAATTCCATTCGACCCAGCCATCCCATTACTGGGTATATACCCAAAGGACTATAAAACATGCTGCTATAAAGACACATGCACACGTATGTTTATTGCCGCATTAGTCACAATAGCAAAGACTTGGAACCAACCCAAATGTCCAACAATGATAGACTGACTGTAATCTGTATCCTTTCATTGTAAAAAACCATAGCTGTGAGTACAAGAGCTTCTCTGAGTCATCTGAGTTCTTTTGGTGAACCATGGAGCCTGAAGGTGGTCATGATACCCAACAGAATTGGCTTCAGAAGTGGGATTTGCTAAAACAATCTGACTCACCAAATCATGGTGAAAGGATTCTTTGAAGAGAGGAAGGGTGAAGGGGTAGTGGATGACAAACCTTTGATGCCTGGATGTCAATTGAGTCACCCATTGTACAAAACAGCTGTTATATGATCAGTTACTTGAGGTGAATGTCACATAACAATGGGATTTACAATCGTGACGAGGTAGCTTCCCTGGATACATGAAAAAATACAATACAATGAGAAAAAAGCCAAATAGACAACTTCTTAGTTATTTTTTATCTGTAATAAATAAAATGAAAGTGCAGGAGAGTTTTGGGGTGGATCCCAGCACTGCATGAAATTCAAGTTGTAGCTAGTCCAAGCTATGATTCCTAGTCTCAGAACTGCTATAAAGATGAAAATTGTGCTGGAACAAGAGATAGCACTCCTATGACCTCTGCTCACCAAGAATATATTCCAGGTGGCAGGTGGAGGCAAATCTGAGAAACTACTGAAACCGGTGGGTATGGCGTTAAAGAGCTGTCTCCTCTTCTGGAGTCATATCATCAGCTTCCTGAAAATCATTGAGTAAAAATGGATTGTGATAGTGATTAACTTAGGAGCAGTCTCCTTGGTTTTGAATGCTGCAGAACGGAGGATTATGTTTGGGTTGGTGCAGGACTCACGACTTACTATTGAATAGATGGCTGTACATGATCCAAACACGCAAGTGGTTTTTCCTGAGGGGATCCCTAGCCTTGTATACTGAATAAAAGCCACTGTGAAGCTTCTTTAACATGAAAAGAGGAAGGATTTTTCCCCTCCTTTAAAATATAAGTGAAACTCTTAGATGAAGCAGCCTGATGTGCTGCATATGCAAACCATGCTGGATTGGCTTTGCAAAGACCAGGGTGTTTGTATACTTATTATGCCTGTTACTCAGGTCATGTTAAATTCTGTGACTTAGGGGAACTTGTTGCATGGTCACCCCATGACATCTTGCTGTTGTAAAATCAAGCAATGATTTGAGAAGCTGTATCAGATTCGTTATCTCAGCTTCCTCCATGGGTCTCTCAGATGCTAAGAAAATTATAATGATCCACAAGAGAATGAGGAAAGAAAAGGGAGTGAGCCAAGGGACTCACTCCAGCAAAGCCAAAAAATTTAAATAATTACTAAGGAATGTGAAGAATAAAGTGGCATTGATAGAGTTGACAGTAATATCGGGAGGATATCAGGATACAATGTTTGACGGAATAAAGGTGAGTGTTTGGATAAACATTGAAACGTTTGAAGAGACGCTAGGTGAAGTGGTTGTATCTCTTTTTCCTGCATGCATCACTGAGATGGATATTATGTCCACTGGGAAACACTTCCTCTAACAATTATGGTAAAACAAATGGCATGTAAGTTTATCTGTTAGGTGGTATTAATCGGACATAATAAGTGGGAGCCTACAGAATTTTCTGAGCCCACTCAGGTTGTAAATTTGAAGCAGTATAGAACACCTGGTGGAGAAAAAACAGATTATCACTTTAATTAATAACATGTTAAAAGCTGGAGTGTTGTACAATAGCACTTTGTAGCCTATGAAAAGGCAGATGGTTCATGAAAACTAACAGTAGGTGATCAATGCTTGAATAATGTAGTCTCACATATAGCATCATCATGAAAAAATACAGGTTAAAGAAGGCAACTACTCAGTAGTTAATTGGGAAATGCTTTTTTTTCCTGAATACCAATTATAATAAAGAGTCAACTGTAATTTTCCTTTATGTAGGAAGGATCCCAATTTACACTCACCATTTTGCTGCAGAAGTATTTGAATTCACCAGCTTACTGTCATAATTTGGTCAGGAAAGATATGAACTTGATCCATGTATCAAGCACAGTAATAAACTACATAGAGGATTTTGTAATAATATCAGAAAACAAAGGATGAGCTAAAATTACTTAAATGCAGTGGTGACACATAGGACAAAGCAAGGATAGTTGATCCATCCAGCAGGGATTCAAGGACTGGTATAAATGATGAAATTCTTGGGAATAACATGGGCAGAAGCCACTGGGACATCCCACAGGCAACTAAAAATAAAATGCCGTCATTGCTTACCCCGTAAATAAGCAAGAAGCACAGCACCTGGTTGAGTCTTTTGGATTTTGGAGGATTCATACATCGTATCAGAGAATGCTGTTAGATTCAATCCATAAGACTACCTATAAGAAGACCATATTTGAATGGGGGCCTGAACAACAGCAGGCTATGTCAAAAATGCAAAAACTGGTGTCTCAATCAACGGCTTTAGGACTTTAGGATCCACACTCAGATATGATTTGGAAGTGCCTGCAACTTACATTTATGCAAACTGGAGCTTATGGCAAAATACAATGAGTGCTGCCCAGCACTGACAATTGACTGGAATATTGGGCAGAAAGTTTCCAGACGTGGCAGTGTATTACACTCTGTTTGAGAGACGATTATTTGTTTGCTATGGGGCACTTATTGAAACTGCCCATATGACTTGGGTACATAGAATAATCTTGAAACCATTGCTCATAATGTCTTGAGTAATGTCTAATAAGAAAGATAACAAAGAAATAAGTGTTCAGAAATCTCCATAATCAAATGAAAAGGGTTTATGCAGGAACATGCCACTGGAGGAATGCAAGGATGCAGTCACTGTGTGCATGCTTAGGTATAGTCTCTTTTCCCTTAGGCTAAGTTTGGAATCAACTGAAGAGATGCCATATTCTATTGCCACCTTGGTGGTGGGTCTCTATGCACGGCTCTCAACTGACCACAAAATAGCTCCTTAATTTATGGATGGCAATTCCAAGGTGGATGGACAGCATCCAGTTTGGAAGACTGACCAACCTAAAAACTGACGAACATAAAAACTCTGATTGAAGAATGTAAGAAGAAATCAGCTTGAAGGGCTGAACTGTATGCTGTTTTCCTTGTAGTGGTGGAAGAATTGAACAAAAATAAAGTAAGAAATTTCTTGGTTTATTTTGACCCATAAGTGGAATAAGAGGGTGACGTAGGTAGAATAAAGAGAGAGCCAATGGCCTGGCCACATGGTCAGACAGATGGGCAATGGAAAATTGAACTATTAAAGGGCTACTGTAAGAGTCACAGCCCTATGGAAATCACAATGGAAATTTAAGAGGCAGATTAAAGAAGGACAAGTTAATGCCCATTCAAATGATTCCTTTCCCCAATCAGGTGATTGGTATCAGCAAGTGGACATGCTTTTGTGCTTGTTGAGGTGTTGACCTGGTCCATGGAATGAGTGGACATGGAATAGCTGCAGCAAAGCAGAGGTGGGCTTATCATCAGCATATTCCACTTGCACTTTCTGAGGCACCAAATCCCAGCAAGCACTACCTGTGTGCCAGCCAGAAAGACAAAGACTGCAGATAATTATGAGGCAGATTCCCTTGGGTGGGGGACTTAAGGGGGAGGTTCCCACATAGATACCACATTCACTATATCAGACTACCACCAGTAGCCCTGGCGGGGTTGTGGGTGGGGGGGCGCTATAAATAGGTCCTGATAGAAAGAGATACTTACTTTGGACTATGCTTTGTATACTGGTGGATGGTAAATACAAATTCTGAACATACTATAAAGGATTGGAACAGAAGATACTGTACCAAGTTAGAACGCCACGTTATAATTTTTCAGACCAACGATCGTATTGTGTAGTCCATAGGGTTCAACAAGAGTCAAAGAGATAATATCAGGTGGCCACATCATACTGCACACCATCTTCGGAGTCATGACTTGATAGAGAATTGGAATGACCAATTGAAACATTTGTTGAGTAAATTGAGTGGAGATAACGGTATGAAAGGCTAGCTTACAAACCTTCATGAGTGTGTGCTCACATTCAACATGGGAAGGGGGGACAAAGCATACTCCCCACTAGGTAGATTTCTCTGTTTTTCTGGGGGATTGGGGAAGAGGCAATAAGGGAGGATGCTGGTGTGATTACATAATGCATCTCCACACAAACCCACCTTTTCTGTTCCTAGCTGATTCCGTGGTCCCAGGATTAGGGCTGCAACTGTAGGTGTCAGAGGCACAGATGATCCCTAAATCAAAACCCTTAACTTTACCTTTACACCTTTATGCCAGTGATTATAAGGGCCTGAAAGGATGAAGTGTGCCTTTATGGCATCTGGCAAAATTAAGGTTGGCGGTGAATGCAGCTGCATTTCCCATATGGTCCAGAAAGCCCACTGGTTGTATCTTTATGTAACCCCGCCCTATTTGAATGGGATTGGATGAGTTTCTCCTCACATAGCCACTTTTGAAAACTGTTGAGGGTAGGCACTTACCAGGCTGGTACTGGTACCGATGATTTTGACCAAATAAATGGTAAAACCTAACACCCTTTCAAAGATAGAAAAGTTTTGGTAAATCTCAACAGCAAATCGAAAGAAGGAGCAATAGTAGTTGAGGGTAAAGGAACGAATAAATGATCTATGGAATAAAAAAAAATCAATATGACATTGGTGACCTAAAGAAGCTCAGAGTAAGAAAATGCTACTGTCTTTTAGCAATTGTACCCTGATGCTCAAAAGAGTGAAGCCATATATTTGCCAATACCACACCTGCTTTTTGAACTGCACAAGGTCAAAGGGAAGCCTGCAAATCTGAGTTGCACTGTTCTGGGAGACATTTTGGTCACACAATGTGATGAACTGGTTCTATGACTAATGACTAAGTGCAACTGTAGAAATATGCCAGTATATTTTGACTCATTTTTCAGGTTATATCTACTGCAAAATATATCACTTAGCAAGAAATTTCTAGGAACAACTCCCTATCAGGCCATTTCTCCGTGTACTGTTACAGCTCCCGGCAGACTAATTACTGTGTAACCATAAACCTTGGTGATAAAATCATGGGAAAGGTCCCTGATTATAATGAATGAAAAAAATAATGATAGCATGTCCGACGTGCCATTGTGTGCTGTGCACAAATACTTATTATTCTTGTTTTAGCAGATGAAACGCTTTTGAACAAAATAGAAAAAGGAACCTGGATTTCTGATGGGAATAAAGCAGTGGCATCACATGGTAAGTTTGAGTTCTTCTATGGAATGGCCCCAAGGTGACCAACTGTCTTATGTAGGTAAGTGATATGAAAAATACTGATACTGATTATCAAAAGTATCGGGAGATTGAATTGAAGTCTACTTAGGATATAATACTAACATGAAAATGACTAGCCTGAGGAAGAGCTAGATTTAGTTAGCCATCAGCTAACTTCTATGTTAAACAGTGCTGCACAGGTTCCTCACAAAGTACAAATAACATTAGATCGAGGAGAGAAAGAAGTCATCGAATTAGGATAAATGTAGAAAAGTGTATGTTTTCTTTATAAGATACATTGCTTTTTTCATTAGATATAGCCCTTTCCTATACTGGCTCTTCTAACTGTTAGGTATATTCATACTAATGCTATCGCTATATCTATTATATAAATGCTATGCTAAAGGTAGAAGCACGAGAAAATGTGATAATTTTGCTGTAAGATATCCTAGGCCAAAGGCCAGGGGAGCCAACTGGGCAGGAAAGAGTTACGTCCACTTACCTGGTTTCCTCAAACACAAGACACTCCAAAGAAAGTACTGTTTTCCGAACTAGTCCTTAACACACTCCTGGGAGAAAACCTCTGTACATTGGAATATTCTCCCTCAAAAGGGTTTTGTTTTGTTTAGGTTTTTGTTTAGTTTTTTTTTTTTTTTTTTCCGGTATTCCTGAAACCTTGGGCCTTGCTGCACCAGTTAGACAAGATACTTTTTATCATGCATGGTGAATGCCTGTTTTTGGTTCTAAGAGTGGACCGGGGGCTGTGGTCTAAATTGGTGAGGTCACACAAGCCTTGCATGTCTATGTGACAGATCACCCCAAAAACTCTGGATGTCAACTCTCAGAGGAGCTTCCTAAGTTGGTAACACATCACCTGTGTTGCCACACATTGTTGATGGGGATTTAAGTGTGTCCCTGGGAAAGTTCACTGGGCGGGGGCCCCTAGAAGCTAGGGCCTGGTTCCTCCTAGACTTCACCTGACTTAACTTTTCCCGTTGCATATTCAAAGCTATTTTACCGAAATTTCACTGTAATAAACTGTAACTGTGATCATAAGAGCTTTTTAAGTCCCATGAGTCCTTAGAACAAATCAGTGAGCCAGAGGGTGGTCTTAGGGACCCCTGACATGCATTGCGCATTTAAACATACACCACGTGTTAGAAGACCAATATATTTGGTTATTTGTGAAAGTGCCAAAACTCTGAGAAGTAAGGGATAATTTACCATGGATGGGTGTTGTTCAGTACCGTGTACTAATGGCCAAAGGGAACACTGTTGTGAGAGGGGGAGTGGGAGAAAGAGAGTAGCAGGAAAAGGGAACAGGGTAAAAGGCAGGAAGAAAAGAGAGAAAAAGAGTGAGATTTCTGTGGGTGCAGAAAATGAAATTTCTGAAAGTTTACATGCAACCCGGGAAATCGAGGATATATTGAGAAGGAGCCACTGAATGGTGTCAAAGGACATTTCAACATTTTTATGTAAGGAATTTTTTCTATTACTTGTTTAAGATAAGCATGCATTTTTATTTAAAAATAACTGAAATCGATATTTTGAGGGAATCTAAAAATGTATGCCTTCAGCGTGATTTTATGATCTATGAGATATACAAATACACACAATAAATTATGGTGAAATCTGGTGTGATTTTTTTTTTAAATAAAAGGTTTTCTGTTAGTTGTAGAAATGAGGAGAGAAAACCAGAATAAATTCTGGAACTATAGATCCAACTCTGACAACAAAAATTATTACCCAGTTTTATTTAGTTAGTTTTTAAAACAATTTTAGCGAGTATTGCTAGGCTGATGAATGCAGGGAAGAGACATAGCCTGCTTTGATAGCTGACAAACCCCAGTGGCGATCTGACTTTTCCGCTTCCCCCTTATATTTCCTTGGACACCAACAAGTTCCCTCCCAGTGATGCTGTCCTCACACACAGGCCAATCCTGTGTTTGCATTGTTTTGTTTTGGCGTTTGGAATACATTAAAATATAGAATGCCTTCCACGTTCATGTTCTTTATTACTGATGAAGGTATCTCTTCAAATCCTCACAGGCCATTCTTTCTTTTTTTGCTCTCTTATTATAGAATTGAGGGTGCACGATAAATCTCATTTCTCTTCACCATGCAGTGTGTGAAAAAGTGAAGATAAGTATCTAAATATTTATTTCCTGGGAATTTAAATTCTGAACATTGGAGGCCGGCATTTCTGGACTGAAATCCAGTGGTCCCATGGACCTTGTGTGGCTCCATATTACCAGAAATTACCTCAGATGACCAGGAACTACCTTTGTCACCCGTATTTATCCTTTGTATTCCAGATGAAACAATGTGCACTTTGATGTCCTTCTATCAACCCTCTTATTGAAGAGATGTGGATATTTTGTCTATCTCTTCAGAAAGAGAGACCAGAAAACAGAGCAGCTAAGGATAATTTTAATGTCACACACCACTTTCCGTAGCAGAGCTACACTGAAACCTCATCTACCTTGCTGAATGATGCTCTCATTGGAAAACTAACCCACAAAATGACCACAGTATTTTACATCTGTGCGAAACTATGACAGCCCGAATGTGCGTCAAGATATCTGTCCTGCTTTTCTCCTCGAAGAGAAACTGCTGAAAACTATCCCTTACTTTGCATACAGGTATGAGTCTTGTCCCAGCCTGACCTTACTTCTGTGTATCCCAGGAAGAACAGGGTTGCTTCTCAAATGAGAGTCCACAGGATGAACAACAAAGGATTTCTTTCTCTTCACTTTTGAAATCTGAGAAGAACTGCACCATAGAGCAGTTGTGCCACTCTAAGCTCAATGCCTATGTGTGACAGAAACTGTGGATATTTCTGTCCACTGATAAACGTGTATGCTCCTGGAAACCCTCATTAAATTTCTTTCTAAGCATCTTAAGATATCATATCTGTAAGAGCCATACAACTGAACATCTTTATTCATTGGCAGTATGTAGATTGCAGCATTGCCTGAGAGAAGCAAATTCCAAAATGTCACAGGTCCACCTTAATTTGTCAGTGACTGCCAAACACGGGGCTCTCTGTGGGAGTTCAATCTCTTGCCAGGACTCTTTCTCCTCTCCTATTATCTTCATACATAGTTTTACAAGTATAGACCAGTGTGTTTTGGCCCAGGCAGCAACTCAATGTGGGGCTTGCCTTCCTCTGTGCGTGGAGAGTTTGACATCTCTACTTCCTCCTGCCATGACGTTTCACCAAAGGGCCCTGAGAGTTTGCGGGCATTTCAGCCACACCAACCAACTTATGACAGCCCTGGAGAGTGTTATAAAAAACGGCACCTGTGATTGCAACTCAGGTATTGTCCAGAGGAAAAAATCTTTTCCCATGTGTTGCCTCGACTCTGTGTTCTGAATAAGTCATCACAATTTCAGGTTCTAACATGTTGTCATCCACTTCATTTGTTTGGTAATAACAATGTGAGTCTCAAGTGAGCCTTCTCAATCCTGTTCGATGCAGATGTTCTGATGATAAATTTAATGTGTCATGGAAAATATTTATTCATCTTTGACTCAAAAATGCCACGCAGTTTCTCTGTTGACTGGTGCTACAATGACTTATGGCTGAAAGTAGGGATGATTAATTAATCAGTTTGGGCAATTGACTGCACCTTCTGTGCATCAGCTATGAGGAACTGTCTTGACACAATGTTAGTAGAATTGCGTATGGGTCATTGTTGGCCAACGGAGGCAAACATCAGAGCCTTCTTGACACAGAAAGTGTCCTGAGACACTTAGCGAAGGGCTTCTGACACATATTTCCGATGCCTCCGCCCCATCCTTGAGTTTGGGGATCAGCTGTGGGCACTGAGTATTAGAGGTGGTTTGGTGGGGGGCCTTGTGGAATTTGGCATCCCTTCACGACCAATCATGCAGTAGGTCGGTTCCAAACAAATCCCCACAGTGAATCTGACGAGGAATCTGACCCTATTAACAATCCAAAGCTTCCTCCGTTATCTATGGCTTGAAAAGCTTGTGCCAGGAAATATCTAGTAGTTAAATGTAGTTAGCATGTTCTTTATGTTGTTTGTTCACCTATTGCTCGGGCCAGTATAGTTTTGAGTGGCTGACAGCTCAAGTATCAATCCAACTCTGAGAGTAAATGTACATATTTTACTCCCTACAATACTACTCTCATGCAGGAAACATAACATCTTGTTTTTTATGAAAACTGTCTATCTTACTGTGTCCTAGGATGTAGATCAGATATTATTACAAGCAGGAAAGGTTAGGTTCTGAATCAACTGTATTCTTATGCAAAGCCCATCATGACGGTGTTTTCGTGTGCGTCTGTGTTTGGGAGCTGAGGTGTTTATTGGAGAAAGAGGATGTTTGATCTTTCCTTTTGTGTGGGAGATGCCGGCAGCTCTTGCTGAGTGGAATCTGATGAGGATGACTCACCAGCCAGTGTTTTTCCTTCTTTGGTTCTGTGAGCTAAGATGATAGGACCCCTGTGCTAGATGGGCTTCATAATACCTATTTTCGTAAAACAGGGGTCTCCGAACTTTTCTACGCAAGTATCCTTGTTTAAGAAAAATTGTTTTCTAGTACTTTAAAGATGTATCATAAATCATTAAGTATCTCCATGGAATAATCATCATTATTTTACTTTAGGCAACATACACACACACACACACACACACACACACACACATTTGAAATTATAAACTAGGAGTTGGCAATCAGAGCCATACAATGTCTGTCGCAATTACTCAACTCTGCCATTATATCACGAAAGCAGCTGCAAATACCAAGATTAAAAAATGAGGGTAGCTATGTTCCAATAAGATATGTCTGGGGGAAAAAAAGAAAGCATGTGTCAGGCCAGATGCAGCCCTCAGGCTGTAGTGTGCTGACCCGTGATATAAAAGATTGAAGATTTAAATGTGTGGAAAAATCTCATGTTATCTTTCTGGGTCCCAATACATCATCATTTGTTGATGGCTGGTGTAGCTGAGCATTCCTTTGCAAACTGCCTCTGTAAAAGAAAAGTTGTGTCTCTCTATGGCTTTTCTGTACTTGTGACAGAAAGCACAGGCTCCTTAGTAAAGGCTGCTTTATGTCTTTTTGGGTGCCTGCTAGTAGATATTGTTGATGATGGGGCTGGTAACTCATTCTATCTATCAATAATGGTTTGAAACAGATGCACAGTTTCTGGGGAACTTATTGCTGACTTCCTTGTATGAAATATGCCTTAAGAAGCAGCAAGTGGTAGGTCAGGGATATCTGAATCTCTCAGTTCAACATTTCTTAGAGTGTGCATCGATGCCATTGCCCCATCTCTGGCAATACCTTTTGTCCTTGACCACCCAGCTCCCTATTGGGTCTGGTCCCTTGGACTTGCCGGCATTATCGGCTTTGATAAGGCCACTTGGAAACAGGAGACCTGGGAGAGAAGGAAGCATATTGTAACTCCCTTTCTGCCTCCTCTTTCTAGCATTGCTACCGCAACAAATGCTCTTCACCCAGCAGTGCCATGCAGTTTCCTTTCAGGGTATGAAGGAACAGATGCCATTTTCTTCTAACTTTAGGGACATTATGCATCAAACCCACTCAGGTCATTCAACAGAGTAGCCTGCTGGTGGCCTCTCTCTGTTCAAAGTCTGAGTCCCAGCCCTGAGGAAGCCTCCTCTAAGGTCCTAATGCTCAGCACTTATCGGGCAGCTACCCTTTCTCAGGTGTAAGTACCCAGGTTCCTGGGGTCATTCCTCTTTGCCCCTTTAAAATGCACTCTTATCTGGGCTACCCTCTTTGCTCAGCATCTGGTTCCCAGCGATTTGGTTCCGTCCTACCTCATTATGAGTCCTCACAGCCCTCAAATCTTCCTTTCTTTTGCCCTACTCTGGGGATGGGAATTCCTTCCAGAACTCCCAGTCTCTGTGCCATGACTCTTCTTCACCTTAGGCCTGTGTACATACCCCAAGCCTATGTAACCAATTCCCTCCATGCAATCCACAGTCTTGAAAACCTGGTGTTTCCTCTACATTGAATGCTGCCTTTGTCCTTCCTGGTATACATGCGTTTCTGACTGGATCCTGCCTTTGCTTTTTGTGACTACTTCTTATATCTGTTGTTCGTATCTCCCACATTTTCTTTTTCAATGTCACTCCTTCTCCAATCTGTCTCCTTAGTCTCCTAGAAATCTAACACTTACAGATCTCTTTGAAATTACCTTGTATCCTGTAAGTCTTTTCTGCTTTTTCTCTATTTTTTCACCTATACCGACATTTTATTATTTCGTCTTTCACTGTGTCTAATGTCAATGGATTCTTGATTTCAGCAATTGGTATGGAGTTTCTAGATTTATCCATTTGATGTGATAAAATTTATTTGCTGTTCTTTCAGAAGAGTTTTCTCAGTGAATACAAATTTGGATCCATATGAAATATCTCTGCAAGTTTTTTCCGAAGCTTCCCCTCGAATTTTAATTTGTCTACTATTATTTTAGCTCCATTTGTATTTTTGCCTTCATTTAGGCCCAATATATCTTTTTATGTCTCCTTGTGTTTTTAGGATGCTTTGTTTAGGTGCATTTGTAAAATAACTGCCCACACATCTTTTGAAACATTATAGTGTATTTTAATAGTAAAGTTGAAAGTCCTCACTCATAACTGGCTATGATCCTGTTATAGTGGTGTTTTTTCTTTTTTTTTTTTTTTTTTTTTCTGTTTCCACATGCATTCCACTTCATTGGCTTTGGAAATGGCACCTACAACAGTTTTTTTCCCCCTAAGCGTTCACACATATCTTTCTGTTCCAAGTAATAACGACATAAAATGGTGTTCCAAATTGACTGGAGTTTCACATAAGTTAGGTAATACTGTATTGAGTATATTGGTCTGAAACCTGATATTGTTCCCCAATATTTTCTTTCTACGTTAATGCTTTTCAGTCTATCTTGTTATTTTGTAATAACACCCAACTAAACTAGAAATAATATGCATTTTTTCTTAACCTGACAAGAGGCATCTAAGGAAAACCTGCAGTTAGCATTAGACTTAGTGAAGGCAGACTGAAATCTTTTTTTCTAAAATTAAGAACAAGACAAGGGTGTGGACTCAACACTTTAAAGTCAGTAGTTGATAATAGAAAAACTATTTTAACCATTTCAAATAATAATTTGAATTACTGATGTTAGTCTCTATAGGACAAAATATGTGTGCATCACATAGAATAAAAATGGTTTAATTTGGAATGGACAGGAAAGTCTGGTGGTGGTGTCAGTTTTCTTCAAGCGAACTTCTCTGTCTCTATCGACTGGTAAAGTAGACTAATCAATCAAAGACAATGAAAGCGGTTTACCTATATAGCTAAAGATCATCTCCAGAGGTCCCACTAGCCAATGATCAGCATTCCACTGAAAGCACCTCAGCTTCTCTCTTGTTCCCATTGTCAAGTCTTTGACATGTTTTGTAGACATGCTCATTTTAACACTTGCCATTATCTAAGGAAATTCCTGACCTAGAGGATTTTTTCTCCCTGTAGAATTGTTCAAAGCCACTACTTAGGAAAGGGGTTATTCGTATCTAACTTCCAAATTAATTATTGATAAAACATGGAATTCACATGACTGTAAGCCTAATTTATTTTATAGGCATTTCACTTTTCATCCAAAGAACAATGTGGCACAATTCAATGTCATAAAGATATCTTAGAAAATATAAAGTATTTATTTGGGAAGATCACTGCTTGATCATCCTCAACTGACTGAATTTAGAATATGGATAATTCCCAGTAGTAATAGTTACCCTTTGTTAACTGGATCGTGATTTCTAAACTTGCAGGCTTAGATTTATTTTTCAAGGATAAATTGAAGTATTGGATACTTGTGTAAACCGAAGCTTCCCTGAGAAATCAGTATTGATTAAAACTAGTCGGGTGATGTCCGGTATCCAAAAATCATCAGATTGTTCTAAAGGTAAATATGAATTTAGCAATAGAGGACATATTGGGAAGGAGCCAAGGAATGAAGTGACAGGGCAGCTTAATGTTTTTTTTTTGAAGGTATTTTCTTATTATTTATCTTAAGAGTATATTCCTTTCTTGAGAACAACAACTCAAATTATTTTTGGGGGGTTATTGGAGCATGCCCTATCAATGTAATTCACACTCAGATGTGGACAGTGAGAATTCTGCGGGCTGGGAAAACTGTGCTGTGAACTTGTTTTAAAAGGTTATTCATATGATTCATAAAGTATATGTATAGGCAGAATAAAAAACTAGAAAACTAGATGCACATATTCACACTGAACCTTTAAACCAATTGAACATGAAGCAAGGGTGGAACAAGGATGGAAGTGGATAGTGAACGTGCGCTTGACTTTCCCCATCGTATTGTAAAAGATTACACAAAGGCTGCATTTACACATACATGTACACCTAAGTATTATTTTATAGAGACTCTAAGGAGATATGACATGAAATGCTGGATATAAGTGAACAAAAACAAAGCAACCATAGGAAAATGGGACCATAAAGAAGAGATTGTAAGGAAAATATTTTTGAAAGTTCTTGGGCTGATATTTTATATTGATCAAAGAAAATCTTCATTATTAAAATGTATATACCTAACCACATAAGAGATACACAATTGTAGTCTCAGGAGACAGCCTGAAGAGTAGCATAATGAAAGGAATAAAATAATGAAAAATATAAAGTGCAATATTCAAGACGTTCTAAAAATTCCCCCAAGTATAACATTCACATATGCAAATACAATTTTATAATGTATATTTCCTTCAATCAATATAAAATATCAGTCTAAGATCTTTTCAAAGTTATTTCTTTACATGCTCTTCCTTATGGTACCATTTTGCTATAGTTGCTTTTTTTGTGTTCACCAAACACACACTACAACACATACACACATCTATGCTCACTATGTAAAACTCCTAGAAACTAAAGTCAAAGGGAGACTCTAAAAGAGAAGAGAGAAAAACAAACATGTTTACCAGGCAGGGTCCTCCTTTTTTAAATCAGAAAGAACTTGATGGTATTATTTGGAGGCTGAAAGAGGCAAATAGGGTGCAATGAGGTAACAAAAAGAGAGCAATGGTAGAAAGGAGCAAGCACTTCTAGGTCTGGATGATACCGAGGGAAGATATGCTGGTTCTTAAAACCAATAAGCTTGGATGAGGAGATTCTCAGAGCTGGGACACAGACTTCTGAGGAATGGAGGCTGCCTGGCTAGAAGTGGTTTCTAAAGGTCATAGAAGATACCCCTAAAACATGGGACACTTACCCATGATGATGGTGACCTGATCTCTGCTCATGCCAGAACATCAAGATCTCGGATGAGGCCACCCTCAAGGCTGAGACCCAGAGCTCAGAGGAGAGAAAGAGTTCACCAGTGTGCTAGAGCTGGTCTCTCTGAGAGGGCCAGACATAGACCATCCTTGGAGTTTGGACAAAACCTCTATTATGAATGACCTGCCACCACTGAGATCACATGGCCTTGTTTTTGTCTAGAGCTTTCACTGGGATGATGCTGAGAGGAACAAGAACAGAGATGAATATACATCCTGCTTCTTCTTCCTGCACACTTTCTGTCTCCCTCTGGTGAGCCCAAATTGTAGAGCCCAACAGGGAGCAGGTTGGTAAAAGCAAAATGGGGATTGCAGTGTGCCAACATCATAGAGCGGAGTATAGGATTTGGAGCCTAGAGACTTTACCTAGCACCTGCTTCTTTTGAAAGCATATATCCCAACAAAGAGTACAACAGTAAGTATTTTAGATACAGTACATTTCTCTTGAAACATAATAAACACAGAAATAAGTATAACATTAGCAACATCTACTTCCCAAAATGTGAAAAAAAAATCAGAACCAGATTTTTGTAATGAGCTTGTACCTTATATTTATATGATAAAGGGGAGCCGTTTACAGATTTTAATTAGCCACAGGATGACAGGAAATTTGTCTTTTAAAGAGAAAACTTTTCTTAATTCGTGTGTCAGTTACTCAAGATGAGCACGATATCAACCCTAAAGTTCCACAAATTCACATTCAAGTGCCCAGTCCTACTCATTTTGCCTCATGATATTCTGACATCAAATTTTCTCTCCCATAATGTACACATAATTCCTTTTGCTGTAAGTAGATATAACATAAATAAAGAACATCTTAACTGTTACAAGCTAAAACCTTTGTTAAGCTGAGGTGTCAGCTCAGAAATACTTGAAGACTTCTGCTTTAAAGAACTCAGATAATGATGCTCTCACGCACTAGCTGTCATCTTAAAACACAGAAACACAGAAGGGATGAGAGGTGACTCATAGCCTCAGACTCCCTTCAGAAGGAACTTCGAGACTCTTCAATAGAACAAGAGGGCTTATAGCCCCTAATATCTGACGAAAAACCTCACTCTCCCAAAATACAAACACACACACACACACACATGCACGCATGCACACACACACACACACAATCTTGCAGTGATAGGAGACACCTACTAGGTCATGTATTTTTGCTGGTAGTCCATCCTTCCAGCATATAAATATCCTTGTTATATGTTTCTGCCTCCAGGATAAAATGGCATATCCCAGTTGTCATAGAAACCAGAATGTCAGCAAAGCATTTTCCTTAACATGAGCTTTCTCAGGAAACCAGAAAATACAACTACATCATCAGAAGTAGAGCACTGATATTGAGCTCAGTTATTTCCCCATGGCCAATTCAATGAATAAATGAATGAATGAAACATTAGCAATAATACCCAAAATTTTTCATGAAATAGGCATTTGGGGAAAGGGAGCTTTTTACACAAGGGATTAGGGAAGAAGTAAAAGAGGGTTAAGAAGCTTAGTTCTCCTGTTAGAGACAGACTCAAGTTCCAATTCCTGTTACACATCACCTTTCAGCCTTCCAGAACACAAAAGGTTGGGTACATTTGTGTAGGCCAGATAGATTCGTGCAGGACAGAGTCTGTGGATTGTTGGTCTCTAAAATAGCCTATGAAGGAGAAAATATATGAAGACAAAGCACCTGGATGTCAATAGAAGGCAAACCAGAAACTCAGGTTTTGCCAGGGCCAAAGGAAGCTGGGCCTGTATTTGGACAAATGTGTATGTGAAGTGTTGCAAGGACAAAATGGTTCCTGAGAAGGGAAACAACTTCCACAAAGTATCCCGTGCCCTAGGGCAACAGGGAGATAAAGCTGAGTATCTCATATTTGAAAATCTGTTCTGCCCAAGTAATGTTGAAACCACACTGCCATGGATGATATGCTTTGAGGTAGTTCCATTACAAACATGTTAAGATTTTTAAAAATTCAGTCAGGTTGGTGAGGACCACACAAAGCCATCATCAGGACATACAAGTACACACAGGTTCTGTCATGCACAGCCATTCACATTGAGGAGACAGCTGCACTACGATGTGTCACTTTCTCCTATAATTAGCTTAGAAGCCATGACTGTGTGCCCAGTTCTGGCCAGTAACATGAAGAAAACAGGTCCTCAGGTGGGGAGGCATGCAGTTCTGACTTCCACTGTTTCTTGGTTTCTCTGGTTTAAGAACTCCCACTGTGGTCTATTATTTTTAGCCACCAAGATGATGTTACTGAACACAAAGTTGACAAGTGATGCAGAGAATCAGTTCTCATGCACTGGTCTGAGCCAGCTCCAGAACACCACTGGACCTGTGAACTAGAGCAAAACAAAGTCATCCCACTCTATATGGAGGCTGCAAGAAAAAGGCCATGTTGGATTAGATATATACCTGTGTGCAAACTACATGAAAGGAATGATTCCACAGGTTCTTAGGGCAGAGGAAATGGAGGTATATATCAACACCCACAATCTAACCTATCTAATTTCTCAGGAAAAGCAAATAGTGGGGTGTTTTTATGGTCAATCCTTTTAATTCAAAGACACTTTCAGGAAGACAGATGGGGATTTGAGTTTTAGTTGTGCCACTCACCAGCTGTGTGACTTTCAACATGCTGCTAAACCTCTCTGTCCTATAGTCTGCATTTAGGTCGAGGAAAATGGTGATATCACAAAAGAAAATAGAATATTTTGTTTTGGAAAATATAGTTATTTTTCATAAAGCAAGTATTTTTAAATTTAAGTATGAAATAGGTTTAACATTGTTATTTTAATGAATAAATATATTTAAAATGGCATGGCATTACTTTCTAATTTTCAAATATCAGCAGAAATAAGCCACATAAGCAAAAGCTTTTGATGGTCTTCTCAACAAAACGTTTAAGAACAACTATTCTTGTAGAATTCAGGAAGGTGGCCTTAAGTTGGCCCCACACAGTCTCATGAGCTGACTTTCAAATCTTCAACTCTCTCCTGCACCATTTCTGTCCAAAAAGCATAATCCAGTAATGAGTCAGAATGAGAAGTGCAGTCTGCATTGTCAGGTGACAAAAAAATCAGAAGGTAGACCTCTGGTCCACTGTGTCCCTCACTTTTCCTAGACATTATATCCTTCAATGCATACCATTCTTGAATGTACTTTTCTCATGCAACTTAACGTCATTCCGTATCATTACATAGCATTCTATCTCATTATCATCCCATTGCGTAGATGGAACTATGTATGTCTGTATTGTGTCTGTGCTCTATCACAAACATCTTTTTCAAAACATTCCTTCTGAGGAATCACAGGAGTATAGAAAAGTGCCACCTGCTGAGCAGAGCTTGTGTTCTGCACAATGACAGTGAAAGGAAAGCACACCAAGGACACTTAGGCCACCAGGGTCAAAGTTCACATGCAAGAATCTCCAGCCCATGGAGAGTCTATCACCACCTAATGACAAGGCTAGCCTGTATGTCTGCATGTGTTCACCTCAAAAGAGTGTGCTGTGTTACACAAGGGCAATACTGTTTTCATCTCTTCTTGTCTCCATAAGAATCCTCCTTGAAAATTCTGATAATTGGTTTAAAGGTTCAGTGTGAATATGTGCATCTAGTTTTCTAGTTTTTTATTCTGCCTATACATATACTTTATGAATCATATGAATAACCTTTTAAAACAAGTTCACAGCACAGTTTTCCCAGCCCGCAGAATTCTCACTGTCCACATCTGAGTGTGAATTACATTGATAGGGCATGCTCCAATAACCCCCCAAAAATAATTTGAGTTGTTGTTCTCAAGAAAGGAATATACTCTTAAGATAAATAATAAGAAAATACCTTCAAAAAAAAAACATTAAGCTGCCCTGTCACTTCATTCCTTGGCTCCTTCCCAATATGTCCTCTATTGCTAAATTCATATTTACCTTTAGAACAATCTGATGATTTTTGGATACCGGACATCACCCGACTAGTTTTAATCAATACTGATTTCTCAGGGAAGCTTCGGTTTACACAAGTATCCAATACTTCAATTTATCCTTGAAAAATAAATCTAAGCCTGCAAGTTTAGAAATCACGATCCAGTTAACAAAGGGTAACTATTACTACTGGGAATTATCCATATTCTAAATTCAGTCAGTTGAGGATGATCAAGCAGTGATCTTCCCAAATAAATACTTTATATTTTCTAAGATATCTTTATGACATTGAATTGTGCCACATTGTTCTTTGGATGAAAAGTGAAATGCCTATAAAATAAATTAGGCTTACAGTCATGTGAATTCCATGTTTTATCAATAATTAATTTGGAAGTTAGATACGAATAACCCCTTTCCTAAGTAGTGGCTTTGAACAATTCTACAGGGAGAAAAAATCCTCTAGGTCAGGAATTTCCTTAGATAATGGCAAGTGTTAAAATGAGCATGTCTACAAAACATGTCAAAGACTTGACAATGGGAACAAGAGAGAAGCTGAGGTGCTTTCAGTGGAATGCTGATCATTGGCTAGTGGGACCTCTGGAGATGATCTTTAGC
The DNA here is from genome assembly GCF_028885625.2 of Pongo pygmaeus. Classification (NCBI taxonomy): domain Eukaryota; kingdom Metazoa; phylum Chordata; class Mammalia; order Primates; family Hominidae; genus Pongo; species Pongo pygmaeus. The sequence continues at coordinate 110,419,659 of NC_072396.2, read as the reverse complement.
TATATAGGTAAACCGCTTTCATTGTCTTTGATTGATTAGTCTACTTTACCAGTCGATAGAGACAGAGAAGTTCGCTTGAAGAAAACTGACACCACCACCAGACTTTCCTGTCCATTCCAAATTAAACCATTTTTATTCTATGTGATGCACACATATTTTGTCCTATAGAGACTAACATCAGTAATTCAAATTATTATTTGAAATGGTTAAAATAGTTTTTCTATTATCAACTACTGACTTTAAAGTGTTGAGTCCACACCCTTGTCTTGTTCTTAATTTTAGAAAAAAAGATTTCAGTCTGCCTTCACTAAGTCTAATGCTAACTGCAGGTTTTCCTTAGATGCCTCTTGTCAGGTTAAGAAAAAATGCATATTATTTCTAGTTTAGTTGGGTGTTATTACAAAATAACAAGATAGACTGAAAAGCATTAACGTAGAAAGAAAATATTGGGGAACAATATCAGGTTTCAGACCAATATACTCAATACAGTATTACCTAACTTATGTGAAACTCCAGTCAATTTGGAACACCATTTTATGTCGTTATTACTTGGAACAGAAAGATATGTGTGAACGCTTAGGGGGAAAAAAACTGTTGTAGGTGCCATTTCCAAAGCCAATGAAGTGGAATGCATGTGGAAACAGAAAAAAAAAAAAAAAAAAAAAGAAAAAACACCACTATAACAGGATCATAGCCAGTTATGAGTGAGGACTTTCAACTTTACTATTAAAATACACTATAATGTTTCAAAAGATGTGTGGGCAGTTATTTTACAAATGCACCTAAACAAAGCATCCTAAAAACACAAGGAGACATAAAAAGATATATTGGGCCTAAATGAAGGCAAAAATACAAATGGAGCTAAAATAATAGTAGACAAATTAAAATTCGAGGGGAAGCTTCGGAAAAAACTTGCAGAGATATTTCATATGGATCCAAATTTGTATTCACTGAGAAAACTCTTCTGAAAGAACAGCAAATAAATTTTATCACATCAAATGGATAAATCTAGAAACTCCATACCAATTGCTGAAATCAAGAATCCATTGACATTAGACACAGTGAAAGACGAAATAATAAAATGTCGGTATAGGTGAAAAAATAGAGAAAAAGCAGAAAAGACTTACAGGATACAAGGTAATTTCAAAGAGATCTGTAAGTGTTAGATTTCTAGGAGACTAAGGAGACAGATTGGAGAAGGAGTGACATTGAAAAAGAAAATGTGGGAGATACGAACAACAGATATAAGAAGTAGTCACAAAAAGCAAAGGCAGGATCCAGTCAGAAACGCATGTATACCAGGAAGGACAAAGGCAGCATTCAATGTAGAGGAAACACCAGGTTTTCAAGACTGTGGATTGCATGGAGGGAATTGGTTACATAGGCTTGGGGTATGTACACAGGCCTAAGGTGAAGAAGAGTCATGGCACAGAGACTGGGAGTTCTGGAAGGAATTCCCATCCCCAGAGTAGGGCAAAAGAAAGGAAGATTTGAGGGCTGTGAGGACTCATAATGAGGTAGGACGGAACCAAATCGCTGGGAACCAGATGCTGAGCAAAGAGGGTAGCCCAGATAAGAGTGCATTTTAAAGGGGCAAAGAGGAATGACCCCAGGAACCTGGGTACTTACACCTGAGAAAGGGTAGCTGCCCGATAAGTGCTGAGCATTAGGACCTTAGAGGAGGCTTCCTCAGGGCTGGGACTCAGACTTTGAACAGAGAGAGGCCACCAGCAGGCTACTCTGTTGAATGACCTGAGTGGGTTTGATGCATAATGTCCCTAAAGTTAGAAGAAAATGGCATCTGTTCCTTCATACCCTGAAAGGAAACTGCATGGCACTGCTGGGTGAAGAGCATTTGTTGCGGTAGCAATGCTAGAAAGAGGAGGCAGAAAGGGAGTTACAATATGCTTCCTTCTCTCCCAGGTCTCCTGTTTCCAAGTGGCCTTATCAAAGCCGATAATGCCGGCAAGTCCAAGGGACCAGACCCAATAGGGAGCTGGGTGGTCAAGGACAAAAGGTATTGCCAGAGATGGGGCAATGGCATCGATGCACACTCTAAGAAATGTTGAACTGAGAGATTCAGATATCCCTGACCTACCACTTGCTGCTTCTTAAGGCATATTTCATACAAGGAAGTCAGCAATAAGTTCCCCAGAAACTGTGCATCTGTTTCAAACCATTATTGATAGATAGAATGAGTTACCAGCCCCATCATCAACAATATCTACTAGCAGGCACCCAAAAAGACATAAAGCAGCCTTTACTAAGGAGCCTGTGCTTTCTGTCACAAGTACAGAAAAGCCATAGAGAGACACAACTTTTCTTTTACAGAGGCAGTTTGCAAAGGAATGCTCAGCTACACCAGCCATCAACAAATGATGATGTATTGGGACCCAGAAAGATAACATGAGATTTTTCCACACATTTAAATCTTCAATCTTTTATATCACGGGTCAGCACACTACAGCCTGAGGGCTGCATCTGGCCTGACACATGCTTTCTTTTTTTCCCCCAGACATATCTTATTGGAACATAGCTACCCTCATTTTTTAATCTTGGTATTTGCAGCTGCTTTCGTGATATAATGGCAGAGTTGAGTAATTGCGACAGACATTGTATGGCTCTGATTGCCAACTCCTAGTTTATAATTTCAAATGTGTGTGTGTGTGTGTGTGTGTGTGTGTGTGTATGTTGCCTAAAGTAAAATAATGATGATTATTCCATGGAGATACTTAATGATTTATGATACATCTTTAAAGTACTAGAAAACAATTTTTCTTAAACAAGGATACTTGCGTAGAAAAGTTCGGAGACCCCTGTTTTACGAAAATAGGTATTATGAAGCCCATCTAGCACAGGGGTCCTATCATCTTAGCTCACAGAACCAAAGAAGGAAAAACACTGGCTGGTGAGTCATCCTCATCAGATTCCACTCAGCAAGAGCTGCCGGCATCTCCCACACAAAAGGAAAGATCAAACATCCTCTTTCTCCAATAAACACCTCAGCTCCCAAACACAGACGCACACGAAAACACCGTCATGATGGGCTTTGCATAAGAATACAGTTGATTCAGAACCTAACCTTTCCTGCTTGTAATAATATCTGATCTACATCCTAGGACACAGTAAGATAGACAGTTTTCATAAAAAACAAGATGTTATGTTTCCTGCATGAGAGTAGTATTGTAGGGAGTAAAATATGTACATTTACTCTCAGAGTTGGATTGATACTTGAGCTGTCAGCCACTCAAAACTATACTGGCCCGAGCAATAGGTGAACAAACAACATAAAGAACATGCTAACTACATTTAACTACTAGATATTTCCTGGCACAAGCTTTTCAAGCCATAGATAACGGAGGAAGCTTTGGATTGTTAATAGGGTCAGATTCCTCGTCAGATTCACTGTGGGGATTTGTTTGGAACCGACCTACTGCATGATTGGTCGTGAAGGGATGCCAAATTCCACAAGGCCCCCCACCAAACCACCTCTAATACTCAGTGCCCACAGCTGATCCCCAAACTCAAGGATGGGGCGGAGGCATCGGAAATATGTGTCAGAAGCCCTTCGCTAAGTGTCTCAGGACACTTTCTGTGTCAAGAAGGCTCTGATGTTTGCCTCCGTTGGCCAACAATGACCCATACGCAATTCTACTAACATTGTGTCAAGACAGTTCCTCATAGCTGATGCACAGAAGGTGCAGTCAATTGCCCAAACTGATTAATTAATCATCCCTACTTTCAGCCATAAGTCATTGTAGCACCAGTCAACAGAGAAACTGCGTGGCATTTTTGAGTCAAAGATGAATAAATATTTTCCATGACACATTAAATTTATCATCAGAACATCTGCATCGAACAGGATTGAGAAGGCTCACTTGAGACTCACATTGTTATTACCAAACAAATGAAGTGGATGACAACATGTTAGAACCTGAAATTGTGATGACTTATTCAGAACACAGAGTCGAGGCAACACATGGGAAAAGATTTTTTCCTCTGGACAATACCTGAGTTGCAATCACAGGTGCCGTTTTTTATAACACTCTCCAGGGCTGTCATAAGTTGGTTGGTGTGGCTGAAATGCCCGCAAACTCTCAGGGCCCTTTGGTGAAACGTCATGGCAGGAGGAAGTAGAGATGTCAAACTCTCCACGCACAGAGGAAGGCAAGCCCCACATTGAGTTGCTGCCTGGGCCAAAACACACTGGTCTATACTTGTAAAACTATGTATGAAGATAATAGGAGAGGAGAAAGAGTCCTGGCAAGAGATTGAACTCCCACAGAGAGCCCCGTGTTTGGCAGTCACTGACAAATTAAGGTGGACCTGTGACATTTTGGAATTTGCTTCTCTCAGGCAATGCTGCAATCTACATACTGCCAATGAATAAAGATGTTCAGTTGTATGGCTCTTACAGATATGATATCTTAAGATGCTTAGAAAGAAATTTAATGAGGGTTTCCAGGAGCATACACGTTTATCAGTGGACAGAAATATCCACAGTTTCTGTCACACATAGGCATTGAGCTTAGAGTGGCACAACTGCTCTATGGTGCAGTTCTTCTCAGATTTCAAAAGTGAAGAGAAAGAAATCCTTTGTTGTTCATCCTGTGGACTCTCATTTGAGAAGCAACCCTGTTCTTCCTGGGATACACAGAAGTAAGGTCAGGCTGGGACAAGACTCATACCTGTATGCAAAGTAAGGGATAGTTTTCAGCAGTTTCTCTTCGAGGAGAAAAGCAGGACAGATATCTTGACGCACATTCGGGCTGTCATAGTTTCGCACAGATGTAAAATACTGTGGTCATTTTGTGGGTTAGTTTTCCAATGAGAGCATCATTCAGCAAGGTAGATGAGGTTTCAGTGTAGCTCTGCTACGGAAAGTGGTGTGTGACATTAAAATTATCCTTAGCTGCTCTGTTTTCTGGTCTCTCTTTCTGAAGAGATAGACAAAATATCCACATCTCTTCAATAAGAGGGTTGATAGAAGGACATCAAAGTGCACATTGTTTCATCTGGAATACAAAGGATAAATACGGGTGACAAAGGTAGTTCCTGGTCATCTGAGGTAATTTCTGGTAATATGGAGCCACACAAGGTCCATGGGACCACTGGATTTCAGTCCAGAAATGCCGGCCTCCAATGTTCAGAATTTAAATTCCCAGGAAATAAATATTTAGATACTTATCTTCACTTTTTCACACACTGCATGGTGAAGAGAAATGAGATTTATCGTGCACCCTCAATTCTATAATAAGAGAGCAAAAAAAGAAAGAATGGCCTGTGAGGATTTGAAGAGATACCTTCATCAGTAATAAAGAACATGAACGTGGAAGGCATTCTATATTTTAATGTATTCCAAACGCCAAAACAAAACAATGCAAACACAGGATTGGCCTGTGTGTGAGGACAGCATCACTGGGAGGGAACTTGTTGGTGTCCAAGGAAATATAAGGGGGAAGCGGAAAAGTCAGATCGCCACTGGGGTTTGTCAGCTATCAAAGCAGGCTATGTCTCTTCCCTGCATTCATCAGCCTAGCAATACTCGCTAAAATTGTTTTAAAAACTAACTAAATAAAACTGGGTAATAATTTTTGTTGTCAGAGTTGGATCTATAGTTCCAGAATTTATTCTGGTTTTCTCTCCTCATTTCTACAACTAACAGAAAACCTTTTATTTAAAAAAAAAATCACACCAGATTTCACCATAATTTATTGTGTGTATTTGTATATCTCATAGATCATAAAATCACGCTGAAGGCATACATTTTTAGATTCCCTCAAAATATCGATTTCAGTTATTTTTAAATAAAAATGCATGCTTATCTTAAACAAGTAATAGAAAAAATTCCTTACATAAAAATGTTGAAATGTCCTTTGACACCATTCAGTGGCTCCTTCTCAATATATCCTCGATTTCCCGGGTTGCATGTAAACTTTCAGAAATTTCATTTTCTGCACCCACAGAAATCTCACTCTTTTTCTCTCTTTTCTTCCTGCCTTTTACCCTGTTCCCTTTTCCTGCTACTCTCTTTCTCCCACTCCCCCTCTCACAACAGTGTTCCCTTTGGCCATTAGTACACGGTACTGAACAACACCCATCCATGGTAAATTATCCCTTACTTCTCAGAGTTTTGGCACTTTCACAAATAACCAAATATATTGGTCTTCTAACACGTGGTGTATGTTTAAATGCGCAATGCATGTCAGGGGTCCCTAAGACCACCCTCTGGCTCACTGATTTGTTCTAAGGACTCATGGGACTTAAAAAGCTCTTATGATCACAGTTACAGTTTATTACAGTGAAATTTCGGTAAAATAGCTTTGAATATGCAACGGGAAAAGTTAAGTCAGGTGAAGTCTAGGAGGAACCAGGCCCTAGCTTCTAGGGGCCCCCGCCCAGTGAACTTTCCCAGGGACACACTTAAATCCCCATCAACAATGTGTGGCAACACAGGTGATGTGTTACCAACTTAGGAAGCTCCTCTGAGAGTTGACATCCAGAGTTTTTGGGGTGATCTGTCACATAGACATGCAAGGCTTGTGTGACCTCACCAATTTAGACCACAGCCCCCGGTCCACTCTTAGAACCAAAAACAGGCATTCACCATGCATGATAAAAAGTATCTTGTCTAACTGGTGCAGCAAGGCCCAAGGTTTCAGGAATACCGGAAAAAAAAAAAAAAAAAACTAAACAAAAACCTAAACAAAACAAAACCCTTTTGAGGGAGAATATTCCAATGTACAGAGGTTTTCTCCCAGGAGTGTGTTAAGGACTAGTTCGGAAAACAGTACTTTCTTTGGAGTGTCTTGTGTTTGAGGAAACCAGGTAAGTGGACGTAACTCTTTCCTGCCCAGTTGGCTCCCCTGGCCTTTGGCCTAGGATATCTTACAGCAAAATTATCACATTTTCTCGTGCTTCTACCTTTAGCATAGCATTTATATAATAGATATAGCGATAGCATTAGTATGAATATACCTAACAGTTAGAAGAGCCAGTATAGGAAAGGGCTATATCTAATGAAAAAAGCAATGTATCTTATAAAGAAAACATACACTTTTCTACATTTATCCTAATTCGATGACTTCTTTCTCTCCTCGATCTAATGTTATTTGTACTTTGTGAGGAACCTGTGCAGCACTGTTTAACACAGAAGTTAGCTGATGGCTAACTAAATCTAGCTCTTCCTCAGGCTAGTCATTTTCATGTTAGTATTATATCCTAAGTAGACTTCAATTCAATCTCCCGATACTTTTGATAATCAGTATCAGTATTTTTCATATCACTTACCTACATAAGACAGTTGGTCACCTTGGGGCCATTCCATAGAAGAACTCAAACTTACCATGTGATGCCACTGCTTTATTCCCATCAGAAATCCAGGTTCCTTTTTCTATTTTGTTCAAAAGCGTTTCATCTGCTAAAACAAGAATAATAAGTATTTGTGCACAGCACACAATGGCACGTCGGACATGCTATCATTATTTTTTTCATTCATTATAATCAGGGGCCTTTCCCATGATTTTATCACCAAGGTTTATGGTCACACAGTAATTAGTCTGCCGGGAGCTGTAACAGTACACGGAGAAATGGCCTGATAGGGAGTTGTTCCTAGAAATTTCTTGCTAAGTGATATATTTTGCAGTAGATATAACCTGAAAAATGAGTCAAAATATACTGGCATATTTCTACAGTTGCACTTAGTCATTAGTCATAGAACCAGTTCATCACATTGTGTGACCAAAATGTCTCCCAGAACAGTGCAACTCAGATTTGCAGGCTTCCCTTTGACCTTGTGCAGTTCAAAAAGCAGGTGTGGTATTGGCAAATATATGGCTTCACTCTTTTGAGCATCAGGGTACAATTGCTAAAAGACAGTAGCATTTTCTTACTCTGAGCTTCTTTAGGTCACCAATGTCATATTGATTTTTTTTTATTCCATAGATCATTTATTCGTTCCTTTACCCTCAACTACTATTGCTCCTTCTTTCGATTTGCTGTTGAGATTTACCAAAACTTTTCTATCTTTGAAAGGGTGTTAGGTTTTACCATTTATTTGGTCAAAATCATTGGTACCAGTACCAGCCTGGTAAGTGCCTACCCTCAACAGTTTTCAAAAGTGGCTATGTGAGGAGAAACTCATCCAATCCCATTCAAATAGGGCGGGGTTACATAAAGATACAACCAGTGGGCTTTCTGGACCATATGGGAAATGCAGCTGCATTCACCGCCAACCTTAATTTTGCCAGATGCCATAAAGGCACACTTCATCCTTTCAGGCCCTTATAATCACTGGCATAAAGGTGTAAAGGTAAAGTTAAGGGTTTTGATTTAGGGATCATCTGTGCCTCTGACACCTACAGTTGCAGCCCTAATCCTGGGACCACGGAATCAGCTAGGAACAGAAAAGGTGGGTTTGTGTGGAGATGCATTATGTAATCACACCAGCATCCTCCCTTATTGCCTCTTCCCCAATCCCCCAGAAAAACAGAGAAATCTACCTAGTGGGGAGTATGCTTTGTCCCCCCTTCCCATGTTGAATGTGAGCACACACTCATGAAGGTTTGTAAGCTAGCCTTTCATACCGTTATCTCCACTCAATTTACTCAACAAATGTTTCAATTTGTCATTCCAATTCTCTATCAAGTCATGACTCCGAAGATGGTGTGCAGTATGATGTGGCCACCTGATATTATCTCTTTGACTCTTGTTGAACCCTATGGACTACACAATACGATCGTTGGTCTGAAAAATTATAACGTGGCGTTCTAACTTGGTACAGTATCTTCTGTTCCAATCCTTTATAGTATGTTCAGAATTTGTATTTACCATCCACCAGTATACAAAGCATAGTCCAAAGTAAGTATCTCTTTCTATCAGGACCTATTTATAGCGCCCCCCCACCCACAACCCCGCCAGGGCTACTGGTGGTAGTCTGATATAGTGAATGTGGTATCTATGTGGGAACCTCCCCCTTAAGTCCCCCACCCAAGGGAATCTGCCTCATAATTATCTGCAGTCTTTGTCTTTCTGGCTGGCACACAGGTAGTGCTTGCTGGGATTTGGTGCCTCAGAAAGTGCAAGTGGAATATGCTGATGATAAGCCCACCTCTGCTTTGCTGCAGCTATTCCATGTCCACTCATTCCATGGACCAGGTCAACACCTCAACAAGCACAAAAGCATGTCCACTTGCTGATACCAATCACCTGATTGGGGAAAGGAATCATTTGAATGGGCATTAACTTGTCCTTCTTTAATCTGCCTCTTAAATTTCCATTGTGATTTCCATAGGGCTGTGACTCTTACAGTAGCCCTTTAATAGTTCAATTTTCCATTGCCCATCTGTCTGACCATGTGGCCAGGCCATTGGCTCTCTCTTTATTCTACCTACGTCACCCTCTTATTCCACTTATGGGTCAAAATAAACCAAGAAATTTCTTACTTTATTTTTGTTCAATTCTTCCACCACTACAAGGAAAACAGCATACAGTTCAGCCCTTCAAGCTGATTTCTTCTTACATTCTTCAATCAGAGTTTTTATGTTCGTCAGTTTTTAGGTTGGTCAGTCTTCCAAACTGGATGCTGTCCATCCACCTTGGAATTGCCATCCATAAATTAAGGAGCTATTTTGTGGTCAGTTGAGAGCCGTGCATAGAGACCCACCACCAAGGTGGCAATAGAATATGGCATCTCTTCAGTTGATTCCAAACTTAGCCTAAGGGAAAAGAGACTATACCTAAGCATGCACACAGTGACTGCATCCTTGCATTCCTCCAGTGGCATGTTCCTGCATAAACCCTTTTCATTTGATTATGGAGATTTCTGAACACTTATTTCTTTGTTATCTTTCTTATTAGACATTACTCAAGACATTATGAGCAATGGTTTCAAGATTATTCTATGTACCCAAGTCATATGGGCAGTTTCAATAAGTGCCCCATAGCAAACAAATAATCGTCTCTCAAACAGAGTGTAATACACTGCCACGTCTGGAAACTTTCTGCCCAATATTCCAGTCAATTGTCAGTGCTGGGCAGCACTCATTGTATTTTGCCATAAGCTCCAGTTTGCATAAATGTAAGTTGCAGGCACTTCCAAATCATATCTGAGTGTGGATCCTAAAGTCCTAAAGCCGTTGATTGAGACACCAGTTTTTGCATTTTTGACATAGCCTGCTGTTGTTCAGGCCCCCATTCAAATATGGTCTTCTTATAGGTAGTCTTATGGATTGAATCTAACAGCATTCTCTGATACGATGTATGAATCCTCCAAAATCCAAAAGACTCAACCAGGTGCTGTGCTTCTTGCTTATTTACGGGGTAAGCAATGACGGCATTTTATTTTTAGTTGCCTGTGGGATGTCCCAGTGGCTTCTGCCCATGTTATTCCCAAGAATTTCATCATTTATACCAGTCCTTGAATCCCTGCTGGATGGATCAACTATCCTTGCTTTGTCCTATGTGTCACCACTGCATTTAAGTAATTTTAGCTCATCCTTTGTTTTCTGATATTATTACAAAATCCTCTATGTAGTTTATTACTGTGCTTGATACATGGATCAAGTTCATATCTTTCCTGACCAAATTATGACAGTAAGCTGGTGAATTCAAATACTTCTGCAGCAAAATGGTGAGTGTAAATTGGGATCCTTCCTACATAAAGGAAAATTACAGTTGACTCTTTATTATAATTGGTATTCAGGAAAAAAAAGCATTTCCCAATTAACTACTGAGTAGTTGCCTTCTTTAACCTGTATTTTTTCATGATGATGCTATATGTGAGACTACATTATTCAAGCATTGATCACCTACTGTTAGTTTTCATGAACCATCTGCCTTTTCATAGGCTACAAAGTGCTATTGTACAACACTCCAGCTTTTAACATGTTATTAATTAAAGTGATAATCTGTTTTTTCTCCACCAGGTGTTCTATACTGCTTCAAATTTACAACCTGAGTGGGCTCAGAAAATTCTGTAGGCTCCCACTTATTATGTCCGATTAATACCACCTAACAGATAAACTTACATGCCATTTGTTTTACCATAATTGTTAGAGGAAGTGTTTCCCAGTGGACATAATATCCATCTCAGTGATGCATGCAGGAAAAAGAGATACAACCACTTCACCTAGCGTCTCTTCAAACGTTTCAATGTTTATCCAAACACTCACCTTTATTCCGTCAAACATTGTATCCTGATATCCTCCCGATATTACTGTCAACTCTATCAATGCCACTTTATTCTTCACATTCCTTAGTAATTATTTAAATTTTTTGGCTTTGCTGGAGTGAGTCCCTTGGCTCACTCCCTTTTCTTTCCTCATTCTCTTGTGGATCATTATAATTTTCTTAGCATCTGAGAGACCCATGGAGGAAGCTGAGATAACGAATCTGATACAGCTTCTCAAATCATTGCTTGATTTTACAACAGCAAGATGTCATGGGGTGACCATGCAACAAGTTCCCCTAAGTCACAGAATTTAACATGACCTGAGTAACAGGCATAATAAGTATACAAACACCCTGGTCTTTGCAAAGCCAATCCAGCATGGTTTGCATATGCAGCACATCAGGCTGCTTCATCTAAGAGTTTCACTTATATTTTAAAGGAGGGGAAAAATCCTTCCTCTTTTCATGTTAAAGAAGCTTCACAGTGGCTTTTATTCAGTATACAAGGCTAGGGATCCCCTCAGGAAAAACCACTTGCGTGTTTGGATCATGTACAGCCATCTATTCAATAGTAAGTCGTGAGTCCTGCACCAACCCAAACATAATCCTCCGTTCTGCAGCATTCAAAACCAAGGAGACTGCTCCTAAGTTAATCACTATCACAATCCATTTTTACTCAATGATTTTCAGGAAGCTGATGATATGACTCCAGAAGAGGAGACAGCTCTTTAACGCCATACCCACCGGTTTCAGTAGTTTCTCAGATTTGCCTCCACCTGCCACCTGGAATATATTCTTGGTGAGCAGAGGTCATAGGAGTGCTGTCTCTTCTTCCAGCACAATTTTCACTCTTGAAAGCAGTTGTAATGTGCTGATGAATGAATTCCAGTCCAGGCAGCATTCACAACAAGCTGACTTAAGAAACCTTGGGCCTTAAGGGAACCTTGACAGTAGTCTTAAGCAACCTTGGGCCTTAAGAGAACATTGGCAGTAGTCTTAAGAGATCTTGGGCCTTAAGAGAACATTGACAGTAGTCTGACTTTACTCCTTGTGGCCTTGGGTAGCAAGGGATACAGAGTTAAGCTCCTCAACCTTTGGATAGGGGAGAGACAAATAAGAGGACTGCTTCTTATCATTTCATTGCCAGCTTAGCCACAATGCAATTCAACACCAGGCAAACTTCTAAGATTTTTGACTCTGGTCTGTGACCCCCTGACAGCACCTCTGGACCTACCTGGGTCTAGGGGACCTTGCTGACCGGAAGGGAAGGATAAATGCCTGGGTAGCTAGCTAGCCACCTGCCAGTTGTAGAGCCCCAGAGCCTTGACTGAACATAGGCAGTAACCAGGGAGTGGTTACAGCAGGCCTTGAGTGAAACCCAGCACTGTGCTGGCTTTCGGTCTTACCCAGCATAGTCATAGTGCTGGTGGGCATAGAGGTGCTTTTGTCACTCCACCCCAGCTTTAGGTGGCTGAGAACAGAGAGAGAGAGAGAGAGAGAGAGAGTCTGTATGTTTGGGAAAAAGTAAAGGAAGAGAACTAGAGTCTCTGCCTGGTAATCCAGAGAATTCTCCCAAATCTTGTCCAAGACCATCAAGTCAGTACATCGACAGTGTGCAAAAACCACAGCATTACTCAGTTTGGGGTGCCTGCTAAAGCAGATACAGCTCAGATTACAACAAGTCTTTTCAAATATCTGGAAATCCTTGCTAAGAAGGATGGATACAAATAAGCATAGACAGTGAAGACTACAGTAAATGCCTAACTCTTCAATGCACAGAAACCAAATTATATCTACTAGCATCACCACTATCCAGGAAAACATGACCTCACCAAATGAGGTAAATAAGGTACCAAGGACCAACCCTGGAGAAACAGAGATATGTGACCTTTCAGACCAAAAATTAAAAATAGCTATGTTGAGGAAACTCAAAGAAATTCAAGATAACACAGAGAAAGAATTCAAAATTCTATCACGTAAACTTAACAAAAAGATTGGATTAATTGAAAATAATCAAGCAGAAATTTTTGAGCTGAAAAATGCAATTGGCATACTGAAGAATGCATCAGAGTCCTTTAATAGCAATATGTATCAAGCAGAAGACAGAATTAGTGAGCTTAAATACAGGCTATTTGAAAATACACAGTCAGAGGAGACCAAAAACAGAACAAAAAACAATGAAGCACACCTAAAAGGTCTAGAAAATTGCCTCAGAAGGGCAAATCTAAGAATTATTGTCCTTAAAGAGGAGGTAGAGAAAGAAATAGGGACAGAAAGCTTATTCGAAGGGAAAACAGAGAACTTTCCAAACCTAGAGAGATATATCAATATCCAAATACAAAAAGGTTGAAGAACACCAGGCATATTGGACCCAAAGAAGACTAATTCAAGGCATTTAATAATCAAACTCCCAATGATCAAGGGTTAAAAGAAGCAACAAGAGAAAACAAGCAAATAACATACAATGGAGCTTCAATATATCTGGCAGCAGACTTTTCAGTAGAAACCTTACAGACGAGAACAGACTAGCATGACATACTTAAAGTGCTGAAGGAAAAAAAAAAACTTTTACCCTAGAATAGTATACCTGGTGAAAATATCCTTCAAATATGAAGGAGAACTACTTTCCCAGACAAACAAATGCTAAGAGAATTCATTAATAGCAGACCTGACCTACAAGAAATGATAAAGGGAGTACTTCAATCAGAGAGAAAAGGACACTAATGAGCAATAAATTATCATATGGAGGTACAAAACTCACTGGTAATAGTAAGTACTGTTAAATCAAGTTTAGCCTAAAGCTGCCTCATTACATATTTTAAGTTCGGCCTAAAGGTTTCTCTGTATATCATGAACAGTAATAAGTGGAGGTGTAAACTGACCGTAGCCTACACTTCTGTCAATCACTGAGTTTTGGCCAATGAAATGTAGCCAACTGTTTGAACCATGGTCAGATAAGGCAAAGGTTGAGCTGTAACCAATATGGCTCTTTCTGTACCTCACTTCCATTTTTTGTACATCACTTTCCTTTTTCTGTCCATAAATCTTCTACCACGTGGCTGTTCTGGAGTTGCTGAGCCTACTCTGGCTCAGAAGACTGCCTGATTCATGAGTCATTCATTGCTCAATTAAACTCCTTTCAGTTTAATTTGGCTGAAGTTTTTCTTTTGTCAGGATGGCATCAGAAGTGGGATCCGAAGTAGAGCTTCTAACGACCCCCAGGAGCACTGAGTAACCAAGGTGCCTTGTGCCCATTGCTCTTCTGGAGCAGCTGGGAGTCATGTTAAATTGTCTCTGGGATTCTGAACCTCAACGGATTTGTGTTTTGAGCTCTCTGAGTTTCTTTGAGCAAATGTCTGATCTAAACTGGGTTTGGAAGTCGTGACAGAAGCTGGACTAGGTACAGGATCAAATTGAATCCAGTAATTAACTGGCTTGGATGCAGTTAGAGGTCTCTTATATCTGATTACATCAGAAAGAAACTGGTAATAAATGGCAGTATTGCAGGGGGTGTAAAATTTGGCTTTTGGAGATTCACAGAAGTTTTAGTGTTCTACCCCTTTGTTTCATTTTTCTTGCAAGCTTACATAGGAAAAAATCCTTAGCTAAGTTGATCCAGGGAATCTGAGAGCAAAGCCAATATCTGAGGTAAAAATGAGATCCTTAATTTCTGAAGAACTGAGCAGCAAAGTCTTACAGAGAGACAAAATCTTACTAAAGATGACTTACAGTGGATTATTCCAAATGAACAACACTGCACTAAAGTGCATTTGAAAATGAGGGTTCCCAAGTTAGTCTCATCTAGGGATGCCTATTGATATGCAGAATCTTCTAAAAAATTTCAGTATATTTATTTAAAGAGTTTTTGAAAGGCAAATAAAAAGCTTAAATGACTAATTGATTAAAAAAATAAGACTGCTAATCTTTTGGGTTAGTTATGATCCTTATCCAAAGGAAACA
Organism: Pongo pygmaeus; assembly: GCF_028885625.2. Lineage (NCBI taxonomy): Eukaryota > Metazoa > Chordata > Mammalia > Primates > Hominidae > Pongo > Pongo pygmaeus. Next base: position 110,404,530 of record NC_072396.2, on the reverse strand, counting down.
GACTGCAGCACCAATTGACTGACATTGGGTAAGTAGTGGGTACATTTCACTTTCGTAAAAGATGGGACTGGTTTAGAGGCCCTCCCCTCTGTAAAGTCCCTCTTGGTTAAAAATGGACCTGGCATTATGGGGTGTTAACCACTATTCTCTTTGGATTAATTTGTCTTGTACTCTTTGCTGATGGCTGTGAGTGACAGGATTAGGCATGTACAGGACCGTGGGACATGAGAAACTTTTCTCCTCCTTAAAAGGGGGAAACTTGAGAGCTGATGGATCTGTTGGAAAAGATTCCTTCATGACCGACAAGCGGCCACCTGAACTTTCGATTCAATGTTGCTGCAATGTGTGTCTTTCTCCGGATTCCCTGAGTGCCTCACCTTCTCCACCCCACCACAGGTAATGCTTTTCTCCCTTCCCTTTCCTCTTTCTCTGTGCAAACCAGCTGTGGGAATGGTAAAAATCACTGTCTCATGCAAAGTTTTAATTAATGAGAAAAAGGATTCATGAAGCTAGTTTTAAGCTATAGCAAATCTAGTGTACTTTGTGATATAAATTTATCTTTCTGTGTTATTCTGCCATGAAGAGGGGTACCTTAGGATAAAACACAGGCTTAATAGCCCATAAGCTCGCTATTCAAAACAGCCCAGCAAGCTGGTCAGTAACAAACTTTGCTTCAGGTCCCTGAAACAAACAAACAAACAAAAACTGAATGAGATCTCTATCTTGTCTTGTTTATGTCTTTGGGAGCTTCACCCTGCAACTGTGTGGCAGTACTTTCTCTTGGTCTCCGCCATCCAAGGAATAGGAATTTGTGGGTTCATGTCATAGTTAGCTCTAAAAATTATCTTGAGCCTTTGCAAGCTCAAAACTGGCTGCTCTAGACTCCTTCCGGGAAGGACAACAGAATCTACCCAATGCTGCAGCTCAGCAACTAGGGCTTCGCCATTTTACAACAGTGGCCTGGGTTCAGTCCTGGCTTAGGGCATGAGTATTTCTGGTTGATATCTGTGTGACCTTTACGATTTGTTGATTGTCTTCCCCTCCATGAACAGTTTTGAATTTTTCTTTCCCTGAGCACCTGGAAGCTTACCTTTAGCAAAGTTCAAAAGCCAGAAATAATAGCAGTTTAGCCTGGCTAAAGTAAGTTAATAAGAAATTTAAAAGGACTTTTATTTATTTATTTTTTTGAATAGTCTTGCTTTATTTAATATGTCTTTTTACTAGAAATATTTGCTAATATAAATCAGGTCAGTCTTACCCACTTGAACACATATTTTGCAAGACTATTTGCACAAAATAATATTAATTTAATTAATAAGAACACAGAATTGTATACTAATTATGTAGCTAATATAGGAAACTGGCCAATCCTCTTTCTCTTGTTCTCATGCTGTCATATTCCTGGTAATATAAACTAATCACCTCGATTGAAATAGCCACAGACAATAATTATCAAGTATTTTTTTCTTTTATTATTATTATTATTATTATTATTATACTTTAGGTTTTATGGTACATGTGCGCAATGTGCCGGTAAGTTACATATGTATACATGTGCCATGCTGGTGCGCTGCACCCACCAACTCGTCATCTAGCATTAGGTATATCTCCCAATGCTATCCCTCCCCCCTCCCCCCACCCCACAACAGTCCCCGAAGTGTGATGTTCCCCTTCATGTGTCCATGTGTTCTCATTGTTCAATTCCCACCTATGAGTGAGAATATGCGGTGTTTGGTTTTTTGTTCTTGCGATAGTTTACTGAGAATGATGATTTCCAATTTCATCCATGTCCCTACAAAGGACGTGAACTCATCTTTTTTTATGGCTGCATAGTATTCCATGGTGTATATGTGCCACATTTTCTTAATCCAGTCTATCATTGTTGGACATTTGGGTTGGTTCCAAGTCTTTGCTATTGTGAATAATGCCGCAATAAACATACGTGTGCATGTGTCTTTATAGCAGCCTGATTTATAGTCCTTTGGGTATATACCCAGTAATGGGATGGCTGGGTCGAATGGAATTTCTAGTTCTAGATCCCTGAGGAATCGCCACACTGACTTCCACAAGGGTTGAACTAGTTTACAGTCCCACCAACAGTGTAAAAGTGTTCCTATTTCTCAGGATACAAAATCAATGTGCAAAAATCACAAGCATTCTTATACATCAATAACAGACAAACAGAGAGCCAAATCATGAGTGAACTCCCATTCACAATTGCTTCAAAGAGAATAAAATACCTAGGAATCCAACTTTCAAGGGATGTGAAAGACCTCTTCAAGGAGAACTACAAACCACTGCTCAAGGAAATAAAAGAGGATACAAACAAATGGAAGAACATTCCATGCTCATGGGTAGGAAGAATCAATATCATGAAAATGGCCATCCTTCCCAAGGTAATTTACAGATTCAATGCCATCCCCATCAAGCTACCAATGACTTTCTTCACAGAATTGGAAAAAACTACTTTAAAGTTCATATGGAACCAAAAAAGAGCCCACATCACCAAGTCAATCCTAAGCCAAAAGAACAAAGGTGGAGGCATCACACTACCTGACTTCAAACTATACTACAAGGCTACAGTAACCAAAACAGCATGGTACTGGTACCAAAACAGAGATATAGATCAATGGAACAGAACAGAGCTGTCAGAAATAATGCCACATATCTACAACTATCTGATCTTTGACAAACCTGACAAAAACAAGAAATGGGGAAAGGATTCCCTATTTAATAAATGGTGCTGGGAAAACTGGCTAGCCATATGTAGAAAGCTGAAACTGGATCCCTTCCTTACACCTTATACAAAAATCAATTCAAGATGGATTAAAGACTTAAATGTTAGACCTAAAACCATAAAAACCCTAGAAGAAAACCTACGCATTACCATTCAGGACATAGGCATGGGCAAGGACTTCATGTCTAAAACACCAAAAGCAATGGCAACAAAAGCCAAAATTGACAAATGGGATCTAATTAAACTAAAGAGCTTCTGCACAGCAAAAGAAACTACCATCAGAGTGAACAGGCAACCTACAAAATGGGAGAAAATTTTCGCAACCTACTCATCTGACAAAGGGCTAATATCCAGAATCTACAATGAACTCCAACAAATTTACAAGAAAAAAACAAACAACCCCATCAAAAAGTGGGCAAAGGACTTTTATTTTTAAAGAGCATTATGGTTACAAGTCAGCTTAATTAAAAGTGAATATCCAAGCTATGCATACGTTGAAAAGGTCTTTATGTTTTTTTCTCTTCTTGGATAATTTTTTTCTTTTGGAAAAGGTTTTTTCTTTTTCAGTCAATGGAATTGCTTTTCTCCAATTTGTCTTCTTGCCACTCTTGATGCACACATGAAAGGACCTAAGATAACTTGTAACAGCTTGAGACTCCTTGGGAAAGACAGGAGGTGCCACAGACTTTGTTTCGGGAAACCCCAGGAAGTGAAATTGGATGGATCCCTCTCAAAATCTAAGACTCTGTTCTGCTTTGCATTGTGTTATCTGATGGTTTTGAGTTTTGAGAGTATCGGAAATTACTTCACATTATGAGGAAGCTTTGGAGTGTAATAACTAGGTAGGAAATATACATTTAAGGATAGCTAATGACAGTTATGGGGGATACTCTACTCTTTGCACATTTGGATGAAAGAAGCATGTTCTTGGCCAGCTGGAAGGTATGACAATGTCCCTACCCTCCACTGACAGATAAGATTCCCTTGGAGGATGGGCTCATTACAAAATGGACTCATTGGAATTGGGTTGCTTTGCAATAAAATGCATAGTAAAATCAGTGCTCTGTCTTGTTCCATAGCATTTCACTTTTGGAGATCCAGTATCCAGTATAAAAATGGGACCCTGAATTTTGGGGGTCTGCTTCCCTTCCAGCTGTACCTGCTTATTAGGCCCTAGAAACTGAATGTTTTCCTAGCCCTGTTCCTCAAAGAACTTCACCCTGAAGCCAGTAATCCAATTAAGAAACTTAAAAATTGGCCAGTGAAAAATCTTACAACTGCTGGATCTTCATTTGTCTGTCTGCATGTGTGTTTATATGTGGTATGTGTGTAATGTTTATATATGAAAGAGCTTTGATTAATTGGATTAAAGAAAAGTAAGCACTTAAATGTCTTGTCAGAAAAATAAAAAAGAATGCCTTTTAGCTCATGTGACTTTAGCAAGCTTTTGGAAATAAAGTTTTTTAAAGATTACTGGTAAAATAAAGATATTTGCTCTAAATTAGGTGTATCAGATATTAGGTTTGCTAAATGCTTTAAGGTCATAAACTGCTTCTTTGACTTTTGAAAAGTGTTCAGCTTATTTATTTTGCAGCCATTAGATTTGATGTAAGGCCCCGAGACATGTGGAGTTAGCCATGCCCCCCTAACTATGCTGGAAAGAGTCAGAACTTATCTACACTTCTGTCTGGTGTCCTAGGCTCCAAACCTCATACATAAATAAAATAACTTACCAGGTTTTTCATCAAAAATAAAAAATTGCTAAGAGTTAACATCGTAACATGTAATTGAGACTACTGAAAAAAACAGTTTTACACTCAAGGTATGTGAAGAAAGTGAAATGTGCTTTTGGTAAATGATTATAAAAAGGCATGGGAATGTAAATTTTTACCTAGTTTAGAGGTAAGGATTGTTTTAAATTAGATGGAAAAAAGCTGAAGGTTTCAGCAAGTTGTAGAAGATTTGTAAAAAAATAATATTTAAAAAAATTCTATATATGAACATATTGGCTAAATTTAAAGAATATTCAGTTTTTCCATAAATTGAACATTGGAATAAAACACAACAGGGTTTTCTTAGAACACTGATCTGCTTTTTAACAAAAATTTGTAAAGGATTATAAAAGGTTTATGAGAATCTCACCTTACAGTCAAACTGATTAAGATTGGATAGATTTGTCCATAACGTTTTATTAAAATTTGGGGTTGACATTAATAGTATATTAATATAAGGGTAAAATTTGGCTTTTTCTCTTGAATAAGATTTTCATGTACTATTAAAGGATAATAAAAGATTTTTGTTTGCATTTTGAATGAACTACAGGAAAAGAAGGGAAAGACAAGAGACAGATTGTTTGGAAAGAGAAGTCTTCCCTCTATGAATGAATAAAGGTTTTTGCCTTTTTAAAATTTTTGAGTCATTTTGGCTAAATGAATGGCTTATCATGACCTGGAATTCTATTTTATACTATCAAGTGTTTTAAACCTTTATCATATTTTGCAGGTTTCTCAAAATCAAATTTCAGCTGCAAAATTAAGTCTTTTTTAACCTCTGACTTAGGGATGCTGCAGAGCGTCCTGAAGCATCCAAGAGAGAGATAAACAGAATTATGTGAAACGTTAAGTTCCATGGGAAACATTGTCAAAATAAAAATGTTTAACCTTCTTCAGGTTATATTTTAGTGAGTAATATTAATATTTGTTCCAAAATTTTATGGAATTTCTAAAATTCTAATATGTCAGAGTATATGCTCTCAATCATAATTATAGTTGTTATCTTAAGTTATTGTAGACCACAGAAATAATCAAACATTTGTCAATTTTGTCTTTAATTATGACTTTTTAAAGTCATTTCCACAGTTTATTGCTTAATACTAATGCAGTTTCTGAAAACTTCACAAGCACACAAAATCTTAGAATATGGTATCTTTTAGGAGGTTCATGAAAGAATGGAAAGGATTCTGAAAAACTCTTGAATACTGGTTTCTAATAACTTTAGAATCACATCATTTGGACTGGGTAAGAATTTCTGGAACTTTAATGAAAAGACTGACTGCTTTATCAAACTTGTAACCCAAGTAGAGCAAAAATAAATTGAATACCAAGAAGATATTTTGCCAAATTATCATGCTAAATCAGCCAATACCAAAATCGTTTCGCTATACAATTCAAATGAACTTCATGGTCTAAGTCAAATGACCTATGATAACCCATCGGTTATCAGTGCTATGCACCTAAATTGGAGAAACAACTGGTATTCAAGAGGACCTAAGTCCAATGTTAAGCATGGACTCATGGAGAACCAGGACAGCTGCCTTGTCCTTCCTGAGTCCCTAAAGCTTTTGTTGTTAAAAGTTCTGCATTCCATGACTCATCAAGAAAAAGATAAAATGATCCAAATTAAATATATATTAGTGTGGTGACTTCTAAATTGTTAACATAGTTTATGACCAATGTTTGCTGTGTCAAACCCATATTGCTGGGAAGATAATCAAAGCTTCAGGTACATTTGGCTATCTGATGGGACATTTAAACTTTTGTAGAGGGATTTCATTCCATTGTCATTTTCGATGCATGTTTTCTGCTTGTATAAAAGCTTTTCCATGCAAGAGGGGTGATGTTATAATATTAGATGATTATGCCACAGTGCATTTTCACCAGGTAAAGAAAGCTTTTTATGATTCACTTACTGAGGACAATCAACCCTTTCACAATCTAGAACCCAAAGACTGGATCTTCTGAGAACATCAGAGAAAGACTGTCCTTGCCATGCACACTACAGCAAAACTTTGGGACTTTGAACTTTGGGTTCATAATCTCACAACTGGGAGGGGTCCCTCCACACTCTTGGAAGCATACACCCGTTGGAACCCTTAGGATAAAGCAAACCAAGAAAATTTCTTCTCAGAAGAAGATGGCATCTTTGATGTGATCTTTTCCCAAGATCACGGATCAAGACTTCTTTACTCTCACGAGACTCTTATCACTGAATATTTTTCCATTGCTTATACTTTTATGACCGATGGAAGTGAAAAGGGGGTCTGTTGTGTGTACTCATGTGGTATACTTTTATTTGTGAAGGATTTTGCAGCCAGCCTTATACATGAGTAACCTTATACCTTGATAGATGGAAGATGAAGGCCCAATGAAAGTGAGAAACTTTAATGGTATATACTTTGCCTCATAATCAGTCAGAAACAGAACATTGGTTCTCTCCTCTTAACCCACATAATGGATTAAAATAACATTGCCAGGAGGCCTTTGCTATTCCAGAAGGGCATCATTCATTAGGTCCTTTTTCCATGGTTTGGAGTAAAAGAGGCAATGATTAGAAATGTATCCCTCATGATAGGCTCTATAGCAGATTCTACTGTAAAGACTATAGTTACACAACAGACTGTGAAAGTTATGCTAAATAATAGAATTGCTCTATATAACTTACTGGCTAAACAGAGAAATATCTGTGCAGCTGCTGGCACCTGTGGCCTATGGAGAAATACAACACATTAGGTATTATACAGATTCAGTTTTGGGGATTAGTGAAGAGACTGTTTAGTTAAGTGAGTAGACTCTTTAACTAACTCTTTGATCTATTTAATTTAGGTGGTTTGGTTTATGGGGACCCTGGGTAAAGAGCATACTCCAAACTCTTGGTGTTATCCTCCTGAGAGTCATAATAGTATTCTCCCTGGTGTGCTGTATTCTCAAAAGTTTTAAATGTTTGCATGCAGCCATCTCTAGAATGTCAAATGGCCTCTCTTCAACTGGAATGACAAGAGTCATTCTGAAAGAAATGTGTGACCATGAGGGTACTATAACCTATGAATGACATGCTGAGACCATAAACCCAAAATGATGGTAACTAAGAGTGGTGCTAAGGCCCTAAGTTTTGGTCACATTCTCATGTAGGTGATAACGTGAACACAAAGGGGGAATTTTTAAAATAAAATTATGGGAGGCCATTGTTTTGGACCGAGCTCATTCACTAGGCCCCAACAGACCAGACCAAACCAAAATGGAGTTGCTCATGCTAAAGGTGACATAATCACACTAATAATTTAAGGAAGCATATAAATCCTAGAAGAGAACAGGTTTTCTTTTTAAACAGGTTCCAGCATGAGGAGGGTATCCTCTACTCTAACGCTTACAAAAAAAAATAATAATAACCTGAAGTTCTTGTTCCCACCTTACAAAACCCACAGTTCTACTGCTTTCCCCTGGATTTCAAGACCAGCTAAGTATATTTATGATAGTGATAGTAACATAAATGACTAAAGTTTTGGTCAATCTCTCAAAATTGAGAAGACCAACAGCGGGGAATTGTTAAATGAGTTTTAGCCTGAAGCTGCCTCCTTACATATTTTACGTTCAGCCTAAAGGTTTCTCTGTACATTGTGAACTATAACAAGTGGAGGTGTAAACAGACCATAGCCTACACTTCTGCCAATAACTGAGTTTTTTCCCATCAAATATAGCCAACACTTTGAGCCATGTTCAAGTAAGGCAAATGCTGAGGTGTAACCAATTCAGCTGTTTCTGCCCCTCACTTCCATTTTCTGTACATCACTTTCTTTTTCTGTCCATAAATCTTCCATCACCTGTCTACAATGGAATCTCTGAGCCTACTCTGGCTCAGAAGGCTGCCCCATTTGTGAATCATTCATTGTTCAATTAAATTTCTTAAAATTTAATTCAGCTGAAATTTTTCTTTTGTCAGTACACAGAAAAACAGAGAATACTATATCACTATAACTATAGTGTGTAAACTACTCTTATCTTAAGTAAAAAGACCAAATGATAAGCCAGTCAAAAACAATAACTACAACAACCTTTTAAGAGATAGTAAATAAGATATAATAGAAACAACAAAAAGTTCAGAAGTTTAGGGACAAAGTTAAGGTGTGGAGTTTTTATTAGTTATTTTTTGCTTGTTTGTTTATGCAAATAGCATTAAGTTGTTATCAGGTTAAAATAATGGGTTATAAGATAGTATTTGCAAGCTTCATGGTAAACTTAAAACAACATTCAACAAATAAACAAAAAATGAAAATCAAGAAACTAAGTCATATCACCAGAGAAAATAACCTTCACTAGGGGAAGACAGGAAGGAAAGCAAGATAGAAGCAAAGACCATAAAACAACCAGAAAGCAAATAACAAAATGGTAGGGGTAAATCCCTACTTATCAATAATAACACTGAATGTAAATGGACTAAACTCTCCTGTCAAAAGATATAGACTAGCTGAATGGATGAAAAAACAAGACCTATCAATCTGTTGCCTACAAGAAAGACACTTCACCTATAAAGACACACATAGACAGAAAATAGAGGGATGGAAAAAGATATTCTATGCCAACGGGAACCAAAAAAAAGCAGGACTCACTATACCTAGACAAAATAGATTTCAAGACAAAAAGTATAAGAAGAGACAAAAAGGTCACTATATAATAATAAAAGGTACAATTCAGCAAAGAGGATAGAACAATTTTAAATATATATGCACCCAACACAGGAGCACCCAGATATATAAAGAAAATATTATTATTAGATATAAAGAAAGAGATAGGCCCCAATACAAGAATAGCTAGAGACTTCAACACCATACTTTCAGCATTGGATAGACCTTCCAGAAAAAAAATCAACAAAGAAACATCAGACTTAATCTGCAGTATAGACCAAATGAATCTAAGAGATATTTACAGGATACTGCATTCAATAGCTGCATAATACACATTCTTCTCAGCACATGGATCATTTTCTAAGGGGGACCATATGTTAGGTCCCAAAAGAAGTCTTAAAACATTCAAAAAATTGAAATAATGTCAAGTATCTTATCTCAATACAATGGAATAATACTAGAAATCAATAATAATAGGAATTTTAGAAACTACACAAACACATGGAAATTAAACAATATACTCCTTAGTGGCCAGTGGGTCAATGAAGAAATTTAGGAAGGAAATTGAAAAATTTCTTGAAACAATTGATAATGAAAACACAGTGATATGGTTTGGTTCTGTGTCCCCACCCAAATCTCATCTTGTAGCTCCCATAATTCCCACGTGTTGTGGGAGGGACCCAGTGGGAGATGATTGAATTATGGGATGTGGGGGGGGGGTCTTTCATGTGCTGTTCTCGTGGTAGTGAATGGGTCTCACAAGATCTGATGGTTTTAAAAAAATGGGAGTTGCCCTGCACAAACTCTTTTTGCCTGCCACCATCCACATAAGATGTGATTTGCTTCTCCTTGCCTTCCACCATGATTGTGAGGACTCCTCAGCTATGTGGAACTGTAAATCCAATTAAACCTCTTTCTTTTGTAAATTGCCTCGTCTTGGGTATGTCTTTATCAGCAATGTGAAAACAGACTAATAAACACAACACACCAAAACCTATGGGATACAGCAAAAGCAGTCCCTAGAGGAAAGTTTATAGCAATAAATACCTACATCAAAAAAAGGAAAAACTTCAAATAAACAATCTAACAATGCATCTTAAAGAATTAGAAAATTAAAAGGGAACCAATTTCATTTATTTCTGCTGGGATCTTTATTATTTCTTTTCTTCTATTAAAGAAATAAATGAAATTGAAATAAAAAAATACAAAAGATCAATGAAACAAAAAGTTGGTTTTTTGCAAAGTTAAAAAAATGGATAAAACTTTAGCTAGAATAGCTAAGAAAAGAAAGAGGAGATACAAACAAATAAAATCAGAGGTGAAAAAGGAGAGATTACAACTGATACCGCAGAAATTCAAAAAATCATGAGTGGCTACTCTGAGCAACTATATGCCAATAAATTGGAAAACCTAGAATAAATTGAAAAATTCCTAGATACGTACAAATTACCAAGACTGAACCAAGAAGAAATCTAAAAGCCAAACAAACCAATAACAATTAACGAAATTGAAGCTGTAATAAAAAGACTCCCAGTAAAGAAAAGCCAAAGACCTGATGGCTTCCTTGCTGAATTCTACCAAACACATTTAAAGAAGAACCAATACCAATCCTACTCAAATTATTCCAAAAAGTAGAGGAGAAGGGAATACTTCCAATTTAATTCTACAAGGCCAGTATTACCCTGATTCCAAAACAAGACAAGGACACATCAGAAAAAGAAAACCACAGGTCAATATCTCTGATAAACATTGATGCAAAGATTCTCAACAAACTATTAGCAAACCAAATTCAACAATACATTAGAAAGATCGTTCATCATGACCAAGTGGGGTTTATTCCCCAGGATGCAAGGATTGTTCAACATATGTAAATCAGTCAATTTGACACATCATATTAACAGAATGATGGATTAAAAACCATATGATCATTTCAATTGATGCTGGAAAAGTATTGGATAAAATTCAATATCTTTTCATGATAAAATCCTCAAAAAACTGAGGATAGAAGGAACGTACCTCACCATAATAATAGCCATATATGACAGACCCACAGCTAATATTATACTGAGTGAGGAAAAACTAAAAACTTTTCCTCTAAGATCTGGAACATGACAAGGATGCCTCTGTCACCACTGTTATTCAACATATTACTGGAAATCCTTGCTGGAGCAATCAGACAAGAGAAAGATATAAAGGGCATCTAAATTGGAAAGGAAGTCAAATTATCCTTGTCTGCAGATGATATAATTTTATATTTTGTAAAAGCTAAAGATGCCATAAGAAAACTATTAGAACTGATAAGCAAATTCAGTTTTCAGGATACAAAATTAACATAAAAATCAGTATCATTTATATATGCCAACAGTGAACAATGTGAAAAAGAAACTTAAAAACCAATCCCATTTACAATAGCCACACATAAAATTAAATACCTAGGAATTACCTTAACCAAAGAAGTGAAAAATCTCTACAGTGAAAACTCTAAAACAGTGATGAAAAAAATTGAAGGACACCAAAAAAATGGGCAAAAATTCCATGTTCATGGATTGGAAGAATCAGTATTATTAAAATGTCCATACTACCTAAAGCAATGTACAGATTCAATGCAATCCCTATCATGATACCAATGACATTCTTCATCGAAATAGAAAAAAAATCTTAAAATTTATATGGACCACAAAAGAAGCAGAATAACCAAAGCTATCCTAAGCAAAAAGAACAAAACTGGAAGAATCCCATTACCTGACTTCAAATTATACTACAGAGCTTTAGTAACCAAAACAGCATGGTACTGGCATGAAAACAGACACATAGGGCAATGTAACAGACTAGAGAACCAAGAAAAAAATCCACACACCTACAGTGAACTCATTTTTTATGAAGGTGCCAAGAACATACACTGGGAAAAAGACAGTCTCTTCAATAAATGGTGCTGAGAAAACTGGATATCCATATGCAAAATAATGAAACTAGACCCCTATGTCTCACCATATGTAAAAATCAAATAAAAATTGATTAAAGACTTAAATCTCAGACCTTAAGCTATGAAACTGCTACAAGAAAACACTGGGGAAACTCTCCAGGACACTGCTCTGGGCAAAAATTTCTTGAGCAATACCCCATAGCCACAGGAAACTAAAGCAAAAAGGGACACATAGAATCACATCAAGTTAAAAGGTTTCTGCACAGCAAAGGAAACAATCAACAAAGCTAAGAGACAACCCACATAATTTGCAAACACTTGCAAACTACCCATCTGACAAAGGATTAATAACCAGAGTATATAAGGAGTTCAAACACCTCTTTAGGAATCAATCTCATAATCCAATTTAAAAATGAGCAAGTGATCTGAATAGACATTTCTCAAAATGCCATACAAATGAGAAACAGACATATGAAAAGGTGCTCAACATCATGGATCATCAGTGAAATGTAAATCCAAACTACAGTGAAATATCATCTCATCTCGGTTAAAATCATTTATGTCCAAAAGACAGACAATAACAAATGCTGGCAAGGATGTAGAGGAAAGGGAACCCTTGTACACTGTTGGTGGGAATGTAAACTAATACATGAACTATGGAGAAGAGTTTAGAGGTTTCTCAAGAAACTGAAGATAGAGCTACCATATTATCCAGCAATCCCACTGCTAGGTATATATCCAAAAGAAAGAAAATCAGTGTATCAAAAGAGTTATCTGCACTCCTATGCTTGTTACAGCATTGTTCACAATAGCCAAGATTTGGACGCAACATAAGTGTCCATCAATACATTAATGAATAAAGAATATGTGGTACCTACAGGCAATGGAGTATTATATTATTAAACCATATAAAATAATGAGATCCAGTCATTTGCAACAACATGGATGAAACCGGAGATCATTATGTTAAGTGAAATAAGCCAGACACAGAAAGACACACATCGCATGTTCTCACTTTTTTGTAGAATTTAAAAATTAAAACAATTGAACTCATGGACATAGAGAGTAGGAGGATAGTTACCAGAGGCTTTGAAAGGTGTTGCAGGGTTTGGAGGAGGTGGGGATGGTTAATGGATACAAAAAAAAAAAAAAAAGAATGAATAAGACCTACTATTTGATAGCACAACAGGGTGACTATAGTCAAGAATAATTTAATTGCATATTTTAAAATAATTTAAAGAATATAATTGGATTGGGTGTAACTCAAAGGATAAATGCTTGAGGGAATGTATATCCCATTCTCCATGATGTGCTTATTTCACATTGTATGCTTGTATCAAAACCTCTCATGTACCCCATAAATATAAACACCTACTATGTATCCACAAAAATAAAAATAATAATGATTCATGTTCCTACATTGTTCTTAGGTTGAAATAAAATGACTAATCAAAAAGTAGTCATTAGTTATCCAATTGATAACCATGCTCTATAGAATTATTAATTTGGAAGGTATATTCTGTTAATGCTTTATCCAGGTGGGCAATTAACATATACCTCAAGGAAAAGAAATCCTAGGAATGGAGTTCTCTCGAAATAAGTGCATTTTCCTTAAAATGACCCCCATGAACACCAACAGCCATAGACTTCCATCCTAAATCCACATCACCAAACTTCCAAGCTGTTATTACTTTAGAGTTTCTTGTACTATGTAGCCCGTTGAAATGTAATGACACCAGAATGGAGTGTTTCCTAAAACTAATTAGTAAGAAAATATCAACAAAAGAGTCAAACTCTGTAAAATATTTGAAGAGATTTATTCTGAGCCAAATATGAGTAACCAATGGCCCAAGGTACAGTCTCAAGTTGTCCTGAGAATATGTGCCTAAAGTGGTCGACCTACAGCATGGATTTATACAATTTAGGAGAACATAAGACATAAATCAATACATGTAAAATGTACATTGGTTCAGTCTGGAAGGATGGGACAAGTTGAAGTGGGGGCTTCCAGGTCATAGGAGGATTCAAGAACTTTCTAATTGTTACTTGGTTGAAAGAGTTAAGTCATTGTCCAAATATCTAGAATCTGTAGAAGGGAATGTTTGGGCCAAGATAAGGGGTTATGGAAACTAAGGTTCCCCTTATGTACATAGAATCAATAGAATGGAATGACTGGCTTAAGGTAAGAGATTGTGGAGATCAAAGTTCCCATTATGCAGATAAAGCCTCCAGGTAGCAAGCCTCAGAAAGAATAGATTGTAAATGTTTCTTTTCAGACTTTTTTTAATATATAAAGTGCCAGACTCTTAGTTGAGTCTCTCCTGGATCAGGAAAAAGGCCTGGAAAGGGAAGGGGATTTTCTATACAATGTTGACTTTCCCCTTTGCTGTGCTGTTTGAAGATGTGGTAAAGAAACATATTTGGGGGTTATCTTTATCTGTCATGTGATGTTATGCTAGAGTCAGGCTGGAAAGTAAGCCATGTTATATGTTGTTGAATAAAACCCCTCTTTTGAGAGTTTATGGTTTGTAGGACATGGATCTCCATGCCCCTTACATAGGAATTTGAGCAAGAGAAGAAAAAGATCAGAGTTTAGTCCTCAGAAACTTCTTTAATATGCTAAATGGGCAGTTCAAACTGGTTTCATGTAATTGAAGCATGGCAGAATATGCCACCCTAAAATATGTCATTTTGACATAAAGATTATTTTTAAGCCTTAACTCACTTGAGTAACAACAGATGCAAGAAGGACATTCTTATTTCCCTCTTTCTTCCTGAAAACAGGATAAAAACTGCCATGTGAAAGATGGCCAGAGGTCAGAACAGTTTGCAAGCACGGCATGTTCTCATTTATAAGTGGGAGCTGAACAATGAGAACACATGGACACATGGAGGGGAACAACACTCACTGGGGCCCGTTGCGGGAGGCTGGTGGCAGAAGAGCACTAGGGAAAAGAGCTAACACATGTGGAGCTTAATACCTACAAGATGAATTGTTAGGTGCAGCAAACCACCACGGCACACATTTACCTTTGTAACAAACATGCACATCCTGCACATGTTCCTGGAGATTAAAAAACAAAAACGAAAACAAAAACAACAAAATAATTTTAAAAAGAAGAAACAGTTTGCAAGGTTATTTACTGGATCTCCCTGTACCAGTTAAAAGGAACATTCTTCAACGGGGAGTCACAGCTGAGCGAATTCTGTACAAACAGTCCTTGTTAAGTATTTCTTATCTTCCTTCAGCCTTCCCAGATAATTTAGTTACTTTTCCAGAATTGTCTCTTTTTGTTCAACCTAATATAAAAAGCATTTAGATTTTTCCACTTCTTTGGGTCTTCATTTCCCTATAAGGGCTCCTATGTCACATAAAATGCATACAAGTTTTTTATGCTTTTATCCTGTTTAATCTGTTTTATATCAATTTAATTATCAGACCCAGCAAAAAACTCTAAGAAGTATAAACCAAAAATAAAATTCTAAGCCCCCCAGCAATGGACTGATGGCCAACCCCCCAACTGGCCCTCAGCCAACAGTATTCCAAAGAAATCTGAAAAACTAATTCAGTCCATGATGGGGGAGAGGGAGGTTGGACATGCGTTGTTATACTCTCCTGCTTTTGGAATTCAGGCAAAACTGAGCAACATTAACATAAAAACAGATCTTTTTTGTTGTTGAAAATGGCAGAATTTTCTTCTTTGGCAAAGCTAAAATTACATATGCCTATGTATATATATATCACAGTTTCTTCATACAATCATTTATATTTGCTAAGTAGTAACCTCACTAATTTATCAAACTATCTTTTCTTTTTTAAATTTAATTTAATGTTAAGTTCCAGGATACATGTGCAGGACGTGTAGGTTTGTTACATAAGTATACATGTGCCATGGTGGTTTGCTGCACCTACCAACCCATCTCACCACATATCCCATTCTCCATGATGTGCTTATTTCACATTGTATGCTTGTATCAAAACCTCTCATGTACCCCATAAATATAAACACCTACTATGTATCCACAAAAATAAAAATAATAATGATTCATGTTCCTACATTGTTCTTAGGTTGAAATAAAATGACTAATCAAAAAGTAGTCATTAGTTATCCAATTGATAGCCATGCTCTATAGAATTATTAATTTGGAAGGTATATTCTGTTAATGCTTTATCCAGGTGGGCAATTAACATATACCTCAAGGAAAAGAAATCCTAGGAATGGAGTTCTCTCGAAATAAGTGCATTTTCCTTAAAATGACCCCCATGAACACCAACAGCCATAGACTTTCATCCTAAATCCACATCACCAAACTTCCAAGCTGTTATTACTTTAGAGTTTCTTGTACTATATAGCCCGTTGAAATGTAATGACACCAGAATGGAGTGTTTCCTAAAACTAATTAGTAAGAAAATATCAACAAAAGAGTCAAACTCTTAATACCTATGTATTAAGCCTCACATGCATTTGCTATTTATCCTAATGCTCTCCCTCCCCTCACCACCCAGACACTCCCAAGTGTGTATTGTTCCTCTCCCTGTGTCCACTTATTATTCTCAATGTTCAGCTCCCACTTATAAGTGAGAACATGTGGTGTTTGGTTTTCAAAACAGAGATCAGAGATCTTAAGACTGACAAACAGACTCTTTGTTACAATAAGATACCAACACGACAGATAGCAATCCCTGGAAGAAATTAAAGTATTTTACCCCAGAATATATATCTTTGACATATGTTTGAAATGGCCCTGTAAAGCTATCTTTTGCAGGGAAAATCTACATTCTGTAGAGAATCCCCTTCCCTTTCCAGGTCTTCTCCTTGATCCAGAGGAGAATTACCAATGAGTCTGGCACCTTTTTAAGTCTGATAAGAAACGTTTATAATCTATTTTCTCTGAAGCCTGCTACCTGAAGACATAATGCATGATAAACAAAAACTTGGTCCCCACGACCCATTATCTTAACCCAGCCAGGTCTTTGGATAAGAACTTAACTCTTTCATCCAATCGCCAATCAGAAAATCTCTTAATGTACCTATGATCTGGAGGCCTCCCCCTTTCAAGTTGTTCTGTCTTTCTGAACCCAACCAATGTACACCTTACATGTATTGATTGATGTGCTATATCTCCCTGAAAGGTATAAAACCAAGCTGTAGCCTGACCACCTTGGGTACAGGTTCTCAGGACTTCCAGAAATTGTGTCTCAGGCCATGGTCACTTATATTTGGCTCAGAATAAATCTCTTCAAATATTTTACAAAATTTGACTCTTTATCCAGAAAAGGTAGAGGTAAAATTTTGCTTCCTCTACATGATAAAAATATTTTGGCTATTCTGGCACCTTAGTGACACTAGATAAATTTTAGAATTGACTTGTGTAATTAAAAGGAACTTTTGATAATTATTTTGATATTTCATATATATAACAATTTAGGGAGAATTTAGGTCTTCACTAAAATTCCATTTTCCACCCTAATAAGTAATACCCATTTTGTCAAGGCAATTTTTAATATGTAATGTTAAATGAAAATATTATAATAATTTATAAAATCATAAAATTAATTTAGCCCTCTTAAGATCTTCTGAATTTTATTCTATGTCCACCAATGAAATCAAATTGCAATTAACAAAGGCTAACTAGGCTCTTCCTGCACAGGTGTTAGGCTATTTTAGGACATAGGAACAAAGGAATTAAATGAGTAACTGGTGACTCAGTTACTTACAGCTCTCCTCTTGAGTAGCTAGTAGTTTCTCTCAAGTTACAGGGAGATCATACCCAGCTTCTCCAAGAAAATAACTCATAGCCTCAACCACACACAAACAGAAACACACTAAAAAACATAATCATAGTGATGCTAAACGCCCAATAGGCTTGTTATATATGCATATATGCCATTTGTTTTGCCTGTAAATATCCTTGCAAACTGTTTCTATGTCTGGCCATTAGAGAGCACATACCAGTAGTCATAGAAACCAGAATATCACCATAACATTCAGTTTTACATTAGTTTTCCAGAGAAACTGGGAAATGTAATTCATCTTCTCAAATGCAATGAATGAATAAATTAATGCAATATTAGAAGACATTATGCTATCCATTCCCCCAAAATTACCTTTGGAGTGAAATAAGAGGATTTTGAAACAATGGTTAAAATGAAAGAATAAAGAGTTAATTATTATGATTTTTCTGTCAGACACGCCAAATCTGGTCTCAATTTCTGTCCAGGACCACTTTAGAACCTGAAATAACAGATGCTTATGCTGAAACTATCTATAAATCCATACAGTTTCAAACGTGGCCCAAACACTCAATAGTTCCAGATGATGTGGTTCACAAGATTAACATGTCCTGTCTATTGCACCTTAAATTCATCCTCAGAGTCAGAGCTTTGCATCACAGCTCAGTGGTTCACATATGACTCACAGTAGTAAAATTAAATGAGTGAATAAGATAGAATAAAAAATTGTTAGAATCTGGACATTGAGATGACTCTAATGAGGAAGTAAAATCTAAGTAATATGTAAGAATGAGATTTTTCCTCCACCAAAGTCTTCGTTGATAATAGAGATACCTGATACCTGACTATAGCAGTCCCCAGGAATATAACGAGGCCATGTCCAAGGACCTTTGGCAATTTTGGGTCAACATGGGAAGGAGAAAATTTAGTGAATATCAACCCTCCAGATATAGTACTAGGGAAACCAGCCACTGAGGAGTTGAGGTAAGGACACTGGAAACATTTTTGGACAACAAATATTTATGAAGATGGTATTATGAAGAAAATAATTCCAGAAAAGATACACTGACTTTCAGTTCCAGGACAAAGTGGTATAGATGACTTTACTTGCACTTTCCCTCTAAATGCCATGAAAATAACTCAACACAGAATCACAAAAGGGCTCTGAAGGTGTAAGGAAGAAGTTGACAGGGCAAGGAACTCAGGACATAAGGAAAGACACCACTGAGTCCCTTGACTTCTTTTTATCTCTTATATATTCTTGCCTGGGCACAAGAGAGTCCTATAATCAGGAAGCTCCAGCAGGCATGGAAGAAAAACAACATGAACAAAAAAGCCTACTTTTTCTGGTCAAAGGCATTGAAAAAAGGCAACCCAGCAAAGACCTAGCAGGGAGATCCACACTGTCCAACAACTAAAGCTGTGGTGGTTCCGTGTATCACAGTAGTAGCGTCAGCAGGGCCCAGCCAGGGATGTATCCCACACTCCATGCATGGAGCAGTGGTGAATTAGTCCACAACAACATTAGTGATCAAGGCCCAGTGTTTCATTAATTCCAACCCAATGACATTAGGTGCATAGGTGGCACTTGCAGAGATCAAGTGGGAGACTAGCAGAGCCAGAACTAAGTCAATCAGAAAAGCACTGGCCCAGGCTCTGGATACCAAATTTCCATTTGAACTAAAGGTCACAAAAGTCAGCCAGTATATATAAGCTAGACCTAAATATGGTGACTGCCTGTTGAAATGTAATATTTATATAGAATCAAGAATCTCCTAATATAAGTCAAAATGTTCAGAATTGGATCAAAAATGAGTCATCATACCAAGAACCATGGAAAACAACTTGAAGGACATTACACCAAGTAAAATAAACCAGACACAAATAAAAATACTGTATGATGTCACTTACATGTGGATCTATAATAGTTAAACTCATAGAAGCAGAGAATAGAATGGTAGTTACCAGGGGCTGGGGGGTGGTGAGAGATATAGCGAGATGTTGGTCAAAGGGTATAACACTTTAAATTATAAGATGAACAGTTTCTGGGAATCTAATGTACAGCATGAATGGTGATGGATGTGTTGATTAATTTGATTGTGATAATAATTATGTGAAGCATACATATATCAAATCATCCTCTTGTACAGCTTAAAGATATACAATCTTTACTTGCTAATTAAATACTTTAAAATAAAAGAATAGATAAACTACTCCATAGTGCTTTGGTACAAGGAAACATAGGGCAGAAGACAAATAAGAGGCTGCCACTTTAGGGATTATGCTGTTCCTCAGACATGGTGAAATCTATAGGCTAACATGGATAATATATTCATAGGTAGGTGTTTTACATGACACTATTTTAAGATTAATTTTAAAAATAATAACATTTAGATACATTTAGTAATGACCACACAAACTTATTAGAATAGGTAGGTACACACACAGTTTCTGTAATACATGGTTATTCAGTCTAGAGGGACTGAGCTACAGTAACACACAGTTCTACTTCCTGTCAACAAGCATAAAAGGCACTCCTCTGTGGTTGGTTGAGGCACTCAAAAGCAAGAGGAACCCATCTCAAACCCACTGGGATCCATAGCATATGTTCAGGTAAGTCCAGAAATATACCTGTATATAAAATGAGTGAATGTTTTCAACATACCTTTAATGAGGAGAAAATGGAGAGAGAAACCTAGCCACACATTCCAATCTTTACAGAAGACAAATATTGATAGTATTATGAGATTTAGTAAATAAATTTACAGGATTTCCAGTGAAATTTGAATTTCAAATACACAACAAATATTACATGGGACATGATTGAGCTAAAAAAGTTATGTATCTGAAATTCAAATTTAATTGAGTGTTACATGTTTTATCTGGCAACCCTCATATGGGGGTCATTCACAACTGTGCTTTTTAATCAGAGAGATATCCAGAAAAACATATGTGGGCTTGAGTCCCAGCTCTGCCAGCCACTGTTACTTTTACTATAACTTTTCTGTTCCCTAGTCTCATAACTGCAGGATTAGCCCAAACTGACCCTACTCTGTTGATAACAGAATGTCGAGTTACCCTGTAGCTATAACAAAGCCAAAATAGCAAGTCATGTATTCTGGGTATGCACAATGGAAAAAGCTTTGGCCTCTAACAACTCCCAGAATCAACATTTTCTGCCCCCAGAACCAAGACTGGGATATGACTAGAACCTGAATGCCAGAACCCTTACAGAAGTGAAGGGTCCATTAGTGAGGAAAATTCAGTACTGAAATCTACCCATCATACCTTACCATAAATGGTCAAATTTGAAGCCCTCCAATTGGAGCCTGCCAAGCCAACATTTCTAGTACATTTCCTTGTCCTCCAACCCCTTAAAATTTGCCCCAGACCCCAAATTGGAGAGACAGATATGAACTGTGCCTCCTGTCTCCTTGCTGGTTGACTTCTCAATGAAACGTCTTTTTTTCTTCAAAAACTGGTGCCATAGTATTGGCTTCTGTGTGTGTCAGGTAGTGATCCCACTACTCAGAGATAGCCTCTTCTTCTTGGTTTCATTTACAGGGAGTATTTTTTAATTCCACAGAGAAACCTCTCAGTTTAGCATTCCCTCTAACAGTTCTCACCAGAAAACTCACAAGTAGTCTGTAGTTCAACAGACCAACTTTCTTTTAATTATTCTCTCTCACTTCTTCCTTTCCCTATAACCTGAAAGCCTGGAGATTTCATAATGCACCTGTAACTGTAAATGACTCAGGCATGAGGATTGAAGCTTAGAAACCAATGGTATTTCCTCCTCCTAGAGGACCGTCCTTATAATGAGAAACTTCTAGGTGTGTGAACTGAGAGTGTGGTTCTTTCAGCATCTGTCAATATCTCTCTGCTGCGCTCAAAAATAGCATTGACCATTGTCACAAGATTATTCATTGCATTGCTTTTATAACAAAACAACGAAAACAACTCAAACTAGTGCCATTAGAGGGGATAGAATAAGTAATCTAAGGTCTAGGCCAAAATGGATTATGCTGTTAACCAAAGAATGAGATGGATCTAAATATATTAACATAAAAAAATCAGATGCAAAAATCAGATTAGCCAACAAGGAAATAAAATGATATATATATATTTTTTTTTTGCTTTTTTTTTTATTATTATTACTATTATTAATATTATACTTTAGGCTCTATGGTACATGTGCGCAACGTGCAGGTAAGTTACATATGTATACATGTGCCATGCTGGTGCGCTGCACCCACCAACTCGTCATCTAGCATTAGGTATATCTCCCAATGCTATCCCTCCCCCATCCCCCCACCCCACAACAGTCCCTGAAGTCTGATGTTCCCCTTCCTGTGTCCATGTGTTTTCATTGTTCAGTTCCCACCTATGAGTGAGAATATGCGGTGTTTGGTTTTTTGTTCTTGCGATAGTTTACTGAGAATGATGATTTCCAATTTCATCCATGTCCCTACAAAGGACACGAAGTCATCATTTTTTATGGCTGCATAGTATTCCATAGTGTATATGTGCCACATTTTCTTAATCCAGTCTATCATTGTTGGACATTTGGGTTGGTTCCAAGTCTTTGCTATTGTGAATAATGCTGCAATAAACATACGTGTGCATGTGTCTTTATAGCAGCATGATTTATCGTCCTTTGGGTATATACCCAGTAATGGGATGGCTGGGTCAAATGGAATTTCTAGTTCTAGATCCCTGAGGAATCGCCACACTGACTTCCACAATGGTTGAACTAGTTGACAGTCCCACCAACAGTGTAAAAGTGTTCCTATTTCTCCACATCCTCTCCAGCACCTGTTGTTTCCTGACTTTTTAATGATTGCCATTCTAACTGGTGTGAGATGGTATCTCATTGTGGTTTTGATTTGCATTTCTCTGATGGCCAGTGATGGTGAGCATTTTTTCATGTGTTTTTTGGCTGCATAAATGTCTTCTTTTGAGAAGTGTCTGTTCATGTCCTTTGCCCACTTTTTGATGGGGTTGTTTGTTTTTTTCTTGTAAATTTGTTGGAGTTCATTGTAGATTCTGGATATTAGCCCTTTGTCAGACGAGTAGGTTGCGAAAATTTTCTCCCATTTTGTAGGTTGCCTGTTCACTCTGATGGTAGTTTCCTTTGCTGTGCAGAAGCTCTTTAGTTTAATGAGATCCCATTTATCAATTTTGGCTTTTTTTGCCA
Organism: Pongo pygmaeus; assembly: GCF_028885625.2. Taxonomy (NCBI): domain Eukaryota; kingdom Metazoa; phylum Chordata; class Mammalia; order Primates; family Hominidae; genus Pongo; species Pongo pygmaeus. The sequence goes on along the minus strand of NC_072396.2, from coordinate 110,381,542 downwards.
TTGCTTTTGGTGTTTTAGACATGAAGTCCTTGCCCATGCCTATGTCCTGAACGGTAATGCCTAGGTTTTCTTCTAGGGTTTTTATGGTTTTAGGTCTAACATTTAAGTCTTTAATCCATCTTGAATTGATTTTTGTATAAGGTGTAAGGAAGGGATCCAGTTTCAGCTTTCTACATATGGCTAGCCAGTTTTCCCAGCACCATTTATTAAATAGGGAATCCTTTCCCCATTTCTTGTTTTTGTCAGGTTTGTCAAAGATCAGATACTTGTAGATATGTGGCATTATTTCTGACGGCTCTGTTCTGTTCCATTGATCTATATCTCTGTTTTGGTACCAGTACCATGCTGTTTTGGTTACTGTAGCCTTGTAGTATAGTTTGAAGTCAGGTAGTGTGATGCCTCCAGCTTTGTTCTTTTGGCTTAGGATTGACTTGGCGATGCGGGCTCTTTTTTGGTTCCATATGAACTTTAAAGTAGTTTTTTCCAATTCTGTGAAGAAAGTCATTGGTAACTTGATGGGGATGGCATTGAATCTGTAAATTACCTTGGGAAGGATGGCCATTTTCATGATATTGATTCTTCCTACCCATGAGCATGGAATGTTCTTCCATTTGTTTGTATCCTCTTTTATTTCCTTGAGCAGTGGTTTGTAGTTCTCCTTGAAGAGGTCCTTCACATCCCTTGTAAGTTGGATTCCTAGGTATTTTATTCTCTTTGAAGCAATTGTGAATGTGAGTTCACTCATGATTTGGCTCTCTGTTTGTCTGTTATTGATGTATAAGAATGCTTGTGATTTTTGCACATTGATTTTGTATCCTGAGACTTTGCTGAAGTTGCTTATCAGCTTAAGGAGATTTTGGGCTGAGACAATGAGGTTTTCTAGATATACTATCATGTCATCTGCAAACAGGGACAATTTGACTTCCTCTTTTCCTACTTGAATACCCTTGATTTCCTTCTCCTGCCTAATTGCCCTGGCCAGAACTTCCAACACTATGTTGAATAGAAGTGGTGAGAGAGGGCATCCCTGTCTTGTGCCAGTTTTCAAAGGGAATGCTTCCATATTTTGCCCATTCAGTATGATATTGGCTGTGGGTTTGTCATAAATAGCTCTTATTATTTTGAGATACGTCCCATCAATACCTAATTTATTGAGAGTTTTTAGCATGAAGGGTTGTTGAATTTTGTCAAAGGCCTTTTCTGCATCTATTGAGATAATCATGTGGTTTTTGTCTTTGGTTCTGTTTATATGCTGGATTACATTTATTGATTTGCGTATATTGAACCAGCCTTGCATCCCAGGGATGAAGCCCACTTGATCATGGTGGATAAGCTTTTTGATGTGCTGCTGGATTCTGTTTGCCAGTATTTTATTGAGGATTTTTGCATCAATGTTCATCAAGGATATTGGTCTAAATTTCTCTTTTTTTGTTGTGTCTCTGCCAGGCTTTGGTATCAGGATGATGTTGGCCTCATAAAATGAGTTAGGGAGGATTCCCTCTTTTTCTATTGATTGGAATAGTTTCAGAAGGAATGGTACCAGCTCCTCCTTGTACCTCTGGTAGAATTTGGCTGTGAACCCATCTGGTCCTGGACTTTTTTTGGTTGGTAAGCTATTGATTATTGCCACAATTTCAGCTCCTGTTATTGGTCTATTCAGAAATTCAACTTCTTCCTGGTTTAGTCTTGGGAGGGTGTATGTGTTGAGGAATTTATCCATTTCTTCTAGATTTTCTAGTTTATTTGCGTAGAGGTGCTTGTAATATTCTCTGATGGTAGTTTGTATTTCTGTGGGATTGGTGGTGATATCCCCTTTATCATTTTTTATTGCATCTATTTGATTCTTCTCTCTTTTTTTCTTTATTAGTCTTGCTAGCGGTCTATCAATTTTGTTGATCCTTTCAAAAAACCAGCTCCTGGATTCATTAATTTTTTGAAGGGTTTTATGTGTCTCTATTTCCTTCAGTTCTGCTCTGATTTTAGTTATTTCTTGCCTTCTGCTAGCTTTTGAATGTGTTTGCTCTTGCTTTTCTAGTTCTTTTAATTGTGATGTTAGGGTGTCAATTTTGGATCTTTCCTGCTTTCTCTTGTGGGCATTTAGTGCTATCAATTTCCCTCTACACACTGCTTTGAATGCATCCCAGAGATTCTGGTATGTTGTGTCTTGGTTCTCGTTGGTTTCAAAGAACATCTTTATTTCTGCCTTCATTTCGTTATGTACCCAGTAGTCATTCAGGAGCAGGTTATTCAGTTTCCATGTAGTTGAGCGGTTTTGAGTGAGATTCTTAATCCTGAGTTCTAGCTTGATTGCACTGTGATCTGAGAGAGAGTTTGTTATAATTTCTGTTCTTTTACATTTATTGAGGAGAGCTTTACTTCCAAGGATATGGTCAATTTTGGAATAGGTGTGGTGTGGTGCTGAAAAAAATGTATATTCTGTTGATCTGGGGTGGAGAGTTCTGTAGATGTCTATTAGGTCCGCTTGGTGCAGAGCTGAGTTCAATTCCTGGGTATCCTTGTTGACTTTCTGTCTCGTTGATCTGTCTAATGTTGACAGTGGGGTGTTAAAGTCTCCCATTATTAATGTGTGGGAGTCTAAGTCTCTTTGTAGGTCACTCAGGACTTGCTTTATGAATCTGGGTGCTCCTGTATTGGATGCATATATATTTAGGATAGTTAGCTCTTCTTGTTGAATTAATCCCTTTACCATTATGTAATGGCCTTCTTTGTCTCTTTTGATCTTTGTTGGTTTAAAGTCTGTTTTATCAGAGACTAGGATTGCAACCCCTGCCTTTTTTTGTTTTCCATTTGCTTGGTAGATCTTCCTCCATCCTTTTATTCTGAGCCTATGTGTGTCTCTGCATGTGAGATGGGTTTCCTGAATACAGCACACTGATGGGTCTTGAGTCTTTATCCAATTTGCCAGTCTGTGTCTTTTAATTGGAGCATTTAGTCCATTTACATTTAAAGTTAATATTGTTATGTGTGAATCTGATCCTGTCATTATGATGTTAGCTGGTTATTTTGCTCATTAGTTGATGCAGTCTCTTCCTAGTCTCGATGGTCTTTACATTTCGGTATGATTTTGCAGTGGCTGGTACCGGTTGTGCCTTTCCATGTTTAGTGCTTCCTTCAGGAGCTCTTTTAGGGCAGGCCTGGTGGTGACAAAATCTCTCAGCTTTTGCTTGTCTATAAAGTATTTTATTTCTCCTTCACTTATGAAGCTTAGTTTGGCAGGATATGAAATTCTGGGTTGAAAATTCTTTTCTTTAAGAATGTTGAATATTGGCCCCCACTCTCTTCTGGCTTGTAGGGTTTCTGCCGAGAGATCCGCTGTTAGTCTGATGGGCTTCCCTTTGATGGTAACCCGACCTTTCTCTCTGGCTGCCCTTAACATTTTTTCCTTCATTTCAACTTTGGTGAATCTGACAATTATGTGTCTTGGAGTTGCTCTTCTCAAGGAGTATCTTTGTGGCGTTCTCTGTATTTCTTGAATCTGAATGTTGGCCTGCCTTGCTAGATTGGGGAAGTTCTCCTGGATAATATCCTGCAGAGTGTTTTCCAACTTGTTTCCATTCTCCCCGTCACTTTCAGGGACACCAATCAGACGTAGATTTGGTCTTTTCACATAGTCCCACATTTCTTGGAGGCTTTGCTCGTTTCTTTTTATTCTTTTTTCTCTAAACTTCCCTTCTCACTTCATTTCATTCATTTCATCTTCCAGGGCTGATACCCTTTCTTCCATTTGATCGCATCGGCTCCTGAGGCTTCTGCATTCTTCACGTAGTTCTCGAGCCTTGGTTTTCAGCTCCATCAGCTCCTTTAAGCACTTCTCTGTATTGGTTATTCTAGTTATACATTCTTCTAAGTTTTTTTCAAAGTTTTCAACTTCTTTGCCTTTGGTTTGAATATCCTCCCGTAGCTCGGAGTAATTTGATCTTCTGAAGCCTTCTTCTCTCAGCTCGTCAAAGTCATTCTCCGTCCAGCTTTGTTCCGTTGCTGGTGAGGAACTGCGTTCCTTTGGAGGAGGAGAGGTACTCTGCTTTTTAGAGTTTCCAGTTTTTCTGCTCTGTTTTTTCCCCATCTTTGTGGTTTTATCTACTTTTGGTCTTGATGATGGTGATGTACAGATGGGTTTTTGGTGTGGATGTCCTTTCTGTTAGTTTTCCTTCTAACAGACAGGACCCTCAGCTGCAGGTGTGTTGGAGTACCTGGCCGGCCGTGTGAGGTGTCAGTCTGCCCCTGCGGGGGGGTGCCTCCCAGTTAGGCTGCTCGGGGGTCAGGGGTCAGGGACCCACTTGAGGAGGCAGTCAGCCCGTTCTCAGATCTCCAGCTGCGTGCTGGGAGAACCACTGCTCTCCTCAAAGCTGTCAGACAGGGACATTTAAGTCTGCAGAGGTTACTGCTGTCTTTTTGTTTGTCTGTGCCCTGCCCCCAGAGGTGGAGCCTACAGAGGCAGGCAGGCCTCCTTGAGCTGTGGTGGGCTCCGCCCAGTTCAAGCTTCCCGGCTGCTTTGTTTACCTAAGCGAGCCTGGGCAATGGCGGGCGCCCCTCCCCCAGCCTCGCTGCCGACTTGCTGTTTGATCTCAGACTGCTGTGCTAGCAATCAGCGAGACTCCGTGGGCGTAGGACCCTCTGAGCCAGGTCTGGGCTATACTCTCCTGGGGCACCGTTTCCTAAGCCCGTCAGAAAGGCCCAGTATTCGGGTGGGAGTGGCCCGATTTTCCAGGTGCCGTCTGTCACCCCTGGAAATGGAACTCCCTGACCCCTTGCGCTTCCCGAGTGAGGCAATGCCTCGCCCCTGCTTCGGCTGGCGCACGGTGCACTCACCCACTGACCTGCGCCCACTGTCTGGCACTCCCTAGTGAGATGAACACGGTACCTCAGATGGAAATGCAGAAATCACCCGTCCTCTGCGTCGCTCGCGCTGGGAGCTGTAGACCGGAGCTGTTCCTATTCGGCCATCTTGGCTCCTCCCCCTAAAATGATATTGTTAATTTAAAAATCCCATATGGATGGAAAACAATGCTTTATATTCTCTTACAACATAAAGAAATATACATATCCATAGAAAAAGGTTTTTCTTTTTTTTTTTTTTTTTTTTTGACAGAGTCTCACTCTATCTCGCCTGGGCTGGAATGCAGTGGTGCAATCTTGGCTCACTGAAGCCTCCGCCTCCCAGGTTCAAGTGTTTCTCCTGTCTCTACCTCCTGAATAGCTGAGAGTACAGGCATGTGCCACCACACCTAGTTACAGGCTGGTCTCAGACTCCTGACCTTAGGTGATCCACCCACCTCGGCCTCCCAAAGTGCTGGGATTACAGGCATGAACCACCGTGTCTGGCCTGAAAAGGTCTTGAATAGTATATGCCAAACTGATAAAATGAATTTGATCTGAAAGAAGTGGAGGAAGAAGAGAATAGGCAGGTGATGGAAGTCAACTCTATTATTACAAGCATATTGTAAGATATAACTAGAAGAAAGCATTTCTATTTATTTATGCACTTAAATAATGCCTTCTGAAAAAACATGAAAAAATATAAAAATATATTTTGAGAATATATTTTAAAAATCAAACAGTGGGCCAATATTAATACAATGTTTTAAAAATTGAAAGGCAATATCCTTGAAAAGTACAGAAAGAATTTTTATATTGATCAAAGAAACTATTCACCAAAATCGTATATAGCTAAGAACACAGGTTAAATTAAAACGTTTTTTAAAAAGTAATAGAATTACATGGAGATAGTTGCATAATCAATAGTAAATAATATTTATTGAAATGTAAAATATAGAAATAGAGCATTTTAAAATAACAGATACGCACAGTGAAAAAGGAAAAAAGTAAATGGATGATAGATGAAATGTTCGGTCACAGTGGCTTATGCCCGTAATTCCAACACTTTGGGAGGCCCAGGCTGGTGGATCACTTGAGCCCAGGAGTTCGAGACCAGCCTGGGCAACATAGTGAAACTCTGTCTCTAAAAAAATTAAATTAAATTAAATTAAAAAATTAGCCAGGCATGGTGGCATGCTCCTGTAGTGCCAACTACTCAGGAGGCTGAGGTGGGAGGATCGCTTAAGCCCAAGATGTAGAGGTTGCAGTGAGCCGAGATCATGCCACTGAACTCCAGCCTGGGTGACTGGGTGACAGATCAAGACTCTGTCTCAATAAATAAATAAATAAATAAATAAATAAATAAATAAATAAATATTTTTACTGATGAAGGCCAAGAAGCCAACATTATATGTTCTCACTTGTAAGTGGGAGCTAAGTTATGAGGATGCAAAGGTATAAGAATGATATAATGGACTCTAGGGACTGGGGGAAAGGATGGGAGGGGGGTGAGGGATAAAAGACTACACACTGGGTACAGTGTACACTACTCATGTGATGAGTGCCCCAAAATCTCAGAAATCACCACTAAATAACTTATCCATGTAACCAAACACCACCTGTTCCCCCAAAACTATTGAAGTAATAAATAAATAAATAAATATGCCAAAAAAAGAAAATGCAAAAAACAACATAAATTTATAGGACATACTGCAAAGGAGAGTTGAAAGGGATTGTAGAGGAAGCAATATTTGAAAACAAAATGGCTCAAAATTTCTACAAAAATGAATTATGAGAAAAACCAAGCTGCAGATTCAAGAGGTGACCCTGAAATGCACATGCTCAGAAGAAAACTGAAAACACCGCAGGGGAAAAAAATAAGCATATAATATTAGGCAAGGTCCTTTCAGAAACACATGTATATCAATCAAGATGCTGTCAGGGAAACGGAAACAACACAGGTTAATAAGATTGAGGATTTAATAGAGGGAATTGTTTAAACAAACAGGATGTCTAAGTAGACATAAAGGAAGGCTAAAGTTGTACAAAGACAGAAAGGGCAAGATGGAACTTCCACCCCTAGAGTGGGGTAAAGCAAGGAAAGATCTAGGTGTTCTGAGAACCCATAATAGGGGAGAATGGACCCTCAGAGCTAGGACTCAGACCTCTGAGGAAAGCAAACTGCCCAACTAGTAGTGGTTTCTAAAGGGACTCAAGCAGGAAAACCACAAACTATGGAATTCTATCTCTGAGGAGGGACAGCTGCCTGGATTGTGCTAAGCCTCAGAATCTCAGAGAAGAACCTTGACCTGCACACCAGTTTGGACCCAGACTTCTGAACAAAGAGACATCCACCAGCAGGTGGCTGCTGCGGGGCTTTATGAGCAGGAAAAATTGAGCGCCTTGGTGTTTGAGGATAAACAGTAAAATGGACATTCCTGAAGGTCCTCTATTGGGACGACGCTAAGCAACATGGAAAGCAGAGGGAGGTGTACTCTCCCTCCTCCCCCTACTCTCCCTTTCTCTCTTTTCTTCCCTCCCTCCTTCCTTCTTCCCCTCTCTCCCCCTCCCACTTCTTCCTCTCTCTTTTATTCCCTCTCATTCTCTGTTATATACATATACACAGAGCTATTAATCCTGATTGACTTTATACACCAGTAACAGTTATTTGATCATTAAAGTGTTATAATGAATAAAAATCAACTAATGTTAATCTATTCCAAAATTCTCACGGTTGTTGAGTTTAAACAAGCGTCAAAATATCTATTTAGCTTTAACTCAAATCCACCCAAACTAGCCATAATGGTTGCATACAGGCAAATATTAAAGTTGGCAAATCCATGCTGTATATTTTTACAATCCATTGTCAATTATTTTCATCCAATGACTACCAGGAACAGACACTTAGATAAACAAGTTGGGTTTATTATTTCTTGCAGGGAAAAAGAACACTAACAGGAAATAGTCTCAGTAAAAGAGTATTAGAAAGGACATAGGATTTGGGCTTTGCGTCTATATTTTGGAGGAGGGTATGAGGAAGCAGGGATTTTACTTTAGTTTAGATGTTAGAAAGTGGGCACAATTCTGACCGGAAATTTTGTGGGTAGCACAGTTACCAGGGTTTTTTCTGTGGTTAGACAAAAATATAAAGTGGTCTCATTTTCTCTTATTTTATCATGATCTCAGAGTGACCTTCTCTGAGAACGGTATTCTGTGAGATTGTTTTTATTTGATAGAAGAACATGGACTACCTGGTAGTGCCAGGTCAGCTTTATAATGTCAGGGGCTGCTTTCTCTCTCTTTCTGTTTCTTGCTAGTCCATATCATCAAGAAATAAAGTGAGTAGCTTAACATTTATTTTTTAACGTGGTAAATGTTTTTAATAAACAACAATTAACAAATATTGCTAACAAACAATCAGAGAAAGAAAGTCTTAATTAAAAATTAAAAGATCCTTAGCCATAGAAGTCATCTTTCCTGAAGCAGAGGCCTGGGACTTTAAGATAGATAGGATTTAAAAAATTGATGAACACTGTAAAATCCAAATGATGGTGACAAAAGTTAAAAAGCAGAGCTTGACATGACTTGCTTGGGAGCGAATAGAAGATGGCTTGAGGAAGAATAACCTCGATAACAACGACACCTTCAAGTTTCACAAAATTTGCAAATACCACTTATAGTTCATTTTTTTCTTCCATAAATTGCAATGAAATATAAATACTGAAAAGATCTTTACAGTTCATTATTTTAAAAATACAAAACCAACATGTTAGCTAGAAATGATCACTTCTCTGACATCTTTACTTTCTGAAAATTTCACTAGCCAACAATTGCAGTTATTTCTCTGGCCCGAGCCATTCTACACAAAGTGAAAAAACAATTTATCAGGTCTTGGGAACTCCTATATACTTAATAAGAAAAAGACAAAAAAAAAATACTCTTTGAACTCTAGGTTCACTCCCAAATTAAACAGCTTTCACTCTTGAACAAGTCTCACAATATGTGCAGAATATGTATCACAAAAATGGGAGAAACCGCAAACCCCAAACAAGAAATGACATTTACAGCATGGTATTTAAGATTAGGGGTTCTGGACCAAAATTTCCTGTGGAATACTTAGAATTTTGCCTGGAATATGGTAAGCGTTATAATTTCCAGCTATTAATCCTCTGTAATGTAACAAAAATACAGAACATGTAGGGCAACATCAACTAATTGACAACAATGAAAAAACTTAATTGAGAAATGTGAGGCACAAAATGAAACTTTGAAAGACTTTTTTAGAAATAAAGGTGAGCTTACAGAAAATGCAATATTTTATCATAACTTTATTCCAATTTAACATGATGAAATTTTACAAGGGTTATCAGATTTATTAGAGCAGATATAACAATCTTAGTTTGGGGGAAGTTTTAGAAACTTATTTTTCCCAATTCTTTTGGTTTTTTTTTAACTTTTATTTTAGGTTTGGGGGTACTTGTATAGGTTTGTTATATAGGTGAACTCGTGTCACAGGGGTTTGTTGTACAGGTTATTTCATCACCCAGGTATTAGGCCTGTACCCAATAGCTATTTTTTCTGCTCTTCTCCCTCCTCCCACCCCCCACTGTCAAGTAGACCACAGTGTCTGTAGTTCCCTTCTTTTCGTTCATGACTTCTCATGATTTAGCTCCCTCTTATAAGTAAGAACACTTGGTGTGTGGTTTTCTCTTCCTGCATTAGTTTGCTAAGGATAATAGCCTCCAGCCCTATCCATGTTACTGCAAAAGACATGAGCTCATCCTGTTTAATGGCTGCATAGTATTCCATAATGTATAATGTATAACATAATGTATAACATAATGTATGACATTTTCTTTATCCAATCTGTCACTGATGGGCATTGAGGCTGATTCCATGTTTTTGCTATTGTGAATAGTGCTGCAGTGAACATTCACATGCATGTGTCTTTATGGTAGAATGATTTATATTCCTCTGGGTATATATCTAGTAATGGGATTTCTTGGTCAAATGGTAGTTCTATTTTTAGCTCTTTAAAGAATCGCCATACTGCTTTGCATAATGGTTGAACAAATTTACACTCCCACCAACAATGTATATGTGTTTTCTTTCCTCCACAACCTCACCAGCATCCGTTAGTTTTCGGCTTTTTTATTTTTTACTTCTCCATAGGTTATTGGGTTATAGGTTGTTGGTTATTTTATTTTTCCATAGGTTTGGTTACATGAATAAGTTCTTTACTGGCTATTTGTGAGATTTGGTGCACCCATCACATGAGCAGTATACACTGCACCCTATTTGTAGTCTTTTATCCCTCCTCTCCCTCCCACCCTTCTCCCCAAGTCCCCAAAGTCCGCTGTATCATTCTTATGCCTTTGCAATCTCATAGCTTAACTCCCACATATCAGGGAGAGCATACGATGTTTGGTTTTCCATTCCTGAGTTGCTTCACTTAGCATAATAGTCTCCAACCTCATCCAGGTCACCACAAATGCCATTAATTCATTCTTTTTCATGGCTGAGTAGTATTCCATTGTATGTATACACCACAGTTTCTTTATCCACTCGTTGATCAGTGGGCATTTGGGTGGGTTCCGCAATTTTGCAATTGTGAATTTTGCTGCTATAAACATGTGTGTGCAAGTATCATTCTGTACAATGACTTCTTTTCCTTTGAGTAGATACCCAGTAGTGGGCTTGCTGGATCAAGTGGTAGTTCAACTTTTAGTTCTTTAAGGAATCTCCACATTGCTTTCTATAGTAGCTGTACTAATTTACATTCCCACCAGCAGTGTAGAAGTGTTCCCTGATCACTGCATCCATGCCAACATCTACCATTTTTTGATTTTTTGGTTATGGTCATTCTTGCAGAAGTAAGGTGGTATCACATTGTGGTTTTGATTTGCATTTCCCTGATCATTAGTGATGTTGAGCATTTTTTCCTATATTTGTTGGCCATTTGTATATCTTCTTTACAGGATTGTCTATTGTGTCCTTAGTCCACTTTTTGATAAGATTTTTTTTTTTTTTTGCTGATTTGTTTGAGTTCATTGTAGATTCAGAATATTATTCCTTTGTCATATATATAGATTATGAAAATTCTGTCCCACTCTGTGGGTTGCCTGTTTACTCTGCTGTCTGTTCCTTTTGCCATGCAAAAGCTCTTTAGTTTAATTAAGTCTCAGCTATTTATGTTTGTTTCTATTGCATTTGCTTTTGAGTTATTGGTCATGAAATCCTTGCCTAAGCCAATGTCTAGAAGGGTTTTTCCAATGTTATCTTCTATAATTTTTATAGTTTCAGGTCATAGATTTAAGTCCTTAATTCATCTTGAGTTGATTTTTGTATAAGGTGAAAGATGAGGATCCAGTTTCATTCTCCTACATGTGGCTACCCAATTATCCCAGGACCATTTGTTGAAAAGGATGTCCTTTCCCTTCTTTATGTTTTTGTTTGCTTTGTCAAAGATCAGTTGGCTGTAAGTATTTGGGTTTATTTCTGGGTCCTCTATTCTGTTCCATTGGTCTCTCTGCCTGTTTTTATACCAGTACCAGGCTGTTTTGGTGACTATGGGCTTATAGTACAGTTTTAAATCAGGTAGTGTGATGCCTCTAGATTTGTTCTTTTTGCTTAGTTTTGCTTTAGCTATGTGGGCTTTTTTTGGTTCCATATGAACTTTAGAATTTTTTTTTCTAATTCTGTGAAGAATGATGATGGTATTTTGATGTGGATTGCATTGAATTTATAGATAGTTTTTGGCTTATGGTCATTTTCACAATATTGATTCCACCCATTCATGAGCATAGGATGTGCTTCCATTTGTTTGTGTCATCTGTGATTTCTTTCAGCAGGGTTCTGTAGTTTTCCTTGTAGAGGTCTTTCACCTCCTTGGTTAGGTATATTCTTAAGTATTTTAATTTTTTTTGAAGTTATTGTAAAAGGGGTTGAGTTCTTGATTTGATTCTCTGCTTGGTCACTGTTAGTGCATAGAAGAGCTACTGATTTGTGTACATTATTCTTGTATCCAGAAACTTTGCTGAATTGTTTTATCAGTTCTAGGAGCTTTCTGGAGGAGTCTTAGGGTTTTTGAGATAACCTATCATATTGTCAGCAAACAGTGACAGTTTGACTTCCTCTTTACTGATTTGGATGCCTTTTATTTCTTTCTCTTCTCTGATTGCTCTGGCTAGGACTTCCAGTACTATGTTGAAGAGGAGTGGTGAGAGTGGGCATCCTTGTCTTGTTCGAGTTCTCAGAGGGAACGCTTTTAATTTTTCCCCATTCAGTGTTATGTTGGCTGAGGGTTTGTCATAGATAGCTTTTATTACATTGAAGTGTATGGGGGGAACCCGCCCCCAATATTTCAACATAGGTCCTTTCTATTTTCCCTAAGTGTGAACCAGTATGAGAAATAAAGAGAAAGAGCACAAAGAGAGGAATTTTACAGCAGGGCCGCCGGGGGTGACATCACATATCAGTAGGTCCATGATGTCCACCTGAGCTGCAAAACCAGCAAGTTTTTATTAGGGATTTCAAAAGGGGAGGGGGTGTACGAACAGCGAGTGGGTCACATGCTTCAAGGGGCAAAAGGCAGAGCAAGGATCACATGCTTCTGAGGAAACAGGACCAGGGCGAAATCAGAAACTCCTGATGAGGGTCTATGTTCAGCAGTGCACGTATTATCTTGATAAACATCTTAACAGAAAACAGGGTTCGAGAGCAGAGAACTGGTCTGACCTCAAATTTACCAGGGCTGGGGTTTCCCAATCCTAGTAAGCCTGAGGGTACTGCAGGAGACCAGGGCATATCTCAGTCATTATCTCAACTGCATAGGACAGACACTCCCAAAGCGGCCATTTATAGATCTCTCCCCAGGAATGTAATTCTTTTCCTAGGGTCTTAATATTATATTCCTTGCTAGGAAAAGAATTTAGCAGTATCTCTCCTACTTGCACGTCCGTTTATAGGCTCTCTGCAAGAAGAAAAATATGACTCTTTTTGCCTGACCCCACAGGCAGTCAGACCTTATGGTTGTCTTCCCTTGTTCCCTAAAATCGCTGTTACTCTGTTCATTTTCAAGGTGCACTGATTTCATATTGTTCAAACACACATGTTTTACAATCAATTTGTACAGTTAACACAATCATCACAGGGTCCTGAAGTGATGTACATCCTCAGCTTACAAAGATAACAGGATTAAGAGATTAAAGTTAAGACAGGAGTAAGAAATTATAAGAATATTATTAGGGAAGTGATAAACATCCATGAAATCTTCACAATTTATGTTCTTCTGCTGCGGCTCCAGCCGGTCCCTCTGTTTGGGGTCCCTGACTTCCTGCAACAGAAGCGTGTCCTTTGTATGCCGATTTTGCTGAGAGTTTTAATCATAAAGGGATGCTAGATTTTGTCAAATGCTTTTTCTGCATCTATTGAGATGATCACGTGATTTTTGTTTTTAATTCTGTTTGTGTGGTGTATCACATTTATTGACTTATGTGTGTTAAACCATCCCTGCATCCCTGGTATGAAACCCACTTGATCATGGTGGATTACCTTTTTCATATGTTGTTGAATTTGGTTAGCTAGTATTTTGTTAAGGATTTTAGCATATATGTTCATCAGGGATATGGGTCTGTAGTGTTTTTTTTTTTTTTTTGGTTATGTCCCTTTCTGGTTTTGGTATTAGGGTGATGCTAGCTTCATGGAATGAATTAGGGAGTGTTCCCTCTTTCTCTATCTTGTGGAATAGTGTCAGTAGGATTGGTACCAATTATTGTTTGAATGTCTGGTAGAATTGTGCTGTGAATCTGTCTGGTCCTGGACTTTTTTTGTTGTTGTTGGTCATTTTTAAATTACCATTTCAGTCTCGCTGCTTGTTATTGGTCTGTTCAGGGTATCCAATTCTTCCTGATTTAAGGTAGGAATGTATTTTTCCAGAAATTTATCCATTTCTTCTAGGTTTTCTAGTTTATGTGTGTAAAGGTGTTCACAGTCGCCCTGAATGATCTTTTGTATTTCTGTGGTGTCAGTTGTAATATCTCCTGCTTTGTTTCTTACTGAGGTTATTTGGATTTTCTCTCTTCTTTTCTTGGTTAATCTTGCTAATGATCTATCAATTTTGTTTATCTTTTCAAACAACTAGCTTTTTGCTTCATTTATCTTTTGTATTTGTTTGTTTCAATTGTATTTAGTTCTGCTCTGCTCTTGGTTATTTTCTTTCTTCTGATGGGTTTGGGTTTGGTTTGTTCTTGTTTCTCCAGTTCCTTGAGGTGTGACCTTAGAATGTCAGTTTGTACTCTTTCAGTCTTTCTGACGTAGGCATTTAGGACTATGAACTTTCCTCTTAGCACCGTGTTTGCTGTATCCCAATGGTGTTGATAGGTTATGTCATTTTCCAACTCCTATTTCCTTACATTCAGGGAAAATCTCCCCCAAAATTTTTATTAGTTTAAGAGTTGTGTTCAGCATTAAAAGGACAAGGGTGGCAGAGCCTCCAAAACGTAAATTTAAAGAAGATAATCTTAAATATTTTGATGGTTAAATTTATTTGTCAACTTGAGTGGGCCATGAGGTGCCATATATTTGGTTAAACGTTATTTCTAGGTGTGTTTGTGGATAAGATCAACATTTGAATTGATAGACTGAATAAAGCAGATTGCCCTCCCCAATGTGGGTGGGCTTCATCTAATCAACTGAAGAACTAAATGGAATAATAGTCTGTGTATGAAAGAATTATCTCTCTTTCTGCCTTACTACCTCAGGCTGGGAAACTGGTCTCCTTCTCTGGACTTGAAATAGAACTTACACTATCAAGTCTTCTGATTCTCATGCCTTGGGATTAGAACTATCACTATATAGTTGGCTTTCATAGGTCTCTAGCTTGCATGCTGCAGATAAGCCTATTCCTTATAGTCAGCTTATATATATATTATATATATATTTATATATATAATATATAAATATATATAATATATAATTTTATATAAATATATATAATATATAATTTTATATATAAATATATATGATATATATAATATATAATATATAATATATATAAGCTGACTATATATAATGTAACATATATTATATATAATATTTTATATGTTACAATACATAATACAATATATTATATGTACTATTTAATATAATATAATACATATTATTAATATATTAATAATAATTATTAATATATTAATGATATATTATATTAAATAGTATATAACCTAATATATTATATATTATATATAAATTAAATTAAATTAAATTAAATTATATATTGTATTACATATCATACCAATATATTATGTATAATATGTAATACACCATATATCATTTATATTAAATTACAATATATAATCTATCTTATATATTACATAAAATATATTATATATCATTTATATTATAATATATAGTATACTATATATTATACTTTATATATTACATAGTATATGTACTGTATATTATATATAGTACATACACTATGTATTAGATATAAATATAATATCTAATATATATACTATATATTAGATGTAAATATAATATCTAATATATACTATATATTAGATAATATGTTATATCTAATATATACTATATATAAGATATAAATATAATATCTAATATATACTATATATGTTAGATATAATATAATATCTAATATATACTATATATGTTAGATATAAATATAATACCTAATATATACTATATGTTAGATATAAATATATCTAATATGTACTATATGTTAGATATAAATATAATATCTAATATATACTATATGTTAGATATAAATATAATATCTAATATATACTATATGTTAGATATAAATATATTATCTAATATATACCATATGTTAGATATAAATATGATATCTAATATATTATATTTATATTTATATTATATTTACATAATATTATATATTATATTTAAATATATATTATATTTATATAATATATTATATATTATATTTAAATATATATTATATATTATATTTATATTTATATTATACTTAATACATGATATACTATATATTGTGTATTATATATTCAATTATATATTATATATTATATTATGCATTTATTATATATGATATATATATCTTATTATAAGATATATATAATATATTATATATAACATATAATAACATATATAATAAATAACATATATAACATGCATATTATAACATATATAACACATATATAACATTTATTATATATTGTATATCATATATTATACTTTAATACATAAAATATATAAATATATCAAATATATAAAAACATATATAATATATATTATATTCATATATATCATAATATATTTTAATATATAATATATAAATGTAATGTATTATAATATATAATTATATAATATATAAATATAAAGATTATATTTATGTATTATATATTATAATTATATTATAAAAATATTATATTATAATTATTATATATGATATACAACATATATTATATTTATAAAGTATAACATGTAAATATAAAGTAAGGTGGTATTGCATTGTGCTTTTGATTTGCATTTCCCTGATAATTAATGATGTTGCACATTTTTGCGTATGCTTGTTGGCCATTTTTATATCTTCTTTTGAGAATTGTCTATTCATGTCGTTAGCCCACATTTTGAGGGGTTGTTTGCTTTTTTCTTGCTGATTTATTTGTAGTTTCAGAATATTAGTTCTTTTTCGGGTGTATAGATTGTGAAGATTTTCTCCCACTTTATGGGTTGTTTGTTAACTCTGCTGATTATTTCTTTTGCTGTGCAGAAGCGTCTTAGTTTAATTAAGTCCTATCTATTTACCTTTATTTTTGTTGCATTTGCGTTTGAGTTCTTGGTCATGAAGTCTTTGCCTAAGTCAACATCTAGAAAGATTTTCCCGATGCTGTCTTCTATAATAGAATCTGGATGGTTTCAGGTCTTAGATTTATGTCTTTGATCCATCTTGAGTTGATGTTTTGCATAAGGTGAGAAATGAGGATCCAGTTTCATTCTTTTACATGTGGCTTGCCAATTATCCCAGCACTATTTGTTGAATAGGGTGTCCTTTCCCCCACTTTATGTTTTTTGTTTGCTTCATCAGAGATCATTTGGCTGTTAAGTATTTGGCCTTATTTCTGCGTTCTCTATTCTGTTCCATTGGTCTATGTGCCTATTTTTTTAATACCTGTAGCATTCTGTTTTGGTGACTATAGCCTTATAGTATAGTCTGAAGTTGGGTAACGCGATGCCTCCATATTTGTTCTTTTTGCTTAGTCTTGCTTTGGCTGTGTGGGCTCTTTTTTGGTTCCGTATGAATTTTAGAACTGTTTTTCTAGTTCTGTGAAGAATAACAGTGGCATTTTGATGAGAATTGCATTGAATTTGTAGATTGCTTTTGGCAGTGTGGTCATTTTCACAATATTGATTCTACCCATCCATGAACACAGGGTATGTTTTCATTTGCTTGTGTCATCTATGATTCCTTTCAGCAGTTTTTTGTAGTTTTCTTGTAGAGGTCTTTCACCTCCTTGGTTAGGTATATTCCTAAGTATTCTAATTTTAATTTTTTTTTTGCAGCTACATGAAAGGGGTTGAGTTCTTGATTTGATTCTCAGCTTAGTCGCTGTTGGTATATAGCGGAGCTACTGATTTGTGCACATTAATTTTGTATTCTGAAACTTTGCTGAATTCATTTTCCAGTTCTAGGAGCTTTTTGGATGAGTCTTTAAGGTTTTCTAGGTATACAATCATATCATTGACAAACAGCAATAGTTTGATTTTCTCTTTACTGATTTAGATGCCTTTTATTTCTTTCTCTTGTCTGATTGATCTGATGAGGGCTTCCAGTACTATGCTGAATAGAAGTGGTGAAAGTGGGCATCCTTGTCATGTTCTAGTTCTCAGGGGGAATTGTTTCAACTTTCCCCATTCAGTATAATGTTGGCTGTAGATTTGTCATAGATGGCTTTTATCACCTTAAGATATATCCCTTCTATGCCAGTCTTGCTGAAGGGTTTATTCATAAAGAGATGCTGGATTTTGTCAAATGCTTTTTCTGAGCCTATTGAGATGATCATGGGATAGTTGTTTTTAATGCATGACTTTCAACAATGAACAGATTATCCAGATGGAAAAACAATAAGGAAACATTGGACTTAAACCACACTTTAGAACAAATAGACCTAACACAGATATATACAGAATATTCCATCCAACTGCGGCAGAATACACATTCTTCTCAAGTGCACATGCAACATTCTCCAGGATAGATCATATGTTAGCAACAAAACATGTCTTAACAAATGTAAGAAAAATGAAATCATATCAAGCATCTTTTTTGAGCACAATAGTATGAAATTACCAATCAGTAACAGGAGGAAGACTGGGAAATTCAAAAATATCTGGAAATTAACCAACACACTCCTGAACAACCAATGGAGAAGGAAGACATAAAAAAGGACATCAAAAAATATCTTGAGACTAATAAAATTGGTAACACAACATACCAAACTTATGGGATATAGCAAGGGCAGTTCTAAGAAAAAAGTAAGCAAAAAAATTAAAAATCTCAAATAAACAACTGACTTTATACCTCAAGGAAATAGAAAAGGAAGGATTTATTAAGCCCAAAGTTAGTGGAAGAAAGGAAACAACAAAGATCAAAGAAGAAATCTACAAAATAGATATTCGGAAGACAATAGAAAAGATCAACAAAATTCACAGTTGTTCCCATAGCCAGGATTCACAGAAAAAAAAAAAAAAAAAGCCGGGTGCAGTGGCTTATGCCTGTAATCCCAGCACTTTGGGAGTCCGAGGCGGGCAGATCACGAGGTCAGGAGTTCGAGACCAGCCTGACCAACATGGTGAAACCCTCTCTCTACTAAAAGTACAAAAATTAGCGGGGCACGGTGGCACGCGCCTGTAATACCAGCTACTCAAGAGGCTGAGGCAGGAGAATCGCTCGAACCTAGCAGGCAGAGGTTGCAGTGAGCCGAGTTCATGCCACTGCACTCCAGCCTGGGTGACAGAACAAGACTGTGTCTCAAAAAAAAAGAAAAAAAAGAGTTGCTTTTCTTTTTAATAAAAAATTGACAAAAATTTAGCTAGACTAAGAAAAAAAGAGAGAAGACTCAAATAAATAAAATCAGAAATAAAAGAAGAGACATTACAACTGATACCACAAAAATACAAAGGATACTACTATAAACAATTGCATGCTAACAAATTGGATAACCTAAAGGAGACGAATAAATTGCTGGAAACACACAACTTAACCAAGACAGAATCATGAAGAAATACAAAATCTCGACAGACCTATATGAATAAGGAGATTGTATCAATAATCAAAAATCTCCCACCAAAGAAAATTCCAGGACCAATGTTATGCTCACTCTTGCCACTTTTATTCACTGTAGTTCTAAAAGCCCTAGCAAGAGCAATTAGGCAAGGAAAAGAAATAAAAAAGGCATTCAACTTAGAAAGGAATAAGTAAAATTGTTTCTGTCTGCAGATGACATGACCATATATATATACCTGTAGAAAACCCTAAAGACTCCACCAAAAAAATTTAGAATAAACAAATTCAGTGATGTTGTAGGATATGAAATCAACAGCCAAAAATGAATTGTATTTCTAAATATTAAGAATAAAGTATTTAAAAAAGAAATTAAAGAAACAATCCCATTTACAATAGCATCAAAAAGAGTAAAATATTGGAGTGTAAATTATAGAGCTAGTATATGAAAAACAGAATGAAGATTCCTTAAAAAATTAAAAATAGAACTACCATATAATACAGTAATCCCACTTCTGTATATATATCCAAAGAAAATGAAATCACTTTCTTATTAATAATAACAGTGCATACTTGAAGTTTGCTTAGAGTGATCTTCATTATTATCACCACAAGAAAGATAACTATATGAGGTGATGAATATGTTAATTAGCTTGATTGTCATAATTACTTCACAATGTATACATACATCAATATGTCATGCTCTGCACCTTAAATATATATAGTGTTTACTTGTCAATTATGTCTGAATACAGCCAGGAAAAAACACCTGCCACCTGACCCCTTTTAACTCTTCCTGCCTCCAAATCAATACACAAAGAAGTGAGCTATTATGCTGGCTGGGGTGATTGATCCTGACCACTAAGAGGAAATTAGACTTCCACTTTACAATAGCGGTATGGAAGACTATGTCTGGAATACAGGAAGTCCCTTAGGGCAGCAGTCCCCAGTTTTTTTGGCACCAGGGACCAGTTTCATGAAAGACGGTTTTTCTGCAGATGGGGTGGTGGCGATGGGGGTGGATGGTTTCAGGATGAAATTGTTCCACCTCAGATTATCAAGCATTAGATTCTCATAAGGAGCATGCAACCTAGATCCCTCGCATGAGCAGTTCACAATAGGGTTTGTGAACTTCCATAAGAATCTAATGCCAACGCTGATCTGACAGGAGGCGGAGCTCAGGTGCTAATGCTCACTCGCGCCGCACTCACCTTCTGCTGTGCAGCCTGGTTCCTAACAGGTCAGAAACCGTTTCTAGTTTTGTACCAGTCCACGGCCCGGGAATTGGGGACCCCTCCCTTAGGGTGTCTCTTAGTATTACCAAGCCCTGTGATTTAAGTGAATAGAAAACTATAACAACTGAATCCAGACAGGGCTACTAATGACCCAGACCCTTCAAAAATGCAGATTTGGGTCACCCCACCAGATAAAGAGCCACAACCAGCTGAAGTGCTTGCTAAAGGCAAAGGGAATACAGAAGGGGTAGCAGAAGAAGGGGGTTATAAATACCAGCTATGACCATGTGACAAGTTACAGAAATAATGACTGCAATTGATATGATTATTCCTCCTTATTTCACAAATATGTGCATGTGTATATCTATTTTTGTACCTCTTTTATTCCCTTATCATGTAACATAAGATATGTTGACTGTACATAATAATATTTAAGTATTGTTAAATTTGCTTTATAGTATTTAAGTTATGGGATATCAAGGAGAGGAGTAAACATCACTCAAGGGCTTTACCTCCTTTTCTGGGGAAGGAGTTAGTGTGTTTTGGGTTGTACACAGGATAGGTACATCCTGTTAGGGAGAATTATGACCTAATTGTTGTCTTTATCTGGAGATTAAGTATGGTTTAAGGAGATGTGTATGGGTGCCAAGCTGATAAACGGTAGACCTGTGATTGTTAATTTTATGTGTCAACTTGACTGGGCCACAGATCCCCTAGACAGTTTGTTAAACATTATTTCTGAGTGTGTCTGTGAGGGTGTTTCTGGATGAGATTAACATTTAAATTTGTAGGCTGAGGAAAGCAGATTGTACTCCCCAGTGTGGGTGGGCCTCATCCAATCCATTGAAAGCCTGAGTAGAAAAAAATTCTAAGTAAATAAGAATTATTTCTGCCTGACTGTGTTCAAGCTTGGAAGCTGGTCTTCTCCTGCCTGCAGACTTGGACTCTGGGCTGGAAATTACACCATTGGTTATCCTGGTTCTCAAGCCTTGGACTGGGAGTAGAACTGATTTTCTGGGTCTCCAGCTTGCCTACTGCAGATCTTGGAATTCTCAGTCTCCATAATGGTGTGAGCCAATTCCTTATGGTAAATCTTTTTATATATATAGGATAACAGGTGACATAGATGATAACAGTAAAAATTATTGTTCACATCGTATTGTAAGATTTTACATGGAGAATTCATTTGTGTTTACATAGGCACCTAAAAATTTACTTTTTAAAGGCTCTTAGGGGATATAAAATGATATATTGAACATAAGTGAATAGACACACCACAACAGTAATAAATTATACCCGACCAAATGCAATTAAAGAACAACCGCTCTCAAAAGTTTTTTGAGGGCTATCTCATATCGGTTCAATGAATTGTTAGATATGAAAATTTATGTATCAAGCACATAGCTTTAAATTTAGAGAGCAAAGTCTGATAGAACCAAAAAAATTAAAACTGATACAGAAGAAAGTTCTTCATCCCAGAAGAAAATTTTTTGAAATGAAATACCTAAAACGACTTTTAAAATAATGTACCCAAGGATTTTATTCAATAGCAGCTTAGACACAGTAAGTGGTATAAAAGCAATTTGAAAGAGAGGTAAGATATAATACAGACAGCAACATGGAGTGACAACAAAGTTGGAAAATGTGGAAGAGTTAATGAGTGATTTACAGGACAAAAAATTAAGAGATATTTAATCAGAGTGTGAAACGGAGAGGGGAGAGATAATTTGGGAAATGTAATATTTGTAGGATATGTGTTCAAGAACTTTCCACAAAGGATAAAAGGTATCAAGCAGTTCAAGAAGGGCTAGAAAACTCACACGTACCACATTAAAAACAAAAAGTATTTAGTTTATGATTATTCTTTTAAGAACTGCCAAACTGCTTTCCAAAGTGACTATGGATGTACCATTTCACATTGCCACCAGCAATAAATGAGAGTTTCTGTTGCTCTGAATCCTCATCATCAGTTGCCATTGTTAGTTTCTTTGATTTTTAACTATTCTAATAGGACTAAAGTGGTAAGTCATGTATGTTGCCATAACATATGCTTTTTTGCAATTTTTGTGTCTTCTTAGGTGAAGTGTCTACTCAAATCTTTTCTAAAGCTATTATTGGGACGTTGTCTACTTGTAACTGAGTTATGTGTGTGTTTGTGTGTGTGTGTGTGTGTGAACATACGTTTTGCCACAGTTTATCCCAGTTTGTGGCCTGCCTTTTCATTTTCTCAGTTGTGTTTATTGAAAAAATAAACTTAAAATATTTGGTTTTGATGAAATATAATTTACTTTGTTTCTTTTTATCATTCATGATTTTTGTGTCCCATTTAAAAAATCTTTACCTAAACAAAGTTCACTGTGATATACACCTTTGTATTCCCCTAGAAACTTTATAGTTTTCCTGTTATATTTGGGTCTATGATCCATTTGAAGTTAATTTAAAATTTTTTAAAGTTTTATAAATGTATATATACACACTTTTTTTCCGAGCAGTTTTAGGTTTAAAGTAAAATTGAGTGGAAAGTATAGAGATTTCCCATATATAGTCCCTGCACTCATAAGTTCAAGTTAATTTTTTATGTAAGGTATGTATAGGTTAAGGGTCACTTTTTTTTCACACATAAGATGTTCAAGCACCATTTATTGAAACGACTATCTTTTCTTTCTTGAATTGCCTTGGTATCTTTGATGAACAACAACTGACATTATGTATACAGTTATATTTCTGGGCACGCTCTTTTGTTCCATTGTTCTACATGCCTATATTTTTGCCAATAGCACATTGTCTTGATTATTGTAGCTTTATATAATCATGCAGTCAGGTACAGTGAGTCCTCCAAGTTTGTTCACTTTCAAAATTGTTTTGGCTATTCTGAGTTCTTTGCTTTTCCATTTTCTTAGTTTGTTTACTGTTGCCATAAAGGAACACCTGAGGCTGGGTAATTTATAAAGAAAAGGGGTTTATTTGGCTCATGATGCTGATGTCTGGAAAAGTTAACGTTTGGGCATTTGCATCTGGTAAGGGCCTCAGGCTGTTTCCACTCATAACGGAAGGCAAAGGGGAGCAAGCTGTGTGGAGATCACATAGTGAGATAGGAAGCAAGAGAGAGGGGAAGGAGGTGCCAGGCTCTTTTAAACAACCATCTCTCTCAGGAACTAATAGGAGTGATAATTCACTTACTCCATCTCCCAGGGAGAGTATTAATCTATTAATGAGGGATCAAACCTGATGACCAGAACACTTCCCATTACGCCCCCCTCCTTCAACATTGGGGATCAAATTCAACATGAGGTTTGAGGGCACAAACATTCAAATTATGGCGTCCATATACCTTCTAGAATCAGCACTCCCATTTCTAGAGAAAAAGCCTACTGGAATTTTGATTAACAATAGGTATATGATAACAATAGGTGTTTGACAACAATTTTGATCTAAGTATCAATAGATCAATTTGGGAAAGATTGATATCTAATTTTTAGACTTCCAGTCTGAGACTTTTTAGACATTTTTAGAATTCCAATTATAACTCCTCTCACAGAGTTATAATCTGTGAACACATTATAATTCTTTTTTTATTCAGGTCTTTGACTTCTCTCTGCAAGGTTTTGTACTTTTTGGCATAGAAGTCTTGCAAATAATTTGTTAGATTTATGCCTAAGTATTTCATCTTTTGATGCACTTGTTAAATTACTTATTGTTCATTTCAATGTCCAATTTTCATTGCTGGTATATAAAAAATCATTGATTTTTGTATATTTTCCTTGTGTCCTGAAATCTTGCTAAACTCAATTTATTAGATAGAATAGCTGTTTAATAAGCTCTTTGGCATTGTCTGTATAAGGAGTCATGGCATAGAAAACAAAGATAGTTTTATTTCTTCCTTTCAAATCTTTGTTTTTTAATCTTTTTTGTTTTCCTTATTGCAATATCTGGGAACACCAGTATTATGTTAAATATATTTGGTGAGAGCAGACATCCTTGTGTAGCTCCCAAACTTAGGAAAAAAGAATTCAGTCTTCTATCATTTTACATCAGTACCCATTACAAGTTTGAGGAAGTCCCTTTTTATTTCAAGAGGCTGGAAGATTTTATCACAAATAGAAGTTGAATTTTGTGAAATGCTTCTTATGTATTGGTTGAGATACCCTTGTATATGTATGGATATAGTAAATTGCATTAATTGATTTTTGAATGTTTGAGCAAGTTTGGATTCTTGGGTAGTTCTTATCTTTGATAATATATCGTCATTTTATACATCCTTTTAATAATTACACTTGATATTTTCTTAAGGATATTTGCATCTACATTAATAAGAGTTATTGGTCTGTAGTTTTCATTTCTTTTAATGTTGTCTTTATGTCTTCAATGAAATTCTGTTCTCATAAAATAAGATGTAAACTAATACTTTCTTTTCTGTTTTACAGAAAAATTTCTATAGAATTAGTAATATTTATACCATAAATATTTCATAGAATTCCCCAGTGAAGATACTGGGATCTGTAGTTGTTATTGTTGGAAAGACATTTACTATGAATATAATATCTTTAGTAAGTATAGAACTATGAAGGCTATAAATTCCTTTTTGAGTGATCTTTGGTAGTTTCTTTCAACGAACTAGTTCATATCATTAATGTTGTTAAATTTTTTAGCATAAACTTTTAAATAATATTCCCTTATTGTATTTTTAATGCCTGTAATATCTGTAGTGATGTTACACCCTTAATTTTTATAATTGGTAATTTGTTTTTTTCTTATAGTTTTTTTTTTATCTTTTAAAACAATAAACTTGTGATTTCATTCATTTTCTTTATTGATTTTCTGCTTTTCGGTTCTTACTTTTACTTCTGCTCTTACTTTTACTATTTCATCCCTCTTTTTTCTGTAGGTATAATTTGCTCTTCTTTTTCTAGTTTCTTAATGTGGAAGCTTAGATCATTGATTTGAAATCTTTATTATTTGTTATTCTGAAAATGTAATGCTTTCTATTTCCCTCTAAGTATTACTTTAGAAGCATCTCAAAAAACAAGAATTTTTATGTTTCATCTTTTCCCTGTAATACAGTTTCTAATTCTCTTATGTCTTCCCTTTTGACATATTGAGTTATTTATCAGTACTGTTTAATTTTGAAATAATGAGGATTGTGAAATATATTTCTATAATATATTTCTAGTTTGGTTCCATTTTGGTCAGGGTAGGTACTTTGTACAATTTTAATTATTTTAATTTTGTTGACATTTGTTTAGTGGTCCAAATATGGTCTATCTTGGTAAATGACCCATGTGCACTTGAAAAAATGTTTATTATGCAAGTTGTTGTGTGGAGTGCTCTGTAAATATTAATCAGATCAGTTAGTTAATAGTTTTGTCTAGATCTCCTTCAAGCTTAAACTATTTATTCTATTAATTAAGATAATTTTATTAAAATCTCCAACTATAACTGTATATTTTCCATTTCTCATTTAATTTTTGTTTTTTGCTAAATATATTTTAAAACTTAGTTGTTAGGCACATATCCATTTAGGATTTTTAGATCTTCTTGATCGATTTACCCTTTACTATTGCTATGTCCGTCTTTATATCTGTTAATTTTTTTTGTTCTGAAATCTAAGTTTTCAGATGTTAATATATCCACTCTAGCATTCTTTTGCTGAGTATTTGCATGGTATGTATTTTTCATTACTTTATTAAATGGCTTTAAGTGGGTATAACTGACATATAATAAACCGTATGTGTTAAAATCATATAATGTAGTTTTTGACACAGGTATAAACCCATGAAACTATCAGCACACTCAAAATAGTGAATATTTCAATCATTCCCAGAAGTTTCCTCATTCCTCTTTGTATTGTCTTACTGTTTCTAGTCCCTGCAACTCCTGTCTTCTTCCCCAGATACCTATACATTTTGCATTTACTGTGATGTCATATTAATATAATCATATAGTAGCTACTTTATTTTGTGTGGCTTCTTTCATTCATAATAATTATTTCGAGATTCACCTATGTTGTAGCATACGCCAATAACTCATTTGAATTAATCAGATATATTGATAGATGATAGTTAGGTAGCTGGATAGATGTAGCTATATCAAAGTTTGTATTTTGTTCATTTACTTCTTAATAGACATTTGGGTTGTCCCCAATTTACAGTATTTTGCTAATTTAAATAAAGTTGCTACGCACGTTTGTGCACAAATCTTTCTATGGATGTATGCTTTCATGTCCTTCAGGTAAATATCTAGGAGAAGAATGACTAGATCATATGATAGATGTGTGTTTAACTTTTTAAGAAGCCACTGAGATGTCTTCGAATGTGTCTGTACCATTTTACATTCCCACCAGCAGTGTATGAGAGTTCTAGTTTCTCCATATCCTCACCAGAACTTGGCATTGTCAATCCTTTACTTTTACCCATTCTGATAAGTGCACTGTGCTAATTCATGGTGGTTTTATTTTTTTATTTTATGTTTTTTCTTTCTTTTTGTTTTTTATTATACTTTAAGTTCTAGGGTACATGTGCACAACGTGCAGGTTTGTTACATATGTATACATGTGCCATGTTGGTTTGCTGCACCCATTAATTCATCATTTACATTAGGTATTTCTCTTAATGCTATCCCTCCCCTATCCCCTCACCCCATGACAGGCCCCAGTGTGTGTGATGTTCCTCGCCCTGTGCCCAAGTGTTCTCATTGTTCAATTCCCACCTATGAGTGAGAACATGTGATATTTGGTTTTCTGTCCTTGCGATAGTTTGCTCAGAATGATGGTTTCCAGCTTCATCCATGTCTCTGCAGAGGACATGAACTCATCCTTTCTTATGGCTCCATAGTATTCTATGGTGTGTATGTGCCACATCTTCTTAATCCAGTCTATCATTGATGGACATTTGGGTTGGTTCCAAGTCTTTGCTATTGTGAATAGTGCCACAATAAACATACATGTGCATGTGTCTTTATAGTAGCATGATTTATAATCCTTTGGGTATATACCCAGTAATGGGATGGCTGGGTCAAATGGTATTTCTAGTTCTAGATCCTTGAGGAATCGCCACACTGTCTTCCACAATGGTTGAACTAGTTTGGTGTTAATTTGCATTTCCTTAGTAATTAATGTTGTTAGGCATCTTTTGACGTGCTAACTTACCGTGTATATCATCCTTAACAAAATGGTTGTTGAAAATTTTCTCATTTTATGTTGTGTTGTTTATCTTATTGAGTTTTTAGATATTATTTTATGCTAGGGTTTTAATCTTCATATTGAGTTCTGAGGTTTTTAAAATATATTCTGGATATATGACCTTTATCTGATATCTGATTTAAAAGTATTTTCTCTCTGTAGCTTGTCTTTACATTCTCTTAACAATGTCTCTTGAGGAGGATAGCTTTAATTTTTATCATGTCCAGTTGATTTATTTTTTCTGTTATGAATCTTGCTTTTGGTGTTACACCTAAGAAAACTTTGGCCTATCTTTTCTTCTAGATGTTCTGCAGTCTTAGGTTTTACATTTAATTTGATGATGTATTTTGTCAAAATTTTTCATATATGGTGTGAGGTGTATATCAAAGAAGGAAAGAAAAAGGGAGATTATCTGTGCTCTCTCAGAATATTAGGCATTTGCAATTCCTTGAGCCAGAACTAGATGGCATTCTCTGGAGTTCTCATTTTTCTGTGCCACAATGTTCACTTCTGGGTTTCTGACTGCATTACATTTGAGTTGGAGGATGCCAAAACAAGAAAACATTAAATTTGCTGCCAGTTCAGGATACTTTGAATGTGGGTGTTCTTTCCCAAATTGCCTTCTGCTATTTACATTTCAGAGTCCTTACATAACTGCTCTATGCATTCTATTCAAGTTTTATGGTTGTATTCAGTGGCAGAGATGAATGAAGTGTCTTTATTTTATATTACCTGGAACCAGAACTGATATTCTAATTTCCAAACATTTCTACCACTACTTTTATCTCTCAAACACACACACAACCAACAAACCAATGCCTTCTTTCCAAAGAGAATGAAATATCAGTGTTGCGAACACCCAGAAGCCAATGACCAAGGCTGGCATTAGAAGACAGAAACCCTGGCAAGTAAAGATACGTAAAATACTCTCCATTATTCAATGAACAATCCCAGTAATACAATGGAAGAATTCTGTTTCTCACAAATGTGCCACATAAAACTCTCCCTTGCATTAAAAACAAAACCCTCACATTTTATTATACTAAGTAGTTCAACCACATATTTATCAGTTGGACTCTCAATCCAGAAGCAAAATGTTTTATCATTTTATATCAGTCCATGCCAATGACTTACCACAAACTTTCCAAATTTAGATAAAGGTTTTTTTTAAACTTCTCATTTGATACTTCTTTGTATCCTAAAATCCCAAATAAAATCAAATGTTCTATTTATATTAAATGATATTTATATTAAATGATGTGTAAATACATCTGAAGACAATTGCTTTTGAAGTACACTTGGGATTAGAACTATCTCAGACTAATTGTTTCATCTTGCTCATTAAAGAATAGAACTGACAAAAGCCTTTCAAGGGAAATCCCACAGAAAGAGGAATATGCTCTCATGTCCGGTAGAGTGATTTTTATATTTCAAACTTTGTCTGAAATATCCCCCAAAGTTTCTAAAATGTAATAATCCACAAAAATTATATTTCTCACATTTCTCTTCATGCTTATTATTTATATTTATATTAACCCCTTCTAGAAAACTCTTGTGATTTAAACTACCTTTTTTTTTTCTTTCTGAGATTAATACAACAGAGATTTGTTAAGTACTTCTTTGTGTTCTCTAGGTCAGAATGGACTAAAAAATGACTTGAGTGACAGAGAGCTAGACATCAAAATGTTAGCTTTATTTCTAATAATCTATACCCAAAATGCTTGCAAATACTTGCTCCCTGAACTAAACAGATTTACTTATCCAGTCTCTGACATTGCTAGAAAATCACTGCTTTCACCATCTGTCAGTAGCACAGGACAGGTCCATTTTAAATTATGGCATAGAGAAAACCAGAATGAACCCTCCTTGCAGACAGCCAAAAACAAAAGAAGGGTCTGATCCAGTCATACTTAATTTTTTCTCCCAAAGCTCACCAAGCTTTTCAATCATCCTTGAAGGAAAGTTGGGAGAGAGATTAGGAGTGTTCTCTGAAATCAGTTTTCTTCAACAGTGAAGCAAGCAGTAAGGAACATGGAGGATCTCCAACCCACTCTCATTCCAATGTTCCACCAGGTTTTTGTTATTTTAACACACATCTTAACCATTAATTAAGTTTTTGGTAAATGAAGTGTGTAGCTGCACCCTCCTGTCACCAGATATAATTAGAGGTAACTTTTCTTCCTATCCAGCATATTTAAACTTTCCTACTTGTCTGTTGAGCCTTGTGTTTCTGGCATTACAGTCCTGAATTGACTGTAAACTTCATCTAGCCACTTCTCCACACTCTCAGAAGCAAGATTTCCCACATCTCTAGCAGCAGACTATCCATTTACAAGCATAGTCTTGCTGTCTCTGTAGTTTCAGTCTCTTACTCTGTTTACTCCCTGTTCTACTTTGCATCCTATGTCCAGCTATGCTTCTCAATGTGGTACATTAGAGGTTCTAAGATTATAAGATCACAGTTAGATAAACCAATAATAAAATGGCAACAATAAGGAGATGCTCCAAATTTGAAAAAAAACCTCTTTTTCCTTATGAATTTCCAATAAATAAATTCCAAAAATTAATAAAATTATTCTGCTTTTGTGTGAAATTAAATTAAAACCCAAAAAAACTTAAAATCTTGCACTGTATCTTTTTTTCTATTTATTTTTGGCCAAAAGTGTCCCTGATGCTTGGATGGTGCTGAGCTTGCTTCAGCAGCTACATTCTGAGATGTGTTCTATTGGAATTGGATAGTGCTTTTAAGGTCTCAGAAATCACAGGAATTTTACTTTTTTTTCACATACGAGAGAGCAGGACTCAAGAGATTTGATATCTATACTACTCATTCTTTCAATTCATTTAACAAATACTTAACTGGTACCTCTTATGTGTCAGGCACTGCTCAAGGCACTATAGATGGAACAGAACAAAAGTAAAAATCTCTATAGTCCTGAAGCTGGTATTCTAGAAAGCTCTTCATGGGTATGAGTAAAAAAGAGAAGCAACTTCCAGAATTTAAGACAATTATCCTATGCCAAATTATGTTCCCAGAATATAGTACATGGTTGTTGCCAAAGACCATAGCAGCAATTGAATGATATATGATGAAAAGGGGGTACACGGGCAAAATATTGGCTTTATTATTGCCAAGTTGTTTTGATGATAAAACCTAATCAATTCAGTGCAAGATTCAATTCTAGAGTTCCCAAAAATGTTGATTCTGACAGTTTTTGCTAGTATCTTTATTGCCCCGTGGGTTGACAGATCCTTGGAGTTCCCTACTCCACAATTTCAGTGATTCCAATAATTTTTTTTTTTTTTTAGACGGAGTCTCACTCTGTCATCCAGGTTGGAGTGCAGTGGTGCGATCTCGGCTCACTGCGACCTCTGCCTCCCGGGTTCAAGCGATTTTCCTGCCTTAGCCTCCCAAGTAGCTGGAACTACAGGTGTGCGCCACTACGCCCAGCTAATTTTTGTATTTTTAGTAGAGACGGGGTTTCGCCATATTGGTCAAGCTGGTCTTGAACTCCTGACCTCGTGATCCACCTGCCTTGGTCTTCCAAAGTGTTGGGATTACAGGCGTGAGCCATTGTGCCCAGCCTCCAATAAATAATTTTTAATCTTCTACATCACATATTGAAATCCACATTGTAAATATGTATAATGTATTACAATTTTTATTTGCAATTATCTTGAATGAATGTCTGTCTCTCTATTAAAACATTAACTTACTAAGTGACAGGTAAGTGGGTAATCTCCCATCCAACAGGAAATGCAATATAATTTTTATTAAGGGAGCTTCTGCAAAGTGAAAGGGAAATTATGAAAGAGGTCTTATTCCCCTCATAAATCCAGGAGGATAGACTTCAACTATCATAGTCATTACTGTGAAAAAAAGAATATGTGTCAATGTCATCAGAAATGAGGTGCAGTTGACTTATTCTACGAAGTAAAAATGCAGGTAGGTCTGGGTTAAGACCTTAGCATTTGTTTTCACATTCAGTTTTTTAAATAAATCAGACTTTCTAACATTTATTCTCACAAAAACTGTATTTCGTTAGGAAAAACAATTCATTTCAGATTTTAACTTTTTAATTGTGTATATTTAGCCATATTAAGATAATTGTCATATTTCACCAAATGAAGGCTTTTTCTGTGAGCTATTTTCAAAATTCTAGATTCTGGTCCATATACTCCTTCTAGCAGTTTGGAATGACTTACTAGTCAGCATTTGT
The DNA here is from genome assembly GCF_028885625.2 of Pongo pygmaeus. NCBI lineage: Eukaryota > Metazoa > Chordata > Mammalia > Primates > Hominidae > Pongo > Pongo pygmaeus. The sequence continues at coordinate 110,349,799 of NC_072396.2, read as the reverse complement.
ATTACTGGAACCAATTGAAACTATTCTACAAATAAGCAAGGTGATAAACCTTGCTTGGTTTGGGACAAATGACTATTTGGAGCTAAAAGACTCAAAATAAAGTGCTTGCTTTTTCTACAGTTTATATTAGACTACAGGAACTCTTAAGTCAGTGTGGAGTCATAGGTCAGGAGCAGCCAGTTCATGAATACAATGATGCTAGCTGCCTTCCACATGGGAGTAGATGGCTATATTAAGAGAATCTCCCTCAGTGTCAGTGAGGAAGACAGCCAAAAAGGCTGTCTGTTTTAAGAAACAATTCAATTGTTAAATAATGGATACTCCCAAAAATGGAATTTCAGGAAAATGTGGATGAACAATCTTGCTGAAGGCTGCCCAAATGATTTATTGCATGCTGAGATTTTATTCACACACATATAGACTGCATACAGATAATGCATCAACTTTATCTTTTAATTGCAGGTTGTTTTCTTGCAAAAACTGTTGAAATTAGGGATAATATATATGAAAGTTTCTCTGCCATTGTTTTGAATTTTCAGAAATTTTCTTAAAAAGAAAATCTAAGAGTTTATATTAATAAGGTAAAACATTCAATTAATATTTCTGAAAAAAATACATTGAATTTTTAAAATTATTGTTGCTTAATATCTGACACCAGTGCCTTTTCATGTAAAAAATGTGAATTCCATATTAAAATATCAAGTGTATTTCAATGAAATGTTATAAAATAAAATGATATTTTCTTTAAAAATACTTGAGGACTTGGTCCATTTCATTTAAATTATTAAATTTTTGTGCATAATGGTGTTGATAATATTTTATTATCCTTAACAACCATAGGGTTAGTAGTGATGTCTCCTGTTTTATCTGTTATTGATAATTTGTGACTTTTCTTTCTCTCTCCCCTTTTCTTGGTTACCCTGGCTAATGTCTTATCAAATCTATTAATCTTTTCAAAGAAACACCTTTAGATTTTACTAATTTATTCTATTTTTCCCTGTTTTTAGCTTTGTGGATTTCTGCTCTAGTATTTATTTTCTTTCTACTGCTTATTTTAGATTTAATCTGCTCTACTTTCTCTAGATTCCTAAGGTGAAAAGTTAGGTTACTGATTTTAGTAGCGGGAATGGGGTGGAAATGTGTATACTTTGTCTTATCCACAAATGGAAAACTTATTAACTTTTAACAGCTTTCATTTATGAATGTTTAAAATGTTTATGATGTTACTATACAGTGGTACCTAGTTATATTTTCTAAAATATATGCACCATTATTGTTGTTTGTCATTGCCTGAGTGTCCACAAAACAGAGCCTGATACAAGAGTTTGCATGCAAATAGTTTATTTGGCAAGTGGTTTTAGTGAGTCAGAGTGAGAAAAATTAGTGGTGAAATAAGAAAAGAAGAAGATTCAAACAAGGATGTGTTATTAAATTGGACATCACTACAGGCAGGTCGTGCTCAATCTTCTGGGATAGAAGTTGGTATCCACTTTTGTTAGGATGAATAACTACTATGGGTGCAGCGCATTCAACATGGATCCAAGTAGCTGGATGGTGTCTTTGAAGGAAGGTATAGAATTGAGGGCAGAGCATCAGATGTTGCTCTTGCAAAGATATACATTGAGCAGTGGCAGTAGCTTGATCACCTTTGACAAGAGAGAACCAATGCTGTGGAGCTCATGCTTAGGCTTAATCCCTGCCACCAAGACAATTCATGGATTTATGTGCCAGAAATAAGATAACTGAGGAAAGAAGTTGTTTGACATTCATGGCATGAGTCATTAGGTCCACTTGGTTGTTGAGTGCCTTATCTACAGTCAGTTCTCTTGCATGGCCGTTAAGAATGAGGCACAGAGGTACATATGATTTGTTTCCATTCCCATAATTCCATCTATGTGCCTCTAATCCAGATTTTCTTTTTTTCAGTTTCCAGCCCTTCTCATTCCAAGACTCAGACACACCAGCCAAGTTGTTCTCCACAGTCCAGGAAACAACTTCAGGCCACTAGTCCCTTTGTAAAGTGAAGTAGCAGGTGTACTGTTCACAGCTTTGTCAACTAAGAGTTTCTCCTTCAACACTAATCTTCAGGGCTACTCCAACTGAGGCTAAAGTGTAGGAGCAGTACATTTACAGCTATCTGTAATGCTGACATCTGTGCATTCAGCTTGATATTTTCCTCTTCCATCAGTTGGTCATAGATAACCTCCTAACCCATGGTCACAGAAGTGTTTTGAGAGGGGGCGTTGCAACAATGGTCAATGTCATGGCAATTTTGTGTAATCTGCTGATTTATTGATGCCTTCTCACGCTGGATCTCATATATGGCATTTCCGTCATGGGGTGAATTGCTGTTTACCCTGTCAGACCTTATCACCTGGTGAATCTAAATGTACAACTTATGACGGGCAGCTCGTGTCATATTGTCACTTGCTATCTCTTAATTAGGCACTCTATTTCTATTATGCCTTAATAGCATATGAGAGTATGTTTTTAAATGGCAAGTAGTTTACAGGAGATATGGGTTTTCTTCAGAACCTCAGAATTCTGTGTTATAGCACCCGTATAATGGCTAGATACTTCATCCTTAACCACCATATATACCTTAAGCATTATCAGTTATGCTGAGTCATATGGCTTGAGTAGCAGGGCAATTTGCACAGCAGATCTGCAAAGTTGGTGGGGAGCCATAATTTTCCACTGCAGCTGCTAACATCAGACTTTGGCTTGCCAGGCCACATCTTTATTTATTTATTTATTTATTTATTTATTTATTTATTTATTTGAGATGGAGTCTCTCTCTGTCGCCCAGGATGGAGTGGAATGGCATGTTCTCAGCTCACTGCAACCTCCGTCTCCTGGGTTCAAGCAATTCTCCTGCCTCAGCCTCCCAAGTAGCTGGGACTATAGGAGCCCACAACCACTCCCAGCTAATTTTTTGTATTTTTAGTAGAGATGGGGTTTCACCATGTTAGCCAGGATGGTCTCAATCTCCTGACCTTGCGATCGCCCACCTCAGCCTCCCAAAGTCACATCTTTTATTTTTGTACAAAAGAAGTAATACATCAGCCAGCTGTCTGTATATCTAGCCCTGGAATACTACTATCTATAAGGCATTGTCACAGCTTCTGACATTTCTGTCAGTCAAGTTAGCCAGACTCCACTCTGACCTTGCTTTCCATTATGGTAATGACACCTACCATGCCCCTGAGGTTTCATGCTGTCACCTGGGCCCTACCATTTTGGAATCTTATCATCTCCACTGCAACATAGTTTACTTCCAACCATGATTTGCAAAGGAGAGCCAACATCAAGCTTCTAAAAAATGTTAGTGTTCCTCCTCATCAACACATTCCTTATCAAAATATCTTCTCTGCCCTCTTAGGGAAAATAGTTCAGAGATAGGTCCTCTTGTCTCACTCAATAAGTCACTTCTAATACTGCCACTTCATTTGACCTTCTCACCAATTCCTCAGTACTCTGGCAAGAAAGTTTGAGTGGGCTGTCATGGTCAAGGCTTAAAGATGACACTCTAGCAGCATATTAGGCCAGCTCCAAGTCAGTGAACTCTGAATAACAGGTGTGTGATCCCATGCCAATAAGTTTCCCCCTATGATTGCATATTCTGCTCCCTTTCCTTGTTAGTTTTACAACCTCAAAATCCGTTCCAACATATATTATCCTAGCTGATGCTAATGCATATTAGCTAGTTCCTGTATTCCCTTCTAAATACAAGGTATTTTCCACCTGTTTAGAGATCGTATCTTGCTCCTTGTGCTGTGTAACAACTTACTTTTGTCATGGGTTGGAAGCAATTAAAAATGTCAGTGCTGGATATTGACACAAGCAATTTCTTTTGAGGTAGGTGTCTTAGATGAAGTTATTGGCTTGTCTCCAGGAACAAGGAGGCTGCTCTACAGTAGCATGGGTTTAAGGGGGCTGCTTCTGCTAGGCTGAGTGTTGAGGGGATTTATTCTTACACTTGGCTATTACCAGATTCATGGTTTTATTCTTTCCTTATCAGGATATCTTTATTTCTATGTATGTATGTATGTATGTATGTATGTATCTATCTATCTATCTATCTATCTATCATCATCATCATCTATCTATTGATCGACAGATCTATCTAAATCTGTAAGCATTATGTATGTGGTGTTCTTGCAGCTCTGTAGACCTGGGCCAGATTAGAATCTGGGCCTGATATTCAGCAGTCTGCCTTATGACTAGAAAAGATGAGGGTTTCCTTAACCCAGTGGGTTAGGGTGGATAACAAGTCAGGCTCTCCGATCACACACACAAACCTACATTAGAGATCCAGCTTAGGGCAATCTTAGAGTTGCCTTAACAGCTACTCAGGCTGAAAGGGATCTGAGTCCACAATGTGTTGGAAGCCAAATTCATCCATTTTCACATCTCAAATGCCATTCAATGGTTCATTCAAAGAGGAGAATGGATGCATGTTTGAGGCATTCCTCCCTTACTTCACTATGCCTCAAGATAAATGACATCTTAAGAGGGATCAGGTGTCCAATCTTTACCACAAACCAAACAGACACTTGGGAACTCCCAAATATGAGGAAACGTGGGCTCTGGTTTTCAAGTACAGGGAGTCTGTGCACAAAGTTAATGAATGTTTCTCACTATGATGATGTAGTGCATCCTACTCATCTTAGAAATTGGATTTTCATCTGGATCACAGAAGTAACATCTCCTTTCTATAGTGCCTGAAATTTACCCTCGGAGCAGAGCTTTAACCACAGGTCACTTGCTCTCCTGACTCACAATGCTATGAAAGAATGAATGAGGTAATAATGAAAATATTAGAACCAGGAGACAGAGATAGCTCCACTGAGAGGACTAAAGGTGGGTATTATATTGGAATCAGAGGGACACAATATTATTGATATGGTTTGGCTGTGTCCCCACCCAAATCTCATTTTTAATTCCCATGTGTTGTGGGAGGGACCCAGTGGGAGATAACTGAATCATGGGGGGGAAGTCTTTTCCAAGTTGTTCTTGTGATAGTGAAGTCTCATGAGATCTGATCATTTTATAAAGAGGAACTCCCCAGCAAAGAGTTCTCTCTTTGCCTGCTGCCATCCATGTAAGATGTGACTTGCTCCTCTTTGCCTTCTGCCATGATTGTGAGGTCCCCCACAGCCATATGGAACAGGAAGTCCATTAAACTTCTTTCTTTTGTAAATTGCCCAGTCTCTGGTATGTCTTTATCAGCAGTGTGAAAACAGACTAATACAGTAAATTGGCACCAGTACAGTGGGGTGATGCTGTAGATACCTGAAAATGTGGAAGCAACTTTGGAAATGGGTAACAGGCAGATGTTGGAACAGTTTGGAGGGCTCATAAGAAGACAGGAAAATGTGGAAAACTTTGAAACTCCCTAGACTTGTTGAATGGCTTTGACCAAAATGCTGATAATGATATAAACAATGAAATCCAGGCTGTGGTCTCAGATGGAGATGAGAAACTTGTTTGGAACTGGAGCAAAGGTGACTCTTGTTATGTTTTAGCAAAGAGACTGGTGGCAATTTGCTCCTGCCCTAGAGATTTGTGGAACCTTGAACTTGAGAGGGATGATTTAGGGTATCTAGTGGAAGAAATTTCTAACCAGCAAAGCATTCAAGAGGTGACTTGGGTGCTGTTGAAGGCATTCAGTTTCATAAGGGAAGCAGAGCATAAAAGTTCATAAAATTTGCAGCCAGACAATGCAATAGAAAAAAAAATTCCATTTTCTGAGGAGAAATCCGAGCCAGCTGCAGAAATTTGCATAAGTAACGAGGAGCAGAATGTTAATCCCCAAGACAATGGGGACAATGTCTCCAGGACATGTTAGAGGTCTTCACAGCAGCCCCTCCCATCACAGGCTCAAAGGCTTAGGAGAAAAAAGTGGTTTCAGGGGCCAGGCCCAGGGTCTTCATGCTGTGTGCAGCCCAGGATACCCATGCGGTGTGCAGTGCTTTTGAGTTAATGCTGAAATGAGTTAAGACTTTGGAGGACTGTTGGGAAGGCATGATTGGTTTTGAAATGTGAGGACATGAGATTTGGGATGGGCCAGGGGTGGAATAATATGGACTGGCTTTGTCCAAACCCAAATCTCATCTTGAATTCCCATGTGTTATGGGAGGGACCCAGTGGGAAATAATTGAATCATGGGGGGTATGTCTTTCCCATGCTGTTCTTGTGATAGTGTATAAGTCTCATGAATTCTGATTGTTTTATAAAGAGGAACTCCCCTGCATGAGTTCTCTCTCTCTTTGCCTGCTGCCATCCATGTAAGACGTGACTTGCTCCTCCTTGCCTTCTGCCATGATTGTGAGGCCCCACCCAGCCATGTGGAACTATAAGTCCGTTAAACCTCTTTCTTTTGTAAAATGCCCAGTCTCTGGTATGTCTTTATCAGCAGAGTGAAAATGGACTAATTATAGAGCAAATAAAGTGTGTTTTATCGAGGGTATAAAATCCACATACAGTGTGATGATGGTTTGTTGTAAGTTACTTCTTAGGGCAATGGGGAAGGTATGTGGATTGATAGAGGCTGTATGTCCAACAAGTCTTGGTCTTTTTTAGTCAGGGTCCAGAGAAGGTTTTGTGGGACATGCAGCTTATAAAATTCGGTAGGCTTTCTATTAAAGTAATACAAAATCAACATGAAAGGGAATACTTATTTAGAATGATAACTTATAGCAAGTGTTAAAATGATGGTAACTACAAGAACCAAAAATTCCAAATAAATCATATATATAAATTGTGTGTGTGTGTGTGTGTGTGTGTATTAAATTTGGAGAAACACCACTTATGTAGCTGCAAGATTTCAAGTAGGATGAAGTAAAAATCCAAGGTGAATAATACAACAGTTTTATTATAAACCAAAACACCAAACTTTTGCAAACTTTACATAAACGTGTAGCCATGTGACTGTATAACAAGAGCCCAAGAGTGACCATTGTCTAACAGGTAGAAATGCAGACAGTTTCATGTTAAGCCCTTAGAATTTCCTTTCATGGCAGATTTTTAAAATAAACTAACTTTTCTAACATTTATTCTCATAAAAATATATTTCAAGTTAGAATAAACAACTCATTGGCTTCAGACTTTTTATTGTATATATTTAACCATACTCAGATAATTGTCATATTTAGCCAGATGGAGGCTTTTTCTGTGACCTATTTCCAAATTCTCAGATTCTGGTTCATCTACTCCTTCAAGAAGTTTGGAATGACTTGCCAGTTGGCATTTATATCATTGGAACTATTCTACAAATAAGCCATTTTGATAAAGCTTGCTTGGTTTGAGACAACTATGTATTTGGAGATAAAAGACTCAGAACAAAGTGCTTGCCTTTTCTACAGTTTATATCAAACGAGATGGGCACTTAAGCAGTCAGCCTGGATTCATATGTCTAGAGTGGCCAGGCTGTAAATACAATAAGTCTAGCTGCCTTCCACATGTGGTCAGACAGCTATATTAAGATCCACTCACTGTTGGTTATGAAGATAGCCAGGAGCTTGTCTGATTTAAGGAACTATTCAGCCATTGAAGGATAGACACTCCCAAAAATGGAATTTCAGGGAAGTGTAGAATGAACAATCCTGTTCAAAGCAGCCAGTATTATTTTCTGCATGCCAAGATGTTATTCACACACATAAATACTACATGCAGATAATCTTCATTTTTGAATTACAAGTTGTTTTATTGCAAAGGCAAGTATAGTTATAATATATAGCAAAGCAAATCTATCTTTGGTTCTATATAGCAGATTTTTTTTTGCAAAAATAAATAGGCATGGCAAGAAAAATATTTCAACTATCTTAAGGGAAAACCCAATATTTTATAAAAATTAAGCAAGGAATATAGAAATGATGTATCTTTTAGACTTTTTTCCAATCATCTTCGTTAATATCTAACACCAGTGCAATTTTAACATTAAAATAATTGTGCACAATATATTTAACAATACAGCATAGACTCAAAAGTGTCATAAAACAAAATAGTACTTTCCCTTCAAAATCATTTAGGAATTATGCTTTCTAAAAATGTATGGGAAAGCAGAACTGCTGAAATATGTTGACAAAATTAACTTTGAAGAAGCGCAAGCAAAGGAAATAAAGATGTAATTATAACCACAGATCCTAGAGATCTCAAAAAAAAGTGAACACATTATCCATGCTCCCATTTGCAGAAAATATGTATTAGAGAGAATTGTTCAGAGATTTTTTTCAACTAGTATCTATAAGAGCTCCCTGTCATGGTTTCAACTTTCAGCACATTTAGTGAGCTTCATTTGTTGGTGGTTTTCGTCTCTTTTCATATATTATTTTTGCATCAAATAATTCTCTTTCCCTGTAGCCTAGACATGGTCCTTTTAGATACTTTGCTTCAGCTGCCTCGTAATCTAACCCATCAACAGCAGAAATTGAACAAATAATTGCTTCTGGCAGAAGAACTTCTAGGATAAATTTAATTTTATCTTCTTTTATCCAAGTTGGCATTATTTGATCTATTTGATTGTAGACTTCTTGTAAATATTTCACCACTTCATCCAACTGATCTTCATCCTCAAAGTATGTTTCAATACAGGGTGTGAACCTATTTGCATTCAAAAATGATTTCAGCCATCTGGATCCTTTTGTGCCATTTACAATGGCCAGAAGATGGTTCTCTGTTCCCTTTGCATTCACAATGAAGTCCACCAGGTTCTTGTTGGCTCGGTCCCGAGCAGCCTTCATCCGGTCAGGGAGAATTTTTTGGAAGGACATTTTCTTGGTCTGGGAAGTCACAGCCATCGGTTCCCTGGCATCTTCATTATGCAGCTTTGGAAATTTGTTCCTGAAAGTATCCTGTTTTATTTCTTTCCTAACTGGGTAACTAATATCAGCAGCATAATACTCAAGCAAAGAGCCTGTGAAAGAACCACAACCTATTCTAACTCTGTAGTCACAAATTAATGAGATGCACCAGTCAATACTCTCACTATAATCCTCCCTGGCTTTGTCCACTAGCATTTGTTTCTCTTTACAATCAAATTTCTTTAATCTTCTAAAATTTACTCTAATGCCCTTCTTTTCAGAATTCATGTTTGCCTCAACAAAAAGCACACTTGCTTTCCTCTCTTTTCGTCTGATACTTTTTATCACTGCTGGCCAAAATGGATATTTCTGATATTTAAACCAGACTATCATTCCTGTTTCAAATGGACGTGTCTCATAATGTAAAATGAAGCGTGGAAGTTCTTCATCTTCCTCATCATCATCTAATAGAGAAAGATTAATGCGACTTGGAAGCAATGACTTGTCAGAGGCTTGACCTTCTTCCTCAAGTTCTTCAAAATCCAGTCTCTGAAAATTTCTTTCACTACTCATAAGACGTGAATAATCCCAGACAGGGTTAGAGGCACTAAATGAAACCTCACATTCCCTGGAACAACTCCCAGGGCATGCTGCAGTCCTCATCTCTGATTCCACGGAAGTTTGATTCTGGCTGGTATCTAAGCATGGATTTGAGGGACCCTCTCCAGGATCCTCAATATTCTCTGAGAAAGCAGAGCATTCAGAGGGAACAGCCAGGGTCTCTGGGCAGGTATCCTGGCCCTCTTCTTTCAAAGCTTTGGGCATAATGAGGATATCTGATGACACAGGTGGAGCAAACTTTTCATCTTTAACACGTGCACTTTCCTCTTTCACTGCAGAATGCACAGACATAACTGCTGAGATATCAATCTTATTCTTGTTCTCTTTTTCATCACTATCTTCTGAAAGTGAAGGGAAAGTCTCGCACCAGCTAGAGTTTTGTAATGACTTTGTTTCCACTTCACTTGGAATAGTATCAACCATTGTGTGCGCTTGTGATTTATCATCATACAGGGAATCATCACTCTCTGAATGTGCTAACAAGCATGGTGAGTTTTCACTTTCCTCAAGACACCCTGGTAAGTCGCCTTCATCCTTCCGGTATTTTTTATGAGGGGGTGAATCAGACTGTTTTTGTGGTACATTTTGAGACAGCATAGTGATCTCCTCTTCATCTGAAGTGCTTGCTTGACTCAAATTTATTCTCTCATTCAGAATACCCAGTGCCACTTTTAGTGATCTTCCATAGGCAGTTTCCTCTGTAGGTGGAGCACTGTCCTCTGACTGTAGTCCTAATGAGGCAGCAATGGCTTCAATTTGAGATTTATTTAGGATCTTTGTTTCTGTGCTGTCCAATTTAATTTTTTCATCTAGTGAGAGTATTTGAACTTCTAGAGAAAATGCCTTTTTCCTCTTACTGTTTGATGAAGTTTCAGATCTGGACAAAACTTTTGCTGGCCATAACTGGTCTTTCCAGTTGCATAGGACATACTCAGACTCCATTATGGTTTATATTTGTGTGTCAAGGGTTATTGCTAAAGGTTGAGGTGGCTGTCTTTGTCACTGCTAATGCAAGTTCTACCCAAAACAATACTCTTAACAAAGCCTCTTTCGTCTTATGACTACAAAGGGTTTACAGCTTGTGTGGCCTGTTCTCCACCTCAATTTTCCAAGGATGCTTGAACACGTTGTTTGAATAGGACGATACCGGAAGATACTGAAATAGGGAAAAGGAAAAGAAGAAAAGTATCAGCAAATACGACTATTTCGCCAAAACAGGAGGTGAGCAATTACAAATGGAGAAGAGATAAAAGAACAATGCGCAGTGGGGCATGAGACAGAGGAGGCAGCATAATGTAAGATTGCGGGGGGGAGGGGTGGACAAAAACCAGAAAAGTTGGTTTATAATACCTCAGATTGAAGAACTTGCCCTCATTATTGAACATGCTTACTAAGGAGTGAATGTATGTACATGGCAGCAGAGGCGGGAGAGCTTGTGATGGGATGTCAGGAACTCTATTTATGTAATTACATACTTTGGTACTTTTGTGTCCCTAATTTCATACTTATAGCAGTGGGTCTCCAAACTTAACATGTGTCAGAATCATCTGAAGGACTTATATTTCTAGGCCCCATCATGAGAGTTTTATTCAGAAGGTTTGGCTTGTGCTCAAAAGTTTGTATTTCTAAAAAGTTCTCAAGTGCCTCTAATGCTACATGTTTAAAAAGAACTCTTTGAGGAGCAATGTTCTAGTTGAAAACACAGCTTTGTATTTTTTAAGCTGCAAGTGCTCCACTGTTCACCTGGAGCAGGCAGACAAAAACAACAGGGTCTGTATCTCCTGGATCCAGACAAAAATACAATGACTCTTCTAAAAGCATAATTTTAGAAGGCAGAGATTCAGAATTACTGCTATGACAACTTCTTGGATAGGATCATTATAAAGGATTGGAGAGTCAGGCCATTGGCCTGAACCTCAGGGAGACACCTGAATAGCCTCTTGCGTGATTTCTTCATAATGGTTTAAAAAGTGAGATGATTCTCCAAACTAGAAGTTACGACTTTTAATTATAAAGTGTCATGGCTGCAGAACAGGGAGCAAAATGAATTGTACCCCCAAATCATCAACCTAACATGATTCTAACATGAAATATGGCTTTTAATTTAAAATGCTAGGATGGCTGTAGAGCAGGAGGCAAAATACATTATTCTCCAAGTTCTCAACATGTTTCTACCATGAAATGTTTTATGAAATGGGAAGAGTCTTACCCACTGTCATGTGGATCCTGGTGGGTCTGGTTCTGTGGTCTGGCTGTCTTGATTCTCACTCCAGCTGCTTGTCCAGCAGGGCCTTTACCCAGCTCAGCACTTCTGTGGTTGCACGGTCTTTCCAGGGCTTGGCTGGCATCACATGCAGATTGCCCAGGTCATGTGCATCTCTGATATTAACCTATGCTGTTCAAAAGGAAGGCAGGGAATAAAACCAATGAAATGGGAAAAGTGACAAGAATTTTCCCTACCTAAACTTTAACAGGCATGTCATTCTAAAACATAGGAATGAGGCAAAATTTCATCCATGATGTAGATGCCATGTTTATTTTCCTTCTTATTTTTATAATTTGAAATGCTCTCTGGGATAAATTTATGCTATTTAGTTTATGTTGAAATCATCTCTGAAGAAAAGTATGGTGGAGTGGAGATAGGCAAAAAAGAAGTAACAATTGTCTTGTGTATACTATGAGTCAGAATGTAGATTTTGTTTGAATGCTCACATCAGTTATCATGTAGAATTTTTCTTCTTTACACATACAATTTTTTTTCAATGCAATTGCAATTACATGCTGTCTCATAGTTTACTAATACAAAATAGATTCATTGCTTCATTTGTCTACTTCATAACAATGGTTGGCTGGAGAAAATTCAGAAAATCTGTCTAGTGCCCTCTTATGATGACAACCAGAACTGCTCATGAGTTGAAGGGGACTTTACTCACTATCAGATGTAGTTTCTATCCTTATTCCATAAGGACTACATCCAGCTAGCCAGGAGTCTTCTCAGACTTCTAGAATTTTCTATGTTAAATTTAAAGGTTTTGTTGTGTGGGATTCTAACCAGATCATAATGTCTTCAACTACAGTGTTTCTGATTATGAAAACATCCAGAAGCTTATTAAAAATTGAGAAGATGCAAAAAAGTATATGCAAAATAAAGTACAACTCTAGACAAATAACCACTATCAATATTTACTATATGTATTTCTAGAATTTTTTTTACATATAAAGATAAATGTATCTCATTTGAAAATTTGAAACCAGCTTCAGATCCCACTCAAGAGCATAGCTTGAACATCATTCACCTAAATATTTTCCACATAATTTGACATAAATGACTTTAAATGAGGTTTTCCCCCAAGCCTGTAGCATTTTATCTCAATATTTCCCTGAAGATGTAACAAACCCCAGATAAATATATATTAATAATTTTAAAAAGTAGAAAATGGTAAAGCCATCCCTGTCTCTACAACTATGCAAGTAATCTTGTTAAAACTTTCATAGATATGTTTTTCCTGATTTGTATGTAGTAAATATACATAGGTATACTAACATACATATTTATTCTTAAGTTAGAACATATAGTATGTGCTATTATATATTTTTTTTCACCTTATACTGTTTCTCAGGCATTTGCCAAATGCATAGTATTTCATTGTATAGATGTACCATGCCATATAATATTTTGAAAACTGCATATAGAAATAAACCAAATCCTCTGTTTCTCACTCTTAAACTTAGATGATACAGAAAAATGGCTCTTCCTGACCACGCTGGTATCTGTGATCTGAAAGAATAAACTTCAGGGAGGACACATGCAGGGCTGTAATTGACACAGCAACTATGCTACCCACTTGATCAAGTCCAGGAAAATTTCCACTATTGGCAGAAGACAGGGGGGATATGGGAGCATGTCTTTGTGTGTCTATGTGTGTTAATGTATTTGAAACAAAAGGGGTATGCTGTTTCAGCTTCATTTTTCTTTCATGATTATAAAAATAATCACTGAGTAATCTAGTCTAAAGATGCTGAAATAGGTTAAAAAATAATATTAAAATGGTGACCTGGTCACACAGAAATGCTGTTAACATGAGAGATTATTTTCCTCCAGATTTTAAAAATCACATATATACATGCATATATTATGTGAAAGTACCTTCACTCAACTACCTGTTTGATCCCTTTTTCACTCATGTACATGTGACACATACAGTCTTTTTATGTATCAATCAACTTATAGGTGTATTTCCCCCCATACTGTCAAATATTTCTAAGTTATTTTTCTGTGCAAATTAATAAATGCCTAAACATTCAAACAATAACGGAGTGTCTAACAATATAAACAAGGGATACCAACTCAATAAATTAGCAGGAACGGTCATGCTGCACTGAAGCCTTAATTTAGAGGCTGTAATCTGATCACCCCTTCTCCCACTGTGGACTTGTAAAGCATTGGAAGATACAAAAATTCCAGAGGATTAACTCCTTCAAAATGCCAGCAATTCTCAAAACCACACACCTTTCCCACCACTGCAAGACTGCCATCCCTATTTTTCTTATCTTTACTCTAAGATCCTGAGAAGTCACTAGAAATTAAGTAGCTTTGAGACAGCCATTACCTTGAAGCTTCTTGTCAGCTGCAACCTGGTGAAATGCAGCTCCTCCCCCAAGACTGGCCAGGCACAGCTCCTTTCCTAGAGGCTCAGAGGAGGGTCCGCCCCCTGGCTGTATGAAGAACAGAAAGCCCCTCCCTGAATCAGGGGAGGGGGAATTGCCAAGAGAAACCGCTGAAGTGTTGAACTGCAGGAATGTTCATTTTTAAAAAACTTTTAAGTGAAATGTCAACAAGTGTGCTTAATTTCTATTCAAACCCTTAGGGTGTGCCATTTCTTGAAGAAAAGAGGTAGCAAATCACTTTATCATATAATCAAAACCCAGTTACTAATATTCCTTACATATTTTTTTCTTGCCATCTCTGGCATCTTAACCCCATAGGTGAATTTTAGACCCAGCTGGTCAAGTCCATTAAAATAGACCGCTAAAGATATTGATTTAGATTACACAAAAACTGTACATTATTTGAGGGAGACTTTATTTCTTTATAATTCTTTTTTTTTTCTTTCTGTTTCCAGGACATGGTATGTCTCTACTTTTATTCAGTTCTTCTCTAAAACCCTTCAGGAAAGTTTCAGAGATTTCTTCACATATGTGATTATTTCTTGCTAGATGTTAAAATCATTGGCTTACCAGGAAAGCACTCATTTCATATGCCGTCATCAATAATTGACAATTCTGTTTCTTTTTCTTTTTATTTTTTATTTTATTTTATTTTATTTTTTTTTGAGATGGAGTCTCGCTCTGTCGCCCAGGCTGGAGTGCAGTGGCGCAATCTCGGCTCACTGCAAGCTCCACCTCCCGGGTTCACGCCATTCTCCTGCCTCAGCCTCCCAAGTAGCTGGGAATACAGGTGCCCGCCACCACGCCCGGCTAATTTTTTGTATTTTTAGTAGAGACGGGGTTTCACCGTGTTAGCCGGGATGGTCTCGATCTCCTGACCTCATGATCCGCCTGCCTTGGCCTTCCAAAGTGCTGGGATTACAGGTGTGAGCCACCGTGCCCGGCCGACAATTCTGTTTCTTATGTTTTGTTGTTTTCACTTGGGTGATTCAATGTGAGGGGAATTAATTTTTTAAAATTTATGTCTTTATTTACAGGTCTGAAATATACTTTGTACATTCTGTTCATCAAAATTCTATGTTAAATTTAAGTATAGATTTCTGATTTAACTCAGAAAGTCAATTGTAATTATCACTAGTAATGATTTGGGGAATAAAGTATTTTATTTGGCCTCTGTATCATATAATATGTAGTATTACTTATATATATATAATTACAATTTTAACATTCACCTTTATATAAGCATTAATATTAAAATAAAAATACCAATAAATCAATGAAAGCCATCTCTAGGCTGGTGTATTACTGGGGACTCTAATAATTAGAGTATATAATGCTTTGTGCTATAAACAACCCCTAAATCTCAGGGGTTCAATCCCCCAAAAGTTTATTTTGCTGATGTCAAGGTTCAACGTAAGGCATCACGTGGCCAAATAGGGACAAGTTTCTCTGTTCTAAGCAGTCATTAAGAGACCCAATCTTCTTCCATCCTGTGGCTCTATCATCTACTTGGGTCTTAAAGACCTTCATTACATTCTTTGCATCTAGCTAACAGCCTAAACAAGAGGGAGGATGGAGGGCCATATGGAAGGTTTTAGTGGTCAGGTCTGGCAAACATCACTGCTAGTTAACAGTCCACTAACCAGAATTTAGGCATGGAGCCCCAACTGGCATAGAGGCTGGGTAATGTAATCTCCTTGTGACCCCAGGAGAAAAATGAGACAGAGGTTGACAAACATGTAGCGTTCTCTCTGTCACAGGAAATTTTCCCTTACAATCTTTTTTTGTTTTTTTGTTTTTTTTTTACAATCGTATATCATATTTGTAATGAATGAGACAGAAACTTCTAGTTGCTCACCGAAGATCCACTCTTTGCATTCTTCCTCATTAGCAGAACACCAGTTGTATTGAAGGTGGCAGTTTAATCTCCTAAAATATTGTCTTTCCCAGACTCCCTCACTGCAAGCCATGGTCATGTGATGGAATTTCTTGCCAAAGAACGCAAGCAGAAATTGCTGTGAAGATTCTAGAGAAGGCATCTCTAAAGGGGGATAAATAACCAGCTTGGGCTTTTTTTTTTTTTCCACTTTCCCACTTTCTCTTGCTTCCCAGAATTTGATCATGATAGAGACAGTTCAGGCAGCCTTTCTGGACCATAAAGTCACTTCGGAAAAGGATGCAACTCACTAGGGACGTGTGACCCTAAGCCACTCAATAATGGGATCACCTCATTCCAATCTCTTTAAGTTAGTGGAACATTCTTAAGAAGTAAGAACTTCTATCTTACCAAAGCCTCTCTGTTTTCCAGTCTTTTTTTCTAGTACTAGAACAAAATAGTTGATCTTATACAAATTACAATGAAAAGGCCAGGCTCGGTGGCTCACGCCTGTAATCCCAGCACTTTGGGAGGCTGAGACAGGTGGATCACAAGGTCAGGAGATCAAGACCATTCTGGCTAACATGGTAAAACCCCGTCTCTACTAAAAATACAAAAAAAAAAAAATAGCCGGGCTTGGTGGTGGGCGCCTGTAGTCCCAGCTACTCGGGAGGCTGAGGCAGGAGAATGGCGTGAACCCAGGAGGCAGAGCTTGCAGTGAGCCAAGATAGCACCACTGCACTACAGCCTGGGTGACAAAGCAAGACTCTGTCTCAAAAAAAAAAAAAATTACAATGAAAATAACATAATTCTTATCATACAATTAATCCTTTCAATGCTTTCAAGGTATTAATACATGATCTAAAGAGGATTATCAGGCCAATATATATATGGCTTTATTTAAATGATGAGATTTATTTTATTATATATTTTATAATGCAGTATTTTTCATTCTGCCTTCATTTCACATGTTTGGAAAAAAACAAATGCCCACAGAGTATGATAATTATGTTAAAATTTGTTTTGCTTTATTTTGGATATTTTCTAGATTGCACATAAAGCAGGAAATGCTATACTATGGCACCATTTTCAAAATGAAATGCAAAGGAAAAGATTAATTCCATGAGCAATATTTTCTATTTCACCAATTTGTAGAAGGAGGTGGAGAAAAATGATAACCAATAATAGCAAATGCTAATACTGCACTATTAATATTTTTATGATAAAGATAGATAACATTACAGATATAATAATATCTAATACCTATACAAGTTTTCTATATGCCAGGCAATGTTCTCAAGCACTTGACATATGATCTTATTTAATAATTAGATGGTTATTTCCTGGAAGAGAGGGCCATAACCAACTCACGCTGTATAACATTAGTATTATTATTAATAATGACAATGACGATAGAAGCCAAAAGTGTTTTCTTACCATGGAGATTATATAAGGGGTGGGTCACCTAGGGTGTGTTTACAATACCTTATGATTTCATTTATATGACATTTTCAAAAAGACGTATAGCTGTGGTGAAAAGATCAGTGTTGCCAGGTGTTACAGGTGGGGAAGGGTGTGGCTATAAAAGGACAAGCCAAGGAAGTTGTGAGGGTGATGAAACTTTTCTGACTGTGGTGGTGGTTATATGAATCTTTATATATGTTAAAATCCAGAGAACTCTATACAAAAAATGGTCAAGTATAGTGTATTATACTTTAAAGTATGATTTTACTGTATAGCAATACAAATAATAAAAATTTAAATGAAAAAATGTAGTAATGACCATTATATAAAAAGCAAGTCTTTGCAAGTATGCCTTAGAAAGCATCTGCTTCTTCCTAAAGCATATTTAATAACAGAAATTCCCCAAATAAGACCCATACATATATTTTTTCAAAAGCACCAGTTGCACTTCCACTTAGGATATAAAAAGCTGTAAGAGAATGTCATTCATAACTTAATAATGATAAATCTCTAGATAACCTATGAAATCATAACTTTCCTTGAGCCTATCAGGGAACTGAGTTAAAGTGAATTCCAAAGGGTAATCAGCCCCTTTAAAGAAAGACAAAACATATGAACCTCTGTCCAAGCATGGAGACAGAAGTGACGGTCATACAAGCTGAAATTTTAATGAACTTTTACAAATAAAGCATGGGTTAGCTTTGTCAGTTTGGAATATCTGGAACCCCAACACTTACACACTTACTGCCAAGTTCTTTTTCACAGTCTTTAACCAGAAGCTCAGAAAAATGACTCAGGACAAAGCAGGAGACCTAAAAGAGTCCACGTCACTGGTTCTGGTAAGCAGAAGGTAATCAGCTGTTGCTGGGGGACAGACATACAACCCCACAGAACCTTTCTGTCATGAGAAGCAAAGCCTTAAGACACTAGAGGAGAAGCAGCAAACCCTCTCCTGAACCCAGGCAAAAATCCCTTGCTTCTGGTGGAAGGGTAGAAGCAAAACTTACTTGCCTGGGAGGGAGAGATAGGAAACCCCCTAATTTCCAGGACAAAGGCAGAGATCCATTGCTGCTTGGGGAGAAGTAGAAGGGAAAAACCTCTGCCCTGGAGGAAACCCTCTCTAACCCAGTTCTTAAATGAATGAAAAGCAGCCTGAGAAAGAGGCAAGAAAATATATCTGACCAAAGATCAACCACATATACAAATCAGAGGTTAGCTGCCATGGGGAGAGGAAAGAATGATGAGAAAGCCTCACCCTAAAGGTCCATGTTCATAAAGCCCCGCTAAGGCTGTGGCTAGACAGGACAACAGACAGTACTTCCTATCTCACCATGAGCCTAGCACCTGATAATAACAGCAGTCAACTGCTGTCATGTGAACAAGAGTAAGAAGAGAGACCCTCTGCTGGTGGCACAAGTATGAAGAGACTACTGAAAATTTACAGTGGAAAATCATTGAAAAAAATCTTGTAGCACTCCAGGCTCCAACTGAAGCACAAATAATATAAGTTATGCAAGCCAGATGACAATTAAGTGAGGAAAGGAGGAAAAACTCTTCAACATATTTTATAATACCAGCATTAACCTGATACCCAAATTAGAAAATAACAAATAAAGAAAACTTCAGATCAATATC
This sequence comes from Pongo pygmaeus, assembly GCF_028885625.2. NCBI lineage: Eukaryota > Metazoa > Chordata > Mammalia > Primates > Hominidae > Pongo > Pongo pygmaeus. The sequence goes on along the minus strand of NC_072396.2, from coordinate 110,330,731 downwards.
TCTCATAAACATAGACACAGAAGTCCTTAACGAAATGCTATTAATCAAAGCTGATGATAAGGAAAAAGAATAATACATTATGACAAAATGGAGTTTATGGATGGTTCAACATTTGCAAATCAATCAATTAATATTATTCACCATATCAACAGACTAAAATGGAGAAAAAAAATCATCTCAATATTTACAGAAAAAGCATTAACAACATTCTACAAATAATGATAAAAGACATTTAGCATAGTAAGAGTTTAATGGATCTTCCTCAACCCGATTAAAGGCATCTACAAAAAAACAAAAAATAAAAAGCCTATGATTAACATCATATGGTAAACCACAGAATGCTTTCCCCTAAAATCAGAAACAAGGCAAGGATGTTTGCTTTCACCACTTTTATTTAGCATTACACTGGTAATCCTAGTCAATACAATAAGGCCTGAAAAATAAATACATTGCATATGGATTGGAAGGGAAGAAGTAAAATTGCATTTACAGACAAGATGATGTATGTAGAAAATCCCAATGGATCTACCAAAAAAAAAAACTATGAAGCTGTGAGACCTAATAAGTAACTTTAATAATAATGCCAGACATAAAGTCAATATAAAATAATTTATTTTATTTCTACACAATAAAATTTGGAATTTCAAATTTTAAAGAGTACCATTTGTAATATCATCAAAAACTGGGAAATACTAAGGGAGGATAAGTATGTACAAGATTTGTATGCTGAAGACTTCAACACACTGATGAGATAAATTAAATAAGACCTAAATAAATAGAGAAATATACCATGTTCTTTGACTGAAGAACTGAAATACTAATTTTTAGGATGTTGTATCTCCCCATTTCTGTAGAATTATTGCAATCTCAATCAAAATCCCAGTAGGTTTTTCATAGAAACTGAGAAGCTAACTCCAAAATGTATGTGGAAAAAGCAAAGGAACCAGAACAGCCAGATAAATTTTGAGAAAAAAAATACAAAAGTTAGAAGATTCATACTACCTGATTTCAAGGCTACGGTAATCAAGACAGCTTCTTCTTATTGACATAGGATTGACCTACAGATCAATAGAATGCAAACAGACCATCAAATATAGCCAACAGATTTTGGACAAAGGTAATTAAATGAAGAAATGGTGGTCTTTTTAACAAATGGTACTGGAACATCTGGACATCACATACCAAAATATTCTTCCTGACCCCTCAGCTAAGAAGATATACAAAATTACTCAAAATGGGTTAGCGACCTAAATATAAAACTAAAAATTATAACTTGTAAAAAAAAAGTAGAAAATATTTAAGATTTTGGGCTAGGCAAAGATTTATTAGGATTTAAAAGGCATAAACCATAAAAAATTAATAAATTGGACTTGAAAACAATTTCTTTTCAAAACATAACATGAAAAGAAAACCCAGATTGGGAGACAATACTTGCAAAACACCTATGTGATGAAGGACTTTTATCCAAAATATATAAACAACTCTCAAAATTCAATAATAAGATGATTATTGACTAACCCAATGAAAATAGACAATTTAAACAGACATTTCATCAGAAAAGACATATGAATAGCAAGTGAACACATGAAAATATGCTCAACATCATTAGTAATTGAGGATATGCAAGTAAAACCACAATGAGACAAATGTCCCTCTCTGACAGCTTTGAAGAGAGTAGTGGTTCTCCCAGCACACAGCTTGAGATCTGAGAATGGGCAGACTGCCTCCTCAAGTGGGTCCCTGACCCCCAAGTAGCCTAACTGGGAGGTACCCCCAGTAGGGGCAGACTGACACCTCACACGGCCGGTTACTGCTCTGAGACAAAACTTCCAGAGGAACAATCAGGCAGCAGCATCTACGGTTCACCAATATCCGCTGTTCTGCAGCCACCGCTGCTGATATCAGGGCAAACAGGGCCTGGAGTGGACCTCTAGCAAACTCCAACAGACCTGCAGCTGAGGGTCCTGTCTGTTAGAAGGAAAACTAACAAACAGAAAGGACATACACACCAAAAATCCATCTGTACATCACCATCATCAAAGACCAAAGGTAGATAAAACCACAAAGATGGGAAAAAAACAGAGCAGAAAAACTGGAAACTCTAAAAATCAGAGCACCTGTCCTCCTCCAAAGGAACACAGCTCCTCACCAGCAACGGAACAAAGCTGGACGGAGAATGACTTTGATGAGTTGAGAGAAGAAGGCTTCAGACGATCAAACTACTCCGAGCTACAGGAGGAAATTCGAACCAATAGCAAAGAAGTTAAAAGTTCAAAAAAAAATTAGACGAATGGATAACTAGAATAACCAATGCAGAGAAGTCCTTAAAGGACCTGATGCAGTGGAAAACCAAGGCACAAGAGCTACATGACGAATGCACAAGCCTCAGTAGCCAATGCAATCAACTGGAAGAAAGGGTATCAGCGATGGAAGATGAAATGAATGAAATGAAGCAAGAAGAGAAGTTTAGAGAAAAAAGAATAAAAAGAAATGAAAAAAGCCTCCAAGAAATATGGGACTATGTGAAAAGACCAAATCTACGTCTGATTGGTGTACCTGAAAGTGACAGGGAGAATGGAACCAAGTTGGAAAACACTCTGCAGGATATTATCCAGGAGAACTTCCCCAATCTACCAAGGCGGCCAACATTCAAATTCAGGAAATACAGAGAACGCCACAAAGATACTCCTCGAGAAGAGCAACTCCAAGACACATAACTGTCAGATTCACCAAAGTTGAAATGAAGGAAATAAATGTTAAGGGCAGCCACAGAGAAAGGTCAGGTTACCCACAAAGGGAAGCCCATCAGACTAACAGCCGATCTCTCGGCAGAAACTGTATAAGCCAGAAGAGAGTGGGGGCCAACATTCAACATTCTTAAAGAAAAGAGTTTTCAATCCAGAATCTCATATCCAATCAAACTAAGCTTCATAAGTGAAGGAGAAATAAAATACTTAACAGACAAGCAAATGCTGAGAGATTTTGTCACCACCAGGCCTGCCCTAAAAGAGCTCCTGAAGGAAGCACTAAACATGGAAAGGAACAACCAGTACCAGGCACTGCAAAAACATGCCAAATTGTAAAGACCATCAAGGCTAGGAAGAAACTGCATCAACTAACGAGCAAAATAACCAGCTAACATCATAATGACAGGATCAAATTCACACATAACTATATTAACCTTAAATGTAAATGGGCTAAATGCTCCAATTAAAAGACACAGACTGGCAAATTGGATAAAGAGTCAAGACCCGTCAGTGTGCTGTATTCAGGAACCAATCTCACTTGCAGAGACACACATAGGCTCAAAATAAAGGGATGGAGGAAGATCTACCAAGCAAACAGAAAACAAAAAAAGGCAGGGGTTGCAATCCTAGTCTCTGATAAAACAGACTTTAAACCAACAAAGATCAAAAGAGACAAAGAAGGCCATTATATAATGGTAAAGGGATCAATTCAACAAGAAGAGCTAACTATCCTAAATATATATGCACCCAATACAGGAGCACCCAGATTCATAAAGCAAGTCCTTAGTGACCTACAAAGAGACTTAGAACTCCCACACAATAATAATGGGAGACTTTAACACCCCACTGTCAACATTAGACAGATCAATGAGACAGAAAGTTAACAATACCCAGGAATTGAACTCAGCTCTGCACCAAGTGGACCTAAAAGACATCTACAGAACTCTGCACCCCAAATGAACAGAATATACATTCTTTTCAGCACCACACCACACCTACTCCAAAATTGACCACATAGTTGGAAGTAAAGCACTCCTCAGCAAATGTAAAAGAACAGAAATTATAACAAACTGTCTCTCAGACCACAGTGCAATCGAACTGGAACTCAGGATTAAGAAACTCACTCAAAACCACTCAACTACATGGAAACTGAACAACCTGCTCCTGAATGACTACTGGGTAAATAATGAAATGACGGCAGAAATAAAGATGTTCTTTGAAACCAACGAGAACAAAGACACAACATACCAGAATCTCTGGGACACATTCAAAGCAGTGTGTAGAGGGAAATTTATAGCACTAAATGCCCACAAGAGAAAGCAGGAAAGATCTAAAATTGACACCCTAACATCACAATTAAAAGAACTAGAGAAGCAAGAGCAAATATATTCAAAAGCTAGCAGAAGGCAAGAAATAACTAAGATCAGAGCAGAACTGAAGGAAATAGAGACACAAAAAACCCTTCAAAAAATTAATGAATCCAGGAGCTGCTTTTTTGAAAAGATCAACAACATTGATAGACCGCTAGCAAGACTAATAAAGAAAAAAGAGAAGAATCAAATAGACGCAATAAAAAATGATAAAGGGGATATCACCACCAATCCCACAGAAATACAAACTACCATCAGAGAATACTATAAACCCCTCTATGCAAATAAACTAGAAAATCTAGAAGAAATGGATAAATTCCTCAACACATACATCCTCCCAAGACTAAACCAGGAAGAAGTTGAATCTCTGAATAGATCAATAACAGGCTCTGAAATTGTGGCAATAATCAATAGCTTACCAACCAAAAAAAAGTCCAGGACCAGATGGATTCACAGCCGAATTCCAACAGAGGTACAAAGAGGAGCTGGTACCATTCCTTCTGAAACTATTCCAATCAATAGAAAAAGAGGGAATCCTACTTAACTCATTTTATGAGACCAGCATCATCCTGATACCAAAGCCTGGCAGAAACACAACAAAAAAAGAGAATTTTAGACCAATATCCTTGATGAGCACTGATGCAAAAATCCTCAATAAAATACTGGCAAAACAAATCCAGCAGCACATCAAAAAGCTTATCCACCATGATCAAGTGGGCTTCATCCCTGGGATGCAAGGCTGGTTCAACATATGCAAATCAATAAATGTAATCCAACATATAAACAGAGCCAATGACAAAAACCACATGATTATCTCAATAGATGCAGAAAAGGCCTTTGACAAAATTCAACAACCCTTCATGCTAAAAACTCTCAATAAATTAGGTATTGATGGGACGTATCTCAAAATAATGAGAGCTATCTATGACAAACCCACAGCCAATATCATACTGAATGGGCAAAAACTGGAAGCATTCCCTTTGAAAACTGGCACAAGACAGGGATGCCCTCTCTCACCACTCCTATTCAACATAGTGTTGGAAGTTCTGGCTGGGGCAATCATGCAGGAGAAAGAAATAAAGGGTATTCAATTAGGAAAAGAGGAAGTCAAATTGTCCCTGTTTGCAGATGACATGATTGTATATCTAGAAAACTCCATCGTCTCAGCCCAAAATATCCTCAAGCTGATAAGCAACTTCAGCAAAGTCTCAGGATACAAAATCAATGTGCAAAAATCACAGGCATTCTTATACACCAATAACAGACAAACAGAGAGCCAAATCGTGAGTGAACTCCCATTCACAATTGCTTCAAAGGGAATAAAATACCTAGGAATCCAACTTACAAGGGATGTGAAGGACCTCTTCAAGGAGAACTACAAACCACTGCTCAATGAAATAAAAGAGGACACAAACAAATGGAAGAACATTCCATGCTCATGGGTAGGAAGAATCAATATCATGAAAACGGCCATACTGCCCAAGGTGAATTATAATTTCAATGTCATCCCCATCAAGCTACCAATGACTTTCTTCACAGAATTAGAAAAAACTACTTTAAAGTTCATATGGAACCAAAAAAGAGCCCGCATCACCAAGTCAATCCTAAGCCAAAAGAACAAAGCTGGAGGCATCACGCTACCTGACTTCAAACTATACTACAAGGCTACAGTAACCAAAACAGTGTGGTACTGATACCAAAACAGAGATATAGACCAATGGAACAGAACAGAGCCCTCAGAAATAATGCCACATATCTACAACTATCTGATCTTTGACAAACCTGACAAAAACAAGCAATGGGGAAAGGATTCCCTATTTAATAAATGGTACTGGGAAAACTGACTAGCCATATGTAGAAAGCTGAAACTGGATCCCTTCCTTACACCTTATACAAAAATTAATTCAAGATGGATTAAAGGCTTAAATGTTAGACCTAAAACCATAAAAACCCTAGAAGAAAACCTAGGCAATACCATTCAGGGCATAGGCATGGGCAAGGACTTCATGTCTAAAACATCAAAAGCAATGGCAACAAAAGCCAAAATTGACAAATGGGATCTCATTAAACTAAAGAGCTTCTGCACAGCAAAAGAAACTACCATCAGAGCGAACAGGCAACCTACAAAATGGGAGAAAATTTTTGCAATCTACTCATCTGACAAAGGGCTAATATCCAGAATCCACAATGAACTCAAACAAATTTACAAGAAAAAAACAAACAACCCCATCAAAAAGTGGGCGAAGGATATGAACAGACACTTCTCAAAAGAAGACATTTATGCAGCCAAATAACACACGAAAAAATGCTCATCATCACTGGCCATCAGAGAAATGCAAATCAAAACCACAATGAGATACCATCTCACACCAGTTAGAATGGCGATCATTAAAAAGTCAGGAAACAACAGGTGCTGGAGAGGATGTGGAGAAATAGGAACGCTTTTACACTGTTGGTGGGACTGTAAACTAGTTCAACCATTGTGGAAGTCAGTGTGGGGATTCCTCAGGGATCTAGAACTAGAAATACCGTTTGACCCAGCCATCCCATTACTGGGTATACACCCAAAGGATTATAAATCATGCTGCTATAAAGACACATGCACACGTACGTTTATAGCGGCACTATTCACAATAGCAAAGACTTGGAACCAACCTAAATGTCCAACAATGATAGACTGGATTAAGGAAATGTGGCACATATACACCATGGAATACTATGCAGCCATAAAAAATGATGAGTTCATGTCCTTTGTAGGGACATGGATGAAACTGGAAACCATCATTCTCAGCAAACTATCACAAGGACAAAAAACCAAACACTGTATGTTCTCACTCATAGGTGGGAATTGAACAATGAGAACACATGGACACAGGAAGGGGAACATCACACACCAGGGGGACTGTTGTATGGTGGGGGGAGGGAGGAGGGATAGCATTAGGAGATATACCTAATGCTAAATGACGAGTTAATGTTTACAGCACACCAACATGTCACATGTATACATATGTAACAAACCTGCACATTGTGCACATGTACCCTAAAACTTAAAAGTATAATAATAAGAAAAAAAAAGAAAGTTCAAATTTGAAAAAAAAAGACTAGCTAATTTTAAAAATAAAATCAAATCCTGACAGTATCGACTTCTAGCAATGATGTGTATCAACTGGAACTCTCATACATTGCTGGTGGAAATGCAAAATGTCACAGCTACTTTAGAAAACAGTTTGACAATTTCTAATGTAGTTAAGCACATACCTACCATACAACCAAGAAATCCCATTCCTGAGTATTTACTCAAGAGAAATAAAAATTTATGTACACACAAAGACCTATTCTAGAATGTTTAACAACTTTAATCATAATTGCCAAAAATTCCAAATCTACTGGTGATTGGATACTCAAATTGTAGAACATCCATATGATAGAATACCTCTTGGCTACATTAAGGAATAAATTACTGATATATGCAACAACATTGGTGAATATTTTAAAAATACGCTAAGTGAAAGAAGCCAGATGTAAAAGGCTATATACTTTACGATTCCATTTGTATGACATTCTGGAAAATGAAAAACTATAGGGACAGAAATCAAATCAGTGATTGTCAGGAACTGACAGAGATATGGATTGACTACAATGGGGCAGGAAGGAACATTTTGGAGTAAAGGAAAGGTTATACAGCTTGTCTGTATTGGTAGTTACATGATGGTATATGTTTCTCAAAGCTCATCAAACTGTACATCTAAAAGAGTGAATTTAACTCTATTTAAACTATACCTCTTTAAACGGGAGTCTTAAAAAGTCATTCAATCAGAATACGACCAATACAAGACATTTGTATTTTACTGTGAGAGTAATCCGGATACATATAGGGATTTTGATTTGTACTTTGAATCAATGATTGCCAAAGAAGGCTGTGGGTTCCACAAGATATGTTTAAAAATACCCTCTGTAGTGTAGAAATAATATGTGAAAAATGTAAATTATTTTGATCTCTTTTATTAATTTTTATTAACTTGTGCTTCTGAATTGCTTTAAAACATGGGGGGCAACTACAACACCTGACTTTTGATGCAGTTATATAACTCTTTAAAAATACATGTCTTCATTAATTATCTCTTTCATTGAGAGTTAGTTAGCACAGGACATATGTCAAGAAACCAGATGACATCAGCATTGTACAGTACATGAAATTTATCCCCATTGGCAGAGTCTCTAACCACACTGAAGTTCTCACATGCCACTAAACCATATGAGTGGAAAGACAGGAAGGAAGGAAGGAAGGAAGGAAATAAGGAGGAAGAAAGAAGTAGAAAACAAAATGCTACAATCTGGAGATAATGATCTAGTTAAGAATATGTACCCAGTTAAAAGCAGAAGCTGAGTAACATATGACAGGGAAACAGAGTGGTCATTGAATAAATAAATGTCATTATTTTAGTGCATAAGGTCCATATAATGAGTATAAACAGTCCAGTTAGAACACTCCCAAAGACAATGAGGAGGCCACAGACATTGGTAAAGCAAGGACTCTTAGACACTTCATAGATATTCAAAATATTCAATGACCCCCAAGGCAGAAGCACAGACAAGTAACAATTGAAACTCACTGTAAAAAAAGAGTTCAATCCTATTAATGTCAACTGGCTGAATATCAGCCCACCTGAAGAGGAAGAACATCAGGAAAACCTTAGTAATAATGAGCAACCCAAGTATAGAAAAAGGTAAGCCAGATTTAGTGATTCACTGCCAGGGTCAAAGAAACTCCATAATCCCTGGTAAAATGTATATGAATTAAAAGAAAAATTACCAACTAGTGACTTAGAGGGACAAAGGGATAAACCTGCCACATTGGAGATTTTATACTTCCCAGGCAATGTGTAGATATTCCCAGGCAAAACTTACACATGCCAATAAATAAAACTATTAGGAGTCAAGACACAGGATGATGGAATGGGAAACATTTTTTAAAGGAATAAAATGGAAACAAGTTTGACGAGGACCTCACAACCCCATCATTACAGTGCATAGACAAATAAACCTCTACTGCACTCTGCATGTTCCAGTAGATAGAGTAAACTTCAGAGTTCTTCCTGGCATAAACAAGCAAGAAGGAAGACCCATCTGGGGTTTGCCCTGGGGAATTTAAAGAAAAAAGGAGTCCTCCCTTAACCACACCATTCTCTGAGACACCCATAGAAAAAAAACCAGGACAGGACAAAAATTATTCCTGCCACTGAGAGATGAAGCCAGCTGGACTTCCTGGGTTGAGTGGGGACTTGGAGAACTTTTCTGTCTAGCTAGAGGATTGTAAATGCACCAATCAACTCTCTGTGTCTAGCTAGACAATTGTAAATGCACCAATCAGCAATCTGTAAAAATGCACCAATCAGTGCTCTGTGTCTAGCTAAAGGATTGTAAATGTACCAATCAGAACTCTGTAAAATGAACCAATCAGCACTCTGTAAAATGGACCAATCAGCAGGATGTGGACGGGGACAAATAAGGGAATAAAAGCTGGCCACAACAGCCAGCAGCGGCAACCTGCTTGGGTCCCCTTCCACACTGTGGAAGCTTTGTTCTTTCACTCTTCACAATAAATCTTGCTTCTGCTGACTCTTTGGGTCCATGCCACATTTAAGAGCTGTAACACTCACTGTGAAGGACCACGGCTTCATTCTTGAAGTCAGTGAGACCAGGAACCCACCAGAAGAAACCAACTCTGGACACATCTTGGCAACCACGACGGGACTACCGCCTATCACTAAGCAGTGAGTACCATTGGACCCCTTTCTCTTGCTATTCTGTCCTATTTTTCCTTAGAATTTGGGGGCTAAATACCAGGCACCTGTTGGCCACTTAAAAGCGACTAGCATGGCCGCCGGACTAAAGACACGGGTGTCAGGCTTTTTGGGAAAGGGCTCTCTAACAACCCCCAACGCTTTAGAGGTGGGAGTGTTGGTTTGCCTGGAACAAGCTTCTGCTTTTCCTGTACTTCCAGGCTGAGCCAAAGGTCAACAGAGAGGAAAGCCATTCAGCTCCAGGGTCCTGACAACAAGTTGGTTGACCCTGAGGCTATGAGCAGAACTCTCACAGTCACGTCATCCAAGCGAGACTCATCCATCTATCCTATCTATACTGACCCTTGCCTCCTGGGTCCTAACACTTGTCAGACAAATTTCCTCTCACCTCTCTTCTCCGAGGCTAGTCCCACTTCTAAAAACCACTCCCTATCTCTGGTGCTTTTCTAGTTTATCCTATAAGAATAATTTCTAGTATAAACCTCAGGACTCTGTTCCCTTCTTTAGGCACCCAGGCTCACCAATCAGAAAGACATAATTTTTGCCCAAAGCCCCATGGTGGGGGACTATCTGAAATTTTAGGATCCATCCTCAGACTAGCAGGCTTAACAAAAGCTATTCCTGAAGCTAGGATATGGGGAGCCTCAGAAATGATATCCTTCCTATTCATATGATGAGAAGTGAGGACAAAATGTGTCACTCTTCCAACCCTGAAGATCCCTTCCCTCCCTCAGGGCATGGCCCTCCAGTTCATTTTTGGGGCATACCATCTTTATAGGACAGGGGTAAGGTCCCAATACTAACAAGAGAGCACATAGGACTCTAACAGGTTTTCGAGAATGCATTGGTAAGGGCCACTATATCAGATTTTTCTCTGTCCTCTTTGTGTTCTATGAGGACAGGCAAGGGTGCAGGTTTTTGAGAATGTGTCGGTAAGGGCCACTAAATCCGACCTTCCTTGGTCCTCCTTGTGGTCTAGGAGGAAAACTAGTATTTCTGCTGCTGCGTTGGTGAGCACAACTACTCTGATCAGCAGGTTCCAGGGACTGTTGCAGGTTCTTGGGCAAGAGGGGGATCTGCTGCTCTGTCAGTGAGCCCAACTATTCCGATCAGCAGGGTCCAGGTACCGTTGCAGGTTCTTGGGCTGTGGGGGGAACAAACAAACCAAAACCACAGGCGGTTTTGTCCTTCAGATGGGAAACACTCAGGTATCAACAGGTTCACCCTTGAAATGTATCCTAAGCCATTGCGACCAATTTGACCTGCAAACCCTGAAAAAGAGGTAGCTCATTCTTTTTCTGCACTATGGCCTGTCCCCAGTATTCTCTCTCTGATGGGGAAAAATGGCCACCTGAGGGAAGTATAAATTGCAATACTATCCTGCAGCTTGACCTTTTCTGTAACAGGGAGGGCAAATGGAGTGAAATACCTTATGCCCAAGCTTTCTTTTCATTGAAGGAGAATCCACAACTATGCAAAGCATGCAATTTACATCCCACAGCAGAACCTCTCAGCTTACCTCCATATCCTAGCCTTTCTACAGCTCCCCTTCCTATTAATGATAAGCCTCCTCTAATCTCCCCCACCCAGAAGGAAACAAGCAAAGAAATCTCCAAGGGACCACAAAAACCCCTGGGCTATCGGTTATGTCCCCTTCAAGCTGTAGGGGGAGGGGAATTTGGCCCAACCTGGGTACATATCCCCTTCTCCCTCTCTGATTGAAAGCAGATCAAGGCAGACCTAGGGAAGTTTTCAGACAATCCTGATAGGTATATAGATGTCCTACACAGTCTAGAGCAAACCTTTGATCTCACTTGGAGAGATGTCATGCTATTGTTAGATCAAACCCTGGCCTTTAATGAAAACAATGCAGTTTTAGCTGCAGTCCGAGAGTTTGAAGATACCTGGTATCTTAGTCACGTAAATGATAGAATGACAGCTGAAGAAAGGGACAAATTCCCTACTGGTCAGCAAGCCATCCCCAGTAATGGATCCCTCCTGGGACCTTGACTCAGATCATGGGGACTGGAATCACACACATCTGTTGACCTGTGTTCTAGAAGGACTAAGGAGAATTAGGAAAAAGCCCATGAATTACTCAATGATGTCCACCATAACTCAGGGAAAGGAAGAAAATCCTTCTGCCTTTCTCCAGCGGCTATGGGAGGCCTTAAGAAAATATACTCCCCTGTCACCCAACTCCCTCAAGGGTCAACTGATCCTAAAAGATAATTTTATTACCCAATCAGCCCCAGATATCAGGAGAAAGCTCCAAAAGTGAGCCCTGGACCCTGAACAAAATCTGGAGGCATTATTAAACTTGGCAAACTCGGTGTTCTATAATAGGGACCAAGAGGAACAGGCGGAAAAGGAAAAGCGAGATCAGAGAAAGGCTGCAGCCTTAGTCATGGCCCTCAGACAAACAAACCTTGGTGGTTCAGAGAGGACAGAAAATAGAGCAGGCCTATCACCTGGTAGGGCTTGTTACCAGCGAGGTTTGCAAAGACACCTTAAAAAAGATTGTCCAACAAGAAACAAGCTGCCCCCTCGCCCATGTCCACTATGCCAAGGCAATCACTGGAAGGCACACTACCCCAAAGGACAAAGGTTCTCTGGGCCAGAAGCCCCAAACAGATGATCCAACAACAGGACTGAGGGTGACCAGGACAAGCGCCAGCTCATGTCATCATCCTCACTGAGCCCCAGATATGTTTAACCATTGAGGGCCAGGAAATTGACATCCTCCTGGACACTGGCGTGTCTTTCTCAGTGTTATCTCCTGTCCTGGACAGCTGTCCTCAAGGTCCGTTACCATCCGAGGAATCCTGAGACAGCCTGTAACCAGGCATTTCTCCCACCTCCTCATTTGTAACTGGGAGACTTTGCTCTTTTCACATGCCTTTCTTATGCCTGAAAGTCCCACACCCTTATTAGGGAGGGACATATTAGCCAAAGCTGGAGCTATTATCTACATGAATATGGGGAACAAGTTTGTTGTTCCCCTATTTGAGGAGGGAATCAACCTTGAAGTCTGGGCATTGGAAGGACAATTCGGAAGGGCAAAAAATGCCCACCCAGTCCAAATCAGGCTAAAAGACCCCACCACTTTTCCTTATCAAAAGCAATATCCCTTAAGGCCTGAAGCTCATAAAGTATTACAGGATATTGTTAGACATTTAAAAGCTCAAGGCTTAGTAAGAAAATGCAGTAGTCCCTGCAACACCCCAATTCTAGGAGTACAAAAACCTACCTGAAGGATGTCACAGAGAAAAGGGAATGGAGTTGTTTCAACCAGATCTATTATTGGTCAAATCCCTCCCCTCTACCTCCCCATCTATGGATTCTTTGTGGGAAGGACCATACTCAGTAATCCTCTCTACCCCCACTGCAGTTTAGGTGGCAGGAGTGGAATCTTGGATTCACCACAGCCGAGTTAAACTTTGGACATCCCCTGAGGAACCTGCAGGACCGTCAGCTCAGGAGTCCCAGGATCTGCCAGACCAGCCTTGATACACCTGCAAACCGTTGGAGGACTTGTGTCTCCTATTTTAGAAGGAAACATCCCAGACTAAAAAGCTCCTCCTGCTGATCCCGAGGAAAAACCCCTTCCTCCTTAAAAAAGATAAGCGAAAACCTACATAAGCTTTATCTTTAACACCGCTCCTTGCCCCTTTAATGGAATCCTTTTACTAACAAACAGTCCAGGTTTTGTAATGGCAAACATACTCCCTGCATGACCATTCACCCCTGGACCCCCTGCAGCAGCACCCCCACCACTAGTGAATGGCTTCTCATCCCCTCTTTCAATCACCCTCTCCAATGGTTCCTAGTAGACACAAAATGGTTTTTTCTCCAGTGGGAAAATAGAACACAGGGAGCCACTCAGTTTGCTCAAGCTCAAAGCTCAAGTCCCCTCAAAGCTCAAGTCCATTAGTGCAGAGCCATACAACTAATACCCCTACTTATAGGGTTAGGAATGACTACTGCTACAGGAACTGGAATAGCCAGTTTATCTACTTAATTATCCTACTACCACACACTCTCAAAGGATTTCTCAGATAGTTTGAAAGAAATAACGAAATCTATCCTTACACTACAATCCCAAATAGACTCTTTGGCAGCAGTGACTCTCCAAAACTGCCAAGGCCTAGACCTCCTCACTGCTGAGAAAGGAGGACTACACCTTCTTAGGGGAAGAGTGTTGTTTTTACACTGACCAGTCAGGGATAGTACGAGATTCTGCCTGGTGTTTACAGGAAAAGGCTTCTGAAATCAGACAACACCTTTCAAACTCTTATACCAACCTCTGGAGTTGGGCGACATGGCTTCTCCCCTTTCTAGGTCCCATGACAGCCATCTTGCTATTACTCGCCTTTGGGCCCTGTATTTTTAACCTCCTTGTCAAATTTGTTTCTTCTAGGATCAAGGCCATCAAGCTACAGATAGTCTTACAAATGGAACCCCAAATGAGCTCAACTAGCAACTTCTACAGAGGACCCATGGACTGACCCACTGGCCCTTTGACTGGCCTAAAGAGTTCCCCTCTGGAGGACACTACAACTGCAGTGCCCCTTCTTCACCCCTATCCAGCAGGAAGTAGCTAGAGCAGTCATTGCCCAATTCCCAAAAGCAGTTCAGGTGTCCTGTTTAGAGGGGGGATTGAGAGGTGAAGCCAGCTGGACTTCCTAGGTCGAGTGGGAACTTGGATAACTTTTCTGTCTAGCTAGAGGATTGTAAATGCACCAATCAATGCTCTGTGTCTAGCTAGAGGATTGTAAATGCACCAATCGGTACTCTATAAAAACGCAACAATCAGCCCCCTGTGTCTAGCTAAAGGATTGTAAACGCACCAATCAGCACTCTGTAAAACGGACCAATCAGCACTCTGTAAAATGGACCAATCGGCACGACGTGGGCAGGGACAAATAAGGGAATAAAAGCTAGCCACCCCAGCCAGCAGTGGCAAACCACTCGGGTCCCCTTCCACACTGTGGAAGCTTTATTCTTTCACTCTTCACAATAAGTCTTGCTGCTGCTCACTCTTTGGGTCCGTGCCACCTTTAAGAGCTGTAACACTCACTGCGAAGGTCCACAGCTTCATTCTTGAAGTCACCGAGACCAAGAACCCATCGGAAGGAACCAACTCTGGACACACCACCACTCTAAATAAAGGTACTTATCAGTTCTTTAGTAAGGAGATATGAGACACTGTTGAAGGTCCAATATCTAAACCTCAGTGTTCCTCAGGAAAGTATTATGGCAAAGTTGTTACGTATTCCAAATTCACAAACAGATATAGAGACATGGGTTTAGGACCTAGTTCTGACTTTACTAGCGGACTGGAGGGACAACTAGTGCTACCAGATATCAAAATATATTACAAGGTTAGAATAATTTTTTAAGGTTCAGTGACAATTTAAGTGTGAAGCAAGAGGTCGATATGGACATAGAAAAGACGGGGACAAGAAAAAAGGTTTCAAATAAACCATAGTTCTGAATTATTATCTGGATACAGGTTAGAAATCAATCAGTGAACTTTCAATCATCTAACAAAAATTCTTAGGTCCCTGGTCTGAGTTTGTCTGGTTTAACCAGAAAAGTAGTGGTTTTAGAGGCATCTATTGCCTTAGGGCTACTAAACAGTTTTCTTCTTCTGTGGCTTGTTCATGCCTCCCTGAAAACTCACAAGGAAGCTTGAATAAGTAATTTCAAATAGGCAATACTGGAGGGTATACATTTAAAGGAAAGGCAAAGAAAAAAGAGACTAAGCAAACGGATTTCTTCTCTCAAAGGAGTATGGAGATGGACAATGGAAATGGAGAAGACAAAAGATGAATAAATACTGGGCACAAGACAAATAAACATTTTGTGGTTGGGGGGAAAATATTTAAAAATCTAAGAAAAGAAGAGTAGTTCTATAATGCCCCAGTTTGTAGCCCTTATTATAGTTATTACATCTAAGGAATGAATGTATATGTGTATGAGAGGTTGGTGGGAGATGTCCAGGGAAAGCTGGGGAATATGTTGGGGACACTATTCCTATTAATGAATATTTTTGTACTTTGGAGTCTCTCAAGGCTTATTCTAGGGGAATCCTTTTTCGACTCTTCTAAGCTAACAGTGCTGCCCTGTATACCCAAGGCAGCCAGACACAGATACTGGGGGTCTGAATCCCCTGGACTAATCCAGACAACAATGACCTTGTTAAGAGAAAAAGCTTAGAAGTCAGAGATTCATAATGACTGCCACAGCCACCCATTGGAAAGGATTGTTTTTCCCTAGAAGAAAACCTAGGCATTACCATTCAGGACATAGGCATGGGCAAGGACTTCATGTCTAAAACACCAAAAGCAATGGCAAAAAAAGCCAAAATTGACAAATGGGATCTCATTAAACTAAAGAGCTTCTGCACAGCAAGAGAAACTACCATCAGAGTGAACAGGCAACCTACAAAATGGGAGAAAATTTTTGCAACCTACTCATCTGACAAAGGGCTAATATCCAGAATCTACAATGAACTCAAACAAATTTACAAGAAAAAAACAAACAACCCCATCAAAAAGTGGGCGAAGGATATCAACAGACACTTCTCAAAAGAAGACATTTATGCAGCCAAAAAACACATGAAAAAATGCTCACCATCACTGGCCATCAGAGAAATGCAAATCAAAACCACAATGAGATACCATCTCACACCAGTTAGAATGGCAATCATTAAAAAGTCAGGAAACAACAGGTGCTGGAGAGGATGTGGAGAAATAGGAACACTTTTACAGTGTTGGTGGGACTGTAAACAAGTTCAACCATTGTGGAAGTCAGTGTGGCGATTCCTCAGGGATCTAGAACTAGAAATAACATTTGACCCAGCCATCCCATTACTGGGTATATACCCAAAGGACTATAAATCATGCTGCTATAAAGACACATGCACACGTATGTTTATTGCGGCACTACTCACAATAGCAAAGACTTGGAACCAACCCAAATGTCCAACAACGACAGACTGGATTAAGAAAATGTGGCACATATACACCATGGAATACTATGCAGCCATAAAAAATGATGAGTTCATGTCCTTCGTAGGGACATGGATGAAATTGGAAATCATCATTCTCAGTAAACTATCACAAGGACAAAAAACCAAACACCACATGTTCTCACTCATAGGTGGGAACTGAACAATGAGAACACATGGACACAGGAAGGGGAACATCACACTCTGGGGACTGTTGTGGGGTGGGGGGAGGGGGGAGGGATAGCATTAGGAGATATACCTAATGCTAAATGACAAGTTAATGGGTGCAGCACACCAGCATGGCACATGTATACATATGTAACTAACCTGCACATTGTGCACATGTGCCCTAAAACTTAAAGTATAATAATAATAAAATTTAAAAAAAAATAAAAAATAAGAAAAGGATTGTTTTTAAGGATTTCTTGAGAGTCAGGCAGGTGGCTGGGGCATCCAAGTCTTTCATAATTAGACATCATTATGACTGTTTGCATACTTTTCCTACAGGAGTTTAGCATATATAATTCTTTCCCAACATTAGAATCTGTGGCATTTAATTTAAAATGTTATGGCTACTGGGCGAGAGTGAAATCAGTTGTATCCCATATTCTCAACTTAGAATGTTTTTACCATCAAATGCTTTGTGAAATGGGAAAAGCCTTACCCACTGTCACATAGATAGTAGTGGGTCTGGCGCTAAGATCCAGCTGTCTTAATTCTTACTCCAACTGCTTGTCTGGCAGGGCCCTTACCCTGCTTGGCACTTTTGTGGTTCCACTGTTTTTCAGAGGCTCACCTGGCATCACATGCAGATTTCCCATGTCAAGTGCATCTCTGATAAAGGCATAGAATCAAACCAACGAAATGGAAAATGTGTAAATAAATTTCCCTGCCTAAACTTTAACAGGCATGTCATTCCAAAACACAGGAATGAGGCGAAATCTCATCTGTGATGTAGATGCCATCTGTTTTCACTTCATGTTCTTATAATATGAAATGCTGTCTTTGTCAGTTATGTTATTTGGCTCATGCTAAAATAATATCATTCCGGAAAATTACAAGGTAGAGAAAGGAGAGAAGGGAAAGGACAATTGACTTGTGTCTACTATGGGGCAGACTATGTAACAGCATTTTTTATGATTTCTGTTTGAGTCCTCACATCAGTTCTTGGGTGGGGTTTTTCTTTTAGACATATACAATTTTTTGAGTGGAATTTGAATCACACTCTACATGCTGTCACATAGTCTGATAATAAAATACATTTCACTGTTTTGTTTGCTCAAAAAATAGTTGTCTGGAGAAAATTTAGGATATCTTGCAAGCGCCATCTTGTGATGAGAAACAGAACTGTTACTACAACATCCTTGTGGGAGAACGGTGGGAACTACATCCTGCCAGCAAGCAGCTTTCTCAGGCTTCTAGAATATACCATGCTCAAATTTAGTTTTGTTATGCATTACGTAAAAAATGGAATCCGAATCTCTTCACCTCCAATGGTCGGATTGTAGAAAAATAATTGCATGGTTACTGAAAATTGAAAATATGAGAAAGATATATAAAAAGAAAGTATAATTCTGGAAAGATATTATTTCCTGTATATCTTTCCATATTTTTCTTTACATAAACATATGAATGCATATGATTTCAAATCAGCTTTTTGTCCTGCTTAAGCTCATGGTTTAAACATTTTTGCATACTAATAAGTGTTTTCAATGTGATTTTTTAGTGAATCACTTCAAATGCAATTTTCCCCCAACTTTGCAACATTTTACCTCAATCTTTTTTCTGATTTTGTTTTAAAAAAAGGCTAAATATGTATTAAGAATTTTTCAAAAATAGTGATAGTAAAGCCTGCCCTATCTCTTCAACTGCACAAATAATTCCATTAGCAGGCTGGTTTATATTTTTTTCTGATTTGGTTACACATGTATTAATGTAGCCTTTTATGTTTAAATGACATAATATGGTGCTTACCATTCTGCAGTTTGCTCTCTTTACTTCTCAGACACGTTTTCAAGTCACTACAAGTTCATACTTTCATTTGTCAGCTATATAACATGCCATTGTATGGATGCACCATAGTACATAATACTTTTAAAACTGTTCATAGAAATAAACCAAATCCTATCCGTTTCTCACTCTTAAACTTAGATGATATAGAAAAGTGGTTCTTGCTGACCATGGCTGTACCTGTGGACTGAAAGGACAGGCTGCAGGGAGGACACATGCAAGGCTGTAGTTGACACAGCAACCAGGCTACCCACTTGATCAGGTCCAGGAAAAAATCCACTATTCGCAAAAGACAAGGGAGTATGGGAGCGTGTCTGTGGTGTCTATGTGTGTTTATGTATTTGAAACAAAATGGGTATACTGTTTTGGCTTTATTTTGCTCTTCTTATTATGAAAATAAGCACGAATAGAAACAATTCTAAAAATGCTGAAAGTAGTGAAAAATAGATTTAAAAAAAAAATTCCATAATCTGAACACTCAGAGATGAACACTCAGAGATGCTGACTGTTAACTCGGGAGTCTAGTTCCCTTCCTAAGGAAAACGAATATACATCTTTACAAGTGTTATCACTCGACGGCATATCCGAATCCCTTACCATGTTCATGTACATTTATATTTGTGTCCCTATATGCCATTCTCTTTGTGTGTTTACATTTTTCTATCATTTTTTTGTGTAGAATAATGTGTTTAAGTCAAAATATAATAAAATCTGTAACAAAGATAGAAATATGTAGTGCCACGTAAAAAATTAACACGAACAGCACGTCTCACCGAAGTCTTAATTTAGAAACTGTAATTTGATAGCCCATTACCACACGGAGGACTTTAAAAATATCGGGCGAAACAAAAATTCCAGAGGATTAATTCCGTTCCAATAACAGCAGTTCAAACAAAACCATTCCATTCCCACCTCTCTCAGGCAACAATCTCTATTTCTTTTCTTTTCTTTTTTTTTACTTTAACACCAAGGCCCGAAGAAATTCCCAGAAAATAACTGGCTTTAAGACAGCCATTACCTTGAAGCTTCTTGTCAGCTGCAGCCTCTTGAAATGCTGCCCCTCCCCCAATACGGGCCGGGTACAGCTCTCTTCCGAGCGGCTCCGACGAGGCTCCGCCCCCTCCCAGTGATGGTAATGGCAGGAGACCTTTCCCTCAAAGGGAAGAGAATCACCAAGTTAAACTGCAATTCTCTTAAAGCGAAGAGATTATCATTTTTAAAGCAGTTGAAAGCGGAATGGCAACATGTGTCTGTTTAACTTACATTCAAACTACAAGAGTGGGTGATTTTCTGGGAAAAACAAAAGGTAGAAATGCCTTTACCATATAATAAAGACTCAGTAAAGAACATCTTTTACATATTTTTCTTGCCTACTTTGGCAACTTATTTCTAAAAGCGATTTCAAGATCCGACTGGTCAAGCTCTATTAAAAAGCCCCTCTACATCCTTATTTGTACTGCAATGAATTAATACATTATTTTGTGGATAAACAATTCCCTGAAATTTTAATTCTTCTGGCCCTGGCACATGATGTATATCTCTCTTTTTATTCAGGTCTTCTCATTCATCTTTCAGAAAGTTTCATCGTTTTTTCAACTAAAGTCATTTCTAAACATAAAACATCAACCAAAATCCGTAAAGAGATATGTACGTATCTGAATATCCTGAAATTGGAAACAAAAAAATTCTTATTGGCAAAAACACAATAAACCAAATTTGAAAATATAAGAACAAACTTGACAAAACTGTTTTCAATGCAAAAATATCGCTAAAGTAGTTCTTACATATTAATAAGAAATAAATGGCAGAGTAAAAATGGGCAAAAGACATAAATAGACAATTCACAATGTTCTGAGAGAATAATTTTTCCCCACTCCTAATATTTACTTCCTTGAGGGCAAGCTCATATGGTGCCACCACAGGAATCTCTGTCCTTTCCTGTACAGCTACAAACCTCTAGGCTATTTGGGTAGGTTTGCTTAAATTTGGAGTTCTGTTATCAAGCCTGTAATCCCAGCACTTTGAAAGGCCCAGGTGGGCAGATCATTTGAGGCCAGCAGTTCGAGACCAGCCTGGCCAACATGATGAAACCCCATCTCTACTAAAAATACAAAAATTATCCAGGCGTGTTGGTGGGTGCCTGTAATCCCAGCTAATCAGAGGGCTGAGGCGGGAGAATGACTCGAACCCGGGAGATGGAGGTTGCAGTGAGCCGAGATCGCGCCACTGCACTCTAGCCTGGACAACAGAATAAGACTCCATCTCAAAAAAATAAAATAAAATAATAGTTAATAAATAAGCCCATTTGATTCTCACAATAATCAATACCCTGCAACTTCCTCTTCCTCTTGTACTATTGTAATGTTGACATTTTGGCTTCCATCTGCAACTCCATTTGTTTTATATCTATCTATCCAGTTTGTTCAGTGGAGAAAGGGAGGTGCTATATGTCAGGACTTCTCAAAACCCAAATATTCAAAATAAAGATTAAAACTAATACATAAAAGATATTCACCTTCCCTAATAATCAAAGAGATGCAAATATAAAACAGCAATAAGAAGGCATTTTTCTACCTAAATTGACTAAGAAGCAAATAAATTATACAACTAATAGAGATCCAGGAAACAAGGAAATGGGCACTCTTGCTAATGCCACGGTCACAAAGCTAGGAAGAGGGTGAGACAAAATCGGAGCCAAAGTCTGACTCCAAAACAGGAGGTATGCCCTCTCTCCACCAATATTCACTCCCTCCTGCGCTTGGAATCCTGTCTCTTTTGTAGAACCAAAGATGATGTTGCTCACTTTTGAACTGTGAGGAAATTGGTGAATATAACCCCAGCGTGGCCGGGCGCGGTGGCTCACACCTGTAATCCCAGCACTTTGGGAGGCCAAGGTGGGCGGAGGTCAGGAGATTGAGACCATCCTGGCTAACATGGTGAAACCCCGTCTCTACTAAAAATACAAAAAATCAGCAGGGCGCGGTGGCAAGCGCCTGTAGTCCCAGCTACTCAGGAGGCTGAGGCAGGAGAATGGCGTGAACCCGGGAGGCAGAGCTTGCAGTGAGCCGAGATCGCGCCAGTGCACTCCAGCCTGGGCGACAGAGCAAGATTCCGTCTCAAAAAAAAAAAAAAAAAAAAAAAGAAATAACCCCAGCATGAGTGTTGCTTAGTCTCATGTCTCATGTCTCTGATGGTGAACATATTGGTGAACTACAACCATCTTCAGCAACTACCATACTTACTATCCTTGACCTCTTTCTATCTTTACATCCATCTACATTCCCACACAAATTAAAAAGTATTTTCATGCACTAAGCTTTTTTTCTTTTTCTTTTTTTTTTTTTTTTGCGACATAGTCTTGCTCTGTCACTCAGGCTGTAGTGCAGTGGCACCATCTCAGCTCACTCTGCCTCCTGGGTTCAAGTGAGTCTCCTGCCTCAGCCACCTGAGTAGCTGGGATTACAGGCATGTGCCACCACATCCAGCTAATTTTTGTACTTTTAGTAGAGATGGGGTTTCACCATGTTGGTCAGGCTGGTCTCAAACTCCTGACTTCAGGTGATCTGCCTGCCTTGGCCTCCCAAAATGCTACGATTACAAGGTGTAAGCCACCGCTCCCGGCCTGCACTATGCTTTTGCACTGACCGTATCTGCATGATAGCATTCACTTGGCCTTAGATCAGTTATGAGAAGTCTCTTTTGTGTTATAGGGGCCTGGCAGCAGCTTCCCTATCAGATATGGTGATTCCTGGACAGGGGCTGAAAATCATTCATTATACAGAGAATTGCCATTTTCATTCTACCCTCATTAACAATTGGCAATTCCTTGCTCCTGTGCTTTGTGGTTTGCAGTTGCCAATTCAGTATGGGAAAGTTGCATTTTTATCCTCTTTTGCTGAGCTTTTTTATTCACAAAATATTCACGAAATTAAGATTTAAATTTAGATTTTTATTGCCTTTAACGTTCAGGTGTTATTTCCCAGGAAGCATTAGAACCTACACATTGCTAACGGATAATGATTCTGAGGTTTAGGTCTCTTAAGATAATGTTATAAAAGATCATAAAACTAGGTAAAGTTGGTGAGGCCCTCACAACCCCATTTGTTATCACAGTGAATGGGTAAACACATCTCCTGCCACATTCTCACTATTCAGGTTAGACACAGAGCTGCATTTGACACATCTCTTCCTGTAATGATCAAATGGAATAAAAGAAAACTGTCTGCGTTGTTGGGGACTCTAAAGAAAGAAGCCATCATTCTTCCAGATACTCATAACAGAAGGGTCAGCCTGGGTCAAAATTTTCCTGGTAAGCAAATTTAAAATGACACAGAGTTCTTTGGTGAGATATGGATTTCTGTTGGCAGAACCTAATGTTTAGCTTGTAAGAGTTTATCACCAAGGCATTATGACATGGTTATGTTTCTGAATTTTTCAGACAGATAGCCAAAAAATCAGACAGTGTGGGTTTGAAACCTTTATTAGCTCAGCAGAGAAAAAACTTTCCAATCCTTGACAACAATGCTAGGTTGTCATCTCCCATATCCTAGATAGCATAGTCAGCAAGGATGCATGGGTCACCTGTATCTCTATATTAACCTAGATTGTCCAAATATTAAATATTAAGCCATTAATATATTTAAAAATACAATAATAAAAAGAGTTTTAGCTACCTAGTTGTCTAGAAAAGCCGTTTTTTGTTTGTTTTTGTTTTTTAAGAAGCCTCATTCTATTGCTGTGGGGATAGTAAACGGTTCTGGTCTGTTGTAGCCTCTTTTATCCCCTTGAACCTTCACAAAGTAGCTTGAATAAAGTATTTTCAATGGGTGATAATTGGATTGCATTAAAACATGGCAAAGAAGAAAAGAGATCAGATAAAAAAATGTACTTTCCTAAGTAGGACGAAGGTAGACGATGAGAATACAGACAAGAAACAAGTCAGAAGAACGAATAATGGGTATCAGATAGGTGGGGTTAGATGTGTGGAATATATTTGGGGGGGTACAAAAAAGAGAAGTATTATAACACAAACCCAATATCCCATCATTATTTTCTCTGTTGTGTAATAAAAAGGGAATTGTGTGGGAGGAGCTTTGGCAGTATCGGGGACATTGTTTTTGTTCTTGAATAATTTGGCCTTTTGCAACCCTCTGAGTTATCGTAAGTGAATGCTGGGTTCTAATCTTTTCTAAGCCGCCACTACTGCCCTGTCTATCCAAGGTAACCAAAGGAGAGCTCACGGACACAATGAGGCTCAGCATCAACAATCTCACTAAGAGCACAACGTTATGAGGCACGGATTTGTGATGGTTGCTGGGAAAGAATTAAGTTTGTTAAACCACTACAAAATATTATTTAAGAGAATATAGTCATGTCGTGCATAGTGACATTTCAGTCAATGACAAACTGCATATATGACGATGTTCCTGTAAGATTATAATAAAGCTGCAAAATTCCTGTTGCCTAGTGATGTCAGTTACAGCCATTGTAACACTGAAGCACAATTCATGACTCACCTGTTTGTGGTGCTGCTGGTGTAAACAACCTACTACACTGATAGTGGCATAAAAGTATTGCACATACAATTATGTGACGTACCTAATACTTGATAATGATAATAAATGACTCTTATTGGTTTATGTACTTTACTTTTTAATCTTATTTTAGTATATTCCTTCTACTTAGAAAAAAAAATGTTAACCGTAAAATAGCCACAGAGCAGGTCTTTCGGGGGTATTCCAGAAAAGGGCATTGTTATTCTAGGAGACAACAGCACCATGAGTGTTACTACCCCTGAAGACCTTCCAGTGGGACGAGATGTGTAAATGAAGGACAGTGATGTTGATGATCTTGACCCTGCGTAGGCCTAGGCTAATATGTGTGTTGGTGTTTAACAAAAAAAAGTTTGAAAAGAAAAATTTAAAAATTTTAAAAATAGGAAAAAAGCTTATAGAACAAGGATATAAAGAAAGAAATTATTTTATTTTATTTTTTTTTACTGCTGTACAATGTGTTAGTGCTTTAAGGTATTGCTACAAAAGTGTTAAAAGATTTAAAAATTTAAACATTTATAAAATAAAATGTTACCATAAGCTAAGGTTAATTTATCATTAAAAATAATTTTTTATATAAATTTAGTGTAGCCTAAGTGTTCAAGTCTACAGTAGTATACATAATGTTCTAGGCCTTCACTTTCACTCACCACTCACTCACTGACTCACCCAAAGTAACTTCCAGTCCTGCAAGTTCCATTCATGGTAATTCCCCTATACAGGTATACCATTTTTTGTCTTTTATGTCATATTTTTACTGTAACTTTTCTATATTTAGATATGTTTGGATATACAAATACTATTATAATGATAATAAATGACTGTTATTGGTTTATGTACTTACTATACTTTTTAATCTTATTTTAGTATATTCCTTCAACCTAGAAAAAAAAATGTTAATCGTAAAATAGGCACAGAGCAGGTCTTTCAGGGGGTATTCCAGAAAAGGGCATTGTTATTCTAGGAGACAACAGCACCATGTTGTAGGCAGTTGTGTTGCAACTGCCTACAGTATTCAGTATTCACCACTGTAGGCAGTTGTGTTGCAACTGCCTATAGTATTCAGTACAGTAACATGGTATACAGGTTTGTGGTATAGGAGCAATAGGCTATACCATATAGCCTAAGTGTGTAGTAGGCTATACCATCTAAGTTGGTGCAAGTACACTCTATAATGTTCTCAGATAAAATCGCCTGTTGAAGCATTTCTCAGAATAAGTCCCCATCGTTAAGCCGTGCATGACTGTACAGGTGATTCAAGAAGGTCGTAAGACCTTAAGCAGGTTCTAAGAAACCTTTATAACTATGTTATCCAGTTTATGGTATCACAACCTAGTATAGTTGTCAAGGACTACAGAGTCTGGCCTCAGGGAGACACCTGCGTAGCCTCTTGCATGATTTCTTCATAGTGGTATAATATATAAGATTTTTTCCAAAAACTAGAAGTTATGACTTTTAATTACAAACATGATAGCTGTAGAACAGGAAACAAAATGAAGTATACCCCAAATTCTCAACCTAACATGATCCTTACATGAAATGTGGCTTTTAATTTAAACTGCTATGATGACTGTAGAGCAGGAAGCAAAATACATTGTTCTCCAAGTTCTCAACATGTTTATACCGGTGAAATGTTTTGTGAAATGGGAAGAGTCTTACTCACGGTCACATGGATCCTCGTGGGTCTGGTCCTGTGGTCCAGCTGTCTTGATTCTCACTCCAGCTGCTTGTCCAGCAGGGTCTTTACCTGGCTCAGCACTTCTGTGGTTGAACTGTCTTTCGGGGGCTCGGCTGGCAGGGAATCAAACCAATGAAACGGAAAAGGTGTAAATAAATTTCCCTATCTAAACTCTAACAGGCATGTCATTCCAAAACACAGGAATGAGGCGAAATCTCATCTGCGATGTAGATGCCATCTATTTTCCTTCATGTTATTATAATATGAAATGCTCTCTGGGTCAGTTATGTTATTTCGTTCATGCTAAAATCATATCCTTCAGGAAAATTATGAGGTGGAGAAAAGAGAGAAGGGGAAGAACAATTGACTTGTTTCTACTATGGGCCAGACTATGTAGCAGCATTTTTTATTATTTCTGTGTGAGTCTTCATGTCAGTTATTGGTGGGGATTTTTCTTCTAGATATTTATAATATTTTGAATGGAATTTCAATCACACTGTACATAGTCGGCTAATACAAAACACATTTCATTGCTTTGTCCACTTCATAAAAATATTTGCTGGACAAAGCTTAGGAAACCTGGCAAGCACCATCTTGTGACCAGAACCAGAACTGCAGACACTCAGGCTTCTAGAATTTTTCATTCTCAGTTTAAGAGTTCTGTGCATGTGTTATACAAAAATGGGATCATAATGTTCTCATTTTAATATTTTTCATCATAATATCTCTCATGCATATTGTATATATCTTTCTACATCTTTTGGATTTCCAAAGAAGAAAGGAAATCTCCACAACAATGGTCAAAATGTAATGGTTTGTTCTGTATATTTCTAGATTTTTTTCTGTAGAGACTTATCAATGTGGAAGCTTTTTGAAACTAGACCCTTTATTCCTCCAGTAATATATTTGAATATCTTTCCATATCAATAATTATTTTCCATATCATCTTTTTGTGAATTGCTTTACAAAATTTTTTCCACGTTTCTAAAATTTTATGTTTTTCTCATGATGAAAATTATTCAGGCTTGCTCTTTTCAAAATGAAATTTTTAAAATGGGGAAATGTAATACATAGAAGGTTAAAATATTCTGTCTATTAATTGGAGATATGTGTGGAGATATAAGAACACTTATATCTCCAATTAATAAAGTGGCATGTATTATTTCCAGATTTCTCCAATTAATAAAGTAGCATGTATATTTCCAGGTTTTTATTGCATACACTGTACTGATGCATGCACATTCTTTTTGGTAAACAAATAGGATTACATGATACAGGCCATTCTTCAATTTGCCTATTTTTAGAAGCTACCTTGGACATTTATTCTAATCATTGCATTTAGAGTTAACTCATTCCTTTTACAGCTGCGTAGTATTCAACATTATAGATATACTATCCTATATGACTATGTCATAATATGTTTAAAACATTTTATGAATTATTCCTCAGGAGTATAAAGATAAATATGTTCTGCTTGAACCAGAGTCTGGACTATAGCCTCAATAGGTGAATTGCAAGAAAAGCACAAGCAATCAGGTAATGAGCCTTCTCAGATCCACAGAAAAATCCTACTGCAGCTAAAGACAATGGAATGTGTGTGTGGCTATTTGCTCAAGTGTCTGTAACAAAAGTGATTATTCCCTTTTCAGCTCCATTATCGTTTCCAAAAGAATCTAAAAGTACATAAAAATCTAAAGATGAAAATACACATCATCAGTACTCAAACCCTGAGTTGTTCACGGCATACATTTGATGTCTAATCCTTTTGATTTTTTTCCTCATCACATACATGTTTGAATATACTATTTGAAATTACATTTATTTAGCCACATATTTGAACACCTTTCCCTGTTTATATATGAGTTTACGCTATTTTGGGGAAAGTAGCTTTTCCCCATGATTTTAAGTTCTCATCTCAGTTTCTATGCTGACATAGAAACTACATGCTAAGTAAAATGTGGAAGAAAGAAGTGGAAAATTTCCTCCTTTTCCCCCTGACATCCTTTTTTATCAGGCATCCTTTATTACTAAGTATATTGTTTGTTGTGTTTTATTATACTAATGCATGTCTGTTATTGTTATGATCTTTTAGATTTTTTCTATTACAGTACAAATACGAATGTACAATTCTCTTGAGAGATAGGTAGAAGTACAGACAAAGATCATATTTTGCACATTATTTAAAAAGCTATTAAGTCATTGTGTATCCCTTGACAAATAACCAAACTACTAATTCTCAGAGATACTCGAATTTGCACAGTTATGCATTACTTTAAATTACTAACATACTCCACCAAAACAGTAAGATTTGTTAGAAACACAATCAACACATTCAAAGTAATATAAAAAACCAACATCCCCAACTAACAACTTAATTTTTCATTTAAGACTATTACAACCTTTTTCAAAATAAGGAAGATTAACCTCCCAAGTTTTGTTTCATCATTTATCTCAGCCACCACTGCCTTTTGATGGAAACATAAAATGCTCTATTAAAAAGTTAGCTTTTGCTACCTCTTTAAGAATATTTTCCCGCAGGTGTAATGTTGATTACCACCTCCCCGACTGTGGACTTTTAAAATAATCTGAAGGAACACAAAACACATATATTAATTCCCTCACAGAAACAACGACTCTCACAAAACGACACTCCTTTCCCGTTATTCCTAAGCAGCACTCTCTTCTTTTCTCACCTTTATTCCAAATCTTTGAGAACTCTGTGAAAATAACTAGCATTTACGACAGCCATTACCTCCAAGCTTCTCCACGGAAGCCTCCGAAGCCTGTGTGTAATGCAGCTCCTCCCCGAAGACTGGCTGGGCGCAGCTTTCTTCCAAGCTCCTAGAGGATGCTCCGCCCCCTCTCCGTGATGGGGAAAGCACGAGGTTCTTCCTTCACTTAGGAGAAAAATGACCAACTTAAACCGAAATACAGTTAAAGGGAAGAAATGTTCCTCTTAAAGTACTTTAAAGTGTAATGGTAACCTATGTCTGTTCAATTTCCATTCAACCCCCTAGGATAGGTGTTTTAATGGAAAAAAAGAAGCAACAGCAAATCTCTTTTTCATATAATAAAGATGTGGTTAAAACGTTCCTTACATATATTTTTTCTGATCCTCTTTTGTACTTTATTTCTGGTAAATTTAAGACCTACTGGCCAAACTTCACAAAAAAACATATGCTAAGTATTTTGATTTGGATTACAGTGAATTAATACTTTATTTTAGGTAAAATTAATTCTTTACAATTTTGAATCTGAAACTGGGACATAATATATCTCTCCTTTCATTCAAGTTTCTTATACTTCTTTCCTTAGGTCATTTCCAAAGAAAAATCCTCAGACAAAATCTGATTATACTGAAATTGAAAAAAAATGTATTAAGCGTAAAATCACCATAGGCCAAATTAAAAAATCAGCCGCAAACTTAGGAGTGCTTTTCAAGTGCTTTTGTTTGTCCATATGATTAGATAAACAAAAATATACCCAAGCTAGTTCTTTCATTTCAATAAGAAAGAAATGAACAACAAAGTAGGGAAAGGGGCAAAGAACACAAGCAGAGAATTCCCAACGTCCTTCCCTATTCCTGATATTTACTTCACTGTGAAGAAAGCTCAAAGCAGTGTAACTTGAAGGCTCTCTGCGTCTTCTAGACTAGAGAAATATGCTCCTAGGCTGATGGATAGTTTTCCTTAAGTCTGGAGTTCTGTTAGTCTCATTTCACTCTCACAAGCAAAGTCCTGCAATTTATCTTCCCCTCTTAATAAAGCTGACAATTTTGGTTTCATCTGCTATTCAATTTATTTTTACCACATTTTCTTCATTATTTTTAAGATATGACAATTGTAAACTTTTTGTACCCACGAAATTACCTCAAAATGTATAATAATGCAAAAATGGATAGAAATACATTATTGGGCAAGTAAGAAGAATTTGATTAGCTCTTATAGAAGTAAAAGGAACTGGTGGTCAGTGCCTCCTCCTGAGGCTGTTTTACCTAAAAGTATTTTGATCTCTCCCAGATTAATGTCTGTTTATTTTGGTCTTGAAATGTGATTTTTTTGTACAATTGACAAAAATTATATATATTCAAGATGGGTAATGTGATGATTTGATATATGTGTACACTGTGAAATGATTACCACAATCAAGCCAAGTAATATATCCATCACCTCACATAGTTACCATTTCATGTGAGATGAGAACGCTTTAGATCTACCTTCTTAGCAAATTTCAAATATACATTACATATTATTAACTACAGTCACCTTTTCATGTACCTTTTGACCATTAGCACGTTTTCTTTGGAAAAAATAACTACCCAGTGTCCTTTACTCATTTTTAAAATCAGTTTACTTGCTAGTTTTTTCTTGACATTGAATTTTATAAGTTTCTTATTGTGGGTATTAATTTTATAAGTTTCTAATTGTGGATATCGACTCCTTATTGGATGCATGGTTTGCAAATATTTTCTCCCATTCCATGGGTTACCTTTTCATTCTGTTGATTATTTTCTTTGCTGTGCAGAAACTTTAGTTTGATGTAGTCCCACTTGTTTATTCATGTGATTTCTAATAGCAAGTTATCTCAAGAGCTCTGATATAATTTCAAAGCTCAAAGCTTCTCCATATTGCAACTCTTTAAAAACCGCTTCTGTTCATGAAAAATTCTGCAAAATTGTGGGACAAATTCTGCTAATGTGTAACAAGGACATAATACTAAGAATAATAGTTTATTGAAATATAACAACATCAAGAACAGAGAACTGATAAACTGTGTTCTATAAAGTCAGAAGACCTTGAGAAACAGTGCTATTCAGAATGAAAAGACTCTACTCTAAAGGGTTGCTTTTTTATTATTGTTGACATTAGTTTTATTTTCTTTGGTATTAAAAAGTGCTCTAAAAAACCAGTGGTTGTAGAACATAAACATACCAAAGTATAAAATGTTGAAAATACCAAATATTGGTAAGGATAAGGAGCAATTGGAAGGTTCATACACTTTTTACAGAAATGTAAATTGGAACTCACATTTTGGGAACTGTTTTGGCACTATTTGCCTAAAGCTGAGCATTATAGAGGTTAAGAGAGAACCATTTAGTGCTTTAAGTAGCAGAGTGGAATATCTAAATTGGTAATAGAGAAATGGTCTCCACAGAGACCTATGGGTACCCAGATGTTCCAGTGGGACATAGAAAGTAAATGTTTAAAATTCAATTTCTTTCATTTTGATTTATTTTATAAGCTTCTACTTATAAATATGTTAAATGTACGTAATAAATGCTATAATGTATTACATATTTTATAAAAATATCGAACAATTCGGAGGTATCAAATTTTTTTTCAGTGGTGATAAAAATATATGTGGACATCTCTGCTTTATGGCACTCACACCCCACATAGCCTTCCCACTTGTCCTTTCCCAAACCATTTGCATGGTTTGGGATTATTTTATCATAAAAAGACTAATTAAGCTGAACTTGCTAAATTTCCTGTATACTGTTTTCACTGCTCAGGTAAGCTAACGTTACTCTCATTAAATGTTTAAGGTAACCATGAGAAACTGAATTATAGTAAGCCATGTCATTGCAAAATGATTGGTTCTCTCAAACTTCAGGTAAAGCCACAAAATATGTGGGTATACAGTTATTCTATTTGGACTATGTAAGTGTTTTCACTGTAATATTATAAAGCCAAAATTCTTTGTTTTAAGTTCAAGGGTACAAGTGCAGGATGTGCAGGTTTGTTACATAGGGAAACACGTGCCATGGTGGTTTGCTGCACCTGTCAACCTATCACCTGGGTATTAAGCCCGGCTTGCATAAAACCAAAATTCTAATACCAACAGTGATTGTATTTTTCTTTAATGTCAACCTAAATTTAATTTCTTAGTTCTGTAATTGACTTTGAGACCTTGAAAACAATGAGTAAATTTTTTTGGATATCTGGACAATTCCTAAGAAAATCAGAATTCATAAACACAAAGCATCAAACATACCAAATTTCAATTAACAATTTTTATTTAGATTCTTACTTACATATAAAAGTATTCTTATAAAGCTCAAAATAAAACAGTAAAATCAATATTGTATATGTATCATCTACTAATATGTTGAGAGGTTAATTGTATTTTAAAGCTCATATTTAAACCTTTCTATGATATGTGTTTATGGGTGTGTATTTGGGTCTGTGTTTAAATATACACATATAATGGTACATTAATTTAAATAAGAGTAGTTTAAGAACAATAGAGAGGATTAAACAACTAAAATGAATAATGATTTTAGAACATGTAATCTGACCTCAAAATGAGATTATATAAACTTATTATTATTATTATTTATTTATTTATTTATTGAGACAGAGTTTTCCTCTGTTGCCCAGGCTGGAGTGCAATGGTGCTTTCTTGGAGTGCAATGGTGCTTTCTCAGCGCACTGCAACCTCCGCTTCCCTGGCTTAAGTCCTCAGCCTCCTGAGTAGCTGGGATTACAGGCATGCACCATCATGCCTGGCGTTTTGTATTTTCGGTAGAGACGGGGTTTCGCCATGTTGACCAGGCTAGTTTCTAACTCCCGACCTCTAGTGATTCACCTGCCTTGGCCTCCCAAAGTGCTGGGATTACAGATGTGAGCCACCGCGCCCGGCATAAACTTATTATTTACATTTCATATATTCTATCATGATAGCAAAAGATTTAATATGCCTCACCTTCATGTACATTTTCAATCCACACGAGCTTATTCATATTCTTTTGTGCTACCTCTTGTGCTCACAGAGTCTTCATTTCAGGAAGAGCTAAATTTTTATTTATTGTTGTACTTCTTTCTGTTATGTTTATTTTAAATATTGCATTGTCACTATAGTTAATGAGATATCCATGGATAAAACTGTTTCTTCCTCTTAGGTGTTTATTTTCTAATTTTAATTAAGCAGCTGATTTCCTCTAGTAGCCTCTTTAGTTATTTTCTTCCCCCAAATTGTATCTTTAATTAATTAATTATCAATTTATTTTTTGTAGAGACGGGGTCTCACTATGTCAGCCAGGTTGGTCTCAGACTCCTGGCCTCAGGCAATCCTCCCTCCTCAGCCTCCCAAAGTGCTGGGATTAGAGGCATGAGCCACCACGCCTGGCCTAACCCTAAATTGTCTTTAACCCTAAATTGTCCCATTGTCTTATACACCCAAATCATCTTTGGCAGTTTTCAGATGGCTAGAAAATAATACAAAAGGCATACTCCCTCACCTAATAAAAGAAGGGATGAAAATATACTTAGGTATATTTGGCATGCTATTTTATAAGTAGATTTAGTGTTAGAAGAACTACTATCTCTTTTTAGACACACATTTTGGAAAAACTGCCAAATCAAAAAAAGAAAATCAGCCTATCCTAGATTAATTTTGTATAGGTAAAGGGCTATTGATATAAATGTTTCACTGACTGTATCTTTTTCAGATAGATATAAGCATGCTGTTATTCATGTGTACATGCTGACACAATAACATTTTACAAATTGATGTACATTATAAGATTTCATTCCTAGGTTCTTATTCCTTGCTTTTTAGTGATAATTGTAGTCCACACTTTATAGGAAGGTTTATACAGTAGATTTGCCAATCACAGTCCATAAAACATAGACCGACTGACTTACACTTACTTATGGTAATTGTTACCTAAATTCTTTTTTTTTTCAATTTTCAGAATTTTTTTTTAATTTTATTATTATTACACTTTACGTTTTAGGGTACATGTGCACAACGTGCAGGTTTGTTACATATGTATACATGTGCCATGTTGGTGTGCTGCACCCATTAACTCCTCATTTAACATTAGGTATATCTCCTAATGCTATCCCCCCCAGCCCCCCACCCACAACAGGCCCCGGAGTGTGATGTTCCCCTTCCTGTGTCCATGTGTTCTCATTGTTCAATTCCCACCTATGAGTGAGAACATGCGGTGTTTGGTTTTTTGTCCTTAAGAAAAGGTCATGGTTAGGTCCTTATATGTATTATACCCAATAGGGAAATCCATGCTCCTCTATCTGATATATTCAATCACTCTACTAAATCAACCCAAACCTGTCAGTCTTGCATCTTTCATTGTGACAGTCACAAAGGCATGTGTCACAAATTATAGATCAAAGACTGGGTATTATGAAAGACGGGTCTAAGAAAGTTAGCCTTAGAGCCACAATGAAATGCACTGTACAAAGGACCCAAGATTCAAAATTTCCCAGACTATGCCAGCCCAGAAGCAGGGGACTTCAGGAGGTAGATCACGATTCCAAAACAAATGGAACAAGAATTTGTTACATGAGACTAAGGGAGGGCTGAATGAAAGGAGGGGAAAGTCTAATTATGATTATTTTCATGGGGATGTTTTAGACACTGTGTTTATAGGTATTCTCTATTCTGACGGTCTTATGCCATAGTGTTTTTTTTTTCTTTCTCCCTCTCCTTTTCCTTCTCTTTCTCCTTCTTCTCCTCTTCCTTTTATATTTTAACTCTCCACATCACAGCATACCAGAAATATCTCAGCCTTTAAGGTAAATTTCTTGATCTTTATTCTCTAACTTTGGAGAAAGTAAGTTCATAAAATTGGTAAAGAGCATTTCTGGAGTAATTGGGACTTTTTAAAACAGAGCTTTGGATTTTTTCACAATCTTCAGAGAAACAGTTATCCGGGCTTGGTAGTTTCTCACCATGAAAGGGTTGGCAACAATATAACAATGAGGTGTGGGTATGTTCAGTAACACATAATGCACTTATGTAAATATACCAAGATATGTAAACAAAATACTCTAAAAGCCCAGGTGAATTGACAAATTAATTTGTCACCATTAAGATTTATTTACTTGATTATTTAATTTGGAAATTGC
Organism: Pongo pygmaeus; assembly: GCF_028885625.2. NCBI lineage: Eukaryota > Metazoa > Chordata > Mammalia > Primates > Hominidae > Pongo > Pongo pygmaeus. The sequence continues at coordinate 110,295,682 of NC_072396.2, read as the reverse complement.
TCCAAGATGTTAGAAACTGAGTTAAATGATGAATATAAATAAGTACAAACCTTGCTGATAATCATGGTTCTAATAACAGTGTATAAAGAAAGCCTATGTCTAAGTTTCACTATATTAAAAAATTATAACAAACAATCAAACAATATGTTAAAACGTGAATGATTATTGCCTTTTGGAAGAGGAGACCAGAAAAATAGACAGTCAAAAGGAAAAAAAATATTGCCAAGCTAAGAAGTGGGCAAACTATATATTCTACATATTTATTTTCAGATTGAAAGAAAATCACTGGCAATAACTTGCTTTTTGGTGTCCTGCTTCGTATCTCTATTGACTTGATTTCAGGCCTTCTTGTTAGATGTTCCTATTCTACACTGTTGCTGGAGGATGAAAACTTTTAATCTCAAGCAGATAAATTCTGAACATTTGCTGCTTAAATACAAATGTTTTTGTTTGTTTGTTTTCTGACTGATAGCATGTACCGAAGGCGCTTTTTATTTTCTGACTGATGGTCAGTATGAACTGTACTGCCACAAGCTTCAGGAAAAGACATTATGTCTTTTAAGACTTTATGAAAGGACACTTTCTTCATTATTATGAAAACCTACTTGTTTATGTAAGCATTCTTAGTTTCCAAATTTTTAATCATTCAATTTCAAAGCCCTTTCCCACCTGGCATGCTCTCTTTTAAATGTTTCTGTTGTTTTGCTGGTTCCTTTGCTGGTAAATTAACAAAATTTGACGCATGGTAGAAATAAATTTGTCCAAAGCAAATTTGTATCAGGTGATATACAAAGTATATAACAATTCCGAAGGCATAGACTTTCACCTATCTAACACTGGCTATGAACAAACAGTATGTAAGAATGCCAGCCGGCCATGGTGGCTCATGCCTGTAATCCCAGCACTTTCGGAGGCTGAGGCAGGCGGATCACGAGGTCAGGAGTTAAAGACCAGCCTGGCCAACATGGCGAAACCTCATCTCTACTAAAAATACAAAAATTAGCCAGGCATGGTGGCGCGCACCTGTAGTTCCAGCTACTCAGGAGGCTGAGGCAGAAGAATCGCTTGAACCCCGGAGAGGGAGGTTGCAGTGAGCTGAGATCACGCCACTGCACTCCAGCCTGAGCAGCAGAGCAAGACTCCATCTCAAAAAAAAAAAAAAAAATGCCTACTGGCTGAATGTCTTGCCACCTTAAGCACAAGAGCAAGAAAAGAATGTACTGGAGTTGAGCTTATGGATACTGAGAAAGGCAAACTAGTCAATCACTGCTAGGGCCAAAGGAGCCTGAGAAATCTCTGGGCAAATGTATGGGAACAGGATAGAGAGGGAAAAAGTGCTTCCAGTGAAGAGAGATGAGCTCCCACAAAGAATCTGCTGACGCATGACCCACAAGAATATAAGTTTGAGTTTGCCATATTTGGGAATTTTTGTGTTTCTGAGTCAATATGTAAAACCTGCACATTGCCAATGGCTAATAATAATATGAGTTAGACTGCTTAGGTTAATATTATACTAAGATTTTAAAACAAAGTGCTAAGGTTTCTGAAGACCTGACAACTACCTCATCACAGTGTACACATAATTACAAAAAACAAACAATCCTAGCTCTTGCCACACTCTGAGATCACGTTAGAGAGACAGAGCTTCAGTGAGATACAACTCTTCTCGGGATTGACAAGCAAAGAGCAGGACCTTCTGCGATCAATCTTGGTGATTCTAAAGCAAGAAAGAGCCATCTTATTCTCTAGGGGATCCATAAAAGAAGGGCCATCCTGGACCAGAGTTATTCCTGTATCTATTCTGCATGAAGGTCATTATTATTTTCTAGTGAGGATATTGGGAGACTATTCACAAGGTGAGCTGTTTAGCTTTAATAAATTGTCAGGGATGCACATACCCAGATGGTTACGTTTTTGATTTCTCAATATTACAGGCAGTCTGATAGATATGAATTTATTTCCCAGCTCTACCACTTGTCATGTCATCTTAAGTTTCTTCATTTCTGTGTACCTCAGTTTCCTCATCTATAAAATGTGAGTAATTTTAATATCTAACTCTAGAGTTGATAGAAGTAATCAAAACAATACTGTAGTTCACCTGAAATAAAAACGTGGGAATTTCCAGGAAACTTTTGAAAAATAAGTGTAAGTAGAGAAAACTAACACTGCCATATATAAAGCCATATAAGCGAAATTACAATAATTAAAAGTTTTTAGTACTACTAACCCACCTAGGCATGGAGCAAGCAACTAATGAAGACATAGCGAGAATGGGAGAAAGGGAAAAAGAAATCCATATGAATCGTAGAGCATCTGAAGATATACATGGTCTGTTGATGTACAGTCATGCATTGCTCAATGACAGGAATATATACTGAGAAACGCATCATTAGGCAATTTCTTAGTTGTGCAAACATCATAAAGTGTACTTACACAAACCTAGATGGTATAGCCTACTATACTCCTATGCTATAAACCTGTACATGTTACCATATACTATAGGCAGTTGTAACACAATGGTAAGTATTTGTGTATGTAAACATATCTAAACATATAAAAGGTACTTTTAAATAAAGTATAAAAGATAAAATATGGTATATCTATATAGGGCATGTACCATGAATGGAGCTTTCAGGACTGGAAGTTGCTCTTGGCAAGTCAGTGAGTGAGTAGTGAGTGACTGTGAAGGCCTAGGACATTACTGTACACTACTGTAGATTTTATAAACACTGGAAACTTAAACTAAATTAATTAAAATTATTTTTCTTCAGTAGTAAACTTAGCTTACTATAACTGTTTTACTTTATAAACTTTTTAATTTTTTAACTTTTGATTATTTTGTAATAACATTTAGCTTAAAACACAAACACATTGCATAGTTCTACAAAAATATTTTCTTCTTTTATATCCTGATTCTATAAGCTCTTTCCTATTTTTAAAACTTTTTTTTTAACTTTTAAAACTTTTAAAAAATAACTAAAACACACACACATTAGCCTAGGCCTATACAGGGTCAAGATCATCAATTTCACTGTCTTCCAGCTCCACAACTTGTTTCATTGGAAGGTCTTCAGGGGCGATAACAGGCATGGAGCTGTCATCTCCTATGATAACAAGCCGCCTTCTGGAATACCTCCTGTAGGAACTGCCTGAGGCTGTTTTACAGTTAACTGTTTTAATAAGTTGAAGAAATACACTATAAAATAACAATAAAATACATAGTAAATGCAAAAATGAATAGCATAGTCATTAATTATTATCAAATATTATGTACTGCACATAATTGTATGTGTTAAATTGTGCTTTTATACAACTGGCAGTGCAGTAGGTTTGTTTTCACCAACATCACCACAAGCAGATGAATAATGCTACGACAGCTACTGCGGACTTCGCTCAGCCATGGGAACTTTTTAGCTCCATTATAATCTATGGGACCACTTTTGCATATGTTGTTTGTCGTCTACCAAACCATCATTATTCAGTGCATGACTTTACATAAATATAGACTAGAAATCTGTCATAAATTATTTACATCCTGGGAAAATCCTTGGGATATTGACATGTTTTAAATTCCTGGTTCTCTACTAACGTGAGGCTTTTAAATGGCTCTTTTGTTTCAGGATTACTAACTGATACCAACTTTGGTGCCCTCATCTTTTCCTCCTAAAACTCCAAAGGGGTTTAAACACTTGTTTTGAGTGGGCAATACTTGAAGATACTGGATTAAGTACAAGACAGAAAAGGAGAATCAGAAAAAAAAAAGTCTTATATCAGAAAAAGAATCTTGTCAATGAAGATGCAGTAGAGATATGAGAATAAAAAGAGTGGGGATCATACAGAGGAGATCTCATACATGGAATATACATTAAAAAAGAACTATAAGAGTACTATCATAACACCCTAAGACCAATATATTCTTATTATTGTTCATTTATTTTAAGTTGTGAGTATATTTGTCCTCATGTGTGACAGCAACACTGATGTTACAGAAGCCCACTTGCTCGAAGTCACCTGCCACTTTTGTCATCGGAGCCAAAGCCCATGAATGCCCTGAAGCTATAGGGATCAAAGTATACAAGTGCTGTGCTTCCAAGCCAGCTAGAACTCCCACTGCCTCTGTCAGAGCCAGAGCTAGGAGCACACTGCTGAGTAGGCTGCCAGACCATCTGTGACACCACAGCCAGGACCATTCTGCCTGAGCAGGAACCCAGGAGACTACATTTCTACTGGGGAACCCACACTCCTGCTGAGGAGTCTACCTCCCCACTCGTACTACTGCAGTTATAGGAAACTTATATTGCCAAAAAAAAGAGAGAAAAAAAGAACAATGGCTTCTCTCCTTCTTCCACCTCCCCAATCTCCTACCAGTTTCTCCCATTTACATAATCTAACAGATATCAAGGTAGCAAGGGAGTCTGGGCGAAGTAGTCTATGGGCTTCCATTACTTATAATACAGAAGAATGGAAAAAGAACTGAGAGAATCAGATACAATAGGATTATAATGTCTTTATTGTCAACATTTCTCTGTAAAATAATTATATATGCTCATAGAAAATATAAAAATGCAAAAATACAAGATATATAAGGAAGACAGTATAACACACCAGAGATGCCTACTGTTAATATTTGTGGTTTTTATCCTTCATAAATTTTCACACATATATATGTGAATATTATTTGATACTATGGTTTTTAAATTCAATGATATATTTAAATATTTTTAAATCAAAAGTATTATTTTCATCATTTAAAAGATTATTTTGAACAATACATTCTTTATATTTCTAAAATATCTCATTTTTCTGGTAGCAAAACTCATGTAAATTTTTAAAGAAAATTCAAACCAGGAGAATGTTATAATATAGATGTTGATATAATCCTGTATCTCCATCACCCCTGGTCACTGCCTGCTTATCCAGCTGTGCTCTATTAATTATTGGCATATATTTTCTAGATTTTTTTACGTATTGTTCAAAAACATGTATTCTGCTTTGAAAATGGGGCCATGTGATACATTCCATTCTGCATTTTGCCTTTTTGAAAACATAACATGACATTTCTATGTCACTACATATATATAGTAACTTCATTGTTTTTAGAAACAACATACTGTAAAATCTTGTGGATAAGCTGTCTACTATGGTTTGAAAGTATGTTCCTCCAGAATTCATATGTTGGAACCTAAACCCTAAGGTGATGGTATTAAGAGGTGGGGCCTTTAGGGAAGTGATTAAGTCAGAAATTCTCTGCCCTTGTGAATGGGATTGATGCCCTTAAAAAGAGGCTTCAGTAAACTGCCTGGCCCTTCCATATCTTCTGCCATGTGAGGACACAGTGTTTCACCCTTTTGCCCCTTCTGCCATGTGAAGACGCAGCAAGAAGGTGCAAGCCCTCCTCAGACACTGAGTCTGCTGGCACTTTGATCTTGGGCTTCCTAGCCTCCAGAACTGTGGGAAATATTTGTATTATTTATAAATTACCCAGTCTAAGGAGTTTCTGAAATAGCAGCAGGAAAGGACTAAGACATCTTACTTACTGTTTAATAACTTGCTTTTTCTTTAAACTGCTTTATTGAGGTATAATTGACCTAAAATAAACCACATGTATTTAAATTACATAACTTAATATGTTTTGACATATGTATAAACTGTTAAACTATCACCACAATCAGCATAATGTCTTTTCCTTGCACCCCTTTTTAATCACCTCCCACTCAGTCCCTATCCCTAGTCAACCACTAATCTGCTTTCTGTCACTATAGAATTGTTTTTCTAGAATTTTATATACATACACTTGTACAGTGAGTCACCTTCTTTATCAGCTTCTTTTACTCAGAATAATTATTTTGAGATTCATTCTTCTTGTTATATGTATCAATAGTTTATTCCTTATTATTGCTGATTAGTAGTCCATTGAATTTACACACAACTGATTTTTTAGCCACTCACCTATTAATGGGCAATTTGGTTGTTTCCAGATTGGGGCTGTTACAAATAAAGCTGCTACAAAATTCATGTAAAAGCCTTTGTGTAGTCATTTTTTTTTGCATAAATACCTAATGGTGGAATGACTGGATCATATAGTAGATGTATGCTTAACATTTTAAGAAACTGCCAAGCTGTTCCAAAGTGACTGCATCATTTTACATTCCCATCAAAAATATATGAGAGTTCAGTTCTCCACATTTTCACCAACACTAGGTATACACAATTTTTAACTGGTCTATTAAGTGTGCAGTTGCTTCCTTATTATGATGTTGAACAACTTTCATGTGCTTATTTGCCATTCATATATCTTCCTGAATGAAGTGTCGATTCAAATATTTTCCCTATTTTTATTTGGTAATTTCTTTTCATGTTATTTAATTTTGAGAGTTCTGTATACATTCTGTATAGAAATCCTTTATCTGATATATTATTTTAAAAAATTTTTCTTGCAGTTTATGAAGTCTTTTCATCCTCTTATAGCTCTTCAAAGAGCACAACTTTTAAATTTTGATGAAGTCTGATTTATTATTTTATTCCCTTAAGGATTATGCTATGCTGTCATATATAAGAAGTCTCTGCCTAACTGAAAGCCATCAAGGTTTTCTTCTATTTGTTTACAATGTTTTGTGGTTTTATATTTCACATTTAGTTCTATGGTTTATTTTAATTTTTTGAACACAATGTGAGATTTTTATGTGTATATTCAATTGTTCCTGTGTCACTTGTTGAAAAGAATGTTTCTTCTTCTGAATTGCCTTTGCATCTTTGTAAAATATCATCAATTGTTCATGTATGTGTAATATATTTCTGAACTCTCTCTTCTATTTCATTGCTCTATTGTTTATTTTTACAATAGCACTACACTATTTTGATTAACATACCTTCGCAAGAAGTCAGGAAGTATGTTCTCCAACTTTGTTCCTTATCAAAGTTGTTTTGGCTATTCAACCTTCTTTGCATTTTCATGTGAATTTTAGAATCTCCTAGTTAATTTCTACAAAGAGACTGCTGGGATATTGATTGGAATTGTAGTGACTCTAGTGATCAATTTAAGTGGAATTGAGACCTTAAAAATTGAGTGTCCTGATACATAAACACTAATTATGTCTCTAAAATCTATATTGTTGTATATCAGTATAGTCATTCCAGCTTCCTTTTGATTACTGTTATCATGGTATATTGTTTCCATCCTTTCACTTTTACTTTTTGGTGTGTCTTAATAACTACAGTGGGTTTCTTGCGAGCAGCCTATAGTTTAGTCTTGCTTTTTTACCCAACCTTACATTTGAGTTGTTTAGACTGTTTATATTAGATATGGTTGTTGATGTGATTGGGTTAAAACCTACCATCTTGCTATTGTTTTTTTGTTTATTTTACTTTAAGCTATGGGATACATGTGCAAAATGTGCAGGTTTGTTACATAGGTATACATGTGCCATGGTGGTTTGCTGAACCTATCAACCTATCATCTAGGTTTTAAGCCCCGCATGCATTAGGTATTTGTCCTAATGCTCTCCCTCCCCTTGCCCCCTACACCCTGACAGGCCCCGGTGTGTGATGTTCCTCTCCCTGTATCCATGTGTTCTCATTGTTCAACTCCCACTTATGAGTGAGAACATGCAGTGTTTGGTTTTCTGTTCCTGTGTTAGTTTGCTGAGAATTATGGCTTCCAGCTTCATCCATGTCCTTGCAAAGGACATGAACTCATTCTTTTTATGGCTGCATAGTATTCCATGGTGTATATGTGCCACATTTTCTTTATCCAGTCTATCATTGATGGGCATTTGGGTTGGTTCCAAGTCTTTGCTATTGTAAATAGTGCTGCAATAAACATACGTGTGCATGTGTCTTTATAGTAGCATGATTTATGATCCTTTGGGTATATAACCAATAGTGGGATTGCTGGGTCAAATGGTATTTCTGGTTCTAAATCCTTGAGGAATCGCCACACTGTCTTCCACAATGGTTAACCTAATTTACACTCCCACCAACAGTGTAAAAGTATTCCTATTTTTCCACAGCCTCACCAGCATCAGTTGTTTCCTGCCTTTTTAATAACCACTATCCTGACTGGCATGAGATGGTATCTCATTGTGGTTTTGATTTGCATTTCTCTAATGACCAGGGATGTTGAGCTTTTTTTTCACATGTTTGTTGGCCACATAAATGTCTTCTTTTGAGAAGTGTCTGTTCATATCCTTTGCCCACTTTTTGATCAGGTTTTTTTTTTTGTCAATTTGTTTAAGTTCCTTGTAGATTCTGGATATTAGATCTTTGTCAGATGGGTAGCTTGCAAAAATTTTCTCCCATTCTGCAGGTTGCCTGTTCACTCTAATGATAGTTTCTTTTGCTGTGCAGAAGCTGTTTAATTTGACTAGATCCCATTTGTCAATTTTGGCTTTTGTTGCAATTGCTTTTGGTGTGTTAGTCATGAATTTTTTGCCCATGCCTATGTCCTGAATGGTATTGCCTAGGTTTTCTTCTAGGGTTGTTATGGTTTGGGGTTTTACATTTAAGTCTTTAATCCATCTTGAGCTGCCTTTTGTATAAGGTGTGAGGAAGGGGTCCACTTTCTGTTTTCTGTATATGGCTATCCAGTTATCCCAGCACCATTTATTAAATAGGGAATCTTTTCTCCATTGCTTGTTTTTGTCTGGTTTGCTGAAGATCAGATGGTTGAAGATGTGTGGTGTTATTTCTGAGGTCTCTCTTCTGTACCATTGGTCTATATATCTGTTTTGGTACCAACATGATGCTGTTTTGGTTACTGTAGTCTTGTACTATAATTTAAAGTCAGGTAGCGTGATGCCTACAGCTTTGTTCTTTTTTGCTTAGAATTGTCTTGGCTAAATGGGCTTTTTTTGGTTCCATATGAAATTTAAAGTAGTTTTTTTTTTTCTAATTCTGCAAAGAAAGTCAATGGTAGCTTGAGGGGAATAGCACTGAATCTATAAATTACTTTGGGCAGTATGGCCATTTTCACGATATTGATTCGTTCTATCCATAAGCAGGGAATGTTTTTCCATTTGTTTGTGTCCTCTCTTATTTCCCTTAGCAGTGGTTTGCAGTTCTCCTTGAAGAGGTTCTTCATGTCCCTTGTAAGTTGTACTCCTAGGTATTTTATTGTCTTTGTAGCAATTGTGAATAGGAGTTCACTCATGATTTGGCTGTCTGCTTATCTATTGTTGATGTATAGGAATGCTTGTGATTTTTGCACATTGATTTTGTATCTTGAGACTTTGCTGAAGTTGCTTATCAGCTTCAGGAGTTTTTGCGCTGAGATGAAAGGATGCCTTCTCTTACCACTCCTATTCAACATAGTATTGGAAGTTCTGGCCAGGGCAATCAGGCAAGAGAAAAAAATAAAGGGTATTCAAGGAGGAAGAGAGGAAGTCAAATTGTCTCTGTTCGTCGATGACATGATTGTATATTTTGCTAATTGTTTTCCATTTGCCCCATCTTCTCTTTGTTCCTCTTTTCCTCTTGTTCTGCCTTCTTTTGAATTAATTGGATATGTTTCATGATTCCATTTTAAATATGTCTTTAACTTATGACAGTGTATCTTCAAGTTATATTATACAATTTCATGCCTTAAGAATCTTTCCACAGTATACTTTTATTTCTCCATCCCCAAACTTTGTGCTATTGTTGTCATACATTTTACTTATACATATGTTTTAAAATCCACAATATCTTGATAGCATTTAAATAGTCAATTTTGAAGACATTTAAGAAAAAATCTGTTTGATTTATTCATGTGGTTACCGTCTCCAATACACTTGCATTACTTTGTGTAGCCAGATTTTATCTGAAATCATATTCTGTTTCCCTGAAGGACTTCCTGTAACCTATCTTGTAGCAGAATTTTGCTGGTGACAACCACTTTCAGCTTTGTATGTCTGAAAACCTATGTATTTCCCATTTCATTTTGAAAGCTATTTTCACTGAGTTAGGTATTCAGGTTAATTTTTTCTTAAAGATGTAGTTACAATGTCATCTAACTTGCATTGTTTCCAATGAGAAATTGGAGATCATCATTTCCTTGGTACTCTGCACACAATGTGCTTTTTTTCTTGCTTTTAAAATTTACTCCATCACTAGTTTTGAGCAATTTGATTATGACATAACTTGCTAAATTATCCCTCAATCCATTAGTCATCCTTTTCCTCTTTTTTTCTCTTTTTGTTCATTTTGGATAGATAGTTCTATTGCTCTGTTGTCAAGGTCACTAATCTTTTCATCTGTACTGCATAATCTGCTATTAATCCAATCTAATGTATCTTCAATCCCACAAACTGTAGTTTTCTTCTATTGAAGTTGGATTTGTACCTTTTTATATCATTCATGGGTATCCTTGACAGATCCAATTCTTTCTCTAGATTTTGGCACATCTTAATCCATTTTCCAGCACTTATAACAGAATACCTGAAACTGGATAATTTATAAAGAAAAGGAATTTATTTCTTGAAGTTCTAGAGGCTGAGAAGTACAAGGTTGAGAGGCTGCATCTGGCGAAAGCTTTCTTGTTGGTAGGGACTCTTCACAGTCCCAAGTTGGTACAAAGCATAACATACTAAGCATGCTAACAGGGTCACTTAGGTCTCTCTTTCTCAACTTAAAGTGACCTTTTTAGGTGCTCAATATTGAATTGCTATAAATATTCTTGTGGTTTGTTCTGAAACGTGGTTATAGTTTTTGAAAAGAGTTTGATACTCTCAGGTCCTATTTTTAAACTCTTTAAAACTGAAACCAAAGCAGGGTTTAATCTAGAACTAGCTTTCCCTACACAGGCAAAACTTTCTGAGTATTCTCACTGGATGCCTGTAAATTATGAGGTTTCCCACTCTAACTCACGGGAACAGAAATCATTCCTTGTCCTGTTTGAGCTGTGGGAACAGATCTTTTCCTTCCCTTCCTTTCTCCCTTCCTTCCTTCCTTCCTCCCTCCCTCCCCGCTCTCTTTCTTTTCTTTTTCTTTTCTTTTCCTTTCCTTTCCTGTCCTGTCCTGTCCTGTCCTGTCCTGTCCTGTCCTGTCCAGTCCTTTCCTTTCCTTTCTATTCTTTTCTTTTCTTTTGTCTCACTCTGTTTTCCAGGCTGGAGTGCAGTCACGAGATCATGCCTCACTGCAGCCTCAAATTCCCGGGCTCAAGCAATCCTCCAACCTCAGTCTCCTGAATAGCTGGGACTACAGGTGCACACCACCAAGGCTGGGTAATTTTTTTTTTTTTTAGAGGCAGAGTTTCACCATGTTGCCCAGGCTGGTCTCGAGTTCATGGGCTCAAGCGATCTTCCCACTTCCATATCCAAAGTGCTGGAATTACAGGCATGAGCCACTGTGCCTGGGCCCAAGTGATTCTTTCCTCTGCCGGGGGAACATGCTCACACACACTTGCTGATCATTACTCAGCTAAAGACTATAATAAGGCTATGGCAGATATGTGGAGTTGTCTCTTTGCAATTAGCTTTTCCCCATAACTCTGCTCTCCCAACTCTAGCCTTTCACATCTGATTCTGTCTTCTTAACTCAGGGAGATTACTAGGATCTACTTGGGTACCTGCCTGCCATACAGGCCTGAAAACTTTCCAGACTGTAAGTTGGAGTAATCTTAGGGATCACATAATTTATTTCCTATATCTCAAGGATTGATGTCTTTTTTTAATCCAATAGCCAATGTCTTAAAAAGCATTTATTCATATTTTTTCTGGTTTTATAGGTGTTTCAGGAGAAAGGGTATGCCAAGTCACTATTACTCAATTCTTATCCAAAGTGTAAGTTGCCACATACTTTTTCTAAGTAAACTTTTTGATTTCAAGATAATTGTAGGTTCATATGCAGTTGTAAGAAATCTTATGCACCCACTACCCAGTTTTCCAATTGGTAACATCTTGCAAAAATATAGTACAATACTACAATCATGATATTGACATTTGATACCACCAAAATATATAACAGTTCCATCAGTACAAAGATCCCTCATGATGTCCCTTTTATAGCCACACCCAACTCGCTATCCCATCCCACTCTTGACTCCCTGACCACGGGAAATCACTAAATTGTTCTCAATTTTTCATAATTTGATCATTTCAAGAATGTTACATAAATGGAATTATACAGTTTAAAATATTTTAGGATTGGCTTTTTTCAGTCAGTACAATTCCCTGGAGATTCATCCAAGATTTTGTGTTTATCAATAGTTATTTCTTTTTTATCGACAAGTAATATTTCATGATGGGGGTATGCTACATTTGTTAAACATTTGCCCATTGAAGGATATTTGGGTTATTTTCAATTTTTGGTATGTTATATATTTGGTATGTTAATTCGTTAAGTAAAGATGCTATAAAGCATGTACAGATGATTTTGTTAATATAAGTTTTGTCTGAGACAAATTCCCAAGAGTATAATTGATGGGTTATGATAGTTGAATATTTAGTGTTATAAAAACTGCCAAACTTTTCCAGAGTGGCTATACCATTTTACATTCCTGGTAGCAATATATCCAGTTTATCTGCATCCTCACCAGCATTTGGTATTATTGCTTAAAAAAATTAGCTATTCTGATATACAGATAATGATATCACATTGTGGTTTTAATTTGCCTTTCTCCAATGATCAATCTTTTCATATGCTTATTTGCCATTTCAAATCCTATTCAGTGAAATACCTGCTTATTTTCTAATTGGATTGCTTGTTTGTTACTATTAAATTTTGAGAGTCCGTTATATATTCTAAATATTAGTCCATTATCATATGGGTGTGTGCAAATATATTCTTGTAGTGTATAGTTTATTCTTTCATCCTCTTAACATGTCTTTGTCAGAACCAAAGTGTTTAATTTTGACAAGTTTGAATTCTTTGTTTTTTGTTTTTATGGATAGTGGCATTGGTTTCAAGTCTAATTGCTTAGCACTAAATACTGAAGATTTTTCCTAAAAGTTGTATAGATTTACATGTCAGACTTAAGATCATGATGCACTTTGAGTTAATTTTTATATAAGGTGTGAAGTTTAAGGTGGATTTTGCTTCTTTGCCTATGGATGTCCACATAGCTCCAGGATCCTTTGTTGAAAAAGATTATCCTTCTCCCCTTAAATTGCTTTTGCTTGTCAAAACTTGATTGAGCATATTTGTTTGGGTCTATTTCTGGGTTCTCCGTTGTGTCCCATTGATCCTTGTGTCTATGTCATTGCAAATACCACATTTTGATTGTTTTGATTACTGTGCTGTATATTAAGTACTAATGTCAGTAGAGTAATTCAGCTACTTTAGTTCCCTTGCCTTTCCATACAAATTTGAAAATGAGTTTGTCTATGCCTGCAAAAACATGCTGGGATTTTGATAGGAAATCAATTAAATCTAAGATCCATTTGGGGATAACTGATATCTTCATTGAGACTTTCAATCCATGAACACAATTTCCAATACTTTCCAAGCTTTCAGGTCTTCTTTGATTTCTTTAAGCAGCATTTTGTAATTCTCAGCATACAGAACCTACACATGTTCTGTTAAATATATACCTATATATTTCATTTACTTTGGAGGGGTTGTAAATTATGTTGGCTTTTTAAATTTTTGGCCTCTGCATGTTTGTTGTTAGCATGTAGAAATATTATTATGTTTTGCATGTTGATCTTTTATCTTGAAATATTGCCAAACTCACTGATTAGTTCTAGAAGTTTTAGTAGACTAATTGGAAATTTCTACTTAGATAATTATGTTATCTGCGAACAAGGCCAGTTTTATTTCTTCCTTTGCAATATGTATGTCTTTTGTATCTTTTCCTTGCTTCATTGCTGTGACTAGAATTTCCAGTACTATGTTGAATAAGAATGGTGAGAGCAGACACCCTTGGCTTGTCCCTAATCTTGGAGCAAAAGCATTGTCTTTCACCACTAAATATGATGTTACAAGTTTTTTTAATAGATCACTTTATCAAATTAATTTCCTTGTATTCCAATTTGCTGAATTTATTATGATTGGATGATGGGTTTTATCGAATGCATTTTTGCATTGATTGATATGATCATATGATTTTTCTTCTTTTGTTTATTGATATGGTAAATTATATTAATTTTCAAATGTTGACTGAGCCCTGTATAATTTGAATAAATTCCACTTGATTATTTTTAATAAAGCTTTTTAACGTATTGTTGGATTCAGTTTGCTAATATTGCATTGAGAATTTTTGAACCTAAGTTCATGAGAAATATTGGTTTGTGTTTTCTGTGTCTACTGTGTTTGGTTTTCATAGCAGGGTAATACTAGTTGTATAAAACCAACTGGAATGTATTTTCCTCCTTTTCTTTTTTGAGAAAATATTATGTAATATTGGTTTTAATTCTTCACTAAATGTTTGATTAAATTATCCAGCTTGGCTTAGATATTTCTTTCTCTTGTATCATTTAACTTTATTTTACTGAAATTTAAAATACACAGCATTTTCTATTTTATTATTTTTTTTTGAACTTTTAAGTTTAGAGATACATGTGTATGTTTGCCATATAGGTAAACTTGCGTCGTAGAGGTTTGTTGTACCAATTATTTCATCACCCAGGTATTAAGCCTAGTATCCATTGGCTATTTTTCTTGATTTTCTCCCTCCTCCCAACCTCCACCTTCTGGTAGGTCCCGGTGTCTGTTGTTCCCCTCTATGTGTCCATGTGTCCTCATCATTTAGCTCCCACTTACAAGTGAGAACATGTAGTATTTGGTTTTCTGTTCCTTCATTAATTTATTAAGGATAATAACCTCCATTATCCTTAGTAATTGTCCTCTAGCTCCATCCATGTTCCTGCAAAGGACATGATCTCAATCATTTTGATGTCTGCATAGTATTTCATGGTGCATATATACCACATTTTCTTTATCCAGTCTACCATTAATGGGCATTTAGATTGAGTCTATGTCTTTGCTGGTATGAATAGTGCCGTAATCAACATACATGTGCATGTGTCTTTATGATAGAATGATTTATATTCCTTTGGTTATATAACCAAAAATGAGATTGCTGGGTTGAACGGCAATTCTGCTTTTAGCTCCTTGAAGAATAATTACATTACTTTCCACCACGGTTGAACTAATTTACGCTCCTGTCAGCAGTGTACAATTTATTTTTCTCCACAACTGTGCCAGCATCTGTTATTTTTTGACTTTTTAATAATAGCCATTCTGACCGGTGTGAGATGGTATCTCATGGTTTTGATTTGCATTTCTCTAATGACTGGTGATGTTGAGCTTTTCTTTATAGGCTTGTTGGCTGCATGTATGTCTTCTTTTGAAAGTGTTCATGTCTTTTGCCCACTTTTTAATGGGGTTGTTTAGTTTTTGCTGGTAAATTTGTTGAGGTTTTTTGCTGGTCACATTTTACTTACCAACTAAATATTTGGTAAATAAAAAATTAATGTTATGTTTTCATATACAATCACCATTATAAAACATAAATGATCTTAAGGCAGCACAGTTCTCTGGGGAAAAGCCGTGACTGTGAAGTCAGTCCCACCTGAGTTTGAATGCAAGCACTAACATTTATTCATTTGTAAACTTGGAAGATTTCCTAACACTCTCAGCCTTCAGTTTCCTCCTCTGCAAAATGAATGTGATAATAAGCTCCCAAATGTTATGTTTAGGTTCAAACAAAATAACGGATGTAAAATTCCTGGTAATTACAAGGTGCTCAATACATACTATTCTATTTCCATTTGCTGATGAATTTGGTTTTTTTAACTATTGTTTTAACTTTTATTTTAAGTTCAGAGATACATGTGCTGGTTTGTTATATAGGTAAACTTGTGTCATAGGGGTTTGTTCTACAGATTATTTTGTCACACAGGTAATGGTGTTGTAGTCTCAGCAATGCAGCAAGATGTAGCAGTCTCTTGTCTGAGATAATGCCCAGAGTTCTTTGTCCTACCTCCAAGAAGATTAAGGAGTGCAGACACAAAGGTGAGGTTAGAGTGAAAGTTTAATAAATGAAAGAAGAAAGCTCTCTGCCAGCAGAGAGGGGGGCCCAAAGGGGCACCTCCTATGATGCTGGGGTCCAGGATTGTTATGGACTGGGAAGGGGAAGGGATGTACTTATTCTGTGGGCTGTCTTGGAGAACAGTGTGATCAGCTTGGCACACGGACTTGGCCCGGGACCAATTGGGTGCTGAAATGATTCATAGTTGCTGCTTAGCTTGGCCCAGGACCTATCAGAAGCTGAAGTGAAAGCTTGGTCTGTGACCTTGGCCCGGGACCAATCAGGTGCTGAAGTGATGATTCTTAGAAGCTGGAACACACCAAGCCCACTGTGCCCATGCCCACAAAGGAAGAAATATTTTTCCTGGGAGCCCACTGACTATACAAAGGACAAAGGCATTTCTGTGTCAGGCCTTGTTCCCTTATCTGAGTAAGCCGGAGGTTTGTGCAATTTTTTATCCAAATGGGCCAGAAGTTTTTCTATCTGTGCAGCCTGGGCATGTCTCCAGGCATAACACCCTGTACTAGTTCTCTTATCAGTGCCTGCAGCTTGAATTTTTTTCCCAGGCTGCTTTTTATGTTATGTGGGGATGAAGCACTGACCCAAGGGCCGGAGGCTCTCCAGGAACCCTTCCCTTGTTATCTACCTAAGGCAAGCTAACTAACTCCTTTCAATAAGCCTAGTACCCATCAGTTATTTTTCTTGAATCTCTCCTTCCTCCCATTTTCCACCCTCCAGTAGGCCCTAGTGTCTGTTGTTCCCCTCTATGTGTCCATGTGTTCTTGCCATTTAGCTCCCACTTATAAGTGAGAACATGTGGTATTTGGTTTTCTGTTCCTATGTTAGTTTGATAAGAATAATGGCCTTCAGCTCCATCGGTGTTTCTACAAAGGATATGATTTCAGTCTTTTTAATGACTGCATAGTATTCCATTGTGTGTATGTACCTCATATTCCTTATCTGGTCTAATGGATAAAGAATTAAGGGACATTTAGGTGGATTCTATGTCTTTGCTACTATGAATAGTGCTGCAATGGACACACACGTGCATTTGTCTTCATGATAGAATGATTTATATTCCTTGGGTTATATACCCATGTATTAGTCTGTTTTCATGCTGCTGATAAAGATCTACCCACGACTGGGTAATTTATAAAGAAAAAGAGGTTTATGGACACAGGAAGGGGAACATCACACTCTGGGGACTGTTGTGGGGTGGGGGGAGCGGGGAGGGATAGCATTAGGAGATATACCTAATGCTAAATGATGAGTTAATGGGTGCAGCACACCAGCATGGCACATGCATACATATGTAACTAACCTGCACATTGTGCACATGTACCCTAAAACTTAAAGTATAATAATAATAAAATAAAATAAAATAAAAAAGAAAAAGAGGTTTAATGAACTCACAGTTCCACATAGCTGGGGAGGCCTCACAATCATTGTGGAAGGCAAAAGGCACATCTTACATGGTGGCAGGCAAGAGAGAATGAGAACCAAGTGAAAGGGTTTCCCCATATAAAACCATCAGATCTCATGAGACTTATTCACTACCAGGGGAACAATATAGGGGAAACAGCCCCCATGATTCAATTATCTCCCACTGGGTCCCTCCCACAACACTTGGGAATTATGGGAGCAACAATTCAAGATGAGATTTGGCTGGGGACACAGCCAAACCATATCAACACAGTAATGAGATTACTGGGTCAATTGGCAGTTCTGTTTTTAGCTCTTTGAGGAATAGCCATTTGTGTTTTCCACAATAGTTGAAATAAATTACATTCCCATCAACAATGTATAAGTATTCCATTCTCTCTAACCACACACCAGCATATGTTATTTTTTTGACTTTTTAATAATAGCTATTCTGACTGGTGTCAGATGGTATCTAATTGTGGTTTTGATTTGCATTTCTCTAATGATCAGTGATGTTGAGCAGTTTTTCATATGCTTCCTTGTTGGCCACCTGTATGTTTTCTTTTGAAAAGTGTGTATTCATTTCCTTTGTCCACTTTTTAATGGGGTTGTTCATTTTTCTTGTAAATTTGTTTAAGTTCCTTATAGATGCTGGATATTAGACCTTTGTCAGATGCATAGTTTGCAAAAATGTTCTCCCATTCTGTAGGTTGTCTGTTCACTGTGTTGATAGTTTCCTTTGCTGTGCAGAAGATCTTTAGTTTAATTAGGTCTCATTTGTCAATTTTTGCTTTTGTTGCAATTGCTTTTGGTGTCTTCCTCATGAAATCTTTGCCTGTTCCTATGTCCAGAATGGCATTGCCCAGGTTGTCTTCCAGGGTTTTTATAGTTTTGGGTTTTTCATTTAAGGCTTTATCTCGAGTTGATTTTTGTATATGGTGAAAGGAAAGGGTTCAGTTTCTATGTTCTGCATATGGCTTGCCAGTTATCACAGCACCATTTGTTGAATGAAGAGTCAATTTCCTATTGCTTGCTTTTGTCAGCTTTGTCAAAGATCATATGGTTGTAGGTGTGAGGCCTTATTTCTGGGCTCTCTATTTTGTTTCATTGGTCTATATGTCTGTTTTTGTACCAGTACCATGCTATATTGGTTACTGTAGCCCTGTAATATAGTTGGAAATTGGGTAATGTGATGCCTCCAAATTTGTTCTTTTTGCTTAGGATTGCCTTAGCTATTCAGAATTTTTTTTTTGCTTCTGTATTAATTTTAAAATAGTTTTCTGTAGTTCTGTGAAGAATGTCATTGGTAGTTTGATAGGAATAGTATTGAATCTGTAAACTGCTTTGGGCAGTATGGCCTTTTTAACACTATTGATCCTTCCTATCCATGAGCATGGAATGTTTTTTCATTTATTTATGTCATCTCTGATTTCCTTGAGCAGTGTTTTGTAGTTCTTGTGGTAGAGATCTTTCACCTCCCTTGTTAGCTGTGTTTCTAGGAATTTTATTCTTTTTGTGGCAGTTGTTAATGGGATTGCATTCCTGATTTGGCTCTTGGCTTGACTTTTGTTGATGTGTAGGAATGCTACTGATTTTTGTATGTTGATTTTGAATCCTGAGACTTTGCTGAAGTTGTTTATCAGCTAATGAGCTTTGGGGGCAAGATATAGAATCATGTTGTTTGAAAACAGGGATAGTTTGATTTTCTCTCTTCCTGTTTGCATGGCTTTTATTTCTTTCTCTTGACTGATTATTCTGGCCAAGACTTCCAATACTATGTTAAGTAGGAGTGGTGAGAGAGGTTGTCCTTGTTTTGTGCCAGTTTTCAAGAGTAATCCTTCCAGCTTTTGCCCATTGAATATGATGTTGGCTGTGGGTTTATCATAGATCTCTCTTATTATTTTGAGGTAGATTCCTTCTATGCCTAGTTTATTGAGAGTTTTTAACATGAAGGGGTGCTGAATTTAACGATAGCCTTTTCTATATCCATTGAAATAATCATGTGGCTTTTGTCTTTAGTTCTGTTTATGTGATTAATCACATTTATTGATGAGCCCATGTTGCAACGACCTTGCATCCTAGGGATGAAGCCTACTTGATCATGGTTCATTAGCTTTTTGATGTGCTGCTGCATTCAGTGTGCCAGTATTTTGTTGAGGATTTTTGCATTAATGTTCATCAAAGATATTGGTATGGTTTTCTTTTTTCTTGTGTCTCTGCCAGGTTTTGGTATCAGTATAACGCTGGCTTCATAGAATGAGTTGGGGAGGAGTCCTTCCTCCTCATTTTTTAGAAATAGTTTCAGTAGGAATGGTACCAGCTCTTCTTTGTACATCTGGTAGAAATCAGCTGTGAATCCATCCAGTCCTGGGCTTTTTTTTTTAATTGGGCAGCTAGTTATTACTGATTCAATTACAGAGCTTGTAATTGATCTGTTCAGGGATTCAATTTCTTTCTGGTTCTGTCTTGGCAGCAGATATGTGTCCAGGAATTTATCAATTTATTTTAGGATTTTTAGTTTGTGTGCATAGAGGTGTTAATAATATTCTCTGATGGTTATGTATATTTCTGTGGAGTTAGTTGTAATATCCCCTTTGTCCTTTTTAATTGTGTTTATTTGGATCTTTTCTCTTTATTAGTGTAGCTAGTGGTCTATCCATTATTTTTTTTTTCAAAAAGACAACTCCTGGACACATTGATCTTGTTATTGGTTTTTCGTGTCTCAATCCTCTTCATTTCAGCTCTGATTTTGGCTATTTCTTGTCTTCTGCTAGCTTTGGGGTTGGTTTGCTCCTTGTTCTATAGTTATTTTAGTTGTGATGTTAGGTTGTTAAATTGAGATCTTTCTAACTTTTTGATGTGGGTGCTTAGTGCTATAAATTTCCCTCTTAACGCTGCCTTAGCTGTGTCCCAGAGATTCTGGTATATTGTATCTTTGTTCTCATTACTTTCAAACAACTTCTTGATTTCTGCCTTAATTTCATGATTTACCCACAAGTCATTCAGGAGCTCATTGTTTAATTTCCATGCAATCGTATAGTTTTGAGTGATTTTCTTAGTCTTGATTTCTAATTTCATTGTGCTGTGGTCTAAGAGTGGTTGTTACGATTTCAGTTCTTTTGCATTTGCTGAGAAATATTTTATGTCTAATTGTGTGGTCAGTTTTAGAGTATGTGCCATGTGGCTGTGTGAAGAATGTATATCCTGTTGTTTTGGGGTGGAGAGTTCTGTAGATGTCTATCAGGTCCATTTGACCCAGTGCTGAGTTCAGGTTCTGAATATCTTTGTTAGTGCTTGCCTCGATGATCTGTCTAATACTGTCAGTGGTGTGTTGAAGTCTCCCACTGTGATTGTGTGGGAGTCTAAGTTTTTTGAAGGTCTCTAAGAACTTGCTTTATGAATCTGGGTGCTCCTGTGTGGGGTACATACATATTTAGGATAGTTAGTTCTTATTGTTCAATTGAACCCTTTACCATTATGTAATGCCTTTGTCTTTTTGATTTTTGTTGCTTTAAAGTAGTTTTGCCTGAAGTTAGGATTGTAACCCCTGCTTTTTTCTGATTTCCCTTTGCCCAATAGATTTTTCTCCATCCCCTTATTTTGAGCCTATGGGTGTCATTGTATGTGAGAAGGGTCTTTTGAAGACAGCATGACATTGGGTCTTGCTTCTTCATCCAGCTTGCCACTGTGTGCCTTTCAATAGGGGGCATTTAACTCATTTACATTCAAGGTTAGTATTTATAGAGCGGATTTGATCCTGTCATGATGTTAGCTGATTGTTAGCTGATTTTTCTGCAGACCTGTTTGTATGGTTGCTTTATAGTGTTACTGGTCTGTCTATGTGTGTTTTTGAAGTGTCTGGTAATGATCATTCCTTTCCATATTTAGTGCTTCCTTTAGCAGTTCTTGTAAGGTGGGTCTGCATTTCCTCAGCATTTGCTTGTCTGAAAAGGGTCTTATTTCTCCTTTGCTTATGAGGCTTGGTTTGCCCAGATATGAAATTCTACTTTAGAATTTCTTTTATTTAAGAATGTTGAATACAGGCCCCCAATTTCTTCTTGCTTGTAGGGTTTCTGCTGAGAGTTCCGCTCAGTCTGATGGGCTTCCTTTTGTAGGTGCCCTCTCCTTTCTCTTTAGCTGCCTTTAACATTTTTTCTTTCATAAAGATCTTGGAAAATTTGATAATTATATGACTTGGGGTTCATCTTCTTGTGAAGCATCTTACCAGGTTTCTCTTTATTTCCTGAATTTGAATGTTGACCTCTCTAGGTAGTTTGGGGGAAATTCTCATGGATGATATCCTGAAATATGTTTTCCAAGTTGTTTCCATCCTCCCCGTTTCCTTCAGGGACAACAATGAGTCACAGATTTGTTCTCTTTACATAATCTGATATGTCTCAGAGGTTTTGTTCATTCCTTTTTATTCTTCTTTCTCTATTCTTGTCTATTTTATTTCAGAAAGCCAGTCTGCAAGCTCTAAGATTCTTTCCTCAGCTTAGTCTCTTCTGCTATTAATACTTGAGATTTCATTATGAAATTCTTGTAGTGTGTTCTTCAGCTCTTTCAGGTCAGTTACATTCTTTTCTATATTGGCTATTTTGTCTGTCTGTTCCCATATCATTTTATTGTGATTCTTAACTTCCTTGGCTTGGGTTTCAATGTACTCTTGCATCTCAATGATCTTCATTCCTATTTATATTCTGAATTCTATTCCTTTCATTTCAGCCATCTCAGCCTGATTCAGAATCCTTGCTGGAGAACTAGTGTGGTCATGTGGAGGAAAGAAGGCATTCTAGCTTTCTGAGTTTTCAGATGGGTTGAAGTTCCTTTAATCTTTGAAGTTGCTGTCCTTTGGATTTTTTTTTTTTATCCTATTTGATGACCTTGAGGGTTTGATTGTGGTATAAGGTGGAGTTCAAACGTTTACTGGCTTTGTTACTGGAAGATTTTAGGGGGCCAAGGCTCATCTTCCAACTACTGGACTGCATCCCCTAACACTGGGGGACTTGTAACAGGCCCCAACTCTGTTATCTGGCTCCTCAAAGTTAGGAACGCACTGCACTGGCAGGGGGCTGAGTGCTCCTGGACTGCTTGTTACTACACTGCAATGTGTGTTGCCAGCCAGAGCGTTTCATAGGGCAATGGCAGCAGGATCCGTCCTTATTCGCACATGCCAGAAGCAGTGGCTATAGCAGTGCTGCTGGGTGCATGCTTGTTGGCTGTGGCAGGGGGCAAGTGCATGCTGGCCTCTGTGCAGGCATTCACAACAGTGGAGGCAGGATGCTCAGGGGGGCAAGGGAGCTCCCACTGGTGACTGTGTGCACAGATGCACTGGTGGTGGTGGTGGTGTTAACATAGGGGCTGGGAGCTGGCAGGCGCAGGTCTGCATGCACCCTCTGTGAACGTTCAGGGTTCACCAGACCACTCAGGGTGAGGGAGGATCCGCTGTTCTCCGTGAATAGTTTCACTCCACCAGCAGTGTTGCCACAGGGGTAAGGCATTGGCATGGGCAGGGCTGGTGGACTCTGTGCCCACCAAGGTTCTGACTGCAATGGTGGTATGGTGGGGGGTGAGGGAGGGGGCAGAGTGCACTCTGGCCAGCAGCAATGGCAAGGCAGGGTCCATGCACACACACACACACACACACACACACACACACACACACACACACACACACACACACACACACACACTGGTTGAGCATGGAATACAAGATCCACCTACACGTACACCCACTGGCAAGGCAATATGGGGGGTGGTGGCCATGGGCCCAGGAAAACTGCAATCTTGGGAGGTCGTGGACAGGTTGGTGCATGTCTTCAAGGACTGTTCTTCTGGAGCTCTCTGCCAGTGAGCTGCATTATGCCAGTGTAGGAGCTGTGATGTGGGCCCCCAAGGCACCAGAGGCTGCACTACAAGCAGGTACAACCAGGCTGGGGTCCCTGGAGAGGCCTGTAGACTGAGGTGTGCTCAGGTCGGACTGGCCTTGTCTGATGGGCAAGACCACTCTTCAGAGTTCAGGTCCAGCTGTTTCTCTAGGGCTAAAGTATACTATGGGAGCAAGTTGATCATAAAAGGGATGGACATCCCTGGTCATGATCCAGTACAAATGCTCCTGCACCAAACCCTCTGGGCTCCACATCAACTGAAGTGCTGCCCCTAACATTTCTCTAAGCAGCTCTCCCTTCCAACTCAAGTGTCCATGGTGGTCAGGGGGTCTCCTGCTGCCAGAATTTCTTTCTTTCTTCCTTTTTTGTTTTTTTCAGATGGAGTTTCACTGTTTTGCTCAGGCTGGTGTGCAATGGTGCTATGGTGGCTCACTGCAACCTCTGCCTCCCGGGTTCAAGCGATTCTCCTGCCTCAGCCTCCTGAGTAGCTGGGACTACAGGCACGCACCACCAAGCCCAGCTAATTTTTGTATTTTTAGTAGAGACGGAATTTCACCATGTTGGCCAGGCTGGTCTCAAACTCCTGACCTCAGGTGATCTGCCCATCTCAGCTTCCCAAAGTGCTGGGATTACAGGCATGAGCCACTGCTCCCGGCCCTTGCCAGAATTTCAGAGGTCCATGATGAGAGCTGGTTGCTCCTTGCCAGTGCAACTCACTTGTTCCCCCAGAACCACTGGTGGCCAGGAATGAGTCCTAGTGGGAGCCCTGTGCAGGGTTCTCAGCTTCCTCCCCATTCAGCCTAGCTTCTGTGTCTTCATGCGGTCCACTCTCAGTGCTTTCCCTCTGAAGATCTGTTAGAAGTGCACCAGTTGTACTGGCCCCTCAGTGGCAGCTGTTCCACTTGGCTGTGTCTAGTTGGCCATCTTACCCAGCTCCTATTTTTTACTTTTTATCTCCTCAAAGTTTTCTTGAATAATCACCATTTATAGTAGCGTGGAAGAATTTCACCTACTATGGGAATAAATCTCAAAAGATTCTCAAGACATACAGTGAAGAAGGTGGCTGGAGGGCAGGTGGGCCCAGAAAACCTAGAAGGCATGAATGAGCCTCTTGGCAGGCAGGGCCAGCCTCTAGCACTAACTGCATCCACTAGGTTTGATCAACACAGAGCCACTCAGATTCTTTAAGGCTGTGCCAGGACCTCGTCTTTTAATTTTAGATACAGTTTATTTAATGTTAATGGGACTATTGTGAGTGCATATTTCATCTTAATTGAGTTTTATTGTTTTGTGTGTTTTTAGGAATTGGTCTGTTTCTTCTAAGTAGTCAAATTTATGAGCATAAAATGTTTCATAGTCTTCCCTTATTATCCCTTAAATGCCTACAGGATCTGTATTGATATCCCAAATTTTTTTCCTGATATTATTATGTCTTCTCCCTTTTTAATCTTTGTCAGTCTTGCTAGGGAATTATAAATTATATTGATTTTTAAGGAATCTGATTTTTGTTTTACTGATTTTCTCTATTGTTTACCTATTTTTTATTTCATTGATTCCTGCTCTTATTTTTATTTCCTTCCCTCTTCTCTTTTGAGTTTATTTTGGTCTTTTTATAGTTTACTAAGGTAGAAAATTAGATTATTCATTTGAGAATTTTCCTCTTTTTTACTGAAAGCATTTTAGTGCTATAAATTCCGTCTTATCTTTGCCTTAGCTGTGGATAACATATTTTATATGTTGTATTTTAATTTTCATTTAGTTTTATCTTTTTATTTCCTTTGAGACTTCTTATTAGATCCAGTGGATTGCTAAGATATATTTTTGCTAGATATCAAAAGATTTGCAGAATTCCCATTGTCTTTCTGTTATTGATGTTTAGTTTGATTCCATTATGTTCAGAGAACATACTATATATGATTATAGTTCTTTTTTTTTGTTTTAGAGATAGCATCTTGCTGTTGCCCAGTTTGGATTGCAGTGGCATGATCATAGTTCATGCAGCGTCTTAACTTCTGGGCTCAAAGCATCCTCCTGCCTCAGCCTCCTTAGTAATTGGGACTACACGTGTGTGCCACCACTCCCAGCTAATACATTTTATTTAAGAGATGGAGCCTTGCTCTGTTGCCCAGGCTGGTCTCTGGATCCTGGCCTCAAGTGATTCTTCTACCTCTGCCTCCCAAAGTGCTGGGATTATAGACATGAGCCACCATGTTTGGCCTATAATTCTTTTAAATTTGTTGAGATTTGTTTTGTGGCCCAGGATATGGTCTGTCTTGGTGACTGTTCCATAAACACTTGAAAAAAAATGTGTATTCTGCTATTGCTGGGTGGAGTGCTCTATAAATGTTAATTTGATCATGTTGGCATTGTGTTGTTCTGTTCTATGTGCTTGCTGACTTTCTGCTTAGTTTTTCTATCAATAGCTGAGAGTAGAGTATTGAAGTCCCAAAGTATAATTGTCTATTTGTCTATTCGTCCTTTCAGCTCTGTCAGTTTTTGCTTCATGTATTATGAGGGTCTATTATTTGGTGTGTACTCATTTAGAACTGTATCTTCCAAGTAATAGTTCTTTTATCATCATGTAAAGTCTTTCTTCATCACCAGTAATTTTCTTTGCTCTGAAGTCTACTGTATCTAATACTTACACAGTTACGTCTGCTCTTTTTTTTTTTTAATTGACAGCATGGTATATCTTTTCCATATCTTTACCTTTCCATGCCAACCTACCATTGTTATTGCATGTGAAATGAGTTTTTTCTTGGCAGCATATTGTTGGGTTATATTTTAAAATCCATGGGCCAATATCTTTATTTTAATTTGTATATTTAGGCCCTTTACATTTAAGGCAATTATTGTTTTGTTTTGACTTAAGTCTGCCATGTTGTTATTTTCTTTTTGTTTCCTCTGCTTCTTGTTTCTCTACTTCTCCTTTCTTACCTTCCTGTGAGTTATTTTGAACATTTTTGGGGATTCCATCTTGATTTATTTATAGTGTTTTAGAGTATAGTGCTTTACTTAGTTTTCTTGGTGGACGCTCTAAGTACAACACTATGCATACGTAACTTACCACAGTTTACTTGTATCAACATTTTACCACTTTATGTAAAGTGACAAAACCTTACTTTCATTTAAGTCTCCTTACCCTATGCACTTTTAAAATATAATTTGCTTAAGTATTTATTCTACATATAGTAAGTACCACATCAGATGGAGTTATAATTTGTGCTTCAACTATCAAATATTAATCATCATTTTAACCCTTTTTTACCTACTAAAATGTTCTTTCCTTTGTAAAATTCCAAGCCTTTTTGTGTTATCATTTCATTTCTGTTTAGATAACTTTCTTTAGCCATCTTTTATAATCTTAGATTCACAGGGTACATGTCCAGATTTGTTACATGGGTATATTGCATAATGCTTCAGCCGTTTTTTAAGGATCGGCTTCCTAGCATCACATTATTTTAGTTTTCCTTCATCTGAGAATGCCTTTATTTTCCCTTAATTCATGACTACTTCCCCCAGATATAGAATTTGCAACTGAGCATTATTTTCTTTCAGTGTGTGGAAAATATTTCCCACATCTTTTTGGCCTCCATGTTTTCAGATGAAAAATTTTATGTCATTTTAGTTGTATTCTCTTTGGCTGCTTTTAATTTTTTTCTTTCCAGTTTTCAAAAGTATAATTATGATGTGTCCTAGTATAGATTTCCTGGAGTTTATCCTATTTGGAAGCATTTCAGCTTCTTGAAATTACGGATTTACATATTTTACTAAATTTGGGTAGTTTCCAGATATTATACCTTTAAATACGTCTTCAGTCCCACTGTCCCCTTCTTGAAGTTTAGTGATATGAATGTTGGATTCTTTGTTATTGTTACACAGGTCACTAGATTTTTTTTCAGTCTATTTTTTCTCTGTTGTTAAGATGGTGTAATTTATTTATTTATTTATTTATTTATTTATTTATTTACTTATTTATTTATTTTTGAGACAGAGTCTCGCTCTGTCACCCAGGCTGGAGTGCAATGGTGTTACCTCAGCTCACTGCAACTTCTGCCTCCTGGGTTCAAGAGATTCTCCTGCCTCAGCCTCCTGAGTAGCTAGGATTACAGGCGTGCACCACCACGCCAGGCTAATTTTCTATTTTTAGTAGAGATGAGGTTTCTCCATGTTGGTCAGGCCGGTCTCAAACTCCTGACCTCAGGTGATCCACCTGCCTTGGCCTCCCAAAGTGCTGAGATTACAGGCATGAGCCACCGCGCCCGGCCAAGATGGTGTAAATTCTACTGAACCATCTGCAAGTTCACTGATTCTATCCTCTATTTCTTGCCTCTACTATTCAGCCCTTTCAATGAGATTTTTATTTCAGCTACTGCATTTTTATTTCAAAAATTTCTATTCTGTCTTATTATAGAACTTTTATTTCTTTACTGGAATTATCTTTCTTTTGTTTCAAGATAATTCTGAGTTAAAATGCTTATTGAAGCATTTTAATGATAACTATGTTAAAATCCTTGTCAGATCATTTCAACATTCGATTCATCTCAATGTTGGCATCTTTTTATTTTCTATTATTATTCATTTTGTGTTTTATTCTGGTTCTTGATATAATTTGAATGGTTTTCAGTTGGATTTTGAACATTCTTCATACAATAGTATGAAAGTATCTATCCTATTCAATCTTTTTGTTTTTATTCTGTGGGTACATAGTAGGCATATCTATTTGTGGGGTATATGAGATATTTTGATACAGGCATGCAATCATTGCATAATAATCATGTAATGGAGAATGGGGTATCCATCCCCTTAAGCATTTATCCTTTGTGTTACAAACAATCCAATTATACTCTTTTACTTACTTTAAATGTACAGTTAAGTCATTATTGACTCTAGTCATCTTGTTGTGCTATGAAGTAGTAGGGCTTGCTTATTTTTTCTAACTATTTTTTGTACCCATTAACTATACCCACCTCCCCACTACCCTCCACTACCCTTCCCAGCCTCTGGTAACCACCCTTCTACTGTCTATGTCTGTGAATTCAATTATTTAGATTTTTAGATCCCACAAATAAGTGAGGACATGCAATGTTTGTCTTTCTGTGCCTGGTCTATTTCACTTAACATAGTGATATCCAGTTCCATGCATGTTGTTACAAATGACTGAATCTTATTCTTTTTATGGCTGAATAGTATTCCATTGTATGTATGTACCACATTGTCTCTATCCATCTGTTGATGAACATTTGGGTTGCTTCCAAATCTTGTCTACTGTGAACAGAATTGCAGCAAACAAGGGAGTACAGATATCTCTTTGATATGCTGATCTGCACTCCCTTGTTTTTTGGGTATATACCCAGCAGCGGGATTGCTGGGTCATATGGTAGCTCTATTTTTAGGTTTTTGTTTTTTTTTTTTTTTTGAGAAATCTCCAAAGCATTCTCTGCAGTGTTTGTACTAATTTACATTCCCACCAACAGTGTTCGAGGGTTCCCTTTTCTCTACATCCTTGCCAACATTTGTTATTGTCTGACTTTTGGATATAAGCCATCTTAATTGGGGTAAGATTGTATCTCATTGTAGTTTTGATTTGCATTTCTCTGATGAACAGTGATGCTGAGCACCTTTTCATATGCCTGTTTGCCATTTTTATGTCTTCTCTTGGAGAAATATCTATTCAGAACTTCCACCCAGGTTTTTTATCAGATTATTAGATTTTTTTCATATAGAGTTATTTGAGCTCCTTATATTTGCTGGTTATTAATTCTTTGTCAGATGATTACTTACATATTGTGGTGATTAACCCCTTGTCAGATGGGTAGTTTGCAAATATTTTCTCCCATTCAGTGGGTTGTCTCTTCACTTTGCTGATTATATCTTTTGCTGTGCAGAAGCTTTTTAACTTGATGTGTTCAATTTGTCTATTTTTCCTTTGGTTGTCTGTGCTTTTGAGTTATTGCTCAAGAAATCTTTGCTCAGACCAACATCCTGGAGATTTTCCTCAATGTTTTCTTTTAGTAGTTTCATAGTTTGAGGTCTTAGATTTAAGTCTTTAAACCTTTATGATTTGATTTTTGTATATGACAAGAGATAAGGCTCTAGTTTCATTCTTCTGTGTATGGAGTATCCTATTTAAACTTATTTTTTAGCAGTCTGTCTCCCTATTGAGGTATAATGCAAGGCCCAAGTGAGCATGTATGTTTAGTGTCTATCTTGACTTTACCAACACCACCTGAGCAAAAGTAGGGCACTACTTCATAGGGGAGAAATGGAAGCTTAGCTCAACAGTGGGCTCCACTGACACCAGAGAACAGGATTGCCAACTAGCCCTTCTTTGCACCTCCTTGTTCACTCTTGTCACTGGTAGGTGGATGTGGAGGTTCAGCTATCTCCTGGACTTCACTGACACCAGTGGTAGGGAGGATAACCGCTTACCATCCCTGACTTGCTGCACCTTGTTCAGTGATATTCATGCCAAAATGGGATGGAGACTCAGCTCTACACTTCGCCTCATTGTCAGTGTACCCGGGCAGATGAATTCATGCCAGGAGGTGGAAGATCAACTTCTTGCTAGTCCCTCTGTCACCCATCTAAGAAATAACACTGTTTCTTGCTTTTGCCAAGTTGAGTATAGGTTAGTTTCCTGATCAGCTCCATTGACATCACCAGGTGGGAAAATTGTAGTGTGCAGCTGCTTTCAAGTCATGGTGTGTGGGGTGGATGATCTGCCTCCTGCTTGGCCCCACTGGAGAGGAGTGCAGTTTTTCCATTGGTGTTTCACTGGAGTAGGGAAGGTGTTGTCAAAAAAGATCTTCTGTTGTTAGGCTATGCTTTACTAGTACCTAATCAGGAGAAATAGGTTTTACTGGAGCTTTTAGTTTACTTTACTTTTTATCTGTACCTGTTGGCATTTCTGAGTTGGAGGCTTCTGCAGTGCACTGTCCAGGACATTTGGGAGGTAATAAGGAAACAAAGAGACAATTCACTACTATGTTCTTTAAGTCCCAAGGTTCCCTAGTCAATCTGCCTTCTCCCTTCCATCTTTCAGAGTTGCCTTTGTTTTTTGCTAACTTACGTCCTAGGTTTTATACTTGTATGCATAGAGGGGGATGATAATCATCATTAAATGTCTTAATATTCATATGCAAATATATGTTAAACTATTGTTTGTCAATCATTTTGTTAACATTAAAAGTAAACCTAATATTCTAACCTAGCTAAGGTATGTAGGAAAAGGTACACTCTTGGTGGTATTATAGATTGCTACAATGATTTCTTAGGAAGTCTCTGTCAACACTTAGGGGTATTCAATGTTTAGAAGTATCTTTCATATTTATCATTATTATAATGATTGTCTCTCAGTAATAATTTTATTACTATAGATGTTTTTATATACTACTTTTAATTCATTCTATTTTTCATTTAACAGCTTTAAAGAGAAGAAAAATTAAGATATTTTTATCTAATGATTGACCCATATGTATATATGGAATGTACTGGTTTTAAAATCAGTAATTTTATCTTTTTAACTTGTTTTTTCAATTGTGCTTCACTTTTTCAGTTGAGGTGTACTTTT
Organism: Pongo pygmaeus; assembly: GCF_028885625.2. Lineage (NCBI taxonomy): Eukaryota > Metazoa > Chordata > Mammalia > Primates > Hominidae > Pongo > Pongo pygmaeus. The sequence continues at coordinate 110,264,853 of NC_072396.2, read as the reverse complement.
CATAAACTGTACAAATATTAATTGTACAGACCAATTTTATTTTATATAGATATACACCCCTCTAACTACCACATAGTTCAATATATAGACAATTTTCCCTGGTTTTTGTTTACCTTTCCAGTAAGGGGCTACCACTCCTGATCCAACAACATTTCTGACCTGTACCAACATAAATTAGTTTTGTCTGGTCTTGAAGTTTATAAATGGAATTATACAGCATGTATCCCTGTGTGTATGGTTTCCATCATTAAGTATTATCTGTGAGATTCAACCATGTTGAGTTTATTAGTAGTTCCTTCTTTTGTCTTGCTGCATAGTATTCCATTGCATGATTCTAACACAAAGTTCAAAAGGATTAAAATCGCTTTTTGATATATTTGTATGATGGCTGCATTAAAATCCTTGTTAAACAGTTTTAAAATTTAATCTTCATGGTTTTGGCATCATTTGATTATCTTTTCTCAGTCAGTTTGTGATTTTGTGGTTTCTCAGTATGATGATTTTAAATTTTATTCTGGAGATATTTTTAGTATAATGAAATTGGTGATCCTGTTTAATCTTCTTTTATCATAGAAATACCCTTATTGAAGTACAGCATGTGGGCTGGCTAGAACGCTGGTTTACATTGCCTCACTGCAAATGAGTGGGGTAAACGTTCAATTCTCTCTGCAACCTTGTTTATGCTTTTCTGACCAAATTGTGGCCAAAAAGCACATGATAAGATGATCAACATCATTAGTCTTTAGAGAAATGCAAATCAAAACCACAATGGGATATCGCTTCAAACCCACTATAATGCCTACAGTCAAGATTGTAGAAAACAAGGGTCAACAAGGACATAGATAAATTGGAATTCCCTAATACAAATGTATAATAGTGCAGCTGCTGTGGCACATTTTGCTGATTCCTGAAAGTATTAAACATAGAATTATCATATAATTCAGCAATTTCACTGCTACATACATATCCAATAAAATTGAAAACAGGTAGCCAAATAAAACTTGCACACAAATGTTTATAGCAGTCTTATCATAGCCAAAAAGTGTAAAGAATCCAAATGTCCATCAGCTGATAAATGGGTAAGAAAATGTATTATATTCATACAATGGAATATTATTTAGTCATAAAAAGAATGAAGTACTGATACATGGTATAACATGGATGAACCTTGAAACATTATACTGAGTAAAAGCAGCCACATGCATGTTTCTATTTTATATGAAACGTCCAGAACAGTCAAATCCATAGAGACAGAAAACAGACTACTGATTGTCAGGGGCAGGAGGTAGGAAAAAACGGGGAATGACTGCTTAATGGATACGAGGTTTTCTTTGGGGGTGATAAAAATTTTCTGGAACTAGATAATGGTAATGGTTGAACAACATTGTAAGTGTACTAAAACTCACCGAATTATACACTATAAAATGATTTAAATGGTGAATTTAATATTGTATGAATTTTAAACACCTCTAAGAAAAATTCTCATTCCTTTATGCTTTGTAACTCTGCTGCTATTGCTTTTGGCTGAAAAAAGACATGCCTATTAAAAAATTAGCCTGAATTTCCGCAATCAAAAGCCTTACTAGATTCTTAGAAAGTAAAATCCCTCATTCCTTATGCCCATGTAGATTTAAAATATACAGGAGAGACTGGCCTAGCCTTCCAGCCTACATCTTTCTTCCTTGCTGGATAGTTCCTGCCCTCGAACATCAGGCTCCAAGTGCTTCAGTTTTGGGACTCAGACTGGCTCTCCTTGCTCCTCAGCCTGCAGACACCCTATTGTAGGACCCTGTGATCATCCTAAATGAGGTCGCTTCCAAGGTGGCTGAATAGGAACAGCTCTGGTCTACAGCTCCCAGCGAGATCAATGCAGGAGACGGGTGATTTCTGCATTTCCAACTGAAGTACCTGGTTCATCTCATTGGGGCTAGGTGGAGAGTGGGTGCAGCACATGGAGGGCGAGCTGAAGCAGGGTGGGGCATTGCCTCACCCGGGAAGCACAAGGGGTCGGGGGATTTCCCTTTCCTAGCCAAGGGAAGCCGTTTAATATTGTATGTGGAGAAATGGTACACTCCTGACCAAATACTGCACTATTCCCACAGTCTTAGCAACCAGCAGACCAGGAGATACCCTCCCGTGCATGGTTCAGTGGGCATTCAATATTGTGAAAATGGTCATACTGCCCAAGGGTAATTTATAGATTCAATGCAATCCCCACCAAGCTACCAATGACTTTCTTCACAGAATAGGAAAAAACTATGTTAAGGTTCATATGGAACCAAAAAAGAGCCCACATGGCCAAGACAATCCTAAGCATAAAGAACAAAGCTGGAGGCATCACGCTACCTGACTTCAAATTATACTATAAGGCTATAGTAACCAAAACAGCATGGTACTGGTACCAAAACAGATATATAGACCAATGGAACAGAACAGAGGCCTCAGAAATAACACCACACATCTACAACCATCTGATCTTTGACAAACAAGACAAAAACAAACAATGGGGAAAGGATTCACGATTTAATAAATGGTGCTGAGAAAACTGGCTAGCCAGATGTAGAAAACTGAAACTGGATCCCTCCCTTACACGGTACACAAAAATTAACTCAAGATGGATTAAAGACTTAAATGTAAGACCTAACAACATGAAAACCCTAGAAGAAAACCTAGGCAATACCATTCAGGACATAGGCATGGGCAAGAACTTCATGACTAAACACCAAAAGCAATGGCAACAAAAGCCAAAATAGACAAATGGGATCTAATTAAACTAAAGAGCTCTGCACAGCAAAAGAAACTATCATCAGAGTGAACAGGCAACCTACAGAATGGGAGGAAAGTTTTGCAATCTACTGATCTGACAAAGGGCTAATACCCAGAATCTACAAAGAACTTAAACAAATTTACAAGAAAAAACAAACAACCCCATCAAAAAGTGGGCAAAGGATATGAACAGACACTTCTCAAAAGAAGACATTTATGCAGTCAACAGACATATGCAAAAATGCTCATCATCACTGGTCTTCAGAGAAATGCAAATCAAAACCACAATGAGATAGCATCTCATGCCAGGTAGAATGGCGATCATTAAAAAGTCAGGAAACAACAGATGCTGGAGAGGATGTGGAGAGACAGGAACACTTTTACACTGTTGTTGGGAGTGTAAATTAGTTCAACCATTGTGGAAGACAGTGTGGCCATTCCTCAAGGATCTAGAACCAGAAATACCATTTGACCCAGCCATCCCATTACTGGGTATTATAAATCATTCTACAATAAAGACACATGAACACGTATGTTTATTGCGGCACTATTCACAATAGCAAAGACTTGGAACCAACCCAAATGTCCATCAATGATAGACTGGATAAAGAAAATGTGGCACATATACACCATGGAATACTATGCAGCCATACAAAAGGATGAGTTCATGTCCTTTGCAGGGACATGGATAAAGCTGGAAATTCTAACCAAACTATCACAAGGACAGAAAACCAAACACCACATGTTCTCACTCATAGGTGGGAGTTGAACAATGAGAACACATGGACACAGGGCGGGGAACATCACACTCCAGGGCTGGTTGGGGGGGGTGGGTGGCTAGGGGAGGCATAGCATTAGGAGAAATACCTAACGTAAATGACAAGTTGATGGGTGCAGCAAACCAACATGGCACATGTATACCTATGTAACAAACCTGCACGTTGTGCACATGTACCCTAGAACATAAAGTATAATAATAAAAAAGTAAAAAAATAAATATGGAGGGAAAAATTCTGGTAATGAATTACCCCAAAATAATAGCACTTAACTTTAGTACCAATACCCCAATATAACCATGACTATAGTGTAGCAGTTCCTTTTTTCTCTTCTTTACCCCAATGTCTGAAACTTCTTGCTATTACTTTGACACTTCTTGTGAGCTACAGCCTTTGGAAAAGCAAAGGTCCTGTAGAGAAATATTTTCTGAAATTAAGATTTAGCAAATTCTTTTATTGTAATAAAGACTACATTCTCAATATGCCTTTAAAATTCTGATTATTGGTTGCTGATGTACCTATACTTCACCAGATGAATTTTAGAATAGCTTATCAAATGTTGAAAGTAATAAACCAAAAGAAGGCAAAATACAATGTTAGATGAACTTAAAATCAAAGTTTTTGCACATATAAGACAATGAATGAATGATAAAACTATAAAAATTGACACAATCGTTTTGGTATATTAAGACATACCTTTGTAAGAAGCTAAAATATTACAAACAAAATTATGTAAGAATACAAATGTGTAGTAAACACAAATATCAAATGTGATTTAATAGAATCATACAGGCTGGAGTGCAGTGGCTCCATCTTGGCTCACTGCAACCTCTGCCTCAGACTCCCGAGTAGCTGGGATTACAGGCGCACACTGCCACACCTGGCTAATTTTTGTATTTTTAGTAGAGATGGGGTTTCATCATGTTGGCCAGGCCAGTCTCGAACTCCTGACCTCAAGTGATCTGCCCACCATGGTCTCCCAAAGTGCTGGGATGACAGGCGGGAGCCACCGTGCCTGGCCAATCCCAGGTCTTTAGATAAACTCAACTAATTGTCAACCAGAAAATATTTAAATCTACTTATAGCCTGGCAGTCCCCACTTCCAGTTGTCCCACCTTTCTGAACCACACCAATGCATTTCTTAAATGTACTTGATTGAAATCTCATGTTTCCCTAAAATGTATAAAACCAAGCTGCACCCCAACCACTTTGGGCACATGTTCTCAGGACTTCCTGAGGGCCCTGTTACAGGCCATGGTTACTCATATTTGGCTCAGAATAAATCTCTTCAAGTAGTTTACATAGTTTGACTCTTTTTGTTGGCAATAATTTGGCATCCAAATGCTTGGGGCCTCCAAAAAGACTCAAAACCCCAAAAGAGTTCCCCAAACTTGAAGCTAAGGTGCCATCAGGGGCCCATTGAAACCTTCCCAACTTGGAGCTTCTCCTCTGGTAGAACTGTTAAGTCCTCCCTAGCCTGGACCTCCCTTTGGTTGATGGTCCCTGATTTATTCTAAGCTATTTTTTTTCTCTTGTGAAAGGAAAATAAATGTTGGAACCCCAAAATTACTAAGCCAAAGGGAAAAGTCAAGCTGGGAACTGCTTAGGGCAAAACTGCCTCCCATTCTATTCCTAAAAAAACCTAGCTACTAAGATTTAAAATAAAAGCTACATACCTCCATCACAAGGAATTTCCTTGTGGACAAAGGACACACAGAACTCAAAGTCATCCCTCTGCTCACTGAGATTAATGCATATCTAATCACTTCCTTTGGAAAGGCTAATCAGAAACTCAAAAGAATGCAACAATTTGTCTCTTATGTACCTATAATCTGAAAGCCCCCTTCTCACTTTGAGTTGTCTTGCCTTTCTGGATGAAACTAATGCACGTCTTATATATATTAATTGATGTCTCATGTCTCCCTAATATGTATAAAACCAAGCTGATCCCCAACCACCTTGGACATATGTTGTGAGGACTGCCTGAGGCTATCACAGGTGTGAGTCCTTAACTTTGACAAAATAAACTTCCTAAACTGAGACCTGTCTCAGATACTTGGGGTTCACACCCCTAGGAAGTTGTTTTTAAGGATCCTACTTCTAGTTTAGAGATGATTTCTAATGGGTCTTCTCCATTGCTTTTCTTCCCAAATTAATCTTGATTTGGCTTGCCTGTGTACATGTATGAGGAACAGAACTGTTGTTTTCATAGGTAAATGAGAGAATGAGTTTCCTCAGCTCTGAAGAGAAAGGGCATTTTGTTCCTCCCAGCTGAAAGGCACCTATGGGTGACTAGGGGCCTTGTGGGAGTCTCTGGGGGGGTGGCCCCTCCCATCACGTGCAGCGGCCCCACAGGGAAACCCCAACAAAATTAGTTTAAAAAAGGCTTGTCCAGGAAGTGCATATGGGAGCTGGTCACTCCATGCTTTGAGTCCTCCTGGAAGTGCTAGGTCTCTGGAGAGGGAAACTGAGACATGTAACAGAATGTGGCAACAACTCAGTGGTGACACACTGTGGAGTCTTCCCACTAGCAGCACACTTCAACCCACTCCACAAAACCCTAGGCCACAGCTCAGTTCATCTGTTTAAGAAAAAAAAGCAGGAAACAAATAATCTAAGAATGAGGAGAAAACAGGAGAATGGCCCCCTTTCAGGCACTCTGTTGGATTTCTGGCACCTCTACTTGGCCAGAATTTGTGTAAAATGGAAATATTATAGTCTTTTTGTGCACATTTACATCAAGGAAAAAGAGCTGTAAGGTCGACCTGCAAACTATAGAGTTCTTAAGTTTTCTTTTTCTCTATTCTCTTTTCTGCCTGCTTTGAATCTGCGATTACTTTTGTACTACAATAAAAACCACTGTTTGGATCCAACTATGTTTTTTGCAAGCCAGTAAATTTGTATTAATATCTCATAGCTACAGTTCTGAAGTAAAAGCTATGGGATCTCTCTCTCTCTCTCTCTCTCTCTCTCTCTGTGTGTGTGTGTGAGTGTGTGTGTGTGTGTGTGTGTGTGTGTGTATTTAACAGGCGTTTATGATAGATTTCTAAAGTTTTATATTTAATTGGCAATTATATCAGTTTTAATTTTCCTCTAGTACATTAAGCTTTCTGTATGTACTTTAAGATGTAGATTTTGCTATCAGAGTTGATTCCTTTAATATGCGAATTTATGGCTATTTAGCTGACAACTGCCCAGGGTAATGAAACAGGTTATCAACAATTTGAAAGTGTAAGATAGGAAAAAAGTGGTCTTACGAATCTGTAAGATGTACTTCTATTAGCATGCTTAATAAATGTCTATATTTATGTGTTGTGTACATAATCTTTCATTACTAAAAATATATAAAAGAGCTCTAATTAAGTGGCTTAAAGAAAAGTAAAAGTGCTTAAATAAAATACTTTATCAGAAATAAAAGACTAGTCAAATGCTTTTTCAAGTTCACATGACTTAAGTAAAATCTTTAGTAAATAGTCTTGGAAATTATTTGTAAAATAATATTAGAAATGTCTTAAGAATTACTAGAATTTTTGTTTGCATTTGTTGATTTAGTGGTTTCATGCTTATTCATGCAGAATACTATAAGATTTGCCATAAGGGTTATAAAACTATAAAACCCATCCCAAGACAGAATGATCTTTGCATCTGTAATTTTGGATAAATAAGACATGAGATATTGTTGGCTTAATGAAAATAGCTAAATACTGAGTTATTGGTGAAAATGCCCTGATTTTTAACCTTAAGTTTCTTACTTAAGAAAACACCTGAAATTCACAGCTATAAAAATGGTTAGCAGGGAAACAACTTTAAATAATGACTACCACAGTTTTCATGAATAATCTAGGCAAACTATTATTAAATTAATCAGATAAATATAATGGAATAAATGCTTGTAAACAAACTTGTCATAATTTAGGATCTAAGAGTATTAATAGATATTAAGTATCTGAGTCATTTACAATTTAAAAATTATAGGAAAACATATTTTAAATGTTCTTATTAAAAGGCAAATATCTTTGTCTAATTCAGAACATATTTAAAGGTTATATATAAAACAAAGCAAAAGGAAAGATGTAAAGAAAGTTATGAATATAAAAAGGTATTTTTGGTAAAGAAGTTAAAAAGGAAAGTAATTTTGTATAAGAAAGAATCTTACATGGTAAATTTTTGTCCTAAACTAAGATAACTGGTTGATCAGGAAAGAGGAATATTTAGTACAAAACAGATAGTCCAAGCTTGTTGTGAATGATCTATGTAAGTCGTAATAAAGTTAGTATAAAGAATTTTTTTTAAAAAAGGGTTGTATAATTCAGTTGGCTATGATTAAGAAGAAATTATAATAGTCTTTCTAGATATGGGTCTTTGATATTTAAAAAATACACTGATACAAGCCTAATTTGTAAAAACAAGATTTTATTAAAAGATTGACTTATTCTTAATGCAAGTTTTTAATTTTTAAATATGATCTGTCTCTTTGAAATTCTTCAGATCAATATCTAAAAAGTTTAACTCTTTCTCTTTTGAAAAGGTCTTGGATGATAGCTCTATCCTTCACCTTTTGTTGGCTCCTGTAACTTTCATAAATTTTCTAAATCAAGGGATGGATTTAAAAGAAAACAGGCAAATGAAATCTCTTTTGGACCTGCCCTTTTTATTCTGCATGCCTGTTATATCTTTATCTTTATATGTATCATGTGGAAGTGATATTTCACTACCAAATGACATGAAAGAGCTAATCAATTGATTTAAAAAAACTAAGTGCTTATTAGATTGGTAGAAACTATCTCAGATGCCTTTTAATTCACATAACCTTAGTAATCTTTGGGAAAATTAATTTGGTAAATTTAATCTCAAAATTCTCTTCAGTAGTTTAAAATAATAAAACTGTGTTATGTTAAAACCTCGGTTTTTTCCACTGGGAATTTGGGTTCCTAAGAGTTAAAATAGTAGGTGAATAAAATATGCTTTTGGTAAAGTTTATAAAACACAAGGATGTCAATTTTGCTTAAAAAACAGAAAATGCTTTTTTTCTAGTTAGGAAACAATTTAAGAGTTGCTTTAAAATGAAGAAAAAAATATACAAATAAAACTAAATAGTTAAAAAATAAAAATAAAAACATTAGGCCAGGGCAACAAAAGTTAACTTTAAGACGTGTGGCTACTAAGAAGATAGTCAATGTGGGGGAAGGGCAAAACCAAGTAACTATTAAAACTAGAGGGCATAACGTAAATGAATTGTTCCATTTTGTAGATTGATATCATCAGCTTCCTAAAAAATCTTTACTATAGTGGATTGTAAAAATAACCACTTTAAAGACAAAATCCTCAATTTTAAATGCTACAAAACGTAAGAGCTTGTTTGGGTTGATGCAGGACCCATAACTCAGTATTGAACAATTGCTGATGAGTATATGTAATCCAAAGGCACAGGAGGTTATTCCTGAGAGAACAATCAGCCTAGTGGACCAGATAAACACCACTGTTTGCTCTGTGAAGGGGACTACCTAGCTCTCCCTATAAAATACCAAGTGGAGTACCGCAAGATGAAGCAGTTAATACGCTTCATGCATGAGCTATGTGGGACTGGCTTTATGATGACTAGGATATCCTCCCACAGAATATGCCTATTACCTAGGTCATGGTAAATTTGGGTGCTAAGGGGGCCCCTTTTACAGGGATGCCCCTCCCACAAAATCATATGACCGTTTGAGAAGCCTTATCAAATTTGCTATCCCTCATGGGTCTTACAGATGCAACTCTCTGCTGGGAACCCAAACCCTTTTTCACCAGGAAAGGTAAAGTGGTCCAAGGGTAGAACATAAAAATATACAGGTTAATAGAATTATAAAATTTAAGATGTTTAAACAGGCTTTATGATAGTTGCAACCCTTTTACCTAAATGTCTTATAAAAATGGGTATTGTGTCTAACTTGAGGATGTTTCCCCTATCTAGTACTATAAAACTGAAGGCAGGAAATCTCTTTTGAGAAATGTTAATTGGACATGCTAAATGGGAACTAGTAAAATTGCCTGAGCCTACAGAGTACAGGGTAGAAGCTGGCATGTTAGTCAGGACAAATCCTGAACTTTGTGGAGCATTTATTGGTGCTCCAACAATAAGTGGAGCATTTATTGGTGCTGATGACAAAAGACTGTAAATACTTCCCAATGACAACTACTGGACTAGAGAATTTCCACCTGAGGGGCATTTACTGCTTTACTGTGGAATGTTAGCTAAAACTACCCCTATGCTAATGGAAATAATGATGCCCAAAGGAGTTCCACGATAAAATAAAACTGGTTTACATAGGATCTTGCTACCTGAGGATATAAGGAAGAGATACTTATAAGCAGGGAGCCTCTTTTTGTCCTTAGGAAAAATTCCAACTATATGAGGAGCTGATAGATTCTACAGATAGATAGCTCTCATGAACTGTTTGGCTTGTGAATGGCATTTCCAAAGTGAACAAACATTCGTTTGAAAGCTGCTGCTCTAGTTGAAGAAGGAAAAAGAAAATCTTTTTATTTTGAGTTACATGGATGAAGTATGTTTTTTGTAAGCAAATTTACCTCTCTGAGTTCTTCAAAATCTGGATTGTGATTTTATGACTAGATAGTTATTTGCATAAGTTCAATAAGAGTCTTTTTAAAACAGAGCAATTGGAAACACTGGTTATTTTATCAAAACTTTAACTAAAATAGTAAATTGTTAGGTAAAGTTCCAGCAAAGCCAACTTAAAAGGAGCCTATATGACCATTCAATTCTTGCTGCATTTTATGCAAATAATTAGGCCAAGTATAATAAGCCTGAAACTTATTTTGCACACAAATTGGTCTTACTATAATTTCTCTTTAATAGAAAAGGAGGGCTAGAGAAAGATAAATTGTTTCAAAGGCAAAGTGTAACAGTTAATACTATATTTCAGCCCTTTTTTTGAGTGCAGATTGAATCATTATTTCTTGGCTACAATAATCCTCTAGAGATACCAGATTATAAATTTTCTTCATATTTTTAGTTGGTGCCCTAACAGAATAGGTTCCTTTTTCTGTTCTAACACACAAATACTCTTTTGATTGTCAAAATATAAATGTTATTTATCTCCTTGTTTTACTTCTAAGGAAACCCAAATCATGGTATTCTGAAGACCAGAGATATGAATCTCCCTCATTTGGCATCCCAATGGGCCCCCAATCTGTTTTTCACTGCAAATGCCCTGCTGCTAAAACTGTACAAGTCCCCTCCTCTAGGCTCAGGGACTGTCACAGAAGAGGTGGGCATGTGAGATTGTAAGGGCCAGTTTTAAGGAATAGAATTAGGTCAAAGTCAGACTCTCCAAATCAAGGAAGGAAACAAAGATGCCTAAACAGCTGGCCAAACAAGCTTCTAAGCTATTATGTGTCAATTTTGCATCCACCTCAACTACAGAGAATTTTCTGCCTCCCACAGAATTAAAAGAAAATATTTACTGACAGGATACTTTGTGACAAAGCCTCCTGGGTATAATATAATACTCCCAGTTATAAGTTGCAAAGATTATATATATATATATATATATATATATATATATATATATATATAATATGCATATATATAATATGCATATATATGCATATATATGTAAAATTTTTAAACAACGCTTATGTTTTGTATGGCTAATTGATATGTTTGGAACTATAACCAAGTTTACAGTAGCTCAACACATAAAAGTTAAAAATCTGTCAGTTTTATAACTTTGCCTTTTGTTTTTTGTTGGCTTTTTATTTAAAATAATAATAATTTTAAGAGACAATGGATGCTTGTCCACATCCATTCCTATCTGGTGTAGAACAATTAATTGGCTATAAGTCTTTTGACTACTAAGTCCCTCGGCCATAGGGAGTCCCATCAAGGGACAGGATGGATGGGGGTCAGGCAGCCATACCACCCTGGCAATGCTATGGGATAAAATAAAGATTTGCTGGCCTTTGATGTTGCCTCTGGCAAATCTTGGCCAGAACGGGGAGAATATAAACCAAAAGTAAAATTCTAAGGTCCCCCCCCAACCATCTGAATGGACTTCCTCCTTGGCCAGGGCACTCTTAGAATTTATCCTTAAACACTAGTTCAGGCCATGATGGGAAGTGAGGGTTGGACATACCTCATCATACCTCTCCAGCATTAATATCAACACAGACTTTAAGTCTGGAAAGAAACATTTTACAATGTGTTCTCTCTGGAGCCTACTACCTGAAGGCTTCCTCTGCAAATAAGAACTTTGGTCTCCACAATCCTTTTTCTTAACCCAGACATTCCCTTTCTTTTGATCCCAGGTCTTTAGATAAACTCAACCAATTGTCAACCAGAAAATTTTTAAATCTACATGTAGCCTGGAAGCCCCTGCTTCCAGTTGTCCCGCCTTTCTTATCCACACCAATATATTTGTTAAATGTATTTGATTGAAGTCTCACATCTCCCTAAAATGTATAAAACCAAGCTGCACTCTGACCACCTTGGGCACATGTTTTCAGGACCTCCTGAGGGCTGTGTCATGGGCCATGGTCACTCACTCAGAATAAACCTCTTCAAATATTTCACAGAGTTTGACTTTTTCATCGACGTCATCTTCATAAATTAAATAACACCAGGTCTACTGATTGGATGTCTGACTTGAATCACTAAGAGTCATATCCTCTCATCAATTCCCATACATGAGCCAATTCACCCAAAGCCCCATGAACTAAGAGGAGGCCAGATTCCCTTGAAAAAAGACTCTGCTACCTACTCAAAATAAATATTGTAAATCTTCCTGACCTTCTATAAAGCAATTTTTATCCATTTACCAAGTTGACTGTGCACTGAGGAAGGATGGAAATAATTAGACTTTTCAAGGATTACTAGAAACTGACAGTAATGTAGCCCCAATTCCTAGAGACCCAAAATGCCACTGTGGAGTTTAACTCAGGTTTGTGACACATCTCCTGCTTCCCTGCATTGCCTCCATTATAAAATGCATAAGTGAAATAGACATAGTCAAAAACTGAAAGAATGCCCACATTGGTTTGCTGACTCATAGAATACAGGCTATTATGATAGGCAAGGACAAGTGGAAGCCACTAAAACTGCTTCTATCTACTAATATATAAACCATAAGCAATAATGTATTTCTGGAGGAATTTCAGAGATTAACGCCACTATCAAGGACTTGAGATATTCAGAGTGGAGATTTCTCTCTACAATCACATTCAACTTTCCTATTTGGCTGTTCAGGAGAGAGATGGATTTTCAAGAATAATTGATTATTTTTAAAGTAATCAGGTGACTAATCCAAATATACATGCTATTTAAGGTGTGATTTTTGCAGGAAAAAATCCCACATCACCAGGTACCTGATATAAAGCTTTTTCCCCCCTCTGTATTTGGAAGTAAAGTCCATATGAAATAGTTTGATTTCAGCTGACAGGGCCAGGAAATTACCTTCACTGTCCTACCTCAGGGCTATATCAACTTTCCAGCCTTATGCCAAAATCTAGTCCTCAGGGAGCTTGATCACCTTTTCATTCCACAGGACAACACGATGTCCCATTACATTGATATCATGCTTATTACACACCTTGGTAAATGCACACATGCCAGAGGGTGAAAAATGAACCCAAGAATTCAGGGAATGGCCTCCTTGGTGAATTTTCTACAGGTTCAGAGGTGTAGAATACATTGAAATATCCCTTTTAAGGGAAAGAACAGTTTGCTGCATTTGGCTCCTACTACCATGCACAATAACTAGTGGGCTTTTTATTTCCGAAGTTATCCTGTGCCTTAATTGGGAATGTAAAGCATACACTTTTTACACATTTGCACAGCATATCCATTTACTGAGTAACCTAAAAGGCTGCCAGTTTTGAGTAGAGGCCCAGAACAAGAAAGGGCTCTGCAACAGGAGCAGGCTACCGTGCAAGCTGCTATGATGCTTGGTCGATAAGGCCCTGCAGACCCAATGGCTCTGGCAGTGGCTGTTGCAAACTGGGATGCTGTATGGAGCACTGTTCAGACCCCTATAGGTGACAGATCTGATTATATTTCCTTCTAGTGCTTATGGCAAATGCTTCATTTGGATTGATTCCCTTACCCAGATAATTGTGGCATGGTAGCTGATATACCTCCCACCCCTTTACTTTTTTTTTTCAGAGTGGGCAAATATATTTTTGCTCTGAAAATTCCCCATTAATATTTCTCCAAAGTTAGCAATATAACTGTTTTTTTTTCTAATGAAGAGATTAAGAATGTCTAGATGCCAGGAGGCACTTTCTGATAGGTTTCCAGCTTCTTTGCAGTTTCCTTGGTCACGGCTCTATGAAAAACTAAACTATAAAAACAAACTGTTTTGTACCCCATCTCAGTCTTCATGTAACAGGGGAGAAAGATCAAACAGGACATTGAAAGTTCAGGCCTAAGCATGGCCAGAGACCTAAGCATGGTTAGAGAAGCAAAGCGTTCTTAAGAATTATGCTAATCAGAAAGGGGCTCCACAAAGTTGTGCCTGAACCAGCTGATGGCAGTTAGCCTCCAGGTGGCTATTTGCATGAGTAAGTGGTCGTGAATAAGAGAATTTGTGCACAAAATATAGGAAGAAAGCAAGATGTGTGGGTGAGGGAGTGGATGCAGTTGATCATAGGTAGAGAGGCAGGATGGTTGGTGGTTATATAGTTGGTGGTTATACTTTAGCCTTGCCCAGGGACGAGGTCCATTGCTCCAAGCCCTACGGAAAGAGGGGCTATGGGATCAAGCTGAAGAGGCCATTTCCAAACCAAGGGGCAGCATTGTTCCTATGTTTAGGTAACAAAGTGTGACAGGAGTTAGGAAAGAGAAGAGCCAAGAGATCAAATATTTAAGCTGGACCCCCTGTAACTTTTGTAATAGTTGCAGGGTTTTGGGCAAGAGTTCATCTGGAGGCCTAAGTGCCACGTATAAAATCATCTGAAAGGTTTAAATCAACTAATCTGTTGGAAACAGGCCCCCAAATCTGGCCATAAACTGGCCCCAAAACTGGCCAGAAACAAAATCTCTGCAGCACGTGTAACATGTTTGTGATGGCCACGATGCCCATGCTGGAAGGTTGTGGGTTTACCAGAATGAGGACAAGGAACACCTGGCCCACCCAGGGCAGAAAATGGCTTAAGGCATTCTTAAACCACAAACAATGGCATAAGTGATCTGTGCCATAAGGACATGCTCCTGCTGCAGATAACTAGTCAGACACATCCCTTTATTTCAGCCCATCCCTTTGTTTCCTGTAAGGAATACTTTTAGTTAATCTATAATCTATAGAAACAATGTTTATCACTGGCTTGCTGTCAATAAATATGTGGGTAAATCTCTGTTCAGGGCTCTCAGCTCTGAAGGCTGTGAGACCCCTGATTTCCCACTCCATACTCTATATTTCTGTGTGTGTGTCTTTAATTCCTCTAGCACTGCTTGGTTAGGGTCTCCACGACCAAGCTGGTCTTGGCACTAATCGACTGTTAAATAAAAAATCTTTCCTACCATGACGAATGTACCTTCTTACCAATCTGAAACCAGAATTGAATTTAGAATAGTTGGTGTATTTTAAAGTTTTTTTTTCTATTCTTGTTTAGTGTACCAAAGAAATTTAAAAACATAAAGTTGGCCAGGCACAGTGGCTCGCGTCTGTAATCCCTGCAATTTGGAAGGCCAAGGTGGGTGGATTACCTGAGGTCAGGAGTTAAAGACCAGCCTGGTCCCATCTCTACTAAAAATACAAAAAATTAGCCAGGCGTGGTAGCGGCGCCTGTAATCCCAGATACTCAGGAGGCTGAGGCAGGAGAATTGCTTGAACCCAGGAGGCAGAGGTTGCAGTGAGCCAGGAATGCACCACTGCACTCCAGCCTGGGTGACAAGAGTGAAACTCCATCTCAAAAACAAAACAAAACAAAACAACAAAAAGACCCATAAAGTTGGCAGTAACAGGATATATCAGGAATGGTTGGGTGATACTCAGAATACACATCCAGATACCTGAGGTTTCCTAAGCTGCCCTCAGCTAAGCCCAGTGTATTAGTTTTCTATTGTTGAATAAGTTACCAAAAGACCTCTATGTAGAAACATTCGGTAAAACAATAGGCTTTCTAAAAAGATGAAAGGTTATTGTCTCTAAGCAGTCTCAGCAGAAGCCCAGGGTGAAAAGAGATTATCTGAAAGAGATTTATGGATGCACGTTTTGTATAATGAAGGGAAACCCAATATGATTTATAGAAGGTTCACAAATCAGTTTTAAATTATATTAGCAGAAATACTACCGGCATTGACCAATCAGAACCAATGTGAAACTCTTCAAATGAAACTACCTGGATAAATTCCTATTTGGACTCTCCTTTCATTTTAAATAGTGACAAAAGGCCCCATGCATTCTGGCTTACAATGTGGCCCTCCATCTTCTGTCTCTCTTAAGTATGAAACACTACCTGATAATATATTTTTAAATGGCAGCACTGTAGCCAAAGAATTGTGGACGCATTAAGGTAACTTAACTGTAACAGATATTTATCAAGCACCTACTCAGTGAAAATCTAGTGCTAGGTACTTTAGGAAAGATAAATAAAACACTTTAAGGTCTGAACCATTCAGAAACTTGCTCTCTAGAGGATAGTGACATTGATACATTTATGTTAACAACGGTAGTTAAGTCAGAATAGATGTGCTATCATAGAATATGAGAAAAGGTAGTATGTCTAACTAGAGTACCCAGGAAGCCTTACATAAATGTAGGAGGCCTTCTACCCTCAAAGCTCTGTCCCTTACCCTTCTCGCAACCTCTATCCTTTACCCTTCTCTCAACCTCTGTGACTTCATGCTTTTCCTTAAACACATTCTAGTTATTGGGCCAATTTTCTCCCTTTTCTCTTCTAATTTTTTTTCATTTTATTAGGAAATATTGCTGACCTACATAAAGATATAGAGAAAACTTACATACATGTACTCACCCCTCAAGTTAGGCAATATAATATTACAGTTGACACCCACAGTGTGACCTTCCCCAATTGCCTTCCCTCTCTGTCCAAAAGACATAGCCACTATTCTGAAGAAGTATTATTTTCATACACAACTTTCTGCATGATACATATGCATGTATCACACACATTCATTTTAATACATATATGTATATACCCACAATCAATTTATGGTGATTGTTTCACATGTTTTTAAACCTCATATACATGATATAATAGTGTTTGTTTCCCTCAAGAACTAGCTTTTTTCTTTATCCAGTTTTTCCACTGCCACCACCCAATCTTTGCCTCTCCAGTGAGTCTTTCTCCAGTAAAAATTTATGGTCTTTCTCCAGAAAAAAAAAAAAAAGAAAGAAAGAAACCACTTGAGAGGCAAAGATTTGTTGGTGGCAGTATGTCATCTCCTCCCTAGTCCAGTATTTACCGTCCTGTTCATTTTACCTGAAACAGTCTCAAGTCAGTGATTTAATGCTGATCCTACCATAGGTGAGTCTGAAAGTTTTCCCTGCATCACTCTAAGCCAGTGGTTCTCAAACCTTATTGAGATTCAAAAATCAACTAGAGGACTTGAAAAAGTCTGACTGCTGGCCCACCTTCAGAATTTCCTATTCAGTAAGTCTGCAGTGGGGTTTGGGAATTTGCATTTCTTACAAATTCCCTGGTGATGCTGATGCTGCTCATCCAGTGCAGTCCAGCAGCACGATCTAGCCTCCAGGAGAGCTGGATCATCCATTGGTTTCCTTCAATGAAAGGCAGTAGAGGCTAGACCTCCATTTCTTTCTTTGCAGAAATTGTTTAAAGTTGATATTTTAATTAATTGGGGGTGTAATAAAATAACTTAAAACATAGTTGAAAGTGATCTCTTTGAATGACAGTAGTGTGGGCCAAAACATTAAGAAAGGTGCAACAGATTTTAGTCCATATTATTTATCTAAAAAAACCCTGCAGCTTATTAGTCATTTTGAAACACTTTTATTTTTAACCTGAAGAAATGCTGTCAGATATATCTTCACTTAAAATATAGAAGAAACGTCAAACAACATTAGATATAACTTTTTGGAACAAAACAATAACTGGAAGAAAACCAGTGTTGCTAAAATTCTCATGTGCTACTGAAAATGAGAAAATTTCAAATCCTTGAAGAACAAATTCACTGTTTATCACTTCATCCATATCTTTGTATGCCTCCGAACTACAGAAAAAATAAGGAAAAAATTAACAATCGTGCACCATTAACATGAACCAATTACTCTTTCTAAAATAACTGTGCACCATTAACGTGAACCAATGAACTCTTTCCAAAACTAAGAAAAGAGTCTATCCTATGTTTGTCTGCTGTCTCAATGGGAGAAATCAACACATTTTCCTTTTTTAAACCAGATCATTGGGTATCAGGCAGGGTGTTTGTGCATCATCTGATCATATCGACCTCATCTCCCTCTTGCCAAACACTAAAAATGCCTGATGCCTGTTTTTTCCCCCTGAGAGACTATTCAGGGAAATAAATAAATAATTTTTCCCTTAAAATCCTGTGCTCTATTTATAAACCATAATGTCTTAATCTCCCAGACCCATAGGTTCCATATCTATAAAAGGAGAAACAGAAAAAAGAGGAAAAGAGGATAAATAAAAGTTGAATTAATTAAAAATTCACTGATAACCAAAATCTTATTAGGATTAATTTTGTTTTCTTTTGACTATCACATGAAATACAGAAATTGAAAACTGAATGCATACTTAGGTATCAAACATTAATTATGATCCTACTTGAAATTCTTAACTTTTTACAACTTTTGTAGGTAGTTGCATTCTCAAAGGCATTGTCTCCTAGTTAGTACAAAGTACCACATTTCTGTGGCCATCCAATGAAGCAGGCCTAATGTCAAGTGTATGTTCCAACAGCTTTAGCCAAATTGTTCTAGTAACCATGTTATCAGCAAATATCAGTCTCAACTACCAGGTCTCATAAATTTCCCACCTGTAGAAGACAGTTCAAAGGACTTGTAACTGCAAGAGTGCCTTTTAGAACATGCTGCATTCTGTATTATCTAATATACACATACATTATTAACATAAAACTGGTTTATGAAACTAAATTTTAAAAAATTGGCCAGGCACGGTGGCTCATGCCTGTAATCCCAGCACTTTGGGAGGCCGAGGCAAGTGGATCATGAGGTCAGTAGTTTAAGACCAGCCTGTACAAAATGGTGAAACCCCAACTCTACTAAAAATACAAAAATTAGCCGGGTGTGGTGGTGGGCACCTGTAATCCCAGCTACTCGGGAGTCTGAGGCAGAGAATTACTTGAACCCAGGAGGTGGAGGTTGCAGTGAGCCAAGATTATGCCACTGCACTCCAGCCTGGGCGACAAGAGCAAAACTCCGTCTCAAACAAAAACAAAAACAAAAACAAGCATTATGACTTATTCCCCAATTTTTACCTGAGACGGTTCATGCCAGTAGCAACAGAGGTGGGGCATGGTGGCTCACACCTGTAATCCCAGTAGTTTGAGAGGCTGAGGCAGGTGGATTACTTGAGGTCAGGAGTTCCAGACCAGCCTGGCCAACATGGTGAAACCCTGTCTCTACTGAAAATACAAAAACTAACTGGGCGTGGTGGCACACACCTGTAATCCCAGCTACACGGGAGACTGAGGCAGGAGAATTGCTTGAACCCAGGAGACAGAGGTTGCAGTGAGCCAAGATTGCGCCACTGCACTCCAGCCTGGGCAACAGAGTGAGGACTCCATCTCAAAAAAAAAAAAAAAAAAAAAAAAGGAGTGACAGAGCAATGAAACAATTGTATAGCTCAGATGTCATCAGTGGTAAAAGAAGAGAGAAAATCTGGATGTTTTAATGTTATTAAAGGCACTTAGTACAGAAGACATAAAGTTGAAAAGGACCCAGTCAGTGCAGAGATTTGAAGAAATGTTAAAAACACGAACTGGAAAGTGTTTTATGGACACTGCCAAATTAACATCAAACCTCCAAAGAATGAATACTGAGAGCAAGACACTTCTTAAAGGCAATCCTTACAGACTTTAAAAGGGCAGCCTTCCCAGGATGATCTGAGTAAACTAAGACTTTCTGCTGCATTCAGCCACACTAAGCCAAGACCTCAAATGTAAATAATTTTTCAAATTATGGAGAAAGCAGCTTTTCATATTTATATTGTAAAGGAAAATATTTTGTAAATCTGAAAAATATTTTAGAAAAAATGCATAGCAAATGAATCAGGAAATATCACATTTCAGAAAAATAATACCAATACATTTCTATTATAATTCCAACCAAATTTAGATGATATTAATTTTACCTACTGTCCCACCCCAAGAAGGCAGAACGTTGTCATAAAACATTGATTTAAATATTAAAGAGAATGTAGAAAGGGCAATTAGCCAGACACAGAGAGTCAATGGCCTTGAGTGGATAGGATGTCAGCCTATCTCCACCCCCACCTCCTGCACCCTTGAGCAAAAACATTGCCAAGGACTGCAAGGCAGTTGCCACAGTCTCTGGAAATAAGAATCTCAAGGTCCAGTTGGAGAAAAGACTGAATGTGAAATGGATTCATAACTTAAGCATCTTTATATAGAATCTATCGACTACAAAAACTATGTAGCTGAAAGAATACAGAGGGTTCACAGTGAGTGGGCTTTTCTCAGGAAGGGAAGGAGGACTTAATGTGGACTTCAAAAGATAGACCACAGCATGATACCTAATGCCAGATGACGAGTTAGTGGGTGCAGCACACCAGCATGGCACATGTATACATATGTAACTAACCTGCACATTGCGCACATGTACCCTAAAACCTAAAGTATAATAATAAATAAATAAATAAATAAATAAATAAAGATAGACCACAGACCCCTACATGGGGAGCAGTGCTTCCACTTTGTCCCCCTCAAAGTATGCTTATGGTCTGAGAGTGTCATTGACTTTCTGCTATGGATTGAATGATTGTGTTTCCTCTAAGATTCCTGCTGAAACTTAATTTGCAAGGCAACAGTATTAACAAGTGGCCTCTCTTGGAAGTGATTAGACCACTAGGGCTCCACCTTCATAAATGGATTAGTACATTATTAAAGGCTTGAGGGATGGTGAGTTTGCCCTTTCCATTTCTTCTGCCATGTATGGACACAGTGTTCATTCCCTGTAGAGGATGCAGCAAAGAGGCACTATCTTGGAAGTGTAGCAGAGCAAGCCACAGACAAGAACCCCTCAGACACTGAGTTGTGGAAGGAAAGGGCTTTATTCAGCTGGGAGCAGCGGCAGACTCACATCTCCAAAAACCAAGCTCCCCGAGTGAGCAATTCCTGTCCCTTTTAAGGGCTTACAACTCTAAGGGGTTCTGCATGAGAGGGTCATGATTGATTGAGCAAGCACTGGGTACATGACTAGGGGCTGCATGCACTGGTAATCAGAACGGAACAGAATAGGACAGGGATTTTCAATGCTTTTCCATACAATGTCTGAAATCTATAGATAACACAAGCAGTTAGGTCAGGGATTGATTTTTAACTATCAGGCCCAGGGTGCCGTGCTGGGCTATCTGCCTGTGGATTCCATTTCTGCCTTTTAGTTTTTACTTCTTCTTTCTTTGGAGGCAGAAATTGGGCATAAGACAATATGAGGGGTGGTCTCCTCCCTTAGAAGCAGAGAGCCCTCACCAGAATCCAAACCTGTGGTGCCTAGATCTTGAGTTTCTCCACCTCCAGAATTGTAAGAAATAAATTTTTATTGTTTACAAATTACCCACTCTGTGGAATCTTGTTACAGCAGCCCAAACGGACTTAGACACCTTCTCTCTGCATGAAAAGATTTATAATAGAGATTTGACCTTACCCAACTGTGGGAATGGTTAAAACAATCCAGATTCAGCTGCTTGTTTAGAATCTAGTGCTGACCCTCAATTCATAAGACATGGGGTCAGAAAGGAAAAATGAATATTAACGAGGAAAATGTAAGGAAAAACGGAACATGCAAACAAGATGGAAACTATATCTTTCTCTCACTGGAACACATATCAGACGTTCTCCATCTTCAAGCCAACAAATTTACTGGCATGCATGACCTGCAAGAGAAATGGAACTCTTGCCACAAAGTCCTCCTGAACCTGGACCAGAAATTACTGAAGCTTGAGGAATAGGATCCTGGTAGCTACAGCTGTTGCCTTTGCCAATGAGGTGAACCAGCAGATGCACAAAAACGCTTGTGAGCCACAAGAGGTTTCTTGACCTATGCCATCTGTATTAGTCCATTTTCATGCTGCCAATAAAGACATACCTGAGACTGGGCAATTTACAAAAAAAAAAAGTTTATTGGACTTACAGTTCCATGTGGCTGGGAGGCTTCACAATCATGGCAGAAGGTAAGGAGTAGCAAGCCACATCTTATGTGGATGGCAGCAGGCAAAGAGAGAACTCATGCAGGGGAGCCCTCTTAATGAAACTACCAGATCTCATGAGACGTATTCACTATCATGAGAACAGCATGGGAAAGACATCCACCCATGACTCAATTATCTCCCACCTGGTTCCTCCCACAACATATGGGAATTCAAGACGAGATTTGGGTTGAGACACAGCCAAACCATACCATACTGCCCCTGGACCCTCCCAAATCTCATGTCCTCACATTTCAAAACCAATCATGCCTTCCCAACAGACCTACAAAGTCTTAACTCATTTCAGCATTAACTCAAAATCCACAGTCCCACATCTCATCTGAGACAAGGCAAGTCCCTTCTGTCTATGAACCTGTAAAATCAAAAGCAAGTTAGTTACTTCCTAGATACAATGGGGGTACAGGCATTGGATAAATACAGCCATTCCAAATGGGAGATATTGGCCAAAACAAAGAGGCTACAGGCCCCATGGAAGTCTGAGATCCAGTGGGACAGTCAAATCTTAAAGCTCCAAAATGATCTCCTTTGACTCCATGTCTCACATCCAGGTCATGCTAATGCAAGAGATGGGTTCCCATGATCTTGGGCAGCTCTGCCCCTGTGGCTTTGCAGGGTACAGCCTCCCTCCCTGCTGCTTTCACAGGCTGGCATTGAGTGTCTGTGGCTTTTCCAGGCACACGGTGCAGGCTGTCGGTGGATCTACTATTCTGGGGTCTGGAGGATGGTGGCCCTCTTCTCACAGCTCCACTAGGTGGTCCCCTGGTAGGGACTCTGTGTGGCAGCTATGACCCCACTTTTCCCTTCCATACCACCCTAACAGAGGTTCTCCATGAGGGCCTCGCCCCTGCAGCAAACTTTTGCCTGGGCATCCAGGCATTTCCATACATCTTCTGAAATCTAGGTGGAGGTTCCCAAACCTCAGTTCTTGACTTCAGTGCACCTGCAGGCTTAACACCACGTGGAAGCTGCCAAGGCCTGGGGCTTCCACCCTTTGAAGCAACAGCCCAAGCTATACCTTGGCCCCTTTTAGTTATGGCTGAAGTGGCTGGGACACGGGGCACCAAGTCCCTAGACTGCACATAGCATGGGGACCCTGGGCCCGACCCACAAAACCATTTTCTCCTAGGCCTCTGGGGGCCAGTGATGTGAGGGGCTGCCGTGAAGACCTCTGACAAGCCACGGAGATATTTTCCCCATGGTCTTGGTGATTAACATTCGGCTCCTCGTTACTTATGCAAATTTCTGCAGCTGGCTTCAGTTTATCCTCAGAAAAATGGGATTTTCTTTTCTATCACATTGTCAGGCTGAAAATTTTCTGAACTTTTATGTTCTGCTTCCCTTGTAAAACTGAGTGCCTTTAACAGGACACAAGTCACCTCTTGAATGCTTTGCTGCTTAGAAATTTCTTCCACCAGATACCCTAAATCATCTCTCTCAAGGTCAAATTCCACAGATCTCTAGGGCAGGGGCAAAAAACCACCAGTCTCT
This sequence comes from Pongo pygmaeus, assembly GCF_028885625.2. Taxonomy (NCBI): domain Eukaryota; kingdom Metazoa; phylum Chordata; class Mammalia; order Primates; family Hominidae; genus Pongo; species Pongo pygmaeus. Next base: position 110,241,412 of record NC_072396.2, on the reverse strand, counting down.
TTGCTAAAACATAAGAAGAGTCACCTTTGCTCCAGTTCCCAACATTTTCCTCATCTCCATCTAAGACCACCTCAGCCTGGACCTTATTGTCCATATTGCCATCAGGTTTTTGGTCAAAGCCATTCAATAAGTCTCTAGGAAGTTCCAAACTTTCCCACATTTTCCTGTCTTTTTCTGAGCCCTCCAAACTGTTCCAACCTCTGCCTGTTACCCAGTTCCAAAGTCACTTCCACATTTTAGCATATCTTTTCAGCAACGTTCCACTCTACTGGTACCAATTTACTATATTAGTTTGTTTTCATGCTGCTGATAAAGACATACCTGAAACTGGGCAATTTACAAAATAAAAAGGTTTACTGGACTTATAATTCCACATGGCTGGAGAGGCTTCACAATCATGGTGGAAGGCAAGGAGCAGCCAGTCAAATCTTACGTGGATGGCAGCAGGCAAAAAAAAAAAAAAAAAAAAAAGAGTTTGTGCAGGAAAACACCCCCTTATAATAACCATCAGATCTCCTGAGACTTACTATCATGAGAACAGCATGGGAAAGACCTGTCCTCATGATTCAATTACCTCCCACCAGTCCCTCCCACAACACGTGGGAATTGAAGATGAGATATGGATGGGGACACAGCCAAACCATATCACCATCCTTTGAATAATAAAACATGGTTACTGTTTCATTTCTGCTTTCCAAATAGTAGGACATTTCTATCACGGACCACCCTAACCAGAAATATATAGAGAAAGATTTCTGGAAAATGTAGTTAGGCTTAGCCAAGTTGACACATATATCACAAAGCAATCACATTCCAGCCCTTGTCAACTTGGCACCCACATATACATCTTTATTGCATATTTCACTTCTAACTAAAGAACAGAGCAAAGCCATAGTTCTGTCTCTCATGATACAACTATCCTATGTACAGCTGAAAACATGTTAAACCTCTCTACAAGAGAGGATAAAAAGTCCCTGCTAAGGTCTGAAAGCTTGTGTCTTCCTGAAAATGTTATGTTAAAATGTAGCACCCCAGATAATGGTACTAGGAGATGGGGCCTTTGGGATGTGATTGGGCCATGGGTGCAGAGGCTTCATGAATGACATTAATACCCTTATAGAAGAAGCACAAGGAGAGCCCTCATCCTTTCCACTATGTAAGGACACAGAAAAATAAAAGTGCCTTATATGAACCAGAAAGGATTCCCTCACCAGACACTGAATTTTTTGGCACTTTGATCTCTGGCCTTCTCTGCTTCCAGATCTGTAAAAAAATAAATTTCTGTTGCTTATTAGCCATCCAGTTTATGGTATTTTGTTGTGGTAGCCTGTTTTGGTAGTCCCTTCATCCATCTTTGGCTGACGTTCCTTATTCCTCTGAGCCCGCTTTGACATCTCATAACTTGGATACTGTCACACAAAATGAACTACAATGAATAAACGTTATGTAAAGAGAAAGGAATATGGGACTAGGACAGTGGAATAAAAATGGTTAATATAAAAATGGAAACAATGATATCAAAGTAAGAAGGAAACACTCACAGCTATTAAAGTCCTGAGTCTTGCAACTGATCAGGTAGCCATAATGTGTTTTTATCTCCCTTCTTTCATTAACCCATTCCATATTCCCTTTGCCCTCAATAAACACTTTACTTGGTTAAGGTTCTTTGCCTGATGAGGTGACCCAAATCTTCATTTCTGGATGGAATGAGCTATTAGCAGTCCTACTTGTTTGGATTGCTGTAGTTCTTCATTGACTTTATTCACAGTACATGAGAGTAGAAAGAGACATCCCTGGGAACCTCCTGCATTGTAGACCACCATTTTGTATAGCAATGAAATTTCCTCTTGATTTTCAAGATCTACCACCTTAACTAGTACTATAGGCCATTTTTTTTGTATCAATACAGTGGCAATAAATAGTCCAAAGTGGCCAGATGGCAATCGCAACTATAAGCTTAATGGAACTGTTTTCACATCTTTGGTGGAAGCATTCTTCCACTTAAACTAAGATGTCTAGGCCAGGGAAGCCTAGGTCAGATAGACTGGAAGCAAGAACTTTCTAGTGGAGTAATAAGGTAATAATGAATGAGGAGCAATAAGGGAATAATGAATGAATACAAATGCGTTTTCACTCCTTGATTCCCTAACCTGTGAATCCAGGCTATTTGAGAAACAACATCAAATTTTGGACAAGATTTAAAGCATATCCTCATCATTGAAGATATGATCCAGATATGCAAAATGTGGTCACATAGCTGGCTCTGTAACTGAAGTCGTCAAAGCCATTCCACTCTCTATTAGGCCAGATGCTTCAAGGTGATGGGAAACAAAGTAAAACTAATGAAGTTCATGAGTATTGGCCTATTGCCACACTTTGGTGTGAAATTAATTATTTGGTCAAAAGGGTCTCTGTATAAAATACCATGATGGTGGAAAAGGCAGTTAGTAAGTCCTCTGATGGTACTTTTGGCACAAGCTTTGCAGGCAAGAAAAGCAAAATCACATTTAGAGTAATTGTGTATTTTTGTGAGAACAAAACAATGCCCCTTCCATGATGGAGGTGGTCCAATGTATTCAAGTTCAAAATGGGTAGCTTGCCAATTTTTCTGAAGAATAGTGCCATATTGGAATACCAGTTTTGGTATCTGCTGAAGCTGTAGCCAAATCAACATTGGTTCACAGAGGTCTGTGTTTCTGAGCCAATACATAAACTTCATCGTGGCTGGCATGACCACTTTCTTCATGTACCCATCAAGCAAAGACAAGAGTGTCTGTGAAAGAGGTTGACTGACATCTACTGAATAAATCATCTTATCCACCTAATTATTAAACTTCTACTCTGCTAAGGTTGCTCTTTGGTAAACGTTCACATGGAACACAAATATCTTCACACTCCATGCCCATTTGCAGAGGGTTACAAACATACATTTGCCCCAGACCTCTTTATCATCTATTTTCCAATCATGTCTCTTCTATGTCCCTGACCACACAGGCAAAGCATTAACCAATGTCCCTGACACAAGGTAGATGCAAATCTCTTTCCATGCTTCCTTCCAGGGAAAATGAGCAAGCTGATGCCTTGCTTGATGTTCTGGCCACTGGGAAGATTTCCCTTCACCATCGTCCTTTTAAGAACAGCTCTGGTGTGACCCTAAAGTCTGGAAAAAACTGAGTGCTTGACCATGGGCTACCCAAGCAAGTGTGACCTAAATTGCTCACAATGAACTGAATGTTGCTTATGCCACTAAACCAGGGGTGTCCAATCTTTTGGCTTCCCTGGGCCACATTGGAAAAATTGTCTTGGGCCACGTATACAATACGCTAACAACGGTAGTTGATAAGCTAAAAAAAAGTTGCAAAAAAATCTCATAATGTTTTACAAAATGTTACAAATTTGTGTTGGGCCACAGTCAAAAACATCCTGGGCCGCATGTGGCCTGCAGGCCATGGGTTGGACAAGCTTGCACTAAATCATAAAGTTGGAGGTGAACAGCAGCATTTCATCAAAAATTCCAGTGGTCTGGAAGACTGGGCTTAAGCAGGATCTGATGAGACAAGAAAGCTTCATAAATATAGTATAATGGGAATATATATTTGGTCTAAAATGCTTAGAATTTCCAGAGTGATAGGAATTATTTTGCCATTCATAACAAACCTCTTTAAATCGTACTTGAGTTTATGCTAACAGAATGGCTAGTGGCTGGCCCCTAGATAGCTTCAGGATGGGGCAGGCTGCCAGAAAGAGCAAGTCGTGATTAAAGGGTTGGAAATTTCATTCACACCTCCTTACTTCCAGGGATGAAAGAGGGGCTAAAGATTGAGTTCTGTCACCAATCTCCAATAATTTATCATTCATGCTTACCTAATGAAATCTTAATAAAACCGCCTAAATGATGGGGCTCAAGGAGCTTCTAGGTGGTGAACACATCAACATGCTGGGAGGGTGGCATAACTATGAAGGGCATGGAAGTGCCATACACCTCCTTATATCTTACCTTATGCATCTATTCCATTTGGCTGTCCCTGAATTGTACTCTTTATAATAAATCAGTAAATATAAGTAGTGTTTTCCTGAATCCTGTGAATAGTTCTAGCAAATTATCAAATCTGACAGGATGGGATGTGGAAACTCCTGAATTTGTAATTAGCTGGATAGAAATGTTGGTAGTCTGGGTACCCCATTTGTGGCTGGCATCTGATGGGGGAGACAGTCTTATGGAACTAAGCCTTTAACCCGTGGGGTCTGATGGTAATTCTAGGAGTTAGTATCAGAATTGTATTGAATTGTCAGGCACTCAGTTGGTGTTGAAGATTTAGAGAACTGGAGAAAGTAAAAGGTGGCCAACTAGACACAGCCAGTAGGAACATCTCCCACAGAGGGCTTGACACATCAGGAATACTCGCACATTCCTAGCAGATCTTCAGAGGAAAGGCATCGAGGGCAGATAGAGGGAAGACACAGAGGTTGGGCTGAAGAGGGAGGAAGCTGGGAGCCCTGCAGAGGGATACCACACACCTAGACTTGTTCCTGGACCCCAGTGACTCCTGCAGAGGGGGTAAGTTGAACAGGCAAGGAGCAACCCACTCTCGCCATGGGTATCTGGAATCCCAGCAGGAGGAGACCCCTCCACCACCATGGACACTTAAGTTGGCAAGAAAATTACTTAGAGAAGTTATAGGGGTAGAACTCCAGCTGGTGCAGATCACAGAGGGTTTGGTGCAGGAACATTTGTAGTGGAGCATAGCCAGAGATGCCCATCCCTTTAGGGATGTCCCATGGCAGACTTTAGACCTAGGGGAGCTGTCATACCTGAATGCTGCAGGGTGGTCTTGCCCATCAGACGAGGCCAGTCCAACCTGAGCAACCCTTGGCCTACTGGCCTCTCTTGGGGCCCCAGTCTAGCCCCACCTGCTTGCAGTACAGCCTCCAGGTACCTCCTGAGGGCCTGCATCATAGCTCCAGCACTGGCAGACCACACCTGACCAGCAGAGTGCTCAAGCGCTGAGCAGCCCCTGCTGACACCCACCAGCCGGCCCAGCCCTCTCTCCACTTCAGCCTTCTCCATGCTGCTTTGCTTGCATGTACTAACTCACAGCTACCCCCACATTGCTTTCCCAGTATGCGTGGGCATACTTACCCTTCTTTCCCCCACCAGCATGAGTGTGCATGTGTACCCTGCAGTGCCACTGCTGCCAGCATGAGTGCATCCCACCCCCACCACCCCATGCCGCATTGCCATTGTCCTCAGAGCACTGTCAGCATGCAGCCTACCAGCCACGTCCTTGCCAGTGTGCCACCCTTGTGCTGGGGTGCCAGTGAAAAAGTAGGTAAGGAAAACAGCAAAGCTGCCTTTAGCCCTAAGTGGCCACTGCTGCCAGTGTGAACGTGTATCAAGGGCTCTCACACAGTCCTGTGCTGACCAGTGCCTCACGCCTGTGCTAACACCACCTCTGATGCAAGTGCATACACAGTCGCTGGTGAGGGCCCCTCACCACTCTGAGCCATACTGCCACTGCCGCTGCTGCAAATGCCTACATGGAGGCAGGCATCCTGGCACCCACTAGCACCCTGCCGCAGGCGATGAGTGTGTACCTTGCCATGCTGCCAATGCTGCTGCAGGCAGGCACAAGCAAACAAGGATTAATCCTGCTGCCACCAACCTACAAAGTGTTTTGGCTGGCACCACCCATTGGAGTGTTGCGACCAGTGGTCCAGGGGCACCTCGGTCTCTACAACACAGCAGGTTTCTATCTTTGAGGAGCCAGACATCAAAGCCAGGGCCTGATAAAAGTCCCCCAGAATAAGAGCAGAGTCCAGGAGTCCTGAATCATAGAGGCCCCTGAGATCTTCCAGTAATGAAGTCAGTTAACTGAACCCACCTTATACTACAATGAAATACCCAAGGTCATCATATAGGATGAAAGAAAAAATACCCATCCAAAGGACAGCAACTTCAAAGATTGAAGGAACATCAGCCCACAAAGATGAGAAAGAAGCAGTGCAAGAACTCTGACAACTCAAAAAGCCAGAAAGTCTTCTTTCCTCCATATGACTGGATTAGTTCTCCAGCAAGGGTTCTTTACTGGGCTGAGATGGCTGAATTCAGAATATGGATAGGAATGAAGATCATCCAAGATTTAGGAGAACATTGAAACCCAATCTAAGGAAGCTAAGAATCACAATAAAACAATACAGGAGCTGACAGACAAAAGGGCCAGTATAGAAAAGAACTTAAGTGACTTGATAGAGCTGACAAACACTCTACAAGAATTTCATAATACAATCACAAGTATTAGTAGAAGAATAGATCAAGCTGACAAAAACCCTCAAAAGTTGAAAATAAGCTTTCTGAAATAAGACAGATAACGATACAGAAAAAAAGCAATGAATGAAACCTCCAAGAAATATAGGATTACGTAAAGAGATGAAATCTATGACTCATTGCTGTCCCTAAAAGAGATGGGGAGAATGTAAGCAAATTGCAAAACATATTTGAGGATATCATCAACAAGAACTTCCCCAACCTAGATAGGCAGGCCATCGTTCAAATTCAGGAAATACAGAGAACCCCTGCAAGATACTTCACAAGAAGATCATCCCCAAGACACATAACCATCTGATTCTCCAAAGTTGAAACGAAAGAAATAATACTAAAGGCAGCTAGAGAGAAAGGCCAGGTAATATACAAAGGGAAGCCCATTGGACTAACAGCAGACATCTCAGCAGAAACCCTACAAGCCAGAAGAGATTTGGGACCTATATTCAATATTCTTAAAGAAAAGAAATTCCAACCAAGAATTTCATGTCTAGCCAAACTAACCTTCACAAACGAAGGAGAAATAAGATCCTTTTTAGACAAGCAAATACTGAGGGAATTTGTTACCATCACACCTGCCTTATAAGAGCTCCTGAAAGTAGCCTAAATAGGGAAAGGAAAGACCATTTCCAGCCACTACAAAAACACACTTGAAGCCTAAATATGGAAAGGAAAGACCATTCCCAGCCAGTACAAAAACACACTTAAGTACACAGACCGGTGACACTATAACGCAACCATGAACAAGTTGGAAAAGTAAACAACTAACAACATGATGACAGGATTAAATACATATATCTATACTAACCTTGAATATAAATGGGAAAAATATCCCAGTTAAAAGACATGGAGTGACAAGCTGGATAAATAAGCAAGACCCAATGGTACACTGTCTTCAAGAGACCCATCTCACATGCAACAACACCTGTTTTAGTCTGTTCTCACATTGCTATAAAGAACTACCTGAAACTGAGTAATTTATGAAGAAAAGAGGTTTAATTGACTCACAGTTCTTCAAGCTGTACAGGAAGCATGGCTGGGAGGCCTCAGGAAAATTACAATCATGGTGGAAGGGCAAAGGGGAAGCAAGCAGGTCTTACCATGGCAAAGCAGGACAGTGAGAGTGAAGGGGAAGTGCTACACATTTTTGTTGTTGTTGTTGTTGTTGTTATTGTTGTTTTCGAGATGGAGTCTCGCTCTGTCGCCCAGGCTGGAGTGCAGTGGCATGATCTCGGCTCACTGCAAGCTCCGCCTCCCAGGTTCACGCCATTCTCCTACCTCAGCCTCCCTAGTAGTTGGGACTACAGGCGCCCACAACCACGCCCGGCTAATTTTTTTGTATTTTTAGTAGAGACAGGGCTTCACTGTGTTAACCAGGATGGACTCGATCTCCTGATCTCATGATCCACCCGCCTCAGCCTCCCAGAGTGCTGGGATTACAGGCGTGAGCCACCGCTCCCGGCCGAGTGCTACACATTTTGAAACAAACAGATCTCGTGAGAACTCACTTACTATCAATGAGAATAGCAAGGGAGAAATTCGCCCCCATGATCAAATCACCTTCCACCAGATCTCTCCCACAACACAGAGGATTACAATTCAACTTGAAATTTGGGTGGGGACACAGAGCCAAACCATATCAACACCCATAGGCTCAAAATAAAGGAATGGAGAAAAATCTACCAAGAAAATAAAAAACAGAAAAAAAGCAGGGGTTGCAATCCTAATTTCAGCAAGACACATTAAATGAACAAAGATTTAAAAAGACAAAGAAGGACATTCCATAATGGTAAAGTGTTCAATTCAGCAAGAAGATACCTAACTATCCTAAATACATATGTACCCAACACAGGAGCACCCAGATTAATAAAGCATATTCTTAGAGACTTTCAAAGATACTTAGACTCCCATACAATAATAGTGGGAGACTTTAACACCCCACAGACACTATTAGACAGATTATCGAGGCAGAAAATTAACAAAGATATTCAGAACCCAAACTCAACAGTGGAGCAAAAGATCTTATAAACATACACAAAACTCTCCACACGAAAACAACAGACTATATATTATTCTCATCTGTACATGGCACATATTCTAAAATCAACCACACAATTGGACATTAAACAATCCTCAGCAAATGCAAAAGAGCTGAAATCATGCCATCCACTCTCTTGGATCACAGCCCAACAAAATTAGAATTCGAGACGAAGAAAATCACTCAAAACTATATGATTACATGAAAATGACCAACTCCTGAATGACTTTTGGGTAAATAATGAAATTAAGACAGAAATCAAGAATTCCTTTGAAACTAAAGAGAGCAAATTTACAGCATGCCAGAATCTCTGGGTCACAGCTGAGGCAGTATTAAGAGGGAAATTTATAGCACTAAATGCCCACATCAGAAGGGTAGAAGGATCTCAAATCAACATAATATCACAACTAAAAGAACTCGAGAACCAAGAGCAAACCAACCCCACAGCTAGCAGGTGACAATAAATAACCAAAATCAAAGCTGAAATGAAGGCGATTGAGACATGAAAAACCAATAAAACATTAATAAAGCCAGTATCTGATTTTCTAAGAAATTAATAAAATAGATAGACTGCTAACTAGACTAATAAAAAAGAAAAGAGAGAAGATCCAAAAAAAGAAAAAAAAACACAGAAAGGACACAGGATTATTACTACTGACCCCACAGAAATACAAATAACCATCAGAAACTATTATGAACACCTCTATGCAAACAAACTAGAAAATCTAGAAGAAATAGATAAATTTCTGCACACATACACCCTCCCAAGATTGTACCAGGAAGAAATTGAATCCCTGAACAGCAGACCAATAATGAGTTCAGAAATTATATCAGTAATAAATATCTTAACAACCAAAAAAAAAAAAAAGCCCTGGACCAGACCAATTGATAGCTGAATTCTACCAGATGTGCACAGAAGAGCTGGTATCATTCCTATTGAAATTATTCCAACAAATTGAGAAGGCGGGACTGCTCCCAATTTATTCTAAGAGGCTAGCATTTTCCTGATACCAAAACCTGGCAAAGGCACAACAACAACAACAAAAACATCATGCCCATATACCTGATAAACACTGATGCAAAAATTCTCAACAAAATACCAGCAAAACAAATCCAGCAGCACATTAAAAAGCTAATCCACCATTATCAAGTGGGCTTTATCCCTGGGGTACAAGATTGGTTCAACATATACAAATCAAAAATGTAATTCATCACATAAATGGAAGTAAAGACAAAAACCACATGATCATCTCAATAGATATAGAAAAAGCTTTTGATAAAATTCGCTATCCTTTCATGTTAAAAACTCTCAGCAAACTAGGTATTGAAGGAATATATCTCAAAATAACGACAGCTATCTATGACACACCCACAGCCAACATCATACTGAATGGGCAAAAGCTGGAAGCAATCCCCTTGAAAACCAGCACAAGACAATGATGCCCTCTCTCACCATTCCCTATTCAAACATAGTATTGGAAGTCCTAGCCAACGCAGTCAGGCAAGAGAAAGAAATAAAGGGCATCCAAATAGGAACAGAGGAAGTCAAACTATGCCTGTGTGCAGATGACATGACTATACCTAGATAATCCCGTAGTCTCAGCCAAAAAGCTACTTAAGCTGATAAACTACTTCAGTGAAGTCTCACAATACAAAAATCAATGTAGAAAAATCACTAGCATTTCTATAAACCAACAACAGCCAAGGCAAGAGCCAAATCAGGAACACAATCCCATTCACAATTGGCACCAAAAGAATAAAATAACTAGGAATACAGCTATCCAAAGAGGTGAAAGACCTCTGCAATGAGAACTACAAACGACTCCTCAAAAACATCAGAGATGACACAAACACATAGAAAAACATTCCATGTTCATGTATAAGAAGAATCAAGGTTATTAACATGGCCATACTGTCCACAGCAATTTTCAGATTCAATGCTATTCCTCTCAAACTGCCAATGACATCCTTCCTAGAATTAGAAAAAGCTATTTTAAAATTCATATGGAACCAAATGAGCCTGAATAGCCAACGCTGTACTAAGCAAAAAGAACAAAGCAGGAGGCATCATGCTACCCAACTTCCAACTATATTACATGGATGTGGCAATAAAAACAGCATGGTACTGGTACAAAAACAGACATACACCAATGGAACAGAATAGAGAGCCTAGAAATAAGGCTGCATGCCTACAATCATCTGATCCTCCACAAAGCTGACAAAAACAAGTAATAAGGACTTCCTTATTCAATAAATGGTGCTGGGATAACTGGCTAGCCATTTGCTGAAGACTGAAACTGGACCCTTTCCTTTCATCATATACAAAAATCATCTCAAGATGAATTAAAGACTTAAATGTAAAACTCAAAACAATAAAAGCTCTGTGAGATAACCTATGCAATACCATTCTGGACACAGGGGTGGGCAAAGATTTCATGAGGAAGACACCAAAAGCAATTGCAACAAAACCAAAAATGGACAAATGGGACCTAATTAAACTAAAGAGCTTCTGCACAGCAAAAGTAACTATCAACAGAGTAAACAGACAACCTACAGGAAGGGAGAAAAGTTTTGCAAACTATGTGTGTGACAAAGGTCTAATATCCAGTATCTATATGGAACTTAAACCAATTTACAAGAAAAAAAACAACCCCATTAAAAAAGTAGGCAAAGAACATGACAGACACTTTTCAAAGGAGGACATACATTTGGACAACAAGCATATGAAAAATAGCTCAATATCACTAATCATTAGATAAATGAAAATCAAAACCACAATGATATGTCATCTGACACCAGTCAAAATGGCTATTATTAAAAAGTCAAAAAATAACATATGCTGCTGAATATTACAGAGAAAGGGTAATGCTAATACACTGTTGGTTGTAGTGTAAATTAGTTCAACCATTGTGGAAAGCAGTATTGCGATTCCTCAAATAACTAAAAATGGAACTACCATTCAACCCAGCAATCTCATTACTGGGTATATACACAAACCAATATAAATCATTCTATTACAAAGACACATGCACATGTATGTTCATTGCAGCACTATTCATAATGGCAAAGACATGGAATCAACCTAAATGCCCATCAATGGAAGACTGGATAAAGAAAATGTAGTACATACACACCATGGAATACTATGCAGCCATCAAAAAAGGATATCATGTCCTTTCCAGGAACATGAATGGAGCTGGTGGCTATTACCCTTAGCAAACTGACAGAGGAACAGAAAACCAAATATTGCACGTTCTCACTTATAAGTGGAAACTAAATGATGCAAACACGTGGACACAAAGCGGGGAACAGCAGACCCTAGTGCCTACCAGAAGGTGGAAATTTGGAGGAAAGAGAGGCATAAAATAATATAATTAATGGGCACTAGGCTTAATACATGGGTGATGAAATAATCTGTACAAAAAAAAACCCCATGACACGAGTTTACATATATACCAAACCTGCACACATATCCCTGAACCTCAAATAAAATTTTCAAAAAAAAAAACTTCAAAAAAATGGAGAACTAGTGTTGGAAAAGACATAAGTTACACGGTGTCAGAAAAAAAAACCTCAAGTGGCCCCAATTCCCCTTGCCCATATTCTTGTTTCATTGGCGTCTCGCTCTCAATCTTCACCTATTGCCTCTTGAGGAGATTCTTATAATGAGTTGAATAAATAAGAAATCTTTGGGCCTGAATGACAAATGATTCTTGACAATATGAGGGCACTACCTAAAGGTAGATGGGTTCAATACTAAAGCACATTTAGGCGTCATGAAGCCAGGAAACTCAGAATTGCAGAAAGAATACCAAGCACAGTAAAGTGCTTGGGTCTGCTTAATCACATCATTAAGTACAATTCATTTCAAAATCATATTTACCATAGTGGTCAGCTGAAATCTATGCAAATACTTATGCAAGAGGTTTAATAGAAGAGTCATAGTCCCAGATGTCAGTAGACAGTCCCATGGAAATAAATATTTTTCTACTTTATGCCTGGTAGGTTGACTCAGAACTTCATCCCCCAAATATCTGAATCCTTAATTTCCTTTGCCTTTGCAAGCCATGGTTCCCACAATTTCCCATTTATCATTGTCACGAGGCACAGAAGCATAAAAGAATCTTGGTTTCAGGCATATTCTTCCCTATTCCCATTATGTAACAGCAATCCTAGCTCTGCATTGTAATCAGGTTCAATTTGTCCCATTAGTGTACTAACTCTGCCTACTGATCCACTTCCATGAGGACACTGAAGTGATTAGGTTGTAAGCTTTCACTTAGTGTAAGCATTCTCTCTTGGGAAGCAGGATATCTATTCTGCCAGACCCTAAAATTTAATGAATGATAATGATGTGTGAAAGGAGGCAACCCAGTTTTCACCTCTTTGTTGCCAGATTCACGCACACTAGATTTGAGGACATGGCACCAAATATCAGTATTGGGTTCAGTGCTGGAGGAAAGTGTCACAACTTTGCAGGGTACCCAGCCTAAACTGATAGGTTAGCTAAACTGTTCCACCTGGCTGGTGGAATTAAGTCAAACATGAAGATGCTAATGACCATACATAGCCTCCCTGTTAAACCTAAATGTATTCTATGGTAAGACTAATTTCATTAAAACCTACTCAAGGGAGTCTAAATGGGTCTGTTGATCTATTTTGTTGGCCAGAGTAGCTAAAGGTAATGGATAGGTTCCTGACCATTGTCTCTATGGTGAAGACGCTGATTTTAGGGCGTTGTATTCATGCTGCTGTATGAAATCAGAAGTCAATGTACCTACTTGGGTAGGACAATTCTCTTTACTTAGTGGTCCACTAAGGGGTCCAGGGGATTGTGTTGCTATCTCTCATTAAAGGTGGTAATAACGTAATAAAATGTCATACACATCCCCAATGTAAAGATGTTCTGTAGCCAACTCTACAACATATAAAACATACAACTCAAAATGACACAGGACCCTCCAGTTTGAGATTTCATGTTACACTTGATTTGGATCAGCTTTACATTGATTTGGTTAAGCCACAAAGCCACAATGGCAGTGCTACTGAGTAGATACAACATTGACAGCCATACATGATGTACTCCAAGGCTACTAAGACATCAAGAGATACACGTGAATTCCCTTGGCATGTAGATGGGGATTGCAAAACCAGAAATAGGTCAAATAATCAGCTACTTTCGCTACTTGACTAAAGGGTTGTTTTGCCATGCGGGTGTGCTGAATCCAAGGAAAAAAAATGTTGATTTCTCCCAATCTTTGAACTTCTCAAGGTCACAAAACTCAACTCTAGGTGTTGGGGTGGTGTTCTCCCGCCATAACCACATAGTCTTTTCGAACTTATTTGGTAGTCATTACTTCTCCCTTCACCCAGCCATTCCCCACCTATATACAAACCTTCCTAGATGGGTCTAGGAAGGGCTAGCATGGTGGCTGGGGCACCATGCTAACATTTCAAGTGGTCCGTAATATCCTCTATTGCTGTTCAAGTGGACTACAGAAAGCTTCACAAATTCCATCAAAATATTATTATCCTAGTGGTCTGTGATGTACCACATACAACACCTGAAACTAAGTGATAGTAGAACCAGTAGATTGGGGTTATCATACATTATTGTCTAACTGCCACCCTAAGCTGCAAAAGTTCTTTTCATTTCTGAAGGATAAGTATTATATCCCCTCTTTTGTTTCTGATTCTAGAAATTTGAGCCTTCTCTTTTTTATTGGTGAATCTATCTAAATTTTTGTCAATTTTATTGATCATTTCAAGAACAGGATTTGGCTACATTTATTTCCTCTACCATTTTTCTATACCCTATTTTATTAATTTCTCCCCTAATCTTTATTATTTCCATTCTTCAGCTTGCATTAGGTTGAGCTCTGCCTTTTTGTTTTCTAGTGTCTTAAAGTGCAAGGTGCAGTAATTGATTTAAGATCTTCCTTCTCTTTTAATAGAGGCATTTACAGCTATAAATTTTCCTCTAAGCGCTGCTTTACCTAAAATCAATAAATGTCACTCTGCTGTGTCTTTGTTTTAATTCTTCTTAAAGTATTTTCCAATTTCCTTTTCATCATTTTCGACTCATTAGTTATTTAAGGGTATGCTGTTTACCACATATTTGTGAGTTTTTTGAATTTATTTTGATTACAGATTGCTAATTTCATTCTATTATAGTCAAAGAACATGTTTTGAATTATTTCTTTTACTTTAACTGTATTGAGATTTGTTTTATATCATGTCATATAATACATCCTAAGGAACGTTTACATGTACATTTGAGAAGAATGTGTATTTTACTGTTTTGGGGTGTTTTGTAGATGTCTATTGGGTTAGATTTTCAATTGTTGTTTCATTATTTATTTCCTTATTCATCTTCTGTCTAGTTTTTCTATCCAGGATTGAAACTCCAATTATTATTGTTAAATCGTCTATTTCTCTTTTCATTTCTGTCAGTTTCTGCTTTATGTATTTTACTGCTTTATGATCATAATATCTTACTGATGAATTCATCTTTTATTATTATAAAATGTTCTTTATCTCAAGTAACATTTTGTTTTAAAATCTATTTTGTCTGTTATTTGTATAGCCATTACACCTTTCTTGAGCTTGCTGTTTGCATGATGTATCTTCTTACATCCTTTTATTCTCAATCTATTTGTATCTTTAACTCTAAATTGTGTCTTTTGTAGATAGCGTATACTTTAATCTTATAGTTTTATCCAGTCTAAAAATCACTGTCTTTTTATTGGAATGCTTAGTGCATTCACACTCTGTTATTATTAATATATTTAGACTTCTATCTACCATTTACCTTCATTTTGTATGTCACATGCAATTTTTGTTTTTCTATTTCCGCTTCACTGCCTTCTTTTGCATTAAGTGAATATTTTCTAATGTAACATTTTTAATTTTTTAAATGAGTTTTGTATCAGGAGCTCAGTGAAATGGAGACAGTACTGAATTGTCAAGTATCAGAAGAGCTGATTAAGACAACAAGTCAAACTCAAAGTTACTCAAATTAAAGGTCAAGCCCTTAATTGCTTACTGCAAGAGGCTAAACCAGAAAAGTGCTACCGGCCCCCCACATTCCATTTTTCTGTATAGAATGGTACTGGTCAAAGATCAGGTGGATGAGTACACACATGGGGGTCGTCTCACTGTTGAGGGAGCTCTGAACTAAAGGTTCCTACAGTTTTATGGACCTGTGGGTCATGGAAAGGAGGAGAGGGAAGGGATAAGAGTGGAAAAGTACTGATTACTGAGCCAGAGTAGGGGGGGAAATGACTTCAAGTCTCTTCCACTATCCACCCCTCATAATGAGATTTTGGTTCAAAACCAAAGGAAGCCCTTTGCAGAAGATCCCCAATAAAGAGGATTCCAATGGAGGTGGCTGGACTAGGAATGCAGGTATGTATAAAAGCATGTCCAGCCAGGTAGGCATGAGTCCTTGCTGGCAACTCCTTTCTGAGATTACAATGCATTGGCTATACTCCACATTTGTGTTGGGAGAACAGCTTTTTCCTATGAGGTTGGCCAGGTAAAGCCATTGTGGTGCCTATGGTCAGGCTTGAAAAATTGTATGTAGGTTCTTAACTAGGATCTGGACTCTTCGACTTCACTCCTTGATTTTTCAGGACATGAATAAAAAACATGGGCTACCCATCACGGACCTGAATAGGGTAGACTTTGAAGGGCTGTGACAATCACCTGCTAATTGCTCTGAGGTAATATTACCAAGGCCATGATCAAGATCACTTTAAGCAGGATGATCAGGCTTGTATGGAGGAAACATGAGCCTCAACTGTTGTCCTGCCAGAAAAAAAAATATGTCCCATAGCCCATTAAGGTCCATGTTAGAAAGCCAGGAGGTTTATTTTGAAAATTTCTATATAAAGATTTTTTTAAACCTTTGCTGAGGTATCAATTAAGGCACAGCACAATTCTGGCCATTAAATTGAAGCTGACCTGAATGGCTTTCAGGGCTGAGGCAGTGTCATGAAAGTCACGGTATGTGCATAAGAAATACAGTCCTAGAAAGTACACATGATATCTTTGAAAATAAAGAGTTCACAATGTTAGGTCATACAAAGTAGGACAAACATTAAGCAGACAATTAGGTTAACAGAGCTTTCAATGCAGCCTTCCATTGCAGGGCCTCTTGCCCAAAGATCCTCAGTCCAGTCTAAATAATTTAGATTAGTTCTTGCTTTTAGAAGTATTTCCTGAGGCAGTCAGTTTTAAAGTTTTGTTTGTCTGTGACCTCAGTTTATCAGCCTCATGAGTGTGGAAAACATCTGGAGGTGTCTTTTCTTAGTTAAAACTATAGAAGCTACAGTTTTCTTATAGTCAACACTATCAGGTATTATCACATGCACAGTAATCAGTCTGAAGCCAAAGCACTCAAAGTAGCTTGGAAAGGCAGTAGGAAAGTGTTTTGTTCATTCCTTTTGGTTTTTCAGGAAAAGGGGAAAGCTTTCAGTCTTGATTCTGCAAAATAAATGACGTTAATGCCCTTTTCCATCCCGATCAGCTCCCCAGGTACCAGGGTTAAGTTTTTTCTTCTATTGTTCCCAGGGTGTCTCAAACAGTAAGCAAAACTTTATATTAAAAAAAAATTTTTAAATTTGTATCTGAACATTTTCTCCAGAAGGACTGTATGCAAGAGGAAAAAAGCATTTTTCTAGAAAAATATTTTTATACCATAGCCAGAAAAAAAAATCATGTTTAACAATTTGGTAGACAAGGGCAGCACAAGATGGCTGAATAGAAGCCTTCACCAATCATCATCCCCCACAGGAACACCAACTTAAGAACTATCTACACACAAAAAAATACCTTCATAAGAACCGAAAATCAGTGAGCAAACACAGTAGCTGATTTTAGCTTCATATAGCTGTAAGAAGCACTGAATAGAGCGGGAAGGACTATGTTGAATTGCTGAAGTCACCCCTCCATCATCCACCCCAGCATAGGCCACATGGAATGGGGAAAATCTGCATTTGGGAGAAGGAAAGCACAGCAATTGTGGGACCCTGCATTGAACTCCGTGTTGCTCTGTCGCAGCGGACAGCAAAACCAGGCTAAATTCTGCCAATGCCTGCTCAAGGAGGGAGCATGTAGACTGGCCATAACCAGAGGGGAATCACCCATCCTAGTCAGAACTTAAGTTTTGGCAAGCCTTGCCACCATGGGCTAAAGTTCTCTGGGGTCCTAATAAACTTGAAAGGCAGTCTAGGCCACAAGGACTGCAATTCCTAGGTAAGTCCTAGTTCTGTGCTGGGTGCAGACCCAGTGGATGTGGGATACCAGATGGGGTGGCTAAGGAAGTGATTGTGCCAACCCTCCCCCAAACTCAGGCAATGCAGCTCACAGCAAGAGTGAATCATTCCTTGTTTTTGAGGAAAGGAAAGGGACCAGTAAAGAGGACTTTTCCATCCTGGATACCAGCCCATCCACAGTAGGATAGGGCACTGGGCAGAGTTGTGAGGTACCTATTCCAGGCCCCAGCTTTCAGATGACATATCTAGATATACCCTGGGCCAGAAGAGAACATACTGCTTTGAAGGAAAAAACCCAATCCTGGGAGGATTTATCACCTGCTGATGAAAGAACCCTTGAGCCCTGAGAACCAGCAGCAATTACCAGATAGTAAGCTGTGGGCCTTAAGTGAGGCTCTGAGACATACTAGCTTCAGGTTCCAGCTTAGTCACAGTGGAGTAGAGCACAAAGTGGGCTCTTGGGGTCCCTAATTCCAGGCCTTGCCACTTGGATGGCATTCTTAGACCTGCCCTGAAGGGTGAGTCACAGGCTTGGCAGCATTCACCACAAGCTGACTGAAGAGTCCTTGGGCCTTCAGTGAACATCAGTGTTAGCCTAGAAGTACCCCCTGTAGTTCTGTGGTGGTGGCCATGGAAAGAGGCTTCTCTGTCTATGGAAAGGGGAGGGAACCATGGGAAGGACTTTGTCTCATGGTTTGAGTCCCACGTTAGCTGCAACAGAATAGAGGGCCAAGGAGATTTCTAAGGTTTTTGAATGCTAGTCCCTGGCTCCTGGATGGCATCTCCTGAGCTGTCTAGATCCTGGGGGAACTCACTGCCTTGAATGGAAGGATAGAAGCCTGGCCAGCTTTGCCACTTGGTGATTGCAGAGCCCTAAGGACTTGAGCAAACACAGGCAGTAGATAGATAGTGATTATAGTGGGCTGTGGATAAGACCTAGTGCTATGCTGGCTTCAGGTCTGAGCCAGCGCAGTCCCAGTAGTGGTAGCCACAGGGGATCCCATGTCCTCCCACCCTCAGCTCCAGGCAGGTCAGCACAGAGAGAGACTCCATTTGTTTGGGAGAAAGTAAGGGAAGGGAACAAGAGTCTCTGCCTGGTAATCCAGAGAATTCTTTTGGATCTTTTATATATATATATATATATATTTTTTTATTATACTTTAAGTTCTAGAGTACATGTGCACAAGGTGCAGATTTGTTACATATGTATACAAGTGCCATGTTGGTGTGCTGCACCCATAAACTCATCATTTAACATTAGGTATATCTCCTAATGCTATCCCTCTCCCCTCCCCCAACCCCACAACAGGCCCCAGTGTGTGATGTTCCCCTTCCTGTGTACAAGTGTTCTCATTGTTCAATTCCCACCTATGAGTGAGAACATGTGGTGTTTGGTTTTTTGTCCTTGTGATAGTTTGCTAAGAATGATGGTTTCCAGCTTCATCCATGTCCCTACAAAGGACATGAACTCCTCCTTTTTTATGGCTGCATAGTATTCCATGGTGTATATGTGCCACATTTTCTTAATCCAGTCTATCATTGTTGGACATTTGGGTTGGTTCCAAGTCTTTGCTATTGTGAGTAGTGTCACAATAAACATACATGTGCATGTGTCTTTATAACAGCATGATTTATATTCCTTTGGGTATATACCCAGTAATGGGATGGCTGGGTCAAATGGTATTTCTAGTTCTAGATCCCTGAGGAATCGCCACACTGTCTTCCACAATGGTAGAACTAGTTTACAGTTCCACTAACAGTGTAAAAGTGTTCCTATTTCTCCACATCCTCTCCAGCACCTGTTGTTTCCTGACTTTTTAGTGATCGCCATCCTAACTGGTGTGAGATATCTTATTGTGGTTTTGATTTGCATTTCTCTGATGGCCAGTGATGATGAGCATTTTTTCATGTGTCTGTTGGCTGCATAAATGCCTTCTTTTGAGAAGTGTCTGTTCATGTCCTTCGCCCACTTTTTGATGGGGCTGTTGGTTTTTTTCTTGTGAATTTGTTGAGTTCTTTGTAGTTTCTGGATATTAGCCCTTTGTCAGATGAGTAGATTGCAAAAATTTTCTCCCATTCTGTAGGTTGCCTCTTCACTCTGATGGTAGTTTCTTTTGCTGTGCAGAAGTTCTTTAGTTTAATTAGATCCCATTTGTCAATTTTGGCTTTTGTTGCTATTGCTTTTGGTGTTTTAGACATGAAGTCCTTGCCCATGACTATGGCCTGAATGGTATTGCCTAGGTTTTCTTCTAGGGTTTTTATGGTTTTAGGTCTAACATTTAAGCCTTTAATCCATCTGAATTAATTTTTGTATAACGTGTAAGGAAGGGATACAATTTCAGTTTTCTACATATGGCTAGCCAGTTTTCCCAGCACCGTTTGTTAAATAGGGAATCCTTTCCCCATTTCTTGTTTTTGTCAGGTTTGTCAAAGGTCAGATAGTTGTAGATGTGTGGTATTATTTCTGAGGGCTCAGTTCTGTTCCATTGGTCTATATCTCTGTTTTGGTGGTACCAGTACCATGCTGTTTTGGTTACTGTAGCCTTGTAGTATAGTTTGAAGTCAGGTAGCATGATGCCTCCAGCTTTATTCTTTTGGCTTAGGATTGACTTGGCAGTGTGGGCTCTTTTTTGGTTCCATATGAACTTTAAAGTAGTTGTTTCCAATTCTGTGAAGAAAGTCATTGGTAGCTTGATGGGGATGGCATTGAATCTATAAATCACCTTGGGCAATATGGCCATTTTCATGATATTGATTCTTCCTATCCATGAGCACAGAATGTTTTTCCATTTGTTTGTGTCCTCTTTTATTTTGTTGAGCAGTGGTTTGTAGTTCTCCTTGAAGAAGTCCTTCACATCCCTTGTAAGTTGGATTCCTAGGTATTTTATTCTCTTTGAAGCAATTGTGAATGGGAGTTCACTCATGATTTGGCTCTCTGTTTGTCTGTTATTGGTGTACAAGAATGCTTGTGACTTTTGCACATTGATTTGTATCCTGAGACTTTGCTGAAGTTGCTTATCAGCTTAAGGAGATTTTGGGCTGAGACGATGGGGTTTTCTAGATATACAATCATGTTGTCTGCAAACAGGGACAATTTGACTTCCTCTTTTCCTAATTGAATACCCTTTATTTCTTTCTCCTGCCTGATTGCCCTGGCCAGAACTTCCTACACTATGTTGAATAGGAGTGGTGAGAGAGGGCACCCCTGTCTTGTGCCAGCTTTCAAAGGGAATCCTTCCAGTTTTTGCCCATTTAATATGATATTGGCTGTGGGTTTGTCATAAATAGCTCTTATTATTTTGAGATACGTCCCATTGATACCTAATTTATTGAGAGTTTTTGCATGAAGGGCTGTTGAATTTTGTTGAAGGCCTATTCTGCATCTATTGAGATAATCATGTGGTTTTCGTCTTTGGTTCTGTTTATATGCTGGGTTACGTTTATTGATTTGTATATTTTGAACCAGCCTTGCATCCCAGGGATGAAGCCCACTTGATCATGGTGGATAAGCTTTTTGATGTGCTGCTGGATTCGATTTGCAAGTATTTTATTGAGGATTTTTGCATCGATGTCCATCAGGGATATTGGTCTAAAATTCTCTTTTTTTTGTTGTGTCTCTGCCAGGCTTTGGTATCAGGATGATGCTGGGCTCATAAAATGAGTTAAAGAGGATTCCCTCTTTTTCTATTGATTGGAATAGTTTCAGAAGGAATGGTACCAGCTCCTTCTTGTACCTCTGGTAGAATAGTACCTCTACGAGTCTGCAAGAACCACAGCATTACTGGGCTAGGAGTCTCCCCTAATGCAGATATGGCTTAGATCACAACACCCAAGTCCCCTTGAATACCTGGAAAGCCTTCAAGAAGGATGGGTACAAACAATTGGAGAATGCAAAGACTAAAATAAGTACCTAACTCTTCAATGCCCAGACAATGACAAACATCCACAAGCATCAAGACTATCCAAGAAAACATGACCTCACCAAATGAATGAAATAAGGCACCAAGAGCCTACAGGATCTAGAATACAGCCTCAAAAGGCAAATCTAAGAGTTATTGGCCTTTAAGAGGAGGTAGAGAAAGAAATAGGGGTGGCAAGTTTATTCAAAGGGGCAATAATAGAGAACCTTCCAAACATAGAGAAAGATACTAATACTCAAGTACAAGAAGGTTATAGAACACCAAGCAGATTTAACCCAAAGAAGACTACTTCAAGACATTTAATAATCAAACTTTCAAAGGTCAAGTATAAAGAAAGGATCTTATAAAAGCAAGATAAAAGAAACAAATAACATACAATGGAGCTCCAATATGTCTGGCAGCAGACCCTTCAGTGGAAACCTTACAGGTCAGGATAGAGTGGCACGACATATTTAAAATGCTGAAGGAAAAAAAAGAAAACTTTTAACCTATTATAGTATATCTGGTGAAAATATCCTTCATACATGAAGGAGAAATAAAGATTCTTCCAGACAAAGGGTGAGGGGTTTTATCAATGTCATACCTGTCCTACAAGAAATGCTAAAGAGAGTTCTTCAATCAGAAATAAGAGGATGTTAATGAGCAATAAGAAATTATCTGAAGGTACAAAACACACAGGTAATAGTAAGTACCAGAAAAAACACAGAATATTATAACTTTGTAATTGTGGTGTGTAAACTACTCTTAAGTACAAAGATTAAAAGGTGAAAAAATCAAAAATAATAACTACAACAACTTTTCAAGACATAGACAGTATGATAAGATATAAATAGAAACAATAGAAAATTTAAAAGCAGGGGGATGAAGTCAACCTGTAGAGTTTTTATTAGTTATATTTTTTGCTTGTTTGTTTATGCAGGGACATGATGAAGCTGGAAGTCCTGGCTACAGCAATCAGACAACAGAAAACAATAAAGGGCATCCAAACTAGAAAGGAAAGTCAAATTATCCTTGTTTGCAGACAATATAATCTTATTTTTGGAAAAACCTATAGACACTGCCCAAAAACCCTTAAAACTGATAAACAAATTCAGTTAAGTTGCAGGATACAAAATCAACACACAAAAATTAGTAGCATTTCTACCTGTCAACAGCAAAAAAATCTGAAAAAGAAATAAAAAATTAACCCCATTTACAATAGGCACAAGTAAAATTAAATACCTAGGAATAAACTTCACCAAAGAAGTGAAAGATCTTTGTGGCAAAACTATTAAACACTGATGAAAAAAATTAAAGATGATACCCCAAAATGGAAATATATTCCATGTTCATGAACTGGAAGAGGCAATATTGTTAGAATGTCCACAGTACCCAAAGCAATCTACAGATTCAATACAATCTCTATCAAAATGCCAATGACATTATTCATAGAAATAGAAAAAACAATTCTAAAATGTATATGGAACCACAAAAGCTCCAGAATAGCCAAGCTATCCTGAGAAAAAAGAACAAAACTGAAAGAATTACATTACTTGGCTTCAAATTATACTACAGGCCTATAGAAACCAAAACATCATAGTACTGGCACATAAACAGACACATAGACCACTGGAACAGAAGAGAGAACCCAGAAACAAATCCATACGTCTTTAGTGAACTCATTTTTGACAAAGCTGCCAAAAACATGCATTGGGGAAAGGACAGTTTGTTCTAAATGGTGCTGCGTAAACTGGATATCCATATGCAGAAGAATGAAACTAGACTCCTTAAGTCAAATAGATAAAATACTTAAATCTATGACCTCAAAGTATGAAACTACTAAAAAAAAACTTTGAGGAATCTGTACAGGACACTGGTGTGGGCAAATTTTTTGAGTACTATGCAACAAGCACAAGCAACCAAAGCAAAAGTGGACAAATGGGATCACATCAAGTTAAAAAACTTCTGCACAGCAAAGGAAACAATCAACAAATTGAAAAGACAACTCACAGAATGGGAGAATGTATTTGCAAAGTATCCATCTGACAGGGGATTAATAACCAAAATGTAAAAGGCGCTCATACAACTCTACAGGAAAAAATCTAATAATCTGATCAAAATATGGGCAAAAGGTCTGAATAGCCATTTCTCAAAAGAAGACATATGAATGGCAAACAGGCATATGAAAACCTGCTCAACATCACTGATCATCAGAGAAAAGCAACTCAGAACTGAAATGAGATAGCATCTCACCCCAGTTGAAATGGCTTTTATCCAAAAGACAGGCTAAAACAATGCTGGTGAAGATGTGGAGAAAAGGAAACCCTGGTACATGGTTGGTGGGAGTGTAAATTAGTAAAACCACTATGCAGAACAGTTTAGAGGTTCCTCAAGAAACTAAATAGAGTTACCATGTGATCCAGCAATCCCACTGCTGGGTATAGACCCAAAAGAAAGGAAATCAGTATATCAAAGATATACCTGCACTCCCATGTTTGTTGCAGCACTGCTTACAACAAAAGATTTGGAAGCAACCTAAGTGCCTATCAACAGATGAATGGATAAATAATATGTGGTATATATACAATGGAGTACTATTCAGTCATAAAAAGAATGAAATACAATCACTTGCAAAACCGTGGATGGAACTGGAAGACATTATGTTCAGTGAAATAAGCCAGGCACAGAAAGACAAAAATTGCATGTTCTTACTTATTTGTGGGAGCTAAAAATCAAAACAATTGAACTCAGACATAGAGAGTAGAAAAATGATTACCAGAGGCTTGGAAAGATAGTGGGGGATTTGCAGGGAGGTGGGGATGGCTAATTGGTACAAAAAAATTAGAAAGAATGAATAAGACCCTACTGTTTGATAGCACAATATGGTGACAATAGTCAATAATAACTTAATTGTATATTTTAAAATAAAAAGTGTCATTGGATTTTTTGTAACTCAAAGGATAAATGCTTGAGAAGATGGATACCCCATTCTCTATGATGTGCCTATATCACATTGCATGCCTGTATCAAAACATCTCATGCACCCCATAAATATATACACCTAATACATATCCACAAATGTATCTATCTATATATATATTATTGAGACTGAGTCTCTATTCCCCAGGCTGGAGTGCAGTGGCAGATCTTGGCTCACTGCAACCGCCATCTCCTGGGTTCAAGCGATTCTCATGTCTCAGCCTCCTGAGTAGGTGGGATTACAGGCACCCACCACCACGTCTGGCTACGTTTTGTATTTTTGGTAGAGACGAGGTTTCACCATGTTGGCCAGGCTGGTCTGGAACTACTGACCTCAAGAGATCCATCCGTCTCAGCCTCCCAAAGTGCTGGGATTACAGGCGTGAGCCACTGCTCCCAGCCAAACTTTTTTAAAAATAATAAAAAACATTTTAATATTATGCATTCCAAAAGGTAATTTCCACTTCAGACTTCACTGTGCTCTACAATCTTTAAGAAGAATGAGTGTGGCCACTTGTTGGGCTTGACGTGGTTACTGTTGCCCTCAGTTTTCTCTAGGAATGAAGTATTCAGCATAATAACTCTGTGTTTTTAGTTATTTTGCATGGGCTGGAAGTACCTTTATTATGCTCTTGGTTACAGTCAATCTAAAACTCTGTGTAATAGTCTTCACAACTAATAGTACCTATACACAATCCTGTGACACAACTCTCTCTCAAGTCACAAATGCAGTTAATATGCTCTCAAAGTGGTTTTTGATGTTGTATAAAAATAGTCTTTAAGGCTACGTGCTTAAAGCTACATGCTTGAAGCTACCATAAGAGGTTGAAATTTTTATAGTAGTATGTAACCTACTTTGGGGGAGGCTTTTTAATGGAAGGTATAATTTGTAAAAGTATGATTTGCTTCTCAACTGCATTAACTTGCCACAGGATAAGACTATTTTTGTATAAAGGATTTCAAAGAATGGCATGTTTTCCCTAAAGAGTATTTTGATATTTTGTATGCTTGTGAAGAAAGTATAGTATTGGAAATTAAAGGCAGACAATTGATAACTGAGGAGTATGTCAGCTAATTTTTATGTATATTAATGTTGCATTTTTATAACTTATGTGTACATATAAATGCAGCTTCATTTTCAAGTGAATGTTTCAAATAAGGAAGTCATATTAGGCAAACATTTAGCTTTTGTATTATTTATTTTAAAGACGAGTTATGCCAATTTTCAGTATATTAATGAAGATTTTAACATTCCATCGAGTGTTTTCGTATTTTATTATATAGGGTGTATGTAGTTAGCATATTGTGTCACTGAATTGTTTTAAAATTTAGCACATAAACCAAGCTTGTTTTATGGAAAATTTTTATTCATTAAAAAAATCACGGCAGATTTTCTGCAAAAAACAAACTAAAGCATTTATAATACAGAATACAGATTACCAGCAATGTGTATGGGTCTTGGGCAGTGCTAGAGGAAGCTATTGGACATTTTTAGAAGGTTTTAGCAGGTTTTTACATAAACTTTTCGGTTCCAAGGTGACTTTTAGTCTCTTTAGTCCCTGACACCTCAGCTGAGCTGGACTGGTTTGTCAGAAAAGGGATACAACAGGGAAATTTAAAGAAAATCTAGGGAAGCAGTATCCTAGCCACTGCTTAGGGATTTCTGATAATGGGACTAGAAGTGTGGGTGGGGACTCCCCAACATGCTAAGTAACTCTACATATATCCTTGGTACCAATAAACACTCTGTGGTGCAGCAAGTTGTTGAAACTTCAAGAGAAAAACATAGTTCCCTCCTAGTTTTGTGCAGTATCTCTGAAGAGACCACAGAAACTTAATTACATCCTCACCAGGGGTACTCTTGCTAAGTTAATAAGGTGGTGTCATGGTGTGGGGTGTGTTACTACAAGCTCCTTTCTTTAGAGTGTCCTCACAGCAGCCATTGCCAGGATAACAGAATGCAATCAGCAAGAGCAACAGCAGCTGTAGCCATGTGGGTGCCATCCCCCTCCAGGGAAGCCCAGGCTCTGGTTGAACAGGCCTGCCTTGCATACCTTTAGAATTCCTGGCCAGCAAATAGCCGTCCACTCCACTCCATAGTTCCACCCACTCTCTGCTCCCTCTCTCCCTGGAAAACTTATGGCCTAATCAAGGCAGGTGGCCCCACTTGGCTCTATACATTGGCAGCCCCTGTGACTCATGCAGGTTTTGCTCCCTCCACTCCTCCCTGTAAACCTGGGGATAGATGAAAAGGCTCAACAGTTTTTGCCCAGACCTCTCAGCTTTAAAAAACAAACAAGACTAGGGATTAAGCCAATGTCTCTCTATCCACAGTGAGGCTGGATGTCCGCATGCCAAGGTTAAGATTCAATTAAAAAGTGAAAAAGTTAAACTTCTTGGCCGTGTAGGTACTGTTTCATAGGTGACTATGGTCTTCACACCTGACACCTGAGAGAAAAGTAGATAATACCTTCCAGTTTGAAGCCTAAAGCTACCACCGTAAAGCTCGACTGTAGGTAAGTACCAGTGGGCTCCTACAAATCTGTTTTTATGGACTGCACTACTGAATGTGTTATTGAAATTGATATATATATTGTGTGTATATATGTGTGTGTGTAACACACACACACACACACACACCTCTGCTAGCATTCACCTCTAGGTTCTTATGGGAATTGCTACTTTAGTGAAAATAGAAAACTGTAAACCTATCTGATTCATGAGTTATAGGTAATGGCATGGTCATTTGATCAGGCTACTAAGAAGTCTCAGACTGGCATATAAAACAAGCTGCCCAGTGAGACCAAGGCATTTAGAGAAAAGTCAGTTCGGCTCCTAATAAACATTTTGTTCCTTATGTAGATATTCAAAAGAAAGGCCTCTAGGCTGATAAGGGAAACACAATCAATGAGCATACTGTGCTTGTCAGCTAAGTGCAGGGGCTAAAATGTCCTCTGCTCCAGAGCAAGTAGATGTTTGGTAGATCACTTCCTGGATACACAAGAGGATAACCCATAGGAATTCTGACACTATCCCAGACTTGACCTACACAGATGGATTGTCACTATCATTAGAAAATGATGAAGCAGAATGGAAAATCTCTCCTGCCTCCTAAACCTTGCCCAAGGTTTACCAGTACCCAGGGACAGATACCCCAAACCAATCAAACAGGAAATTCTCAACAGTTTCATCACATTGGGGCTTTGGGCCCATCTAGAGGGTTTCACTGGATTCTGAGGACAGATGAAACTTAATTTGGAGTTTGTCTTAGCCATCCCTGTCTGTTCCACTGACTTAGGCTAGACTATCCTGGACCTGGAAAACCACATTTATTTCCTGTTCAGTTTTCTTGAAGACATTGCATCTAATAATGGCTTCAGATATGTGACCAAAGCTATAGTTTTGTGTCCACCAGTGAACACAATCATAGGTATATGATAGACTCTCTGTGCTTCATATCACCCCCAAGCCATAAGGGTGATTCAGTGATTTAGAGGACAGGCTTAAGCAGCTGGCAAGATGGGACAAGATACCCCCAGCTTAGACTACATATCTCAGGGAAGCAGTTTGTGGTCTCAGAGCAGCAATTATTTAAAGGGCACTTCTCATTTGTGTTTTGCATTTGATCAGGCTGCCTGCCCACTTTCTTCAATTGTACACCCTTCTTTAACACTATTGACACTTGACTCTCTGTGGTAGATCCTACAAAGGCCTCCCATCCCCTTCTACCTTATTGTAATAACCGAAAGGGGAAATCAAAATGGCTATCAAATAACAAGGAATGAGAGGCTATATAACCCATTTTAAAATCTTATAAATGTCAGAATTTTGTGCTACCCAAATCTTTTTTAATTGATTCTCTATATTTTTAATTTTTAATATTTGTGGGTACATAGTAGGTGTATATAATTATGGGATACATGAGATGTTTTGATACAGGCATGGCATGTGAAATAAGCACATCATGGACAATGAGGTATCCATCTTCTCAAGCATTTATCCTTTGAGTTACAAACAATCCAATTACACTCTTCGAGTTATTTTAAAATATACAACTAAGTTATTATTGACTATTATCACCCTATTGTGCTATCAAATAGTAGGTCTTATTTATTCTTTCTAATTTCTTGTACCCATTAGCCATCCCCACCTCCCCGCAAATCCCCAACTATCTTTCCCAGCCTCTGGTAATCATTTTTCTACTCTCTATGTCTGAGTTCAATTGTTTTGATTTTTAGCTCCCACAAATAAGTGAGAACACGCAAATTTTTTGTCTTTCTCTGCCTGGCTTATTTCACTTAACATAATTCTTCCATTGCCATCTGTGTAGTTGCAAATGACTGGATCTCATTCTTTTTATAGCTGAATAGTACTCCATTGTGTATACGTACCACATAGTCTTTATCCATTCATTTGTTGGTAGGCACTTAGGTTGCTTCCAAATCTTAGCTCTTGTACACAGTGCTGCAACAAACACAGGAGTGTAGATATATCTTTGATACACCGATTTCTTTTCTTTTGGGTATATACCCAGCAGTGGGATTCCTGGATCATATGGTAGCTCTATTTCTAGTTTTTTGAGGAACCTCTAAACTGTTCTCCATAGTTGTTGCACTAACTTACATTCCCTCCAACAGTGTACATATATTCTTATCTATTCTAATAGAGTTCACCTACAGTAGATTACAGAAAAATATACAAATGTACATCTTTCCAAATGAAATTTTCAATGACTAACATTTGAGAATATTTAAAAAACAAATATGCAGCATGCAGGAAAACAAAGCACAAAAATGGCATTCAAATGGGTAATAAAAATGTATTAGTTCTAAAAAACTATGAAGTGCCCCAACTAAAGAGAATACATAATGAAATGCTAATTTAATACAAGTCAAACAGGTTAACAAGCTTATAAAATATAGGGAAAAGAAAACTTACTGGCAGTATCTGTTGAAATGACAATTGTAAAGTAACAGAAAAGTAGCTTCAAATCCACTTAGGGCACAAAACAGATAATGAAAATGCAAGTTCATTTTCATCTCTTATTATAAAATCCTGTTTGACTATGGGTCAAATTGCTTGTGGAAAAAATAGAATTTTTTTATAAGCTGCAGACATCCTATACATTAAAAAAATACAATAGTTGCTCAAGTTCCAAAGACTTCTGTTTGTAGTCTCCTGCTGTATATATTCAATCTGAGATGGATTTTTATAATCATTGATTATTATTGGACACTGAAGAAGAAAAGCAAGATGGGGTACAAAACACAAAATTTCAATTGTATTGACAATATTTTTATGTTAGTCCAAAAGGGCCCTACCTTCTCTCTTCCTTAAGTGATTTGACAAGTCTTTGTGTTTAATCTGGTGACAGCAAGTGATGTAAGTGAAATCTGTCTCTGACATGAAGTCAAATATCTTCATTCAGTTCTACAAGATTCTCCAGAAATGAAATCAATTTAAGTTGTTCATTGGCATTTTAATCTATAAACCACAATTCTATAGGGATTCCATTAGAAAGCTAATATGCAAATGCTTATGGTGGGTTATTCATTATTTTAGTTTTTGAAAGATCTCTTTCAAGGATATTTAAGTCCTTTATAGTTTCCTTGTCTACAAACAAAATATTTTCAGAAGGGCTGGTGCCTGACCAGTTACCTAGTCACATTTTCAGGTCTAATATATTCAGTAACTTGTCTGCATATACCTTCTTAGAAGCAGTAGAAACATTGATACCGCTGAGAAATTCATTTCAGCAATTATTCAAAGCATGATCTTAATCTCATATAAACCTGATAAAATCTTAGCATGAACTGGAAAAATAAGTGATACATCTTGTTACTCATTTAGATTGACTGCAGTGTACTAGTGTTTCATTCAGGTCTAAAAATAGGCAGAATTGTGGTGTGCAGCTTTCCTATTTAGCTGTTTTTTTTCTTTTTGAAATTCTTTTAACTTGTTTCCTTTTTAAGAAAATTTATTTTAGGTTTGGGGGTACATGTGAAGGTTCGTTACATAGATAATCATGTGTCACAAGGGTTCATTGTACATATCACCCAGGTACTAAACTCAGTACCCAATAGTTATCTTTTCTGCTTCTCTCCCTCCTCCCACCTTACCCCTCAAGTAGACCCCAGTGGCTGTTGTTTCCTTCTTTGTGTACATAAGTTCTTATCATTTAGTTTCCACTTATAAATGAGAATGTGCAGTATTTGGTTTTCTGTTCCTGCATTATTTTGCTAAGGATGATAGCCTCCAGCTCTATTCGTGTTTCTGCAGAAGACATTATCTCCTTTTTTATGGCTACATAGTATTCCATGGTGTATATGTACCACATTTTCTTTATCCAGTCTGTCATTGATGGGCATTTAGGTTGATTCCATTCCTTTGCTATTGTGAACAGTGCTGGAATGAACATTCATGTGCATATGTCTTTGTGTAGAATGATGTATATTACTGTGGGTATATATCCAGTAATGTTATTGCCAGGATTGTCGGGTTGAATGGTAGTTCTGCTTTTAGCTCTTTGAGGAATCACCATACTGTTTTCCACAATGTTTGAACTAATTTACCCTCCCACCAACAATGTATAAGGGTTCCCTTTTCTCTACAACTTTGCCAGAGTCTGTTATTTTTTTACTTTTTAGTAATAGCCATTGTGACTGGTGTGAGATGGTATCTCATTGTGGTTTTGACTTGTATTTTTCTAATGATCAGTGATATTGAGCTATTTTTCATATGCTTGTTGGTGCACGTACTTCTTCTTTTGAGAGGTGTCTGTTCATGTTCTTTGCCCACTTTTTAATGGGGTTGAAAAAAACAAGGAATGGGAAAAAGACTCCCTATTCAATAAATGGTGCTGGGATAACTGGCTAGCCATATGCAGAAGATTGAAGCTGGACTCCTTCCTTATGCCATATACACAAATCAACTCAAGATGGATTAAAGACTTAAATGTAAAACCCCAAACTATTAAAATTCTGGAAGACAACCTAGGCAATACCATCATGGACATAAGAACAGGCAAAGATTTCATGACAAAGACAGCTAAAGCAACTGCAACAAAAGGAAAAACTGACAAATCGGATCTAATTAAACTTAAAGAGCTTCTGCACAGCAAAAGAAACTATCAACGGAATAAATAGACAACCTATAGAATGGGAGAAAATTATTACAAACTATGCATCTGACAGAGGTCAATATTCAGCACCTATAAGAAACTTAAACAAATTTACAAGTTGTTTTTTCTGTTAGTGATGGAACATGCTTGATGACATAATAAGGGTCAAATACTTTCTAGTCTTATTCTTAGGCAGCTTCTGCATGAGCTGATGAATAATCACTGTCTAAGTTATTTGCGCTCAAGGGGTGGGATATCACAATGAACTGTGCCTTCTGCCTCTTCTAAACCATAATTTATTGATAGCCTCCCTTGAACTGCTTGATTTGAAGAAGCTGCTCCATTATTTGATTCTGTCATACCAGTAGTGATTTCACCCACCGGTTTCATATCAAGTTGTTTTCGTATCTCTTCAGCTTCCACAGCCTGTCCTGAAGAATCTGATCTTGATGTTACATTTTTATTTCCCAGTGAAGAAATAGTTGAAGACAGGAGAAAATATAGTCCCCAGCAATGTAGTCCTTGGGGGACTACCAGAGGAAGGAGTATCTTCCACTTCTACATTTTGTTTTATGTATTAACTTATCATTTCATAACTACCAGATTTCAAGATATTTGTTAGGCTTTTCTCCTGCTCTAGATGTTGATGTGATCAAATAATTATATACATCATGTCCAATTCTACTCTATTTTGAAAGATTTTCTCTCTCTTGCTCTCTTGGGTGAAGAGAAAAAACTGAAGTTAACAGGCAGTTTCATTCTTTGGTGGTTTTTATCCTCCTGAAGGCAGGGTATTGTAAACATGTAAATATTTCCTCTTTTCTGTCAGTACATTGTATTTAGATTTGACTTGATTGCTGAGAACCTTTGTATGTTCTTAGCCTCATCACTGATGGGTGCCTCATATAAAACTAACTGTGTCAACAAAGAAGTGTCCTCAGGCCCTGATGATGATCCTAACTGCTCAATGTGTGTATCTTTTCTGCTTAGCCTGCAGCAGCAACAGAACCAGCTCCCTCAGCCAATTTTGATTTCTTACCTACTGCCCTGCTGCACAGTATGTACAGAGACCTGAATGCAAAGCCAGCCAATTTCTTTTGACCACTTTTTCCCCAATGTATGGGTATGTATTGCAAGGCCTAAAGTTCCATGTGCTGTCTTGACATCTTTGAGCCTCATAGGACCTCAAAAGTCTAGCCAGAATTTCTTTTACTCTTGCCCTATATGTTCCTCCACCTCAGAAGGAAAGCCTCTCCACCAAGCTGGTTTCCCTATCAGCCAGACCAGCTATACTCTTCCCAGTCCTCAGCCTAAAGGGCTTCATTTCCTTGCCAGGCTGCAGATTATTCATAAAACCAATAGCATCTACCTATAAAACTTGGAGTTAGTTACCTCAGCCTGTTTTTACCACAAAGCCTTTCTCCAAAGTCCGTGCTAATTCACTCTTTTCCTGAGTGCAACCTCCATGTGGACCTGAATGGCGTGCTATGCCCTCCTTCAGAATTGTATATTTGATTGATAAACTTTACTTTGATTCCATCTGTCCAGTGTTATGTGTTGTGTGTTTGGCTATCTCTTACTATTTAGGGTGTAGGATCCCTCTCTCACCAATAGAGTGAATAGGAGTTGACTAAAACCAGGGTTAAATTTCCCTGTTTCTTTGCAAGTCTTATAATTTTTTTTTTTTTTGGTGAGAAACTGTACATTTTGTACAATATATTGCAGCAACTCTGGGTATTGGTTCCTCCTCCCAACTTCAGGCCTATTATTGTTATTTGCTTTGTGATTTGTATAGTGACTGGTTGTATTATTTAGCTGAAGTCTACTCTCCCTCTTCCAAAGTGTGAAACGCCTGATTTTCCTCCTCAGAGAGTAAAGGCTTGGGTATGCCCACAGTCACTGTGGGATGACAGTGTATTTGCAGGGTTCTTGAGGGGAGCAAGGATCACCTGGTGATCAGGCAGGCCCCGAAGACAAAAACTCCTTATTTGAGGAATTTCAAAGTAATTAGAATTCCCTATTATCTAAAGCACCTGGTTCTAAGCCTTATTTCAACTTAAAATTTCTAAGTAACTATAATTTCTATACATCTCTGGAATGCATGCATGCCGAAACTATTGTGCAATCCTTGCTGACATTAAGGCACCAAAATGTATAAAAAAGTAATCATTTATCGTGCACATTATCCTTCAGCTCCCACTTTAAGGTCCATAAATACCCCTAAGGAAAAAATCCACCACAGTACACTCAGTCCTCTCCTGCTGAGGCACCCCGTTGCACTCTTCTACAGTGTTCTTTCTTTCTAACAAAACTTTCCTTTTTCAAGCCTATACTGTTGTCGGTAAATTCTACTTACCAACCAACGAGTTGACCACTTCCTGATGCTGGGGCTCTGACACCTTGCCCTGCAGTTCCTTCGTCTGGTTCCCTGACCACACTCACCTGTTAATCTTCACCAATTGCTGGGTAGGTCATAAATTGCTTAACAGATTGATCCAATTAAATTCAGGCTCCTTGGAGTTAGAGCAAGCCAACTAGAAGCAGCCAGGTGGAAGAGCTGCCACGCAGAGACCAAGACAACTGGTGCATTCCTAACAATTCTTCAGAGAGAAGACACTGAAAGTGGAGAAAGGGAAGACACAGAAGCTGAGCTGAAGGAGGAGGAAGCTGGGAAGCTTGCATGGGGCTGCTGCACACTGGGACTCATTCCTGGCCCCCTGTGTCTCTGGGAAATGGGTGAATTGAACTGGAAAGGAGTAACCCATTTTTGTCATGGGCCTCTGGTATCCAGGCAGGAGGTGACCCCCCAACAACCACAGACACTTGAGTTGGGAAGGAGAGCTTCTTAGAGAAGTGGTAGGTGCAGCACACCAGCTGGTGTGGAGCCCAGATAGTTTGGTGTAGGAGCATCTGTAGCTGAGCTCAGCTAGGGATGCCCATCCCCTTAAGCTTGACTTCATCCCACAGGAGAGTTTAGCCCTAAGGGAACTGTCAAATCTGAACTCTGCAGGGTGGTCTTGCCCAACGGACAGGAACAGTCCAACCTGAGCAGCCCTTGGTCTGCTGGCCTCTCCCGAAGCCCCAGCCTGACCACATCTGCTTGCAGTGTAGCCTCAGGTGCCTTGGGGGCCCACATCATAGCACCTGTGCTGGCAGACTGCACCCGACTGCTGACAAGCTCCAGCAGGGCGGCCTGCAGGACCACATACCAGCCTGCCCACACCCTCCCCACACTGCAGCTTCCCTTGGGCCCACAGCAACCCCACACATCACTTTGCTAGTGCTTGTGTGCCTGGGTGGATCTTGCCATCCCTACCCTGCAGCATCCATGTGCACATGCACACTGCCCTGCCACTACTGCTAGTGGGAATGCACTTCGTGCCCCTCCTCTGCTGTACAGTCATTGCAGCTGGAGCCCTGGTGGGCAGAAACAGTGAACCCCACCCTGCCAGTACCTTGTCCCTGCCCCATTCTTGTGTCAACACTGTCACCAGAGTAAAACTAGACACAGTGGACCATCCCTCCAACCCTGAGTGGTCAACCCTGCCAACATAAATGCACACAGACCTTTGCCTGTCAGCGGCCGGCCCCTGTGCTAATACCATCACCCATGCAATTGTGAGCATAGTCACCAGTGAAGGACCCCAGCACACCTGAACTGTGCTGCCTCCACTGCTGCTGTAAACACCTCCACAAAGGCAGGCACCCGCACTCACTAGCACCCTGCCGAAACCAACCAGCATGCACCCCACCACCCTTCTGCTGCCACTGGCACATGAGAACAAGAATGGATCCAGCCGCCACTACTCTATGAAACATTTTGGCTACCATTACCCATCAGAGTGTAGTGACCAGCAGTCTGGGAGCATTTTGCCCCCCCACCCCCACCCCACACACACTGCAACAAGTACAGTAGGTTCCTAACATCAAGGATCCAGATAACAAAATAGGGACCAGATACAAGTCCTCCAGTGTTAGAGCACGTGATCCCGGAGTTGGGAGTTGAGCCTTGACCCCCTAAATCTTCCAGAAACAGTCAGTTGACTGAACCCATCTTATACCAAAATCAAACCCTCAAAATCATCAAATAGGATAAAGGAAATAAAACCCATTCAAAGAACAGCAACTTCCAGATTGCAGGAACACCAGCCCATAAAGATGAGAAAGAACAAGCGTGAGAACTCTGACAATTCAAAAAGCCAGAATGTCTTCTTTCCTCCAAAGGACTACAGTAGTTCTCCAGCAAGGATTCAGAACCGGGCTAAGATGGCTAAAATGACAGAAATAGAATTCAGAATATGCATAGGAAAAAAGATCACGGAGATGCAGGAGTATGTTGAAACCCAAACCAAGGATGCTAAGAATCACAATAAAATCCAGAAGCTAACATAAAAATATAGCCCTTATAGAAAAGAATGTAACCAACATGATAGGGTTGGAAAACATACTTCAAGAAGTTTGTAATGTAATCTCAAGTATTAATAGCAGAATAGGCCAGGTGCAGTGACTCAAACCTATAATCCCAGCACTTTGGGAGGCCGTCGGGTGGATCACTGGAGGTCAGGAGTTTGAGACCAGCCTGAGCAACAAGGGGAAACCCCATCTCTACTAAAAATACAAAAATTAGCCAGGCATGGCGGTGGGTGCCTGTAATCCCAGCTATTCGGGAAGCTGAGGCTGGAGAATCACTTGAATCTGGGAGGCAGAGGTTGCAGTGAGCTGAGATCACGCCATTGCTCTCCAGCCTTGGTGACAATAGCAAAACTCTGTCTCAAAAAATAAATACATAAATAAAATAAAAATAGCAGAATAGACCAAGCTGAGGAAGGAATCTCAGAGCTTGAAGACAAGCTTTCTGAAATAACATAGTCAGATAACAATAGAGAAAAAAGAATGAAAAGCAATGAATTAAACCTCTGAGAAATATGGAATTATGTAAAGAGACCAAATCTACAACTTATTGATGTCCCTGAAAGAGATGGGAAGAGTGAAAGAAACTTCAAAAACATATTTCAGGATATTATCCATAAGAATTTCCTCAATCTAGCTAGACAGGCCAATATCCAAATTCACAAAATATAGAGAACCCAGTAAGATACTTTACTAGAAGATCATCCCCAAAACCTATAATCTTCAGATTCTCCAAGGTCAAAATGAAAGAAAAAATGTTAAAGGCAGCTAGAGAGAAAGGTCAGATCACCTACAAAGGGAAGCCCATTCAACTAACAGAAGACCAATCAGCAGAAATCCTACAAGCCAGAAGAGATTGAAGGCCAATATTCAACATTCCTAAAGAAAAGAAATTTCAACCAAGAATTTCCTACCTGGCCAAACTAACTTTCATAAGTGGAGGAGAAATAAGATCCTTTACAGACAAGAAAATACTGAGGGAATTTATTACACCAGACCTGCCTTATAAGAGCTTCTAAAGGAAGCACTAATTATGGAAAGAAAGGATTGCTACCAGTCACTACAAAAACACACTTACATGTGTAGACCAGTGACACTACAGAGCAACCACACAAACAAGCCTGCATAACAACCAGCTAACATGATGACAGGATCAAATCTGCACATATCAATACCAACCTTTAATATAAATGGGCTAAAAGGCCCAGTTGGAAAGGCACAGAGTGGTAAACTAGATAAAAAGCAAGTCCCAATGGTGTGCTGTCTTCAAGACACCCATCTCACATGCAATGACACCCAAAAGCTCAAAATAAAAAAGAGATGCAGAAAAATCTACTAAGCAAATGGTAAACAGAAAAAAGGAAAGTTGTAATCCTAATTTCAAACAAAATACTTTAAACCAACAAAGAACAAAAAAGACAAAGAAGGGCATTACATAATAATAAAGGGTTCCATTCAACAGGAAGACCTAAC
This sequence comes from Pongo pygmaeus, assembly GCF_028885625.2. Taxonomy (NCBI): domain Eukaryota; kingdom Metazoa; phylum Chordata; class Mammalia; order Primates; family Hominidae; genus Pongo; species Pongo pygmaeus. Next base: position 110,203,896 of record NC_072396.2, on the reverse strand, counting down.
TATCCTAAATATATATGCACCCAGCACAGGAGCACCCAGTTTGATAAAGCAAGTTCTGAAAGATCTTCAAAGGGACTTGGACTCCTACACAATAATAGTGGGAGGCTTCAATGCCCCAAAGACAGTATTAGACAGATTATCCAGGCACAACATTAACAAAGATATTCAGAACCTAAACTCATCACTGGATCAAATGGACCTAATAGACCTTTACAGTACTCTCCATTCCAAAACAACAGAATATACACTCTTCTCATTGTCACACAGCACGTACTCTAAAATCAACCATGTCATCAAACATAAAACACTCCTTAGCAAATGCAACATAACTGAAATAATAACAATCACTCTCTTTAACCACAGCACAAAAAATTAGAAATCAAGGCTAAGAAAATTGTTCAAAACTATACAATTACATGGAAATTAAATAACCTCCTTCTGCATGACTTTCAGATAAGTAATGAAATTAAGGCAGAAATCAAGATGTTCTTTGAAATAAATGAGAACAAAGATACAATATACCAGAATCTCTGGAACACAGCTACAGCAGATATACAAGGGAATTTTATAGCACTAAATGCCCACATAAAAAAGTTAGAAAGATCTCAATTTAACAACCTAACATCACAACTAAAAGAACAGGCAAACCAAGAGCAAACCAACTCCAAAGCTAGCAGAAGACAAGAAGTAACCAAAATCAGAGCTGAAATGAAGCAGATTGAGACATTCAACCATTCAAAAGATTAATGAATCCAGGAGTTGTCTTTCTGAAAAAAATTAATAAAATAGACCACTAGCTAGACTGATAAAGAGAAAAGATACAAATAAACACAATTAGAAATGACAAAGGGGATATCACCACTTACCTCACAAAAATAGAAATAACCACCAGAGAATATTATGAACACCTCTATGCACACAAAGTAGAAAACCTAGAAGAAATGGATAAATTCCTGTATAAATACACCCTCCAAAAATGGAACTAGGAAGAAACTGAATCCATGAACAGATCAATAACAGGTTGTGAAATTGAATCAGTGATAATTAGCCTATCAAACAAATAAAGAAAAAAGCCAAGAACTAGATGGATTCACAGCTGAATTCTACCAGATGTACAAAGAAGAGCTGGTACAATTCCTACTGAAACTATTCCAGAAATTTGAGGAGGAGGGGCTCCTAAACTCTTCCTGTAGGGTCAGCATTACCCTAATACCAAAACTTGGCAGAGACAAAACAAAAAAAGGAAACTTCTTGCCAATATCCTCGATGAACATAGATTCAAAAATCCTCAACAAAATACTGACAAAGCAAATCCAGCAGCACATCAAAACCTTACCCACAAAAATCAAGTAGGCTTTATCTCTGGGATGCAAGAGTGTTTCAACACACACAAATCAATAAATAAGATTCATCATATAGATATAACTAAAGACAAATACAACATGATCATCTCAATAGATACAGAAAAGGTTTTCAATACAATTCAACGTTTCTTTCAAATCAAAACCATGATGAGATACCATCTCATGTCAATCAGAATGGCGATTATTAAAAAGTCAGGAAACAACAGATGCTGGTGAGGATATGGAGAAAAAGGAACACTTTTATACTGTTGGTGAGAATGTAAATTAGTTCAACCATTGTGGAAGACAATGTGGCGATTTCTCAAAGATCTAGAAGCAGAAATTCCATTTGACCCAGGCATCCCATTACTGGGTATACACCCAATGGAATATAAATCATTCTATTATAAAGATACATGCACATGAATGTTCCTTGCAGCACTACTCACAATAGCGAAGTGCTGGAATCAACCCAAATGATAGACTGGATAAATAAAATATGGTACATATACACCATGAAATACTATGCAGCTATTAAAAGGAATGAAATCATGTCCTTTGCAGGGATATGGATGGAGCTGGAAGCTGTTATCCTCAGCAAACTAACACAGGAACAGAAAACCAAACACTGCATGTTCTCACATATGTGGGAGGTGAATGATGAGAACACATGGACACATGGGAGGGGGGACAACACACACTGAGGCCTGGTGGGTTGTGGGGTGCAGGGGGAGGGAGAGCATCAGGAAGAATAGCTAATGGAGGCTGGGCTTCATAGCTAGGTGATGGGATGATCTGTGCAGCAAACCACCATGGAACATGTTTACCTATGTAACAAACCTGGACATCCTGCACATAAACCCCAGAACTTAAAATAAAAGTTGAAGAAATATTCAACATTTCTTTATGTTAATAATTCTCAAATAACTAGGTATTGAAGGAACATACCTCAAAATAATAAGAGCCATCTACGACAAACCCACAGCCAACATCATACTGAATGGGCAAAATCTGGAAGTATTCCCCTTGAAAATTGTCACAAGAAAATGATGCCCTCTCTCACAACTCCTATTCAACATAGTATTGGAAGTCCTGGCCAGAACAATCAAGAAAGGAATAAAGGACATCCAAATAGGAAGAGAAGAAGTCAAACTCTCCCTGTTTGCAGATGACAAGATTCTATATCTATAAAATCCTATAATTGCTACCTATTAGCTCTTTAAGCTAAGAAACACCTTTGGTGAAGTCTCACATTACAAAATCAATGTATAAAAATTACTAGCATTTCTAAAAACCAACCAAAGCCAAGCCAAGAGCCAAATCAGGAATGCAGTCCAATTTGCAATTGCATCAAAAAGAATAAAATACCTAGGAATACAGATAACCAGGGAGGTGAAAGATCTCTACAATGAGAATTACAAAACACTGCTCAAAGACATCAGAGATGACACAAACAAATGGAAAAACATTCCATGTTTATGCATAAGAAGAATCAATATCATTAAAATGGTCATGCTGCCCAATTTATAGATTCAATGCTATTGCCGTAAAACTACCAATGACATTCTTCACAAAACTAGAAAAAAACTATTTAAAACTTCATTTCAAACCAAAAAAGGACCTGAATAGCCAAGGCACTATTAAGCGAAAAGAACAAAGCAGGAGGCATCATGCTTCCCAACTTCCAACTATGCTACGGGGCTACAGTAACCAAAACAGCATGGTACTGGTACAAAAACAGACACATAGACAAGTGGAACAGAATAGAGACCCTAGAAAAAAGGCTGCTCACCTACAACCATCTGATCTTCAACAAAGCTGGGAAAAACAAGCAATGGAGAAAGGACTCCCTGTTCAATAAATGGTGCTGGGGTAACAGGCTAGACATATGCAGAAGATTGAAACTGGACCCCTTCCTTACACCATATACAAAAATCAACTCAAGATGGATTAAAGACTTAAGTGTAAACCCCAAAATGAAAAACAACCCTGGAAGACAACCTAGGCAATACCTTTTAGATATAGGAATGTGCAAATATTTCATGAGGAAGGCACCATAAGCAATTGCAACAAAGGAAAAAATGGACAAATGAGACCTAATTAAACCAAAGAGCTCTAGACAGTAAAGGAAACTATCAACAGAGTAAACAGACAACCTACAGAATGGGAGAAAATTTTTGCAAACTATGTATCTGACAAAGGTCTAATATTCAACATCTGTAAGGAATTTAAGCAAATTTTCAAGAATCAAACAACCCCATTAAAAAGTAGGCAAAGTACATGAACAGACACTTCTCAAAAGAAGACATACATACACCAACAAACATATGAAAAAAAAAGCTGAACATCACTGAGCATTACAGAAATGCAAATAAAAACCACAATGATATTCCATCTCACACCAGTCAGAATGACTATTATTAAAAAGTCAAAAAATAACAGATGCTGGTGAAGTTATAGAGAAAAGAGAACAGTTATACACTGTTGGTGGGAGTGTAAATTAGTTTAACCATTGTGTAAAGCAGTGTGGTGAATACTCAAAGACCAAAAAACAGAACTACCATTCAACTCAGCAATTCCATTCCTGGCTATATACTGAAAGAAATTTAAATCATTCTGTCATAAAGACACATGCATGTGTATGTTCATCACAGCACTGTTCACAATAGCTGAAACATGGAATCAACCTAAATGCCTATCAATAGTAGACTGGATAAAAAATGTGGGACATATTCATTATGGAATACTGTGTTAGCCATGAAAAATAATGAGATCATGTTTTGTTTTGCAGAAACATGGGTTGAGCTGGAGGCCATTATCCTCAGAAAACTAACACAGGAACAGAAGGACAAATAACACATTTTCACTTATAAGTGTGAGCTAATAATGGAACACATGGACATATAGAGGGGACCAATAGACACTGGGCTTACCAGAGCAGGAGGGTTGAAAGAGGGAGAGGATTGGGAAAAAATAATTAATGGGTACTAGGCTTAATACCTGAGTGATGAAATAATCTGTACAACAAGCCCCCATGACACAAGTTTACCTATATAACAAGCCTACACATGTACTCATGAACTTAAAATGAAAGTTAAAAAAATAAGTAAGTTCAGGCTCCTTTAAATGATAGATTTTTAGTCTATGTTCGAGGTTTGTTCTGACCCTAGGAGGGATCTTCTTAGTTGTTTCTTTCCCTGGTTCTTTTTGGTAAACTAGCTTGCCTATAGTTAGTTTTTATTCCAATTATTTTACCAAGTTCCTCTTAATTGCTTTTAACCACAGCTCCATTATTTTTGAGAGAGCCATAGGCTTCAGCTTCTTCACACTGTGGAAATGGACTTCACACTCAAAGGAAATGGACTCATTTCCTTTGAGAAGAGATGCAGAGCTCTCTGTTTTCTGGTCTGATTTTTCCCCTGAACAAAATCTCTGAGCTGTGGGTTTGTATCTGGAGACAACTGTGTGCTTCTCAGTGAATGACACTTGCTTTAGGAGCTGGGCATTCAGTGGAGGGTGGCGGTAGTCTCAGGTTTTCTTTGCTTGCCTCTCCCTGTGTCGAACTGCTTACCCAATTGAAAGCCCAATAGTTTCAGCAGCATTGTGTCCAAGGTAGATCCTTCATCTTATGAATGGAGGCTGCATGGAAAATAAAAGACCCCACCTCTCCACTGTACTCACCTGGAATTCAGGCTTAGTGAAATGTAGCTGTAAATAGGATGAAAAAATGCTATTGACATACTTTTTCTGGAAAGATTACTCTGGAGCTGAAGTGAGAGGGGGTCCCTGTTTTTTTGGACTGCACCAGTCTGGGGTTTCCATTTTAATGACAGAAGGGGGCAGAGAGGATTCAGGTCTTGGTTCAAATACCACAGACTCTTGCTTTTCTTATCAAGTTTCTGTAGATTTTCCTGAATAAATGTTTTTTCACTTGCTGTGTGTCCTTAGGAACATTTCTAGAAAATTTAAGTGGTTGAGTTTTTTTTTATTATTTTTACCAGTTTCACTGAGGAGAGGATCTACAGAGCTTCTCATGCTATTATGTCAGAAGTGAAACTTCTAACAATCTTCATTATCAATTTTTTAAAAGGTCATTTTACCTCTTGAAAATGCCAGCAGCACAAATGTTAAAAGAAACGTGAAATGGTCATTGAAAGCTGTGTCTAGTAGTATAGCATTAGTTCTTCATCATAAATAGAATGCCATTGTCTGAATGTAAATCTCCTAGTTACCCAAAAATATGGCAGAGCTTGGACTCAAGAACCAGCATTAAGTGACCAGATTCTGCTGTTCACATAGGAATGGCAACTTCATAGCTGGAGCAAGTTTCAATGCCTATTAGACACCAGTGGTAACCACAAAATTGAGGCAGAGAATACATGTAGTCCAGTTGTCAGGAATTGGCCCTGCCAATTATTTGAACTATATGTTTTAAGTATTTGTAATACTTTTATGAGGGAAGTCGCAGAAGGAGAATACCATGATTTGGACAATGATTAGTGGACATATGCACAACAAGGAGCACATCTGGTTTCTCTAACCTAGTCATGTGGTTACCATAAACCAGCACAAAACACCAAGAGAGGGCCCAAAGGCTCATGGAGGAAGAAGTAGACAAATATTTAACATGACCCGCCTGTAACATTTGCAAAGTTTGCAGGGTTCAAAGCAAGACTTCAATTGAAGGCCTACATACCATATACTAAATAATTTAGAATGTTTTAATCAACTAATAACTGTAAAATAAAATATTATATATCTCCTTCCATAACAAATACACATTTATAATGACTAGAAAGATCAGGTTTTAATTTAGAATCCCTGAAATGTTCTACCTTCTGCACCATGAGTGTGAGAAGAACTACTACCACCTCTCTAGGCCGTGGTCCCAGATAATCCTGTTCTTTCCACTTTCTACCCTGGATTTCATCCCTCACCATGAGAGGACTCATCTGTATGTGCATATCGACACCCCAACCCATTCTTTAACTGTTACCCATGTATAGCCACTCCATAGCTAGCTAGGCATATGTAACACCAACAGCGCTGTTAGTCCTCAAAATGACAGACCCAATGCAGAGGAGCATGTAGGTGATGGAAGCAAGCTTGGGGCCACTTGGGTAAAGAATTCAGGGGTCATAGGTATCTTGAGGATGCACCACAATGGGTGAGAACTCTGAGTGTGTATACATTCTTCTGGACCCACAAACTGGGCTCCTGGCACTGTAGGAAGGGCATAGCAAGAAGAAAGCCAAAAGGGGTCTCTAAAGCATGGAGTTCAGAACAAGGGCTTTCCTTGACAGGATATAAGACAAATACTATATTTAACCCTAACTATCAGAAACAAATTGAGGGTCTTCTAATCATACTACATGGGTAGTTGTCTATTTAGCCTGATTTTTCCATTTAAATAATGGTAAAAAAGGGCCCTGTGCCTTCTGTCTCACCATATGGTACTAGCCATAAGGAATAAATACTACATGATGATACATATTAAAATGTTAACACTGGTGACAAAAAGTGTGTTGTATTTGCATTACATTTATTTCACTTTATTTAATAGGTTGAGCTTCTGAAAAGGAGAAAACAGTGAATTATACTTTGGGAAAGGATAAATAAAACCTTTTATAGTTACAATTATTCAGAATTTCACAACCCATGGGATATTCAAAGGAGTAGAGGAGTAAATGTATAAATTTTAAAATAAAAATGTTAGTTAGAATATTAGTTAGAATATGAGAGCACCTAGGCAGCCTTACATAAATACAAAAACAAGGTTGTCTACCACCAAATCTCTGGCCTTTATCTTTCTTTGATTCTCTACTAAGGTGAACTGAGACTTCATTTTCTTTAAATAGCTTCTAGATATTAAGCCTATATTCTCCCTTCTCTTTTGATATTTGTCATTTTTTCTTAGGAAATATTTTAAACCTACACAAATGTATAAAGGATATGTCAAGTACTCGCCACACTACCTAAGCAATATAATATCACAAGTACAATTGAAGTCCCCTGTGTCCTTATAGTGGGTTGAATTTCATTTTCCAAAAAATAAAATGTCAAAAGTTCTCATAACAAGTACTTATAAATGTGATGTTATTTGGTAGTAGGGTCTTTATAGATGTAATTCCAGTAACAAACTCAAGAAAAAGTTACGCTGGATTTAAGGTGAGCCCTAAATCCAATAACATGTATCCTCAGAAGAGAAAGGAGAGGGAAAGAAGTTTATATGAAAACAAACACAGAGATTAGAATTTTGCTGCCACAAACCAAGGGCTTCCAGGAGCTATCAGAATCTGGAACAGGCAAGGATTCTCTCCTAGACCTATGGAGGGAGTATGGTTGTGCTGGCAACTTGATTTCAGATTTGTGGCCTCCAGAACTGTGAGAGTATACCTTTCTGTTGCTTTACATCACCCAGTTTGTGAAACTTTGTTATGACAGATATAGAAAGCTGAGCATCTTCTCCAATTGAATTATATTCCCTCTTTCCACAATACATAGCTATTATCTTCAATAAGATGTTTATCATTCTCATAAATGCATTTCACCTTCTACATCTGCATACATCCCTCCTATGCATGGTTTTTACTACATATATGAATTCATAATCAATACGTAATTGTTTTGCATGTTTTTGAACTTTGGATACATGGTGTATTAGTCTGTTATCACGCTGTTATGAAGAAATACCCGAGACTGGGTAATTTATAAAGAAAATAGATTTAATTGACTCACAGTTCCGCATAGCTGGGGAGGCCTCGGAAAACTTACAATTATGGTGGAAGGCATCTATCTCTTCACAGGGTGGCAGGAGAGAGAATGAGTGCCAAGCAAAGGGGAATGCCCCTTATAAAATCATCAGATCTCGTGAGAACTCACTATCATGAGAACAGCATGGGGGAAACTGCCCCCATGGTTCAATTATCCCCACCTGGTCCTGCCCTTGCCACATGGGGATTATTACAATTCAAGGTGAGATTTGGGTGAGGAAACAGAGCCAAACAATATCACATGTGAGATGGTTAATGAATGTCAACTTGATTGGACTGAAGGATGCAATGTATTGATCCTGGGTGTGTCTATTAGGGTGTTGCCAAAAGAAAATAACATTTGAGTCAGTGGGCTGGGAAAGGCAGACCCACCCTTAATCTCGGTGGGCACCATCTAATCAGCTGCCAGTGCAGCCAGAATATAAAGCAGACAGAAAAAAAACATGAAAAGACTAGACTGGCCTAGCCTCCCAGCCTACATCTTTCTTCCATGCTGGATGCTTCCTGCCCTCAAACATCGGACTCCAAGTTCTTCAGTTTTGAGACTTGGACTGGCTTTTCTTGCTGCTTAGCTTGCAGACAGCCTATTGTGGGAACTTGTGATCATGTGAGTTAATACTTAATAAACTCCCTCCTCTCCCCTCCTCTGCCCTCCCCTCTCCTCCCCTCCCCACCCCTCCTCTCCTTTCCTCATTACTTGCATGTTAAAGAAAACAACTCAAGTGAAAATCAGATAGCAAAATATACACCATATGGTAAATAGAGAAAAAGTCTGTTGTGCTAGAGGGAAATTGAAATGGATTAAATTGCCAATTAAACACAAAATTATAGAAATTATAAAGGCCTTTTAAAGATACACACACACACACACAAACACACACAAACACAAAGATTCTATAGCTTTTACTTCAGAACTTTAGCCATGAGATAAATACGAATTCACCAGCTTGCGAAAAGAACCTTATGGATCCAAACAGTGGTTCTTATCTTAACAGAAAAATAGCAGCAAATTTAAAGCAGACAGAAAAGAAAATAGAGAAAAAGAGGACTTAAGAACTCTATAGTTTGCAGGTGGGCCTTAGGGCTCTTTTCCTTAATGTAAATATGCACAAAGATCATATTACTTCCATTTTACATAAACTCTGGCAAGTAAAGGTGCCATAAAACCTATGGAATGCTCGCAATGGGGTCATTTTCATTGTTTTCTCCTCATTCTTAGATTGTTTTCCACTTTTTATTTTTTTAAAAGGAGGAACTGAGCTATGGGCTAGGGTTTTTGTATGGTGATCGATGTGTGCTGCTTGTGGGCAGGACTCCACGGCGTGTCATCACTGAGTCATTTCCACCCTATTACGTGTCTCAGTTTCTCTCTCCAGAGGTGTATGACCTCTGAGAGGGCTCAGAACGCTGGGTAATTAGCCCTTATATTAGTTTCCTGGATGAGCCTTCTTTAAAATTAATTTTTGTCAGGGATTTCCCTGTAGGGCTGCTGCACGTCGTGGGGGTTAACCCCCCAGACATTCCCACGAGGCCCCCAGTCACCCAGGGGCACTTTTTGGCTGGGAGGAGCAAAATGCCCTTTTTCTTCAGAGCTGAGAAAACTCAGTATCTCATTTGTCTACAAAAACAACAGTTCAGTTCCTCACACAAATGTGCACAGATAGCTTGAATCGAGATTAATTTTGGGAGAAAAAGCAATAAAAAAGACCCTTTAGAAGGCATCTCTGAACTATAATTAGGGTCATTAAACAACAGCTTCCTAGGAGGAAAAAAAAACTGCCAAGACTACTTCCTGTAAACTGGGCTCAGCCACCCCTAGTTTATAGCTCCTGTCCATCATTACACATGCCAAGGTCAAATCCTCTCATGGTCTAAGGTCATCTCCGGCACCCCCAAAGCCAAAGAGGTCAGGTCGTGCTATACATGAAAACAGAGCTTTAGACCCACAAAGAATCTTCTCATGACTCTTGAAACTCCACAGAGAAAACAGAACACTTCAAAAAGGTGAGTGGCACCTTCGTTCTGAATTCTTTAAAGCGGTTCAAGTCATTAGAAGCCTTCTCTAGATTTTTTGGTATTCCAGATGGCAAAGGGGAAAGGGTATCAGGTGGAAGAAAGTAAATGAAAAAAACATTTGTTTTTTAAGACAGGAAGCAAACACAGAAACCAAGCCCATTTTTTGTTGTTGTTTGTTTTTTGTTTGTTTTTCTTTTCTGCAGCTGTGAGGAATTTTAGCCATATTAAAGAGGTTTTGTTACCCATAATTTGGAATTCTCACTCGGGTTTGATCAAGTCAGGTAGAGTTGGTCAAATCTGATGGGAGAAAGACCAGAACAAACAACAACAAAGAAACCCCAGCAATATGATCACTGAGTGCTTTAATGGGAAGGAGAAATTAAGACCAGTTGGTTGTTAAACTTTAGCCAAGACAAAACCCCAATTCAGCTACTTACCTAGGGATGGGTCTCAGGCTGAAGACTGCTTTCTACCGTTCTAGAAGCAGGAAAAACAACTCATACTTGTCTTCCCTGCTGGGTGCGAGCTCAAACTCCATAAAGGAGTTATTTGCCTTCCATCGTTATGAAAGCAGGAAATCTTGCCTTCCTTGTTGAAAGCATGTAAAACTCCAAAAAGAAGGGGAGTTGTACAGCAAAGTAAACTTTAGATCTCATCCAAATTTTGGGAGATTAGAGATTCTCTGGATGGGGCCCTCCCAGACCTCAGCAAATTGTCCTATTGGTTTGAGCCATAAAGTTAGCTCATGCTGGTACCAAGCACCAATAGATTTGTCAAAGGTCAGGGACATCTCCATTCAGAATCCCTCCATGGTTACCAAAATGTGAACCCCAAATATCTGAGGCAGGTCTGAGTTAATTTAGAAAGTTTAATCTTCCAAGGCTGAGGACAGGTGCCCAGGACACAGCCTCAGGAGGTCCCGATGACATGTGCCCAAGGTGGTAGGGGCACAACTTGGTTTTATACATTTTAGGGGGACATGAGACATCAATCGATATGTGTAAGATGTACATTGGTTCAGTCCGGAAAGGTGGGACAGCTCGAGCTGAAGGCAGGACAACTCAAAACAGAGAGGGGGCTTCCAGGTCATAGGTAGATAAGAAACAAATGGTTGCATTCTTTTGATTTTCTGATTAGCCTCTCCAAAGGAGGCAATCAGATACGCATTTATCTCAGTGAGCAGCAGGGTGACTTTGAATAGAATGGGAGGCAGTTTGGCCCTATGCAGTTCCCAGCTTGACTTTTCCCTTTAGCTTAGTGATTTGGGGGCCCAAAGATTTATTTTCCTTTAACAGGAGACATCAAACACTAGTTCATGCTTATTCAGAAAAGGAAAATGTTTTCTAACTCTGAAAATGCTCTTTGCAAAAGCGTAGTATGACAAATGACTTAATATTACATCTCAGAAAAGTAATACCAATACATTCATTTCATCACTCCCACCAAATTTGCATTGTTTTCAATTTTGCCACTGGTCCCACCTAAAGAAGGGAGCATGGAATAATCATAAATTATTGCTTTAAATCTGAAAGGAAGTGTAGAAAATTTCTAATTCAATCTCTTCATAAAAACAACAAAATTGAATCAGAATCCCAATCTGTAGTCTACAGTTGGTTTTATCACTTGCTCCTTGATAGGACCTTGGTGTGTCACTTATCATTTCTAGGCTTCAGGGGTTTTTTTGTTTATAATTAAGACATAATTGTACATGTTTATAGGATACATTGTGATGTTTCAATATATGTATACATTGCATAGTGATCAAATCAGGGTAGTTGACATGTCCCTCACCTCACACCTTTATCATTTCTTCATGGTGATACCTTTCAATGTCCTCTTTTCTAGCTATCTTGAAATAAATAATACACTGTTATTAGCTATAGTCACTCTATTATGTAATAGTACACAACAATTTATTCTTTCTATCTAACTGTAACTTTGTTCCCATTGACCAACCACTCCCTATCCCCCTTCCCTCTGCAGCCTCTGGTAACTACTGTTCTACTCTCTGCTTCTATGAGATCAACCTTTTTAGATTCCATATATGAGGGAAATCATGTGGTATTGTCTTTCTCTGCCTGATTTTAGTAAACATTCTGTCCTCAAGGTTCATCCATATTGCTGCAAATGACAGAATTTTATTATTTTTTTATAGCTGAACAGTAATATATTGTGTTTACAGATTACATTTTTTAAATGTTTATTTTAGGTGTAGGGGTACAGATGCAGGTTTGTTATATAGGTAAATAGCGTGTCACAGGGGTTTGGTATACAAATTATGTCACCACCCAGGTAATAATCGTAGTATCCAATAGGTAGATTTTTGATCCTAACTCTCTTCCCTCCCTCTACCCTCAAGTAAGCCCCAGGGTCTGTTGTTCTCTTCTTTGTGTCCATGTGTACTCAATACTTAGCTCCCAATGAGGTAGGAGATGGAACTCAACTCCAGAGATGGAACTCAACTCTGGAGACAGGGCTGAGACACCGGACCAAGTTGAGGACTAGCTAAAACAGGGACATGGCAGAAGCAGCTTTCCATAAGACATGCCCACTAGTGTGCCATGTCAGTTTATCATTACCCTGGCAACATCCAGAAGTTACCATCCCTTTCCATGGCAACGACCCGACCACCTGGAAGTTATCATCCTTTTTCCAGAAATTTCTGCATAATCCTCACCTTAATTTGCATATAATTAAATGTGGGTATAAATATGACTGCAGAGATCCTTGGAGCTGCTACTCTGGGCACACTATCTGTGGGGTAGCCCTGCTCTCCAAGGAACAATACCTCTGCTGCTGCTGTACACTGCTGCTTCAATGAAAGTTGCTGCTTAACATCATCAGCTCACCCTTGAATTCTTTCCTGGGTGAAGCCAAGAACTCTCATGGGCTAAGTCCCAGTTTTGGGGCTTGCCTGCCCTGCAACACCACTGACAAGTGAGAACATGTGTATACCATATTTTTCAATCCATTCATCCATTGATGGACACTTAAGTTGGTCCCATATGTTGGCTATTGTGAACATGAGATTGCAGATAGCTCTTCCCCATGCTGATGTCAATTCCTCTGGATATATACTCACCAGTGGAAATGTTGGATCATATGATAGTTCTATTTTTAATTTTTTTTGAAGAATCTTCATACTGTTTTCCATAACAGCTGTACTAATTTACATTCCCAGGAAGAATGTATAAGTTCTCCTTTCTCTGCATCCACGCCAGCATTTGTAGGTTTTTGTGTGTGTGTGTCTTTTTGATAATAGCCATTCTAATTGGGGTGAGGTGATAGCTCATTGTGGTTTTTATTTGCATATCTTTCATGATTAGTGATACTGAGCATTTTGACATATACCTGCTGGAAATTCATCTGTCTTCTATTGAGAAATGTCTGTTCAGGTATTTTTCCTATTTTAAAATCAAATTATTGTTATTATTATTTGCTACTGAGTTCCTTATATATTCTGGATATTCTTTGTTGGATGCATAGTTTAAGAATATTTTCTCAAATTTTGTAGATTGCTTTTTCACTCTGTTGTTTCATTTCATGTGCAAAAGCACTTTTTAGTTTGATGTAATCCCATGTGTTTAGTTTTGCTTTTTAGCCTGTGATTTAAGGTTTTACCTAAAAAAATTTCCTGAAGCATTTCCTTAATTTTTTTTCTAGTAAGTTCATTGCTTCAGGTCTTAAATTTAAGTCTTTAATTCATTTTGATTTTTGTATATGGTGAGAGACACAGGTCTAGTTTCATTATTCTGCATGTGGATATCAATTCTCCCAGCACCATTTATTGAAGAGACTGTTTTTTCCCCAATCTGTGTTCTTGACACCTTTTTTGATATCAGTTGGCTGTAAATGCATGGATTTATTTCTGGGTTCTGTATTCTATTCCACTGGTTTATGTGTATGTTTTTATGCCTGTGCCATGCAGTTTTAGTTATTATAGCTTTGTACTGTATATTTTGAAGTCAAGTAATGTGATCCCCCCAGTTTTGTTCTCTTTGCTCAGGACTTCTTTGGCTGTTTGGAGTCTTTTGTGGTTCCATACAAATTTTAGGATTTTTTTTCTATTTTTGTAAAGAATGTAATTGGTATTTTGATATGGATTTCATTGAATCTTTAGATAGTTTTGGCTAATGTAGACATTTTAATGATATTTATTTTTCTAATCCATGAATACAGGACATTTTTCCATTTATTTGTGTCTTCAATTTGTTTCATCAATGTTTTATAGTTCTCATTGTAGAGATATTTCATCTCTTTGGTTAAATTGATTCCTAGGTGCTTTATGTCCTTTGTTGCTATTATAAACAGGATTGCTTTCTTGATTTCTTTTCTGGACATAAAAATGCTACTGATTTTTGTACATCTGATTTTATATCTCACAACTTTAATGAATTCATTCGTTCCAAGAGTTTTTTTGTGAAGTCTTTAGGATTTTTTAAAATCTATGATCATATCAGCTGAAAGTGGACAATTTGACTTCCTCCTTACTAATTTGGATGCCCTTTATTTTTTTCTGTTGCCTAATTGCTATGGCTAGGACTTCCAGTACTATGTTGAATAAAAGTGGGGAAAGTGGCCATTCTTGTGTTGTTCCAAATCTCAGAGGAAAAGTTTCAGACTTTCTCCATTCAGTATGATTTTTGTTGTGGGTTTGTCATATATGGCCTTTGTTGTGTTGAGGTCGTTCCTTCTATAATTAATTTGTTAAGAGTTTATCATGCAGGGATGTTGGATATTATTGAATGCTTTTTCTGCGTCTATTGAAATGATCATATGGTTATTTATGGTTATTTTCCTTGATTCTGTTAATGTGATGTATCACATTTATTAATTTAAGTATGATAAATCAAACTTGCATCCCTGGGATAAATTCCACTTGATAATTAGGAATGATCTTTTAATGTGTTGTTGTATTTGGTTTGCTAGTATTTTGTTGAGGATTTTTGCATCTATGTTCAGGACTCGGTTTTCTCAATTGTCAAGTTAGGGAAACAAATCCTAGCTACCTCACAAGGTTATTCTGACAGTCAAATGAGATAATGAGTGTGTAAGCACTTTTCATAGTTTGATATGATATACATGTATAAATTCTATCAATATTTTTGTCCTGTTAACTAAAAAAAATGATTGACACAGAGATCAAAGGAAATAACATTTATTTGGAAGATGAATAATTGCAATTCCTGTACTCTGAATCAGAGAAGCCCTGAATAGTGTCCCATAAGGCAAGCACAGGAGAGCTTTTTTTTTTTTTCAGGGGATTTTCAAAAGAAGGTGATTTTAGAGGCTGTTCATTGGCTGGGCAGAAATCCTAAATTGCTAACCCATTCTGATTGGTTAATTTGGTACACCCTGCTGAGAAATGTTGGAGTCTGGTGGATACTGACTTCAGTTGTTTATCCAAGTCTATTGGAATATTCTGTGGTTGACCTTTAGCATGTGTGAGTGCAATCCTCTCAAAATCTCCTGACTCCACTTTAGAAAGCCTTAGCCTTAATTACTTCATTTTCTTTCAGATTTCTGCTTTTTAGTCACGACTTTTCTCCAGACACTCACAGATCAATTGACGAGTCTGATTTTGTCCCTTGTCACCACATTTGAGTAACAAAGTGGTTATGAGAGGAGAGGAATCAAGTCTGTTTAGGACCTAAAAAAGTTATCAGAGGGGAGGTGTTTTTTCAATAATATGCTTGATTGACCGTGTTGATCTTCTAAATGACTGTTACTTTGGTTGTTATTTCTAAGAAATATTGGGTAAGGAGTATCATAGGTAACTTACATATTACAATAATAGCAACAACAACCACATAGTGATTAACAAGAGTTGAAGACTGGATTTTACTTACTTTCTGACTTTAGAGGGTAGTCAGCTGAAGAGATTAAAAAAAGGCAAACATATGATGGGTACTCTACTTAGCTAATTAGCATGTGCATGGATTTTGTTCAATTCAGGTTCTACTTTGTTAGAAGTATTTATTTAAGTGTAACAGGAGTTATTGGCCACAGTGCAAACACCTCCTTGCTCAGCCAAGATATAATTCAAGGTACCTCTTTTGTGCAAGGCAGTAGAAGTCAAAAACCAAGAGTTTCAAGAAAGCTATATAAAATAAGTTGATCATTTTTAAAAGGGTGGTAATAGCATATCCAGCATGATATTTTCCTTCATCATCTGTTACATAGGATCCATCAGTAAACTATGATAGTTCTCCATTTAGTATAGGGACTTTTTTTTGTAAATCACCTCCAGGTTTGAGTGGCTGGCCAATTAGATTTAGACAGTCATGAGGTATCCCCTTATCAGATATGGTAAGAAGGGTTGCTGGATTAAAGTTGTTGCAATGAGAAAGAATTATATGAGGGGAAAGGAAGCAGCAAGATCTCTTAAGAAGTGAGTCTGCTTGCAGAAAGATGTTAAGCATGATGAGAGTTCAGTAAGGCTTCTACAGCATAAGGAATGGAATGTGGATAATGAGAGGAGAGCCCATGACTATCTCTTCTATAGATTTAGTTAAAGCCATGGAGGCTGTTATCACTCTCATGCAGGGAAGGAATCCCTTAGCTATGGAATGTAATTGCTTGCAATAACAGCCCTGTGTTGACCTACTTTTTTTTGTATAAGGATCCCCAACGCATTTCCTTCTCTTTCATGAAAAAGAAAGAAAAAAAGACAGAAAGAAAGAAAGAAAGAAAAGAAAGAAAGAAGGCTCATAATTGGCCTGTCCTAAGGAAGGAAGACTTGAAAGTCCTTTTATTGATAGAAGCCTATACAGACATTATCTTCCCAGTCCGGGGATGCTGGTTTGTTAAATTTCAGAAGAGCATTTAAGGGTTGAGTTATCAAAGAAAAATCAGATATCCAATTTTGACAGTACATTGCCAGGCCCCCAAACCCTCATTATTTTCTCAATCTGAGGTTGAGGAAAGTTTAAAATGCTCTAAGGATCTAAGAGAAGTCACTGGTTTGATGTCAAGTGTCCTAAATATTTGACATGAACCTGAGTAAATTGGAGTTTTTCTCTGGAAACGTTAAGCTTTTGTCTGCTACAAGTTTAAGAAGATGAACATTATCGTATTCACAAGCCTGTTTAGAAGAGGAACAAAGAAGGTCATCAACATACTGCAAGAGAGTCGTTCCTTGGGGTATGACTGCTAAATCTGCTTAAAGTGTTTGTGAAAAGTAAGAGGGTCTTTCAGTATGCTTTTGAGGCATTACTGTCCAGATATATTGTTGTCCTTCCCATGTGAAGCAAATAAAAATTAACTCTCAGGGTCCACAGTAATGCTATAAAAATGCACTACAAAGGTCTATCACTGTAAAAAATTTACTTTCTGTGGGAATGGAAGTCAGGAGGGTATAGGAGTTTCAAAAGGCAGGATGTCAAGGAATGACAATGTTATTAATGGCTCTTAGGTCCTGTATAAATTTCCATCTTCATTCATGAGGTTTCTTCACAGGAAGGATAGGACTATTTCAGGGGCTAGTGCAAGGCACGATGATTTTTTTTTTTTTTTGCTTTGTATTCTTTTATTATTCATTTAATTCCTACAAAAGTTTAAGGGCTTATGGGGTTTTGTCTGATATTGGTAACAGGCTTGTTTGGGTCAATTTGAATCTCTATTTGGGGAGCCAAGTGGGTATGTCCAATGTCTGTTGTGGATTTAGCCCAAAGTTGCTAAGGAACCTCTTTTAAAAGACTTAACACTCAGCATTTTTGTTATTAAGGCTAAAGGCAAAAATGTGCAAGGATGTTGAATAATTTTTACTCTTGTCAGTTAAAGCAGGGGTTGAGTCAATTTCAAGAATTATCTCCCCCTTTTGGGAAAGAAAATGACAGCATATTTTTCTAAGAAATCTTTTCTAAGTAAGTAAACTGTGACCAAGGAAACTATTAAAAAAGAATGACTATCCTGGAGAGGACCTATTTGAAAAATCAAGGGTAAATATATGTAAATTGTTAAAGATATATTAGAAACTCCCACAATTTGCATTTTTTCAGTACTCCAAGGAATGGCTGCTTGAGGCTGGTGGGGCTAACCACAGAAAGGGTTGCTTCAGTGTCAATAAGGACAGTGAAACCCTCCTCTCCAGTCATTAGGGAAGTTTCACTCAAGTGATTAAGAGGCAAGATCTGAAAGATCTCATGTGTTTTCTCAGAACACCCTCAATCCATAAGGAACATGGAGGGCAGTTTATTAAGGTATCCTTTGCCGTGTTTTAATTGTACACAATGTTTTCATCAATGTTCAGGTCTTTTTGCTTTGGTGGAAGACCCCTTTAAGATTTGGATTCCTAATATTAGACTGCCATGTTTTATTATGGGGGTTGAAAATTATTGTAGATTCATTATTTTCTTTTTTCTTACTTTATTTGTCTTAGAAATTGGTTGGGCTAATTGGTTGACCAGGTTAACTAAATCAGAGGTGAACATTATTTCCCAAATAAATTGAGCCCCTTTAACTAGAATTACAAGATCTTTATCTAAGCCATTTATGAATACAGAATTAAAAGCCACTTTGGTAGATTTGGTATCTGAGTCAAGTCCAGAGTTTTCCTTGAAAACTATTTCAAATCTATGGGAGTAATCATGTACAGCCTCACCTTCATTTTGGGTGCAAGCCTGAATCTTGTTACAATCTACTGGTTTAGGGAATGCTAAAGAAATAACTCACTAGAAAGTTTTGGCTCTTTCTTGGACGTTTTCCCCTGTTGGAGAATATATTGAATTGGAGGACCATAAGAGGATTGTTTCAGCCTGCTTTAGCCATCCAATATGTGCTTGACCTTCTCCAATGAGTGTTAATTGGCAAATAGTAGAGAAATCAATTTCATCAGTTTAGATAAGAATTTAAAATTTTTCAGCAAATTTATGACAGTCCTCAGTAACCTTGAGGAAATCTTTAGCCATAGTCCTAAATTCGGCTTTTGTTCAGAATACATATGAAATGTTTAAGAGAGTGCACTCATTATTTGGGCAGAGTTTGAAAGAATAAATTTAGGGAATCAAGGGAAATTTTTGGATCATAAGAGTAAAAGGGAAGTTCAGCAAGTGTATGATAAAAACAGGGGAACAGAAAGAGTAGGGGAATGAGATTTGGTGGAAGAAACTTGAGCCTCAAGGACAATTTCCTTCTCTTTCCATTTTTTATTAGTGAGTTTAGAGACTGTTTTGGAGACAGGCAGTTTTAGAGTCCTGAATGCGTTCAGATGCCTCTAAATGCCCATTAAAATATGCACCACATTCAGGTTGTTTTGTTTTAGAACCATAGTCTTCTAATTTAGTTTGGAGAAAACCTAGTTTTGACATATCAAAGGAGCCTCAATTTGGCCACTGCAGTTCTAATGTATCTTTTGTATATAATGTCCACTGTTCCAAATAAATACAAGAGGAGGGCCCATAATTTTTGGACATATTACCAGCTGGAGTCCCAGAAGAAGGAAAACAATTATGAGATTTAGAATTAAAGAATATCACACTTAAGATAATAATACTCACCAATAGGAAAACTCACATTTTACTTGCACAAATGGAACAACCATCCTCAAATTCCCAAATAAAAGTGCTGACCTCAACCAAAGGGAAGGAGGTAAGAGCCTGAGAAGATTTATGAGAGAAGGTGCCTGCAATTCAAGAAAGCAGAGAGCACAAGGGGCTCTCTTCCAGAAAATGCCAATCTACTCCAACATAAGATCATTTTGAGTTCCACTTCTGACATTAGCTATGTTAACTTAAAAAAAAAAAAAAAAAGACTGACATGGAGGTGAAAATAAATAGCATTTATTTTGGAGACAAAGAAGTATAACTCAGATACCTGGAATCAGGGAAGCCCTGAATAGTAATAGTATCACATAAGGCAAGCACAGGAGAAGATTTTTTTTTAACAGGGGATTTCCACAAAAAGTTGTTTTTGGAGGCAGTTCATTGGCTAGTCAGAAATTCTATATCCTAAATTAGCCCATTTCGACTAGTTAATTAATTAGAGTACTCCCAGCTGAGAGATGTCAAAAGCCTGATACTGACTTCTGTTGCTTATCCAGGTCTATTGGAACATTCTGTGGTTGACCTTTAGCAGGTGTGAGTGTGCATTCCTCTCAAAAGGATTTCTTGACCCCTCTTTAGAAAGATTTAGCCTTACTTACTTCATTTGCTTTCACAATCTCATTGTTTATTTATTGGAGAGAAGTTACTGATTAGTCTCTCGGGCCTTCAGAATGAATCTTCTAATTTGACTTTGGAGCAATCAATTTTTCCCATGTACATGGGGTTTAAGCAATTATTCCCTGGCTAACTGTGTTAAGAATTCATGCCTTCTCTTTAGTCAAGGTTTGAAATAGGATGACATAGGATTGTATTTAGGCTATTCACCACTTGCCTAACAAATATTTCTCCTGGTTTGTTTTTTACATGCTAAAAATATTAATATATCTAAGTACACAGTTTTTCAGTTTTATGTTTCAAAATCTATAAACAGTTTTTTTAATGTGTTCATTTCCTTTATTTATAAACTTCCAAATTCTCTTATCAAAAGGTAAAATATATCTTATTTAATATTTTCTTCTTATTTGGAAGTTTTCTGAATTTTTCCATTCAACTCCTTTATGCATCTGGAATTAACATTGGCACTTGGTATAAGATTGAAATCTCAGATGATTTTAAAAAATAATTAACACACAACACTATTTGTTGAATAATTCTTCTCCTCATCCCTGGTGTGTGGCTATGCACTCCTTTGCATTTTCTATAATGGGAGGGCACATGGGAGAAAAATTTTAGATTCTCTCAGAATGCCAGAGCAGGAATGTGCCTTAGAGATGTCATCTAAGCCCATTCTTTTTCAAATGGAGAAACCGAGGACCAGAGCAGGTAACTGGCTTGCCAAATGTCTTGCTAGTTAGTGGTGGAGTCAAGCCTCAAACTAAGATTTTCTGACGTTCAATTTGCATTTGAGGCTGTATTCCTTTTTTCTTATCCAGCTTCTGGGGCAGCTTGACAACTTAAGGTTAATTAACCAGCCACAGGGGAACTCAATACCCCCAAGTAGAGGGATTCTGAAAGGATCATTTCAGCTTGTCTCTATCCCCCTACCCAGCTCTTGATCACAAACATGGTCAGACTGAGAAGTGGGTGCCACAGTCTCTAGAAATAAGGGGATCAAACCTGGGGGGAAATGTTGAATATGAAATGGATCCATGATTTAAGCATCTTTACATGTAATATATTGACTAAAAAAAATTGTGTAGCTGAAAGAATCAGGAAGGATCTCAGTGGGTGAACTTTTCTCAGGAAAGAGGGAAGGAGAACTTAAGGTAGATTTCAAAAGATAGGCTAAAGACCCCTGAATTGGGAGCACAGTTTTCACTTTACTCTCCTCAAAATGCACTTGTTGTCTGAGAGATTCCTTTACTCTCTCTGTCTCTCTCTCTCCCTGTCTCTGAAATAAGGGATTTATAATAAAAAAAATGCAAGATATTAGGAGGTGGGGCCTTTGAAAGGTTATTAGGTCAGGGATATAGCCTTCAAAAATGGGATTAGTGCTTTTATAAAAGAAGTCCAAGAGTGAGCTTTCATCCTTTCTACCATGAGAGGACACAGCAAAATGAGCACCCTCTATGAACCAGAAAGCATTTTCTCACCAAACACTGAATTTGTTGGCACCTTGACCTTGGCCTCTTCAGCCTTTAGAACTGTAAGAAATAAATTTCTGTTGTTTATTAAGCCACCAGGTTATGGTATTTTGTTGTGGCAGCCTGAATGGTCTAATACAGTCCCTTTATCCATCTTTGGCTGACATTCCTTATTCCTTTGAGTCCTCTTTGACATCCAGTAACTTGGATACTGTCATATAAAATTAATTACAATTAACATATCTTATGTAAATAGGAAGGAATAGAGGAATAGGAAGGTGGAAGCAAAATGATTAATATAAACACAGATATCTTGATATCAACATAAGGAAGTACTCCTAACTATTGTAGTATTGGGTTTTGCAACTAGCCAGAAGATCAAAATTGATGTTTTTAACAACTTTCTTCCTTAACTACCTTCTTCCATTAACCCATTCCATATTGCCTTTGTCCTCAACAAGCACCTTACCTGGTTGAGCTTTCTCAACTGGAGATGTGACCCAATCTTCATTTTTCGAGTGTCTGAGCCATTAAAAGTCCTGTTTGTATGGGTTGCTGTAATTTTCCATTGACTTTAGTCGCAGAATATGGAAGTACTAAGAGACACCCATGGGGAACACCTGCATTACAGATCCTCATTATGTATAGCAATGCAATTTCTTCTTGATATTCAAGATCTACCATAACAGTAAGTACTGTAGCCCCCTTATTTTGCTATTTATTCAGTGGCACAAGTTGCTCAAAGTTGCCAGATGTCCATCTCAACCATAAATTCATTAGAAGCATTGCTGCAACCCGTGGTGGAATCATTCAACCATTCGAATTAAGGCCTCTAAATCAGGATGACCTAAGTTACAGGGATGAGAAAAGTAATTTTACTAGTGGATCAATAGAGAAATAATGAGTAGATCTAAAATTAATGTCATTCCTTGATTCCGTAACCTAGGATTCCTGGCTATGGGAGAAACAGCACCACATTTTGGACACTAACTTAGAACATATACCACATTACAGAGGACATGGGCCAACCCTGCAAAATGTCATCTAACTGGCTCTGTAACTGAGTCATCAAAGGCATTCCACTCTCTATTGGCCAGCTGCTTCAGGGTGATAGGTAACATGGTAAGGCCAGTGAATTTTATGAGTTGGCACATTGCCACACTCTGGTATGAAATCAGTTGTTGGACCAGAAGGGACTCTGTATAAAATACCATGATGGCAGATAAGGCAGCCAGTAAATCCTCAGATGGTAGTTTTGACACTAGCTTTCCAGGCGAAGTGGTAATGTCACATTTAGAGTCATTGTGTATTCTTGTGAGAACAAAACAATACCCCTTCCAAGATGGAAGTGGTCCAATGTAATCAAGTTCAAAACATGTAGCTTGCAAGTCCTTCTGTGGAATAATGTCATATTGGAATCTTAGTTTTGGTATCTGCTGAAGCTGTAGCCAAATTGACTTTGGTGCATGGAGGTCCATGATTCTGATCTCATGCACAAACTTCATCCTGGCTGGTATGACCACTTTCTTCATGAACACATCAAACAAAGACAAGAGTGTCTGGGAAAGAGGCTGCCTGAAATCCACAGAATGCATCATCTTATCCCCCTGATTATTAAACTTCTCTGCTGAGGTTGTTCTTTGGTGAGTATTCACATGAAACCCAAATATCTTTATATTATATCCCCATTTGCAGAGATAGCCACATATCTCTTCCCCACACTTGTTTATCACTTATTTTATAATCATGTCCTTTCCAATGGACTTCCAGCCAAACTATTAACTAGTGTCTATGAAGTGGGGTCATTTCATACCTCTGTCCCCATGTTTTTCTCCATACAAAATGAGCAAGGTTCTTTGGCATTCCTTTTCATTTTGGGTAAATGTATATCCTTCAATAAGTGTCTTTTATGTTAAGGTTAGCAACTGCAGTTACTGTTGTTTAGAGCCAAGTACTATAACCAATACAGACATTGATAACAGAAATTAGGTTTCATGCAACAAAATTTAAGGAAATTGGGGAATTTTGAAGTTGATTTTCTGCCCCATTAGGGCTAAAGGTAGTTGAAAATTCCATTTGTGTTCTAGAAGGGGAATATGGCAGCCCATGAAATGAAAGAGCATATCATTTAATTAAGTGGTTCTCTAAAATGTAAAGCCTTTGGAAGGCCTGGCTTTAGAAGACCTTATTGCTGCCATAGAGAAGTCTGAAAAATGTAAGTAGTTAATAGATTGTGAGGTGAAGTGGATGCTTATGATGGCACTAGAAAGCTTTAAAAAAGAAGCCTAAATTCTTGCTCAGAAGCCTAATTTCTTGGCTCAAGTGCTCAAGGAATATATGGAAGACAGGAAACATGTAAATATATTTTCTGGAGGGCTAAGTTAGCCAAATCCTATACTTGCCATTTGATCCTGTGTGTTACCAAATTACAGAATTTGTTGATTTCTCAACATTGATGTCAGTTTTGTCAAAATTAGTCACTGAAATGCAAAGAGTAAAAATTCAAGAATAGGACAGTTGAGAGAGCTAAAAGAACCTCAACTCCAAATCCCCACTGAGCCTCTCTTGCCAGCAAAAGCAGTCTTTCTCTTTGTCCAATGCAGCTGTTTCTCCTTTGCTTACACACCCAGTAATTTCCTTGCCCATGAGACTTAAACTGCAAAAAGAAGCCAATTTTCCTAATGCCACCATCTCACAACTATTGTTGTCTCCAGACCTGTAAGTAGAGTAAGATCCCATCATTTCTCTCCAGACTAGGATGGAGGATCAAATATCAAAACAATGAGAAAAGTGTTTACAAACTGAAAGAACTGTGGAACGTTGAATATTTCTAAAATAAAAATTTGTGTGGGAATGATTATGAGGGTGTTCATTCAAAAAAGAAGATATATAATTTTAGATCTGATTGAATGTATTGATATGGTAAAACTTCCTAGAGTCTTTATTCGATGTGCTACTCTAGCAGCTTTACACAAGACTGAAATTATTGTGATAAATATAAGTTTGCAAGATCTTTCTTACACCTTCTCAGTCAATTACATCTGAAGGAGAATGTATTAGCAGAAAGCGGAAATGAACAGCAGTAGCGGGTAGAGATAAAGCCCAGGGAATATGGAGACTTGAGGTGAGGGAATATATGATAACAGAAGAAAGGGAAGAGAATTATCTGTTTCTGGATCCCCACTTTGTACGGGGCACTACTATAGGAGCTTCTGGACACTACCTCTAAATTTCATTTTGTACTCTCAATAACCACATGACATGGCAATCATTATTATTTCCACTTTAGAGGTGAGAAAACTGAGGTTCAAGGATACTAGGTAACTTGTCCCAAATTACACAGTTACAACATAGAGACATGACAGGGGCACAGGTCTAATGCCTGTGATGCCAGAGCACAGGGCAAGGGAGTCTGCAGAGGGAAGGGTACCTTTCTCTTATGTCGGAGATAAGCCCTGCTAGCAAAGCTCAGCTGAATCAGAAGCAGCAGAAAACAACCTGTGCCATTGTCTGACTATGCCACCAGAGGGCACGGGTTTGGAAGTTTTCTTTTTACACAGTCTTTTGCTGTTTTCTCTGCAGGGACTTGCTGTAGCTGAGAGAGCAGACAATGTGTTATATTACATGGACTAACCTCGCTGTCTAGAGACTTGAGCTTGTCACTCCCTTTCTTTAGGACACATGTACTAGTGACCATCACATTTGTGAGGTGTGCCCTCTTCAATATGGGCAGTGGGTGTCAGGTAGTTAGAAAGACCTCTTGGGTTCAGGACTGATATTTACCAACCAGCTCTGAAACCTCAGGTGCTGACTGTGGTGCTTTCCACATAGTGGGAGCTTAGTCTATGTTTTGTTAAGAAGAAATAATGGTACACAGAATCACCCTCTATCTATCCCCCAGTGGCTTCCCAGTGCCCTCAAGGTAAAGTCAGTACTATTTGTCCTGGATTATAAGTCCTACCATAGACTGCATCTAGGCTTAGCTCGAACTAGCCCCTCATTCCCTGCCTCCCCTCCCATTAACACATAGATTCTTAATGTAGTACTGAAGCTGGCAGGGTCTGGAATCTGATGCTTCACAAAATGTCTGTAGTAAAATGCTTCACATGTCTGTAGTAAATACTCAAAAGCAGGAGTTGCTGTTGCTGCTGCTGCTGCTGCTGCTACTACTACTACTACTAGAGCTGGAAACTTTCAGAGGCAGGTTGAACTCAAGTCTCCTGACTGAGTCCAGTTCTTTTTGTTCCCATTGCTTCCTTGCATATAATCAGTACACAGTTAATACTGGACAGTGGAATCTTTAATTTCAGTCTCCTTGACTCCTTCTGCATCCTCTTTTGGAGTCCTGTGCCCAGGGGACTGCACAGGGAATTTTAATGACGAGAAGACAGGGCTGGTTTCCCCCTTAGCAGACATATATGTTTGCAGCATCAGAAGTCTAGGGCTGGAAGCTACCTTTGACATCATTTCCTCTGTGAATGCATGTATAATTTCTACAGAACCTATTAGAAAGGATCACCCAGCCTCTGCCTTTGTACAACTTTCCCTTAAAAAACTGCCAGTCCCACTGCTGATTGGCCCAGTAGTGAGAACTTTTTCCTGCTGCCTCTTGGTGCTTTTGCCTATGGCCCCTATCCTGCCTGCTGAAGGCACTCTTGCCAGCATGGACTTAAACCCCTCCAGCTCTGACAATCCTCTTTCTCTTTTGTTTTACATGAAGGGTCTGGCAGCCAAAGCAATCACTCAAAGTTCAAACCTTATCATTTTTTGCTTTGTTCCTCTTGGCCTTGGTTTTGTACATCAGCTTTGAAAATACCATCCCAGGGTTAATGCTGGGGTTAATTTATAACTAAGAGTGCTCTAGTTTTGCAATACAGGACATGCTATAAAAATGGAAAGATGTTGCTTTCTGAGAGATGCAGGTGGATTCTTGGGCATTTGCTGTAAGTACTTTTTTTCTCTTTGGGAACTTTGAACATCTCTATCAGCACGTCAGAGTCCCAAATAACCAAGTTGGCAAGTCAGAGTCCCAAACCAAATTCCTGGCTCTAGGGGCGAAGGTCTAAGTGTGGTCGTCTAATAATTGACTTTCTACCAGCCTCAGTGACTTTTAAAGAAAGAGGACTCTGATGATGATATGGAGATTGGATAGAGTGGTGAACAAAGGGGGTTGGTATGGAGAATATAGGAGATGGTGTGACCTGTTAGGAGCTGATATAGTAGCTCAGGCCATGAACTGAGAGGCAGAGGCAGCAGGAATGAAGAGAAGGGAGAAGTTTTGAGAGTTATTTAAGAGTTAGTATTCATAAGACATCATGCTTCATTAGATATGGGGAATGAGAATAAAAAGAGGCTACGATTGTTCCCAGGTATCTGGGTTACGTGTCTCTATAGACAGTGATGTGATAAACTGAGATGTGGAATGAAGATGAGGGAGCAAGCTTAAGGTGTAGGGAGATGATATGTTTACATCTGGCAACTTTGAGATTTTCTTATTGAGACTGAGGTCTGTGTGGACCATCCTGGTGGTTATATCCAAAAGAAAGCTGGATAAATGGCTAGGAGCTCATGAGAGCAATCTGAGAGAGATACAATTTCTAGCAATTGAGTGCGGAGGGTAAGATCACTCAGGAAGAAGATGGAGGGCGGAGGAAGGATCCTTTTTCTGAGTTCATAGATCTCTTCCTTCTAAGCACACATGTCCACTTTCATGGGATTTTCACACCTGACTCCTTTACTCCATTTCTTTGCACTCTTTCAGGATCAGAGAACCTTATGCCATATCTTTCTGGCTTTCTTTATAATAATTAAAAGTAACATGCATAGGTGTAAGAATAATAGTGTTAAGATGTCTTACAACTTAGAAATGACTGTTTAGATGTTACTAAGATTAATGGTGAAAGAAATCTAAAATTTAGAAAGTTATTCTTTCATTTTCTGGTTGTTTGAAAATACCTCTATGGCTTCCATGCATTGCAAAATGCGTGAATTTCAGCTCATGACCTTGTATGTGGCTCCATAAACCACCACCCGTCCATTCCAACTAATCATATATTGTACAAATTACTTTCATTTTGTCTTTTAGCCAAAGAAGATGCAAGTGTTCTCTCATCTCATAGATTTTATCTTAAGAAAATGCCAAATGAAAAAAAAATCTAAAATTCTAATCTACAATGAATAATGTATGCAGAGGGAGTACTAGTTTAACCTAAGAATATCCCCTCTCTCCAACAGGCTGCCTCTAGTTCAGATAAAAAGTGATTCAATTTCCATAAATTTAATTTACTCATAGCATTTTCATAATGTTCCTATAACATCTGAATGACAGTCCACGGCATTATTTCCATGGTCGCAGCAAGCCACTTCTCCTACTCCCTGTCCATATTTGATGCATCTCCTGTTTTTCAAGGGAGAGAAACCCCTGCTCAGCCCCTGATGAGCACATCATCAAATATTTACTATTGTTTTATTAATCAGTGTGGGTGGTTATTATGTGTCTCTGGCTCAGGGAGTGTTTCATCCAACTAAGCTCCCTCAATGGTTGTCTCACTTCACCTCTTATAGATTAACTTCCTTCCAAAATGTCATCATTCCTGTACCTGGTTCTCTTGGTACTTGGGCTTCATGCTACAATCCATTGTGCATCACCTGAAGGCAAAGTAACAGCCTGCCATTCACCCCAACAAAATGCCACTCTCTACAAGATGTCATCCATTAATGCTGACTTTGCATTCAATCTGTACCGGAGGTTCACTGTGGAGACCCCAGATAAGAACATCTTCTTTTCCCCTGTGAGCATTTCTGCAGCTTTGGTTATGCTTTCCTTTGGGGCCTGCTGCAGCACCCAAACTGAGATTGTGGAGACCTTGGGGTTCAACCTCACAGACACTCCAATGTTAGAGATCCAGCATGGCTTCCAGCATCTGATCTGTTCACTGAATTTTCCAAAGAAGGAACTGGAATTGCAGATAGGAAATGCCCTCTTCATTGGCAAGCATGTAAAACCACTGGCAAAGTTCTTGAATGTTGTCAAGACCCTCTATGAGACGGAAGTCTTTTCTACCGACTTCTCCAACATTTCTGCAGCCAAGCAGGAGATTAACAGTCATGTGGAGATGCAAACCAAAGGGAAAGTTGTGGGTCTAATTCGAGACCTCAAACCAAACACCATCATGGTCTTAGTGAACTATATTCACTTTAAAGGTAAGACTTTCAGATGTCAATTTTCAGTCTAAGGCTCAGATACTTGGGTGGAGTGCTGAGGGGAGCTCATGGTCTCTTATTACTGGCATCAGTAGGTGTCCCTCATACCACAGTGATCTGCTCCACTGGACATAGCTGTGAATAGTATTGGATCTTCCAAGACGGACACACAGCTCTGTGAATGAGTCCAGGAAATTTCTAGGGAGAGCGCCCTTTCAGAGAGGTGGGTGACAATGGTATGAACATCTTGCTCATAATTGGCTAAAGATTCATGGTTTCCAAAAGATTTGGTGAGGTGGGACAAGCTTGCACTTGTCAAGTAGACATATTTGTATGTAAAGCTTACTGTGATTCTCACTTGCTGTACATACTTAGGCATGTTACATACATAATTTTACCATGTATTATGCACTCACTGTGTACTAAACACCATCCGACATGTGTGGTATACACACACTGTCTCAATCAATCCTCATAAGTGCCCAAGTTTACACAGTTAATAAGTTTTAGAACTGATATTCCCAACAAGGTCTGTGTGAGTCTAAAGCTGGTGCTTGTAGAAACAAGAATTATGTGACTATTTTCTAAAGGTACTGTGCTCAAATGATTTCTCCTGGTTCTATAGTATATGTCAGCCACATTTCTTGGAGGAGTAATCAATTGTCGGCCACAAACCACACATGTATAGACTGGCTAAAATTGCAGAACAGATCTGTTTTCTCATTTCTCCCTAGTGTGTTGGATGTCCTTATACGTTTTTATGGAAGAGGAAACTATGGCTTTGATGGGCTTAGTGTGGTATAGTAGTTTTGGACACAGACCGTGGAGCCCAACAGCCCTGGGTGTGATTCCTGGCTCTGCCACCTGTTAACTGGGAGACCATGACAAATGACTTTCTCTGCCTGATCCTCAGTCACTTGTAAAACTGGTTGACTGTAGGTACCTAACTCATTGGTGGTCTTAATTTCTAAATGAAATCACTAATGGAAAAGGTCTTGTTGGTACTGATACCGGTTTAAAATAAACACCTTTTTTCTTTGTATTTTAAGCCCAGTGGGCAAATCCTTTTGATCCATCCAAGACAGAAGACAGTTCCAGCTTCTTAATAGACAAGACCACCACTGTGCAAGTGCCCATGATGCACCAGATGGAACAATACTATCACCTAGTGGATATGGAATTGAACTGCACAGTTCTGCAAATGGACTACAGCAAGAATGCTCTGGCACTCTTTGTTCTTCCCAAGGAGGGACAGATGGAGTCAGTGGAAGCGGCCATGTCATCTAAAACACTGAAGAAGTGGAACCGCTTACTACAGAAGGGGTAAATGCCTTAGAGGATGTGTGGGTGGAAGGTGGGCATAAAAGTGCAGGTGAGACAGAGTTCAGCAGAAACCCAGAGGCAGAAGAATCACCCTGAACTACCCAACAGCTATGTATGATCACTAGAATATGCCAAGAAAATACTGTCTACCAGGCCCTTGGCTGGGCATTTTTACATACTTCACATCATCCAAGCACATCAACAAACCTACAAAGGAGGCAGTATAATTGGCATTTTTCAAATTAGGAAGTCTGGTCTTGTAAGATAAGATGAGCTCCCCAAAGTCAGCCTACTAGTAAATTGATGCCTTCCTGTAGACCAACTAGTGCTCAAAGAACAGGTTGGATTTTGAAGTTGAAAGGTGATTGGGTAGCCACTCTGGACTGGAAGTGCAAGGCAGAAAACTGTGAAGCTCCTGGGTGCTACCCATTAACCTTCATGCCACTAGCTCCCCAACCTTGGTCATCACCCCATAGATATTTTCTCTTGATTATAAAGGAGTTACATCTCCCTACTCCCAGTGTTTCAGCCCAACATTGGCTGTACCTGAGTGCATTCCTTTCAGAATAACTTCTGTGAGTTTGGTGCCATGTATTGACTTATATAGTAATGGTTGTCAATACTCAGGGAAGAAGCAGAGTCCAATATAATACCATCATGAGAGAGAGAAGGAGAGAATCATAAGCTTGATATGGTGATTGCCATGTGTTCCCTTCCTCTTTTCCCACAGATGGGTTGACTTGTTTATTCCAAAGTTTTCCATTTCTGCCACATATGACCTTGGAGCCACACTTTTGAAGATGGGCATTCAGCATGCCTATGCTGAAAATGCTGATTTTTCTGGACTTACAGAGGACAATGGTCTGAAACTTTCCAATGTAAGTTGATAAACTAGAGTTCTTAAATGTAAGAACTGGAAGGGCAATTAGGAGTCAATTAATTCAACTTTCTTATTTTACCAATTAGCAATCTGATGCCTAGAGAGGCGGTGTGACTCCTCCTAAGCTAGAATCACTTCAGAGTCATTCCCATTACTCCAAATAAATAATTGTATCAGTTTCTTCCATCCTTGACCTTTATGTCCCAGAATTACTGTGATAGAACAGCTTAATGATCAGAAGTGACTCTGGTGAGATGCAGTTCTGGAGGAGGTGTGAGGAGGGAATGCTTAAGAGGTGACTCCTGGCGGCAGCAGGCCATAGTGAATGAGCTGTTTCCCAATGGCTAGCCATAGAATCACCAGAGAATGATTGACTACGTTTAGCAGAGGAAACTTCATATTCTAGCACCATCAACATAGTATAGCAAAGGGGCGGCCCCACCTTTCCTTTCCCTTTCTTACTTCTAGACCTTCCCAAAGACTGTTCCTGTTTCTTCAGAGACCTGCAGGATTTGTTCTTCCCACACAGGCTGCCCATAAGGCTGTGCTGCACATTGGTGAAAAGGGAACTGAAGCTGCAGCTGTCCCTGAAGTTGAACTTTCGGATCAGCCTGAAAGCACTTTCCTACACCCTATTATCCAAATTGATAGATCTTTCATGTTGTTGATTTTGGAGAGAAGCACAAGGAGTATTCTCTTTCTAGGGAAAGTTGTGAACCCAACGGAAGCGTAGTTGGGAAAAAGGCCATTGGCTAATTGCACGTGTGTATTGCAATGGGAAATAAATAAATAATATAGCCTGGTGTGATTGATGTGAGCTTGGACTTGCATTCCCTTATGATGGGATGAAGATTGAACCCTGGCTGAACTTTGTTGGCTGTGGAAGAGGCCAATCCTATGGCAGAACATTCAGAATGTCAATGAGTAATTCATTATTATCCAAAGCATAGGAAGGCTCTATGTTTGTATATTTCTCTTTGTCAGAATACCCCTCAACTCATTTGCTCTAATAAATTTGACTGAGTTGAAAAATTTTCCCTTTTCTGTCTTCTGGGGAATAGCTAAAAAGCAGGTCAGGTCTTCATATCCCAGTACTCCAATAAAATCAATGGACATAAAACAATGCAGATGCATTGTCTTATATGTGAACTTCTCAACCCCCTTCCCACGGTCCCATTAGTAGGATTCTCTGTGTTCTTGCCAGATCTGACATTGGTAGGTTGAATAAAGGAACTCTCACTATGGGGATGAGTTACAGACTGAGAGGGATGTAGCTTTCGTTACTGAACAAGCATGGGACAATACAGCAAGAGAGAGATAAACTCGCCTGTCCAACCCCACCTTCCCCTCAAAAAAACATACTTCCACCTTGCCAATGTATAAGCTGGGAGTGGAGAAAGAAAGTAATTCATTCATGTCATATCTCATAGGATCTCTTTTTCTGTATCCCAATCAGACTCCTTTCCATGTATAGCACCCCTGTCCCACTTGTTTAAGTAGGAATCTCCTTTTTCGCTCTAATTTCACTGAATATTGGTACTTTTGCATCCCCAGATCCTTCAACAACCTTCCCTCTACCTGTACATGCCAACTCATTCCCACCTACCAAACTAGATTTTATCTCAGACACTATGTATTTAAAGCTTGAGTATAAATGGCACAGTGAGTGGTAATGATGTAGTATCTGAAATTCTAGTCCTGAGATAAAACACTTCAGTGACAGGAAAATAGTAAAAAAAAAAAATGCAGAAGTACTGTTGCAGATGTTGTACTTCCACATTGAAATAAATATTTATGTTTAGAAAAGCATGTGTATTACAAACATTCTAATTTTTTCTGATTAGACCCATTTGCATGGAAGTTTGTTTATTCCTGGTATAGTTCACACTTTGCTTTTGTGTAAGAAATTTTTGAAGCCCAGAGCAGAATCTCTGGTACAAAAATTCATTGTTAACATGGAGTTGTGTTTCACTAAAGTTACATTACAATCCTGGCCCTGCTACTTAGTGTTTGGTGATCTTGGACAAGGCACTTAAACCCTGTACCTTATTTTCTTCATCTGTAAAATGGGAACAATAAGAATATCCATGTCATTGGGATTTTGTGAACCTTCAATGTTGCAAAGCATGTAGCATGTAATATGCTCATCACAGAGCCTGAGACCTGATAAAAAGCCCTGTAAATATTAGTTGTTTCAATCATGTTGGTCAACACCAGACAGTGGGCTGGTATCAGAACCAGGATTGTAATGTGAGTCTCTTAATTTGCGGGTTTCTGTTCTCTAGCTCAGGCTCTACCTCCAGAGGCCAGAGTAAGTGTAAATATCAACTCCTTCCTACCCCCTACCCTCCAAATGAGTTCCATCAGAACTTGTTCTGGAAGGAATATCAGTATCTTCAGAGGGAAGTCAGGGATTAAAAGACATTATCCCTCAAGTAGTTCATGTGTCTCCTTAGAGACTAAACCTCATTCAGTCATTCTTTCCCAGATTATGAAGGGCTATCACTGTTTGTCCTGTGACAAACTAAGAATAACAAACTAAGAATAGAACGTAACTTCCTTAACCTCATGAAGTTTACCCACAAAATAACTAGAACATGTATCTCACTTAATAGAGAAAATTTTGTAGCAGAATTTTTACTAAATTGGGAATAAGACAAAGATTCTATATATTATTGCTTTTATTTAAAATGATATTGGAGATGTTAGTGCAGTCAAACAAGAAAAATAAACATTAAAAGAGTAGAGTGGAAAGGAAGGAAAATTTGTCTACACAGAAAAGCCAAGAAAATATATTAACGAATTCTTAGAACAAAAGACAGAAAACTTATTTGGGAACCAGCCACAAGAAAGCAGTGGTGTGGATTGCACAGAATTTACCAATTCTGCTTTCCTTTCCACAGTGTGATAGAATTATAGACACACAGCTTCCCTGATAAACTACATGTTCTAGCCTCCCTAGCAGTTAGGTGTGGCCTTGTAAGTAAATTCTCAACAATGAAATATGAATGTAGGTGACATATAACATCCATCAACTAGGGAATTACAATAGTTGAGTACTTCCTCCACTCTTTTTCTGCCTTCATTAAGCTGGATTGTGGACTTACTTATGATCAAGTTTGACCACAAGCAGGTAAAGAGCTCCTTGGCAGTCTTGTGAAACCTATGTACATCTTTTCAGAATAATTCTTTAAATGCTAAGAAAAAGTAGGATTACAATGCCACCAATAATGTAGAAATATAATTATTAAAATAATATTGAAATTACATCAGCAAGATGGCAGAATAGGAAGCCCTGGATCCTCCTCCCCCACTTCCTTGACAAACACCAATTCAACAACAATACACAGACAAATTCCCTTTGTAAGTATACCCATTATGGAAAACAGTATGGAGGTTCCATAAAATGTTAAAAACAGAACTACCATATTATATAGCAATCCCACTTCTGGATATTTACCAAAAATAATTGAAATCAGGATCTCAAATAGACATTTGCACACCAGTGTCCACTGCAGCATTATTCACAATAGGCAAGATATGGAAACAACCTAAATGTCCATCGATAGATGAAAGGATAAGTGTTTCTACATACAATGGACTATTATTCAGCTTTAAAGAAGAAGGAAATCCTGCCATTTGCAACATGGATGAACCTGGAGGACATTAAGCTAAATAAAATAAGCCAGTCACAGAAGTAGAAACCTGTATTATTCCACTTATATGAAGTATCAAAATTAGTAAAACCCCTAAAAGCAGAGGATAGAACGGTGATTGCTAGAGACTGCAGGAAGGGGGAACTGGAGAGTTGTTATTAAATGTGTATCAAGGTGCTGACAAATTCTGTTTCTAGTGAAGGCTGTTTTCCTTGCTTGAAGATGGCCACCTTCTCATTATGTTCTCATATAGTCTTTCCTTGGTGCATCATACAGGGAAAGAGAGAGAGAGAGAGAGAAAGAGAGAGAGAGAGCAAGAGCTCTCCTGTGTCTCTTCTAATAATGACACTAATCTTATCAGATTAGAGCTCCATCCTTATGACCTCACTTAATATTAATTACTACCTTACTCCAAATACAGCTACTCTGGGGATTAGGACTTTAAAATATGAATATTAGGGGTACAGATACATTAAGCCCATAACACTAGCCTTATTCTAAGTAATACAGAAGTTGGTAGTAGTAGTAGTAGTGGGGATGTTGCAGGTTTGATTATCCAGGAAGCAGATCCTGAAGCAGAGTTTATAGTACAGAACATTTATTAGGGAGGGCCCTTGGGATTGACGCCTATAGAATGGAAGGGAAGGAAGCCAAATTAGGCAGAGGCTGAAGTCATGCCAACATGCAGGTCCAAATAGCAACAACCTTGGTTGACTGCACAAGGAAATCTGGAGCTAAAACGGCCAGTTAGAGTTGTTCTGTTTTAGGTCAAAATAGCTGGACCCTCACACATCTACCTTGGTCAGTCACTGAATATGAGCTGACCAGAAAAGGTAATGATTGAGGGCAAGACATCTCTGCAACTAAGGCAGCCCTTGAAGGGACTGAAAGCTGAAGCCTGTCTGCTGACAGGACTCCTAAGCATCTAGAACAACAAGTCCTTTCTTGAAGAGAAATCTGTATGGCACACCTCCATGTCCAACACAGTCAATTCCTTATCTACTGAAATCTACTTCCTCCTGTAAGTTTTGGAAGTATTTACTCAAGGATTCTGGTGAATCTTTCTTCCTGGAGGAAGCTTAGAAGGAAACATTTGGTAGAATGAACTACAGCTTCTGCTGCTGCAGCTGGACTCATTGTCACAACTGATAATACTTCATTCCCCTCCACTATCCATTCTAGATTCTCCTTCCCTTTAGCTGATCTCCATAGCTCACCAGATGACATTATTAAAAACCACATCCATGACAAGTATTGAGCCACCAGTTACCATAGCATTCTCTGACCAAGATTACTTCATATGTCCACTTCCCATCAAAATTGGGCAAGGAATTATGAAGAGGCACTCATGTGGATCACTTGAATGTCAAACATATACTACACTTGTCCCATTATGTAACAACATATCTTCTTCCTTCTAATGATTGGGATCAATTACCCTTGACTAAATGGTGTAATAAAGAGTCTAACTCCATTTTCTTAATATTTGACATCTTTTAAGTCTTATTTCTACTTCTTTCCTTTATGCCCTACATCTGGGTATGCTGATAAGTAAGCCAGTTCACTCACTTCTTTGGTGGTAGTGAGAATTTCCAGCCAAACAAGCTGCTGCCTATACAAAGAAACCCTCACAGTTGCCTCAACCCCTAACAATCATAAAAGCCCAAGCCTATTTCCTTTCCCTCCTCTCTCAAGCCATTTTTTGACCAGCTTAGGAGGCCTGTCCTGCTTTCCTGGTGTGTGTGTGTGTGATGTAATCAGTCTTGACACCTGACCCAAGTTTTGGGTGAGAATCCACCCTGTGTCTGTAGGATGGCCAGAGCAAATGATGTGATTCCTTTTCTTGCCTGATATTCCCTGACCATAAAGATCCTGAAGTGTTCAGGCAGCATCCATAGCTTATAGTTCAATGGGACACTTGCTGAATTTCATGGCAGAAGTGTTTTTCCTTTGGTGATCATTACTTGCAACCCTACAAATCCCAGAATTGTAGGGACAGGTTGCAAAGTTCCCCAGTGGGTAATTGAGAGTAATGCAAGTGTGCTCACTCCATTTTCCATCAATTGCTTCCTGACTCATGAATTCTTCCTATTGGGAGCACAACATCATGTAGTGATCTCTGACTAAAGTTAGTATACTGTGCCTTGGAAGAAGGAATCCAGTTTTGTAAAGTATCACCTCTGAGCTGGTGCTTTATGGAAGCCTTCATCACGTCCTTCCAATGCTCTTTTATGACAGCAACTTCCAAGTGTTACTATAAATGGTCTTTGACTTACGATGGTCTGATTTACAATTTTTTAATGGTATGATGGTGTGAAACAATTCTGTTTTTCACTTTCAGTACAATATTTAATAAATTACATGAGGTATCCAACACTTTATTATAAAATAGGCTTGTGTTACATGATTTTGCCCAACTGTAAACCAATTTGAAATATGATGGAATTGGAGTAAAAAATCTTTGGGGAAGTGATGATTACATCTATACTGGCAGTGTAGAAAAAATTATGAGAACCCTACATTTTGCCACATACTAGAATAAATTCATGATGGATTAGAAATCTAAATGTAAAAAGTAAACTTTAAAAGTATTAATAGCATATCTTATAAAATAATAAATGGGGAAGCAGTTTTGAAATAATAACAAAAGTAAAACATATACAGAAGAATACTGGAAAATTTAACCTCAAGAATTGACAAAATACATCTTAAACAAAGTGCAAATATAATTATAGACAAGAATAAGATATTTGCTATAAGTATACCAGGCACATGATTAGTGATACAATGCCAACAAAAGAAATAAGAAAATGGCACATAATCTAAGAGAAAAATGGGCAAAAATTAGAGAAACCAGTGCTGATGGAAAAAATTATATTGCCCAATAAACCTATGGGAAGTGCTGGTAACTGGACCTCCCAAGGACTAATTGAAACCATATCCCTGGAGGTGGGGCCTGTGCATATGTGTTTATTAGTTGGTTGGTTGTTCTGTTTATCTTAATTTTTATCTTTCTATTGTAGTACACTATGCATACAAAATGTACACAAGTCATAAGTATTTAGCTTAATGAATTTTAACAAAGAGAACATATCCATGTAATCAGCACCCAGATCAAGAAAGAAGCCCCTTTCATGTCACCTTATGCTTAGTAACCTCCCAAGTGTAATTATCCTGATTCCTAACATCACAAATTACTTTGCCTGTTTTTAAATCTTTATATAAATTAAATCGGCCTGGCGCAGTGGCTCATGCCTGTAATCCCAGCACTTTGAGAGGCTGAAGCGGGCGGGTCATGAGGTCAGAAGATCAAGACCATCCTGGCTAACACGGTGAAACCCCATCTCTACTAAAAAATACAAAAATATTAGCCGGGCATAGTGGTGGGCGCCTGTAGTCCCAGTTACTAGGGAGGCTGAGGCAGGAGAATGGAGTGAACCCGTGAGGCGGAGCTTGCAGTGAGTGGAGATTGTGCCACTGCACTCCAGCCTGGGCGACAGAGAGAGACTCCATCTCAAAAATAAATGAATGAATAAATAAATAAATAAATACAAATAAATTAAATCATATAATTTATACTCTTTTTGTGTTTTTCTGCTTTCCACTCAACATTGGATGATTGCTTATAGTTACAGAGTTTTCAGTCTCATTGTTACATGGTATTTTGTTTTATGAAAACACATTTTGTCTATCCCTTCTAATGTTGATAGATATTTAGGCAATCTCTAGTTTATGGGCTTTTATAAATAATATCTCTCTAAGCATTCTTAAGCAGGTCTCCTAGTTAATAAATGTATGCTTTCCTTATGGGTATAAACCACGGGATGGAATTGCTGAGTGATAGGGTGTGCATATAACCAGCTTCCATAGACATCCCTCTATCTTTGCCTGAATCTGGATTGTCAGCATCTAAGTGCATTCTGGTTGATTGGCAATTGTCCCCTGGGAAAGCTGTTGAAAATTCAGCACTCCATTTAAGATTTCCAAATCTTTCCATTTGGGTTCTTAGCCACTTCCCCTGAGGTGTCTTTGTCTCCTTACATGAGAAGTCTATGTCTCCTAAGACTCTCTGGGGAAGTCTTTGTCTCCACAGAGTCTTAGGAGACAAAGACTTCAGAGTAGCCTTGAGAGAGTATACGGAATTCCATTCTGCTTTTCAGAGGACATTTCTACTTATATTTAGCCTCCAATCCTGTACAGCTTTGGAAATCAGCAAATGCCTTGAGCAAGGTCCTGGTTGTGTGTTTGAGTCCCCACATGTCTTCGAATTTGTCACTCATTTTCCTGTGAACACCAAAAGCTCACCTGGATTATTAATTCCCCAGGTGCTGCCCTTCGCTGGAACTGGTAAAATCTTCCTGGGGTGGTGGTGGTGCGGGAGAAGGGGGGGACAACAAATTACAGATTCTCAATACAGCTTGGAAAGACTTTATTCTCTGGAATCTTTTTCCCTTTTATCCTAATTGCTTCTGCAGTTTTCAGATACATTTAAAACTAGATTTTAGTAATCTATCTGGCTTTTTTAGGTGTTCTTTATGGGAGCATTGACCTACCACGAACTACTCCATCTACGTGAAATGAGAAATGTTTATGCGTTCTTTAAAATTTTCCGATGTTATTCAAATGTGTAGAACCCGTTGAGAACTACTGTCTTAGAGAAACACTTGCAAGTGTATACCTAGAGACATGTGCCAGGAAATTCATGGCAACAACGCTATAAGGGAAAACTGCAAACAACTGAAATATCCATCAATAAAGGAATGGATGACTAAATTGTATAATAGAAATGTTCATATGATGGAATATTGTTTGAGCACCCAAATTGCTAAATTAGAACTACATGTCTAAATATGAATATATCTCAAAAATCTCAGAAAATAATGTTACCTTGTAACTGGAAAGGGGTCCCAATACAAATCCCAAGAAAGTGTTCTTGGACCTCGCTCAAGAAAGAATTTGGGGCGAGTCAACAATGCTAAGCAAAAGCAAGTTTATTAAGAAAGTAAAGTAATAAATAATGGCTACCCCATAGGCAGAGCAGCAGCCTGGGCCACTCAGCTGCTTATACTTATTGTTACTTCTTGATTATATGCTAAACAAGGTGTGGATTATTCATGAATTTTCCGGGAATGGGATGGTGAATTCCCTTGAAGCTGAGCGTTCCTCCCCTTTTTAGAGCATATACGGTAACTTCCAGATGTTGTCATGGAATCTGTAAACTGTCAAGACACCGGTGAGAGTGTCCTTTTGCATGTTAATGCATTATAACTAGCGTATAATGAGCAGTGAGGAAGACCAGAGGTCACTTTTGTCACCATCTTGGTTTTTGTGGGTTTTGGCCGGCTTCTTTACCGCGTGCTGTTCTATCAGCAAGGTCTTTGTGACCTGTATCTTGTGCCTACTTCTTATCTCATACTGTGACTGAGAATGCCTAACTTCCTGGAATGCAGCCCAATAGGTCTCAGCCTCATTTTACTCAGCCCCCTATTCAAGATGGAGATGCTCTGGTTCAAGCGCCTCTGACAACCTTGTAAGAACCAAGTTGAAGAACAAAACAAAGTATAACACTATTTACATCACTTAAAAAGCCATACAAAAGAATACTTAAGTACTTAAGTAGTTCCAGTGAGCTTTTGAACAGTATGGTGACTATAGTTAAGAATAATGAATTGTATACTGGAACATTGCTAAAAGAGTAAATTTTAAATGTTCTTGCCACAAAAAAATGATAGCTACGTGAAATGATCAATATATTAATTAGTTTGGTTGTACTCATTTCGCAATGCATATATATGTCAGAACATTGCATTGTATACTATAAATATATATTTATTTGCCAATTTTAATTCAAAAATATTTTTAAAAACAATACCTAAACAATTCATGAATACACATATATGAAGTAAA
The DNA here is from genome assembly GCF_028885625.2 of Pongo pygmaeus. Classification (NCBI taxonomy): domain Eukaryota; kingdom Metazoa; phylum Chordata; class Mammalia; order Primates; family Hominidae; genus Pongo; species Pongo pygmaeus. The sequence goes on along the minus strand of NC_072396.2, from coordinate 110,163,169 downwards.
AGTATAAAAATGTGAACTGGAAATACATGCATCAAATTTACGTTAATGCTTACTTCTAGGGGAAGGCAGATGGTGATGAGATTGAGTAAAGGAATAAAGAGGAAGTCAACTACATCTATAATTGTTTATTTCATTTTTATTTATTTCTTAAGGAGTAAAATAAAATATAAACATTTTTTAGTACTGTGTGATAGGCATCTGGGTGTGGTTATATTATTCTCAGTACTTCTCTGCAGGCTTGAAATTTTTAAGCCTTAAGAAAGAAAACTCAGTTTAAATATAACCTTTCTGGTGAATGATTACTGAGTCCCTCAAGAAAACTCAATAACTCTCGTCTAGCTAGGCCCACAGGTTTTTCTCCCTGACATTTATTTTTATAGCACTAATCACAACCTATTTTAATAATCTGTTTGCTCACATGTTGCTACTTCTACATTAAAAATTATATGGGGAACTATCTCACAATAAGGTGAGTAATTTAGGCCAGGTGCAGTGGCTCATGCCTGTAATCCCAACACTTTGGGAGGCCAAGGCGAGTGGATCACCTGACGTCAGGAGTTTGAGACCAGTCTGGCCAACATGGCACAAGCCTGTCTCTACTAAAAATACAAAAATTAGCTGGGCATGGTGGCACATGCCTGTAATCCCAGCTACTTGGGAGGCTGAGGCAGGAGAATCACTTCTACCCGGGAGGCGGAGGTTGCAGTGAGCCAAGATCATACCACTGCGTTCCAGCCTGGGCAACAGAATGAGATTCTGTCTCAAAAAAAAAAAAAAAAAAAAAAAAAGAAAAGAAAGAAAAAAGTAGCGAGTAATTTAAGAGAATTAAATCAGAATAACAAGAGGTAGGGTCCAGGCATGAATATTTTTTAAGCCTCCTAGGTGATTCTAAGGTGCAGCCAGAGCTAAGAGCCACAGGTAGTCCTGAAGAGAAAAAATTGGGTTGCCCTTGTTACCTTTTGTGTCTAATACATATTACAAGGAATGGCATAAAGCTAGTTGTTTGTCCTCTGTCATCTTGGAACAGCACCTGTGGTACTCCTGTTACTATTAACTTGCATTCATCCATTTCATAAGACAATTAAGGAGCAAAAGTAAGTCCCTAGCAGCTACAGACTTTGTGAAAGCAGCATGCTCCTCTGGAAGGTCATGTAAGTCACGGCTTCCCTCCTCGTTCCAGGGGGCTACATCTTTGAAAGGTCTGTCCTGGTTCTGATCAGAGTTCAGCTGATCATTGCCTGCTTTGCATATAGCATCTGCCTTGGGAAAGGTGATGGATTATAGCATAAAAAACAAATGTGACTGTATTTTCTGCAGCCAAATAACTTTCACATGTAGTTCTTTGAAATTCTTCTCTCTTACGGTGAGTATGTTGGCTAATTTTTTGTCAACTTGACTATGATGCTGGTTTTTGTTGTTGTTGTTGTTAAATACCAGTGTAGATGTTGCTGTGAAGTTATTATTTGCATGTGATTAACATTTAAATCAGTAGAATTTGAGTACAGCATATTACCCCTCATAACGTGAGTGGGCCTTATCTAATCAGTTGAAGGCCTTAAGAGAAAAGATTGAGGAACTCTTTCCTGGGTCTCCACCTTGCCAGCCCTGCTGAATTCAGATTTGCCAACCACACAATTGCGTAAGGCAATTCTTTAAAATAAATCTCTCTCTCTCCCTTTTTCTCCACATATGTTTGTCTCGAGCAACCTTAGTTTGGGGACATCTCCCTGAAGTAGCTTATGGAAGTTTAAAAAATGTTACTTTATTTTCCTGTAACTGCACTGAACTTCGCTCTTGACCACACAACCCTTTTAATAGCATATCAATGTATCTAGTCACTTCAAGGCAAAGTTAGTCGTTTATGAGTTCTTCCTCTCTTTTTTGGATGATACATTGTCACATTCAAGGATTTCTCCCACCTTTTTCCTACTTCCCAACCCTCACAATGATTTAAGTAACATAGAAGGAGGGGACTTGCTCATGTATTGCCTTCATGTCAGGGGAGAGGCTTTTTGTCCAAAGTAGGTAGCCTCTGTCCACATTGACTTCTGCTGCTATTTCGTTTCCATGCTGGCTGCTACCCATTCCTGCTAGCGTTGGCTCAGTTGGTTCCTGTCCTGCCATGATCTTTAATTCATAGAGGCCCCCGTATTGCATTGTCCTGATGCCAATATAAAATTTTCTTTCAATACTCTGGCTCTCCTTCAACCTTTGAGGAATCCCCTGCCCTGAGAACTGCTGTCCCCATACCACATAGGGATGCCAGCATTTTTATGAGGTTGTTCTAATGTACATCCACCTTAATACTTCTCTCAGCCATTGCTACTCTTTTGAAACACTGTATTGGACATGTGGCTTATCCACACAGGTTTTAAATTTCCAGGATGACATTCTGGAATTAAAGCAAGGTCCCTAGACTTATCTGGAGTCTCTTTTGTCCTCTCCACCTGGAACTCAGCCAAGGCAGGTAAAGGAGGCAGGATAGGAATAAGTTACAGATTTCTTTCTCAAAGAGTGGTGTGTTGTTAACCTCTGCTGCCCATAGTGGGTATTACACAAAAGCAATTTATGCATACAGTCTGATGCTTCCTGGAATATGGGAACATATGCTATCCTCAAGAACTGAGATTAAGGAAGTACCTCAGTAGACGCCATGCCTGAGACTCATAACTTAAAGGAGAGGGTCCTTAGATAAAAACAAAGGCTTTTCAAAGATAATAGACCTGTCCTGATAAAAGATGCATTATAGATCATAGTCAATACTGTTGTGTACATGTGCCATAGACACTGAGCTATCAGAGCAGCTACCAGGAGAGTATTTGGGTGAAAAACTCAAGGCCTCCTAGGACATTAGGGTAAAGGTGACTTTGGAACTAATAATCAGATCTTGGGTAATTAGGACTAAGGTTCTACAAGAAGGACACAAAAGCTTTACTGTCCACTGGTGGAAGGCCTCTTGGTGTATAGAGAACTCAACCTAAGTTAATGAATGAGGTAAATTATATCCTTTCTGAGGAATCACCTTGACTTGACTTTGTGTGATTCCTTCACAGTGCTTCTGAATCTGGTTCTTAGAAAATGTTCCCAAATTCCTTGACAGGCAGGGTTAATTAAGCAGTCTGAGAAAGTGATATACCACGCTGAAGCAAGATCACCCAATGTGGGCAACAAGAGTGTGTTTTGAAAAATATTTCCCAATATTAACCCTTGCCCCCAAGAGTCAAGAACAAAGCATCACAGGAAAAAGCGGATAAGAGGTAGTGGGAGAGAAATAGTACAAATGAACAGTAGGAGTGACCAGAATAATAGATGATATGCTATATCAAGTTTTAACTATGTGCCAGGCACTATGCTAAGCATTTTATATATATTATCTCAATTAATTTTATGAAAACCCTATGGAGGAGTGTGGCAGAGTCAGAGAGCTGTCCTGTTCCTACCTCCATAGTGAAGGGTTATCTCTGGGAAGTGGCAGCCCAAGGAGGGGCTACGTTTTCTATCCACATCCATGCAGTTAAATGGAGCAATGTGATTATTTCTTGTGATAGACTGAATAATGGTCCTCATAATTACTTCCTAATCTACAGAACTTGGGAATTTTAATTTACATGCAAAAGGAACCTTGCAGATAAAGGAAGTTAAGTCTCTTTAGATGAGGACATTATCCTGGATTATCCAAGTGGGTCCTAAATGCAATTACAAGGGTTCCTTTTAAGACGGATGCAGAGAGAGATTGAAAGATGCTATCTTGCTGGCTTTGAAGATGGAGAAAGAGCCTCAAAGCCAAATAATGCAGAGGATGCAGTACTAGAAGTTGGAAAAGGCAAGGAAATAGATTCTTTCCAGAGCCTCCAGAGAGAGCACAGCCCTGCTGACATCTTGGTTTCAGTCCAGTAAATCTCCTTTGGATTTCTGGCCTCCAGAATTGTAAGAAAAAATATATTTCAGTTGTTGTAAGCCAATAAGTTTGTGGTAATTTGTTACAGCAGCCATCAGAAACTGATACCGTTCCCACCCAAAAAATATGAGCCAAAATATCACAAGGCCCACACTGTGATTCGCAAAGACCCTAGGTATTCTGACTTCATGGCTATTTTCCTCTATAAAGAAACAATATATATTTTTTGAGAGGGAGTTTTGCTCTGTCACCCAGGCTGGAGTGCAGTGGCATGATCTTGGCTCACTGCAACCTCCATCTCCTGGGTTCAAGCCATTCTCCTGCCTCAGCCTCCCAAGTAGCTGGGACTACAGGCATACACCACCACACCCAGCTAATTTTTGTATTTTTAATAGAGATGGGGTTTCACCATGTTGGCCAGGCTGGTCTCAAACTCCTGACCTCAGGTGATCCACAAGCCTCGGCCTCCAAAAGTGCTGGGATTACAGGCATGAGCCACCACGCCCGGCCCATAAAAATATATTTTATGACTACATTGATACACAGATGAATATAATCCTGGCTTAATTCACAATTACATGTTTGTTATTATTATGTTCATATTTTTCTTCCTTTTTTAACAGAAATTAAAATTAAAACCATTTTTTATGGGCTGTTAAGACTCTCATGAGTTCTAGGTCTTGTGGACACTGTACCTAATAAGGTAAGTCAGTATTGCATGTCACTTCTGGACCATGGATTTTATGAAGCTAGTATGTCATCTCCAGTTTCTCTTTCTTGGAAGAGGTCTCTCCTAAGAAAGTCCAACAATGGAGTCCAGCAACTTGCGGCTGTCTTAGTCTGCTCAGGATGCCAGCAGCATGCACAAGATTTTGTTTTCTCTGAATCATCAGGTAGAAGAAAGTTACCTTCTGTCTGGGAATACTTACATTATATTGTTACATAAGTGAAAAATTAACTTTTGTTGTTCTAAGTCACAGAAATATTGTGGTGTATTTTAAACAACAGCTGACACTGTGCTAAGGAATACAGAAATTTGGTGTTTCGAAGTGGAATTCACCCGTAATTTAAAAACTACATCGTATAGCTTTCCCTTAGTAGTCAATTTGTATGAAGTAAGGAAGCTGACATTGTAAACTGGAGATATGGATACCCAAGTTGTACAATGACAAATACTGGATGAATTTATTATCCATGATAATTTGGAAATCAGACAAAAGACCTACTAAGCCTGAATCTCTAGGAAGAGAGATTGAATAACAGAATGTTAGTAGTGTGTATTGGTTGTTACTTGTGCATTTAGCAAGGTGTGTCAAAAAAAGGGATGCACACAAGCAAGAATTACCTAGTTTGAGATTTAAAACAGAAAGCAATACAGATCATCAATTGTTGGTTGTCTTAGTCTGCTCAGGATGCCATAATAAAATATTATAGACTGGGTGGCTTAAACCACACAAATGTGTTTTCTCACAGTTCTGGAGGGCTGAAGTCCCAGATCAAGGTCTGATAGGGTTGATCTTTGGTGAGGACTCCTTTCCTGGCTTGCAGACAGCTGCCTTCTCACTGAGTCCCCACATGGCCTTTTCTCTGTGCATGTGCATGGAGAGACATAAAAACTTATTTCTTCTTCTTTTCATAAGGCCACCAATCCTATTAGATTAGGATCCCATCATTATGACCTCATTTAATTACATCCTAAAATCCCTGTCTCCAAATACAGTCACTTGGGGGCTTAGGATTTCAACATATAAATTTTGTGTGGACACAATTTTGTCCATAGTAGTGGCCTTGCATGATTTAAAATACCAACTATTGCTGTACTCAAAATAGAAAGAACTCAGGTTGAAAAGTTATTTAAGCAAAAAGGCTCAGTAAAGCTCATGAGTTAGAGTGAAAATGGGAGAATACATAACTCCAAAGTTGCATGTCTCCACAAAGGCAGCTAATAAACTGGCAAAACCTGTCACAATTTTTTCTGAACTCTGAAAACTAACCAAAAACCTGTAGCAACTAGGGGAATGCTTAATCAGGAAAAAAACAGTTGAATATGCATGGGAAGAGAGAGGTTTTTGGAATTTAAAGTTACCTTGATGCCATATCCCATTGCTTAGCTAGATGGTGACCTCAAAGACAACAACCTACATTCTAAGTAGAGACACTGGTAGTACCAGAGAGAGCAAAACAGACCTTTTTCTCAAAAGATTGTGGTTGTTTGCTTTGGCGTGTTTGGTGGCTGCCCAGAAGATAGGCTAAAATGCTTGCCTAACTCTCCCACTGCTGAGGTGACTACCCAAGGAACACTTGTTGAAAATATTTAAAGGCAAACACTTTGCCACTGTTGCCTGAGAAAATGGGTAACAGCTGGAGCAAACAATAAACTAACCAAAAAGCTTGGGAAGAGTCTGGGGAATTACGTGCTTTGGGAATAAGGACTTTCAAAACTCTGTTATATTCCTAGGAATACATAAGTCCACACACGTGCCCAGGGTTGGTTACATTCTCAGGAAATTCCTGAGGACCTAAACATTAGCTCTAGCTGACCATCCAGCTTTGTGCAAGCAGGAAGTGAAAACTAAAGCAGAGTTGTGAATGGCCAGGCTGGGTACTGAAGACAGGCACCAATATACATGGTGAGCTCATTTGCAAACACTTTTTTTTTTCCAGACATATAGAGAAATCTGTGTCCATTTACTAGCTGACTACTAAGCTAATGGAGCAAAGATTTTATTGGTACATGAAAAGAACACAGACTTCACAAAATTAGTTCAGAAAAAGTCGTTAAACAAACAAACAATAACAACTACAACAAGCAGCATCTACAAATCATGGAAATAGGAGAATATATGATGTCTAAAATTGCCACATTATGATAATTCTCAGGTTTCAACTATATATATATGCATATAAACACGTATATGTGTATATACGTATATGTGTATATATGTATATATATGTATATATACGTATATATATGTATGGCAATGAAATAATAAAATATAGCCAATATGCTATAGACAAAAGAATTACTGGAAACTGTCATTGTGGAACCCAGGCATTAGAATTACTAGACAAAGACTTTGAAATAACTATTTTAAATATACTCAAAGAGCTAAAGGAAACCACATAATAATAATGAAAGAAAACCAAATGGTGTATCATCAATTAGAGAATATCAGTAAGGATATAGAAATTATAAAAGGGAAACCAATTAACATTTTGGAGTCAATAAGTACAGTAACTTAAATGAAATTTGCTAGCAGATTTGAGAAGGCAGAAAAAATGGCAAACTTAAATATAGGTCAATCAAGAATCAGAAAGTAAAAGAATGAATAATGAAGAAAGTCTGAGTCTTTTAGTACATGATCAAGTGTTCCAAAATATTTATAATGGGAGTCCTAAAAGAGAGGAGGGAGTAAAAGGGGCAGAAAGAATATTTGAAGATATAATGACTGAAAATTCTTCGATATAATGAAAGATATGAACACACATCTGAAAAGATGAGTGAATCCCAAATGGGATAAACTGAAAGAGATCAACAGTGTAATATATTACAGTCAAATTATCAGAAAACAATGACAAAGAGAATCCTGAGAGCAGCAACAGAAAAGCAACTCATCAATTCTAAGGGATCTTCAATAAGAGTGAGAACAGATTTTTTATCAAAAAACATGGAGGTCAGGAGGCAATGTGATGAGAAGTTCAAAATACCAAAAGATAAAAAATGGTTGACAAATAATCTTATATCCAACAAACTATCCTTCAAAGTGAAGTAAAAATTAAGATAGTACCAGAGAAAAAAAAACCTGAGGGAGTTTGTTATTAGTGCACCTGCCATACAAGAAATGCTAAACAGCTCAGGTTGAATTTAAAAAAAAAATCAGGCAGTAACCATGAATAAATTAAGAACTATTAAAGGTAACCACAAAGGAAAATTAAAAATTCAGTATTAATGTATTTTTGGTTTGTAACTCTTCTGTTTTCCTATATATTTAAAAGACAACTGCATAAAACAATATTTATAAATCTATGGTGATGAGCACACAATGTATAAAATAAAGATGCAATATGTGGCAATAGTCTTATAAAGTAGGAGACACAGCTATATAGAATTTTTTTATTGTAAATATGTTTATATTAATCCAAACTAGATAGTTGTACATTAAGGTGTTAATTGTAATCCCAGCAACCACTAAGAAAACAAATAAAATATATAAAGTAAAATAAATTACCAGAGAATTAAAATGATACACTAGAATATATCTGTTTAGCACAAAATAAGGCAATATATGAGCAATTAAGGAGCTAAAAAGCTATAAAACATATAAAAAACAAAAACCATAATGGCAGATTTAAGTTCTTTCTTATTAGTTATTACATTATATAAATGGATTAAAATCTACAATTGAAAGGTAGAGATGGACAGAATGGGTAAAAAATCACAAGCAATCCTTATGATGTCTACAAAAGACTCAACTTAGATTCAAATACACACATAGTTTGAAAGTAAAAGGGTGGAAAAAACATTTCATGTGAATAGTAACCTGAAGAGAGTGGGTATGACTATAGTATTATCAGATAAGTTAGACATTAAAACAAAAGTTGTTACAAGAGAAAAGGGACATTATATAACAATAAATTGTCAATTCATTAAGAAAGTATATCAGTTATAACCATATATATGCACTTAACAAAAGAACTCAAAATATATGTGGCAAGAACCGAATTTAAGGAAGAAATAAACAGTTCAACAATAACATTGGAAAGTTTGATACTCCACCTTTAATTCTGAATGAAAGAGCTAGACAAAAGATCAGCAAGTAAATAGAAGATTTTAATAACACTGTAAAGCAGCTAGAACTAACAGACATATATAGAACACACCACAAAAAACAGCAGAATACACATTCTTCTCAAGCCCTCATACAATATATTCTAGAACAGGTCATGTGTTAAATGACAAGGCAAGTCTCAATAAACTTTAAAAGATTGAAATCATATAAAGTATCTCCTCTGGCCCACTGGAATAAAATTAGGAATCAATAACAAAGGGAAATGTGAAAATTAAACATCACACTACTTTTTAAATTTTCATCAACAAAAATATTTATTACAAGATAATTGAGGGAGCTTTTCTGTATCATGAGATTAAAATGATGTTGAGCCAAGAGCAATATCACCAGCCAAATCATTAAACAATCATTAAATCAAAGACATTTTCAGCTTGCCCAAATGGAACCTTTATTTCCCCAGAATATTTCTGAAAACATTGCTAAAGGAATACATGAGCAAACATAGCTTGAAAATCAAGAATTACATAGGCACGAAGCAGTTACTCAATTAGAACTTCCATATCATCTGAAATTCCCTTTACTATATGAAATAGGTTGTCAACTAATAATCTTTTGAGGAAAATATGTTTTTCCACAGAATTTGCTTTCAGTGAAGTAGAAGACATTTTTAAATTCTTATGATTATAGCAGCACAAAACTGGCATGTACATTAGACAGAAAACTTACTTGGGGCATCAGAATTTGGTTTCACGTCAATTTGGTTCTGATCAAGGAAGTGGAGCCACTATAAATGATATGGAATAAGGTATTTATTAGAGGGTGTAAAATTTTGAAGTTGATTTAAACAAAAAGATTCTCTGGAACCCTATTGCTTCTGTATTTGCAGGAGGGCCTAAAGTTGCTGTAGAACAGTGGGCTGGTGTCAAGAGAAAAGCCCCAAGTGAAGCAGAGGAGAGTGCAGACAAAATGGAATCCAAGAAGATAAAATGAAAGCTATATCCTTTGGTCATTCTCTCCAACATCAATAGTGAAGGGTGGACTGTAGTAGCAGGCACTCTTTGCTATGGTGCTACGAAACATCACAGTATTAAACAACCAACTAGTCAAAGCAGAAATCTCAAGAGAAATTTAAAAATATTTTGAGAAGGGTGAAAATAAAAAGCACAACATATTAAAATTTATAGGATGCTGCAAAAGCAGTGCTCAGAGTGAAATTTATCAGGCTGTAAACACCATATTGACAGAATGAGGAATAAAAGCACATTATCATCTCAATCAGTGAAGATAAAACATTTGACAAAATCTAACACCCTGTCGCATTAAAAACCAGCTAGGAATGAAATGGAATGTTCTCAACCTGATAAGAGACATTTACTGAAAACCTAAATCTAATACTATGACTAATGATAAAGAACGATAGGATTCCCCATAAGAGCAAGACAAGGATGCCCATTCTCACCACTTCTATTCAACATTTTACTAAAAGTTCTAGCTAAAACAATTAGGCAAGAAAAAAGAAATAAATGGTGTACAGGCTAGAAAGCAAGAAGTAAACTATCTCTATTCTTAGATGACATTATCTTATGTTAAAAAAAAACCTAGGGATACACACACACACACACACACACACACACACACACACACGCAAAACCCTAGTAGACACCAGAAAGGCTTCAAGATGACTTACTAGTAGTATCTAGTACTCGGTTCCTGCACTAAGAAAAATCAAAAGAGTAAATAGAAAATATTACTTTAAATAGATCATACAAGAGACAATACTAGTGTTCAATAGAAAAGTGACAGGAAATGCCTAAAGCAAAGAAGAGGGAAGTGAGGTAGCCTGCTCGACCAAGATTGGCTCAAACCTGGGATAGACTCCCTAGTGCAGAAAAAAGGTAAGTGAGAGACCCCAGTGGACCACATTCCCACGGTGGAATTGGCAATCCTAGCCACAGAAGAGTCCCTTGACCCTTACGGGCCCTGAAACCCTGAAACTAACATAAGGAGTTGCCTAAAGATGGTGCAGTGGCACTGCTCCAGAAAGGGACCTTGTACTGGATCCCACACACTCTCCAAGTCCTAAACAGCCACAGCAAGGGGCCATTTTGAGAGCCCACCCCACAACAGACTACACATTGTCCTGAGGCCCAGCAGTGCTGAGGCTGAGGCATGAACAGAGTCCACATTCCTTGCCTGCTGGCCTAGGCTGCCACCACTAAAGGAGTTCCTTGCCTCCCCAATAGCAGGGATACAGCATAGCCACTGCTGTTCCCAACCTGAGCATTCCACTTGGGGCCTGAGGATAGCCCCACTCCTGCACCTGCACACAACATTGAAGGGCCTGAGAATAAGTCAGCCTGGCCTGGCTCCCCACACCCCCAAAGCCAGAGCAAGCAGTCTGGGGTCCTAGGAGCTGCCCACCCCAGTCCACCACTGCTGGCACCAGAGCAATCCTCCTGGAGGCCTGAGGTTGGGCTTACCCACCTGGCCATTATCACCTCAAGGGCACCTGCCAGCAGGTGCCACATGTGGGCCTGGAGACTGGCCTGCCTAGCACATCACAGCCACTGCCAACACCACCACATACCACTCAGGACCTAGATGATTATCCCACCACTTCTACTGTCATTGCCTACACCATACCAGCCTTCCAAGGGCCCAAGAACCCACCCATCCACCCAGCCCACCACTGCCACTATCAGCATCCAAAAAGTTACAAGTATCATCCCATCTACACTTGGTGATACTGGTGCCAGTGTATGCTGCCCTAGGGCCCAAGGACAGGCATGGTCAGTGCACTGTGGCTACCAATGTGGCCTGAAGACTGGCTGTATTAGTTTGTTTTCACACTGCTAATAAAGACATACCTGAAACTGTGTAATTTATAAAGGAAAGAGTTTAATTGACTAACAGTTCAGCATGGCTGGGGAGGCCTCAGGAAACTTAAAATCATGGTGGAAGGGGAAGCAAACATGTCCTTCTTCACATGGTGGAAGCAAGGAGAAGTGCCAAGTAAAAGGGGGAAAATCCACTTATAAAACCACCAGATCTTGTGAGAACTCACTCACTATCATGAGAACAGCAGCATGGGGGTAACCTCCCCCATGATTCAATTACCTCTCTGGGCCCCTCCCACAATACGTGGGGATTATGGGAACTACAATTCAAGGTAGCTTTGGGTTGGGACACAGCCAAACCATATTATTCTGTCCCTGGTTCCTCCCAAATCTCATGTTCTCACATTTCAAAACACAATTATGCCCTCCAAGACTCCCCCAAAGTTTTAATTCATTCCAGCATTAACCCAAAGTCAAGTCCAAAGTCTCATCTGAAACAAGGCAAGTCCCTTTTGCCTATGAGCCTGTAAAATCAAAAGCATGTTAGTTACCTCCTAGATACAATGGAGGTACAGACATTTGGTAAATATGCTCATTCCAAATGGGAGAAATTGGCCAAAACAAGGGGGCTATAGGCTTCATGTAAGTTCAAAATCCAATAGGGCAATCATTAAACCTTAAAGTTCCAAAATGTTCTCTTTTGACTCCATGTCTCACATCCAGTTCATGCTGATGCAAGAAGTGGGTTCTGATGGTCTTGGACAGCTCCACCCCTGTGGCTTTGCAGGCTACAGCCCCCTCCAGGACGCTTTCATGGGCTGGCATTGAGTGTCTGTGGCTTTTCCAGGCACATGCTGCATGCTGTCGGTGGATCTGAAGGATGATGGCTCTCTTCTCACAGCTTCACTAGGCAGTTCCCCAGTGGGGGCTCTTGTGAGGGCTCTGATCCCACATTTCCCTTCTCCACTGCTGCAGCAGAGGTTCTCCATGAGGGGTCCACAACATGGCAGAAGTCCAGCAAACTTCTGCCTGTACATCCACGTGTTTCCATACATCCTCCAAAATCAAAGTGGAGGTTCCCACACCTTAATTCTTGTGTTCTGCAGACCCACAAGACCAACACCACATGGGAGCTGCCAAGGCTTGGAGCTTGCACCCTCTGAAGCAATGGCCTGAGCTGTACCTTGGCCCCTTTTAGCCATAGCTGGAGCTGAAGCAGCTGGGTTGCAAAGCACCATATCCTGAGGCTGCATAGAGCAGGGGGCCCTGGGCCCAGGCCAGGAAACCATTTTTCCCTCCTAGGCCTCTGAGCCTGTGATGGAGGGTGCTGCCACAAAGTTCTCTCACATGCTCTAGAGATGTTTTTCCTCTTGTCTTGGGGATTAACATTCAGCTCCTTGTTACTTATGCAAATTTCTGCAGCAGGCTTCAATTTCTCACCAGAAAACGGGTTTTTATTTTCTAATGCATTGGTGGGCTGCAAATTTTCCATACTTTTATGCTCTGCTTCCTTCTGAATGCATTGCTGCTTAGAAATATCTTCCCCTAGATACCCTAAATCATCTCTCTCAAGTTCAAAGTCCACAGATCTCTAGGGCAGGGGCAAATGACACCAGTCTCCTTGCCAAAGCATAAAAAGAGTCACCTTTGCTCCAGTTCCCAACAAATTCCTCATCTCCATCTGAGACCATCTCAGCCTGGACTTTATTGTCCATATCACTATGAGCATTTTGGTCAAAGCTATTCAACAAGTCTCTAGAATGTTCCAAACTTTCCCACAACTTCCTGTCTTCTTCTGTGCCCTCTAAACTGTTCCAACCTCTGTCTGTTACCCAGTTCCAAAATTGCTTCCACATTTTCAAGCATCTTTACAGCAGCACCCCACTCTGTGGTAAAAATTTACTGTGTTAGTCCATTCTCATGCTGCTAATAAAGACATACCTAATTTATAAAGGAAAGAGGTTTAATTGACTGACAGTTCAGCATGGCTGAGGAGGACTCAGGAAATTTACAATCATGGTGGAAGGGGAAGCAATCACGTCCTTCTTCATATGGTGGCAGGAAGGAGAGGTACAGAGCTAAAGGGCCCCCTTATAAAACCATCAGATCTTGTGAGAACTCACTCACTATCACAAGAACTGCAGCATGGGGGTAACCCTCACCATGATTCCATTACCTCCCACTGGGTCCCTCCCACAACATGTGGGGATTATGGGAACGACAAATTCAAGATGAGATTTGGATGGGGACACAGTCAAACCATATCACTGGCCCACCTGGCATCCCAGTCTTCAGCAGAACTTCACCACAGCCTCCACTGTTAAAACAATTGAAGAAATCACAGATACTATAATGCTGTTTACAGCCAAAGTAATCATACAGAGATTACACTACTGCAGTCACCCAGAATCAAAGCCAAAGTGCCCTACCCAACCAATAATATCGATACATCTTCAGGAAAAAGCCCTTCCCAAGAAAGCAAATTCAAAATATTGGAATAAGTGACTATTATACCAGATACACAGATATCGATATAAGGACACAGAAAATATGAAAGAAATGAAAAAATATGATGCCCTCAAAGGAATATAATAATTCTCCAGTAACAGACCCCAGTCAAAACAAATTTAAGAAATCCTGGAAAAAAAATTCAAAATATTGATTTTTAGGAAGCTCAGTGAGATACAGGAGAACACTGAAAAACAATACAAAGAAATCAGAAAGACAATTCAAGATATGAATGAGAAATTTATCAAATACATATCATAAAAAGAAGCAAATAGAAATTCTGAAACTGAATAATTCATTGAATGAAATATAAAATACATTTGAAAGCTTCAATAATAAGGCCAATTAAGCAGAGGAAAGACTCTCAGAACTTTAAGATGTGTCAGAGAAAAATAAAGAAATATTACAGAGAAAAATAAAGAAAAAGGAATAAACAAAGCCTACATGATATGTGGGACTCCAGAAAGCAACCAAATATTTGAATTTTCAGAGTCACACAAAAATTCAATCTAAATAGAAAATGTTCAGAATGAAATAGTCTGTGAATAAAAAAGGCTTATTAAGACTTGTCAGTTAAAAAGATGGACTTAGTCCTTCAGCAGATATCAGATTAAGGTTCTTTCCTTCTCACTTGATCCAACTGGTTCAAATGGCCTCCATTAAGAAAAGAGAGAGCAAGAGGATGAGAAAGCAAAGAAATAAGGCAGACAATAATTTTGTCAAGGAAAAAAGTTGGGTTTGGTTACTGGCACACAGAAATGGTTGAATATAAATTGACTGAAAGCTTACTGAATTTGAGATAATTGTACTGCCAAAGAAACCACAAACGAGGTCTACAAGAGCCCACCACTCTATAGTAATGCCCTGGCCTCTAAACCTGAACCAGCAGAAAGATGGCTGTGGAAAATTATGTATCCACTAAGGAGGAAAAGCTACCCCAAACCTACCTGAGATATAATCATGGAGAGGAATGGACAAGAAAGCTTCCCACAGAGGGAAGAATCAGGATCTAATCAGAGAGTCTCCCCAACTGCCCTGGCAGGCTGTCTTCAGAATGTATCTGACCAGTAAGATTCCATTATTGCCATGGGCCACCAATCATTGTAACTTTCCTTCTATTTTTTAATGGGAATTTTTTACTGGGTTTTTTCTGTATCTATTCCACCATCATGCATTGAGGATTTGGGGGAGACAGATAACTTTTATCTCAATAGGAGCCTGATAGATACTGAGCTGGTTGTAGTAACTAGATAGAACTTTGGCTTATCTCCCTTGGGAAGAGAGTGAGTGTATTCCAAGTATGAGAAGAAATGTGCCTACAGATCTTTGGTGGCCAGAGGAACAAACAAAGATAAATGTCCTCTAAAGATCTATGCCCTGCCCTCCATTGGATAAAATTGTTAAGAAACAGCTGGCTATCCAGGGACTATATTTTCCAGATATTTGTGGCTTGTTCTTAAAAATGTAATATGAGTAGAAGTGATCTGCGTTACTACGAGCCAAGAAGCTTAAGAGGCCGATATGCTCTTTCCATTATCTCTTTTCTCCTTTTGCCATTTGGAAGTGGGTCGCTCAAGACCCTGAGGGTATGGAGGACTCACAAGACATAGAGGAGCTGGGACCTCTGAATTACTATGTGGAGGAAATCACATATCTATCACAAACAACTACTTTGGACTCTGGTGAGAATGAAACAAATTTCTGATGTATCAAGCCATGCAAACATTCAGTTTTATTTGATAAAACAGTAAGTGGGCTGGGCATGATGGCTGATGCCGGTAATCCCAACACTTTGGGAGGCCGAGGTGAGAAGATCACTTGAGGCCAGGAGTTTGAGACCAACCTGGGAAACACAGGGAGACCCCCATCTCTATAATTTTTTTTTTAAATAGCTAGGCATGGTGGTACATACCTATAGTCTCAGCTACTCTGGAGGCTGAGGTGAGTGGATCACTTGAGCCCAGGAGTTCAAGGTTACAGTGAGCCATGGTCGTACCACTGCACTTCAGCCTGGGCAATAGAGGGAGGCCCGTCTCTAAAAAACAAACAAACAAAATAAAAACCAGTTAGCATTACCCTTATCTAAAAATGTACCAATACTTTGTACATATGAGGAAATAAAGGCTCAGGGGGGTAAGGATCTTTTACAGAGGTACATGGCTATTTAGGGGTGAAACCAG
This sequence comes from Pongo pygmaeus, assembly GCF_028885625.2. NCBI lineage: Eukaryota > Metazoa > Chordata > Mammalia > Primates > Hominidae > Pongo > Pongo pygmaeus. The sequence goes on along the minus strand of NC_072396.2, from coordinate 110,146,956 downwards.
GATATTTACCCAGGCTGTCTCACTCTTGGGCCTCTGGTTTTGGCTAGGATCTTACTTGCCTCCTGGAAAACGGTAGGAACAAAGGCAATGAAAGCAGCACTGGCCTCTTTTTTTTTTTCTTTTTTAGACTTAGGATTTCTTTTTTATTAATTTTTATTTTTATTTTAAGTTCTGAGGTACATGTGCAGGATGTCCAGGTTTGTTACACAGGTAAACGTGTGCCATGATGGTTTGCTGCACCTGTCCATGCATCACCTAGGTATTAAGCCCACTATGCAAGAACTATTTTTCCTGATACTCTCCCTCCCCTTGCACCCCACAACAGGCCCCAGTGTATGTTGTTCTCCTCTCTATGTTCATGTGTTCTCATCGTTCAGCTCCCACTTATAAGTAAGAACATGCGGTGTTTGCTTTTCTGTTCCTGCATTAGTTTGCTGAGGATAAGGGCTTCCAGCTCCATCCATGTCCCTACAAAGGACATGATCTCATTTCTTTTTATGGCTACAAAGTATTCCATGCTGTATATGTACCACATTTTCTTTATGCAGTCTATCATTGATGGGCATTTGTGTTAATGTTGATTCCATGTCTTTACTACTGTGAATGCACTGGCCTCTTTCTGAAGTTACATCCTGCTGCAGCAGGAAACTGCCTACAAGGTAAATAGTAAACAATAAATGAAAGCAGAAAGTTTTACCAGTTTTTAAGAAGGAGCCACGAGTTTCCAAGAAGCCAGTTGGAAAGTTGAAACTGGATATTAGAGTCCTAACATCTCCATGAGGAGCGGGGCATCACAAATCCTTTTGATGACACATTCATTTATTCACATCCAATAAACATCAATGGAGGGCCTACCATGTGCCAGGGTGTGTTCCTGTAAGACAAAACAAAAATCCTCATGGAGCCTACATGTTAAGTGAGGGGAGATAGACAGTAAACTAAATAAGTGGAATATACCAGATGTTACAAGGTGATAAGTACTATGGAGAATAATAAAGCAGGGCAGAAAGAAAGTACAGAAGTTCAGCTATAATGGTTCCTTTCTGCAGGCTGGAGAAACAAGGGTTACTCTTTCTGTTTGATGCACCTCACTTCCCAGAACCTAGATGAAACACCCCCACAAGAGGTCTAAGTTGATTTTTGCTACCCCTATCACTTGTTTGTTTTATGTCCCTGCAAATGATTAACTTTGCAAGGTGAGATTTTGCAAGGGCTTTTCTGAGCATGCATCCTCCTCCCCCCACCCAGTTGTGGCAACTGTCTTATCTGCTTTCCATTTTGCTAATACCTAAACAACAGGCCTTCTCTTTGCTGACTGTGGGCCTACCATAAGAACAACTATCTTGATGTTGCTCCACCTATTTCCTGACTTCTGTCTCAGTCTCTTCCTATGTTTTCAAGGAGCAAGACTAGCATCACAAGCGTGAGTTTTGGAGTCAAAGGTACCTGAGTTCATACCTTGGTTCTACCACTTACTGGCTATGGGAACTCTGACAAATTACTTAATGCCTGAGTAGCATGAAATGGGTATAATGCTAAAGAAACATTCTGGAGTGTGATGTAGATTAAGGAGTTGGCATCAGAATGTAAATCAATGAAACTCTTCTCAGTCAGGACATTCAAGGGATCAGATCTGCCAACGATTAAAGTTTGGGTATACCACCAAGCAATGAACCACCACTGAGATACTGGTGAAAAGAAAAGCAGATATTAAGTGAAGAGTGGAGGAAGGAAGTCATAAATGCTAAATATGACCTCAAGACCTGCTACAGTACTGAGAACTTTGGTCTTCACAAACTTGTCCTTCCTTCATGGTCATGGATATATACCTATATATTTTAATTAATATGTATTCTATTTTTCCTAATCTGTACATAAGTTGTGATTATGGTGGCTAAATTTAGTCCACAGATTGAAGAGTATCAAAACATAATCACAATGGATCTAGAGGGGGTATGAATATTACCCACAGATCCAGGAATTAAAACTCAATGAAGTGACCGATGAGTTATTGGGAAGTGGCAGGATTTGTTTTGGGTTGTCCATGAAATAACTGTATATTTTTAGGCAGGAGCATTTTTCAGAGACAGTCTATGGGAGGAAGGTGTGTAGATACTGGGCAGCTGTAAGCATGGGTTCTAGTTGACATGTATGGCTTTTTAGGAACTGGAGCATCATTTTTTCCCTTTTTAATGGTACTCCAATTTCCTTTTAAATAACTACTCCTTGGCCTTTATATTAAGTCTACTTAAATCAATGGCACTTCTCTTCTGTAACCAGGAGGCAGGCACATGACTTAAGTGAGGATAATGTAATGCTCTGTGGCTAGATTTTGAATTTTAGTCATAGGGATAGAAAGACTAAAAGTGTCTAAGGTCCAGGCAATTAATGTGTCAGCGTCCTAATCAGACCAATTGTTCTACAACACCACCTTTGTTCATCACTAACTCAGTTCTCTAGTTTCCCATTGGTTCTCTGAAGCCTTAATATAATTATGATAAATTTACTTCTGCTTGAGTTTGTCTGAGTTGTTTATTTTATTTTTCATAACCACTTTCAAGGAGTTTAATAGAAAGGCCTCATATAATATACCAATGTTGTACATGAGTACTAACATCAAAGCAAGTGTTTGAATTCTGGCTCTGCTGCTTACTTATCCTCTCTGGGACTCAGTTTTCTCATTTGGGAAAAGGAGATGATAAAAATGGCACCCACATCCTGGAATTATTGTTTGATAAGGGTCCAAAAAATCTTAACATTAGTAGTATGTAACAGTTACTTTAAAAAGTTAAGTTTTCCTCCTTCACTATCATGTTAAAGGAAGAATGCCCAATTTCATGGGCAGCACCCAGACATGAGATTTTATTGTGCTTATTGGAATAATGGGTAGAACAGTAAAACTGAAAGACAGTAAAAAAATCAGCTCTGTTTATATAGGATAGGGCTAGGAGCTACTCCTGGGGGAAAATAATAAATGTTTAAATTGCTTTTCAATGACTTTTGGCTACTGGCCTGGAGTCTTTTGTATATAACTAACTTACCAGAGACAACAAGGTTTACTTCATATTTATTAAAATAAGTTAGGTGTGTATGTGAGGTGGAGGGGTGTTCTTCCCCTTATCTGATACTGAGAGCTTCAGCTGAAGCATTCTTGCCTTTTCCCCTAACGATTTCTTTTCCAGGAGATGCTGATCAATACTTCCCCTTTCTGGGTCTATTTTCCAAATGTTTTCTGTAATCAAATCTTCATCACCAACACATATATAGTCAAATTTTTGACCTAAATACTTCCTGTAGTTCATCACATTCCCATTGGCCTGCCTCAGAGTTCTAAAGCATTTTATCAGTATTTTTTAACAAGTGTTTACTTTGATAACACTGAGGACCTTTAAACTTTCCCCATTATCCACTTTCCCTTTTACATCTGGCAACTCCAAGCTTTGCTCCTGACAGGATTCAAATGCCTCTTTCCCTGGTGCTAGAGCAGGACTACCAGAGAAAAATGTCTGCTCTTAGTACAAGTAACTAACAATTAGAAGGACATCTTTTCCAATTGCTTATTCTAATGTATTTTTCCAGAATTTGATAAATGTGTGGGAGTCTGGATTTATTATTTGTGTTTTTTAAATTTTTATATTTATATTTTATATATTTATATATTATTATTATTTAAAAAGCCACGAATCTCTTTTTATGAATGCAGTCCCTTTACTCTTCAAAAATGCTGTATTTTTAAAGACAGAGTTTTTAAATCAACTACATTTTTGACGTGTACATATATATACACAGCTATTAACAGTAGTTGGCCCTGAGTGTTGTTGGGGTGGAGGTGGAGATGTGGACATTGAGCCTTGTATACTTCGTTTTCTTTGAACAAAGAGCATATGAGGTTTTTACAATTACACACTTTTTTGAAGCTATGGATCCTTTCTTCTGAAGGCATTTTTAAAGGAAGTTCATTAAAATAGTCTCTATATCTAGGTATTTTATTCCACTTAAGTTCCATGGTCAATCGTTATAATAATTTTCTTGCATATACCTTTGAAACTCTTACCCTTGTCTCATTTTGTCACATTTGCTTGGAAAAGCTGCAACCTTGATCAAATGCAACTGTCTTCCAAGCCTATACCTGAGATTGTAAGTGGGGAAAAAAGTGCACAATGATAAATTAATGACCACACACTTAAAAGAGGGTTGTAACACTTCAAGAATATATTATTATTTATTCCTAATCCATTAAATCTCCCATTTCACACCTTCTCTGTCCTCAAACCTCCAATATCATCTCCTTCATCTTCTCTTTCAGGTGATGACTTTGCTTCCTGCTTTGCAGAGAAAATTTTTAAAAATTAAAGGAGACTTTCCACAGACTTGTTACCCACTTAGCAGCATCAATACCTGTATACTGTAACTTCCTGCTTCTTACAAAGATGAACTTCCTTCACTCTTCTCTAAAACCATTTTTTTTGCACTAGATCATGTGTCCTTTAGCCCACTTTTGCCTTCAGTTCCAGCAATTCTCCCTTCTCTCTCCTATATAACTATTTTTATTTTTGTACTGTAGTGGGTCATTCCAATAAACATACAGATTTCCTATTTTCTCCCATCATAAAAGAAAATATTCCTTGATCTCAATTCCCTGTTAAATCATACCATATTCCTTTACTCAAGTTGCACAGCAAAACTTTAAAATGTGTCAACACTTCAGTTCTCCAATTCCCCTCATCCCATTCTCTGTCCCCTGCACCTCTGTATCTCTCTCTCTCCCTCCATCTCTTTCCCTCATATGAGCACATGCACACATTTCATTATAATTTACAGAGTGAAATAATTATACTGAAAGTGTGCAGTTCAATGAGTTTTCACAAATGTACAGCCACAAAATCCATCTCAAATCAAGGTATGAAATATTTGCATCAATTCAGAGTTTCCTCACATCCCTTTCCAATCATCACCACTCTCATATCAAGCAAACATTTTCATTTCCATAACCATAGATTAGTTTAATATGATTGAACCTAAATGTAAATGGACTCAAGAGTCCATAGATGGATTCTTCTATGTCTAGCTTTTTAAAACTATGCTTTTCTTTTTTTTTTTTTTTTTTTTCTTGCAGTTGCAAGACTTAATAGAGTGAAAACAGAGCTCCCATACAAAGGGAGGGGACCCAAAGAGGGTAGCCATTGCCGGCTCGAATGCCTGGATTTATATCCTGATCATTGTCCCTCCTGCTGTGCTCTCAGGCAATAGATGATTGGCTGTTTCTTTACCTCCTGTTTTTGCCTAATTAGCTTTTTAGTGAGCTCTCTTTCCTACCTGATTGGTCGGGTGTGAGCTAAGTTGCAAGGCCCGTGTTTAAAGGTGGATGCGGTCACCTTGGCTTAGGGATTCTTAGTCAGCCTGGGAAATCCAGCTAGTCCTGTCTCTCAGTACCCCCTCTCAACAGGAAAACCCGAGTGTTGTTGGGGAGGTTGGCCGATGACCGCTTTAACTGCTTCCTGCTGAATTGGGACATAGTAGGGGTTGTGCAGTTGAGATTTCCTCAGGAGGGGTGCCTTCGATGTCATTAACATCAGAGCATGGGCTAGCAGGCCCCCTCCAGGGGGCCGCGGTAGATCTTAGTCATGGACTGCATCTAGGACTCCATTTGAAGAACCATTTGTAGTTTTACAGCTTTGATTCTGGAAGAGACAAACTTAACAAGGAGGTTAAAGATACAGGGATTGAAATGTATGGCTTGCAGTGCAGGAGATTATTTCTTTGGCACACTTTACAGGCCCTGACTATCTGCTTGATAGTTTTGAAAAGGCCTGGTCCAGTAAATAATAATTTGGCCATCTGATGGGTGCTATCAATGCCTAAGTGAAAGGTTTGGTGAAGGGTTTTAAGTGATTTCCATTGGTTAGCTGCAGGCAAAAGCATTTTTCCTTCTTCGGTGGCTAGCCATCCTGAGGGGAGGGAAGTATGTCCTCATGAGGGTCCCCATTTTATTTATCCTGCTGAGTACTGGGGCTTGCTTTCCTGGAGGGGGTTACCCCACACTAGGGGTCCTTCTATAAGCATTTCTAATGGAAGGTCCTGCCTTGTGGCTCCTTTGGCCTCAATATCTGCTTGGTGGTTCCCTTCTATTTCCCTTTCCTTTTTTTTCTGATGACCCCAGCTGTGTAGGACTGCCACCTCTTTAGGTTTCTGTACCACCAATAATAATCTCCTAATGGCTTCCTGATGTTTGATAAGTGTTCCTTTGGAAGTTAGGAATTCCCTTTCTCTCCATATTGCTGCATGGGCATGGATGACTAGGTAAGCATACTTATAGTCTGTATATATATTTACCCTTTTTCTTCTAATTCTAGTGCCCGAGTGAGGGCTATTAGTTCTGCCAGCCTAGCACTGGTTCCTGGAGTGAGGGGATTACTTTCAAGTATTCCATTACCACTGACCACTGCATACCCTACTTCTTGAAGTCCTTTTTCTACAAAGGAACTTCCATCAGTATACAAGTTGAGGTCGGGATCAGTCAAGGGAACTTCTAAAAGGTCCCCTTGAGCGGTGTAGGTTTGAGCAATTACTTGATGACAGTTATGTTCTATCTTTTCTTCGTTGTCTGGAAGAAATGTGGCTTGGTTAAGAGTTGCACAAGGGCACAGTTGCAGCACTGGCCCTTCAAGTAATACAGCCTGATATTTAAGTAAATGGTTGTCTGACAGCCACAAGTCTCCTTTAGCAGTGAGTATGCCATTCATATCATGAGATGTCCACACAGTAAGATCTCTTCCCTGTATTATTTTAACTGCTTTAGATACTAAGACTGCTACTGCTGCCACTACCCATAAACAATGAGGCCAACCCTTTGCCACTACATCAATTTCCTTACTCAGGTATTGCATGGGTTGCAAGCTCATCCCTTGGACCTGTGTAAAGACTCCTAGAGCTCTTCCTATTTTTCCTGTGACATATAAAGAAAAGTCTTGCCCCATTGGCAAGCTTAACACTGGGGCTTGGGTTAAGGCCTTCTTTAGGGCCTGGAAAGCTGCTTCTGCTTCAGGTGTCCATCTTACTAAATGGGTATTGGCTTTTGAGTTTCCTTAATTAGTGTATATAATGGTCTGGCTATTTTGCTGTACTTGGGAATCCATATTTGGCAGAAACCTGTTATGCCAAGGAACTCTCTTAGTTGCTTTAGGGTTTTGGGATGAGGATAAGCCAGTATAGGCTGGATACATTCCTCACTGAGGGCCCTGGTGCCTTTGGATAACTTTAGCCTGAGGTATTTAACCTGCTGTGAGCAGAGCTGAGCCTTTGGTTTGGAAACCTTGTAGCCACAGGTAGTGAGGAAATTTAAGAGCACTTGGGTGGCTTGATGGCACAAGGTTTCTGAACGGGTAGCTAAAAGTAAATCATCCATGTACTGAAGGACAAAAGTGTCCAGGTATGAGAATTGGCTCAAGTCTTGGGCTAATGCCTGGCCAAATAGATTTGGGGCTATCCCTGAACCCTTGGGGTAAAACAGTCCAGGTGAGTTGAGACATTGAGTTCAAAGGATCTTCAAAGGCAAACAAGAATTGAGACTCAGGATGTACAGGGATGCAGACAAAGTCATCCTTAAGGTCCAGGACTGTAAACCACTCTGCTTCCTCTGGTATTTCAGAAAGCAGAGTATAAGGGTTAGATACAGCTGGGTATAGAGGGACAACGGCCTCATTGATAATCCTGAGATCTTGCACTAACCTCCACTGTCTGTTGGGTTTCTGTACTCCTAAAAATGGAGTATCACAGGGGCTATTGCATGCTTTTACTAGGCCTTGGGCTTTTAGGTCCTTAACAATCTTTTGGAGTCCTTGTTGGGCCTTGGGTCTAAGGGGGTACTGCCTTTGGTAGGGAAAGGAGGAAGAATCCTTTAGTTTAACTTGAACAGGATGGGCATTTTTTGCTCGTCCATATTGTCCTTCTGTTGCCCAGACTTTAGGATTAATTCCTTCCTCAAGCAGGGGACAACAAACAGGTGTTCCTTCTCCTATGTTCAGGTGTGTAATGGCCCCTGCTTTTGCTAGAATGTCTCTCCCTAATAAGGGAGTGGGGCTTTCAGGCACAATTAGAAATGCATGTGAAAAGAGTAAAGTTCCTCAGTCACAACTTAGTGGCTGGGAGAAGTATCTAGTGACTGGCTGTCTTAGGACCCCTCGGATAGTGACAGATCAGGAGGACAGTTGTCCGGGACAGGAGAGTAAGACTGAGAAGGCCGCACCAGTGTCCAGGAGACAGTTAGCTTCCCGGCCTTCAATGGTAAAGCATACTCGGGGATCTGTGAGGGCGATGGCATGGGCTGGCACTTGCCCTGGGCACCCTCAGTCCTGCTGCTGGATCATCTGGTTAGTGGCTTCTGACTCAGAGGACCTTCGTCCCCTGGGGCAGTGGGCCTTCCAGTGATTCCCTTTTCTACGTGCTGCCTTGACATTTTTGAGCCTCACAGGGCCCCAAAGTCTTAGCTGTGAGTTTCCCTGTTCTTGCCGGGTATGCTTCTCATTCAAGCAGGAAAATTCTCCACCTGGATTGTCCGCCTATCAGCTGGAACAGATGCACCTCATCAGCTCCTCAATCTAATGGGCTTCATTTCCCTGCCAGCCTGTAAAACTAGTTAAATAAGTCAATCACATCCTCCTGTGGGAGCCAGGGGTTACCCCATCCTATTCTTACTAAAAAGCCTCCCTGCCACAACCTTTTCTGGTTCACTCTCCTCCTAGGTGCAACCCCCCATGCACACCGAGGTATACTCCTCCCCCAGACTGTGAGTGTATGTGACTAATAAACGGCTGCCAAATGCATCTGTTAAGTGTCAGGTGTCCTGTGTTTGGCCATTCCCAGAACCTTGGGGCATGACTCCCTCCCTCACTGACAGAGTGAATAGGTGATCACAACAAGCTGAAATTAATGTTTTTGCAAATCATTATATTGTTGCCTGTATTATTAGCTTATTCCTTCTATTGCTGAGTATCCCATTGTATGAATATGACATAATTCTCAATCTTCATATTAATTGACCTAGTGACAGCATTTAGCACACTTGATTACTACCTTTTGATTGATAGACATTTTTTACTTGATTTCCAGGACATAGAACTCTCATGATTTTTCTCCAGCTTCAGTGGCAACTCCTTCTCACTGTCCTTACTAGTTTCTTCTGTTCTCCCTAAACTGTTAACATTGGCATTCTCCAGGGTACATTCCTTATTCCTCTTCTCTATCCACTCCCTTAGTTACATCGTCTCATGGCTTTAAATACCATCCACGTGCTGAAGACAAGAAAATTTGTATCTTCACCATACCCCTCTTTCAAACTCTGGATTCATATATCCAACTGACTCGTTGATATCTCTGCTTGGATGTGTTTTATACACCTCAATTCAACTTACCCAAAGTGGAACTTTTAGTAATCTACCTGATATCAGGTGCACCCAC